>NC_142685.1:46480000-48980000 GCF_056320005.1 Nelumbo lutea
AAAAAGATAAAAAAAATTGAGCAAGTGATAGGGAAGAGGGTAGTTTCTAAAGATAACTACCCTTTTTATATTACCAAGAGTCCACTTATCTGAGGACTCTAGGCCATTGCCCCATTAACAGATAATGGGATATGCATCTCCTATAATGGGAGTGGGAGGAGTTTTGAACTCCCAATCACTTGTGTGTTTGTTATATGACTTGAGTCCAAGTCATCAGCCGACACTCATCATGTTTACATTTTCAGGTTTGAGCCATATTTGATCCACATTTTCTATTTTCTTAAGCTTTCTCTGATTTGATTGGTTTGAAGAAAAAAGCGGCAATAGAAAAGAGGCCATTAACAGATAATGGGATATGCATCTCCTATAATGGGAGTGGGAGGAGTTTTGAACTCCCAATCACTTGTGTGTTTGTTATATGACTTGAGTCCAAGTCATCAGCCGACACTCATCATGTTTACATTTTCAGGTTTGAGCCATATTTGATCCACATTTTCTATTTTCTTAAGCTTTCTCTGATTCGATTGGTTTGAAGAAAAAAGTGGCAATAGAAAAGAGGCCAATAAGAAAATACTCACACAATGATCCTAAAAGAGAAGGATTAGCATACTAGTCAGTATGAAGGTGCTGAACATTTTGTCAGGTTATAACTCATCAAAAAACAAAATGTCAGGTTCTCATCTCTTGTTACTGTTTTTCATTAAGTTGTATTTGTGATCTTCATTATGTTATAGATGGTATAAGTAAACTATATATCATAAGTAGCTAGCTTAGTGGAGGTCTGTCTATTTGGCTAACCACTTTACCTTTCCTCAAATAGCAAGGAATGGAGTGTATTGAGTAAATAAAGACATCATATAATATAATGCTGCAATACTAGTGGAATTAAGGGCAGAAAGCTGAGGAACTAGGATTTACTCATGGTTGATGTGCACACACACCCTGCTTTCTCAAGTGATGTGCAATTTCTTTGAAAAATAGAACATGAGTTTAGAGGAAAAGTAAAAACTGTAAAGAAACAAATAAGCACATATATAGACACAAAGGCATGCCAAGCAAGCAGATAGAGGGAAAACAAATTGAATAGCTTGAAGGAAAAGGAGATGAGTATTCATGAGGTGATGAGGAAGAGCTTAAGTAAGATAGGTAGCACCAATCCTTGAGGTTTCCTATGAATATTGGATTCCAAACTACTCCACTTGTTCCCTCTTCATTGCAGCTCCATGCTAGTGTATCTCTATTCTCTGCTGCAATGAAAAGAGATGGATAAAGCTTAATAGGAGGTTTTTCAACACACAATGGATCTCTTCATAAAGACAACCTAGAGTCATTCCCCACTTTATATTTAGCCCAATCATGAAAGAGGTACGGGATTTCTCAACCCTATCCTTTATTATGCACCCACTCCCACCCAAAGTTTCTTGTTTTATACTTAGCCACATCGATTTATCTCCAGAGTATGTCACTTGATTAAACCTCCATCATTTGCTAGATGGTTTGGGGGATGGGGGATGGGAGCTAATATTATTGTTCTAGTCCTCTAGGCAGTACTTGAACTCACCTTTCACCCTCTCCATGAGAATACCTCTTTATGATGGCTAGAGGGTTAAGGAAGAGGGACCATAAATTCCCATAGTTTAACAGTTACTAAGATTATAAACAACATGAAACAAAGGGGAAAGAAATCATTGTTGGTCAATCCCAATATTTCCCCTGAAGAGTAGTTTTGATCCATTTATTTTGGGATTTAAAAAAGTTGTTGACAAGACAGGTATGATCCAGGTTTAGAAACTTAGATAATAAATGCTTGTAGGGTCAAGATTGGGGTCTAGGGAGGTGAAGATGAACTTGAGTAGATAGGGTTAAACAAAATTTCTCAGGACAGGAAAATAAAGAAAATTAAGAAAAACATGAAGGTTTGACATTTTGTAAAAGAGTCTAGATGGATGACATGCAAGGGGTGACTAAGTTTGGTAGTATTTTATCATGAGGGAAAACACTTTGTTAACAAGAAAGTGAAGAAGTGAGGAATGAAAGGTCATTACCCAATGTTGGTCCCAGATAACTTTTGGCATTACTTCTATTTATTTATTTATTTATTGCATTATGTGGCTTCTCTCAGGCTCAAATCTGCATTTTCGTGGTTGTCATCCTGAGATTGTACTACTAAACCAAGCAATGGCACCTAGAAGAAATGAGAAATAAAAGAAAAATACAACTTAAAAAAGAAAAAAAAAAGAGGTCAATGCGAACATGAATAAATCAGCCCATTACATTATATCATAGTCAGTCCCCAAGGAATGGAGGCCCCTGATATATCTCTCCTCTGTTTATTCTAGATTTGGCAAGCTTATTTGCCAATTTATTATCTATATCTCCTGATCATCCAGCCAGTAACAGTCTTTGAATCTCCAGCTTCCGATCTTTGGAAATATAGAGTATATATGAGTCTCAATCCCTACAGCAAGGCTAAAATTTCCTATCTAACTTTAGTAGGCTTTTGGGTAGATTTTGCACAAAAAAATAAAGATGTTTTATGCGAAGAAACCTAGGAAATTCTAGGTGAAGTTTTGCAAACCTGTTTGAAAGGATGGTTGGGAGGTTAATGTGAGGGGGGAGGGGGTTGATAAAAAAATGGGGGGGGGGGTGGGGAATGTTGGGTAGGTTTTTGGAAATGGATGTAAGAAAATACATGGATTAGCTATCTGTCCTCTAATCATGTTGAATGGTGGTATTTTGTCTGGTCATTGTTTGGCAATCAATGCTGGAGTTAGATTAAGTGGCAAGAGATAAAGAAAGAAGAGAAAAGATCCTGAATACCTCCATGGGCACCAAATATTACTCTACGTTTTGATGGAAATCCTCAAATATTCACTCAAAACATAATGATTGATCTCTTTGTCTGTATTCTTACAGACATGTTTATAGATTGTAGGGATTGGCCATTTCTACTTAAACTAAAACAGCAGAAAATTTCAAATTTATTATTCTCATACTCTGATGTGAAGTAACTATAATAACTCCTAATCTACTTAAGAAATGACTGACATCATAAACACTAGTACATAACTGTGTTATAATTAGACAAATCAATCTACTATGTCAGTATGTTGGGCCCACTTACAACATGGTAGAAATGATCAAAATGTCCAAGAAATTTTCATCTCCATAAGAAATTAGGATTTATTGTGTGCAATCCCTATCAATTCTGCCTTCCAACGATCAAGATTTTCATGTCGTTCATATACACTTATTATCTTTATGCTGTCTTCATTCATTTATTTATTTATGAATAGTGAAATTGGTATGTCTATTAAAAGGGGAGGGAGGTTTCCCAAAATGATAATCAACTGAGTTTTAATGTATGAAATAAATTATCTCCTCTGGGTGATGCAGTGCCTGATGTGGCGGAGGCAACTTGGAGGCCACTTATCCTTGAATGAGAGGGTGGAAAAGTGGATTAGGACCATAAGGTTCTTCTCATTTGTGGTCCTCAATTGTCAAAGATATATACGTGTGACTCCTGTTGTAGTTCAAGGTTGGTGCTATAGCATTCTCTTATTAGTGCCTAGTTTGCCTTAATTGCTGATTTCTGACAACAAACATGGAAATTTATGCAATTAGTACCTAAAATAGCGTCATTCAACAGGAGCATATTTTCTTTTTTACAAGTATTTGTATCATTTATTACAGAAAATTTCCTTTTCTTAAATTAATGTTCCATTCTACTTATTAACTAGCTTCTGAATTGCATGATTCAACTATTATCGGAGGATTTTTTTTTCTTCTGTTCTTACATTTCTTGGCTACTTGCAGGTTTTCAGGTGAGAAAACCACTCTTACCAAGTAACAGGCTTTACTTGAATAGAATAAATTTGTGTCTATCATCTCAATCTGCTGCAGTCTTGCCTCCTTTAGAGAACCACAAGAGTTGCCCTATAGTTAAGATGTGTGGAATTACGTCAGTGAAAGATGCTGTGATGGCTGCAGAAGCTGGTGCTAGTCTTATTGGGATGATTCTTTGGCCCAACTCAAAGCGTTCTGTCTCACTCTCAGTAGCGAAAGAAATTTCAAAAGTTGCAAGAGAATATGGAGCAGAGCCTGTTGGTGTATTTGTGGATGATGATGCAGATACAATATTAAGAGCATCTGATGCATCAGACATTGAACTTGTGCAGGTAAGTTTCATTCTAACCTTGAAGATATAGCTTAGTAGACTCATTTAACATTGGTATATTGGGGATATGCAGCTTCATGGATGTGGTTCACGGGCTGCTTTTCCAATATTATTGCAAAAAAGCCGAATAATCTATGTTCTTCATGCCAGTGAAGATGGTGACCTTCTAAATCAAATTCCCAATGAAGAATCTTCTCAAGCTGACTGGATTTTAGTGGATAGTGCAAAGGGTGGCAGGTCTGAAACAATTCACTCTTATTTTGGTTACCATTTCTGAATTTCGATTTGTGCATCATCCATACATGCATTAATGGGCATACATTTATGAGCTTAATAGCTAAGCAGGTGTCTTAACTTATCTGTCCAGTGGTTTTTTTTAAAGATTTTGGTGAAAGCTAATATGAATTTCCCATGACATAAGGGAACTTTTGAGTTGTTCTAGCCAAAGGAATCTAATTAATTCCCTCCTAGTTCAAACCTCAATGTTCTTCATCAAAATTTCTTTGGCAAAAAGGTTTCCTATGTTTAACACTGCAATTTAATAATTTCTCCTCAGAGAATCCATTATATTTGATTCTGCTTGCGTCATACTTCACCTTTCCATCTTTTATTATTCCGAAATATGCTCTTCGCCTCTTTATGTTCTTCTGTTCTTTCTGTTTCCTAATTCCTTTCACTTAAGCCATGTTTGGTTTGAAGGAAAATGCAGGGAAAGGTAGGGAAACCTTTACAAACCGTGTATAGGTTTCCCTGTCTTTCCCCTCCTTTCCCTATCTTTTCCTTCAAACCAAACATAGCCTTAGTGAATTTTTTTCTAGTTTACTTCAGAGGTGCTTTATTATTACCTAAATATTTGCAGTAGCCAAAATATTGGGAGGTCTACCGACTCTACCCACTTGGTTGATTTGATTTGTCAGTTTTCACCATGTAAATAGTCTGATTTGCCATGCCTATTGGGTCTGGGTTTTATAACGGTGAGCAGTGGGAATGTGGACTCCAGATCACCTGCCCACGAGAACTCTACCCACAACACTACCCCTGTGAATTGGGAACATGCCCCCCTGCATAATACTATATAGGAGGATGAGATGTTCCCCATGCGTGGTTGCGATATTATGTGGGTAGATGTGGGCAGGAGATCCGGACTCGGGAATTTGTGATGCATCGGCATTAGAATGAGTTGACTCTAGAATAGTTTCTGTTGAGCCTGCCCAAGTTGCGTCCTTATGCACAAGGGCACCCACGATTAACCATGCCAATCTCTAAATGGCAATTCATATGCTTGTAGTGGTAAAGGGTTCAACTGGGCAAAGTTTAAGCTACCATCCATTAAAAGCAAACATGGATGGCTGTTAGCCGGTGGGGTCAACCCTGACAATGTTCTTGAAGCCATCACCACTCTTAGGCCCCAGGGAGTAGATGTGAGCAGCGGTATCTGTGCGGCTGATGGCATCCAGAAGGACAAGTCCCGGATATTATCCTTCATGAGTGCTGTGAATTCATCAAACCACTGATCTTTTGGAAGATAAATGTTTGAGAACTCTATGGAATTTTCTATTTTGTTTTCATCCTTTTCATTGAAAATTCTCTGTTATCAAATTTTTGTTTGTTTATTGAAGAGGGGGGGGGGGGGATGGATGATTTTGTTATGAAGACAGTTATTATGTTGGATCAATATGATGTTATCTTTAACCATATACTGCTTTGTAGAAGTGCTTTATTTCTATGTTATTAATTTCAGTTATCCTGCACAAGATCTAAATTTTCAGTAGCAAGGTCTTTGTAGAAATAATAGCGTTGTACAACTTAGTTATCCATAGATGATAGAATTTTGAAAGTCTACCTCTTGAAATCACATTGGTTTTGGATTAGTTGGGTTCCTATAAATCAGGTCACCTCCTAGTATTGGTCATCCTCGAATAGCAAAAGGGACCTTGACACCGTAACATGTTATGTTTTAAGTTACATAATAATTTGGGTCCAAGCTTCCTGCTTGTCCTGGAGTTCCGGTTCCTATATGACACCAGCCCTTATTTCATTCAAGTGGGATTACATCGGTGCAATAGTCCTTGAGATTACATTTGGCACCCATTTGGGATCATGTCATCATTTTAATATGATCGCTGCATGTGAAAATTGTTCTTTGTTTGGTCCAACTCTAACGTTTCAGGTTCAGGATTGGATGGTTGGAAACATCATCAGGAGAGGTGCAACTTGAGTTTCTACCGTCGAGTTCAGTTGTCAAACAACCTTAAGCAGGTGTATTAACTTATCTGTCCAGTGACTTGCTCACAACTCAAGAAACACAAAAGAATTAAGAGCGCTCGTCTATGGCATGAACAAATTCTCCTGAAAGCCGATGACCCAGTGGCGCCTATCATAGCTTTCTGCTTCTGGCGCCATAGATTTACCCGGTGCGAACAACAGTAGTCAATAGGTCATGTTTTTCTTTCTTTTTTTTTTTTTTTTTTTTTTTTTTTTTTTTTTTTTTTTTTGGGGGGGGGGGGGGGTAGAAGACAATACACGATAGGTTTTTTTTTTTTTTTTTTTTTTTTTTTTTTTTTTTTTTTGGGGGGGGGGGGGGTAGAAGACAATACACGATAGGTGGAGTCAAGGTCTAAACACATTTGACATTCCTATTGGACTTTGCTCCGGGGGCCAAGAAACTTGGCTCAACCGTCTAATTCCCAATGGGTACCCGTCTGTGTACCTGATCAAATTAATTCTCTATTTTCCTCTCTAAGTGTGTAAGCTTAAATTTATAATTTTACCTCTACAAATAGACTTGAATTTATAATTAAGCTGCACTTTATATCGATGTCCAACAGATACCTAGTTCTTAGATACGATGGGACCTGAAATCTATCACAGGATCTTATTTTTGTCTTTCGGTTCCAGACCCAGATACAAAATTTAGATCCAAGTGTCTGCTACTGCTAATTGGGTGTGGCGGGTGAAATATTATAATACCCACTAATATTTGAAGGCCCACAGTGAAAAATTTTGTGCCACGCTGTTGTAAAAGAACATCATCAACTCTCTCTCGTATTGATTATTGAAAGAGAAAAAAATTGCTGACAATAACAGGATATGGACTACTAGAGATTTAATAATTATTCACTGTTAAAATTAATATGGCTCAAGTCTCCACTCCACGCCATTACTCTGACTTTTGCCGTGATGATCCAAATTCATACAGCTCGGAGTCGGTTTGGTAGTAGACAACATCTCCTGTATCGCTGACATAGTGATCGTGTCTCATACTTGTGATTAAATCTCCGATCAAGTGAAATGGTAGAGGTGCAGACTTCTTTGGCTGGCGGTAGTACTTCCCAAGCACAGGCTTAGCTGCCTCCGTCTACAAGGCCACGGTAACAAATGATGAGTCATGAATGAGTAAGGGCCCTTTCTTACCAGATAAATTATATTTCCTAGCCTTAGTAGCTTCTAGCTTGTGACAAATCATTTCTTTGATTTGGAAGGGGAATTAATACTTACTGCCTCAACCAGATGATAGTGAGGAATTTGAGGGAGGAGATGATGAATCACATGGGTCCCAATGTCGTGGTGGATGCTGTTAATCCACCCATAGTCACGATCAAGCGTGGTTAGCCCTCCCCTCAGATAACTCCATTCCTGTAAACTCCAATACCAACAGTAGGCTAAATTAAATTAGCATTCCATTATGTAGAGAGAGAGAGAGAGAGAGAGAGAAACCATACCTTCCCACGGTACCATGGAAGTTTATCCTCATGACCATGGTGATGCAAGTAAGTGACAAAATCCAGCCACATGACAAAAATCTGTATTAATTCAGAAAATAATTTAGATTGCTTTATATAGTCAAAGAAGATAGCTCTTGTAGGAGTTGATCATAATGAGGCAAGTTAATGCATCAATTGAAAATGAAGAAACTGAACCTACCCAGTATGGAACTCCATAGAGCTTAAGCATTTGGATAGGACCCATTGCAAAGGACAATCCCACAAGCAATCCCACCACTGCTGCCCAGCAGACAGTGGACGTGATCACATCTTTCTTTTCATTAGGGACAAACAAGTCGCTGTCTGGATGGAAGTGTGAGCCTGATTTTCCGGGACTTCTACTCCACTGTAACATAATTAATCACAAACAGAGAAACAATAAGAAACACATTCATAAGTTGCTCTAATGGATTCTGAAGCAATCAGGAAATAGCTAATTTACCAGATAGAATGGAAATGCAAGCATGGGAAAAGGCACCATGAAACGCAGTGTTCGGGTAATGTCATCCAAACTCCTGTAAATCTTCTCCGACAACTGTAATGGAGGAGAGAATCAAATATGAATAAGAAAATAACAGAGAGAAGAAAACACTGAGAAAACAAGAGCAGAGAAGAATTTAAAGAAAGAGAGAAAACAAAAGCAGACAATAGGCCAGTACAGAATATTAACTGACCGGATGCCATGATTCGTCATTCTCAACATGCCCGTGGTTCTGATGATGAGTCCTGTGGCTAATTCTCCTGCAATGTCATCACAACGCAAGTCGTTGAAACCCAGAACTTCTAGAGTTGATATTTAAGTTGATGAAATCTCTCAAAGAAGAAATAGAGCTATCAGAATATACCATCCATGGTAAGGCACAAGAATAGAGGAGTGCAAGAGATGCCCAACCACACTATTTAGCTTTGGGTTATTTGAGAAGCTCCCATGGCCGCTGCGCAATCCAAAACTCAAATTATTTAGACAACTTTTAATACATGTATAACAGGAAAGAAGAAAAGAAAACAAGGAAGTCATTAATTCATTAAGAAGAGAAGCAGGGGAGCTCACCAGTCATGGCCAAGTACAAAGAGAGCCCAGAACATGGTTCCCTGCGCAGCCCAGTAAAGCGGCCAAACAACCCAATTGTTGAGGTAAGCGGCGGCTGCCGCCAACCCAAAGACGACAGCAACATCCCTGACGACGAAGCTCATAGACCGCCATGGGTCCTTGACCCAACAGTGTTTGGGAATGGCCGCTCGGACGTCAGCCAATCGAAACGGAGGAAGGACACCAGGATCAAATTCATCTACTTCATCGACCCCATTAACACCATTAATCTTTTCCTCTTCTCCACTGTCCTCGTCAACAGACGCGACCCTCACAGGAGAGCTCACCTTGAGTGCCCAATCTTGGTGTCTATACGCGCTCGAGATCAGAGAAAGACTAACATCTGTTAGTGTTCCAAGAAAACCACGGCCTTTACAAGTAATGAATCTAATTTTGGTGGGGTGGTTGGAGAAAACTCCGGTTCTTGGTCGAGGAAATACGCGAGGAAGGGGTCTTAGACCGCATTCTGATAAAACCCAACTCGCCGCCATTCCAGACCCAGACCCAGGTGCAGGTGGAAAGCTCAAGAATTTGCAGTTCTCCCAGTATGGATGGATGGCTATAGAAGAGATGTGAACCAGAGTTGCTCTAGAAGAAAACGAAATTAGATTACAGCAGCCAATATGTAGTATTTATTTAAGAAGAAAACGCAAGCAGAGGAAGAAGATAGTACTATGGAATTATGGATTCTCTCTCTCTCTCTCTCTCTCTCTCTCTCTCTCTCTCTGAGGTTTCTCTTGTAAAAACTAAAACAAGGAGGCCTCAGCCGTGTAGAAGCTCGACTCGACTGTTGAATTTCGTCTAGCGGGGGAAAGAGTTTAGTTTAGTTAAATATGAGAGAGGCTACATGATGTTCTTTGACGAGGATTGGACCTGGATGGACGGTATGGCACTGTTTGAACGCGTTCTGGCGTGGCGACTCATCATACATGTGTCACACGTGCGTCGTGGAACTTCTTATGTTATTACTATTGTGGGGGTTGACCCTTGCCGTCTCACGATGTGGCGACTCATCATAAAGGGTTAAGATAATGACACTAAACCAAACCATGTGAATATCGTCAATTTGCCTTTCTTTAATCCTTTCCCTTACACAGCACGAGGGGTCTTGAATTTGACCTAATGAGGGCGGATTTTGCCCTCCATTGATATTATGACATCTGGCAGTCTCTTGTGCAGTTTCTTGACAATTAGAAAGTTTGTTATTAGGCAGTTTGCTACAGTTTGTCACAAGCAGCTCGCCACAGGCAGTTCACCCTCATGTAGCCTGACACCTCAGAACAATTAGATGACACCCTGGACCACTTTGACAACAACTTGCCTTTGCTAAGTTGATGGTGTCCCACTAGGCGTAGCCTGCCACAGGCGCGACCTGGCATAGGAGCGGCCCGGCATAGGTGCGGCCTGGCGCAGGCGCGACCTGGCCTTGGCACGAGTTGGCAACCTAGCCCTGGCGCGACTTGGCCTTGGCACAAGCTGGCAGCCAAGCCCTGACGTGACCTGGCCTTGGCACAAGCTGGCAGCCTGGCCCTGGCGACTTGGCCCAGGCATGACCTGGTGGCCTAGCCCAGGCACCAACCTGATGGCCTGACACAAGCGCCAACCTGTCAACCCCGAGGAGCTCACCACCGTACCCCGCATTTTACGGGACATGGACTTGTAATGGCTATGTTAGCTCACCCACTCCCCGAGTCAGGCGGAAATGGGCAACCTTACCAGTTGGTGGCTTTACCCCCACCTAACACGAAAGCAGGTCCCATCACAACAGGAATCCAGGAACTGCTCCACCTAACCCACGAGGACTCCAATATATAAAGACCTCACCCCCAAGGGTGAAGAGAGGCGAAAAATGATGGTAACCCCAGCTCTCTAGCTCTCTCATTCTCTAATATCATCTTCAAGCTCTCTACTATCAAAGTGCTAACTTAGCCATCAGAGTGATCTCGCCGGGTAAACACTCCCGGGTTCTCTGATTCAATTCTTCCAGGTCCCTCAACTCCCGCTGTCTACAAAGATGAGCTGATCATCTCCTGCAGGGAGCAGTCGGGTTTCACCAACAAGCAGCCCATCAAGGTAGCTCACCTCCAGGCAGCCCACCAGGTAGCTCACCACCAGGCAACTCATCAAGGTAGCTCACAACCAGGCAGCCCATCAAGGTAGCTCACCACCAGGCGGCTCATCAAGGTAGCTCACCTCGAAGCGGCTCATCAAAGTAGCTCACCTCCAAGAAGCTCATCAAGGTAGTTCACCACTAGGCAGTTCGCCACCAGGTAGCTCACCACCGGGCAGCTCGCCACCAGGGAGCTCCACTTTAGCGTCCGAGTCACCGACCACATGGGAGCAAACGAGATGACGAGGTACTTAACCAAAAATTGATACATCACGAAAAAATGATACGTGACCGGAAACAGTTATATCATTTGGCGCCGTCTGTGTGAACACGCTACAAAAAACTAAGTTCTTATCTTACAAAAAGCTAAGTCCTCACCTTTTTAGAAACTAAAGCTCCTGCTTTATAGTTTCCTTTTTTTTATGAACTCAAAGAAACTTAAGCTCCCGCATTATGAGGTTGAGACAACGCAATCATAGCTCTAAGGTGCCCCCCGTCGGCTTGGCGCGGCCTCCGCGCGGCTTGGCACATGCGCCGACCTGGCGCGACCTGGCACATGCGTCGACATGGTGGCCTGGCATAGACGCGAACTTATGAACTAAAAAGGCACCAACCTCAGAAACAAGTAAGCAAGCTCTAGCTCTCAGATTGTGATTTTTAGCTCGCAGTCTACTATGAGAGTACTAGCTTAGCCAACAAAGCGACCTCACCGGGTTAGCCACCCCGGGTCTTCTAACATTTACTTCCTTGTAGGTCTCTAAAGAGCAATGAAGCTCATCAATCCAGCTCGGCACCTGGTCAGCCCAATGCCTCACAGGCAGCTCGGCACCTCACAAGCAGAGACCTCGGTGCTACAACAAGACCTAGTCGCCTCTTTGGCATGGGCAAAGTTCAGGAGTGGACTGTGAGTCGCTCCCAAAGCCAAAGGGCCACAATACTACTCAAGACCCATTCACCTCTTCGGCATGGGCAAAGTTCAGGAGTGGACTACGAGTCGCTCCCAAAACATAAGGGCCACCATACTGCTCAAGACCCAATCACCTCTCCGGCATGGGCAAAGTTAAGGAGTGGACTATGACTCGCTCCCAAATCCTAAGGGTCACAATACTGCTCAAGATCCATTCGCCTCTTCAGAATGGGCAAAGTTCAGGAGTGGACTACGAGTCGCTCCCTGAAGCCTAAGGGCCACAACTACTGCTTAAGACCCAGTCGCCTCTACGACATGGGCAACACTGTTACTTAAGACCCAGTTGCCTCTACGGCATGGGCAACACTGCTGCTTAAGACCCAGTCGCCTCTACGGCATGGGCAACAATACTGCTGAAAGACCCAGTCTCCTCTATGGCACGGGCAGCAATACTACTGAAAGACCTAGTCGCCTCTTCAGCATGGGCAAAGTTCAAAAGTGGACTACGAGTCGCTCCCAAAACCTAAGGGCCACAATACTACTCAAGACCCAGTCGCCTCTCCAGCATGGGCAAAGTTCAGGAGTGGACTGACTCGCTCCCAAAGCCTATGGGCCATAATACTGCTCAAGACCCAATTGCCTCTCTAGCATGGGCAAAGTTCAAGAGTGGACTGTGAGTTGCTCCCAAAGCCTAAAGGCCACAATACTACTCAAAACCCATTCGCCTCTTCGGCATGGGCAAAGTTTAGGAGTGGACTACGAGTCGCTCCCCAAAGCCAAAGGGCCACAACTACTGCTTAAGACCTACGGCATGGCCAACACTGCTATTTAAGACCCAGTCTGCTCTACGACATGGACAACACTGTTGCTTAAGACCCAGTCGCCTCTACAGCATGGGCAACACTACTTCTTAAGACCCAGTCGCCTCTACGGCATGGGCAACAATGCTACTGAAAGACCCAGTCACCTCTATGGTATGGGCAACAATATTGCTGGAAGACCCAGTCGCCTCTATGGCATAGGCAACAATATTGCTGAAAGACCCAGTCGCCTCTTCGACATGGGAAAAGTTCAGGAGTGGACTATGAGTCTCTCCCAAAGCCTAAGGGCCACAATACTGCTCAAGACCCAATCGCCTCTCCGGCATGGGCAAAGTTTAGGAGTGGATTGTGAGTTGCTCCCAAAGCGTAAGGGCCACAATACTACTCAAGACCTAGTCGCCTCTTCGGCATGGGCAAAGTTCAGGCGTGGGCTGTGAGTTGCTCCCAAAGCCTAAGGGCCACAATACTACTCAAGACCCATTCGCCTATTCTGCATGGGCAAAGTTCAGGAGTGGACTATGAGTTGCTCCCCGAAGCCTAAGGGCCACAACTACTGCTTAAGACCTAGTCACCTCTACGGCATGGGCAACACTGCTGCTTAAGACCCAGTCGCCTCTATGACATGGGCAACACTGCTGCTTAAGACCCAGTTGCCTCTACGGCATGGGCAACACTGTTGCTTAAGACCCAGTCGCCTCTACGACATGGGCAACATTACTGCTAAAGACCCATTCGCCTCTTTGACATGGACAAAGTTCAGGAGTGGACTACGAGTGCCTCCCAAAGCCTAAGGGTCAATATTGCTGAAAGACCCAGTCGCCTCTTCGGCATGGGCAACAGTTTTGGAGTGGACTACGAGTCCCTCCCAAAACCTAAGGGCCAATATTGTTGAAAGGCCCAGTCGCTTCTTTGGCATGGGCAAATGTTCAGGAGTGGACTACGAGTCTCTCCCTAAGCCTTAGGGCCAATACTGTTGAAAGACCCAGTTGCCTCTTCGGCATGGTCAAAGTTCAAGAGTGGACTACGAGTCCCTCCCAAAGCCTAAGGGCCAATACTGCTTAAAGACCCAGTTGCCTCTTCGGAATGGGCAAAGTGCAGGAGTGGACTACAAGTCGCTCCCAAAGCTTAAGGGCCACAATACTGCACAAGAGCCAGCCACCTCGTCGGCATGGACAAAGTCAAAGAGTGGACTATAAGTCGCTCCCAGAGCCTAAGGGCAAAAGTATCAAACTGGAAGAGACCTCAGCACCTAACGGCCAACTCGCTTCCAATCAGCTTACAGAGCCTAAGAAACTAAATCAACGCTTACGAGCTCATCGACTTACGGGGCCAAAAGGAGAAATCTACTCCCTTCGCCGAGTTACTTTCAGCTCGGGAGTGGGGGGAAAATGATGAGGGCGGATTTGGCCCTTCAATGACATTATAACACCTGGTAGCCTCTTGACAACTAAGTGCAGCCTCTTGACAAATAGGCAGCTAGCCACTAGGCAGCTCGCCACAAGCAACTCGCCACAAGCAACTCACCCTCATGTAGCCTGGCACCTCAGAACAACTTGGTGACACCCGGGACCACTTTGACATAGGTGCGACCTGGCCTTGGCATGAGCTGGCAGCTTGGCCCTAGCGCGACCTGGACCTGGCACGAGCTGGCACCTGGCCCTGGTGCGACCTGGCTCTAGCACGAGCTGGCACCTGGCCCAAGCACCGACCTGGCGGCCTGACACAAGTGCCAACCTGACAACCCCTCACCACCGTACCTTGCATTTTATAGGATTGTGACTTGTAACGGATACATTAGCTCACCCACTCCCTGAGTCAAGCAAAAATGGGCAACCTTACCAGTTGCACTGGATAAACACCCCCGGGTTCTTTGATTCAGTTCTTGCAGGTCCCTCAACTCCTGTCGTCTACAAAGATGAGCTAATCATCTCCTGCCGTCACCTTCGAGCCAGGTCAGTTCGTTTGGCTGAAGCTCCAACCTTACCGACAACTCTTCCTCAGGCGGCGAGCCCCCCCCCCCCAAGCTGGCCCCAAAATTTTACAGTCCCTTCAAGGTTCCACAGCAGGTCGGGAAGGTTGCCTATCAACTCGAGCTATCGAAGCACATCAGAATCCATGACATCTTCCATGTGTCCCTACTAAAGCCTTTTACAGGGACTCCTCCTGAGCACGTGCCTTCTCTACCCCCTCTAAAGGACGGCAGACCTATCCTCCATCCTCGAGCTCTTATTCGGTCACGCATCAATCAAGGTACCTTCGAGGTTCTCGTAGAATGGGAAGGACTACCCTCAGCTGAGGCCACCTGGATTCCCTAGACTGACCTTCACAGAGCCTACCCAGCTCTCGAGCTTGAGGACAAGCTCGTTGTCCAGGAGGGGTGTGAGGTTATGGACACACTGCCCGGCAGCACATTGCAGCGCAGCCACAGGCCACGCAGCAGCACGCACCGCCCGGTAGCGCCACGCAACAGCACGCACTGAAGGGATAGGATATCCATCACATGGACACCAAAAGAATGCAGAATAAGGGGGCGAATTTAAAAAAAATTTCTCTCCCTTCAATTGGGAATCGAATTCCCTATTTAGAAAATCATATTTTCAAGGATCATTCTTGAACCATAAACTGAACCAGATCTGAACCAAAAGGAGTAGGGAGGGATTATACCTAATACGGAGAAGTAGTATCTCCCAATGGATGTGTTCACACCCAAGGAATGATCCAAAATCTGCTCCCACTAAAGATGACGCAATGCAGGGTGGAGCAGAATCAGCAGTGTTCTTCCAAAAGAACTTAACCCTTCGCAAGAATCAACTGGATGGCTTGTGAATACAACTCCATATCAAGATCAAATCTTGATTCCTCCCAAGAACTGGAGATCGAACTGCTGGAGGCGGCGACTACAAGAAGGAGGCGGCAAGAGAGTATTTGTAGGGTGCATAATTCTCTCTTCTTGTGATTTCAGCTCTGAAGACAGGAGTGTATAGCTTGCATGTCTAAAGGCTGCCGCCCCCTCCTCCTTTTATAATCTCAAAGGGATCAGCTCCTAATCCCATTAGGAGTTGCTAACCCAAATCATATTTGGATTAGAAGTCCCTTTAAGTGATAAGGGATAACCCTTATCTTATCTACAGATCAGATCAGTCATCTCCTAATCTAATTAGGAGGCTTCCAGATCTAAATCTTATTTAGATCTTGGACTCTCTAAGTGGATAGGGTATGGGCCCAATCCTATCAGCTGATCCATCTCAGAATTTGCCCCTTTAAGTGACTAATCAAATCAGCCTAGTTCGAATGGGCTTAAGGCCCATTTAAGGTTATGTATTCACTTAGTCTTCCAAACTGCTGCCCAGTTGGGCTTCCTTGTATGGCGTGGGACCCAAACATTGATTTACACATCAGCCACATGGGTTCAGCCCAGCCTTTATTACAAGGCCTAGCCGAATACACTGTTATGGACAGTGCACCCCCTGAAATCCATCTCATGGTCTCTATGGGCCCAACACTTACCCTAAGTGGTCCTTGGGCCAAGCCATCTTGTAACACCCAGGGACTGTGGGCAGATGCAAGATTAGCCCATCAGGTATTATCCTAAATGGTCTTACACTTAACCTCTCTGCTCATAATGATCATACACTGCCCGATAAGAGAGGACCTCTCCCTCGGCTGCAAGGAACAATGTTGCACTCTCTGCTTATATGGATCCCGGGAATTAAAACCTTTTGTAAACCTTTTAGAAACCATAATATATACACTTTTATATCTCATATAAAATATATTTTGCAAAACAAATTTCAACGATTGAAATTGGTTGTCGGCAGTCTTGGTTTCCATTAGTGAGAGTGCATCCCCGATCATTACCTTTGTCCGACAAAGGGGCTGATCCTGTCACTATGATCACCTACTCAGATGAATTCTCAGACTGTCCCAACATACCTAGGTTTTGACCCCCGCTAAGGATCTCACTGATTGGCATATCAAAGATAGCCCAGTTCGACACCTAGTGCAGTATCATAATCGAGTCTAGGGGTCGGGTGTAACTTTCTAGTTTTGCCCATCAATCTCCAAGGTCCATGGTAATACTGGAAATCTGGTCCAGTTCAAAGATTCAATTAATCCTACACTATATGTGCCTAGGGTCTCACCCTGGCAGTTGAGACAGGCCAACCCAACCGACTTGGTGGCACCACAGTGTCAACCTTATCAGGATAGGTCTCCCTAGATCGACCCACTGGCTGTGAACATTCTAAACAAACACGAGTCTCGTTAAGTGTTCAGTTTAAGGGTATTACACAGAAACATATCAAGGGAACATGAATCAAATATGCACTATTATTCATTTACAATAAATTCATAAAGTACATCATTTTGATTGAAGCTATGGGCATACAAAACTGTCTAACACGCACCGCCCGACAGCACGCAACATGCACCGCCTAACAACGTGTAGCACGCACCACACGACAGCAGCACGTGCCACACGACAACAACACTGTGAGACGCATGCACCGCCTGGCAGCAGCAGTAGAGCGGGACCCACACAACAACTCATCAGGGTGGGTCCACACTTATCTCTTCTCACCAACTCGTCACCAGCTATACCATTCCTCATCCTTTATCCTTATCTTATCTTATCTTAAGTAAGAGTTGTGTTACCCTTAGAAGTAGGTAATTAGGAGTTTGAGTTTAATTAGAAATTTCCTTCTGTAATCTCTTATTTAAGGAGCCATGAATTGAAGAAAAGGCATTGAATTTTTTATCAAGAAAAGAGCTTAGGAGAGTTAGGGTGATCTCTTGGACAAATCACCCCCTAGTTCGCCACAATAGGGTCAGCACGCAAAGGGAAGGGCAAGGGAAGGCTAGGAGTTTTCCCCGTGGACTGCCCCGTGACGAGATCCTACGCCTGGGCCCATAACAGGTAGCTCACCACCGGGAAGCTCGCCACCAGGGAGCTTCACTTCAACTTCTGAGTCACTGACCACATGGGAGCAGACGAGATGACAATGTACTTAGCCAAAAATTGATACATCACGAAAAAATGATACATGACCGGAAACAGTTACATCATTTGGCGTCATCTGTGGGAACATGCTACAAAAAGCTAAGTTCTCATCCTACAAAAAGCTAAGTTCTTATCTTACAAAAAGCTAAGTCCTCGCCTTTTTAGAAACTAAAGTTCCCGCTTTATATGAACTCAAAGAAACTGAAGCTCCCACATTATGAGGCGGAGGCAGCGCAATCATAGATCTAAGGCGCCCCCCTAGCGGCCTATACACGGCTCGACGGCCTGCGCGCGGCCTGGCAGCCTGGCACATGCGCCGACCTGGCACGAGCACTGACATGGCGGCTTGGCCCAGGCGCGAACTTACGAACTGAAAAGGCACCAGCCTTAGAAACAAGTAAGCAAGCTCTAGCTCTCAGATTGTGATTTTTAGCTCGCAGTCTACTACGAGAGAACTGACTTAGCCATCGGAGCGACCTCACCGGTTTAGCCACTCCGGGTCCTCTAACATTTAGTTCCTTGCAAGTCTCTAAAGAGCAACGAAGCTCATCAATCCAGCTCGGCACCTGGTCAGCCCAGCGCCTCATTGGCAGAGACCTCGGCGCTACAACAAGACGCAGTCGCCTCTTTGGCATGGGCAAAGATCGGGAGTGGACTGTGAGTCACTCCCAAAGCCTAAGGGCCACAATACTGCTCAAGACCCATTCGCCTCTTCGGCATGGGCAAAGTTCAGGAGTGGACTATGAGTCGCTTCCAAAGCCTAAGGGCCACAATACTGCTCAAGACCTAGTCACCGCTCCGACATTGGCAAAGTTCAAGAGTGGACTATGAGTCGCTTCCAAAGACTAAGGGTCACAATAATGCTCAAGACCCATTCGCCTCTTCAGCATGGTCAAAGTTCAGGAGTGGACTACGAGTCACTCCCCAAAGCCTAAGGGCCACAACTACTGCTTAAGACCCAGTCGCCTCTACGGCATGGGCAACACTACTGCTTAAGACCCAGTCGCCTCTACAGCATGGGAAACACTGCTGCTTAGGACTCAGTCGCCTCTACGGCATGGGCAACAATATTGCTGAAAGACCCAGTCGCATCTATGGCATGGGCAACAATACTGCTGAAAGACTCAGTCGCCTCTACGACATAGGCAACAACACTACTAAAAGACCCAGTCGCCTCTTCGGCATGGCCAAAGTTCAGGAGTGGGCTATGAGTCGCTCCCAAAGCCTAAGGGCCACAATACTACTCTAGACCCAGTCGCCTCTCCGGCATGGGCAAAGTTCAGGACTGGACTGTGAGTCGCTCCCAAAGCCTAAGGGCCACAATACTGCTCAAAACCCAGTCACCTCTTCGGCATGGGCAAAGTTCAGGAGTGGACTGTGAGTCGCTCCCAAAGCCTAAGGGCCACAATACTACTCAAGACCCATTTTCCTCTTCGGCATGGGCAAAGTTCAGGAGTGGACTACGAGTCGCTCCCCGAAGCCTAAGGGCCACAACTACTGCTTAAGACCTAGTCGCCTCTACGGCATGGGAAACACTGCTGCTTAAGACCCAGTCGCCTCTACGACATGGGCAACACTGCTGCTTAAGACCCAGTCGCCTCTACGGCATGGGCAACACTGCTGCTTAAGATCCAGTTGCCTCTACGGCATGGGTAACACTACTGCTTAAGACCTAGTCGCCTCTACGGCATGGGCAACACTACTGCTAAAGACCCATTCGCTTCTTTAGCATGGGCAAAGTTCAGGAGTGGACTACGAGTCCCTCCCAAAGCCTAAGGGCCAATACTGCTGAAAGACCTAGTTGCTTCTTCGGCATGGGCAAAAGTTCAGGAGTGGACTATGAGTCCCTCCCAAAGCCTAAGGGCCAATACTGCTGAAAGACCCAGTCGCCTCTTCGGCATGGGCAAAGTTCAAGAGTGGACTACGAGTCCCTCCAAAAGCCTAAGGGCCAACATTGCTTAAAGACCCAATTGCCTCTTCGGCATGGGCAAAGTTCAGGAGTGAACTACAAGTCGCTCCCAAAGCTTAAGGGCCACAATACTGCATAAGAGCCAGCCGCATCGTCGACCTGGACAAAGTCAACAAAAGTGGACTATAAGTCGCTCCCAAAGCCTAAGGGCTAAAGTACCGAACTAGCAGAGACCTCAGCACCTTACGGGCAGCTCGCTTCCAAGCAGCTCCCAAAGCCTAAGAAACTGAATTAGCACTTATGAGCTCGTCGGCTTACGGGCCAAAAGGAGAAATCTACTTCCTTTGTCGAGTTACTTTCAGCTCGGGAGT
Source organism: Nelumbo lutea (assembly GCF_056320005.1). Taxonomy (NCBI): domain Eukaryota; kingdom Viridiplantae; phylum Streptophyta; class Magnoliopsida; order Proteales; family Nelumbonaceae; genus Nelumbo; species Nelumbo lutea. The sequence goes on from NC_142685.1 coordinate 46,500,149, forward strand.
GGGGGCAAATGATGAGGGCATATTTGGCCCTCCAATTACATTATGACACCCGACAGCCTCTTGACAACTAAGTGTAGCCTTTTGACAACTAGGCAGCTCGCAACAGGCAGCTCACCCTCATGTAGCCTGGCACCTCAGAACAAATAGGTGACACCTGGGACCACTTTGATAACAACTTGCCTTTGCTAAGTTGATGTCCCACTAGACATAGCCTGGCACGGGTGCGACCTGGCACAGGCGCGACCTGGTGGCCTGACCCTGGCACGAGCTGGCAGCCTGGCCCTGGCATGACCTGGTCCCCTTTGTACTCAACAATGGAGTACATGTATGAACAGACTCACTAAACCCTAGTCCCCTTTGTACTCAAACTCTCACTCTCGATTGGTTTATCTTTTTTCTTGTTATGAGCCATCAAGAACAAGATACTTTATTTATTATATGGGATCCAAATATGTGAAAACAGGTCGGGGATCCCCTCCACATCCACCGCAGACCTTAATGAAAATTTCCCTTTGGAATCTTCTCCACAAATGTCGGAGTTGGGTCATGAAATAGGAATTCAAGACAAATACATAGTAAATTAAATCAAATTGAAAATTGGTAGGTCCAAATTTGATTTGTTTATATTTGAATTTAAATTGAATCTTGTCCATCATATCTATATCACATTTAAATCAAATTTGCATTGCAACTATACATTGCATAAGATTAATAAATTCAATTAAAAAGGGTTCGACTATGATGCCAGAAAGATATGATATTGGAAAAACTTACAATCGGCATCATAAAAGTAGTAACCAATCACATGAATTTTCACCAAATTCATTGGGGGGTGGGAAGTTGTGATTGGTCAAGCCTTTCCGATATTATGTCTTTCCCGCATCATAGATTTTCCCAAAAGATGATCAAAATATTAATTGTTAGGCAAATGAAAAGTAAATAGAATGCGGCCTTGACATGTCAGAAATATTTGTGCATTAATACATTGTAGTTGGGCTTTAAATGTTATTAATAAAATGAAGGGAAAATTCCCGATTAATACCCTATACTTTGGGCCTGGTACCACTTTGGTCCCCTGAACTTTAAAATGTGACAATTTAGTACATAAACTTTCAAAATGTGTCAATCTAGTACCTACCATTAACCGGTTGTTAACCAGCCGTTAAATGGCCTTTGAAGGGTGTCATCTAATTTTGTTTATCAACCATCCAAACATTGACAAAAAATTAACAATCCTAAATCCTTGCATCTTTTATTCAAGAAAGTTGGGGTCCAAAATGCCCATTGAGATGTGACCCCAACTTTCTTGAACAGAAGAAGCAAGGATTTGGGATTGTTAATTTTTTTGTCAACGTTTGGATGGTTGATAAACAAAATTAGATGACACTCGAAGGGTATTTGTGTCTTTTTCAAAGGCCACTTAATGACTGATTAACAGTAGGTATTATTGGATTGACATGTTTGAAAGTTTGGATACTAAATTGTCGCATTTTAAAGTTTGGAGACCAAAGTGGCACTAGGCCTAGGGGTGCAACGAGCTGAGCTTTTCACGAGCTGCTCGATCTCGGCTTGGTTTCAACTGAGTTCGAGCTTAATTTAGTGGCTCGATTATTAAACAAGCCGAGCTCGAGCTCGAGCCTACTAGAGCTCAGCTTGTGAGGCTTGTGAGTCGGCTCGAATATATATATTTGATATTTAATATATATATATATATATATATATATATATATATATATATAATATAATAAAATTATAGAAAATAATATATATAATAAAAATATTATAATTCTTAATTTTTTAAATATAAAATAAAAAAATTACATATAATTTTTATTTTTATAAAATATTTTTTCTAAAATTTTTATAATGAAATATTTTTATAAAATATAAAACTAATCGAGCTCGAGCTTATGAATTCTTGACTCGAGTTAAGCTCAAGCTCAAGGTTCTAGCTTGAACCGAGCTCGAACTCAAGCTCAAGCTTGGTACTATTTTGCTCGACTTGACTTGAATCCACCCCTAACTAGGCCCAAAGTACAAGGTACTAATCGAAAATTTTCCCAAAAATGAATTAAAAATGGTTTTAATATTGTATGTGATAAACAAAATGAATTGAAATAATTCATATGAAACTTGAACCTAGAATAATTTTCACCAAAACATGACATTGAAACAAACTTTACTACTGGATGCAAAGTTTAAATATATATATATATATGAGCACTGCTAATATATTTAAATCTAACCAAATCGAATTTTATGAAATTGGATAGGGATATATTTATATTTCATTTAATTATAAATGGATCAAAACATGACATTGAATTCGAATTTGAATTTGGATGAATGGGCACCATTTACAGACCTATTATTATGTATCATATAAGATGAGATAAGAATCTAAAACTTCGAACAAACAAACCATTACGATAGTGGAGCATGGCCTAAATCCTTTCCCATCAATAAAGTTACATATAATTGAAGTAGTATATAGCAATAATGTGATTTGAAGATAGGAATTGTCGGCTCTTTTTTTTTCTTCTTTTCTTCTTTTCTTTTCGAGAGGGGTTAGCCCACTTTTTTTTAATGACAAGCCAAACCCATGTGGATGGAAAATGAGGATTACCTAATTCATCCAGTCGATCCACAAATATAACCGGGCAAATTCCGTCCAAATGAGGAAAAAAAAAGTTTAGGTGATCCACAAATAAAAGGTTGGGCAGAGAAAGGATTAACTGACTCGGTTGAGTACCTGTCAGCCCAAGGCAACACTATATTTGGATTGATAGAAAATAAGCGACTCTGTTAGGTGGTGTTTGGTGTTGTAACTTGTAAAAGGCTGTTTTGCCATCACATAAGTATTACATAGGCGTTTTCATTTTATCAAACTAAAACTTTATTTGGGTTGATCAAGTACAAACGTTTTGGATCATGTGAAAGTTGTTTCTAGTCTAGAGAAAAAAAAAAAAAACACCATTTAAGTTGACTATCCAGGGAGCAGAGAATGTTGTGGCGGCATTTTTTTCTATTTAGCATTTAATCACATTTAATAATGCTTAAGCTCAGTTTGGAAGAAGTATAAATACAAATATATAGAATATAAAACTTTACATTTTGTATGTATTTATACTATACATATTCATATTTGTATTTTTACTCCTTCCAAACTGAGTGTGTAATGTGTAAAATGCCAACAGAAATAATTGAATGAAAAAAAAATCAATTTTAACATGGTGACTTTTGTATCCAAAATGATCTTTTTCCAACACATGAATCAAATATAAATAGTTAAACACAATCCAGTCTGCTGGTTAATTAATTTATTGTTGAATCTGCAGACGCCAATATCAACTCCCCTGTACAGATTGCATTTTGCAACCATCTAATCACGTCTTATCGGGTCATACCCATTTATTAATGGGGACTGGTTCACTTCTGGGTCCAAATATTTTATTAATCCTAGTGATTTGATTTGAATAGATAGTTCATTTTGATAAAATAATTAAAATAAAATGGTCAAAACTATTGAATGGGTCAAATGGACAACGGTTCAATTGCTTGGATTAATAGATCTTTGACTGATTCAATTATTTTTGGTCAAAAATCAAATTTGAGATAAAATAAAATCGATTGTCTGAATGATTTCTGGGCTGAACAATCTGACTGTCTGAATCAACTGTGGTTTGAAAAGCATGGATGATTCCTTTTTATGTATATGAAGAATCTTTTCATTCATTCATGTGATAGACTCCAATCCCACTCCTATAATTCTTTAATATTAAGAGATAAGTAGGCTGTAGGCTGCGCTCCATCTCAGAAATCTGAAATTACAACCCGCTTCTAATCCACTAGTAACCCCCCTTATAAACTGCTAATATTAAATAATCAAAAGAGTCCGATCGGAGTCTATCGCGTGAATTCATAATTTCATATACATAAAAGGAACCACCATTGATTCATATCTACTCAAAAGATAAACTTTATTCTTAATTGAGTCAATGTTTTATATTTTGACCATTCGCTCTTATCCGTGTATGTCAATTAACTACATTAAAATACAAAACCTGATAAATTAAGTGTTTAAAGGATCTAATATTAATTATTTTTGCATAGTATTTTATTACTTTTAGAACAAAAAACCCAATAAATTAATAAACATAAAGGTTTTTTTAATTAGATCAATTATAAAAGATTTGACCCCACCATTTTTGCCACGTGGAAGAATCCTATGACCACCAATCTAAACCATATGGAGGACCACCTACATGTGACAGAGTTAAGATCACTAATTCATTATTAGATACTATATTTGGGAGAATTGGATATGCTCTCAGCGCGCTTCACAACCATCACACAGCCACGTTGAGAATATCTCCCTATGAAATACAATTACACAAATCGTGAGGTAGGTGAGAGGAGAACTTCACTATTTTGCTTGTAATACAAATCATCTAATTAAAGAAATGGAAAAATCTATAATACCAAAAAGGCGAAAAGTATTAACAGCATTGGCCCTTGGTTCGGGCCTGCCCGGGCCTGATAATACTTGTCGGTCAGAACTGGTCCCAGGCTAAGCCAGGGCAGAATCCGAGCTAGCCCTATGATTTAATAGTATTTATATTTTAAAATAAAAAATTAATTAATTTTATAATCAAAATTACAAAAGATATATTTATTTTTTTATAAAATAAATGTGACATATATATTTGGTAAAATATTATGCGATATGTATAAAATACTATATATTATATAAATACATATAATTTCTGGGCTTGTCGGTCTTAGGGCTTGCTTGGACCAGGCCCAGGTGGCAGTGGGATTTTATCCCAAGTCTTACTAAACCAACTAGAGATACCATCAACATCAGTTGGTTGCCACCTGTACTGAGACCTCTAAAAACAATTTGAAGTACGAAGTAGGTGTTTGGGATCAATGCCATTTCTTCAAAAATGGGTGCCACATCAGCATTACATCAGAAATTTGTTTTTTGAGAAAAAATCTGCTGGTTGGTTGGCCATTTTTTTGAAAATCGTTTGGTAAATCATGCATTGGAAATGGGGAAATGTGTGATATGAGAAAATATCATTAATACTCTTTTTGGTATTTTCCCATTTTTTTTACTATTGTTAGTAATTGTGTGTTGATGTGACATTGAAAAACACCTATGTGGCAGCAACATCAATGGTAATAAATTGAAAACCTGAGAAAATGTTTTACCAGAAAACAACATGCTTATACAACACTATTTTCTGAGAAAATGTCTCCTAGGAAACGGCATTGACCCCAAACACCGCCGAACATATGAAGAATGAGAGAGCTCTCGGATCTCAATTAAATGGATTAAATGGAAATGGCAGATTGAAATGGAACCCATGGAAAATGTCAATGTTTTAAAAAATGACCCGGAAATGGAACCATTTTGGTCACCAGTTTCCGGGTCAACGGTCCAACCATCCGTCCATTCTGACAGCAAAATTAAAAAAATTAAAAAATAATTAAGAAAATAAAAAAAATGGTCAAAACCGTTGAATGGGTCGACGGTTCGATCGCCCATATCAACGGTTTATTGACTTTTTCAACAGTTTTTGACCAGATTCCGGGTTTTGGATAAAACAAAACCGGTTGCCTGAATGGTTCCCAGGCCAAAAGGTTCAACCGTTTGGGTCAATGGCGGTTCGAAGACGTTGAAAAATATAATTCAAAAAATTTCAAATGCTGATGGATGATGCAAATCTCAGTATTGAACTTTGAGACCAGTAAGGCGTTTTCAAAGCAGTCCGGATCAGGTTGGCACAGCATTATACGCACGTTCAATGAGCACCTAGAAAATTTTTTGAAACCGAGACCTCAATCCTCTTATCCAAACCCTAAATCCTCCGTTATGCCATTCTGCACCAGCGAATCTATTTAAACTTTGAAGATATACTCAATGATCGGTTCGACAATGGCGTTAGCTTGAGCCATTGGCTTCAAAGGATTTAGGGTTTAATCGTTTGGACAGGGCAAACCAAAGAGAAGATGAATTGGGAAAGAGGATAGAAGAGATTCTTTTGGATCTCTTTTGTTTGTTCAATAGAGTCGAGAGTGTTTAATTAGATGGGCGTTGCTTTTTTTGGTCTAATTTTAAATCAAAATTACTGAGAGCATAAGCGTTTAGATCGAACTGAATTTTAGCGATATTCGAATCCAATCCGATAACGAATCAGATTTTCTAATCCCATTCGATTTGTTTCTGATTGTTTTCATTGTACAAGTGAAATAACACTTTGCCTAAAACAGAAATGCTGCCAAAACATGAATACTGAGTAAATCAGGGTATGTCTACTAAAAACCAAAAGAAAACATTCTCACTTTTATTGTAGTGGTACTTGTATAATTATACAACAACATTCTTGATTCTTCTGGTAAGTCAGAGACGCACAGTAGTGCAACCTTGCATGGGTACAGGCTACAGCTGAAATGTGCAAGAGAAAATGCTTTCAAAACCAAAACACTCGATAAATTATCTTCGCCGTCCTCGAGAGTGAGTTGAGTTCTTTCCACTCATCCCCGACAACTGCTTTAGGTTGGTCAGAGCATCCTGAGCATACCTTTTTGTGTTTACATTTCCATGCTTAAAAGCTTCAACCAAGGCCCTGACCAGAGTCTGATTGACAGAGTGCCGCTGTGCATGGCTGTCCACTCTCAAGACCCTATCTACTATCAAAATTGCCTTATCTTGAAGCTCCCCTGGCCGGACCTCCGTAAATAACTTGATCACAGTATCAATTACACCCAATTCTTCAAGTTCATCAACGGCCCGTTTGAGACCATGAGAAGTCCCAGATGACACAAGGGTATAAAGCGCCTCCACTGCAGCAATTTGAACACTGGTGTCTTCATCTGCCAGAAGATCAACAAGAGGTTTGATGCAATTACCCTTCAGCAAGCAAAACTGGCTGTCATCCTCACATGCCACATTATGTATGGGACATGTTGTTGGGACCATAAATGCCCTCCCACACATGAACATCAGGGAAAAACATAACCCAGGTGGAGGCTGGGGTTCTGAATCCCTTACTGCAGCCAATGCCCTTCCAGACTCGGACAAGTACTTCAAACCAAGAGCTGCTCGTTGCTTCATTCTTGAATTCAAGGGAAAGCCAAGCTGCTCAGAGAATATTGTCATCAGATTATGCTCTTGAACCACACCCTGAATTATTGGATCGGAGCTCTTTGAGAAATGCAATAAGATGCCAATAAGGCCTTCCACCATACGTGACGTTGCCCGAGAGGTCCTCTGACTGGAACTACGACGATGCTCTCTGAGAGCAATGACTGTCCATCCAACAAGACTGGTTCCTAGAACTGTTTTCACCTCATCATCAAATAGTGGGAGGTTAGCAAGTATATATGCAGCCTCTGATCTCTCATCATCTGTGCATTCGTTATCTAATAGTTTTTCTTTCAACAATGGAATTTTGTTAGAAGCTCTTAGCCCATCAACCAGGACTTGGCCCAATTTTTCTGAGAGTATTCTTGTAAGCTTAAAAGCACAAATCCTATGGTCAGCTTCTTGGTGTTCCAGAAACGGTATAATTGCCTTGATGCCATCACTGGATTTTATATGTCTAGCTACTCGATCTGCATGAGAGAAATCTTGTCAGCATATAATAAACAAGATAAGGAATAACATTTTAGCACATTCAGGCAGCAACTACGGATGTGGATTACCATAGAATGTTAGAATAACGCTTCATTTTTGTACTCCTTCCAAACTGAGCCCAAGTAACATTGATATGTTACACGACATTCATCTTGTACATTAGATGTTCATTTATGTCAAATAAGTTTGGGGATAAAGGAAATGTTAGATAGGAGTGTCCTCAAGAATCTGTGGAGTGTTATACTCCAATGTGTTTCTGACACACACCTCCATTAAGGAGAGTCCATGCAACAGTAGCAACACTGACCACAACTTGTGTATGCAACACCCAATCTGGAATTTTACATATAAATATAGTTATCTACCATGCATAAACTAAATCAGATTCTTTTAATTATGCAAAAATAGCAACCAGTTAACCAGGTGTTTTAAGTTGGGTCAATTGTTTGAAGATGGTTCCCAACCTCAAAGTAATTCTCCTTCCCTCTTAATTGCTTTTTTTTTTTATTTAATTGAAATAAGAAATACATATGAGACATTCTGTTTAGCAGTTCCTCCAGTTTTCTGGAAGGCTTCCAATCACTCCTTAGAACCCTTTAAAATGATCCAACCAAATCTCCTTTCTTCTCTATTTCAATTTCCTTAATTCATGATTTCATTTTTTCCCTTTTCCACTTTAGAAATTTTTCATCTTCTTGTAGAAAATTAACTCAGTGGCCTACCAGACTTTGTTCTCCCCTCATTACAATCTACTTAAACTATCTACCAAGTTTTATCACTAAATTCTTTCTCTAATCCAGGTTTTCTTTCATGAAGGACTTTCATCTTTTTGACTTTGTGACTAAATTGCTCAAAACCCTTCAAATTAAATCATCCATTCTCATTGTTTTCATATCGAGAACAAATTATCATAGAAAATGCTAATGTTCTATTTTATGGCCTACTTTTCGTAGATTTCACTATTTTCTAGACAGATGAAAAAATAAAACTGGAAAATAAGCTATTTTGACCTAAAAACCCTTCCAAGTCAAGTCACATATCCTAGACAGACCTACCTGTCCTACACCACAAGACCTACCAATTAATTATGGAGAATGCTCTTGCCAAGGATGGAATTTTTGGTAGCAGGTTATTGGGGATACTTCTTCTTTTGTACTGGGGTAGTGTGTTGTATTTTGGCTTTTCTCCTCCATCTTTGAACTAGTTATGTCATATGCCCCTCGTCTTTAGTTGGAAAGATGATTGTATGTATCTTTCCATATCTCTGTTGAAACAATTGTGTGTTGTTGGTCAATTTAAATTATTAGCAGAAGAAAAGAAAAGAAATAAGGAAGAAGAGAAGAGAGAGAGAAGAGAGAAATGAGAAGAGAAGAGAAGAGAAAGGTTTGGAGAGTTCTAATCTGTCTGGCGGTGCCAACTTATGTTATTATATATAGGGCGACCATAAATAAAAGGGAAAAGACCCTTATGCCCCTATTGTAGTCAAAGTACATAAAAAAGTAAAAAAGGCTATTTTAACCAGACCAAACAGGCCCTAACTAAGCAGAATACAATCATAAATATAAAGAAAAACATTCCAACACTCCCCCTCAAGTTGGGACATAGATGTCAATCATGCCCAACTTGTCACACAAATTACTATGTCGCACATGATGAAGGCCCTTGGTGAAGATGTCTTCAAGTTGTTCTTCTGAACTGACATATGGAGTGCACACTTCTCCACTCACAAGTTTTTCTCTAATAAAATGATTGTCAACTTCAATATGTTTTGTTTTACCATGGAGGATTGGGTTAGCAGCAATGTTGATAGCAGCTTTATTGTCACAATAGAGTGGCATAGGTTTATTAACTACAAAACCCAGCTCACCTAACAGGTTTTTTATCCACATGATTTCAGCAACTCCATGAGACATAGCTCTGTATTCCGCTTCATCACTGGACCGAGCCACCACCCTTAACTTCTTACTTCTCCAGGTGACTAAGTTTCCTCCCACAAAGGTATTTTAGTCCATCAAAGGGAATTACAGCCATGGGAAAATCATATCCATCCCCCCATTCATTCCGTTTTGACCTCCTAAAATCCCAAAAGTTGCATAATTCTCAGAGGACATGAGTCAATAACACTTTTCAGTTTCAACACACACCTTAAGATCTCTCCTAATACCCAAAAAGGTTCAAAAAACACACTAGAGATGCAGTCCACATGCACACACTCTGGTCTGGATACAATCTGAACACAGACCAGCTCCAATTCTCTTAAAAAAATTCAGGTTGATTTCAGCACTGCATAAGTTTAACAGTCCCAATCCACCAATTTTCCAAATCACCTAAACACACCAACTACTAGGAGAGATCACAAAGCAGTGAAGTCACACCAAAACTTGGTAAAAACAGGTCATTTGTGACCTACAAGTAACCCATTCTCAGGTACAAGATCACACGATCCACAGAAAGTCCGAACCTCACAATTCGTCTGACTGCATTCAGCAGTCTTGTTACATAGGGTTTTTCTTGGTACACGACCAAGAGAAAGAAAAAGAAAAAGGTAAAGCAAACTTGTACCAGTCTTAGGTCAACTTCTCTGATCTCAGTTGAAGAAGACAGCAAGGTAAAGAAGAAAGAACTAGTTCGATATGCTCTCTGACCCAGTAGAACCACTCTGACACCATATTAGCAGAAGAAAAGAGGAGAGAGAAGAGAGAAAGGAAAAGAGAAGATAAAGGTTTGGAGAGTTCTAATCTGTCTGGCGGCGCCAGCTTATGTTATTATATATAGGGCGACCATAAATAAAAGGGGAAAGACCCTTATGCCCCTGTTGTAGTCAAAGTACATAAACAAAGGAAAAAAAAGGCTATTTTAACCAGACCAAACAGGCCCTAATTAAGCAGAATACAATCATAAATATAAAGAAAAACGTTCCAACATAAATAAATAAAATAGCTACAAAATAACTAATTAACATGGAACTGATAAACATACCTGACGCCTGAGGAGAAGAGGAAATTCCATAAAGGATCTGAAGGACTGCAACCTGACATTTAGGGGAGGCAAAAGATAGAAGCTCCAAAAGATTACAGATGATGGCTTCTGAATGCATCAAATTTCCTTTCTTGTCAGCAGATGCCAATTCCCAGTGCCCTGGATTTGAGACTATGTTTGATATGATTGATGCAGACAATTCCTTCACATCAGACAGAACATCTTGGTTTCTCAAAACAATGTCTGTAAGGGCAGGAAGCACAGCAGAATCAACAAGGATGGTAGCATTATCATCCAGGGTGGATAGATTATACAATGCTTGCAAGCTCGGTTTCCTTTCTCCTGGTCTGGACAGCATATCAACAAGTATTTTAGCACCTTGCCTAGCAATTTGTTCTTTACCACTATTTGTCAAAGTCATCCTTCCCAAAATTGATGCCATATCTGTTCTAACTTCACCGTTACCTATTTCTCAAAAAGGCCATAGGATCAAGTTAATAAAAACACCTGAAAATAACTAAAATACAAATTCCATATGGTTAACAAGAGTAATACAGAATACCTAAAAAATTTAAAAATTAAAAATAAGAAAAGACAAAGGCTCTTTTTTTACAATCAATAACAAAATAGAAGAAAGGGGAAACAGAAGGAGATGTGAAGCAAGCCCTACCACCTAAAAAGAACAGACACAGAGCAGCTATTCCCCCTATACAAGCTTTTTAAAACCCACTAAGCAGAACAGAAACAAAACATCCCCCACAAACAGAAAAATGAAATCCTTGAAAACCACACAACCCATTTCACAGTCAAACATCACCTCCAAATACCTACACAGATGGAAAACAAAGTAAAAACCCCCTCCCCACACCCTGAATAAAAGAATCATCTGCACAGCTCTTTATTATGCCTCTGAAGAAAACAAGGACGGTTCAGCCCCTACCATCCATTTTGTTTTGTTAGCGTGCACAAAACTCAGAACCTGCATTGAAATTTCTAAATTGGGCCGCGTGGGGTGGGGGGAGGCGAGTTCTGACCTGACCAGGACACCTATAATTGGGGGGGGGGGGGGGGGGGAGTTGCGTGCACAACTTGGAAGTTCTTTTTTGATAATATAGCCTTAATAAAAATGACAGTAAATAGTAAACTGTTTATATGTTGATAAAACAAATGCTTTTTCTAAACTAAAACTCTTATATACAGTATAAAACCTACCTTTTAAACATAAGATGTAACAAAAAGTACAAGAAAACCATGATGCATTTATATATTATTAATTACACAATCAGTTCTGGTCTTAATTGGTTTGGAAAAGAAAAAAAAACAGTCCCTGACCCAATTATAATTAGAACACAAAACTCAAAACCAGAACCGGTATAATTGGTTCAGTTCTATCAAGTAGACCCAACTCACTGACAGCATTAAGTTCTTCAGTTTGGTGGATAATCTCGATCTCTTGGTTTCAAGGCAGTATGTCATCCATTTGTGCCATGGCCCCCATCCCAGTGTATATTTGAACTACTTTGGGTGGTAGAAGTAGTTGATCACATAGAGCTTACCTTTGCATAGTCGAGTAAGTAAAGGTTGAAATCTTCCTGCTGCTGCTAATGGCTCAACATTATCCTCAACTTTTTCCATCCTCTTCAAGATTTCCTCAGCTAGATTAGATAAACCAGGATGCTCCAGATTACCAGCCATGCTTGAGAGGACAACTAGGGCCCCCTTCTCTGATGCAATTTTTACACAACAACTTTCATCATTTGAAAATTCCAGTAATACTTTCACCGCATACTCTCTCTCTTTCTCTGACCTCCCAATAAGACTACGTATAGCCAATCTAATGGTACCTTCTTCTAGCATTTTTACCTAAAAAACCAAAATTTTATCAGAACTTGGTCACAAGGATGCCATCCATAAATTTCATGTATTAATTCTACAATATGAAAATAAAGTATAACAATATATCTACAATGTTCAATTTGATGAAATTAAGAAACAAACACTTGAGCATGGATGGCAATTTTGACAAACATTTAGGCTGGTCCATGTCAATTTAATCAGGAAAGAAAAATATCTATACATTAAGGTTATAACTACTGCAGCACCATAGGTACCATTGGGTTTTCAGTAGCCATGTTTTGTCAATTAAACTATCAAATAATTTATGCAACCTACTAGCCAAAGGGGAAAAAAAAAAGATCCTAAATGTGCTGGTCAATTTGACTTCTCTTGAAAGTAATTTTAGTGTTATATGAATAGAGATAATCTAAAGGAACAAAGTAGTTTAAAGGTCATATTAGAGAGCTCATTAGATAGATTATTTAGTTATCCATCCAATGATACCAAGATCTTACATATCTGACATATTTTGAGAGAGTTATGGTATTTTAATGACAGGGTATCAATTTTTTATAGGATTTGAGTATTTCTAAACTTCTAGCATACCTTAGATTTGCTTTTTTGTTTGCTTGGTGGTGGTAGAATTAGTAGTGGGTATTTAGAGTTATTTTTAGGAAAGAACTTCCTTTTTAGATCTAGTTCCCATTGATGGAAATTAGGACGCTTATGCGCTCTCAATTTAATGCTAATAAAATCCATTTGATCTGGCTACCGAAAAAAGTAAAAATATTTTTCCATAAGATGTAATTTTTCTTTCATTTTACTTTACTCTTTGATTCTTTCATGCTATATAACATTTAGTGTTAGTTAATTGGTACTTCAACTAGGTAAACTAACTTATAAAAGCACTAGACAAACAAGTTGAAACTAACTGGTTTAAAAATTAAAAAATATATATAAAAAAACACTTAAGAAGTAGCTACACAGGGACCTAATTGCCTAGGCAAGGTGTTCCCCCATCACCTAGCTTCACCTTAGCTAATGGCTTATAAGCAGTTTTAAAACTTAATTCAAAGCATTAATGTCAATTTTCATCATTGCAGACCCCCCCTCCTGTAAGTCTAGGAATACGTGTCATATTTCTGATTTTCATGATAAATAAAACTAATGTATGTATCATCAACCACAAATGGGTGATGATGGAGAGAATGGAAAGCATTGTTAGATAAGCAATTGGAAGTGATTTATAGGTTCTTGAGGTCAACCAAGGGCTATCAACCTATGTATTTTTTCTTGAAATTTTACCTAGACATTGATATTTTTATGTGTTATTTCTCTCTTGTGTAGCTGCTTCTCTTCAACGGGTAAGGTATTTGTGTCCCCCCCCCCCCCCCCGTGTAGGTTCCTTTGGATTATTAATAAACTCCTTTTTCTTAAAAGAAGTGTCATCAACCAAGAAGAGAAAGATAATGGGTTTTTTCAGTTGCAGACCCCTCCAATGTAGTAATTGACCAAATCCTATAAATAATTACTAAAGCTAGAGTAATTGTAGGTTATCCTTCTCCTTCTTCTATTTTTATTGCACTCTATTGCAATAGCTTGCCCATGCTACAGATATAAACTTGGTTATTGAGGAAAAAAATTTGAATGGTTGAACCTAAGGAACCATCACAATTAGATACATTGTAGCGATTCACCAAATCCTACAAATAATTACTAAAGCTAGAGCAATTTTAGGTTATCCTTCATTCCTTCCCCTCTCTTCTATTTTTCTTGCGCTCTACTGCAACAGCTTGCCCATGCTACAGATATAAACTTGGTTATTGATGAAAAAATTTTGAATGGAACCTAAGGATCCATCACAATTAGTTACAGTTAATGGTTGATTTCCTTTACTTCTTTATCCAACATGCATAACATACCAGTCCATGATACACTATGGACCTGAAAATTGCCCAACCTAGAAACTCTATGGGACTGCAAGAAAAAGTTTATTTTTCTCATCTGCCCCTTATAGATGGTCAAAACCTGCAAATAATTTAAGTGGTTTTGTCAGATACCAACCTGATCCTAGTTATGTTCATTTTACTCTTTTTTATTCAGCAAAGTTCCAAACTATTCGACCTTGAAACTTATAATTAGCCCATAAAACCTATTTCAGTACTTCCCCTTTCCCTCCATTCAAAACCCCAACTTTGTAAAAACAATTCCACAATCCCCAAAGCTGTCATTATCACATATCCAACCCCGATGTTGGATCTTTCAGTGCTTATCCCCTCAAATCTCCTCATTAGATGTTTTTATATAATATAAGTATATTCATTAAAAGAAAAGAAAAAAAAAAAAGGAGAGAGTATACAGGCTTTGCAGCCCATACTGCAATTTCAGAAACTGGTGTACTTAATGCAGAAGAAAAGACCTTTCTTATGTTTATCCCCTAACTGGTGTACTTTATGCAAAGCACAGAATGAGGACTGTTACCACTTATTGATTTCCTGTCCTTTTGCTGCAGCCATTTGGAATTGGTTGTTGATTTGTTTGAATGCAGGTGGAACTTGCCGGCTGAGGTAAATTTGCTGTTTTCTCCATCTACCTTTGTGTGGACCACAAGAAGAGGGAAAATTATGTTAAAGTGTATAAGAGCAAATCTCTTTGGACTATTTGGGAAGAGAGAAATTCCAGAATTTTTCAGGAGAAGGAAAGAACCATTCTTGAGGTCAAGGAGTGTATATTGACAAGGACTATTTTGTGGCTGAAATCCTTAATGCTCTTTGAAAATTACTCCTCCGATGATATAATGAGGAATTGGTCTGTAGCTGCCCTCACTTCTTCTAAGAAGCCTAGAATTCAAGTAACTTGGACTCCGCCTATGGAGGGTTTTGTTAAGATGAACTTTAATGGGAGTAGTCAGGGTAATCCAGGACTGTATGGTATTATTGGTGGTGTACTGAGAAATGAGAACAGCAGCATTCTTGCCCTTTTTTCGGGACCGGTGGGAATAGGAGACTATGTGAGGGCTGAACTCCTAGCTGCAGCACAGGGGATACAGATTGCTTATCAACTTGGAGTGCAGAACTTAATAATTGAAGGAAATTCCAAGGTGGTAGTAGGATGGTTGGCTAACCCGGGTACTGTCACTTGGGACTTTAAGGATATTTTAAAAAAGGTTTAATGGCTTTTGAGGGATATGACAATAAATTTCAGTGGGTGGGTAGATTGGCTAATGCCTTGGCTGATTATCTTACTAAACAAGGGGCTACTCGGGTTTCCTTGTATTGGGCTTCTCTGTAATTTTCTTTGTCCTTTGTTCTGTTTATTAACTAAAGGGTTGATGGTATCCTCCATCTCCCCTCCTTAAAGGAGAGGTAGCATCTCATGCCTCTCCCTAAAATATCATTTCCCAATAAATCTCTAAGACAAAAAGACTACAACAAGGACCTTCTCTAAAAAAACACATAAGAAGACAAAGATAGGCCAACCCCAAAAAATTGGACTAGATACAACTACTTATCTACCACTAATCAACTGACTCAACACACCAAAAGCATTACTGACCAAACACAAACAAAATATTGATGTAACCAACAAAAACACTCGTGAAAGACAAAATCCAGCCTGTCTATACATCCTACAAATCATTAAGATCGTTTTCAGAATGAAAACCATCTTCTGAAATGTTCAACCATCTGCACCTAGAATTCTGAATTTGTGAGTTAATTAAATTTTCCTCGACAGCCCTGATTTTCTGTAATCAGTGTTGGTTCTGTGCTGTTCCTTTTTCTGAAAATATTCATTAAAGCTGCAAAAGAATGCAGATAAGGGGATGCATACTGAACGAAACAAGAAAAAAACTATTAAGTCATCAGACAAGAAACAGTGGAAAGAGGAAGAGCTATTACCAATAAAGGTAACCTTCCAACATCCCTTCTGCCTAGATCATCAACCACAAAATTCAGATCCCTAGGCATACACCTCAAGGATAAATAAAATGATTCATTCTGCTTCATCCCCAGTGATGGGGATCAACATAAGGCATATCAAAAGAGAACCAAAGCCGCTCATTATGAAATACGTGGGGCCCACATGGGAGATGGGTTAGCTGTGCATCAACTTGGGAAGACCCTAGAGTCTTCAATCCACCTTAAATTTTTTTGTGGTTGAGCTTGCTGCTGGACAGGACTAATTTGGTTTTCTTACATTTCTGGAGAGAAAGGGTACTTTTGTAATTGTTCATGTTTAGTGGGTTATGTTTGGGAACAGGTCTTAGTCTAGTAATTTCCCTTTGTTTGGCTTTATGTTTGTAATTGTTTGGGGCAGGTTTAGTCTAATCTTAGCTTCTTTTTGTAAGTGGCTTGTTGGGCAAGCTAACTTAGGGGGCAAGTTTCTTCTTATTAAGCTTGTAAGTCTCATTTGGAAAGAGAGTTTTGGCTGATGAACAAAGAAGGTTTCTCTATAGAATTTGGTGTGATTGCCAAGTTGGGGTGTGATTTCCCTCACCCTTATGTGTGATTGGCTGATTGCCTATGGTTATCTTCTTTCTTTTAATCTGATATTTGTTTCTGTTCTGCACACCTACAACCCGAGTTTAATTGCAAGAATAGTGCTGAATAATAAAGGTCCTGCATCACCCAGTCTTTCAAATCTTCAATTAAGGAGTTGTAATGGTGGGATAGGATTTGAAAGAAAACATGGATCTTGATAGAGCATAAAGGTGTCATGGGATTCATGTAGCTCCAAATCAAACTCCCAAGCCTCCACAATTTCCATCTAGTCGGTAGATGAAAGAGAACGTGACTTCCAAAGACCAGCCATTAAGACTACTGATTGTTCAATGCCTCCAGCCATCGATAACTTGATCAGCACCACTTGCTTTGATTTATCAATAACCAGAAGAAAAAAGGATTGAAATAACACCATTGATCTTAAGAAACCTACAGGTTTCAACTGTGAAAATTGTTATTTCTTCAGATCAATGAGGTAAATTAGATTTCCAATACTTCAGCATAGCATTTCCTAAGCATGATTATCCAATCAATTGAATGATCAAGCTACATAAAGACCTAGAGGTCAACATCCTCAAACTCAAACAAAGACCATATACCAAAAAGGTATCATCTTAACTGCTAAAACTTGAAGATGAACTTTTTTCCAACCAGAGTAAAATACTCAAGTTATCTTTCAAGAGACATGATTCTCTGATAAACATTCACTTGATGATCATTTGCTAGTTAATAAAGATGCTTTTCAGAACTGCAATAGCCATTTGCACTTCTGACCAATATATTCTTTTCAGCCCAAAAGTAGGGCCAAAAATCAATATAGAAATCAATAATCATTTTGGTTGCTTGTAGAATGCTATATTGACCTTGTAGTGGGCGAATTGAACTTAATGCCTATGGTCAACAAATAAGTGGGTCAAATAAAGCTTGTTATGCTTTGGCTTAGCTACAACAGAACATTGTAGTCATATTGCACCACGTGATGAGAATGAGTGTACCAGCTTCAAGAAATATGGTCATAATGGGCATTGTTGCAAATTATGCACATTAACACCTTTGTACAACTCAAAATCACAAAAATATTTTCTTTCAGCTATCAAGATGCCTTCCAATTATATATTTAAGATGTGGAGCTCAAGTGTGTGCACACGTAAGAGGTTTGCTGAAACTATAACATCTGATGCTTCATATTTGTAATAAGTGCTAAAATGGATTGGTAATGCATTACAAAATTTTATTATTTGTTTTTGCTTTCTAGTTGGTATACCAGTAAATGATATTTGTCAATTTTCAACTTTCATAGATGTTATATTATAAAAAACCATGTTCAGCTTCTGTGAGCATGTTCTCCATATGCCAAATAGAACTAAAGAGATTAAATGTTTCAAAGGAAGAACAAATGTGCACACCTTGCTGTCTTCATCTTTGACCATGCTAAGTAAGGCCATAAGAGCTTTGCTTCTCAATTGCGACCCAATATTTTTTGAACTGTTTTTCAACATATTAATGATGAGAACAACAATGCCAGCGTCCCTTATTTTGTATCTACTTGATGGGTGCTCTTCAGAGATCTTATATATATTATCCAAAACCCGTTCGATGCAGTCTGCTGAAGGAAGAGAACCCTCACTAAGAAGCTGCACAGTTGATTTAATTTGAATGTCAATGTTCCTAGTGATCCATTCCTCAATTGCACCAGCAAGACCAATATTTGGCTTCTGCTCCAATGAATTGAGGACCTGTCCAGTAACAGGACATGTTGGATCGCGTCCATCTTCTATACACCGCTTAAACCAATATTCGATTGCCGTCCTTTCATAAGTCTGAGAAGATTCCAGGACGACAGGGTCCTTCATGACTTCCTTTGTCAATGGACAGATGAAGTTCTTGAAGGGTGGAATATGTACGTCCTCTTCTCTATCAAATTCCAAATTTTGCCCAGTAATGTCTGGCTCCACAGACCAATTATCAACAATTCTCTCCAGAGACATCAAAATCCGTCTCTCGGAAACAGAATTTGAGCGGGCAACATCGTTCTTCAAGAGTTCGATCTGCTCTGCTAGCCCACCGTGGTCTCCAGGCTCAGTTCCTAGTGCACGAGCTAAATCCATGATTATAGCACTCTGTACTGCTTTGCTTGTTTGTCTACCTTGCCCTTCTTTCTGTAAGGTGCAGAACACCCTCTCTTCGTTCTCCGTCACCTAATTGAAGCCTCATATATCTCAAATTCTTCCACATGGAAAAAAAAAAAGAACAAATAATCGGGGAATTAAAAAAGAACTGAGGGAAAATAGAACATACTCTGAATTGAGGTTGCTTCATTTCCCTGGAGAGATCGGAAACCTTCTTACGGAGGTCTGGGTTGTCCATAAGAGCCGACTCGAGCAGGGCTAGCCATCCTCCGATCGCTATCGAGCACTCGTGGAGAGATGCGCATAGGGGTTTGCAGTGGATTAGAACAAAGATTTTGCTTTTATTCCGATAAACTGATAACGTCTCCGCGGCTTTCTTCAAATCTCCTGCGATCCCTTTCAGTGAAGTTTGCACAGACGGGGAGAAGGTTTCCTGCGAAGACCTGGTGAAGTGATTCAAAACCAACTGAAGCCAACTGGTATACTCGGAAAACCGCCTAGGGATTTCCCAGAAGTAGTTTTGGTCCGGGTCGCAGATTTCCGATAAAGAGCGCCGGATGGACTGTACTGCCGGTGCCGGGGAATCAGGCTTCGAAATCATTTCAGGACAGGTTGACGGCGACGGAAGATAGGCATGTGTGTCAGATAGCAGGATGGTGGTCAGGTAAGTAATTACGTATTATCGGCAATCGAGGATTTGATGCGCATCTGCCATGGAATGGCGAAGCTCTTGCTTTTGATTCTTTGAATTCGTTGCATCCTCTTCGTCACCGTGTTGAAGCTACCGGAGCAAGAGTCAACGTTCTTGACATGGACTTTGACCAGCTTCGAACAGATGATTTGGTAAATTGCTGAAACCTACCTAAAATTTTTTATTATTTTGAAACATACCCAAGAAGCAATCAATCGCCTGAGCTTAATATAATACCGTACATGTGTTTCGAAGCGTGGGCGTTTTTTGGGACCGATTTTTTAGAAAAAACGCTCATGCTTTCAATACCCGCTTTAAAAAAAAAAACGCTTATGCCACATACTTAGTGAGCAATACTATGTTGTTTGGTAAGATGATTTTCATCATCGTTTTTCATGTATGTGTCGATAGGTAAGTATCACATAGGATACACATCAGTCAACCGTTGGGGGAAGCGGTTCACCGATGTATGAAATGCCAACATCGATGGAGTCCCAATTTTCAATGCATGCCCGATTTTTTAATAATCAATTGAACCAAACAATAAGATATATGGGCATTTGTTGAAACGCCTATGTGGATCTGATGTGGCACTCTTTTTTTTTAAAACAACCACGGTTCTAAACATCCCCATAAGCGCTGATGTCATGATCTCAACATTGCAAATACCAAAGTTGGATCAACCTAGCCCAACCCGGCACGATAGCCCACGGGCTATGCCAGGCCTGCCACAATGGTCCGCCCAGCACAACCCATAGCAGGCCACGCTCGGCCCGTCCAAAAACTAGTCATTGCCCCCCCCCCCCCAAGTCCCCCCAATGGCTAGTTTCAACATTTTTTTTTTTTATTTTGGGGGGGTGGGGGGGCTTACAAGAATACCCCCCTAACAGCTATAAACAACTATATAGGAGGGGTATTTATGTATTTTACTTATGGAAAGGAGAAAATGACACATGCCCCCCAATAGCTATATAACTAGTTTAGGGGGGTTTTTTGGGTAAAGCTATAAATAACTTTACAATGACCAAAATACCCCTCCCAACAATTAAAAAATAGTTAGTTTTTAGGGTATATTGGGCAATTGAATTATTTTCAATTTCTATAAATAGCCCTATGGCCCTTATTCTCTACCATTCTTCTCATCACACCAATTCAACAATCAACATTCAACAATTCTCTTATTCTCTTAATCTCTTTAGTCTTCCCTCTCTTAGTCTCCCATACATTCTCTACAATCTGAATGAACTCTGATAGTCTCAATGTCTCATATTCTGATTGGTTGATTATTTGATTCTCCAAATTAGCAATTTGGGAGGCTTGGAGTCTTGAACATTGTCACGTTGAAAGGCTTTAACCGTTGAAAATTAAAATCAAGTTGGGATTTTGAACCGGCAATCTGGGGTAAGTCCAATTAAGTAATTTGCCAAAAATGTAGAAAAGACTAGCTATTGTAGCCCAATTTATAAAATATTTAAAATAAATGATGTTGAGGGGAAGGGTAAAAAAGCAGTTTGCCAAAAATGTAGAAAAGACTAGCTATTGTAGCAAGGGCGGTACTAGCCATTTGACCAGACATTTTCTCACACATGAGAAGGAAGAAGAAATAACCAACAATTTAAATGAATTTTTGAAATAATGGAAAATAAATTTTAAAATATTGGGAGAAGTTGGAGAACATTTCTCGCCGTCAATCCTGCCATGGCACATGATTCGTGATCTACTAACCCCTCTGGTGTCTACAGGCTATAGTTCCATTGGAGTCGTGTTGATTGTTTTAGTGCAAGACCTACAGGTACCATTATACCACAGTTGGCTAGATGCAGTCACGGATCATGATGGAGAATATAGATTACAACTTTACAATTACAAGACAAAGGAGGGCATGATACTACTACATACACCGGATATTTCACCTGAAGCAGATGATAAAAGTGTGAAATTTGTTTAAATTGAAAATTTTAACAAATAACCCACAAATTTTTATTTTTTTTAATTATTGTAATTTTAATTTTAATTTTATTTAATTTGTTTTCTATTAATGTGATTTTGTATTTTCAATTTGTAACTATATTGTATTTTTTATATTTTATTAATTTATTCCATTTTCATATTTCATTCATCCAAGTATGAAGTATGAATTATCCAACCATTGTATAATTCAATATTTGTATGCTTTATAATTTGTATCATTATTCATTCAATTTTAAATGGAATAAAATTCCTATTTGAATTGTTTTATACTTTTATTTATTTATTTTTTGGGTAATCGTAAATTCGTAATCCATAACCATATCCATATGAGTATATCACCATATGTCCATATCCATTCATTCTAGCCCGGTTCGGCCCAAGCCCAAGGCTCGCCCTATGGCCCAGCCTGACATGGCCCAAGCCCGCGACACGGCCTGCAACCCGACTAGGCCCAGGGCTATGCCGGGATGACCCCTAGAATTTTCATCGAAGAGGGCATGATGAACCACGGGCCAGTATGGCACAACCCGCACTTTATATGAGCCACGTCGTGCTAATCCGACACAGCCTGCACTTTGTGCGAGCCATGTCGTACCAGCCCGACACAACCCGCACTTTGCACAAACAATGTCATGCCAGCCCGACATGGCCCACTTTACACCTCTAGGACAAAGGACCATGAGGTATATATGATTCACCCCAAATCCTATCGCCTATCAATTTGTAAATGGTGTACAAGCAAATGTTACTCATCACTCCCACAGAAAGCAAGGCAGTGGCGACACACAACCTATTCTCTCTCTCTCTCTATTTCTCTCTCTCCTTCTTCTTTCTTTCTCTCTCTCCCCCACCTCTCCAACGTAACCAAGAAGCAGAGCCACCATCGGCCTTCCCTGATTATGGCAGACGTTTCCATGAAGAGAAGACCATTCTCCTCACTCCTTGGTGTATGTGCAAGCTTCTTCTGTTGTCATATTCTTTTTTTTTTGTCAGCTTTGTTCTCCGCAAGAGCCATAACCATAACCGTGTTAGGATCCAACTTGAAGTTCTTCTACCCAGTCGTATACGATGGCGGCACATGGCAGGAGCTGGTCCTCTATGTACATTGGTGCCAAGCTACTCTTACCCAATAGTATTTCAAAACTCAAGTCTCGTTTGGTTTGCAGGAATAGGGATCGGGAATCAGAATCGGAACGGGCTATTCCGATTCTAACTATTTGGTTGGATGGAATCGGAATCCTATTCCCATTTGGTTGGCCCTTAGGAATGAAATCCCATTCCTGCTGATTTTAATTTCCATTCCCATTCCTGTTTGAACCAAACATACAATGAGATTAGACCATTCCGTTTCCGATTTCGGAGGATTTTGATTCCGATTATAACCCAAACAGACCCTCAAATTTATAGCGTTGCATCCTTCGCTGCCAGCGTCTACGAGAAGAACAAACTGTTCCAATTGCGACCCCTATTTTCTTAAGTCTCTTTTATAGTTTCTCCATTTTTTCTGTTCTCTTATGTCGTATTTTCTAGCCCCCACAAAGTTGTTGGATTCCAATGGGGTTTGATTGGTCAATTACATGAAAAAAATACACCTACACACATGTTTCGAAAAATAGTTTTTCTCTTATTAAAACTAGTTTTTAACTTATCCCACATTGAAAAATTACAAGAATTGTTTTGGGTTTTTTAATAGGAGTTGATTTACACTCCCTAGATATAAAGAGGAGAGTATAAAGTAGGGGTGATCATTTCGGCCTAGAAATTAAGGGACGGGCTTAGGCTTAATACTTCAAGTCCGGCCTGGGCCTGGCCCGGCCCGTGTATATTTAAACTTATACATTTTGGGTGTAATCTTTTATATATGACTGACATTGGCCCGAAATCAGGCTCGGGCTCGTATAGACCTGGACTAGGGCCTATGTTTTAGGCCCGAAACACTAGGCTGGGCAGAGCTCAGGCCTAAGCTATAGCCGTTATCATAAGTGCAAAGCCCGCCCCATGATCACCCCTAGTATTGGAGGCTTGCTACTACACAATGCACGTGCACGCATGTGCGGCGTAATATAGTGCGCCTTGCTTGCACCTGCGTGGCTTGTGAAGGGCGGCTTTGGCTTTTGGTGTGAGGTTGACCATTGATGTAATCAACGGCCACGATTTGATCAGGTGTGATCAAGAGACATCATTCAAAGTTAACAATCATTTATTGTTAACTACCTTTAATTGTGACTGTTCAAAGAGCCTTTTTTGAACCATCACCTTCCTCTACTCCATGACTCTTCATAATGTATTTAAGGAGGGTGAATCAAGCATTTGCACACACAATTTCAAAAATCACTTTGTCTCACTCTCAGTCCGGTCTGCTACTATCTCACAGAATGTTTCTTCGGAGATTCTTCAACTTTGCTAGTTGCAGATTCTCGCCCAATGCTCTGTTGTATCCTACGAACGGATTTACCTATAACATAATAGCAAATTCAATGGAACTGAGTAGGGGCAAATAACGTTCCAAAGGCAGTGTCTTCAAACACACCTTAGAGCTTTTCCTCCCAAGTTTTGGTGAACTCATTTTCCAACAATTTTATAACGTTATTTTGCAAAGGAGGCAAAAACAAGCATGACCTCGATCCAGATGATGAACCAAGATCTTATTTGACTAGACCAGTTTGATGGAGCAAACTTCAATTGATGGCAAGACAAGATGATTCACTTGATGGCAGAAATTGTACTATCTCCTAGATCCGGATCTGCAACCACTTCTTGAACCCATTGACAAAGATTTAGAAAAGTTAAATAGGAAAAATCAAAACGAGAAGATGATTCGCTTCTGTGGCAATGACATATACTGAACACCTTATCAGACCGACTCTACAACTTCTATAAGGAACTTACATCTCCAAAAGAAATCTGCAAGGCTTTGGATTCAAATACAAGGTGCAAGAAATAGGTACAAATAAGTATCTTATCGCAGAATACTTTGACTTCACGATGAATGACTATAAGCCCATATTGGAGAAAGTTCACGAACTATAGGTGATAGTCAATAAAATTTGAACCATTGATATCATTCTTCCTGAATCTTTTCAAGTGGGAGCAATAATTGCCAAACCTCCACCCTCTTGGAATGATTATAGGAAGAAGCTTCTGTACAAAGTTGAAGAACTTACCTTGGAGCAAATTCAGCAACACCTTCGTATTGAACAAGAGTCTCGGATTAAAGATAATATGAATAAGACCCTAGCCGGTATGCTAAACTCTAAGGTCAATTTTGTGAAAAATGGATCGAAAATGACTAATCCTGCATTACAAGTAAAGAAGATGATGGAAACTTCAGGAAGAGTAACAATAAGAAGGGATCTTACTATGTTTGTGGAAAGAAAGGGCATTATGCCTGAGTCTACCAACATCGAAAAAGTGGAATCGAGTATGCAAACATGGTGGAAGACAATCTGGTGGCCATGATTACTGAAGTCAACATGACAGAATCATCTTATGGATGGTGATTTGATTCAGGCACCACAATCCATGTGTAAAAGGACAACTCCTTGTTCAAAACATATCAAGAAGTGACTGATGGCCAGGAGGTACAAATGGGAAACCAAACATGTTCCAAAGTTGTTGAAAGAGGTAGCATGGAATTGAACTTCACCTCCGGAAAGACACTGACTCTTCTGAATGTTCTCCATGTTCCCGACATTAGAAAGAACTTGGTCTCAATAAATCTCTTCATGTTTCCAACAAACTAATCATGTCCAAGAATGTGATGTTTGTTGGAAATGGATATGGTTGTAATGGTATGTTCAAATTGAATACTAATGAAGGAAAATATTCTGCTTATATTGTTGACTCTTTCTCTTTACAACATGATAGATTAGCCACTTGAATTTTAAATCCATAAAATGCATGAGTAGAGTTGGTTTAATTGCTTATAATAATGAATTAAATGAAAAATATGAGACGTGTAAAATCTAAAATGGCCAAAAAACTTTTCCCAAGTATTGAGAGAATTTCTCAACTTCTAGAAGTATTTCATTCTGACATCTGTGAACCCAATGGTGTATTAACTATAGGAGGTAAAAGATACTTCATAACCTTTATAGATGATTTTTCTAGATACACTTATGTCTATCTTATGAGAACTAAGGATGAAGCCTTTGACATGTTTAAACTATACAAAACTGAAGTTGAAAATCAATTAGAAATGAAAATTAAAATCCCTAGAAAAATAGAGGTGTTAAGTACTTTAAGAATGAGTTTATTTCTTTCTATAAAGAATTTAGAATAGTACATCAAAGTTCTGCTCTCTATACCCCTCAATAGAACGGTTTGGCTGAAAGGAAAAACATAACACTTATAGAAATGATAAACTATATGCTGATGAAAGCTAATGCACCTTTAAACTTGTAGGGGGAAGCACCCTTAACAGCCTGTCATTTACATAATAGAATTGTTTTTAGAGTTAATAACAAATGTCCATATGAATTATGGATATGAAGAAAGCCCAACATAGCATACCTAAAATGTGGGGGTGCTTAACATATTATAGAGTTTCAGATCCTAAAATAACCAAGTTAAGACTCAGAGTAAAGAGAAGTATGTTTCTTGGATATGCAGAACATAACAAGACCTATAGGCTTCTAGATTTAGAGTCCAATATAATAATTGAAACTAGAGATGTTGAATTCTTTGAAAATAAACCATATTCTGAATCTATAGAAAATAACAGAGAACCTAAAAGAAAAACTTAGATCTCAATACCTATTGTTAACAATGAGATTAAAAGAAGAAATGACACAACTATAACACCTACTGTAGAACCTAGATGAAGTTAAAGACAAAGAACAAAGAAAGACTTAAGTTCTGATTTTATCTATACTTAGTGAATTGTATTCCTAGTCGAAACTGATAGAAAAAATATTTTAAATAAGATACTCATTATACTTAATATTGAAAATGACCCGAAAACCTACAATGAGGCCATGACCTCTAAAGGTGTTGCTTTTTGGAAAGAAGCTATAGATGATAAAATGGATTCAATAATGTCAAATAATACATAGATACTAGTAAATTTGCCTCCAGGATCCAAACCATTCAAATGTAAATGGGTATTTAGAAGAAAATACAACACTGGTGGAATTGTACAAACTTTTAAGGCTATATTGGTAGCCAAAGGATTCAGTCAAAGGAATGGATTGACTACTTTGACACATATGTGCCAATGGCTAGAATAACTTCCATTAGAACACCTATAGCACTAGCATCCATTTATCACTTATTTGTTCATCAAATGGATGTTAAAACTATTTTCTTAAATGGTTATTCGAATGAAGAAGTCTATATGAAACAACTAAAGGGATTTGTTCTTCCTGGAGATGAGAAGAAAGTTTGTAAACTAGCTAAATCTCTATATGGTATAAAACAATCATCCAAACAATGGCATGAAAAATTTGTTTCTTGCATTCTATCTTTTGGTTTGAAACACAATAGTGTTGATAGATGCATTTACTCAAATTTTACTTAAAATTATGGTGTAATTGTATGTCTTTATGTTGATGACATGCTTATTGTGGGTATTAATATGGTCGGCATAAATGAAACTAAAAATTACCTATCATCTATCTTCAAGATGAAATATTTAGGAAATGTAGATTTCATCTTGGGAATAAAAGTTAAAAAGTAGTATGGGTTATGCATTAAGCCAATCACATTATATTGAGAGAATATTTGAGAAATTTAAGCATTTAGATTTAAAGAATATAATACACTATATGATTCTAATATAAAGCTAAAGAAAATTCTAGTAGAGCAATTGCACAACTTGAGTATGCTAGTGCAATAAAAGGTCTGATGTATGTCATGCTTTGTACTAGACCTAATATTGTATTTGCAGCAAGTAAACTTAGTCGATTTACAAGTAATCCCGGTGCTGAGCATTGGAAGGCAATTGAGAGAGTTCTTGGGTATCTCAAAAGTACCTTGAAACTTGGATTATTTTATTATGATTATCCAATTGTACTAGAATGGTATACTAATGCAAGTTGGATTACCAGTAATGGAGATAACAAGTCCACCTCTGGATTGATTTTTGTCTTTAATAGGGGTGTAGTCTCTTGGGCATCTAAGAGACAAACTTGTATATCTCACTCGACTATGGAATCTAAATTCATGACATTGATGATTGTTGGAAAAAAGGCTGAATGGATTTGAAATTTATTATTGGATATAAAACTTTGGCCTAGTCTTGTGCCACCAATTTTCATTTACTATGATAGTGAGACAACTCTGTTAAGAGCCTATAGTGATACCTACAATGGTAAGTTCAGACATATAAGTTTGAGACATGAATTCGTTAGGCAATTGATTCAAGGTGAAGTCATCATTATAACTTATGTGAGGTTAAGTAAAAACTTGGTTGATGCCCAGAGAATTGTTAAGAACGACAACTAAAGAAATGGGATTAAAACCCTTTACTTAGTCATCTGTAATAGTAATCCAACTTGAACTGAAAAAACATTAGTATTGGGTTTAATGGGTAACAACAAGTTATAGCAATGTAATTGTTAGCACTAACATCGAGAAATTTTACATCAAAATATAAATCATGTTGTGTGTTATGATGATAGGGTTGAGTTAAACTCTTAATGAAGTTCTAAAATGTGTCAAATAACAGAACACATAGTGGAACTTCACCTACGTAAACATAAAAGTGATGTCGCTTCTCATGAGAGTTTGGGTTTGTTCTAAAGATTGTTCATGAAACCAAGAAAGAAGCACATTGCCATAACAATGTTGAGCAAAATTTGAAACTCTTGCGGAATCAAAATATTTATATGTATGAGTATCTCTGGTCTGGCTTGAAAGTAATTGGTTTAAAGTCTTGTCATCAATAAATTTGACAAAGCTCTGAGATATCTGTACTAGTAAAATGTTTAAGTTATAAAACATCTTTTGTATGCATAACTATATCATAACAGTTTGGATCGAGAGAGACCTATGTAATTGATCAATCAAAGTGGGGGATTATTGGATTTTAATCTTATTAGAGATTAAATCCAATGGGGTTTGATTGGTCAATTATATGAAAAATATACCTACACACATGTTTTGAAAAATAGTTTTTCTCTTACTAAAACCAGTTTTTAATTTGTCCCACATTGGAAAATTACAAAATTTTTTTTTGGGTTTTTTAATAGGAGCTAATTTACACTCTTTAGATATAAAGAGGAGAGCACGAAGGCTTGCTACTGTGCAATGCATGCGTACGTGTGTGCGGCGCAATGAGGAGCTTTAGATGTATACTTTGCTTGCACTTTGCTCGCACCTGCGTGGCTTACGAAGGGTGGCTTTGGCTTTTGGTGCAAGACAGACCTTTGATGTGAACAATGGCCACGATTTGATTAGGTGTGATTAAGAGGCATCATTCAAAGTTAACAATCATTAACTATTAACTGGCTTTTAACAATCATAATTTTTGAAATTTAATTGTTCAATGAGTCTTTTCTAAACCAACACTTCCTCTGCTCCATGACTCTTCAGAATTTATTTAAGGAGTGTGAATCAAGCATTTGCACCTACAATTTCGAAAATCAATTTGTGTCCCTCTCAGACCGGTCTACTATTGTCTCATAGAATGTTTCTTTGGAGACTTTTCAACTTTATTAGTTATAGATTCTTGCCCAAGGTTTTTTTTGTATCCTGTGAATGGATTTGCCTGTAAGCCAACAGCAAATTCAGTGGAACTGAGTTGGGGCAAATAACGTTCTAAAGACAGTGTCTTTAGACACACCTCAGAGATTCTCCTCCAAGTTTCAGTGACCCTATTTCCCAACAAAATTATATCTAGCAACTTCTCAATCTACTACTGATGATAATTGGATCAAAAGAAAAATCAGCGCCACGAATTTCATACTTGATGGCTCAACCCCAAGCATTTATGCTTTGGCAAAATAAGAAGAATTATAAGAGTACTCTAATTCACTAGTTGTGAAGTTAGAGTATGATTCTACAAGGCAACAACATGTCATGGTCATTCATCTGCCCTACTCATAAATAAATTAAATACTTTTGAAGACATGTGTTTTATTTTTAAGTAATCATATTCCTAAATATATTATCAACCTACTCAGGAGCAATCACATAGCAAAAACATCACATTCTTCATCGGATTCAAATTCAAATTCATATTTATGAGATTCAGTGAGATCAGATATGCTCTTAATAGTATCGAATACGATCCAAGTGAGGCTATATTTGAATATGATCCAAACCTTTATACAGTCGACACTGATGAGTAACTGAGTATGTGTTTGGTATAGCTCCATTTATTAAATAAAAGTTTGTATTTGATTTGTCATAAAAAGCAAGAAAAGTAATTGATAAACCTTTTATTAACAATTAGGCGTCATTTGGTGCACACATAAATCAAGACCTACTTTCGTAAATACCTATGGATACAAATCAGCATGATGAGATAAATGCTGACTTGTTTATGACATGCCATCGTTTATCAAATAAATGGAAACCATACAAAACACGACCTAATTGAGCGTTGGAGTAATTGGAGTCGTAAACAATGCACTATTGGGTCTTAGTTGGCAAGTGATGAAGTGATGAGTCTACATTTGTCGAGTCATGTCGTATTTGTACATTGTGAAAGTTAAAAAGTAAACTTGGTTTTGTGTATGTGCTCTATGGACTTCATCCCTTGCATCATCTTGGCCCTCATGTCTAGCACCTACATCTCCATCGTCAATGGCTTCCCCACCATCAAAGCGTCGTCGCCAATGGTACCAATAGGTTGATCACTTGAAGGAATTATTTATTGTGTACATTTTAGGCCCCATTCATTTTTGGGATTATAAGTGATACCCTTCTTAAACTTGGGTAAGCTGAGTTTTCCAAGTAGATGGTAAATGAAAAAATCTTAAATGATCAAAAGTGCTCTTATAGGATACATTTATCCAAGTAAATTAAACAAAAAAAAAAAAAACATGGGTAAATGCACATACTCAAAAAAGCAGTTCTTAAAAAACAAACAGGACCTTTTGTTGGATCTTAGTAACGAAATCGAATGAACGTCTAACCAACTTCTTTTCTATGCACCGTCTACATCTTAGTAAAGCGGGTTCAACTGTGATATGAAAAAGATATGATATCAAAAAAATGTATAATCAATAAATTAAAATCATAAACATTGTAGTCAATCAGGTGTTATTTATCAAAATTCATGGATGGATTTTGATTGGTCAAAATTCTTTGAATACCATGCCTTTCTCACATTGTAAATCCTGTTCTGATGTGGCATACTAGGTGGAAACAACAAACACTTCACAATCAACCAAAATTTAAGATTAGAATTTTTAACTGTTTTGAAAATTTAAAGAATATATAAGGGTAAAGGAGTCTTTTCATTAATTCCATTTGATATAATGGTGTGACATTCAAATAGGAGAGGTTTCAATGTTTCATCCATTTCGAGAAAGAGAGGGAAGGTTAATTTTAGTATTTAGAAAACTGTCGGGGGAGGTTTAAGTGTTTTACTTTTTTTCTTTCACTTAACATGGAGAATTCTAGCTGACAAATTTCTAATGGCATTCATACAATAAATGTATAATTTACGTAGTGAAAGAAGTCAATAAAAAAAAAAGGAATTTTCCAGAAAGAAATCATGAACGACTTAATTTTCTAAAAACCCTGAAAACCATAGAGATAGAACCCGGTGGCGCTGGTTTTAAGGACAACAACAGCCTAAAAATTCAAAGAGACCATATTAACACGGCAACATCCCCAAAACGTAAACCGACGGAGCAAACGGCAGATTGGCAGTAGATGTAACAAAATATCATTGACAATGGGGGAGTAGAACTGCAGACGACTTTGCTGTATTTTTTGACTCATTGGATTACCTCTTGCCAAGCAAGGGCTGAAGCACGGAGCCCATTACAGGCGGTCGTGGAATGGGGGCCCACTAAGAGAGAGAGAGAGACCAAAACTTGCATGTAGCCCATGAGTGGAAATGTAAGTGGCCGCTGGCCGGGAGGTGGATGAAGAGGATATGATATGCCAAAATTGCACTGCGGCATTGCGTATGCCGCTAGTAGTGCAACAAATCACACCACCACAACGTCTCACTTATTGCATCAATCCCCTCCTTGGTCAGTTGGGGGCAATGCTTAAGATCCAGTCCCACCAAACTCCCCCGGATCATCAGAAGGTAATTCAAGCTTCGATCCGTAATACCTACGCAACCACCCAGAGATAGCACTTTTAAACACCGCATCTGTGCAGAAGTCAAGCAGAATATGCCATCGTCACTGATGCAACACCTAGACAGCCCCAGGTCTATCAAGCATGGGCAGCG
This sequence comes from Nelumbo lutea, assembly GCF_056320005.1. NCBI lineage: Eukaryota > Viridiplantae > Streptophyta > Magnoliopsida > Proteales > Nelumbonaceae > Nelumbo > Nelumbo lutea. Next base: position 46,532,259 of record NC_142685.1, read on the forward strand.
TTCAGATATCATCTTCAAGCTTAAGTCGCTCAATCTTTCACATCCGTCTAATATCAAACATCGAAGCTTCTCTCCAATTATGCTAGTTATGGCGTAGACACTCAAATCCGTAATACCAGAAGACCCACTCATATCCACGCTCACCAGTTTGTGTACTGTGCTTGTGTTGAGCGTCTGGATGAGGTTAATGACCCCTTGGTCTGTGATCAACTTCAGTCCTACAAGGGTGAGATGCTTAACTTGAATGCATGCATGCCCTATCCATGTCAAGAATAAATCTCCAATCCTGTGACATTTCTTCAGCGTTAAAGAATGCAAACGAGGATATTTTGGAAGGCAAGTTCTTTGCAAGTTTGAAATGTCATCTGCTATTCCCCTGCATTTTACCAATGATAATGTCTTCAACGTCGCACTGCAATTTATGAATACTTGAATTAAACCATTCCAGGTAATGGAACGGCATTCCTCTAGTACCAGACTCTCGAGCAGTGAAGTCGACTTGCTCAACTCTTTCAGACCCTTGTCGGTTAAATTATTGCACTTTCGGACTGATATCTGCGTCAATCTGCTCATCATAAACCCATCATCACCGATTGGCATGGAACTTGCTTTGTTTAATAAACCGGACCAAGGTGTCAAAAGAAAGACGTTCAAATTCTTGTGCATTCCAACCAAGCCAAATCCCGCTTGAGTGATGCCTGAAATGTTGTCAAAAATAATGCAACTTAGACATTTTGCATGTCCTCCGATAGCCTCAAGCACGCTGTCGCTCAGAGTCAGGGAAACAAGCTTAAGCTTTGAAAGCTTGGGCAAGCTCGAAACGATTAAAATAACCCCGCTGGCGTTTATTAGGGGACACTTGGACACAGAGAGAGACTCAATCTTGGAAGAATATCTTGCAAAAGCTTCAAGGGACGTGTCTCCGACAAGTGGGCATGAGTCTATGGCCAGACAAGATATACTGGGGCAGTTCTTAGCGATGGCGAGGAGACATCCATCATCCACAATTGGCAAGTTGACAAGATCGAGCTTCTCGAGTGAACTGCAACCTCTCGCAATAGATTCAATTCCCTTGTTTCCAACCTTGGTGCAGTTCCAGAGTGACAGTGTTTTCAGGCCCGGGCAAGCCTGAGCGATGATTCCGAGGCCGATATCAGTGATCCCTTGAGTATTTGGAGAGCTTCCATCGACGCAAAGCTCACTCAGACCTCCACGAAGGCAGGTCCCTACAGCTATTGCAGCTAATCGTGTATCGTTTGCATTTTTTCCTTGCAAGCATTCCGAAATTTTATTGTTACGGGATTTTGGGTCGGATTTTAATTCAGAAATTCGCATGGTGGCCTGTAAGACAAGCCATCTCTTCGAGACTGTAACGCAAGAGCAACGGTCTCTGGAGGATGGAAGAAACCTGAAGATCTCCAAGATGCATTCATCGGGCAGAGTATTAATCAGATCCTTATTAGAGCTAGTGCTTTTCCTAACTGGTTCCTTGTGTTGTCTAGGTTTCTTTCTAGCTAAATACCTGCAATTCTGATTCTCCTCGTTGATGAAATCAAAAGAAAGAAAACTACCAAGAGTGCACTTCTTTCTGAAGTCAGATATGTCTCGCCCATTGTAGGGGATCTCCTCATCTTTTAGTTCCGCTCCCTGTAGTCCTCCTGCGGATTCAGCAACAGTAGCGCCGTTGGATTTGAATAATTAATAGCGCAAGCTACGAACATCCAAATTACAAGTATTTGAATTTTGACTTGGAATTACATTTAGAACTGATAATTTAGAATCAGAATCAGAAAAAAAAAAAAGAAAGAAAAAGAAAAAGTTCGGCGGAATTTCTAGACCCGATTCAATAGAAATTTCAAATTGTTTTGTTTTAAAAAACAAATTCGTGCAACAAATAATTTCAGGTTCCATTCAAAGGAGAAAACATAAATTCATATTTTTTTTAGTTCACAAGAAATTAAAAAGATAAATTTTACATTGCACAATATTGCTGAAGTATCAAAACCAGAACATCATAACACCATTAATGTAGTGATGCCAATATAGCGGTATTTCAATTCGATCCGATTATAGCTAAATAGATATTCAAATCCAACTTAAGAAAATTGAATTTAATTTCAATCGATTAAATATAATCCATTTGCAGTCCTTACAAGGTATGAACTAAAATGGCTTAGTTTTGTTTTTAGTGAAAAAGTTATAAAGGAAATTTTTTTTCTTTGATATATAAATAAATAATGAAGAAGGAGGTTCTGAGCTTTCTAATGGCTGAAACTGAAGTTGATATGAATACAAGGGTAACAGTTGGGTTGATCGAGTTAAGAAAATAAATCTACCTAAGGTGGATCCGGCTCATTCAAAATTTAAGCAAGTATTCAACCAAAATTGCACTCTTGTTACTATATCTTTAATTATTTTGTCCACTAAAAAACAAAGTAATAAATCTTACCTCTAACACCCCTGGCCGCCCCCCCGCCCCCCTCTTAGGATCTGACTCACCGTGTTGTACAATAGAGTACATTCTGACATTTAATTACTGCACTATATGGTTTTAGTCTTTAAGAGAGAGTCTTATTTGCTTTCATCTCTTTTTAATGGTCCTAATTATCTTCCTAATAGATGTGTGTGTGTGTTTTTCAAAAACTTGACACTAAAGACGTGTTTTTGAATTTCTAAAACATATTTTTATTTTAAAAAGCATTGTTTTTCAAAATCGAAAAAATATAAGTTAAAAAACAGGCTTTTGTTTTGTTTTTTTTTTTTTTCTGTTTTGCTGATGGGGCAATTTCAAAAACAAATGAAAAATCAATATTCACATAGTGGAATAGATTGATTGTTAATTAGCTCATTTTAAGGAGTTTAAATCATTTCCCACGAGATTGCCCCCCACAACGTCCTACAGCACACCGCCATGTAATGAGAGCATCACTCAATGATGATATCATCATTTATGGGATTATCATGGGAAGATGTTCTCAATACACGGCTATGGGATGTTATGGGGGGCAATCTGGGCTGATTTAGTCTCCATTTTAATGGCATTAACTACTGACATGTATCAATATTTTCTCTTCCATAATCATAAGCATTAATACAATATATATCTTCTTCTCCTTCGATTCAGATTCATATTACTTGATGGGCTTACACTTGGCAAAAAATGGCTATTGTTTGGTCTTCAAAATTTCTCCCTTCAGCTCCCCCTACCTTGACTACTCGCCATGACTCGTCAAAAGAGAACTAGCCCGAGTTGGTGACCAGTTTCCTAGAATGGCTAATTAAAATTTTAAAATGGGTCTTTCTGGTCGGTGTTCTAGATCCCTCCACCACATGACTCTTTCCCATAGTCATTTGCAGGCTTGCAGCTACTCCTCTTTAACTCTAAACCATCTGTATAAAATACTAGTGTCAAAGATAAGAAGGTGACAAACTACAATAACCTATGTACGTTGGGAAATAACACTGAACACCAGATCATAAGAACCAAAAAACACACTAATGCAATTACAGATCTCTTCAAGTCTTCAACATATGCTTTAGGGTTTTTTTTCATCAAATGAAACATCTGAAACAAGAAATATATATCATTATAAAATAGATCAGAAAGTCCACCTCTTTTATTTATCTTTATCTGCAAGAAAAACCCATCTCCTAAAACAACAAATCGATCTGAGAAAAAAACTACTTCAACCAAAACTATTATATTAATGCACACACAAAACAATGAAGCTTTTACACATGGTCTACGCTTGCGTCTCTGTGAGTGAGTGAGCGTGAGTGTGTGTGTGTGTGAGAGAGAGAGAGAGAGACCTTGAAGATCCATGAAGCACAACTGATATCCGAGAGAGCAAGAAGGAGAAAGCCTGTTTCTGATATAAAGCACGAAAAGATTGAACCTATAAGCTCCTAACTCAATATCATCAACTCACCATCTCCCTCCACAACGAAAACAACAAGCTCGGAAGAATTGCAGAAGCATGCTCTAATTCTGGGAAGAGCTGCTACATGTTTTTAATCCATGGAAGTGACGCGAAACACCAACATTAATTGGAAAGATGGGAGGGAGAAGGGGGGAAAACATTTTAGCTAAACTATGAAGGAAACTTCAACAATATTGACGTTTTCTGAGGAAACATTTTAGCTAATAAAGCCTACTTTCTTGCTCTGCTCAGTCTTAGCTTTTATAGAAAATTGTGTTATGGCCCCTATAGTGGGTCGAATTCAACGTAATCGCCTGTTAAACAAATGGATGGATGGTGTCATATTTTTGTCAGTACACACGACGAGGGTACTGGGTCTCATCTCTCGTCTCTGGGTCTGGGCTACAACCTATATGGGCAGAAGTTGGGTCACTGACCAATCGTAGCTCTTGAAATTCGGATTAACTGAACGTACGGGCTGTAGAATTAATGATGAATTTTTACGTCATTAATAAATTAATGGGCCCACTGTAAAAGGTGCGACCGTGCGAGTCTTACGGTACTTTTTTTTCTTATATATATATATATATATTTTATTTACCTTTTTATTACTGCGTTCAGCTAAACCTTGCTCTGGCTCTTGTGCGCACCGCTCTGTAAAAAAGAGGATTTATTAATTATTTGCTTAAACGCTAGCTAACCAGGAATCGAAAACCCAATGGCCTTCTCTGGTCATGACCTAGGGTCTCAGACAGTCAGACGTGATGAATAGGATATCCACCACTTGTACTATTAGTACAAGTACACTTATGGAATCCTCTGTTTATTTATCAAAAATAATAAAAAAAGAATCCTTTAATGACAACCAATAGTGATACGACACTTCAACCCGACGTGGCAGTACTTAGTGATACAAATCCATTCAAGGAGTGAAAATTCATTCTGACCTCAACTGTAGAAAACTGTAAATCCCATCAACTACCTGTAGTAGTGGAAAAACGCTTGATTGAACAGCTGATCTTTTAATACCACTAAAAAAAGACAGAAACAGAGAAATAGTAAAAGTTAATCATCCAAACTTGCAAGTTCCAAACAGATGATTAAGGCGCCGTTTGGCATCACTCCCCGGGAGTGATTCCAACATTCTTTTGATTCTTGGGATAAGAATCATGTTTGGTTCAAGAAGATGATTGATTCTCTCATTCGAAACGGGATGAGAAAATCGCTATATGCAGTTCTCGCCACGTTAAACTTAAAATAACGAACACGTGTGACTTTGTAGGAAATATGTCAAAAATGACCGGAAAATACAAGCTAATGCTCGATCAGTTCTTCTGGGAATAAGAAACTCTTCCCGACCAATAGAAACACACCAGAGGTTGATAAAATTCTCAACGACGACCCTGTGTTTGAGAAAAAAGAGAATCCAACGGAGGAAGAGATCAATGATAATGCTCAGTGGTGGGAGGAATTCAGGAAGCTCAAATACCTCATTACTCTTCTTTCTCCCCTCACGGTTTCCTTGTAGAGTGTACTTTTAACTGGAAACAGAGTAAAGAAAGAACCATAAAATAAAAACTATAGTTTATATAATATTTGTTCTTTTTTTTCCCAAAGCAAAACTAATGAACTGGATCTAATTTTTCAAACAAATTGTTTTCGTTGGAGAAAGTGGGAGTGGGAAATCAATATTTATCTTGTTGTTGCAGAGGTTTTACGACCCTGATTCAGAGTGGGAAATCAACAGTTGCTTTGATTGGATATTTAGTGAACCAAGAACCTGTGTTATTCAATGACACCATCAGAGCCAAAATTGCATATGGAAAGGAAGGAAATGCAACAGAGGCTGAAAGTTTAGGTGCAGCTGAATTGGCCAATGCCCACAAGTTTATCAATGGGTTGCAACAGGTTTGAACAGTGCAACCAAACTAAGCTTTCTTCCATCTCTTCAATTCAATTCAATGTCAGTATATGAAATATGAAACTAGTTTAATTCAATTCAACCGAGTCAGAACAAGTGGTACAGGATGCATTGGACAGTGTTATGGTGGACAGTGGACAGAACAACGGTTGTGCTGGCACATCGGTTACTACCATTAAAGGTGCAGACCCAATAGCAGTTGTTAAAAATGGGGTATTCGTAGAGAAAGGAAAGCATGAAAAATTAAAATAAACATCAAGGATGGCACCTATGCTTCATTAGTTACACTTCACACGAGTTCCAGTACCTCCTCTAAGTCTAATCTTTAAATTTTTTGTTATTCTTTCCATGGGCCACTTTTTTCTTATTTTTTTCTCCCCTAATTTTTGTCAAATGTATCTATCTATCTAGAGAGAGAAAGGAGAGAGAGAGAGAGAGTGATTGAGTAAGTGAGATGCTCTCTTTTTTTTTTTCATTTTTGTATCAATTTCTATCTTGAGCCCTCAATCGATTTTTTGATAATTGACATGGTTTTGTCTATCAGTATTAGGAAATTGATTTCAAGAATTTGGTTGCTACTAGACGTGACTCTGTTTCTAGTAAACTGAATAAGATGATTATGCCAAACACATTTGGTGATTCTCTATCAATACTCTTTCTTTTGCTTTTTTTTTTCTTTTAAATTATAATATTGCCACTCTCTCCTACCAACCCTCTCTCTCTCTCTTGTTTTTTTTTCTTTCAAATTACAAGAATGCCATCTCTCTCTCCTTATAAATTACAAGAATGCCACTCTTTCTCCAAATGAGGGAGACCTCAGCTTGGCATCTCAACTGCTAGAGGACCTGCAATCAAATGTAGTCGAGTTCAAGCCGAGCAGTGCTCGAACTTCTGAGCTCAAGCTCAAGTCTCTAATTCGAATCGTACTCGAGCAAGACAACACCTCGACCACTAAGGGAGATCTCGGCTCAGCACCTTGGTCACTAAGGGAGATCTCAGCTCAGCACCTCGACAACCAAGGGGAACCTCATTTTGGCACCTTGTCAACTAAGAGAGACCTTAACTCAACACCTCACCTACTAGGGAAACCTCAGCTCAACACTTCAATAGATGAGAGAGACCTCAACTGCTTGAGAGACTTGCAACCAAAGATAGCCAAGCTCGAACTTTTGGGCCTTTGACTCGAGCTCGAGCTCAAGTCTCTAATTCGAATCGAGCTTGAACCTGATCATTTATGAGTCAACCCCTACAACGCAGGTCCCCTCCACTAATTTAAAATTGAAATTATATAAGTGTTTAATAGTAATGACAAATAAAACAAAATCCATCATCTATGTAGTTCTAATGAGAGGGAGCGGGAGAGAGAGAAGCATGGATCTTTATTTAATTCTAAAATTAAATTAGTGATTCACATTAGAATATTAGCTCCTATCTTTATATATATAAATCATTTATATAACAAATAAAATCAATTTTACTTTTCCTCAAAAAAATTCAAATCCATTTACCACGTAAATGATAAATCAAACAATTTAGTAGAAAAATTAGCCTAAGGGCATTCAGACAAGTAACATCGAAGTACATAAGGTGTGTTATCTGGTGAGAAATTAAACATACTTTATTCTTAATTAAATTAAAACCCAATTAGATGCTTGAAAGACTTGCCACGAAACTGCAGGTCATATATATTTGCCAAAGCACGCTTCGCTTTTAGCAATAGAAATTCTTCTTTTTTTTTATTTTTATGGTAAGAAATAGGAATCCCGTGAAATTCCTAAGTGCGGCTGACTTCATGTACAATGAAAGTTGAAACACCACTCAGAAAATTCCCGTCATTGGTCTTGACGCTAAAAGCTTTTGCGCGGACCAACTAGCCCGTGGATGTTGATACATTGCGTGGATGTACGGCTTACCGAAGGAATTGGATGGTCCAGAATTATAAATAAGATTTTCGAAAAAGTACGAACTGGGCGCAATGCAGATTTTTCATTTTTACGGCAGAACTATAAACATTTTAAAGGTTAAAAATCCCCACTCTATACACGAATGCCATCATGAGTTGTCATTAATTCCGAAATGGCATCTATCCTAGTTTTATAAATTCTGAATATGGGTTGATCAGTCATTCTTTGAATTAACTGATTTATTTATATCATCTTAAATTAATATATTATTAATATCATCTTAAACTAACTACAAAATAAATATTTTTAGGTTCTATTTGAATGTCGTTGTCTTGAGAGAGGTAAATTAGTCAATCAGATAATTAATCATCATGATATTCGCATTTGTATACTAATATTATAAGTTCCATAATAAGCAAATTTTCCAAAAAATACCAATTACCTGGCTATAAGTTGTTTACCCGCCTATCGATAACGTTCTCCTACTGCCTCTCTCTTTATCCAAGTAAATTGCAGGTTAGAACTGAACTTACCCAAGCAATTTTGCTTGGGAAACACTTGCCCAATAAATTCACTTGTCCAGCTAAATTAAACAAGAGGGGATGTTAGGGGTAAAGCAAACTACATTTGGCATTCCTTATATTAAAGACTTATTTTCTTTTTGTAGTTAAAAACTTAGTTTTTAAAATGGCATTTTAACTACACGTCTGTTTGGAATTGTTGTTGTTGCTCCAGAAAGCGGTGTCACATTAGCACCATGTAGGAAAAATGGTGCTCCAGGAAATAGCCTTCTGTTTGGAACCATTTTTCATAGAAAGCGGTGATCCAAGCCACGCCTTAGAAATCGGGAAGGCATAGCTTGGAGCAATGCCAAATTTGGCATTTCCTAGAGCTATAGCTCATTGCTGCCCACAAGGCATTGATGTGGCAATAGATAATAGATAGAAGTACAAAAAACATTTATTAGAGCATTGGTACCAAATAGAAAAAGTTGTTGCTACAGGATACATATATTTGCATAAACACATTTATATATGTATAATTTTAGAGTGGGTTCATTGACCAACCCGAGCTCGAGCCCAACTTGAGTGCATCCAATTACAGGGCAAGCTGGGCTTGGGTTGGGAAAATTGGGCTTGGCCTTGGTTTTGGGCTGGGCTCGAGCCTTAAGCCCAAAGTTTAGGACCGGGCCTGGGTTGACCATAAACCCGGTCCAACCCGCCCAACTTGCACTCCTAGTAATAGTATTATAGGGTTAGTGATAAATACCTCATGAACAAGGTTTTTAAAACCAAACCAGACAACGAACCGGTCATGGGTCCAGTTCTTGGGTCAAACAGTTCAACCATTCGAACTGAACAGATGGTTCGTTTTGACAAAAAAATAAAAAAAAAAGGTTAAAATCATTGAACGGTTCAAATGGTTTAACCGCCCGAGTCAATGGTTTGTTAAACAAACAAATCAACATTTTTTGGCAAAATTTCAATTTTGGAGAAAAATAGAACCAGTTCCCAATTTTTCTATTCCGACCGTCCAGTCCAGTCCGGTTTTAAAAACCATGCTCATGACCTTCCACTTTGCAATAAACACCCTTATCCATTAACTAAGCTGACAATGCATTAAATTACCAAAATGTTTATTTGAATTTTCTTATTTTTTGTCATTTTCTCTTAAATCCTAATGAATAAAAAATACCCCAATTTTTCCAATCGATACCAACTAAAATAACAAAATAATTATTTCACTGAACATAGAAAAAAATTTTAATTCTTGATTCATTTCACTGAAATGAATGTAAGACATAGAACCATGTATGTATTTAATAATCTAACCCCAATTGATAATGCATATAGTTTTGTTTATTATTTACTTATTAGACTAAATTATTTAATTAGTTAATAATTTAATAATCTAACAAATTATTATTGATAAAAAGTTAGGACATAAAATCATGTATGTATTTATGTATATTTACTCTCTCATTTGATTGCCTATTTATCTAATTTATTTTATAAATGTATTTATTTATTAAAATAAATTAATTATTATTTAACTATTTATAATTATTCCACTAAATAAAACAAAAATACAATGAAAAAAGTGTAAAAAAATATTTAACTATTATATGCATGTATATCGTATGTGTGAGGTGGAGGTGGATTGTGATGGATTAATGGGGCAGGCTGAAAGATTCAAGTACGTACGAATAGCCTCGATCTCTTTTTAGTTTTAACCACGCTTGCACAATCTTACCATAACCATTCAGAATCAGAACTATGAGAGCTTACTGCAGGGGCAGTGCTACCCCAACAGCTCACGGCTAATGACAACCTTCTTTTCATGTTGGTACCAAAATGGTATACAAGTTGGCCAATATTCCTTTTATATCACGTCAACAACTGGAAGAATTGACTAAATCCGGGTTGATCAAATGTTTCTCCTTTTTCTTTTCTTCTTTTCAAACTTTGTGCCACCTTTACCCAAATGGTCCTTTCTTGAACTAATTTTCTGTATTTCCTGACTGTCCAGAAGATACTCATTTGATTCTTCAGAGCTGGGGGAAACTAAATGCCAAGAAAAAGAAACCCATGTTATTAGACAAAATAACAAAAGAGAAGAAAAGTGAGGGGGGGAATGGGGATTCTTAGATTATAAGAATGTTATTAGACAAAATAACAAAAGAGAAGAAAGCGAGGTATTTAACTAGATTAGATTATAAGATTAAAATCTCAAAGCTGTATTTAACTAGATTAAGTGCATGTTTGGGAATTGGAGGGCTCCCTGCCATATAAAGCATTAGAAGCTGTGTTTGGTAAAAATCGTTCGACTTTCCAGTGAAGATAGTTTTGATAACTTCACTGAATCCGTTCGGTCAACGCAACTCACCCTCCCAAACGGGCTCTAAGCTACACCAATTTTCAACCTTAACTGATGGGCTTTTAAGGCCTTGTTTTAGCTATCCACCTCTTTTATTATGTATTATATGTTTGTGTGCTAAATTGATGGGTTCAAACTAGGATATCATCAGACCAAAATTCCAGCAGGGTTAGATAAATTTGAACCGTCTGATTTGTGATTATTAGAAGAATTTTTTTTTTGAACTTTTTTTTTATTGTTTCATGGCCTGGGCTATACAACGGAGGTAGCCCATCCCCCATTCCCTTACTCCCCCTCCAATCCCCTCAAATCCTAATGACACCCTAATGTCAACGAGTTAGAGATCCTAGATCCTACCAACTGAACCACCATTAGTGGGTGAATTTTGTTTAAACTTTTTTTTTTTTTTTACAAAATTTGTGGGCCTACAAAATAGTGAAAAGCGAAAATAGATACTTTAAATCATTAAACGATGTTGTCCATTTTTTAGATGGTCTACTTGACGATAATTTTCCCGTGGTCCACAAATGTCAATGCAGGTAAATGGTGTGACTCTAGTTAATTAAAGATTATCTTAGGCCAACCATCTTTAATTAGCAGCAGCATTTCCCTTCTATTCATGGAGTCTAGGGACAACAATCACTCTCAGCCTCGCTACCCCCTTTTCAGTTGTTTCAAGTTTCAATAAGAAAGAATTCCCCAAAATCACTTAGAAAATACATTTGGAAATTGCATCGTTCACTCAAAATTTCACATGCATCAATCAACAATATTTTTACATAAAATAACCAGCATTATGGGCTCTCAACATCAACTGGGGCTCTCAACATCAACATCCCATCACCATCGTCACCGGCAATAACAACAATAACAACAAAACAAGCAACAACATTGGAAGTACAGAAATAATCAAACAACTTGCTTTAAGCTTATCTATGGAAATGAAACCGATTAAGGGTGATTTCGCCCTTGCTTTAAGGTTATCTATGGAAATGAAACCGATTAAGGGTGATTTCGCCCGACTTGATAGCAGCATGACAACTCAGCAAGGGGAAATCAGTCAGCAGTTTGGGAGCTTGGGTATTCGGGCACCTTGGCACCAAAGTTACTTCGGCACCCGAGTACCGTAGTGACACATAATCAACTCCATAAGTTTTCCAACGGATTCCGAATCTCTCGGGATTACACTGCGTAACGGCAGGCCTTATCCTCCTCCATACCTAGATCGGACGGTAACGATAGACTTTATTGACTAATACGTTACTTTCGTTCTAAAGCGGAAATGGATTTCATCTATGCGGGCCGAGGATCCTGGAGTCGTTTTGTGAGACCCACGGAAGCTCAATTATATAAGGGCATCAACCCCCCAAGACCCAAGTACGCACAATTTAGTGCATTCTAGCTCTCATTGTTCTCAAACTCTCAGCTCACTTAAGATCAAAGTGACCTCACTGGGTTAGCCACCCCAAGTTCATTGATACCTCCCTTTCTTTGCAGTTCGAGCGACCTACTTGGTAATAGGCATCTAAGCTACCCTACAGCTACGAGCATCCAGATCGTGCACCATCAATTGGCGTCGTCTATGGGAAGCAATCGAAAGGTCATCCCAATCACAGTCTCAATCTCAACTTCAATCTCAATCTCAATGGCATCTTCCAACAACACCGGAAAGGGCGACATGAACATCACTAGGGGGCAAGAGCAACAAACGACCATTCCCCAGGGTCCCTCAGTGACCACTAGCTAGTTCACCATTCCACTGACAGTCTCGAGGGTTCCACCATTGTCCATGCCACACACTACTCAACAAGTGAATGTTTCGCTCCCCCAAGTGAACACCACATTCTCGGAGCCCTCTGTGATTCCCCCTGGGGTTGGGCATTCCCAATTTAACGACCTCGTTCAGAGCATCTAGACGATGCAGATCCAAATGCAACAAATTCACCAGTTCCAACAGTTTTAGCAATAATACTTCTACCAGCAGCAGTTCCCACCGCTACAGCCGAACCAACCAACAAATCAACACCAAGGATAGACTCAAAACCAGAACTAGCATCGGTCTCATCAGGGTGTCTACCAGTCTCCTCCCCATGGTGAAAGAACTTCACAGGTGATGGTACCTCCCTCGGGACGAACCCCACCATGAGGTAGAGTAGACGAACGACATACTCCCCTAGCCTCACAAAGGGGGAACTCGAAGGATAGGCCCGAACCTAGCCAGCCCAAGTGGCATTGTCGGTAGCTTCCACATCAGAACAACGTAGATCATTAGCTCGGGGCCCGAGGTGCGGGCTCAAGAGAAGACCCCTCGGCACCCCACGACAGCCAACACTAGTCACGTGACAAAGAAGAAGCGACGAGAAGGACCATCGATCCACCTCGCCCCATCATTCGGAGCAAAATCGAGATACCTAACAACACTGAGGCTGGCAGCACAAATGCAGCCTTGTCACCTGAGCTTGCTTTGTTGAGCCGGCTATCCCCCTTGTCACCTGAGCTCCTAGCAGCCCCAATGCCAAAAGATTTCAAGGTACCACCACTGGACAAGTATGAGGGGTCTTTCGACCCCAATGATCATGTAGATGCCTTTCAATCCCAGATGCATCTTGCTGGTGCCGACGAGGCTTGTATGTGTGTGGCCATCTCCATCACATTCAGGGGCGTAGTTCGGACCTGGTATAGGAACCTCACGTCAGGTTCTATCAGAAGTTGGGCGTAGTTTGCAAACATGTTTACATCCCACTTTATCACTAGTAAGTTGTGCCTAAAGTCGTAGGAGAGCCTTCTAAACCTGGTGCAAAGGGAAGGAGAATCAATTTGAAACTACATCAAGTGCTTCAACGAGACTTGCTTGCAGATACCATACCTCGATCCAGTGGTACACCTTACTACAACTTAGAAAGGAATTACTCACAAGGAATTCAAGTGGCATGTCGTAGCAAACAAGCCCAAGAACATCACTGAGTTCCTCAGGTTGGCCGATCAGTTCATCAGCACAAAAGAGGACATTAACTAGAAGACGGAAAGCCAGCAAGGTGAAAAGAGAAAGAGAGAAGAAATGAGAAACAATAAACAAAAAAGAGCAAGTCCCCGAGGAGAAGAAGAAGTCACCACGCTCGAGGAACAAGTCCCCCTCTCGAAGTTACAGGTTGAGTCGGCATTCCAGGACCCCGCCAGTGGAGAGAACCAACTATACTCCCCTTAACGCAAAGCAAAGAGAGATCTTAATGGCCATTAAGGACTCTTCCATTGTTAGATGGCCACCCAGGCTATGGGGAGACCCAATGACGAGGAACCCGAATATTTATTGCCACTTTCATTAGGACCATAGTCACAGTATGGAGAATTGCAGAAACCTCCATGACGAGATCAAGGAACTCATCCACCGTAGGTATTTGAAAAACTACATTTTGCACGAGGAGAAAGGACAAGGGGACTGAAAGGGAGATCGAAAGAAATATGCCTCAGAAACCAGTAGGCAGAATGAACAGCCACCTCGCCCGCTACCAGAAGAAAGATTGATCAGTGGGGTGATCAATATGATTATAGGGGGATCCATTGTAATGGGGTGCACAACAGCAGTAGGGAAGACTTTGGTCCAAGAACTGGAGCATGAGGCAGAGAACCCACCAAAGCGAACTTGAATAAAAGAACCCATTTATTTCATCGATGATGATGCTTGTGGGATTCAATACCCTCGTGACAACACCCTTGTCGTAAAGTTGATCATCAATGACTTTGAGGTGAAGCGAATCTTGGTGGACTCAAGCAGTTTATCCTCTACAAAGGAACTTTTGACAAGTTACAACTGTAGTACAACGATTTGAAACCGGCAGATACTCCACTAGTAGAGTTCAACGGAGAAGAAGTCAAGCCCCTCGGTTGGGTCACAGTACCAGTGGAGGCGGGCACATGACTGAACATTGTGCGGTTTGAACATACATTCCCGGTGGTCGTGATTCCCTCCCCCTACAACACGATTATAGGTCAGCCCATCACACATGCTTTACGCACAATAGTGTCGACTTACTATCTTGCAATGAAGTTTATGACAGATTACGAGGTAGGGGGCATATGAGCTTATCAGCTCAAATCCCGTAAGTGCTACGTGGCTGATCTTAAGGGAAAGACAAAATTGGCGAAAGACGTTGAACTGGAGCAACATGCAGACTATACTGAGGAGCGAGCTGCCCCGATGGAAGAGACAACCTACATGCTGGTTTCCGAGACTGAGTCGACCAAGACTCTCCAGATCGGTGTCTTGATAGGCAAACCACTCCGAACACATCTAGTAAGTTTCTTATTCAATAATTTAGATGTTTTTGTCTAGTCCACGACAGAAATGTCCGAAATCGACCCTAGTGTGATAACTCATAAATTTAATGTGGACTCTTTAGTCAAGCCAATTGGACATAGAAAACGGACCCTTTAGTCAAGCCAATTGGACAAAGAAAACGGACCCTTTAGTCCGTAATTGATGAGGAGGTCTGGAAGCTTCTCGCCGTAGACTTTGTTAGGGAGATCCATTACCCGAGCTATGTCGCCAATCCCGTATTGGTGAAGAAGGCCAATGGTAAGTGGCACATGTGCGTCAACTACACTGACCTAAACAGAGCCTGCCCAAAGAATTGCTTCCCTTTGCCCAGAATAGACCGCCTGGTAGACGTGACCTCAGGGCATGAGTTGTTGAGTTTCACGGATGCCTACTTTGGCTACAACCAGATTATGATGGACATAACCAACCAGGATAAAACTGCTTTTGTAACTGAACTCAGGTTGTACTATTATAAAGTCATGCCCTTTGGTTTGAAAAACGCTGGAACAACTTTCCAGTGACTTGTAAATAAAATTTTTGAGTCTTTGATTGGCAATAAAGTGGAGTGTTATGTTGATGACATGGTCATTAAGACTCAATCTTTAATCGATGATTTAAATGTTGTTTTTCAAAATTTAAGGAAGTACAGTATGAAGTTAAACCCAAACAAGTGTGTCTTCGGGGTCACGTCGGGCAAGTTCCTCGGTTACATAGTGAATCGACGTGGCATCAAAGCTAATTTGGGTAAAATCAAGGCTATTTTAGATATACGACAACCCTAGAAAATCAAGGAAGTCCAACGGCTAACTAGCTGGGTAGCTACCCTAAACCGGTTTATGTCCAAATTGGTAGGTCAGTGCCTACCCTTTTTTAAGGCGATAAAAAAGAATGAAATTTTTGAATGGACCGAAAGTGCCAACTTGCATTTGATGAGGTGAAAAGGTACTTAAGTACCACCCCAGTTTTAACCCGACCTGAGGAAGGAGATGAGTTGAAGTTGTATCTCTCCACGAGTGACGAGGTGGTTAGCTCGGTACTAATCAAAGAAGTAGATCGAGTCCAACACTCGTCTACTATGTAAGTAAAGTCTTACAAGACGCGGAAACCGGATATCCTGACATCGAGAAATCGGCGTACGTGTTAGTAATAGCAGCTCGAAAGTTGCTCCCATACATCCAAGCCCATACCATCGTCGTCCTTACTAATTGACCTTTCAGGCACATCTTACTTATACCCAAGGTGTCAGGGAGGTTGACGAAGTGGTCCATCGAGTTGAGCAAGTACGACATTCGGTTCAAGCCATGGCCAGTGATCAAAGCCCAAGTCTTGGCGGACTTCGTAGTAGAATGCACGTTCAGCACACCAGCCCTTGAACCGGCTGAGTCCACTAACGTGTTAGAGGCGTCAACCAGCGCGGCACCAGTCCCGGCCAGAGCAGTATCAACCTAGGACGAGGATCCCTGGATCCTCCATGTAGACAGCTCATTCAACCAGCAAGGAAGTGGTGCTGGATTGATACTATACGGCCCGAGCGAGGTGAAACTGGAATACTCTCTCTGGTTCGGATTCGAGGCATCGAATAATGAAGCAAAGTATGAAGCACTAATTGTCGGGCTAAACTTAGCGAAGGAAATGGGTACAAAACATCTCATCGTGTGCAGCGACTCACAGCTGGTAGTTAACCAAGTCAATGGTGATTACAAAAGCATGCAACTTAACTACGATGGCCTACTTAACCAAAGTCAGGGAGATCCTACCTGGCTTTAGCTCTTGTTTCATCAGACAAATACCGAGGTCCGAGAACACTGAGGTCGATGCCTTGTCACGACTAGCAAGTACCAGCAACAACACCATGCGAACTGCGTACAAAGAGGACTTGCCTCTGCTCCACGGGAACCTACCTGTAGAATGCAATGCAACACGGAGGGTAGAGTGTCAATAAGCTCGGTACGTCCTTATAGACAGACGACTGTATAGGAGGTCCTTCACGCTCCCCTACCTATATTGCTTGTGACCCTCAAAAGCTAAGTCTACACTTTGCGATACCCATGAAGGGTTATGTACAAGACACTTGGGAGGTAGAGCACTCGCCCAAAAGGCATTAAGGCAGGGATACTATTGGACCACTATGAAGGCAGACACACTCGAGCTCGTCAAGAAATGCGGTAGATGTCAGAAGCATGCCAACATCCTCCACCAGCCTGGACAAAGGAAGTTCTTGGTCATGGGGAATCAATATCCTTGGTCCAATTCTGCCAACAACTGGACAAAGGAAGTTCTTGGTCGTGGCAGTGGACTACTTCACAAAGTAGGTGGAAGTCGAACCGTTGGTAAGCATCACAGCCTGGAATGTGTAAAATTTCTTTTGAAAAAATATTGTGTCATTTCGAACTGCCCAGAGTTTTGATCTCGGATAACGGGAAGCAATTAGAGGACATTAAAATCTAGAACTAGTGCGCCAAGATGGGGATTCAGCAAAATTTCACTTCAGTAGCACATCCCCAAGCAAACGAACAGGCCGAAGTGACAAACAGGGTTATCCTCCACAGACTAAAAGCGAACAGGGTTATCCTCCACAGACTAAAAGCTCACCTTGCGCGAGCTAAAGGGTTGTGGGTGGACGAGTTGCCCAACGTCCTTTGGGCCTACCAGACTACCATCAAGACCGCGACCAACGAAACACCCTTCAACCTCACATGTGAGATGGAAGAGAGATTGAAGTACCGACATTGCGGCTCGAAGCATACACGAAGAAATGAACAACAACAAGCTCTGAACTAACTTAGACCTGGTTGAAGAGGTACGTGACCTGGTCCACATTCGAACTGCAACTTACCAACAACAAGTAGTTCGGTATTATAACGCCCGAGTCAGGAAGCGACTATTTCGAGTCAGCAACCTGGTCCTCCGGGTGAGACGGGTGTTCAGAGAAGGGACCTATAAGCTCAAGACCATGGAAGGAAAACAGGTACCTCGAGCTTGGAACATTGACAACCTAAGGAGATACTATCTATGAAACCCCAACGCAACTGAAAAAACAACTAAGTCCACAGGATCACCGAGCTAATCCTAAGGACGACGAACTAGAGAGAGGACCCTAAGTCACTCCCAGAAGCCTAAGGGCTATGGAGCTGAGCTGACAAGAGACATCGGTATGATATAATACCTACTCACCTCTTCGGCATGGGCTCACTGAGACTCAGTCACCTATTCGGCATGGGCTTGCTAAGAATTAGTCGCTTTGGCGTGGACAACCGAAAACCCCAGTCGCTTTGGCATGGGTAAGGCAAAGTAGCCCAGTCACAAAAAGGTCGAGTATGTACCCTATAGTGTATGTTCACCTTGGCATACAATGACGTTGGATTATTCCTATTTGAGTTTAG
Source organism: Nelumbo lutea (assembly GCF_056320005.1). Classification (NCBI taxonomy): domain Eukaryota; kingdom Viridiplantae; phylum Streptophyta; class Magnoliopsida; order Proteales; family Nelumbonaceae; genus Nelumbo; species Nelumbo lutea. Next base: position 46,550,579 of record NC_142685.1, read on the forward strand.
CTCACCAGCTCGGGAGTAATCCATACATAGAAAAGTTTTTGCTCCTATTTTAGTCTAGCTCGCCAGCTCAGGAGTAATCTATACTTAGAGACATTTTTTGCACACAAGAAAATTTGTGACTGTTGTATTTCATTAATGAAGCATTTCGGGTACATAGCGAAAAAAAACATAAAAAAGAACAAGAATAGAAAGATTACAACTATATAACCAAGCTCGGAGGCTCAAGACATTGAGTATGTGGTCCAAGAAAAAAGGCAAGTGATGTTAGTCAACTCAGGGTTCTCCTTCCCCAACAGAGGCATTGGCAGGCTGATCGATCTCCATATGGTCCTCGATGGCACCACCTCCCTCTTCCTCTTCTGTTGTCTTATCACCAAGGAGGTCATCATTGCTCTCCTCCTCGGAGTTCAGATCCTTAGTAGCTTTGACGGCCATCTCCATGGTGATCTTCGGCGTTGTGATGGCACTGAGGTCGAGATGGGGAATTCACACCGGCTCAACCATCTGTTGAGCTTAAAACCCTTGCGGTAGCCCATTGTCCCGACCTCGACTAGTGGCTTGCGATGTTCCACCAAAGACTTGTAATCCTCGACGGCCTTGACTTTGGCCTCCTCCATTGCCTGGAGCAGAATATCAGTTTGCTCCTTCACCAGCGCCTCGAGGTTATCATTCTCTCTCTTAAGAGTCGCCCCGCGCTTCTCCATCTCCTTCTCCACCATCAGTAGAGTCAACAATTCCTTCTTAGCTCGCGCATCATTTTTCAACCGGTTGATCTTGTTGTGAGCTAGGTTCAGTTTGGTGTGGACACTTCGGGAGGACTCCTCGGCCTCAATAGCTCATTTCAGGTTCACCTTGGATCGAAGAATTCACCTACCAAAAGAAGAAACAAAATCTAAGTAACCAGAAAAATCTAAGTATAATAGAGCCCGACGGTTGAGTACGTACCACCATGCATTGAGTTGTCACTTTGGCCCCGAACTGAGTGATCGGTAAGTCATTCCAACAAGCAACCTCCTCGGCGAAGACTACGACCTTGCTCTTGAGAAGACTGAACTTCGGAGTCAAGATGCTCCGAGCTAAGGTGCCGCTATTCAATGGAGTGGTCACCTGAGTGTGTTGGGGCTTGGAAGATGTGGTCTCTTCGGGCAAGCGGGGCGAGGAAGCTTTACCTTGTTCCTCCTCAACTAAGTCGATCACTGGTGGCTGCTTGGAAACCGGTGGGTACTTGGGGACGATGGTGCCGATGTCGGAGGTGGTGGTATTGCATGGAGGCAAGCCTTCTTGGAGGCTCTCTTCTTCTTCTTCCCCTTCTGCATGCCCCCAAAGAGCTCATCAGCGGGGATGTTAGCCATAGAAACGAACAGAGTAAATACAAGATCAATATAAAACAAGACAAAGAAAACAAGTATAGAAGTTTTGATGACGACCTACCAAGAGGACTTAGCCCGGCTTGCATGAGCTTCTCTTCGGGTATGAAGTTCTCGAACTTTAACCCGAGCTTCGCCCAAGATCGAACTTCCTCCCATGTCTTTTGGTCCAATCTGATGTTGGGGTCTTGGATGGCAGGCCTCCAGTGAGTTGGAAAGTACACCCCTTAGTGTTAAGAACTATGAAATAATGCCTCTTCCAAGCTGGGACTTTGTTTGGGAGCTCGTATAATAATTTGTACCTGGGGCGAGGAGACATGTAATAGCTCCGCCTGTGCTCAAGGAGAACAAAGGCTGAATTTTTCTTTATAGAAAGGATCGAGGAAAAGGTGTTGAGGTCTAGAGGTCGATTGTAATAATGGAAAAGGGAGATGGTACCTACAATGTTGCAAATAGAGTTAAGATGGAGTTGGTCTATGGCGATGTCAAAAAATTTGATGATCTCAACTATGAAACGATGGAGTGAGAAGCATAGCCCGGCTACGAGCTACTCCTTGAAGACCACGATCTCGTCATGACCGTGATCCCAAGGAAAGTTGCCTATGGGAATGTTATACACTAAGTTGTTGGGGAGTTTATATCGAGCTACTAAGGACAAGAGCCTGTTCTCTGTCATTGCAGACAGGTCGAAGCTGTCTGGCAAATGACCCCGACGTGAAGTGGAGGCTAACTTGCCAGAAGCCTCGCGCTCTTGCCGAGGTGAGTCCGCCTCGGACGGGCTGGAGTCCACATCTTGCGTCGAAGTGCCTACCTCGGCAGGATGAGACTCCGTAGCCTGTGTCGAGGTGCCCAACTTGGCCCCAGCGAACTCACCGCTCCCATCTAAGAGACTATCTAAACTAAGACTAGACATGCTAAAGGAATGGACAACGGAATCAAAAACAAGGAAAGGCGAACTCACCAAAGAAGATCAAAGAGAGCAAGATGACCTCGGACACGAGGATAGTTGACACCAGGCTGGGAGACTTAAATGCGATCTTAGAGGGCTCAGTCACGCGGTTTGTGGCGAGAAAAATGGGCCATTCGGCCCCTATTTATAGCCACCATATCCGAGGATCAATGGCCAAGATCTACATGATCCAATGACTCCCATGAAAACCGGCTACATGTTACCCGAGGTTGAAATTAGTTGAGTGTGCGTTTTGATGTCCACAGAGTTTATAATTGGCGTGGCATCCGTACGTAACTGATATGCGATTTGGGTCATTTCTTGGTCGAGCCAAGCGGTCATACAGGTCCAACTAGAGGTCTGCCCTCCATACCACCTAGACATCATGCCAAATCCACCTGGGCTTGTCATGAACTCCCTGCGCCGAGTCAGGACCCCTGGCACGAGGAGTGGGGGGCAATTGATGAAGGGTGATTTGGCCCGACCTAGTAAGTGGAGGACACGTAGACATGACCTGCAAGCAGGATGACAACTTAGCTTGGGGAACCTAGTCAGTAGTTTGGGAGCCCGAGTGCTCGGGCACCTCGACACCAAAGCCACTTCAGCACCCAAGTACCGGAGCGACACGTAATCAACTCTAGAAGCTTCCCAGCGGACTGTGAATCTTTCGGGATCACGCTGCATAACGGCAGGCCTTATCCTCCCCCCCCCCCTCGCCCGGATCAGATGATAACGATAGGCTTTATTGACTGATCAATTACTCTCCTTCTAAAGCAGAAATGGATTTCATCTACACGAACCGAAGATCCTAGAGTCGTTTCATGAGACCCACAGCAACTCAACTATATAAGGGCATCAACCCCCTTAGGACCTAGGTACGCGTGATTTAGTGCATTCTAGCTCTCATTGTTCTCAAATTCTCAGCTCGCATATACTATTACTGACTTAAGCATCGAAGTGACATCGTCGGGTTTGCCACCCCAGGTTCTATGATGCCTCCTTTTCTTTGCAGTTCAAGTGACCTACTTGGCAACAGGCATCCGAGCTACCCTACAGCTAAGAGCATCCAGATCGTGCACCATTAGAAATAAAGTATTGATAGATGGATTTATTTATTTTTCTTAGAGATGTTAGTGTTACTATAGCTTTGGGTCCCATGAGAGAAGGTTTCATACGATTGACATGTAGCTAGTGGGTTAGTGTTATTAGGGACAGTGACGTAGAGACAGTGCAAGCAGGTGTCGGTCATGGCTACTAGCCATTAGACAATGTAGCGTGAGTTAATTTTCCAGTTTTTCATATCCATTGGCCCTTATGGCCAAAAATTTTTTATGAGGGCCAAAACCAAAAGTGAATTAGGAGAGTGGGAAGAGGGAAACCATTAGAGTGGAGAGTGAAGGAGGAGAAAAATATACATGAAAAAATGAGAATTTCTGAGCCATAGGAAGGGGAGGGTGCATGGCTCTCCATGACTATGACTCCGCCCCTTCCCATATGGAACCTACACCTTATGCGTATTCGCTTTGTTTCTAGTCCATCAGGTCCTAGGTCCTATTATAGGTGTTGTAATGAAAATTTTAAATTTTTTTTTTGAGAAAAATATTCTAATGAGAGAGAAGGAAATGAATCCACCCAACTCTTAAGAAAGTAAATAAATTAATGAAAAGGAACATGAAATGCAAACAAACATAGAGACGAAAAGAAAAATTCAGACTAGAGATGCAAATGGGTATGGGTCGGGTAAACAGGTAAACGTGCCTTGACCCAACTATGTTCAATTTTGATTGGAGTTGAATTCAGGACAACCCAAACTAACCGGTGGCATTCAAATAATTGTAAAAATAGACCCTATTTTATTTAGCCAGATTTGTTTTGGGTTCAACTTGGAGGGAGAATTTTGATCGGGTCTGGTTGAATGAGGCCCATGCCGTACCGAGTCAATCACTATACACCATGTCCCATTCTATAAATAAAAAGGGGAATGAAAGTCTGATACAGCCTAATAAATACAATGTGATATAATTGATACAGGACAGCACGAGTGGAATGATCCAATGCCCTTTTCTGTTTTCTCAAAATAATGATCCAGTGCCAAATCCATTCCAGTTTGTGCCACGTCTTGGTTAGTCTCAAATATGTGTATTGAATGATTTGGGCAGTGTTTTAAGACTTGGATCCAAGTAAAAATCGGAATATTCTACAGGTCTCATTTTACTGGTTAATTGGGCATTTTGTTCATCTAACCCACCAAAACCATCATCTAACAGGATCCTATTTTTAACCCGATATAGTTTATCTGAATCCAACAAGTAGGATCCAATTCTCGATTTAAATTCGGGTCGAATCATGATCTGATCCGTTTGCACCCTTAACTAGCAGAAAGGCTTTTTATCCCAGCCAATGCTCTTAAGCCCGGTCTGAGTTGTGTTGGGCATTTCTTGGAATGGACTTGAATTAGCACATATGGGCTTTAACCTTAGTTTTATCTTGGCCTGGGCCCAGGATTCTGGGTTAGGGTCGGGCTTAGGTTGGTCCTAAACTCAATCCAATCCACTCAAGTTGCAGCTGTAATATGGCTGGCTTTATTAATTAGGAAAAATCCCCGATTAGTAGCTTGTACTTTGGGTCTAGTGTCAATTTGATCCTCAAAATTTAAAATGTGACAATTCAATATCTGAATTTTCAGGATGTGACAATCCGGTACTTACTAATTAATCAGCCATTAAGTGACATTTTAAAAAGACACAAATGCCCTTTGAGTGTTATCTAATTTTCTTTATCAACTATCCAAACATTGACAAAAAAAAATTAATAGTCTAAAATCTTTGCCTCTTCTATTTAAGAAAATTGGGGTCATCAGAATGCCCACTCAAACGTAACCCCAACTTTCTTGAATGGAAGAAGCAATGATTTGGGACTATTAATTTTTTTGTCAATGTTTAGGTGATTGATAAAGAAAATTAAATGACACTTGAAAGACATTTGTATTTGTGTCAATTTTAAATGTCATTTAACGATAAGTTAACTATTGATTAATGGTAGGTACTAGATTGTCGCATTTAGGAAGTTCATGTATTGAATTGTCATATTTTAAAATTCGGAGACCAAAGTGACACTAGGCACAAAATATAGGGTACTAATCGAAAATTTACCACATTAATTACTTGCCATCAAAAGTATCATTCCCTTTGTTTCTGAAGAGCACAAGAGTGAACTTGATTTGACCAACACAAGGAGAGAAATGTTCTTATGTAATGGGGATGAACATTAGGGATATTCACAAACAATGCCAAGCTGACTAAACCGGCCCGACCCAACCCGGTTTGGTCGGTTTTTCTTCACCACCAATTGGTTTCGGGTTGCAAAGAGGAATAAACTGATAATTCGGTTCAAGCCGAACCAAGTTAGTTAGTTTCTAATTTCCTAGTCTTTCCCTAACTAGTTAATCCTTATCCTAGTGTAATCTTTCTACTTAGTTACTTTTTTTACATTAAATAACAATAAAACATTAGTTAAATGGGAATTACTTTTGTCTTTAGGATTGTTTTCCTTTTTTGAGTAGGAAATTTTACACCGAATATAGGGTTGTTCACAAACAATGCCAAACCAACCAAATTGACCATTCATGTTTGGATCAGTTTTGCTTAATGGCAGGTCAGTTTCTGCCCTTTAAGTAATTCGACTAGGTCATATCAATTGAAAAAAAAAATCTCTTAAACCAACCCAACCCAACCCATAAACAGCCCTAATAAACATTGTATAGTGATGGATATGATTGGCTCATCTAATGACATGTCATCAAATCATTATGGAGGATCATATTATGTTTACCCAAATATGAATTTGATTTAGACACTTGGGCAGTACAAACACAAATATGTACAGTATAAATGCATACAAAATAATATAAAATACAAGGTTTTGCACTCTACATATTTGTATTTATACTCATTTCAAACTGAGTTTTGGAAAGAGTACAAATGCAAATATGTAGAATGCAAATACGTATAAAATAATACAAAATATAAGGTTTTGCACTCTACATATTTGCATTTGTATTCCTTCCAAGTTGAGTACAAATATGTAAAGTGCAAATGCATATAAAATAATATAAAATACAAGGTTTTGCACTCTACATATTTGTATTTGTACTCCTTCCAAATTGAGCCTCAAGTACAAATACATACAAAATAATATAAAATACAAGGTTTTGCACTTTAGATATTTGTATTTGTACTCCTTCTAAATTGAGCCTTAGGCTCCATTTGGAAGGAGTACAAATACGAATATGCACAGTACAAATAGATAAAAAATAATACAAAATACAAGGTTTTGCACTCTACATATTTGTATTTGTACTCTTTCCAAACTGAGCCATAAAGTCACTTTGGAAAGAGTATAAATACAAATATATATAGTACAAATACATACAAAATAATAAAAATACAGGGTTTAAATGTTTTATACTCTACAGTGTAAAACCTTGTATTTGGTATTCCTTTGTATTCTTAAGCCTTGTATTAACTTTGCATATATTTGTATTTATACTCTTTCCAAATTGAGCTTGGAAGAGTATAAATGCAAATTTGTAAAATACAAAACCTTGTATTTTGTGTATTATTTTTTATTTTTTTAATCTTGTATTTAAACAATATATATTTGTATTTGTACTCTTCACAAACTAAATACATGGAGATTGTTTAGAACATTTTGTATATGCTATGAAAATGGACAGGTGTTATAAAAATAAGTGACCTAGATGGTAATCGCTCGCTTAGCACAAAAGAGGTATAGGGATCGATAACCTACATCTTTATCTTATTAATTTTGCAACTGCCAAATAGGACAACTAGAAATCTTTTGTAATTGTACTATTTTTTGGGTGCGTTTGGTTGCAGTGCAATTTTATTTGCACTAGTATAAAATTATATATAAATGCATGGGAGTGCAATTGAAAAGAATGCAAATTCTCATCTAATTTTGTTTAGGATTTTACTTTATTTTGCTTCATGTCATAATTTACTTCATTTATACTGCAACCAAACAAATTAAACTAAAATTTAAAACAAAAATAGATCAGAAAATGGTGCCAAGCACAACCTTTTGGAAAATTAACCTCCACAGTTCGCCTTTTTTAATCTAGGCAATGTTTGGCATTGATGCTGTTTTCTGAGAAAATGGCACCACATCAGAAAAGGCTGTGCTTCATAAAACAACCTCTTATTTGGTATTGTTTTTCTAGAAAAACCGTTGCTTCAGACCACGCTTTAGAAATTGGGAAAGTGTGGTCTGAAGAAATGTGAAACTCAATGTTCTCTTAGAAAATAGGCTGTTGCTGCTAGCGTACAATGATGTGGCACTAATGTTGTAATATGACCAATACTAAAAACGGTTCTATAATATTGGTACCAAACAAAACCAATGTTGTTTTCCCAAAAAACAATCTAAATGGATGGCAGCACCACTTCTAAACAAATAATAAGTACTTACAACTCAAATATAAATATAGGCAGCAACATTTTATGAGAAAACGGTAATGTATTCCCAGCACCGATGCCAAATACCTACCTTTGCTTACAAAAAGAAAAAAAATTAGCTGGTGGTGAGCAATAAACCAACACAGTTGGTATTAAAAATCCACTTCAAATAAATCCTTTAGAAAACATCGCTCGGTTAACAAGTCATCCATGGTTAAAACACTCCTTTTTAGGGTTTCATTAGACTCTAATATAATAATAATTAATGGTGCTTCTCCTTCCCCATCGGTCTCGAGTTTTCTCATCCTTAACAATCTCAAAGAGTCGTTCAAACTTATAATGGTCAACTGGACACCTGCAAGTCATTTCCATTAAACAGTGAATCTCTACAAGAAGAGGTCTTGTCCGGTTACATAGAATAACTAAAGCAAATATAAAGGGGTAATATTGGGTTTTTGAAAATATTTAGCCACACATGAAATCACATGCAACTGGGTATTAGTGTATTGCTAATGGAGAGGAAGGCTTTATTACACGGGAGGTCTTAGTCCATGTTTTAAAAAAATGGAATATCTTAGCATTTAAGATAAACTTCAAAGGGAGGTCCAAGTCTGACGTTTAGTATTTCCTGGCTTCATGGCTCATGGGGCTATTTAATGAGGGATAATCCATCCTAATGTTTTTAACCCGCCATTGATCCAGTTGGTTGAACCATTCAAATGGTTATTTGACTAGGATTTTGAGTCTGATTTAGTCAAAACCTCGTCACATGGTTATAATTATTGATTGTCTATATATGGACCTTAAAAACATGTGGAGTAGTCTGATCCATTCAATCTGGATGGTCGAATTGGTGACACACAACCCAAAGGCAAAACAGTTCAGCCTCTGAGTTGGTTTTTAAAACCAATGTTTTCAACTTGCCATTGACTCAACTGATCGAACCGTTTGAAACATCACCCGACCAGGATTCTAGGTCTGGTTCAATTAAGATTCATTAGACAGTAAAAAATTGTTGACTTGGTCAAGAACTGTTTGACCTGGTCGGTTCAACCCGGTGACATAGGTCACTGGTTGCACACTCAATGCATGCAAACTTTTTAGAGGCCATAACTTTGCATTCCAATGTTCGAGTGGAGTGATTTTTTTTTTGGATAACTTTTTGATATCTATGCATCCCAAGGGACCTTGCCCCTCTATTTTCGCGAAAAAAAAAACCCTTTTTAGCCTTAAATTGCAATTTTTTAATATTATTAATAAATAAAATTAAAAACTGAATTAAAAAACATAATTTAAATATAAAATAATACATATAATATATCTAAAACATATTTATATATTATTAATTACTAAAATATATATTAATACACGCGCGCGCACACACACACACATATATATATATATACTTAATGCATATATGTGCTAACATGGCAAGATCTGAAACATTCGACCTGGTTGGTCGAACTAATGACCCACAACATGGAAGCAAAAATGATCAAGCCTCTGCGTGGGTTTTTAAATCATGGGATTATATCAAATAAGGGCAACTTTTGGGCCTTAATATCAATAAAAGTAATATATTTAATAAAATTTCAAAAATAAAATAACTTTTTTAAAATAATATCAAAAAGGGGTAGAGTTATTGTTCATCTTCTTCCTTCTTATAGACTATTCATCAGAGCCGCCTGTTGCCACCTCCGGCACACCTCCGTCATCGCTTCCGCCTCCGCCTCTGTCCACCATCTGTAAATCTAAGAAGAGAGGAACGCTCATTTCCTCCATTTTCGCTACTATAGAGATGCACGCCACCGACAACAGTTGTAGAGACCACCCATTCCCATGCTGTTCGTTTGATGAAACAATAAAAAAATGGCGTCAGGTGTAAGATTTCATTGACATGAGAAGCAATGTTTCTAGCCATAGGCCCACAGAAAACAAGGGAATGCAACGTTTCAACATCTGGTTAATGGCGTCCTGTCTAGCGGTGGCATCAATCGAACGATAGAGAAAGCGTCGCTAATAGTCGGACACTGACAAGTGGTGGAGTTTGGACTTCAGAGGGTTGAGAAAGTGGCAACAGTTAAAACGCTAGACACCGGCAAGAAGAAGAAGATGAACAGTACTTAGAAGCATAAATTAGGCCATGTACTGTAGCAGAATCCCCGGGAAATCATATTCATAATACTCTGAAGTCTGAAGCATTTTAACTATTAAAGGCACAACAAATATGAGAAGGGGAGGAGAGGAGGAGGATCAACTGTTAAAGACATAACAAATAATCGGACACTGGCAAGAAGAAAAAGATGAAGAATAACTTTGCCCCTTTTTGATATTATTTTTAAAGAATTAATTTATTTTTAAATTTTTATTAAATATATTACTTTTATTGATATTAGGGCCTCAAAATTGCCCTTATCCAATATTACCCCTTAAATCATCAATCCATCCCCTCCCTTAATCCCCCAACCTGGCGGAGAGATTTGATCCCAAATTTCTAGTTTGATGAATTAGAAATTCTACCAATTAAGACACCATTAGTTGGTAATATACGACCAAAGTTGTCCTTACAACTTTTTAACCATCTAAAACAATCAGTTTGACTATCAACTTTGAATGTGTATACAACTAAGCAGGCCGAATTCAATCCCAAGTCTCCGCTACAACCAGCGAAAGACCTTAGAACGTAATTTGTGTTTTCAAATCTCACGTTAAAACACACATGTATGAGATGTGTGGGATCTGTGTCAATACATCTTCTTATAATGATCACAGTCTTATAATAAGATGGGCAGACACGGAACATGTTAACAAAGACTATTTGGATTTTTTTTTGGTGGGAAGATATCCCTTATCGTTTTGGAGTTGCAACGAACCTAATCTCTCTCCATCTATAATGTATTTTGAAGGACGCTTGTCAGGAGTCAAAGATTTCAAGGGTTAAGTACTCTGCAATCCAATGCAGAATTCTGAATGTAATCTATTAATAGTCCCCTTCCATAAACCGTATCCTATCCGTGAAATTAATATCAATTCACGGTTAGGATTCATCTCCTCTGTACGATGAGACTACAAAATTCTAATACGGACTCATCAGTCATTCTCCTAATTTTTAATTCCCGAATCCGAATTCGGATTTGCTGTTCACTCCAACCTCACATCACATTGCAACCGTGCATTGGGCACATCTCCTCATGACTAACAAGTAACAACATATAAATAGAGGAGATGATCCCGCTGTGCGACTGCAACTGCTGTGACTTGTGAGGGTGGTGTTGGAAGACGCGTTGGTTCTATAGTGGACCGTTGTGAGCAGCAAATCCGAATTCCCCGGAATCCCTTTTGTCAATTGTCATTAATTTCGTCACGTACACGATTGGGCATCGGGCCTCATCGGTTCGGGGACTGATACGAGGGGTTAGCTTCTATGCTTATATTATGATCCCTTATTTATAGAAACCGTTGCTCCCAATATTCTTTCTTCGATATTCTCATCATATAGCCCCCCTCTGTAAACCACATCCAGCTTGCAAATTTCGCATCAATCTACGGGCAGAATTCATCTGACTTGTACGATGGGTCAGAATGGGTGAGATTTGTGAAGTGGACTATAAAAACCCCTTTTATCTAAACCAAGTCCGAGTTCCGCAGTTGCAATTTGCAAAGTCCAAAATGTCAGATATTTTACTCAGCTGTATGTCAGATTGTTAGATACTTATTTCAATCCACGTGTCATTTATCAGACGCCTATAGTTTGGCGTAGTTGGGATCCCAATCCCAATATACTTCCAAGATGATCCGTGTCCCCACATCTCATACACGGTGGGTAGTCGTAAATCGTGATCTTACGGTGATGCGTATCGTTTACTCTCTCTTGGGTCTCTTGGGAAGGGAAGTTGGGATGGTATGAATCATATGATCCTCATCTGCTGGGACGTTGTTGTGCTTTCCAATTCAGTCAGTGTTAGTCCATGCTCACATCATTTGAATAGACCTTGCATTGAGAATATCTCTCCACTTAATCGAGAAAGAAGCACATAATTATGGAGATATTCCTAAGGCTGTAAAGATTGTTCCGCTTAATCGAGAAAGTGTATGTGCTTGTACTTCTCGATAACAACGACGAAAACACCAAGCACTGAATCTATCTAATTTGTCCATCTCTTCTCTTCGATTCTTCCGTCCTCCTCTTCCGAAACTTGCGTAAGCTCCGGCTTCTATCACCATGACTATATTTTCTTCATCTCAGAACCAAGGTGCGCATCTCACCACTCGAACTATTCAGCTTTTTTTCTTTTTCTTTTTCTGTTCTTCTTCTATTATCAACAGAAACACAGAGAGCTTGTCAGCTTTTGCTTTCAAAGCAAAGGCCTTTTCTTGGAACCTCTGTTTCGATGAATTTTGATTTTTGGTTCCATTCATAAACTGATTGATTTAACAGAGCAAGTCAGCGAGCTTTGTATTTCGTAACCATATCCATTTCAAGTTAGTGAGTCAAGGAGCTTTTATTGATTAATGGATAACATGTTTGATTTTTATGATTCACACCGTTAATTGAAGGTGTATGAAAGACGTGATACCTGAGGTTCCAAGAAGTTAATTCATTTACTATGGGAACCTTGGTACTTTCCTGTGTTTAGGAAGGCATCCTTGATGAAAATGGGATTTTTCCAATCAGATTGGAGGCTGAACGCTCCGTTGTTATTAACTGAAAAGCTTCAATACTCCATGTTCTATCTGCTAGCCGGCATCAATTAAGAGAAGATCCAGAAAATAAAAGGAAAAAGAAGAAAAAAAAACTTTCTTAAAATGCTAATTCAATTACACCAGTCCCTTGTGTTGAGTCAAGTTATAATTCTTTTATGGCAAAGGATTCCTCCTAACATTACCTAATATACAAATAGTGAATACAGAGATGCTTTGAAATTGAAGTTACGACCTTTTGTCATTAAGAGTAGTTAAATCTCATCAAGTTTGCGACAAATTTGTCTTTTTGTATGGGTAAAGAGATATGCCTAATTAAACCCTTGAAATAGGATGTGTATCATTACCGTTTTTCATTATCAGTATTTTAATGCAAAGTTTTCTTGTTTTTTGAATTCCTTTTTTTTTTTGTCATATACGTGATTCTGTTCTGATTTGCTTCTTATAGTTATTAGCTTCTAGTCTTTTAGCGCTGCTTGTGGCTACCTATGGCATTAAACATTCTGGTTTTTCCTGCAGCTTAATTAAATAGAATTGTTCCTTTTTTGGATAGGTGAAACTGTGAAGAATTACAAGAGTTCATATTTTGGATTACCAGCGTTGGATGTCTCTGTTGCATTCCCGCAGGCAACTCCAGCATCGATCTTTCCCCCCTGTGGTAAGATTAATGCTCATCAGTTATAAATGCTAATGTAGTGTTGTTGTAGGAGAAAAAATTGAAGAGAAATCACCGAACTGGTTAACCAGGGTTAAATTCCATTTTTCTAGAAATTTATTATTCTTAGAGAAAAAAAATACAATATATATTTACTTTGAAAGTTAGATCCTATTTTATAAGGTTTAGTTCCTTTGACAGCCCTGTTATCTCAAGTTGGTTCTTCTGTTATCAGAGAGCAAATTAATATTTCATATTTGCAGCTTCGGACTATTACCAGTTTGATGATTTGTTGAATCCCGAGGAGCAGGCCCTCCGTAGAAAAGTTAGGGAGGTTATGGAAAATGATATAGCTCCAATAATGACTAAGGTATTGCTTCATTCCCCCCCCCCCCCCCCTATTTTTAAATGTTTGAATTCTTCTATTGTACTATTTCATTTTTGTTGTTTTTCTTTTCTTATTGTCGTTGCTGTCGTCAATAAATTCTAACCACAATTCTTAGGACTTACTTTTAGATATTAAGCTATAAAGACTTTCCTGTTATCCTGTGCTTGAGAATTTCAATAAAACTTTATTTTATCTCCCATATTTGGTCTTCAGTACTGGGAGAAGGCAGAGTTTCCATTTCATGTCATACCAAAGCTGGGTTCTCTAGGTATTGCTGGTAGCACAATTAAGGTATTTCAAGTCCACTGCATTCCTGGTTTTTTAGTTCAAAATTTGTGGATATATTTCTTAATTGTTGTTGGTAATTAGGGCTATGGGTGCCCAGGCCTCTCCATTACTGGAAGTGCTATTGCTGCAGCAGAAGTTGCCCGGGTTGATGCAAGCTGTTCTACTTTTATTTTAGTGCATTCTTGTTTGGGGATGCTTACAATTGGTAAAGTCTTGCCATTGGTGGTTGTTTTTGTTGTTGTTTTCCTTGATGTACAAATATCAGAAATTCAGAAAGTTTATAAGCTGGTAAGCAAAACGTGATTTTATATAATATGTCCCAACATCAACAATAGGACTTTGTGGGTCAGAGGAACAAAAGCAGAGATATCTTCCTTCATTGGCACAGTTACATACTGTAGCCTGTTGGGTAAGCTGATCTTATTTAATGCAATATATAGATGTTGACAACAGGAAGTTATTTGTTTATTTGTTTTAAGTACTTAATCAGTTTATCCACACCTTAGGGTTTGACAGAGCCTGGCATTGGAAGTGATGCAAGTTCTTTGAAAACAACAGCAACAAAGGTATTTATCTCCACCTTTTCTTTTCTTTTTTTCTCTTCTTCAAGTGTGATTTATGACTTTATAATCCTGTTTCTGTTCAATTCAATATTCAAAACTGTTAATATCTTCCATGTTCTCCCCACAATTGAGAGGAACAGGTGTCTCGGGGATGGGTACTTGATGGCCAAAAGCGATGGATTGGAAACAGTACTTTTGCAGATGTGTTGGTTATTTTTGCTCGGAACACAAACACAAATCAGATAAATGGGTAAATAAATAGTTCTTCAAATTAATAGTGAGGAATTTTAGCATATAGATCACTAGAACAAACAGATGCTACCAGTAATCCACCTGTCCCTTGGCATGACATCTGTAGCATTTTGATGATGCTCCGAGTTGAAGTCAAGAATTGGCACAAGCACTCATAAAAGAGATATCAAAAGAAAGCCACATTTAAAAAAAAAAAGGACTTTTTTGATAGTCTCATTTTATTGTACTTTTAAGTGGTTATTCATTTAAATATTATTTATTCCCATGTCACTGCCATGATTTTGGAGGTTTGCATGCCAGATACCTGAACACTTGGTATCATGCAACATACAAGGCAGCATTCTGGACAGTTAAATATTCCACTAAATGATCCACAGAATCTGTCAGTGATGTTTAGCCAATGCTTAGGAGAGGCCCCGTTGACACTTCAAGAGTGAGGTTTCTAAGATCTATGGTTTATCAATGCTTAGAAAGTCCTGACAGTGAGAATGGGGTTTCCACAGCTCAGTGCCCTAACCCCTATTAGAATGGGGTTTCTATATTTGCATGGAATGTTCTCACTCTTGACTTCATGATGGTGCTTTCACACTCTCAATCTCATTTTGCAATTGGGAAAATTAAGTCTACAACACCCTGCACATGCACCATACCAATGGATATGATGTCTGTGGAAGATGATAGGATTCACAAAAATGGTGAAACAGGGAGCTGCAGGCTAACTAATGGGTTGTGTTCCAATTGCAGAGTACTTCTGTGCTATGTAATTTTCATGGTCTCATAATTAAATGTTTGTGCACATATTAATGCTTAAAAGAATAGGATTCAGGAAAGTGAGATCTTGTACCATCACATTAATGAATAGGTTCATTTATTTACAGTTTTAATTTGAGCTAATAGGGGTCATTGCTTGGTAAGTGGTAAAACCTCAGGCTAACAAGTTTGAGAATCTGAGTTGGAGTCTAAGAGAAGACACTTCATACAAGAAAATGCCACTGGTTTGGTTCATATCCAGTCTACCCCTCCCAAGACCTAGCTGGATTACTGGACCAACATTGGGCATTTGGCCCTTTTTATATTTCAATTAAGCTAGTCCGAATTTGTGGCCATTATGTTCAATATGCATTCTGATGCAGCCTTTTAGCCACTTCTTCATTGGTATTTGTATGCTATGCACGTACATTCTTCTCCAATAGCTTTTACTGCTTTCAGGTTTATTGTCAAAAAGGATGCCCCTGGGCTAAGAGTTACTAAAATAGAAAACAAGATTGGTCTAAGGATTGTCCAAAATGGAGATATACTGTTAAGGAATGTTTTTGTCCCTGATGAGGACAGATTGCCTGGTGTCAATTCTTTCCAGGATACAAGCAAGGTATGTCCATCGTTCTCTTATTTTATTTTCTTTTCTTAGACTTAATATTGATTGATCATCTATGAGATATGGCATAACCTCGATATCCTTGCTGTTGCGTTTATAAAATCTTTACCTTTTCTGACAAGAAAAGAAAGTTTTAAAGCAGGATGGTTGAAAAGGTTGAAGTTGAGGTTTGCAAAAATTAGGTTTGTTTTTTCTAGGAGGGGAAAAGTTTGTCAGAAAAATGTTCTTGGAACTAGATGAGAAAGGAAGAAATAAAAGTTCTTGATCCTAATCTAGAAGGTACAAGAAGCAGTCTGAAGAAAGTTTAGTTGATAAGTAGAGGAGATGGGTGTCAGATTGGAGAAGGGTGAGGGAATGATTGTAGAGATAAGGAAGGCCAGTGGATTCTGCTGGCATGCTCTAAGTAAGTGCTATTTTTGTCTTTGGAAGTGGGTAATATTTGGTTGAAAGAGATGAGGGGGACTTTGACAGTAATTACAGGGGGTCTAGATGTGGAGTATGAATATGATGCCTTGGGGGTGTTAAGAGTGAGTATGGTGGAGTTTCAGTTTTTATCAAAAAGAAACACATACTAAAAATCATCTAATTTCTTTTTCCTTTTAAGTTCTATAAATTTGATTCATGGAGAATTTGAGAGAGGATCCCCTAAGATTTTCTGAAATTTCAATGCAATAAAACCTACAGGCAATAAGGATCTCAAAAAAAAGTGGTGATCATGGTCATAGTTTTGCTATAGTTATATGGTTTAACTTTATACAAGGGAAAACAACTTCTAATAGGACTTTTTCCCTTTGGCCCTAGCAGTCTTCATTAAATCCCCATTCCCACCGTGTACCTAGCTTCCCTGACCTGAAATTGCCTTGGCAGGGACGGGGAGTGAATTCCCCACCCCACCCCGCCCTGACCCCGGCCCTGATTATATATATCTATATATCTATATATTTAAAATATTTCTATTTTAAAAATTCTCCTTTATTTTAAGTAAATCTATTTCCCAAAAACTTATATTTTAAAAATTTTGGGGATTCAGGTCCCCAACGAGGAACCCATCTCCATTGGGGATCGGGGTCGGGACAAGGATTCGTTTCAAAGTCAGTGTCGGGGATGGGGAGTATAGTCCCCACCCGAACTCACCCCATTTCCATTCCTAAAGACACACAAAAAGTCCCGAAACTAATAGGATGTTAAAGCAACTCAAATATCCCCAATATAGTAATTCATGCCATACCTTGTTGGTTGGCTGTAAATTGGCCATAACTTAATATGTGTATATGACTGAAACTGTGAATTAGCAAATCTAGGGCTTGCTAGATAGGAAATGAAATAAACTTTCTAATGATGATAAAATCAAGCCAACTAAAGAGTTTCAGTACCTGAATCTTATTCCAATAATGATAGAGTTAAAGCAGTTTTTTTATCCAGCTGTTGGTTGAGATCCAGGTGATTAAGTGATTTGCCTATCACTTTGAATATTACTTTCGCTGCATGTCTAACATTTTTATATATTGTTCTGTTTTTTATTCCTAAATTTCCCCTGAATTTAGTTGCTCCTAACCACCAGAAAGTGAAAACAGGTTCTTGCTGTTTCAAGGGTTATGGTTGCCTGGCAACCAATTGGCATTTCAATGGGGGTCTATGATGCATGCCACAGGTACTACATGTTATGATTTTCTAGTAGTTCCTTGCTATATATTGATGCTTTGTTTTTTCAGGATGGCTTGCTAACATGTAAGAGACTGAAAATTAGGTATTTGAAAGAAAGGAAACAATTTGGAGTTCCATTGGCAGCATTCCAACTTAACCAAGAGAAACTTGTTCGCATGTTGGGTAATGTTCAAGCAATGTTACTGATTGGCTGGCGCCTGTGCAAGTTGTATGAGAAGGGAAAGATGACACCTGGCCATGCCAGTTTAGGAAAGGTAAAGTTGTTACCCCAAGGCAATGCATTTGGAGGTATTACTGATTGCAATACCAAGCAATGACTTGTTTTTGAATATTTAGGCATGGATTACGTTGAGAGCAAGGGAGACTGTTTCTCTTGGAAGAGAGTTGCTCGGTGGCAATGGAATCTTGTCCGATTTTCTAGTTGGAAAGGTTTTTACAACTCCATGCTCCTTCCAGACTTATTCACTGATTTCTTCACTGGATTTGTGCTCATATTACTAGTAGTGCAATATTTTCTGCTTATGCTTGCCATTTTTTCTAATTGTTGTTATGTTGGCGTAATGATAAAATCTTTGGCTGAAAAGCCTAAGAGCATGGATTCAAGGCTGTCTCAGCCACATTGTGTGAAAGAATGCCAAATGTTAGGTGCATAATCAGTCCACCCCTCCCAAGACCCCTGATAGCTGTCGATCAATGCCCCCTTTTATCGTGTTATACCTGCAAAAAAGGTTTAAAAAAATGCTACATGCATCAATGAAGAAAGGAGAGGAAAATATCCTTTCTAGACTCATTGTAAGTCTGAAGCATGTTCTCACCAGTCACACACATATATGTAGAAAATGGAATCACCACCCATTTTTAGAAGTTCAAAGAGAAGCCAATCTTTTTGGGAAAACCTTCGGCAAAGAACAGGGGAAAGAAATAAAGAAAGCTGTCACTGTAGCATCAAAGCAAGTACAAAAAATTTATAGACCAAGGGATATTAGGAATGAGGATGTAATCCAAGGGAAACTTTTAAACTTTTGACTAGAATATTGAAAAATTGTAACTAGTTCTGGCCTTTTGGCATGAAAATATAAAGCCCTTTTGTTCTATCACTGCAATTATATTTTACAGTTTAAGCAACTGATTCTTCCAAAGGATAAGATCTATAAAAAAGATTCAGTACATATTTATTTATTATTATCAAGTTGATGTCCTAGAATTCCTGCTCGTAGAAATAGTTGTGACAGTCTCGACTAGAATTTTAGACTTGATAATTAGTCAGATCTTGTGTTTTTGACTTACGGTATTATGTCATGTTCTTTTTTTCAGGCATTCTGTGATTTGGAGCCCATTTACACATATGAGGGCACTTATGACATTAACAGTTTGGTCACGGGGAGGGAAATCACTGGGATTGCGAGCTTCAAACCAGCTGAATTGAGTAAGCGCAGTCGCCTGTGATGGACTATGACCTACATGGACTCTGATCTCGTATTTGGTCTATTCTGGTAAAAATAAATGTAATGCAGTCAAAAGTTGTCATTAATTCTTCGATAACGTTGTTGGCAGACAGAATAATAAGATGGAAATTGGAGATTTCCTCCAATCCTTTGCCATTTTGTATCATCATTTGTGTTCGTCCTGGGTGGTCAACAGAACTTTGCAGCTTTCTTCCTATATTTTCTACACAACGAAGGTAACCCATAATCCCCTAACCCTAGTGCGGGTGGGAATTGGATCCCACTTGGTATCTGCCACCAACAAGTTGTTCCCACATATCTCCCCATGACAAGAGAGATATCCCCTGTTCCCAGCTATAATATCTCGTGGGTAGTAGATCTGACGATCTCAAGTCTCCACTACGACCAGAACCAGTTGGAGACCCTTGCCAACAAGCCAGTTGGTACATTTTTTAGCTTCTACTCTCTAAGTCAAAAAGGGAAAAAAGATCCATGTATTCATTAAAAAAAAAGATGTCAATGGATTGGACCAGCCTGATACATCCAACACAACGCAATCATATAGGGTCTGTCTGTATTATGTTTCTCAATTATAATTGGGTTGGAATCGATTTTTGTTCAAACTAATTATACATAACTGTATATATAATTATGGGTAAATTGTGGAAACTCTCCTCAAATTTTTAATTATTGTTAAAACCTAGTTTGATAATTGCAATTACCTCCCCTTAACTTTATATGATTTAGTCACAAGTAGAACCTCTTTTGTTAGAATCATCTAAAAAGAGACAAAAATGTATAAAATATCCATGCAGTTATTTTTTACCAAAATGTTTATTTTTCAAATTTCTATTCATTTGAATTACTAGCCCAAACCCTTCTAATATTTTTTTTCTGAAATTGATTTGTTTTTTCAAATCTGTCCCTTTCATATCAATGGCTTAGGCTCAATTTGGAAAGAGTACAAATGCAAATATGTATAGTACAACTATAAATACATACAAAATATAAGGTTTTGCACTCTACATGTTTGCATTTGTACTCATTCCAGGCTCAGTTTAGAAAGAGTACAAATATATGCAAAATAATTCAAAATACAAGCTTTTACACTTTACATATTTAAGGCTCAGTTTAGAAGGAGTACAAATATAAATATGCACATCATAAATACATACAAAATAATACAAAATACAAGAATTTGCAATGTACATATTGCATTTGTACTCTTTTCAAACTGAACCTAAGTAAAATTACAATTTTAAATTCTCTCTTTTTGTTGTTATTTATAAAATTTGTATTATTTGTTCTATAAAAACCAACCTTAATAATAATTGCATGAATATTTTGAACATTTCCCTGCCTTTTTGTTTAAAGGATTCTAATAAAAGGGATCTACTTACACCTAGGGGTAGGTTTCAGAGATTTACCCCATAATTATATAATTATAAATATTGGCATATTACAATTTACAAAGGTGGCTCCGGTGATCTGCTTTAGAAATTAGAATTTACTTGTTGACTGAGTATACCCTGACCCAATAGGCACGTTAATGGACGAAAGCAGTTAACATGTCTCGTTTAGAATATAGCTCATCTCTCTCTCATTAAAAAAAAAAAACTTGTTTCAAACAATGTTTGGCTGGATTAAGGAGCATATAAATATAATAAAAACCAACACCATAATAAATAATAGGAATAAGCTGATGATCGCCGAGAAGCACTGGCACTGGCGGCAGGCCGGCAGCCGGTTAGTAGAACCGTGGAAACATAAAATAATATTTGTATGGGTGGATGGGTAGGTGGGTGGCAAAGGGAGGAGTGTGAGTATTGAGTAATGTCTCAGTTCTTCCGACCACCGCCGCCGCTGCCGCTACCTATTTTATTCCTAGGGTCGTGCTCGTGGCTCGCCGAAGGCTCTCCGTAATCGTCGATGTTGGCTTTCAGGTACCTCCTTCCTTCTGTCATCACCATCCCCACCCCATCATCTCCTGCAGAACAGAACCAGTTGGTTGTTTTTCATTAGCAATTATTTGTTTATGCATGAATGATGCATTAATTCTCAGAAGCCAGCAGGTCTATTGAAAAGTAAAATAAAACTACGTGCTCATGAACTATACATCCGAAATCTGAAGGAGAGGGAAAGGGGTTGCTCATGGACTACTGTTAATATGAGAGAGAGAGAGTGAGAGATGATCTTAGGTTAGGTGAAAGGAAAAGGAGCGTACGTACCAGCTGGCTGAACAAGAAGGACGGTGTTGCGGGCGGAGCACAATATTATCGCGAAACCCAAGCCAAAGAAGACGTACCACCACAGCCGAATTCCTACCGCCATCTCTCTCTCTCTCTCTCTCCGGAGGATCTCTCGTCTCTTCCTCTTTTCGCGTTGAACGATGAAAATGGACGACACAGCAAGATGAATGAATTTATTTATATATATATAAAATAGACAGTAGATAAGCAGGTAGGGCTGACAACTTGTGAAATCCTGGATTCCACTGCAGCCCAGAAAATAGAACCTCCATTTGTGGTCAACTCCGAGATGCCTGTCGTTTATTCTCCTCTCCCAGTCTCCCTACACTTTCTAAGTTGCAGTACATCACTTTCTCAGATAAGTTTTTTTTTTTTTTTTTTTTTTTTTCTGTACCTGGGGGATTTTCCATCAATCTGCATCTAGCTTATGTCCTTTCCTGTAGTAAATTAGAATCTTTACACAGCACTACAGAGAAACCATTATTCATTAAAGTGAAAATTAGGCATCAACCTCTCCCCCCGTCCTTGATTCTTAAATAAAAAAGAATGCCTATTAAGTTTATAATATCTAAAAAAACACATTTATTGCTATCCAGTATCCACCACAGGGAAAGGGGAAAAAAGGCAATCTCCAAAACAACTTTCTCTCTACCCTCAAAAACCTTCCACTCATCGAATGACCTAGTGGGCCTTCCACTCCTAAACCAATGCTGACACCATGTGTTTCTAAATCTTTCCCACTATCATTGTTTGGATAACTTGGCCAGGTGTTTGATCGGCCTTCATTGATCATCGCAGTGCGTAATTCCCCAATTCTAATTTGGTCAATTTGCATTTGAGCAGCCACTTTGTCCAAAAATATTGTCAAAGGTTTAGGAGGAATGTATCCAGCTCATTCCTCCTAATACCCCCCAGACAGCAGAGCCCAACATTGGGTGACGGGCCTCTTTTATGCATCTAAACAAGCAAGCATGGCTGATGGCTCAGCGTGTGGGTGGTTTTTTTTTTTTTCACTTCTTTAGCGCCAATTGTTTTCGGGCCTATAGTCTCTATTAATTGTCAAAGCTGATTATTCCATTGAGAAATTGACGTGACGAAGGGGAACCTTGTTACAGAAAAAGCATTGCTTTGTTATGTGGTTCACTCGTTATTATAGCCTTCTTATTTATACATTTTCTTGATCAATCAAAGCCAAAGGAATGATAGATTTTATCATTTGATCAAGTCATTATTTGAATTGGTTATCCGTATGGAAAGCAAAAAATGAAGAGAGAAATCATGGAGAAAGTACTTTAGAGATTTTTTTTATAGAAATGTCTTAAAATCTAAAAAAAAAGGGGGGGAAAGAAAAAAAATATAAAAAACGCAAGCCAAGCCTAGGACCAACCCAAGTTTTCTAGCCTAGGCCCAGATCAAAACAAAAAAAAAAAAACCTCAGGTCCAATCCGTGCAAAAGCTTAAATTCGATTGGATATTTGGATCTTCACATTGGGCCTGTTCAAATTGTAGCCCATAGAAAGTTGATACAACCACTTAATAAGACATGTGAAGTAATGGAAGCTCATGTAAAAATGCCATCTGTGTCAACTCATGGACAAACAGTTACACAGTGGAGGCCCTACCTAACATTTAGTCACAGTTTGATACCACCACCACCACCACTACCACAAGGAAAAGGAAAGAACACTTTGCAAAGCAATAACGTTGTTTGATAACATCGAGACCAACTTTGATCAACAAACACTTAGGCTGTGTTTGGTTTGAAGGAAAAAGTAAGGAAAGGTAGGGAAACCCTTACAAATCTTGTGTGGGTTTCCCTACCTTTTCCTTCAAACCAAAATTAACCTTAGCAAAGCAATAACGTTGAATACTCGGCTCATTCCAGCAGTCAATCCATTCCATTCCTTGGCATGTGAGTGAGACAATCCACTATGGGTATTGCCTATTGGGTAATAATAAATAGTTCTTCTCCATGTGTAGCGGCCATCTTTCTAGTTTGAGAGTGAGCATTCTCCACTACCAAAACTCTCGGCTCTAAAAGCCACCCCCCCTCATTCACCGCATCGGAGCAAACTCACCTAGCTACCAACGGTCAGAGTCAGACTAGTGAGTAGTCCGGCAACCATCAATCATCCCCCCGAACAAATATATACCTCCACCGTTCCATAATAATCAACAGAAACTTCGTTAAGGTAAGGAAAAGACTGATTCACTAGAAAATAGCCAGCTTAACATACTCGTAGTCATAGGCATAGCTTAACCCAAAAGACAATAACTCAAAAGTAAAACCAAATTTACATCAAAACTCGCCCAAATACTGATTCACTAGAAGATAGCTTAACATAGCGGAGACCATGAATGATAATCAAAGTTTTCACTAGAACAGCATGTAGATCAATTATAGTATAGAAAAAGTAATACCAGTATTTACATCGCAACCTATCAACGACACAAGCATTAAGCGCATGGGGCACCATGGAGCCTC
Source organism: Nelumbo lutea (assembly GCF_056320005.1). Lineage (NCBI taxonomy): Eukaryota > Viridiplantae > Streptophyta > Magnoliopsida > Proteales > Nelumbonaceae > Nelumbo > Nelumbo lutea. Next base: position 46,574,438 of record NC_142685.1, read on the forward strand.
GAAAAGCAGCCATTCTGTCCAAATGCATCAATAAATCAAATAGATATTGCTTAAAAATAAGACCGTCATCAAATTTTTCATTTTGCTGATTTCAACTTGAGCTAATAGTAAGTACTAAGTACTAAACAGGATTACAGGATCAACAATACCACCTATCGTACTCACTTTCACAAACTTGACCGACAGTACGCCTTTCATCAAACATGAATGGTGTCAGTTCGTAAGGACGCCATAGAGTAAGCAGCAGAATAAAAGAGAAAACGAGGGAGTTGCTTTTTAAGTAAAAAGAATTATTTCACATCTCTCGTCATCTTTTCTTAAAGCCATATTTTTTACGTTCATAGAAGAGATCTGTTTTAGCACTCCCCAAATTGACGATCTTTGGACATCCATCCCTATCCTTCTCCTGCTGAGTACACTCCTTGCAGTAGTAGGCATCAGATATCCCCACGCCTCCACAGATCACACATCGTCCCTGGAATGACCCATAATTGCATTCATCACAGACCCGCACAAGGGTACAAGGTCGAACATACGAGTCACATATTACGCATTTCCCATCACACTTCTCACAAAGCCGTCCAATGGCAATCCCTGGTTGCTTCCTGCACATTATCAGATCTGGGTGATGTTTGGCCATGATTTATCAAACACTCCTTTAGTTCCTCAGTTGTACCTGCAATATTTCATAGCACATCATTACACCTCCAATCATCTTCTTAACAGCATTACAATGTTAAAAATAAAAAGAAAGAAAATGCATCAAAAACATGGATTAGGAGAATGGGGAAGACACCGAGGAACTAAGAATTTGCTTCATTGCTTCACATTGGTGTGACAATGAATAGTTGTTATTTTTGCAACACCTTTAAAATATCATTTTTTTCTAGGAAGAAGGAATTGAAAGAACTCTCGTTGAGGTAAACAGAATGCCAGGCAAACTGAACTAAGTTGGAAGTTAGCCAGAAGATCTGTCAGTCCATTAGCTGATCTCTCCCAATGAACTCTCACTATTAAGTTGTAGGTTTTCCATTTGAATTTTCTCACTACTCCCCTAAAGAACCAAGCTACAGTCTCTGGCTCCTTCAACCACCCAACTACCAGTTTAGAATGGCCTTCAATTAGCAAGCTCCCAAAGTTCAGCTCTCTAGCAATCTGTACTTCCTATAGAACAGCTTGAACCTCTGCACTAACCACATTTCCCAAAGCTGAACTTTGGGAGCTTGCTTAGAAAATCTGTATAGTGATAAGATTCCTCCTTTGTAATCTTTGGGGTTCTCCCCTGCTTTGTACATCCTCTAATGTACTTTTTTATATTAATGAAATCTGGTTAAACTTTTCTCAAAAAAATAAGAATATAAAGCAACAATTTGACCCTTTACATTTCTAAAAACTCCTTAAATACCAAAAGGCCCAGGGTTACGAAGGCTGCTACCATCAAAGTTTAGTTTAATAAAACCTTCTTTAGGGGGTTTCCACAGTGCTATAGGCTTGCCCTTGACCAAGGAAGAATTTGCAATCAATTGCCAGTTTCTCCAAATGTCATCAAAGGAGAAATGTGAGAAAAGATCCAAAGTTTTAGGCCAAAAGACAGCCCTGTTCAACAAGCAATACCAAACAGAAGTATGATCCCTTTTTTCCTCCCAAACTGTCCAAACCACCTGAAGGTAGCCGGGTCAAAGAGTGCACCAATCTGCAAAGGCATTGTCCACCTTTATCCAGAAAGACCAAAAATCTTTTCCCAAAGTCCTACAACAAAGGGGCAGGGAATTCGTAGGTGGTAACAACTTTCTCCATTAGCTTTGCAAAGGAAACACTACTTAGGAGAAATACCCATTATTAGGTCTTCTCTTTTGCAAGTTATCCAAGGTGTTTAATTTTCCAAGAGAAACCTCACAACAAAGGGCTCCCACTTTTGGGGGATTGGGTTTGGACCAAATTTCCTTACAAAAGAAAAGCTGGGGGTTAGGGTCAGAGAACAAACAAAAAAAGGAGGCATACGAAAACAAGCCCAGAGGGTTAGGAAACCAGATACGATTTTGAAGTGATCCAAAGAAACTGGGTCTAGAGTTTTGAGAAGGAAAGCAGCCTGGTCAAGGCTTTGAGTCTTTAAGATCTCTTCTAAAGCCTGAGTTCCAATTGATACCTAACGACTAGGAGGACATAATCATGTAAATGGGTTCATTTTTAAAAAGGGACAAAAAATACAAAGATGGAAAAAGGTGCTTAAGAGTGGAATTACCAATCCAAACATCCCTCCCAAAAAAAATTCCATCTCCTGTACACACATCATACCTGATAAGGCTTAAATATTGGGGAAGAATGCCATTAATAGCCTTCCACAGAGTTCAAAGTGGCCCATCAAGAAACACCAGCATCCCAACCATTACTTTCTTTTGAGCAAAGGTAAAGTATCATTGTATTGATGTAAAGGTCCTTCATACAATGAGAAGCTGTACACACCAAAACAGAAGGACCTCAAAAAAAGTTCATCCTCAAAAAATTACAATCAGATGTGTCCCCTTTAAATTCAGTAAGTATAGACAACCAACTTCTATCAAAACCTACAGCCAAATTGACGACTTCAGCTACAGTAGAGGTTTTAAGATCAAAGACCCTGCTGTTCCTTCCATCCAAACCGCCCGCATTATAGCTAAGGGAATAGAAGATCAACAAATCTTTCCTTTCTTAGTCATCCCTCGGATCTGCCAAAGCCTCAAAGCAGGCTTTAACTGAGGCTGGCGTACACCAGCTTACCTTCAGACTTCTTAAGAAATGGCTCAACATCTCTGAGGCAAAAATGCAGTGTAAAAACAAATGGTTTGCAGATTCTGTTTCCCCACCACAGAAGCTACACCTTAGGTCACTGCAGTTAAAACCTTTTCTTACCAGCATCTCTTTTGTGAGACATTTCTCCATGGCTGCCCCCATGCAAAAAACTTTACTTTGGAGGGAGCTACTGTCCCCCAAATGGCCCAGCTTGGAAATGTGGTTTCAAAACCTCCCCTTATGGCGTTGTAGAAGGATCTAACTGAAAACTCCCTGCTTTTGTTCCCTTTCCACACTAGTGCATCCCCGGTCTGCAAATTCAAAACCTGGGACTGAAGCAAAACCAAGAGATTCCCCACCTGCTGAATCTCCCAATCATTGAAGTCCCTTCTAAAGGTTGGAGCCCAGCAAAAAGCATTATCCCTTAAACAAATGTATCTGCTACCACTGCTTCTTTATCTTCAGCCAAATTGAACAGGGTAGGAAACATATCCTTAAGGGAATTCTCCCCTGTCCAGGCACCCAACCAAAACTTAATCCTTCTCCCATTCCCAACTTTAAATCTAACTTCCCTTCTGGAAAGGTTTGAAGCTTTGCATATACCTTTCCACAGACTACACCCATAGGTTAACATGGGTGGACCACTACCCCAACCACTTTCATCCAGCCCATATTTTTCTGCTATTACTTTTCTCCATAGGTTGTCAGGTTCAGCAGCAAACCTCCATAGCCAAATTCCTAGCAGAGCTAGATTGAAGGATTTTAATCTCCTTAACCCCAACCCCCCTTGAGATAGGGGTTCACAAATCTGACCCCAGTTAACAAGATGATATTTATGTGAATACTTCAATCCCACCCACAAAAAGTCTCTCATCTTTTTTTCTAAAACCTCTGCCACTTCCGAAGGGATAGGAAATAGGGTCATGAAGTACGTCAGCAAGCTTGCTAGGGCACTCTTGATAAGTGTTACCTTTCCACCTTTGAAGCGCACCTTGCTTTCCAAGTGGCCAATTTCTGTTCCATTCTTTCTATTATTGGATTCAAAGTTGTTTTTGAATTGCATTTGGCTTCCAGAGGCAACCCTAAATACTTTGATGAAAGCTGACCAACCTTGCAGCCTAACAAGTCTGCCATACCCTGGATGTTAGAAACATCACCCACAGCTATTATCTCACTTTTTGCTAGGTTTACTTTCAGACCTGAAATAATCTCAAACCAGTAAAGAATGTACTTCAAATTCGGAACTTGCTCCTCTGAAGCCTTGCAAAATAAGAGAGTGTCATCAGCATATTGTAGAATTGGAATGGCAGTCCCATTGGGCTTCACCTGAAAGCCTTCCAGCAGCTCCCTCTCCACAACTCTATCTACTAACTTGCTTAAACCTTCCATTTCTATTAGAAAGAGAAGAGGACACTACGGGTCCCCTTGCCTCGAACCTCTAGAACTGCTAAAATTTCCTTTAGCTGTCCCATTTACAAGCACCAAGAATCTAGGGGTTAAGTAGCAGACCTTCATCCAATTCCTCCACTTGGAGCCAAAGTGCATTCTTTTCAACAAATAATCCAAGAAAGACCAGTTAACATGGTCATAAGCCTTCTCTAAGTCAATTTTGCAGATTAGACCACTTTATCCACCTCTTATTCTTGAGTCTAGTAGTTCATTAGCTATGAGAACTACATCCCGAATGTGCTTGTTGTGGACAAATGCCCCTTGGCACATAGAGATTAAAGAATTCATCACCTTTCTTAATCTGGTGGCCAGAATTTTAGATAGGATCCTGTAGACACTTCCAACCAAGCTAATTGGCCTAAATCTTTCAGCTCATTTGCTCCTTTCTTCTTGGGGATCAGTGACATAAAAGTTGCATTTCAGCTTCTCTCGAGGGCAGCAGAATCGTAGAATTCCTCCAAAACCCTTAGTAAATCAGCTTTAAGGAGCTCCCAGAACTTCTTAAAAAACAGCAATGTGAAACCATCCGGGACCGGCACCTTCTCCCCTTCCAAAACTTCTATAACCTTCTTTACCTCCTCTTTTGAGAAGGGTTTTTCCAGTTCCGAAACCTGCTCCTCAGTCAAACAGTTAAAGATTAGACCATCCAGTTGTGGTCTTCTCTTGCAAGGTTCCTTGAACAACTCTTTATAGAAACAAACAAAAGCATCTGCTATGTCTTTCACATCTTGTACTACCTTTCCTTCCACCTCCAACTTTTGAATAGAATTAACTCTCTTTCTTGCATTGGCCACCTTGCGGAAAAAAGCAGTACTACTATCACCTGCTTTCAGCCACATTGCCCGAGCTCTTTGCCTCCATTTGACTTCAGCATGGTGCAACATAGCATCTAGCGTCTTCTTAGCAATAAGCCTTCTCCTTTTCTCCTCATCTAAAGATCCATTCTCCTCCTCCGCATCAATGTTAGCTATTAATTTCAAACACTCTTCCCTTTTTTCTCCCTCACTCTTCGAAGTCACTTTTTTTTTTATGAATGAAAATAATTTATTAAATCAGAATATAAGGCAATACAGGAAACCCATGAAGAGGCACGAGCTGTTACCTCTTCTAACAAAGTATTACATCACTTAAGAACCGGATAAGCAGAAATAAAATTACATAGCAGCCCAAAAAACTTTTGGATGAGGGGACCAAAGTCTTACATCCGAGCGAAGAGGATCCAGAAAGACACTGCCAAGAAGAGACAAGAATTCTAAAGCACTACTAAGTTCAACATCCCTCAAACCTCTCCTAAAACCAAAGTCCCAGCTTAAGGAAGAGGGTGAAGTAATAGAAGGAAGAAAATGAGAAACAGCTTTTTCCTTGTAAAGGGAAAGAGAATAGAGATCTGGAAATTTGTCCGTAAGGGCAACGGTACCCACCCAAGTATCTTCCCAAAACAAAACAGAGTCACCAGAGTTGACATCATACCTGACCAAGTTGAGAAACTGAGGGAGGACACTCTGAATTGCTTTCCAAGGAGATGCCAACGTAGCTTGACGTGATACACCCGCATCCCAACCATTTTCCCATCTGCCATGTATACTAGCTATCACTTCATGCCACAATCTCTCCCTTTCTCTAGGCCACCTCCACAACCACTTCCCTAAGAGAGCTTTATTCCTTTGAGCTAACCTTCCTACTCCCAACCCACCCTCCTCTTTACTCCTACAAACTATTTCCCAATTGATTAGATGATCTTTCTTTTCCTCCCCAGGCTCCCACAGAAAAGATCACATTATCCTCTCCAACTTCTTAGCTTCCCTAATAGGAATCCTAAAGATATAGAGAAAATAAATCGGTAAATTTTCTAGGGTAGCTCTCAATAAAGTCACTCGACTCCCTATGGAAATGTAGTTCTTTTTCCAAGAAGCTAATCTTCTCTCAAACTTTTCCAGAATTGGGGTCCAAAATCTACTCTCCTTTGGGTTAGCCCCTAGAGGGAGACCTAAATACTGCAAGGGCCAAGAAGAAATGGGACAACCTAAACAATCCGCCACAGACTACAAAGTCCTCTCATTCAGATTAACCCCTACCACACAACTCTTATACAGGTTTATCTTCAAATTGGAGACATTCTCAAAGTGTTGTAACAATGCTTTGAGATTTCTCATTTCCCGCTTGTCACTCCCTTCACAAAAAATTATGATATCATCGGCAAACTGCAGGTGGGTTACCCGAACATTGTTCCTTCCAATCCTCCAACCTCTAGTTTCCTCTTCCCTGTCTGCTTTAGAGATTAATCTACTAAAGACATTTGCAACTAGGGTAAAAAGAAAAGGGGAGAGAGGGTCACCTTGTCTAAGGCCTCTACAAGCTGGGAAAAAGTCTTTCACCACCCCATTAACCAAAACGGAGTAATGGCAGGAACTAATACAGCCCTTTACCCAATTGCACCATCTAGCTCCAAACCCACAACACCCAAGGACCTCTAGTAAAAAACTCCAATCCACAAGATCATAAGCCTTCTCCAAATCTAGTTTACAAACAAAACCTTGGATTCCTGACTTTCTCATGTCCTCCATGCACTCATTTGCTATTAGGATCTGATCCGTTGTTTGCCTTCCCTGCACGAAAGCGCCTTGCTCTTGACTAATGATGGGAGGGTAGTACTACTCGGATTCTCAATGACAACACTTTAGCCAGGATTTTATAGATGCTTGTCACTAGACTGATTGGCCTATAGTCCTTAGGGTTCTTTGCATCTGCCTTCTTTGGGATTAGGGCTATGAAGGTAGCATTGACTCCAAGGCTCACCGTTTTTTATTTACAAATTCCTGAAACACCCCAACAAGGTCTTCTTTGACCGCATCCTAACAATCCTGATAGAAAGCCATTGTAAAGCCATCTGGACCAGGTGCTTTGGATCTATCCATTGAAAACACCGCTTGTCTGATCTCTTCTTCACTAAAGCCCCTTTCTAACCAGTTTGCTTGTTCTTCAGACAATCTAGTCCACTCCAAGTCTTCCAAGGTTGGCCTATTAATCAACGGTTTCCTATAGATTGATTTGAAATGATCCACAAAACATCTGGCTATCTCATCTTGATTTGTGAGTTCCTCCCCATTCACCTCCAACTTAGCCACAACTTTTTCTTCTTCTTCCATTAGCCAATGCATGGAAAAATTTAGTATTTCCATCCCCTTCCTTAATCCATTTATGTCGCGACTTTTGCCTCCACGAGATTTCCTCTCTCAAAAGGACCTCTTCCAGGTCCTTCTTTAGATTTCCTCTCAAAACATGTTCTTTCTCACTCATCATTCTTTGAGCTTCCTTGGAATCAAGTTCCTCAATCCTGGACATCAAGTCAATTTTTTGCTCCTCTATCCTTCCAAAGTGTTCCCTATTCCACTCCTTAATTTTGGATCTCAACCTTTTCAATTTTTTGTGGAATCTTACCCCCTTCCAATTCACTCCTCTTAATTCTTCTCTCCACCATTCCCCAATCAAGTGCACAAAATTCGGATGAGTTAACCACATTCTGAAATCTAAAAAGCTGAGGACCAGAAGTTAAGGTTTCAGGACTTAGTTGGATAGGCAGTGATCAAAGGTGACTCTGGGTAAGGCTCTAGCCATCAAGTTCATTCACTGGTTCTCCCACTCTTCAGTAAAGAGGAATCTATCTAATTTCGAGCAAAGGGGGTTTTCTTGGAAATTCGGCCATGTAAAATTGGCTTGTAAGAGGGGTAACTCCTTTAGACCACAGTTATTAATGAAATCATTGAACTTCCTAATGCTGGTTGTAATTGTCCTTTGGGGTTATTAGATTTGGTACAAAAGCTAATTACATTGAAGTCCCCCCCAAGACACCAAGGACCCTCCCACAAACCTCATATGGCATACAACTCTTCCCACATCTCATTCCTCTCTCTATATGAGTTTGGCCCATAGACATTGGTTAAAACCCAGGTGAAGCCATCCCCCACATTCCTAACCTATAAGGACACAGAAAATCTTCCTATTAGCTCCTCCACTGATTCTACAGCATCCTCCCTCCCTAAGGTTACTAGACCTCCAGAGGCTCCATAGGACGGTGCTGAAGTCCAACAAACTCCTCTTGATCTCCATACACTTCTGATCCATCTTCTATCCAATTCTGCCAACTTGGTTTCCTGCATCAAGACTATGTTCGGTTTCTTCTCCTCAACAAATCTTTAATTGCCTTCTCTTTCTTTCACTTCCCAAGCCTCTCACATTCCAGCTAATGATCTTCATCAAGCACTTTTACGAAAAAATCCCTTCTCAAAGACTCTACCTTACAGCAAAGTCTTTCTTCTTTCCCCTCTCCCACTAAATTCAATATCACCCTCAATATCTGAAATCGATCTCTCCACTTCAGATCTTTTTTTCTTTTTTCTCCTATTGTTACCCTTAGTCTTCCTCATTAAGGCACTAGCTTCATTTATCCCCCCCCCCCACAGATTAGAGCTCCTGTAAAAGTCCTTTTCTTGAAAAGTTGTTACTCTCTCCCTTTGATCTAATTTCTCCTCCCTCTCTTTATACTCCTCCAACAACGCACAGATTCTCTCCCAAGTTCTCTCTAGTTCCTCCTCCTGTCCCTCTTCCACTGCCATCTCACCTTCTCTCAGTTCGCACTCAAAGCTGCCAGTCTCTCTTCTCATCCCCCCCACTGGAACTTCTGCTCGGGATGCTGGTGTATTTGTTTCAAGCACAGAAGGCACATTAGTAACCAAAACCGAATGGACAACAGTACCTGTAATGTTTGGGACTGAGGGGACGACTTCCAGGGGAGAGGGATTCTCGCAAGGAGAGGGCCTAAAGCTGTTCCCTATGAATGAGCATGCGTGAGAGAGTTTACACTGAATCAAAACCCTGTCTGCTTTAATAGGTGAAAGACTCTTCCATTTCTGTCCTTCTTCTAGTGTTACATTGCAGGTTGGAGCGTGAGAAGAGTTTCCTACCAGCATCATATCCTGCTCTTCCTGCACTAATGGACTACTTCCTTTGCAGGTACAAGAGGCACCTGAACCGCAGCCTTAGGCAACTGATCTTTAACCTTCACGACGTCTTCCTCGAACTTTGGTGCCTCGTCTTCTTCCTTGTTCTCTTGAAAAAGTACCTTTGTTCCCAGACTGTCTTCATCAAACACATTCCTTCAGCTGCTTAGGTTGATACTCCCTAAACTTAGTGTGTCGTCGAAATCAGTGGCACTGAAATCTTCCTCCTCAGAATGAGAAAACAACTCCAGCCTCTCTAAATCCCTTTGTCCGATACACCTAGGGTTTCTTTTTTCCGGCAATACCGTGTTCGTCTTCTCCGGCGCAACCCATTGTCGTGAGTTCCCAGGTACAGGGAGATTCGGAGACTGCTGGTTTCAGTCTGTGGAGATCAACTAAGATGATGATAGATGGTTGTTACCATCTATCGACGCCACTCTCCCCCTCACGTGCCAACTTAAAGGTGCATTGGGTCCTGCCATGCTTTAATTTTTTCTTTCAACCATTTCAGTTTTTTGAAGAAAATGTGACTGGCTGAGCCTTTAAAAGAACATTCCAACCACCACCTTTTGATGTTTGTCACTAACTCCTCTGAGTCCAACCAGCAGTGCTCCAACCTGAAGGGATGAGAGTTCTTTTTCAAGCCTCCCGTACTCAGGATCAAGGGGATGTGATAAAAAACTACCCTTGTCGGTGCTTCCTAATTTGAGAATGGAAATAATTCCTTCCATTCAGGTGAAATCAAAAATTTGTCCAGTCTGACTAAAGATGGGTTTTCCTGATTGTTGGTCCATGCATACTTTACTCCTGCTAGTGGCAAGTTTATCAGCTCCCACCTTTGGATGAAACCCCTAAAATTTCTGATACCTCTATTCAGTCTATTACACCCCTTTTTGTCTACAGGGTTAAGAATTTCATTAAAATCTCCTCCTAACACTCGTGGACCTTCCCACCTTCTGACAGAGTCTAATTCATCCCAAAGAGCATTCTTTATGTTGAGGATTTAATTAGTTTTGTGTAGATTTAGCAGTAATTTTTTAAATGTTAATTGTTAGATATGAAGTAGGAACCACAGCATTTATGTTAGGTCCTTTGCTGATCGTTTCTTAAGTCTTTTATGTGTTTTTAGATGCTTGCTGCCCTATAAGGGCATATTAGTCATTGTACTCCACTTTATATTTTTAATATAAATACTAGTGAAGGGGGTGGCCAGAATTAAGCTCTTTTCTTTCTCAAATCTCTTCTTCTTCTTCTTCTTCTTCTTCTTCTTCTTCTTCTTCTTCTTCTTCTTCTTCTTCTCCTCCAAGAAAATATCTTTTCTTTTACAGATTTTCTTAATTCAGCAGATTTCTACTTGGTATCAGAGCAAGGCTAGGTTTCTTGGAGTTCTCCCATGCAACCCTCGATCAGCCGATTGCATGAGATAAAGGACTGATCGATCTACTTCAGACTGCCCAGTTCTTGGATTTTTTGGTGGATTTCAGTCATCAAGAAGGTGATCTAGAAAAAACTGGAGTGCGGGGAAGAATCCTAGGTAAGTTGGACTCTTCATTCTTGGTCTGATCTTGGGCACTTGGACCTTGTTGGACTTCTCTAAGTTTTTTAGAGTGGTTGGTTAGGTTTCTAGACACTTTTATCGATTCACTCTTCTCTCCGGTGGAAGACAGTGGGAAAAAGGGTTTTTCTCTCCGGATAGGGTTTTCTCCTTCCAGAAAGGTCAGCCGCCCTTGTAAGTGAGATCGATCTGATCTCAGAAGCTTTCTACCTAGTGTTTTTCTGGTTTTGAACCATTTGAAGCCGAGCTGGAGGGTTGGAGTGCTGAAAAGAAGTCCACCAGTACCATGGGTCCAAGTGTTGGAGGTACGAGTGATATGTTTGAGTCTGGAATTATTACCACAGTTAAATTAGATGGAACAAATTATTTAGAATGGGCACAATCAGCCAAGATAGCCATTGGTGCCCGTGGAAAACTAGGGTACATCACTGGGGAAGAAAAGAAACCTGATATAGATTCTTCTCGGTGGGTACAGGAGAATTACATGGTGATGTCCTGGCTATGTAATTCTATGTTACCCCACATTGGCAAAAATTTTCTATGGGCTAATACTGTAAAGGAGATTTGGGATGGAGTGACTGAAACCTATTCTCAGAAGTAGAATGTAGCCAGAGCCTATCAATTAAGGAATCAGGTGATTTGTATAAAACAAGGAGATAAACCTCCTGCCATGTATTTCTCCATGATGAAAACCCTTTGGCAAGAGATAGATCACTTAGAAACTGTGGTTTGGGAAAGTGTAAATGATGCAGCAACCTATCAGAAGTTGTTAGAGAAGAATATGGTCTTTGAGTTCTTGGTCAGGCTAAACCCTAAATTCTACATTACTAAGCGACACATCTTTTCTAAAGAGAGTATGACACTTTCTCAAGCCTATGCCTTTGTTTCTAGAGAGGAGAGCAGGATGAATGTCATGTTGAGACAGCCTAGGATTGATCAGTCTGCTATGGTTAGTATAACCAGACCTAAGCCAAATTGAGACAAGGGGTGCAGTGAGACTAGGAGGGAGGACAAGAAGGACTTGGTGTGTGATTATTGTAAGAAGACTAAGCATACCAGAGACACTTGTTGGAAGCTCTATCTACACCCCATACCAACTCGAGTCAAGAACAAGAAGGGAAATGCAAATGTGGCAATTACAAGAGACTCTTCGGGACCCCTTACCCAAGCTGATTGGGAGACCATTGCAGTAGTAGCAGTCAAAACCGAATTGGAGAAGTTTGAACAGCTTATGAGTAAGAAGGACATAGCCAGTTCTAGTTCTTCAAACGGACAGCAAAGTGCAAGAGCCAACCACACCACCTCTTTTGCTCATACAGGTAGTTCATATGCAACTACAAATTATGCATCCACCTCAGGTAAGGAGGGACCTCCCTGGATTATAGACTAAAGAGCACCTGAGCACATGACTAATATACCTACCCATTTCAGTTCTTACCAATTGTGCTCTGGTAGAAATAGAGCCTCTACAATAGATGATTCACATGTTCCCTTTGCTGGGAAAGGGACAGTTAGAGTGACCAATGATATTACTTTATCTTTGGTCTTACATGTCCCTAGACTTCATACTAACCTTCTTTCTATTAGTTCTTTGACAAAAAATTTGAATTGTTCAGTGACCTTCCTTCCTGGTAATTGTGTTTTGTAGGATCTAGAGTCAAAGAGGATGATTGGGAGTGGTCATGAGGTGAATGGATGTTAACTTTTTTGAGTCTACATTTTTTTTTCTCTAGAGGTTCTCCTCAAGGGGAGAGTCTTGGGGAGGAGAACTCAATCTAATCCTCTTCCTGTTTCTTTTGTGCCACCAGTTTTACCATCAACACCTTCGCCAGTTCCATTACCAAATCCACTATCGGAAACCACACAACACTATCATCGTTGCCAGAAGAGGGTTGACTCCACACATGCTCAACCAGTAGAATCCGCACCACTCTCCATCAATCCTTCTGAGGCTCCAAATTCGGCAGATGATAATGTTCCCCTTGAACCTGAGCCTTTTATTTTTTCTGATGATAATGTTCCTATACCTAACACTATTGTTGTAGTCGATTCCATTGACCTTGATCTTCCCATTGCACTTTGCGAAGGGAAGAGAAAGTGTACTGCCCATTGCATCTCACACCATCTTTCCTATAAAGCCTTATCATCCTCCTACCAACCTTTCCTTTCTTCCCTGGATTCTATGTCTATACCCAAGAATGTTACTAAGGCTCTCTTCAAACCTGAGTGGAAAATAGCTATGCAAGAAGAGATGGAAGACTTAGTTAAAAACCACACTTGGGAGATAATTGATCTTCCTCCAGACAAGGAGACAATCGGATGTAGATGGGTGTTCGAACACTAGGAAACAGACCCTACCCAGTTGGTTGCACAGTTCAAACACTAGGAAAAGCAAGGTTACATTTGATACACTAGGCAATGCCTAGGGGGGCGCCTAAGCGACTAAGCGTTCACCTATTGCCTAGGGTTGCTTTGGCACCTTGAAAATGATCTATAGCTCTAGTTTCTATTCATCTCATTCAAATGGTCCAAATATCAGCTAACTCTCTAGCTGGTGGGCTGGTTAGGTGGGCGTAGGAAGGTTGGATTTGTATTTGGGAGCATCCTTACTAAAATGACTACCTCAATAAATATTTTTGTATTTGACCAACTAGCCTTTCCAATTGGGAAAGTTTTGTGTGTGTGTGTATCTATTTATTTGATAGTAGTATGAAAACTAAATCATTAAAAGAAAAGGTATACAAGCAGTATACAGGCTTTGCAGCCCAAGCAAACCAACACAGTAACACATATAAATTCATATGCCAAATAACAAGAATACTTGATCTATGCCTTCACCCAACCACAGCACATCCTACCCTAGCACAAACTCTTAGGAAATCCAGACCCCTGGCTATTAAAGCTTGAGAGAACACAAAGAAACAAAAACAAGCCAAGACACATGCTAAGGAATCATGAAACAAAAACAACTGACAGATCCATAACTGCCACTCAACCATCTAAAAAACCAACCTCCCCACTGTCCTTAAAAAAAAGAACTATGACTTGTAAAAATAAACAGCTTCCCAAAAACCAATTCTAAGACATTAACCAAGTCATCCATGGGATCATGTTCAAACAAAACTCTGGACTCATTTAAATTTTCAGAACTGTTAGTCCACTCCCTTACTTCAAGCTCCACAAATATTTTTCTAGCAAATTCCTCGCCACCCAAAAAGAATAACCCCAAACTTTTGCTCACTCGACATCGTAATGAGCCACCCTCTTAATATCTGATTTTTTTCCTTTGCCTGATGCACCACTTCAATCTGGATCATGGGTTCAGATTTAGAACACTTCCTTGAATCTATCATGTTTTCTGAACATAAACTATTGTCTACAACTGAATTAGCAGTCAAGCCCACTCCTTCGGTTAGAATCCTCTTAGTCCCTGTTTCAAAGCTTTTCCCAAAATCAGCCACTATCAACATTTCTGCCACAACAGCATTCAATGTAGAATCTCAATAATTGAGAACAGGCAACCATCAAGCCTAAGAAATTTGAGAATTTCTTTAAACACCTTTCCTCTTAAAGACACTTTTAGAAGGTATACATGGACCAACTCCTCATAAACTGGTTCTCAATCAAAAAGAAGGCCTTCATAATATTGACTAGCCAGACATTTTTAGGGGTCTTAAACATTTATAATAGAGCCTTGATTTTCAGACCTGGTATGATCCAAATCCACACCCACCCTTCCAAATTAAAACTTCAAAACTCTACATTCATCAGCTTATTTTTCACATAAATTCCATCTCAGACATCTTACCAAAACTCCCTACATCCAATCTTTTCCACCACATCCATCCTCTTAGACCACCCTTAACCCCTTCCATTGTTGTCTAAGATACCATATCATCTTGAACCCAACCATCTTCTCTTCCTGTCACTGGCTATCCCAACAAGCACAACTCCAAACTCCTCTCTACCATTGATAACAATGACTCACCCCTCATCTCAGAAACCCCCATATCTTCCATCGGTAGAAAAAGGATCAGAAGAAATCAATCCAACTTTTAATCAAACCAAAACTCCGCCTCCCTCATCAAACCCCTTAAGAAACCAAGACGAGGCATCAACTTCAACATTAAATCCTTTGCCAGGATAGACCCCTTGAGGAAGTATTGTTGATGATTCAGAATTCAGTGCCACTCCATCTCTACCAAGTGACACTTCTTCAAAACCACCATCAGATCTGCTTCCTTCTAGGCAGGCACCCTTAATGACACCATGCCTCCAATTTCCTCCTTCAACCTCCACCTCTGTTTCTCAAGAGGTTAACTCTAAAGTCTAAACCCTTACAGTAATGTTTGACTGACTTTACATCTTTATCTATTAGGGGGTCTTACATGCTACTAGGCCCTCCCCACCCGCTCTTTCCTCCTCTTACATCCAAGGTGATTCAATTCAAAAACACTACCATCCTTATTAATGATACCTGCATTCCCATGTTGCCTCCTTTCACCAACAAACACAAAAACCACCTCCAACCTCACATCACAGGCCACATCAGGCAACTAGAATTATCCTCCCTTTTGATAGCCCTGACAAGTTCACCCCATTCTTCAAAGATCCACAATCCCAAATGCCAAAGAGAGACCTATAAATTGGGTTTTCCTAAGACTTCTACAGAGACCCTACTTGGCTGGAACGTTGATGGGCTGAATAAAAAGGGCAAAGTAGCTTGGCGTTTAATCCCAACAGCCATCCTTTGGACTATTTGGGTCTAAAGGAACCTTAGAATATTTGAGAATACTAAGTTTCTAGATAATAAATCATTAGGAAAGCGGTGGCAAAGGCTTTCTTTTGGCTCTCAGTGCACAAAGAATTTCAGTTTCAGAATATCCAAGCCCCTCTCTTATTTGTTCCTAGTAAGTAGGAAGTACGAACATGCTCAAGATGTAATTGGTTTTCGTAAGTACCTAGAAGATTTTATTTTTGTACAGTTCCTCACTGTAAATGGGTGGCTTCCTCCATCCTAGCCTTACACTTTCAGAATAATGAAACACAGCATATATTACCTTCTCCCAAGAATCAATTCAATTTCTCAATACCTTGTATCAAATAAACAACACTGCAGTACAATGCTAATCTTTTAAAAATTTTGTTAGCAATATATTCATGAAAAACCATGCTAACAATCCAAAATAACTTCTCTATTGAAACAAAGACTAATGGCACTAACACAATCAACTTCGATAAAAAGCAACTTACAATTATTGGGGATAACCTTGGATAATGAACTTTTGAAACCCTAGAGCTTCTCTAGTCTCTACACTTTTATTGGCATCAAATCAAATATCTAATCAATAGACACCACATAAGAAATTAAAACAAATTACAATTAATAAGAAGAAATAATGGGACAGTTCTGGTGATACGACTAATCTAAAGACAACTAAGCTTGTCTTAAAATCTTACAAAATTGAAAATTCAATAGAATATACATCCCACCTAGCTCTGAGCTAAGTAGCTGATGATGTTTTACCAATCTTGATATAGATGTATATGAACTACAGGTTAATAACCATAATGTAAATATAAACCCACACAGGACAATTCTTGACAATGTGAAATTTCATAGTGATTTTTCATAGCTGGAAGTGTAAGCCCATCTTCCAAAATGAAGTAATCTTGAAATTTTAATTAAATGAAATTTTGGTCACATGAAATGAAGCCATTCCTATATTCTGAAAGCTTTCTTTGAGGAAAAAAATACTAAATGAAAAAAAGAAAAATAAAGAACTGCATTGCACCTGGTTCCAATTTACTTTCTTTTGAGACTAATGTGAGCACCTTGTCTTTTCAATTATAGATGACCAAGCTAATTAAAGGCCATAATCATCACAACAAATATAAAAGTCTCTATTCAGTTATTCTTTTAGATTCTTGTGTCATTTTATTTTCAATGATGTGGAAGTCTTTCCATTTGCAATGTCACAATCTAACTTAAATCATATTTCCCTGATCCATCAGAGTCATTATTTACGAGCTGGTATCTCAAGGGTCTATTCAGTTATTCTTTTGGATTCTTGTGTCATTTTATTTTCAATAATGTGGAAGTCTTTCCATTTGCAATGTCACAGTCTAACTTAAATAGTATTTCACTGATACATTGGTGTCATTATTATTTTTTTTTTTTGATAATTACATTGGTGTCATTATTATTATTTTTTTTTGATAATTACATTGGTGTCATTATTATTTTTTTTTTTGATAATTACATTGGTGTCATTATTTAAGAGCTGGTATCTCAAGGGTCTTGACAGAAGGGATAAAGTCATGGGATCTATGCTCTCATTCACAATAGTCTGGCCCATTTGCTTGAAAAGAAACTCTTTCA
Organism: Nelumbo lutea; assembly: GCF_056320005.1. Taxonomy (NCBI): domain Eukaryota; kingdom Viridiplantae; phylum Streptophyta; class Magnoliopsida; order Proteales; family Nelumbonaceae; genus Nelumbo; species Nelumbo lutea. The sequence continues at coordinate 46,591,590 of NC_142685.1, forward strand.
TCCTGGAAAAGGGTAGTTGGGCACCCTCAAATATTTGCTCTCAGTGCAACAACAATTCAGGAATGCCACTTACTCTTCTTTATTGCTTTTCTGCTTCTTATTAAATGTATGCTTTTGTTTTCTGTAATCTGACAGTACAGAGCCTTGATGTAGATGGGTCATAGTGTAATAGAACCCTTTTATACCCAAACTAATGAAAATCAGTACTTCATACCACTTTGGAAATATATATATATATATAAATTTAAAAAAAAATGAAAACCTTTATCTCTAGAAAATCATGTTTGTTCCCTTTTTCTGATAGTGACAATACACCTGTGTTGTCATCTTACAAGAAAACAAATCAATACATAACAGAAGTTATACCCTTGCCAGAACATTCAATTCATCATATTCCAGACCATGGTTTTCAAAACCGGACCGGACCGGACGGTCAGACCAGAAAACCAGGTGTGACCGGTTCCGTTTTTCCCCAAAACTGGATTTTTCCCAAAAAACGTTGATTTTGGTCAGCAAACCACTGACCCTGACGGTTAACTGTTCGAACAGTTTTGACCGTTTTTCAATTTTTTTAATTTTTTTTGTCAGAACAGGCCAACCATTTGACCCGGGAACCAGACCCCTGACCAGTTTGTTCTCCGGGTCGGTTTTAAAAACCTTGTTCCAGACATTACAAATAACTTAACCATCTAACTGTCACTTCTAGCCTACAAAACACCTACATCACAAATGTGATAATTTTTTATTTTTCTGTACAAAAAGGCAAAGACTTTATACATGAACATTTACAAGGTCACACATCCACATGTTACCCTAGGAATCATCACAATGTATCAACTAAATAATAGGACATCTGTCCTCAATGCATATTTGTTCTTCTCATGTTTTGGAACTAATGGATGGACATTATGCCCATCAATTAGTTTCAAAAAGATTTCCAATTGCCAGAGTTTGGGAGCAGTACTTGAGGATGTGAAAGGGCAAGCCCCTGTGTACTGTTTTGAGAAGAGGGAAGAAGAAAGCCAAAACTAGTTGCTGGTACCTCTCAGGAGGGTTTGATGAAAGGAGGAATTTTGAGAAGTCTGGTGGAGTGGCACTGACTAGAATGGTGTTAAAATAATTCTGCAGTTGTAAGTTCTTCCCGTCTGTGTTATTTCCATACTAACAGGATCATGGAAAACAACCAATAACCAAAGGAATACCTTTTATAAGCACAGAAGATGTAACGAAGTATGAAATGCTCGCCCAGTTAACCTGAATATCCAAATTATGATGGAAGAAAAGTTGAGACCATGATCTTGACTTGTAGGAAGTAAGCTCAGTGATCTAAATATGTAATAACACTATTTTCCTGCCCTAGAAAGGGCCTGAGAAGACAAATACAGAAGATAGACACGATCTCTTACTCTCTAGTCTCCAACTCCTAACTAAGCCATAAGCCAATTTTTGCATATATGTATAAACATGGAGATAGTAAGGAAATGTGGAGCAGAACACAATCGTCATAGATCAATTTTTGAGAGGAAAGAGGGGGAAAAAGAAAAAAACTGATTCAGAGCTCACAAGCTTGTGTTCTCACTGAAAAACTGCTGTGAGAGGAGCTGGTCAAGTCGGTGCCGGTGATGAGAAGGATAAGAAGGTTTCTGGTATTTTTAGGGTTTTTACCTTCTTTTGAAGAATTTTAGGGTTTTTTGCTTCACTTAGGTTACTGAGTTATGTTCAAATGGCAAGGCAAGATGGTAACTGGAAACCTTTTGGAACTAACGGATGAACAAACATGTGAAGGGACAGATGTCCTGTTATCATAAAGTTCACACCAATGTTCACATAATAAAGTTTGAAGCAGATGTGGTTTCATTGGGGTTAGTGATAAAACCCAGCAGATGTAACGGGATGGATGAAAACCCATTACTATTTGCAACCTTCAGTAATACATTCAAGCTTGGTGAGCTCCACTCCTACGCTCCTCCACTATTAAAAGTCCTCAATACTTTTTGAGGAAAGTTTAACCAAATTTCATTAAAAGGAGTACATGAGAAGATATACAAAACAGGGGAGAACCCCAAAGAGATTACAAAGGAGGAAGTTTATCACTATACAAATTTTCTAAGCAAGTGCCTAGTTCAGCTAAGCCATCCTCAATACTGACTCCACTAAATCCGGTCCATGCATCCTTTTCTTTCTTTCCCAAGAAGAAATGCAGTTAACCTGTTCACTGTAAAAGGAAGACTCAACAAAATTGATGTTGTCCAATAGTTGGGACCACTCCATAATTCTGATCATGGTGACCGCAATAACTTGAGGCTTAGGACTAACAACTAGATGAGAATGCCTTTTAACTTCGTGTAAATGATGGTTAAATCTTGGGCTGAGTAGCATAATCTGGAAAAGCTCAAGATCTAGCTTGTTGGTTCAACAATTAACTATCCTTGGTTCATCCTGATAGGTTCAAGGATGAGAATGATGATGACAAGATAACATGTTTATCATTTGGGCTTGTAATTTGAGTCAAGACAATGAGCAGCAACTCTACAACTACGTTTTGCATGCACCCTACGTGTATCGAGCAGCTTATCTGGATTTTGTAACAACAATGATCTTAGAGTGCGCATATCTGTTTTGAATTTAATGCAGAGACAAAGACAATGTTGATCAAGAACAGATAATGAGTAGAAGCAGGTGGGCTAGTATCGTGTATCGATGATGGAAAAAACAACTTACTTGCTATTACTTAAGGAAGTAAAGTAATGTGTACCATGATGGAAAAAACAACTTGTTAATTCCCTACATTGTTCGTCTTTGTATAAAAAACGAATGGATAGTGAAGTTTGAGATGTAACAATCCAAACTCCAAAAAATAAAAAATAAACAAACAAACCCTAACCAGTATTTTGAAACCACATTAAGTGAGGAAATTAAACAACAATGTTCAAGTGAAATCCGAACAACATAAGCCTATGGACATATTGGACATACCTGAATGGAACTCTTTTTGAATCTCTGCAAAAAGGGGTTGGTGACGCCTCTATACAGAGAAGGAAGAAGAAGAAGAATGATGGAAAAAGAATGAGAGAATATGGAAGAGAATGGCGGAATACCTGGTGGGTATGCTCTCCTTCGCTCGGGATTCTCGTTCAGAACTTGGCTTCGAGTGAAAAATAGGAGGTGTCAACTCTGAGTCTGCGACCCCTATGAACCTATCGAAAGCCCAACCGCCCGAGAAAACGAGAAGCTTGGATTGAGCTTCCAGGATTTTGTTACTCTCGGTCTTTCACAAGCTCTCTAAGGCCCACGTCTTTTGGGCTTCCGGTGTTTCCAATGCCTAACGGGAAAAGACAGGTTTTCAATCTTTCAAGCTTGAAAGATGCCGCTGACAGACTTGCCAATCCTGTACTTATATGTTATTATTTATGGGACATATTTTGAATGCACAGCGGATATGCTTGTAAGGTGCCTTATTGTCGACGATTGGGTCGAGAAAGTTTATAAATACAAGCAATAATACATAAAAGGCATCAAGAAACAGACAAATTAGACAAAAGACAATTTATATTGTATTAATCGATAGTAAGCATAAGCGTACAGTTTAGTGTTAAAGGATTCTCGTGTTTAACCTTTACATGCTTATGACTCATTTGACTATTTATCCCTGTGACATTATGCTAGGAGAAAATCTCAATTCCCAATAAAATGAATTCGGATTGATTCCACCGTAAAAGATATAGGCCCATGTATTTAATACTAACGCGGAACCCTATCATAGGTTCCACAGCCGATTGAATAGCTAAAGCGTTCAGCCAAACCTTACTGAAAATGAATTCGGATTAGCTAAATGCTTTAACTGTTCAATAGGCTGTAAAATCAATAATAAATTTTCGTGCCAGTATTAAATATATGGGCCCATGTATTTTGAGCAAAGGTTTAGCTATTCAGCTGACTGTAGAACCAATGATGAGATTCCACGCCAATATTAAATTCATGACCCCACTGTAAAAGATACAAACCCATGTATTTAATACTAGAGTAGAACCTTATCATTGGTTCCACATTGGGCTGAACAACTAAAATGTTCAGCTAAACGTTGCAAAAAGCATTCCTTTTTTTTTTCACTTTGATATTGCAAAAAGGAACCAATAAAAACCAATGTTCATAGAATGGGACAGGGCATTGACCTAGTAAAAGGGTAGAGGTTAAATGGGTCAAACCATGATGATATAATAAAATTCAGAAAAATATTGAACATGAAGAAAATCAATTCAAAATAGAAATCACATTTCAAACTTTCAAAGTTTAAGAATTTCAATTGAAAAAAAAAAAAAAAACCCATCACAGAGTCATTCAAGAATCTCAATTCAAAAATTATAATGCATACATGATACAAGTATTCTAAACTTGGTTTCAAAATTTAAAATGCATCCTTATCTCTGTAAATAAGGATGCAACAGTGGTTGATTGTTCGGAGAGGCAGAATGGACAATGGATCTAGAACCCCGAATTGATAACAAATTCAATTGATTGAGAGGTGGCTAGCTTCTTTGGTCAGGTTGTTTCAAGTATTGTATGACTCAAAGATAGCTAGAATAGGGAAAGACGAGGAATTGGATCTTTGAGAAGATTTTTCTTACTGGGTTTGGAGGAATATGCTGAGTTTGTTCGGGGTTAAGATGTGCTTCTCGGTTGATGTGAAGGGATTTATAGTAGAACATATTTTTTATTTATTTTGAAGGGCTGCACAACGGATGGGCCAAGTTTCCACTATGACCGGCAGGAGATCTTACCAACTCGCTAGTTGATACCTTGCAATTTATATTCCTTTTTTTTATAAGGAATATATGGTTTTTAAGGGTGGTTATATTGGTAAGATGGTTCTCTTTGTACAGCTCCTCATTGTACCGAGACTTATTTGTATTTTGGCTCTTAGATCTCAAGACTGTGTTTGGCTGCAGTGCAATTTTATTTGCATTAATATAAATGCATGGGAATGCAAATTTTGGCTTAACTTTGTTTTCGGTTTTATTTAATTCTGCTTCAGGTGTTATTTTACCTCATTGTATTGCAATCAAACAAAATAAAGTAAAATTTAAAATAAAAATAAATCATAATTTGCATGAAATCATTTATATTACCATGGTTTTGCATCAATGCAAATAAATTCACATTGCCATTAAACACAACCTAATGAAATATTTTACCTTATACTTTCAAAAAAGAAACTTGGTTTCAATTTCCAACTATATCAGTATCAATTATCAAGTTTAAAGATTCTAAATCAATTCCAATAAATTAAATATTATAAAATTATAAATGAAACATTAATTATCCTAAATCCTAATATTTGATTATTTTATTTATTTATACATAATTCAGAAATGTTTCAGGCTTTCAGGGGCTTAGGCTAACCTGCAAGGCTAAACTATTAGGTGGACTGTTTTGTAGTCGAATTGGGTGGACTGAAATGAAGATAATTTTCAAATTTGAGCAAACATGTAATCAATTTCGAATTTAGCACTTCAAAATAAATATTAAAAATTCTAAATAAAATAAGTTATAGATTGCAGATACAAGCCGTGGGGGAGGAGGAGTACCTGGTTGGCGTTGAGAGAGAGAGCGAGCGAGCGAGAGAGAGAGAGAGAGTACCTGGTCGGCATCGTCGGCTACCGCTAATGGTGTCGGTGGCGAATGTGACTAGAGCAGTGGAGCTTGAAGGTGGCGTTCGGTGGAGGCTTGGAGTTCGAACAAAGAAAGAATGGGGGCGATTGGTCAAGGGTTTTGGTTTCAGGAATTAGGACCTTAGGTTGTGTTTGAAAATGATGCAAATATGCAGAGTGCGTTCTGGTATATACAAACACAAAAGCAAATGGATGCAAACACGAATCCCGTATAGAAATATACCTTTTCTAACATGAACCATTTTGAATTCAAATTTAATTATTTTTTTTCATGTAAAATTACCTCTTATTTTAGGTGTAAACATGCTTTGAAAATTATATTTCTTATCCTTGTCATTTGTCAATATACAAGTGCATTCTTGCCAAATGCCAACAAAATTGAACCAAAGTGCATATTTACACAAAACTGACATTTACACCCTACTTGCACTGTTCCAAACGCAACCTTAGATTATGTTTGGTTGATTTTTGAATTTTTTGTCCTTTTGTGATAAAAGGTGGGGTGAAATAAAACCGGCCAATTATGCAAAAGCAGGACCAGTTCATCGGTTCCCTGTTGAACCAACCAGGTGAGCGATTTTTATGGTTTTTCTAATGAAGAGATTTTGGGGTATGTCCAAATCAGTTAAGGGTTCGAATCATGGTTCAACTAGTTGGTCTTGAACATTGATAAAAACAATAAGATACAAAGTTAAAAACGTGATCAAATATAATTGTGAAAGTTGAGCTTAGATTATAATAGGTTTTAAGAGAACGGGAATAATGTCATTTTGGGCAGGATTTTAGATTGAGTTACGGTTGACTAGGTTGGGTTAAAGCCTTGAAGAGATACTAGATTAAGATTATGATCGGAGATTTAGAACCTTGGGGTGGATTAGGGTGGGCATGCGGTCTCTGCACCTGTGGGTTCACCGGACGCGTGAACCCAACAACCAGAATCTGCCACGTTGACAGAGCGCGGACTCGGTTACGTTAACGTTATTTTGGCCGCCAACTGATGGTATCCGGTTCAACCGGACACAAAAAAGGTAAAAATCCCGATTTTCATACTCATTTTGAACTCCCTCCCGATTTTCACCTAAACGAAGGGAACTCCCGAGCCCCTTCTTCCCGTCAAAACCGGATACAAAAAGGTAAAAACCCCGATTTTCATACTCATTTCGAACTCCCTCCCGATTTTCACCTGAACGAAGGGAACTCCCGAGACCCTTCTTCCCATCAACTGATGGTATCCGGTTCAACCGCACACAAAAAGGTAAAAAACCCGGTTTTCATACTCATTTCGAACTCCCTCCCGATTTTCACCTGAACTCTCTTCTCGACAGATCGAAGAGTAGAAGCGCAATGGACTCAGCTATGCTACAAGGGACGAAGCGGTGGCCAACCTTCTAGCTACCCGTAGCAATACCAGCGTCATTCTAACTTCATTCGACAACAAGAAGGCACGAACCTCAACGCCACCGACGTTGTCGCGCTCTCCGACGGCCACACCATTGGTATTGGCCACTGCACATCGTTCACCGATCGCTTGTATCCCAGCCAAGACTCCACCATGGACAAGTTCTCCGCCAATCAACTCAAGCTTACTTGTCCCACATCCACGACTGATTTGGACATCCAAATTCCGAATGTGTTCGACAACAAGTACTACGTGGATCTCATGAACCAGCAGGGGTGTTCACCTCCGACCAGGATTTGTACACCGACTCAAGGGCTCGACCCATCGTTACTATCTTTGCACTAAACTAGACCCGTTCTTCAAGAGGTTTGTGTACGCCATTCTAAAAATGGGTCAACTGAGTGTGTTGAGAGGGACCCAATGAGAGATCCGTGCCAATCGTTCGGCTCGCAACTCCACTAGCACATATCTGTCATCTATCACCTACGAGGAACAAGGCGGAGGAGTGCAGTTGATCCTCAGGGACCCAAGTTTGTGTATGCCATGGTTGTTTTTTGTGTTGATCCTGGCAGGCTGACTTATTGGTGCTACATGTTTAATAAAAGGGCTTTTTGTAATGAACTTTCACTTGTAGTTTGTAGATTATGGTTCAAGTTTTATGGACAATGGACTCTTCAACCTTCAACCACCCACTTCGGAGTAAGTATGGCTCTTCTAGCTAAGTTCTATAATTGGAGCAAATTAATTACATGACCCAAGCTACTGAGCTTGGGTTCCATTGGAGTCTTGATTGATTAAATGATCGGCCCAAGGAAATTTTCACTTTCCCACTCATGGTTTAGTGTGACCTTGGAAAATCCGGTACAGAAAGCCCGTGTAAATTGCAAGTATCCAGGTCCAGTTTAATCAATGATGGTGTGGATCTATTGATAAGAACAACAAAAATATGAGGATCTATTGATTAGAACAACAAAAATATGTCGATACAAATAGCAGCAGCAGAAGAGAAGAGGAGAATGCACTAAGTTGATTTTGCACCGCCGCCGGTGGCTTCCACGTTTAGTGAGATCATCGGTTGCCAATGGATGCTTCTAGACTAGGCTTAGTGGAGGAGAGTATGGGAGGGAGACATGTAAGTTGCGTTTTAAGTTTGTTTTTTTTATCCGGTTCAACCAAGGGGAATCTTCGGTCAACTCCCCCTCAGAAGTCGAAAATTCAATTAAGGATGTACGAAAATCCGATTCAATTCCGCCCCACCTAATAAATGTAAAATTTATTTCGGCTCCCCCGCCACGGTAGATAAGTTAAAGTTTTGATCCCATTATTGTTAAACAGTGTATGCTCTTAGCTCCAATCAGAATGATGTATATTATGACATTTAATGTAAATGAATAAAGTACATATTTGATTCATGTTATTATGGTGTATTTCTGTGTAATAACCTTAAACTTGACACATATGAGACTCGTGTTAATTTAGAATATTCACAGCCGTTGGATAGATCTGGGGAGATTTATTTTGCCAAAGTTGACACTGATGTGCCGCCAAATTGGTTGGGGTGGCTTGTCTCAGCTGCCAGGGTGAGACCTGAGGTACATGCAGTGTGGGTTTTCTTGAAACCCTGAACCGGACCAGAAGTCCAGTATTGCCCTGGACCTTGGAGATAGATGGACAAAACTAGAATGTTACACTTGACCCCTAGACTCGATTATGATACTACACTAGGTGTCGAATTTGGTTGTCTTTGATATGCCAATCAATGAGATCCTTGAAGGGGATCAAAACTTGGGTATGTTGGGACAATCCGAGAATTCATCTGAGTGGGTGATCATAGTGACAGGATCATCCCCTTTGTCGGATAAAATGAATGGTTGGGGATGCACTCTCTCTGATGGAAACATAAACTGTCGGTAGTTGATTTCAACCGTTGAAATTTGTTTTGCAAAATATAGTTATACAGAGAGATATACATATATAATGGTTTCAAAATGTTTGCAAAATGTTTTAATTCCCGGGATCCATGTGAGTAGAGAGTGCAGCACTGTACCTTGCAACCGAGGGAGAGGTCCTCTCTTGTCGGGCAATGTTTGATCATTATGGGCTAAGAGGTTAAGTGTAAGACCATTGAGGGTAATACCTAATGGGCTAATATTGGATTTGCCCCACAGTCCTTGGGTTTTTACAAGGTAGCTTGACCCAATGACCATTTAATGTAAATGTTGGGCCCATTAAGAGCCCATGGTGATGGACTCAGGGGTTCACTATTTCCTACAGTGAATTCGGTCAGGCCTTGTAACAGAGGTTGGGCTGAACCCATTTGGCTGATGTGTAAATCAATGTTTGGGTTCCACGCCATATAAGGATATCCAACTGGGCAGCAATTTGGAGGGTAAGTGAGCACATAAACTTAATGGGCCTAAAGCCCAACTCGAACTGGCTTAATAAGATTAATTAAAAGGGGGCGGTTATGAGATTTACAGTAGATAGGATAAGGGATTGTCCCTATCCACTCAAAGAGTCCATATCCCAATAAAGATTTGGATCAGGAAACTCATAATTAGATTAGGAAGGCGGATCTTTATCTGTAGATAAGATAAGAGATTATCCTTATCTCTTAAAGAGAGTCCAAATCCAAATAAAAGATTTGGATTAAGAAACTCCTAATGAGATTAGGAGAACCTCTCTTTAAGGCTATAAATAGGAGAGCAGGGTAAACCTCCAGATCATCTAACAGATTGTTGAATTCCAGAGAGAGACAACATAGTTTGATTGCACTGTCTCCTTCTCTCCTGCTCTTGCCGCCATACAAGTTCGATCTCCACCTGTGGAAGCGATCAAGAATGGTTCTTGATATTATCTTTTGGTAGAAAAAGTAATATGAAGTCATGCTCACTAGCCCTCCATCACATTCTTGTTGGAGAGCTGTCCTGTTGATTCTACTTCATCCTGCACCGTGTCATCATCGATGGAAACAGTCTTTGGATTTTTCCCTAGGCGTGAACACTTTCATTGGAGGTTATTATTACTTTGTATCAAGTATATCCCTTCATTCCCTTTTGGTTTCAGATTTGGTCTAGTTTGGTTTCAAGATTGATCATTGAAAATGCAATTTTCTAAAATAGTGAATGCGATTCCCACATGGGAGAGAGAGAAATTTTTTGAAATTTCGCCCAACCTTCCTATAGGGCTCATCCATCCATATGATGGATCTCTCATCCCTTCAATTATACCCCTCATCCCAATGGTAATCTTCTTCTTCATTCAAATCGAACACAACAACGGCATCTCCGTCGTCTTCTTGCTCACCCCAAGCGAAACATCTTCTTCCTCATTTGAACCGAATGCAGCAGCATTTTTGTCATCTTCTTGCTCACCCCAGGCGAAACATCTTCGACCATCGACTTCTGAGGGGGATCTGACTGAACCAGTAGTGTCTTCTTCTTCCTAACCAAACGCAGCAACGTTTTCGTCATCTTCTTGTCATCCCAGGCGAAATATCTTCGATCATCGACTTCTGAGGGGGAGCTGACCAAACCAACAACGTCTTCTTCTTCCTTGAAGAACCAAACCAGCAATGTCTTCTTCTTCCTCAAAGAACCAATTGAGCATCTTCTTCTTCCTCGGAGCTACCAATGGTAACTTTCAGTTTTCTTCCTCATTCAAACCGAACGCAACAATTTTAGTCTTCTTCCTCATTCAAATCGATCGTAGCAGTTTCAATCTTCTTCCACGTCTGAATCGTAAGTAGCAGTTTTAGTCTTCTTCCTCATTCAAACCGAACGTAGCATCTTACTCATCGAAGCTAAATTTCAAAGCTACCACAACATCTTCTTCTTCCTCATTCGAACCAAGAGCTCTACAGCATCTTACTCATCGAAGCTAAATTTCGAAGGTCAAGCATTTTACTGCAACGTCTTCTTCTTCGTCATTCGCACAAAGACCGCCTATGTTTCTGGCACAACACCTGTGCATCCGGTTCATTCTAGTTTGGCCAGCCGTGCATTTACTTTGTTACATTTTTTCCCTGATTGGTTGTCGTAAGGAACTCTGTAAATGAATATTTGAATGTTAACTAATCTAAATTAAATGTTTAATGTTGATTAAGATATGAATGTTGTTACCCTAGGTTATTGAACATTTGTAGGTATGAATAGCCAATGGAGTGTCGGGAATGAATGTCTGAATAGTTTGCAATATGATACTAAGTATTGCTATTGCAAACAAAAATGCATCCTCCGAATTTCAACAACTCGAAATAACTCATAGAAGTTATTTTATAGCTATCTTAAAATCTGAGGTAATATTTTTAGTGGGATGATATTATTTGTTGGCATCGATATAAGGCATGTATATTGCTAATGACATGTGTTGCACTTGTAGGAGCAGGTGTTTGATAGCCTAACAACTGAAAGCGATTCTATTGGTGGTCATAAATTTTTTGAATGGGCAATTCCTCGAGGTTGGTCCGATGAGATTACATTAGGAAATCATCATGGTGATGTTTTGGAATGCCTTGAAAAAGTGGAGAAAGCAGTCGATGTTTGCATAAAATAGATTGAGTCTATGAAACCAGTCCATGAGTTAGCTACTGAAGGGATGGCTACAGTTAAACAACTTGTTTTTGTTCGTTTTGTTATTATTCTCCTTACATTGGTGTTTTGGAAATAGTTCATCATTGATGGTGAATACGTAGGTTTTAGTGTTTTTAATATTGCGTTGAAAGACTCCCCCTTTTGTTTCCATGTTGATGAACTATTTTTGTATCTTATTGTAATTATTTTGACTTTTTAAATATCAGTATATAAACATAAATTGCTTAGAAGATATTTTTTTCTTGACTAAGAAGTATATCTTAATTCATCCAAAATACCTTCTGACAAGGGGCAAAGAAGCTCAGGCTCACCGGGAAGTCCACTGGATTGGCCTTCGAGCAATTCTGCCAATTCCTAGAAGCTGTCCTTGAGGGGGACGCGGGCGTCGACGGGCGGCAGAACCACCTCCACAGTGTGGGGAGAGGTCCCCTAGACGTACCCAGATGAGGCGGAGATGCCTTAGGCCAACGGGGAAGGCCGGCGGTGGGAACCATCATTTTCCACCACCGGCCCATGCCATCGGGCCAATGGGAGATTGAAAGGTGTCGGGATGCTCAGTGAGTGAGTGGCAATAGAGGGAGTGGGTTTGGTGGCCATCGCACCCGACAGATTGACCTCCAGGCGATTCTGGCAATCCTAGAAACGGTCCCAAAGGGGTGGCGTGAGGGTAGTCGGGTGGTGGAACCACATCCACGGGGTAGGGGGAGGTCTCCTATAGGTACCCAGATGAGGTGGACACGCTCTGGGCCAACGAGGAAGGTTGATAGTGGGAAACGGTGCTTTCGCAGAACCATCATTTCTCACCGTCCGCCCAAGCCATTAGGCTGATGGTCGATTGGAAGGTTTCAGGATGCTCGTTGCGTTAGTGGCAGTAGGGGGAGTGGGTTTTGGTGGCCATCGCACCCCTCCGCACTCACTGAATCGGCATTCGGGCGATTTTGGCAATTCTGATAAGCGGTCCCAAAGGGGGGTGTGGGGATTGTCGGGCGGCGGAACCAGATGCACATGGATGAGAGAGGTCCCCTGGATGTACCCAGATGAGGTTGAGATTGACCGGGCCAACGGGGAAGGCCGACGGTGGGAAATGATGCTTTTGCAGAACCATTGTTTCCCACCGTCGGCTCGGGCCACCGAGTCGATGGGCGACCGTAAGGTTTTGGTATGCTCGTTGCATTAGTGGCAGTAGGGGGGAGTGGGTTTGGTGGCCATCACACCCCTCTGCACCCGCAGAATCGGCCTCTGAGCGATTCTAGCAATTCCCAGAGGTAGTCCTGAGGGGGGCACGGGGGTAGTCGGGCGGCGGAACCAAATGCACAGGGATGGGAGAGGTCCCCTGACATACCCAGATGGCTTGGGCCAACGGGGAAGGCTGACGGTGGGAAATGATGCTCTTGCAGAACCATCATTTCCCACTATCGGCTCGGGCCATTGGGCCGATGGGCGATAAGAAGGTTTTGGGATGCTCGTTGGGCTAGTGGCAGTAGGGGGAGTGGGTTTGGTGGCAATCCCACCCCTCTGCACTCACCGGATCGGCCTCCGAGCGATTTGGCCAATTCCAAGAAAAGGTCCTAGAGGGGGGGAGGCGCTAGGGTAGTCGGGCAACGAAAGCACATGCACAAGGAGGGGAGAGGTCCCTTGGACATACCCAGATGAGGCGAAGATGGCCCAGGCCAACAGGGAAGACTAACGATGGGAAACGGTGTTGTTTCCCACTATCAGCTCGGGCCATCGGGCCGATGGGCGATTGGAAGGTTTCGGGATGCTCGTTGAGTTAGTGGTAGTAGGGGGGATCGACCTCCAGGCGATTCGGCCAATTCCGAGAAGCGGTCCTAGAGGGGGGCGTAGGGGTAGTCAGGTGGTGGAACCACATGCACAGGGATGAGAGAGGTCCCGGGACGTACCCAGATGAGGTTGAGATGGCCCGGGTCAACGGGGAAAGCTGACAGTGGGAAACGGTGCTTTTGCAGAACCACCATTTCCCATCGTCGACTCGGGCCATCGGGACGATGGGCGATCGTAAGGTTTTGGGATGCTCGTTGGGTTAGTGGCAGTGGGGGGAGTGGGTTTGGTAGCCATCGCATCCCTCCACACCCGCCGAATCGGCCTCCGGGCGATTCTGGCAATTCCCAAAAACAGTCCTGAGGGGGTGTCGGGGTAGTCGGGCAATGAAACCACATGCACAGGGATGGGAGAGGTCCCCTGACATATCCAAATGAGGCGGAGATGGCTTGGGCCAATGGGGAAGGCTGACAGTGCAAAACCACCATTTCCCACCGTCGGCTTGAGCCATCGGACCGATGGGTGACCAAAAGGTTTCAGGATGCTCATTGGGTTAGTGGCAGTAGGGTGGAGCAGTCTTGGTGGCAATCCCACCCCTCCGCACCCGCCGGATCGGCCTCCATGCGATTTGGCCAATTCCCAGAAATGGTCCCAGAGGGGAGGGGGCGCCGAAACCACATACACAGGGAGGGGAGAGGTCCCCCTAGACATACCCAGATGAGGCAGAGATGGCCCAGGCTAACAGGAAAGGCCGATGGTGGGAAACAATGCTTTTGCAAAAGCATCATTTCCCACCGTCGGGCTGATGGGTGATCGAAAGGTGTTAGGATGCTCAGTGGGTGAGTGGCAGTAGGGGAGTGGGTTTGGTGGAAATCCCACCCCTCCGCACTTGCCGGATCGACCTCCAGGTGATTCGACCAATTCCTAGAAACGGTCCCAGAGGGAGGGTGTGGGGGTAGTCGGGCGATAGAACCACATGCACAGGGAGGGGAGAGGTCCCCTGGACGTACCCAGATGAGGCAGAGATGGCCCGCTCGATACAATACTTTCGACCCGCGCTCTCATCTATGTGACTTCACGTCCAAGCTCCAAATTCTACTAGCACAAAGCCAAATTCTCCTACACTAAAGCGTCCACATCTCTCTATAAGATCCAACTCAGCCTAAGAGCGTTGAGGTATTCTGGGTATGTGATATCCACCACACGGACGTTGTGGTCTTCTCTGATATGACGAATTCCTTTAGCAGCAGTTGTTTGTATGCTAGCTCTCGGCGATGGTCGTAGTTCGCCGGTAAATGATACCTCGTGACCATGCACGTTGAAGGCCACAGTTGCTTGGTAGAGGCCATTTACGGAACTCATGATCCACTCAGCATCCAGTGCATTCAATTCATGAAGGATCAAGTTGAGCAACTCCCTCTGTGGAAGAATGATAGTGGTAATGTTATTCTTCTCCATCATGGACCAAAAAAACTTAGCATAATTTGGTTAGAATGTGAAGTGTGTTAACAAAACTAACATTTTCCACTCCATTTATATATGTTTTAAGAGCTTGGGCTGTTTGTTGATGGGTCATCGCATTGACCAATTGACATGCATCACACCGCAATGCTCATACTTTGCATTGGATTGCCCCTTGGTCATTTGGCTGCAGTTCGTACCACCACATCTTTTACACTCGAGTGGCCATCGGTCATTGACCTGCACCGCAATCCCATTGATTCTATGCCAGCCTTGGACCCGTGCATGGGCAACCAAGTTATGGGTCAATCACAAAATAGGTTTGGCATATACCTCCAGCCTATGGTGATGTCTGTCGACGGGTCACCCACTGACCGATTGACATGCATCACGCTACAGTGCTCCTGCTTTACAACGGATTGTCCCTTGGTCATTGGGCTGTAACTCGTACCTCTATAGCCTTTACATTCGAGTGTCCATTGGTCATCGACCTGCATGGGCGGCTTGGGTCAATCACTAAATAGGTCTTGCCTATACCTCCATCCTATGGTGATGTATGTCGATGGGTCACCCACTGACTGATTAGCATGCATCACGTTATAGTGCTCCTACTTTGCAACGGATTGCCCCTTGGTTGTTAGGTTGCAACTCGTACCGCCATAGCCTTTACGCTCGAGTGTCCATCAGTCATGACCTGCATGGGTGGCCAAGTCATGGGTTAATCACTAAACAGGTATTCCCTATACCTCTGGCCTATGGTGATGTCTATTGATGGGTCACCCACTTACCGGTTGACATGCATCATGCTACAGTGCTCGAAATACCCCCTAATCCTCCTATTTAAACCCCACCCCCATCAGAAGTAGTTATCTCATAAGCACCAACCCCCACTACCAAGGTTGTCAGCAGTCCACCTATCATTCGGCTAATACATGGTGTTCTATTTGTTCTTCTTACAGACGTTTTCTCCCCCCATTTTCTATTTGCACTAGTAGTTATGACTGATGATCTATATATTTTTTTGCAGGTGTGTCTTCCGTTCACAAACACGTATGGACTCCAGGTAGATAATTCAATCTTATGCATTTGTAGATTCAATGGTGAATCAGTTAGCATCACTGCAAATGAGACAACAGAATTTTATTCATTCATGCTGGACATTTGCAATAGTTTTGGGATCAACCCACGTGACGCAAAGATATATTACATGATCTAATGCGAGGAGAAACGCACCGTCAAACTTCGTAACCAAAATGGCATACAAACACTTATTCGGTTCAACACCAAAACTTCGAACATTACAGTTTTGTTGAATGAACCAACGAGGGATGTGGGCTGCTAGAATGATTATGGAGAACCTGACTCTGATAACAACAACTAAAGCATGCATACGTGTGTTGGCTCAAATGGTATGTCTGACAGCGGTAGCATGGCAGCAACAATGTGGCTTGGTCTTATGACCAGAGTTGGGCAAGTGTTCGACGACACGGCTGCATTTTGGACTGCCTTGTCTAAATACTCTATAGCCCATAGATTTTCCTATACATATAAGCGGAATGACAAGATATGCATTCATGCATAGTGCAATATGGACATCTACTAGTGGGAAATTCGAGCTAGTGCACTGGGAGGAGGGCCTATGGTCCAAGTGCATACGTACTAACCTCAACACTCACACACTGCAACTGCATCATCCTCTATAGGTCTTTCTAGGTCGAATAAGTTTGTAGGAAATATTCTTGTTGAGAAGATACGAGTCAGTCCATCACACAAGGCAACAAACATTGTGAAGGACATCAAACGTGACTACACATTGCAGTTAACATATCAATAGGCTTGAAGGGGGAAAGAGGTCACAAAGGTTCTAATCAACGACAGCGATGATGACTCATACTCACGTATTCCATGGTTCTGTGAGAAGATTATCGAGTCCAATCCAAGTTCATATGTCACTTATAGTATCGATGAAGATGGTCGTTTCAAGCGACTCTTCTTAGCATTCCATGCATCTATCCATGGATGTCACTACGGGTGCCGGCCACTACTATTTGTAGATGGGGCACACTTAAACGGAAAATATCAGAGGAAGCTTCTAGCTGCCACTGCAATAAATGCCAACAATGGAATGTTCCTCGTCGCATTTTCCATCGTCCCCGCAGAGTGCCTTGAGGATTGCACTTGGTTTGTGGAACATCTTAAAGAAACAATAAATGATGATAAAGATGTTGTGATTGTTTCGAATAGGGGCAATCGCTTGGTGGATGCAGTCCTGTGGATTTTTTGACCAGATCTACATGCTTTATGTTGTCAACACCTCATGGAGAATCTAAAATTGTACATGACACAGCTTCGTTTATCGAAGGAGTTGCATTCAACAGCCATGTCATCGGTCGTGAGTGCAAACATTGATACTTCATCATCTACTACACTGCACCCACTGAAGACAAAACGACCACCTGGCCAACCCCAGACCAAATGAATTAAGTCCCAGCCTATTGAGAAAAGGGAGGTTCATTGCGGACAATGTGATAACACAAGACATTATAGGAGCACGTGCAAGGCACCTATTGAGTAGGGGTATCGTCCCTATCGTCCCTATCGTACCCCACCCCCACCCAACCTTCCCCTTGCTTTATGTTTAGTACCCATCTGGAAATTTTAATGTTAGTAGTTGTATTTTCCCTATCTGGAAGTGTTAATGTTACTACATGTATCCTCCCTATGTAGAATTTTTAAGATTTTAATGACAGAAATTGTGTACTTTTGATATTTGTTGGTGGTTCTGCCGCCCAACTACCCCTACGGCCCCCCTCTAGGACCATTTCTAGGAATTGGCCAAATCACTCGGAGGCTGATCCGGCGGGTGCGGAGGGGTGGGATTGCCACCAAACCCACTCCCCCTACTGCCACTCACCCACCGAGCATCCTGACACCTTTCGATCGCCCATTGGCCCGATGGCCTAAGTCAATGGTGGGAAACGATAGTTCTACAAAAGCATTGTTTCCCACCGTCGGCCTTCCCCGTTGGCCCAGGGTATCTCTGCCTCATTTGGGTACTTATATGTGACCTCCCCCCACCCCGTGGAGGTGGTTCCACTGCCCGACTACCCCCCCCTTTCGGGACCATTTCTAGGAATTGGCCAAATCACCCAGAGGCCGATCTGGTGGGTGCAAAGGGGTGGGATTGCCGTCAAACTCACTCCCCCTACTTCCACTCACCCACCGAGCATCATGACACCTTCTGATCGCCCATTGGCCCGATGGCCCGAGCCAACAGTGGGAAACGATGGTTCTACAAAAGCATCGTTTCCCACCGTCTACCTTCCCTGTTGGCCCTAGGTGTCTCTGCCTCATCTGCGTACTTGTACGGGACCTCTGATGGAATGAGAGATCCATCATATGGATGGCCGAACCCTGCAGGAAGGTTGGGCGAAATTTCAAAAAAATTCTCTCTCCCACATGGGAATCGCATTCCCTATTTTAGAAAACTGCATTTTCAATGATCAATTTTGAACCTAAACCAAACCAAATCTGAAACCAAAAGGGAGTGGAGGGTTATACCTGATACGAAGTAACAATAACTTTCAATGAAAGTGTTCATGCCCAAGGAAAGATCCAAAGATTGCTTCCACCGAAAATGACACGGTGTAGCATGAAGCAAAATCAACAGAATGACTCTTTAGTAAGAAATTGATTCTTCACTAAGAAACTGATGGAGGGCTAGTGACCACGACTTCAGGTTACCTTTTCTGCCAAAAGGTAATATTAAGAACACTTCTTGATCGCTCCTACAGGTGGAGATCGAACTATTATGGCGGCAAGAGCAGGAGAGAAGGAGACAGTGCAGTCAAACTATGTTGTCTCTCTCTAGAAATCAATAGTCACTCAGATGATTTCTGTTGTGTACCAAGGGTTCACCCTGCTCTCCTATTTATAGCCTTAAAGAAAGGTTCTCCTAATCCCATTAGGAGTTTCCTAATCCAAATCTTGTATTTGAATCTGGACTCTCTTTAAGAGATAAGGATAATCCCTTATCTAATCTATAGATAAAGATCAACCCTTCTAATCTAATTAGAAGTTTCTTGATCCAAATCTTTATTTAGATCTGGACTCTCTGAGTGGAGAGACAATCCCTTATCCTATCTACTGATCTAAATCCCAAAACCACCCTCCTTTAATTAATCTCATTAAGCCAGTTCAAATTGGGCTTTAGGCCCATTAAGTCGATCAGCTCACTTACCCTCCAAACTGCTACCCAGTTGGATATCCTTGTATGGCATGGGACCCAGACATTGATATACACATCAGCCACATGGGTTCGGCCTATCCTCTGTTATGAGGCCTGGCCGAATACACTGTAGGAGACAGTGAACCCCTGAGTCCATCACCACGGGTTCTTAATGGGCCCAACATTTACACTAAATGATCATTGGGTCAAGCCATGGTATAAAAACCCAAGGACTGTGGGCAGATCCAATATTAGCCCATCAAGTATTACCCCCAATGGTCTTACACTTAACTTCTCAGCCCATAATGTTCAAACACTTCCTGACAAGAGAGAGGACCTCTCCCTCGGCTGCAAGGTACAGTGATGCACTCTCTTGCCATAATATATTTTGCAAAACAAATTTCAATGGTTGAAATCAACTGCCGATAGTTATTGTTTTCATCAGAGAAAGTGCATCCACAATCATTCACTTTGTCTGGCAAAGGGGTTGATCCTGTCACTCTGATCACCCACTCAGATGAATTGTCGGATTGTCCCAACATACCCAGGTTTTGACCCCCTCTAAGGATCTCACTGATTGGCATATCAAAAACAACCCAATCCAATACAGAGTGAAGTATCATAATCGAGTATAGGGAGTGTAACATTTCAGTTTTGCCCATTTATCTCCATGGTCCAGGGCAATACTGGAATTCTGGTATGGTTCAGGGTTTCAAGAAAACTCATACTACATGTACCTCAGGTCTCACCCTGGAAGCTGAGACAAACCACCCCAACCAACTTGGCGGCACATCAGTGTCAGCTTTGGCAAAATAAATCTCAAAATTAACACGAGTCGATCCAACGACTGTGAAGATTCTAAATTAACACAAGTCTCATATATGTGTCCAGTTTAAGGGTATTACATAGAAACACACTATGATAACATGAATCAAATATGTATTTTATTCATTTACATTAAATGTCATAATGTACATCATTCTAATTGGAGCTAAGGGCATAAACTGTCTAACAACCTCCCCCCACCCCATGGAAGTGGTTCCGCCGCTCGACTACCCCCGTGCTCCTCCTCCGGGACCGTTTCTAGGAATTGGTCGAATCACCTAGAGGCCAATCCAGCGGGTGTGGAGGGGTGGGATTTCCACCAAACCCACTCCCTCTACTGCTACTCACCCACCAAACCCATTCCCATCGTTGGCCTTCCCTGTTGGCCTGGGGCGTCTCCGCCTTATCTGGGTACTTATAGGGGACCTCCCCACACACCGTGGAGGTGGTTCCGCCGCCCAACTACCCCATGCCCCCCCCCCCCAGGACCGTTTCTAGGAGTTGGCCGAATCGCCCAGAGGTCGGGCACTCCTAATTGCTACTTTACATTGCTATGTGACGCTATATTTTGAGCAAATATTTGATCACAAGGTTTCAAGGCAATATCTATAAAAATTGCTTTTTGCATTACTTTATGCCTTTCATTTATAAATT
Organism: Nelumbo lutea; assembly: GCF_056320005.1. Taxonomy (NCBI): domain Eukaryota; kingdom Viridiplantae; phylum Streptophyta; class Magnoliopsida; order Proteales; family Nelumbonaceae; genus Nelumbo; species Nelumbo lutea. Next base: position 46,612,197 of record NC_142685.1, read on the forward strand.
TACGTAGTTAGAGTTGACCAATCGTTAGCTCTAATTCAAAATTTTCAATTGTTAATATATGCTCAAAGTCGTAAGGTGAGAGAAAGGAAAAATAAAATGGTTTTCAATCATCCTCGTAAGATCTTCAATTTATGGGATACGGTTCCGAATGAGTTGAGCCCCTATCTACCACCTAATAACATCAATATTTCCCTACAACAAACATACTACATGTTAGTATTAACATGAGACATATAGGCATGTGCTAGCAAACAAAATTCACATGTACTCAATGGGTCAAAGTCAAAATGTCAACCCCAGGTGATAGCAAACAATCCATGTACTTCATAACAAACACTTCACACTTGCTACCACTGCAAAAAAGATATAGTTATTGACTCAATAACTACCTAACAAGTACCCCTACACCTAAGCATAGATCATACAACACCTACCCAATCTGTTGGGGGGAATTGAAACGGCCAACCAATGATTCCAAGAACAAATGGTCACAATTTTTCTCTCAAAGTTATTTGCTGTCAGATAATGTAAATTTGAGTAGACACATAAGCAATCGGTCTCGTTATCTTATACCCAATTAGTAATGTAAAAATCAACTCATGATACATACCATGGATCTTGCATACGTGTTGTGGAGGTTGCTATTTAAGGAACTATAGGCTTTGATTCTGTAGTCCACCATATTCACCACTAGTACCTGTTAGTGTGAGCTATCAGATAAAGGTATTAAAACCTTATTGCACATCAATATTTCGTAGGGCTTCAACCATTGATAGAGAACATCGCTGTGGGCATCCGATAAATACAACTGCATTACAAACAAATCGCATTGGAATTATATCACAAAATGAATCACAAGCATATGGATTTCAGTCACATTGCAATCAACAAACCATACCGATGTCATCAAAGACACATAGCATATGTTCAATGACCTACACAACCACACATGTCAAATTAGCGACATTGACAATTAGCCTTGTACGACTTGCAACACTCCCCTAAACCAAAATAATACCTCATCGTACACCCATGCTTTCAAGTCGAAGAGGGGCAATAAACAATCCGGGGTCAAAAACACAACACCATCAGTCCATACTAATTGATCACTGCCATAACCATTAATCAACCTCGTTACACAATAAAAAGATAATGATACAAACAAATTCTAGTTTAAAGCAAATCATTTAGATAGACACAATCTACTAAACAGTCATGCGCACTTGCCCTTTCTTGTGGTTCTTTAAAAACCATTTCACAACTTCAAGGTCCTCCTTTGGGACCAAGTCCTTAATCTTAAAAGAATTCCACAATGCACATGCATCAACCGACTGCAACAAATGTTCAACAAATAAACTACTAAGAAAGTCAAATCAAACCAAAACAAGACTACAAATAACCCCAAGACAACACCAATAGTTATCATTTCACCTTTGCCTTCACTTCTCTTTTGGACTCTGTAGCAATAGCAAACTCTTCCGCTACTTGCCCTTGCTGCCCAGGAGCTTAGAAGGGCGACACCACCGTGCTACTTTGCTTTCGTTCTCTCCCTGCTCGAGGAAACTTACGTTTGCAAGTTTTGGTAATGGAGGGTGAACCATTAAGAATTTCTCCGGATGGGGCTACAACGCTAGTCTTTTTGGGAGATTGCTCTACCCCCGTGGTGCCACATGCAACTCCAGTAGGAAAGTCTGCACCATAATCATCATCGTCTAGCAAGTAGTTTTCCAAACCTTCATGCCCATCACTAAATGGTGCTGCATCAAGGTCCAATCCATTATTTCTCATCATTCTACGAAGCCTATTAACTTTATCACAAAGTTCCACGTTCTACTTTCTTGTCGAGTTATACTCTTTAGCCTCCGTACATAGAATTTGATATTCTATAGATTCCATGCAAGATTTGCAAAATTCCTGAAAAATCAAGTTAGAAGTAATTTAACAAATCTCAACATTAGCAGTAAGTCAACTTGTATATAACTCAAAACATGTATGATACGCTAATCATACCTTTTTCCCAAGCCGACGCCACCCGTGACCAGCATCCTCCCCATCATAAAAAGGTTCCCCACCCACACCATGGCCCCCTCTGTCCACAAACTGCATTTTAACACCAAAGGTTAATAACTACCATGTACTTAGATCACATAGAGGACTCCACTGTAAAGAAAAAAAAATTAAAACTTACACAACCCTCTGACTGAACATCCATTAAGGCCATCTCCTAGTTAGTAAGGTTTAAACCCTCAATAACCTGTAATAAGTTTATAAATCCATATGAGGTCTCCGGTTTCCACCAGAACTAAATAAATAAAAACTACAAACACCACAAGTAGAGGAGCAGAAGTGAGAACTGTTTCCGCCCTAGCTTTCTTTAACAAATAGGCCTTTTTCAACTTCCACTGATACCCCATATTCCCCCACTTAAACAAATGAGGACTAGCATCAGGAACTGAAGGACTGAATAATGTTGTGTGCTCGTAAAGCCATGCCTACAAAAAAAGAAATCCGCCAATAAATGATCATCAATTTAATGAGAATAGCATAAAGAATAAATAAAAAATTTGAATGTCATCCACACTAACCATCAACACTGTGTTGCATCCAAATAGATAGCCGCTATACGAGGATGAGCCTCTGCTCGATCCAGCACCACAACTGGAAACAAACTGATCAAGACCACCAACCAAGAATTGATGTACACATTTACCCCAAGCATAAACACCAATACGTTGTAAACCATCAAAGTATCCAGCCTAAAATGAGCTCACCCTCGAACTGCCTTGGGTTAACAACACACAACCGAACAAGAACAGAATAATCAGCTTTACCACCTCCTCAGCGTACTCCTCACCATCTAACCATACAATCTTCTTTAGTCTACTCCACACAAGATCTAGCTCTATAAAGGCAGAGTGATTTTGATCAAAGCCAAAAGATCTTTGTAACAATACACTACCAACAACGCCTTCCGATAGGGAAACTATACTACCCGACAGGCCAAGACCCGTTATCAGGGCAACATCAGCCTCGCTGAATTGCACAGTCCTTCCACCAACTATAAAACACTGCCTAGTCGAGTCCCACGATTTCACTAAATAACTCAATAGGGATGTCTCTACAATCACCTATGGAAAGTCCAAAAAGTGTCCAAAGGGAGTCTCTTGGAGCCTTTTCTTGTGCTCCAAACTTAGAGACAAACTCTATAGCATCTCCCTAAACTATTTTAAGGAGCACCTAGTCCCAGCTTTGTCACTTGACATTTTTTCTGTTGGGAATTTAACAACCTATTGTTAGCACAAGTAACAAAAAAAAATATAGTACCATTTAAATTTCATATATAAAGAATGACAAAACTCAATTAGCACTAGGGGTGATCATTTCAGTCTGTCCCGAAAATTTTGGGCTTTGGCTTGGGTTTTGTGTTTAGACCCGACCCGGGCCCAGGCCCACATCAGGCCCACAAATTTTCAGGCCAGGCTTAGGCTAAGCCCGGCTTGCATATATTTAAACTTATACATCTTGTGTATAATGTATACATATGTATACATGTTATTTTACATTATATTATATATTTTATATATAAATATTATAACATGACATGTATAATTTATATTATATTAACGTATAAAATAAGTTTATATGCATTTTATGTCATTTAATATATAGATATATAATGTTTTATATATGGGCGACATTAGCTCGGAATCAGGCCCGGCTCAAACTTGTATAGACCAGGGCTAGGGCTTATGTTCCAGGCCCAGAACCCGGGTCAATCCAGACTCGGGCCTAAGCTATGGCCCTTATCATAAGTGCAAAGCCCGGTCTGGGCCTGGCCTATCTCGGCCCATGATCACCCCAAATTAGCACTCAACAAAACAAAGAAATCATCAAAACCCAAATAAATGAACTATGTAGAGTGCAAACACAACTAGATGCTTACCGCACGCACTCAAAGCACCGGAAAACACGTTGTAGCAACGTTGATGAGAGATGAAGCTCCGAAGCTCCGGTGATTAATGACTATGAAAAATGGGGACAATGTTGTAGCTCCGACAATGAGAGATGAACCTCTGGTGATTAACAACTCTGAGAAATGGAGATTAACGACAATGAGAAATGGAGAAGAGGGTGAATGTTGTAGTTTCGAAATGGGAAAGAAGAGGATGGAAAGATATTGTACCTTTCGGCTTTGAGAAATAGAGAAGAGGGTGAAACTACTGCGTTCAGTTCGAATGAGGAAGAAGACTGGAACTGCTGCGTTCGATTCAAATGAGGAAGAAGATTGAAAGTTACTGTTGGTAGCTTCGAGGAAGAAGAAGACGTTGCTGGATCGGTTCTTTGAGGAAGAAGAAGACACTGCTGGTTCAGTTCTTCGAGGAAGAAGAAGACGTTGTTGGTTCGGTTCGAATGGCGAATGGGGTGAGCAAGAAGACAACAGAGACGCTGCTGCTTTCGGTTCGAATGAGGAAGAAGATTACCGTTGGGATGAGGGGTAGACGATGGAAGATTACCGTTCGAATGAGGAATGTGGTGATGTTGTTGTGTTCGGTTCGAATGAAGAAGATGTTTCGCCTGGGGTGAGCAAGAAGATGACGAAGACGCCACTGATGGTTCGGTTCGAATGAGGAATGGGGTGACGTTGCTGCATTCTGTTCGAATGAGGAAGAAGATGTTTCGCCTGAGGTGAGCAAGAAGACGACGGAGAAACCGTTGTTGCGTTCAAGAAGAAAATTACCATTTAGACGATGAATATAATAGGATCGAAACTTTAACTTATCTGACGTGGCGGAGGGAGCCAAAATAAATTTTACAGGGTGGCATTGAATTAAATTTCCGTACGTTCTTAATCGAATTTTCCACTTCTGAGGGAAACTGACCGAAAAATCCCCTTCAACCAACGGGTAAAGCACCGTTAAGTTAGTAAATTTTGAACACGCCGACGTGGGTGTGAACCCACCGATGCAGATAATGCGGAATCGGTTAGGGTTGACTTCAACTTTACCTAATTTGGCGTAACTTGCACCCCGTACCTTACCAATGTATATTAATGTCTTTAGTTTGTCATAAAAATAATGGAGAGAAACAAAAAGTTGAAAAGGCCTTGAACTATTTCTTTTATTAATTTTCCAATGTCATCTAGGCCACGTTTATTAGTATTTGGTTGGGGTAACTTGGTTAATTAATTAATTGATCACGATGATATACCCTCCTAAATGATGAATAAGCTGCTTACTCAGGTAAGTGAAACTTGAAAAATATTTGCCCAGATAAATTCACATATCTAAATAACTAAAAACGAATAGGGCCTTAGACACATATAATTTCACATTTGCAAATATATGGTTTTTAAAAATGAACCAGTGATCAAACTGGTCAGGAGTCCGGTTACTAGTTCAAATGGTCTAATCATTCAACCCGAACAGTCAGCTTATCCTGACAAAAAAATAAAACAAATTAAAATTTTGGAAAATAACTAAAACCGTTTAAACGATTAATCGGCCAATTCAGTAATTTACTAACTAAAATCAACAATTTAAAAGGAAAAAATGGTTTTGGAGGAAAACATAACCGGTCAAATGACCAATTCCTGGTTTTTTTTTTTTTAAGGTAGGGGGAGTGTTTTGTTTCTAGAAGGTTTATATGCGTACTATTAAGGGTAATATTGGAATGATCAATCCATAGCCCATGTCCTTTCACATTTTTCCACTAAGGTCGGTTACAATTTCTATATAAAAATGTAAATTATAGAGGAGTTTTAGTAGACATGATCTAGAGTCTAGAGGGTAGGCTCTAGCAAATATATGGGGAACTGGCTCTACCAGAACATTAGCTGGTTTGTTCTAGTGGAGATGTGGATTCCGTTTCCTTAACCACCAACTTTGGAAGGCGAGTTATTAGTGTAATGTTGTGCTATTCAAAAATAAGAAAAACGACCTGTACGAGTACAAGGGATTCGGTCGTAATCCCCAAACATAGCCCATAGGAGCTCTTTCATTTTTTCCTCGTCTTTTTCTTTTATTAAAATTTATGTACAATGCTTTCACCATGCATACGATGACAGAACCGCTGAACCCATTATTGATGACCTAGCTTATCGGAATAATTATTCACCCATAATCCTGATTTAGGTCAACTTCTAACCCAGTATCAATTGAATCAATGATTTGTTTGATCCAAATGGTTGAACCATTTGTCCCTTCACCATTTAACTTGTTAAATGAGATTTTTTTATTGTTTTTATTTTTTTTTATTTTTTAATAATGGTAATAATCCAAATGTAAAGTGGTTCAAACCTCCATGTTGAGTTTTAAATATAGGTTCGGTACAGTTGACAAAACCAAACTGAACCAACCTAATTATATAGGGCCATTTTATTGCATAATTATATTATGGTTAGTTTCATTTTTGACATCTGAATCAGATTATTATAATTGGATTGAATAGGGCTCAATCAACGATTGTCAAATTATAAGCTAAAATTAGTGCTTTAAAACTAATATAGAAAGGGGATTTTTTTTCTTTGCTTTCCTTTTTTGGTGGGAGGTGGATAAACAGTTGAGTCATATGGATCAAAATGGGTTTACCCATCATGTAATGGCTAAGGTAAAATCTAGCTATGACGCGGTAAAGATACGATACCATAAAATACTTTGATCAATCAAAACCCCTGTGAAATTGGGTGGAAACCCAACTTTTTTTTTTTTTTTTTATGATGCCAATTGATTGGTTGTAAGTTTTTCAAATATCATGTATTTCTAGCATTATAGTCCAACCCAATGGTTAAATAACAAATGTATAAATAATAGATAAAATATAGAAATATATTCATCAAAGACCAAAAACATTTTATATTCATCATATTGAACAAAAAACAAATGACAAATAAAAAATATCAAATAACAAAAAATGAAACTTAACCAATATATAATTTGTTGACCGGATTAAATAATTCAGCGGTTCAACCAGCCCGGTCATTGTATATTTTATAGACAAGAAGTTATGAGATAAGATGGGCCTAAATTCTGACCGAATAATAGGGCAATTGGTCCAACCAATCAGTTTGTCCGCATGTTAAAAACATTGGTTATAGCTTACAAGTATATTTGGGCATGTTAGTTTCCTCCTAATTCTTATATCTTAAGAGGAATCTTTTAATTTTAAGAGAAAATTGGTTGTTTGTTTCCTCTTATTTTTTATCTCTTAAAGTGCAATCATACAAGTCTTTGTTTTCCAATGATACCCGAAATGACAAATAAAAACTCTTATATATGGGATCAAAATAAATATTTGATAATTTTCAGAATTAATAATTCAAAGCAACATTCTTTGCATTAAGAGTTCAAAGGAAAAAAAAAAAAAAGAATTCATCAATACTAATATACCTCTTAATATAATTATTACACATTTAGATATCAAAGATAGCAAAAGAACAGACCTTAGTCTTATATGATAGGATATTGATTGACGAATAAGAAGCAAACGGTCCATTAATAATTTGGTTATAAATCTATTATTATTTATAGGAATTTGGACTATCACTGACCAATTGGCAACACTAGTTTCAAGAAGTTTCAGGTAAGCAACTCCGGTGGTGAATTTGATGATGATTCATTATTGGCCATAAAAGGAAAATCGAGCCCGGGTCTGTACCGTGGCAGGGTACTATTCTACCACTAGACCACTGGTGCTTACGCTTTAATAATAATAAATATACCTAACTAAAGCTATGATTCTTGATATTGTCATGGCCGCAACAATTCATCTTAGGGGTGCAAATGAATCCGATCCTATTTGGTGAAATTGGGATCACCCCTATCCAATTTGATATATATTATATATTATACATATATATGTTATTTATTTATTTATAAATATATTTTTTTATATTTTTATAAATTTATTATATTATTTATTTTTTATAAAAAAATTGTATTTTTTGTTTTTACTCTATTTAAATTAGTATTTTTTATTTTTCTTTTAATAATTTATTAAATTTTAAAGAAAACAAGTTGGATTGGATCAGATTTGAAGATCCAACTTATTGATGATAGGATTCAAGTTCAACTCAAGTCCTATCAGATCTGATCGGACCTTCAGAGTAGATCAGATCCAATATGAACATTGTTGGATCGGATTTGAATATACCCTAATTCGAATCCGGTCCAATTTATTTGCATCCCTAATACACACACACACACACACACACAGAATATATATATATATATATATATATATATATATATATATATATATATATATATATATTAAAATTAGTCTGTCCACGTCATTATACCTTTCCTTGCTTCAAACCCCTTCCTAATTTTATGTTTTTTTTTTTAATTTTTTTTAATTTCACATAATTACCCATTAAACAAATAAGGAAACCACACATGTTTAACTATTTCTAACAACCACAAAGAAAGAAGGATTTGCTTTTTAATGTTTAGCCAAGTGGCACAAGTTTCCCCCACTTCCTCCTAATTGTCTCTAATTCCTATTTATCTCCTAAGTTATTTCTAACTCACATTTATCTCTTAAATTATCTCTAATTTAGTAGAGAGATTCTCTCCTAAACTATATCTAATTCCTATTTATAATCTCTCACACTTTTTATCTATATCTATCTAAAGAAAGTTTCAATTAAAAAAATTCAAAACTATTTAAATGTTATAACGAAATTATATACTAAATTTAAAATATTTATTCAAAAAACAAAAAGTTAATAGATTTAATAATATTCATATTATTAATAATTCAATATTTTTACAAAATTCATCATGAAAATATGTAGTAACAATATAATTTATAATTTTATTAATTATTCAATTCAAATGTTATTCAAATAATAAAAACTTAACAATAAAAATAAAATATTATTTAAATAATTCAATAACTACAAATCTTAGATAAAAAACATTAAAAATACATAAATAATATAACAAAATATTTAATATTATGTAATAAAATAAAAATAAATAAAATTCAAATAATGAAAATTTTTAAATGTTTTACATATTATTTAAATAACAAAATATTTAACATCACAAAATTTTAAATAGTTAAAATAACGAAATTATGTAATAAAGTTAAAAAAATCTTAAAAGTAGAAAAATAATTATAATAGAATTCATAATATTCATATTAATAATAATTTAATATTTTACAAAATCAATAACGAATTACGTAATAATAGTACAATTATAATTTTATGGATTATTAAATTCAAAAAATAATTAATATTTTAAGAATTTAAATAACAATATTATTCCAATAACTAAATAATATTGTAAATAACTAATTTCGCATATATCAATTAATAATTATAGAAAGTAACTATCAACAAAATTATATTTGTTACTAATAATTTTACAATAACAGTGTATAATCATTATATATTTATATATATATATATATATGATTAATATTATTTTATTTTCAGTAATTATTTATTGTTTTTTTAAATATGCTTTCAATAATTATTTATAAATATATTTTTATTTTTGTTATTTAATAGAAAATTATCAATAATTATTGGAGATTAAATAACTATTATTTAACTATTGAAATTTAATTTATCGTATTTATTGTATTTTTGTTATAAATTTATTTTTAGTAATTATATATTTTTATAATTTATAGATTAATACTTATTAGAGGTTAAACTATTATTTAAGATCACACTATTTATTGACTAATTTAGTATATTTTTTGTAATTATTGTATTTTTATTGTATATCTATTATATTTTCATTATAAACTTATTTTCAACGATTGTGTATGTTTGTAATAAATTTTCAAAAGTTATTGGAGATTAAACTACTATTGTTTATTAGAGATTATAGTATAAATTTAGTTGAAATTAGGAGTGTCCAATAACTGGTCTAGTTTAGTTGTAGGTTGTTTCGCCAACCAAATCTATCCGGTCAAGTCTGTAGTTTGTCATTTGAAACCGATTGACCATTAGCAAAAACTCACAAACTCGGGTTGTATTAATTTGGATCTATTTTTTGTTTAGAATTTTTGTTCAAAAGATTTAAACTTAAAAATTAACTTTAAGTTTCATAAATTACAATGATATTATTAAAAAATAAATTACAAAAATTAAATCTATGATATAAAAACATTTTAGACTAACAAATATGAGAATTTTTCTACTTTCCCATATTAAAAAATTAAATTTATAATATAAAATATTAATATATATTTATTAAACCAGAGCCAGTTTGAAATACTAGAAAACCAACCAACTCAGTTTGAGTTTGATCGGACAGTTTATTAAAAAGTTAAAATATAAAACAAATATATACTCTTATGTATTTCTATTATTTAACTTTTGCTTAACAAAGCACATGTCCCCATCACCATGCCTCTCCTTGCTCCATTATCTCCACCTTGCATTCTCTTCAACTTTCTCTCCTCTCCCCTTCCCACCACTCCCATTAAGCCATGTAACTCAACTACCTAAGAATTTTCATATAATCTCTCACCTAAGGTATCTCATTTAAATAAATAGGAAAGTATCATGTTGCCCCATTTAGGGGTGAGCATTATTCGGTTAATACCGAATTACCGAACCAAAATTTTGGTTTTGGGTTTTTCAGATTTTCGTTAATTCAGTTCGGTTAATTCAATTTTTGGGTAATTTGGTTAACTGAAAAAACCGAATAAACTAAAATTTAATATATAATATATAATATATAATATACAATAGATAATATATAATATGCAATATATAATATATAATATATAATATGTTATATACTTATATATTAATGTATCATAATGAAATTAAATTTCATAATATATATTATTGGTTATAATATATAATATTATGTATATATTAATTATATTCAGTTTTAACCAAAATAACCAAAAATCAAACCAAAAATTTTGGTTCGGTCATTTCGATTTTATTATAATTCGGTTTTCATTTTTTTAATTTCGGTTTTAAAAATTTTGGTTTATTCAGTTTGGTTTTTAACCGAATAAACCGAATGCTCACCCCTAGCCCCGCTCCCTAATCAATTCCTAAAATGTATCCCCCCAATCTATATCCACTCTCCCTCATTTAAAATATTCATATTAATTAAATAGTAAAATACAATTAATATTTAATCCCACCCATATTCAAAGAGCATTAAATAGTGTTATTACCAAAGATTAATAAATACGGTTAGTAAATTACCAAAAATTAAATATTCTTATTAGTGTGGTTAGTAAGTTACCAAAATTTAAAAATATTGTTATTAATTAACTCATTAGCAACATTTTATAGAAATTGAAAACTCTTTAACTAATTTCTATAAATTTGAGAATTATATTTAACAATTATTAGAAAGTATAAACTTTTAGTTATTGTTATTATTATAATCAATAACCAAATACAAATGGGGGAACAAAATATTATAATGTTATAAAATGAAATTATTAATTAATTTATATTAAAACATAAAAGATACAAAAATATATTTAATAACAATTTAAAAAAAATTCAATAAATCCCCATAGTTACACAAATGTAATAGTTTTTTTAAAAATTTTTCATAAAATAATATTTTTGAAATTAAAAGATATAAAGTATTTGAAAGTTTATTTAAAAAGCATTAAAAAATTATGAAAATTATTAGAAAATTTTGGAAATTATAGGAAAATTTATTACATTTAATAGATTTTGGAAAATCATTGAAAATTTATGGAAAACTATAATTTGAACAAATAATTACACAAATTATTAAGATAAATTAGTATAATATTGGAAAAAAGAAATTATTGGTTAGTTTATATTAGAAATTATAAGATAAAGTAGTATAGTTTTATAAGTAAACCATTTAAAAAGAAAATAAATTATCTAATAAAAATTTAAATAAAATTGAATAAATTTTCAAAATTACACAAGTACAATAAATTTCCAAGATTTTCATAAAATTATATTTTTGAATATTAAAGACGATTTAGTGTACTTTTAGAAATTTACCATGTGGTTGATAATCAATATATCATTTTGATCATTTCTATCATCAAATTGAATATTGGGTTGACGGGGACAGTGTTTCCAAAATTGGCTCAAAACAGATGGTTAGATCGAAAACATTGGGAATTGGACACCGTTTCACCTCAAAACCGCTTTTTGTCAAAAAACCGTTTATTTGGTTAGCGAACTACTACCTTGGGCGGTTGAACCATCAACTCAGACAACCGTTTTTGGCCTTTTTTGTTTTTCTATTTTTTTTTTTATTTTTTCTGGTAGAGCGGGTCATCAGTTCGAACCGAACAGTCAAATCGTTCGACCCTAGAACGGTTACCTGTCTAGTCCAATTTTAAAAACCTTGGATGGGGAGTGGGTGCCTTGCCTTGAGCTTGGCTTAGTGTGCAGCATGGCCTAGTCCAAGGTCCAGTCCATGGACCTACTCGATCCATGGCACGACACGGGTCCGTGCAGGCTCGAGCCGTGGGCTGTGTCGAACCAACCCCCTAAATTATTCTAGAGGAGGGAGGCATAGCTTGAGACACCCCGTGGGCCAGCACGACATGACTCGCACTTTGTGCGGGCCACATGCGGGTTGTGTCGTGTCGACCCAGCACGACCCAATTTACACCTCTACTTGAACCCGCCCAATATTGGGGAAGGGGCAAGGAAATTTGAGGATTTTCCATCCTTGATGAGGAGTGGGGTGCCTTGCCCTTGAACTCGCCCGACATTGAGGAGTAGTTACCTTGCCCTGAACCTGCATGATAATGGGTACGGGGCGGGGATGGGGTAGAGTGTCTTGACTATGGGGTAGGGAAAGGGATGGGATGCCATGCCCTGAACCCACCCTGTTGTCATTCCTATATAATTGTTAATTATTAATGGAATCAATAAAAAATGATAGCTTTTATAATTATTTTTATTTATTTAAAATTAATAAAAATTTCATTTAAAATAAAAAAGAATAAAATTATTAGAATTACTATAAATTATTAATAAAATTAAATTTATTAAAAAATATTTATTCATATTCAATTAATAATAATTATTTTTTATAAATCAGCATTAAATAAAAAATAAAGATATTAAATATTTCAGATTTTCACGTGCACCACACTGGTCCGTTGTTAAACTATGTACGTTTAGATCTTTGACCTTAGTTTCGTATTAGGTGAATATAAAAGTATAATACCGTCGAGAATATTTTGTGCGAAACCAAGCAAATTTCCCAGAGATCGAGAGAAGAGACCATCATTTCTTAATTATTATTTTGTTGAAAAGGGTCCAAAGGCTCCGCCCCGGTCCATTCGGATCTGCTACCCACACCGCCACACGAACACTATACAGCCGTACATTGAGAACATTCACGTGCAAGTACGAGGAGAGATGTTCCCAATGTGCGGGAAATTGCAATCCCGAAAACGCAACTCAACTCTCAGTTAGGACTTAGGAATAGGATAGGAGACTAGTTTGACGAGGGGTTTGTTTCTTTCTTGGCCACGAAGTCAGGAATTGTTCTGTTCTCTCTTCCGTGCTCATCGCCGTTTCTTATGCATGCCTCTGAGATTTCATTCACGCTGTCTCCGTCTCTCTCTCTCTCTCTCTCTCTCTCTAAATCCATTATTTTCTTTGGTTAATGCTTAGTGTGTTTAGCCTGCAAATCTTGCTTGCTAATGGCGGCTATACTTGAGCTTGAAGACCATCCTAAAAACAATAAAAATCGCAAGAGGATCGAAAGGAGAAGAAAGCTTCTTGTTGGAGACAAAGTTGAGGTATACCGTATCATCGTTTTTCCTTCGTTAAAATGTTGGGCTCTGTGTTTTATGCGATTTCTTTTGCGTTTCCGATGTTGTGGGGTACTCTCTTTTTTGAGTTTCTTTTATTACGTTCCAGTTTTTTTTTTTTTTTCATTTTTTGTGTGTGTGTGTGTGTTGTCTGGAGTTGAAGCAATTGTTCTTCGTTTGACTATAGCTGCATTGTTCATGCATTGTCTTGTTTATCCGGGTTACCTGCTTCTATTCTCTTGCTTCATTTTGGTGAACTAGTTGAGGGTCGCCGTGCTTTGTTGGGATTTTTCTGTCCCGATTTCATGAGTGATTGAGTGGGGAGGAACTTTTGCTTTATTTACTGAATGGTGACAAGCTAGTCTATCACCGTGTTTCGCTTTCACTTTTATTTTCGTTTACTTATAGTGAAGAGGGATTGCAGGTAAGGAGTGTGGAAGATGGGTTCGCTGGGTCGTGGCACAATGGTGAAGTCATTGACTGCGGCCATAATTTCCGTTATATTGAGTACGAGTACATTCATCTTGACGACGGCTCCGCGAAGCTCATTGAATCGGTTACCGTCACACCGGCCATCGAAGGTTCCATTCCCAGGAGTCGGACTCCCCCTAACTATCGTGGCTGTATAAGGTCGGTCCCCCCTCGTCTTCGTTTTGACGAATGGAGCTTCCACTATGGACTATGCGTTGACGCATTTCACGAATGTGCTTGGTGGGAAGGCGTGGTATTTGATCACGACGATGGCTCTCTCAGCAGGCTGATCTTCTTCCCCGACTTGGGTGACGAAATGAGACTAGGTATAGATAAGCTTAGAATTACCCAGGACTGGAATGAGGTGACGGAAGAGTGGAAGCCTCGTGGGTTATGGGTGTTTCTTGAAGTACTTGAAAAATACGAGCGGGATTGGCCCCAATTTGCTTCGCCGAAGCAGATTTGGTACGATGTAAGGACTAAGGAGGAATTTTTGGAGAAAATTTCAGAATGGACTGCTATGACGAACCTGTGGGACTGGGACAATTTGGTGAGGGAGGTTGTAAGTGCCTATATGGATCTAAACGTGGAAAAATTTCTGAACTATATCAACTCTGATTATGTGGAGGATTTGGCTGAGGTGCAGAGTAAAAAGAGGAAAACCATTGAGCCTGGATTTTCATTAACCGGGGGTGTTTCTGGAGGACTGCTTTCTGAACCTGCTGGAGAAATTATTTTGAAGCCTGAAGGATATTTGACTGATTCACGGACTAAAAAAAGGAAAATTAGCCCTTTGGGATTATCTGCAAGTGATGTTGGTTTTGGTTGTCAGTTAGAGGAACCTAGGGTGAATGCGGAGGGAGGTGATATTTCTCAGACAGAGGATAAGGGGTTGGTTATTAATCCACTGAATGGCACCAATTCATGCAGCCATGATGAAGATGTATTCGTGCAACCACAGGATTTATTGGTGTTACCTTCGGATTTGGACCTATTTGCTTGTGCTAGTGGTAGTGCTAATGAAGAAGGGGTCAGAATTCCATTGGGCATTGAAGATGCCACTCATGGAGTCATTCAAAACAAAGCAGGTGGTCACTGGGGCAGAAATGATCCAACTAGCAACGAGCACATTGGAAATCCTACAACTCCTAATGCAAATGCAATGTCCCTTGTGGGTTTTATTACAAGTGGCAAAGAGGAAACTGAAAATACCTTCAGCAGAGAAAGTGAGGCTCAAGGAGGAGGATCTGTTCAAGATGATCATAAAAGCAGAAAGGATTCAAGTTGTAGTGAGCCAAATAACAAACCTGCACATTTGCAACTGGCTGCCAACAGTATATGGCTACCTGTTGTCCCTGACCTGATTCCTGGAGCTGGTTACTTCCCTGATGCAATTGCTAAATATTCACGTAATCCAAAGAATAGGAGCAAACAAACTGGTACCAACCGAGAAGCTAAGATGCACCTCTTATATTTAGGATGGAAGGTTGAATATAAAAAATATAAGAGAATGTACAGATTTCGCTTTACCTCACCTGAAGGGAAGCCCTATCTTTCTCTTATTCAGGTCTGCCAAGCCTTGATGGAGTCTACACAAGATGTTCAGATTCAGAACCCCCATAATGACCAACAAATTTTGGCTTGTAAACCTGCAGAGCTATTGGATTCTAGTTCCAAACCAGTCTCTTTGCCATGCGAAGGTAATGCCTCCCCTTTATGTGCAGAAACTTTGATGTTAAACAGGGAGGAAGTGGGAACTGAACAGTTAATCAAGGAGGACGTGGGAACTGAAGAACCTTGCAAGGATATGGTACATATTGAACCGAAACATTGCCCTCGAGCAGTTATAGTTTGGTATCTGATTGGATTGAAGGAGCAAACAAAAGAATATAACAAAATTGGAGCAATTAAAAGTTCAGAATTGAGATCAAAATCAAGGGGACATCTCTCATCCCTTGGGTGGAAATTCTGGTATGTCAATAAGAATGGGCACCGTGAGATGCGCTATTGTTCTCCAAAAGGGAAAGTTTATAATTCTCTTCGAACAGCTTGTGCAGGATGTATTACTGGAGGAGGGTGTCCTGAAAGTAGTACCATAATTGAGCAGTTAAAGAAGAGAGTGACTGCAAGGAAGGTTTCCAAGCACCAATTAGTTGTTGCAGAATTTGCATCAGAAATTATATGTCAGAAATATGAGGAAAGTATGCCGCTGCCAGACTATCAGTCTGAAAAAGATTCTACAGAGTCTTGTGGTTCATCACAACTAACTAAGCAAGCAGAGAACTTAGACTCTACCAACCCAACTTCTGTGCTGCGAAGCCTGCGATCAAGCAAAAGAGCAAGGCGAGTTATGAGATCAAGTCCTATGCATCACACACCTAGAACCATTCTATCCTGGCTGATAGATAACAACATGGTCTTGCCAAGGGCAAAAGTGCATTACATTGGGAGAAAGAATTGTCTTCCAATGGCAGAAGGGCGTATTACATGTAATGGAATCAAGTGCAGTTGTTGCCAGAAGGTGTTTACTCTCAGTGGCTTTGGGGTTCATGCAGGTGGCTCTTATCACCGACCTGCTGCCAATATTTTTCTGGAAGATGGAAGGTCTCTATTACAATGCCAAGAGCAAATTAATAAGCCGAAGATGTTAAAACCAGAACTACATAGGAGAATCAAGAGTAATCGACACAGCTATGAGAATGATTACATATGCTCAGTCTGCCACTATGGGGGCACACTATTATTATGTGATCAATGCCCATCATCATTCCATTTGAGCTGCCTCGGTTTAAAGGTGCCTTTTGTCTTATTCCTATAGTCATATATAGGTTCTAATGATTTGAACTTTTTATGAGAAATTTGATTACATCAGTGAATCTCATTGAAAAATCTTTTTGCTTTGGGTAGGATCTTCCTGATGGAAAATGGTTTTGTCCTTCCTGCCGATGTGGGATATGTGGCAAGAGTGAATTCAATGGAAAAACTGAGCAATTTACAGATGCATCTGTTCTTTATTGTGATCAATGTGAACGTGAATGTGAGTTCAACTCTTACCTCATGTATATGTGTGGTCTGTTTGTCTGCTTGTCTTCATGATCATCCTTGCCTGTCTTTGTGTGTGTATGCTTGTGTAGACTTACGTTTGTATGTACATGTTTCGGCCTATGCATGCATAATTGGAATTACAACGTTCAAGGTATACTTATATATTTAGTTTGATGTAGATCATGTTGGATGTTTGAAGAGAAGAGGACATACAAAAGTGGAAAGTTGTCCAAAAGGGAATTGGTTTTGCAGTAAAAATTGTGAAAAGGTACTTGAAATTTGTCTATATTTATTTTCTTCCAAGGTTGTTAAGAAAGTGGAACTTCAGTCTTAATCTAATTTATTGTTTGCTCCTTACCTTTGATCTTTGTAGTCCTTGCTTAATTTTGTGCATTTGGTGTCTGTTTTCTTCATAAGCATATTATGCCATATATTCAAAAGATTTGTATTCATGTAATGATGAAGAAAAAAATGGATCTAATAAAATATACAATCAAATTGACCCAAACAATAACTGATGGGAAGCAAAAATTAGAATAATGACATCTTGGAAGAAAATCCATAATTTCTTGAGGTTCTTAGGTTTACTATCCAGCAATGTAACAATTAAAGTTGCATGGGTCATTGTGTTGAAAAGATTTGTCAGTATTATCAATCATTTACGAAGGAAATGTAGCAATAAAAAAAAGCAAAAAAAAAACTGGAACAATCCTATGTAACCATGCAGCTTACCAATCAAATTACCCTACATATTTTTAGTTTATTACAAGCTTTTCTGGCCCCCTGAAAGTTTTTTTTTTTTCCCTTGGCTCCACCTCTGGTTGGGACCACTGACCACTTAAACTAATTTCTGTTTGCAGCAATGAGCATACTGATTTTTTTTTTTTTTAATTTTAAAATAACTGAAGTCACATATGTATATTTTAAAAATGATAAGAATGATAATGTGTATGTGCTTGGTAAATCTTTCCTTCTATTGTTAAAACTATATATATATACATTAGGTTTTGGGAGGATGGTTGGCTGGGGATTGAGAAGCCTTGTGATCTCTGTCCAAGAATGTATAGATTGAGTTGTAGAAACATTTCAATTGCCCAATGCTATGAAGTTTCTCATGATGGAGCGGTGTGGTGCCCAAAGTTCAGAAGGCCTCTTTTTGACTAGGAAATGGAGGAACGTATTAATATTCTTTCTAAGATCCAGAGAGCAGAATTGAATTTGGAAAGAGTTGATTCTAGATGGAGGAAAGAATGTAGTAAGTGAGTGTTCACAGTGAAGTCTTTTTACAATGCCCTGGCAAGAAATCAAGTAGAAAGGGATTTTGTAAAAGGTGTTTGGGGTAATCCTGTCTCACCTAGGGTAGAGGCCTTTGCTTGGCTAGTGTCACTAGACAATATTCTTACACAAGATCACATCAAGAGTAGATGTTATCATTTGGCAGGAAGATGCTATCTTTGTCTAAATGTGTTTCACCTTTGTTTTGGTTGCTGCTATGCAAGGATTATTTGGGGGTTCTGTTTTTCAATCCTCAAAATGGACATGTGGATCCCAAGATCTTCAAGTGAAATTGTTGTATGCTGGTCAGCCTTGAATGGACATAGGGAAGCAAGGATTATCTGGAGCTATGTTTCTGTTGTACTTTGTTGGGAGCTTTAGAAACAAAGAAATAGAGGCATCTTTGAAGACACACAAATCTCATGATCATCTTGCTTCTAGAATATGTAACAGGATTATAGAATGGATCATGATTCTTCCAGATTTTGAGGGGGATAGTAAACAATCTTCGGTTCTAGTTCATGGAATGTAATGAATATTGATATTGGGAGGGGGATTGAAGTTAATTGTATGATCCTGTTTCGGATTTTGTTGGCCTTTTCTGTTATTTTCACTTTCTTTGGGTGATATATCATCACCTGTAGCTTTTACATTGTGATCCTTTTTGTTATTGAATATTTTTTTTCTTTTTCTACTGATAAAAAAGTAAAAATTTTCTTTTTCTCTATTGCCAAAAAGGACTGTGGAACAAAACAGTGTGACAATGAGCAACAATTATGCAATGGTGTACATGTAGAATGTGGAAAAGCTTAAAGCAACATGTGAGTGCATTATAATTGCCAAAATACATGGTATACAGAAACCTTAGACTTCAAGAACTTTTATTCTCTTCACTTTTTAGTCGGTATTTTTTATTCATTTAGTTAAATAGCATTTCAACTCAAATAGTGACTTCTGCAATAATAGAACTAGATTGACCTCAAACACAGACTGCTCGAGTGTGGTTAGACTCTAAAAGATAGTTCCTAGAACAACTAGTATGCAATTTTAAAAACTGTATATGACTCTTAGAAATAAATTAGGAATTCTACAGAGAAAAAAATAAATATTTGAGAAACTTCAGAGGGTATTAGGAGGGTGTGTAGGCCAAAAAGAAATGGTGGTTTGGGTATTAGGAGGGTCAAAATCTTCAACAAGGCTCCCTTAGGTAAGTGGCTGTGGAGGTTTGGAGAGGGAGTCTCTATGGAGGAGGGTTGTAGTTAATATGGGCTGGTGAGGTTTGGGTGGGAGTCAAGGGAGGTTTCCAGATCTTACAGGGTGTGTGTCTGGAAAGGGATATTGCGGTTCAAATCAAGAGTTCAAAGCTGCAGTCAGGTTCAAGTTGGGTGATAGGTCAAGGATAAGATTTTGGGAGGATGAGTGTTGTGATGTGGGGAAGCTGTGTGATGTGTTCTCGAAGCTGTACAGGCAGACTGAGCATCACATTGCAGTTGATAAGTGTTTCAAAATGAGGGGAGATCAGATTGTTTTGTGCCCCAAATTTGGAGACCATTGCTGGATCAGGAGATAGAAGAATGCAATCATCTGTTGGAAAAGTTACAGAAGGTTGAGGTTTCACCCTCCTTGAGGAATGGACTGTGGTGGAAAGAGTGCAGGAACGGGGTGTTCACTGTGAAATCCTTCTACTTGGTAATGGCGAAGGATCAGCCGGTCTCAGAACTCATATTGGATGGGAGGAGTTTGGGGGAACCTTGTTCCACCTTGAGCGGAAGCATTTGCTTGGTTGGTTGCTTTGGATAGTATTTTAACAGTTGACCACCTAAAAAGTAGGGGTTTCTCTCTAGCAAATGTATGTGTTTTATGCTGTTCGGATGAAGAGATTGTTTTCCACTCATTCTTCCCTTGTAAGAATGCACAAATCATTTGGAAATTTTACTCCTCTCTATTTGGGCAAAGAGTGTTTCAGCCAAGGTCTACAGAAGAAAAATTTTCCTCTTGGCCAAGATTTGGAGGAAGAAGGAAAGCAAGGATAGTTTGGAGCTGCATCCCCTTTGGTGTGTGTTGGTCCTATGGAATGAAAGAAATAGAAGGCTTTTTGAAGACAAAGCTAAAAGTACTGAAACTTTGGTGGCTCTGGTAGGAAAGCTAGTAGCGGATTGGGTTTGGATGCTCCCAGATTTTGATCAAGCCAGGAGATCAAGTTTGGGGGAGAATTTCTGGAGTATGATGGAAATTCAACCTGTGTAATCTGTTTCAGTTTCTGGTTCAGCCTATATATTCTAGACCAGAGTTATTTTTTGCTTGTATTGCTACCTATTGGCTTTGGATTGTATCCAATTTTTCTGTTTAATGAATTTTCTTATTATTCTTCAAAAAAATTGTTACTTCTAAGAGATCATCTGCTAAGAGATCAGGGGTATGTCATGAATAAATTGTTACTTCTAAGAGATCATCTGCTAATTCTTGCTTCTACAGAATCTCTTTTTGCTATAGCTAACAAAATATCCTTGCTTTGGAGAATGAATATGTAAAAAGGGCGTTGGTTGTTTCTATTACTTATGGTGGATTAGATTTTATTTATTTTCTTTTTCTTTTTTGATCAGTAACCAGATCAAAGAAAGTTTATTCATGACATGGGAGAAAACCCCCAAACTTTCAAGTGGTGGGACAGTAAACAGCATGTGGCTGACTGAGCCTGATACTTAAATGTATAGACATGCCAGTTTGAATCAACCTTGTGGCTGCTCCCCCAGGCCTGGTGGTCCGCAATCAGCCTTATCACATGCCATATATTTTCCTTTATCTTTAATATGGTTAACATCAGATAGTGTATGACATAAATAATTATATTGGTTAAAATCTTGTTAGCATCATTTATGAGATACTATGACTTGTACAGTTATAGGTAATGAACTCTTGGAGAGATGACTAATATAATGAATAATTTCATTTCCAACTATTAGCTCACTCATCATGTAATTTCTGATATTGCAGTCTCTTTGCTGCAGATATTTATGGGCCTTAGAAAACTTATTGGAAAACCACTTTCTGTGGGTATGAGTAACTTTTCTTGGACTCTTTTGAAATCCATTAAAGATGATAGTTGCCTTGATTCATCTGGTAATGAGGACACGACAGAGCATCATAGCAAGCTCAATGTTGCACTTAGTGTAATGCATGAATGTTTTGAGCCTATTAAAGAACCTCGAACCAAGAGTGATCTTGTTGAAGATGTTATATTCAGTAAATGGTAAGCTACCTCTTTAACACACTAAAATATTTTTAGTTCTGATATCGGTGATCTTCATGACCCTCATTTATCCAGAGCAACTTTACATTATTTATCTTTTGTTTTTAGTATAAACTATATAATAATATGCAACTTACATATGATACTCACATTTTCACTTCCTTATCTTCAATTATTTTAACTATGGGTGACAACTTTCAAAATAGCCTGATAAACAAAAGGTAGTAACTGTGGTATGAGGCAATTATGTATGCTCTTGTTTCTCAAAGACAGGTTTAATGGTAGTAGAACTAGCAGAAACAGAGGGAAATATTGGCATAGAACAACTATATTTAGAGTGTTAAACTTTCTATAATAAATAGTAGGGGTGAGGGGTATTAAAAGTAATTTAAGATTTTCTAACTGATTGTCATCTTAAATTTTGCATTTAATGGTACTTTAACAAAAGAAATTAAATTTGGCATTCAAATTTCACTCTCTAAGTCAACATGGCATTAAATTCTAATGTGTATTTCTCCCATCTTTAGACCTGGCAATTGGGTTGGGTTGGTTTAAGACACATTGGGTTGGTTTCAGGTCAGGTTGAATTTCAGGTTGGCTCAGCAAATGCTAAACCCTAACCCTAAATGTTTGGGTTAGGGTTGACCCACGGGTCAATTCGGGTCATCCCAAAAAATAATTGCAATTTTAAAAAATAAAGAAAAATACATGAAAATTTCCAAAATTAAAGGAATTAACCTTAAATTTCCAGAAATAAAGTAAAAAACTTGAACATTTAACAATTAAAGGAGTAAACAATAAAGGTAAGTTAAAGAGTGGAAACTTCTAACAATACATAAATGGTCCCAATTAGAACTAACAATTGGGTCAACGGGTTGATCCATGACCCAACCCAACCTGGTTTTTTCCGGGTCAGGTCAGGTCAGGTCATTCTCAAATTCAGGTAGCTAAATATGAGACCCTAACCCTGTTTTTTCAGGTTGGGTTGGGCCAACTTTTTCTAGTTATATCCATCCTATATCTCTTCAAATTTAATACCATGCTTTAGCATTGCCATTTGTTAACAAAAAATGTATTAAACAGTTAATTACATAAGGAAATGTTTTATGAGACAGTTCATGTGCCTCAGATAAGCCTTAATCCCAACTATTTGGGGTTGGTCTAACATACATCCATCCATGGCACTTATATTCCCCCTATCACTTTTTATACTTTTGAGTTTGTTATCATTCTTTCTATCAAAAAATTCTGTCACTTGAAGAAGTTGTTGGTCATGGGTGAAGGAACACCTTCACTTTGTAAATGTTTCCATCTAGAATGTTGATTCTCCACATGCAAAGTACATGCTCCCACCCTTTATATGCAACATGTAGCATACACTTAGAGTCTATATGCTTCCTTTATTACACACTTAGATTTTCATATTAGTATATTGTATATGCAAGTTATTATGGAGTTGCTCATATTAACATTACATATTATCCATTTCACGATACTGAACAGAATGGAATTGCAGAACAGGATTCAATGTAGCTGGCCGGCCTGGCCCCATATAATTGGGACATGGCTTAGGGGCTGCTTGATAATGGCTGAAGTTGCTGAATTAAAAGAAATATTACATAGCCTTTTACTGGATAAGATAATCAAATAATAAAATATTTAGAGGTACATTAATCAACCCAACTTGGCTCACAACCTCCTTAATAAATTATTCACTAAAAACAAAGCAATAAGTCATTCAGTTCCATCACTTCAACTGTTATCAAACAGCCCCTTAGATGCTGCTGCTGATGCATGTATTTATGTATGTATGCATGTAAAAATGTAGAGTAAATCTTGATTTGGAGAGACTGTACCCAAATTCTGGGGCCTCTATAACTTGAGACTTATCCCATGTTTTTAGGATTGTAACCCACCGTCTTATAGGTCCCACCTAGTAGATTGGCCAAGGTAAGAGTCAGCATGGACAGAAGATTAATATCATCTTATTGTATTTACTTGGATATTGTAAAATAGTTATCCTAAAGTAAAGAAAATCTCTAAAATAATGCCCAAATCAAATGGTTAAGAATCACCGGACTGTGTTAATTTTTTGATGCAATGGAAGTTTTTCTATAGGACCCATTGAATGCTGAGACTTGGTCCTTGAAACATGAGATAGATGGCAATAGTTGCCTAGGTGACTAGGTAACTTTAGCTGGGTGCCTTGTTCGAATGCCTTGCTTATAGCAACAAGGCCCCAGGCAACATAATGACAAGGTGGGCACTGAGCTCCTTATTATAATATCATTCATATGGCTACATCTTACTAATATGTGTTTGAATACATTTTGTGACATTACTACATATAATATGATAATTTGTTTTAAAGCTTTACCATTTAAATTTAAAAGATCGAAGTGTTTTGGAAAGGGAAAAAGAAAGAAGAGAAATATAAAGAGTCTTTTTTTTTGTTATCTCTATTCCCTCTCTTACACTAAATGAAACAGCGGCTCCACCTTTGTTATTTCCTCTTTTACTTACTCTCCATCTTAAATTTTATTATATAAAATTGTAGCCTTCTTTGGTAGCTAATTTTCTGAGGGTGGGCCTTGGTGCAATGGTTGGGTTGTTCCATTGCGACCTGGATGATCAGGGTTCAAATCTGGAAACAGCCTCTTTGTGTCCACAGGGGTCAGGCTGTGTACATCTGTCCCTCTCCAGACCTCGCATTGGAGGGAGCCCTGTGCATTGGGCATCATTATATTAATAAGAAAAAAGAAAGTGAAGTATAGCATTATATTATGAAAAATTTCTATTAAATACTTTTTTTGAAGAAGGTAAAGTATTGCATTGTATTAATAAGAAAAAAGGAATTACATTGGTCCATATACAATGAGAGCCTATACATTGGGAATATACAAAAACGGTAGAAGAATTATCTAAAAAAAGGTCCATCTTCCAAAAAAGAGCTAAGATGGACATCCTGAAAAGCCCTTTGTACACCTAACCAAGAACATAAAATGCTCCTTTAAGTTTTCTCTTTATTTATTCCAATTCAGTGTATTTGCTGTCACAAATAAGATGATTCTTTTCCCTCCAGATAGACCATAAGTATTCCATAACATCTTACCCCTATTGCTCATACCCTCCAGTCTCCGTCCTTGCAACAGCTGTATTACTGATTCAGGAAGGTAGAAGTAAATTCCAATTTCCAAAGCAAGAGAATGCCATAAACCACAGCTGGTAAGAGAATTTGCAGTGGATGAAAAGGTGATTTGAAGATTCCAGGACTTCATTACAAAGAGAACATAGATCATTAATCAAATGCAACCCTCTTCTTATCAACTGATCTGTAGTCAAGCATATTCCAAGTGATACAGTCCAGACTAGGAAACCTATTTTCAAGGGGAAGGGGGTGTGGGTGCACCATATTCTAGCTCAAGGGAAAGCATTTTCCTGCTGAAGAGACAGTCTGTTATAGAAGGAATGAACTGAAAATTGCTGTCTTAAATATACATATCAGTATTATCTTTCAAAGTATTGAATCAATATATTTGAAATACTATGTCCTAGACATGATTATTTTCCATTTTTTGAGAGGGAATTTAAAGCTTTTGATAAAGAGAATATCTAATTTTTTCAATTAACATGCATGTTGAATGGTAATATAAAACCAGGGAACTAGGCAAAACTTAGCTTTTTATTTTATGAAATTCTTATGGCTTAGGCGGGCACCTAGTCAACTAGGCCCTAGGTCCAGGCACAGCTCCTTGTACTAGATCCAAGTGTCTCTCATTTATGTATACATTTTAATTTAAATCTTATAGTTTCAAATTATTATTATTGTTTTTGTTATGGTACTCATGTGGAAAGGTGTCTGTCTTGTTTTAATTAAGTTTTGGACTTCTTAATTATGGTCCCTTAATATGTTATATTTCAAACTTATTTTTCAAAGTTCTTTTGTCATTAATCCTTTCTTTGCATCAAGACCTAAAGCATCATTGCCTTTATAATAAATGCTTTCTTATTATCTTTGTTCTGTTTATATCCTTTTTCCACTAATTTCTCCTTTTCTCTTTGACACTTGAGCATTGTTGCCTCTTTCTAAAATGCTGATGCATGTTGTAGCTCTGAACTGAACCGACTGAACTTTCAAGGATTCTACACAGTGCTTTTGGAGAGGGAAGATGAAATAATATCTGTGGCTACTGTCAGGTATGCAACATTGTCACATCATGCATTTCTTTTCTTTTTCTCTCTTTCTCTTAGGTTATGATAATCTGAAATTTGATTGTCCCTCTGTATAGGGTCTTTGGTGAAAAAGTTGCAGAAGTACCCCTTATTGGTACTCGAGTCCAATTTCGCCGAATGGGGATGTGCCGCCTTTTGATGAATGAGCTCGAGAAGGTTATTTTCATGAACAACTAACTACATAAATATCTAAGTGTACCAAGGGCTGCAAGTTGGGTTACCCAACTCGAAGAATTTCAAATACATCAGGCTCAGGTTAGGATTTGGGTCCATTGAAGATTTAACAAATTCCTAACCCAACTTGCACCCCTAACTGTACTTACCAGAAAGAAAATAAGCTTACATTCAGTACTTTTTAATGTCACAGTTCACTATTCCTCCTTTAATTTATTTATTATGAACAAGTTGAGTATTTTGTGGCATTTAACTATCAAAGGCACATGGATCAAATGGTGATCCAGATTGGATAAAGATCTGAGTATAGGTAAAAAATGAATCAATTCTAATTTAGATCTTTTTTTTTTTTTTGCTTTGGGATCTTAAATGTTTAGGTTGAATGGATTTGTCTCACATAATATGGAAATTATGGAATTTGTACATAATGATCCAAATCCAACTTAATTACAGCCTTGTCTGTAGTATTGTTGTTAAGACTGTCTTGGTTGTTTTGAAAATGTGCAGATTGTTGAAATGTCTTGAAACAAAGGATAATAATAGTAGAAGATCAAGACTGTAATCAGTCTTGAATCCTAATAGGTTTTAGGTTTGCAAAACAAAAGAAAAAGAGGGAGAAAGGAGAGAGAATAGAAGAGAAATAAGAGAACACAAGTTGTTGAAAGGAGGGACAAATACTTTCTGATCTGCCGCCGCCACTCTCTTAATATTTATAGGTTATGTTTAGTACATAATGGAAATGACACATCTGCCCTTGGTACTTACATAATAAATAAAGTAAATAAAAGCTGAAATAAATAACAACTGAATTAACAAACTGACTCAAACTGACACTACTATAAATGAAAAAAATAACTACATTGCTGTCCTACGAACACAGTGGGGACCACTGCAGTGGGGCCCACATCAGTGTTCTCTACACTCCCCCTCAAGTTGGGAGTAGATATCTATCATGCCCAACTTGGATAGGTCTGTTTCTAACTTCTTCCTTGGTACAGCCTTGGTGAGGATATCCGCGAGCTGCATATTAGATGTGATGTACGGAAGACACACTTCTTGTGATGTGACCCTTTTTCGCACAAAATGTTGATCAACTTCGATATGTTTAGTTCTGTCATGCTGCACTGGGTTGTGGGCTATATTAATAGCTGCCTGATTATCACAATACAGCATTAAGGGCTTTTCATAGTCAATACCCAACTCTTCAAGAAGTGACCTCAGCCATAAGATTTCAGCCACTCCATTAGCCATTGACTTGTATTCCGCTTCAGCACTGGAGCGGGAAACAACACTCTGCTTCTTACTCCTCCAAGAGACAAGGTTACCTCCCACCAGGGCACAATATCCAAAGGTAGACCTTCTGTCATCAACACTTCCAGCCCAATCGGCATCTGTATAGACTTCCACCCTCATGTGATTATTGTTCTTGAGCAATATACCTCTACCCGGGCATCTCTTCAAGTATGCTAATATTCTCTCTGCCGCAAGAAGATGAGAAGTTCTAGGGGAGTGCATGTACTGGCTAACAACACTAACTGCATAGCTGATATCTGGCCGAGTGAGGCAGAGATATAGAAGTTTTCCAACCAACCGTTGGAACATAACTTTGTCTTCAAGAGGCTCCCCACCCTCTGCACTAATCTTGTGATTTTGTTCGATGGGTGTATCAGCCGGCTTAACACCCAACTTTCCAGTTTCCGCCAACAGATTTAGAACATATTTTCTATGAGAGATAAAAATCCCCTGCTTGGATCTAGCAACCTCAATACCCAAAAAGTATCGTAGTGTACCAAGATCTTTCACCTCAAACTCTTGATGAAGGAGCTGTTTGAGGGACTCAATCTCATGACTGTCATTTCCTGTCACCACAATATCATCAACATATACTGCTAGTAGTGTCAGAGAGGACTCCACCTATGAATAGTGTATGATCTGACTGGGCCTGTACATAACCAAACCTTCCAAGGGCTAATCTGAACCTATCAAACCAGGCTCTAGGTGACTGCTTCAAACCATACAATGTCTTGTTCAGTCGGCAAACCTTCTTACTTGTCTCTGTATCATAGAATCCAGGAGGCAACTGCATGTAAACCTCTTCTTGTAAGTCTCCATTCAGAAAGGCATTTTTAACATTCATCTGAAACAGGGGCCAAGAATGATTTGATGCAAGGGATAACAAAACTCGGATGGTGGTCAACTTGGCTACTGGGGCAAGGGTCTCCAAGTAGTCTATACCATAAGTCTGAGTGAACCCCTTTGCAACCAGCCGGGCTTTGTACCTTTCAATAGAGTCATCAACATTATGCTTCACAGTGAACACCCATCTGCATCCCACCAGTTTCTTTCCTTTTGGTGGGTCAACCAGTGCCCAAGTATTATTCTTCAACAGGGCATCCATTTCGACTTGCATTGCATCATTCCATTCTGGAACTGATAAGGCTTCTTGCATTGTTATTGGAATAGAGACATCGGTAATGGAAGTGAGATAGGACCGGTAA
Source organism: Nelumbo lutea (assembly GCF_056320005.1). Taxonomy (NCBI): domain Eukaryota; kingdom Viridiplantae; phylum Streptophyta; class Magnoliopsida; order Proteales; family Nelumbonaceae; genus Nelumbo; species Nelumbo lutea. Next base: position 46,640,898 of record NC_142685.1, read on the forward strand.
GATGGTGATAGACGATCATAGGATAAGAACTGTGAGATACTGTGAGCTGTAGAAGTGGTGCAATGTCGTTTCCCTTTGCGAATGGCAATAGGGAGATCAAGGTCATCCACAGGAGGGGAAGTGGCAACAGTGAGAAGTATCTCAGTAGGCTCTGGATCTGGAGTCGTAGAAGGAACTGGAGCTAGCCGGAACTGCCGAAGACTAGGATCAACTTGCCTGCATCGCCTGTGATAGACTCTCAACTCCGGCTCCCTCTGACCACCCTCACCACTACAACCTTCATTATCCAGTGGAATAGGTAAAGGAACAGCCCCACTTCCACTCTCACTACTCTCCCCCTGAGGAAAGAAACTCAAAACAGCCCCACTCTCACTGCTCTCCCCCTGAGAAGAAACCCTAGGATAATAGGGTGTCTCCTCAAAGAAGGTGACATCCATGGAGACAAACCATTTCCCTAAAACTGGATCATAGTAGCAATAACCCTTTTGAGTTTGTGCATAACCAAGGAAAATGCATTTGGAGGCCTTAGGCTCAAACTTGGAATGATGAGGCCCGAGAAGGAACTCGATTAATGAGATAAATTGCCGTGAGGATAGCATCACCCCAGAAGCGAATAGGTACATTGGAGGTAAACATAATGCTTCTAGCCACCTCCAAGATATGCCTATTCTTCCTTTCGGCAACGCCATTCTGCTGTGGTGTATAAGGGCAAGTGCTCTGGTGAATAACTCCATGGCTAAGAAGGTAGGAGGTCAATGGCTGAGCAAAGTATTCCTTTGCATTATCAGATCTAAGGACTTTGATTTTGGTCGCAAACTGAGTGAGAACCACCCGATGGAAGTTTTGGGTCAGAGCAGGAACATCATCCCGAGAACGCATAAGATAGACCCAAGAAAACCGGGTATGGTCATCAACAAACAGTAGAAAATATCTGTACCCACCCATAGAAGAGATATGATATGGCCCCCAAACATCAGTATGCACAATATCAAAAGAGGAATTACTTCTTTTATTACTTAAAGAATAAGAGGTTCTACAATGTTTGGCAAACTCACAACTCTCACACCTCAACTTTGATAACTCAACAGACTCAAATAAAGTAGGAAACAAACTCTTCAAAGACTTAAAAGACAAATGACCTAATCGGTTATGCCAAAGCATAACCGAACTCACAGACTGGGAATCAAAAGTCTTCTTATCCACTGACTCCTCCCGATGAGAACTCTCTCCAAGCAGATAGACCCCGTTCGTCTCACGGCCAGTCCCAATCACCTTCCTCGTCTCCAAATCCTGAAAAACACATCGGTCAGGGAAAAAGGTTACTGAACAGTTCATGTGTTTGGTAATACTACTAACTGAAAGCAGGTTAGTATCAAGCTTAGGAACATGCAAGACAGAAGATAAAGAGATAGTATCCGATAGCTTGATGTCCCCCTTGCCCGAAATGGGAACAAGAGAGCCATCAGCAGTGGATACTCTATCTCGGCCAGAGGACAAGTGATAAGAAGTGAACAAAGATGGCAAGTTAGTCATATGGTCAGATGCACCTGAATCTATTACCCAGCAGTGATCAGTATTACCTGGAGCTAAAGCATGGTAAGCTGAGGCTCGAGTCCAGGAGCTGATGGTGACTGAGATGGCTGAGCTGAACTCCCAACTTCCTTTTCCAACTGTATGAGGGCAGCCCGAACAGTAGCTAAAGTCTCTAGGGATGTGCCTGATGAGGATGTTGAATCAGTGTTCACTGCCATATGAGCATTACCCTTCTTAGTTTTGCTGGGACCAAGTGAGGATGTAGCTTCCAACAAGTATCTTTTGTGTGCTTGGGTTTCTTGCAATGTTCACATACCAGATCCTGTTTATCTTCCTTCTTCTGGTCCCTTTCTGAGTCACCCCCTGGCTTGGGTTTAATAGCTGTCAAGGCTGGAAAAGAGGGCTGAGGCTACATCATGACTTTCCTCCTGGTCTCTTCACTATGCACCAAGGAGTATGCTTGAGAGAGGGTCACACTATCTCTTGTCAATATCTGTTGTCGCACAATGTCATATTCTGAATTCAAACCAGCCAGAAACTCAAATACCCTATTCGTCTCGACTTGCTTTCTGTGATTCTGTGCATCTTTGGGACTCTCCCACTCAAGGGTCTCTAGATGGTCAATCTCATGCCACAAGGATTTCAAGGTAGAGAAGTAGACAGAAACTGGCTTCTCTCCTTGTTTAAGGCTGTTCACCTCACACTTCGGTTCATAGGCTCTGGCAACATTAAGGGGTTGGGAATAGGTTTCTTTCACAACATCCCATATCTCTTTGGCCGTCTTTGCCCACAAATAATTTCGGCTGATATGTGGCTGCATAGAATTACACAACCATGCCATAACCAAATAGTTCTCTTGAACCCACTTGGTGTATGTTGGGTCCTCCTTGGAAGGTTCTTTCACATCTCCCAAGAGGTAACCTAGTTTTCCCCTTCCTCCAATAGCCATCATGGCTGATTGCGCCCACTCCAAATAATTTGACCCATCAAATCTCATAGTCGTAATTTGAAACCCGGTTTCAGATACACTACCATAACTGTGGTTTCCAAAACTACTTTCTCCCTAACCCTTAAACTCCATCTTTGATCAAGATTCAGTGGCTACAAACGGTTAGAGCAACTATACCAGAAAACAGAGCCAAACGAGCAAGTCTGAAATCTGATCCGAAACCAACACAAATCTGATCTGATCTGAAATCTGATCTGATCCGATCTGAAACCAACCCAAATCTGATCTGAAATCAATCGCCTATCACAGTATATGCAAGAAATCAATTCAAATCTGATTTGAAATCAATTCAAATCTGATTTGAAATCAATCGGCATGCACAGTACCAGGCATCCTATCAATCTGAGATGCTATTTTCTGAAATCACTACTGTAGGGCCCACTGCTGAGAGCAAAATTAGGGTTTCAACTGTAGGTCTGTAGTAAGTGCTCAGCTGCACTCTCCAAGCAGTCCGCACAAGTGGGACTTGTCGTAGGGCAATATGAAACCCTAAAAACTAATCACCTTTGAAGAGGGGAGATCGGCCCAACAGTCAAACCCTAGAGTCAAACTTAAACACAGTTCGGCAAGCCAAACCCTAGAACAAACTTGAACACAGTTCGGCCCCTCTTTCTAGATAGGTCCAACCTATCTCGACTGATTGCAGTCTCTGAAACTCAGTAAAAAAAACTTACTTATGTACTTCGGTTTACTGTCTTCTAGGGTTACCTGAACCCTAACCTTCGCTGCCTCTTCCTGATTACCAACTCTCTGCAAGCCGCGGCAAGTCTTCAACTGCTGCGAACCTCTCCTGGTAATCTCCAAGATTCAGCCACCGAAAAACTTCTTCAAAACTTCCAGCCCTAGCTAGTCCTCATGTGGTCGGCTGAACTAGACACACATGAGAAGCCCTAGATAGGCTCTGATACCAAGTAGAAGATCAAGACTGTAATCAGTCTTGAATGTTAATAGGTTTTAAGTTTGCAAAACAGAAGAAAAAGAGGGAGAAAGGAGAGAGAATAGAAGAGAAATAAGAGAACACAAGTTGTTGAAAGGAGGGACAGATACTTTCTGATCTGCCGCCGCCACTCTCTTAATATTTATAGGCTATGTTTAGTACATAATGGAAAGGACACATCTGCCCTTGGTACTTACATAATAAATAAAGTAAATAAAAGCTGAAATAAATAACAACTGAATTAACAAACTGACTCAAACTGACACTACTATAACTGAAACAAATAACTACACTGCTGTCCTACGAACACAGTGGGGACCACTGCAGTGGGGCCCACATCAGTGTTCTCTACAATAATCTCTGCAGAAACATTGTGGCACAGAAGCAAATGTTGTTGCTGTTTCTTAAATTCATTTGTGATTTGCTCACCCTTTATATTCTATATTTACATTGAATGGCACTGGAATTTGTATGCCTGTTCATATATGTAATGTGCTGCAACTTTAGAAAAAAGAATGCTCAAATTGGGAACAAGTTGAGAAGATAAATTAGTTTGTGTTGATACAATGCTCATAATGTTCTTCCTTCTGTTTTCTGTCAGAAACTTATGGAGTTGGGGGTAGAGAGGCTGTTTTTACCTGCTATTCCTCAAGTGCTCCATACATGGACCACTTCCTTCGGGTTCTCCACAATGACAAATTCTGAAAGACTAAAGTTTCTGGAATACACATTCCTGGATTTCCAGGACACCACAATGTGCCAAAAATTGCTGACATAAACATCAATAAAATCACAATATCAGGAGGTATTCTGGGGTCCTTTCTCTCTTATCTGGAAAGGTTAAAGAAGCCTTTAAATGGATTGTGCGTTTTATTCATAATATGTATTTCTGCCTGTTTTACAGGAAACTAAAACAAGCTTGAGGCCAAGTTTGACCAGAGTGATGAAAATCCTGATTATGAAAGCTGCATTGTTGTCTCCAAACTCCAAAGTTATTCGGGCATACCACATTAACCAAAGTGGAATCATAAACAAAAAACAATTGAGTACGTTTCCCTTCTCATTTCCTCTAACTGTTCTTCACTACAATGTACTTACTGACTCATGGCCCCTATCTGATGCTGTGTAAAGACAACAAATTATCCACACATGGCTCACAAGATTGTTATTTATTTATTTTCTTTTATGGGAGGGTTGTTCTTACAATGTTTATGAGTTTACAACTCAACCATGAAAACAGTTTGGAACAATAATACATGCTTATTTTCATCCATTCAGTTTATTTCTGTGTCAGCACACCTAGGCAGCTACCCTTGTTAGCCAAAATAAGGTACCAAGAAGAAATGTTACTGAGGGAATTGCATGCCTAATATGATTCTAGTTCAAGATAAATAAGTAAAATTATGGGTATATGCACGGATAGATGGATCACATGTACCTTCATCATTACCATCCAAGCCTTACAAACTATAATTTATCAGATATGTCTAGATAATTGAGTGATAATTTATTAATTTGGTTGGACATAAATGTCTACTGAAGGTTGGCATATTCATTATGTTCATGAACATTAACAATGACTTTGCGTGTAAAATAAGGGGGAAAGGAAAACCAATTTTTATCATTTTAATAATTTCAAGGATGTTTCATGCTATTGTTAAGAAAAGACCAATAATAATATTGAAAAAGAAAAAATGTTGTTGTCTTTGTTCCTACAGCTGTAGACAGAAGAGACAAATCCAAGTTCTACATTGCTGGAAATTCAATTTCATTGAGTGATCTAATGGTGCAGTGTGAATGATCCAAGAGTTGGAAAATCATCAGATCCCAGCAGAACTGATCTAAGTCTATTATGAAATATCCAAATTTTATGTTGGGACCATATGCTTCTAGTGCCATCTAAATTATCCTGTCTAGTATAAAACATCTCTGCAAAGTTGGCATGGATCACAACTAGTATGCCAATTAGGGGGAGCTTGTCATTCAATTATGTCTACCAAGGAAACACCAAGCATGCATTTAATACTCTCTCCTGTCAGAAAAAGGAAAGAAATAAAAAATAAAAATAAGAAATTCAATCTTTTCTTTCAAAGTTCAAGTGAAGTTATAAATTTCGAAGATGAAGTAGCACTTATGATGTAGAAAGAAAACACCATTTATCTTAGACAATGTATGGTAGAAAGAAAACACCAATTCTTATGGTAGGAAGAATTGGCATGTGAATTTCCATGACCTTGGTAAATCATCCTGCCTCCATATTTTGGGTTTGTAAGATTTACTGGTCATTTCTTAATGGTGATTAAAACATTGACCTTTGTTGTCATGCCAGTATTACTCCAAGTCCAAGCACTGGCAGCAGTTTCTGTGCAATGGTCAGGACAGCTCTGCCAAATTTTGTGGTATCATTTTCTCTTTGTCAGGCCTGAGCTATTTACTACTTGTCCTAGGATGATCCTCATGTTACTTCTAGAGTGCTGACCTTGTTTCATTTCGGTAGGTGGGGAGATTAACTTGAACACAGGCAATCCCACAGTGATATCAGCTTAGGGTGTGCTGGGCTTGGAAATATTCTGAAAGACAAGAAGACGGACTGCTTCAAGTGCCATAGGAAGAAGATAATTATTGGCTTGTGGGAGCTGAACCTCTTTCGACATCAACAGATGACTAGATGGTTGATCTCCAATGTGACCATTACAAAGTTTAGATGGATTTGACTGCAAGATGCAAAGTCGGGGGAGCTGAACCTCTTTCGACTTCTTGTGAATTTGACTGCAAGATGCAAAAACAGGGGCTTCAATAAAGTGTTTGTTATCAGTCAATCACTAAGGTTCTTCAACCTTGAAGGGAGCCGCCCATCAAACACTAGGGTTTTCAATCTTGACACCTATACACTAGGGTTTTTTGTTAGAGGTGCTCTCAAAGAGTCTTTGGGGGCGGCTTCCATCTGGGTTCTCCTTCCCCTTCCTCCCTCTGGTTTCTCTCCCTCCTCCCTCTCTCTCTGTTTTGAGAGAGCCTTCCTCTCGAGGTTTTCTCGAGGATTTCTCTTGAGTTTCTCAAGGTTTTGTTTCTCTGTTCGTGGTTTGTATCTGTTCGCAGTTCTCGTTCAAGTTCTTTGTTTGCCGGCGAAGGCAGTCTTTTGGTTTCTTTCTCTGTCAGTTCGTGTTTTTCCGGCAGTTGCTATTCATGGTGAATCCTATTTGCGGTTCTCTAGTTGACGCTGTTCATGATGAGTTCCATTCGCCGTTTTCCGGCGACGGCAGTCTTTTGGAATCATCCTCTGTCAGTTTTGTTCGACATCTGTGGTGGATTGGAAATGTGCTTGTTTACTTCTGTTGGTGATTTGACTTTACCGTTTCTCGTTTGCAGAAGATCTTTTGGTTCTCCTTCATCCATCGTTATATTTTGTTCTCTTGAGAAATTGTTTCTGGGTTTTTGATTGGCCTTGTTAGCTTTTTTTGTATCAATTTCTTGATTGAATGAAATATGATGCCTTATGGCGATTTCAAAAAAAAAACCTACGGTTCTTCAACAATGAAAGCATTTTATCAATTATGAAAGCCTTTTTTTTTTCCTGTTTGGTTAAATGTATAAATTCTTTTGTTGTGGGGGATGTGAATATTTATAGACGCTTTGTTTAAGTTCCATATTCCCGTACAATTTGAGGAATTTTTGTAGATAGTGAAGGTTTCAAAATATTGTGTACTTGAAGTTATCAACTTTATCTTCTTTTGCCCAAGAGTTCAGGTTTCAAGCTAATTCTTTTCTTTTATGGTTGTGACTAATGTTTGGTTATCTCTCCAAAACCTTATTTCACGTTTTTCTGTATCAACAATTGGACAACATTTAGCGGATTAAATAGCCATATAATAAAAGAATACATAAAGATTTTCAATTTAGCGGATTAAATATCAACAATTGGACAACATTTAGCCACCACCCCTGACCCAACGAAAAGAATACATAAAGCTTTTCCTGTTGAGTTTGGGTCTAAAGCTATGTATTTTCTATTCAATTTAGCATCTCTCTAATACTTATTAAAAGAAATCCTCTCTCTCTCTCTCTCTCTCTCTCTTTCACTTGTTATATTCATTGTTGACTAAAGGTAATCTTTTCTTTCTCCATAATGTAGAAAGATCCTCTGTAAACTACTTTTCCTATCTTTTATTTTCAACAGAATTCCATTCTTTTAAAATTTTTAACTTTATATTGAATATTCATTTTCCTTTATTAATCCTCCAACAGATTTGGGCATTAAAAGAAAACTCTTTAAGATTTACTTTTTAATTTGTGATCATTGTTCCAATTCCAATTATAAATGATGCATTGCTAATATGCCCATATGGATGGTATAGAATAGTTTGAACTACTATTGGTATTTTAATTCCATGGAATTCAGCCCATGTAAATTTTATTTACCATTTCTATCTTTATAGTTAAAATACTTGAATATAATTCTAATATTTATATATTTTAATTTGCAAGTTCAGCCAATATGTTAAGTGGAATTGCATTGGAAGATCTTCTGCATAATTAGAGAATTTGATTTTTTTAAGTTTTTGTACTATTCAATTGGATATTGTATTTGAACAATTTCTTTTGGATATTTTAATATTTAATTTTTGAATTAATAGATTTCATTTTAAATTGTTTTTTATTTAAGCTGTCTAATATCAATTTGTCAAATGGTTTGCTGTATTAAACATAAAATGCAAAATCAATAAAAAATGCAGGTACCACAAAAATGCTGAAATTAAAATGTGTATACTTTTTTTTTCCTGGAAAAAGTGGTCTATGCTAGCGGTTGTGTCCGACAACTTGACTATGAACACAATAAAAAAATTGTAATTACATATGATCTAGAGTGGCAGTCAAGGACCGCCAGCTTAGCCAATAACAATACCAAAGGCAGCGCGGTCTTCCCTACCAGTTTAATTAGAAACATAAGCGAAAATGGTGGCTACATAGGACTTAGGTCGATGTCTGCTGCCTTGGCCGCTAACAAGATCTAAAGTGGCAGTCCTGGACCAATGTCTTAGCAAGGCTAAGCCGGCGGCTTTAGGGATTTTGAACCGCCTTGGACCAGCCAGTTAAGGCGGTGGTCGTTTCTACCTAAGCTGGCGGTTCTGGTGTTTTTCTTGTAGTGACAAACTCATAGATTAAGAAAAGATATGAATATGTAGTGTAAAAGAGTTGAAATTATATATATTAAAAGAATATATGAGGTCAAGCTTCCACCTAAATTATAAAATTCAAGGAACAAAGTTTTATAAAAATGTATCAAATGGGCCATTGGACAATTAAAAGGTGAAAGACAATTTTAAGTGCAATTAAAATAAAGAAATTTTGTTATAAGATTTGTCAAATAAATGAAAATAGAGAAAATTCGGAAAGATATACAATGCTAAAAATGAAGGTATAAGCTGAATATTTATGGATTAGTAGGAATGCAAGTGGGATTGATCTCAAGTATACTGGTCTAGGCTTCTAGGGTTCATCTCTTCTCGATGGACCAAATGCCTTGTGGCGGGTGCAACTAACAGACCAGATCAAAGATTATTTTGGGTGAAGTTGAGACCAGTATGCGATCTTCCTGGCCCGACAACCCCACTTTTATTATCTGGTGCCGTCACTCGGGCTGCTTCGCGACCGTCTTCCAAGACAGCCCATGGATCCATTTGGTTGTATCGTGATTAGATAGGTGGGTTGACAGTATATTCATATTTGACTTCTTAGACTACTTTAATTTAGGTCGTGTTTGGTTTGCAGGAATAGGGTTTGGAATTAGAATGGGAATGACCCGATTCCAACTGTTTGGTTGGATAGAATTGAAGTCTCATTCTCATTCTGATGGAATTGCATTCTTCCATCTCAATTGATTTTAATTCTCATTTCAATTTCTATATGAACCAAACAGATTATAGAAATAGACTGTTCCGAATTCTGATTTGGATTCCACGACTGCAAACTAAACAGGCCCAAATACAATATGGGCCCCTACTTGCTTGGCCTTGTTTTTTTTTTTTGTTTTGTTTTTAGTGGTCCACTTGGTCATTTGTTATTCTGGTTCTAAACCCATCTACATAGTAATGGGTTATGGTCCACTTGCTCAGAAGACTCAAAAGTGGAAAGATGGAATGCGATTTATGTAGCCAAGCCCAACTGCCCAAGTAATTGAGAGAAGTCTGTATTGGGGTTGAGTTCAGTTTAGAAAGATTGTTTGCAAATGAAAGCACATTTCATTGCATAGCGATGACGTACATAATAATCCCAAATCCCAAGCAATGGAAAGATGAAAGGATGATGATATAAAAAAGAAAGAGAAGATCAGGTTCTGTATTATCTCTTGGTGAAAGAAAAGCAAGGAACACTTCCCTTTTCCTTCTTTCTTCTCTTCAAGGATTCTCTTGCCCCTCTTCTCCATTTTAAAAAAAAGAACCTGATCCTATTCCAATTTCAGAGGCTCAACCCAAGAGATAGAGAGAACAAATATCCATAAACCACTTTCAGAGGCGGTGTTACACACTGCTTTCCGACTAACTTCTAGAATAAATTAACCAAAAGAAAGTTTTGAAGTAAGACTGGGAAGAACATATTACATACCCCACCCACTAGTGTTTTTTTTTTTTCTAATTATTTTATAAATTAATCATTCTCTCAAAGGACCCACTAAGTTGCATGTCTCTCAAATTAATTTTCATGTGCTTGCTTGTTGTATGTGATGTGTTTATCTATGGCCTTGGTGTTTGGACGTTCTTGTCCATTATTATTTTTTATATGTTTGTAAAATGGGCTTAGAAATGTGGGCTCAAGGCTCAAGCTAGAGTCTAGCCTAGGTGAAGGTGACACCCCCCCCCCCCCCCAACCCCAACTTGCCTCCGCACTAAAAAATGCAACAATAACAAGAGTGAGGATCAAAGACGATAATCCATGGGCCCAAGGCCCATTCCAAGTGGCCTGTCTCTCCTTTGCTCTGCCTCTGCGTTGTCGAAGACAATAATATATCAATGGCAGCTCATATATTATTAAAATGCATAACTAACACCTCAAGCTGGAATCCGGAAAAAAACCCTAATCCCACAAGTCCCCATTAAGAAGCAAGAACTCCGTTCCATCACCCATGACCCATGTGTGTATATTCATGTGTGGACATAGCTCCCTCAGCTAGTCAGCTGCCCATTGCACTTACATATGCCAAAAGTTTTGATCCAAAGCCTCCACCACCACCACTCCCTGCCGCAAATTTGTCACATCACCAACAAGGAAGAGACATATCAACCTTGATAAGGGTATTTCAGTAATTGTAAACTCTTAAAACTCATGGAAAATGGCCAGAATATCCCTTCTAGGCCCATATGCTCTCACCGCCACCAGCCCACCACCGCAAGTGTATAAAACCTCACATGAAGCTGGATACCCCGTACCTACCTCCACGGTTCACATGCAACAGGGATACAACAACGGTATAGATTGATGCAAAGAATTGAAATAAATAAATAAAGCTCTCTCTCTCTCTCTCTGTTGTGTGTCCACAGTCCACAGCTCCGTTCCTCTAATGGCTCTTGCCTCTGTTTCTCCTTCACCTCGATACGTTGTTGGATGCTGTTTATTGAGTCTATACTTGATTCTGATTCAATCTCACGTAGCTACGTCGGCTCTACTGGTTGGTTTGAAGAAGCACCACAAGAATAACAACCAAAACGGCAGACCATATATCCAATCCAACGAAACCGCCTGTAACCTGTTCGTTGGCAGTTGGATTCGCGATAATACATACCCGATATACCAGTCCTCCAACTGTCCCATCATCGACCGTGAATTCAACTGTCAAATGTACGGTCGACCGGACACCGATTACCAGAAGTATCGTTGGAAGCCTCTCGACTGTGAGCTCCCCAGGTACGTAAATGTTTATCTCCACCATCCCATTTTATTTTGATCATGCATGAGATATTGAGACGATACCTCTTTAATTTCTACCTTTTGATGATGAGTACGTGGCGGTTGTAGGTTCAATGGGCTTGATTTTCTGGTGAGGATGAGAGGGAAGACGGTGATGTTCGTGGGGGATTCGCTGGGGCGGAACCAATGGCAGTCTCTGATTTGCATGATATCCACGGCGGTTCCACGGTCGCCGACCCAATTGGTGAAAGGAGATCCTCTGTCCACGTTCAAGTTTTTGGTAAGTTAAAGGACTCTCTGCTGCTGCTGCTCTAGACGCCAGATGTTCAAGCTTTCTCCTATTTTGTTTCCATTAGGCATTAGCGATAGAAATGACCTGAGAGCTGGCGGAGAATCCAAACAAATCTTTAATCCAGTTCATATTTCTTGGTGATAGGAATACGGAGTGTCTGTATCGTTCTACAGAGCTCCATATCTGGTGGACATAGACGCGGTGCAGGGGAGGAGAATTCTGAAACTGGAGGACATTTCCGGTAATGGGTACGCCTGGAACGGTGCCGACGTTTTGTCTTTTAATTCCGGACACTGGTGGACTCACAAGGGAGCTCTTCAAGGGTATGCTAGCATTGTACGAATTATAACAATACAATTCCTTCCAAATTAAATTATTCAAATTTAGTGCTGATTCTGCGGTTTTAACGCAGATGGGATTACATGGAATCAGGAGGATTACTGTATCAAGACATGGATCGTTTGGTTGCATTCAAGAGAGGAATGAGAACATGGGCTATGTGGGTTGACTCAAATGTCGACAGAACCAAAACCAGGGTTTTCTTCCAAGCTATCTCACCTACACACTACAAGTAAGACTTCTCTTTCTCTCTCGCGCACACACAGAGACACAGTCACAGATAAGTGACAGAAGATTAAAAGCAGGACAAATGACCAATTTGTGTTTCAACTCTCAACTCCTTGTTTGCTTGTTCGATTTGGATCATACAAAAGGTTCTTTCCTTAATGATCATGAGCTGGGCTCGGCTTATATTAATATTCCTCTCGTTACGTAGGCTGCTATTATTGGAAAGGTATCGTGCTTTTGTCACGGATTCACGTCAGAATTTACTTTCCTCCCTTTCTCTTTCTCTCTCTCTCTCCCTCTCCCTCTGCACTGTAGTTTGTCTTTTCTTCCGTTCTATTTCTCAACATTCAGTCAATGTTCACGTGCACTGCCGACGTTCACAAATCAGAAGAGGGGTTCCCTTTTCTAAGATTACCACGAAACACGCAATGTATTAACCAGAGTCTTGTCTAACTCGGAGTATTGGATTAGAATACCAATCAGGGCTTAATATCGAAGGTTGGATAAATAGGAAGTTCCATAGTATCTGAATTCTTGTCGGTGAATCCTGCAGTACAGATTAACCTGCATCATGTCTAGTGTCAAGACAAAAAAGGTTAGATTCTTCCAAGCTCATTGTGTCCATTGTCCAATCACATGTGATCGAAACGAAGGAGAGTCCTTGCTTCATGCTTGAAAATTGAAATAACAATTTTAATGTTCTTTTTTTAACAGTGTATAATCCAAGTCTCAATGTCCTGCTCTAATGGTGACTGTGATTTGTCATTGTTGTTGCCGCCAGCCCTGCAGAATGGAATTCAGCCGCTTCGGTGTCGAAGAATTGTTACGGGGAGACAGCGCCTCTTAGTGGAGCAATCTACCCAGGAGCCTACCCAGATCAGACGGGGGTAGTCCAGGCCGTGTTGAGAGACACGAGCACCCCCGCCTATCTGCTCGACATTACGACCTTGTCGGAGCTCAGGAAAGACGGTCACCCTTCCATCTACAGCGGGGACCTCAGCCCCGAACAGAGGGCAAACCCCGATCGATCCGCCGACTGTAGCCATTGGTGCCTCCCAGGCCTACCCGATACATGGAATCAACTATTCTACACTGCATTGTTCTTCTAATTAGTCGAACTATGCATGTAGAATTTTGTCATTCACTTTGGTTGGCGTTAAAAGCTTTGTCATAAGATGATTGATTCCTCTCTCAAGAATTAAAAACCACATTCTCGCTAATTGCTTCTTATTTTATTTTATTTTATTTCCTGTAAAGCAATAAGCCAGAATTAACATGGATTCCATTTTTTTCCCCTGTTGAGTATATTGACTTGGGCCAGTCTTGGCTTGGGTTTACAAACTCTAACTGCTTGCTGGGACCTGGGTCTAAATATATGCGTATATTATGTGACGATAGAGCATAGTCCAAAGTCCAACCTTTCTACTGGATATGAACTGTGTTTGATTCTTTCTAAGAGAAAGAAACCTGTGATGTGATATCCTCGGTTATCAACATTGGTGCCATGTAGAGAGCAGAACTCTCTCACCTTTACCCAGAAGAAATCAGGATAATGCCTCCTTAAGAAAAAAGAATAGATTAAAAGTGGTTGCCACTTCTTTAAACTTCAGAACCTACCTTTCATTTCCTTTACCTTTTCCTTCAAACCAAACATAGCCTTATATTGTTATATTCTTTTGGGGTGAACAAACCTCAAATTTTCTAACTGTGAAAAAGCAGCGGAAGGATAATGTCGTTGAACCAACAGTGTAGTGTCTAGACTCTAGCTAGATACGTTATCCTAAAATTCCAACCAAAGTCAAAGGATGATGAGATGAAGCTATTTTGTGGGAAAGGTTTCATCAGGCGAACGCTATTCTTCCACCAAACACCTCAGGATGCTAACATGAACCTCATTGGCTGTCCTAAAAGCTTAAGCTGTCAGCTGTGAGAACCCTAAATATATTTTTATTCTCTAACACATCCCTGCTGGCCTGCACACGGAAACTCATTGAATACTAGATCACTTGACCAAACAGGTTCTCAGTCTCATACCAGTTTAAAGAACCATTCAACCTAAAAGCTTAAGCTTAAGCTGTTAGGTGAGGTCCCTAAATAAGTCTTTATTCTCTATTTTTGATTAATAAGAAGTCTTTATTCTCTAACAATAGCAACCTTATTTCAACCTTCCTGTGAGAAAAAGGATGCTTAAACCTGAGTTGAATGAACATCAGTTGACAAAGAAGATGATGATAGAATCAGGTTCTGGATGAAGAGAGCTGATTTTTAGTGTGCATGCTCCTTAAACTGATTTTGAAGTGGATATATCAGTATTTCTGCAGTTCTCTCGAAAAATAACGAAAACCTATTTACTTGGGCCCAGTTAGGAAAGATTACAAATAAAAAATATATATATACACATAAATAATACAAAATACAAGGCTTTGCACTCTACTACTACTTCCAAACTAATCCTTATGAGTTATGATGAAATAGAGGGGGTCAATTAGCTATGTCTTTAACAGCAGAATTGGCTATCTTAAGTTTCAAGTTTAATTCTTCCTAGCATCTCTGACTGTCGCTTTTGGGCTTTTCTTCTTGAACTTTTCGAATCCTCAATTAGTAATGATCACTCTTTGCTAGTGCCTATAATGCTTTCTTTTTCTTCTCTATATGACTGAAAAAAGAGAGATGCAAATTTACAAAATCAAATTAAGGTAGCCCAAAGTTCAAATGAGGTTTGGGCTTTCATCGATTAAGCGGGTTTTATATTGGAGACTTTCGCTAGGTGAATTGTATCGGTGTTATTTTGCTGACAATTGTTTTTGGGAAGCTTTATTTAGTTAAAGGGTAAGGCCCTCTTGGGCTTGGACTTGGACCAGTATCTTGTGGGGGTAGGAAATTCCTTAAAAAGCTTTGGTTCTGAAGAGTGGTAAAAGTGAAATGGCTTTCATTACCCAACCTACCATTTGGAACAAGACATATATAGTTCAAACTAGAAAGCAGTTCCTCTTTCATCAACCTCCTATTAAAAGTGTTTGATTAAAACCCTATATCTCAATACTATAGTCACACCCTGGAGGCTACAAGAAGTTTCAAAAAATGGCAAGATAAACCATATCTACATATTTTAAGTACATACATACATCAGAGAACAGCCTAAATATTGGAAATAAGGCTCAGTTTGGAAGGAGTATAAATACAAATATGTAGAGTGCAAAATCTTGTATTTTATATGTATTTGCACCGTACATATTTATATATGTACTCCTTCCAAATTGAGCCTAATGTACTCTCGACAATATGGGTGCTGGAACACTTGTTTGCACTTTGCAGCCATCCTTGTGGTGTCTACCTATTACACCGCATTCTTTTTCTATCTGATGTAAATTGTCCTTTGGGTTGCAAGTGGAGAAGATCAATTATGATTGATTGAAATTCTATCAGCACTGTTGTGTCTTGATTTTCTTCTCAGCTTTGGTTTTGATTTCTTCCATCAACTGTGTTGAGATGCATTGGGGCTTTCTATGCTAATATTTGTGTTTATAACTTTTTGCATGAGTATGTCAAGTTCCTGAACAACCAATCAACCATCGTGTAGCTTTCTTTAGATCTTGCTGCTTCTGCAGCAAAGTTTAACATGGCACCAGCATAGATTATTAAAACGCATTATCTCACCCTTCAAACCTGTTCCTTGTACTTCAGTGTGCGCCATTTATCTATAATGTGGTTCCTTTTGGCCTCAATGGTCCACCGTCTGAGGAAGTCAAACATCTAAGATATGATGACACAGAATGCCCACGAAGTCAAACATCTGGCAGTTACACCTTACCAAATTTTCAGTAGAATTAAGGCTATCATACTGATTCTATTGAGCTATATCATACAGATGAACAAACTGTTTCATATTGGTCCCAACATCCAAGTATGCACCAAAGAATGAGCTAATATGATCAGAACTCTCACCTGTAGGTATGCCTAAGAAATATTTACCCTTCATATATATTGGACCCATTTATGGCGATTTTCATAAGGCATTTGAAGCCATTCATTGTCCCGTAGATCAATATGAACTTGTAAGTGATTCCCATCTTCATCTGAACTCATCACTTGCATCATTCCCAAAAATGCAATCCTCAAAATGTCTTTCAGACCACCAATTTTGGTAAGATTTGGTGGTCTAGACCATATATAATGAACATCCAGGAGGCAATTTCGGCAAGCATCATCTAAGCCTAAACACCTAACTCAAAATGATTAGGTCTACAACATGGGTGGGCCCAACTTAAGCCTGGATAGATCCAACTTGCAATTTTATATGGGTCGGACTTGCATTTTCGGTCATAGTGCTGAGCTTGGGTTAAAAAATTTGTTTTGTTTTGTTTTCAAGTTAGACCTGGGCCTAGCTCTTAATATCTCTGACTTGATGATGTATATGCATATATGCATTCACACACAGTTTTAAAGTGGACTAATTGATAAACCCAAGCCCAGGTTGGGTTTGAATACTCTGGACTAAAAACCAGTTTTTTTTTTTCCTTCTTTTTGATTGGGTCCAACCCTAACCTTGAGTAGTAGAGGCTAGACTGAACCCAACCCATGTCCTAATGTCCAAATATCTTAACTTTTGTCACTTTTTTTTTTTTTTTTTTTACACAAATTGGATTCTCTGACTTAATGAGAGTAAGAGCATTTACCCAAGTTCAGTCTAGCCCCTATTATTTTTCATTTTATCATTTATTCAAGCAAATGCATTTACCCATTCTTTTGTTTCTTTGCTAAAATAAAATAATGATTGTTTTATCAATAAAAAAACATTGTTAAATAGGAGAATTTTGTCCATCACGTTTTGACGATTTTCAGGTGAAAAAGTTATTTATCCATTTGGGAGGGTAAATGATAGTGGGGAAAAGTCATTTGGCACGGGACCCATGATTTCCAGAAAATAGAACATGAATATTAAATTTGTGGGGAGATGTTTTTAATGTGCCGCAGGATTCCCACGCTTCAAAGTGGGTTCAGAGTTTTTGCTTGCAGAGAATCCCGTTGCACTCAGAGATCTATGATGATCAAAGTACTTTTTATTAAGAAAACAAAAAATAAAAATAATAATAGATGCAAGACGGTTTTAGATCCATTAACTATGAAGGTATGCACCTTGAAAATTTTGAAGGTATATTTGGAAGGGGCAAACGGTTAGGTTTGCGACGATGCATGAGTGAATGTGAAGGTGAAATTCTGTAAAAGAATGGCTTGCTTAGCCAAGAACAAGTTGAAATTTACCAAAATTTGGCCATCTGATTCACTGCGTTGAGTCAAATAATGAAGATGCCCTTATCTATTACCAAATTTACCAAATCTCAGCCGCAAGAGCTTGCTGAGACAAGAACAAGTTGAAATTTACCAAGGGCCCTATTCTAGTAGAAATCCAACTGAAACGATTTGACCACCAGATCCATCAAAACTATCTGAATTTCCTGAAATGCTGAAATAATTTGGTTGGTATCGTTTTTGACAACCAGAAAGGAGAAAGTAACTTCAAGTGTGGGGACCTTGTGTGTGTTTTTCGCATCAAAGCTAACGTGTATCCTCCGTAATGCAAGAAGAATTGCATCGGGCCCGGCAAACGGTTCATTCAAAATTTAACAAGATCCCAATCCGAACCCACCCAAGTAGAACCCCTACTTCCATCCATCCATCGTGAGCAGAGTACACTGCTTGAATTAAGTTAAACTAGCCACAAGACAAATCTCAGAGCACCAATTTGATGGCACAACAATTTACATGGAATATATAATAAGGAAAACTTTTTAACAGATGAACAAAAAGCAAATATATATGGAGCAATACGCAGACTGCATACATTGGTATTTGCCCAGAGTACTGGGCACATTGAACCAACTATTCTATAGATACTTGTATATTAACCAACAAACTTATCAAAAAGAAAAAAAAAAAAGGACAGAAAACCTCTATTCCAACTTCCATTGACCATGGATATCACTTATACAACATTTTGGACCCTTTTTTAATAGGATTGCACAGCAAAGCAACTAATCTATCTCACACGATACTTTTCTGCTAAAATTCTGGTCTAACATGTTCCTCCAGAAAAGGCATTAGCTTCGGATAGTTAGGCCTGGAGAACTTATTTCCACTATTCTTGGCTTCTTGTTGATGAGCTTACTTGGGACCTTAGGCATGGTTGTTGCGTTCAACTGTTGTTCATAAGCTGAGGCATGGACTCCAAATGCAGCCCTTCCTGAAGGGTCAAAATTATTAGACCAAGCCGAGTCCCACTCAACGGCCTTGGCAGTGCTGCAAGCCACACTTGCACCTCCTGGAACGGTCAATCTTGCTGAATTCTGCATGGTCAAATAAAGGGATAAGCATTACCACTGCAATCAACTTCTTTTTAGGCTCAGTTTGGAAGGAGTACAAATACAAATTTGTAGAATGCAAAACCTTGTATTTTATATTATTTTGTATGTATTTACATAGTACATATTTGCCTTTGTACTCCTTCCAAACTAAGCCTTATTTCCAATAAAAAAGTTCATTTGTTAGTTCAATTGCTTCACCTGTGGAAAGAACCTTTCAAAGATCATTCTATAGTAGTAAGCTTCTTTAGTGGTAGGTGTATTATGAGGGAAGATATTACATGCATTAAGCATCATCTTATCCATCACCTGTGACAAAATGAAAATAGTTGAGATGTAATAGAGTATAAGTATGTGTGTGTGTGTGTGTGTGAGAGAGAGAGAGAGAGAGAGAGAGAGAGAGAGAGAGAGAGAGTGAGAGAGAGAGAGAGAGAGAGAGTACATGTTGTGCAGCATGGGCCTTGAGGCCATCAATCCAGCTATACCCAACACCATCGCTAAATTGCTCTTTTTGCCTATAAAGAATATGCTGTAGAAAAATGAAAACATCATGTTAGTAGTCAAAATCTAATTAAGGAAATAACCAAGAAGGCTAAAAGTTATGCTAGACCTTTGGCAGATAAGGTTGTTCATCATCATCAAAAGCCTTCCTGAGAACCCACTTTTCGATCCGTCCCTGATCAGGTTTTATCTATTCAAAATAGAGACATTCAGAGCAAGGTTCAGAAAAAGACAACATTAAAAGTAGAAATGCCTGAACCTTTTCCACACACCATCTTCCACTCAGGATCAATATCCATTGCAACGTTGATGAATTCCTTATCTAAGAATGGCACTCGTGCTTCCAGACCCCAGGCAGAGGTTGCTTTGTTAGCTCTCAAGCAATCATACTGGTGAAGAGCCTTTATCTGTGAGTTTGGAAAAAATGAGATCATCTGTTGGCATCTCTCTCTGTTTCCTTTACAGGACATTAGGTATGACAGAAAAATTTCAGTTAGAAGCAAAATCTTTTACCTTCCTACAGGTCTCCCAGTGGAACTCTTCCTTGTTGGGAGCCTTGTGAAAATACAAGTACCCACCAAATATTTCATCAGAGCCTTCTCCAGAGATCACCATCTTCACTCCCAATGATTTGATCTTGCGAGACATAAGAAACATAGGAGTACTTGCCCTGATTGTAGTGACATCATATGTTTCAATGTGGTAGATAACATCTTCAATGGCATCAATGCCATCCTGTGACACCCAGAAGAAAAAAGCATGAACATTTTTTTTTGTTTCAAAACAATGTGAATAAATCATTTTTCACCTCAAGAAGTATAAATTTAGTTTGAATACCTGAACTGTAAAGTGAAACTCATGATGAATGGTACCTAGATAATCGGCAACCTCTTTTGCAGCTTTCAAATCAGGGGAGCCCTGAACATCAGAGTAAAGACTAGAAACTGAGATACAAAAGCATTCTAGAGCAATACTATTGTATTCGTCATGAAGAAACTATTAGGACTAACCTCCAGGCCGACACAAAAGGAGTGGAGCTGTGTTCCCCATTGCTTGGCAGCCTTTGTGCCTGCAAAATATCTAGCCGTGATGGAGGCAACTAATGATGAATCTAGACCCCCTGATAACAGAACTCCAAAGGGAACATCAGTCATTAGCCTCTTGATTACAGCCTGCATAAATTAGAAAGAAATACATAAGAAAAACTTCACTTTGCAAGTGGAACTTCAGGTTTATACATGGATTTACATTTGTTTTCCTTTTAATGTTTTTCCTTTCTTTCTTTGTTCAGTTTAAGCATGTGTACGTGTGTTGTGTAACTTAATGAGATCTGTTCAGTAATCTCACATTCTCAAAAGCACGTCTGAGGATTAGCGGATCATATGGAGTTGATGGAATAGCCTCAGAGAACCAAGGAGGGTTGTACCATCTCCGCATTCCACCTGCTTTGCTTGAGTACAAGTGACCAGGGGGAAAGGATTCAAAATGTTCACAATCATCATTAAGTGCTTTCATTTCAGATGATACCCAAATTGATCCTGAAGACAAGCAGGGGAGTGTAAATTAACTTCTGTTCAGAGCTCTGAATTTGTAATTAATCAGAAATATTGCCTACTTAGCTCACGGGTTAATGAGATATACCATCAAGTCCCCAGCCGATATAGAGGGAGGTGATCCCAATGGCATCTCGGGCAACAATGAAGCTGTTGTCTCTGGTGTCAAATAACACAAACGAGAACATTCCATCCAACATGTCCACGAAATCCTCTCCATACTCCTCATACTACAAAAGAATGTCCACAAAGAAGAGTTGCTTCAGTTGAATGTAACTTGTAACCACAAATTCAACAATAAATCGAAAAAAGTCAACCAAAATAAAATTGTGAGACAGTTCAGAAGAACACAACATACAAGATTAACAGAGTTTACTGAGATTAGCTTTAGACATGATAAACATGCAGGGGGAGAAGTATCCGGTATCTATTATCCACTACTGAAGAAAATAAATCCATTATCCAATGGATCCCACCCAAAGGAATATCTTGAGTTAATTCTCAACCTCACCCCCCCCCCCCCCACCAAAAAAAAAAAAATTGAAAAGAAAATGAAAGATGTTTGATTTGGCACTTTCTTCTAAGCATTAAAAATTAATTCCCGGTAATAAAAGAAAAATAATAAAGAAAGCATTATTAATTACTTTCCCATGTGAAATACAAGTATGATGCCATTTTTAGTCTTCATAATGTCACAAAAGACAGGAACCTTGATGAGATGGATTTATATACATTATAGAAGTTCTCTGGTCCTTAGTTCTACAGCTTTTAGTCCTTAAAGCAGGAAGAGCTATATATGAAAAAAAAAATCTTCCCAAGAAAACTCACCAGATGGGCTATAACATCACAATCGCTTCCGGTTCGGAACTTGTGATTGTGCAAGCGGCTTCTCAGTTCTTCATGGTTGTAGATCTCCCCATTTACCTGCTCCCACGCACAAAAATAGCTTAGCCCATAATTTCTTTGACTGAGAACCATCTAAAACTAAACCAACTTTAAGATAGCACGATTAAGATAGGGGTGGCTTGAGCTTTTTACGAGCTGTTTGAGTTTGGCGAATTTGGCTCGGCTCGGTTCCAGCCGAGCTCAAGGCTATTAAAGCTCGGTTCGAATATATATATAAAATAAAAATATATATAAAATGAGCCAAGCCAAACCGAACTCAAACTTATGAACTTATGAACTCTTAACTCGAGCCGATCTCGAGTTAAAGGTTTTGACTTAAACCGAATTCGAGCCAAACTCGAACCTGGTACTATTCGATTCGGCTCGGCTCAAACCTAACTACGAAAAACGCAAATACTTATTTGTACTGTTATTAATGTTGTTTGACTCACTGTAACGACGATCTTCTTGTCTTCGTTAAAAAGAGGTTGGTCCCCAGAAGTTGGATCTATAATAGCTAACCTCTGATGAGCCAAAAAGTTGCCACCGTGCTGGTAAATCCCACTCCAATCAGGTCCCCTGTGCTTCAATCTGCAACACTAATTTGTGTTATATACTTTATTTATCCCCACAAAAAGCAACTTGTACAGTACGGGTATTTTGTTGCAGTAACTAATTAATACATGAAATAGCTTGGAGAATCCTTAAGAGGAGCTAAGCTAACAGTCATAAAGAACGTAGGTTGTTTGTGGGTATAATGATACTTGAATACATGCTTGTATACTCCCAAATTAAATATTAAACGGGACCCAAGTTCCATCCTTGATTGAAATAAATGGTGACGGGTCGATTGCCCTAATTATCAGATAAAACAAAAGTTATCATTAACAAATAGGGAAAGAAAAAGACAAGAAGTTGCTCATGAGAGATAGAGACCTGTCATTCTGTCAATGTTAATTTTAGTAGCCAAGTGGGACCTAGTCTGATGTCCAAAAAAAGAGGGGAGAATTTGAGAAAGATTTACTGAAAATAATGCTACTTTGAGTTCTTCAAGAACTCTTGAGTTCTTCAAGAGTTCTTCAAGAGCTTCAAGAGCTTTCTTTCTCTCTCGGTCGTTCGTTGGTGGGTGATCTCTTTTTCTTCATTATATCAAATAAATTAACTATAGAGTGATGCTAGCATTGAGGAGAGGATCAGGTAACTGGCATCTGAACCGCCCGAATAAGCTTGAGTTGGGTACCGTATATATGCCGTGGATCGCCATCCCGAGGCACATTTTTTGGGTGTTCTGGAGGCTAGAGAGATGGCCAGATCGGGCCAAGATGGTTATTGGCAAGATTGGCCCAACACTAACAAATACCGTCCAGTCAAGGTTCGTTATAGTTATACAGAGGAAAATGAAAACCAGATAAGTTAAAGGAGAAGAAGAAGTTCCTTAACGGATGAAAATAATAAATCTCAAAATTAAGCGAGGGAGAGATCGTTTCTATTGTCAACATGCAAAAAAAAAAAAAGAATAATGAATGAGAGAGATTGCCTGCGAGAGAGCTCGAGCACTCGAACCCTTTTCGCCTGCGAATCATCAGAGCTACCCAGAACTGCAAGTATCCCACACATGATCTCTCACTCGCACTAAAAAAACAGAAAGGGACGGACGGAAAGAAAGGCAGCTGGTGCGGCGAACTGAAAAGTGAAAAGTGAAAAACACGTATACAGCTCAAGTATCCCAGAGACGTCTATTTATAGCAAAAGTTCTGCGATAGAGGTGGCCCCCCCTACTGGCTTAAACGACGACGTTACCTCGCGTCATGTGGAAGAAAGAATATGCCCTATGCCCCTAATAACATTCATTGCTTAATCCCTTCCCAGTTCCCCCACTGGAACCACCGGATGATCAGTCTCCCTCTCGTCGATGATCGCCACGTTGCGTCACCTGGTTCGTTGTCTTCGCCTCTCCTCTCCCTTATTGGCTTAGTTCCCTATCTATAATTTTCTGCCTCTACTTTCTTGGAGACGTTTATCCGTTTGTAGTTAGGTGGCGCCTGTTCTTAACGCTGAGTTGCGAACACAATTACATCTCATCTCTTGCTCAGATTTATTTGGGCAGTCCGGCCACCCTACTACTGACGTGGATTTGATACGGATAGATGCTAATGTGGATAAGGATGTAAAGTTGGGTATCGTGTCTTTCCCGGCATCATAGATTTATTTGGAAGTGCAAATAATGGAACTGAAAGTGCTGTGCGTCTCTCACTCCACTACATGTGACTCTGATATAACTCTTCTTCGTTCGTTTGACTTTGAAGTGAAATCTGCTTCTCATACAGCGCACCTCACACCGACCTTACAGGCAAATCCCCATGTATTGAGAAATGAAAATATTTTTTATAAATAATAATACATAAGTATGAGGGATGTTCTTGACATATGGTTCTTGTGAGATTGGTGTAAGGAGCAGATCTGGTCTTAGTTCATTTGAGTCAGAGTGGCCCATCAGGTTATCAAGCCAAAGCCAAAACGAATCCGTGGATCTGCTATACAGTTGATGTGAGTAGTAGATCCAGTCTCAACTAAAACAAGATTTATGGTCAGTTTGATTCATAGTAATAGGGGTTTGGCAAAATTAGAATCCCATTCCTAGGAATGGCATTCTCCCATTTGAGGGAATGACCATTCTCTCCTCCTCCTTTGGGAATAAAATCCCATTCCAAATGATTCTAATATTTCCATTTTAAATGATGTCTGAAGTCTAAACAAAATAGACTATAGAAATAGGCGATTTCAAGTCTGATTGTAAACCAAATGGACCCTTAGATTGTAGACTAGATGGTTAGAAGGATGCAAAGTCCGGGAGGGTCTATCTGGACAATCCATTTTTAGACATTACAATGGTGCATATTGATGCAACACAACATGACTACTCCCTATTGGAGGATGATCTGGCTTCCAATCGAGCAGCGAGTTAGAGGAATCTGCAAGACAGTGGATCAGAGAACCTGGGGTGGCTAACCCGGCGAGGTCGGTCCGATGCTTAAGTTAGTATAATCTGGTGCGAGCTGAAAGCTTTGAGAGCTAGAGAGCTAGAGAGCTAGAGAGTAGAAAAATCACACGTACCTTGTGTCATTGAGGTTGGTGCCTTTATATAGTTAAGCTCTCGCGGGTTTTGCGGATCGGTTCCAGAATCTTCGTCCTAAGGGGATCCATTTCCGCTTTAATTGGGGAGTAACGTATCAATTAATAATGTTTATCAATTCCGCCCGATTCAGGCGGGGAGAAGATTAGGCCTGCCGTTACGCGGCCTGATCCCGTGAGGTTCGGGGTCTACTGGAGAAACTTCCAGAGTTATTACGTTGCAGTTCGGGTTGATAGCCCCGAGCTGATACTTCGGTTCTTTAGTTCCAAACTGGATTGAATTCTGAGGTGACCCTGTGCTGAGGTGACCGAACACCCGAGCTCAAACATTGCGAACTAGTCTTGCTAGGCTGAGCTGTCATCCCTTGGTCAGGTCATGTCCACGTGTCCCCTTCTCGCTAGGTGGGGACATCTGACAGAGTTACTACATCTCTCCTCGCCCTGGGTTCAAAATCCTGTTCGATAGCCCGAACAAAATACCGGCCTGGAAGAGGAGATACTTTTTTGTCCGAAACCCTGAGGGGTGGCCCTTCCCGACTCATTGGCGGGTGGCCATTAAAGACCCCAGGGTGAGGCTAGATGAGGAGACTAGGGCGGTCGTTAACACCTGGAGGGACCTCGGCCTGGAGATGAGAGATTTCTTGGCCGAGGAGAAGCTTGTGCAAGCTGGGCTGAGCCCTCCTGGTAGGCCTCCACCTCGGTGCTCATATTCTTTTTTATTTTGAATTTTCTTTAGTTCGCGACTAACCTTTTCTTTTTCTCTTGCAATAGCCATGTCAGAGGTCAATGCAGAGAACTTTCTGAGGAGCTTCCAAAGAGGAAAAAAAAAAGGAAGGCCTCGCCGGGAGGCCGGTCCTTCTGCCCCTGTCCCGCCCGAGGTCGCTACGTCGGAGCCGATTTTTGCCGAGCTTCAGAAGGAGGAGGTCTATCCCCGATCTCCTATCGTGGACTTGGATGAAGACCAGGACAAAGGAGCTCCGCCTCGCAAACCAGAGAGCACTTCCGCGCCCGAGCCTCAGCTCTTGAAGGAAAGCATTATGACCCCTCGGCTCGGGCTCCTCAAGAGTAAGGATGTTGTATTTCCTACCGAAGTCACGGAGTGGGCTGACATGCCCACAAGCCAGCTCGGAGGCTGAGCTGCCAGCTACTGTATGGTGGTGAGTATTTTACCTTTATACTTCATTTCCTTGTTCGCTTTTTAAGGGTACTTACCTCTACTTTCTTTTTGCCAAGTGAACTCTGTCATTCACTCGTTGGTCTACCAATCCGATGTCCGCCTGAAGCGAGCTTGGGAAGCCGAGGAGAACGCTTGGAAACTTTATAGCGAGCTAGACTTAGCTCGGGGTGAGGTTCTTTAGGCTAAGAAAGGATCTCGGAGTCAACAGGAGCTGATCTTGGCACTGACTGAGGAGAAGGAGAAGCTCCAATACGAGAACAAGAACCCCATGCGATGATCAAAGAGTGCACCAAGATCTTCGAGACTGTCATTCAAGAGGCACGAGCTGAGGAGAGATAGCGCGCCATCGAAAGCTTGAGGGAGTCTCCGGAGTTCCATAATCTCCAAGTCTAGTATAGATCGAGCTCTTACCAGTCTGGCTTCAAGCTATGCAAATGGCTGATGTGATAGAAGTTTCCCGAATTGGACCTTGGAGTTGTTTTCATGTCTGACCTCACTATCGAAATGGCGAAGGCGGCCAACGAAGAACCAAGCTCCTCCAAAGAGGAAAGCGACGATGAAGTCCCTGAGGTGGGCCCATCAAGTCGAGAGGACGCGGAGGAGGATCGCATGGAGACTGACATACTCGGTAGTTCGGATGCATGATTCTTGCCTCTTTTCTTGGACCTTTATGATATACACCACGAGCCTTCGAGCTTGGTTCATAGTGAAAGTTTCTCTCTTTTTTTTGTACTCAAAACTTTACATTAATGAAATACAAGTATTTTGGCTATCTCTATGTGAAAATTTTTCTAAGTGTAAATAACTTTCGAACTAGCAAACTAAACCAAATAGGAGCAAATTTTTTTTTCTAAGTTTTGGTTACCCTGAACTGTTGAGCTAACGAGCTGGACTACGAGTAGGGATAATCGGAGTAAAATTTTTTCTAAGTGTTGGTTACCCTGAACTGTCGAGCTAACGAGCTGGACACCGAGTAGGAGTAACTTCGCATCATTGTACGCTGAGGTGGGCGGACACTGTAGGGTATATACTCGACATGTCTGCACACAGGCTACTCGCTTAGGCGTCGGTTATCCCTTAGTGCCGAGCTATCAGGCCCGACTTCAAATGGGATCAACCTGTTGTTATATGCCAAGGTGGGCTAGACATAGTAGGGTTTGCACCTGAACTGTCTATGCCTCAGGCATGAGAACTGGTTTGCCTATGCCAAAGAGGCAACTAAGACTTGTCTGCCTATGCCGAAGAGGCGACTAGGACTTGTCTGCCCATGTCGAAGAGGTGACTGAGACTTATCTGCCTATGTCGAGGAGGCAACTAGGACTTATCGTAGTGCCAAGGTCTTATGTCATCTTGGCATCATGGCCCTTGGGCTTCTGGAGTGATTCGCAGTCCTCTCTCCAGTTCGGTGGTCATAAGTACCTTCTTAGGTTGCCAATGTTCCAAGCTTGAGGTACTTGCTTCCTTTCCAAAGTCTCGAGCTTGTACGTATCTTTCCCGAATACTTGTCTTACTCGGTACGAACCTTTCCAATTCGGTTCGAGCTTACCAACGCCGGGTTCAAGTACCATATCCTTCTGAAGAACTAGGTCGCCGATGCGGAAGTGTCACTTTTTTACCCGGGCATTATAGTACCAAGCTACTCTCTGTTGGTAGGCTACAGTTTGGATGTACACCAGGTCTCCTACCTCTTCTACCAGGTCTAGGTTGGTACAGAGCTCGTCATCATTCGTCTCCTTGTCATAAGGTTCCAAATGTAGTGTAGGCACCTCGATTTCTATTGGGATCACCACTTTTGTGCCGTAAGTGAGGTTGAAAGGAGTCTCACTTGTGACAGTCTTGATGGTAGTCCGGTAGGCCCAGAGGACACTGGGTAGTTTGTCTACCCACAACCCCTTGGCTCGAGCTAAGCGAGATTTCAGTCTAGGAAGTATGGCTTTGTTAGTGACTTCCGCTTGCCTGTTCGCCTGGGGATGTGCTACCGAGGTGAAATTTTGTTGAATTCCCATTTCGGCACACAAATTCTAAAATTTAGTTTCCTCAAACTGCTTTCCATTATCGGAGATGAGTACCCGAGGTAGCTCGAAGTGACATACTATGTTCTTCCAAAAGAAGTTTTGTATGTTGCGGACTGTTACTGTTGCCAAAGGTTCAACTTCCACCCACTTCATAAAATAGTCTACTGCTACGACCAGAAACCTCCTCCGTCCTATCGCTGGCGAGAATGGGCCAAGGATACCGATTCCCCACTACGCGAAGGGCCATGGGCTAGTGAGGTATTTTAGATTGGCAGTAGGTCGGTGGTGGATGTTGGTGTGCCTCTGACACTTGTCACACTTCTGGATGAGCTCAAGCGCATCTGCCTTCATTGTGGGCCAGTAGTAGCCTTGCCACAATGCCTCGTGTGCGAGAGCCCTGTCCCCAAGTGTCCGCCACACAAGCCTCCATGGGTGTCGTGGAGTACGTACTTGGCCTCTAAGGGTCGCAAGCAACGCAAGTAGGGGAGCGTGAAGAACCTTTTGTACAGCTGTCTGTATATAAGGACGTACTTAGCTGACTGGCACTCTATCCTTCGGGTCACGTTACATTCTGCAGGGAGGGTTTCGTGAAGCAGGTAACTAACGAGTGGGTTGATCCAGCTCGGTTCCGCTTGTGCTACGTGAGCGGCCTCTCCTTCCCCCTCGAGAATGCTAGGCCGAGGTAAGTTCTCTATATACACAGTCAACATAGTGTCACTGCTTATGCTGGCTAATCGGGACAAGGCATCGGCCTCAGCATTCTCGGACCTCAAAATTTGTCTGATGAAGTAGGAAATGAAGCCGCACAAGATCTCTCTAACTTTGGCCAAGTAAGCCGCCATAGTGGGGTCGCGAGCTTCATACTCATCAGTGACTTGGTTGACCACAAGTTGTGAGTTGTTGCATATGATGAGGTGCTTTGCCTTCATTTCCCTTGCTAGGGTTAGCTCGATGACCAATGCTTCGTACATTGCTTCGTTGTTTGATGTCGCGAACCCGAACCAGAGTGTGTATTCTAGCTTCACCTTGCTTGGGTCGTACAGTATCATTCCTGCACCGCTTCCTTGCTAGTTGGACGAGCCATCAACGTGGAAAATCCAGGGCTCCTCGTCTCAAGTCAAACCCGCTCTGATAAGGACCGGGGCCGCACTGGCTGAAGCTTCCATCATGTCATCGAGCTCGGTCAGCTCGGGAGTTGCGGTACTGAATGTGCATTCCGCCACAAAATCAGCCAAGGCTTGGGCTTTGATTGCCGTCTAAGGTTCATGCCAAATGTCATCCTCACTTAGTTCGATAGCCCACTTGGTCAATCTACCAGACACCTCGGGCTTGAGCAGAACCTGTCTTAGAGGCTTGTTGGTGAGGACAACGATGGTGTGTGCTTGGAAGTATGGATGAAGCTTACGAGCAGCTATGATTAGTGCGTATGCTAGTTTCTCGATCTCTGGGTACTTGGTTTCTGCATCCTGCAAAACTTTGCTAATATAGTAGATGGGTCATTGGACCCGATCTACCTCTTTGATTAGTACCGAGTTGACCACCTCATCACTCGCGGAGAGGTACAACTTTAAAATATCCCCTTCCTCAGGTCGGGTAATAATTGGGGTGGTACCTAGGTATCTCTTCAGCTCATCGAAAGCGAGCTGACACTCTGCATTCCATTCGAAGTCCTTACTCCTTTTTATGGCTTTAAAAAAGGGTAGGCAGTGATCTGCTGACTTGGACATAAAGCGGCTTAGGGCGGTTATTTGGCTAGTCAACCTTTGAACCTCTTTTATTTTGCGAGGTGGTTTCATATCTAAGATGGCCTTTATTTTTTCCGGGTTGGCTTCGATGCCACGTCGATTGACTATATAGCCTAGAAATTTACCCGAGGTGACTCTGAAGACACACTTGTGGGAATTTCATTTCATTTTATATTTTTGTAAAATATGTAAAACACTTTGTAAATCATCCAACAAAAAGTTTGAAAACTGGGTCTTCACAACCATGTCATCAACATAACATTTGATTTTATTATCGATTAACGGCTAAAAAATTTTATTTACAAGGCATTGAAAGGTTGCCTCAACTTTTTTTAATCCGAAGGGCATGACCTTGTAGCAATACAACCTGAGCTCAGTTATAAAGGTAGTTTTTTCTTCATTGGAGGGGTCCATCCTAATGTGGTTATAACCAGAATAAGCGTCCAGGAAGCTTAGCAACTCATGCCCTGAGGTCGTGTCCACTAGGCAGTCGATCTTGGGCAGTGGGAAGCAATCTTTCGGGCAGACTCTATTAAAGTCGGTGTAATCGACGCACATGCGCCACTTGTCGTTGGCCTTTTTTACCAAAACTGGGTTATCTACCCAGCTCGGGTAATGGACTTCCCTGATGAAGTCTGCCGCTAGGAGCTTCCCGACCTCTTCATCGACTACCCTCTAGCGTTCCGGGGTGAGGTTGCGCTTCTTCTGTCTAATCGGCCTGACTAAGGGGTCAGTATTTAATTTCTGAGTTAGAATTTTGGAGTCTATTCCATGCATCTCTGTCGCAGACCAAGCAAATATATCTAAGTTTTTAAGTAAGAAGCTTACTAGTTGGGAGCGAAGTGGCTCGTCGATTGAAGCACCGATCTGGAGAGTCTTGGCCAGGTCATCGGTTGAGACCGGGATGTGGACCATTTCCTCTGTTGGGGTAGCTTGCTCGTCAGCATACTCTGCTGGTCGCTCAAGTTCAACATCTGCCGCTAGCTTTGCCTTCCCCTTGAGGGAAGGTACGTAGCATTTGCGAGACTCTAGCTGGTCACCTCGCACAAATCCTACTCCGTAGTCCATTGGGAACTTCATCACCAGAGCAGGTGGATACTACCGCACGTAGGATGTGTGTAATGGGTCGACCTACTATGGCGTTATAGGGAGAGGGAGTCGCGACCACCAAAAACGCGTGATCAAACCTTGCAATATTTGGCCACGTGCTAACCTCTACAGGTATTGTCACTCGTCCAAGAGGTCTAACCTCCTCGTTGCTGAAGCCTACCAAGGAAGTGTCTGTCGGCTTTAGGTCACTTTGCTATAGCTGCAGCTTGTCGAAAGTGTCCTTGAACAGTATATCTGTCGAGCTGCCTGATTCCACCAAGATACACTTAACTTCGAAGTCGTTGAGCCTTAGCTTTATCACTAGAGCGTCGTCGTGAGGATACTGGATCCCGCGCGCATCATCCTCTGTTAAGTAGATTGGTTCTTTCTTCATTTTGTAGTTCGCGGACTAAGGTTTGTCCGTCTGCCGATGTACACCCTACGATGATGGACCCACCAGTAATCATATTGATTACCCTGCGGATCAATCTCTCCTCAGGCAACTGTCATGGTGGCTGCTCGTTCTACCTACTGGTCTCAGGGGCATTCCTTCTCTGGTCCCCCTGTCGGTTTGCTTGCCGATCTGCTTGTCCTCTCTCTTCTCGCTATACAAAGTTTTTTAAGTATCCACGGTGAATGAGTTCATCGATCTCATCGTGGAGGTTCCTGTAGTTCTTCGTGCTGTGCCCGTGGTCTCTATGAAAATGACAGTAGACATTATGGTTTCTTGTTGCAAGATCTCCCCTCAACTTGGGAGGCCATTTGATGAAGGAGGTGTCCTTGATGGCCATTAGGATTTCTCCTCACTTAGCGTTGAGTAGTGTGTAGTTCATCCTTTCAACAAGTGGGAGATCGACTTCTATATTTGTTTCTTCCCCTACTCGGGGACTTGCTCTTTCTTCTTTTGTGTCTGCCATTACTTGTGTTGTCATTGCCTCTTTTTCTTTTTTCTATCGGGTTGTCAGTCTTCTGGTTAATTTCCTCTTCGGTGCCGATGAACTGATAAGTTAGCGAGGAATTTGGTGATGTCTTTGGGTTTATTGGCCACCACATGCCATTTAAACTCCCTGTGAGTTAATCCTTCTTAGTTGTCGTGAGTCTTACTGCCGGGTCTAAGTCTGGGATCTGCAGGCAGATGTCATTAAAGAGCTTAATGTAGCTTCTAATCGACTCTCCTTCTCTCTGAACCACGTTGAGAAGGCTTTCTTGTGACCTCGGGCACTTCTTGTTGGTGATGAAGTGCGAGGTAAATAAATCTGTGAACCGCAATCAGCTCTTGATCGATCCCAACGCGAGGTTTCGATACCAGGTCCGAACTACCCTTTTAAAGGTAGCGGATAAGGCCACACACATACATGACTCATCAGCCCCAGCCAGGTGCATCTGGGACTGGAAAGAGTCCACATGATCATTAGGATTGAAGGACCCGTCATACTTGTCCAAGGGAGGTATCTTAAAATCTTTGGGCATCTGGGTTACCAAGAGTTCTAGAGACAAGGGAGACGACCTGAAAAGTAGGGAAGGAGCGGCCTTTGTAGCAACCGAGCTCGCTTCTTCCTTACCTTTAGCTTGCCCTTCTTGTTGGTTTGGTCTCGTTGGCTGGCTGTTCTGAGCTGATGTACGACGTGCCTTATGACGCCTCCGCTATTGCCTCTTTACTGGCTCAACATTAGTGCTACTGATTTCAGTGTGCTCTAGTATCGTTCTGCCGTGAGGTAGCTCTTGGTTCCTTGTGGGATTTTGGGGCTGGCTATCATGGGCGGAGAGGCCTTGTCTTGAGTTTGCACCCCGAACCCCAAACTGGTTACCTACAAGCGACCCATCGTTCTCTTGCTGTGAATGCCAAGGAAGATTGGCCCTATGAGGTTGAGTATCCCCGGACCTGTTTCCGAGGTTCCCTTGTGAGGCAGATGGAGTAATCTGACCGTCTCTCCTCCCACGGGGGGAGACTTGACTCCTGGGAGGAACTGGGACTTGGGAAGTCTCTTCGCCTCAGTGGGGAGATCGGATGACATCCTGGTTGACACAAGGTTGGTTCTGATTCTGCTGGGCTCTTGGGTACCAAGGTGGAATTGATTGTTAGTTCTGCGGCAGTGGAGGGAACTGTTGCTGGTACTGCTGGTAGAAGAAGTACTGTTGGTACTATTGGAATTGTTGAACATGTTGCATTTTAACCTAGATGGCCCAAACACATTGCACCAGGTCATTGAATTGGGGGATGGTGAACTGTGTGGTGCTCAGTGACATGGTCAGCGTTGGAACCCCAGCCGTAGTAAGCGGGATGGTGAACTGGCTGACGCACACTAAAGGGAGTTGGGGTTGTCCCTCGGAGACGTTCATCTCGCTGCTTTGTCCGACATGACTGGAAGATGCCATTGATGTAGAAGAAGGTTGATAACTTGTAAGAGGGATGACTTCTCGGTCGATTCCGACGGCACAAATTGATGCAACACGACCTGACTACTCCCTGCTAGAGGATGATCTGGTTTCCAATCGAGCAGCGAGCTAGAGGAATCTGTGAGACAGTGGATCAGAGAACCCGAGGTGGCTAACCCGGCGAGGCTGCTCCGATGCTTAAGTTAGTATACTGTGGTGTGAGCTGAAAGCTTTGAGAGCTAGAGAGTAGAAAAATCATGCGTACCTTGTGTCATTAGGGTTGGTGCCTTTATATAGTTGAGCTCTCATGGGTTTCGCGGATCAGTTCCAGGATCTTTGTCCTGAGGGGATCCGTTTCCACTTTAATTGGGGAGTAACGTATCAATTAATAAAGTTTATCAATTCCACCTAATTCGGGCAGGAGAAGATTAGGCCTACCATTACGCGGCGTGATCCCATGAGGTTCGGGGTCTACTGGAGAAACTTCGGGAGCCGTTACATGGCGGTTTGGGTTGATAGCCCCGAGCTGATACTTTGGTTCTTTAGTTTCGAACTGGATTGAATTTTGAGGTGCCCCGATACCGAGGTGACCCTATGCCGAGGTGACCGAACACCTGAGCTCAAACGTTGCGAATTAGTCTTACTAGGTTGATCTGTCATCCCTTAGTCAGGTCATGTCCGTGTGTCTCCTTCTCGCTAGGTCGCGCCAAATCACCCTTCATCACATATGATGTGAGAGACAAAAAACGAAGTGAGTTTTGATAGTTTAATTTGTGTATGTATGCCCCATCCCAAAGATCCAAGGGTAGCGACAGGGTGGCAGAGGGGAACCATGGGCCTCCATGCCTTAACAATCCCCACAATCTCTATTGATATTTCACTTATACTTTGCTCCCCAAAATCAACGTTAATTAACATAAAATCCTGACTCCAAAGATAAGATATGTAACTGAGACAAGTAAAGAAAACCTAAACCTGAATCATCATCATCATTATCATGTTATATGGTGTTAGAAAATTGGTCGTCAAATTGAACTACCTACACCTGCGTGGGTTAAATTTAATGTTGACGGAGGCACAAGGTTAAATTATTCCACCTACAGTTTCTTCATGATAATAAGTTCATTGAACTTAATCCCCCATAATGTATCATATGCAACACAAAGAAAAAAAAAAAGAGAAGAGAAAAGGAAATGCAAAAGTCACATACTTTTTCCGTGAATTTTGGCAACGCACTACAAGGCATGGTGCGAATTTCCAATCCAATCCTTACGAGCTTGGCTTCGGTCAGTGCAATACCCATTTGAAGAATATCTTTATATTTATATGTTTTATTTTATTGGAAGATATTCCCTATGTAGGTTGTAAAAGACCGTTTCAATAGTATTAGCATGGATTTGCATTGATCGATACTTAATTTAGGGATGCAAATAGATCATATCAGATTTAAATCAAGGTATATTTAAATATGATCCGACACTTTTCATGTTTGATTCGATCTGATCAGATCTGATAGGACTCAATTTGAATTCGAATCCTATCGATAAGTTGGATCTTCAGATCTGATATGATCCGACTTGTTTTCTTTAAAATTAATAAATTGTTAAAAGAAAATTAAAATATACTAATTTAAATAAAGTAAAAACTAAAATACAAATATTTTTTTTAATTATTTTCATCATATATACATTTTTATGTAAAAAATAAATAATATAATAAATTTATAAAAATATAATATAAAAAAATATATTTATAAATAAAAAATAGCATATTATATATATATATATATATATATATATATATTTATTTATTTATATTTATATATATAACATGTATCAGATTGGATATTCCCGAATCAAATAGGGAGGAGGGATCTAGATCCGAATGGGAAGATTCGAATTCAACCAAATAGGATCAAACCTCAGATCATGATCTGATCCATTTGCACCCCTAGCCGAACTCAGCCTCATACATTCATTTTGTTGTAAGAATAACTTCGTTTCTATATTTCCTAATTCCTTGAGAAATTGAATCTAATCCAATTCAGATGATCAACTTGTGATCTCAAAATCATATTCAATGTAAAAGAGCAAAATGAAATCCATCAACCTCATCTGGCTGTTAATTCCTCATGCTAATCAAAAGTTAAAATAATTGAAAAGTCAAAATATCACAAGTTAGAGCTCACAGCCATATCCCACCGTGAATTGAGAACATCTTCCTATAAATAATAAATATAAGTATAGGAAATGTTCTCGATGTACGGCTAAGACATGCTGTGAGGTTGGTATGAATGTGTTGTGGAGGAATTGCGACTAGGACAAATGTGATATTTATTCTGTACTTGTCATGTGGGTGCTGGCAGTGGTCTCCATTGTCTAGGGGTTTAAATTATGTGATGTGATAGGTTCTGATTTACAGATTATATAATTTTTAGGGCTAAGTAGACTGGGCTCCACCTTAGAAATCTGAAATTACAGTCTCCTCCTAGCGTTTGTTTGGCATTGTTGTTGTTGCTCCAGAAAATGACACTACATTAGTGTCATGTAGGAGAAAATGGTGCTCCAGGAAACAGCCATCTGTTTGGAACCCTTTTTCTCTAGAAAACAGTGCTCCAAGCCACGCCTTGGAAATCGGGAAGGCATGGCTTGGAGCAATGCCAAATTTGGCGTTTCCTGGAGCTACAACTCATTGTTACCAGCAGGGCAGTGATGTGGCAGTGGATAATGGGTAGAAGTGCAGAAAACGTTTCCTGGAGTATTGGTACCAAACAAAAAAAGTAGTTGTTGCTCCAGGAAACGTCCTACCTAGCAGCAACGATTCCAAACAAAATAAAAACGACGCTTCCAACCCACACATCAGCAGCACCGTTTTTCTCATCTGCAGCGTCAGTGCCAAACATATACCTAGTCTACTAGGTAAACATTTGAATAAAAAAATTGGTTTGGTTTTCTTAGAGATGCCTTAAAAATTTTGATTTATGGTATATACTATATATATATTTTCGGCTAAGAAAATTGAAGATTTTTTTATAGGGTTTGAATATAATACTGGAAAGACATGATATGGGAAAAACTTAAGCCAATCAAGTAATATCATAAAAGAGGTGATCAATCGGATGAAAAATGAAACAATGAAACTGAAGAAACTGAAATTGAAATTGAAAAATTTTATTTGGTTTTTCAATTTTAACTGAACAATGCTTGTCTCTAATTAGAGTCCAGTTAAAACCAATTTGATATACTAGGGAAGGTTGAACAATTGAAGTATGAATCATGCCCAAAGCCCATGGCCATCCTCATTCCAACATATGATTTTGTTATGGCAAATAGGAAGAACTGCTAGGGCTGTCAATGGGTTGCTTTTGACCCAAAACAACTCGATCCGATTATATTGGTTTCTGTTTTTGTTCTCAGTCAATTCAGACCCAAATTGATCATGTTTATCTAATTTTCTTGAAATTTTTTATTTTGTTTTATTTATGATGTAGCACAATCCGGTCACTCCTAGCTGGCGTTCGCGGGGCTCCTGAGATGTACCTGAAATGAGAGGAAGGAGGAAGAACTCCCGGGGGTTTCCTGGCTTGACAAAAAAGAGATTCAAGTCGCGTCTAGATTACGTGCGAACTTCACGCGACTTGGATTTCGCAGACGACAAAAACGTGCTAAATCGTTTTTGCCTCGAAGAACCTGCGGTTGCGGCTATAAATAGGGGGTCCCTTGGCCATTTTCTTCGCCACAAAGCTTTCATCGTTAGTGTTTGAGCTCGCGCCAGGGGTTTCTTAGCTCGAGACCTCCAATTCATTCTGTTCTTCCAGTCCGGTTGTGTTTCTTCGGTGAGTCCTCCCGAGCTTTCCTTTCCCTTCTAGTTTGTTTCTTTCTGTTAGTTCGGTATGTCGTCTAGTGTAGATAGTCTCATTGACGAGCCCGAGGTAGGTACATCGGCTCGGGATGTCCCCTCTACTACCTAGTCGTCCGAAGCATGGGTAGCTTCGGGTCATCTAGCGTCCACCTCCCATCGAGGTCGGGAACCATATCAGTTTGGGCCTTCTATAATGACCTCAGAGAGGCTTCAGGACCTCATACAGAGGTTCCGCCTCCCTAGCGAATACTCATATAGTCTTTCCACCGGCAACTTCCCACGGGAGCATGGTCCCAACGAGATCGTGATCTTTAGGGAGCAACTGATAACCGGGCTAAAACTTCCACTTCACCCTTTAATTGTTGAGGTGTTGGTACACTTTAACATTACCCCGGACCAACTCCACCCGAACTCCATACGGGTTTTAAACTCATGCACAAGCTCCCGAGCATAGTCCCAGCTTGGAAGCGGGACTACTTCGTAGTCCGGAGCAGCATGGGGTGACCCTTCCCCACCGATTGGAGGATAGCCGTTCAAGACCCTGGTGTCATCCTGGACGGGAAGACCAAGAAGGAGCTCCAGTCACTAGCTAAGCTCGGGTTGCATTATAAAGACTTCACTTCTAAGGAGAAGCTCGTCCAAGTGGGCTTGAGTCCGGGTAGGTTTTCCCCACTTCGACTTTTTTGCTCATATATTTGCTTCGGGTTATTGATGTCGTATTTCGCCGCAGGTCCCATGGAGGCGAAAAAGATAGAGAACTAGAAGCTCTTCCACTAGATGAAGAGGAAAAAGTGTGTGGCAAAGAAGGCGCACGTTGGGTCCCCGCAAGCTTCAGCGGAACCTCGACTTCCGTAGACTTTTGTCTCAAGGCCCGAGGTGGTAGTCATGCCCGCCATCGACTTGGAATAGGGGGTTGTGCCTAAGGGGCCCGAGGTGATGGCGGAACCTGCCGTTAAGCCCGTCGAGCCCGTTACCAAGCCCACCCGACTGGCTAGAGAAAGCGTTGCCGAGGCTAATGCTGCTACTGTCGGGGCTCATCCTGCCGATGCTGCCGTCGAGACCTCCGAGAGTTCCACTCACGATGTGGAGATGACGGCTTCCAACTCGAAGGGTCAGGGAAGCCAAACTGTCCTGAACCCCCAATGCAGCCTGAAGAAGAGTGAGCTGGCTACATACTCGGGGAGGGCCGCGAGTGAGCCGAACTCACTCCTGGTTAGCTCGGTGCCCGAGCTGCCACTCATACTATGGTGGTGAGTCCACTTCTTTTTTTTTGGTCTCCCTCTTACCCGGTTCTCCTTTTTGCAGGTGAACTCCGCCATTCATGCCTTGACCCTCCAATCAGAGCGACATCTAAGGCGGGCTCTGAAGGCTGAGGAATCATCTTGCGCAGCCCATACTGAGTTGAGGGCAGCTTGTTGTCAGGTTCACCGCTTGGAGAGTGACGCCTCGGCTTAAAAGAGTTTCATCAAGGTGTTAATGTCAGAGAAGGGAGAGTTGGCTCGAGATAAAGATAAGTTGAGGGCCGAAGTGAACGGTCTCAAGGTCGGTCAAGAGGCCTTAGGGCTCGAGGTGAGCAGCCTCAAGGCTGAGCGGGATGCTCTGAGGCTTGAGGTACAAGGCCTCAAGGAAGCAAAAGGGAAACTGGAGCATGAAGTGAAGTACCTCCACGAGGATATGAGGGAGAAGATTGCAATCTTCGAAGGTGCTCTTGAGGAGGCCAAGACCCAGGCCACCATTGACTACGTCAACTCTTCGAGATTCGATGCTGTGATGATGGGGGCCTATCGTAAGGGCTTCAAGCTCAGTCAGTGGCTGATCAGGCACCTCTACCCCGAGCTGGACACGAGTGCCATTACTACATCGCGGATTACTGACGACATCGCGCATCAGTCAAAAGATGACCCTGATTTCCAGGATGAAGGTCCCGGAGATGGAGCAGAGGATGTCAGTCTAGACACTGTCTCCGAGGGGTCCCTGATAGAGGCGGCAAGCCCCCGAAGTAGTTTGCCCTTTATATTTGTAACTTAATCTTTTCCCTTCCTGAACTATGAATGTACTATCCTAAGCCTTTGAGCTCGGGTAA
This sequence comes from Nelumbo lutea, assembly GCF_056320005.1. NCBI lineage: Eukaryota > Viridiplantae > Streptophyta > Magnoliopsida > Proteales > Nelumbonaceae > Nelumbo > Nelumbo lutea. The sequence continues at coordinate 46,679,911 of NC_142685.1, forward strand.
AAACTCTTGTACCTAAACTCTCTTTTTAATGAAATATAGTTTCTTTCGAGTATCTCTGAGTGTAAAAATACTTCTAAGTGTGAGTGGACTCCAAGTTGGTCGGTTTAATGTATAGGTTACCCAAGCTATCATGCCACTGAGCTGGCGGTAAGGGTAACTGTGTGAAGTTGTGTTACTTCGGGTTGCGCAGGTTACCCTGGACTATCGGGTTACCGAGTTGAGTAAGAACAGCAAGGGTATAGACACCGTAGGGTTTATACCCGAGCTATCTTTCCCTTAAGGGTTAGAGATAACTAGGTTTTTGTCAGTTTTCCATGTCGAAGTGGCAGCTAGGGCTTTCTTGTGACCCTTAGGCTTAAGAAGGGATCTGTAGTCTGCTTTTGGATTTCACCCAGGCCAAAGTGGCGACTGGGGTCTTCTTGTGGCCCTTAGGCTTGGAGAGGGACCTGTAGTCCGCTCCTGGATTTTACCTAGGCCGAGGTGGCAACTGGCGGCTAGGTCTTATGTGCTGAGGTCATGTTAGCTCGGTATTCTGGCCCTTAGGCTTAGGGAGTAGCTCGTGGCCTGCTTGATTCTTACATATAATATTGTCTTAGGTTGACAATATTCCATGTTCGAGGTACTTGTTTCCCTATGAGGGTCTCGAGCTCGTATGTTCCTTCCCCGAGCAATCATTTCACTCGGTAAGAACCTTTCCAATTGGACCCAAGCTTGCCAGTGCCAGGCTCAGGCACCATAACTTTACGAAGGGCAAGGTCGCCAACGCGGAGGTTTCGCTTCTTGACCCTGGCGTTATAGTATCGAGCTACTCTTTGCTGATAGGCTCATCTGCGTTTGTTTGATCAATGTATGTTTCTAGGCGCAACGTAGGTACTTTCATCTCTACGGGGATCACTGCTTCGGTGTCGTAGGTGAGATTGAAGGGTGTCTCTCCCGTGGCAGTCTTCTCCGTGGTCCGATAGGCCCATAGGACACTGGGTAGTTCATCTGCCCACAATCCTTTAGCTCGGTCCAGCCGTGCCTTTAGTCCGCGGAGGATGACTCTGTTCATGACTTCTGCCTGATCATTTGCTTGAGGGTGCATGACTGAAGTAAAATTCTGTTGGATCCCCATGTCTCGGCACCAGTCTTGAAATTTGATGTCCTCGAACTGCTTGCCGTTGTCGGAGATCAACTCCCGAGGTAATCCAAAGCGGCACACGATGTTCTTCCAAAAGAAGTTTTGGGCATTTCGGGCTGTGATCGTCACGAGGGGCTCAACTTCTACCCACTTGGTAAAATAGTCCACTGCCACTACTAAGAACTTTCTTCCACCCGTTGCTAGCGGGAATGGCTCGAGTAGATCGATGCCCCACTGTGTAAAGGACCACGGGCTGGTGAGATACTAGAGGTCGGTAGCGGGTTGGTGGTGAATATTGGCATGTCTTTGGCATTTGTCACATTTTCTAACGAGCTCAAAAGCGTCTGCCTTCATTGTTGGCCAATAATACCCTTGTCAGAGCGCCTTTTGGGCGAGGGCCCTGCCCCCCAAGTGCCCACCGCATAGACCCTCATGGGTGTTGCGGAGTACGAGCTTGGCTTCGGTAGGTCGCAAATAACATAAGTAGGGGAGTGTGTAAGATCTCCGGTATAGTTGTTCGTCTATCATGACATATTTGGTTGCCTTGCGTTGCACCCTTCTAGCTGCATTGCGGTCTGCAGGGAGGGTCCCGTGTAGCAAGAAGCTCGCGAGCGGGTCAATCCAGCTTGGCTCTGCTTGAACGACGGGAGCGACCTCCTTTGCCCCCCTGAGATTGCTATGCCGAGATAGGTCCTCTATGTACACGATTCTCATGGTGATGTCGCTGGTGCTGGCTAACCTGGACAGGGCATCAGCCTCGACGTTCTCTGACCTAGGGATTTGTCTGATAAAGTGTAACTGAAAGTTGAGCAGGGCCTCTCTAACTTTGGCTAAGTAGGCGATCATGGTTGGCTCGCGAGCTTCGTACTCGTCGGTGACCTGGTTGACCACAAGCTGGGAGTCGCTACAGATAACAATGTGCTTGGCTTTTACTTCTCTGACTAGAGCTAGTCCAGCTATCAACGCCTCGTACTCCGCTTCATTGTTAGATGTCGCGAACTCAAAGCGTAGTGCGTACTCCAGTTTTGTGCCACTTGGGTTGTGCAGAACTATCCGGCTCCGCTGCCCTGCTAGTTTGAGGAGCCATCTACGTGAAGGATCCATGGCTCCTCATCCCAGCTCGGGCTTGGCCGAACTAGGAGAGAAGCAACACTGGTTACTACCTCACGGGGCTCGGACTTGACTGACCTGGGAGCTTTAGGCTCACCTGAATTGGGAGCCTCGTGCTCAACCGGCCTGGGGGCTTCAGAGCTGAATGTGCACTCAGCGATGAAATCTGCCAAGGCTTGGGCCTTAATGGCAGTTCGCGACTTGTATTGGAGATTGTACTTGTTGAACTCAACGGCCCACTTCGTCAACCGACTAGAGACCTCGGGCTTAAGTAAGACTTGCCTCAGAGGTTTGTCAGTGAGAATGATAACAGTGTGAGCTTGGAATTATGGGCGGAGCTTCCGAGCTGCAATTACTAGTGCATACGCTATCTTTTCTATCTCCGGGTATCTCATCTCTGCTCCCTGCAATACTTTACTAACATAATAGATGGGTCGTTGGATCCGATCTACTTCCTTTATTAGTACCGAATTGACCACTTCATCGATCACTGAGAGGTACAGTTCTAAAACGTTGCCCTCCTCGGGCCGGGTTAAGATCGGCACACTAGCGAGGTATTTCTTGAGCTCGTCAAATGCGAGCTGACAGTCTTGGGTCCACTCGAACCCTTTGCTCTTGATTGCCTTAAAGAACGGCAGACAGCGTTCCACCATTTTGGACATGAAGTGGCTCAAGGCGGCTATGCGGCCATTCAACCTCTGAACCTCCTTCAACTTACGGGGTGGTCTCATGTCTAAGATGGCCTTAACCTTATCCGGATTGGATTCAATTCCGCACCGATTAACGATGTATCCTAGGAATTTACCCGAGGTTACACCAAACACACACTTGTTTGGATTCAATCTCATATTAAACTTACGCAAATTTTCAAAAACAGAATGCAAGTCTTGTATTAATTCATGTGAGAATTGAGTTTTGACGACCATGTCGTCTACATAACATTCTACTTTTCTGCCGATTAACGGCGCAAACAATTTACTTACGAGCCTTTGAAAGGTTGCCTCTGCGTTTTTTAAACTAAAGGGCATAACCTTGTAACAGTATAGGCCGAATTCAGTGATGAAGGCAGTCTTTTTTTCGTCCGCTGGGTCCATCTTGATTTGGTTATAGCCCAAATAGGCGTCCAAGAAACTTAGCAACTCATGCCCTGAGGCCGCGTTCACCAAACGATTGATTCTGGGGAGCGGGAAGCAGTCTTTCGGGCAAACCCAGTTCAGGTCGGTGTAGTCGATGCACATGCACCACTTGCCGTTGGCCTTCTTTACCAGGACAGGGTTGGCTACCCAGCTCGGGTAGTGGACTTCTCTTAGAAGTCCGCTGCGAGGAGCTTCTCGACTTCCTCGTCGACCGCTTTCCACCATTCTGGGGCTAGGTTGCATTTCTTCTGTCTAATGGGCCTAACTACAACATCAATGTTCAGCTTGTGAGTTATGAGTTCGGAGTCTATACCGAGCATTTTTTCCGCAGACCATGCAAAAATATCTAAATTTTGAAGTAAAAAACTTACTAGTTCGGATTGTAGGGGCTCTGGATGGAAGCGCCGATATGAAGCGTCCGAGCTTGGTCTGCTGTTGAGGTCGGGACCGCGACTATTTCTTCAATGGGTGCGGTTCGCTCTTCGCCTTGCTCCGTGGGTCGTTCCAGTTCGAGGTCATTGGCCACCTTGGCTTTCCCCTTTAGGGCGGCAACGTAGCACTTGCGGGACTCGAGCCGGTCGCCTCGCGCTACTCCCACATTGAAGTTTGTTGGGAACTTCATAGCCAAGTGGTAAGTGGAGACCACTGCCCGTAGGACATGGGTGATTAGTTGACCTACTATGGCATTGTAGGGGGAGGGGGTCGCGACCACCAAGAAGTCGTGCTTGAACCTGACCACACAAGGCCACGTGCCGACTTCCACAAGTACTGTTATTTTCCCAATGGGCCAGACTTCTTCTCCGTTGAAGCCTACTAAAGGAGTGTCTGTGGGCTTTAGGTCGCTTCTCTGCAACTGGAGCTGGTCAAACGCAGCTTTGAACAAAATGTCGGCTGAGCTGCCTGAGTCGACAAGTACACGCCTGACCTCAAAGTCGTTGATTCTTGCTTTATTACAAGCGCGTCATCGTGGGGGTAGTGGACTCCTCGCGCATCATATTTTGATGATTGAGACAATGATGGAGGGGAAGTAACTGTAAGATTTTTTGGAACTATAGGGGTGGTTTTTATTAAAATGAAACTTCAGGGGAGGTTTTTATGATTGTCAAAAACCTCAGGAGAGGTTTTTATATTTTACACTAGTTAAGAATGTACTGAAAGACCTAATTAGATGATGTAAAATGAAAGATAAATTGCTGAAACTTCCCCTACAGTTTCTGACGGTTGCTAATTTGGTAATTGCAATCACCTCTCTTGAATTTTCTGATACAATTGCAAGTAGACCCCCTTTCTTATAATCAGCTAACAAGAGGCACAAAAATGTCAAAAATACCCATACAATTATTATTGAGTCTAGTTTCTATAAAAAGAAAAAGAAAAACAATCACAATAAGAAGAAAAGGAGAATTTAAAGTTGCACATTTACATTTGAGTGATTGATATGAAGGGAAACTTTGAAAATAAATCAATTTCATAAAAAAGATTGGAAGGGTTTGGGCTAATGATTCATATGAAGAGAAAATTTGAAAAATACACTTTAGTGAAAAGTAACTACATGGGTATTTTAGACATTTTCATACCTCTTTTAGAGGATTTTAACAAAGGGAAATCTACTTGCAATTATGTTATAAAGTTCAAGAGAGGTGATTGCAATTATCAAACTTCAAGAGAGATTTCAACAACAATAAAAAACTTCAGGGGAGATTTCAGCAATTTACCCTAAAATGAAAAATCTAATGTTTATTGGTCATATTCAATTGTTTCTGGGTCCAAAAATTACAAACCCTATCAAGTCCAGTTGTGGGTCCAGACCCAACCCATTGTTAGGTCGGTTTCGGCCCAGACCCAACCCATTGTGAGCCCAATGTAAACTCATTAACATTAAAACAAATCAATCCACAACTGGACCTTGGTAAGCTAATGAGGTAGAAGCTTAGCATGAAAATTCCCTTAATCTCTATAAATTTGAAAGGTGGGACATTGAGAAGGCATTAAGCAAGTGTGCAGAAGATTAATGAGTTGTGAGTTGTGTTGTATTTTTGAGTTCACTTTTACTATGAAAATGGACTGGTTTTGGGTTGGACCCATCCAAATCAAAATCAATTTGGATGGATTTGACAGACCAATAAGACATATTGAACGGGTCATATTGAATTGGACCAGTCCTAACTTAATGGTCCAAAGTATTTATTAGATTGGATTGGGCCTGGTCCATTGTAAAAGATAAGAATATAGATGTCAATGTATCAGGTTTGATTAAAACCGATTTAAATAGATTGAACAGTTTGGATATTGAATTGGACTAGCCCAAAATGATATAAAGTATTCATGGGATTGGATTGGACCTGATCCATCTATAAAGAATTCATATTAAACTAAATCATATTGCACCAAATCCGGTCCAATTGACACCCTTAATTCGTGGCCTTGGATATATCATTGTGGCCAAACCAAAGCGTCACTTCACCTAATTTAAGGTGGGCCCATAGCAATAAATCAAAACATTTGATTTAATTATTTTATTCCTTTTGGCTCAGTTTGGAAGGAGTACAAATATTTGATATATACTGTATAAATATATATAAAATAATACAAAATATAAGATATTACGCTTTACATTTTTGTATTTGTATTCCTTCCAAATGAAACTTTAACTACGACATTATCATAGCAAAAGTGTTTGTTTTATTTATTCTGTTTCGGATTTTTTTTTTCGTTTTGTCGAAGGATTTCACACTCAATTTTAACTAAAAGGCAAAGGAAAGTATTTAAAAGCTAGCCTACACAATAGCAAGTTGTTCTTGTTCTTGTTCTCTTTGAACCGCATGAAACCTGTCCAAGTGCACTGAATGTACATCAGAATTTGACCGAGTTTTTGCATTGGAATTGTTTGTCTGCTGTATTTTTTGTCACATGGAGGGATGATGTTACGATTTGAACTACGAACTAGACAACTCTCTCTATTGGAGGGATGCCATATTCCAGTCCACATCTGTCCTCTAGACCACCTTTTAGTGATGGATTTTACCAGAAAAAGTAGTCATAGAAACTTTCAATACCTAATTATTAAATCTGTCAAAAAAGGATTTATTATATCCAGGTGGCAAGGTCCACAAGGATTTTGGGCTCAAATTTCCCCCCTTAACAAAGAATAGTGAGAGTTCATTTTCCCACTGTTTGTATGTCAAAGGGTTGAAATGGGGTCGGAACCAATCTGCAGTGAATTAAAAAAAAAAAAAAACATTTTTAGCAATTAAAATTAAAAATAGGGTCTATCGTTTGCTGATTTCTCTCCATGTATAACTACATATAAACATATAAAAAGAAGCTTCCGCTTCAGAAAACCATCTCTCTCTCCATCCAATATCCATTGCATTCTAGTATGGAGTGTAAATGTACAAAACCAGATGACTAACTTGTTTGGAGATTATTCCCTCGAGAACCCATTTCTAGTTTTCTATGCAGTGGCTATTGTATATAGATATCATTCTGTCAACAACATAGTCAAGATGGATGTCACATCCTTGTTATGGGTATTTTCATGCTAAGGCGTTTGCCCACTCATCCGAGAGCATTCTTTAACCTAGGCCCAAGTCCAGTCAGTCCATGGCAAGTTGTCTACTCCCTTAGCCCAGGTATAACCAAATCAGCTTAGGCCACATTCAGCAAATTGGACCCTCCCCCTCAAACGTCTGCAGTCCATTCGAACGGACCGAGATGGTTTGTTACATCTATCCGGATTCTGGACCATCCAAAATGAAATTTGAGCTGGTTTAGGACTTGGGGCAATTTGATAATGACTGAAGTTGCTGAACTGAAGGAAATTTTAGATTCTGCTATATTAAGAAACCCACAACCTCCTTAAATATTTATTCATTAAAAAATAAAACAACAAACTTTTCAATTCAGCTACTTCAGCTGTTATCAAATGACCCTATTAACCCCAAAACTTTACTCCAGAGTCCAGATGAATGGATTATTAACTATTATTAAAAAGGAAGAAAAGAGATTAGGGGAGAACGTAGTCCACCTCCCCCTAACCCAAGATACAAAAACTCTCCCTTTCAAAGGAAGAGAACAAAAACGAGAAGAAAAAACACGACTATACATCAACAAAACAAAGCCATCACATTAACCGATGCAAAGATCGGGAATATGCATCTGAGATTCCCTAATCAAACTCAGAAATTCAGTATCTTTCCTCAAAGATAATTAATCTCTCTTCATCTACACCCAGATTTGCTAGAAAGTCAGCAAACCTATTACCTTCTATTAGAATATGTTTGAACATCACAAGAATAATTGCTATTTTTCCCACGATACAAGTCACACACTCCATGGATGGAAGGTGAGAATTCCCTATCATGGTTTCAACTAAACAAGGAGCTATTACTTGGTTGAATCCTTTGAGGGATGGCCATTCCTTGCCTTTCCTTCGGGAATGTAATCTAATCCTTGCTGATTTTAATTCTCATTTTCATATTTTTCTGAACTAAATAGATTATAGGAATAGACCATTTGAATTCTAATTCCAACTACAAATCAAATGGACCCTAAATTTGTAGATAAAACATTTTCTCCATATTAATTGAGCTTTTGCCAACTGCCACTCAACTTTTGAGTATTCCTTTCAGTTCCCACTTTCTCAGGTTTGGCTTTAAGAATTTCCTTCTTTATTAATAGAAAACTAAAGGTGTCATAGGGAAGCCAGAGAGAGAGATGAGGTCAAGCGAGATGAATCCACCAGCAATATAAGCATAAAATCGAGAAGAAAATAAGAAAATGATGAATGGAAGTTGGGTGCTAAAGATTTGGAGGGTCCCTGCAGTAGATTAACTAGCCTTGCAAGTTGCAACATTTACTTGCTTTAACTTGGAAAGAAAGCGATGTTTCAACCATTCAACTAACATTTATAAGTAGGGAACGAAGCAAGTACAGATGAGGGTCTGTTGCTCTGTACTGACTACTGAATGAAGTCGCTTGGCCTTTACATTTCTCAAATAGTAAGTTTTCTTAAGCGTGTTGTTGTCGCCTGTCAATTGTCTTATAGTCATGAGCGCCTTAAGTAGACTTGGTAAAAAGTTGACCCAACCTGTGGATCCGACCTGACCCAATCCAATTTAACCCGAACAATTTCGCGATAACATTTTTAAATTAATATTGACTCAGGTGGTGTTTGGTAATGTAGCGAATCAACGAGATAATCAATTTCAAAATACACCACACCACTTTAAGATGTTTTGCTATGACGTGGTGTGGATTAAAACCCACTATCTCATGGTGTGGATTACACCACACCCCAAAATATTGGCTGCATTATTATCTCGTGGTCACAACCACACCACAGGCCCCTCTCCCTATCTATTAATATTTATCTTATATCTAATTAATAATATTTATATTACCATTACAATTATTATTAATTGGTATTAAAAGTAGGAATTTTACTTTTTTATGTTTTCATTAATTTTAATAATTCTAGATTAATGTTTATTAATTATTTATCATGAATATATTAGTTATCTTATGTGTGTGTTTTATGTTTTTTATTACTTTTAATATTTTAGTCATTATTAATTGTTTGAATTCATTTGTTAATTTTTTTTTATTAATTTGTATTTGCTATTGTTAAATTAATCACATTTTAAATTAATTTGCATTTTGCTTAAAAAACAAAAGAAAAATTATTACTATAGATTGACATTGTGGATTATCTCACATTGTGTATTCGAGATAGACAGGACCAAAACACAAGGTGTGGACAGAACCGCACCACACCTTATAAAACGCCTCTATGGGTGTGGTGTGGTTCAGACTTCCTGTTTTTGTCCACAGTACAAAACACTGCTGTGGTATAGTGTGTTCTCAGCCAAACTACAGGTGCAGTGTGGTCGAGAATACATCACTCAATTTCTCATCCACATTACAGAACACCCCCTCAGATGGTTGAACAGTTCAAACTGTTTGAACCACATGGTTAAATCCACATTTTTGGTAAAAACCATTGACTTTTTCAAAGACCAGCTGACCCAAGTTGTTGAATCATTGACCTGTTTGATCCCTAACCTTAATATTTAGGATTGGGGTCTAGCCTTTGCCAGCCCAACCCGAATGGTGACCCAACTCAAAATGATCTGAAATTGCCCTGGCCTAACTTGAACCCAATCCGACCCAACCCAATTGTCTGGTCTAGCTGTAAGCCCGGGCTAGTGTATCCACTGCATGAGCCCATCCCAAGCCTCAAGTTTATCTTGCTAGCCGAAGCCTGAATGAACTTGGAAGATAACATAAAAATATATGGTTGCCCTGGTGCTGCTACTGGAACTTCACAAACACTCTCTCCCATAATGGAATAGACATATTCTCTCCTTTTCTTATTTAGACCTGGCCCAATGTCCCTGCAATTCTGGGTCCTAAATGGGCCCATTATAGTGAGTGTACTAGCCCATCAAATTGAGCTCAAACCTAAACCTAATATATCTATATTTGATAATCGATATGACTGTGACAATCGAGATTGAGCCCAACCCAAGCTGATTATCAGTCTTCCAAATTGCAATGGTTGTTGGTCGGTAGTAGTTGAGATAAAGGAAAGATCGTGCGGACACTCATCAAAGTTGGAAGAACATTCTGAATATCTTCCCTCTTCAAGTCACGTCTTAGCCGGACAGCAACAGTAAGGTTTGTGGCGACAGGCCCACAATGGAAGATCCATGCCTCCGTCTTACAGTTAACCACTTCAGGCAGTTCTTTCATCCCTTCGTTTTCTGACCCATGGACCACAGTTGAGTTCACTTTTCCACGTCAAATAATAGCTCTTGAATATTTATGTACTTCTCTTTATTTTTTTTCCAAGGAAAAAGGAGTATGCAGGGCATTGCCACATCAGCACATTCTGATTGCCACATCTGTTGCCATGTGTCAGAAATATATAGAAACAGGATTTTTGAAGGGGAGTGATTTGGGCACATTCCATTTTTCATAAAAGAAGTCATACTTCCAATAGTCAGTGTAAATGAATAAAAAAAATTAATTGAAAACGCCAATTTATGTATTCTTTTGTTTCTGTACTTAGATGATCAAGATCAAGGACAATCACTTTAATAAAAAATAGGTTGTGCCTACATCAGTGTTCTTCTAGAGTCCATTTGACAAAGATAATCACTTTCTTTTCTTTATGGCTTAATTTGTTTTCTGTTCTTTTCAGTTGTGGGTATGATGTGAAACTTAAGATTAAATAGCTGTCCATATTGTCTTAATTACTTTCTGTTCTTTTCCATTGTGGTTATGATGTTAATCTTATGATAAAATAGGCGTTCGTACATTATGATCCTCGTGATATCAAAATTTGATGAACAGAAGCAATATTCTTGATTTTCCATTAGGCCCAAGTTTGTTTGTAGTGCAATTTTATTTGCACTGGTGCAAAACATGGGATTGCAAATGAGTCAAATGCAAATGCAAATTCTGGTTTCTTTTTGTTCTAAGTTGTACTTTGTCTTGCTTGTTTGCAGAATGTAAATGAAGTAAAATAAAACACGAAACAAAGTAATGTAAATTTAAAGCAAAAGTAGACCAACATTTACATCCTTCTGATTTGCACTTATATTAATGCAAATTAAATTGCATTGCAAAAATAACGGAGGCTTGAAAACCCCAAATTGTTTTCACGTCTGGAAATGGTTATAAATGTGAAAGATTAGGTCCATAAATCCAGCCCAACTCTCACAGGACCAGTGAATCACCATTTGGAAAGGGTAAATACCCAATTACAACATCACAAGGAAGCTTAGCTTATTACCACTTGATGAGTCTTTAGACGGACAAGGCTTAGCTAGCCTGACTATTTATGCACATCAAATCAAGGCTAAATAATTGCTCTTGCTAGTCAATTAGTTGGTGGACCATGTGAGCCATGTACTCGCTAGGGAGGTAAAGCGCCGTGGCACATGGTTTCAGCACCCATCACCCAATAGATATCTTGGTCCCAACCCCCAAACTAAAATTCTATATGGGATTGAAAGCTTGTGGTCATTAAATTGAGATGTCTTTCCACCAAGTATATATATATATATATATTTATAAGACTACAGACTACAAAGTAGAAAACTAGTTTGAAAGGTCCATTTGGCAAAGCTTTGATCTCACTCTTTGATGACTTGATTTCTCTCTCTCCTTCTTCTTCTTTATTTTTTTGGTAATGTCTCCCTCTAGTCCCGAGTATGAACCATGAAATACCTTCTTCATGGCTTGGAATCAAAGTAGTTAATACAAGAAAGACTGAGAAGGACAATTCTCCCTCCAAAATCCAAATCAGTTTTCTTAAAGGAAACCCCACCTCACCAAACCCATTTAACCAAATACATATTTTCTATCTCCTACTCTCTCTTTCATTCCCTATATCACCTGCTTTCTCTTCCCTCTTCCCTCTTCCCTCTTCCTTTACGGTTGTCTCTTCATGTGGCCACTTCGCCGGAAAGTGCCCCTCTTTCTCTCAGACGCCGCCCCAATGAAGCACAGCGGAAGTGGCCGGAGAAGCAGCAATATCTCCATCTTTGTCATCGTCTTAACCGTCCTTATCTTCGCGGTCTTCATATATAATGAAGACGTCAAATCGATCGCACAATTTCCATTCTCCGGTCCTAAACCTCAAGACCTCCAGCAAAACCACTCGAACTCAGACAACTCAGTGCAAGAAACCGACAAGAAGGATGATCAGAAGCCAATTTTAACGAATTCAAGTAGTAGTAAAGAAGCACAGGAGGACAGCACTGACGAAACGGCAGAAGCTCTTAATATGAAGACGATCATAGCAAAGCAAGAAAATGAAGCAATCGAATTACCTGTAACCCTCAAAGAAGAAGACGAGGTGGTCGATGTGCCTCCAGAAGATTGCGATCTCTTTACCGGCGAGTGGGTTTTCGACAACGTCTCCCATCCCCTCTATAGAGAAGACGAGTGTGAGTTCCTCACCGCACAGGTAACATGCATGAGGAATGGTAGGGAGGATTCTCTATACCAAAATTGGAGATGGCAGCCCAGAGATTGTTCCTTACCCAAGTAAGGAACTAATTTAAACCATCTTAATTTAATTCTTTTCTTTCTTTCTTTAATTTTAAAAGTTAATCTTGTTTTATTTCTCTCTCTCTCTCTCTTGGATCGTTGATAAGACTTTCTGATTCAATTTTGTTTATTGAATGTCTTCGTTCAGGTTCAGTGCAAGATTGCTGCTTGAGAAGCTCCGAGGAAAACGGCTTATGTTCGTTGGCGACTCGTTGAATCGGAACCAATGGGAATCCATGGTTTGTCTAATTCAATCTGTCATCCTTCCTGGAAAGAAGAGCGTAAACAAGTCTGGCTCTCTCTCTGTTTTCAGAGCTGAGGTCTCTCTCTCTCTCTGCGCCGTCGGTGCGATTCGAAATTTCGAATAATTCGAGTTGAATATTGAGTAATTTTCTACTTTTCTTTTGACGTGGGATTTTGTGACGTGAAGGAATATGGGGTTAGTGTGGAGTTTTACTGGGCCCCATTTTTGGTCCAATCAAACTCGGATGATCCAAGGATGCATAGCATTTTGGACCGGATTATAATGCCCGAATCAATCGCGAAGCACGGGAAACATTGGAAGGGCGTGGACTATTTGATTTTCAATACATATATATGGTGGATGAACACCCCTAAGATGAAAGTTCTGTAAGTGCTGCCGTTGTGCTTCAACCATTAATTCCTCAACTTCGATCTGAATTGTGGACCTTACATATATTTTATTTGTACTGATGCAAAAGCCGAGGATCATTCGATGAAGGGGACACGGAATTCGATGAGGTTGAACGCCCAATTGCATATGCAAGGGTTTTAAGGACCTGGGCCAACTGGGTAGAGGAAAACGTCGATCCACAACGTACTTCAGTTTTCTTCAACAGCATGTCTCCTCTTCATATCAAGTAAACCTCTCTCTCCCTCTCTCTCTTTATATATCTCTACAATTTTAAACAAACATAATAGGGAGGCAGGCCGAAAACAAACCGGATTTTCTGCCGGCTACTCTCTATCTACATTCTATCCGCCATGAAAAATAGAGATTCCCCTCACTGTGGTTGATTTATATTCTTTTATTGTATACTTAGCATTTGGCTGGCTTGTTCGGTGGTGATTGTCATTTTATTCATTTGTTTTAACTAGTCCCTCTCCCACAATCCTATCAACTCTATTTTTCAATGCATTGACCTCACTCCACTATAAATTATGAAAGATGGGTCATCAACCTCCAGCTCACCCTATAATTAATATGATAATAATCAAGAGTTGATCAGGGGAGTCCCCCACGCTAATAATGCTACTTAACCTTTTCAGTTTATTTAATCAGTAGGGCAGGGTTTACTATGTGTCAAATTTGTTTGATTAGTGAAGCTGATACCTTCAGGACCGGTCCATTGGATCGGATCTCCTCCCATTTTGTTGTATTTGATCCATTTAGAGACGGTTCATGAATTGAGTTTGTTGGGCCCGGATCTGCTGCTCATCTTACTGTGTGTAAAAAAGCTACTTATCCCAGTTCACTTTGCCTGTTGGCCCCAACAGCAGCCTATGATATCAATTCATGTTGTTCATGTCTATGATTGTAGTTAAAAAGAAAATAAGGAATAATTACATGGTAACATGGCATTCCCAAAAATATTTTCAACGAGTTCGGCTTCAGTCAAATAAGCCCGTACTCAACCTCTTATAACCTTACATTACGAATATCTATCCATAAAATAAAACACACAAGTAAGAAGGTGTTTCCAATACAAGGTTATAAGAGGCTGTTAAAACGGGCTTTACCCTGAGTCCCTGACCGAAGCCAGACTCGTTCTCAACAGCACAGATGCTGTTGGCCCCCTACGGCCCTACAACCAAAGGTCCGGATGCGCTCCGCATAAAGCATGTCCCACGCACAACCCACGGCCCATCCCCGTGTAATGGGAAATTGGGAACATTTCTCAGATGGGCTGTGGGACACGCTTTGTAGAGAGCCCATCCTGTCTCCTATTACCAAGTGAATACACCAGTGTCCTATATACTTGCGTGTATTCACTTGTAATTGATTACATAGATCCCATTTTTTATGCAGCATGGCGAATCACAGATCCCAATGTGAGGTACGTCGGAGCCAATCAACCAATTAGGTTTGTGGATCGGCTTCTGTCGGTGCAAGACCCGTTTGAATAGCCTTTACAGCCTTGCATTGTTTTATTTCATGAGAGATATTCCCAATGTAAAGCTATAAAGGTTGTTGGAACGGGTCTTGTACTGACTAAATCCGGACCCTTAGGTTTGACAGGAGGAGGGCCTTCTCCAATTTACCCTGTGAAGAGATCACATCAGTGCCCCACAGCACATCTTTACCATGTTTTAGGAACATCTTCCTATAACAAATCCGGGAGATATTCCCAATGCATGCTGAGATGTGCATATAGGGCACTGATGTGATCTCCCCTGTGAAAGTAACGCTCCAGGGGGACCAATTTTATCAGTTTGACCAGTTGGTCCAGTCCTGATGTCATGACATACAAGGGTTTGGTTGTTCTGGTATTGGATGATCAAGTTAAATCTGCATTTATCAGTTGACATCGGCACCCCACACACACCCCACATGCACATCTCAAAATGCATTGGAAGCATCCCGTAGGAAGATGTTCCCAATATATGGTTGGGATGTACTGTGGGGCATCTATGGGGCGTAGATGAGGATTCAGCGTTTATTAAGCAATATATCCTTTTTCAATTGTTGGTTACTTGGTTGGTGAAGCAATGCTTATCTGCCAGTTCACATCTGTCCCCCAGAGAATGTGCCCCACGTGCACATCTCAACATGCATTGAGAACATCTTTCATACTTGTCATTGAGAGATGTTTTCAATACACGGTTGGGATGTGCTGTGGGACATTTTTGGGCATTCTGTGAGGGACAGATGTGACTTCCTTAGGTTGTGTTTGGTTGCAATGCAAATAAATTTGCACTGATGTAAAATCATGACAATACAAATAATTTGTGTAAATTCTGACCTATTTTTGTTTTAAATTTTAACTTATTTTCTTTAATTACAGTACATAAGTAAATTAAGACATGAAGCAGAGTAAAATAAAATTGGAAACAAAATTAAACAAGAATTCACATTTTTTACATTTACACTCCCTTATACTAATACAAATAAATTTGCACTGCAACCAAACACAGCCTATCTGTTTTAGTGGTAGTTACAAAAGTGTTGATACATTATTGAATTGGTGGTGGGTGCAGGAGCACGGACTGGAACAACCCGGATGGGATCAAGTGTGCCAAGGAGACAATGCCGGTGGTGAACATGACCACCCGGTTGGAGGTGGGCACAGACCGCCGGCTCTTTGTCGTGGCTGCCAACGTGACACAGTCGATGAAGGTGCCCGTCCACTTTCTTAACATAACAACCCTCTCCGAGTACCGGAAGGACGCACACACCTCTGTCTACACCATTCGTCAAGGCAACCTACTCACACCCGAACAGAAGGCCGATCCCGCCATATATGCCGATTGTATCCACTGGTGTCCACCAGGCTTACCCGATACATGGAATGAGTTACTCTATGCCCGTATCATCTCTCGCTCATAACCCAACAACTCCCCTCCCCTCTTTTTTGTTATTCCTTGCTTTGTAATTCAAATATCGTCCCCATTTTTTTATTGGGTACCAAACTTTTTGGTCTTTCATATCTGTTTGTTTGCAGTGTAAAGCTGAATCAAGTATATATTTTGCACCTGTTCAGTTTTGCATTTGTATGTTTGTAATTATGATTTGTACTCTAATTTCATATAAAATTTGTACTTTTTGTTTCATTTGCACTTATTGTTGGTGCAAATTTTATATATCAAGAACTTATGTAATTCACACCACCTTCCTACTACCCCAATTCTCTGTTATATAAAATGGAAAACCTTATCATTTTGTTTTGTATGTCATTCTCAAACAAATAACTCTCCTCCTATTTCCATTTTCTTGCATATAAGGTGGGATTATATCATTTTTTTTATTTATTTTTATTTCTCATAAATAAATAAAACAAAGTCAAATTTGAGCAAACCAAAATTTACACTTAGCCCACTTGCACTTCCAATATTTATTAGGAAAAATTCCACTTTAGTATCCTGAATTTTGCGGGTAGTGTCAAGTTAGTAATCAAGCTTTCAAACATGTCACTGCAGCACCTGAACTTTCAAAAAGTGCCAAGTTGGTCCTTGTCGTTAACTGACCATAAGTTATTTGTTGAAAATGTCAAAAGTACCCTTCAAAAGAAGACATTGTTCATTGTCTTCTACCTTGAGACTGAACCAGTTATCTTCAAAGAAAAAAGTAGAAAAAATATGAAATATGATAGAGGGAAACAATAACTAAAAGCAAAGAAATAACTAGACAATAATGTGCTCCAGATTAAAAGGTAGAAGACAATTACTTCATTAATCTAGAATCTAAAACACTTCAATCAATTCAGTCTCAAGGTAGAAGACATGAATAGTGTCTTCTTTTGAAGGGTAGTTTTGGTATTTTTAATGGATAAATGAAGGTTGGTTAACAACAGAGACCAACTTGACACTTTTTTGAAAGTTTAAGTACTATACATTAGAAAGTTTAGGTACTAATTTGACACTACCCCCAAAGTTCAGGGCATGGTTTTCAAAATCGGACCGGACTGGAAAAGTAGCACCGGTCAGGTGATCAGTTCTATTTTACCCCAGAACCGTTATTTCGCCAAAGACCATTGATTTGATCAACAAACCGCTGACCCGGGTGTTCGAATCGTTCAAATTGTCCAACAATTTTGTCTTTTGTTTTTTATTATTATTTTTTTGTTAGAAAGAATTGTCTGTTTGGTTCGAACAATCAAATCATTCAACCCAGAACCGGACCCCTGACCGGTTCAGTTTTTAAAAACCTTGATTCAGGATGCTAAAGTAGAGTTTTCCCTATCTATTATTCTATGCTAATACAAATAAAATTTATACCGAAGCCAATGCTTCTATGCTAATACAAATAAAATTTATACCGAAGCCAATGCACGTAGCCTTCTTGGTTATTGCCTAAAGTAAGAATGCATTTTTAGGTCTTAGATGAATAAGATGAATAGTAAAACATGACCTCTTGGAAATATAAAAATAAAATGGCAGCCAGGTACTGAATAGAAATTAAAAAAAAAAACAATAAATGTGTTGCATGCACTGACGGGTAGTACCGTAGTAATGTTTTAATGATGGACCAATGGAGATTACTTTGAACCAACCCTTTTATTGTTGATAACTGAGAGATAGGGCAATTGGTAAATTGGACGATTCGTCTTAGCGAAGATGCAGCTTAAGTCCCGCTACTATCGTCTTTGAAGTTTGAAAGAAAAAGAGTTGGTATATAAATATATACCAAACTGGTTATTGACGTGATGTTATGCTGTTCATAGAAAAAGTAATGTCCCCAGTGGAGGATTCAGGCATTGATTAATACAAAAGAAATAAACCCTTTTATTGTTGAAAATTCCAATGATTGTAGGTAATGAAGCGTTTAGAAGATCCTTTATATGTCAATGAATTTAACAAGAAATAGCCTTTTTTTTTTCCTTTATGTCAGAGACTCAAAGCTTGTTGTTAGAGATTCGAACAGTGGCTTGGTTGTAAGGTAACCTCACTAGCTCACCTCTATCATCACCTGTGATAGAATTCTCAAACCCAATTGATATGGGAACTGGTCAGAGTCGTCAAACTAAAAGAAAAAGGAAAAGGAAAAAAAAAAATCCAACCTCCAACCCAGTCTTAACTAGGGTTTGAAGTATCAGTACACATTGGTTGATATTCTCTGATGTATATCAGTTTGGGGCTCACAACATGGTTTTCATAATTGGATCGAACCAGACGGTCAGACTGAAAAAACCGGGAACTGACCAGGTGACCGATTTCGATTTTCTCTAAAATCAGATTTTTCATAAAAATTGTTGATTTTGGTCAGCAAACTGCTGACTTGGGCGATTAACCTTTCAAACCATTCGAATGGTTTTAACCGATTTTCATTTTTTTATTTTTTGTTAGAATGGGCTGACCATTCGTTTCGGTCTCCGGGACGATTTTAAAAACCATGGCTCACAATACATGGCACTGATGGAATGGATTCAAATTTAATGTCTATTTCAATTAGAAAACTAAAAATAAATAAATAATTTATTGGTCATTAAAATAATAAATTTTCATGATTTGAGCCATGCATTAGTTCTTCCACTATTTCCCATGATTTTCCAACTGTATCACAGTAGTTCACACGTCATACAAACTATTAAAATATATTCTCATGTGTATATATCCTATTAATATTCACTTGAGACTCAGATTTAGTGCTATAATATCTTTATGATTTATTTGACTTTTCTTATATTCATATATTTTATAAATGTATTTTTATTAATACATGTCTTAAAATTATATTCATGACACCAATATTTTATAACTTTGGCCCTAACCCATACCCTATATATTAATAAAACCAGAAGAGGCCTTACCATTAATTGGGTTTATTGTGTTTAACCCGATCAAACCAACAATAATTAATAAGCCTTTAGTTGCAAATGGCCCTACTCTTGTCTTCTCAAAATATTTTACATATCCCCTATAATATGGCAACGTTAGGTATCCTATATGAAATATTGTAGATAAATAATTAGAAACAGATAAACTTAGTCCAAATTGTAATCATGGAGTTTATAATGTAGACGTAGAAGTTAATTATTAATAATTAAAACTCAAAATGCAGACCCAACTCTCTCTATAACAGGGTCCAGTCGGTTAGGTAATGGCCCTTCTTTCAAAAATTATCAATTTGTAACTTATCGGAATCAAATGTGTGGAATGCTGAGTGTCACTACTCTCAAATACTAGAACTTTTTATTCAACCGCTTGGTATATTATAAGAGTTTATGGGACTGAGTTGGTATATACAGCTCACACAGACGGACTCTTTCTTTCTCTATCTTCCTAATTAAGTTTTCATGCCAGAAAAGGGTGAGACAGATAATAGAAGTTAGTTAGTCAACTCAATCATGTTCTCTAGCTAACTTCTCTGAGTTATATCAAGAGAAAATTTAATATCAACTGTACAAGTTAAATACAAACTAGACTTGGAGTTACATAGCCAGCAAACGGATTATCCATATTCCTGAATTGTACATTCGAATTTGGATGTAGCTCAGTTTTTATCAAGGTTTTAAAAACTAATCCGGAACCAAAACTGTATCGTACATTCAAATTTGGATGGCCCATTTTAATAAAAAATAAAGAAAGTAAAATAAAAATAAAAATAAAGCTAAAACTGTTGAACAGATTGAATGAATTGACAGTTTAACTGTTCAAATCAACAGGTAGTTGATCAATTCAATGGTTTTTGGCCAGGGATACAGTTTGAAATAAAACGAAACAGACTGTTTGAATGATTTCTGGGCCAAGAGGTCCAATTGTTCAGGTCAATGGTGATTCAAAAACATTGGTTTTGACTATTGACTCTATTTGACAGTGCAAATTTTCACTAATATATATAAATGTATAGAAATTGCAAACTGCTTGAGCCTAAAATCTGGTTTCTTTTGCTTCATCTTTTACTTTCTTTTGTTGGTTTGTGAGGAATACAATAGGATGTAAAATGATGTAGTTCCCATTCTATGCAAAAGTGGATGACAGCAGGCCTAATGTTATTTGTTTGGGGGAGAGCAAAAAATAGAAATTAAGATGATATTTTTCCCACTTCATATGCCAGAGAAGGTAGGAGGAAGGTGATGCAAAATTTGCATCATTTTTTGGATGCAAGATGTGCACTGTCTATTTGTGCAAGCTCTGCACCTGATACAAGTGAAAATCATTGTTCTAAACAGAAGGATGCAAATATAAACCAGGTAAAAATGTTGTGTCCGGTCCAAATTTACACTCTGCAAACAAATACAACTTTTCAGTGAGCAATATAATACACAATTTATTCGTGGGTGCTTGTGTCGGTGATAGATGTAACACCCTCCTTCGGATTAAATAAGGTTTGATTCAATATTGGTTAGGGTGCAAAGTCGACGTAAGCCCATTATAGGACATCTCAAATGGGGTTTGATTCATGGTGGGTTCATCTCAATGTATATACGTTTTTATTTTAACAAGCCTGAGACAAAGTAAAACCCAAGCCCATTATAGGCCAGATCTAGGCCCCCGCTTTCACCCAATCCCAAATCCTAGCCCACCAAAATTTTGGTTGGGTACTTAACTACATCTCCGGTTCAGGTTGGGGCCCATTGAAGATCCGACCCAAGCTGCACGCTTGGAGCCTAGGGCATGACTCAAAAACCATTTGATTTCTTTTACGATTCTTACCCGGTTCAATGGGAAAGTTGTTCCTCTTGATTAACAATCCCACATTTGTTTGTTAATAATGGTAGTTTCATGGGTAAAATTGTATCACATAGACCTTATATAGGTAAATGAAAATTTCTGAGTGGACAATAAATGTTATAAAATTTTCTGATAAAAAATTGCCTCTATGAAATAAAGGTAACTGCACTTACTCGAATAAGTGTTACCTGAGAAACTTATCGAGATAAGTTTATTTGTCCTAGTGAGTTACCAAAAAAAACAAACTAAATTCAAAATGGTGAGATATCAAGGTTTTTAAAACTGAACGGGATAACAAACTGGTCAGGGGTCCGACCGTTTGAATTGAATGGACAGCCCATCCTAACAAAAAAATAAAAATAATAAAAAATGGCCAAAATTATTGGAAGGTTCGAATGGTTTAACTGCCCAGGTCAACGATTTGCTAACCAAATCAATGATTTTTGGCAAAATAATAATTCTGGGGTAAAACGGAACGGTCACCTACCTGGCTCCCGTTTTTTGGTCTGACCACGTCCAGTGCAGTCCAATTTTGAAAACCATGTGAGTTACTCAAGATAGCTTTTTTTATGCTTTTAAAGATAACTTTTTTCTTCATGGGGCCACACAACTCGGGGGTAGCCAATCCCCATCTCCTTAACCCGCCATCTCCTTAACCCCACTCCCCCCCGGTCAATTTTGGCTGTTGGGTCCCCAACAGCTAAAATCCCCCCTTGATATTGATCCCACGTCTCTGCTACAACGAGTCAGAGATAACTCTTAAATCTTGTCAAACACCCAAACACATTCTTCGGCTCAATTTTGTTTTTAAACCCAAGGCCCAAAAGCAAAAGAAATTATCCAAACAGAGCCCAAATGGCTATGTCTAATATGGTATTTATTAATGACAAAAATCTATAAAAATATAAGTGGAATCAACATCGACCTGCAAAACAATCCCAAATAAATCAAGGGATAACTAACGTCAATTTGGTCAGGCATCCATGTTATCAACAAAGCTCAACCAGCATTTTGACACATTGTAATGATATGCATTAAGCTTGGCTAGTTTACGGTAGGCCCACCTAGCCCAACCCAAAGAACTAGGGGGGCCAGCCAGCCAACCCTGGTAATGCTGAAATACAATAAAACTTGGGCAACCGACGAGATGGGTCACCGGGTCACCAGTTTGACCATCTGCTCAACCGTTCAAAACATTGGTTTTATCACGCTTGTTGTTTAAGGTGATTAAAAATAAGGGTAAATTACAGATAGGCTTCATGTACTTTGGGGATTATGATACATAGGCATCTTAAACTTTTAATTGCTAACATTTGAGTATCTTAAACTTTTAAAAATAAACACTTGGGTTCACCTTTTAGTATACTGTAAATTAAACATTTTATAATGTTAAAAATGTCTTTCTTATGTATTTTTAAGATCATTCTATGAAATAGAATCATTATGAGAGAATACTGTCATCTGAAAATTTGAATATGCTATTTGTTGTTTATGTGAAAACATCATTATGGGGAGACGTTCAATTACCTATGAATGATCTAAAAAATACATGATAAGGGTATTTTTGGTATTATGTAATTTTTACTGAAAATACTAAAGGATGGAACTAAGTGTCTAATTTTGGGAGTTCAAGGTACCTATCTTTTACTACCCCCAAAGTATAGGCTACCTATTTGTAATTTACCCTAAAAATAAATATAAATAAAATATATATATATATATATATATATTATCTTTCATTGAAAGAGTGTTTATTTTTAAGCAATTACAATGGGAGTATACAATAACTTATGCGTTTGGGAAATAAGTCCAAATAAGCTCTTTTTTTTTCAAAAATAAGCCTGCTTTGAATAAACTCAAAACTGTCTTTTTTTATAGTGCTTTTTAGAATTACTGATTATGTTTCTTGTCCATTTTAGCCCGTCATTTAATTTTCAAAATACTTATTTTACCCAAAAGCATTTTTCTTTAAGTCAGAACGAAAGAAGCACTTTTATTAGCTAATTGATTAAGTATACCCTAACTCTTTGACTATTATTTAATGCTACCCTTGCAGTTCAACAAATTACCGTCATCATCTTAGTGGATAGATCATGGAACACTACCACACAAAATGCATCTACTAGGCTCTTAATGTTTTCACATGGATCTCTCTTTCTCCTTAAGAAGGACAATCTTGCATAGCAAGATCATCATGAACAATGGAGATCTGAGCAATAATAAGAGGTTTGTACAAATTTTTTTATATAAATTATAAAAAAGGTTTTTTTGCTATGAAATGGCAATGGAAATGTTTTTGAAATTAAAAGGAACTGATAAAAACATCACTGGAAACTTCAATCATCTTTTGTTAATGTAAATTATTGTATGTAAATAGGCAGGTGGTTAAGCCGGCCCATAAACTTGTAAAATAGGCTAGCCAATACCACCCAAGAATGAAAATGGTGAGAGGAAGCTTGCAACCAAAGGCAAGACAGCCGCAGAAAAACCCACTAAACAATAGGTACCGCCGGAAGTACGGAAGGTCCAAACCAGTGGAATAGTGACTACAGAGCAATCAATGTCTTCGGGAGACCTAACAGGGAATATGTGCCGAAGGTTATCACAGGGCAGATTTTCCGATGAGAGCGAACAGATTTCAGCGTACTTGTTGAGCCAATGCGGTACTTGTTCATTCGAATTATAAAGGCCCATGCTCCGGAACCAAACGAGAGCCCTTATGCGAAGATCCGTACGGATAGCCACCTCGTTAAATCGAAAATAGCGACCCACAAACCTGGCGAAGCTTCTAGAAACCCTAAGTGGCACCAGGTCTTCGCTCTTGGCCATAATCGGCCGGATTTTGGTAATGCCACATTAGAGATCTCGGTCTGGGATGGAGCATCTGAAGTTCCTTGGTGGTTTTTGCTTCAATTTATCTAACGTTCCAATCCACGATCCACTGGATAGTCTGTTAGCTCCGCAATGGTACTGTCTAGAAGCAGTGACGATCAACTGAAGAGAGAGAGAGGGCGGAGGTCGAGGGGGTTATTGCCACCACTGACTGGTTAAGGACCGAGTCAGCTCGGTTTATGGCTGTTTCAACTTTCAAGGAAGAAAATCGTAAGGGTAAGGTTTAATTAATGGATGTTGACGGTAAAGTTTAATTAATGGATGTTAATGGTAACGGTAAGGTTTAATTAAGGAAAAAAAATTATACTTCATACAGATAGTCAAAATAAATCAAAATTTTAAAAATCAAAATAAACAAAAAATAAAAATTGAACCAAAACCAAATTATAAGAAAACTGAAATAATTGAAATTGAACCGAAACCAAATTATAAGAAAACTGAAATAATTGAAACTGAAATTTTTTGTTTGGTTTTTGGTTATTTCAGTTAAAAATCGAATTTAATTAATATATATATATATATATATATATATATAGGAAAAATTCCCGATCAATACCTTGTATTTTGGCTCGAGTGATAATTTGGTCCCTAAACTTTAAAATGTGACAATTCAGTATCCGAACTTTCAAAATATGACAATTCAATATCTGAACTTTCAAAATCTGACAATCCAGTACATGTCATTAACCAATCCATTAATCAGTCATTAAGTGGCACTTGAAAGGTCAAAAATGCCCTTTGAATGCCATATAATTCTCTTTATCAATCATCCAAACTTTGACAAAAAAAAAAAAAAAAAAAACCTGAGCAGTGCCAAATCTTAACCTCTTCTATTCAAAAAAGTTGGTGATTGTTTAGAATAATCTAGAATTTGGGATTGTTCATTTTATTTTTAATGTTTGGATGGTTGATAAAGAGAATTAGATGGCATTCTTAGGGTGTTTTTTACTTTTTTTCAAATGTCACTTAATGATTGATTAATGAACTAATTAACGATAGGTATTGGATTGTAACATTTTAAAAGTTCGGATAAAGTTTGGGGACCAAATTATCACTCGAGCCAAAGTACAGGGTAAAATATTATATACTATAACCTATAATATATATATATATATATTATGAAACTGAATTTCATTATAAATACATTATATATAATATATTAATATATAAATATATAGTATGCTATATAATGTATATTATATAATGAATTTCAGTTAATTTGATTTTTTGATTAACCGAATTTTCAACCCTAACTGAAAATCAAAATTTATAAAAATCAAATTAATTGAACCGAATTACACAAAAACCAAAAAAACCGAACCGATAAACCAAAACTGAAATTTTCGATTTAATATTTCAATTTTAACCAAATAAATGAATAATACTCACCCCTAATCAGTAAGGACATATTTAATAAATTAATTAAACCGATAGTTTAAGAAATTTATACTAAACTTTGTAAATCAAAAGGATAGTTTAAGAAATTTAAACTAAACTTTGTAAAGCGCCTACGATCGATCCTCGTTGAACCAGCATGACAGCATCCCGCCGAGTCCAACGACCTAAGCTTAAGAATAAACAGATCCAACGGTTCGGCCAAGTGGTCATCACTGTAATAATGTATACACGACATTGAGGACCCTAGATTGTTCTTTCATACTGTATATAAGTTCTTAAATCCCCGCCCCTCCCAAAATCGTGCCGCAGGGTTTAAGCGGTGAGAGAGAGAGAGAGAAGGCGGTCAAAATGATTCCTCGTCGAGCCCTGGTTTCTCTCAGGCGGCAAGCAGCAGCGGCAGCCAGCAAGCCCAACACCACCGTCCCTCGTTTTTCCTCCACTTATGGAACAACAAAACCTAACCTTGATTCACTTTTTAATTCCGCGCTATCGCAGAATCAAAAGAAGCCCTCCTTAAGATATCTCTCCTCCTGTTATTTTCCTTGGGTTTCTGTAGCAGGTAACAACAATGATATGGTTAGCAATGGAGTCTTGGTTGTTCGGAATTTGTCCACGCGATCGATGAATGACTCGTCAAATAGGCCTCCTAAGGAGACGATACTCCTGGATGGATGCGACTTCGAGCATTGGCTTGTCGTCATGGAGCCTCCCGACCCTAATATCACTCGTGACGAAATCATTGACAGCTATATCAAAACCCTAGCTCAAGTTCTTGGCAGGTATTGCCACTTACATTTACAAGTCTCTGCCTTGGTCTCACTGCGGATGTGGAGAGTATTCTATGATTTAAGGTTTTTCCTTTCTTGAATTGTCTCTTTCTTTAATTTGTTGCAGTGAAGACGAAGCACGGAGAAAGATTTACTCGGTATCGACGAGGCATTACTTTGCCTTTGGATGCCTTGTTTCAGAGGAACTCTCGTATAAAGTCAAGGGTACTTAGCGTCTTTGGCATTTTTTATTTTGGTTTTGGAGGAACTCTCTCTGGCATATTTATTTTATTTATCTTTTTTATTTGAAACAGAGCTGCCAAGGGTTAGATGGGTACTTCCCGATTCTTATCTGGATGTCAAGAATAAGAGCTACGGAGGTATAATTCTATTCTTCTTCATGTACAACAATGCCTTAGTTACTGGTGCCCATTTCAGCCTTTCTGTATATTTTTACGGGGATTAACTTCCCTCTTCACATCTCCTGAACTTCAAGTTGTGTTCTTATAATATCTTATTTTCTCTTTTATGGATCCTTAATTCCCATCCCACTTGCTACTTGGAGCTTAATTTGTCATTTTTCATGCTTATTTTCCTGAAATGACTTTCTAATGAAACTCTCCTCTTTATGATCGAGAACTTCAATTTATATGTTTTTTTAACTGCACTCTGATTCTTTTTCTACACTTGATGCTGATGGCAGAATGAATTTTGCTTCTTTTTTTTTTTTTATATTTTCCTGTTTTGCATTTATGATGAGTGATTTGATCTCTGATGCATTCTATTTCATTTTTTTCTTCGAAATCTGTCCATAGGGGAGCCGTTTATTGATGGGCAAGCTGTGCCATATGATCCCAAGTATCATGAAGAATGGGTCCGAAATAATGCTCGGGCAAATGAAAGATCAAGGCGTAATGACAGGCCAAGGAATTATGATAGGTCGAGAAACTTTGAGAGGCGGAGGGAGAATATGATGAACAGGGATATGCCGCCACCTCCACCCCCCTCAACACCAAACTCTGTGCCTCAAAACCAGGGTGGTCCTAACCAGGGAGTGCCTCCCGTTGGTAATCATGAGCTCCAGAACCAGGGACCACCTTCCCCAATGCCAAATCAGACTTTTGCAAGTCAGACTCAGAATGTGCAACCACCAAATTTAAATTTACCACCACCAGTGCAGAACCCAGGTTTCCAGAACCGACCACCACCACCACCGCCGATGCAGAATCGTGATTTCCAGAATAGCTATACAACACACCCTGTGCAAAATCAGAATTTTCAAGCTAGAGATATGAACGTACCTCCTCAGATGCAGAATTGGAACACACCGCCACCGGTTCAAAATTGGAATTCCCAGATTAGGGACACAAGCATGCCGCCTGCTACACCAAATTGGAATTCTCAGACTCCTCCAACACAGACTTGGAATTCCCAGGGTAGGGACATGAATATACCTCCTCCACCTCCAGCACAGACATGGAATTCCGAGAGTAGGGGCATGAACATGCCTCCATCTCCAGTGCAGACGTGGAACTCACAGAATAGGGATATGAACACACCACCACCAACACAGAATTGGAACTCTCAGAGTAGAGACATCCCACCTCCCTCACAAAACTGGAATTATCAGAGTAGGGATGTGAGACCACCAGTTCAAAATCAGGACTTCCAGGCCAGGGACATTGAAAATGTATCGAACAGAGATTA
Source organism: Nelumbo lutea (assembly GCF_056320005.1). Taxonomy (NCBI): domain Eukaryota; kingdom Viridiplantae; phylum Streptophyta; class Magnoliopsida; order Proteales; family Nelumbonaceae; genus Nelumbo; species Nelumbo lutea. Next base: position 46,707,453 of record NC_142685.1, read on the forward strand.
TCAGAATCGGGGGACACATATGGGAGGTCTGCCAAATGGAGAATACCACAGCAGGGAAATGCCCACTAACATGGGCGTGGGAAACATACCAAGTAGAGATTACCAAGACAGAGACGTACCTGGTAACATAAGCATGAACTATGCTGAGAGCAGAAGCTACCAGAAGCCGAGCAGTATGAATATGGGAAATACACCAAATAGGGATTACCAAACACGAGACATGCCCAGTGGAGATTATGAACCTGTTGCAAGTAGGAACTTTTAGCTTGGGATGACACCTTGGCGGCGAATATAAATTGAAGTTTTGTCAACATTCGTGCTCAAACCTGTCTTTGCTATCTTGTATGCATCTGGCATTGAGAGTTCTAAGTTGAAAGTTTTGGCGATTAGACTGGTTCTCTCTTTTCTTGTTTCCATATGATTCATATGATGAAACTTGCATTTTGACAATATTAATTGTTTGGTAGTGATTGTGGTATTTGCTGATAAGGGTTACGTTCAAGCTATAAACAATTTATATTTATTAATACTAAATTATATGATCCGGTTTCTTTAAGTTGGTGTTGGTTTAGGTGCATTCTTGTTTTTAGTAGATTATAATTTGTTCTATTTCTATTAGCAATTTGTTGCATCATTTTGCATGGGTTGCTAGTTGCACTTCCCGCAGAACAAAAAGCAAATACCAGCATCTAGCTTCTTCCTCATTTCTTTACAGTGGTTTGGGACCCAATTGCTCAATACCCTCCATCAAAGAAGAGGAATATGTGAAGTTATTTAAAATTTTAAAAATCCTATTTTGCATATTCGGACAAGAATAAGAACATGAGAGAAGAGGAGAAAAAAAAGATGGCCAACGGATTGGTTCGGTTAACAAAAAAAGAGAGAACATTAATATGATCTTAACTTCGCTTGGCAAGCCATCTTTGATAGTACAGAGGTGTTTAGATAGCAAATAAGATAAGCTTGGGTTTGGCTTAGGCCACAAGTGAGCCCAAGAGCCAAGAATTTCTCCTCTAAATGCGTAGGGTGCTCATAAGCAATTTGGGTTTTCAATTTTTGATGGATGGCAATTAGACCTGTTCACGGGTTCAGCCAGGCTTTTTCTCTACATTAACAAGATATGTTCAGGCCCGAGCCTGAGTCCGGTCTGACCATTGGGCCTAGGTCTTGAGCTTGATCCCGGTGAGAAATATAGTGAAATGATTTTTTTTCTTTTTTTCTTTAATTAAAAACTATTTTATTTATATTAAAAGACCTCAAAACCTAAAAAATAATGAAAGATCTCACCATTCTTTGAAAAAAGGGAATCATAACAAAGAAAAAAAAATTATATATGAATATTTTATTATATAAAATATATTTTTATTATATAATACATTATCAACTCAGAGACTCCCAGCTCGAGCCTCCAAACCCGACCCAAAAAAAGTTGGACACGATATTTTAAATCCGAGCCCGTGCCTACAGGCCTGAAATCCTGTTCAAGCTTAACTTAGACCGGGCCAGCCCATCGGGCTACCCGGCCCATGGAACAGGTCTAATGGCAATATGGCATCCTACTTAGAGTGGGCTGTTGCACTTGTCCCAAATCAGTTGGCAACCCAATGTCATTGATGAGATTGATAGTGATAGAGTCGTGCTTTCACCTTCCCCGCCCCCATCTCCAAGTTATCCTTTATGGATTATCCCCTCTATAAACAAACAAGTGTTTCAGTTCACCAGGGTGAATATGTAATAAAGAACTCACAAGGCAATATAAATAGTCTATTGATCAGTGTATCTTTTGAAAAATTGAATGAAAAATAAAGGATAAAAAATTCACAATGTATTTTTTAAGTTAAAAAAATTAGGGTATGTTGAAGTTAATTTATGAAAACTCAAGTATGTTTATATATTTTTACCCTAAAAATTATAAGAAAAATGGTCAAAATTTTATTTAAAAATTCAATACCTAGAATTGTAAAAAAAATTATAAAAATATGGGAAAATCTGTGATACCAAAAAGATATTTTGCACAGAGACCTTTGACCAATCAAAGCATTAGCACGCTGAGAATTTTGTTGAATACCACCTGATTAGTCAATTTTTTTTATGATTCCAGTTGATTGGCTGTAATTTTTTTGAGTATGAAAGTCGAAACCAAAAAAAATATACATGTTCATGTATAAAGCACTATAATTTTAAACTTTTGGGTTAAAATACTCGGCCTTTTAAAATTTTATTTGTTATATAATCAACTACTTTTACATGTATCAGTATAAATATTAAAGTATATCTAAATCATATAAATAAAAAATATATAATAAAGCAAAGAAACTTCTAATTTGGACCTTATATCTCATACCAGCTGAGTTAGTTCTCAAATTATTCGTTCATCTTTTGAATAAAAAATAATGAAAATGGTATTGCTAATTTTTTTTAGCAAAATTAGCGAGATGAAAATTTATGAAAAAAAAATGCCAATTACTTTATCTTTTGTTGGAAATCTAGCATCAACGATCATTCTATTGCATATAATGGCCTCATTGGCACAACTGCTGAGGATACATCCTGCACCCCCGTTAAGTTAGAAAGATATTTAGAGATTACAGTTTACAAATAATTTCTGTGTTTATTGACTTCACCAATTGAATGACAACAAGAACAGCTCAAGACAAATTTTACAATTCATAACCTCTTAAAAGCAAAAGGAAATTTTTATCATCTTCTCTTGTACCATGCAGATGAAATTGTAGTGAGTTTCTGTCTTGTGGGTTCAACTTGAGAATCCCATATTCTCCTTGGTCGTCTTGTCATAGCTGCCTTGATCTCCATTTTTCCAATAATTACTAATGAGAAGAGACCTTGTAGTTGTACCAAACAAAGAGTTTCAAAGAAATTATAGTCATCAAAAATAAAAGAAAGAGTTAGACATACGCAAAGTGGTATTAATCAGTGAGGTTACAATTTGGTGGACTCGGGTTGGGGATTTACTAAATTAAAATAAAGAGTTAGACATACGCAATGGTGATCTTAATAGGGATAGAACTTTGGGTTGAGGATTTGCTAAAATTTGAGTGGGTCCAGCCCACTGCTGTATAAATTCTTCAAATTGGAAACCTAACTTGCGTCCTTACACACAAGGCAAACATGTTCAGTAGTTGAAGAATTAAAGTTCGCCAAACATGTTCAGTTTTGCAACATTATTTTCGAGGGAGATGCTTTGGAACCAATCCGATTCCAGTTGGAAGAACATTCCTATTTCCTTCCCCACCTAGGTCCATACATGCATATTTTAATTCAGTTGGAAGAACATTCCTATTTCCTTCCTCCCTTACTTGACTCAGTGTTGGTTGCTCATGTCAGATGATCTTTACAACCAGGTTGCTCATCGTCTAGCCAAACTAATTAAGCTCTTCTACTTTCAATTTTTGGTTCACAGAGATCCCTCATTGGATACGATATCTCATCATCATCTAGCCAAACTAAGCTCTTCATTCTTTGGAACCTATCCAATTCCAGTTGGAAGAACAAGAACATGGTCTATACATGTTTATGTAATTAAGCTTCTTCCCTTATTTGACTGAGTGGTGGTTATTCATGTCAAAGGGTCTTACAATCAGGTTGCTATTCTACTTTCAATTTTCGAGGGAGATTTTTTGGAACCTATCCATTTCCAGTTGGAAGAAGAAGAACATAGTCCATACATATTTATGTATTTGATTGTAGGAAGTTTGACTTAGTGTTGGTTATTCATGTCAAACGATCTTACAATCAAGGTTTTAAAAGGCTAAAGGCGTAATGGCCCAAAAAAGGTGAGGCATAAGTCTTGAGGAGTTACAAGGCATAAGCCTCAAAGTTTAAGGAAAAAAATTAATTAATGTTTGTAAATAAATAAAAATTACATATAATATACCAAATTAAAATGGTAGAAGTTACACATATCCATAAACTAAAAGTTTATATGCAATAAGTTTTGGAATTTAAGCATTAAATAAAATAAAATAACTAATCAACTAGCAATTATAAACATTTTACGTTTCATGTAAAAAACAATCTAGAAGAAAAGAAACATATGAAGAATCATCCACATAATTGATATTAGATTTATGGCCATCCAATAGTTAAAAAGAAAGGAAACAATTTAGTTGATTTGATCCTTGTAATAATAATAATAATAATAATAATAATAATAATAATAATAATAATAATAATAATAATAATAATAATAATAATAATCTCACTTAATTTATCCAAAAGAAACTAAGAACTTGATTAATCCATTTTGCATTGAACTCTCTTAAAACACTATGAATAACTAATAGAATTTGATTTGCTTTATTGGTTTTTCATACATTCGTACTTTTTTATTTGGCCCATTATTATTAAAGTTTTTTTCTATATGTTTTAAATTATAAAAATACATATTTTTTGCATTAAATCACTAATTAATCATTAATACTTGAGGCTTACACCTTTTTATACCTCAAGCTTACGCCTCACGCCTTAAGACTTGAGGCTTACATCTCATTTTGACAAAGGCTTAAGCCTCACATCAAAGTTGTGAGGTTTTAGCCTTGAGGCAAAATCTGTGCGCCTCGCCTCAAGGCGTACACTTCACACCTCATTGGATACGATATCTCATTCTTCATGACATTTACACTTATGAGAGGCTTGTAAACCAATACATTGCTGATGAATGAAAGTGGCCTTAGGGCCATATTATAAAAAAGGATAACTTGATGAAACATCCCCTAAAGTTTCTAATCATTGTTGAAACCTCTCCTAAAGTTTAGTAATTGCAAACACCTCCCCTAAGCTTTTTGATACAGTTGCAAATAGACCCCCCCCCCCCCTCTTATAGAATCTTGTAAAAAAGGGCAAGAAAATGCTCAAAATACCCATGAAGTTATGAGCTTGGTTTCTACCAAGAAAAAATAATACAAGCTTTATGAACAATAAAACCAAAGAGAATTTAAAGTTGCAGCCCTTTGAGTGATTGATTTTATGGGAAATTTTGAAAAATAAATCAATTTCACAAAAGTTATCAGAAGGGTTTGGGGTAATGATTTATATGAAGAAAATTTTGGAAAGTAAATATTTCTGTCAAAAGCAATTGCATGGGTATTTTAGATTGTCTCTTTTTAGAATATTCTACCTGAGGAGGTCTACTTGCAACTATGTCAGAAAGTTCAGGAGAGGTGATTACAATTATGAAAACCTTACGAGAAGTTATTGTAAGAACCAGAAATTTCAGAGGAGGTTTCAGCAATTTACCCCCAAAAATAAAACATCTAATGTATAATTACTTTGATGGCAAAATCATAAATAAATAATAAATCACTATCCTCTCCAATTAATAATGTGGTGTTCAATGTACTATTTATTTAAGGCACTGGTTGTTTACAAGTTTTTATTTTTTTGGTAAAATTGTTTATAAGTAATTTAGGGTCGGAAAATTGACCAACTTTCCTTTATTCTGTGAAAAACATTTATGGAACCCATAGAGATAACTTTCTTTGAGTAACTATTTTGGCCACTTATACAGAAAAATCTTATTCTCCTCATAAGTGGGTTAATTTCCCGTTAGAGAGGGAAAGAAACCAAATTTTAATCACAAAAATAATCCTATAAGTGGTCATTTGCAACATGCATGGTAAAAATGACCACTTTATCAGGAAAGTAGGTGAGACAAAAGATCAAATACGGGTAAATGGACTTACCTAAAAGATACTTACTCCCATAGCTCAATTTGGAAGGAGTACAAATATAAATATATACAGTGCAAAACCTTGTATTTTGTATTATTTTGTACATATTTATATTTATACTCCTTACATTTTAAGTTGTAAGTACATTTACCCAGTTAAGCGCAGGATAACAATTATACTAATTAATTGTTTCATATATATAAAAAAAATATTGCTTGGACAACATTGTGCTTTGATAAATCAGAATGCAACTAATTTATTCAAAATCATTGCCACCATTTATCAAAATATTTATTATATAAATATTATCATTAACCAATTTACCACACCTATTTAATAACTCTTTTCAGTTTTAAGGTAAGGTCACAAAACTATATCCTTTTGAGATTACATTCAATTCAGTATAAAGAAGAAGAATAAATCACAAGGTTGAGGCAAGTTTGGCCAAAACTCCAACGAAAGGTGCTGTATTAACGGTTGCAGGCTCTGCTTGCTGGAAGTTTGACCTCGAATCTGTATAAGCATCATTCTGATCCGGGCCTCCGACGATGGCCCCGACCAACACGTTCGGATTCGGTGCATTTCTGTTAAACCACATGTCGTAGCCACCTTTGCATGTCACCGGTGTCCTGTCTTTCTTGATCGACACAATGGAAGCACCTCTATGATGGACCATTTGAGGATACCTTGACCCGAATCCCACCATATAACTCATTCCCTTCGGGTTTGAACCCAGAATGTAATTCGCCTGAACATACACATTGAAATGGATCATCAGAATCGATCCATAAATCAATGAAAAAGAGTTTTTTTTTTTTTTTCTTTTAGCTTTTAACTTTTAACTTTTAACTAAAGCTGCTTGTGATTAGTAATACCTGTGAACGAACGAATGAAATTAGATCCGAAGGCCCAACTCTACCCCCTTGGCACTGGATGGTGGCACGGGCGGCCGTCAGATACTCAGAATAGGCGGTTGCGACGAACATAGCGGAGGTGGTGTATTGAAGGTCGTTCCACGGCTGCCACCACAACAGACCCCCGGGACTCCTCTGCACGTTGTTATCCCCTTTCTGAACGCAATTGCAGATGAACTGCTCCGCCTCACTCCTGTATTCTGCCCACTTCCCTGTGTTTTGAACTTTTCCCTCCAGAACAAGCTATAATTGATGAAATAAAACCGAAATCAGATCGATGGCTTACAGGGTTTCTTAATTATTCAAAATGGGTTTGATTTTGACCCATCCAACTTAATGCTTAGATCTCAGAATCCGGGTAGGGATGGGTTCGGAATGGGTCTCACAGAACTTGGTGGGGTGGAACAGGACTGAACAGGTTTTACAATAACAGATTTGGTTGGTGTATTAAACTGTTAATTAATACCTTTGAGACTAGAACCTGGGCTCCCACAAATTTGTCGTCCCAAGAAAACATGGATCTAGTGCCGCCTGTGTTACCGGAGCTGCCAAGGTAATCCAAGTAAGTATGATCATTTGTGGCTCGATAGAGCCATGCAGCTGCCCAGAGCATTTCATCCTGTTGACAACACAGACCAAACAATGACATCAATTCATTAATTTCCAGTACTAAAATGTTTGTTATCACAAAGAAACTAATAAAATACGTCAAAGCTGATGCATGGCAGCAGAAACAAAAAAGCTTACCTCAAATCCACTGCTGGAGTAAAACGCTCCGGCGACCGGAATGCTGGTTTGATACACGCCCGGGTGATTGCGAGCAAAGACAAAGAGCTGAAAAACATTTAAATAGAATTGAACCAATAATGTGAATGTAATTTCTTGTTTTAATTAGTAATTAATTATTTCTCTTTCAAGCCAAAAAATAAAACGCTCTTCTCCAAAACTAGAGCGGCTTAATAATAACCTGCTTTGCATGAGTGAGAAGTTTAGAAGCATATTGAGGATTGGCTTTGCGGAAAGCTATCGATGCAGCGGCAAGAGCAGCTGCTGTTTCTCCAGCGAGGTCTGCTCCAGGGTGTTGGTCATCAATCCTATAAGCAGTTCTTGGGGTGGTCATATCTTCTGGTCTCATCCAGCAGGCATGATCGGAGTTGCCGTCCCCAACTTCGCCATACAGAACGTCGGGCTGTGGGTGAGCTTTGATCAAGTAATCTGTCCCCCACTTAATGGCATCCAAGGCATGTTTGAGCTCTTTCTTTGCCGAGAGCTCAGCCCCAAACTCCACTGCGCTCCATGCAAGCATCGTCACTGTAAATGCCATCGGAAACCCGAATTTCACGTTGTCCCCGGCGTCATAGTACCCTCCGACGAGATCAATCTGCCACCCACAAGCAAAATTACATTATTAATGAAGTCGTATCAAGTATTACTCATATATATATATATATATATAGATAGATAGATAGATATAGATAGATTTTACAAGCGAAGGAACAGTTTTCTTACGTCTGCATCCTTTCCATCTTGGAGACCAGAGTCCCCTCGCCATTGCACTCTCTGGTTGGGAGGTAACTTTCCGGATCTCTGAGCTTCATAATATAGCAGAGACTTTGTTAGAGCCGATGCATAATCTACTGAAGCAACTCCTTGGGACAAAAGTAGGAGAGAAAACCATAGACCCAAGAGACTGGCTTGGGTCGACGCAGGCATTGTATGGAAAAAATTCGGAAGTACAAAACGTAGAAGGTTGTTCTACTCGTCTGTGCACAGTGCTTTGAGAGTTGAGATGGTCACTCAATTTATAGACGAAATTGTGCGGCCATTTATGTACATTTCATCGATAAGTCGGATATGCTATTTTTATTATTTCTGTTTTTTACTTTTTAGCAAAAGTCGGTGCTTTTAGCCTTAATAAGGCATGCTTTTAAAAATATAGGCCAAATGAAGAATGAATCTTAATTGTACGAAGGAAGGATATCGATATGAAGCAATATATTTCAGCGAAAAAATGGGATGTGAACCAGTAAATTACGGGACCAGTAGACAGTAGTTCACTTCAATGTTTTAATAAACGATCCGGAATCAGATGTTTTAATAAACGATCCGGAATCGGAATCGTTCTGGCCAACGGATGGCTCGTTCTAAAAAATAAATTAAAATAAGAAAGGCTAAAAAACGTTAAATGGGTCTAACGGGTTCATTGTTTGACCACTCAATTCATCAGTTTTTAGCTAAAGATCGGGTTTGAAATAAAATGAAATCGATTGTCTGAATGGTTCTCGATAAGCTTCAAGATGTTGTTTTTTTAAATGCCCAAAGTACAAAGCCCCAATTTTAGGCTTTCTGTTCTTGGGCTTTAAAGTGTTTTCACTTTAGATCATGTTTTTGAACGAAACTAGTAAATGACTAAATGTATAAGTGCATTGCACGTTGCATGTGGCAATTTTAGATAATAATTATAATTACCTGTTCATGGGTCGGGTCAAGCCGAGCTGGGCTTTGTATATGTATCAACAGAATACACTTGGGTCTGAGCCCGAGCCCACCCTGACCATCGGACCTAGGTCTTGAGCTTGAGCCTAGCCAAAAATTTGAAAACATATTTTTTTTTCTTTCTTATTCAATAAAAAGTATTTTTTTATATTAAAAACCTTCAAAAGTAAAAAATAATAAACATCTCACCATTACTTAGAAAAAAAAGAAAAGAAGAACAAAGAAAAAATATTATATATATTATTAAATAAAATATATTTTTATTATTTAATATATAGTATCAAGTCGGGCTCGAGCTGAGCTTTTTGGAGAAAGTTCGAGCCTCACTCGAAAAAAGTCAGGCTCAGTGCTTTAGGCTCGAGCCTGAACCTACAGGCCTAAAATTATGACCAAGTCTGACTTATAACGGGCCAGGCCAACCCATCAAGCTACCTTGCCCATGAACAGGTCTAGCTGTAATAACAATAACAATATCAAAGATATGTCTAGATTTTTTCAAATTTCTTCTATAATATTTTATATTTTTCTCTAATTTAAAATTTTCATTATTTAATCTTAATATCATGAACTATCCCATTTGAAATAACACAACAAATGGATTTATTTTTATATAAGTATTAAAATTTCTACTCAATTCATTATGAATAAATATAGTTCTTTTTTGTATAATGTGATAACTGTATAATATCAAGGACAATGTCTCCTAATTTTTCTATAAACTTTTTCTATTTTTTATAACTTTTAGTATTTCTATCTATTTTTCTTTTTTTATTATTTAATTATGACATCATGGATTAACCTAGACTCTTGATTTTTTGAACTATTCCTTGAATGGAAAACAAATTTCTTTTCAAGACATTTTTTTTGTATTCCATTTCCACCATCAATAAAAATAATTTTTATTTATTGCACTTATTTTTTTTAAAATGATAGCTATATAATATTAGACATTGCCAAAATTTCTACTGTTTTTTTGTATTTCTATATTTTTAAATTTTGTTAACAACATGGGCTGACCCATTTGACTTAGACATTTTACCCTTTGAGTTTTAAAATTTGTATTTTATTACATCGTTAATAAAAATAATTCTTATTTATTATACTTATTTTTTTAATATGAATCAATATATAATGTTAGAAAAGTGTCTAAACTTTTCTAGTTTATATATTTTATGTATTTTTTGTAATTTTTATAATTTTAGAATAAAATATTATTTTATTATGATGTCATGGGTTGATCCATTGATTTGAATGGTTAAACCATTGACCCACCACTCAAGGAGGAAAACTGTCTCATTTATGGAACAATTTTAGATATTGCATTCCATTTTCGTCATCAATAAAAATACTTCTTACTTATCATACATGTTTTTGTTTAATAACGACAAATACATAATATTAAAGATGCGCCTATTTTTTAATTTTTTTATTTATGCAATTTTATCTATTTTTAAGTTTTTAGTATTTAATTATGGTATCTTGGGTTCACATGTTTGGTCCAAACAATATAACCATTAATCTAGGACCTAAAAAACAATTTTGTTTTTGGTTGATTTTAAAATATAGTTTTTATATTATTAGTATCAATGTTCATCGAGTTAATTAGTAGAATTTAATGATGATGAACAAAAATACTTAAACATAGGATTCAATGAGAGAGAACGGAAGTTAATGCCTTAAATATGAGACTTAATGAAGGAATGAAATGCATTAAAAAGTAATATTCAAATTACAACTTCTATGCTAACAATAGTGAGGACCAAGTTCATAAAGAGGGATATTTTAGCCAAGAAAATTTTCAAGAAAACATGGAGAGTTATTCACACATAGATACAGATACCTACCAAATGCCCATTAAATCAAGTAGTTTCACTTCATTAAATGAAGCGGTTTCACTTGCATTTGTTAGAATAACTGGTTTTACTTCAATAAACTAAAGCATTTATTTTAGTTAAACAAAGTTGTTTCTATTCATTAAAATCCACTTAAATCCTTGGTAAAAGGATGCCCACATAAATCAGCTTTTCTGGTACGAATGGATTTCATAATCTTTAAACTACAAATAAAATTAAAACATAGCTTCAAACTACAAATGATTTATGATAGAAGATATGCTTTTCACTTTAATTACTATCGTTTGATAACAACTGAATGGTTAATTGCTTTATTACCGACTGATGGTGTAGGATAGGATCTTTAACTTGTAACAGAGACTTGGGATCAAATCTCATTCCCACATGGTTAATTGCTTATTGTGTATTATTAAGGAGGTTATGAACTCCTTAATATCTGAGTTGAGGCTGGCTTGGCCTCAGTTAATTATTTTATCAACTAAAGGCAAAGTAATAAGCCAATCAGTTCTTTTGTTTCAGCGCCCATATTTTTATCAACTGAAGACAAGGTAATAAGTCAATCAGTTCTTCAATTTCAGCAATTATCAAAAGGCACTAGTTTTTTATGCATAGTTTGTGGTATCAGAGCTAAGTGAGGCTCTAAAGTTGGTTATTTTATTCCAATTTTTTGTTAGTTAATTATTTTTTCGCAATAAGCCAATCAGTTCTGTGGTTTCAGCAGTTATTAAATGGCACAAGCTTTTTATGCATAATATGCGGGGCTCGACTACAAGCTGTTCCCACATCTTTATCCATGGGATATCATAGCTGCGTATTGAATATCTTTTTTGTCATTCATGGGGAGATGTTACCAATACACACCGGTGGTGTTCTGTGGATAGGGATGTGGGAATGTTAAGGTTGCAAATGAATCAGATCAAATCGGATATAGGAATATCTGAATTTGATTTGTTAACATTTGAATCCAAATCAGATCATAATTATCTAATATCTAGCGGATTCAAATCGAATTTGGATTATAATTGATATTAAATAGTACAAATAAATTAGACTAAAAATGACCAAAATATTATATATTATTAGCTAAAAATGTCTTTAATAATATATTTTATGAACAGAATGAATTGAAAATTACTTGTATAAAACCTGAACATATGGCAATTTAGTGGAAAAATATAACATTAAGACCAACTTATCTATATAAATATATTAAGCTGAAATGTGTACGTAAGAACTAAGAAGCCTCAGGATGAGGGAATTGAAATCTAACGGTATTTTTTGCCTTTTTTCATAGAAACTATAAGAATGCCACTCTCTACCAATTCTCTCTCTTGCTTTTTTTCTTTCAAATTTCAAAAATTGCCACTCTTTCTCTTTTTCTTACAAATTACAAGAATGTCATCTCTCTCTCCTACCATCTTTCTCTCTCTGTCTCTCCTTATAAATTACAAGAATGCCACTCTCTCTCCAACGGAGGGAGACCTCAGCTCGGCATCTCGGCTGCTAGGGGACCGGCAATCAAAGGTAGTCAAGTTCGAGCCGAGCCGAGCTCAAGGTCAAGTCTCTAATTCAAATCGAGCTCGAGCTAGACGACACTTTGACCACTGAGGCAGACCTCGGCTCGGCACCTCAATCACTAAGGGAGATCTCGGCTCAGCACCTCGACTACTGAGGGAGACCTCAACTCGGCACCTTGTCAACTAAGGGAGACCTTAGCTCGACACCTCTCTTGCTAGGGAAACCTCAGCTCGACACTTCAGTAGTTGAGGGAGACATCGATTTGGCACCTCGGCAATTGAGGGAGACCTCGGCTTGGCACTCGACTGCTTGAGAGACCTGCAATCAAAGGTAGACGAGCTCAAACTTTCAAGATTTTGACTTGAGCCAAGCTCGAGTTCAAGTCTCTAATTTGAATCAAGCTCGAGCCTGATAGTTTATGAGCGAGTCCTTACAACACAGGGCCCCCTTCACTAGTATATATTTAAATCGAATCAAATCAAATTATATTGGATCAGATACGGGTAGATTCATATTTGATCCAATTACAAATGGATCGGATTCAGATCAGGCTTAATATGATTTAATTCGAATTCGGAATCAGATATTTGGATATCGTTGGGCTCGGGAATATGCAATTTTAATATTTGACCTAACATCTTTATTTGATTTAATATATAGACTCATAGAGTTTTATATGGTTTCAAAAAAAAAAACATAGAGTTTTATAAGAAGATTGTTATATTAAGGGCAAATCTGTTAAAATACCTTTAAACTTTAAACTTTAGGAAATTGACTAACTCTACCCCTACTATTTATATATTGTCTTAAATAATCTAAGTTTTTTGACAATCGATTAAATGCTCCCCTGCCATTAGTGTTTATTAACATTCCATCACAATATGTTCACATGTAACATCATATATGTAAAAAAAAATTAATTTTAAAATTCAATATTACCCTTTTATAGTCGATTTTACCCTTCAAAACAAGAGTGCCTAAGTGCCACGTCCTCAACTTCAACATCATAGGGAGGAAAATCACCTCTTCAATTACAGATCAGCCACCACTCTCCACCCTTCTTTAATTGGCACTGGAACCGTTGTTGTTGAATCGTACATCATTGACATCTCATAGGGAATACTAGCAAAGACACATGTATGTTCATCGACACCATAGGTCTCTACAACTTACAATCACTTGCTTAGATTGCCGAGAACATAGCCACCCCCTTTCTTATCTATAACGGTCTTTCCTTTCCTTTGATTTTTCCAATGTAGGCCCAATTCATATCTAGTATTAAAAAAAAGGAAAAAGATTTGGTCACCTCTAAAGTTTTTTTTTTTTTTTAAGTTAAACTGAACTGTACAAATGTGGATAAACGTTGGTTATAGTGTATTTTCACCTGGCCTTTGAATGCCAGATAGGCTAGTGTATGAGCAGCCTTGTTGTAGTTTCTATTTATATGTACAAACTCTAGTTGTTCAAAAGTAGATAAAAGTCTTGATAATTGTGTCTAATGTAATTGGTCTATCTATTTCTTTAATTGACTTTTATCTTGCAAAAAATCTATCAGCTGCGACGAGTCACTATATATCATGATCCTGGATACCTTGAGTTGGTCGATTGCTTTGAGCCCTTGAATTAGAACCCGGAGTTCCGCATCATAATTATCAATGGCCCAACATGGTTCTCCTTCAGCGATGACTGTGCCTCTGTCTGTGCATTGGATGATGAAAGCTCGTCTTGCAAAACCTAAGAGTAAGTCATACGATCCATCAATGCGAAGTGTGGTGAGGGTGTTCCGTCTCTTGTCTATTCCTTATATTTTCAAAGCATTGGTCATGAGAGCATTGATACTTCCACACTCGAGAAATAATGTCTCTTGGGGTGGTATTCTTGTGGTAAAAAAATGATGTCATTTCCGGCTCTCCGTATGAGATATAGTATAGTACAGCCCTTCCTTACAAGATGTATAACCTCTTGTGGTGATAAGTTCTTTTTAAAATTTTTCCACTACTTTATGATGGAAACATAAACTTCCTCTTCCTCTTTGATGTCATTCGGGTTCAGCCCTACCTGGGCCTCACACCAAACTGCTCTTCTGAAAGGGCATATAAAGAGTATATGTGTGGTTGTTTCCTTTTGATGTCTATAGAAAGGGAAATATGCTTTAGAGGGATGGAGCCATTTTGTGCATTTACTTCGGGTTAGGAGGCCATTCCACACCACTTTCTAAATGAATACTATACACCTATAGGGGATGTTCAGTTTCCACAGGTCTTTCCATGGGAGCATATTTGTTTCCACAGGTCTTTCTATACTATACACCTATAGAGTCTTGGCTTGACTCTATGTCGGGGGTAATTTGAAGGATATGAGAGCATATTTGTTCATAAAAAATTTGGGCCAGAATATGGCGGTTCGAACTCCGGTCTGGGTTCAATAATGATGAGACATGTTGGCTATGGTGAGACTCGATTGTTGTATCTTTTGGATGTGGGATTCCCCTTATGATAGTTGGAACCCACGGGTCCGAGAAAGCTGAGATGTTTCTGCCCGAACTAACTTGTTATATTATGTTTGGCTTCAATTCTTTTAGAAATTTGTGTGTGGAACACAACCATAGTGATGAGTTGCGGGTGATTTTGGCCTGGAATGGGCTTTGACTTGGTCGCCTCTAAAGTTACGTTCATCTACCAATGGTTTTGCTTGAACCCGTGATGATGTAAAGAAGAAGAACTGACAAATAACTTGATTGATATTCGTCTTTATTTTAGGTTGAGATAGAAAACAAATACAAATAGTATATGTTTTAATGGTCACACTTAGCATTTTAATTTCTATGCGACTACCAAGACAACAATATAATCTCTTTGAAATTCAGCCTATAGGTGGAGGTTGGAGAGTTGAAAGGAAGGTTGACCGAAGTAATCAATTGTGCAGAAGATGTTCCCTAACCTTGCCTTCATGCTTTGTTGGTGGCTTGGTGCCAACTGAGAAATTCTATGGTTAACAGCTTTGGTGGATGGAGATAATTTTAAAGGTTTCTCTCCAATTTCCCGTGGATCAAGAAGAGTATAATCACAACTACCAGCAAAAGACATAAACCTCACAAACATGCTCTCTACTTTAGGGTTTGGAGGAAATTCTCGCATCCATCTTCGACATTACCGCTACTACCGCCGGCTGCGTTGTGTGGTGATGACGATGATGATGAAAGTGGGAATCTGAATCCATGACTCCTCTTCTCTTTGACTGCAGTTCCTCTGGATTCTTGAAGGAAGAAGGAAACAAAAGATTTATGTCCTTTGGTAATGCTTTAGAACCACCAAGCATCATCTTTCACTCCTATTGCAAAAATTCCAGTATCCTGTTCCACACACAAACAAGCTTTAGTCCAACTAGTTCTTTCAAAAGTCTAGACTCTAGACAATATCTAATCAGCAAGTTAGCTAGAGAGAGATATGAACGGATTGACGAAGGAAAATAAGGCGATGGAACACAAAGAAAGCTCTAACATATAGAGGGTAGAATTTTGAGAATTTAAAGAAGAATGAAAGATAAAATAGTCTTATCCATTTTTCTATTAACAAAAGCTAATGGCAAGGAGGATTTAGTCAATTGTCAGAAAATTTAGGGGAGACTTTAAGACAATATGTAAATAATAGCAGTAGAGTATGTCAATTTCTTAAAACTTAAGGGTACATTAAGAGATTTGCCCTTATTTTAAATTGTTTTACCTTAAAGTCTTATCCCAGAGGTTTTGGGCATGCTAATAGAGTCATCACTCTTCCTTGAACATATTTAAATCTACTAGCATATTTTTCCCAATGGAATCTTGTGTTCAATGTTTTAAAAATTGCTCCAAACTAGAACCACTTTGGCCACTAGTTTCTATGTCAATGGCTAGACCATCCGGTTCGAACGGATGACCTATTCTTATTTAAAAAATAAAAAATAAAAAGCAATCAAAAACCATTATCCAAGTCAAACAGATTAACCGTTCAACCACCAGGTTAACGCCCTTCATTATGGTGATCTCCCATGGCCGTGGCTTATGGGATTGCACATAAGGCTTAGTTTGAAATGAGTACAAATGAAGATATATACAATGCAAAAACATACAAAATATAAGGTTTTGTACTATGCATATTTGTATTTATACTCCTTCCAAACTGAACCTAAGGTTATTTCAATTTTTAGGTTTTTTTTATTAAAGTATCATGTATCCTTTAGTGGCGGACAAGTTTATAGTTGAACACTTGGACTAGAACAAAATAATTCAAACTTTCATCATTTCTCACACAAAATAGTATTGTAGCATTTTAACATACCAAGCATTACGGTCTTTTTTTTTTAGAATAAACTGCAATGCATTATTCAACCAGAAATATCACAATAAGTAAGCCCTCCACAAACACTGGAGGCTCATGTCAAATACAAAGATTAACGAAACGACAAGAAACCCTAGCTAAGCTATGGGCCACAGTGTTAGCTTGCCTTTTGACACAAGCCACCAAGAAGTTTACACCTTGTTGTAACAATGAGGAACACTCATGAACGAGGGAGCCAAATTCAGGCAGGTCCGAAGCTAGAGCACGAAGGGCTTTCCATACTACTATGGCATCAGTTTCAAATACCATATTCTGGATATCCATGCTGGTCACCCATTTAATTGCTGCTATAAGGGCCATTACTTCCCCTTCTTTCGAAATGAATAGACCAGGAACTATGGATGTGTAACCTTTTACGAAAGCACCAAGCTCATCACGTATAACTATCCCAAACCCAGTGAGGTTACTGCTCGTGAAAGAGGCAACTTCAACATTACACTTGAATGAACAAGGAAGGAGAGCACGCCAATTACCGTCACGTTGGTGGTTAAGATTAATAACCATGCGCAATTGCTTCTGTATTTGAGCTTGCTTCCAATCATGGAGAAGCTGCAAACTCCTAGTAATAGCATGATCAAGCAACTTAAAATTATTTCTCCACAGCTTGGAGTTACGTTGAGACCAGATGCTCCACAAAACCATGCAAGCACGTCCAGACTTGTCATAATCTGTTTCTGCTAAAAACTCAAGAAGACAATCAACAAAAGAGGCGTGATTCGACACATTTACGTTGATACCAACCTTAGACCAACAAGCTTGAGCATACAGACATGATAACAAGACATGGCTCAGACTTTCAACGTTAGTATTACAGAGATGACAGGAAGTATCTAACTGGATGTCACACCTAACAAGCTGGTCTTTATAGGGAAAACACTCCCTACAAACCCGTCAAACACAGCTCTTCACCTTAGGTGGAATAGGAAGCTTCCACAGCTTATCCCATCCACCCGAAATAATAGCTTGAGAGATAGTGGTATTAAGATCCCTTGCAAACCCTACATCCTGACTTTACTGAATATACCCCATTTGGTGAGAAATGCCAAATTAGTCGGTCCTCTTGACTAGCATAAGACAAGGGAATATTCAAAATTGTGCTAACATCCCTTGGGCCAAAAAGCTCATGAATCATTTCGACATCCCATTCCTTGTGGTCTGGAATCCATAGGTCTGAAACCACAATATCTTCAAGCCCCTCAACTCTAAGCGAATCAACCTTAAAATTGTCCATCTCCTTAAGCCACGGATCATCCCACACACGGATATGCTACTCATTCCCAATTCTCCACCTACAACCCTTCTCCAAAACAATGTGAGAATGCCAGATGCTTTTCCAAGTATAACTTGGATTATGCCCACATTGGGTTGCTAGAACAAAATAATTCAAACTTTCATCATTTCTCACACAAAATAGTGTTGTAGCATTTTAACATACCAAGCATTACGGTCTTGCGAAATATAGAAGGTGTCAGCTCGCTGATGGGGACCTGCAATCATTCGTTTCAAAATCATCACAATCCCCTTTCATTGAATATGCCAATTTGTTGTGTTTTCAACCATGCAATGTGGTTCGCGGAGCCTATTATTAACCTTTGCTTAACAACCATACAATCAACAATCTATGATGGGAGGCGAATCTTATATATTATATTTTCAAACTACAACCCCATCATTCAAATATGTGAATTTTTTAAATTTAGACACATGGTATTTTCTGAGAAGTTTTTGTTAAAGCCCACAACCCACTACCACTATTCAGACAAGTGGTTTTCTCATTTTCTAGAAAGCTAGACACATGACAATTTTTAAGAAATTCCTGCTAAAGCCCACAATCCACTACTAGGCTATAGCCCCTACCATTCAAAGATATGGCCTTCTCATTTTTCTGAAAAGCTAAACACATGGCATTTTCTGAGAAGTTGCTACTAAAGCCCACAACCCACTACCACCATCTTTAATCAATTCCTAAAAAATGCAAAAGTGATTATCCACAACCACTTCTGCCTACATTCTATCAATCTCAATTAATCATTAACCCTCTATATATCATAACAAAATAAAACTATCCATATTCTAATAATTATTGAAAATCTATTTTTTGAAATAAATATTTCTTGAAATTTTAATAATTAATTAAAATATTAATAACTATAAATTTAACATTATTGATTCCATAATGTAAATTTAATATGAGGTCATTCACTAGTGTATATATAAATGTTAGTCACACAAAATCAACATTCACATGCTTGGTTAAGTAGGTATGTTTGGCATTAATGTCGTTGCTCCAGAAAATGATGATACATCAATGCCACGCTGAAAAAATGGTGCTCCAGGAAATGTCAATATATTTGGAACCATTTTTCTATAAAAAATGATGCTCCGAGCCACGCCTTGGAAATTGAGAAGGCATGGTTTAGAGCAACGCTGAATTTGACGTTTTCTCATATTAGAATTCGTTACTGCCAACGAGGACATGGTGTGGCTGTGATGTGGACTTCCTATAATGGGTATCAGTGCGGAAAATAGATATGGAGCACCAATACCAAACAAAAGGTGTTGTTGCTTCAAGAAGCATCCTACCTAGCAACAATGTTTCCAAAAAAAAAAAAGACATCGTTTTCTCAAAAAATAGTTCTTCCAACCCACACATCAGCAACACTGAGAAAACCGTGTTGTATCTACAACATCCATGCCAAACATATACTATGCGTATGTTTGGCATCGATGTCGTTGATCCAGAAAATGGTGACACATCAACGCCACATTGGAAAAAATGATGCTCTAGGAAACGCTTGTTTGTTTGAAACTGTTTTTCCATAAAAAATGGTGCTTCAAACCACGCCTTGGAAATCAGGAAGGTGTGGCTTGGAGCAACGCCAAATTTGGCGTTTCCTAGAGTTGCAACTCGTTGCTGCCAACAGGGACATGATGTGGCACTGGATAATAGGTATCAGTGCTGAAAACGTTTCCTAGAGCATTGATACCAAACAGAAAATGTTGTTGTTGCTCCAAGAAACATCCTACCTGGCAGCAACGTTTCCAAACAAAAAAAAAAAAGACATTGTATTCAACCCACACATGAGAAAACGGTGTTTTATCTACAACCTCGATGCCAAACATATACTAAATAAACCATAAACAAAACAAGATGTAGCGATTGTATTGTATTGTATTGTATGGTTCAAAATTCAAGACACGACCCCAACAATTTATCAACCGAATAGATAGCATTGTTCAAAAAATACATTGTACCATACCAACCTTTCCTAGAGTCATGAATCTTAATTTCAAATGTACTTCTTATGCCAAGGGAAACTGTTGCGGGGACCAAAATTCTCGAATTTTTTTAGTTAACAATATATTTTGAAAAGTAAATTTATTTAAAATAAATAAAATTTTTAAAATATAAACAATACTTTAAATGGGTTCAGCTATCATATGGAAAAGATATGATATCCGAAAAACAACTAACCAATAAATTGGAACCGAAAACATGATCATGAATAAGGTATCTGATGGAGGGTGATTTGGCCCGACCTCGTAGCACGGGGACATGTGGGTATGACCTTGCTTAAGCAATGACTCAGCGTGACAGCACAACAAGCGTAACCGAAACCCGATGAGAAGGGCTCGCCGAGTTTAATCCGGCAACTCGGCGGGTTAGGCTACTCGCCGAGAGTCGTCTGCCTTGCACCTTCTTCCCGAGGCTAAAGCGCTCCGAGCTGCCTCCAAGCTCGGGGCCTCCTGACTTTTCCTAATGCATGAGCTCCTCCCAATGGGTTCTAGGCCACTCCCGAAAAAGGAACACCCCGATCCGCCTCTAGATACCCCGAGGTGGAGACACCCCGGGCCAGGTAACTCGGTGTAGCTTGCCACAGGCACCTCGCCACGTACAGGGTAGCTCGGTACAGGGTAACAGTTCGGCACATCGCAAGAAGATCTCCTGCCTAACAACTGAGCCCGACAACCTGAAGACTGCGATCACGTCTTTTGTCAGACAGTGTCGTGCCCACCACCTCTGGAAGATGTCTTACATCTGACAAGTACGTAACCTGCAACGACGGCTCTGCACGTGCCACCTCAGCCCTGGCTGTAACGGTTGCGGTAGGACAACAGTGGCAGTTATACCTACCCTGACAAAAGCAGGTGGGCCTGATCTGATAGAGTTTTGTTATAAGTAGCCCCAATTCCAAAGGGCAGAGGTAATCTTTGGATACTTGCGCTATCTGCACTCTTAGCCTCCTTTACTCTCTTTGTGTCTTTCACAGAGCTCTAACTTAAGCGTCGGAGTGTTCCCGTCGGGCAAGCCCCCCGGCGATTTCTCATCTTCTCCATCTCAAGTACCATCTAGGAGCCACGCAACTGCCAGGTAGGAGTGACCGAATCGCACACCATCAGTATCATTTATCAAAATTCATGGGTGGATTTTGATTGATCAAAACTCTTTCCATACTATATATTTTCCGCATCATAGATTTTTCCTATTGGGGTTGAGGCAGAGACCTTATTCCCCATCCCCAACCCTGACCCAAGTCTGGGGATTTAGTAGACTCCAGATCTTCTACTCATGTGAACTTTGCCCACGTCTACGACAACACACTACCCTCGTCCCCGACCTTGACCCCAGTTCAGGAATTTAGTAGACTCTAGATCTCTTACTTATATGAACTTTGTCTACATCTACCCACAACACACTATCCTTGTGAATTGGAAACATCTCGTCCTACGTAATACTATGCATGTATTAATGCAATGTTACGTGAATAATTTGTGTGGACAAGAAATCCGGACTGGATTTAGGAATCCTGTCCCCGTCCCCGCAACGCTAAAGAAATCCCCATCAGGTCGGGAAAGCGAGTACCGTCGGGATGGAAAAATTGCCATCCCTAAATCCGAATCAAACACTACCTTGTAAAGTGTAAACAGTTCTATTATCACGGTTCGGAGCCGAATGGCCCGAATCGAACCTGATGATAAACATCCAACGCGTTCGTATTGGGAATGTGCATACCAACCGTTCGATCTCGTTAGCATTTCCCTATAAAAGCGGATACCACCCGCCGCATGTCTAGGGTTCTAGGGTTTTTTTTTTTCTTCCCTGAACTGAAATCGCGTTTTGCACTCTCCTGGTACCTGACTAGTCTTCTCTTAATTAGGGTTTCTTTGATTTAGGATCCGTGAATTTCCGTGCTCTCTAACTTTTCTTATACGAACATGTCATCGATTCCCTTTCGTTCTACCTTTGTTTTGGATCTGAATAGTCTCTATACTTGTCATTCTTCACAGGAGAGCAATTTAAGGATCATGGCAGGTGGAAATTTCATGCACAGGGTGCTTTCTTACGTTGCTAATGAGTTAATCGTCAATGGTCTAGCAAACAGGTAGTTCCCCTTTGTAGATTTTACGCTTCGTTTCTCTTCGTTTGCTTTTTTATCCGACTCTTTTTAGATCTTTTCGTTTGTTCTTGTAGCCTATAACTTTCCTTAAGCTTCTTTATCTGGTCGCCGGGATTCATTTGTTCTCGATTGACTCGTTCCCTTGAAGCGATATTTGGTTCAATTTTTCCGTTTGTGCTATTTTCTTCTGCTGCGTCACAGCAATTGTACTGCAGCTTAGGAAAGTTGAGAAGATTATGTATACGAATCGATTTGTTTTAGGTTTTGCTTCATTATCTGGTCATTGTGATTATTTGATTCCAATTGGACTCGTTCCCTTGAAGCGATACGGATATGATGTTCTTGAACCATACTTTTCCTCTTTGTATGCATTTTTTTCTCTGGGGATTAATGGGACATCTAAATAATCCTTTATTTTGGTTTTTTATATTTATTGTTAAAATTGAAAATCCAATTCTTTTAATTTGATTTGGGCATTTGTTTTTTAGGTTTTACTTTTTGAGCAACGATGACGAGTATACAGACCTGTAATGATTTGCGAATATGATCGCAACTCTAAGAACATCTAAGGGACTGAGTTGCCATAATTACCATTTACATTTTTGTTTGCTTATTCAATACCAAATGGATGACTCTATAGACCTTTACCGGCTGCGGTGATGACCGCAACCTTACATTTGTTTAAGGGTCTGAGTCACTTCTTTGTTTTCATTCTTTGCCACACACGTAGCCGTTTTAATGTGAACCACAGCTTCACTTTCTTGATCTACCCAAAATGGTCACCTTGATCGCTTAAATTCTAGTGCGACTGTTTATGTGAAGCCAGAATAACGTTCCTCTCGCTATCCAGTGTAGCGTCTATGCTGCATTTGGACGTTGGGGAACAATATATTCATTATTCATGTAGTCCTCTGTTAATGTCTCAAATGTACAAGTTATCAGACCAATGGTTTCTCCCAAGTGATCGTGTGGTTTAATTTTTATCCTCTGCTACCATTTCCTCCTCCTCGATGATTTTGGTCTGTATTAATAATGTTTCATTCTCTCTATTCATAGCCCTGCTTTTCAGAGGTTTGCAGTGAGGACGTCAAAGAGAATAGAGGACATTTCTAATATGGGTATGCTTCTTATCAAGTTCTCTGATGCTTTCCATATTGCGTTTAATTATTAGTTGCCTTAACTCTTGGTAATATTGTAACGAGGATGTGTTTGTTGTTCCAATGTAGCAGCTGCACAGAAGGGGCAAGTACTTAAAGAGCAGTTGCAGGACTTATCCAAGAATCTCGAGGTGAGGATATTCGTTATATAAATTTGATTTGTTTTGTTTTTGTTGAGTCGCTTACTGCTAACTTGTTCTTCTTTGTTGTTCAACAGTCTAACAAAAACCAGTGATGAATCCATACCTAATTCGAGTTAACATGCAGCAGTGTCTCCTTGTGAACTTCTGATCCGAATGTTGCCCCAGTGTATATAATACGTGTGGTTTTTTTTCTCGTGTAATGTGATAATTAACAACAAATTTCCCTATTTTGGGTACAAAGATTACATCATTCAAGCTCTTTAAATGCATTAATTTTATTAGTAATAAAAACCAGCACATATTTCCTTTTCCTGTATGTTATGTTGTGAGCCAGAGATGTTTTGTTATGTCTTGGTTTGTTAATGGTTTAAACTTTAAAGCGGCGGGGGGCGGGCTCTATACTTCTGTAACACAAGTATATGTTTTCATTTGTTATGAAATCGCCATGTTAACCAGAAAAGACAAACAAAACAGTTCATTGGATTCTGTTTCTGTTTTGACGGGCAAAATCAAAGTGGTGAAGGTTCAACCAATCGTACCAAGTATCTAGAAACAAACAGACGTTCAAACACTAGTAGGCACTGCTACTACGATCTTTCTCGAATGAAGAAAAGACGTGCAAGCAAGTGTATGGGAAGTTATCCCGTTGTGAATGGACCTGTTCAAGAGCCGGGCTTTGGGCCCAACTTTACACTTTCTCGGTTTGGGCTTTGCTTATTAGAATTTAGTCCAAAGCCAAGCCCGAGCCCGGCCCATAAAAAAAGTCCAGTTGTGAGCTACATGCCATTGATTTTTATCATCGTATATGTACATATATCTGCTAAATTTTCAGTTTGAATCACATGGTGAATGATGCCAGCCAGATAGAAGGTAAAAACTGTAAAAGAGCTTGTGTGTTCTTGCTCACGCTGTCACGCACTCAAATTAGACTTGTAATCAGAATTATTGGGAATCAACAACAAACCTGCAACAACCGAAAAAAAATAAGTGGATGTACATAGAGGTCTATAATCATCGTGTAGGGCTTAGAGTCCGTTTGGTTCACAGACATCAAAATTGGATTCTGAATCATCAAATCATGATGCCTGTTTGGTTCAGTTGGGAATTGGAATTGGATTCTGATTATGGTTGTTGGGTTTATTTGCAGTTGAAATGAAAAATCATTTTGCATCAGGTTGAGCTTGAGTTTCTAACTACAAGCTGGGCTTGCGCGAAAAAACTTAGGCCAAATCTAAATTCACCTTGGCCTTGGGTTGAGGCATCAGGAAGCGGAAGCTCTAGTCAGTCCAATTTGAGTCCGCCCAATATTTTATGATATACATATTTACATACTATCAATCTATTTTACTTGGAAATTAGGTTACAAAGTTCAATGTGCACAAGGCCGGACCTTGAGGCCTTAGGTAGCCTAAGCTATAGCCAGTCCAATTTGACCCCACCCAATATTTTATGACATACATATTTACATATTATTAATCTATTATACTTGAAAATCATGCTACAAAATTTAACACACACAAGCCCAAGCCCAACCTGAGATGTTGGGTTGATAAATTTGGGCTTAACCTTGAGTTGGGCCAAGTCTAAGTTTGAGGTTTGTGTGACTTAAGGTTGGGCTTGGGTCTAGGGATGGCAATTTCTACCCTACCTAGTGGTATCCACCCCAATCCTCCCTAATGGGCGTTTTTTTTTTTTTTTTTTTTTTTTTTGCTTGAAGGTGAAGGATGGGTTTTGGGGTGGGGATCAGTTTTAAGATTCTACAACCCATAGAGTACCCGTAGGGTACGATATTAGGCTAAACCCAACCCTCCCTGACCCGCATATTGTTGGGTTGATAGTTTGTGTTTTCTACATGTCTTAATCAAATAATTGGAATTTTTATTGCTTATTTGTGTTTTTTTACTTATTTATTGCTTATGTATGACAATAAATAATAGGAAATTAGATATAGGTTCTAAATCAAACTCACCCCTACCCTTGAATGTGGGGAGGGTAGGGTTAGGGAGGGTTTCATGTGCGGGTAGGGGTTGCATTCTCAAAATCCAACCTACTACGGATTTTGGGGCAAGTACGAGTTGGGAGGTTTAGGGAGGCGGGCAAGGTCTAGAATTTACAAAAACCTCCCCGAACCCGCCCCATTACCATTCCTACTTGGGTCAACCCTCAACCCGACCCAATTCAACCAAGTTGAACTCCAAGGAGCATTGTGACATTCCTAATTGTATTAATTTTTTTAAATTTTTTTATTAAATTGTTTTAAATTTTACTAAATTTTTATTTAGTACTAAGTTTAGTTATGTCTAAATAGATTAAGAGATTTAAAATTAATAACAATTAAGTTTAAAAATAATATATTTTTTTATTTTATCAACAAATTTATAATTTAAATATGACTTAACATGTAATTTATATTTTAACTTAAACTATATGTATTTAAAATACAATATAAATATTATTACTATTAATTATAGTATAAATATTATTGCTATTAATTATAGTTTAATATTTAATTTATATACATAAAATTTAAATATAATTCAAGTGCTTTTTGTTACTAAAAGCTAAAGAAAAGGAGGTATTTGCATTTTATTCAAAGCAATAGGGGTTAAAACACAATGATGATTTATAAAATTGTTATAAGAGGAGTTCTTTTTTTTATTTTACCTAAAATTAATGAAAAATAATTACATATTAATAAATTTAAGAATTAATAAATAATTAGCATTAAGATACAAAACATAACACATTGGCCAATACATTGAAACTTGAATTATGTTAAAATAAATTAGACACAATCCAAAAAAATAATGCTTGAATTTTACTTCAATGAGCATCGTTTAATTAAAAATATCATAAAGGTCCTTCAAATCTAAGAAGAGTTCACATTGACCAACACAGTGCACCCCACATGTAAATCTCAGCGTGCATTAGGAACACCTCCTGTGCTTGTTAGAGGTCGGCTTTAGCCAGTGCAAGAAACGTTCAAACAACCTTCATAGCCTTGCATCGAGAATACCTCTACACTTTTGTGTTTTATTTCATGGGGAGATATTCCTAATACAATGCTATAATTGGTGTTCGAATGGGCCTTGCATTAACTGAATCTGGTTTCTGCTTGTCATTGGGAGATTGTTATGCATACATGGTTAGATGTTCTGTGAGGCGCTATCGGGGCACCAATGTAATCTTATCTTAAAATCTAAATGTGCAAACGGGAATAATTGGATGCATAACGTAGGAATTAGGATCTGCTCCTTACGAAGGGTGCCTCGCACCGACCTCACATGCACATCTCACCATGCATTTAGAACATCTTCCATAAATAATGTGAGGTCGTTATGATAGTCTACTATTAGCCTCTATAAATTATAAATTACAGGCCACTGCAAAATTCTGAAATTACCGCCCATAGTGTACTAATAGCCCTTATAAATCGCATCCCGTGGATTTGTAATTAAGGCATCGGTGCAATGGGATCAGCCGATCAGCTTAGCTAAGCTCAGCAGGTGTATGGTCTTGTCAGTTGGTTGTGATTAGTAGTTATAACGTTGTAGTTGTAGGGGATGTCTCTTATAATTAACATGCGCAGTGCGCTACAATTACAGTTTACAAAGCAAAGCAGGCATTGGCCTTTCAGAATTCAGACTCGCCATCTTCTTTCTTCTCTGCATCCTTCATTCCTTCCCTATCTGACGAGACCCGTTATTAGTTTTTGCAGTTTAGGTGAGGGCACTAGTAGCAATGGCGTCTGCTATTTCGAGAAACACATATTGTTGCTTCATTCGTCGCAGTCTCCTCTTCTACAGTCAGCATCACTCGAAGCTAATTAAGGGATCATCTCCCTATATTCAACACTTCCATGGAGTCCCGGACATTCCCCCATTTGGAGCCAACCCAGACCCAGCCATCCCATCGGCCTGTCATCTTATATGTTCTTAACGATGTTTCAGCTTAACTTATTTACCGATTAAAATGAATGTTATCATGGAATTCATTCTCTTATGTTTTTTCCTGTTTTTCCTGCTTCGCTTTATTTTGCAGGTTAGTTATCTAGGTTATGGAACATAATCGTGCACTGTAATTCAAAGATGTCTATGTAATAGCACTACTGTTAATCCTGAAAACATAGCACCAAAGAAGTCTGTAGAATCTAATCATGAGGAGAGTGAGAAATCTGGCGAATCACAAAGGACTGGTGAAACCGGAAAGCCTGTTCGCCTGTTCGGGGCGGGGTAAATTTTTGTTACTCCATATGCTTCTACTATATTAGCTGAGATTTTCGTTTGACTAAATTATCCTTGGATCACTTTGCTATAAGAATGTCACTCCGACTTGATAGGCCTATAAAGTTTATTCAGATAGCAGGTTATTTCATGCCAATGGGTTGTATATCATCTAACAGATATCATTTAAGGGTATTTAATGCCAGTGTAGTGATATGAATTCCTTTTTTCTGTCCCAAATCCACCAGTTCACAACAAATTGTTTCACATTTTGTTGATTTACTTAGGTAACTTTTTTTTTTTTGTTTGGAAATTTACATAATTATGACAATAGCTGGTTAGGATTAAGCTATGTATTTAGCTATAAATTTCAGGTTCGAGGGTGAAAGGACTGAAGGGAATTATAGCGGTATCATACAATACAATACAATCTAATTTGGTTTATGTAATGAAAGCCAAACCTGGTCATTTTCTTAGGAAAAGGGTTTTGACCAATTCATTCCCACATAATGGATTGAATTCTCATAGCTGGTAATTATCATTGTACTGTAGCTATGGTACACTTCTCTGATCCATTCTTCAATTTTTGTTTTGAGGCACCAATTCCCCTTGATGTTCGAAAGAACACCTAAAATTGGATAAAAAATAGGAGTAAAACCTTTAAAGAATATAAAACATTGTAATTTTTAATGAGTTTTCATCCCTAGGGATTTCATCATATTCTAAATTCCAAATATGGAAATGCAGATCTTCTCAAAGAATTATTTTGTCCATAAAATGAGTGGCAGGAATAGTGTGCGAGTTGGAAAGCTAAAAAGGATAGGGTCAGGAACAAACTTATTTGAAGGAACCTAGGAGTAGCTCCAATAGGTGATAAAATGAAGGAAAGTAGACTTTGGTGGTGTAGTCATATGCAGAGAAGACCATCTACAACACCAGTTAGAAGAAGTGATTTCTTACAGTTTGAAGGGTCTAGAAGAGCTATGGGGCAGACCAAAAAGGCCATGGGTTGATGTAGTGAGAAATGATATTACAACTCATAATTTAAGAAAAAATATGGCAATGAACAGAACTGATGTTGGAACATGAGTCATATAGCCAATGCTGTTTAGTTAGGACATGGTTTAGATGACGGTGTTGATCAATTCACATTTGAACTTTGATCCATCACTTGTCGGAGTGACCTTACAGTTCTAGCTTTCACTGAGCTGTCATTAATTGGAATTGTTACCATTCTTAAAATGTCATTGCCTGTGTCCATTAATTAAGTAGGCACTAACCAAAAAGTCATTTATACTGATTAATAATAGAGAGATAGAAGATGGGACCTACCCCTAAAAGGGAGAGGGAGCATGCAGAAAAACAGCATAGCGCCACACCCAAAGCATAAAACATGCCCTTATAAAAACCACAAGGTAATAATGTCTTCCAATGTGACCTAACAACTGAGTCGACAGATCTTGATTATGGTGGGATGAAAATTTCAGCCTCATCAATAAAGGCGTTACCTAATCAAATTTCAGCTTGTTCTACATGTTTTTTTTGTTTATTTCAATGGCATTATACTTTACCTTCTCTTTCTCTCAAAAAAAAAAAAAAGAAAAAGATCTCACCTCTCTGATGTAGCAGCCAACATCCATCTATCATGATCTGCTAGCCACCCTTAGCCAGGATTTTGTCAAAACCCAAAGCAATGAGAGTTTACTCTTTTCTTGTGTTAAAAATTTTCATTTCAGTTGATTCTTTTAGTTCCAGTTATTAATTTGTTTGTAGCTATTTACACTTTACTCGTTTCACACCAGGAATCTCCCCTTAGCTTCATACTTTCATAGTTTTGGCTCTTCTTTTCCTGCCATAGACTCCAAGTTATATCCAAAGAAATTAGATTCCAAAAAAATTGTATCCAACTCTAAAGGATCAACTTTGTGTGTTAGCTTCATGAAGTGGAAAGAAAAACATGTCACCTTCAAGGGCGACTACCTCGTCCATTTTAAATTTGTAATGTATCCCTAGAAGTTGAAGTAGACTTTCACCATTCAAATGAATTCATCAACTTTTTCATGGGCAATTATTTCTCAGCAAGCAGGGTTTTAAAGCATGTGTAATAAATGGGTAGTGATGCTTTGTGTGACGTTGATGTTTTTGTATCAGCTTGTATGACTTCGATGTTACTATAATATGTCAGGCTTAATGCTGTTTGTGATTTTTAGTATTATTTTATTTTTACTGTTTTAACCAGTGAATTACCCATATGAACAAATGATGCTTCAGTAGGTAATGACAACCTACACATAGGAAGGTGATATGTATCCTTGTTTTGCTTCCAAGGGTTGTCATGCTTTCAATGGACTGTTCTCTAAGGCACATATTCTTATTAGATATGGTTGACATTCGAGCAAAATCTGTTTTAAACAATCCATATGAATTGACTCTTGCAGCCTGTTTCATGGTTGAGCTTTCTCTTTCTGATTACAACTGGAGCAGGGCTTATATTTTATTATGACAAGGAGAAGAAGCGGCACATTGAAGGTAGATTACCATGGTGAGTAGGATTCTAAGAATAGTACAAGGTTTTAGAGTGACAGAATCTCATGTAATTGGGGGCATCACTTTGGTTTTTCCAATGATCCCTTTGAAAAACCAAATCGTATTTTATGACTTCGATGTATTCAAAGATGAATATCTAATTGCATTGGAAAATGGCACCTTTTATATTTGATATTTGATTACATGATTCAGCCTATCTTATGATTCAAGTTGTCATATAGAAATTTCTCTTTGATTTGTAAATTGCCATTAGTTAAATAGGTTGGGTTCTCGTTTTGTTCTCATTACCTTCATCAAAGGGAGGGTTTCTAGGCTCAGGTTTTCCTATTCTAGCATGGTAACATTTTGGTACACCCTTTTTCAGTGCTTTCCTTGTAGATTTTTTCCTTTGCCTTTTCCAATTAATTAGCTTAACAATAAAAAATGAAGTAGTTTAATTATTCCACTCAATAGGAAATATATTTGGAAGGTCATGGGTTATTTAGCTCTTAGATTGTAAAGGTGAGTTTTTGAGCCACCTTCAGTTTTTTTTGGATCAATAATAGAGAATTTTATTAATTTGGAAAAAAGTTAAAGAGTACCATTTTCAGAGTTGGGATATATTACCCAACTGCCCTTTGAATTTTACCAATTATAACTGAGCCCAAAATTGTTGCCGACTATGGACCCCTTGTTTGGCCAAATAATCTGCCATCCCATTTGAGCCACCTTGCATTGTCAAAGACTCTTATTTTCAACAAATTCCATAGTCCTATTTTCATCTCTTTCCTGGATTCTGTTTATCATGGATTTATTGGTTACAATTATGGTTGGTATGTGCACTTGTTTTAAAAATCCAAGTCACTAGTTGCTATAATTCTATACCATTTCTTTTTTGATAGTCAACAGTAAATTCATTAAAAAACCAGCAAGCTCAAAGAAGCAGCTGGAGAAATAGTACAATGCTTGCTCCAAGTCTTGGAGTACAAATTACAAACCTGCCACAGGTCTCTTTCCAAATCTCCAAAAGGTATGTCTCTAAACAGCTTGTGGGCTTTCAACTGAACATACTGAACATTAATTAGGAACAGGATTGTCGATTTCAAGTCTTCTGAGGACAAAAATTTCCCTTCGAAAACCATTCTGTTCCACTCCTCCCAAATGCTCCACATAACAGCATGCACCACCAGCTTCCCAGACATTCTACCTCTGTTTC
Organism: Nelumbo lutea; assembly: GCF_056320005.1. Taxonomy (NCBI): domain Eukaryota; kingdom Viridiplantae; phylum Streptophyta; class Magnoliopsida; order Proteales; family Nelumbonaceae; genus Nelumbo; species Nelumbo lutea. Next base: position 46,738,964 of record NC_142685.1, read on the forward strand.
CAACCTTCAACCCAGCCATTGGTTGAGAAAATCTCCAACATCCAGAGGTGGAGCCTAGGAAAAAATGCTGTTACAGAAGAGGTTGAGGAAAGATTACCAAAGAATGCGAGCTATTTCACAGTCGATAAGAAGATGACCACAAGATTCCCCCTCCTTTAGGCACAATAACCACACATCAGAGACAGGGTACAAATCATCCTTTCTCTTCCTCATAATTCTACCAAAAGTATTAGTGCCACCATGAGCCACCTTTCTAAGTCTATGTTCAGGGCTTTGATCGCTGATGAACATGATTTCTCCTTTCCTTATAAGAAAATCTGGTGTAGCCACATCCCTTCAAGAATTTGCTTCTTTGTTTGGGAAGCTTGTCTCCAGAAAGTAAATACTTGTGATCTCCTGCAGAAAAACCTTTTGGGAAGACGCTCCATATCTCCTCATGTTTGTATTCTATGCTTCAGCGAAGGTGAATCTGCAGATCACATCCTTCTTCACTGCAGATTTACCCAAAAGATATGGTCCCACTTCTTGAAAATGGCAAGTTATATCTGGGCTTTTCCAAAACACATTATGGACACATTGCATCAATGGAAAGGAACAGGGTTAAGTAAAAGGGGTAAAGTCTTTTGGCAATCAGTGCTACATGCAGTGTTGTGGGATGTTTGGGATGAAAGAAGCAATCGCCTCTTTGACAATAAAAGCAGAACCCTGGAGGAATTAATCTCAGATATTACTTACCTTTACAACCTCTGGATGGTGAATTCAGATCTGTTCAAAGGACTTTCAGTCAATGATCTTAATAGAGATGATTACCCCTTTCTGTTTCTCCCTCATCCCCATCCAACATCCTTGAGGCACCCTGTCCCCATCAGTGAAGGAGTGATGACCCTTAACTTCAACGGTTGTGCCTTAGGTAACCCTGGATTAGCTGGTATTGGAGGTACAGTAGGGGACGAAAGGGGCAATATATGCTGGACTTTTAGTGGTCCAATTGGCTTGGTTGACTCCACAAAGGCTGAAGTGATGGCTTCTCTCACCGGAATCAGGATAATAAAAAATTTGGGAATTCAGAATTTGACCATTGCAGGTGATTCAGCAAATACGATAAAATGGTTAAGAGACAAAGGGGGGGGGGGGGGGTCCCTGGAGACTGAATCATTATCTGACAGAGGCTTGGGATTCTTTGGACTGTTTAAATGTTAACTTAGTTTGGATTCCTAGGGAACACAATCGTACTGCAGATGGCCTAGCTAAATTTGGTGTGTATTTGGAGCATTTGTATAGCAACAAGCTTCCTCCTTTGTAACTTGTAGGGGTTCTTCCCATGTTCCCTCTCTTTATATTAAAGAATTCTGGTTAAATTTTCTCAAAAAAAAATTGAAATCCAGCGCTGGACATCCCCAATCTAGTTGATTTCTTCCCAACCTTGCCCTTTCAAGTGAGTCTGCTAAATCATTGGCACACCTAGGCACCCAGTTGAATGGGAAATTCAAGTTTGCCATAGCTTGTGCCTGTCTCACTTATAGTTCTGCACCATTAATCTTTGTTTATTAGTTACTACTTTTCTCTTACTTATTGGTTCATCTTACATCTTGGAATTGGATTCATATTGTCTCCCTTAACACAAAAGCTTCTTTCTTTTTCCTTGTTATATATTGATATGCTTTCTTCTTGTATGCAGAAATACATAATGACTCTATTGTAGTAAAAGAGGGGCCTTCTGTAGGAAAATCTGCTATTGGGGGTCCATTCAACCTTGTTGATCACAATGGGAAGTCTGTTACAGATAGAGACTTCTTGGGGAAATGGACTTTGATATATTTTGGATTTACACACTGCCCTGATATTTGTCCAGATGAGCTACAAAAGTTGGCTGCTGCAATTGACAAAATAAGTAAGTTGCTAGTAGTTTCAATATTGCTGGACTTGTGATGAAGATATAGAAATGAAATACACTTTTACCAAAGCTCGAACCAGTTTTGCTGTCTGAAGTTCTTATAAACATCTAACTGATCTAAATTTCCTGTGCTTATCAGTATAAGCATATGAAAATTCTCTTCTTTACTGAAGGCATGTAGGTGCAATTTTTGGTCAAATGAATTATTGCATGTCCAGAAATTTGAATTCAATAATACCAAAGGGAATGATTAGTATCAAACTATCAATCACTTGCGGAAAGTATGTTTGCATTGTAGAGAATATGATTGTATCAGACTATTAGGGAAATGCTTGCAAATATTGGTAAAGATACAGGTGTAAAATTATGGCATAAACTCAAGTCAAGTCATATTTTGGGTTGGACAAAATTATGGTGTAAACCCAGGGGAACTAATTTATATCAAGACTTATTCAATGGATTTGTGGATTTTGCAGAATGGAAAAGATCATGACTATGGTTGAAGTTTTCTTTTACTTAATTTTAAGTTTTAGATGGTGTTTGCTAACACTTTTTAGACGTCTAAATAACTTACTTTTCAGATGTGCAAGTTGTGACCCATTTATGTTTAGGTCTGGACACCAACTTTAATCAAATAAAATAGGTCTGAAATGGTAAGGCATGGGCAAGTTGCTTAATGCAGCCAGGCGCATTTCAGAGCCTAGCCAAAGTTCTAAATGCCCCTAAAAGTTTTTGAAATGACCTGTGTTGCCCCTTCTTTTAAACTTTATTCAAGCCCTAGTTTGAGTTCTTTCCTCTCAAATGATAGAAGAGAACACCGTCTTTTTTTTTTATGAATATATAAGAGAACACCGTTTTCCTCCATTATCATCTGTGTCATGTCTTCTCCAACGAGCACTATAGACATTGACAGTGATGGTGGTGTTCTGTGACATTTGGAGGATGAAGAGGATTAATGGTTCTACTGCACTTCATCAACTGAGAAGGAGGTTGAGGAAGAGTGATAGGAAGGGAGAGAGAAGAGAAGAAAATGAGGAGGGAACGGGGAAATTACCGCTGTTGGTTCGGTGTCAATGGCAACGACAAAGGGGGTGGGGGAGAGTAAAATAGGCCATATCTGCCACTATTTAGACTTCAATCCTGAAAAATAACCTTTTGACTTTTCAGACATTTGACTTCAAAGTTATCAAATGCCACCTTAGTTGGATATAGAGGCTCTTTTTTGACAATAGTAGTTGTTTCCGACCTAAAACAAACTATTTTGGTCATGTGGGGATACCAACGAAAAACTAGAGCAATTGATCTATAGAACCTTTGGAGAAAGAAGGAAAGGTTGGAGAAGCTTGAGATAACCTACTTGGATTTTTTTTTTTAATGCCTGTATACTCTTTGTATAACTATTTTCCTTTAATGAATTGTTATTTACCATAAAAAGGAGGTCCTTGAGATGATCATTCTTCATGGGTGTTCTATAAGACACTTGGTTGCATACTTCACGATGGTTTCACCATGTCTATATTTTTTACAATATTTCCATACAATGTTTCTGTCATTTCTGGCATGTTTCCTATATTGAATGACTAATATTTCCACCGACACTGACATTTTAAACCTTGATTACAACCAGCATTGTAACATTGTATTTTAATAACCAGAATTTGTCTGCAAATGATTCTCCTCCCTTAACTGTTACAGTATTTGTGATATAAGGTTGCCATGATGTTAGGACTTCTGACAGTTATGAAATCCTGACTAAATTGTTTTCTTTCCATCTTGCAGAAGAAAAGGCAGGGATTGATATAGTACCAATTTTCATCTCAGTTGATCCTGAGAGAGACACTGTTGAGCAAGTAGGGGAACATGTTAAAGGTGCCTTCTAATATCAAAGCTTTTTATATAATTGCGTTGTTTTACATATACCATCCTGTCTTAAATCCATGTTTGCAATATCCCCATGATATGCTGATAATTCCCGCAAAATTTCCATTTTAAGGGGTCCTGAGTATCTATCGACACAATTTCAATAATTACATTATTTAAATGAAATGCTCATTATATTTCAACCATGAATGGAAATGAGATAAAATATCTCAACCCATATCACATTTGCATGCTTTTCCACGTCAATGTACCATATGCAGATATGCTGGATATTTTTCTTCCTAATTTTGCTCTACTTATTATATGTTGTTGCTTTTGTATTATCTTAGTTTTTAGTTTTAATCATGTCTATGTTAACATTATTATGCAGTTCTACTGATATAGGATGGGGTAAGGGTCCTACTAACTTAGGATTTGGTGGTGGGCTTTGTGGAGTGAATGAGGTGTTGTGGGTGATCAGGGTTGAAGAATATGAAAGGAGAAGCAAGTTGACTTCTTGATGTTAGGGTAAACAGAAAAGAAATAGATTGCCTAGAAGAAGAAACAAGAGAAAGAGAGGAAAAAAAAGGAGAAATTTCTGGTAACAACCAGAATTTACTGAACCAAACCTTATCTCATCATATCAACTCTCCTTCAACTCCAATTACAATGACTCTATTTATAAACTCACTAACTCGCATGTCCCCTTTCAGATTTCAATTTGGACTAGGAAACTGACCCAAACAACTCCCAAGTGCTTTGAAGCTAAGACAAATCCATAAGTAACCCATTAGGACACTTAAATGAGGGCTCCAACTCCTAGCCCTACACAACTGTAATAATATTTTCTTAATCCTACTAAAACTAATTTAATTTAAAGACATCAGAAATAGTAAAAGCTTATTAAAAATAATAATTACAAGAATTACTATAAATAGTAAGTCCAGGGGTTACCATAAATAGTAATTTCGAAATAAAAATCTAAAAAACAGAACTATGTTCTTAAGACACCAACAACTAGAAAATAAATAAAAAAAAATGAGACAATACCAATATCTTATAACCCAAAAATTCTGAAATTGGTATAGGAATTGGAATATTGGTTTGTTTCCCTATAAATCTTTCCTTGCTTCTGCATCTGCATCATCTACACTTCTACTGTAAGGTTTCATTCATCATAGTGCTTCCATCAAATTTAAAAACTTCAAACCATTTGGCAGTTTCTACAAACTCTGAAATTTCTCATTTTTGAAGCATCACAATTTTTGTCAAAATTGAAAATTTTGAGTCTTTCTCCTTGGAAAGCTATTTCATGAAATTTACCCAACTTTCCTTAATTCCATTCGGTTTGATGTGGGCCAGGGCAATAAAGTTCGTTTCTGGGAAGATCTTTGGGTGGGAGATTGTCCACTCAAAGACCTTTTCCCTGACCTTTACACTTTGTCAAACTTCAAAGGGAAAACAATAAGTTTTTTGGGTATTCCTAGCCCAACTGGGGTCAATTAGAATATGGGTTTCAGAAGGGGCCTGAGGGAAATTGAATGTGCATCCTTCATTCACTTGCTAGATGTTCTAGGACAAATTCTTTTGGAACCATCCTTGGAAGATTCCAGAATTTGGAAAGGCTCCACATATTGGCTATTCTCTTGTTCCTCTTTCTTTAATGTTCTTGCCTCACCTTGCAACCCGGATGGGGACTTCCCTGTAAAAGAAATTTGGAGTAAGCCTATCCACCCAAAAATCCAAGCCTTCTGTTGGGAAATTTTCCTTGGCAAGGTTAATACATGTGATATGCTGCAAAAAAGAAGGCCTTTTGCATGCCTTTCTCCTCACATGTGCTCCCTTTGTAAGGAAAGTGGTGAGACCTTGACACACCTATTTTTATCTTGTTCTTTTGTGCATCTTGTTTAGGATTCTTTTTGTTTTCTCTTTGTTGCAAGTGGGCTTCTCCTCAAAATGTGGCAGGTCTTTTTAACCAATATTTTTTTAGGCAATCAAAGAAAAGAAGGAAGGCTATGTGGAAAGCAACAAAGGCAGCTATTTGTTGGGTGATATGGGAAGAAAGGAATAGCAGAATATTCTTAGAAAAGAGTAGAACCACGAAGGAGGTGATTGACACAATCAAAATTAAAGTAGCCCATTGGGTAAGCTCTTTGCATATCTTCCAAGAGTTCTCAGCTATAGACATTATAAGATCCTGGACAGAAGTACCACAATCTTCAAGAGTGAAAGAGAGAGTAAGGATGGAATGGAAACCCCCATATGGTAACAGAATTAAACTGAATTTTGATGGAAGTTCATTTGGAAATCCGGGATTGTCAGGTACCGGGGGAGTAATCAGAAATTCTGAAGGGAGGATATTAACATTATTCTCTGGACCTATTGGCATGGGCAACTCTCTAAAAGCTAAGGTAATGGTTTTGCTACAAGGATTGAAGATAGCCAAGCATTGGAATGAGGCAAATTAAGGTTGAAGGGGATTCCAAGGTGATCATCTCTTGGGCTAATAACAATAGAACTACTCCGTGGACCTTCAAACAAGTGATAAGGAAGTGGAAAAGGTTGCAAAGGAGGTAGTGGCAGAATTTAAATGGGTTAGAAGGAGTGCAAATGGGCTAGCTGATCATCTTGCTAAACAAGGGGCTTTGAGGCAACAATTGTTTTGGGCTGCATTGTAAAAGGGACAGAAATATGTAATCGTATGGGACTTCTAGTTCCATACACAAAGTTGTAAAACTTCTTAAATCTAATTTCAAATAAAAGTTTCCTTTGATGATAAAAAAAAAATTTGAACATTTCTTAAATCAGATTTGATCAAATGAGGTGCCTAAAATGTCAATCCCTGTTACAGAGTTTCACCCAAATTTAATTGGTTAACTGGTACACCAGAAGAGATAAGGAAAGTTGCATGTGCTTATCAAGTGTATTATATGAAGACAGAAAAGGAAGGCTCTGATTACCTGGTTGATCACTCTATAATCATGTATGTATTGCTTTGTGTATTTTGCCAGTATTCTTGCCATTTTAAGTGTTCCTAACATATCCATCTTTTATTTTTAGTATAACGGTAGCCCAGTGCACGAGGCTCCTGCCAATGCAGGGTCTGGAGAGGAACAGATGTACACATCCTTACCCCTGCAAACGGTAGCCCAGGTCACAATGGAGCAACCCAACCATTGCACCAAGGCCCACCACTGTTTCCAAGATTTTTTAGTATTTTATGTTTTTCACTTTTCTCCTTGCATGGTTGAATGCTATAGTAGGTGCTCCTTGCTGAACCCAGGGCATTCAGGAATTGGCTAAAATGGAATTTTTTATAGATCACAGGGAAATTGTCCTGGTCTTTTATGGCTTGATAGGTTAAATGTACAATCTGAGCTGAAATCATGGCTTTATTTTAGATTTTGAGGTTGATTCTTTCCCTAGGATTAAACGCACAGTGATCCTAGATTGTCGTTGGCTGGTTCTTATGTTTTGGTTCTGATGATCCCATTAGGAAGAATAGAGCCTTGAGCTCTTAGATGAAACATTTAACTTGGATGCATTCCTAGGTCTTCCAACTTCCAAGTTTGTTGGTTACAGTCTTGGCAAGGGTCATCATGTTGGGAGGAGTGGATTATTTGAGAAATTGCACCTTCAGGTGATTTGTCTCTAGATGCCATTTTGATGCCTTGTCACTTCCTCAGCTGTTTACATGAGCGAGTACATTAGTCTCTTCTCTTTATCATAAATATTTCATATTTTCATTACAAAGGCAAGGCCATCCACCCACTCCAGACACAAAGAAAAAAGGTATCCCCATAAATTCTCTAGCTTTCCATGTATAGAATATATACAATTCACTTAAGCAAGGTAACCCTCCATTTCCTTGGTAAGGGCCAACCAGATTGTGCAGACGTGGATCTTGATTGATGAGTTTTGAAACACTGCTCAGTGCAATGATGGCTTCAACCTGGCAGTCAAATGCATAGCCTCTATGATTTGATAGCCACATATCCCGGGATCCTTGGGAATGGTCTCATTCATCCAATCAAATTTATTTAAAATCACCTGGTGAATGTGAGGCATAAGCTTGGTCCTTCCTGCTATGTTACTTTCACATTTTAGGGCAGCTGTAAAATATGGCATGATACTATGTTATATATGATGGATTTGAGGAATCTACCAACTGCGAAACACTCAGGAATAAGGAGGCAGAGATAGGCAAATCCAAAAGAGAAAAAGAAATTGGTGCCACTATGGGATCTCTATGATAAACAGATATGGATACCAACGCAGACACAACAAACGGAGATACCACATTTCCCAAAATCTTGGACATGGATACAGGTATATCCCATATAATATGCTTATGTTATGCTTTTATATATAGTTTTTGAAGCTTAAACAGATTTTTTATAACATGGTTTCTTAAAACATACTATGTACATTTTTGAGGTGTTAAAGCTATAGAGTATATCCAGAAATGTCCATGCAGGATGTATTTTGTCATCTTCATTCCAACAAAGAAGTATTCCTGTTCATCCTTGGTCAGGTCCTTTTTTTGATAATAAATAATAAAGAAAAAATTTATTATAGAGAATAAAGTAGAAAGTACTACGAGGTGATAAGATATCACACACAAAAAAACTCAAATCCCCAAAAAAGACAGAAACCTCCAATCCCTTTAAGTACTGGCTTTACCCCTTACCCAACAATAAAAAAAAAAAGACATCAAGGCCCATTAAACTCCAGAACCCAGGAAAATCCCATTAAGGCTTTCAAGACACAACCAAGCCTACGGCCATCCTACACGATTCTCCCCTATCTAAGGGGGTGCTCTGTAGTGTGGATGAGAAATTGGTGGGTGTGGATTGGTCCACACCACACCACAGTCCATAGCTGTTCTGAAGTCCACACCCACAGTGGCGTTCTGTAGGTGTGGTGTGGACCAGTCCACGCCACACTTTTTGATTCCATGCATCTCATATACATTTTATGAATGACCTACACAGTTAATCATAAATATCTAATTTTTGCATTTTACATGATAAATATATTGAAAAAGGCATCAATGAATTAATATCAACCCTAGTCCAAACTTGATAAGACATCAGTAATGCAACCAGTCTTCTTACTCACTTTTACTCCTCACAGAGCCCAACCCAACCACATCACAGAGATCACTTAGACTCATTTACTTCTCTCATTATATCTCTTTCTCCAACAAATGGTATTAGAAATTTAGAACAATTACACTATATTTCCATTTTATTTTCTTCTTTTTGTTTTTAAATGGCTGATTTGATAATGAAGTCATGGTTCTCCCTATCTACATACATTTTCTATGGATCAAACTATAGGGCAACATAAAAGTCAAAAAATCTTTAAATCATGCATTAATACTTTGCATTAGAGTTCAATGCCCATTACATCATAATGTTCCTATGCTTATATGTTTGGCAATAAAAATAAAAGAAGCAACAAAATACTTTTTTTCCACAACATTTGGAGGGAAGAGGAGAAGAGTGAATAAATTGACAGATTTGATTCCACCATCCAAGTTGGCATGATTGGAAAGAGCTTTTGATACAGAAAAGAAATCAATTGTCTAAACGCAAGTTGTTGATTATGGCATCTTTAGTTGAGTGCCCTTCCTAGTCTTCAGCATATCAATATGTTTCAACCTTCCTTGCTTTTTAGGGGTGAGACTGTAACTCTAAGGCAACCTTCCTTACAAACCGGATGGATGCATCAAGAACACAAAAACAAACAATCGGCTGTTCAGGATTTAACATCATTCAACAGCTAAGAGGGAAACACAGTACTATTCACACAATAAAGAAGGATTTAACATCAAGAGGGAAACACAGTACAGAGGATTTTCGGATGTAGATCTAACATTTGTCAAGAACAACACTTGAAACGGAACTGAACAGAGAGAGAGAAAGAGAGAAACTTACATTGTGAGTTTCTTCAAGATGGAGCCTTGGCAGGTGAACCAGTGGAGAGCTTCAGCAGGCGATGGAGACCTCCAATGGTAAAATGTGAAGCAGAATAGGGTTTCAGGGAGAGTGTGAAGCAGGGGATCAAAGAATAGACTGTGGACGGATCCTAAGCACGAGATTTTTCCGTTGCTGCTAAATTGAGGTGTGGACGGGACCGGTCCATGATATAGCGTGGACTGGTCCCGTCTACAGCCAACCAAACAGGGTGTTCATCCCGTGGACCAGACCAAAACGGTCCATCCATGAGATGAACACGAAACCAAACACCGCCTAATTTTCCTTGTTCAACATTTTTTTTCCAACCCTACCATCCTTGTCAGGTCCTGGTTAAGGCTAACCTGCATCAAACCCAATTCGTAAGCATCACTAAGTCATTTTTTTCCTTTCTATTCCTTATTGTTAGAGGTGGTGTCATGTTGTTGGTTTAGATAATTTGGTGATGTTGTGTTATTTCTCTCTTGTTTGAAGAGGACTTGAGATTATGTTTTTTCTTTAAATGAAAACTGAAACTAAGTTTATCATAATTCTAGACAGGTGACAGATAGTTATAATGAAATATTCATAAATCTTATACAACAAGTGAGATAGTAACATTTAAAAATTTGTAAATATAATCTTCATTAAGAATAGCATACTGTCTATGGATCAGATTGGAATTAGTTGTTATCCGGTCGGGTTGGATTCAACAACTCTTTCATTTAGTCAGGTTGGGGTTGGGGTGCCCGAATGTGACCTGCTGACAACCCTAATCAGGACCAACATTTGGTAATGGCCCTTTTAAGAGGCAAAGTGCAATGGTCAAATATTAGGCAGCAACATAAGAAAAGTGGGTTCCAGTCTCTTTTTTTTTTTTTTTTTTGTAGGAAGTGGGTTCCAGTCTCGGCAGCTACTTCATGCAAGATAATGCCAAAGGTCGGTCACTATCCAATCTGTCCAGCCGGGACCAGACATGGTATTTGTAAAGTTTTTCAGGAAGAACCACAATGTGGATGCACTTGCTGAAGGAGTAACTAAAGAGATAAATCAGTATAAAAAAGTTTGATTCTGGGTCCCTCTTATACTTTCTTATTTACTTTTGTCGCATGAATTTTGTAACCTCTGTTTCTCACGGGCGACTTTTAGTTCAGTCTTTCTGTGCTTGAGGATCTAGTTAATTAGAGAAATGCTACTTTATATGGTGAGACCGCCAAAACTGGAATGATAGTTCAGGTATACTTTGAGCATATCCATACCAGTTTTTCCAGCTTTCAAAAAAAAAAAACAGTTTTTCCAGCAAAATATCAATGTAAAACAACATTTACAGCAGCATCATTTAGAAATTAGTAGTGAGATTTTTTAATATAAATTTTCTTTTGGTTTAGACATCACATATAGTAAAGTGTACGTGTCATTGATGTTTAAAATCATTCAACATCTTTGAGCAAAAGGAGTAAATGATCCGCCATACATGTAAGTAAAACCTGCAAATACTATTGTTAATCAAATCGGAAGCAAATGAATTCTTCATCATCATCATCACCACATCTATGGGGTGGGCTACATGAATTCTGTTTCACCACTGTTGTGTAAAGTGGGTTCATCTATCTGGGACTGAAAACTTTGAATCAACCCAATCACCTGTTAGTCTATGTTAAGATTAAATGATGGTAAATCTAGATGGTATTTGGTTCTGTGGCCATTCATTTGAAAAATGGCGTCAGTTCATTGCCACACACTACACAGGTGTTTATTCCAAAAATGCTATTTGGTAAGACTTTATTAAATAGATATTTTCTTGATTTATGTGAGAGCCAACTGTTTGGGAAACACTATTTTTAATGTTTCTTCCAATACCTAGCTGTTTATATGCTGTACAGCTTATATGGTGTCTAATCTAACCGTCAAACAACACCAAATAAACATTTATCAGCCACTTTTTCGTTTTTTATCAGTAAAAATAGAATAGATTTATTGATAATAGAAAGGTATCTTTACATTATTATGTAGCCTTATCTATCCCTTACAACAGAAAATAGAAAAACCCCAGTGATTTTGCTTTTGAAAGATGCAACTGTGCCCAAAAAACTGTTCTCTGTTCACACCTTGTTTTGCCAACTGATCGGCTAGATTGTTGGCTGACCTTGGAATCCAATGAATTAATAATTGCATGTTTTTTGACAAATTTATAATTTTTTTTATTTCATTTCTGAATCACCATGGATGTTGCTCCTTTTTCTTAGCCAGATTAGAAATACAACCTAACTCCACAGCTTTCTGTATGCCAAACATGACTGCCTTTAGCCTGCTCTCATGGAGTCCCCTTCTCCAATTGGTCGAGAATAACCCCAACATTTCTCCGCCAACATTTCTCAACATCCCGCTTAAGCCCAACAGACCTAGATTGCCAAAACTGTTGCCATCAAAATTCAGTTTGAGGAAATCAATTGTGGGTGGGGTCTATTGTCCTACCAGTTTTTTCTTGGAGGAGGAAGCTTGAATCACCCCCTAATTTCTGATAATATCATCAAAAGTGAAATCTGAAAACAGTCATAGTCTTTACCCAATGAGCTTTAACCACAATGCCCTGAAAAGTAGATTATGCGCTCCTCTTTTCCTTGAAAATTCTGAAGTTTCTTTCTTCCCAAATCATCCATTACATTGCTGTCCTTGTGCATCTCCAGAGCATCTTCCCTCTTTTTTCTCGAGTACTTGAATGTGGATGAATCAAAGAACCTGTCCAAACCGCTTGGAGTATACCACATGCAACCAAAGAGCACAAAGATTCTCTCTCAAATGCAGTTAGCAAAGGGACAGGATATGAAAAGATGGTAAGCAGTTTCACCATTAGAATTACACAAGCCATGTTGCTGATGTAGATTGGACCATGGAAGATTTCCCAACAAAAAGTACCCACTTTGGGGGGTATAGGGTGACTCCAAACTTCTTTGACCGGAGAAGGTAGAGAAGGGAGATTTAAGGCAGTAAAAGCATTGAAAAAAGAGGACACTGAAAACTCCCGAGGATTGTACAGTCCAAGCCCTATTATCTCCTCTATTAGGGTCAAGAAAAATCCCATCTAGTAACTAAAGGAGATTAGAAGCCAGATCCAGTTTTAAGTCTCTTACATTTCTACAAAACCCTAGGTTTCACCCAAACCCCGAGAGTGAAGGAGAAGGAAGTAAGAAGTCACAAACCAGTTTATCTTTGAAGGAAGATAAAGCAAACAAGGATGGGTAAGAGATTTTCAAAGGGTTTTCGCCCACCCAAATATCTTTCTAGAACTTCACTTTGTTCCTCAATTTAAGGTCATATCTGATGTGGTTGAAAGAGTGGGAGGACCTTATGGATTGCTTTTCACAGAGAGGCGCTTGAAGCCCCGCTTGACACCCCAGCATCCCAGCCATTCTATCACGTGAAAATCTCCATAGCCATTTTCCTAGCATGACCTCATTCTTTTCTTTTAGCCTTCCTAAACCCAAACCACTAGACTCCTTTACACACAGCACCCCACCTAATTAGGTGGTCCTTTTTCTCCTCCCCCGGTTCCCACAAAAAATCCCTCATAATCATTTCTAACCTGTTACCAATGGCTCAAGGCATTTTGAAGACTGAAAGGAAGTACACTAGGAGATTAGGTAAAGTGCATTCAATAAAGATTATCCTACCCCTAAGGAGATTTAATTTATCTTCCACAAGATAAGTTTCTTTTCAAAATTTTCCACCACCCTTATCAAATTTGATAAGGATTATCAACCACTTTCTCGTTTTCAAGATAAATCTAATACAAAACAATTATTAAATAAATGGCCACAGTACCAAACAACCTCCTATTCTATCCTGGTTTTTGGTTCACTCCAGTTTGGATCTGAGAATGGTAGGGCTGTTCACAAATAAATCCAAACCGACCAATCCGGCCCGACCCAACCCAAGTTAGCTGGTTTTTCTTCACTACTGGTCGGTTTCGGGTTGCAAAGATGAGCAAATCAATAATTCGGTTCGGTTTCGGTTTTCATATGTGAAAACCGAAACCGAACCGAACCGAATTGAGTTATGTGAAAAAATATATATTCTGAAAAAATATCTGTTAAATATAGATATTTTAGTTTTAAATAATAAATATATATCTGAAAAAATATATATTCTGAAATATATCGGGTATATATTTCCAGAAATTAGAAGATATATGTTTTGGTTTTAAATATATATTTCCAGAAAATATATTCTGAAATATTATATATAATATTAGCACTTTGACTTCATGTGCATTGTGCAAGCTTAGAGTTGGTTGAAACCCAAATCGACCCAAACTGACCATGTCAGTTTTACTTAATAGAGGGTCGATTTCGGTTTGGTCTACAAGTAACCCAACCACATCGGGTTGGTTGAAAAAACACTACTAAACCAACCCAACCCGACCTGTGAACAGCCCTAGAGAACGGCTTGATGGATTGGACACTTTGGGACCTGCAATTCTCCTGTTAATTTTCTTTGTAGTGAGATAAAATAGCAATGTTGTCAGAGGACCAGACAAACGGAATGCTCTCTGGATCATGATTTTACCAGTTGAAGTGGATAGTTAATTCATTCGGACCGTGAAAACCATCAATTAACTGGGAACCCTTTAAGCCAAGTCACCAAGTCACTGGTTCAACTTCAACCATCCACTCCAGTCCGAGTCTGACAACTATGGAAAATAAAGCAAACCCAGAGTGATGAAAGAGCATCTTGAGAGCCCTTAATAATGATGGAAGCAGGAAATGCAACGGGGATTTGTGCAAAACTGCAAATACACCAGGATTACAGTTTAACTTTTGCGGTCTATGTTTTATCATTTGAAGCCAAGACTAGTATTTATCCGGAGCTTAAAACAAAATTGGAGTATTAGATCAGAATTTAATAGGACAAAGTGCTTCAGCTAAAGTATGTCATCTTTTGATTGTAATGATCAATGGTCATTTTTTTGTTACCATCTATGTGCATGTCTTTCAAGATCTAACGCTAGTTCCTCTATACCCCGTGCACATAAACCATCGGCGGCCGCTCTAAATCAGATGTGATAATCAAGACTTTCTAGTCAACGTCCATAGCCATAGGCTGTTATTCAACTCCACATTCAGGCCACTAGACCATTCTATCTTGAGATTACATCCTAAAATCAGAAGGTAAGGGCAAAGTGTTTGGGACGTTTGGCGAGTGAAGATCTTTCCCGGTTTCGCAAACGCAAGCACAATTCTTCAGACATCAAATTCTTCACATAAATTATTTGAACCTCGCCTAGCCATTATATTTTTGTGAAATGATGCACAATTGTTCTCAAAACCAATTCGAATGAACCTCGCCTCGCTCGTCGTCGATGAAGCGCAAATATAAAATGATAAACAATTTTCTGAGCTTTTCACTGGATTAATTCTACCCTGCATTCGGTGAGCAATATTGAAGGTATATTTGTCATTCCAGTTAGAGAGGTGGCATTTTAATCTTGCAGGAAGAAGAATTTCAATTGCATGTAAAGTTCAAATTTAGTTGTCAAGTTTGTTATACGTGGGTTAGCCAGGTTCCTTAATTTTAGGAAAGAAAAAGCTCAATAATATTTATCATTCCAACTTCAAAACATTTCTTTTTCTTCCAACCATTTGGACACCTGTCAATCCAGTTTCAAGAATATAATAGTGGGTATGCACATTATAAATAAAGTGACCCACTTTAATCAGAAGTTGTGCTAAACACTCTAATTAACTGAAGTGGTTTATCAACATACTCTCTGTGGTTTATCGACATACTATCTACATATGAGGTTCAAATCACCTGTCTGCAACTGCGCACTTATAACTGTCCATAAATTAGATACTGCTCAGAACCAAAACCTCTCCCCATTCCCGCTACTTTCCATCTAAGCTTGGAGTTGAAGAGAAATCCATCTCCAACGATCGTTGTAGCAACATAGCGGAGGTATTCCACATCCTTCTATGAAATCACTATATGAACAAACATTGAATGGACGAAAGCCCCGAGTCCTGAACAATAACTATATGTATTCCTTTCAATCCGTCGTTGACCTCTCTCTTTTTGTTCCTATTATGTTTTTCTTAATCTTAGTTGCTTTTGTAGTAGATTGATTGATATTTCAAGAACGATGGAAGTTGTTCCGAGTGAGTAATAACTTAATCGGAATTATGAAGCTCGCGATCTTTTTGTTCTCAATTATGATCTTGGGAGGTGGAATATGGCTGGCAAACAGAGCGAATATTGACCGTGAGAAGTTCCTTGAAAAATCCATTATCGCTCTAGGGTGTTTCTCTTTTTGGTGTCTCTCGCCAAACTCATAGGTGCATGATACAGGTCTCATGGCTTCTCTAAATTTACCTCTAAGTGATGTTCCTCCTCATTGTTTTTCTTTTCTGCTTCATGATCCTCACTTTCGTGGTGACTAACAAGAGTGCAAGAGAGGTTCTGTCGTGTAAAGGGTATAAGGAGTATAAATTAGGGGACTATTCAAATTGGTTGCGGAAGAGGGTTAACAACAACAAAAACTGCAACAAGATCAAGAGTTGCTTGATGAATAGTTATGTCTGCAATAGCCTTAGCGAGTTGAACAGTTTTATGCTTGGCACTGGTCATCAATTCGGGTGTGTAACATCATTCCCTTGTTCATATCATTTTATTTATTCTTTGTGTACAAATCTGAATGTGGGTACTTTTATTTTTTTTTTTCAGAATTCGTTTCATCTATATCAGCTTTTTTCTCTTTTTCTTTATCAACTTTAGGGATTTTGATCTTGAAACTTTTTGGTAGATCCCCTCCCATTTTCAGATTTCCTACCTTTATCTTCTTGTTTGACAGCATTATTCCTTGAAATAGACATTTGAGAAAATTTACTTCACTTTGTACAAATTACAATTGATTTGGGTATCTACCATCTATCACCACAACAATGACTGCATTTTTGTAACTGGGTTTTATTAAAAAACTACTGATTGAAACATGAATTTTCTTTTTGACTAATTGCTCAACATTGGGTTTGTAAAACATTGGTTTTTGTTATTTTTCTTGCTATTTCAATTTTGAGATGCCATTTAAATTATAAGTTCAGTTTTCTACAATTCACTTTGCCAGAACGTTGTCCTCTGTTTTCAAGTGCTAGCCATAAAAATGGCTCATGATATGAGCCATCAGTTTTCTATCCCTTTTGTCTAAGCACACAGCAGGCATAAAGAGAGCATATGTCTTTTACTCTCATTTCAGAAATTGCCCACTCATAACTGTTAAGAAATTATCCACTTGTAAGTTATAACCGTTCAGACACTACTCATGAATTATAAATAATTGTCTTGGAGATACTGCCACGTGCAAATGCACGTAGGCGTTTACTAGTCAGGATTAGTAGAGAAAACGTTGGAAAGGGCTTGCCGCTTGCCCAGAACAATCAAGGGGACATGGCAGCCACAACAATAATAAACAGAATAACCATTGTTCTCAAAACCATACCATTAAAAACAACCATCTTTATACCGTCTGGTGCCAAAATTTTGATGTATATACTGACATGTAATTGGTGGACCAATTACTTTCTGTTTCGGACTTAAAAGGTACAATTATCATCCTTGATGGAAACAAGGGTAATGCCACTTTTTTAAGAATAAGCAGCTTCTTATCTTATTACAAATAATGGAATGAATAGGTGATTAAAGAAGCTTAACATGAGCCACAGACAGGGTCTTCTAGTAAAACCTGTTATTTTTTTATTCTTATTTTTTGAATCAGCAACTGTAACTCTGGTATAACCTGTATTATGTTGCTCGGAGCCTCAAACTGTAAAGTCTAAGCCACATCAAGGCCACAATGTATTTTCTTTTGGTCCAAATTCTGGCCCAATTGATTTCATCACGTATTTAAGCTTATATATTTTAACGCTGGCAACTTTAACCCCATTCAATTTCTGACTGATGGAGACATTCAGGCAACTTAACGCTCCCCTGATGCCTTGTGAACTGATGGACATTCAGGCATTCACCCCTGAATCTTATAGCAAAAGAGGTAACCTCGTCTTTAACACACAAATAAAGTCATCGTCGTTGTAACTCCATCCTGCAATCAAAACACATTCTTTATTACAGATTGATGCAGTTAGAAGATCTGTACCGTGAACATATCATTACTAAGGAAGTAGAAACATTTCAGTTTCTGATCCCAGAGGTTAAATATCAGGAGGATTGCAAAATGGAAATTTCATTCAGACCCATCTGTACCGTGAACATCCACTGAAAGCTTACCAGGAAAAGAATTGAATAATCACCAATAGCTAAATTGGCAATGTATCATGCACTTCACTTGTCCACTTCTTCAGGAATATTAGCTCGACCCAGATAAACCTGTTGCATCTCCTCTCTCCATATCTGTAAAAAATTATTTGAATTTTTGTTAACTTTCATCTTCTCTATCATTTTTTTTTATGAACATTTCATCTTCTCTATCATTCTTATTTAAGTTTCTGTTTTTTGAATGATTCATTTCAACTTTTGTGCAAAGTTGGTCCAAGCCATCAAGGGTATTGGGAGGGTGGACTGGATGAGGACCCAGCCTTTGTTCTTGTGCAAAGTGGTGACTCTCAGAGTTGAACCCATGTTCTCACTTGTCAGCCCAGGATTTTATCATAACACCAAGCAATAGCCCTTAGTTCATCACAATACAGATCCAAGATAAAAACTTGTAGGTGGAAAACAACAGATGAAAACATACCATGTCCCGGAACTCCACACGGATATGAGGCACATTTGTTTTGTGAATATCATTCCCATCTGGACCTCTCTTGTAGTATGATCTCCCAATCCAGTGTGACTAGTATGAAAAGAGTTCGAACACATCAGTTACAGGTAAAGTAATTTTACCAGTGTCGTAAGTATGTAGGATTTAATTTAACTTGAATATTATCTACATGCCATAGAAAGCACTTTATGTTGCTTATAGTTGAGAAGCACAGATTGGACATGGTAGAACAGGCATCTCAATAAAATCAATCAGCAACCAAGTTTCTGCTCCCAAACAGTGTGAACTAAAATATGTATGTAGTTCCAAGTTCTCACTGACAGCAGCACTGTACAATGAGAGAGATGATGGCAGTTTTTAGTAAATAAACAAATTAGGGAAGAAAAGGTCCTTATTAATGCCCTTCTAACATGTATGCCTGTATGACATAGCCGCATTATATCACTCAAGTCTAATCAAAGAACCAAATAGGTAATACTCTCAATAAGAGCTCCTATAGATATGACACAAGGAAGTTCTATGCCACTTTTGACACACTTACCAGATTTTCAGTGCCAACCAGTCAGATGGGGGCATATCATTCTGGCTATGCGAAGTTCTGTAGAAGTTTCACTATAACTTTCCCTGTGCAGGAATAACTAAAAAAGATTTTGAGGGAGTATCCTTAGAAAAAAATTATGTAGCTTCCTAATAAATCCCATCTGATTTTGTTATCTTCTCATCTTAAAAAAGAGTGCCACAGACCCTAGAGTCCAGATACATCTTAAAGAAATCTGTAGTGATATTAAGAAATAATTGGTGCAGCATACTGTGCCATGTGGAAGCACAATAGAATCCAGCTTCAGCTTACTGCCTTACCAGAAATAAACACTAGTATTGTGTGCTAATGTTATGTACCTTCAAAGCATGCGAAAAGCCTGACTGGTAAACTGAATTGCGGGCGATCTCACATAGATCACATGAGCTCAACTTCCAAACCTGAAAATTAGAGATTAGTTTCTTTAGAGCTAAATTATCTGCCTATATCTGTACATAAGGACATACATACATATATACATGCATACATATATACATACATACATACATATATATATATATATAGAGAGAGAGAGAGAGATCTTACAGAAGCTGCAATACTGTATTCTTCCACCAAGGGTTCTTTTGTTAAATGGATTTGTAATGGATCATCCGTAGAAAGTGAAACATTGAGGCCACGTAGGAAAAACATTGGAAAAGGGTTCCGATGATAATCTAGAAATAAGGAGTTGTTGCTGAGAGGAGACATAGCCAGGCCAATCTATAAACCAAAATCCCAACAGAGTTAAAAACATGTGAGAGAAACTCATTTAAAATAAAATTAGCTGATGAGAACATTCCTGTTACCTGTGCAAGGTAATACAAATATTGAAGGACAGGAGATCTTCTCAAATTGATCCCATGGGCAATGTTATGAGCCGTAAGAAAAGTTGCAGCAAGGTGATCAATGTCACCAGCCTGAAAATAGCAATGCACATAAGACAACCACTAAAACATTGGATTATGTGCTAGCCTGATTAGTTGAAAAGAGTCCATGGATACCTCTCCTGAATGTGGACGGAAATTGATTGTTGTCATGCCCTTTGATTCACGAAGCTGACAGATTACAGTAAACAGATTAGTAGTCCTTTAATGCAGTCCCAGAACATTAGATCAGATGAAGCCTCCATCCATGCATAAATGAGGAACAAATCTATCCATTGTGCGTGGTAGGGGGAGGGTCAACAGATAAGATGATCAATATCTGATGAGGCTGTTTTTTCGATCATCTACAGGCTTTGATTGAAATGTCCAAACAATACTGCCATTCATGTGGTACAGGTGGTATAGGCAGGAAGAATGTCTTTCTGCATTATAACTCTGACAGTGTACAAGCTGTAGCTACTATGATCCACCAAAGCAGACTAACCGACTTTCTAAGCATGTGTATTTGGCAAAGCAGGAAGAAATAGTTGTTCCAGAAAGTCTAATTTGTACCTTATTTAGTATATACAGGTTGGCGTAACAGTAATACACATAGTATGAGTATGCAGGATTAAAAATATTTGTCCATTGAGCTGGTGTTGGCATGTGTTTCGTTGGACGTCTTTCAGGCTTACTTTCATCATCCACCAAATCGAATCCCACAACCTGAAAGATGAAGATGATGATGATGATGATTCCAATTGACATAATAAAGTTTGAATATATCAATTTGATGATTCCAGAAAATAAAACAGGAAGCAATTCTAACTTTATACATCAACCATCTTTTATTCAATTTGCAAAATGTAGATCATGGTACATAAAACTACATGGAACTAAAAAGGGATAAAACATTGGCTTCAAGTAAAAAGGGAGGAAAAAAACATTTCACAATAGGCAGCTTCAAAATGTAATTTGCATTCATGGAGTTTCCAAATGCAATTCTGCCATAAAAGTGTTTCTTTTGTTCCCCTGAAGGATTTTGTTTTTGTTTTTTTTTTTTTTTTGATCAATAACATCAATTTCATTAAATTAAGAGAATAGAGGGAAAGGAATACAAAGAGAGATAAAATAACTTAGCTCCCCAAAAATCAGAAAACTCAGGGAAAGCAAAGAAAATTAAAAACTAGCCCAAAAAACAGCCTCCCTATTCACTCCTTGCTTGGCCAACCCATCCGCAAATGAGTTGGCACTCCTCTTCACCCAGTTGTACTGAATCTCTATGTCCCTACCCAGCCATAAGAACTGTTTTTTCTCATTGTTAAAGTTCCACAAACCACTGTCCTCTGTCTTCAACCAATTAATCACCACCTTCGAGTCACCTTCCAGAATCAAACGGCTAATATTTAGATCTTTTGCTCTTCAAATTCCTTCAAGCGCTGCAAGGATCTCAGCCCTAAGAGAGTCACCTTCTCCAATAGGACCAGAGAATAAAGCAGTAACAATCCCTTCCTCATTCCTGAAGACTCCTCCCAGAGGGCCCTGGGTTCCTTACATTGCTGCCATCAAAATTCAGCTTTAAAAAGCCCGAGAAGGGAGGGGACCAGAACGAACAAAGAGTCCTCTTGCATCTTGCAGTGAAAGCAATATCTTTCCAGTTTCTTAGCAAGTCATCCATAGGACAATCTGAACACAACTCCAAATATTTTAGCCAGTGGACCGCTCTTATAAGGGATTCGATCTAACAAAATCTTCCAAAGTTTTTTCCTTGTCAGAAAATATGCGTGAGTTTCTTTCTTCCCACAAAGACCAGCAAACCGTTGCCCTAATACACCTCCACATGGTCTTCCCTCGCTTCTTAGACCAACTAAAAAAAGATGGGAAAAACAAACCTTGGACAGTCTCCGGAGGATACCAAGAACACCCAAAACGGGAGAAAACCCACTCCCAAACAGATTTAGCAACCTTACAAGAGACCATGAGGTGGTAGCCAAATTCCCCATCAGCTTTACAAAGAGCACATCTATTAGGAAGTAGACAATAGTTGGGTCTCTTTCTTTGGAGTAAGTCTAAGGTGTTGATTCTTTCCAGGAAAATTTCCCAACAAAAAAACCCCACTCGAGGAGGAATAGGTCTGCTCCAAATTTCCTTAACTAGAAAGGACAACCCCAAGAGGGTAGGAGGCTGTGTTAAAGTTTCAAAGAAAGAAGCACAAGAAAAGGTACCAGAGCTAGAAAGGGTCCGAAATCGGGTGTCTTCCTTAGCAAGGTTTAGGAAGACACCCTCAAGGGAGGCTAGCAGAGCTACCAGGTTATCCAAGTCCATATCCCTAATTACCCTACGCAGGCCAAGGTTCCAACCAAAGCCCGAAGTGGAAGCTGAAGGGACTAAGAAATAAGAAATGGGTCCATTTTTCAAATCTGAAAGAGCATACAAGGAAGGAAACTTGTCTTTCAGAGAAGAATCCCCAACCCAAAGATGTTCCCAGAAAATTATTCGGTTACCAGAGTTTAGACCATACCTGATCCAAAGGGAAAAAACTGGAAGCAGATTGTGGATGGATTTCCAAGGAGAAGCAACTGAAGCCCTTGCCAAGATTCCAGGATCTCAGCCATTGTCTTCCAGCCCATGAATGCTAACCACAATCTTAGTCCACAATTTATCCCTTTCCAAAGAGAACCTCCACAACCACTTCCCCAGAAGAGCCATGTTCCTTTTCTTGAAATTACCAATCCCTAGAGCCCTGAAGGATTTTGTTACTTGTTTGCAGTGCTTGATTCCCTCCAAAAAGTGCCTTATTTAATGAGGTGCATCTACAAGTTAACAGACCAGTGGGACTCCACATGGTTTAAGATCAATATAATAAAAGCAAACCAAATCACCACTTCATGTAATGTTCACATGTGATATGCAAATTGCACCTCAATCATTTTCCATCTATGCCCTCCTTTGACCACATTCACATCTGTACTCGGAACATTTTGAATCCAACTCAATCAATGTGCTCACAAAGATCAGAGAGAAAAGTTTATCCTTAAGAGTTAAATTTCCCTTCCTTTGTCATGTGCATCCATGGAAAAGCCACACATTATGTGGTGCACAAACCAACTTAACCTTTAACCTAAATAGTGGGAAATTGGAAAAAATACAGTACATATCTCAAGAAACAAAACCTACATTTGCAGTGCATCAGTTTAATTCAGAAATCTCTTATGATTGATACAACATGCAACATTCTTACTCACATTCATAGTTTTAGCCAACCTCGAACACAAACTACAATGAAAAGTTATATTCATATAACAGGAATGAGGCAAACCTGCTTCAAGAAAAGATGCAAATGCGGGTGTGAATCTGGGTCAACAGTAACCTCAAAAAGGGGAAGGAAAATATTGTCAAGCATGTTCTGGAAAGATGTCACAATGCCCATTTCCTTGTATACATTGTACAGCCTTGGCAGCTGGAGAAACCAGAAATTTCAGATAAATGTAAAAACTTGTAAGTATAATAAATGACAATTAAAGATGCTTAGTATATTTTCCTTATCTAATGAAACCTTCATAATCCATGAAAAGAAAATCCGCAATGACATGATACGATTTCAGTTATATATGATTTATGCATGAAAGATCTCATTCGAAATAAATAGAAGATTAAATTATATGATTTATTGCATCCAATATCATTTATGGATTGACTAGAACAAATAGAAGATTATTCCAACTGGAGGAATCAAACAAAGCTCTCTTTCAACAATATATTCAAGCAAATTCATCAGCAGGATTTCATCTAGCCCAAGGGAAATGGTGTCAACACAGAAAGGGTACCTTAGTTTTTTTTTTTTTTTTGTCAAAGGTGAAGTAGGAATTTTCTTGAAATTTGTAAAGAGGGTATTTAATAAGAATTCATTCAAAATTTGTGGCAGATGTGTTTGAGTCTATGAAAAGTCAATTCATTCAATGCTTGGGTTTTCATGTGTATGCCTATCAAATGTAGGGTAAAGAGATTATTAACCTTAGAGGCTGTTTGATTACAGCTTAAGTGGCTGAACTGAATGACTTACTGTCTTGTATTTTAGTGAATAAGTTATGAAGGAGGTTGTGAGATCCTTAGGTTGAAGCTGAAATTGGGTTAATTACCATATCTTCAAATCTTTTATCATTTAATTATTTTATCCATCAAAAGATAAAGCATCAACCACTTCAGTTGTTTATCAAGTGGCCCCTTAATTGGTGTGTGGGCCATTGCTTGGTATGATGGTAAAATCTCGGGCTGGAAAGCAAGACAATGCAGGTTTGAGCCTGAGAATGGCCACTGCAAAAATTGCTATAGTTATTAGGCCTCCAGGTGATGGAATGATGAGGGGTATTTTCTCGAATGATCTTTTCCCTTCTTTTTCTATATATTAAATTTATAATCTATTAAAAATATTATGGGGTAAAGAAAAACCAAAAATGGGGCATTCTTGGGGACGAAAGTGTAGGGAAGTACCTAGGTCTAAAAAAATGCAAAATATTAAGTCTAGGATATCGTGTATATAGTGTTCCGAGGTTTCAATGTATATGAGTCATGAGTTATATAATGGGATTAGAATGATGCCCAGCCACTTACCAAGAAGCCCTATCCAGACCCCCATCCCACCATTCATCCCTGCTTCTAGTTGGGGGCATTTTCTTTTGAGCTCCTGGGCCTTTCCACTTGGAAAATCACTGGCTTGAGGAAGAAGGCTTCAAAGATAAAAGTTTGAGTTGGTGGAATGCATAAAACATTAGGAAAAGAAATACACATATAGGAGGAATTGGGAAGCATTTCCCAAGAGGAGAGAAAAATTCAAGTCAATTCAAAGCTGATGTTTGATAAACTTACCTACAAGGAAGAGCTTATATAAGAAATAAACAACAAAGAGACCCAACCTAGATGATCTTCAGTTCAAGTAATTAACTTCAGTCCAACAAGCTGCCAGCCTGCCATTGAAACCCCCTTAAGTGAGGAAATTTGGGAAGTAATCAAGGACAAGATAAGCCCCTGATTAGATGATTTTGACATGTGTTTCTTCAAGAGTTTGCCATGAGAACTTTTTTTTTTGAAGGAAAGGTAAAGTAAATTTATTAAAAAACAGAAAAGCATGGTACAACAGACTCCTAGGGTGAACACCCCCACCCAGGAAGAAACAACAGATTACACCTCCCACAAATTTCTAGACTTAAGCAACAGAGACACATTCTGATGCTTAAAATCTTTTACAACCAAGACCCAAGATGCAACTCTACTAACAGCCTGCTGAATTAAAACATCCAGACTCCTCTTCTTGTTATAAAAAATTTGATTGTTTCTTTCAGCCCAGATAGTTCCTAACACAATGGCAGGGATGATTTACCAAACACACTTTGCTAAGAGAACAATAAAACCTGAATTGTTGAAAGGCTTTGCAGATTTCCACAAAAAATGACTCTATTGAGAGATGTCTCATCAATACTTTCATTGCCTTAATGGCTAAAAAAGGTGGGGCAGTTGGCATCAAGGACTTTGGGCTAAATCAGATTAGTGGGAAGTATTTACAAGATTCTGGTGAAACTGCTTACAACTAGATTCAAATGAAATTTATCCAGCATCATCAGAAACTCCCAAGAAGCTTCTGTCCCAAGTAGACAAATGCTAGATGGAGTACTAAGTGGCCAGTGAATTGATTGCCTTGAGACTGAAACCAGGTAAGTCAGGGGTGCTATGTAAAGTAGATATAGAAAAGGCTTGTGATCATGCCAGCTGGGACCAATATTAGGTAATGTGATCTTTTCATCTTCTTGAAAGAATAAATTTTGGTGGCAAATGGAGAATCTGGACAAAAGTATGCATCTGACCTCCTAATTCTCCATCCTTCTCAATAGATCTCCAACTGAATTCTTCAAGAGCTCAACGGGACACTGTCAATCTGACCCCCTCTCCCCACTTCTCTTCATTTGTGTCATTGAAGCTTTGTCCACCCTCGCTTACAAAGCCATGGAAGGTGGTTATATTTCAGGATTTGAAATGAGTAGCAACATGCCCAAGACCTGCCTTCTCCAATTTGCTGGCAACACTTTATTCTTATTAGAGGCCTCTCATAATCAACTCTAGGGTGCTAATTTTTTTTTCAGTAATAGAATAATTAATTAAAAGAAAAAAGCATATTACAAGGTGACCGTAAGTCAATTGAGAGAATAAAGAAAAGACAAGACCTATTGCCAACCAACTCCAACCTAAAAACCACTCTATCAAGAACAATCACTAAGACACCAATCTCTCCAAACAGTGACATCAAAAAACATACATCCAGACTCTAACAACCAGACAACTCATACATATCAACTTCCATACAACAAGCTCAAACAATCAAATTACCAACCCATCCGAAAGAACAAAGAGACCAGACCCCCACAAATGCCAACAATCCTATAAACCAAGAAAAGCATGCAATCAGCTTAACACTCCAAACTCAAATCATCACTTTTCATCTCTACAATAGCTTGGACATGAACCACTCTACTTCTTAAAGACTCTTTTTCACCTTCTTGTTTGGCCCTATCCCAAATGAACTCCTTTTCAATCAATCGAAAGCTTTTGAAACTAGAACATATTGATGTTTTCTCTGACTCTTAAATATTCTCACAGCAGGAGTCTCCCTGAAATCCTTCGGATCCTTAGATTTCTCATTAATCCTCTCTAATTCCAAAACCGTGTTGTCAAATTTTTGATTTGTAACCAAATTTTCTCCCTCTTCATTGACAAACCCTAAGATGGTTTCACTGTTTCTGACTTGTGAATCAACCTAGAAAAAGATCTCCTTGATCCATAGAACCAAGTACCAAACACAGATCCTTGCAAATGTCCTCAGCTGCAAGGTTACCTTTCTACCTATAGCCTATTACCTACTTAGGCTTCTCCCCCTGGTGTAAAATGTTCCTCCTGCTCTCTGTGGGATCCAATTGTATAGTGTGCTGTTGCTTGTCATATAAAACTCTCTTCATGGAAGGCCAGTTATGACTGGCCACTTCCTATGGCTGTATCACATTCCATAAAAAATTAAAAACAAGCAGAAAAGTTGTAAAGGGAGTTCTTGGGGAATGGGTGGAAGGATGACAAGAAGATCCACCTGGTAGATTGGGAAAAAATCTGCTCTCCGAAGCAATTGGGTGGTTTGGGACTATACATAACAAAAGATACAAACCTAACTCTCCTGAGAAAATGCCTCTCAAGATCCGATGTTGACAGGGACAACTGGTGGAGACAGATGATTGTATCCAACTATGGGCTTATAAATGGGGGGTGATCAGTTTGGAAGGGTATTCAGAAAGCCCAACCTCATTTGTTGATGAATGATAAAAGCCCAACCACATTTCCTTTAAGGCATCACTCTAAAACTAGGCAATTGAACAAGATTAAGATTTTAACACAATTATTGGTTTGGAGACAGGCACCTAGTAGAATCCTACCCAAGTTTCTTTTAACATTGCAGCTAACAAGGAGGCCATTGTGGTTGAAATGTTCTCTCTATCTGAACTTATCCGTATAATGATCCCCCAAATTCAAATGCTCTGTCAGCTCCAAAATTACCAAATCAATGTCAATTACACAGACAGAAGAGTTGGGAGGTAGAATAGATCTGGTTGCTTTTAAATCCACGATACATCATCATACTTCCAAGTTTGAATGCTCCTAGCTTCCCCCATAAATCTGTTCTGGTGGGTAATGTACAATCTAAGGTGGCCTTTCTAGTTTGAACAGCTGATCTTGGACAACGTCTAACCAACAATAAACTAATCAAGAGGGGTATAAACATTTCATCAACAAGCTGTCCTTTATGTAACTATGACTTGGAGACAGTGGAAAATCTCTTCCTGCATTGCTCCATGAGCAGACAAATCTGGGTTCATTTTCTTAACAATTTACAGTTGAGTTGGATCTTCCCTAAGATAACTCATGATTTCCTCGATAATTGGCATATTGAGGGACTGGGCAGTAAAGGCATGATTATTTGGCGCCTGCTGCCAGCCACTGTCCTATGGTCAATCTGGATGGAGGAACTGCATAGTCTTTGAAAACAAATTCTCTCAGTTTTATGACATTTGCTGTAATGTGATACTGGAAGTCCCTCCCATAGTCCCATTTATACTTCAATAATACAAATACACTTCTCTTTCTCAAGGAAAAAAAAACACTTTTAGTTGAAGTTATTAGCTCCTAATAGCTAAAGAAATATCTTACTTGTGCTGCATTACTATTTGTTCAGGACATAATAATTTTATAAAACAATTGGAAGTTCTAGAAACTAAAGGAACATTAATAATAATGATCATCCATTTAACACTGTAAGTTAGTAAGTGCATTATTTGTACAACAAACTAGATCAAATGTTTAAATATAACAAGAAATAAATGTCCTTGCACCTTGAACCCAAGTAACTGGTTATACAAGCAACATGACAGTACGCACTAGACCATATTATAGAGTATATATTTTATCAGTACGGCTTGTAGTGAATTTCAACGAGACATAAAATACCTGAATTAACCAAACAACGTTTTCACTGTATAGCTCGTTATTCACTACCCAACTAGCTAATTGGTCCCACTCGCTTTGTTTTCTACCATATATTGATAACCTGTATTCAGCCATCTGCCAAAACAACAATGAACGTCAGTCACCATTGCCAATTTGGCACGTGAAAGCAAAAACAAACCACCTGCATTTTAAGATCATAAATTCATAATACCAAAGTCCTTAAGACCAACCATGCATATCCTTCTAAATAAACTAAATCCTACCAAATTAAAAGTGCACCAACCAGATAAAAGATTTCCAAACCGAATATTTTCTATGAAAGTAAGTTAAAAAGATTTTGATGTTGCTTCCACTGCCCTTCCCCAATCTCTCTTAAGTTCTTTATTTAATCCTGGAAAGAATCCAAGAATCCCATCTTGAGAATCCATACAGTTATGAGACCCCATTGGCCCAACAAGTTTAAGAAACGTAGGCCGCAATAAAGAATCTGCTTCAGCCAAAAATCAAACTTTTTTTTGAAAAAGGTATTTTTTTATTGAAAAAAAAAAAACTCAATGGCAGATTTAAATCCAAAGCACTGAACAAAATAAATATTTGAGAAAAAGATCTATGAAGCACCTGGTATTTACTTGCAGAAAGATCAGAAAACACTTGTTTAGTCAACTCAGCAAGGAAACGACCTGTTGGTTAGGAAAGCAAATGAAAATTACTCCTTAATAACAGAACCATGGACAAAATACAACTGGAAAGCAGGCAAGATTGCCAACATAGTTGCAGGCTAATCAAAGAAATTATCAGATTGTATTCATGTATGTTAGCTGAGGCTAGACCCCTACTTTGGATTCTGTATTGTTTTATTCACTTTTTATATTAATTAATTTCAGTACTGTTCTGTCATAGAAAAAATATATGAATCCAAATGTGAATGAAAATAAAAAACAAACTACCACTCATGATTTAAAATATCCATAAATTTCCTAACATATCCACAATATATTTCCATTTCTGTGGGTACTGACAAGAAATTTTACAGGAATCAACATATTCTCCACTCCCCACTGAACACCACAAGCACTATGAGGCGTAGAAGAGAGATAGTGTTATAGCATAAGTTGGTGACAATATTGTAAATATGTGGAGTAGCAATGTTATCGCCTGCCTAATGGACATGATTACCACTTGAGAGTTCAATATTCTTTTCAAACATGAAGTTACATATTTCTACCAAAAAATGGAAGTTAAATGTCAGTCTTTGTTTGTGTAATAGATTACTTGGTTGGCCTACTAGAATCATTTGGTTTTCTTTGACTTTAATTTTTGCTTGAACTTGTTCTATTATGTAGTTTTGACTCTTAGGAGGCGTTCTTTTTTTGGATTTTGAGAGGGGGAAAGTTGGTCAATGAGATTTCGGTTCCCATTGACCAAGAAACCGATGTTCTTTTTCCAGAATTTATTTTCCTGGGGTAAGTGATACCCATCTCATAGGTGGGTAAATAACTTTCTCACCTAGGGGGGAAGTTGCCGACACTTGAACGGGACAAAAATGCACCTTTTAATAATGGATTTTTATGGACAAAATGGCCATTGCCTTATTTACCTGGGAAATAAAAGAACATGGGTAAATGCACTTACCCGGGAAAGTAGCTTACCAAAAAACAAATGGGGCCATAAGGTTTACAGGACAACTTGACAATATATTATTTTGTCTACAACCTTAGTTTCTTAGTGTTGTTTAATGATTTAGAACAAGATAATAATTTAAAAAGGTCTGTGTACACTACTTTTATCATTTCATAACATATCGTTCTATATTTTTGCATGTTCACAATGTTTCCAACTTTCCATCATGTCTATAATTTTATTACAATATTTTCATATGATATTTCCGATATTTCTGACATGTTTAACATATTTAGATGACCGACACTTCCACAGATACCAATATCTGCTACTTATCATGTATAGTGGCTCCATTCTGTAGACCTGCATCAGAATATTAGAAAAAAAGAATGCACTAATCATATTGAACCATCCAGTTTTGGACAATCCAGGTCAATTCCATGTTCACATCTAAACTATTGAGATAACAAGGAAAGCTAATTGATGACAATAAGGTGAATGCAGTGCAAGTCCCATAGCATCCAAACATAATAAACTAGGATTGTAGAATTGGAATGTTCAAAATCTCTCTTTCAAGGTTTGTGTATTAAAACAAGAAAATTAACTAAATTAATAGGGTGTACTGTGTACCTTGGATAAGATTATCCTGTTTAAGGAAAATCTCCCTGAGTCTGCTTTGACCGCAAGGATTATACTTTAGATTAAATTTATCAAAACGATGAAATGTACTCTTATCAGCATGAACATCTAGCAGATCCACATTAAGATCATAGCTGTCAGAAGAAACACCATAATTATCTACCAAGTCTCAAAATACATTATATATTAGACAATTTTAAAATAGTAAAACTGAATTTCATGTTACCCAGTTAAATCCAAGCTCTCAAAAACTTCTTTCAATGTCAAATATGTCCCATCTCGGAATATTACAACCTGCATAGAAGTACATGAAAGCATAATACTTCAGTGTACTAGCAATGTGACTTGCTTTCAAAAGGAAAGGTTATATTTGTCACTAATTTCCAGGCAAACAATGATAGAATTATTGGACAGGCTTCAGTCCTGTTGCTTGCCCAAATAAGAGCCTAAGCTGTCCTAAAGAGATAAAACATTCAAAGCTACTATTTAAAGGCTTCAATGTAATACAAATGCAACTTATCTTCAAAATAAAATGTTCTAGTTATTAGTTCTAAGTAATCAAGTATGCAACTCTGTCAGGCAGTCTTTGATTCCATATTTGCTTATACAGTACAGTTCTAGACTAATGTTGCCAAGATTCAGCAAGGAAACAGCTGGTCAAGGTGTTGGATAAGAAATTTACACTAAAAATTGAACTATCCAACACAATACGGCACCCTTGCACAGGTCTCTAAATAGCATAGATCCTAATTCCTAAGTTGTTCCAAAGAGGTAATGGTTTCAAAGTCAGGTTCTTATGTGAACTGACTCAAAAAAAAAGTATTGCAACAGTACAAGGGAGTTGATCCAAATCAGTACCTCATCAGGTTCTTTTCTCAACTTCGATTTTATAAACCTCAAAAGATGTTTCTGGTTCATGCATGCCGAGTGGTGAACATGTGTATCAACCTTCCTTACATTATAAAAATCACGATGGGGTGCACTTTTCTGAGCAAGAAATTCTCTATCCGCATTAAGCATCAAATGAAGGTTGAACTTCTGAATGGAAGTAAAGGTGAAAAATCAATTCAGCATTCAGCATTTTGCCATTAAGTATATAAATTTCATTCTTGTAATAAACATTTGTCAGCAGGGATAAAACCTGTTCCAGAAGAACCAGTCTATGATGACATAAAGTTCGAATATTCCCTGCAGCAATTACTTTAAGGATATGATGCAAATCAGTGAAGAAGGTCGTTGCATCAGCTACATGGAAAAGTTTCTCTTTGGCTGAAACATGACAAAGTATGCATATCATGAATTTTGGGTGGAACAGGGAAGTATTCCAGAATCAAGACTACAGACCAAACAACAAAAGGCAAGAGAAATGACTGGATTTGCATTTTACAGTATTTATTCGCATAAACTTGAACAACTCCGTCCTCCATCTGAAAATAATGCTGAGAAATTAAAAAAAAAAAAAAAAAAGACAATGACAAATGGCATCAGAAAAGACCAACTTAAGAAATCACATATTTTAATACTAGTCTGGATTGGAAAAATAGAAAGCACCTATTATAAAAAGTAAGAAAACAAAGTACAAACTTACATCACTTTTCCCCTCAGGGGAATATGAAAATGGATTTGGAATAGGCTTTGGAGTACTAGGATCTGTTATTACTTCTTTCTCCCATGGAGCAACTTGCTCTCTGAACAGATAACTTTCTCGTAACTCAAGGCATTCTTGAAGTACCAGATAAGCTTCCACTTCATCCGGAGATGGTACCTCTAACCAAGGTTACAGATAAATTTACAATAATTACATTTCAGCCTCAATATTCATACAGGATTAAATACATGGTAACGTTACCTTTAAATTGTTCAGCCGACAGACAATGAAAGAGTACTTGTTTTATTGATAAGCAACCATTATTACAAATAAATTTACAATAGTTATATTTCAGCCTCAATATCAATGCAGGATTAAATACACAATGCCTTTAAATTGCTTGACTGGTAGACCATGAAATAGCACCTTATAAGCATCCAGACCACAATATCAAAATAGAGAAAAATCAGGTAGCTTGTTTGGACTAAAATACTTCATCAGAATTTAAAAAAAAAAAACAGTAAAATACATGCACAAATGTTTGTGTTAAATTTTCTATACATCTTAAGATGCCTCATAATGTATGTATGCATCAGAAATTATATGGCAGCTTTCCAGAAGCCCCATGGAAGTTAGAAAAACATGTGCCACATTAGGAACTATACTCACAAGTCAGCTCAAAGAAACAAGAAATTAATGGCAGTGATCACCCTCTGTGTGGAATGTCTATACCAGGCACTATAAGCAAAGCAAGACTCATTTCAGGATCCACTTTGGAAGCAAATAGACCTGTTTTAATAATCACAAACTAACTAAACTAACTGCTAAATCAGTTAATTAATTAATAGCCTATGGTTACACAACATCTAGTAGCATCATTGCCAGCAAACTTGGACATAGTGCTACGGAAATAATAAGGAGAACTTAACTATTTTTTTAAACAATAAAAACATAAAATATCTGAAGGATTGTAAGCTTCCTGTCAAGTCTGCACTGCCTTCATTCCAGAACCCTTTATAGTGCAATGCTGATTGCCTTGGTTGAATTTCTAGTTAGTCACCACATTCTTCTTGCATTTGAAGTTTAACTTAAAATATAACTCTACTAGTCTAGTATATTAATGGAAGACTAATAAATAAATAAATAAACAATAATTGGCTTCAGGAATTTTATATTATTCCATTAAGTTGGTTTACTTCCTTTGCTTAATGGCCTATATAAGAAGAATCTGACAGACACTATTTTCTACACAAGATGATTATCTTTTCCAAAATTGTGAACACATATGAACAAACCATTTCTACTTGCTGCCTTTCCATTCTGGGATCTACAAGCCAATGCAACCAGTTTCTGTGTATATGGACAAAAAGAGAAGATCCAAATACAGACTGACTAAAACATGTAAAACCACTCTAATAACAAATACAAGAATTCCGAGATGCAAAGATGTACACCGACAAGAGATGGAAAGATGTGATTACCACTTGGAGTAATTTTCAACCGT
Organism: Nelumbo lutea; assembly: GCF_056320005.1. Taxonomy (NCBI): domain Eukaryota; kingdom Viridiplantae; phylum Streptophyta; class Magnoliopsida; order Proteales; family Nelumbonaceae; genus Nelumbo; species Nelumbo lutea. Next base: position 46,772,777 of record NC_142685.1, read on the forward strand.
ACAAAAGTTTCCTGCTCTGGTTCTTTCCTAAGAATATCAGCTGCTACAGGGTCAGGCTGAACCCCATGCAGGTCACCAGATACACTATGGGACCGGATCATGCTAGCAGCAGCTATTGGCTTCTCCTCGGTATTGCCATTAATATTATCAGGCAAATTCTGGAGAAGACTTCCACACTGAGGTCCCTGTCCATCAGAGATACAAAATACATTCTTTTAAGATTCTGTCAACTGTCAAAATAATGTATAAGCCAGTGTTGTATGGACATGGACACAGGAACCAGAACCCAATACATGTTGAGGAGTCTGACTTGGTAAGACAAAATAGCATGGACACACAAAGACTTCTATAGAATACTAAATACTATAAAGAGCCCATATATTTCAAATTTTAATAACATATACCCATAGGAAAAGGTCTAGAACTTATATTTGTTATTTTAAGAATGTTCAATAGGAAAAATACTATTCATCATGTATATTAGTTGTTCATTTATGTTAGACTTAAAAGGAAATTGCTATGTGGACGCATCCCTAAATAATCTACCGATTGTCGGAATCTAATAAACATCCAACACAGATACTTTAACTATTTAGGAGAGTCCATGCAACATTGGTATTACCACAATATGGATGAGCTTGGTGGACTAACACAAATAAAATTCCTTGAGAATATAAATATCAACTATCATGAGATTATAGGAACCTACAAGTCTACAACTGGGGTGCAGAAAGAAAAGAAAGGGTGGTCCATAGTACTGTTTATATTCATATGCTAATATGCATACATATACACAAACATGTAGATAGGTACCTATCTAAAAGTATGTATGCTTTTACACAAATGTAATGCCAAGCTGCCCCACCAATGTGCAGGAATTTGCATTGCTTGCAAAGATAAGTGCATTGCAAGGCAATCCAGGGCCCTCGGGTATAGGAAGGATTTTGAGAGATAAGGATAGCAACATCCTATCCTTGTTTATTTTCCAGACCAGTGGGAGTTGATGACTCTACAAGGTCTGAGATACTAGCAGCAGTACAAGGAAATGAGGAATACAGGTGGCTAACCAACTTGGAGTGGAGGACATGATAGTTGAAGGGGACACTAAGGTGGTAGTGGGTTGGACATTGGATGCAGAAACAGTTTTTTGGGGCTACAGGGATCTTCTCAAGAAAGTTAATTGGCTTACAAGGAACATGTCAGTTAGATTTCAGTGGGTTAGCAGATCGGCAAAACAATGGCTGATTCTTTGTCTAAACAAGGGGTATCAAGGGGTGAATTGTTCTGGGCTACCTTATAATAGTAATTCTGTTTAGAGTGTGCTCATTTTCTCATTTCTAAGGGGAGGTAACATCTCGTGCCATCTCTTAGGGTGATTGTACACTTTTACATTTCTTAATAAAACTGCCATTCATTTATCAAAAAAAAAAAAGATGAGTGCATTGCAAAAGCACATACAAAAGTGAATGATGAACTTACAGCACTTCCATTGGCGTGCATATATGCAGTGTCTAGTTTAGCATTATCAGTTAAATCATCCTCTTCATCGGATCCTTCAACACTCTCAAAGGCACTAGCACTAGCAACAGGAGACTTGGGAGAAGTTGGTCTCATTATGTGTCCAGTTCTCTTAGTTGAGCTTGCTCTCCCTGCAGATTGTCCTGAAACAACAGTTCTAAAATAAATTAAACAATCAATGGAGGCAGAAAAAATATATGCTTTATCATTAATGAAGATTACAAATAGTAGCTCGTAATTTTCAATGAGATGAAAATTTGACTCCTCCAGAAAGACTCTGGCATCATCTGTGCCTAGCTAGACACTGAAGCCAATCTTACAAGATAACCAAGAGGTAGTAGTAGATGTAGACACAGGTAGATGCATTTCAATGGTTCATTTAACAAACTAGCAAAATTGAATATAAGTAACTTGGAGTCAAGCCATAATTGCCACCTGAGTACAGCACATACTCTAATCAACTCGTTACATTCTAGTTTCTATTTGGTACATCTGAAAACACATACAAGTTTTGATATTATAAGAGTAGAACTTTTATAATATCTCAGACATCTACATCCTGAATCCTTGAATTGAGAGAGAAACATCAAGAATTCTTAACATTATAAGAGCAGAATGCAAGCTTCAAATTTTAACAAGAAAAACCTACCAATAAAAGAAATAGCTAATTTCTGAATGGTTCGCTTTTTTCTATTTTATCCACATAAATAATAGCCAAAATGACATGCTTTCACTTGTTACAGGATTCTTTATGGGAGTATCATATCTTCAATGCTTAATGTTTTGCAATCTTAATCATTGTCTCTTGAAAACATGAGATGTCGATTCTTCATACAATGAAGGATAAGAGAAAAGCCCTCAGAAAGGTACAAATGTGGCTTTATCTGACTATTACATCATTTTCTTTTCCCTTTTCAAGGTTTCTCATTTCAGGGGGTAGGCAGGCCACAGGCCTTAAACTAACCCCTCTGAAAAGGTTTTGAAAAAAAAAAACATGTACAAGGAAAGGAGCCTTGAAGCAAGGTGGGACCTTGTAGCAAGAGACATAAGGTTGGACCTTTAGATGTGTGAGGAGAAAGCCTTGAAGCAAGAGACATGAGCCTCATAAGTATATCAGGAACTTGAAAACCACTTAATAATTTATAAAGCTTTAAACGTAAAGCAACCTCTTTAAATATGTTCAAACATAAATATAATCATTAAGACATGTATATAAATATACATAAACATATAACCACACACGCATTAGGCGTCTCAAGGTTTTATGCTTTCAGGCATGAGCATCAAGCATTTTTTCCTTAAGCCTCGCATCAAGGCAAGCCTCAAGGCATAAGCTTTTTATACACTGGCCACTACTTTTTTCTTCTGGTTACTGATTACTACTCCTTTATTCATTATTGGACTTGCCTCTCCATCCTCCCTCTGTGGGAAACTCATACCTGGATAAGAAGAAAATACGCAAGAAGGTTTAAAAAAGTCATATTGAACGCCAAAAGGATTTGCTCCACTCTGTTATTCTATGAGGATCAGAATAATGATTTCTTGGCAACATTCTCTCTTGTCTTACAAGGTGGGAATTCAAGGTGCAGCTTTGTCAGAGCCCCAATCCCCAATAGGGTAAAGTATTCTGAAGATAAGAGAGTTCTGTGGAACAATGCATTGAGATCCAGAAAAATGAGTGTCAAAGAAAAAGGATGCGTTAATCCAAGACTACTTAATCAAGTATACGCTGTGCATGACCTAAGTATTTTAGTGAGTCAGCTCAAGAAAAAATACGTTAGTCTGAGGCAGCCAAAGGAAAGAAGAAGAAGAAGAAGAAAACACACTCCTGGTACATGCAGATTGTTGTTACATCGTCCATAGATGATAGCTCTGTCTCTTCTGCCCAGTCCAGAGCCCAAAATGCTCATTTGACATTCATTTCATTCAGCGTCGTCAGCAAAATGATCAAAATCAAGCATTCCATTTGACTTTTCCTAAACAAATTTCTACATATAAGAATACGATGGAGAGTTTAAACTGTGGTAAAACTGGCAATGTGCCAACGTTTTATGATCTCTTTAAAAAAAAAAGTTTTATAATCTATTTGGTAACATGAATAGCATTGCAGCAAAACCTGCAAACTCTAATTCACCACCAAAAGGCGTCAAATACGTTAGCTTTTTTTTTCACTTCATAGAGAAAGAGAAGTCAGGAAGATACATACCTTCAGGAAGCGTGTGTAAACGAGGCAACCCAGCCGGAATCGAAAAATTACGGTCCTCCGCCGAAAGCGGGCCGTTCCGCTTCTCCTCTACTTCGGCAGCAGCGGCAATCATCATAACATCCGGCAACGAGGCGGACGTTCGTCGGTAATACCCTGCTGCCTTACGCCTCCCATGGTTTCTCCGCTTATCTGCGTGCTTCTTGAAATGCCTCGGCGAGTCATCTTTGTCCACCACCTCATCGCCATCTTCACTCTCTCGTTCAACCGTCTTCGCAAACTCCAGTAACTGGGTTAGGGTTTTCCGGTGCATGTAGTAGGCGGAAACGGCCACGAAAGAAGCCCCAAAGAAAGCCGCCATGACCATATGCAGAGTGTATGTATCCATTATAAACTCACTATTTTGCTTATCTCTCTCGCTATCTTTAACTGAGTTCTTCTAAGAGTATGACTGTAATGGCAGAAACCCTACTCAATACACGACCAAAGAAGAAGGTGGATATAGAGAAAGAGCTCGTCTTTATCTGGAAGAGATCATGAGGTTTGTTAGAGTATTTATAACGTGTAAGAAGACAGGAAAGAGGAGGACATATTCCGATGCTGGCTGTGGTATTTTCAGACTCTATGTATATCTGCTTTTGAGCTGGTGGTGGTGGTGGTAGGAAAATTACCTTCCTGCCTTCTCCTCTCTTGTATTTGCATCATCAGCATTCAGCTGTAGCACTTGCCGCTTTTGTATTTCGCGGGAGTGGGCCGGTGGAGCTCTTGGTGGTTGTGGGACTCATGGCTTGATTCGTACGGAAATGGGGTTTTCGATAAGTGACGGATCTGCTCCTTACATGCACATCCACCGTGCATTGAAAACATCTCGCGTGAATAATAACAAATAAATACGGAAAATGATCTTAGGATGTATGTGAGGCGCATGTGAGGCGTTAGTTGTGAGAAGAAGATCCGGTCTCTTGGGATAAGGCGTGGTTCCGTACTTGGAGGTGTGGAACTATGGACTGTGGACGGTAGAGCACCCGGTCCCTCTCGTTATCGCCTGTCTATTCCCTATTGGGACTATTTTGGAGCGAAGTTAAATCGTTTGTGTTTCTTTCTCAACCCCGATCTCCTGAAAGCAAAAACCGTCCAAATATCGTGAGAGCACGGCATCTAGCCGCACATCGAGAATATTTATGCGATTTTTTAATTTTAAGAAATTCCGTTTCGTTTCTTCAGACCTTACCTCATACTTACAGACCAAAAAGAATAGAAAATAACCAATGATGGCGCTAGTAAATCATTCGTCCAACGTGGCAAGAATGATGAACATGTGGCAAATAAAACTATTAATAACCCCCAAGTATTCTTCCATTTTTCACAAGATTCCAAGCTGTGATTCAATCGGGCTCTTCACAACACATCTTACCGTGTATTGAGAACATCTTTCATGAACAAACATATAAGTACTTATTCCCAATGTATGACTTGGGAGATTGGTGTAAGGAGTGCTCTCGAGTATCATATCCGGACTCTCTATGACCATGGTCACGGGTAACAGCAGTCCCTTGCCATACCTAATGAAATAGGATGCATTAGCATTTGAGACCACATGTAGTTAAACTTTCTCTATGGCTGTGTTTGGTTGCAATGCAAATTTGCATCTATTTGCTTGTAATTATAATTTACATTATTATATGATACCAAATTTGTATTTTTGGTTTTTCTCTTAATTTGGAAGGAATACAAATACAAATACATAGAGTGCAAAATTTTGTATTTTGTTTTATTTTGCATGTATTTGCATTGTATATATTTGTAGTTGTACTCTTTTCAAACCGAGCCTTAACTTGGATTCAGTCCTCACACCGCCCTCACAGCCACTTGCAACCATGTATTGAAAATATCTCGGTAATTGTATGTTTTTATTATTCATAGGGAGATATTCTCAATGCACAGCTGCAAAATGGTTATGAGTAAGCACCGTTTTTGTGAGGACTGAAGGGCTGAATCCAGTCTAAATTAACCTTGTCTCATTTGCATTCAATTCAATAGCAGTGTTAATTTTGCATCTCAATAATTGATGCAAATTTGTATCACCTTCTTTCTACCTCAATTCCCTTTCATATAAAATTGGGGACTATGGCACTTTGTTTCCCATCTCACTCCCAAACAAATAACCCCTTTACTACCATCATTCTCTTGCATTTAAGGTGGGACCCTACTATTTTACTCTTCACAAACAAACAGGATAAATCAAACCCTATTTGCACCCCCATGCATTATACTGGTGCAAAATGAAATCTGCACTTCAACCAAATGCAGCCTATTAATATTTTGTAAGAAAAAAAAAAAGAAAAACTTTATTGAAGCTCCAAGTTTAATAAGCACTACAACATCCAAATTGAAAGAGACTCGAAGTAGTGAACAAGTGCTACAAGCATAAAATTGGAAGCTCCATGGAAAGTTAATAGCCCAATATAGAGATCTGTCAAAGTATTACAAGACTATGAAGCTCTTATCACCCAATGGTCAAAATATCGATACATCAAATCCCAACGCTTGGGTATGGATGTGTATGGATAAAGTTGATACTTCTTTTTTTTTATATATTTTATAAGCATTAGAGGGACATCAAGTAATAGTCGTTAGTCGTTAGGTTTTAAAACCCTTCAACCAGGTGTATATAAATGCATCCATGCTTTTTTTTTTTTTTTGGTAATTCCTCAAGAAAACAGAACACAAACAAAACAGAAACAGAGAAGCCAGGAAAAAAAGGACTAACCACCATTCCACACACACTAAGGTGGCTCCCACACAGCAGAGGTTGAGATTGCATTATCCTTCTGCATCAACGAAAATAACAATGAAGGGGGGCTTCTCCAAACAGAATTCCAACCTAATTCATGAGCACCAACATTCTGAGATCTTTTACAGAATCTGACTTGAAAAGAGAAATCTGCTAAAGAGTACAGATCTTGTAAAAGAGGCCACAGCAGAGGAGAACAATCAAAAGATCTTTGATTCAGCACAGGTACTATATTAGCTGAGTCACAGTCAATGATTATGCTAGATGTATCCAAATTTTTAGCAGATAAACAACATTCCAAAATGGCTATCAATTCTGAGAATTCAGCTGAGACAGACTTACACATACCACACCCAGCTAATAAAAAAGAACCTGAATCGTTTGAAATCCAAAAACCAAACCCCCCTGCCCACTATTACAAAAACTGCCATATGTTTTTGCTCTACATGAAGAGGAAACCTTCTAACTTCTAAGCAGGCACACTTTCTTTGCTCACATCAGCTTCAATTAGAGAAGAATCAGTTGATTCTGGATGGGAAGCTTTCCACACTTCCTTCATCATCCTGTTTACATGAATCAAAGTTACAAATGGGTTAGGCTGCACCTCTTCAAAGACAGATTTGTTTCTTGCATTCCAAATATTCCAGATAACAACAATATATACTTCTACCAACTGGTTAGGATTTTCAGCATTATGAATGTCCTGATTTAGACACCAAGTCCACCATTCTGCAAAGCTTCCTAATGAATTTAAATTTAAACAAGCGAGACTCGGGGCCTGTTCGTTTGCTCTGAAGTTTGACATCTGAAAGTGCAATAATTACATTAAGAAGTATATTGGTATTGGTGAACCTTTCTTTCCTCTTAACTCCGAATGCGGAGAATGTTGTTCTGAATTCTAAAAATTATCAAATATCCATTTTGATCCCATATAAGTGAGAGTTTTTGTGTATCTTTTTGGGGGTATTATTGAAAAACAAAAAGCTGTATGATTGAACTTTAAGAGATAAGAGATAAGAGGAAATGAACAACCATTTTTCTCTTAAAGTTAAAAGATTCCTGTTAAGAGATAAGAGTTAAAAAGGAAAGGAACAAGCCCTCAAGCTGCTACAAAACCAGGTTGCTCTTGCATGTTCGCATGAAAAGAGTGAATGCAAGATGCTTTCCTCCTCTATTCCACAGAGATTACATAGTGGGTCCAATTTAATTTTTCTTTTGACTAAAACCTGATTCACTGCAATACTGTTGTGGCAGCATTTCCAGATGAAATGCTTAATCTTAGGGGGGAACTTTTAAAGCCCAAGTCTTTTTCCATGTTTTTGGGGTCAAGATAACACAACTGCCTCTAGCATTCTAGTTATGTTGAAGGGAGGTAGCCAGATGATAAGCAGACTTTACTGAGAATTTTCCTTTAGGCTATGTTTGGTTTGAAGGAAAAAGGTAGGGAAAGGAAGGGAAAAACAGGGGAACCTATACGAGGTTTGTAAATGTTTCCCTACCTTTCCCTGCATTTCCTTGCATTTTCCTTCAAACCAAACATAGGCTTATTGTCTAGAGTCCATACCAGTTTGTTTTCACCACCAGATTGCAAATGAGGTTAACAGTGCCTTGGTCAAACAAACTCTGTAACTTACTAACATTCTAGCAATTATTTTGGGGACCGATATAAGTCTCAATGCATCCATGCTATGCTATGCATGTGTCTTCAAGTCCACTGATACAGATATAATACATTTAATATGGGGCATATTAATGCTGATATTTTGATTCTTATGCTCAGTTTAGGACTGTAAATACAAATGTGTACAATGTAAAATACAATCAATATTTCTTAACCACAAGAATCCTATCCATTCCTACCCACGGGACATTATATTTGTACATTGAGAACATTTTCACATGAATGATAACATGTAAATAGTGAGATGTTCTCAATGTGTGGTTGTACTGATATATGGATGGGTGTGGGTAGGGTTCTTGTGGGTAGGACATCCAAACTGATGTACATACAGGCTTAGCAATGTAAAATACAAGGCTTTGTACTGTATACATTTGTATTTGCACTATTTTCAATTTGAGTTTTAGGCTCAGTTTGGAAGAAGTACAAACACAAATATGTACAGTGCAAAACCTTACATTTTTGTGCTCTACATATTTGTATTTGACTCCTTCCCAATGGAGCCTTAATGTTACTAAGTCAACATTTATAAGGAAACAAATCAGATAGTAGATTGGCTTGCAAATATAAAGGATCATATCTAATAACTGGGTCTGTGTCTGGTTTCTGGGTCAGATGATCTAACTGTTTGAATCAAATGGATGGTTCGTTCTGACAAAAAAGAATAAAAGAGTTAAAAAAGTAAATAATGGCCAAAAACTGTTATTCAAATCGATAGTCCTGACTGCCTAGATCAGTGATTTGCTGACCAAATCAACAGTTTTTGGCCAAAAAATAAGGCAGAAAAATGAACATTGGGGTTGATTAATGCAATTTGGGAGCTGCTCATAATTGAAACAGCCATACCTTAAATAAACATAAACATGTGTGAGAAGCCGTTTGTAAAAAAACCAAGTTGACAATTCAGGCAGAAACAAACAACAATAGTATTAATCGTTCTAGCTGAATTAACTCTTATTTGTGATGTAACAATACATATATCTCACCTGCAGTTTGCATTAATCAACTCAAAACCTTGTAATTAGAAATAGAAATGCATCAAATATTACCTAAATATGCTCAACCAAATGACTTGTTAGAACATTGAAATGAAAATGCCAATATAACACTTATGTGGAGTCAAAACAAGAACACGACACCATGATACCAAAATGGTGCCTCTTATTAGGAGATAAATCAAAGAACTTGGCTTGGATACCAAAGATACGCGCATGTATAGTGGGATTTTCTTACATGACCATAAGATTCCTCCACTAAATTGCGTTTCCTCTTAGAGATTATTGCAAAAGAAAAGAAAAAAGGTTCAAAAGATTCCATCTCTCAAACTCTAAATCAGATATTCTTTAATGGGCTTCTGTTCTTTCTAATATATACTGATAACTAGTTGCACAAAATCATCATTCAACACCTATCATCTAAAATAGATTTATGGTAATAATCTTTGTGTTGTGTCATGAATTTTTGTTGTGGCCTACTTATGGGTCATGAATTTTCATAGTAATTTGTTGTGGAAGAATAGGACTCAATTCATATCTAACTTATGGGTCATATTAATACGCTATGTTATGTTGTTGGGTTTTTCTATTTTATGTATCCTTTGGTCGTTAAAAAATATAGAGAGAGAGCAACTTGAGGGTGAAATTTGGGGTGTCTTGGGATTTAGATTTTCTGAGAGTGGGATTTAGGTTTCACCAAAGCTTTAAAAATAGGACTGGACATGGAACCATTTTCACTACTGGTTTTCAAGTAAAATGGTCTAACTGTCCGGTTCGAATAGATGGTTCGTTTTGATTTTAAAAATTAATTAAATTAAAAAATGGCCAAAAACTATTGTTTGAGTCAATGATTCAACTGCCTGGGTCAGTGGATCACTGATCAAATCAACGATTTTGGCCCCAAAATGCTTTTAGGGTGAAATGGAGCCAATTGCCTGATCGAATTCCCTGGTCAATTGGTCTGACTGTCTGATCCGATCTGGTTTTCAAAACCATTGGTCTAACCCAAGAGTGATTTGAGTCACATGTTTCAAAAACGTTAACGTTCCTCTTGAAAATAAACTTGGCTACTTCAGGTGCTAACTTGTTAGCTGATCTGGTCCTGTGAGAAAAATTTTGATTTCTAGACTTCTAAATATCAATAGGTTGCACCTATTCTTATCGGGTGAAGCCAAAGCCATTGTCTCAAAACACATGATAGTAGACTATAAAAAAATAAATAAATAAAATCAGAATTAGCATGCTTATTCTCTGAGAGTCCTTTTCTGTAGCAGAGGGACAAAGATATAATATAAACCACTCCCTTTTCTAAGCATAACAAGGACCTTGGAAGAATATTATTTTTTTAAGTAAATGCTTCACCCGGTAGGCCCAAACATGCAAATAGAATTTTATTAGAATCCCAGAATTATATTCTCCCATCAATGAGTTAGTGTTTGGTTAATAAAGAAATGTATAATTAGGTTGTCTTTGTCATCACTGGTGTAAGGATATCTGATATAGATGTGTGTAATATAATTAATATATGGTATTTAGATTTAACTTATACAAATTATATCGAGACAAAATTATACGTATAAATGTTCATGTGCATTGTGAACATTTTATTTTTCTTTTTTTTATAAGGAATTGCAAGCACAAACTTGAAAAGCGTGCATACTTATGTAAAAAAGATAATTTGAAAACGTATCAAAAAGCAATAGCAACTAATTTGGACGAATTCATTTTATTGTGTGGCGTATTGACAAAGATTTTGAAGAATATACCCATACCATCGTAGATGTTCCTTGCAGTAGGTGGGTGTGGACCACAGGGTTAGGAAGAACAAATTCCATCCAAATGGTTGAAAGTTCTACGGCAAGAAGCATAACGAATCTCATGGACCATGTAACTCTAATGGGTGAAGGAGCCCCATTGTCTTGCAAAGTTCACATATTTCATTTCCCTGTCTTAGGTGGTATTTGATAACTAATAAAATAGGCAAGAAAGGTGAGACATGAAACATTTTCAAATTTGAAAACAGAGATATATGACAAAATTCAGTGGGGTAAAATAACGACTCCAATGCCTATTTGCCTACCAGAAAAAAGGAAGCTTTTTCTACATTTCCCTTTCAATGCCTACTTTAATTAATAGATATTGCAAGGTGCCAATTTGCTGATTGGTAAGGTCTCCAACTAGTTGTAACTTATAAGCTTGTAGCAGAAATTTGGGATCGAATTCCACATGCACCAAGTCCCCCCTCAAGATCCCGTTATGTAGTCCTATAGAGCCAAACAAAAGTTGTCAAACGCATTACCTTATTTGTTGCATAAAGTAACTATATTATGATCGCCTAAAATCTATATCTCCGGGTGCCTGTATGATATCGTTCATCAGAAGATGTTCCGGATGTACAGTTATAATCTCTTGTGGGTAGTGTGGGATAACAGATTTAGGGTTAATATAGACCTTCACCATAATCTCATATACGTATACATTCTCACAAGTTTGTTAAAAGCTTTTTTTAGGTCACACTAACTCATATTTAAATGGATTTGGATACACATAGAGATGTTAGTGGGTTGGGTTAGGTGGTAAAACCACACTGGCCCGACCCTATCAGGTTAGGGTTGGTTCAGCTTTGCCAAAAATTAGACCTATTCATAGGCCAGGCTCGGGTTTGGCTTTTGTCAAAATTTGAATGGGCCCCAACCCGAAGCCCGAGCTTGACATAGTGTAAATCAGACCCGAAGCCTGGCCAATGAACATGTCTAGATACAGTGTCATGACCCTAATCAAAGCCCAGGTCTGCTCCTCACAGAGCACTCCTCACACTGACTTTACAACATGTATCAAACGAGTTCGGCTTCTATTAGGGCAAAGCCCATTCGATCAACCTTTACTGCCCTGCATTGAGAATATCTCCATACTTGTATGCTTTATTTCATGGAGAGATATTCCCAATGCAAGGTTGCAAAATACTGCTAGAACGGTGTGGGCACTGATTTGCCCTGATAGAAGCCGATCTAAGGTACATCGGGAGCTTTTTCTATACTTGTATATTATTATTTAGAAGAAACCAGTAATTGAGCACATGTGTTGCACGTGACAAATTTTTCTTCATATTAATTATTTGAGTTTTAAATATATCATAGTTAAGATAAAAATTGAAAAATAACAAAAATAACATGATTAAAAATAAACTTAAATACTTGTAGCAAACAACAATTATTATTAAATTTTGTATTGCATTTTTATCATAAATAAAAATAACTTTTATTTTAACAATTATTTTATTTAATATGGTGAATATATAACATCAGAAATGTTCTCAAATGTTTTTGACAAAATTGTACATTTTCATTTTTTGTGTTCTATCATTTTTTAAATATTTATTGTTCAATTGTAACATCATGGGTTTCTTTGAAAATTTGGATCATTAACCCACCATCTAGATAAGAAAATAGCTTTGTTTTTGGATTAGTTTTAAATTAGGGAAAAATATAGTCGGAACCAACCATATATTTTAAATTAGGCTACAAATTGGTCCATAAACCAACAAAACTCTAACAACCGGCTCTACATTTCAAAATATAAAAACCCTCACCATGTCATCGGAGGCTTATGTGGTCGTTGCCAACATGGGACTCTTAATTCATATTGAACACAACAAAAAACTTATACCAAAATTGCCCTTTAATGTTGGGTGATTATAAAAATAAAAAAATGATTTTAGTTTCTCTCTCAATCTCCTTCACACTCTCTTACTCTCACAGTCATCTTTATCTACCCAACGACTATGTGATTTGAAAATAAATAAAAACGGTTTTTGGTTTATGTATTTACGTTCTCAATATCAATTCCTCTCATTCTCTCTCTACCTATCATTATTCCTTAATTTATCTCATTCTTTTTTTTCAATCGATCTCTCTTTCTTCCTTAATTTCTATCATTCTCCCTCTGTTTCTCTCTCACTCCTTCTCTCGTTCTTTTTTATTTTCTTACACACTTATATTGGTATTAATCAGATTGTATAAAGGAACATGAGACCAACTTGGTATGGTTAAAAAATCATTACACCAATTTGATAAAAAATTACAATAAACTCTTGTCTATAAAATTTACACTAACTGAAGAATGGTAGAGATTAAGGGAGAAGGAGATATTGATTTAGAGGGAGAGTGAAGGAGAAGAAAATGAGAGATTGACGGAGAACGATAGAGAGAAAAATAAAGAAAGGTTTTGATTTGGCTACATACCAAAGCCGAAAGAGTGGGAGATCAAGAGACAAATGGAGTCATGGAGTGGGAGAGAAACTGAAAACCTATTTTCGGTATAGGCTTTTTGTTGTGTCCAACATGGACTAAGAGATGTATTTCTTATGTATAAAACTTATTTTTGTTCAATATAGTGAATCCATAATATTAGAGATGTATCCAATATTTTATTTTTTATAAATATATAACATTAGATATGTTCCCATAATTTATTTATCTTTTTTTTTATTCATTTTATTTTCTATTATTAAAAATTTTATTATTTGACTATGACATCATTTCATTTCTAGGTAGATTTTAAATTTAGCATTCCATTTTCATCATTAATAAAAATTCTTTTTACATTTTATGATTATTTATTTTAACTTTTTATTATTTAATTATGGCATTATTTATTAATCCATTTGACACCAAATGGTTGAATTGCTTGCCCACCACCGGAAGGGAAGAAAATGGTTTTGCTTTCAAAATATTTATTTTTATACTACTAAAATTAATATTGTGGATTTAATAGAATTTAATGATGAGAAAAACATATCTTAAATATATGACTTAATGAGTAGAATAGGAATTTTTTTTTTATTTCTAATTGGTTTTAAATTTATATTCCATTTCCATCATTAATAAAAACATTTCTTATTTATCATACTTACTATTGTTTGATATGTATGTTAAAAAATTTCCCTATTTTTTTCATTTTATCTATTTTTTCATTTTATTATTTAATCGTGGAAACATGGATTGACTCGTTTAACCCAAAATGATTTAATTTCTTACCATCACCTAGATGAAGACACTATTTTTGTTAGGTAGATTTTAAATGTATGAGCTTTTATGTTATTGGAATTATTAATTTATTAAGTATGGATTTAATTAGTAAAACTTAATGATGAGAATAAACAAAAATGACTTAAATATATGATTCAATGAACATGAATGTAAGTTAATAACTTAAATGTTGTATTTAATGAGAGAGAATTGAATGCATTGACTATCTTAAAATTACATATTTTTAATTCATTTAATATCAAGAACCGATTACCTTATTTGCCCTCATTTTTTATCAATAAATTTAAATATAGATGGGTAAATTTTGTCCTTAGAAAATTCCAGAAATATTCTTGAGGCCATTGGTACTTTTTAAAATAGTATAGATGTTTCTAATACACGGTGGAATGTAGCTATGAGGTTTGGTGTAAGGAGCATATCCCAATTCCCTAATTAATCAACACTTAACCCAAGGGTTTTAAATTTAATATTGGACGTTCATATATTTATTTATTCATTTGTTTTGGTGATGAAATAGTTGAATTAAATGGATAAAAAATGTAATGCCTCAACCCGCTAATTGAACCAGTGATCTGGTCACAATCCCCATCTTGGTGTTGACGTTGTCAATGACTTGTTGATCCTATTTAGGGAAAACAGTCCACACTGTTTGGAAGCTTTTTACATATGACACATTATCTCATTCATTTCCTCGTAGGAGTGGAAGTGAATTGAGCCTTTTATGAGCTATTCGATCTCAACTTTTGAAAAGCTTAATTCGGTTCGGTCTAAATCAAGCTTTGAGTTGAATTTGAGCCCAATATATATGCTCATTTTCTAATTGAGCCAATCTCAGGTCTAATATAGCTCGACTCGTAAGGCTTGCGAGCCTAATCGAGATAAAAATATTATACATATAAAAACAATATATACATAAATATATAAATAAAAAATAAAATATTATATGCAACTATTTTTGTGCATGTAATAATAACTAGTTTTTGTAATTCATAAATTTTTTATATGTAAAATAAAAATATATATATATTTTTAATTTTATAGGAAGCTTGGCTCACAATCAAGCTTGAATCGAATTGCAAACTTTTGAATCGAGTCAAACTCGAACTCAACTCTCTAGCTCGAACCAAGCTCGAGCCTCATGGCTTTTTGGCGAGTCGATCTTGAATAGCTAAATATTCGACTCAACTCGTCTCTAATCCACACTTAATGCCTCTTCCTCGTCTTTTTTTTTTGTGTATATATATTTATATATTTATGTTACAAATACTCTTTTGTTCCACACCCTCTAAGCCCATATCTGTTCCTTATAGAGCACTAGCACCAACCTCACAGCATGTACCAACAGAATATTAGGAACATTTCCCATACTTGTATGTTATTATTCAATGGAGATATTCCCATTATGTAGTGGGATGTGGTTCTGAGGTCAGTGTAAAGAGTGTTTTGTAAGGAGCAAATCCCAATTCACACCCAGGATATAGATTGGACTAGTTGAAGGCAATGGTTCTGTAATGGACTGTGGAACTAATGACAACACCCCATGTCATTTATTAAATGTATATGACCTATGACCACTCTCTCTCTCTCTCACTTACCGCTTTATGACTGATGTGGATTATTATTAATTTGTTATTGATTCAACATTTGGCTACATAGATACTGCATTCAATTAATATTTGAATTTTTTATGATAGAATTGGGATATGCTCCTCATAGAGTGCTCCTAACACTGACCTCATAGCTACATCCCATTGTGTATTGAGAACATTTCCAATGAATAATAACATAAAAATACAAAAAATGTTCTTAAGGCTGCGTTTGGAAGGAGTGTAAATGCAAAATTGCAGTGTGTAAAATTGCATTTCACCGGTTCAGAAAAATGTAAAACGATTTGTTTTTGCATGCTTGATTTACGCTCTTCATGTTTGGCACGAGATACAAAACAACGGTGTGTGCTTTTGCTACCATTTGGATACTTAAGCGATGTAAAAATACTTTGTAGACTTGTGTCACCCGGTTTTGAAAATTAATCTCACCTGCCTTTCTCACAAAGCCCACCAACCGGTGATCATTGATTGATCAGAGGATACCATTGATTGATCAGCCACAATCTCTCATTTGTCCTACATGCAGATGAGACATCTGCATCTTTTGCCACATATGCAGAGGCCAACTATATAATAAATATTAAGCTGGTCATTAGCCCAATAACCTATGTCGCTCAATGACCAGCTTATATCCCAATTTGTATGAATATCACTAAAATTCACTTAAATTTCACATAAAAAATGTACTGAAATTCCACAAAAAAAAAAAACAAATGAAATTCCACATAAAAATTAACTGAGATTCCACCAAAATATTCACTGAAATTTCCACAGAAAAATCTACTGAAATTCAAGATCTACAAGTATGTTGTAGACTTGTATGAAAGCTTGCATTGGACCACACGAGACAATCAAACCACTGGAACTGGGAATTGGTAAATACTCCAAATAAATATCTTAGTATAGGCATTTTATTTATTAACTTGTGCTTTTTTTGTTAAGAGTCATTTTATATTTTCTCTCTTTACCCTATACCCGATTTCCTGTATCTCGTGATTTCAACAACCTCTTGACCAAAACCTTCTCACAATTGTTAAAAAATGAGTAATGAATTTGTCAGCTATTCATTTATTGTTCAGCTACTCACTTCATCAATGCATCTCAAAACAGAGATGAATGCTTTAGTATCAGTTAAATCATTCTTGCTAGAACTTTTTAAAAATCTTCAATTTTTAAGGTAGCTTTCCTTGTTCATTGGCTATTTTTCTGAGGAATTTTTGGGATTGATTATTGCTTGATCTGATGGTAAAACATTGGAAAATATTGGGCTGAAAAGCATGTGAATGGGGGTTCCAGATTTAAGGGCAACAACTTTGTGAGAAAAAAGAAGGAAGAGAACAAAAAATAAATAACTAAATAAAACTAGAGATTAAGATTGACTGTTCCTACTCCTAGTTCCATCCCTCCCAACTCCCAAGGCCCTGTATCTCTAGGACCAGCACTAGGTAATGGCCTTTTTGCTGAGAGAATGGAATGAAATTCAAAATGACAAGGTATACCCTAGCTAACTGGAATGCTCCAGACTCCATTTCTTGTACACATTAAAGACAAAATGTGCCACACCATTTGAAATGAATAAGCAACAAAAACACCTTCAAGAAGTTGGTGTAAACCAGTATTAAAACTGCACATATATAAATATAATGGCCTTGAGGATAAGTATGCCGATACTCTCTAAAATTGCTTAAATGAATGACTTACTGACTTGTACCTTTTAGTGGATAAAATATTCAAGGGTACAGTAATAATAGTTAGATGATAAAATATTCAATGGTACAGTAATCTATCCAACTTCAGCTTCAATTATTAAGGAACCCACAACCTCTCCATGAAAACTTACTTAGCAAAAGACAAGACAACAAAGCTTTTCAGTTCAGCCAAGGTTCAAAATATCACAACTAATATATATTAGTGTCTATCAACCTCTATCATGTAGACATGATTTATTGTGATTGGGAGAGGATTGTGGGTGATTTTATTGCCAATATATCTACATGACTACATCTACATCTGCTAATAACAAAACAAACAGCTCTGTACCACCTCTCCCTGACATATGAGAAAATAAACTTGTGCGTGCGTCTTTAAATTCTAATACATTGATAGGTGATCAAGCTTGATGTATGTAGCTTTGTTTGTTACTAGAAGATCCGCACTATCTACCATAGTAATAATAATAAAAGTAGAGTTCGGTGAATATTATTATTGGAAGGTGTTCAAACAACGACGTGTGGTGAATGATACAAACATGTATCAAGGCCTAGATTGTAGTATGTATCATTTAACAACCCCCACCCAAATCTGACATGTTGTTTCTGTTTTACTGTACTCAAAGAGTAGTAAAACAGGGCACACAATCAGATGGCTAGGCCATTGATCCAATCAAAATAATAAAAAACCCAGACCCCAATGAGCTGTTCAGGGCTTGCATCAAGATCATCAGTTAGTTAAACACTAATTAGAAGATGATAATTTCTATCTTCACATGCTTTGAATTGCATTACAATTTACATGGTCAAAACTGCATTACAACCTATATCTTGTCTGTCACATGTGTCTCTTAGGCTTGAGAGGAAGTAGAAATTGGAAAGTACATTCTTCACAGCCCATCACACCATTCCTTAGGTCTAGCAAAGAAAAACAAGGGTTCAACCTCTGAGTAGCTCCCCTTTTAGAGATTGACATAGATAGCTTTATCAGGGAATAATGAATAATAAAAATAGTGATTTCAGCTTAGTTGTTGATGTGATTGAGGCCTATTTTATTTATTTATTTGGTAGATGCGATTGATTACTTCACCTATGAGCATGTATAGATTACAATATCTAAGGCAAATATTATATACACAAACAGGTAAAGTGATCCTAGAAGCACCTATCACCTAAGTGCAAATTAGCAGTGGTCAGACATCAAACTTTAATCCACTTGACATCCATCTTTTTTTTTTTTTGGGTATTGGCATGAACTAGTTAGAACCCATTCAAAGAGTTAGCAAAAGAGACTCAGAAACATGTGGTTGCTCAATAATTTCCTATATATAAACATTGCTAGGTTTCCATACTTGGGCAAGCTTAGGCTGTTTGAACTCTGAAACATAATTGGATAGGGCAACTTTGGGCTGCCTGAGGCATCATTCTTGGTTTGGTCCACTAGGGCAACTTTGGGCTGTTTGAACTCAACTTTGGCAGATGTATTATGGGGAAAGTGTGAAAAAGCCAAGCTTATACAATTTCAGATGTATTTCATCATTAAGTGGAAAATACGAACCCAGAGGGAAGGGGCTTAATGTACAGTCAACTGTGAGATTGGGCTGAGGGAATGACTAAGCCACGTACTATCACCACCCACTGTCCATTCTCCTCCTTTAACCATAAAACTTGTACTTCCATTCTTTTTGTTGGGGATTTGGATGAGGGAATGTTTGGAGATAAAATTTGTGAATGAATGAAGGTTAAGCGTTCTGTTCGTACTCTATATCCATCACTAATAAGTATCAGTTGAGATTCCATTAAGTAGGTGATGTATCAATTTGTTGTGCTAAGTACATCGTCATTTGGTCTGCTTCCAAGTGGCTGATGACTCAGAGGCCGAAGTTAACTTCTGCTGGATAGAACCTGGATGCCGAGCTGACCAAGCCGAGCTGAGGGTAGATTAGGTGCCGAGTTAATCGGGCCGAGCTGGGCAGGTTAGGTATCGAACTGACTGGACCAAGCTAGGCAGGTTAAGTGACGAGCTGACTGGGCCGAGCTAGGCAGGTTAGGTGACGAGCTGACCAAAGGGCCGAGCTGCCTGGTGGCGAGCTGGATTGATTGTTGAGCTTCGTAATTCTTTAGAGACCTGCAAGGAATCAATGTCAAAGGACCCGAGGTGGCTAACCCGGCGCGGTCGCTCTGATGCTTAAGTCAATACTCTCATAGTAGACTGCGAGCTAAAAATCACAAAGTATGAGAGATATAATATGCTTACTTGCCCCCCTATGCCACTGGGGTTGGTGCCTTTATATAGGCATAGTTTGGCATGGGGTTCACGCACCGCATCCGAGATTTCGGAGAAGTCGTCTAAGTGGTCCGAGATTCCCTAAGATAACTGCCATGCACGTTGACCACCCTCCGGATCGTTCGGCACGTGGGCCAATTTCCAAAGATCGTGGGAATGTTTGGATATGCATGTCGAATTTGTTGGTGAGCACATCTCGCAGATCGCCAGGTTGGCGCCTATGCCAGGTTGTCAGTTCGCACCTGGGCCAGACCGCCAGGTCGGCACCTGTGCCAGGCTGCTAGTTCGCACCTAGGCTAGGCCGCCAGGTCAGCACCTATGCCAGGCTGCTAGGTCACACCTGGGCTAGGCCGCTAGGTCGGCGCCTATGCCAGGTCGCCAAGTCTCGCTTGGACTAGGCCGCTAGGTGGGACACCATCAACTTGGCTAAGGCAACTTGTTGCCTAAGTGGTTCCAGGTGTCACCTAGTTGTTCTGAGGTGCCATGTGCCACAATATCAATGGAGGGCCAAATCTTCCCTCATCATTTGCCCCCCACTCCCGAGTTGAAAGTAACTCGGCGAAATGGAGTATATTGCTCTTTTTGGCCTGAAATGACTAATTCAATGAGCTCGTAAGCATCGATTCAATTCCTTAGGCTCTGGGAGCAACTCGTAGTTCACTCTCCTTACCCTTGATTTTGCCCATGCCGAAGAGGCGACTTGGTCTTATGTGGTGCCGAAGTCTTTGCCAGTTCGTCACTTTATCCCTTAGGCTCTGGGAGCGACTCGTAGTCCACTCTCATTGATCTTTGATTTTGCTCATGCCGAAGAGGCATCCGGGTCTTATGTGGTGCCGATGTCTTTTATCAGCTCGACACCTTAGAGCTATGGCTACGCTGCATCAGCATCGTTAGTGACATCGGTTACCTACTCCTAAAAGAAGCTATTGGGAGCTCGACCTATGGGGGCAGCACTACTGACTTTAGGTCACCAGCTCGCACGGGAGCCTTGGAAGGCTCAACCGGCAGGGGCGTCCATGCAATCTGTTGGCCGCCTACTCCCGCAACAGCAACGAAGAGCTCATCTTTGTAGAGGGTACCTCACGAAGAGGACTGATGAGGCTTTATCCGAGTTGAAATAAAGTTGGTAGAGCTGCTTAGTCTGTTGGCCATCAAATTTCTGCATAGTCTTTGAGTTCATAAAAAATGGAAACTATAAAGTGAGAGCTTTTAGTTTCTAAAATGTGAGAACTTAGCTTTCTGGAAGGGACTTAGCCTTTCGGAGGATGAGAACTTAGCTTTTTGTAGCGTTTCCCACAGATGGCGCCAATTGATGAATCAAGTTTTGGTGATGTATCAATTTTTTGGTTAAGTACCTCGTCATTTGGTCTGCTTCCAAGTGGCCGATGACTCAGAGGCCGAAGTTAACTTCTGCTGGATGAGGACCTGGATGTTGAGCTGACCAGGCCAAGTTGGAGGCAGATTAGGTGCCAAGTTAACTGGGCCAAGCTGGGCAGGTTAGGTGCTGAACTGACTGGATCGAGCTAGGCAGGTTAGGTGACGAGCTGACTGGGTCGAGCTAGGCAGGTTAGGTGACGAGCTGACCAGAGGGCCGAGCTTACCAGAGTGCCGAGCTACCTGGTGGCGAGCTGGATTGATTGTTGAGCTTTGCAGTTCTTTAGAGACCTGCAAGGAATCAATGTCAGATGACTTGAGGTGGCTAACCAGGCGAGGTCGCTCCGATGCTTAAGTCAATACTCTCATAGTAGACTGCGAGCTAAAAATCACAAAATATGAGAGATATAATATGCTTACTTGCCCCCCTATGCCATTGGGGTTGGTGCCTTTATATAGGCATAGTTTGGCGTGGGGTTCACGCACCGCATCCGAGATTCTGAGAAGTCGTCTAAGTGGTCTGAGATTCCCTAAGGTAACCGCCTTGCACGTTGACCACCCTTTGGATCGTTCGGCACATGGGCCAACTTCCAAGGATCGTGGGAGTATTTGGATATTCCTGTCGAATTTGTTAACGAACACGTCTCGCAAGTCGTCAAATTAGCGCCTATGCCAAGTCGCCAGCACTTGGGCCAGGCCGCCAGGTCACGCCTAGGCCAGGCCACCATGTGGGACACCATCAACTTGCCTAAGGCAAATTGTTGCCCAAGTGGTTATGGGTTTTACCTACTTGTTCTGAGGTGCCACGTGTCATAATATAGTAGGTACTTTCCTTCGAATTCCTGAACCACCATTGATTCTCATGATTGTGATTTCGAAGAGCAGAGTATGGTGATTCTGCTGAATAATTGTTGAAAATGAAAATGCCAATACCAGTCATCAAAACACAATTTATCTTCAATATAATAGTGAGAAAATGAAAATACAAGAGAATCTAAAAACGCAAAAAAGCAAGTGCACAAAATAGGGGAAGAAGTTATTTTTTACTTTCAGGTAGTACGAGAGGGTCTTCACAGAAGAGGTTCGTTGTTCTCTGACCAGCACTGGGTTCACAGAAGAGGTTCGTCGTTCTCTCTAATCTCTGTTTTGTATATTTCAAGACTTCAACGCAGACAGAAGGTTCGTTGTTCTCTCACCAGTCGGAGGCTTAAACGCTGACACTCAGACGTTTCGATCGGACTCCTCAGATCTTAGAAGGCTGCTAATGGATCGGACTCCTCAAATGGCTGTTGGTGGATGTTTCGAACTCAGAGCGCCATGCCGGTGGAAGAGAGTAAACTCCTCTCCTATTTCCCTCGATGAAAGAGGGCGTGATTTTTTACTTCGAAACCGGTAGATCGATGTAAATCATCCGATGTTTGCAAATTTCCATCAATAGAAGTATTTTTACACTGTTTCCAATCACATAGAATTCTGGACCGGACCAGAGTGCAATAATGCACTGAACCGGGATTTACACTCGTTCCAAACGCAACCTAATTCTGCACAGCCGGGGATGTTTCTCCCGAACAGCCAACATTTTTTCAATGGACATAAGATGGGGATAACCGGATAAAGGACATGGTGCAAGTGAAACCCACCATCCATAACATGAAGATCTTGAAGACTTGCAAGTTTTGATCCAATGCCTTCACTGTAAGGGAGGGGATGACAAGGCAGTTGGGTTTGGTTGGGTTAAGGAAAGAAGCCTAGGAGGTCAGAATACATTACCTATCAAACTTACAAATAATGTTTTACAATAGGGAAAAATCTATGATACGGGAAGAGTTTTGATCAACCAAAGCACTCCATAAATTGTGATTAATACCACATGATTAGTCACCTTTTTATTGATTGGCTGTAAGAATTTTCTCATATCATGTATTTTCTGTATTATAGTCAACCCTATATAAACCATCTAGTGGTTCAATTGATAAGCTCTCTTGCAGCAGAAACTTGAGATCAAATTCAACTGTCACCAGGGTTAGAGTTGCCCTCTACCCGCCGTGAATTGCAGCTACACATCTTTAGGAAATCCTGTTGCTGGGTTGGAGGGGGGAGGGTGTTATGTATTTGGGGATGGTCATACGGGTTTTGGATAGAAAATCTTCAGTGGGCTTTTTGGGCATTTGATGATTTTCATTGGTCGATCCATTCGAAATGTCCATTAAATCAATTGAAAAAAAGGCTAGGTATTATACCAAAAGAATTTAACTAATGGAAGAATAATGTAAAAACTATAATGCATTTCACTTCAGAATTCTAAATTCTACTGCAAATTTACAACAATTAAAAAATTTAAAGGAAGAATGACGGTTTAGCACAGGGTCAGAATTTTTATGCCCAGAGTACTGTTGGGATAGGTGCCAACTTGGAATTGATGCTAATTTAAAGATGGGCATCCATGCATAGAGTGGGGGTATTTGACATTTTGAATGTTTATAGATATGTAGTGGGATTAAAAAATATGCAATGAGCCTGTCTGAACTTTTCCAAAATTTTAAGGGATATATAAACTGCAATCCACCTCAAAAATTTGAATTGCAGCCCCCTCCTAATCTACTAGTAGCCCCCTATAAACCATATCATGCCCGTGAATTTAGCATCAATCCACGAGCAGGATTTTGTCCACCCCTAAAAATCTTAACTCCACCTTAGAGATGGACTGAATTATAAAAACCCCAAATTTTAAATACGTCTACTTATAACATCAATACTTGCCCATATATTGATATCAATTCAGAGATAACACCTACCCCAACTGTAAGATGGAGCTAAGATTTGTTAGGGTGGACTGATCAATAAAAACCCCAAGAATATCCAAGTAGGGCAAAACGCAAAAGCATGGTGCACATGAGCCCCACTGGTCATGCCACGGAGTGCCGGGCTTGAACCCGCCCCTCCACTTTGGGAGAGAAACCGAGTGACTATCTCAACTGCAAGGGTGGATCATCATGTACATATATGTTGGGAGTAGACCTGTTCATGGGCCGGGCTTTCACTTTGCATTAATAGATTTTTTTTAAGGCCCAAGCCTGAGCCCAACCCTCAT
Source organism: Nelumbo lutea (assembly GCF_056320005.1). Lineage (NCBI taxonomy): Eukaryota > Viridiplantae > Streptophyta > Magnoliopsida > Proteales > Nelumbonaceae > Nelumbo > Nelumbo lutea. The sequence continues at coordinate 46,797,081 of NC_142685.1, forward strand.
AAAAAGCCCGAAGCCTGGGCCTAGGTTCGAGCCCGAAATTTAGTCCATACTGTTACTATTACTACTGCTAAAGTGGCTGAATAGAGAGAGAGAGAAATTATAAAGAAAATAATAAAGAATATATATATATATATATATATTAAATTATAAATATATCTTTTAATAAATATTACATTATTTTAATATTTTATATAATATATAAAATACATATTATATATTTTATAAAATATATAATGCTGAGTCAGGCTGGGCCGATCTTTTTTGACAAATCCTGAGCCTGGCCCGAAACACAGTCGGGCTTATTGTGTTAGGCCCGAGGTCAGGCCCGCAAGCCTAATTACATGACCAAGTCGTGCCATCGAGTGCGGGCCCGGACGGGCCAGGCCGGGCCGGCTACCCGGCCCATGAACAATTCTAGTTGAGAGTCGACATTGGCGCCCCACTGGGCGCGCTCCATTAGCGCCCTACGTATACATCTTAGCGTGCATTGAGAGCAAGTCCTGAATTAATCATTGGAAGATGTTCCTGATACACGGTTGACTTGGGGCTGGGATTTCACCACGGCTCGGAGGATAGTATCGGTATGTCATGGGATTGGACCGTGTCAGGTGTCACCCATCGGATCTCGTTAACTTTGAATCTTATCTAATCACGCAGCTTTCTTGTTGGGCTACACCTTAATTTCTGTTTATCCGACATCCATCGCAGGTGCTTTACTGGTTAGCTATATCACCTCGCCCCAAAGCGCTCCCTTGTCCCTTCCCGATATCTGCCTCGCTGGTTTTATCGGAAAATCCCTGTCGAAGCTTCGTTAGCAAATGGCGACCATATTGAACACGGTTTCTTCAATTAGATTAGCCAACGCTAAGGTCCACAGTCTTCCAACCAGTAGGCTTGCCGCACCGATTTCTGTTCCATTCTCGTACTCAAGTGAGTTCTGTTGAGACTTGAGTGTTTTTCCCCCATTTGGGGTAGAGTATGTTGAATAGGATCCATTTCTGCGACTTTTGAATCTCTCTTCTTCCTCTTGCTGAGTAGAAAATACGAATAATTTTCTCAGGAAAGAGACTAATAGTAAGAGCAGCAGAAACTGAAGCCAACGAAGGTTCTCTGTACTTCTACTTCTCTTTTCTGTTCATTTTACCTTTTCCGTTATTCATTTTTCCTATTTTTGTTTTAATTTTGTACTCGAATTTCACTTCATATCCCTCCACGGGATTCAAGTTTTGATGTTTCGGTGTGACAGCAGCAAAACCTCAAGCACCCAATAAAGCGCCTGCGGCCAATGGTTCGAATTTGAACCAGCTCCTTGGCATCAAGGGAGCAGCTCAAGAAACAGTGAGTTTTCTGTTTCTTTCCCTGTATTTATTTATGGTCTAAAATTCACCGGGACTCATAATTTAGTTGTCGCAAGAACAAATCGCTCTAAGTAATTAAATGGTGCATTACTGAACTAAGGATGATTTTGATATCTCCAAGGAAAAAAAGCGGAGGCCCTGGGAATCATAGGCGAAGAATGCTAAATGTGATACTGAGAAAAGAATTTATAATGATTTTCAGAAAAGAAATCAATATTTTACAAATATTGTGTTAGGCCTTAGGCGTCCCATGCTGGTATTAAGAATCCACATTGTGTGAAATCATTTTATTTCTTAAAATTTGAAAGCATTAATTTCATAATCTAAATGAAGCCATTAAAAGGATGGTCATAATTCATACAGATTGTGATGTCATTATCTTTTTATTTTTATCAATAACACTTTCATTAATTCATCAATAGAAGATTTACAAAAGGAAGACAAACGCACTTATCTTCCAAGAGCAACAAAGAATCTCAAAAAAAGGAAAAAACAAAGAGAAAAAAAAGAAAACACACTAAAGTTACAGCTTGGCCCAAAAAAGTGAATTCCTTTCTGCCCCTTGTTTAGCTAAACCGTCGGTTAGGGAATTAGCCGATCCTTTAACCCAACGTATCTTAACTTCCATCTCCCGCACTAGCCACTTGAATTTCCTCCTCTCATTATTGTACTTCCATAAGCCATTGTGATCTTTAAGCAACCACCCTATCACCACCTCTAAATCCCTTTCAATTAAGAGTTTCCTGATGTTCAACTCCTTAGCTTTATGGACTCCTTCCATAACTGTAAAGATCTCAGCTCTAAGGGAGTCACCCACTCCAATTGGGCCTGAGAACATGGCAGAAATGACCCCATTTCCATCCCTAAAAACACCCCCAATCCTCGATTGTCCCGGATTTCCCCTGCTACACCCATCAAAGTTTAGTTTCACAAATCCACTAGGTGGAGAGGTCCAAGCCACACTCATTATTGACTTAGTTTGTGTGCAACTTGCAATTTCACCCCACTTCCTCAACATGTCATCCACAGTGTAATCTGTGAAAAGCTCCAAAGATTTCAGCCACTGTACTGCCCTAATATGAATGATAGCCCTCATATCTGCTACTCCTCTTTGAGCTTCTGAGAATATCCTGGAGTTTCTTTCTACCCAAAGTGTCCAACATACTGTAGCCCTTAGTCCTCTCCACATTGTCCTTCCCCCTTTTATCTGCCACCTGAAAAAAGAAGGGGAAAAAAGGCCTTGCAAGTCTGATGGGGGGTTCCAGCAACAACCAAATAGGGACAAAGCCCATTCCCAAATTGACCTCGCAAAATGGCAAGACACCAGTAGGTGAAGACCAGTCTCCCCATCCGCTTTACAGAGAACACACCACTGAGGTGACAAACAAGTATTGAGTCTCTTCTTTTGGAGTAAATCACCAGTGTTGATTCTTTACAGATAGGCTTCCCAACAAAAACTACCAACCCTAGGAGGTATTGCTCTGCACCAAACCTCATCAACAGGAAAAGGAGCGAAGGTAGGACTGATGGACTGACTTAAGACTTTGAAGAAAGAAGCACAAGTAAAAATGCCATTGGGAGAAGGTGTCCAAATTCTGGAGTCCACCCTAATGGGGTCTAAGACAACGTTATCAAGAGTTGCAATAAGGCTTAAAATAGTGTCAAAGTCTAAGTCCCTCAAATCCCTTCTTAGACCCAAGTTCCACCCAATCCTAGAAATGGAAGAGGACGAGGTGGTAAAAAACGAGATTGGCTTATTTTTCAAATCAGAAAGAGCAAACAAAGAAGGAAACTGATCCTTTAGAGGGGCACTCCCCACCCAGGTTTGCTCCCAAAATTTTATGGAGTTACCGGAATTCAAATCATACCTGATATTAGGGGAGAAAACTGGAAGTAGGTCATGAATGGCTTTCCAAGGAGAATTGCTTGTGGTCCTAGCTCTGATTCCAGCGTCCCATCCATTATGCTCCAGCCCATGAATACTTGCCACTATTCTAGACCAAAGCTTCTCCTTCTCTACTGGGAATCTCCACAACCACTTTCCCAACAGAGTCATATTTCTTCTCCTGATATTCCTAAGCCCCAAGCCACCATATGTCTTACTCCTACAAACTATCTCCCAGCTCACTCTATGATCCCTCTTTTCCTCTCCTGGTTGCCACATGAAACCTCTCATTAACTTCTCCAATCTATTAGCAACCTTCACTGAGATTTTAAACACCGACAGGAAAAAGATAGGTAAATTAGCAAGCGTGGCCTTAATAAGAGTAATTCTCCCACCAAGAGAGAGGTAGTTCTTTTTCCATGACACTAGTCTTTTTTCGAACCTTTCCACCACCGGGTTCCAAAAGCTCTCTCTCATGGGATTATCCCCTAAAGGCAACCCTAAGTAGTTCAAAGGCCAACCCTAGACTTCACACCCCAATACTTCAACACTCTCCCTGATCTCTCCCTCCTCCAAATTCACCCCCACAACACAACTTTTCCCAAGGTTAACTTTCAAGTTGGATATTTGCTCAAACAGTTGTATCACCGACTTCAAATTCCTAATAAAGCTCACATTACTACCTTCACAAAACGGAATCGTGTTGTCAGCAAACTGCAAGTGAGTAAGAGGGGTTTTCGCCCTCCCAACTCTCCAGCCTGTAATGAGCCCCCTAGAATCTGCTCTGTGAATCAATTTCCCCAAAACCTCCTCAATTAGAATGACCAAGAAATGAGAAAGGGGGTCTCCTTGTCTTATACCCCTACTGGCTGGAAAGAAGTCTACCACTGTCCCATTCACTAGCACTGAATAATGACAATTCCGGACACAACCCATGATCCACTTACACCATCTAGCCCCGAACCTGAATTTAATCAAAACTTTCCTAAAAAGTTCTAGTCCACCAAGTCATAAGCCTTTTCCAAGTCCAACTTACAAACCACTCATTTCTTCGTATCCCTCTTAAAGTTCTCCACACTCTCATTAGCAATTAAAATCTGATCAGTGATTTGTCTTTCATGCACAAAAGCTCCTTGGTAGTGTGCAACAATATTTGGCAAAACCTTCTTTATCCTTAAAGACAACACTTTTGCAATGATCTTATACAAGCTATTAACCAAGCTAATTGGCCTAAAATTCTTCGGGTGGGAAGCATCTTTTTTTTTTTGGAATTAAGGCTATAAATGTGGAATTCACACCTGGATTGACAATTCCTCTCCTCTAAAACTCCTCAAATACCTGCAAAAGATCATCTTTCAAAATGTCCCAACAGTCCTGATAAAAACCCATAGTGAACCCATCTGGCCCCAGGGCTTTTGTTCTATCCATAGATTGGCCTAAAATCCTTTGGGTGGGAAGCATCTTTCTTTTTTGGAATTAAGGCTATAAATGTGGAATTCACACCCGGATTGACAATTCCTCTCCTGTAAAACTCCAAATACCTGCAAAAGATCATCTTTCAAAATGTCCCAACAGTCCTGATAAAAACCCATAGTGAACCCATCCGGCCCCAGGGCTTTTGTTCTATCCATAGAAAATACAGCCTCCTTGATCTCTTCTAAACTAAAGCTTCTCTTCAACCTTCTCCTATTCTCCACCCCTACATCTGGCTAGTCCAAACCTTCTATCCACACCCTTCTACACACAGGCCTTCTTAGGATAGATTTGAAGTGCTCCACACAAGCCCCGACAATCTCCTCTTGATGCACTAGCTCAACTCCATCTACTACCGATTTGGAGATCAGGTTCTTCCTTCTCCTGTCTTCTGCTAGAGAGTGGAAAAACCTAGTGTTTCTGGCCCCCTCCTGCACCCATTTACACCGAGATTTTTGCCTTTAGCTAATTTCCTCCTTGTGCAGGCAATCCTCTAACTGTCTTCTTAAATCTCTCTTGAGCTCAATGTCTTCCTCTCCAAGTTCTCCCCTTTCTTCTTTAAAGTCAAGGCTTTCAATCTTATCCAGTAGATTCCCCTTTCTTTTTTCTATCCTCCCAGACTCCACCAAATTCCACTCCTTGATTTATCGTGATGTCATTATCTTGGGGTCATTTGCTTGGTGTAATGGTAAAATCTAATGCTGACAAGAGTGAGAATGCGGGTTTCAGTTTGAGAGTTGCCACTTAGTGCAAAAAAAAGCCCGAGGTTAGGTCCTCATCTAGCTACCCCTCTCAAGACTCTGGATAGCTGGGTCATTGCTTTTTAAGCCGTTATGCTAATAAATCCAGGTGACAATGAATTTCTGCATTAAAATGCTAATAAAAACTGAAATGAATTGATTCGCCCATGTGGTATTCAAATGCAAATTAAGACTGTGTATGGAATGGCTGCATTTTTCCGTTGTGTTTGTACCCAAAGTCCAGCTACGCCCCACATAGGTGTTTTGGATTTACCTTCCAGAAGTCCTGTTTGGTTTGGTCGGGCAAGATCAAGTGCAAGTGTTTGTACTACCATTTCCATAGGATTATGTGCATAGAGGTGTTAGGGGAAGCTTCGAAAAATTGTTTCCCCAAACAGAGGGGTGCTTCCATTTTGGGTGTCCTATGTGGTGCCTAATGGAGTCCGGTGTCATCTACGTGTTCAAAACAATAATAAATTATTATGATTGTATCATGTGCCCAAAAAGCTCAATCTCCTGAAATCCAATGCAAAAAATCAAGTACAAAGACCGAAACTAGAAACACATCCATGCCAAGCATCAACTAAGTTCCTCAGGAATGCGTCTCTGAAATATTCTACTTTAATGCTATATTGCTTGTGAAATGCATCAACCTTTCCTTGTTCTTGCAAAATTAGCTTATTGTGCAGGCTGAAATTTGATTTTACCGTTCTTATTGTGCAGAATAAATGGAAGATCCGTCTTCAACTCACAAAGCCCGTGACTTGGCCTCCATTGATTTGGGGGGTTGTCTGTGGAGCTGCTGCCTCTGGTATCCTCCTATCTTGTGAAATGAGTAGCCTATAAGTTTGAAGTCTTTCCCCGCATTTGTTGGTGCTCTGGTATTATAGGAAGGGAATGTCTTGTACCTCTTTTTCTTAGACACAAAAAATTGGTCCTTTGACATGTCGCACAACCTGTTACTAAATGGGCCTACCTAGGAGATCTGCTGGAGCAAAATTTAAGTTGATTCATTTAGGTTCCTTTCTGGCTCTAGATTTTTTTCTGGAACATTATGAGATTCCTCTTCTTTTATTTTTTGAGAATGGGGTAAGGGTAATGATAAAAATTAGGATGCATAATGAGAAAATGTATTATGTACAGCCCATACATAAAAACCCTATCCAGGCACAAGACAATCACTATTTAGCCATACAAAAATTTCTGTTATTAGCACTGCTTATCTAGTGAAATGCAAGATATGGAAACTATTTTATTTTCAGTGGAAGGTAAAGTAATTCATTAATATCAAAAGCCAAAATACAAAGAAGCCTCTTTACAATGAGAAGCTATACAGCAGGAAAACAGTTATCCACAGATTTCCAACCCTCCAAAAGACCAAAAAAAGACCATAGATTCCTTACAAATAGGAAATCTGAGTCAAAAAAGGGAGACATATGCCTATTTTTGAATGATTGATGAGTTGCTAACCAAGAATGTGTCATCCCCATAGTTCTGTTAAAAATTTCTTCTTCTGGAGTTTGTCTTCCTTCAAATAGCCTGTTATTTCTTTCACACCATACTGCCCAAAAAACTGCTGCAGGAAGGATACTCCATGCTACCTTTCCAGCCCTGGAAACTTTGAAAGAAGTGAATTCTATCTTGTACATAAACATTCTTCTTGGGTGTGAAGTCATTCTGGGCATAGGCTTACTTAGCATCCTTTCAGATAATATGGTTGATACTTGATTGTTGGCCACCAAAATCTAGGCAATATTGAGAAGGCAATAAAACTATTTGCATTGTCATGGATTTCCTGCCATATGCCTAATAACAAATTATGGATCTAATGTTATTGATCACTTGCTTATTCTTTTCGGAAGTCTAACTGGATCTTGGAGTTGCTCAATGTCCAATACATGTTACAACTGTCAATAACTTGCGATAGAGGAAGGTTCCAGAGAGCCGTTGGATATCTGAATCAGACTAACCCTCTCTCTTTGATTTGAACTGTCTTTTAAGGTCCCTCATTTTTTCGTTTGTTCATTGGACCTAGTTTCCATTCTTTATCACCAGGCCAGCTTTCCTCCAGGCTAACTATTAGATTGTTGACCATGATGGAGTAGCTTTCCATCTCAATTGTTTGTCTTATTGCTAGTCTTCTAGCCTTCTGTCTTACCCTGTGCTTGGCCGTCCTTGATCTCAGTATAGGCATACCTGTTATCTTGAGTAGTTAAACTTGCCATTAAGGGTTAAACCTTCTATTGTCCTTGAAAGGGGATTTCATTGTTTTCCATTATTTACTTTAGTAAAATCTACTAGTCTCAAATGATACTGATGATCACTAATAACTAGTCTTGGATGCCCATATATGTCTCTTAAGACTTAGACCAATAGATCTCCCTTTTTAAAGGTTAACTCAATATTTGACAAACTTGTTTCTTTTAGTATTTCAGATAAAGGTTTTTCCTGCCAGGCATTCAAATGTTTATAGAATGTGCAACATTGACTTCCTTTTTTCTATAAAATATTCTGCAACCATTTTTCTATAGGTGAACTCCATTATTTTTATTACCTTTGTTACTTTCCTAAAATTTTGTATGCTTTTGTCAAATGTCAACTTCATTTTTTTTTTCTTTAAAGAAAATAAGGGCTTATAGGTGAAAAGCTTCATGCGTCTGAGGGGTTTTCTGTTTTTGTTTTGGTGAGAGTTTCTTGATGTTTATTTGCTTGTTATGCTAGGATAAATCTACACCACTATGCACATTTTCTTTTTTGATAGATACCGCTATGCACATTCCTTGATGTGAACTTGTAGCTTTTACAGAAGTAGCCATTACAGAACCAGAATAGATGCAGACTTACAAGGTTATACCTAGGGCACAACCTTGTTCCTTCAAAGAAATCCATTTTATTTGGCTGTAGATAAAAGAAGCCACCCTAAAGCAATAATAGTGCTTATACAATGGTGATCAGAGTTTGGAAAGGAAAGAATGATAGAATGAGAAGAAACATTGGAGAAGAAGTGAGAAGAGATGGGAAAACAGGGATATGTCACTTGACATCCTATTTCCTTCTTAACAAATGATCATACTGCCCCTGTTACAGTATGACCGCATATTATTAATATAGACCCAGTTACATCACCAACACTTCCCGTTAAGCTGGTACATTGATGTCACACATGCCTAGCTTGATGAATTCTGCAATAAGTTGTGATTTCTCTATAGCCTTTTTGAGAAGTAAGACCACCAAGGTTTGGTCTTACTTCTTGAAGGATATTCAGTGGCAAGGATGTCACCCTTCTTCTGTCATTGACCTCTTGAGGGGATGATGGGTTGAGGTACCAGTGACAGTTAACTGGGCCACTTGGCTTGGGAGAAAAGGGTAGGTTTTTGAACAGAAAAAGAACCTGGTAGAAGCTACAATCAATCTCTGTTTTAGTTTAATCAGGGACTGGTTTTTGATTAGAAGGATTTGTATTGGGGACTTAATCAATATTTTTTGCCTATAGATTTCTTTGGCCATTCTCAAGGGGTTTAATGTATAGAATTTCTTTGTACTTGGGATGTTCATAATTATATTGATACTTAATACAATACAATACCCTACCTTTTTTCAAAAGGGGGGGGGGGTTAGAGGAGCTAGGGGCAGACTGGAAAGGAATAGCATGGTTAAGCACACATGATCAATGTTTTAAAATGCAAAGGCCTGACGTGAGGTGTTCTACTATTTGGAGGCATGAGGCATAGTCCAGAGTATAAGAGGCGTAAGCCTCTTTTAGAGGAGCGGGATGAGAAGGAAGGAGGAGGAGGGGGAGGAGGAAGCTTCCTTCCCTTGCCTTCCCATTTCTTTTCTTTCTTTCTTTTTCTTTCCCTTCCCTTTCTATTCTTTTTTCTGTCTTTTTGTATGTGTTGTTCGTGAGGTGCATGAGGCATATACCTCTAGCACACCTCATGCAAAATGCATATGCCTCTTGCACCTGAAGTGTTCACCTCAGAGGCATAAACATCCTCTAGCATACGCCTCAGGGAATTTTGGGGGCGCCTTGCTTGGAAGCGCACCTCCAGGTGTACGCCTCCCACACCTTTTAAAACACTGTCCATAATTTGAACAGATGCATAATAGCAAGGGATTTCTCCCCCCAATGGAGGTGAGCTATTTCCTGGCACAGCTGATAGAATTGGGCAATATTCTTTTTCTGTGTGAATGTCTCTGCACTTGCATCCCATATCTCCTTCGCTGTTTTAAGGAACAAGAAATCTTTACTATTGTGTCGAACCATTGAATGTGATAGACAAGACATCACCATAGAATTCTGAGTCCCACCTCTCGTACATGGGATCATCTCCATTGGGTTCTTTTATTTTTCCATTGATGTATTCCTGCTTACATTTGCTAGTAATATATAATCTTGCAGATTGCGATCACTCTAAATAAGTTCATCTGATTGAATATTGAAGTGTGGGACTTCGGAATTGATGGTACCGTCCTTGGTTTCAATAGTACTACTGTCTCCTAACATGATGAGACACAATCAGACTTTAACTGTATGCAGGCACACTTCCTGGACAACTCCTGGATGTAACAACCTACACTAAATTTTTCCAGAATCAGCACATGAACATGACAAATTTGGAAAACTGAGTAAAACTCATATCTAGGAGAATAGAACCCAAGAATAGTCACAGCCATGATAACCATAGACATAACCCAAGAATAGTCACAGCCATGATAACTCATATCAAGATGGAATTTTAGAGCTAGGTAATAAATATGATCTAGAAAACAGGCCTTCATAGTGTCAAATCTCAACAATCTGGATGATCCACAAATGTGAAACAACATAAAATCTAAGAGTTATCTTTAATACTGACTCCTTATTTCAGCTCCATCGACAGAAACTCAATTTTGATTTTTCTGATTTGTATTTTCTAAAAAAACTAGAAATTAATACTCTACCTTCTTCAATAAATTCTGGAAAGTTCATCAGTAGTAACTAGTATCCACAAATGATCAGCTACCAGAATCTGGAAGAATTCCAATTCCTACAATTGGTTTCTGTACAGTGATGACATCATCGAGGTACCATGATGACTGAGTGGTAAGCTGAACTCAGTGAAAGAAAGGAGGTTTTGATATGAAGTGTTGATCAGAGCTTAGCAGTGAAAAAATGATAGAATGAGAAGAAAGATTAGAGAAGAAGAGGAAACTGGGGAAAACAGGGATGGGCTACTTGGCAGCTGATTCCTTTCTTTTGTTCATTATAAGATAAACAATAACATAATCACATAATAAAAAAAAGAAAAACAATAACATGATCACACTGCCCTTACTACAGGTATATACATATTACTAGTGTTGCCCCAATTACATCACTGGCACTGATTCTATTTCTTTTAGTGCATATCAGAATTCAACAACCTTAAGCTGACTTATGTCAACCATCAAATAACTACTGATAAATATGTAAACCTTTTTTTTGATCAGCAAATAAGACTTTTATGAATAACAGAGAAATATTAAATTACAATAGTTATAGGTTGCAGCACTGCGTTAACCCAATCTACACACACATACAAACAGTTACAGTTCTGCCCAGTACAAGGTAGATCTATTTGCCCCCTGTTTTTCTAGGGTATCCACCACTGATAAATATGTAAACCTTCTATTTAAACCTTAAGAAAAAAATTAATCGAATACCTCCATTACTACTGATTTTCTTGTAAATTCTTGTGCTGCATAATTACAACCTAAGATCCAATCCTATCTATAAAAAAAAACCTAAGATCCAATCCTATCTATAAAAAAAAACCTAAGATCCAATCCTGTGTCATCAAAATATACCCCATACCTATTTATGTACTTATGTGTATGCAAAAGGGTAAGAAAGGAAACTGTCTTAACATCTGCTGGGCTTTCCCCAAATCTGCCCTGGAATCACTCGTGTTAGCGCATGGAGAGAATGAGCAACAAAGGCGAGAAGATTTGGTTTATGATTCCTAATGCCATTTTTTGGACAATTTTGCATGAGAGAAATAGCAGAATTTTGAAAGGTTTTTCTGCTCAACCTGATAAAATTATCCAAAATACTGTGAGCAGAATCCTATCTTGGTGCTCAGTCTACAAGTTTCAAAGTGCTAACCACTGCTACAATTTCATAGATCCCAATCCTTTTTTTGTAATTAACACTTCATGCAATTATCTGTTGGAGATACTTACTGTACATATTTTGACTGTATTTTTGGGACCCCCTCTCCTTTTTTGGGTTATAATACAAATACCTTGCTCTTTCTCAAAAGAAAAAAAAAGCTGTCTTAATGTTTTGCTGATTGCCATGTTGACATGGCTACACCATCATTACATGGTCAAGGATGAAGCTCTTATGCTGCTTTTCTTCAGATGTATTTTGAAAATCAAATATTGTATTCCTATTGCTACCCTTATGAACCAACTGCATAACAGTACTTCCTTGTTCTTGTTTCATGGCCCTCCTGGTAATCATACATATATTTTAAATAACACAGGAAACTTCCACTGGAACTTGGAAGATGTTGCCAAGGCAATTGTTTGCATGATAATGTCTGGACCATGTCTCACTGGATACACACAGGTAGCTTTTCTCAGTGATGTAAAATTCGTATTCTCTTTTCCTTGGACTGCTCATACACCAGAATTAATACTAAGCTTATCAATTGGACTATATCATGTCTGCCTTTTTCATTCCTGTAGACAATTAATGATTGGTATGACCGAGAGATTGATGCAATCAATGAACCTTATCGTCCAATTCCTTCTGGAGCAATTTCTGAGAGTGAGGTGTGTACTTTGATTTAGTTGTCAATTACATCTGCATCTTCATACTCATATCACGTGTATCTGTAAGGAGGTGGAATTTTTGCTTGTTCTTAGATATTTCAATTATCGGCAAGTTCTGATTTGGCAAGATGACAATTCTTGGGAGTTAAGTTGATTTGGCATGCAAGTGTGTTTTTGTCATTTTAAGTTATTAATAGTGGGTCTAATCTGTAGGAGTCATTTGTCTAGTCATTATTTGGTTAAATTCCAAGTTTCACAATCATAGGTTGAGTAGATAGGAAGTTATAATCTTATAGATGTTATTTTCTTATAGGGTTCAGTGGTGTTCCCATAATCATGGTGAGGGTGAACAGTGTTCTGCCCTACATTTTTTCACTTGCAAGTAGTTCTTTTATCTTATTATTGGTGTAGATTTTTGAGTGAAAACCTTGGGTGTTGATTTCTCTTGCATGTAATGCTTTATGGAGTGATTCTAGATCCTCTTAGAGTGATTCCTAAGGTTCTCTCTTTCTTGTCTCTCTATTATCATTTTCAAGCATTTAACATCCATTTTAGCCATCTAAGGACTAAGATCCAGTCAAAACTTGGGTTTGAGACTGTTATATGATCTGGTTAGTAGTACATTAGAAAATTCAGAAATTCCAACCCTTTTCTTTTACTTTTAACTTCCAAAACCCTAGTTTTTCTCCTTGGAACTTGTTTTCGGGTTTTTCAGATTTCCAATATAATTAAGCTACCATTTGTATAACTTCAGTTGAAAATTACACTTATAGTAATTTAGATAACACAAGAAAAGAAGAAAAGAGAGAGAAAGAAGAAAGAAGTTTCAGCAGTAGGTTGTGGAAGAAGAAAAGAAAGGAAGAGAAAAAAGAAGAATTCAAACCTCTCTCTCTAGCCCCTTTTCATCACTTTTATTAATAATTCTAAGTTTGAGTACAATTACTTAGATGCCCTTAATGGGGCGACCAACACTAAAGAAATAATTAAAGACAATAAAAGAAGGCCCATAACTAAGAAACATAAGTTTTAAATACTACTTAAAATAAATAAAGAACACTAAGGCCCATTCGGCCCATTCTCACTACACTTCCCATCAAGCTGAGCATAGATGTCAATCATGCCCAGCTTGCTTACATAATGTTGAAGCTTTACCTTTGGGACTCCCTTAGTTAAAAAATCTACTATCTGCTCTTTTGATGCAATGAAAGGTAGGCACACCTCTCCTGAAGCCACTCTCTCCCGTATAAAGTGTCTGTCTACCTCAATGTGCTTAGTTCTATCATGCTGAAATGGGTTGTGAGCAATGTTAATAGCAGCTTGGTTATTACAATACAACATCAGTGGCTCATCACATGAAACACCCATCTCATTAAGGAGAGATCTAAGCCATAACAACTCAGAAGCACCATGGGCCATAGCTCTATATTCTGCCTCAGTTGAAACACTCCCCTGCTAGCTAAAAATTTTTCATCATTAGCTGAGAGTTTATGATTCACATCAATAGGGGTAAAGGTAGGTTTAGCACCAAGTTTTGCAGTCTCAGTAAGAAGGTCTAGCACATACTTCCATTGAGAAATAAAGATACCTTCCTTGGACCTAGCAACCTCAATGCCCAGAAAATACCGCAACTCCCCTAAATCTTTAACTTCAAATTTTGAACTGAGAAACTTCTTGAGAGCACTAACTTCTTCTATACCACTGCCAGTAACCACAATATCATCTACATAAATTAAGAAATGTCACCAGAGTGCCTTTTTTCTTAACAAAGAGGTTATGATCTGATTGAGTTTGAGTGTAGCTGAACTTAACAAGAGCAGCCCTAAACCTGTCAAACCAAGCATGTGGAGATCGTTTCAGGCCATAAAGTGATTTCTTCAATCTGCACACCTTACCTTGCATTTCCTTGCTATATATACCAAGAGGAAGGGACATATATACCTCTTCAGTGAGATCACCATTCGGGAATGCATTCTTAACATCAAATTGATACAGAAGCCAATCATAGCTCACTGCTAAGGATAAAAAATCTCTCATCGAAGTCATCTTAGTAATTGGAGAAAAGGTCTCAGTGTAATCTATCCCATATACCTGGGCATATCCCTTGGCAACAAGTTGAGCCTTATACCTCTCAATTGACCCATCTGCACGATGCTTGATAGTGAAAACTCATTTGCACCCAACAGGTTTGTTGAAGTTTGACCTGCCCTAGAATTTTGTCTTGTTCGTTGACTGTAAAGTAAAGTAAACAACAAGAAGTAGGAGAGGGAAGAAGAAGAGAGAAAAGAGAGGAAAGAGAGAAAGGCTGGTTCGAATTAGAGAAAAGTTTTCCCTAGATTCGGCCAGACCTGTTATTATATTATTAACTTATTGGAAAAGACTTGAGTGCCCTTCTTTAAGTAAGAGGCACTCGAACTAACATAACCGTACACATCAACATTCCCAACAAGTACAAAGATTGAAATACCCCTTCACTAACACCACTAACACTCCTCCTCAAGCTAGTGAGTATATATCATATAATCCCAGCTTGTTACATATGTAGTCCACTCTCCCCCGACTCAAACCTTTTGTAAACAAGTCTGCCCACTGGTTTCCCGTACTAACATATGTAGTTTCTATCACCCCATTCAGCACCTTCTCTCTCACAAAATGACAGTCAACTTTGATGTGCTTGGTTCTTTCATGAAACACTGGATTGGAAGAGATATGAACCGTTGTTTGATTGTCACAATAGAGCTTCATTGGAGTACTGATGTCATATCTTATTTCCTGTTGAAGGTTCCTCGGCCACACTAATTCACAAGCAGTATGTCCCATGGCCCTATATTCTGCTTTTGCACTGCTTCTTGCCACAATTGTTTGCTTCTTACTTTTCCACGTTACCAGGTTACCCCCCAGAAAGGTGCAATAGCCTGTGGTAGATCGTCTATCAGACATAGAACCTGCCCAATCAGCATCGGTGTATCCTTCTACTACCAGTTTTCCACCACTCCTGTACAACAAACCACGACCAGGAGCTCCTTTCAGATACCTCACAATCCATAGCACTGCATTCCAATGTGGGACCAAAGGTTTCTGCATGAACTGACTCATCACACTAACCGCAAATGAAATATCTGGCCGAGTAATGGTTAGATAGTTTAGTTTGCCTTCAAGTCGTCGGTATCTGCCAGGGTCTTCAAATACTTCACCTATATCACTACTCAGCTTCGTATTTGTTTCCATAGGTGTCTCAGCTGGTTTAGTACCCAACAACCCTGTTTCTTCCAGTAAATCAAGCACATATTTCTTCTGACACAAATTAATGCCATGCTTAGATCTTGCTACCTCTATGCCCAAAAAGTATTTCAACTTGCCAAGGTCCTTTGTCTGAAAGTGTTCCTGTAGGAATGCCTTCAATCTGTCAATGCCCATTTTATCATTCCCAGTCACAACGATATCATCCACATACACTACCAATATTATTTTGCCTGCCGAAGAGTCAAAACTGAAGATAGAGTGATCAACTTGGCACTGTTTCATACCAAACTTCTTGACCACCTCACTGAACCTACCAAACCATGCTCGAGGAGACTGTTTAAGTCCATAAATAGCCTTCTTAAGTTTGCATACCTTACCATCCTCCCCCTGAGCAACAAACCCGGGTGGTTGCTCCATGTAGACCTCCTCGAGCAAATCACCATGCAAAAAGGCATTTTTGATATCTAGCTGATGGAGAGGCCAATCATACATAGCTGCAAGGGAGATGACGACACGAACTGACCCTATCTTAGCAACCGGGGAGAATGTCTCTGTGTAGTCAATGCCATAGGTTTGGGAGTACCTTTGGCAACCAGCCGCGCCTTCAGGCACTCAACACGACCATCTGGCAAGTACTTAACACTATACACCCACTTACTACCGACAGCCTGCTTCCCAGGAGGAAGAGCGGTTAGATCCTAAGTGTGATTATGATGCAGAGCAGAGAGCTCTTCTTTCATAGCACGGCACCACTCTGGAGAGGTAAGGGCTTTCTGGACATCCTTAGGAACAACCACGGAGGATAACAAAGATATGAACTGGCGATGGGAGGCGGAGAGGTGGGTAAGTGAAACAAAATTGGAAATAGGGTGAAGGGTGCAAGTACGTTTACCTTTCCGGAAGGCAATAGGAAGATCTAGGTCGGAGGCTGGTGTCGGAGCTGGAGCTGGATCTGTCGACGGTGATGAAGCTGGAGGAGCTGCAGCCGGTACACGCGGGCGATGTGTATACACATGACGGATGGGTGGACGGTCAACCGACGGTGGCATCGGAGGCAAGTGAAAGAATGGTAGGATCCATCTAATGGACGCCATAAAGGTTGCGGAATGGGTGGGCGAATTTCAAAAATTTCCTACCTTCTCTCAACTGGGAATCATATTCCCTAAATTTAGAATACAATATTCAAGGATCCTACTTGAACCATAATCAAACCAGATCTGTACCAAAAGATACATGGGAGGAATATACCTGATCCGGAGAAGCAGTATCTCCCAAAGTTGGTGTTCACGCCCAAAGAATGCTCCAAGATCCGTTCCTGCTGAAGATGACACAGCTGTGAGTGGAACAGAACCAGCAGGGTGCGTCCTACACACTGGATCCTTCACAAGAATCCTCTGGAAGTACTAAACACTGAATCCTTTTCAGTCTTTCTTGCAAGACTGATGTCAAGAACAAATTTCTTGACTTTCTTTTCTGCAAAGATCTAATCTTGCAAAATGGCAGATGGCGGCGGCAGGAGGAGATCTTCAAAACGAAAAAGGCTGAACTGCTTTTTCTGTTTTTCTGGAGAGTATGAATGAGATCCTCTCTCAATTCGCAGGAGATATCCTATACCTCTTCAAGGTGGTTCGAAATCTCCTCCTTTCTTCTTGATTAAGAAACCTCCTTTTTAGGAGTTATCCCAATCCAAATCAGTATTTGGATAGGGGATAATCTTAATCCTTTCTGTAGATAGAGTTAGCTTACTCCTGATCTTATCAGGAGGTTACCAGATTCAAATCTAATTTGAATTTGGTCTCTAAGAGTGGATAAGGCTAAAGGCCCAATCCTTTTACTAACTTTAATCTCAAATTCGCCCCATGGATGGGTGATCATATCAGCCCACCTCGAATGGGCTTTTGGCCCATTAAGTGTTCAGTGTCTAATTACTTTCCAATCTGCTGCCCAGTTGGGCTTCTTTGTATGGCGTGGGACCCAAGCATTGATCTACACACCAGCCACATGGGTTCGGCCCAGCCTCTAAAACAAGGCCCAGCCGAATTCACTGAAAAACTCAATGAACCCCTTGAGTCCATCATATGGACCCTATGGGCCCAACACTTACATTAAGTGGTCCCTGGCCATCTTATAAAAACCCAGGGACTGTGGGCAGGTGCAAGATTAGCTCATCAGGTATTATCCTCAATGGTCTTACACTTAACCTCTCAGCCCTTAATGATCAAGCACTGCCCGACAAGAGATGACCTCTCCCTCGGCTGCAAGGAACAGTGCCGCACTCTCCTCTCACATGGATCCTGGGAATTAAAACCATTTGCAAACAATTCGAAACCGTACATATATATATAAATATATTAATTTTGCAAAACAAAATTCCAACGATTGAAATCAACTGCCGGCAGTTTGGTTTCCATCAGAGAGAGTGCATTCCCGATCATTACCCTTTGTCCGACAAAGTGGCTGATTCTGTCACTATGATCATCCACTCAGATGAATTCTCAAACTGCCCCAACATACCTAGGTTTTGATCCCCGCTAAGGATCTCACTGATTGGCATATCAAAGGCAGCCTGATCCAACACCTAGTGAAATGTCATAATCGAGTCTAAGGGTCAGGTGTAACTTTCCAGTTTTACCCATCTATCTCCAAGGTCCAGGGCAATACTGGAAATCTGGTCCGGTTCAAGGATTCAAGTAATCCCATACTGCATGTGCCTCGGGTCTTACCCTGGTGGCTGAGACAGGCCATCCCAACACTTGGTGGCACACCAGTATCAGCCTTGGCAGGATAAATCTCCCTAGACTTATCCAACGGCTGTGAACATTTAAAACTAACACGAGTCTCTATAAATGTCCAGTTTTAGGGTTTTACACAGAATTAAACCAAACAATATGAATCAAACATGCACTTTATTTATTTCCACTAAATAACAAAAGTACATCAAATCAGATTGAAGCTAAGGGCATACAAAACTGTCTAACAGCAAGGACGTAGGCATGACTGGAACCAGAGAAGGTGGATCAGCCACAGGAAGAGGAAGAGGAGGTGGTGATGTGGAGAAAGCAGCAGCACCGGACCCCACGAAGAACAGAGTAGACTCGAAGAATGTAACATCAGCACATACCAAGGAACGTCGAGAACTGGGATGATAACACTTGTACCCTTTCTGAGTTCGGGAATAGCCAAGGAAGATACACTTCAGGGAACGTGCATCTAACTTGTCAGTCCCGGGACCCAGATTATGAACGAAGCAGACACACCCAAATACCCGAGGAGAAAGCGGAAATAGGAACATGTTGGGGAATAAGACACTAAAAGGAGAACGACCATCAATGATAGACGTGGGCATCCGATTAATTAAGAAACAAGAGGTGAGCATTGCATCGCTCCAAAAGGTTTTGGGAACATTCATGTGGTGCATGAGGGAGTGTGCCATTTCTACAAGATGGCGGTTCTTTCTCTCAGCAACCCCATTTTGTTGCGGAGTGTAGGTACATGAAGTTTGGTGTATAATGCCATGTTGGTCCAAGTATTCTTGAAAAGATGAAGACAAGTATTCACGACCATTATCAGAACGGAAAATTTTGATGTGAACGCCAAATTGATTGCGGATCTCAGCATAAAATTTCCGGAAGATGGCAAATAATTCACTTATTTCTTTCATTAAATAGAGCCACATCATTCTTGAACATTCATCAACAAAAATAACAAAATATTGGTATCCATTATATGACATCACTTTATAAGGACCCCAAACATCTGAATGAATTAAAAAAAAAAGACTCGACACACGGTAATCGACCCTAGAACGAAAGGGAACACGATGGTGTTTCCCAAATTGACATGACTCACAATCTAAAACAGAAAGTTGACTCAATGAAGGGACTAAGGACTGCAACGCTTTCAACGAAGGATGACCAAATCTACAATGCCACTGGAGAGGAGAAATGGATGACTGAAGGGCCGTTGACGTTCGTCCACCACCATCAAGATAATACAGTCCACCGGCTTCATGCCCTCCACCAATCTTCATCCCCGTCTTGAGATCCTGAAAAACACACTTAGAAGGGTAAAATGTGATGGAGCACTTAAGGGACTTGGTCAGCTTACTAACAGACATAAGATTAAATGGAAGCTTATGTACATATAAAACAGAGGATAGGGATACAGGGTCTACGTCAATATTACCAACACCACAGATAGATGATGTGGAGCCATTAGCAAGGGTAATAGATTGTGATGTTGAGCAATGAGTGAGAGATGAAAACACACCTGGAGTTCCCATCATGTGATCGGAGGCTCCAGAGTCAATAATCCAGGGGTTGGGTGTGGATGCCAAACAAGCCATACCTGAGTGTGCAAAGGAAGCTGTGTTCTGCTGCGACTTGGATTGAACAAACCTCTCATACTCATCCCGAGGAACACTCACCATCTCCTTGCCTGGACCATTTGAGGAGTAGAAGGCATCGGGTCAGCTGACCAGTTCTCCTGTCTAGAGCTGAAACTGGTGTCACTAGTCATGGCATGGTTGGCCCACGTCGAGGGAGGACCATGTAAGTCATAGCAGTAGTTAATGGTATGTCCATCAAACCACAATGAGTACACTTCTGTGGACCCGAGCCACGTCCTCTACCACGAGCTCCCCTTGAATCTCTGCCTCCAGTACGACCACCACCACGGATATGTGTAGATCCACCACTACCACTCCTACCAGGCTGGGCTCCTCGAGCCCCACTTCTGCCACCTCGACCTCTCGACACTGCAAATGCTGATTTATCGGAGACATTAGAGTCCATAGATCCAATGGAAGCCCTCCGAAGACGAGCAAACACCTCCTCTAAAGATGGAAGAGCAGATCCCCCTAGTATCTGGGCTCGTACTGGTTCATACTCAGACTTCAGCCCCACCAGAAACCGTGCCACATCAAGCTGCTCTCGCTGTTGCTGTTGAACTTTGACATCTGAAGTGAGAGGATGATAGACATTTAACTCATTACGGATATTCCTCACACTGGCATAGTACTCCTCAAGGCTCTGATTTCCCTGTTGCAGATTGAAGTATTCCTGATACAGTTGATATACCCTAGTGGTATTATCCTGACCTGAATACAGTTTCTTAGCATGATCCCACACCTCTTTGGCTGTGTCAAGAAACATGAAGTTCACACTGATTTTGGGTTCCATACTGTTCCACAACCATGTAATGATCTGTGCATCTTCCTGTTCCCAGTCTTCATACTCCTGAGAATTAGCGAGGGGTTTCTCCTCTCTTATATGCTTCACTTTCTTCTTCGCCTTCAGAAAAACCTCCACAGACTTGGCCCAAGGGACATAATTCTCTCCATTCAGTTTAATGGAGGTCATTTGGACATTCAGGTAGTCAGTAGATATCATGACACTAGGTTTACTATCACTATTATCTGCCATTGCCGAACTCCCTTATCACTGAATTATGAGCACTACACACTGCACACTACACACAAACACTTCACCGAAATCTGCACACTGATTTCAACAGTAATAAATGCTGAGAACTACAACACCACAAACCCTACTCACCGAAATCTGCACACTGATTTCAACAGTATTAAATGCTGAAAACTGCAACACCACAACCCCTACTCACCGAAGTCTACACACCGATTTCAGCGATATCAAATGCTGAAAACCACACTTGTAACACCACCAACCCTAATCCACATCTACAGGAAGTTTCACCATTAAGTAGACACTATTGCCCTTCGAATCACACACAAACCAGAATAAACCCTAGCATACTGCAATCTGAAAACCCATCATGCGAACTGTACTACACCTCTCATGTATTCCATAACAGAAATCTTGACAGTGTAGCCGGCTAGAGATAGGTGGAAGAGGAGAGAAGAGAAGAGAAGAGAGGAGAGAAGAGAGAAGGTTTGCAATGTAACAGTACTGGCGGCGCCAGTGTTTATTTTACTATATATAGGGCGACATAAATAACAAGGGAAAAGACCCTTGTGCCCCTGAGTACAATAACAGACATAACAGAAATAAAAAAACGAAATAAAAAACACTTTAATTAGACAAACAGGCCCTAACAACTGCAACTAAGTTATTTTAACATTATTCCAACACTCCCCCTCAAGTTGGAGCATAGATGTCAATCATGCCCAAATTGTCACACAAATCTTTGTGCCGCACATGATGAAGACCTTTGGTGAAGATATCTGCAAGTTGCTCTTCCGAGTTGACATATGGTGTGCACACTTCTCCACTTTCAAGTTTTTCTCTGATAAAATGCTTGTCCACTTCAATGTGTTTCGTCCTATCATGCAGAACTGGATTAGCAACAATATTGATGGCTGCTTTATTGTCATAGTAGAGTGACGTAGGATTGCTTACTGCGAAACCCAGTTCACCTAACAGATTTCTTATCCACATGATTTCCGCAACCCCATGAGCCATTGCTCTATACTCTGCTTCAGCGCTGGATCTAGCCACCACACTTTGTTTTTTGCTTCTCCATGTGACAAGGTTTCCTCCTACAAAGGCACAATAACCACTGGTAGACTTTCTGTCATTGACTGCTCCTGCCCAATCTGCATCAGTATATATTTCCACTTTTAAGTGACTGTGTTTCTGGAACAACAAACCAGCTCCAGGAAACTTCTTGGGATATCTCAAGATCCTCTCTGCAGCCTCAAAGTGAGTTGTCATCGGATTGTGCATGAATTGACTAAGGACACCCACTGTATAGGCAATATCAGGCCTGGTCATAGACAAATACAGAAGTCTCCCCACGAGTCTCTGGAACATCTTTACATCTTTCAAAAACTCTCCCTGACTGTCTCCCAGATGGTGATTAGGTTCAATAGGTGAATCAGATGGTTTTACCCCCAACTTGCCTGTATCTTCTAGTAGATCTAGTACATACTTCCGTTGGGAAATAAAGATGCCCTTGTGAGAGCGGGCAACTTCAATTCCAAGAAAGTATTGTAAGGGGCCTAGATCCTTCACCTCAAATTTAGTGGCTAAGAATTTTTTTAGTCTCTGGATTTCAGCCTCCCAATCTCTTGTGATCACTATGTCATCCACATACACAATAAGAGCTGCAATTTTACCTTCACCTCTTTTTACAAACAAGGTATGATCTGACTGGCATTGTTTGAATCCCATTTGTTGGACTGCTACATGGAACTTACTAAACCAAGCCCGAGGTGATTGTTTCAATCCATATAGGGACTTTTTCAACATGCACACCTTTTGTTCACTGCCTTTGGCACAAAACCCTGGGGGTTGGGTCATGTACACCTCCTCTTCCAAGTCACCATTCAAGAAGGCATTCTTGATGTCCAATTGGTGAAGATCCCAGTCAAGATTTGCTGCCAAGGAAAGGAGAATTCAGATGGAGTTCATCTTCGCTACAGGAGCAAAAGTCTCTGCATAGTCCACTCCATATACCTGTGTGAAGCCTCTTGCTACTAGTCTAGCCTTGTACCTTTCAACAGTTCCATCAGCTTTGTGTTTCACTGTGAACACCCACTTGCACCCCACTGGTTCCTTCCCCTCAGGAAGATCTACCAACTCCCACGTACCATTTTTGTGTAAGGCATCAATTTCTTCCTGCATTGCATCTGTCCATTCAGGTTTTGACAAAGCTTCTGCCACGGTCTTAGGGATGTGAACACTATCCACAGAGGAGAGGAAGGCATGGTACGAAGGTGAAACATGCTCATAGGACACAAAGTTAGAGATAGGATGATTAGTGGTACAAGATCTAACACCCTTTCTCTTAGCAATAGGAATATTAAGATCATTGGGGACATGTGAATCAACATTTAAAGGAGCAATGGGAGCAAGTGTACCTGGCTGATGAGACGGATCTGCCTCGGGTGAATCCGATGATATTGGTTGCATAGTGTCCGACTCCACGGCTCTTGAACTCTGCTGGCTCTTATGGCGACGATGGAAAACCCGGAACGGAGGAGGATCGGGTAAAGGAGGTAGTTGAATCTGAGTCGTCACCTGTTTCTCCTCAACCCTACTCTCTCCCTGAGGAGAAACCGAGAAGAACGGTTGACTCTCAAAGAATGAGACATCAATGGAAACATAGTACTTGCGGGCAATGGGATCATAGCAACGATACCCCTTTTGAGATGAGGGGTAACCAAGAAAACACAAGGAATAGCCCAAGGGTCAAGTTTACCACGAGTAGGTGATAGGTTGTGGACAAAACAATGACACCCAAAAACACGCATCGGAATGGTGGACAGCGGGGCTGTAGGGAACAGGAGCTGATGTGGGGCCTTATACTCTAGTAGCCGAGAGGGCATGCGATTGATGATATATGTCGCTCACAATACTGCATCCATCCAGAACTGTTTTGGCACATTCATATGAATCAGCAAGCCACGAGCAACTTCGAGAAGGTGACGATTTTTTCGTTCAGCCACACCATTTTGTTGGGGTGTCCTGGCACAAGAGCTTCGCTGAAGGGACCCACTCGAAGCAAAGAACTTCGTGAGATCACTATGGAAATATTCCTTTGCATTGTCCGACTGGAAAATATGAATTTCCATTTGGAACTGAGTGAACATCATGTGTTGAAAATCTTTCACAATTTGTGGCACTTCATCTCGAGATCGCATAGGGTAAACCCAAGTGTATCGAGAATAATCATCAATCAAAGTAACAAAATACTTATAGCCAGCCGTAGTAGGTAGAGCAACAGGGCCCCAAACATCAGAATAAACAATATGAAATGAAAATTCAGATCTTTTATTTCTTAAAGGTAAAGAACTTCTACAATGCTTACTCAACTGACAAGTTTGACACTGTAACTGACTCACTGACAAGGACTCAAACAACTTTGGGAACATAACTTTTAACGACTCAAAAGAAAGATGACCTAAACGACTATGCCATAAATAGGCCTGACTCTCACTCGACGAACTTGTGGACTCAGTCGCCACTAGACCAGCATTATTCTCCAACACGTAGAGACCATCCACCATGCTTCCTCTACCAATCGTCTTCCCCGAGGTCAAATCCTGAAACACACATGAAGACGGAAAAAAGGTGACTGAGCAGTTCAAAGAGTGAGTAATACTACTAATGGACAACAAATTAATAGGTAATTTCGGAACATGCAGGACATTAGGAAGAGTAAGGACAAGTGGGAGAGATATGGTGCCTCGGCCAGCTATGGTAGAAAAAGAACCATCAGCCAGTCTTACCTTATCTCTCCTAGAGAGAAGGTTATATGTTTGGAACAAATTTGACTTACCGGTCATGTGATTTGAGGCTCCTGAGTCAATAATCCAAGGTGAATCAGTAGTATGAGATGACACATGGAAGGTTGTGGCATTACCTGATGTAGACGCAAATGAGGTAGGAGTAGGCCTAGAATCCACCTGGCGGAGAGTCCTACCATACAATTCCAAATGTTCACGGAAGGAGTTGATAATATCTTCCTTAGGGTCAGAACCGGGATGTCTCTCCTGAGTTACGGAAGGACTAGTCTCTGTCGATGCCAGATTAGCTGAGTTATACCTTTTTTGATTCTGCTGGCTTGGTTTCTTGCCCTGATCCGGTGCTGACTTCTTACCCAAATCCTATGCCCATTTAGGTTTTCCATGGAGATCCCAGCATGTATCTTTAGTGTGTCGTGTCTTCTGGCAGTGAGTGCACCAAAGCTTGCTTTTATCTTCTGTTTTTTTCTGAGTGTCGCCCCTTTTAAAGCCACCTCCGACATTTGTATCTGAATTTCCCCGGACCGCTAGGGCAACTGACTCCCCTTCTACACCATTCATCACACTTCTTCTGCTTTCTTCTGACTGCACCAAGGCATACACTTCTTGGACTGATGGCAAGTCTTTACTACCCAAGATCTGTACCCTGATGGACTCATATGACTGATTCAGCCCTAGGAGAAAGGCAAACACGCGTTGCTGTGATACAAGTGACTTATAGGCCTTTGCATCTTCATCACACTTCCAATTCACATTCTGATAGTGATCAAGTTCTTTCCATATTGATGTCAAATCAGAATAGTACATCGAGAGACTCTTCTCCCCCTGCTTGCAAGTAGAAGATTCAGCTTGTAGTTGATATGTCTTGGCATAGTGTCTCTGTTCTGAATAAGTGGACTTCGCTTGTTCCCATATCTCACAAGCAGTTTCAGCCCACATAAAGGTCTTCCTTACTTGTGGCAGCATTGAAACCAAGAGCCAAGACATCACCATACTGTTCTCTTGGTTCCACCTATCATGCTCAGCACTTCCATACTTCAATTCCTTTACTCTCCCATTGATGTATCCTATTCGCCCCCTAGCAGTGATGTAGAGTTTTATCCCCCTAGACCACTCAAGGTAATTCAGACCATCAAAGGGAATGACAGCCATGGGAAAGCTCATATCCATTCCCCCACTCACTCCATTGTGGCCCCCTGAGATCTCTGGAGTAGCAGAATTCTCAGTCGACATGGTCAAGCAGTTAATCAGTCCCACACATCGGACCTAGGACCCCTCCTTACTCCACAAAGCAATGCTCCACTCAGTTCACACCCACACACTCGGGTTTACCAACCAGATTGAGCACAAACAGTACCAAATTCTGGACAAAACTGAGGTAATATTCGGCAGTTTCAGACCTGTATAGTTTTATCAGTCCCCACCTACCAGAATTCCAGAATGGCTAACAACCACTAATCAGCAGGAGAGATCCTTCTTGCTTATAGTCAACTCAAACCATTGAGAAGACAGGTCAGCATTGACCTACAGTTGTCTTAACACATGAACATGATCACATGATCCAAGAAAACTAGGGTTACACAGGTTCGACAACATTCAACCGCTCCAGGTTCATAGGGTTTTCACTCGGCACTTGACCAAGGAGAGTAAAGAAGAGAAAAAATAGGGAGAACTGTACCAGTCGTAGCTATTCTGTAGTCCAGAATCAGATTTCCTTTTTGCTAGTCTGTTCGATCCATTCTTTGGGTTGATCGATCTTCTCTTGATAGTAGGGTTGATCGATCTGCTCTCTTTTAATCAGCATTCCCGCTCTGATACCATCTTGACAGTGTAGCCGGCCAGAGACAGGTGGAAGAGGAGAGAAGAGAAGAGAAGAGAGGAGAGAAGAGAGAAGGTTTGCAATGTAACAGTATTGGCGGCGCCAGTGTTTATTTTACTATATATAGGGCGACAGAAATAACAAGGGAAAAGACCCTTGTGCCCCTGAGTACAATAACTGACATAACAGAAATAAAAAACACTTTAATTAGACAAACAGGCCCTAACAACTGCAACTAAGTTATTTTAACATTATTCCAATAAGAAAAATATGCATAAAAAAAACTTTACCTCATCGCCTGAAGGCCAACCACACGAAGGGCTGAGACGCCACTGCACCACACGTACCAGCCCTAACTAGGGCTTAGAAACCACAACAACCAATCACCAACGACACAATCGGAGGCATAGGAACCTCCTAGCAAAGAGGGCGATCACTCCTTTTCAGCCCTTTTCCCAATCTCCAACTCACAGCTGAGAAACCCAAGAGAAACCCTAATTCGAATGCGCAGAAGACAAAATTCTAGCAAGTCTGATTTGGTGAACCTCGCTCTGATACCATGTTGAAGTTTGACCTGCCCTAGAATGCTGTCTTGTTCGTTGACTGTAAAGTAAAGTAAACAGCAAGAAGTAGGAGAGGAAAGAAGAAGAGAGAAAAGAGAGAAAAGAGAGGAAAGAGAGAAAGGCTGGTTCGAATTAGAGAAAAGTTTTCCCTAGATTCGGCCAGACCTGTTATTATATTATTAACTTGTTGGAAAAGACTTGAGTGCCCTTCTTTAAGTAAGAGGCACTCGAACTAACATAACCATACACATCAACATTCTCAACAAGTACAAAGACTGAAATACCCCTTCACTAACACCACTAACAAGGTTCCTTCCTAGTTGACAAGTCAGCAATATCCCATGTATTGTTTTTATGAAGGGCTTCTATTTTAGTATTCATAGCACCCCTCCAATTTGGTGTGGCTAAGGCTTCTGAAACATACTTTGGGATGGATTGAGAGGAAATGGAGGCTAGAAAGGCATAGTTGGATGGGGACAACAAGCTATGGGAAAGGTGTTTGGAAATACAATGAGCTGTACATTTCCTCTTACCTTTTCTCAAAGCAATGGGTAGGTCAAGGACTGGAAACGAGGGTGCTGGTGGAGGAGGTGATGGACATGTCCTCTCTTCAGTAATCGGGAGCGCCTGAGACTCAATTGGAGGTGTGGGATCAACCTGTGTTTTCCTTAGCCTTTGCCATTGGTACAACCTCTGGAGAATAGGATGAGTGGAAACAACTGGAGGACTAGCAGGAGGAGGGTGAGGAGCAGGAGTGGAAGACCTTAAAGGAGAGGATCCCT
Organism: Nelumbo lutea; assembly: GCF_056320005.1. Lineage (NCBI taxonomy): Eukaryota > Viridiplantae > Streptophyta > Magnoliopsida > Proteales > Nelumbonaceae > Nelumbo > Nelumbo lutea. The sequence goes on from NC_142685.1 coordinate 46,824,965, forward strand.
CCACGGGAATGGGGGTAACTGTGGAGGGCTCGACAAAAGACTCAACTAGAGTTGGCAAAGGAAGGGATGAAGAAAACAACTCGGGAGATCTCTCCCCCTCAAAAGGATGGCTATAAAAATGAACCGACTCCGCAAATGTGACATCCATGAAAAAAACCGGGTACCACTAATGGGATCAAAACAATAGTATCATTTCTATGTGGAGGCATAACCAAGGAAGATACACTTCTGAGCCTTGGGGTTAAACTTATGTCTTTTGGAACTGGGAATGTGGACATAACAAGTGCAACTAAAGACCTTTAGAGGAATAGAGAAAATCTCAGCATCAGGAAAGAGGACTCCAAAAGGAGATTTTAACCCCAAGACTCGAGAAAGCATGTGGGCAACAAAAAGAATGCTCCTTGCAACTTCCACAATGTGTCTGTTTTTCCTCTCTGCTACTCCATTTTGTTGTGGAGTGCAGGCGCAAGAACTCTGATAAATAACCCCAAACTTCTCAAGATAGGAGGTAAGGTCCTTCTCAAAATATTCCTTAGCATTGTTTGGCCGAAATATTTTGATGTAGGTATTAAACTGAGTGAGTATGTGTTCATGGAACTGTTGCACAAGTTTAGGCACTTCAGCCCAAGAGTGCATTAGGTAAATCCAAGCATATCGTGAAAAATCATCAATAAACAGGATGAAATATTTATACCCACCCATACATGGTAAATGGTAAGGCTCCCACACATCAGAGCGAGCAATATTAAAAGGAATAGTTGATCTTTTATTACTTGAAGGATAAGTGCTCTCACCATGCTTTGAGAACTCACAAGACTCACAATAAGACTTGATAGATTAATTCCTTTAAATAACTCTGGAAACAATTGATTCAATGAAGAAAAGGACAAGTGACCCAAACGACTATGACATAACATAATACGACTAGTGGACTCTGAAACAAATGCAGTTCTTTTAAGTTGTACTTGGCTCTACTCAGGCATGTCTAATAGATAGATCCCATTCGCCTCATGGCCACTCCCAATCACCTTTTGAGGTTCCATGTCCTAAAAACAAAATATGAAGGAAAAAAGGTCACACTGCAATTTAGGGATTTAATCAAATTACTAGCTGAAAGCAAATTGGTATTAAGTTTAGGTACATGAAGAACAAATGATAAGGTTAGGGCGTTAGAGGTCTTAATATCTCCCTTTCCCGTGATAGGGGCTAGGGAGCCATCAACAACAAGGGATATCTTATCCCTGCCAGAAAGAAGTTGGTAAGAGGTGAATAATTGTGAAGCACCAGTCATATGGTCAGAAGCACCATAATCAATTATCCAAGGGGTTTTATGAGTACCTGAGGTAGAAGCATGATGTGTAGTGGCACGGATACTTGAGTGAGCATATGCAGAGGAAGGAACAGTCTCTGAAGGAGCTGCAGCAATGGACTCCAAGTGACTGATGATTCGGCCATACTTCTCATATTCAGCCCCAGTGGCTGCAAGCTATTCTCCCACTGACTTCTCTCCACCCTGTCCTTGTTCACCTTGTGAAGAGGTGGCTACATTTGCATTTCCACCTTTTCCAGTTTCAACCCTTTTTCCACCATTCTCTCTCTTGAATCTAGTAGGAACGAGCTCTGGATGCAGCTTCCAACATGTGTCTTTAGTGTGTGTAGGCTTCTTGCAATATTCACAGATAACATCTTTCTTTTCTAGTGCTAACCTTCAGCTTCATCTCAACATTAGCATAGTGATCAACCTGTGGCTGAACAAAATGAACCTGTCTTCTGCTCTCCTCACTGCTCACCATAGCATATGCCTGAGACAAAGTCACCTTGTCCTTGGCTAAAACATTCTGCCTCACAATATCATATTCCGAGTTGAGTCTGGTGAGGAACTCAAAGATCTGATTTCTCTCCACCAACCCCCTATATGTTTCTGCATCCTTTGTGCAACCCCAAACAACAGTCTACATTAGATTAATCTCTTGCCAAAGAGATTTCAGGATAGAGAAGTAGACTGTTAAGGGCTTCTCCCCTTGTCTAAGATTGTTCACATCTGTAGGCCCGAACAACATTAAGCTTTTGGGAATAGGTCTCTGTGACACTATCCCACACTTCTTTTATAGTTTCCATCCACAGGTAATGTTGACTAGTGTGGTTGCATAGAATTCACTAACCAACCCACTACAATGTAGTTTTCTTGTATCCACCTTTCATAGGTACGGTCATCCTCCTCTAGTTTCTTCTTGCTCCCGGTAATATAACCCCATTTTCCTCTACTACACACATGCATCTTAATAGATTGAGATCAAGTTAAATAATTGGTCCTATCAAGCTTCACAGTAGTCACAACCCCAAAAAGATTCTCCACTGGCCCCTCATGTCTAAACCCGAATCTGTGGAATATTTGGTCTCTCCTCCAGTTTGCTCAGTTGAGTAAACAGATGCAAACGAAAATCAAATTAGGGCTTTACTAGGCTAGATTTATTGTTTTAAGCAAAGAGCAATCTTTCAACCTCCCAAAATTAGGGTTTAACAGGGTTCTGTGGGATGGAGAGAAAGATAAAAACTTCAACCGCCCCTTCTAGAGGTTCTAGAATTCAATCCAATCAAAACTGCCCCTAATAGAAATCAAAAGGCTTACCTCTAATCAACAAAATGCCTGGTTCAAATTGTCTCTACGACTTGTAACAAGGTTTCTGTAGTTACCTAGGGTTTTTGGGAAAAATCTCCAATAACCTGCCCTGGGCTTCAACTAAGGATGAAAAACCTCCACAAAACTCTCCAAAAACCTTCCTAACTGGGCTGCATAAGTAGCTGATTGATCAACCAATCAGTTCTCCATACACACTATGTATGGGCAAAGAAAGGAGAAAAAAAAAGTCAAAAGTGAGAACCCGCTTTGATACCAAGTTGAAAATTACAATTATGGTAATTCAGATAATGCAAGAAAAGAAGAAAAGAGAGAAAGAGAAAGAAGAGGAAAGAAGTTTCAGCAATAGGTTGTGGAAGAAGAAAAGAAGGGAAGAGAGAAAGGAAGAATTTGAACCTCTCTCTCTAGCCCCCTTTCATCATTTTTATTATTAATTCTGTTTGAGTACAATTACTTGGATGCCCTTAGTGGGGCGGCCAGCACTAAAGAAATAATTAAAGAAAATAAAAGAAGGCCCATAACTAAGAAACTTAACTTTTAAATACTACTTAAAAAAAATAAAGAACACTAATTCGGTCCATTCTCACTACAACTTCATTACAAATACTCCTGCAAAATTTCAACTTAAAATTTCCTCTGAAGCTTGAGTTATCGAGTTATTGAAGTTTACTTTCTCTTGATAAAGTCTGAAATATCTGTGATTTCATACTAAAATCTCATTTAAACCTAATCACTTCGTCCTAAATACTCTAACCTTTTCTAATACCATATACCATCCATAATTCTCAGATAAATCCATTAAATTCTCAAAATAAAAAAGAAACCAACTAGTTTCTCAACTGAATTTTCACTTTGAATCTAACTTTAGAGCCCCTACCTTACTCAGTTGTGGCTTCAACAGTTCAGGGCCTTCAGGTCCATGCAGAGCATTTATATGGAAAAGAGGTTGGTCCATCATCATCATCCATGCCTTATCCCAACTATATGGGGTCAGCTACATAAATCCTGTTTCACCAATCCATTCTATTTAAAGCCATATAAACTGATGATCTTTTTTTTTTATCAGCAACACAAAAATTGATTCATTAGATTAAAAAGAGCATATGCAACAAGAAGTCTTCTGTTGGTGGTCTTCTATGCATGTGACCAAGCCATCGTAGTCTCTCTCTCTCTCTCTCTCTCTCTCTCTCCCTCTCTCCCTCTCTCTCATTTTATCACTTATTGAAGCTACTCCTATCCCATCTTAGAATTCACATTTCTGCCATCCAGTTGAGAAGGTAATTACCTAAAAGCAGAACTCCTTTCTTTAGTTCAAGGTTTGAAAATTGATCTCTCCTTGGGGCTAAATGACTCACATACATAAGGCGATTTTAGTTGTGACTGAATGGATGCTTTCGAATTCAACAAGCCTTTGGATGCTTTGGTGATGTAGGATGGAAAGGGGGAGTTCTGTGGTGGTTGTATGTGGTGTGTAACAAGGGGAATCAGATCTTAGATAGGGTAAGACCTCCAAAGAAGAATGCATACTTTGGCAATTTCATCTCATATTTGTTTTCTTTTCATGGGAAGTTACGGATCCACTATAAACGTGCTAATCTCGTGCACTTTTTTTGACAACATTTGGAGACATGCTTTATTTAGTGATAGGTGGAATCCTCCTACAACGTTGAACCATTATTCCAAATACAATGAAGAAAAGAGGAAATATATGTGGAGATGTGGCAGCCATATTGTAAATGATATTGGGGACAGGAAACACAAGAAAATTTTCAAACAAAACCAAATCTAAAGAGAATGTAATTGGTTTGATAAAAATCAAAGTTATTCATTGGCTGAAGACTTGGGAAGAATTCTTGTGTTTCATGACTGACAATATTCTAAAAGGATGTGGTAAGTGGTGGCAGCATGGTTTTCAACAAGGGACATAAAGAAGAAGCATGGTACCACGGGTTCCTCCATTAAACTAGACGAAGTTTAATTTTTATAGCTCTAATGTTGGAAATCCTGGTGAACTGGGTGCATAAGGAACCTTCAGAGATCATAGAGGAGACTTCCTCTTAGCCTACTCAGATCTGTAAGGTTAGGTATAAGAGCAGAATTCCATGTAGTGCTTCATGGTTTTAGGCTATCAATAACTCAGAATTGAGGTCCCTTATTATAGAAGGTGACCCAGAAACAATTGGATCTAATGCCATAACCTTCTCTCTTAAGAGCCTGGATAATGGGGGCCTGTAACATGAAAAAGAAGAAGATATCTGTAGTAGATGTTCAAGACTGCTATCAGCCTTGAACCCTAATAGGTTTCAGGTTCGAAAATAGGAGAAAAGGTATAGAAGAGAGAGGAGAAAGAGTAGAGAGAGAGCAGTAGAACACAAGAATTGAAAGGAAGGACAGAATCTGAATATTCTGCCGCCACCACTTCTATTTAGAATTTATAGGTTATGCTAATTGCACGGAAAGGACAGATCTGCCCTTAGTATTTACATAACAAATAGAATCAAATAAAGCTGAAATAAATAACAACTGAAATAACAAATTGACCACCAGCTAACCCTAGGATGACTAGAACACATTCTACCCTACGAACACAGTGGGACCATATCTGTGGGGCCCACATCAGTGTTCTCTACACTCCCCCTCAAGTTGGGAATAAATGTTTATCATTCCCAACTTGGATAGATCCGCCTCTAACTTCTTCCTTGGTACAACTTTAGTGAGAATATCTGCGAGCTGCATGTTGGATGTGATGTACGAGAGACACTTCTTGTGATGAGACCCTCTCTCGTACAAAATGTTGATCAACTTCAATATGTTTAGTTCTGTCATGCTGCACCGGGTTGTGTGCCATATTAATAGCCGTTTGTTTATCACAATACAGCATCAAGGGCTTCTCATACTCAATACCCAACTCCTCAAGTAGTGATCTCAGCCATAGGATTTCAGCCACTCCGTTAGCCATTGACCTGTATTCATCTTCAGCACTGGATCGGGAGACAACACTCTGTTTTTTACTCCTCCAAGAGACAAGGTTACCTCCCACAAGGGCACAATATCTAGAGATAGACCTTCTGTCATCAACACTCCCAGCCCAATCGGCATCTTTATAGACCTCCACCTTCATGTGATTATTGTTCTTGAACAGTATACCTCTACCCGGGCATCTCTTCAAGTATGCTAATATTCTTTCTACTGCAAGAAGATGTGTGGTCCTAGGAGAATGCATGTACTGGCTGACAACATTAACTGCATAACTGATATCTGGCCGAGTGGGGCAGAGATATAGTAGCTTTCCCACTAATCGCTGGAATATAACCTTATCTTCAAGAGGCTCCCCACTCTCTACACTAATCCTGTGGTTCTGTTCAATGGGTGTATCTGCAGGCTTGACTTCTAACTTTCCAGTTTCCGCCAACAGATCTAGGACATATTTCCTCTGAGAGACAAATATCCCCTGTTTAGATCTAACAACCTCAATACCCAAAAAATACCGAAGTGCACCAAGATCTTTCACCTCAAACTCTTGATGAAAGAGCCGTTTGAGGAGCTCAATCTCATGGCTATCATTTCCTGTCACCACAATATCATCAACGTATACTGCAAGTAGTGTCAGAGAAGACTCCACCCTCTTGATGAATAGGGTATGATCTGACTGGGTCTATACATAACCGAACTTCCCAAGGGCTAGTCTGAATCTATCGAACCAAGCTCTAGGTGACTACTTCAAACCGTGCAATGCCTTATTGAGCCGACAAACCTTCTTACCTGTCTCTGTATCATAGAATCCAGGAGGCAACCGCATATAAACCTCTTCCTACAGGTCTCCATTCAGAAAAGCATTTTTAACGTCCATTTGGTACAAAGGCCAAGTGTGGCTTGCTACAAGAGATAATAGAACTCGAATGGTGGTCATCTTGGCTACTAGGGCAAAGGTCTCCAAGTAATCTATACCATAAGTCTGGGTTTTGCAACTAGCCGAGCTTTATACCTCTCAATGGAGCCGTCCGCATTGTGCTTCACAGTAAATACCCATCTGCAACCAACTGGTTTCTTTCCTTTGGGCAGATCAACTAGCTCCTAGGTGTTATTTTTTAACAGGGCATCTATTCCAACTTGCATTGCATCTCTCCACTCCGGGACGGATAGGGCTTCTTGCATTGTTCTTGGAATAGGGACATTGGCAACGGAAGTAAGATAGGACCTGTAGGTGGGAGATAGGCGATCATAGGATAAAAACTGGGAAATACAGTGGGCTGTAGATATGGTACAATGCCGTTTCCCCTTACAGACGACAATGGGAAGGTTAAGGTCATCTGGAGGAGGTGAAGTGGCAACAGTGGAAGAAGTCTCTGTGGGCCCTGGGACTGTAATACCTAGACTTGGAGCCGCAGAAGAGATTGGAGCTGGCCTGGACTGTTGATGACTGGGATCAACCTGCTTGCATCGCCTGTGATAGATCCTCAATTCCTGATCCCTTTGACCACCCTCACTATGGTAGCCCTCATCACCCAGTGGAATAGGTAAGGGAACAACCCCAAAAGTATGAACCCTACCCTCACTGCGCTCCCCCTGAAGAAAGTGACCCAAATCCTGACTCGCACTACTCTCCCCCTGAAGAAAGTGACCCAAATCCCGACTCGCACTGCTCTCCCCCTGAGGGGAAACCCGAGAATAATAGGGTGTCTCCTCAAAGAAAGTGACATCCATGGAGACAAATCTTTTCCCTGAGATAGGATCATAGCAGCAATAACCCTTTTGAGTTTGTGCATAACCAAGAAAAATGCATTTGGAGGCTTTTGGTTTGAACTTGGAGTGATGGGGTCCGAGAAGCTGAACAAAACAGGTACAACCAAATGTTTTAAGGGGAACAATGAACAACTCCTCATCTGGGTATAGAAGGGAAAAAGGAGATGACATATCAAGAACCCGGGAAGGAACCCGATTAATAAGATATACTGCCGTGAGGATAGCATCACCCCAGAAGCGAATAGGGACATTGGAGGTAAACATAATACTTCTAGCCACCTCCAAGATGTGCCTATTCTTCCTTTCTACAACCCCATTCTACTGAGGTGTATGAGGGCAAGTGCTCTGGTGGATAACCCCATGATTAAGAAGGTAAGATGCCAATGGCTTAGCAAAGTATATCAGATCTAAGAACTTTGATCTTGGCATCAAATTGGGTTAGGATCATTTGGTGAAAGGTTTGGGTCAGGGTGGGAACCTCATCTCGTGAATGCATAAGATAAATCCAAGAAAACCCGATATGGTCATCAGCAAATAACAAAAAGTATCTGTACCCACCCATAGAAGGGATGTGATATGGCCCCCAAACATCCGTATGCACAAGATCAAAAGGACGATTACTCTTTTTATTACTCAATGAATAAGAGTTTCTACAATGTTTAGGAAACTCACAGCTTTCACATTGCAACTGGGACAACTCAACAGGCTCAAACAAATTAGGAAACAGACTCTTTAAGGATCGAAAAGACAAATGACCTAATCGGTTATGCCAAAGCATAACCGAACTCACACTCTGGGAAACAAGTGACTTCTTATCTACTGACTCTTCCCGACGAGAACTCTCCCCGAGCAGATAGATCCCATTCGTCTCACGGCCAGTCCCAATCACCTTCTTCGTCTTCAGGTCTTGAAAAACACACCGGTCAGGGAAGAAAGTTACTGAGAAATTCATGTGTTTGGTAATACTACTGACTGAAGGAAGGTTAGTATCAAGCTTATGAACATTTAAGACAGAAGACAAGGAGATGGTATCCGATAGCTTGATGTCACCCTTGCCAGAAATGGGGACAAGAGATAAATGATAAGTGGAAAACAATGAAGGCAAGCTAGTCATATGGTCGGATGCACCTGAATCTATTACCCAACAGGGCTCAGTGGTACTTGGAGCTGAGGCATGGTAGGCTGAGGCTCGAGTACCTGAATGTGTGAAAGCAGATGTGGCAGGGGCTAATGGTGACTGCGGTGGCTGAGCTGAGTTCCCAACTTCCTTTTCCAACTGTATAAGGGCAGCCCGAACTGCAGCTAAGGTCTCTAAGAATGTGCCTCTTGTGCCGGACGAGGATGCTTAATCAGTATTCACGGCCACATGAGCATTACCCTTCTTGCTTCTCAACTTTGCCGGAACCAAATGAGGATGCAGCTTCCAACATGTTTCTTTTGTGTGTTTGGGTTTCTTACAATGCTCATATACCACATAACTGCTGTTCCCAAAACTGCCTTTGGCCTGATTTTTAAACTCCATTTCGGTCAAGAACCAGTAGTATCAAAATTAGGGTTACTACAGTCAAAGAACAGAACTTGGACTATCAATCACAACAAAAAATCAGTATAGAACCAATTTGTATTCACGGTATATGTGCATGAAACAGGTATAGCTGATGATCTGAAACCAACTAGCAAGCACGACAGCAACAGTCCGTACAGTTCTCTCCCCTTAAGAGAGTTTGAAAACCCCCCAAAAAAATCTGAAAACAGCTTGGAAGCAGGTCTGATATGCTTAGCAGAATTAGGGTTTTGATCAATCCTTAAAGAAAACATTTCAGTTGCACATTCCAATCAGTACCGTACAGATATACTTGCAGTAGGTTTAATATGAAACCCTAAAGGCTGATCAGTGCTGAGAAAAAAACTTGAGAAGAGCTCCAGGTAAATCGCAAGGTTCAGCCTAACATTAGGGCTTGCCGCAAGCTTATTAGGGTTTGCCTCAAGATCACTTTGAAACCCTAGAGTAGGAGAAAAGAACCCTAAGGCAGTTCGGCCCAACAGTAGGGTTTGTTGTAAAACCCTAGAGAATAGAAGGGAGAAAACCCTAGAATGGTTCGGCCGCCCTTTCCAGATAGGTCCAACCTATCCTCTCTGATAGTACTTCTCTTAGAAAATAAAAAACTTACAAGAAAAAGCTGTTCGCTGCCTTCCAAGGTTACCCGAATCCTAGCCTTCTCTGATTCTTCCTGATCACCAACACTCTGCAGCCGTGACAAGTCTTCAACAGCTGCTAAACCCTCTGGCGATCTCGAAGAATCAGTCCACGAACTCCACTTTCTCAGCTTCCAGCCCTAGGAGATTCTCATGTGGTCGGCTGGAGTAGACTCACATGAGAAACCCTAACCTTGCTCTGATACCAAGTAGATGTTCAAGACTGCTATCAGCCTTGAACCCTAATAGATTTCAGGTTCGAAAATAAGAGAAAAGGTATAGGAGAGGAGAAAGAGTAGAGAGAGAGCAGTAGAACACAAGAATTGAAAGGAAGGACAGAATCTGAATATTCTGCCGCCACCACTTCTATTTAGTATTTATAGGTTATGCTAATTACACGGAAAGGACAGATCTGCCCTTAGTATTTACATAACAAATAGAACCAAATAAAGCTGAAATAAATAACAACTGAAATAACAGATTGACCACCAGCTAACCCTAGGATGACTAGAACACATTCTACCCTACGAACACAGTGGGACCATATCTGTGGGGCCCACATCAGTGTTCTCTACATCTGTCAACGACCTTGTGGACTTTCTAAGTATAGAAGATCTTGGGAGGTGTTATTTGTTTTGGGAAGCTTAAGTCTGGGGTTGTTGCCATCTTTGTTTGTTTTTTTTTTTTTTCTTTTATTTATTACCTTACACCTTTCATTGTTCAATTGTTTTGATTGTAAGCCATGTTTTGGGTTTTTCTATTCATTTTCCATGCCTAGTAAGATCTCTTTTGATCATTGTTGCTGATCAAATACAACACAACAGATTATTTAGCTAAGCAAGGGGTGCATAGAGATCATCAAATTTGTAGTTGAGATTTGAGGCTGCACCTTGTACCTCTGTGGGAAGCTCATTATATAAGTTGTCATTTTTGAGTTTTTAATAAAATCGATCATTACTTATCAAAAAAAGGAAAAAAAAAGACCACAACCATAAGGTCAGATGGAAGAGAATATTGTGCAGCTAATTGGTAGCCAATAAAGTAAATCTCCTATTTTTGGTCTGAGTCCTATGTTTGTAAGGTTGCATTGTGAAGTAGGGGTAATTGGTTCTTCCTTAGGGTGATTTCTTGTCACCTCTTCCTTGTAATTTCTTCTTTTTTCTTGTTAATAAGATTTTTTGCTTTACTATAAAAAAACCCTGTAAAAGCGACATTGAGGTTACACATTGGGAATGCACAACAGATCTCAGATTGTCATGGTTAAATGGAAAACATATAATTTATTATAGAAGCTTTTTTCTTTTCAGGTTATTATCCAGATTTGGTTGCTGCTTTTAGGAGGGCTTGGCTTGGCTGGTCTGTTAGATGTGTGGGTAGGTATTTTACATCAGTGACACTTCTTCCAAAATTATCAACATGAAATTCCGTTCCTGATTTTTCAATGCCAATTAGGCAGGACATAACTTTCCTGTAGTCTTTTACCTTGCTGTGGGTGGATCCTTGTTGTCATACATATATTCTGCTCCGCCTCTAAAGGTAATGGGATTCTGTTTCTGTGGCATGTCAGTAAGACCATTGAAGTTTCTTAATAGTTGACGAAGAGAGCTTCTTAATGCTTTACTTTTTTCCTGATATGTTGCAGCTGAAGCAGAATGGATGGATTGGAAACTTTGCACTAGGAGCAAGCTATATCAGTTTGCCATGGTTTGATATCTGTTACTTTCTAGAAAATTGATAATGATAAATTCTGAAAATCTTTTGGTTGTACACCCAATATTTGATTCCATTCTTTATATTTGACCTTATAAAATAAAAAGAAACTTAAGTTACCTATCATTCCGTCAAGGCCCCATCCAGAAGCCCCTTTATTAGGAGATTTCCTACATATGGAAAATGAAGAAGAAACCTAGACAGCATTTTCCACGACTAGTAAAAAAATCTCATTGTGGTTTCTCATTATGCTATTAATACATCACCCACATGGACTATATGCCAGTTATTTTGGTATTTCCTCAGTAATTTATCTATTCTTGAGCTGTTATATGCAAATATTGTGAAATCTTGCTTTTGCTTGCTGAAATATTTTCCTTCAATCCATGAATCAACAGGTGGGCTGGTCAAGCTTTATTTGGGACTCTTACGCCTGACATTATTGTGCTTACACTCTTGTACAGCATAGCTGGGGTATGCTCTTATCTTAGACATTTGTGTTACCTAGCATGGGGCCTATTAGCATTGATGCAATTTTACATTTTTTCTCTGTGATCTAACATGGTTTAACATTTTCTTCATGTCAGTTAGGTATTGCCATTGTAAATGACTTCAAAAGCATTGAAGGAGATAGGGCATTGGGTCTGCAGGTCTTTTCTCTCTTTCATATAATTGGAAACAGCAGTCACTAGTATTTTCAGAAGCAGTTGGTTTAGGTCTTATATAATCATGCTGTCTGAAACAGTCTCTTCCAGTGGCCTTTGGTGTTGATACTGCTAAATGGATGTGTGTTGGAGCCATTGATATTACTCAAATATCTGTTGCTGGTATGTTAGATTATTCCTTTTGAATGATATTTTAAATATCTACTTGTTGATGTTGGCTTTCACCTAACCTAAAACTATAAAGATGATTTTCTTGTTGACAACACATGCACACTGCGAATACCTCCTTTTATGGTGGCTGACATGGTATGTCAACACATAAAACGGTGGATTTGTAACCCCTAACATTTTTGGTGTATTACCCAGTTAAGCCTGTAACCTGCCTCCAAGTAGCATGATAGTTGCTAGAGACATCTCCTTGAGGTATATGATTGTGTAGAAAGGTCTTGAACTCTGATAACAACTGTTGCTTGTCGAGACAGATGGTTCTTTATCAAGTCAACTAATTTGTAACTACATGCTTATTGTGGTTCTCAGACTTTTAACAACAATAAAAAAGGATTCCCACAATCTTTTTTTTTTTTTTTTTTGATATCACAAACCAAAAAAAATCCCTCCTAGATCACTTTGTGAACTGTATTATACACCTCTCTGTCCACCAAAGTCATAGTTGCTTCTTCCCTCTTATGGTATAACTCTATATGTTCACTGACTATAATCTTTGGTGACTTCTGCAGGTTATCTGCTAGGGTCTGGGAAACCTTATTATGCTTTAGCTCTACTTGCTTTGATAATCCCACAAGTGGTTTTTCAGGTAAAAGCATATTCCAGTGAAGTTAGTATACCTGAGATTGAGATTTAATAGGATGGAATTATGGAGAATGATTGCTGTAGCCAAACTCTAATGAGGATAAAGCTGAATTATGCTCCTTAGTCAAGACAAAATTGAGTCATGGAAATGCTATTCTAATTTGAGCTTATGGAATAACCTATCATATTTGTTGACTTTTAACGTTTTCCATCTTAGAGCTTTATGTTGTTTTAGCAGTTTAAGTATCCATTCCACTAGATTAAGCCAAAAGGAATACGAGTTGAGGTAGTAAGAAATGATTTGAAAGCCCATAATTTAGCAATATAGATGGCACCAAATAAAACAAAAAGGTGGAAGAGTATTTATGCAGTGGGACAGTATATTGTCTATTTCATTATAGTGATGTTAGCAATGTTTTATGCCTTCGCTATAAATTATGCTTATGTCCCCCCTTTGATTCTAGACTTGTTCAGAAAAAAAATATGTGGTAGTCATGGTCTTAGAGACTTTGTACAAAGACAGGGGAGCCTATTCTTATCATTGAACGTCAGCCGGCCTTCTTAATAAAAGTTGCTGTTATTGATCATAAAAAAAAAAACAAAAACAAAAACATCAGCCGGCCTTTATTTTCCTTGTTGAATGATTTTTTTTTTTCAGGTACCATTTATTCTAAGAAAACCCGATAGTTCTTAGGTACCAACAGTATTGGCAAAATGTATAGTTTCTAAGATTTCAAACCAGAAGTCATGAACATTCCATCATCATCGAGTCTCATAAGATTATCCATGTCAAAATCCACATTGTATTAGCAATTGATATAAGAATCAGTAGTCTTACTTTAATCTTTGTGCTGATGATGAAGGTGGTTGATGTTTTTTATTATACATGCTAGGTGAAGCTGTCCTTTGATAATTGATATGATGGCTCTCCTAATAATGATACTTTTGTTAATATTGTTGCAGTTTCAATACTTTCTAAAGGATCCCATCAAGTATGATGTTAAATATCAGGTAAATATATCCTCGTCCCTCCTGTATTAATAGCATAATGAGAAACCGCAAGGAGGTTTTTTAGATTACCCACATGGACTCTGTTTTAAGGTCGCCCACTACTGGCGACTAGATTCGGAGTTGGGATTTCCACCCCACTAAAACTGTCCCAACACGGTTCTAATATGATCTGCGTCTGTACAAATAATGTTGGAAGTTAGAACGTCTTGGGATGGTTTTTTGTTGGGAGGAGATACGGCATCACGCCTAGACACGACGATTCAATTTTGGGTTTGATTTTGCAGGCTAGTGCACAGCCGTTCCTCGTCCTGGGTCTTTTAGTGACGGCTTTGGCAACAAGCCATTGATTTGCATAGACACTGAGAGAGGGAGAGAGTTCAGTATCCATGTACGCGGAAAAAAACCCAACGGCAAATGGATCAGTGACAAGAATGCGCAAAACTGGAACAGCGGATACGAGATACAGGCAAGTGAGCAATGTCTACATTTGCTGTAATGCCTGCGTCGGCCGTCTCGTAAGGACTCTCTGTCCACCATCAAGTATATGCTATTTGGAAAATCCGCGTGAGATTGCATCTTCCATGTATGTTTTATTATGGAGAAACCACGCCAACAATTGTTCAATAGCACATTAATGATTTTTTTTTTCTTTCTTTTTATTGTTTGGTTATGTTCTGTGCTGTTAGCGACACCGCTGACTGCTCTAACTAGTTTACCATTCTCTTCCATCCTGAGGATTTCATGCGTCACAGTGTCAGCCAGAGTTGGTATCGGGACCCAACACTTCTGTTCAGCTTGTTACAGGCTGACTTTGTAGACTCAATTCCATTCTGATGCTGTTTGGGTGAGCTATCCGAGTATCCAACACCCTAACCATCTCATTTCTCAACTAAGAAAGGGTTTGTGCATGATCTGGCACGAACGAGTAAGGCCCCTTCTAAGCAACGAGCATATCCACCTTGATAGATAGATAGACACTATTGTATTGATACCATTGTCCAGACTCCACGGCAGACACCATTGTTGTTCACTTTTGCTTTTAGAGTGTCGATGTGCAGGGTTAAAAAAAAAACCTTGGTCTTAGATTTATTTATTGTTATGACACATCTAGATGGAGGAGAAATAGCCATCCACTTTTAAGTATTTTCACAGAGCATGAGACTGGATTTGCTCCTCACATTGCGCCTCACACCGACCTCACTGGTACATCCCACTGTGCCCGTATTTATGTGTTATTATTTATGGGAGATATTCCCAATGCAATGCATGGTGGAGTGTATTTGTGAGGTCGTTGTGAGGTGTCCTGTGTAAGGAGGAGATCCCAATCCACAGTGCGTGTTCTACACACGTCTCACAGGCACATCCCCCGTGCATTTGGAGCATCTCCCATATTTATTAGGGGATGTTCCAAATGCATGCGGATGAGTCCGTGGGGTGCGCTCTCTGGGGCACCCAAAAAATCACATGAATCCCGGCCTCGATAAATTGCTGTGGTCTCACTTAAGGGAGTTCAGATCTGTGCCCCACAATGTCCCATAACACATTCCTGCTGTGTATTGGGAACATCTTCTGATGATAATATCAGAACTGATGATGTCATCATCGGGAAATGTTCCCAATACATGGTGGGGATGTGATGTGGGACGTTGTGGGGCACCCCCTTGTGGGACACAGATCTAAACTCTACTTAAGGTAGTGCCACATCAATATATGATAGGGCTATCAATGGGTCTGGTCCAATTCTAGGGACCCGGACTAGCTACATTGATTCTAGTTCTAGAACTTGTGGGTTGGTTTTGGTTCCTTATATATTTTTTCGATTATTATTGGGTCAGAATTGAGTTCATCATGTCCCGAACTGACCCTATATATAATTATTTGTATATATGTATTATTAAATATATAATGTATAATAATTATTAATTAATAAATTATATAGAGGTAATATTTAAACAAATCATGTGTAAAATAGTCATTTCGGTAGGGTTTTCATTCAAAACCCTACCAAAATGACATTCCCCTCTTCAACTCTTTCTCCCCTTTGTTTTGTTTGATCGTTTCTTTTCAGTTCTCACATAGACATTCTCACTCTTTCAAATAGAGGCATTCAACTTCAATCATTTCTTATCAGACACTTCGATCATTTATTCAATCATTTATTCTCAAAACCCAATGCCGACCATTATCCCCGACGGTCGACCATAGTCACCGACACCAAACAGATAGTGAACTATCAATTGTAAATCTTGGAACAATGAAAAGCAAGGCCAACACCGAATAGAGAAAGAAAGGTAGCTAGCGATGCCAACCAGCCCATCGACCATCCCTGTTGATTGTGCGCGATCTGGATGCTCCTAGTTGGAAGGTAGCTCGGATGTCGGTTCTTAGCTAGTTGGTTGAATTGCAAGAGAAAGGATCAGAGAGCCCGTGGTGGCTAACCCAGTGAGGTAGCTCCGATGCTTAAGTTAGTACTTAGTGGTGAATTGCGAGCTAGAAATCAATAATCTTGAGAGCTAGAATGCATTTAGTCGTGCTTACCTGGGTATTGAGGGCTGATGCTTTCATATAGCTTAGCTACCGTGAGCCTCAAGGAACCTCTCCGGGATCTTTGGACTGAGTAGGAGCCCATTCTGCTTTGGAAGGTGACCAACGTGCTAGTTGATAAGGCTTATTGTGTTCACCCGATTCGGGCAGGACGAGGATAAGGCTTACGATTGTGTGACATGATCTCAGACGGTTCAGAGGCAACTAGCGGGCTTCTAGAATTTGCTATGTGTCGTCTTCAATAGAATTGGTCTGTTGAGGTACCCAGACCTCAGTGCTATCCAAGGTGACCGGGGCACCCGAGGTGACTTAATTCGCTGAGGTGGTGGGAGATGTCGAATCATCATCTAGTTGGTAGGTCGCATCCACGTGTCCTCAACTTATCAAGTCGGGCCAAATACTTGCCATCCATTTATGTGGCATCCAGTCCATTTGCCATCCCTGTCCATCCGTTAATAGCTCTTGATGAATTTCAAAATTTTAATACTATTTCTGCTCATAGTTCTTGATGAATTTCAAAATTTTAATACCATTTTTACTTATTCTTGATGAATTTCAAATTTTTAATACCATTTCTCTAATTTCAAAATTTTGTAGCCTTTTTAGTAGGATTTTCATGGTGTTATTGTCTTGATTATTATAAACTGGTCCATCGGGTTGGACCCGATAGTCCCAAGAACCGATGGATTTAGTTTTGGGTCCAAAATTACATAGTCGGTTTCGGGTTCTCTTATTGGTTTTTAGACTGATTTTACCTTATTCCAATGCAGAACCGACCCGTTGACAGGCCTAAATACATCAAGGGTGGTTGATAGGCCCAGTCTTGGAGAAAAAAAAATTGTATTGAATCTTAGAAATCTTATTATCAAGCTGATGTTATGACTTGGTATCTATCTATCTATCTATCTATCTATCTATCTATATATAAATTAAAAGAAGGTTTTCAGGCTACAGCCCCCACCATTAATAGGCGTGGCCTTTTCATTTTTTTTAGAAATCTAGATACGTGGCATTTTTTGAAAAGTTGTTAAAGCCCACAACCCACTACCACCATTCAGATAAATGGCATTCTCATTTTTTGGAAAGCTAGGCACATGCCAATTTTTTAGAAATTCCTACTAAAGCACACAACCCACTACCACCATTCAGATAAGTGGCCCTCATTTTTTTGGAAAGCTATGCACATGGCAATTTTTGAGAAATTCCTACTAAAGCCCACAACCCACTACCAGGCTATAGCCCCCCACCATTCAGACATATGGCCTTCTAATTTTTTGGAAAGCTAATCACGTGACATTTTCTGAGAAGTTGCTACTAAAGCCCATAACCCACTACCACCATTCTAACATGTGGCATCCTATTAATTCAAGAAATATGATTAAAAAAGTGAGTAATTCCACTCCTAAACAATCTCGATATACAATTATTTATGATCTTAACAACATGTTATTCATAGTCTATTAAATACAAATGGTAGGACCCATTAAAAGATCACCATAAACCCACATTTGTTTTTAAATGATTTTTTTTTCAGAAAGAAAATATTTTATTAACTACAAACTTGATTTAACTTTTAAGAAACAACCTAATTTAACTTTTAAAAATAAATTTATTAGTTAAATAGTAATTACCAAATAAAGTAGGTTAAATCTCATTTAATATCTTAAATTAAATAAAAAAAAACGTAAATTAATAGTAGATTTCAAATAAAATAGTTTAGAATAAATTGTCAATTAGAAAGATATAAGACCCATATTATTTTTCTTAATTTAGTTTTTGATAACTAAATAGTAAACTTCAAAAACTGATTGTGCATTAAAGTTATGTAAATTACTAGAATTTAGTGTAATTACAAAATCTATTATAACAACAATACACAATAATTAAAAAAATAATTATCACCATTACTAACTAAAAATAATATTAAATTTTAATTAAATAATTAAGTAAATATTATATTTTGGTTAATCTTTAAATTTTAACAATAAAAATTTTAATTATAATAATTATTATGATAATAAAATCATTAATTAAACACTTAATAATAAAAATAATAATTAATTAACTAAATATTACAATACAAATAAACTTTAAAAAATAAAAAATGATAATAAAAGATTAGACATTTTTTGTTTAAATAAAATAAAACTTATAAAAAAATAGTAGCTCCGTACTTAATACGGTGTCATTCTGTAGTCTAGTCTGTATTAAGGCTGGAAATTTTACTTTCAAGTTGACGTTATGACTTATGACTTGTGGTTCCAAGCTGACGCATAACTTGGTTACGTAAGTGGGAGTGCTTGCGTGCTTCATGGAATGAGCAAAGAGAACGCTGGAAGCCCTGAACATATCTACCTTTCCCTTCGATGTTCGATCTGGTCACCGACTCACCGCTGCTCTTCACTCACGTCCTGGCTGTCCTACACACCTACTTACTTACTCAGGACTCAGGAGTCCAAAGCATAGACCCCTTTCAAACTATCTCCCAGGATCCTTGCTCCGTGGCAGTCCACTTACGGCAGAGACTAAGTGCTCAAATTGAACTTTTCTGTCTATTTATTTATTTATTTATCAAACCACGTAAACAATTATTGAAGTCCTTTAAGAATACAACGTGAAAATGCATTATCTTTCTTCTTACTGTTGTAAAAGGAAATCAAACCCATCGTTTAAAAATAGATTATTTCTTAAAACAAAAACACAAAAAACTTTCTTTTATATGTGTTTTTGTCTTCAAAAATGAAACTAGTTATGTGATGTAACCGTTTCTCGTCACGTACCAATTTTTGTGATGTATCAATTTTTTTGGCTAATTACCTCGTCATTTGACCTGCTCCTAGATGACTTGTGACTTAGAGGATGATGGAGCTCCCTAGTGGCGAACTGCCTAGTGATGAGCTACTTGGTGACGAATTCTCCGGTGGTGAGCTACTTGGTGACGAGCTCCCTGGTGGAGAACTGCCTGGTGATGAGCTCCCTGGTGGAGAGCTACTTAATGACGAGCTCCTTAGTGGAGAACTGCCTGGTGACGAGCTCCTTGGTGGAGAGCTACTTGATGACGAGCTCCCTGGTGGAGAACTGCCTGGTGACGAACTCCTTGGTGGTGAGCTGCCTGGGTGGACTCGTCATTTGACCTGCTCCTAGGCGACCTGTAACTCAGAGGGTGGTGGAGCTCCCTGGTGTAGCGCAACCCGACTGCCCTCTGCATGAGATGATCTCCTCTCCTTTGTAGGCAGTAGGAGCTGAGGGACCTGTGAGAACTCCATCCATTCCTCCTCTTTGTAGGCGGCGGGAGCTGAGAAACCTGCGAGAGTTGAATCAAAGGACCTGGGGGTGTTTACTCGACGGGGACTCTCCAATGCCTAAGTTAGCATTCTGATTGCAAAGAGCTTGAAGAGAAATGAGAGAACTAGAGAACAGGAATTACCTCCATTTTTCCATTCCCTCCCCCCTTGGCTTTGGGGGTCAGAGTCTTTATATAGTGGTGCCCAGTCACATCAGGCGTAATTGCCACTACCCAAGCCATTACTACCAAGACTGAGGAGACAGGTGCAGGCTACTGTTGTAGAGTACAAACTCGTCAAGCGTGCCATGTACATCGCCGCCTAGCAAGAGATGTGGGCACTGCCAAATTGTAGATCTTCCCGATACGTCGCCTAGCAAGAGATGTGGGCACTGCCAAATTGTAGATCTTCCCGATACGTCAAACTACTTTTCTGTACCCTACAAGTGGCAAACTGCCCGAGGTAGCTATGCCAAGCTACCTGACTCCTTAGTGGTGAACTCCTTGGCGAGCTGCTTAGTGAGCTTTCGAGCTCGTGGGGTGCCCAGCACACAGGCCGCATGCAAGCCGGAGGGCCAAATCTGCCCTCATCACTATGTTCTCATGATTATTCAACAGTTCCATATAATTTCTATATTAAAAAAAATTGTTTTTTTTTTTATATTTGTTGATTTAAAAACAGTACAAAGCGGAGTTCTAGAACATGCTTAACTTGTTTTATTCCCTTTCAAAAACATGTTTTTGTTTTTTCTTGTATATTTTTATTTTTTGCTGATGTATATATTTGTTTTATCTGGCTGATGTGCATTGTAAGGCGCTGCTCAGAACATCACGTCCCCGGACTATAGCAACCCTCTCCACTCCCTAATCCCTATTCGTCATTTAAAGTACCCAACTGAATTTACCAGTTCTACCTTCTACGTATTCCCAATTGGGGTCCCTTACAAGCAAATAAAGGCAATTGTCATCCTCATCCAGTTTATGTTAAGTGATCACCATGAACGATCCCACCCTGAGCTCAGGCGAACTGAATCATGAAGTCGGTACATTACGTACCGCAGCAACGAATGCTTGTAAGGTTGCAGATCGATCCCAGAAGGATTCAGCCTTTCTAGCACAAATGTGGGTTGACTGGATTCCGAAAACTCACTTCACCGGTAGCAACCCTCTTCTTGGTTTACTTTTAACTCAGATAGAAGCAGGCGGCTGGGAAATTGAACCCTACCACACGCAAAGGGAGAGAGAGAGAGACAGAGATTTAACGTAACATTAGTCGTCTATTAGAGCCGATCGACACTTGTAAAAGTAAAAACCACCCATTACACAGTAGAGAAAGACTACAGCAGCAAAGCCAAAACAACGTGCATATAGCCTCTCTCGCGAAACCCACAAGACACAACACAGACGTATTAGGCTACTAAAGTACTAGCATCTTCCTACACGTACTAAACTACTTCTGCAACTAGATACATTAACAGTAACACACAACACAACCAAAGGACACTATCTAGCGGTTCTTAGTGAACTTGGACTCATCGATGTCGATCCCCTCCTCTGCTGCACGCTCCCCGCCAGATTGGTCCATGGTGCTGAGTCCACCCTTTCGGCCCATCTCCTGATATCCTTCCGTGCCTAGCTGCTGCTTTCTTGTCTGCCCTCCACGGCTCCTTCCTGTGGACGAGTGTAAATGCATGGTTATCAGTACAACAACCCAGACAGGCAGCCACACACAATAAGCGAATTTTCAAAAAACCATGTGCACCCATTCATTTTCTCATGTTTGAAGACAGAGTGCCCAGAGTACACTTGAGATTTCCTATTCACGGCGGGTAGAGAGTCGGTAGGAAAAGTGAGTAGGAAATCTGGGCTCCCCAGAGTAAGTCTTGTTAGCGGAAGATTCGAACTCAACCAGCAAGTAGTAGTAGAGAAAAACATAAACAAGAATAATTAATTTAGTTTTGATCGTTAAACAGACAGACAGACAGACAGACAAAAAAGAAAAGAAAGCAAATAACAAGAATAAACCATCGGCTAGATGCTCCTGCGCTTCGAGGCTCTTTCCTCCAGTTCCACCAGGCACCACAGTCTCTCCCTGCCTGGCCTTGGCGTCAAGTTCGGCTCTATCCTGTCCCGATGCCATTTTTCGAACTGATTTCTTCACCACGGAAACCAACAAGGTTCTCTGTATAACAGACAATAACGAAAAGAAACGAACACGATTTCTTGTGTTTAATTAGACGCTCGTTGTGATTGTGGTGGAAGTAAGCCAGAAAAAAAAAAACAGTACTTATAAGAGAAGGTGCTAATGAGCGGCGAACTCTGAAACAGACACGTAATGATAAACGCGGCAAAGGAAGGAGAAGTAAGATATTGAACGATGACACGCAGAGCGTCAAGAAGATAGACGAAAGGATAATGACACACGTCTTCGTTTTGCGTGTAAAAAGAACAGTTCCAAGGGTTGTTTCTGAGTTACACGTACCTTTCAGCTTATGGACTTAGTTTATAACGCCACCGAACAAATTCCACAGTGGAGAACACCATTGAAATCCTACGAAGTAGATGAAAGAATTTAGACTTTGGAGGTATGATGGGTCCATATATCCAAATCCAAGTATCTTAGCGAGATAGAAATTAAACCAGCCAAGGCGACGATTTTCCATTCTTTCAAACTGTTACGAACTCGTTTGAAATTTAAAAACTACTAATTATATGAATTAAAGGAAAGTAAGGAAGAAGCTTAGAGAAGAAAATTTCTAAAATTACTGGAAAATTACGTTCTGCACCTCAGGACTCTCCATTCTGCAGTATCAATCGAGTACCACGTGCCTCCACTAGTTTAGGTGGAAAAGAATGACATTTTATCATTTAGAACTAATTATATACACCCACAATATAATTAAACTTGACAAAAAATGTTGGATTTGTTATACATTGAGGCAGCTGGCGAGAGACAAATCGGCTATGTTATCATCTTAAGTCTGATATCTTTTTCGTCAAATAATAAAGTGGCACTGTAATTTTTATTTACACTCCGAACCACCTAGAGTATTTATTATAAACATCTTGATTTAATGGCAAGTTTTGTGTCCTTAGTACCCCAACAAAATGACAAATTGTTTGAAAATTAAGAGTTGTCCAACATATGAACCACGCCAAAGTTTATAATACTCCAATTTGACAATTGACATACCTTCTTCTACCCAAAAAAACACCCTGTGCCAGATGTTTTGCTTTTTATGAACAGTTTCTGGTCAGGTTTGGTGCAGTTTCCAAAACATCTGTATCAGACATTGTGGCTCCTCTGACCTCTGTTTGGCCATTTCTTAACACTTAGAATCATTTAAGCAGTTATCAAATGGCCCCTTGGCCCTTATAATCCCTGAACAACATAAAATCTACAACGAAACTTGATAGTTGAGATGGTCTCTAGCAGCACTCTCAAAGTAGAGGTGCTATATCAATTTTAGATAACTGTATGCACGCTCCATGAGACACAGAATGGACTCCCCACAGCCCATCCCTCCCGTGAATTGGGATCCCCATGCACGAGGGGTGTGGAGCCCATCCAAAAGTTTTGATGGGGAGATGTTCTCAATTTACGAGAGGGGTCATCACCGAAAAAAAAAAAACGAGAGATGTGGGCTAAGGGGCGCGTCCAGGCTTTGATTCGTTATGATGTTTATAATTTAAGTTTATTGGTCAGTTGTTTTTCGGATGTTATATCGTTTCTATGTTTCGTAAGTATCAAATATGGATTGACATCTTAACCCAACTCAAAATAGTTACACATGAAAAAAAATCTATGATACTAAAACATGATAGTGAAAGAGCTTTGACCAATTAAAATAGAACTGAGATTTCCTGCATTTTATTTAGTGTGGTAAGTTGTACACTTTCAATGAAATTCAACTCTAAATCTTTTATCTCACACGTGCATATTATGTTTAAAGGTAAGATTTTGGGCGTTAGTCTCTAAATTCAATTTTTGATATCTAAAAAATAAGATAAAGTGGAAAAATTAGGAAATTTTACTGTTCAGTTGAACTAGGGAAGAGGCTAAAAAAAAAAAGAAAAAGGGAAAGATGAACCTTTCCAAACCCTAATGTGTAGACACCATTAACAACCAATTTAAAAATATATTTTTACAAGAGGCTCATTCGAAGAACCGAAATCCTTTGATAAGAAACATTGAAGAGTGTTTCTTCACTTGAGTGATTGTTCAAGACTTTTGTAAAAACAATGGGTGGTTGTTTTTATAACGTTGGTAAAATCAAATGATTGAAAAATATGAAAATCTCTGGTTAATGGCTCCCAAAGAAGAAAACAAACCAGTAAAGAAGAAATACTGTTTCTTGCAAAAAGATTTTCGCCCTTGTTCCTGGGTTAATTAAGTTTCCTACAAAACGATTTCTGGTTGATAATGGCGCCCAAAGAAGAAAATAGACTAGTGAAGAAGAAACACTGTTTCTTGCAAAAATATTTTTGCCCCTTTCCTTGGCTTAAGTTTCTTGAAAAATGATTTCCGATTGTTAATGGCGCCCAAAGAAGAAAATGAACCAGTGAAGAAGAAACAGTGTTTCTGGCAAAAAGATTTCCGCCCCTGTTCCTAGGTTGAGTTTCTTGCAAAACAATTACTGGTTGTTAATGGTGCCCAAAGAAGAAAATGAACCAGTGAAGAACAAACAATACTATTTCCGGCAAAAAGATTTCTACCCCTGTTCTTGGGTTAAGTTTCTTACAAAACGATTTCTGGTTGTTAATGGCGTCCAAAGAAGAAAATGAACCAGTGAAGAAAAAACAATGTTTTTGGCAAAAAGATTTTTGCCCCTATTCTTGGGTTCAGTTTATTGTAAAACGATTTCTAGTTGTTAATGATGCCCAAAGAAGAAAATGAACCAATGAAGAAGAAACAAAGATTTCCACCCTTATTCCTGGGTTAAGTTTCTTACAAAACAATTTCCAGTTGTTAATGGCACTCAAAGAAGAAAATGAACTAGTGAAGAAGAAACACAGTTTCTGGCAAAAATATTTCTGCCCAGTTCTTGGGTTAAGTTTCTTGCAAAACGATTTCCAGTTGTTAATGGCGCCCAAAGAAGAAAACAAACGAAGAAGAAAGAAACAGAGCAAAAAGATTTCCACCCCAATTCTGAGGTTGAGTTTTTTGCAAAAATGATTTCTGCTTGTTAATAGCATTTGCACATCTAGGGTTTGGGCAAGTAAGCACTGGGTTGACTTTTCTTATTTTGTTTAACGTCTCTCTTGATTCAATTGGACAATAAGTTTTCTTTTTTTTTCATCTTTATTTTTAAAAAAAAGGTACACCTTTTGAATTTTGATGAATACTACCTCGTCACCTCTCAAGGCATCAGTTTGAGGGGTTTGAAAGAAAAAATAGGGAAAGATAGGAAAATCTTTACAGTCCTTGTCTAGCTTTCCCTAAATTTCCCTTCCTCTCTTTACCTTTTCCTTCAAATCTAACATAGCCTTTGTGATTAAAACCGAAGGAGTGAAGGGTGTGTTAAGGTAGGAAAAGAAAGAAAACAGAGAAAATTTTCCCTTCCTTTTCCTATCTTTTCCTTCAAACCAAATATAACCTAACAGAATTTGAGGGATTTTAAGTGAATAGGAGAAAGGTAGAGCTGGGCCTAGATTAGGGTCGAAGGATTTTAGGTTGGGTCGTTGGTCGTTGGTCGTTGCGTGTACAGATCCTTATTGCGTCCCAACCAAGTCCGACTTGCACCCCTAATTCTCCCCATTAAAGTTTGGATCGCTTCCAATCAATTTGTGACGATGCCTATTATCCAATTATATCCCCTACCTTCACATGTGTTATTCAATGTCTATTATCCTATATTATTAGTGAATGATATGTCAACATATTCATAATATATATATATATATATATATATATATATATATATATATATATATATATATATATATATATATAATACGATTGGGATGCTCTTTTCCTGCAGTAAATGGAATAGATTCCCACGTAAGAGCATCCTAGTAATTACTGTTATAAACAGTAATTACTTTTATTAATTACTGTAATTACTGTTATTAAATTATTGCTTTTAATAATTATTGATTATTACAGTAATTTAATAAATATATAAGTAGTGATTATAATTAATAATTATTATTATTATAAATATTGTTAATAATTAGATATTTACTTTAAAATTATAAATACTGTTATTAAAAAATATTGTTAATTAATTACTGATTATTACAGTAATTTGATAAATATATAATTAGTGATTATAATTAATAATTACTATTATTATAAATATTGTTAATAAATAGATATTTACTTTAAATTAAAATTATATATATTGTTATTAATAAATACTGTTAATAAATTTAGTAATTAGTTATAATTAGTGATTATTACAGTAATGTAATACATATATAATTAGTTATTATAATTAATAATTACTGTTAATATAAATATTATTAATAAATAGATATTTACTTTAATTTTACTTTAAATTAAAATTATAAATATTGTTATTAATAAATATTGTTAATAAATTTAGTAATAACTTTTATATTAAAAATAATTAAAAATGTTATTAAAAGTATTGTTATTGTTTATTTAATAAAATATTATAATTACTATTATTGATAAATATTGCTAATTTAATTTAATTTAATTTTGGTAATTATTAATTTAATGAATATTGTTAATAAATCCTGATGTAACTGTTTCTGGCCACGTACCAATGTTTTGTGATGTAAAATTTTTTTGGCTAAGTACCTCGTTATTTGACCCGGTGGTGACCTGCCTTGGTGATGAGCTACTTGGTGGTGAACTGCCTGGTGGCGAGCTCCCTAGTGGCGAATTGCTTGGTGGCGAACTGCCTGGTGGAGAGCTACCTTGTGGCGAGCTCCCTACTAGACGGCCTGTGACTTAGAGAACGGAGGAGCTCCCTGGTGCAACGCAACCCGACTGCCCTCTGCATGAGGTGGACTTCTTTCCTTGATAGGTAGTGGGAGCTGAGGGACCTGCGAGAACTTCATCTTTTCCTCCTCTTTGTAGGCGGCGGGAGCTGAGGGACCTATGAGAACTGAATCAGAGGACCCGGGGGTATTTTCTTGGCGGGGGCTCTCTGACGCTTAAGTTAGCACTCTGATTGTAGAGAGCTTTGAAGATGATATTGGAGAAACAAGAGAGCTAGAGAGCAGGGATTACCTCCATTTTTTCCATCCCCCTCCCCTTTGGGGGGTGAGGTCTTTATATACCGGAGTCCTCACGGGTTAGGTGGGTGAAAAGCCTCCAAACGGTAAGACTCGTCACATCCCGTCAGAACCAGGGTACGGTGGTGAACTCCTCGAGGTCGTCAGACTGGCGCTTGTGTTAGGCGGCCAGGTTGTCAGGACGGCGCCTGCGTCAGTCGGTGGGTCGGTGTCTGGGCCAGGTTGTCAAGTCGGCGCTTTTGTCAGTCGGCGGGTCAGTGTCTGGGCCAGGTCGTCAGGTCAACGCCCATGTTAGTTGGCGGGTCGGTGTCTAGGCCAGGTCGTCAGGCAGGAGATCTTCTTGCGATATGTCAAACTACTCCTGTACTGAGCTAGTCTACAAGTGGTGAGCTGCTTATGGCAAGCTGTGGCAAGCTGCTTATGGCGAGCTGCTGATGGCGAGCTGCTTATGGCGGGCTGCCTATGACAAGCTGCTTATGGCAGGCTGCCTGTGGCAAGCTGCTTATGGCGAGCTGCCTGTGGCAAGCTGCTTATGGCGAGTTGCCTATGGCGAGCTGCCTGTGGCGAGCTGCTTGTGGCAAGCTGCTTATGGCGAGCTGCCTGTGGCGAGCTGCCTGTGGCAAGCTGCTTATGGCGAGCTGCCTGTGGCAAGCTGCTTATGGTGAGCTACCTGTGGCAAGTTGCTTATGGCGAACTGCCTGTGGCAAGCTGCTTATGGCGAACTGTCTATGGCGAACTGCCTGTGGCGAGCTGCTTATGGTGAGTTGCCTATGGCGAGCTGCATGTGGCAAGCTGCCTGTGGCGAGCTGCCTGTGGTGAGTTGCCTGTGGCAAGCTGTTTATGGCGAGTTGCCTATGGCGATCTGCCTATGGGGAGCTGCTCGTGGCGAGCTGTCAAGAGGCCACACTTAGGTGGCATGAGGTGCCATGTGTCACAATTCCACTGGAGGGCCAAATCTACCCTCATCAAATCCTATTCATAAATTTAATATTTACTATTATATTAAAAATAACTAAATAGTACTATTGAAACTATCATTAATGATTATTTAATTAAATAGTATAATTACTTACTATTATTGATAAATGTTGTTAATAACGTTCTGACAACCGACGGTTCAAACGTCTAGTTCGAACGGATGGCCCGTTTTGACAACAAAAATTACAAGCAAAAAACTACCGAACCATTTTGGCCACCGTTTTTTGGGTCAACGATTCGATCATCTAGTTCGAATGGACAATTCGTTCTGATAACAAAAATTATAGGCAAAAAATTGAGTGTGTGAGGTCCATTAAATAGTATAATATGTGTTATGTCATTCGAGCGTGTGACTCATACGACTCAAAAACGAAACCATTCTGGACATTGGTTTTTGGGTCGACGGTTCGACTGTTCAGTTCGAACGGATGGCCCATTCTAACAACAAAAAATTATGGAACCATTTTGGCGACTGGTTTTTTGGTTGACGGTTCGACCGTCCGGTTCGAATGAATGAGCCATTCTGACAACAAAAATTACAAGCAAAAAATTTTGTGTGTGAGGTCCATTAAGTAGTATCATACGTGTTATGTCATTCGAGCGTGACTCATACGACCTGAAAATGGAACCGTTCTGGCCATTGGTTTTCGGGTTGACGATTCGATCATTCGGTTCGAAACGACAGCCCATTTTGACAACAAAAATTAAAAAAATAAAAAAGGGCAAAAAAACCATTGAATGGGTTAATGGGTTAATGGTTTGACCAATCGGGTCAATAAGTCATTGACTGATTCAACGGTTTTTTGCCAGGGACCGGGATTGGGGTAAAACGGAACTGGTTGCCTGGATGATACCCAATTAAAAAAAAACAGACAACCCGTTTTGATAAAAAAAATTACAAGCAAAAAATTTAGTGTCTGAGGTCTATTAAGTAATACTATACGTGTTATGTCATTCGAGCATGTGACTCATACAACCTGAAGACGGAACCGTTTTGGCCGCCAGTTATTCGGTTCGAATGGATGGCCTGTTCTGACAACAAAAATAAAAAAAAAATAAAAAAAAAAGACCAAAAACCATTGAACCGATCAACGGTTCGACCACCTGGGTCAATGAATCATTGACTGATTCAATGATTTTCGGCTAAGAACCGAGATTAGGATAAAAGGGAACCGGTTGCTTGGATGGTTCCCAATAAAAAAAAATAACAAAAAGAATTAAACAAATTAATGGTTCAACCACTCGAATCAATGAATCATTGACCAATTCAACGCTTAATCAATGGGTCAACGAATCGACAGTTGCATTCCAGCCCTGCGAAACAGGGTCCCTCCGTTAGTTCTCCCTCATTGTGGTATTACATGCATCATGTTTTATTCCTTTATATGAAAAAGTCGAAATTAAGACTAAATTTATTGATCAATGAGTAAAGTACGTAATTATCCTTTACAAGTAGATCGAAAATGAAGGGTGATACAAAAAAGCACGCAACGATCGATGTTTCGAATGCTACAAGCAATAATTTAGTTAGCTAATTTATGAGAGTTAAGGAAAATATGCATGAAAGAAGAGGAATTCATTATCAATAATAATTGTGGTCAATCGACATGGAGATGGAGGGTATATATAGAGTTCTCCTCCAACAACAAAATTCTGAAATTTATAGATTTTTTTTGGTAGAAATAACGAAAATCCATTAAACGAATAAAAGAGCATACAATGTTCTAACCTTTTTTTGGTGGAATTAAGGAAGCGAAGAAGCGCAATTAATTATTATAAGAGACCGAGAGCGGATAGCCGGTGCAGGTTGAAACATTAGTGGTGACTGGTGGTGATAGATGCGGAAGAGGAGGGAGAAGGGGGAAACACTGTGCGAATGAAACTATCTACGCCCTAGAGCCCTCCCTGATCAGATATTTCAGCCACAGAAATTTTTGGATTAGGCGGCCTGGGTCTAAGCCCTGTTTGGAATCGAACCCACCCCAACACACATTTTTTGCTTGTATTGGGGTCCACAAAATTTGTGTGACACTGATTATGGACTCGTGATATACTTTACACAAGTGTAAAATCAGAATTTAAACTCAGGATATTTGTCTTCCCAATTTCCCATCCATCATTTGCATTAGTGCAATTGAAATCTGCATTGCAGCTAAATGCAGCACTAACAATTTTACCACAACTTCTGTCGCATGCTCTTTATTTTCTATCAAGCCGAAAACAGCAAAATGGATTGGAGTGCATCCCAATTATTTCAACTGCTTTGTTACCATATATTAACCGAATGAGTTGTCTCTTTCGATTGCTTTCAATTCGTTGTTGACCCAGTCAATCAGATTGATGATTATCCTGCTACAATTCTGATCCACGTCAACATCTAACCCTCCATGTTCTATACAAAAAAAAAAAATGACTTGATCAACAATGCGTCAATCTGAATGGTTAAACTATTAAGAGTCGATTATTATTATTATTATTATTATTATTATTATTATTATTATTATTATTATTGATGTTGCTCGATCCTAGGTGGTGCAAGAACCGATGTCATAGTCAGAGGTCCGAGGAGTTATCATTGGATAGACACTTCGATGCTCAAGTCAATAGAAAGTAGTATGTGGTTGGGTCGAGCAACTAGAGAGCAGTGCTGGTCTGAGCAAAGTAACGGTATGAGAGTGAAGTGATGGATCGTTTACCTTGAGCAAATGATACCTTTTATAGCTAAATATTCGTGTCCTGGTCGGATGAGGCTTCCAAGGTTGTTGGGATGAGGTTAACCGCCGAGGTCTTCGGGATAAGACCTAATCCCTGGCAGAGTTGTCCCCATCCTCTCTCCTATCATGGTCGTGCTTATCCACATGACGTGGAGTCGACGTGGCTAGAAAGATAGAATAGGCCGTGGATATGACGCAATGCTGACTAAGTCAATGTTGTTTCTTCTCATCATTAAGTTTTATTAATTAAATCCATACTTAATAAATCAATAATTCCAATAACATAAAGGGAAAATTTCTTAAACTACCCTTATGGTTTAGCTAATTAACTAAGTGTACCCTTAATAAATCAATAATCAATAATTCCAATATCCATACTTCCTACCCTACTGTTTCTGACAATTGTCTAACTCTACCTTTACCGTTAACTTCCGTCAAAACCTGTGCAAAATGCCTAAACTACCCTTTTATAATCCAAAATATTCGATTTTGCAATGGTCCAAGAGCCAGTGGCTTAAAAATGTAGAATTCGCAAACGAAGAACTTTCTTCGAAATCTAGTTGTTCGGGTATCTCTTTCTTTATGTCTTTCTCTGATTAACATTACATGTGTCTTTCTTCCAAACCTATTTCCAGCCCATGTCGAATGGATAAGTTACCACCTCCATTAATGAGGTTCCTAAGAAGCCATGGAGGGAACAGAAGCAGAGGAAGGTCGTGAGCCAGCCCCCTGTTCGTGAGAAAGAAGAATACATCCGTTGAAAGTTCAAAGGGGATTACCGTTGTCTTCACCCAGGGGGAGAGGAAAGAGAGATAGGAGTTTAGAGGGATTGCCGCCGCCACCATTGCTCAGAGGAAGAAGAGAGAGAGGAAGAGAGATAGGAGTTTAGAGGGGTTGTTGCCGCCGTCGACCAGAAGAAAAAGAGAGAGAGAAAGATTGGACTTCATCAGAGGGGGTTGTCGCCGCCGCCACTCAGAGGAAGAAGAGAGAGAGAAAGAGAAAGAGATCGGACTTTAGAGGGGTTGCTGCCCGTCACCCAAAGGAAGAAGAGAGAGAGAGAGAGAGAGAGAGAGAGAGAGAGAGAGAGAGAGAGAGAGAGAGAGAGAAGAGAGTTGGGTTGCTACCACTGTCGCCCAGAGGAAGGAGAGAGAGAGAAAAAAATTGGACTTCTTCTTTCTGTTTCCCTCTCATCAAGACCCGCAAGTAAACCTTAAAAATCTATGCTTGTCTCCTCTTTTTTTTGGACAATTCCCTTCGTCCCTTCGTCCTCTTTGGATTTTGTAGAGAGAAAGATAGAACTGTATTTTCTATTAGGTTCTTGACTGTGTAGTTCTCTCTAGTGACTGTAATAGGAAAATAAAGGAAAGAGAGAGCCGCGTCGGGAGGAAGGCGATAAGGCCAAGGGTAGCATTGGGTTTTAAAAAAAATTAAAGGTCACGTGATGTCACGTGTGTACGAGTTTTGACGGAATATTAACAGATGTTAATGGTAAATGTAGAGTTAGTCAATTGTTAGAAACAGTAGGGGTAGAGTTAGTCAAATTTCAAACAGTAAGGGTACACTTAGTCAATTAGATAAACCACAAGGGTAGTTTAAGAAATTTACCCTAACATCAAAGTTTATACTTTTAAAATCTACTTAGCAAAAATAGTGTTTTCATCTAGGTAGTGGTAAAAAATTAAATCATTTTGGGTCAAATGGGTTAATCCATGTTGTCACGAGTAAATAATAAAATTAAAAAATAGATAAAATGAATTTATTAATAATGGGAACATTTTTAACATACATATTAAATAATAATAAGTATGATAAATAAGAAATGTATTTATTAATAATGCAAATTGAATGTAAAATTTAAAACCAATTGGAAATAAAAATATTTTCCTATTCTCTCTCATTAAATACTATATTTAAGATATATTTTTCTCACCATTAAATTCTTATAATTAAATCCACAATATTAATTTTAATAGTATAAAAATAAATATTTTGAAAAGTAATTCAAAAACAAAACCATTTTCTTCCCTCCCAGTGGTGTGTTAGCAATTCGACCATTTGGGGTCAAATTTTGGGCACATATCTAATATTATATATTTATAAAATATAAAATATTGGGTATGTATCTAATATTGTGCATTCATTATATTGAAAAAAAAATAAGTTTTATACATAAGATATAATTTTATCAATGATGGAAATGTAATACAAAATTTAATGTCAATCTAGAAATCAAACATTTTTATTTTTAGATGGTGGGCTAGTGTTTGAGTCAAATGATACCATAGACAAACCAAAGTTAAGTGTGATAAGTACAAAATATTTTATATAATATAAATGAAATATATAATTTAAAGGAAAAATTATAATCAAAATTGGTTGTACATTTAAAATTAGGTTGTAGGTTGGTCTAGAAACCAACAAAACTTTGACAACCAGCTTTACATTTCAAATTATAAAAACCCCTGCCATGTGATTAGAGTCTTGTGTGGTTGTTGCCAACATGGGACTCTTAGTCCATGTCGGACACAACAAAAAATCTATGCCAAAAATAGGTTTTCAGTTTCTCTCCCACTTTCTCTATCTCTCGATTTCCCTCCCTTATCTCTCACTCTTACAATCATATCTCGATCTCTCACTCCCTCTGTCTTTCCCACTCTCTCAACTTCTGATGTTGCTCGATCTCGGTGGTGCAAGAACCGAGGTCATAGTCAAATAGTCCTTGCTAGCTGGGTAGAGACGAGGTGGAAGGATGAAGCCACGGAATAAGATTTGAAACTAAGAAGGAAGTCAGAGGCCCAAAGAGTTATCCTCGAGTAGAAACTTCGATGCTCAAGTCAGTAGAAAGCAGTAGGTGGTCGGGCCGAGCAACTAGAGAGCAGTGCTAGTACAAGCAGAGTAACGGTATGAGAGTGAAGAGATGGATCGTTTACCTTGACCGAGGGATACCTTTTATAGCCGAAGATCCATGTCCTTGTCAGATGAGGCTTCCAGGGTTATTGGGACAAGATTAATCGTCGAAGTCTTCGGGAGAAGACCTAATCCGTAGCAAAATTGTCCCCATTCGCTCTCCTATCATGGTCGTGCTTATCACCATGACGTGGAGTCGACATGGCTGGAAAGATAGAATAGGGTCGAGGATATGGCATAGTGCTCACGTGGTCGAGCAGATAAGGCAGGCTGTGGATATGACATGGTGCTATCATGGCCGAGCAGATAAGGCGGCCATGTAGGTGCCACATGGCATCCGGTGCCAGCTCAACCATAACCCGAACAATTATTATATGCTGAATTTTTTAATTATTGATGGCACAAGCTAATGCATTGATTTGGATGATTGAACTGTCCACCCAGAGTAAAGCAGTTCAACCTTTGTGCTGCTTTTAAAACATTAACATCTTCAAAAAACAAACATCAGCATCTTCAATCTCTCTCTCTCTCTCTATATATATATATACCACCATCTCTCTCTCTCTCTCTCTCTCTATATATATATATATATATATATATATACCACCATCTCTCTCTCTCTCTCTCTCTCTCTCTATATATATATATATATATATATATATATACCACCATCTCTCTCTCTCTCTCTCTCTCTCTCTCTCTCTCTCTCTATATATATATATATATATATATATATATATATATATATATATATACCACCATCTCTCTCAGGGAAAAATAGGACCAACCATTGTATCATAGTAGTTCATGGCCATTTAGGTATTTTGTATGGGGTGCACTATTATTAGGGCTTCAACTGTAAAATCTTGGAGATTAACTGTATAATTTATATTTTCATTAGGGGTGATGATTTGTAGACTGACCTAGCTGATATGTATATTTAGGGTTTGACTATGATACCAGAAAGATATGATATTGGAAAAACATGCAACCAATCAACCAGTATAGTAAAAGTTATTATAACCAATCAATTGGTATGTATCAAAATTTGTGAAGGTTTTGATTGCTCAAAGTTCTTTTGGTATCATGTCTTTCCAATAATAGAATAGTTTTTTCCTATATCTATATTCATATTATGCTATTATTATAAATGCAAATAAGAGTGATGAAGGGTATTTTGGCAGCACCCTATTGTTTGGACTACTTCTAGGAGGCCGATGATTTAGTGGCCGAAGTGGAGGATTTTTGCTGGATGAGGACTTAGATGCCGAGCTGACTAGGCCGAGCTGGGGGGTAGATTGGGTGTCGAGCTAGGTTGATTGTTGAGCTGGGTAGTTCTTCAGATAAACCTGCAAGGAATCAATGTTAGAGGACTCGGGGTGGCTAACTCGGCAAGGTCACTCCGATGATTAAGTTAGTACTCTCATAATAGATCGCGAGCTAAAAAATTAGAAAGTATGAAAGCTAGAATGTGCTTACTCGCTTCTCCTTTGTGCCATTGGGTTTGGTGCCTTTATATAGGCATTGTTTGGTGTGGGCCTCATGCACCGCATCCAAGATTTTTGGGAGGTCGTGCCTAACTGGTCCGAGATCCTTGGAGGTAACCGCCATGTACGTTGACCATCCTTCGAAACATTTGGTACGTGGGCCAACTTTCGAGAAACCTGGGAGCATCGGGATATGCATGCCGAATTTGTCAGTGAGCACATCTCGTAGGTTACTGTCTGGTTCTCAGTCAATCAGCAAGCCCTTGAGGGAGGTTGCTCCTCGCATCGAGGTCACTTTGGCCAGTGACGAGGTACTACAGGCTAACCCTGGACAAGGTGCTGCAAGTTGACCTAAGTTGTGGTTGAGGTCGCTAGGTCGGCATAAAGGCAGGTTGCTAGGTCAGGGTAAAGACGAGCCACGATCTAGGACTCCAAATCATCACTTAGCTGGTGTCTAGGTGTCATCTAGCTGTTCTGAGATGCCATGTGTCACAATGTCATTGGAGGGCCAAATCCGCTCTCATCAAAGAGTGTGAAATTTTTTTCTTAACTAAAATACTCTTTTTCTGAATTTGGTCTAGCTAAAATGGTAAGGATATATATATATATATATATATAATCTAAACCACAAATTTTCATCTCATTAGATTCCTTTTCATTAAGTCTTATATTTAAGGAATAATCTCCCTTTCCCTCTCAATCAATCATGTATTTATGGTATTTATTCTCATCAACAAATTCTATTAATTAGATTCAATGCCAATACTTTCAACAATATAATCCCATCTTCTTTAAAACCAGCTCAAAAACAAACCGTCCTTGTATCTAAGTGACAGATAAGCATTACAACCAGTTCAACTAATGACGTCACATTTAACTAATAAAATTTATTAAATATAAATTAAAATAATGCAAAAAAATTGGGTAAATCTACAATATTTTATATTAATTATATTAAACAAAAATGAAAAAATTTTCCTGTTTGGTGGGGGTCAACAATTCTTCCTTTTTGGGTCAAATGTGCTAACTACCCTTGATGTTATAATTAAATGATAAAAATATAAAAAAAAAGATATACAAAACATGTGGATACATCTCTAATATACCTATCGTATTAAACACAAATAAGTGTGATAGATAAGAATTATATATATAACGAATGGCCATTTCTGACAAAAAAATTAAAAAAAAAGACTATAAACCACTGGGCAGTTCGAATGGTTTGACCGCCCAGGTTAGCGTTTACTGACCAAATCAACGGTTTTTGTCCAAAATAAAAGTTTTGGAGTAAAATGAAACCGATCTGATAACTTCTCCTGGTTTTTCCGGTCCAATCATCTGGTCCAGTGATGGATACCATAATTAAATAGGATGAGAAAAGAAAACCATCATCCTCCAGCCACGATGGGATTGCTCCTAACAAATGGATGCCTCACATACACATGTGCATTGAGAACATCTCTCATGAATAATAACAAATAATTAGTGCGTGTGAGGCACGAGGTGTGAGAGGAGGATATCCGGTCTCCCTTCAGCCAAATACCTTATTTTAATTTTGTTAAGCTGTCAGAGTAAAATATTGGAAAATTTGGCGAGTAAGCTAGTGGGAGCTATCAAGCTTGATCCAGCTGGCAACCGTGGCACCAGAACCATTTCTATTTAATTCCGACTATTGACTCTTCTCCGCAATTAATGATACAGGCACTCTTGACAAGATCGTTCAACGTGTTTTGAAAATTATACTTATAAACCGTTGGAGGGACGGGTGGGGTACACTGTGACACGGAAGAATTGGGTATCGTGGCATGTCGGTTGACGCCTCAATCACAAACATGAGTCACGAGACTCACAACACCAACACGGTTGCCTCTTTTATTGCTTTTGTGGATCATTTCATTGTTTTTGATTTGACCATAATATGATGATAGAAAAGAAACAACTCACATCCCACCACATGCTTGGTTTTAGGAGTAATGCATGGTGATATCCATGCTGACATATTACATATTATCGAGCCAACTGAGCCATCCAGATGGTCCCATCTCGTCTGATCGACCATGGTGGGCCACCCTTTTATTTAACGGTCCCGATGAACAAATTGAAGTAAGAATTAGGAAATCACTCCGGATCTGCACCGGGGTTCCATAAGAGTTGGGATCAGAAATTGTCCCAACGAGCTTCTGACATCTCATCATAAGACTTGGGACCCAACTCATATGTCTGAGAACAGGTGTTTGCTGGGAGTCGATCCGGTCTCTTTCCAGCATCATGCCATGAAGGAGGTGAGAAGGGGGAAGTAGGAGGGAGGAACGACTAACGTGGCGAGACAAACGGGGGGGACCACTCATCACCAGCTGGGCCACGTCATAAAAACTTAATGGTCATCGTATCTTTGAAATTAAGGAAGCAGGAAGCGGGTTCACTCTTTGATCTCGCACCCTTCACACTAGTTCTTATCCGAAGCCTTCAACGGTAACTTCCTGAGACCTTCCGTTGCCCCTTTGTAACGAGCCAGGTGTTATTTTGAGATAGAAGGCTGAAGCCGACCATTGAACGGGTTGGGTTAAATGGTCAATGGTTGGTTATTCACACTCATATTATCCTATTAGAGTCTTCTGGAAAAACTGCTTTAAATACCTTGCTCAGTTGCTCTTCACTAAGAAAAGGAAACGAACAGCGAAAATCAAGGCAAAGCGAAGAGAGGAGAATTAATTATTAACCAATAAAGCAAACCACAACGACTATGTTCTGTGCCGTTGCAGTGGCAAGCTCTCCTGTCTTCTCGCCATCCAGGGTTTCATCCCTCTTCTGCAAAACCACAGCCTCGTCGCCCGAACCCTTGAGTCTCACCTTAAACCATCATGGGTTATCGTCGTCCTGTTGTGGTTCTCCTTCGTCGTCTTCTCCGCCTTCGCCTTTCAGGATTCGGCTTCATAAATCATTGAGTGGTTTGAGATCGTGCAAGGAAGGCCGTGTTGGTGTTGATTCGACTACTTCTTCTTCTTCTTCTCCTCCTCCTCCTCCTCCTTCGTCTTCGTCTTCTATTTTTAAACGAAAGAGACCGGCCAAGCTCGATATTCCAGTTACTTCTTTGAGCTTCCCTGCGGCGACGGATGGGAGGAAGGAGGTTGAGGTTGAGGTTGAGGGAGATGGATTCTCTGTTTATTGCAAGAAAGGGAGGAGGGAGGCCATGGAGGACCGATATTCTGCTGTCGTCAATCTTCAAGGAGATTCCAAACAGGTAGGTTAAAAATTTTCTTTCCTTTTATTAAACCCCTTGCATATTGATCTTGCTAGAATTAGATTGATAATGAAAGCTGCTGGTATGAAGTAGAAATCCAAGCAATGTTGATTGTGATTCTGTCTTAAAATGTTAAATTTTAGAAATCGAGCAGATAGAGAAAAATCAGAGAAATTGTAAAAATAAAAAGAAGAAAACGTTGTTGGATATTCAATTTCATTATAATCAGCTATCAATATGTATATAGGATTAGAAGGAGATAAAAAAAAAATATGGGGAAAGATATAGATAACATGTATGAACAAAATATCTTAAGTGTTGAAAGAATAAATGAAAAAGTTGATACCTTTGAAATCTTATTATTAGCGATTTAGCTAGGATAGGGAATGCGTAGTCTTACCTCAGAGTGAGGATACAAAAGATTCCAACAGATGAGATTTCATCAAGAAAGAACTTAAATGAGAGAGGTTAAATATATACCGAAAAAGTTTGGAAATCATAGAATAGGTAGCAAACGTGACCTAGAGATGGGTCATTCAATTGCAGAACACCTTCCCCAGTTGTCCTTTTTCATTTTTCTTCTTATTGTTCTGGATCATAATCTGATAGATTCTTATCATTTGTGGGTTTTTTTTATTTGTAATTTCAGGCATTCTTTGGTGTTTTTGATGGGCATGGAGGTACAAAAGCTGCTGCATATGCATCAGAGAATATTGATAAGAACATTATGGACGAGTTGATGAGAAGAGGAGAAGATGAAATTGAAGATGCAGTTAAATATGGGTACCTGACCACAGACTCAGATTTTCTCAAAGAGGACGCTTATGGTGGAGCTTGTTGTGTAACAGCGTTGATCAGGAAAGGTGATCTAGTAGTGTCTAATGCGGGAGATTGTCGTGCTGTTATTAGCAGAGAAGGAATTGCTGAAGCCCTCACATCTGACCACCGACCTTCAAGGAAAGATGAGAAGGACAGGATTGAGACCCTGGTAAGCCTACCATTATATCATCTAGTATTCAAACTTTCTTAAAATCCCAAAGAAATGTTTTCCAATCTCTCCAAAACAAATGCTTACGAGTTGTAGTGAAATATCTTTTCAGGGTGGTTACGTTGATTGCTGCCATGGGGTATGGAGATTACAGGGTTCTCTCGCTGTATCCAGAGCAATAGGAGATAGACACCTCAAACAATGGGTCATTGCAGAGCCCGAAACTAAAATCCTAAAAATTAGACCTGAATGCGAGTTCTTAATCCTAGCCTCTGACGGGCTATGGGATAAGGTAATTCCCCTCTGCTTTATAATTTCATTCTTTTGTCCTTGGCACTGTAATCAGCTGATTAACTTTCTCCAATTCTTCAGAAACTTAAATATTTTTCTTCTCTCTCTCTCTTTCCAGGTCAGTAATCAGGAGGCAGTAGATTTAATTCGTCCATTTTGCATGGACACCCAAAAGCTGAAACTCTTGTCCGCATGTAAAAGGCTTGTAGAGTTGTCTGTTATGAGAGGCTCCACAGACGACGTTAGTGTAATGGTAGTTCCATTGGGTCGTTTTATTTGATATAGATTTGTTTCTAGAGAAGAGCTCCTTCAAAACAAATAGGCTACAGAGACCTGATTCCGGCCTGCCAGTGTTTATACAAAGGAACTTGCTCGTGTAGAAAGCTAAAAAGTTAGGCTGATTGAAAGGCCATTGATGGTGATTGTTGTGGCAAACTGGCTTTGCTTGAGATATAACAGCATAGCAGCAAAACAAAGATGGTCTACACTTGTAGCAGAAGACCCCTGACTTATATTATTAATAGATATCTAACTACAATTTTATTATTTGAACCTCCAATGTGGAAAATAAAGAAAAGAGCCCATTCTTGTAATTATTTATCCATTCCTCTGATGTATTTCCTATAAATTTTAATTAGTCTATAAATTAAATTCCTTATTATCTTTATGCATCTTTCTTCCATTGCCAACTTTTTATCATCAAGAGGGCTATGGGGTGTATTCTTATGCTATAATGGCAATTGTTTATGCTACAAACTTTATGATTGTGCTGTCCAAGGTTCTAATATTTTGGGAGAACATTTGCAGTTTGTAATATTTATGAAAAGAGCAAGTGAATAGGGGTTATGAATCCACTTTTGATGAATGGCCATGTAGTTTTAGGATAATGGATGTAGATTGTAGAACAAGTTGGTGAAAGGTTTTTAAGAAAAGAGGCCAAAACACAGGGACTGAAACTTCAAGCCACCATAACTTTTGACTTGGGCATATGTTTTTGACATATAATTTGTCGAAACAATAGTCTCTAATCTCTATGAGCAATTGAGCACTAGACATTCTCAAATTATGGATTTATTTCCCTTTTTCAGGCCCAAATTGGCAAATTCTATCGTTTTGGCCTTCAATCACAGGTTTTTCTGAAAAAATACTCTACTTATTCACGGAAAATCTATGCTGCTGGGAAGATATGATACTGTAATAGCCCACTCTTCATGAATTTTAATAAATACCACTGGTTTATGATAGGTTGATTGGTTAGAAGCTTTTCCAATATCATAGTTGAACCAAAGTTTTACATCCTTGCCATTTTTTTTTTTCATATTTGAGTTCAAGTTTGATTGGGAACCCATTTTTCATTCGAATACAATGTTTAAGAGAGGTTGAGTCTGATACTCTGATTAAGAGAATTCAAGTTTTCTCTTCTTGTAGATTCAAGATCTTCTTTTGCTTTTCTCTTTTTTTCTTTACATCAACAATACTTCTTACCTAACATAATTCTGTTGCTGGCCACGACAACGATGATAGATAACAGGGATGGATATGGCAATGAAGAAGTAATAAAGTTTATTCAATTTGGAGAAATAAAAAATAAGGGAGTTGGACCGAGTAAGCATTTGATAAATCCAGAACCATTTGACCGGGTTAGGATTTACAATATTTAACTACTTGAAGAATAATAAGACAGAAAGGGATCTTAGAACAACGAATCACATACACGTACACGCATGTGACATACATCCCATTCGGT
The DNA here is from genome assembly GCF_056320005.1 of Nelumbo lutea. Classification (NCBI taxonomy): domain Eukaryota; kingdom Viridiplantae; phylum Streptophyta; class Magnoliopsida; order Proteales; family Nelumbonaceae; genus Nelumbo; species Nelumbo lutea. The sequence continues at coordinate 46,866,127 of NC_142685.1, forward strand.
ATGCCCCCAAGAAAGTTTCGTCCCGCATCCTCTGCTAACAGAGGTTGACAGCATCCAACGACCAAGCCTTTATTTCTAAGATGATCGAACATGGGAGCTTGCTTTGACGGTGTCAAATGGGGCCTCTGGACCTGTATCAACTACAGCTCTCTCAAGGGGACGTTCTTTTTTAAGATTTTGAGAGGGGGAAAGTTGGTCAATGGAATTTTGGTTTCCATTGACCAAGAACTCCATGTTTTTTTTCCAGATTTATGCAGGAATCAGGAAAAATTGCCAATATTTGAATGGGATAAAAATACCTCTTTTAATAGTGAATTATTATGATTAAAATGGTAATTGCATTATTTATTTGGGAAATAAAAGAAAGAACATAGATAAATGTACTTACCCACATAAATGTTTCTCAACAAAAACTTACCCACGTAATTAAGTTTACCCAGATAAATAACTTACCTAAAAGTGAACGAGGTAAGTTTGGCGCTGAAGGTGGATAAATTAATTACCCAGCGAGAAATTGGCCAAACTGTGTAGAATTAAAATGCCATCTCGTTCCAACAAAGAAAGGATTATGAATCCTTTAGAAAACTCACTCATTTACCCATTTGGCAAAATATATATATATATATATATATATATGCATTTGCACATAATGACGTTAAAACCTTGATTGGATTTTGTTTGGATGTTTACAACAAGAAAACAGTTGTACTTATTCATGAAACGATGTTCAGTAAACTTCAGAGTTCAGGCCATGTTTCAAATCTTCTATCAACATCACCCACGGGAACACCAAGTCGGCAGGTCACCGAGAGTGGACTATGAAGACCAGGTCCTCCGTGCTTAGAGAGTTTATCTGGTCGTTGGATCCTTGAGGGAATCACACTTGTCAAAAGAGGTATCTCATTTTTGACCTAATCAACCCTAATAGAAACGGAACTCTTTGGGTCAAAATTCAAAAATCCAAATCGCTGAGTAACTGCTTGTCTACTTCTATTTGTTCCATTCGAAGATGTTCAAAGCTCTTAAAAGGGAGGGACCCACGGTGCATCCTGGTTGTTGTTTTCAGACTTTTAGGTTATATACCGAGTCCGGTACGTGGTTCATTTATGGTTCGGGTAGTTAGGGCTGTCAATGGTCCAGGGCCCCAGGCCACTCTGAACTAACCCAAGTACCCAACGCTAATAACACAGGGTCCAGGTCTACATTTTGGGTCACCATTGTTAATAGGGTCAATTTCTGGGTCTGCATTTCGAGTTTGGATTATAATTTGGGTTGGACTGGTTTACGTGTTCCAACCCCATTAAGACCCAACAAATTATGATGTACATTAGGGCTGCAACTTGGGCCAGGTTTGCCCGAATCCAATCCGAAAAAGTCGGATTGGGTTGGGCCTGGTTGATGATCGGGTTAGGGTTAGGTTGAATTCTTGAACCCGACATTAGTTTGGGTTGGGTTAGGGTTGACCCCTTGGGCAACCCGACCCAACCCGAACCTGACCCCTATAGTACTAGACTATTTGTCTACACCTCTACTTGTATTTTCCTTTTGTCTTATAATTTTTATGTGTGACCTATCAAATAGATTCAAATTATTTGTTTGATCCTATGAGTTATTATTCGTGATTTTATTTCCATAATTTTATGTTTCATTATGGTTGATTTCATGAATTTATATTTTTTTAGAAAAAATCTATCATAAGTCATAACTCATGATAAATACTTATTTTTCTACTAGATTTTAAGCGATGGGAAAGTTGGGTTGAGCCCAACTCAACCCAAAATTGACATCGGGTCGGGTTAGGGTTGAAGGAATTAGTTTGGGTCAGGGTTAGGGTTGGGTAGGTCAGGTTGGGTTGGGTTAGGGTTAGGGTTGGGGGTTTTGAACATAAGGTTGGGCTAGGGTTGACCTAAACCTGACCTAACCCGGCCCGACTTGCAGCCCTAATGTACATGCATATAGGATACCGACAAACATTCTTATTGGCTGTTTGGGAGGGTTTTTGGGATGTGGTTTATGGTGTTTCCAATATGGAAACCTCCTAAGTTGTGTTTGGTGAAAATCTAGGAAATCAATATGGATATTCCAAATGTTAAAATCATGATTGTAACATGATATTACCCTAAGCGTGTATTTTGCTCTATGGGCGTTTTGTGATAGGCGTTTTATTTTTATAATTTTTTTCCTAAATCGAGCTCGAGCTTATGAGTTTTTGACTCGAGCCGAGCTCGAGCTCAAGGTTCTAGCTTGAACTGAGCTCGAGCCCTGTAATACATTGGCAAGCCAAGCTCGAGCCTCATACTATTTGGCTCGAATCCACCCCCTACTTGTCATTAATATTTCAATCAATTTTGAAATTTTTAGGCTATTTTACCGTCTCAATTTTTTGGATCTCCAAAACCAAAGTTTCTTCTTTTTATTTAGGCTCAATTTGGAAAGAATACAAATACAAATATGTACAATGAAAATACATGAAAATTGGAAAATAATACAAAATATGAGGGTTTAAACTCTACATATTTATATTTATATTCCTTCCAAACTAAGCCTTAAGAGAAAGACAAACAAGAGTTGAAAAAGATAGAGCATCTACTATTGTTGGTTCTAACCAACTTAGGGAACTCATAACACTAATACTTCATGAATAATGGATCAACAAGCCTAAGTATTGATCACTATGCACTTCCTCAGTAATGGTTGATGATCTTTGAACTCTTTTTAATTTCTCTCTTAGGGGCATTCTTTTTTTGGATTTTGGAAGGGGGGAAAGTTGGTCAATGGGATTTTGGTTCCTATTGACCAAGAATACTATATTCATTTTTCAGATTAATGTGGGGACGAGGAAAAGTTTTTTTTCCTGGGTGTGTAAGTGATACTCATCTACATAGGAGGAAAGTTGTTAACACTTGAATGAGACAAAAATGCCCATTTTAATAATAGATTTTTATGACTAAAATAGTCATTACCTTATTTATCTAAGAAAGGAACATAGGTAAATGCACTTACCCAAGTAATTTTCCAGGAAAAATTTACCCAAATAATTACATTTACTTGGACAAATAACTTATCGAAAAACGAACAGGGCCTTAAATAAATGAAAAGCAAAAAAAAAAAGAAATAGAAAAATTCAAAAATTCAAAACTTCAATTTTAGAGAGGGCAAAATAATCTCATAAAAGTGCATAATTGATGGAATGCTAACGACAGGAAGAGTGTTGGGATCTAAAAGTAGAAACTCTCTTCCACATGAAAGTTGAGGGACCTAAGTGTCACTGCCCCCAAAATATGGAAGAGGTGTCTTTACTTTGCTCATGTTTATTCAACACCTCCCATGGGAGTCACAAAACTTGCTGCAAATCCTATATCGGGATTGACCTATTTAGTTGAAATATGGAAACTTATGGTGATCCAAATTCCAAACCCAACAATAATAAAAACATGAGAATTGAGCATGACAAGGTATCTGATTGACATGCCTTATTCATCCCCTATTAATCTACTATCATGTTCATGCATTCCTCTTTTAACACAAGTAATTAGTAAGTTATGCAGCACCAAAGAAATGAAGATGTTGAAGCATATCTTTATTATTTTAATACCTGAAAAAGTTGGGGGACCACTATTATTTTATATTCATCTATTAGTTTTAGTTTTAGGGAAAATTCCTGATTATTACCTTGTACTTTGGGTCTAATGCCACTTGGGCGTGGGATTGGTTATTACCTTGATTAATAGTCTCAAATTCTTATCTCTTCTATTCAAAAAAGTTGGGGTCACCAGAATGCCCACTCAAACGTGACCACAACTTTCTTAAATGGACAAGACAAAGATTTAGAACTGTTAACTTTTTATCAATGTTTAGATAGTTGATAAAGAAAATTAAATAACACTTGAGGGGCATTTGTGTCTTTTTCAAATTCAACTTAACGACTGGTTAACAGCTAATTAACGGCAAGTACTGGGTTGTCACGTTTTAAAGTTTTGAGTACTGAACTGTCGCATTTTAAAATTTGAAGACCTAAGTGGCACTAGACCCAAAGATACTAATCGGAAATTTTCCCTTAATTTTATGTTAATGTCATTTATAAGATTATATCTAAAATCCTGACTAGTGGGTTAAAACAATTGTTGGATAGATGCATTGCCCTTTACCAAGCTGTTTTCTTTCCTAGAAGGAAAATGACCGATAATATTATTGTTAATAAAAAGATTCTTCATCTTATGAAACACAAGAATAAAAGGATACATCTGCTTGATATCAAATTAGAAATGTCTAAAACTTATAGGACTGAGTGGGATTGCTTGCTTGAAATAATGAAATGTCTTGGTTTCTTTAGTAAAGGTTTTCCTATCTTTTTCTTCCTTTTCCTGCATTTTCCTTCAAACCAAATATAACCTTAAGCACCAGCGTGATATGATAAAAGAATGCATTTCAACTATTACTTTTTCGGTGTTAATTAATGGCGCTACGATGGATCATTTTTCTATTTTTATGGGTTTAAGACAAAGAGACCATTTTGTCCTTATTTATTTATTCTTGTCATAGAGTTGTCGTAGTACAGGGGCTTTCTTGTAGAAGCTGAAGGTAATGTTTCAATTTCCGGCATTACTAATTCAAGAAATATAATGCCCGTACTCTGAGTCACTCCTTTTTTACCAATGACATTATGATATATCGTAAAGAAACATTGTATCAAGTGGCAAATATTAAGGTTCAGTTTGGAAGGACTAGAAATACAAATATATATACCGTATAGATACATACAAAATAACATAAAATGTAAGATTTTATACTTTAAAAATTTGTATTTATACTCTTTCCAGACTGAGCCTAAGAAAATTTAGAATGATTTCCAATATATAGCTAGGCTTCAGGCCAATTCGTTTTGAAGTGCAAACGTTTGTCATAGGTAAGATTATTCAAAGAATTCTTAGGGTTCAAAGACTCGAAAAACATGCAAAACATGGTTTTCAAAACCGAATTGGACCGGACAGTTGGACCAGAAAACCAGGAACTGGTCAAGTAACCGGTTCCATTTTCCTCAAAACTGGATATTTGTGAAAAAAAAATTTGATTTGGTCAGCAAACTGCTGACCTGGGTGGTTGAACCGTTCAAACCGTTCAATGGTTTTAATCATTTTTTTAATATTTTTAATTTTTTGTTAGAATGGGTCAATCATTCAATTCAAACGGTTAAACCATTCAGCCCGAGAACCGGGCTCCTGACCAATTCATTCTCCAATTCGATTTTAAAAACCTTGATGCAAAGTATCTAGAATTAATTCCTATGTTTTGGCCTTTTGAGGGACAAATAAGACTTCGAATTTACAGGATATGATTAATGTTTCAAATTAAGTTAACTGGAGAGACTGCTCCTAGAAATTGGTTTTAATGAAATCTGTATTACTGGCGATCCCAGTGCATTCAATGTATGGTAAAGTGTTAAATAAAATTGATAGGATATTAAAAGAACTTTTTGGTGGTAGTCACTGGGGGATCAGGGTAAATCTGGTTTGAAATGGGTCTCTTGGTAGCAAATGTATACCCCTAAATCTTTTGGTGGTTTAGGCCTTAAGCAAGTCGAATTGATTAACAAACCTTTATTAATGAAGATGGTCTGGGAGTTCTTGAATAATCCTAATGCTATTTGGGTTAAAATGTTAAGAGCAAAATAGGTAGCTAATTTTGGGTGATTTCCAAATAAAATTTGGAAAACAGTTCAATCATTTTGCTTGGGCTGGCCGAGAGTTTGTTGAAGATTGAAGATCAGTTAGGAGTAATGGTTATTTCTAATGCTCAGATACAGTTTGGGAGTTGCCATGGAAACCGTGTAAGGCTAAGTATATGTTTGGCATCGATGATGCAGATATAACATCATTTTCTCTGCTGTTGTGTGGGTTGGGAGTACCGTTTTCTGAGAAAATGGTGTCTTTTTTTTGTTTGGAAATGTTGCTGCCGAGTAAGATGTTTTTTGGAGCAACAACAACGTTTTCTGTTCGGTACCAATGCTTTAGGAAACGTTTTCATTACTAGTGCCTATTATCTAGTGTCGCATTGGCAGCAACGAGCTACATCTCCAGGAAATGCCAAATTCAGCATTACTCCAAATTATGCCTTTTCGATTTTCAAGGAGTGGCTTAGAGCACCGTTTTTTATGGAAAAATGGTTACAAACAAATAGGCGTTTTCTGGAGTACTGTTTTTCTGATGTAGTGTTGATGTGTCACCATTTTCTGGAGTAACGGCAACAATGCCAAACATATGCTAAACTTATGGTTCCATTTGGATCAGGTACAACAGGAGTGATTGATATGAGCATCAAAGATCTTATGGTGGATAATGGTCTCTGGAAATAAATAAAGTGATGGAGAATTTTTCTCCTGAAGTGGGTCAGGCTGTCTTAGCTTGTTATTTCTGTAAAGAGGATGTAATTGTGTAAATCTAAGATTGATTTGGACGTTGGCTAAGAATGAAAGATTTTTCAATTAAGGCTGCGCTTGGAATCAGTGTAAAATTACACTGATGGTGTTAACCAGAAAGTGACCATTGGTTTTTTAAAACTACACTCCATCCAAACACACACAAAATAGTGTAGTTTTACGTCGACAATAATTACACCTTCTTTTCAAACACTTACAAAACCAAACCAATGTAAAATTTACATGATTATTGATTTACATCACATGCAAATGCAGATTAAAGGACAAAAAAATGTTCTTGAACTCTGTTTTTGTTTTCATTTGAAAAAACAAGTTGATTTTGTTTCGAAAAATAATATGTGTTTTCGATATTGGTTTTTAAAACAAAAATAATTTTTTTAGTATCGAAATTATATAATTTGTAGAATATGATGTTGAATAATAAGAAGAAAATATGTTTTTGAAACCAGATTCAAGAACACGGTTTTTATTTCAGTTTTGAAAACAAAAAACATGCACACAACCAACATGTTGTGTTTTTGTTTTAAGAAACAAATTGATTTCAAACAATATAGTTTTGATTTGTTTTTGGAACGGGCAACACAAGAAAAACATTTCATATTGTAGAATGCTGCTAGATTATTTTGCATGAATGAATGGAAGCAAAATCATACAAATGTCTCTCGTAATATTCTGATATTGCTTAAACGGGGATGGAAGCAAAATCCATTTTGACAACTAATCTGTTCTTGGGCAAGTCGTTAGGAGTTTTGTTCCGATTAAAATGTTTTTGTTTGATAAGATAACGTTTGTGTTCTTTGTAATAGTAGTGAATCCATATATCATTTATTTTTAAACTCTTACTTTGCTAGAAGCATTTGTTTTCGTGGAAATGGTGGAGTATTTGGTCTCAAATCTCCCACTCTCCCAGACCCAAGCTTTGAACTTGATTTTTATGCTTGGCAATACAGGAATGAGGCAACTTGTGATGGCGGTATGCTTGAAATGAACAATGGAGCTAGCTTAGGGTTATGTTGTTTATACTAATAATGATCACAAGTTTATCTATGCTGCAGGTTGGTTTTTCGGCTTTTCAGAATGGTGTTCTAGAGGTGGAACTAATGGCTAGGGGTATTGGACGAAGATAAGAAGACTCGCGAATGGGTCTCGACTTGAAAGTCTTTATCCAAATCTGTACTTGTATTAATGTGTATAGGAAGGCTCTTTCTTTTCTGGATTATAAATACCATAAGGATCAATGGAACGATCATCGATTTAGAGCTTCCTATCTTTTTCTCTTGGTATGAGAGCCACAACAGAGGGGAGTGAGAGGTTTGTGTTCTACGATCTGGAGATCAGTACGAGTAACGAAGTTGTAGAGAGCAACACCGGATTCGCTTGGAGCCGGCAGAGTTCAGACTCTTCACTCCAGTTTTCAGATCGGCACTGTAGCTCATCCCCTCCATTCGAACCCAACCCAGAAGAGTGGTGGCGAACGTCTTCCTGTTCCGGGTGGTAACCATTGGCACGGCCGTTCCCGTACTGCCTCTCTCTGCTCTCACAGATTCGGCAGGGGGAAGATGCTTCGAAGGGAACTTGACGAAGCCTGCTGCGCTTTCTGTTGAGGCTGCTTCTTCTCTGCCGGCGACGAAGCAGCAACTTTGGCGGCGACGTTCTTCCCCTGCCACGACCACCGATACGCCCGCCACACCAGCCATCATCGAGCGTAACCAGCGGTGAGCGTGGAACCAACGGCGGAACCAGATCGGCCAAGCAGTAGATTTGATTTCATTCTCTCAAGGAGGAAAACGCCAAGGAGATGAAACCGTACGCCTTCATGTCAAGACTCATGAGGGTGATGACATGACCTGTCCACTTCTTATTCTCCGAGGCCCAGAGAATCAAACACCCAAACCAACAGAACGTTGGATTCCAGTAATCGCCCACCGTACTCAATAGACCCTCTTGGATACCCACGGCTGTGTTTTCTATTTTTGTGCGACATGAGGTATATCTAGACCACGTGCTGTCACATCTGTTGCCACCAAGAACGGTATGTGCTGCCTGCATCTTGGATCAACTCAAATTCGGCTTCGAGATTGTCGGACCAAACTTATCGTATTATGATGGGCTTGGAATTTGAAGTGGGAGCGACGCAAGACACGATCGTTGATGCCTTTAGATGGCAAATCCTTGAAGTAAAGTAAATATCTCTGGTTGTTCCGGATCGAAGATCAAGAGTTGCCGTGAGCTTCAAAGGTTGGGATTCCAAGGGTTTGTTTACGATTATGAGGATAATCAAAGACTGTCGTGTTTCTTACTGTTTCTTCTCGATATTATTGTTGATAAGTCTTGATCATCGGTTACTATGACTGTCAACAACGAAAGAAACGGTGAGAGCTCAAGTAAGTCGAAATGGTGGGGAGATAAACCCCGCGGTACGTCGATCGGGCATGGAGCAGGTCGAGGAAAAGGGGGTGGACCTTCTGGCGGACGTGATCGAGGTTCAACAAAAACTTATGCTGCTCAATCATCGGCAGGGAGTGAGGTGACTACTAATGCAGCCGTAACTAACGGAGACAGGACCGGTCTAAATGGGCTTAATGACAAGCAATGGTAGACTCTTGTAAGCATGCTTGATGCTTATAAAACCAGGACTAATGAAGAACTCTCTAGTAAGACTTACTCCACTGAATGAATTGTTGACTCTGGGGCATCACATCACATGACAGGGAATTTAAATGTGCTCATCAACACCTATGATGTTGCACCTTGCCCTGTTAAGTTATCCAATGGTGTGCACACCGAGCCCGTCAAAGAAGGCACCGTTGAACTTCGAAATAATTTTAAACTGTTGCACGTATTATATATCCCAAAACTCAATTGTAATTTGTTGTCAGTAGGTCGGTTACTTCGTGACACAGATTATATTGTTACGTTTACTAATAAGTTATGTGTGATATAGGACCGCATCTCGAGGACTCTGATTGGTGCAGGTGAACAGCTTGATGAGGTCTATGTCTTCAAGGGTGTGGTGCTGGTTCGTGCCTACAAGACAGATGAAATTGGATCATGCGATTTGTGGCATCGAAGATTGGGACACCCTTCTTATCAGACGATGAGCTTACTTTTTAGTATTGGTAATAGTAGGAATAAAACCTGTGATGTTTGTTTGAAGGCAAAACAAAATAGAATGTCTTTATTCAAAGCAGTAATAAGGCGACTAATTGTTTTGCATTAATTCATTGTGACCTATGGGGGGCTAATAGAGTACCTGCATCTTGTGGTGCTGCATACTTTTTGACAATTGTTGATGATTATTTTCAAGCAATTTGGATTTATTTGCTGGCTGAAAAGAGTGAAGTTGGTCGAACATTCAAGAATTTCTGTGCAATGGTCGAACAACAATTTAATAAGAATGTTAAGGTGGTAAGGAGTGATAATGGCACATAGTTTAAATCCTTGAAATCATATTTTGATGAGCAGGGGATTTTGTTTCAATCTTCTTGTGTTGGAACACCACAACAAAATGGTCGTGTAGAGAGAATACATCGTCATATTTTGAATGTGGCAAGAGCACTGAGGTTTCAAGCACATCTTCCAATCAGCTTCTGGGGAGAGTGTGTTTTGACCGCAAGGTACTTGATTAACCGAACACCTTCGACCCTTCTTGTTGGTAAAACACCTTACGAGATGCTGTTTGGACAAAGTCCTTCTTATAAACATCTCAGAGTTTTTGGTTGCTTGTGTTTTTCGCATACTCGGGACCGTGACAAATTTGCCGCTAGGAGTAGGAAATGTGTCTTTGTTGGGTATCCTTTTGGGAAAAAGGGATGGAAATTATACGATCTTGAGTTTGGTGATTACTTCGTTTCACGAGACATGGTGTTTAGTGAGGCCGAATTTTCCTTTACCACTCCGAAACATCAACCCTCAGTAACCAGTCCTCCCGTAGCCAAAGAAAATGTTGGGTTGCCTTGGGCCACTCCTCCTGACATGGTATCTGAGTCACCTCATATAAAAGTCAGGGGGAGCAACACGATCAATGAAGAAGGACATTAGAACACAGGTAATGATGAGGAGGCAAGTCCTCTTGATGAGACAAGGAGCGACACCATCACAGAGTTATTAGGCTGCGGACATCGAGAAAAGCGGCCCCCCAGCTATTTACAAGACTTTGTCACACACTCTGCTCGTCGTTTAGACCCCTCCACTATTTATCCCGCATCATCTCAGTCCTCAGGTACTCCTTATCCCATAACTAATTATGTGATGTATGATAATTTTTCTGTGAAACATAGACATTTCTCGGTAGCTATTACTGTAGGCCGAGAACCTACTTGCTTCTCTAAGGCAATGACTGATGCTCGGTGGCGTGAGGCTATGCGCCAATAGATACAGGCTTTGGAAGACAATGGGACATGGACCTTGAAAGACCTCCAACCTGGAAAAAAAGCAATCGGGTGTAAATGGGTCGACAAAATCAAGTACAACTCTGGTGGATCCATTGAAAGATTTAAAGCACGGTTGGTAGTCCTGGGCCGAACATTGGGAATTGCATCAGATGGATGTCCACAATGTTTTTCTGCAAGGTGATCTCCATGAGGAGGTCTATATGAAACCTCCTCCAGGTTTTTCGGCCTCTGAGACTGGAAAGGTATGCAAACTCTAGAAATCTTTGTATGGTCTGCGGCAAGCCCCTCGGATCTGGTTCTCTAAGTTAGGTGCTGCCTTGAAAACTTTTGGGTTTGAATAGTCTGGTTCCGATTATTCCTTATTTACATATCACAAGAATGGGCTTGTCTTACATGTCCTGTTTTGTGTTGATGACTTGATCGTTAATGGGAATAACCCGGAGTTCATACACAAATTTAAGCAGTATATGAACCGGTGTTTTCACATGAAGGACTTGGGGCGTTTTTAAATATTTTTTGGGCATTGAAGTGACTCGCAAATCATCGGGGATATTTCTTTGCCAAAGAAAATATGCACTTGATATTATTACAGAAATTGGCTTATTGGGGTCTGAACCTGCTCCCTTTCCAACTACTCAGAATCATAAACTTGCCCTTGCTGACGGAGCACTCCCAGATGACCCTGAACGATATCGACGTCTTGTGGGTCGGTTGATTTATTTTACCATTATGCGGCCGGAGCTCAGTTATTGCATCCATGTACTGACTTAATTTATGCAGTATCCTCGTGTTGATCATTGGGATGCAGCATTATGTGTGGTTCGTTATCTGAAAGGAAGTCCTGATCAAGGAATATTTTTGCGAACTGATAATGATATGCAATTATATGCCTATTGTGATTCCGACAGGGCGAGTTGTCCTCTAACTTGTCGCTCTTTTACTGGGTATTTTGTCATGTTAGGACATTCCTCCATCTCTTGGAAGACTAAGAAACAACATATTGTCTTCCGTTCCTCTGCCGAGGCTGAATATCGGTCAATGGCCACTACCAGTTGTGAGTTAAAGTGGCTAAAAGGTCTGCTATCATCTTTGGGTATATCTCACCCTTAGCCTATAAGCTTGTTTTATGGCAATCAAGCTGCTTTGCACATTGCTGCGAACCCTATTTTCCATGAACGAACCAAACATATTGAAGTTGATTGTCATTTCATTCGCAATGAGCTCCAAGCTGGCACTATTGCAACTGCCTGTCCATACCGGTGAACAACTTGCCGACATTTTCACCAAGGCCCTCGGACAACAACATTTTGATTCCTACCTTCCCAAGTTGGGCATTCGCAATCCTCATGCACCACCTTGAGGGGGAGTATTGGACGAAGATAAGAAGACTCGCGAAAGTCCACTCGTGAGAGTCCTAGCTTGAAAGTCTTTATCCGAATCTGTACCTGTACTAATCTGTATAGGAAGGTTCTTTCCTTTCTGAACTAGGAACTTTGTTTTAGAAAGTCATGGGGAGCAAGGAACTCCTCCACAGTATGTATATAAGTGGGTGGAGGCCGAACCTCTCGCAACGATCACGATGCGGAGTGTGCAGAATTTCTTCTGGAAGAATATAGTTTACCATTTCAGACTACCCCGAGTGCTCATCTTTGATAATGGCAAACAATTCGAGGACATTAAGTTCCAAAACTGGTGCAAGGACATGGGAATACAACAAAATTTCACCTCGGTGGCGCACCCTCAGGAAAACGGTCAAGTGGAGGTCACAAATAGAACCATTCTTCGTTGTCCGAAAGCACGCCTAGCCCGAGCTAAGGGACTATGGGTAGATGAACCACTTAGCGTACTATGGGCTTATTGAACCACGATGAAGAACGCAACGGGCGAGACCCCTTTCAACCTCACTTACGACATGGAGGTGGTGATCCCAACCGAGATTGAGGTCCCTACGCTACGCCTGGAGCATACGACGATGAAGCAAACAATGATGAACTACACACCAACCTCGACCTACTTGATGAGGTACGGGACCTCACATACATTAGGACCGCGGCCCACCAGTAGAGAGTAGCTCGGTACTATAACGCCAGGGTCAAGAAGCGGAACCTCCGTGTCGGAGACCTAGTTCTTCATAAAGTCATGGTACTTGAGCCCGGTGTTGGTAAGATTGGGCCAAATTGGGAATGACCCTACCGAGTAAAGCGGATAATCGGGGAAGGAACGTATGAGCTCGAAACTCTAGAAGGGAAGCAGATACCTCGGGCATGGAATATTGTCAACCTAAGGCAATATTAGTTGTAATTACCGAGCTGAGTGGACCACAAGTCGCTCCTCGAGCATAAGGGACAAAGTACCAAGCTAAACCTCGACACTAGACCCAATCACCTCCTCGGCATGGGCGAACTCCAGAAGAGGGTGGACCACAAGTCGCTCCTCGAGCCTAACGACCAAAGTGCCGAGCTAATAAAAAAACCTGGGCACCATATAAGACATAATCGCCTCTTTGGCATGGACGAGCTCCAGAGGAGAGTGGACTATAAGTCACTCCCTCAGCCTAAGGGCTAAAATACCGAGCTAACAAAGGACCTCGGCACCATCAAAGACCTAGTCGCCTCTTTGGCATAGGCGAAGTGCTAAGGCACACCCAGCTCGGGTATGAATACCTGTAATGGTTGTTATGATATGTAGCCTGTGTGCAGATAAGTCAGGCATATACCCTACAATGTCGCTCACTTCGGCAAATTACTCCTAAGTACGAGGTGGCAGTTCGGGGTAACAGCTAAGAAACCCCTACCTCGGTCACCTAGCTCGATGACTCAATAGTTTGGAGAAAGTTACATAATTATGATAAAAAAGGAGGTAATTGCTTGACACTTTGCAAAAAGACTTTCATTAATTTTGTAGTTCATTACAAGGGCAGAAAAAGAACAAAAAACGTTGAGCTCGCAGGTTCAAAATACAAAAGACCACTCGGACAACTTAGGGGACTCGTCACTCTTGCCTAAAGCCTCTGTGGAAGTACCAACCTAATCAGTGGCATTGGCTTCTCCAATGTCTTCATCACCCTCCTCCTCAGAGTCCGGGTCCTCAGTAGCTAGAAGGGCTACCTCCTCAATGATTCACAAAGTGGTGATGGCGCTTACATCGAGCTGCGGGAACTCGCGCTTGATCAGCCACTTGCTGAGCTTGAAGCCTTTGCGGTAGGCCTCCACCAGCGCCCCATCGAACTCTTCCGAGCTTTTGTAGTCCTCAACGGCCTTCACCTTGGCCTCGTCCATAGCCTTGAGGAGGATCTCTATTCGCTCCTTAACATCCGCCTCGAGGCTCTCCACTCAGTGCAGCAAATCTTCCTTCTCCGACATCAACACCTTAATATACTCTTTCTGAGCTATCGCGTCGCTCTCTAGCCAGTGGATCTAACTGCGAGCTAACTTCAGTTTGGTGTGAGTCTCGCGGGACGAGCTCTTGGCAGCCAGGGCCCGCTTCAAGAGCATCTCAGACTGGAGGGTCAGGGCCTGCATGACAGAGTTCACTTGCCAAGAGAATACTAGTTAGTACCGACAAGGCTACAAAACCAGAAATCAAGGCAAAACAAGACTTACCACCATGCAATGAATAGCAGCTCGAGCTCCAAGTTGGGCGGTCGATGGGAAGGGCCACCCCGCGGGATTACGGACTACAAAATAATCCCGCTTCCAGGTCGGGATTTTACTAGGGAGTCTTTGTAACAATTTGTAGCCCGGGCGAGGGGACAGGTAATAGGTCTACTTATACTCGGGAATGACACAAGAAGCATTCTTCTTTATTGACAAAATAAATGAGAAAATGTCAAGGTCAAGGGGTAGGGCGTAGTCAAAGCAAAGGGAAATTGTCCCGACCACATTCCGGATGGAGTTTGGGTGAAGTTGGTCTATGGTGACATCAAAGTGCTCCAAGACTTCTATGATTAGGGGGTGTAGAGGAAGACGGAGTCCAGCCGCGAGCTGTTCTCCGAAGATCACGATCTCATCATGATTGTGTTCCCAAGGGAAGTTGCCCGTGGGAAGGTTATAGGTATACTCCCTCGGGAGGTTGTACTTATGTATTAGGGTCCTAAGTCTATCTATGGTCATGGTTGAGAAACTGAACTTGTCTGGCACCCGACCTCGAGAAGAGTTGGATGTCGGGTTATCTGAGGCCTCCCATGCCTCATAAGAGGATTGCACCTCAGAAAGGCCCGCTTGAGCCGAGGTACCCACCTCGGGCTCATCTAGAAGTCTATTGAAACTATGGTTTGACATAACTATTGAACTGAAGCGAACTGAAAAGAGGAGCTAGGGAGACTCACCAAGAAGAGAGACCGAACTGAAAGATTGACGAACTAGAAAACCCGAGCTGAGGACTTTAACTGCGACCTCAAGGCGAATGCTAGTGAACTTATGGCGGAGAAAATGACTAAGGTCCCCCCTATTTATAGCCGCAAGGTCAGGGGATCAATGGTCGAGATCAAGGAGATCTGACGGTTCCTGAGAAAACTGGTTGCACGACCCTTGAGGTCAAAATCAGTTTAGCACATTTTTAGCATCCGCGGAGTCTATAGATCATGTGATGTTCGTGCGTAAGCCGCATGCAACCTGGGTAACGCTTGGTTGAGCTGAGCAGCCAAACTGGTCTGACCGACAAACTGTCTGACTGGACGGCCTAAACCTCAAGCCAAATCCACCCGTCACGCCGTGAACTCCCCGCACCAGGTCAGGGCCCCTGGCCTGGGGAATTGGGGGGCAATTGATGGAGGGTGATTTGGCCCGACCTCATAATGAGGGGACACGTGGACATGACTCGACATAAGTGATAACTCAGTGTAACGAGCTCGTTATAACCCATCCTAACAGGTCGCCATGAATGGCAGCTCGCTACAAGATAATACTCTGTTACCATAGGCTAAGACTCTCCCAAATAGGGAGCACCCCGAGCTCAGACCCTCCCAAGTAGGGAGCATCCCGAACTGAAGACACTTCAGGTTAAGCTCGTCAGCTCCCTACCTAGAATAAGCTCGCTCCTGTCCAAACCTAAGTAGGCTACCTCGGAGACCTGCCTCGGGTAGAAGCACCTCGGCGCATCACCAACAACTTGGTGTAAGGTAGCTTGCTGCAGAGCAGCTCGGTGTATCTTTGGGGGTTTTTTGCCTGACAACCGTACCTGCCAAACCTGGAGACTGTGCCCACGTCTCTCGCCTGGCGACGTTGTGCCTGCCTACCCTAGAGGTTGTTTCTTGTCTAGCAAGACCGTACTCTGCAGCGATCACCTTTGCCCACCAGCTCAGCTCTAACAAATAACGGCCAGCCACTCCAAGCCGTTATTTGACAGTAGATCGATTCGGAGGCGGTTGCACCTAACATTTCAGGATACTAGTATATAAGGACCCCGACCCCCAGGGGCGAAGGTATTGCATGATCATCATTTCTCTGCAACTCTCTCTCTCTCTTTCTCTTCCAGCTTTCAATCCGGTTACTAACTTAACCATCAGAGTGTTCCCGCCAGGTGAGCCCCCCGGGTTCCTTCATCTTCTTCCTCACAAGTATCTCTCATCCGTCGCCAGGTAGAACCGCAGCCACTTTCAGCTAGGAGTGACCAGATCGCGCACCATCAGAAAGAAAGCCCTTTAAATCACAAAGGAAAAAATGTGAACAGGGAGCTTCAATGGGATTATGGGGATGGCCATGGAGGTGTGTGGAACTTGGAAGAATAAGTCTCTGAGGTGGAGGTAAGGGTAATCATGTAAATATTTGTCTTATTCCAGTTATATTCAATGTAGTATTTACTTTCCTTCTGGTTGAAACCATGAAAATCAAAATTTGCAGTCTCTTGCTCTTATATCTATTTACCATTAATTCTGTCACTGTCTTCTTTATCCTACCTAAGTTTCATGATCCATTTGCTGATCCATTGATCTATTCACTTGGTAAAGTTCAACCTTTCCAAGGGTTGATCCTGTGAAGTTTCTATTTGACTTGATCTAGATGGGACATTCCTCAACTCAGATCATCAAGTTCTTAAGTATGAGGTTTCATTTAGGTAGCATCATTTTTTCAGAATATACATCATGAGGATAGTTGCATTAATAAGATTGTTTGGAAGGTAGTGAATTGCTAAGAGGAAACTAAGGCCTAAGAAACTTGGAAGTGCTACCAACTTGAAGTTGTACTTTATGTGGTGTCCTCACTCCTCATAGGTAAGTTGCCTACCACATGAGACATATTTGCCATAAATTTATAAAGCTGGATTGTGATACAGAGTGACTTTCTCTTTTGGAGTCAATCCCCTTGGGAACAGTGCTACACCAGATTGCCATATCCTCCTTCTGTACGAGGTGTCATATCAGTAGAAGATTATATCGTCTAATTGGGTTGAATTCTATATTTAAGACAGAGAAATAACAACAAATAAGTGAAGTGGAGTTTGCAATTTTTTCATTGCTAACTATTAGGCTTCATTTGAGACTTCAGGAAAAATTAAATATGTACAATAGGTGCAAGAACTCCAAATATAGGCCAACTTAGCTACCTATCCAATTATCCCGTTCCTCTATCTAAATAGAGATTATCAAGTTACAAGTGTCCCCAGAACATTTGAGCCCTATTCATTCCTTTTAGCCATTATATCAACCACTGCATTTGCTGGTCTTTGGGCCCATGAATAAGTCATTATCAGTTCCCTTTCCAGTTGCTTTATTTCTACTATGAAATTTCTAAATCACCATGTGTACTAAATTCCTCAGCTACATGACAACCACTTTTGAATCCCCTTCCACCACCAAGTTCCTGGTATTAAATGTCCTACTCAATCTCAAACCCCATGGTGTTGCAGAAACTTAACCTCTTGAAGTGGGGCTTACAGTTCATTTGACTACCATAACAATTCTAGATTATTCACTTTAATTAATTGACATGAGCAATATATTAAATTTATTGTGAGGTTTGCACCATTTCCTGCATTTGTAGTATACGTTAACAAAGTTAGGGCTGGATAGTGCTAGGTAAAAATGTTCTAATGGGTGAAAAAGGTGATATTTCTATGAGGATGGAGTGGTAAAGATCCCAGAGATGTTGAAATAGTCTAATGAGTTCAGATAAGCAGCTTCCTTTTTCTTATTGCTTGTAATCCATGTAAAGAGTAAAGGGCTGCTGCTGGTTGAGATTAGTGGAACTGTGGATTTGGAAATGCCACTGGTTGCCTGAATATTTTTATTGCTTGTCCTTGAGAGACCAAATTCTTGCATGTCACTATGTAGAAAAGGAAAATGGCACAATTGGTTGGCTTGCATGTCACACTGCCGAAGAGGTTACTTTGTCCTTAAAGATGCCCTCCAGTGATATCTCCTATATTATTCAGGAGAAAGCTAGCAGTTTTACATATGTAAGAATGTAAATCCTCTCTTTTTTCTGTGATTCCCTCCAGTGATATCTCCTATATTATTCAGGAGAAAGCTAGCAGTTTTACATATGTAAGAATGTAAATCCTCTCTTTTTTCTGTGATTCCCTTTTCTTTATCATGGTTTTATGGTCGATGCTCTTTCCTGCAAATTCACTTGGTAGAGTGATATAAATCTAGGTGGCAAGCATCTTTCCTGCAAGTTCTCCAAAATGTCAAAATGAAGCATTAGGGTTTTAGATTGGTTGTGTTAATTTGTCCATTTTAGATTGATTTCTTTTTAAGGTTGGTTAAGGGGGAAAACAGAGGCTTCTTCTTCTACTTGTGCAATTTTTACATACCAACTCCTAACTGTCAAGTGATACAAAGAAAAACCAGTTGATCAACTGGAAGGAGGTTTCAAGGAAGAAAATTAGAGAGTGGTCTAACTTCTTTCTTGGGAACCTTGGTTGGAGCATCCTTGATTGGAATAGGAGAACCGAGAACTAATACAGTTCTGATAAGAATCCACATAGTTGAATAGATTGTGGGTCTCCTCTCTAGTTTGAGGGGATTCTGCTGATCCATTCTATAACAAGCTGATATTGGTAGAAGAACTTCACTTGCTTGCTACCTCAATGGAATTGGGAAAATCTTCTGAGAGCAAGTTTAGATGGATCAATGCCACAAGCGATTTTAGTCCAGATCAAGTTTTAGGAGGGTCTTTGTGTCGTCAATTTCTATTCCTTCTTGACTTGTTTATTTTGGGAGGGATTGGGCTGCATCCCACCCCTCATCTGTGTATGTGTGTTTGTTGGTTGCCCATCATGGATCTTAAAATAAAGACTTATTCTTCAGTTTTTTTTTTTAGAATCTCAAAGACATTTTTTTAGATAGTTTAGATGCAGTTTTTACTTTTTTACTTGAGCAAAGCACTATATGTGTACTATTATTTTTCCTGCTCTTTTCCAAGTGGCCAATTCATAACAGCTGAAATCGCTGAACTGAATGACTTATTACTTTGTCTTTTTTGTGAATAAGTTATTAAGAAGGTTGTGGAATCCTTCGTGGCTGAAGCTGAAGTTGGATTGATTACTTACTCTTGAATATTATATTGTTTAGTTATTTTGTATACTAAAAGGCAAAGCAATTAGTCATTTATTTCAGCTGTTGTCAAATTGCCACCAAGTAGAAGAAAGAATGAAAAGAGTTCAGCATAAGCTGATGATACGACTGATGATTGCAGGTGGTGAAGATTAGATTGCAACAACAGAAGGGACTTGGCCCTGAGCTTTTAAGGTACAAGGGTCCCATACACTGTGCTCGCGTGATAATCCATGAGGAAGGACTTCTTGGGGTCTGGGCAGGGGCTGCACCAACTGTTATGCGCAATGGGACAAACCAGGCTGCCATGTTCACATCTAAGAATGCATTTGATGTAGTCCTGTGGAAGAAACACGATGGAGATGGGAGGGTCCTCCTACCACGGCAGTCCATGGTGTCAGGTTTCCTGGCGGGGTCTTCCGGTCCTGTATGCACGGGACCTTTCGATGTTGTGAAGACAAGGCTGATGGCTCAGAACCGGTCTGGAGGTGACCTGTGAAGTATAAGGCATGTTCCATGCCATCAGAACCAAATTTGCAGAAGAGGGTCTGCTTGCCCTGTGGAAAGGACTGATGCCCAACTCATGAGGATTCCCCTGGTTAGGGATGGCAATTTTGTGGGAAGTTTTGGGTATACGATCCGTCCCGACCCTAATAGGACCCGTTTATCAAAACGTTATAGGGTTTGGGATGGGTTTGGAATTTTAGATTAAAACCCTATAGGGTTTGGGACAGGTTTGGGTTTTGAATTAGGGTAATGCAAAAATATGAACCCATTATATTATATATCATGCACAAATTAATAAATTTTAAGTACGAAGGGTATGTTTGGTTCGTATCCGGAATTGAAATTGGAATGGCCCATTCCCATAGGTCTGTTTGGTTCAGACAGGAATGGGAATGGGAATTAAAATCAGCAGGAAGGGGATTTCATTCCCAAGGGAGGGAAGGGAATGGCCATTCCCTCAAATGGGGGAATGCCATTCCAGCAGGAGTGGGAATGGGATTCCGATTCTGCCCAACCAAACAGTTAGAATCGGAATATTCCAATTCCAGACCCCTATTCCTGCAAGCCAAATGGACCCTAAGATAATTATTTTATTATTAATATTTTATTTGTATAAATTTCTTGTGATTAAAATCATCATTTGATGTAAATTTAGATTTGATAGATTGTTTATTTCATTTAGTTATAAAATGTTAATTTTAAATATTATTTTTTTTTATTTTTAGTTGGAATTGTAAATCATATATATAATATATATATATATATATATATATATATATATGTATTGATTGATTTGATGAACACAAAAGTTAATAAAATCTATTTTATTTTATTAAATAACATAAAAGGTGAGATGGCTTAGTGACTTAAAGTAGTGTTAAGAGATTTGACGCTATTATTAATTGATTTGGGTTCAAGGCATATTATAAGCATTAAGAAATTTTTTTTAATAAAAAACGTTTAACCAAGGGGTTTAATGGGTGGGATGGGTCGAAATGGGTTTAATGGGTTTGAGACTGGATGGATTTGGAATCAGGGCCTTTACGAAAGGAGACATATTGCATGATGCACCCTTGTAGGGACAAGTCCAACATTGAATTGTTGGCTGGCGTTCACCGATTCTTTAGTTGTTCTGAAGACATGCATAATTCCCCGTTTGGCCACCATGAGTATTTTAAGGATAAACTAACCTATTATACAAGAAAACCTTTCTTTTTCAAGAAGGTATTAAGTTGACCTGCTAAGAATGGCGCAAATTGGGGGAAAACTTTCCAGGGTTTCCAGCCAAACAGAGGAGAAGGACTATGTGAAATTTTGAGGCATAAAAATTCAACGGTATTTTTATAGGTTAGTATCTATTTATTAATTGAACTTTATGAGGCACCCTATTAGAATTGAAAAAAAGTTGAGTTTGAGTCCCTGCTATGAATCTCAAATTCAGTATTTGGCAAAATTAAAAAAAAAAAAGGCGAAGAAGATTTCCTTTGCCTTTAGCTTAAAAAAACAAGAAAGCCCTAACAGACAATGACTCTAGGAAAAAGATCAAGCACTTAAGGGTTTATAGCAGTCAAGGCACTAGAACGAAGGAAAAAGATTAAAGAGATGGTCTATGTTCTTTTTCCTTTTCTTCTTCTTTCCAGTCGTGAAACAACAAATAACTTTCTGCATCTGTGCTCTTAGGGCCTGAATGGTTCAATGTTTCTTCACTTGTTCTGATGGTGGGGTTGGTTCATGGTCGTGCTTAAAACCGAGGCACCGCAAGTCTGAATGTGACTCCATATGAGATGGATTGGCCTAGACCTAGAGAAAGGACGGAACAGTTCTACAAATTTGGGCCCCTTGGAAGGGGCTACTCCATTTCTCGTGTCTTTTATTCCGAGATAAACTTTTGAAAGGTGTATTCAGGTGGGTACCAATTGAGTTGATGCAAAATTGCATCTCTAGTCAGATAGCTTTTATAACGTTACAACTGGAGTACAATGGCACGCCGCATTGACCTGGAGGAATTCAATAATATCTCCATTCTCCAACTCTTCCTCTGATTCCCCTTTAGAAGACTTTATGAAAAAGAGCAAGTGGCAACGTGGTGTCTCATGGGCCATTGAATGCAACCCACTTGCTTCAGTATGGCTTTGTTATCTGCTATTGTTTCGTTGTAGGGTGGGAAGTACTAACTACATTTTCCTTTTTCTCTCGATGCATGACATGTGCAATTTCCACTTCGTATGTTTATGCTTCTAAGAGACTAGGACCATGATGATGGTTCATGTTTACGCTTTTATCCTGTAAGAGAGACCCAAGACCAGAAGTAAACTGATGAATCTCGATTTAGGCCACGTCAGTGGTTGACCAAGCACAAGAACCCAAGTTAACAAAATCGGCCCCATTATCTGGGTTGTGCATCTTATCCTAGTTTCAGAACATTGAATTCATCATGGGCATGGTCTATCTACATAGAAGCAACAATTGCTTTGGTCCCGTGTAGTGTAAAGAAGATGGCATTTCGTATACTGATAGTCGTATCTAAAAAAGTAAAAACACGTTAAGGCGTTGAATTTAAACAGCCTGTATTTCTGTTTATGCGTTATATTTTGTATAGACAATTCATGTAGTTGGGTTTGCTGAGTTGAATTGATGAGTAGTCTCTAACTCTGTATTGACATTACCATCCTTCAGTTTGGCCGAAAGAAATAAAATAAACTGCAATAGCCGTGGTCTTTTTTTTATTTTTTATTTGTAGTTTACAATATCCGTGGTCAACGGAAGAAACGTGGATGAACCCATTTAAAAGTATAACAAATTGCCCCTTTTCTGGGGTGGGGGCCCCACAAACTGACCCTTTCTGCTAGGCAGCATCCCCCTGAGTTGACCAAGCACAATTTGTCTATTTGGATCTTGAATTTTCGATATTGAAGGTGAAGAGGCCATGCTCCATTGATGCTACATCCAACAAATTTAACATTGATGAGGGCGGATTTGGCCCTCCAATGATATTGTGACACATGGTACCTCGGAACAATTAGGTGACACCCGGAACCATTTTGGTAACAATTTTCCTTAGCTAAGTTGATGGTGTCCCACGTAGCAGCCCAGGTGTGGCCTGGCGGACTAGCCCTAGCACGGCCTGCCAGCGTAGCACAGGCATGACCTGGCGGCATGGCCCTAGCGTGAGTTGGCAGCCTAGCATATGCATGACCTGGCAGCCTGGCACAGGCATCGACCAGGCAGCCTAGCACAAGCGTGACCTGGTGACCTAGCACATGCGCCGACCTAGTGACTTGCAAGATGTGCTCGCCGACGAATTCGGCATGCATATCCAAACACTCCCACGATCCTTGGAAGCTGGCCCATGTGTTAAACGATCTGGAGGGTGGTCAACGTGCATGGCAGTTACCTCCAGGAATCTCGAACCACTTAGACGACCTCACAGAAATCGCGGATATGGTGCGTGAAGCCCATGTCAAACAATGCCTATATAAAGGCACCAACCCCATAAGCAACTAACCAAATTCTAGCTCTCATACTTTGTGATTTTTAACTCATAGTCTACTATGAAAGTACTGACTTAAGCATCGGAGCGACCTCGTCGGGTTAGCTACCCCGGGTCCTCTGACATTTGGTTCCTTGCAGGTCTCTAAATAGCAATGAAGCTCATCAATCCAGCTCGCCAGCTGGGCAACTGGGCACCTCACAGACAGCTCGGCACCTAGGCAGCTCAGCACCTCACAGGCAGCCCTACACCTGGTCAGCTCGGCACCTCACAGGCAACTTTGCACCTAGTCAGCCCGGTGCCTCACGAGCAGCTCGCCACCTGGTCAGCCCTGCACCTAGTCAGCCCGGCGCCTCACAGGCAGCTTTCCACCTAGTCAGCCTAGCACCTCACAGGCAACTCGACACCTAGGCAGATCCACTTCGGCCTCTGAGTCATCGGCCACTTGGAAGCAGACCAAATGACGAGGTACTTAGCCAAAAAACTGATACATGACCAAAAATTGATACATCAATTAGCGTCGTCTGTGGGAAACGCTATAAAAAGCTAAGTTCTCATCCTCCGAACTCTTCTTCCAGAAAGCTAAGTTCTCACCTTTTAGAAACTAAAAGCTCTCACTTTCTAGTTTCCATTTTTTATGAGCTTAAAGACTATGCAGGAAGTTGATGGCTAACAGACTAAGCAGCTCTACCAACTTTATTTCAACTCGGATAAAGCCTCATCAGTCCTCTTCGCGAGGTACCCTCTACAAAGATAAGCTATTTGTGGCTTCGACGAGAGTAGGCGGCCAACAGACTGACACCCCTACCAGTCGAGCCTTCCAAGGCTCTCGTGCGAGCTGGTGACCTAAAGTCAGTAGTGTTGCTCTCGTAGGTCGAACTCGTACTAGCTTCTTGTAGGAGTGGGTAACTGACGTCACTAGTGAGGCTGATGCAGCGCAGCCGTAGCTCTAAGGAGCCGACCTGGTGCGGCATGGCACAAATGCGGCCCGACGACCTGGCCCTAGCGTGACCTACCGGCCTGGCCCAAGCGCAAAGTGGCGAACTGATAAAAGACCTCGACACTACGATAAGTCCTAGTCGCCCCCTTAGCATGGGCATACAAGTCCCAATCGCCTCTTCGGCATGGGCAAAATCAAGGAGCGGATTGTGAGTCGCTCCCAGAGCCTAAGAAATTGAAATGACACTTACGAGCTCATCGAATTATTCGTTCTAGGCCAAAAGGAGAAATCTACTCCCTTCGTCGAGTTACTTTCGGCTCGGGAGAGGGGGGGAAATTATGAGTGCGGATGCCCTTCAATGATATTGTGGCACATGGCACCTCGGAACAAATAGATGACACTCGGAACCACTTTGGCAATAACTTGCCTTAGCCAAGTTGATGGTCTCCCACCTGGCGGCCCAGGCGCGGCCTAGCGGCCTGGCCTTAGCGTGAGCTGGGAGCCTAGCACAAGCACGACCTGGCGGCCTGGCACAGGCACCAACTTGTAGCCTGTCACATGCGCGACCTGGCGACCTAGCACATGCGCCGACCTGGCGACTTGCAAGACGTGCTCGCTGACGAATTCGGCATGCATATCCAAACACTCCCACAATCCTTAGAAGTTGGCCCACGTGCAGAACGATCTGGAGGGTGGTCAACATGCATGGCAGTTACCTCCAGGAATCTCGAACCACTTAGACGACCTCGCAGAAATCTCGGATATGGTGCGTGAAGCCCATGCCAAACAATGCCTATATAAAGGCACCAACACCAAAAGCAAGTAAGCAAATTCTAGATCTCATACTTTGTGATTTTTAGCTCGCAGTATACTATGAGAGTACTGACTTAAGCATCGGAGTGACCTCGTTAGGTTAGTCACCCTAGGTCCTCTGACATTTGGTTCCTTGCAGGTCTATAAAGAGCAACGAAGCTCATCAATCCAGCTCGCCAGCTGAGCAGCTGGGCACCTCACAGGCAACCTGGCACCTAGGCAGCTCAACACCTCACAGGCAGCCCTACACCTGGTCAGCTCAGCACCTCACAGGCAACCTTACACATGGTCAGCCCGGCGCCTCACAGGCAGCTCGCCACTTGATCAGCTCAGCACCTCACAGGTAGCTCGGCACCTAGGCAGCTCCACTTCGGCCTCTGAATCATCGGCCACTTGGAAGCAGATCAAATGACGAAATAGTTAGCCAAAAAAATGATAGATGACCAAAAATTGATACATCAAACATTATCATCATCCAGCCATTATAACAAGATGGTATCTCTTGTTGTTTTGTTTCTTTTTTGCAAGTTTTAGTATTTTTTATAATTCGTATTTTATTTCTTGTTCTGTTACTTTTTTTTATTCTGTAATAGTGTAATTTACTAATTTAGAACCACATGAGAATCATTTTGAACTGTTGGCATGGTGCTGGAACATAAAATTTTAAGATGGATCTTGGTCGCAAATGAAGGGTCAAGGCGCTAAAAAGTGTCGTGTCACTTCCCCAAAGTACAGGATACCAGCTTGACATTTGTCCCTTTTTTCATAGTCCTGCTGTCCTCTAACAAACCAGAAACACAATTGTGACACACACCGACGCATCCTCAGCAGATTAACATTCCCAGTCAAAGCCATCTTGGCAAGAACGTGAGCTACTTTAGGTCTGATATTCCGGTTCTCCAACAAATGGCCTTGCACTAAAAAAAAATGAAAAACAAATGGCCTTGCACTCGCATTCCGCCACGGCAGGCAACCTCATTTGGTACAAGTTAACGGCGCCCAACTGCCCAAGGCTCAGGCAATTACGCGCCTCTGTTCCCTTAGGTCTGATATTTCAGATGAATTGTTAGAGTTGAACATACATTTTATCTTGCCATGGGGACCCGAGCCAGAAATTACGCGTCTTGTGGCGTGGCCCCACAACCATCTCCCAATCCGACATTTTATAGTACATTCGCAAGCAAACGGTACCTTGCTTACTGATTGCTCCACATAACATTTCGATTCCATGGTATGTCTGGAATTTCTTTTTTATATTTTATTCTCCTTTAGACTTCCATTGAATAACTGTCGCTGTCTCTCATCACATGCCATGCTCTCAATCGGAGCTAGGATTAACCTAATCTCGACTCTATCCATCGTATTCTTTCTATTTTTATCAATAAATAAATACATTTCAGGTCTATTAGAGATGAGACCTAACTACCTCACTTCATATTAACCCCACTCCCCTCCAAGTGTTTGTCAATTTAACGAAAAGAAAGTGGACGTGAATTAGGAGGCTACCTTAGCTTACAGTGGGCAGTCGGCCAGTGGAATCATATCTTTATCGCAACCCAGAAGTCACATCCCCGACTCCCCACCCCCTCTGTATTAGAAAGGTCGTCTTAATGAATTTAAGAAATTAAGTTTGTGATAAGCTCCCCAGTTTTGGACTCTAGTCCATTCGGGAAAGACAAAACATACTTGATTCATCGTATTAGGGCCCTGACCAGCTGAGGACTGACCCTAAAAGAACGAAAAGGAAACAGAAACATAATAACAACGTATTTAGACATAGCGTGACACAAGTTTATCCATCAGGCATCCACTCCCCACGCGGTCTCATAATGGTGCATGGCTCTTCCCCTAAGGGAGAGGCAACTTGGTTGGGTCATATTATTATGTTGCATGCGTTAATGTATCCAAGGCAGCCGACATGCATGCATAATCGAATATATATATGCAGAATAAGCATGTAAAGGAAAGGAAATGATCCAGTTTTTTAACTGATTAATCTGTCTCTGCTGCCCTCCGATCAGATGCCTAGGTTGTGCATCATAATACATATCTCCCATAAAGAGAAACGATATGAACCATGCATGCCATGTCATGTCATGATCATGTGTCCTTTCAAGAATTGAGGGTTGAATTGCCAACAGACAAACCAACGGCAAGATCATGATCTCCTTCCCAAGTGCCTTATCAACTGAAGGAAATTGAATGGTTAAAGCCTAGAAATGAGGATATGCCCTTTGACTTTGCACAGTAGTCTATCATAGTCAACCCCTCCTCGAAAAAATAAAACAATACATACATAATAATTAAGTAAGAAAAATACTAAATAAAGTATTTATGCTATTCTCCAAAAAATTGCTCTACGTGGCAACAAACAATTCGGTAGAGGAGACAGACACGTGGGCCCACACAATTATTTATGCTGTCTCAGACCCAACAGCCATAATGTTTGGCCCAGTCATGCAGCATTTTGCATTCCGGAACTTGACCAGTCTATAGCTTCTTTGGTTTTCACCATTCGCCCTTAATTGTAGCTAGAGTGATCCAAAACCATTGAATCAGTGAAGGCCGGTGTCAAGTGGGCTAATGGGTGCTGATCGCATTCCAGTTGAACAATAAAGAACCAAAACCCAAATAGTCGTGACATCAGGGGTCCACCTTTTTTGTCCTCCTGTGGCTGCATGTGTATTTGCTGTTTGTTGAATAGGAATCGGAACTTTTCAGCTATGTAAAAGCATATGATATCTCAATTCAAAAAGCAAAGGCCTACGTAGCTTAGTTACATGCACATAAGTCCGTCCCGGTTCGGTGGTTTTGGAGGGCTTGAATCGAACATGTGCTGTACTGCTGTGTGTCGTCCGCCGGAGAAAACGACATCGTCCACATCGAGAGACCACGAATTCCCCCCCGACTTCTTGTTTAAATAAAAGACTTGAGGCTACATAGATGAGATCATGCCCTACATAATTGCCAAATTTCCATCCCCGGTTTCTCAAACCCGGGTGGGTGACCTTCAGTTTGTCATCCCTTTCACTTGCCTTTCTTAGGCTTGTTGGTTCATTAGCATGTTATCATTCATCAGGTGATGAAAAACGGGGTTTCATTTGGTTGGGCCCTCCCCGCATGGCCGCATGCATGGCAGATGGTGCACAAACTGCACATGGTGGATGGTGCCAAGTTGCCAATTAGGTAGTCGGTAGGGTGCAAGTTGAATAGATTAGGGTTGAGATTTTTGTTAAAATTTTAATGCATCTAATTCAAAAATCCAAACCCAAAACACAATAAAATGTCAACTGATATTGGGTAAGGTTTCTGGTTAATGTAAGCTAGGATCAAAATTTTTATACGACACATCTCGTATCAAGTATATCATATCGTATCGACGCCACATCGGTGAGTGAGAAACCAATTTATTTTGCTATTTAGTTGGATAATTTATAAGAAATTGATAAATCGGGTAAAAATCAATTACTATAATCAGACTAAAAAGAGAAATCAGGAAAAAAAATGATATTCCTCTTTTTTTGGCCCAATTATTTTTGGATGATGTAACATCATAGATAGGAAAAAAAATTTCGTAAACACAAAAATCACATATTTACGACCAAACAAATTGGTAGCATATTTACGAGAGATGACGATAGTGGTACCAAATTTATAATTTCTTTAATTTTGATGATGGTGGATTTGGCCCTCCAGTGACACTTTGACACCTGGCATCTCGTGACAACTAGGTGCAGAGTAATGACAATTAGGCAGCTCACCACAAGCAATTCGTCACTAGGCAGTTCGCCATCATACATTTCACAAGCAACTCGTCACTTTGTGACGGTTCAACACAGACTTAGCCTTGCCTACGCTTGGCAGGTTTACGTTAAGGACACCACCGTCATTTTCGCCTGTAAGATTTTTGGGAGAACTGATGTCATCTTCAGGCAGACCACTAAAAGCTTAACGTACTCTTTGAGGAGGGGTGGTCGACCTCCTTGGGTGCCTAACCTTGGCACTCCTAAACCTTCATCTCCTTGCGGGGCGGCCCTGGTTAACGGCTAGCATGGCTACCAGGGTTCCTCATGGGCGCACACTTGCTCATGAGGACAGTGTTGGACCGGCACTGCGCTACCGATACTCAAGGGAGGCTTGGCATGCGGGCCTGGCTCAAGCATGACCCTTCACCACACCAGTCCCTTGCCCAAGCTGAGTGAGCTACCCCGTTGCTTCTAGCGCACGGGTGTGTTCCGGCCCAAGCGGTTGCCTATCATCATGGCACACAGGTGCCTATCATCATCGGCATACAGAAGACCCATCACATCGGTGCCAAGTCACCTCATCGGTGCATGGTCGCCTTGCATTATGGCTGTCCCCCTTTAGCACGTAAGCGGTGCCTCCCATGGACTGGTCTGAGCCAGGAGAGTGCCCCGGCCATTGGACTTGAGGTCATGATCTAGCGCTATTGACTTTGGTGGAGCCATCCCTTTGGGCAACTCCTAGCCTCTATGCGTATAAAGGCTTGTCCTGGCTTGCCTTGGCCAGGACGCCACACAGGTTTCTTCCGCTGTAGAGCTAGCATGCCTTGACAGTTGGTATCAGAGCGAGCTAGCCAGTCGCAGCCGCAATTGGTTTTCAGCAGATTAGCCTAGAGCCAGTTGAAGCGGTCATTTCGACAAGCAACATTTTGTGGGGTGAGGTCCCTAGGC
Source organism: Nelumbo lutea (assembly GCF_056320005.1). Lineage (NCBI taxonomy): Eukaryota > Viridiplantae > Streptophyta > Magnoliopsida > Proteales > Nelumbonaceae > Nelumbo > Nelumbo lutea. The sequence goes on from NC_142685.1 coordinate 46,895,895, forward strand.
ACTTCCACCCAGGATCAAGTAGAATTCAGATCAGGCCTAGTAAGAGGCCATTCATTGTTCGTGTCCCCATTCCAATGACACTAAAACAGCTTCTCTTGCGGGGGCAGACGCATTGGTTGTTGTCCTCATGCGTGGGCAGACGCGTGAGCCTTGATAGGAATGTGGGTACACCGTCCGAGCAGATTGTTTATCAGGCCTAACAAGAGGCCATTCAATGTTCGCATTCCCATTCCAATGACCCTAAAACAGCTTACCTTGCGGATGCAGACGCATTGGTTGTTGTCCTCATGCGGGGGCAGACGCGTCGGCCTTGTTAGGAATGTGGTTTTGCTAGCCGTTGGAGCATGGCAGCCCTACACTGGCAAAGTATCAGGTGGACATGCTCAATTTTCAGGTTGATCACTTGCAGCAGCAGAAGCTTATCACTAGGCGAGTGCATGTTCGGCAACTCATGGGTAAAAGTTGCCACACTCGCGTTTGAAGTGGTCAGATCTCCTTGAGGCAGTAGTAGTGGGGCCCCTCGAAGTGAAGATGTAGCCCGAATTGGCGAGGTGAAGCATAGTTTCAAGGGCCTAGAGAGCATATGCCATGGCTAGGTTTGAGTAACCCGAATCGGCGAGGTGAAGTCTACAGGCCAGCATGGTGAAAGGGTACCTAGGTCATCGCCAACATGAGGAGTAGACCTATCAGTGTGTTCGGTAGCATCACTGAAAAGCTACCAAGAAGACGGTTGAGCCTTGAGGTAAGATGATATATGGGGCGGACCTCCGCGAAGCACCACACATATTTCTTCGAGGGCCCTTCTTTCACAATTCAACGGCATAGCAATTGCTCGGTTTGAGTAACCTCAACAGTGGGGGTGAAGTCCAGGCAGGCCGGCATGGTGAAGTGGTTCCGTCCCCATAAATGGACACCAACATAGGCAAGACCCGGGTTGGCCAGGCAAGCCCTGAAACTGGTAGAAGAGTGGATGGCACGGAACTCAAACGCCCATTCACGGAAGGAGTCATTGTCGAGAACGACAATGAATTGTGTGGGGGAGCCTGTGACGATTCAACACAGGCTTAGCCTTGCTTACGCTTGGCAGGGTTACGTTAGGGACATCACTGTCATTTTTGCCTGTAAGATTTTTGGGAGAACTGATGTCATCTTCAAGCAGACCACCAAAAGCTTAACGTACTCTTTGAGGAGGGGTGGTCGACCTCCTTGGGTGCCTAACCTTGGCACTCCTAGACCTTCATCCCCTTGCGGGGCGGCCTTGGTTAATGACTAGCATGGCTACTAGGGTTCCTCATAGGCGCACACTTGCTCATGGGGACAGTATTGGACCGACACTACGCTACCGATACTCAAGGGAGGCTTGACATGTGGGCCTGGCTCAAGCATGACCCTTCACCACGCCAGCCCCTTGCCCAAGCTGAGTGAGCTACCTCGTTGCCTCTAACGCACGGGTGTGTTCCGGCCCAAGTGGTTGCCTACCATCATGGCACACAGGTGCCTGTCATCATCGGCATACAGGAGACCCATCACATCGGTGTCAAGTCACCTCATCGGCGCATGGTCGCCTTGCATTATGGTTGTCCCCCTTTAGCACGTAAGTGGCGCTTTCCATGGACCGGTCTGAGCCAGGAGAGTGCCCCGGCCATTGGACTTGAGGTCATGATCCAATGCTACTGACTTTGGTGGAGCCATCCCTTTGGGCAACTCCTAGCCTCTATGCGTATAAAGGCTTGTCCTGGCCTACCTTGGCCAGGATGCAGCACGGGTTTCTTCCGCTGTAGAACTACCCCCGTGACAACTAGGCAGCTCACCACCATGCGGTACTTCACAGGCAGCTCGCCACCATGTAGCCTGACAACTTAGACAACTTGGCACTACACAGGCAGCTCACCACTTACGGGCATCTCACCTCCTAGTCAGACCGACCACTGCATGACAACCCCGAGGAGCTCACCATCGTACCCTGCGTTTTACGGGATTGTGACTTATAACGGCTATATTAACTCACCCACTCCCTGATTTAGGCGGAAATGGGCAACCTTACCAGTTAGTGGCTTTATCCCCACCTAACATGAAAGCAGGTCCCATCACAGCGGGAATCCAGGAACTGCTCCACCAAACCCATGAGGACTCCAGTATATAAAGGCCTCACCCCCCTAGGGCAGGAGGAGATGGTAACCCCTGCTCTCTAGATCTCTCATTCTCTAATATCATTCTCAGCTCGCTACTAAGTGCTGACTTAGCCATCGGAGTGACCTCGTCGGATAAATACCCCTGGGTTCTCTGATTCAGTTCATGCAGGTCTCTCAGTTCCCGCCGTCTACAGAGATGAGCAAATCATCTTCAGCAAGAAGTAGTCGGTTCAGTTCCCGTTGTTGCTGGTAACCAGATCACCTCCTGCATGGAGCACCTGGGTTGTACTACACTAGGGAGCTCTACTTCAGCCCCTGAATCGTCGGCCACTTTCAAACTAACTAGATGAGGATGTAGTTAGCCAAAGAAAAATGATAAGTAACTAGAATCGGTTACATCAAATTTCTTATAAAATCATCAAATTTAAAAATGAGTGATTTATGAAAATTTTCATTAGAAAAATCAGCGTGTATCCCAAGCATCACCATGATTTAGGGATCCCATCTGATCTAAGAACCCATGGATATGATGGGACCAACCAAGGGGTCGATGTTGCTCCCATGCGTGCCACATACTCTACGTGACGTCGTGACAAATGTCCATCAAAATTCGCAATTTCATATAATACAGGTCCGTCCCACTCGATTAAGACGACCGTTTTTTCAGTTTTAGTTTGTTATCTAATGCCTACCTGTCAATCGCTGTATTGGCACGATCCTTCAATAAGGGAACTCTTACTTGTACACGTCGAATTGCCAACCATCACACTCGATCTCTTTTCGTTTCGTGTTCGTTTTGCATTCAAGGAACTGTCCCAACTCCCAAGTCCCCAACTTATCCATTTCAGACCTCTCGGTTCGTCTTTTCGTATCATAGTATGCCATCACTGAACAACGTTTGTGAGCATGGATAAACTTTTATCAGACGTGGCGCTACCGCTGACTCAGGATGAGAGAATTGAGACCTACCGTGTCACAAATAAGTTGAGAGAGAGAGAGAAAAAAAAAAGAATATAGGTTTGAGTATCCAAGTGAACAATTATACTGGGTGGATTCCAATTTCCAGGGAATATTAGAGAAAGAATGTTGAAATGCTGCAGGGAAAACATGGTCATATCGTGGCAACTGCATGTTAGTTGCTGAATTTTTTATGTATAAAATTCATTGAAATTTATACATTTTCTCATGGAGGGCGGTTGCATAGTGCCCCGGTTCCCCTAAATAAACCGTGAGACCATTTTTGTTTTCTTTTCAGGCAATCCAATTCGAATCAGTTTATTTATATTATATATAAATAAAAAATTAACCACAAACAATAATTTGGTGCAATGAGAGATGCCTCTAGAGTCTAGACCCGAGCGGCGGAGCGGAATATTCTCATTTCTCATCCCCAATTTCTAGGCTGCTGTGACCACGCGCCCAAATACACTGTATCTGTATGTATTAATTAGTGTATGGTTTCAACGGTTGAGATGTGTGATGTGTCCCACCCTAAGGATAATTATAGACCATAACCCTCCCCGCCTAATTAAGACTTATACGTCACCTCCAAATTCCAATCTCAGAATAATTTCACAATTTTATTTTACAACCAAAAAAGTGTAATAGAAGGGCCCCCTGAACTTCCCATCCCAACTGGCCAGTGCCCACCCCTTGTATAAATACTTTCCCGGTCTCAATTCAAATCCACAACAAAACATTCTCACTTTCTATTTCTTTGCTCGCTCTCTCTCTCTCTCTCTTTAGAATGGAAAAGAAACAGCAGCAGCAGCTTCGATGGATCAGAGGGAATTGCATAGGAAAAGGTTCGTTTGGGACCGTCAGTCTCGCAGAGTCCGACGGTCGACCTTTTGCAGTGAAGTCCGTCAATCCGAATTCGTCCATCCCTTTTCAACACGAATCTTTGGAGAACGAGATTAGAATTCTCAAGTCTCTATCTTCGCCTTACGTGGTGGAGTACCTCGGCGACGACATAACACACGAGACCGCCACTACATCGTATCGGAATCTGCACATGGAATATTTACCCGGAGGTACCATTGCTGACTTGGCCACCCAGTTTGGCGGGAAAGGTTTGGAGGAACGCATTGTACGGTCCTACACTTGGTGCATCGTCTCTGCTTTGAGCTATGTGCACTCCAGGGGCATCGTCCACTGCGACGTCAAGGGCAGGAATGTTCTGGTGGATTCCGCCCTCGGCGTCGCAAAGCTTGCTGATTTTGGCTCCGCCAAGCGGGTCTCCATCGGAGACGCCGATTCCAAGGACGAAGGGTTGATCTTGCCTCGAGGGAGCCCGCTCTGGATGGCGCCAGAGGTAATTCGCCGGGAGCGGCAGGGTCCGGAAGCTGACGTCTGGTCGTTGGGTTGCACGATTATCGAGATGATCACGGGTAAGCCGGCGTGGGCAGATTGTGGAGATGCCGCGGCAACGATGTTTAGGATCGGTTTCTCCGATGAATTGCCGGAGGCTCCAGCTCAATTGTCAGAATTGGGTCGCGATTTCCTTAGTAAATGCCTGAAGAGGGAACCAAGCGAAAGGTGGAGTTGCGAGCAGCTTTTACGCCACCCATTCGTATCGGCCGGTACCATTACGGAACCATCGCCACGGTGCGTATTAGATTGGTCTAGTTCGGAATTTTGCGACGACGGAGACGAAGATGAAGTACTACAGGAAGAAGAAGAAGAGGCAGAAATCGGTAACAATTGTGTTTCGCACGACTCAGTTTCTGCGAGAGAGAGGATTAGGGAATTAGCTACTGATAGGAGAGTACTTTGGGAATCGGATGGTTGGGAGGTGGTGAGAAGGCCGGGTTCGGTTTGTGACAGGGGAAGAGGTGGGTGTGGTGGTGGTGGTGGAGAGGGAAGAGAAGGGACAAGTTCGGAATACTCGGATTTGATTGAAAACAGGGAGAAAAGAACAGGAGCAAGTTCAGAATCTGGGAAGTTGATGAGTGGTGGAGAAGAAATTGAAGGGACATGCTCGGAATATTTGAATTCTATTGTAAGTTGCTTTAGAGTTGGAGGGGAGTGGCCATGTCTCGTAATTACCTGCTGTGGTAGTAGTTACAGCAGCAGCAGCAGTTATGGTTACAGAGATGGTTCGAGTTGTCAGCATGGCTTGCAAGGGGAAAAGATGGGCTTTTACTTTTACAGTTGGTGTAAATTATTGCTATCTTTGTTGAGTCACATAATGAAAATTCAGATTCCAGTTAATATGATTTTTATTTTTGGTTCCAGTTCAAAAAACCATAACTTCACAATCTCTCTCTCTCTTGACTTCTTGATATATATATATATATATATATAAGTGTTTGGAATGGCAGAGAGCGTAGTGGAAGTGGAACACGCAACGAACCACAAAAGAGTGTAGAGTTATAAAGCTAAGATGTTAGGATGAGTTAACCACTTGAGCGAAGGGGATTCCGGATTCGTATAATGATGGATGAGTAAGACTGTCCTCCAGAGGTGCCTCTCCGAAAATGGACCACCACCACCAGGCATCGCCCTTGTGAATTATTGACCTGATATCCCATGCACCAGAAACCGGCCAAACCTTTTTTTAGGAGGTTTTTGTAAGGATCTGATTCAGGTTCAGCAGTGCAGACAACGTTTTGAAAGCCGGACCAGACCTATATAATATACCCCGTCAGACGTCACTCCGTCAGCTCTCTCATTCATCTGTCTCGTAGTTCAACCAAAACGGTTCGTCCACTGGTAACAAACAAGCAAACCAGATACCCGGAACCCGATCAATTGCCCTGTCATCGGTTCAACCAGTTTGGGTCAATAATGATTTGATGGGACAGTTGATTCCAAATGAATTTAAAAGTATAAAATTTTGGTTGGGTCTCAACAGTGTATGACACTATATTGTATGCTAGCTTAGGTTGGGTTGGTTAGTCGAGCTCTAGTTGGACGCCAAACCCAGCCCACTTGATTTCCACCTTGATTATTAATTGATCTGCAAGGGTATGGGACCAATTATTTAAGCAGCAGTAGACCCAATAGTCTTGAAGCTCTCGGGAGTTGGGAGCTTATCCTTATATTCTTATCTAAGTTTCTAACTAGCTTTGTGTTCCTAATTGCCCTCTATCCTTTTCTTTCTGGTTTTTTATCTTTTAAATTATAAACCTTCTGCGATTGTTTCAAATTTACCTATCAAAAGATTGTTTCAAATTTGGAACCAATTAAGATTCCACAAGTGCCATGAATGTGGTTAGTAAACATGAGATCTGCCAAATCATATCCTGTCGGTGCCGATTCTCATACATTATCAATATTATTATTTTCATTGTCATTATTTTGATTTGCAAGAATCCGGTGCTGCTTCATTTCCATGTTCTAAAATCTTTAAATTAAATCTAAATAATTAAATAAGGCGGTGTTCAACAACATCGCTGATTTTGTTTTTTAAATAAAAATAATTGCCGCATCATAAAAAACAATATGCTAGATGGATATCCACCCATACGTGAAATTGGGAAGGCAACTTATCACCTCTACTCGTCTTTGAGTTTTTTTTTTTTTTTTTTTGTTGAAAAATAAATTTAGAGCAGTGATGGGATTTGGGATTTTACATTGAATATGGCAGATATGGTATTAAGCTAAACCGGCCAACCTTTCTTAAACTTTATATTGTAGGAAGGCATATGAAATTACGTAATAATTCATGTGTTCAATTTAATAATATTATTTCAAAAGTAATAAGAGATTACATGCAGGTTTGGACCAACTCACTCCACTCTCAAATGCAATAAGAGTAGGGTTAAGGATGATTTTACATTTAATGTGTGGAAAGGGTTTAGATTCTAAGCACCAATCTACTACAAGTTTTTTGGGAAGAGTATAGTTTGGGAAGAGTATAGGTTGAGAGGTGAGAGGTATAGGAAGTTAGATAGGATTCAAAATTTACAAAACCCTCTTCAAACTTGTTCCGTTATCATCATCCTTTTGCAAACATGCAAACTAATGGGATGGTTCCATGCCAACCAATATATCTCACAAGAGTTCAACATTATACTTGAAAATACTTATAACCAATCAAATGCTGTCATTATTGGTAACAAGTAATTACTGGTTAATTATCAAAATCATTGGGGTTTATTGGTCAAAGCCACTCTCATACCATTAGACCTGTTCATAGGCCGGGTAGCCCGATGGCTCGGCCCAGCCCAGCCCGTTATAAGTCGGGCTTGGTCATAACTTTAGGCCTATAGGTTCGGGCTCGGGCCTAAAGCACCTAGCCTGGCATTTTTTCAGGTCAGGCTTGGGCTTTCTCAAAAAATCTCGACCCGAGCCCAACATGATATTATATATTAAATAATAAAAAAATATATTTTATTAATAAAAAATATATATACAATATTTTTTGTTCTTCTTCTCTTTTTTTTCAAGTAATAATGAGATGTTTATTGTTTTTTATTTTTGAAGGTTTTTTATATAAATAAAACACTTTTATTGAATAAAAAAGAAAAAAAATCTATTTTCAAATTTTTGGCCATACTCGGACTTCGGGCTTTATATAAGGGTCAAACTCAGGCTCAAGACCTAGGGCCGATGGTCGGACCAGGCTCAGACTCGGGCCTGAATATATTCAGTTGATACATAGTCAAAGCCCGGCCCATGAACAGATCTACGTACCATGTATTTCCTTCCACCTATCTCTTACAAAAAATAAAACCAACCAAGTGACCGTTTGATCGGACTGGTCCTTAAATTGGTCGTGGATGGCTTGATGTAGAATGCTCGGGTAAATGTATAGACAATTAGATGGATTAATTAATAATAACAAAATCTGAAGCTGCAGCATATATCAATCAAGGATTTTGCCAAGTCATCCCACAAAAATTAAAAAATAAAAGGACTCAATCGAAATGGTCGAAGCAATCCACATTTAGCCAGGACCCGGTGGTAGGTAGTGCGGGGCACCCACTGATTTAAGGTTGCAACATTCCCTTGCGAATTGCAATTCCTATTCAAGGTTTAAAATATCGATATAGGCCAATATGCAATAGGGGTGTATTTGCTTACATCAATGATCGTTTCTCTTTTTTTTTTAGTTTTTTTAATCTAGTTTAGAGGAATCAGTTTAAGATTCGTCTATTCCCTGAACCAGGTCAAACCCCAAAAACACCCATTATAAGGTGTATTGTGAACCTCACTCCTACTCCTAGTGTGAAAAAAGAGATTGAAATTCGATTTCATATTTCTTATTCACAATTATGGTCTTCACAGCCCTTTCGGTTATGCATGGGAAATATCATGAATGAAAATATTCAAACATGAAAATGTCCTAATGCATGGCTTCAAATGTTGTGAGGACAGTGTGAAAACAAATTTTATAAGAACAAAACCACATCCTTTGGAATTCAATCTTGAACCTTAAACATGGGAGGATGAAAAGACTAGGAGAGCAATATGCCATGTCTAATTGTCTTTCCATGTACTGGGCTACCCCATAATAATTTTTTACCATCAAATCAATCCATGAATTTTGATAAATAACTTTTGATTGATTACCTCATTTGTAATACCAGTTGATTGGTAAGGGATAGACCCAATACAGGTTTCTGAATTCCACATTTGTCTGACTGTGAATTGAAATCAATTCCGAATTAACACTCACTCACCCCAACTGTATTTTAGGCCTAAAAATTCTGACTCATGACTGAACCATTATTCTCCCTTTTTTTATTAGATATCATGTATATCAGCGGCATCCTAAGAAAAAAAGCCCCAACAGTCACTTTTGAATCCACTCACTAAGATCCAAATTTACTGAAGGGGAAAAAAGATTAAGCAACAGACCCAACGGCTATATTATTATATAGGGTAAAATATAAAAACCTCCCGGTTTTATTTTAACAAAATTCTCTCTTATAATTTTGAAATAAAATAAAAACCCTAGTTACCTCCCTTTGATAAGTGTTAAGATAATACATTAATTTTTCAAAATATCCATGTTACCCTTACGCATATTAATCATAAAAAATAAATTATTAAAATATCCAAACAGAGTTTTTATCTTCTAACTATAAAAGCTCCTTGAGTCAAATCCACAAGAGAATAATTTTATCTGTAAATTCGTCAAGAGCGAAGCCATCTTCAAGGTCAAATTTAACATTTGATTTATGTACAAAGATGGACTAACAAATAATAAGGATAATTTCATAAATTCTGAGTTTCTTTTATTATAGGTCATGAGGGCGGACTTGGCCCTCCCATGATATTGCAATACATGGCACCTCAGAACAAATAGGTGACACTCGAAACCAATTTGGCAACAAATTGTCTTAGTCAAATTGATGATGTCCCACCTGCCAGCCTAGCATAGGCACGACCTGGCATAGGTGCGACCTGGTGGCCTGGCACAGGCGCCGACCTAGCAGCCTGGCCCAGGTGCGACCTGGCAACCTGGCACAGGCACCAACCTGGTGACCTAGCACATGCGCCGACCTAGCGACTTGCAAGACATGCTCGCTAACGAATTCAGCATGCATATCCAAACACTCCCACGATCCTTGGAATTTGGCCCACATGCCGAAAGATTCAAAGGGTGGTCAACGTGCATGGCGGTTACCTTAGGGAATCTTGGACCACTTAGACGATTTCTCGAAAATCTCGGATATGATGTGTGAAGCCCACGCCAAACAATGCTTATATAAAGGCACCAACCCCAATGACATGAGGGGGCAAATAAACATATTCTAGCTCTCATACTTTATGAATTTTAGCTCGTAGTCTACTATGAGAATACTGACTTAAGCATCGGAGCAACCTCGCCGGGTTAGCCACCCCGGGTCCTTTGACATTGATTCCTTGCAGGTCTCTGAAAATTGACAAAACTCAACAATCAATCCAACTCGTCACCTAATAGGCAGCCCGGCCCCCTAGTCAGCTTGGCAACTAATAGGCAACTCGGCCCTCTGGTCAACTCGGCACCTAACTTGCCTAGCTCAGCACTCTGGTCAGCTCGTCACCTAACCTGCCTAGTTCGGCCCAATTAATTCATCACCTAACCTGTCCAACTCGGGCCCAGTTAACTCAGCACCTAATCTCTCCCAGCTTTGACCAAATGACAAGGTACTTAGCACAAAAATAATTGTTAAAAATAAAATTTGATTCATCAATAGGTCAATGGCAGAATTATGGCAAAACTCTAGGAGAGGTTTCTCTTAAAATGAAACCTCAGGAGATGTTTTTATGATTGTCCGAAAACTAAGAAAGGATATTTCTATATTTTACCCTGTTAAATACAACGCTGAAACACATAAAGCTTAAGTTTCCCCAAAGTAAAAGATAGAGAAACTTTTATAAACCTTGTATAAGTTTCTCAGGTTTTTTCCTTCTTTTCCCTACGTTTGTTTGAGGTGTAAATTCATTTTTACACCGATGAAAAAGATAGTGCCAGTTCAATGATCGATGGAAAATAGAAGTAGGTGGATTTGAATTTTTATGCCGATAACGTTTAGTTGTCACGGTATAAATAGCTCTCCTTTACGAGATTAAATAAGAAGAATAAGGGTATTCGATTTTACTTGAGAGAGATTTACAAAATTAAAATAAAAAACCATTTGATTAAAGGAGAGATTTACAAAATTAAAAAGCTATTTGATTCTGAAGGAAAAAAAAAAAAAAAAAAAGCTATTTGACTAAAGGTGAACAAACGCACCAGACAAAAATAAGGGAATTTCGCATAAAAACTGGGTCTCAACGGAGCAACAGCCGCTGCTGAAAACGACTAGTTCAGGGAAGTGTTCGCCTGTAAGAGACGAGGGTTGGGTCTCACTGCTCAAGGAGATTCTTGAACCAAGCAACTGGGTCTCATCGCTCAAGGAAGTGTTTGCTTGCTGCTTCAGTAACGGAGTTGGGTCTCACCGCTCGATGCTCAGTATGGATGGAGTTGGATCTCACCGCTCTCTACTACTGTAACGGAGTTGGGTCTCATTGCTCGATGCTAGGCATGGACAGAGTTGGGTCTCACCGCTCGTTGCTCAGCATGGATGAGGTTGGGTCTCACCGCTCCCTACTACTATAACGAAGTTGGATTTCATTGCTCGATGCTAGGCATAGACGGAGTTGGGTCTCACCGCTCATTGCTAATGTAACACAGTAACAGAGTGGGGTTTCATTGCTCAATGCTCGGCATTGATGGAGTTGGGTCTCACCGCTCACTGCTAATGTTGAATCCTAGGGAGAGAACAGGGGAGACCGTTGGACAGAGGAGATGCGAGGTGACCGTTGGACAGAGGAAGGTAAAAGTTTACATCAATGTAAACTTTCCACTGATTTTTGATGAATATAACGACAAAAATGGACTTTACACCGCAAAATCAAACCGAAATATAAAGTTTACCTCAGTTTTTATTTTCACTTTCAGGAGGAATATAAGAAATGGCTTGAATTGAATGTTGAAGTTTGTCCTTACAAATCAACCGTGGAATGGCTTTAATCGTCATTTGCGTTCCCATACTAAAAGCCAAATGGTTTAGGTGTGGGAAGGGAAAACTTGCAATTGAATTGGATTTTGCTCCGTGAATACAACAACTTTTAGTGGGCTGGGCTTGGGGCATGAGACCGTTTTGTGAGGCAGTTAGCCCAAAGCCCAAGCCTCATCCCGTATTGCGTAGCCCCCACCTCTCGATTTATCAAAAAAAAATATAGTCAGCTAATCATCTAAAATTTTTTGGGCGGGCCCCGGACTTCAACTACCCTCATATTCTAATCAGGAGCAGCAATGATGATTTTATGTTCAGTTAAATATAAATATGTACAGTAAAAATACATAAAAAATATAAAATATAAGTTTTTACACTGTATATATTTGTATTTATACTCCATTAAAAGGGAGCTAATAACGTTTAGATGGAACTAGTCAAGGCAATCCATATCATTCTGTAATTGGAGGGCCACAAGAGATAAGCAAGGGAATCAAATAGCACTTTATTCAAGACCGTGGGGAATTGAGACTCGTTGAAAGTTGAGTTATTTTTAGTATGGTTTTCAAAACCGGCCGGATTGGACGGCTGGATCAAAAAAAACCGGGAACCGATCAGGTGATCGGTACTGTTTTTCATTAAACCATTGATTTTGGTCAGTGAACTGCTGAAATCAGGCAGTTAACTATTCAAACCGTTTGAATGGTTTTGACTGTTTTTTATTTTTTTGAATTTTTTTACTTTTTTTTATTTTTTGTTAGAATGGGCTGAGCGTTCGGTTTGAATTGTCAGACCATTCAACCCGATAAACGGACCCCTGATTGGTTCAATTTTAAAAACCATGATATTTAGTATTACAAAGTGCCTAGATAGCAAGAGAGATGAATGTGGAGAACATAGTGATAGAAGGGGATTCCAAGGTGGTAATGCACTTAGATAAAGAATCCTGATTCAACCATGTAGTGCTATAAAGATAAAATGAAGTTCAAATGGCTAACACAAGTAGAGGTGTAAAATGGGTCGGGCCGCCCTCCCCTAGGATAACTTGGGGAGTTGGCTTGGCATGGCCCACAGCCCAGACCCGTACAGGCTCGTGCTGTGTCATGGGCCAGGTCAGGCTGGGCATCGGACCAAAGTTACTTATTTAAAAAAATTGATAAAAATTTTAAAATTTTAATTTTATATGAATTTTGATATATAAAATTACTTATATATACAATAATTAAATAAATTAATATAATAAAATTAAAAAAAATATTTATTTTATTAAAATAAAATAATTAAATAAATTTTAATTTTATATCCAACAAGACTCAAGTACTTGTGAGCAGGCTCCGTCCAGGTGGAGGTAGTGGAGTTGATGTATTGTGCAACGAAAAGGGCAGCAATGAGCAGGCAGTGATCCATTCCCGTGTAGCAGCAATGGTGATGACCGAATTGGAGTCGTAGGAAGAGTTCTAGTGACAGGCGATTCCCAACAACGACAAATATCAGGATGGAACCAAGGCAGTGATGGTAATAACTGGGCTTCTGCTTGTTCTTCACCCCAAGGTCGGTTGTAGCATCATTAGGATTCCAATCTCCCATCATCGCAGATAATAAAATCCCTAAACTGGCTGCAAAAGAATACTTGTTAGTGGTTCCACCTCTAATGAGACCCACCTGACCTGACCCTTGTTAGAATACTCTACAAAGGAAAAAGTTTCGAGTTTTCTGGGTTGAATTTGCAGTTTAACATTGGATCAAACAAAGCAGAAAAATGATACTGCTAACAAAGAATTTCAACATACATAAAAGAATATCTGAACCCTTCCCAAAAAAAATCAAAGAATAAGATCAATCTAGACTCCAAATAACAAATGGAACTGTAAATAATTTCAACTTAGAACAAAAGAATCCTGTATGAAGCTATGTTTGTTGCTTGAGCTAACTCTAACTGCAATGGAAGAAAGAAAGAATGAGTTAAAAATTTCAGCTAGAGAAAGAGAAAGAATTGGAATTCTACCCCCCTTCTGCATGGCATTCATGGAAGAAGATTAAGATGACTCCCATGATCAACTCGGTACCTAAGATAAAGAGGAGCTTCCTGCAACATCAAGAGATGCCCACGCAGAAACAATGTACAGAGGCTGCTCTAGCCACCTGAGAGTAAGCCCAGCTCCTTCCCCTTGCTTCTCAACGCTGTACTTGTCACCAGCATACATCTTCAACAGCATTCGGCTCTGAAGCAGCTCTCTGTCTCCAGTCCCCACATATCAAAACCCCCCATGTTCCATCAACCCCCTCCACTTCGCGAAGCTCTCGTGTGTCTCTAACCTATTCATTGCCTTCACAAGAAACTATGTTTCTAATTTCCTTGTCATACATCTCCTCTGCTTTGATTCTAACCAAGCTATCTAATGGCAGAGCAGAATCAATTGCATCAAATATGGAAGAGTAGTATCACAGAGAATTACAAACCCTCGCTTCCAAATTGGCTTCATTGTGCAGAGCTCGCATTCTGTGCACCCGCGAATGAGAGGCGAACACGTGTTAACCATGAATTAACGGAAGTTTTCCCCGTTAGCTGGTTGAACCGGCTATTGTTGGAACACCTTTTGGAAGAAGAAGAAGGAGAGGAGGAAAGAAGGGGCGGATCCGGAGCCCCTGTTTTTGTTCCAAAAATAGAAAAAAGTAGAAGGGGCTCCGCCCCTGTTTTTTGCTCCAGAAGAAGAAGAAGAAGAAGAAGAAGAAGAAGAAGAAGAAGAGGAGGAGGAGGAGGAGGAGGAGGAAAGAAGGGGCGGAGCCCCTGTTTTTGTTCCAAAAAAAATTAAAAAGAAGGGGCAGAGCCCTGTTTGTTGTTCCAGAAGAAGAAGAAGAAGAAGAGCATGCCTTATACGTTGCCGCCGCCGGAGCTCTGTCATTGTCGATTCTCCGCCGAAGCTCTGTGCCGCCAATGGACAAGGGTTACTTTGTTGTACGGACAAGGGTTTTAAGAGATTCGCGGCAAGACCACGGCAAACAGATGAAACTCCGACGAAGATTACTGGTGAGAAAGTCAGATTCCTCACCAGAGGAAGACATTTTCTTTTCCGGTAACGATTAAAATCATTTTTGGATTAGTTAGGTTTTAAGAGAATGGCAATAAAAAGAAAATTTTAAACGTTTAGTGGGGTATTTTGATGATTTAACGTTTTCCATTATCTGCTTTAACAGTCAAAGGGGCATTTGTCGCAACATAAATGTTTAGGGGGTCTATCGAAAAAAAGAAAGTATTAGGGGTCTTTCTCACTAACCCTATAATATAGGAGAGTGTGAGCAATCCAAGTGAGAAAAAAATAGTTCATTACATGAAAGACACGTATCTGAAAAAAATAATTCATTGGATGACACGACACGTGTCCATAATTCTGCATCCCCTTCTCGACTTTCCTCTCTTTCCTTCTTCGATACCCTCTATCTTCCCGTTGCCTCCCTCTCTTTCTCTCTTCTTTGTTCTTCTCAAATTTGTTAGTTCTTCTCTATCATGGGTTCTTTTTGATTGTTTTCTTTTCTTTTTGTTGGTTGGCAGGTGTTGCAGTGGCTTCCTTTTCTGACGGAGATGGCTTCGTATCTAATGCATGGTGAGGGTTTGTAGTTCGTCTGTTGGTTGTTCCCTTATTGGCACTGTGGTTACTGTGGTTCATGGTGCCGATGGTGACACATAGAGAGAGAGAGAGAGAGGGGGGGGAAGGGGAGAAAATAAAGGTCATGGAAGCATCACTGGATAGGGTTTCTACTCCTCTTCGCTCCTCTCCAATCAAATTGGCAAGACAACACCAACGAAAGATTCTTCAAGCTTCTTTGAGGTAAGTCGTAGCCCTAAAGTTTCTACATTTCTTTTGTCTCTCTTCCAAATGTGTATGAGAAACATTTATCCGCTTAGGGATTTTTATTTTTTCAAATTTTCTACTTATTGGTGCCATGGAGGCCTTCCAAGGTTCCTATCTGAGTTGTGATCCCTAATTACACCTCAAATGCATTGAAGTTAATGTAAACCACGACTCTAGTGTTTCAATTGCTACTCAATACCTTCTGTTGTTTGTGTCCAGGGATTCCATTTTCCTGTGATCTGAAGTCACGGCTCTTTCTTTGAGCTTTTTCAAATTTATTCCTTCATTTGGACTAACTGTTTTGCAACATTGTAGAGTTGAACTAGTAGTGAAGCTACTACTATAATGGATTCTTGTTGTGAAACCTTGAATCCCAATGCCCATCCCATGCAAGTTAGGAAAGAGCTTATTACATATGGAAATAATGCTCTTCGGGGAGAGGCTCGGGGAATTTTGAGGAATGGGGTAATGCGTACCAAGTTGGCGAAGAGTTTGAGAGCTGATAATGGAGGTAGAAAAATCAAAACTGATGTTGCTTTCTCTGTTCTTAAGGATGTCAATAACGACATTGTGGTAAGTAATGCAGTACATAGCTCATTTCCTTCTCCAATAAACTAATTAAATACGTGTTTATTTTCTTCATATTTATCACTATTACCCAAAAAAATAGGTCACTTTCAAATTCTAGAATAGCTAAATTCTTCATTTTATGTCCAAGTTGAAAATAAAATTGGTATTGATTTTCATGGATCATTTTTAGGGTTGCAATTTTTTGTGATATATATGTTCAAATTGCCAAAAAAATGTGATAAGTTAAAGGTTCCTTTCTACTCAAATTATTTTCTCTGAATATGCTCTCATCCTTTCATTTATGTTTCGACTTTAGAGCGAGACCACCCAAGCACCACTATTTGGGAATGCAGAAGGCAGACCCAAAGAATGTTGCTTATAGGCTGACCATGTGAGCCCCACCTCGGAAAGACAGAAGCAACTGCACTTTAACCCTCCTAAACGGGCACATAAGAACAATCCTGGGTCAAGGTCAGTCTGGATACAAAATGTAAGGCCATGCCTAAAAACTTGCAGGCCAGATGGGATGAGTTTCTCCACCATGTTTGGGATGACAACCATTAGTTTTTAAAATTTGTTGTCATTTTAAACACAATAGATGGATGCAGATTAAATTTAAATTCATGATATCAGATTTCATATCTGATGTGTGGTTCATTGTGACACTAGCAAGTGCACTAGCCGTTCAAGTAATAAAGTAGTGAGTGAAGTATCGTTCCCACGAGGATTTAGGAAACAATTACCAATACTAAATTGAACATTTCTTATCTGATCAACAAATAAATCAAAACTCTAATGAAAGCTAAGAAATCCTAAATTAAAATCTATCTAAATCATTGGCCCAATTGCCTTCAATTCAGGTTAGAAGAGTAAGCAGTAAATGTCAATCTCAGAATTCAGCAATCTATCAATTTGGATCATTCGAATGAATCATGATTGAGCCTTGGTTTGATGAAACCCCAAGGTCATGAACAGCCTCTCTCAAGCGCATGTTCATCCTATGCATGAGTGACGGTTCTTCTATCTCTAGCAAGAATCTAATCCCCATGCATGCATTTCTTCAAACACTTCTAAGGCATCAATTCAAATCTGAATTGATCACCAACTGAATTGTGCAAGTTATCTCTAACCTTGCACTCAATTCAGTTCTTGAATAGTAGATCTGAATTCCTAGAGTCTCTCTCAAGCACTCTAGGAATTCCAAGCTGTAGATTAATTCGCCCAATCTGAAATTTGCAGATCTGAATTCTCTTTCAAGCAATTCAGATCTTGCAATCTCAGATCTGAGAATTCAGATCTGAGTTTTGAAGGTTAGTTGGCCGAATTGATCTGCAATCACACCCTTATTCAAGAAACTTCAAGTACAATGCATGATCATTTGAATGAATCAAAAAGAATTAGATTGCTGAACTGAAATTTTACAAGCTGAAATACATCAAGGAAGAATGGAAACAAGGAGAAAGAAGAAAGAACATATAACTAAGAAACTGAATTCAAATCAAAAGAGAATGAAACTACAAATGATTTATTACAAAAAATCTTTGAATCACAATCCCTCAATTCGAACTCACCTTCTTCTTCTAGCTTGCTTGTCTTGAACTTCCTTCAGCCCTTCTTCTTCTTCTTACTTGCGCCTAGCCTTCTTCTCTTCTCTTCTCTCAAGGTGGCTGAACCTCTAAGAGTGGGAGAGCCTTTCTCTCAAGCAATTGAACAACTTTCTCCCCTCCTAGAGGCCTCCTTATATAGTTTTTCAAGGGGGCTCTTGCCCCTTCTTGAAGCCTCTAGAATGGGGTGTATTACACCCCTCATGAACCTTCTAGAGTGCTCCCTCCTTCTCTTCAAGAAACATCTAGGAGTTGCCGCCCCTAGCTCCCTTTGGGCTGCTATTTGGGCTACATCTTAGCTTGCTTTTGAGCTCATGTGGGCTACACTCTAGGCTGTTATTTGGGCTAAAAATGGGCCTTCCTTGCTGGGCCGAATTCTACTCATAGCTAGGCTTTATTTTCTTGGGTTTTCTCAAGGAATTCACTTGCTCTTTTTGGGCCGAAGTGCTCTCTCTTGCTTCCATGACCGGGCTGGACTGAAATTGGTCTTTTTGAACATTCTTTTCTTGCCTTTTTCCTTCCTTTTCTTGGATTGATTATCCCTGAACTTATTCTTAGCATTAAGCTAAATTAAGGCAAAAATTAATAAAACCGGCATAAAAATCCATGCTAAAATCCTCAAAAATTATAGATAAATTGTAAGTTCATCAATATCAGATTCGGATCTAAAGGTTTGGTAATTGGACCTTAGATGGGGATGTAGCTGGGTCAAATCTGTTTACATCCTTCCGTTGGATATGAGCACTTTCTTCCTACTACTTCTTTTCTTCTTGCTTTCAGTGACCCAATAACGTGATAGGTTTGGCTCCAACTTCGAGTGCTTAGTCTGATTTGTCTCTTTCATCATATGGGTTGGTAGAGGTTTAGGTGTTGGTTTGTGGTTTGCTTGAGGCCTAATGGGCCCTCTCTACCTCAGCAACAGGTATTACATATTATTAATTTAAGGGGGATTAAGGGTAATTGGGATTTCATGAAAGTAAAAACTCTACATACACTCTTAAAAGCATATGCATCCAATTGCACATTGGGAACATCTCTTTGTGAATTTTATATACTTGCAAATTTGGTTTACCATTTTCAGAAGTATGTTGATACAAATGCTGATATTACAGTTCCATGTATACTAATGGATGATAGGTATGTTAAGTGAACTTTCTATCCTTATTATAGGTGGGTGCTTTGAGGCATTTTTCTCTTATGGTCCATGTACAACAAGGATGTGTACAATGGGAATGAACAAAAAGTGTTTGGTTTGTCATTTGTATACAATATACTATTATCATTTTGAGTATCACCTCATGGTATTATGTTTATTTCTTTCATTTGAATGCATATGCATTCATAAGGGTGTATTTACACGTAGATGCATGATAAATTGACAAAGTCCAACAAGTTATGATGTATTTTATTTTCTTTTTTCATGTTAACATATGCAGAAACATTTGTATGGAAACATGATGTTACTTTGAAGAGTAATTGCAAAGTTTGTTGGTGAAACGCTGAAGAGTAAGTGATGTGTGATGTCCTTTAAGTAACTCCTGTCCTTGTAAGACATGTATCTTTTTTTGGTAATAGTAAGACATGTATCCATTCTATACCGCTTAGACTTTTTGATATTTTTTTATCACTTTGGTATTTTTTATGTTGGAATAACGTTGGATTATTCATGGTTAGCTTATTAAAAATTGTATCCATGTTATGGGAATCAAAGAACTATTGTCCGGTCCAATTTACTTTATTACAAGCCAAAGCTATGTACAAATCATCACAAGTCTCTCATGGGGAAGAGTTGAACATAGTGTTTGTAATAGAAAAATTCATTTAGTTTTTTTAATCACTTCTATTTTTTCTTCATTTTTTACTCTCAATTATTCGATATTTACTTGCCTATGCCGAGCACAAGCACCCCTCGCTAGTTTTACATTATTTTGTATGTATTTGTATTATACATATTTGTATTTGCACTATTACCAAATGTACCTTTGTCCATGCAAATGCAAAGTTGGTTTAGTTTTGCCTTAATAAATTTCTTACCAGACTATTTTTAGTTGTAATGGGTGCAAATGTAAATCCGAGATTGAAATATATGTTTTTAACATTTATCAACTTTGAATGCAAAATATACATTTTTTATTATGCAAACATTCCTTGAAATCTATGAACATTGCTACTTTAAATATATAAATACATTCTTACCAAACACCATTAAAACTTAAATAGATTGCATATATGCATTGAGTTGGCATTTGCACTTTTTTCAAACAGAGCCTTAGGCTGTGTGCAATGTAATTCTATTTGCACTAGTACAAATGCACAGGAGTGTAAATGAAAAGAATGCAAATTCTGGTCTAATTCTAGTCTACCTGAAAAGAATGCCGTTCATATGCTCTAGGTCTTATTTTAGTTCATTTATACTTCAATCAAACAAAACAAGGTAAATTTTGAAACAAAACAAGAAAAAAATTGCACCCAAATCATTTGCACTCTACCATAGTTTTGCATTAGTACAATTAGATTTGCACTACAACCAAATGCAGCAGGGAAATCTATGCTTCTAGAAAGACATGATAGGGAAGAGCCTTGACTAATCAAAACCCTCCATGAACTTGATAAATAATCATGTTTGGATACAAGTTTTCTAGCATCATAATCGAATTCTTCTTTCTTATTTTTTGGGTAAATTACTCTGTACTATGGGGTTTGTGACAAAGACCCCCTGTATTATGACCGTGAGACAAAGACCCCATTCCATTAGTTTTCTCTTGAAATCCAAGTTGCAATATTTTTTAATCTCTATACTACCCTTATGATAACTATTCAGACTATTAGGCTGTATTTGTTTGAACTGTAAATTCAAATTTTATAGCAACCGATTTAGTAATTGGTGGAAATTAACCAGTTGATTTTGAAAATTTACACCTACTTTGTTTGGTTGTAAAGGTGTAAATTGGGTGAGATGGTGTAGAATACACTCTATTGAGGAGGAGGGAAGCGGGGGAAGAAGAATAAAAAAAAAATGAAGAGGAGAAAGACGAGTCGGTACTACTCGAGGAGGCTGGCGATGGCGAGCCTCCAAAGCAACTCCAGGTGACTAAGAAACCCGTGTTCGACAGTCTCTCTCTAAGTTGCTCACTCCATCAACTCTGGTGCTCAAGACTATTGTTGACAGTTCAAGGCTAAACAACCTAGTTTCGTATTCACATTTTTTGTGAATATGAAAACTGTTTGTTGTACCGGAAATGACAAAGACGGGGAGCAATCGCCATGCCAGAAGCAGAGATGATTCTGAGTCATCCTTGTAGGTTGGTTGTTCTTGGGTAGAATGAACATCAAGTCAGTGCTTCAATCTCCCTTTTGTACTTGTTCTTGCTTCTTTGCTCCCTAATGACACGAACATGCTCCTTCAGTTCCGCTCTCAGACTGATGCACATGGGATCCTCCGTACCAACTGGGCCATCGACAACGCCTGCTCCGCTTTGTTGCGAGGTGTTCGATGCATTCACATTATTGCTCGAGGAGGCTGGCGATGGCAAGGGTACGTTATTGGGCCTGTCCGGTGTTACATGGGCGCAAACAAATACTGGTCGGGGAATACCTTCGCTTGGGCTAGATTTGCACATGCGTACAGAGGAAGCACAAAGAGAAGCTACCGATTATGAAAGGTATTCCCCTGTTCTGGGTCCTCTCCGATTCTCCCTTCGGAGGTGGGTTCAGATCTGCCGCTGCAACTAGTTGTAGCGGTGGTGACGGAAAGAGAAAAAAAAGGGGGGGAAGAAGAAGAGAGAAGGAGAAGAGAGAGATAGAGAGCGAGAGAAGGAGAAGAAGAGAGAGAAGGAGAAGAGAGATGTAATAAATACATCGAAATCGATTATCGATGTAATTCAATGGTAACATTAATTTTACATCGATTACATATTTACCAAATGCTTGCAAAATCGAACCGGGGTGTAAAATTTACCCAGGTTTGATTTTATACCTCTACCAAACGCAGTCTTTAAGAGAAAAACATTGTTAAAGTGACACCCACCAAAAGGCACGATTGGAAAAGCAATTCATTATACACCAAACCCCACTTTACCCAATACCCACCCCCTCTCTTGTCTCTCACTCTCACCAAACCCCACTTTACCCAAGCATAAGAAAAGATGCTATCTTTAAGGCCCTTTTCTCTTTTTTGCGCTGTTCTTCCATGCCTACCTATTGAATTCATCTTCATAGTTACCAACCCCACCAACAGCAGCAGCAGCACCGATGACGCTGGTGCCACCACCACTACGGCAATTATATTCGCAAAATCCAGGTAAGGAATATCGTTCCATCCACAAGCAACATTAAGCGAAGCAAGAACAGCGGAATCAAAAGCAAAATTGTCAGTAGACCGCTACCGCCGCCAGCAGTTATTTCAGAAGACGACGAATCTCTATTCCGCATCGCCGGCCAAGTAAACCGAAACCCATCACCCATTGGAGCAACAAAGAAATTAGCATTTATGTACCTGACTACTACGGATCTCCCATTCGCTTCACTATGGGAGCGCTTCTTCCTTCCAAATCAAATCCAACAGTAGGACAATAGAACGAAGCTCTTCAACATCTACATCCACGCCGACCCATCTTCTCACTACGACCAACCATTCTCCAACATCTCCTCCGGGTGCACCATCCCCTCCAAACCCACCCAACCATTTACTCCATCTCTTGTCTCCGCGGTTCGTCGCTTCCTCGCTCACGCCCTTCTGCACGCCCCCTCCAATGCCATGTTCTCTCTCCTCTCCCCCTCCTGCATCCCCCTCAGTTCCTTTGGCTTCACATACATAACCCTCATTGGATCCGATAAGAGCTTCATCGAGATCCTCAAAGACGAACCAGGCTTCTGAGGTTTCGCCGAAGCTGATCCTCTCGCTCAGACAAGCTAGGCCTAGATACGGTGGTGATGGCAACTCGACTGGCAATGCTCTGACTAGTCCGTCGAAACGGCATGACCCTTTTCTTTTTGCTCGGAAATTCTCGCCGGATTCTTTACAGCCGGCGACGTCATCTTCCGAGACTAAAAAAGTGACTAACTAGTAAGTTTGGTTGCAGGATTTTATACATAGAAAAGAAATACAAAAACATGCAAGTGTAATTGTGTAAACCCCTTTCTTTGTCTTTATTCTCTGAGTTCTTTTTAGTTTTTATTAACACTTTTAACTCAGAGTCAACTGCTCCTGTTGTTCGACATCGGGGAAGATGAACAGTATTTTTCTTTGGAATATTAATGATAAGGGTTGTATGGAAATTAAAACGGCGCATTTACAATCTTTATCCCAAAATAAAGTACAAGGAGTCATTGTCACAGACCCCATAGTGCAGGGGTCTTTATAATATACCCTTTTTTTATTATTAATTTTTTGTCAACAAAAAAGGTATCCATGTTTTTTTTTCTTAGCGTTATTTGCAAGTTTGGATTCCTAGACGAAATAGGGTTTTACGATGTCATTATATATGCATGAAAAAACTTGGAAAATTCAAATCTCATATGACCAGGACTAGTCTCATACTTGATCCAATATGTTACTTTCAGTTCGTGTAGTCTTAGAGTCTCCTACTTAATCCAAATAATCAACTTCCTCTTTATTTTTATATAAATAACCAATCTATCTCAACTGTTCTTTTTGTTTTTGTTTTTTTTCCTTGTTTTCGGTGGATTGTTATAGATCATAGATCCTAATGTATACTTGTTTTGGGGATGCTTCTAGCTTTAGATGACGTTAATCATATTTGTTATATAGGATCCTTATGGATATCATTTTTCCATGGCTGAAACAAACAATGGATTTAAAAGAAGAAAAGTTGGAGCATTGGCATTATAGGTGTAATTTCAAGATATTTGAACACTTTTTTATCAGTTATCTTATACTCTAGAGAAGCATTTTCCCCTTTTTTTTTCTCCATTTTGAACTCTACTGGTTGAAAATTGAAATAGTAAGAGAAAGAGATGGACTTTTTCATTTTTCTTATGTAAGCGTAATTTTGTCTATAAAAAATTAAAAATTAGATTTTCTTCCTGCTAACGGGTTTTAACATTAGAGTCGAGAGATTTCTATACATCAAATCATTACATGTGCGAGTGGGGGTGATATTCCAAACGTCCTCCCATTCTATTTTTAATATATTAAAATTTCAAAACAAATAAAAAATAGGAATTCCGACTTTTGACTTCCAATTCCCGTTACAGAGCTGGATATCACTAGGGCTGTTCATAAGAAGGCCCAACCCGACCAACCCGAACCGACCCAATTCAAGTTGGTCGGGTTTTCATCAGCACCGGTCAGTTTCAGGTTGGGCAAAATCATAAATCGATATATCGGGTCGGTTTCGATTTTCTTATGTAAAAACCGAAACCGACCCAAACCAAACCAAACTAATTAGTTTTCTAGTTCGGTAGTTCCTAGTTTTCTATTTAACTAGTCTTTTACTAGAACTATAACAGTCCTATCTTCTAATTCTTAACTAAATTGTATCTATCCTAATTTCTATAGTCTTTTACATCAAATAGGCAACCCATTAGGCAATTACAATTAGAATTAGGTGTTCTTCTAGTTCTAGGCCTCTCTATTATTTTTGTACAGGAACAAAACCGAAACCGACCCAACCCAACTCAAACAGATCAAGTCAGTTTTGCCTATCAGTGGGTTGGTTTCAATTTCCACCTCATGTAACCCGACCAGGTCGGATCAGTTGGAAAAACCCCTATAAACCGACCCAACCTGACCCGTAAACAGCGCTCTAGGCAGAAAAACCTGAAATATAAGCTCTGACTTGTAAGAATTGAATGCCTAAAACTGACCTAAGACACTCTTTCTAAATTGTACTTCCTTCCACCCATATGATTATGTCGGCTCAAACTCTCCCGTCTGAACCCAACTTCATGTATTGATCATTGATGACGTCGTAGGCACATGTATATAAATATATGTAATATTTGGGTCAGTAGACATTAAGTACATACCCAAACTTCCATTAAAAAATATCATATAGCTTGGTTCTTTGTTCCCTGTGGTGACATCTTGCACTCGAAATATACTTGTGGAGGATCCGACTCGGCAAGAGCAAACAAACCTTCTTAGTAACAACAAGTGATAGAACACTATTCCAATTGTTAATCGTTTTAAAAGTCTGAGAGTCGTCTCAGCTTCCAGCATTCAATTTTGGAAGTTGGAAGTCGGAATTCTTATTGGTGGTTTTTTCTAATTAGTTTCAATTCTGTAAATTCTTATTTTTTATTTGAACTAAATAGGATAAAGAAACTCTAATCCATATTTTTATTTGTTTTAAAATTTTAATATATTAAAGGTAGAATCAGATGATGTTTAAAACGTCTGTTACTCCCATTGGCACATGTGAAATTTGAGCATGAGAGAATGCTAGTGTGGCACTCTATGATTTGATGTACAGGAATCTCTTCATGAAGGATTGTGCAGGAGATTCAAACTCTTAACATTATTTTAAAAATGTAACAAATTTTGTCAATTGAAGATTTCCTCATTTATTTCTTACATAGTTGTAGAGCGGAGACCTATTTTTTAGGGGGGAGGACCCACCAATATACTTGGCTCCACCCTTATGTATTCACCATACTCTAAGCAATTATTTTTACTTTTTAAAACTCATAATTTAAAAGATATATACGAGGTCAAAAATATTGGATGTTTTAGGCAGTGTTTAGCATCGATGCCATTTTTTGAGAAAATGACACCACATAAGCGCCACATCAGAAAAAATGGTGCTTCAGAAACTGACCTCTTGTTTGGTACTATTTTTCCAAAAAAAATGAAGAAAAAAAAAGTTGCTCCAAACCACATCTTGGAAATCAAGAAAGTATGGTCTAAAGAAATGTCAAATTCAATGTTTTCTCAAAAAACAGCCTGTTGCTACCAATAGTGTAATGATATGGCATCAATATGACACCATCTTGAATGTTGGATAATATAGACCAATGATCAAAATGGTTCTACAACACTGGTACCAAACAAAACCAATTTTATTTTCCCATAAAACTACCTATGTGGTAGCACCACTTCCAAACAAAAAATAAGCATCATTTTCTCGTAAAACAATGCTTACAACTCAGACATGCATAAAACAGTGATGTATTCCCAGCACCAATGCCAAACACCTACTTAGTTTTAAGATAGGGTAAGTTAAAAGTTGCCACCCTATACTTAGGGGTGGTGGCATTTAGTCACGTGAGCTTTGTTTTGTGATGCCCTCAAACTTTTGGATTTCAGCACTTTGCCCCTATTCATTTTACCATGTTGGGTGAAAGTAAAACTACTAAATTGCCTATATGAGAAATTGATGAACTGAGAGAGAAGGTTGCCAAAACAACAATTTTTTAAGGCAATTCTTTTGGAATGGGTTATTGTGCTTCTAAACCCTCATCGAAGAAGAAATGTGGTTTACCATCAACGATATGGAAACATGTAGCTCAACTCAAAAGAGAGATTATGCTTTGGAATGTCTACTTTCATAATTTTGTTAGTTTTTTTTTTTTATTTTTTATTTTTGACCCATTGAATCTCAAGAGGGTAGTTTTATATTTTTACCTTCATCATCAAGAGTAAAGATTACATGCTGAAATCCAAAAAGCTTAGGGGGTCTTTGTCATAACACAAAGTTCAAGGGGCCTAAGTGCTACTATCCTTGAAGAAATGGTGGAAGTCTGTAATTTATCTTATAGGTGCATTCTTTTTTTTTTTTTATGGGGGAAGTTAGTCAATGGAATTTCGGTTCCCATTGACCAAGATACCAATGTTCTTTTTTCAGATTTATGTGGGGTTTATGGAAATGTACCATTTACCATAGGTCTTCTACTTGGGTCAAGTTGGCCCAAACCAAACCCGAAAAAAGTTAGGTTTGATTGGTTTAGGCTGATGCTCAAGTTAGGGTTAGGGTTGACCCTTTGGGCAACCCGACCTAACTTGAACTCGACTCTATAATACATCTTATATATATAATATCTCATACATTGATTTATTTAGATGCATGATAGTTGTATAGCCCCCACCACATAGTATTATGAATTTCTTTTAAGATAATCACTTCACTTAATCATAATTAGAAAGCCTAAAACCTTGATAACATATTTTATGTTTTTTTGAGTATTTTATTCTTCATCTCCTATCTTGCCACCCATAAAAAGATCTATCATAATCATAACTCACAATAAACTATAGTCATTTCAAGCACTTATTTTTCTGAATGTAGTACTAAATGAACCAATAAAAACTTCAACAAACAAATACTAATGAAACATAGGATTAGTATATGTAGTAAAAATTGAGAAGTTCTATGAGATTTTGATGGATAGAAAGAAGGTTGGGTTGGGCCCAACTTGAGCCCAGTCCAACCCAAAGTTTTGGGTTAGGGTTGAAGGAATTTAATTAGGGTTAGGGTTGGGTTGGGGGCTTATAACTTAGAGTTGGCCTCAACCCAACCTAACCCGGTCTGACTTGCAACCCTAATTAACCAAGGTAAGTGATACCCACCTCCTAGGTGGGTAAGTAACTTTCCCACCTGGGGGGAGGTTGCCAACACTTAAATGGGACAAAAATTGCCCTTTTTAATAATGGTTTTTATAGATAAAACAACAAGTTTTGTTATTTAATTGAGAAACAAAAGAACATGGGTAAATGCACTTACCTAGGGAAGTATTTCCTTATAAACACTTACTTGAATAGGTAATTTCCTGAAAATTGAACGCAACCTTAGGTCCGTATGTTTTTTGGATTTTGAGAGGGGGAAAGTTGGTAAATGGGATTTTGTTTCCAATTGACCACAAAACCCATGCTCTTTTCTTTAAGTTCCATTCGCTTTTTAGTAAGTTACTTACCTAGGTAAGTTTTTCTTGGGAAACACTTATCAAGGTAAAGTGCAGTTACCCATGTTCTTTTATTTCTCAGGTAAATAAGACAATGACCATTTTAGCCATAGAAATCCATTATTAAAAGGGGCATTTTTGTCACATTCAAGTGTTGGCAACTTTCCCTCTATGTGGAAAAGTTATTTACCCACCTAAGAGATGGGTATCACTTTTCTGGGCAAGTGATACCCAAGAAAAAATACTTTCTCTGATCCCCGCATAAAACTGAAAAAAGAACATGGAATTCTTGGTCAATGGGAACCAAAATCCCATTGACCAACTTTCCTCCCTCTCCAAATCCAAAAAAAGAGCGCCCTTAGATTTTTGTGGGATCCACAAAAAAATTATTTTCCTTAGGTATCATTTACTTGGGTAAATGATATTCATCTCCTAGGTGAGTAAGTAGCTTTTCCACATGGGGGGAAATTACCACACTTGGATGGGACAAAATTGTCTATTTTAATAATGACTTTACGGCTAAAATGGTCATTGTCTTATTTACTTAGAAAATAAGAGAAACATGGATAAATGCACCTACTCAGATAAATAACTTACCGAAAAGCGAACGTGGCCTTAAGATATTATTGTAATGTCTAAATATAATATTTTTTATTACATCAATGCAGGTTTTGTAATGTCTAAATATAATTTTTGTTATTACATCAATGCATGTTTTTAGTAAATTGTATGTAAATTACATAAACATATATGTTTAGAATCTAAAGAGTAGATTTCATTTTACCCTAAAATTGGAATTAAATTTTAAAAGATGAAATCTCTTGGCATATTTAAAGTTGTTTGTCATATAATGGATTTAGATATGTAAAGTTTTATTAATTATAATTTACACCATCTCTTAAAGTCTTAAATATAGTGTTTTCAAACCATCACCGACCCAAGCGATTAGACCGTTTAGCATGGAAACCGTCCAAGCAACTAGTTCCATTTCACCCAAATTTGGCCATTGGCCAAAAAACCATTGATTTGGTCAACAAACTACTGACCTAGGCAGTCAAACCATTGTCTTGTTCAATGGTGTTGGCCATTTTTTTATTTTAATTATTTTATTTACTTTTAAGTTGAAACGGGTCGCCCATTCAAATTGGACAATTGAACCATTGACCTAGAAACCAATGGCCATAAAAGTTCTGGTTTCATATCAGTTTTTAAAATATTGCTTAAATGTTTCCTTTTTTTTTTTTTTAAGTGAGTGAAATCCAAGCTCACTTTGATTTAAATTTTATTGTTTAGTGAGGAAGGTAGAAGGGGTACAAATACAAATATGTATATTATAAATACAATGATTTAATAAAATTTTGCTTCGCTTTTAAGAATATAAATTTCACATCCCAATACTGATGCAAATGATAATGCCTCAGTGCGTCAACGCAAAATTTAAAACACCTTCTAGTCTTTGCATAACATGGGAGAAGCAAATGAAGTCGGTTTTAGTCCGTATAAGGCCTATTAGAACATTGTTTGAACAACCTTGCATCAACAACATCTTCATACTTCTATGCTTTATTTCATGGAGAGATATTCCCAATGCAAGGCTATAATGGTTGTTCAAGAGGGTTTTGCACTGACTGAATCCAATTTTAAAACAAAAATGAGTTTCCATCAATGCAACACCCGTTCAAACAATCTTTACAGCTTTTCATTGGGAATATCTTCCATAATTATTTACTTTTATTTAATAAGAGATATTCCCAATGCAAGCTACAAAAAGATATTGGAACGGTGTGAACACGAATTTGCACTGACGGAAATCGAACTCTTCGAAGCAAATAGGTCGCCGGCTGCACGAAACCACAAAAAAAAAAAAAAAAAAAAAAAAAAGGGCAAAAAGTCATATAATATATTGTCTACCGAACGATATAATATGAGGGAATTCCATGTACACCGCATTTAAATATAACTTAATGTCATTTTGACACTAACAAAGGGAGAGGAAAAATAAGCTACTTGCACAGTCTCTCGCTTATATTTCCTTCGGAAGTTCAGATCCATCTCTCTCTTTCTCTCTCTCTCTCTCCGGCTTGGAGAGCTAAAAAGGGTTTGTTGTTGCTTTGGATCTCCAAGGGATCAATCTCCAAACAGGTGTAGTTTTGAACCCTCGGTAGGGGGTTTCATCCTTTCGGCAATTCAGATTCCGTGTTTTGAAGCGTCGATCTGAGCACCATGGCTGCCGCAAGTGCTCCGATCACTATGAAAGAGGCATTGACGGTGAGTACTGTTTCGTTTGTTTGTCTCAAGAGTTTATCTTCTCGATTTTGTGGCTAATCTTAAATTTAAGCTGAATTTGTTAGAAAGGTGGGGTTTGGATTGATATACTGTTGTTTTTGATCATTAATGAGGTACCGAGTTTTATTTTCGATTTCGCTCTTTTTGTTTCTGTTTTCTTCTGCTGGCATTGACGAATCCAGGTTGCATTTATTTCTGTCAATCGAAATAAGCTTGCAATCAATTCATAAGAAGCCTATAGGTTATAGTTTCACTTGAAATTTTGTTCTACGAGTGTCTGGTGGATTTTTTACTTAGAGCTTAGGTAGATCTGGTATCTGTTCAGATCTGTAAGGCAGAAAATGGTGTCATCCATGAGTGCTGGATCTGCTTGTTGATATTTGAAAATTTTCACCTTTCCCATTATTTTGGGTTTTGGGATCTCCATGCATGATCTTCAGTTTGTTTTTCTTTTCAAATTTTGTGATCCGTAGAAGGTGAGGTGTGTTCTTCTAATTCTGTTGTTTGATCTGCTGTTCCTGCAGTTACCAAGTATAGGGATCAATCCTCAATTTATTACCTTCACACATGTTACAATGGAGTCGGACAAATACATATGTGTTCGTGAAACATCCCCTCAGAATAGTGTGGTTATCATTGACATGAGCATGCCTATGCAACCTTTAAGAAGGCCCATTACTGCTGATTCTGCTTTGATGAACCCAAATGCGAGAATACTTGCTCTCAAAGGTAAGATATTATTAGTGGAGTTAATTTTTTGATGCACGTTTTAAGTTTCTGATCTCATATTTGTGTTTCGAGTCAAAGACTCACTAGTGCATAAAGTTATTTCTAAGCTTTATTTCTTTTTACATATTCCTAATTATTTTAAGCAATACCATATATGCTTTTTTTTTTTTGTTAAATGCATGCTTGTTGCTTCAAGCAAACAAACATTTGCAATGACTTATGTGACGTGGTTGGGCAATGGTGTATAAAATCAAAGAAGAACTAGAGGAGTTCTTAGGTTTTCTTACTGTGGTAGTTTGCTGGTATTGAGTTGCTCCAAGCAAGGGGCTACGGCAAACAGTTAAGGTTGCACTCTTTCTTTGAAAAAGAAAGACTATCATTCGTTATCTCAATTCATCCTTTTTTTATGTTCTTCGAAATGAAGATTGTAAACTATATGTTCTATATCATTCTTTTTTTAATACTTAGTCTATATTAACTTGTATATGAGGGTGCATCAATAATTTATATTTGAAAATTTTGTGACCGACTAGTTGGCCTAAGGCACTGATTAAATCATTGCAACACATAGGGAGGGCAAATGGTTTGTCATAGTCTCACCACATTAACAACACTGCAAACCTGCCACTGAGAAGTGATATTTTTCACTTTTGCAGTGGAGAAAGCAACAAATGAATAAATTCTTTATTTAGGCTGCTAGTCCATTCCCCAATTTTCCGTCTTTTGGTTCATTTTGTTTGTTTCTTTTCCTTTCCACCTCTCTCTCTTGTAAAATTCATTACTTCTGTCGTGGCATGATAAGTTGGTGGTTCTATTTTCTATTTTTTGTTTGATAGGATGGAAAATAACCACTGTTATCTTTGTACTGTTGGATGGTTTGGTGCAAAGCTTGTGGGTTATTAGGCTTGACAATTCATTAAAACTTTTGGCTTTTTTTGATGGGCAACTCCATAACTATGGATATTTTGTTGTTCATTGATTAAAGAACAAATATGTATAAAGTGCCTTGCACTCTGTAAGTTGGGCCAGCTTCTGCTTCTTAATTCTCAGCCTACTACCAGAATTGCAAATTTCCCCCCATGGGAAGTCCGTTCCCAAGATATTTCTTCCCCGTGTGGTCCTTGTATTGCCAGTGTATGAACCATACCGTTGGCTGATCTGTGTGCCTATTGGAATTTTGCCCCCAGCTCCTCACCAAGTCTTCATACTTCTCTTATCTCTTTTCTGTAAGCCAACGCTTTGTTGCTTGAACCCCTACGAAAAATTGTGGCTTACCAGCCCAATTATCTCCTTTTGATGGATAGATTGGAAAAATGATCCATTTGGATTCTCTTACTGTTAAGGTGAAATTTTGGGAAGATTACAAGTTACTAGGCGTGATGGTAAATCAGAACTCATGACTTGTGAGTTAATTTGGCATGATTATAATGCCAAAATCATTGGTACCTTTAGGCGAGGGTGAGAGTAATTTGTTGTGTGACCAATCACTAGGCCTATTTAGCAAGGATAAGGCTCTTATGCCATGGTTTTATTCTAGCCTTCTAGGTTGACACATAGGCTTTTTTTATCCATCAACAAAATTAAATTGATTCATAGGAAAAAGCAATAAAACATTCTTGGTTGTCCATTTTCTTTTTATCAGAAACAGAGGTGATGCCTCTGGTGTCTAATTCATCAAAGAAACACTTGTTGAGTCGTGGTGGATGGTGGATGATACTTCTCTGTTTTTGAGGCTAAATGAGGTTGAGGCCTCTAGTAGTTTAGGAACTTGTATGGGGGGGGGCGGGTCCAATTTTGTTGTTAAAGGTAATAATCAGATACTTGACAAAGGTTTTATTCATAAAAGAGGAGTTATTGAACAATGCAAATGATACTTGGATACTTGTACAATCATGCCAAATACTTCAACTTTTAGTCAAATTTCATATTGGATGCTCTGTCCAACCATGTCCTTGCCAAGTCAGGGTAACATTGAACATTGCTAGTTTCATGGAACCCTTTGGAGGACGTTAATGATGAAGGTCAAAAGAAGGCGGATAGTTATGAAGTTAAGGACCAATCTATTGAACACCCAAATAGATGAAACTGTTGATTAACAGTTTGGTTGGAACATAGGTTTTAGGAGAAACTTTAGGGAGTCAGAAATTCAGCTGGTGGCCAATCTATTGAACACTTAGAAGGGATTTTCCTCAATCCTAGGTAAGAAGATAATTGTGTTTGGGAACTTCATCCCTCTAAAGTGTGTGGTGTAGGTTTATTGGTAAAATTCTAGTTTGAATAACTGATCAAAATTTCCCTGAAATTCGAACTCGAATCAAGCCTTGTGATTTAGAAGGCACGCCTTGGAACATAGGCCCGGGTCCAACCCTTTACAAAGGCATGTGCCTGATGTACCTTAGCTAAGTTTTGCATTTTTTTGTAAGTTTCATTTTCTCACAAGTGCTCTGAGAACCCCAATTTTGCTAATGCTGTACATTCATCCTTCTTAATAGAAGAGACTTTTAAAGATAAGGAATTATGATTAAAATTACAAAATCAAACTTTTGTTCATGAATTAAGGATTTAAGACTCTAGCATGGATTTGTTTAACCTTGCCTCAAGGGGCTTGGGCTTGGTATAAAGCAGGTCGTAGAATTGGGGTAATGTGATTGGGGAGGAAATAAAGAAATTAAAAGTTTCATGTGCTTTAATTTTGTGTGCATGAATATGTTTTATATGTTATATTTAATTTAATTTTTACTTTTTCACTTTGAATGTGTGTTATATGTTATGTTTATATTTTTAAAATTTGAGCTAATAGGATTTTTAAAACATTTAACTTAAAACATTTGTATTTTTTACATATTACTGTTTATATATATATATTTTGTTTTTTTGTTTTCATTTTGAAAATTTCTGATTTTTTTGCATGTCTTTGATTTTTTGCTTTTATAAATTTTGTGTTTGCTTCAAAAAGGAGCGTGTCTTGGGCACAAAAGCCCCATGGACTTTGTTTTTGTGCTTCCTGCTTTTAATACACTAATTGATCTCAAGCCCAAACTATTTGATTAAAGCTTGATTTGATTACACCCCTAGTGTAATGTAAACCTATTCTTCCTAAAATAATGGTGTTCTGTTGGGAACTGTTTCATGAAAGCATCAATACTTCAGGCCTCCTACAAAAGAGGTGGCCTACTTCTATTTTGAGCTTACCCCCCCTAGGGGTGTCCACGGTTTGGTTAATTGAACCATGGCACTTTTTTGTAAACCGAACCGGTGGTACCGGTTTTTCCAATTCTCCAAACCGAAACCGAACTGGTACCATCGGTTAACCGGTCTACCGGTTTCGGTTTTTGACCGGTTCGGTTCTTCGGTTTTTTATATTTATAATATATATTATACAAATATATGTACAATATTATATAATAAATAAAAAATGACATATAATATATTATAAATATTTGAAAAATACATAATATATATATTATATTTATAAATAGGTCATTATAAATATAATATAAGTATATATTTATATATATAATGAATATATATTTATATATAATACATAGAAAATGTGACATATATTAAAAATATATATAAAATTTACATAAAAATATATATACCGGTTGGTTCGGTTAACCATTGGTTTTTTTGTAGGTTAACCGAAAACCAAACCGGTCCTTCGGTTTTTCAAAAATCCCGAACCGATCGGTTCGGTTTACCGCATTTTGCGCTTCGGTTTTCTTGGTTCAGTTCGATTTTTTGGTTTTTTATGGACGCCCCTAATCCCCCCAACTGGTGCACTTTATGCAGGTCAAATGATGAATCTTGTTACCATTTACTAATCTCCTTTTCATTTGCTCTTTACATTTGGGAATGGATTTTTTGGTTGCATTTGGAACTATCCATCATGTGCATCCAGCTTATTTGCTCTCATAACTTTTAGCTGGGCAAGGAAAAGGAATTGAGTTATGTGGACTTGTGGAGGTGTACAGGGGGTTGCGTTGATTTAGACAATTTGGGAGGAAAGAAATGTGTGGATCTTTGAGGAGAAGAAAAGGAGTAAAGAAGCAGTAATTGAAAGCATTGTTGTCAAGGTAGCACATTAGGTAGGAAAGATGGGCATTTTTGAGCCATTCTTGATGGATGGTATTATTAGAAATTGGTCTCAAGTTGCAAGCTCTTCATCAAGGAAAGGAAGAGGGATGAGAATTTAGGAAATGTCAGAGAAATGCTTTCTGAAGCTGAATTTTGATGGAAGTAGCTTCGGAAATCCAGAAACATTTGGGGATAGGAGGAATATTTAGAAATGAAGAAGGTAATTTTCAGGACCAACTGGAGTGGGGGATTCCTTAAGAGCAGAATTTTTGGCAGTAATTTATGGGGTGCAGAAAACTTATCCAAAGAAAAAAAAATTTATGGGGTGCAGAAAGCAATGGAAACGGGGGGTGGAAAAGTCAATTTTTGAGGGTGACTCTAAGATGGTGATTGGTTGGTTGTTGAAGCAGAAGATTTTATGGACACATAAAAGCTCTCAAATGACTGTCATAGAATATTCAGTTACAAATTCAGTGGGTGCAAAAGTCCGCCAGTAGTCTAGCTGATGCTCTAGCTAAACAAGGGGTCACTAGGAATCAAGTGTTTTGGGCTTATCTGTAATATGGTGTGAGAGGGTGTAATTGGGGAGACTCAATTGGGTGCTAGGCTCTCATGGGTTTGCTTGTTTCTTAATGGTTGTAAATTGATTATACTTGTATGTTCCTGTCTATATGGTAATAACATCTTTTTGAGTGGAGATGGATTTGCGAGATAAGTTGTAATCAAGAGATAGGCATGGGGAATTCTTTTGACCTTTAACAGTCCAAAGTTTTATTAATTAGTGGAAAAAATGATGTAGTCCTAGTTTGCCAAACACCCCAAGCATCAGCTAGGCCTTGCTACCCCAATGTGCCCCACTGTACAGTTTTAACAAGTTCACATCATGGGGAATTACACTCCAAAACAATCGATTCCTCAGTGCTCCCTCTTTCATTAGTTGGCTGATCTTTGGACCCGTCTGAAATCTATATGCAGCCAGTTCCTCAATCTCCCTCATTACATGAGAGCTTGTGCTTCTTCTAGTTAACCACTCCACAATCATCTTGAATCCCCTCTCCACCACTAGTTTTGTAAGGTTTAAGGAATTTAATAATCTCTGACCTTGCCTAACTGCTAGGTATTCTTGTCTAATAGAATCTCCATGGCCAACAGCTCCGGAGAATGATGCAATCAATTTTCCTTAATTGCTTTTAAAATTCAAGTTCTTGATGTTCTTGGATTCGTGAAACTGCAGCCTTTGAAGTTAAACTTGATGCTTTTTTCGTGTTTTTGGGGGTGTGGTGGTCCAAGAAACTGCTATGAGCCTATGCCATTCCTTGGAGAAAGCTTGAAGATGGGAGCATTTCACCTGGTGTGGTTGATGTGAAATGGTGGATAAGACTGTAGAAATGACCAATTTACTGTTAAATCATTCTACAACATTCTTGTTTGTAATTAAATGGATCACTCCAATATTTATGGCATTTTTTTGATCAATAACTGGGATTCATTAGATTAAAAGAATTTAGTTATAACGTTCCAAAGAGAGATAAACAGGCTTAACTCTCTCCAGGAAGATAACAAAAAAGAAAAAGTTACAGAACAGCCGAAAACATTTGATCCCTTCCCACCCCCTGCTTTGCCAAAGCATCAGCAAATGCATTTGCTGTTCTCTTGACCCACTGAAACTTGATTTCCAGTCCTCTAGTTAGCCAATTAATCTCCCTCCTCTCATTAGCATATTTCCAAAGTGCACTACCTTCTTGTAACCAACTTAAGACCAGCTTTGAGTCCCCTTCAATGACCAACTTTTGTATATTCAGTTCTTTAGATTTCCTTATACCCTCCAGTACTGCATAGGTCTCAGCTTTGAGAGAGTTTCCAAACCCAATGGGACCTGAATACAAAGTGAGCACCTTCCCATCCTCATCTCTGAAAACCCCTCCTACACTTGATGAACCTAGATTTCCCTCACTACTTCCATCAACGTTTAGCTTTGTAAGTCCACTTCCTGGTGGTGACCACACAGGACAAACTAAAGAACGGGCAGGAGCAGAATATTTATGACATTCAAGGAAACACAATACCTTCAAGGGTGGACACATTCACTTGGTGGCTATGAATAGCAAATTGACAGCAGATCAAAAGGAAGAGGCTTTCAGTTGGTGGATTGGTGCCATATATGTAATGGTCATGATGAAGATGTAAGGCATCTTTTCAATGACTGCAAGACAATAAAGTTTATTTGCAGTTTCTTCTTTTCTTTATTTAGTAGGAAATTGTAGCAGTCAAGGCATCCTGATGAGATTTTTTCATTGTCACCAACTATTCATGTAAACAAGAAGGCAAAGATTTTATGGAGCTGCGTTCCATTTGCAGTGTTTGAGGAATTTGGAAGGAAAGAAAGAGATGTATTTTTGAGGGGTGTCAAAAGGGATGTGAAAGGTTTATGTCTAGAGATTGTAAAATTAATTGTGAACAGGATTTTAGTTCACACTGAGTTTGGTTGTGGGCAAGGTGCTTCTTTTGGCTCTTGTTTTTGATCTACTTTTGAGTAGATTTCATGCACTGAGGCTTGAATACTTCTCTCTCTCTGCTCATCTGTTGATTGTCTAGAACTAAAATCATCTGCTGTTGATGGCCCGGGAATAGGATCTCGTCACGGGTCGGTCCACGGGGAAAACCTCCTGTTTTCCCTTGTTCCTTCCTGCTCTTGATGAACCTATCTTGGCGCCTCTGGTGATTTGTTCAAGAGATAACCAACTCCTAACTCACTTCTTCAACTGAATATTCGATATCTCATTCAATAATGGGGTCTCCTTAAATAGGAGATTACAAGAGTCCTAATCAAATGGAGTCTCCTTACTGAATAGGGAGACTTCCAGTTCTATCTTGCTAAGGATAAGATAAGCTAATCCTAATCTGATAAGCTACTAACAAGATAAGATAAGAGATAAGAACAATAAGATAAGAACAAGCAAGATGAGCTAATCTAATCTAGATAAAACTGCTGTTGCCGAACTGGGTAGGATGAGCATCACTGAATCACTGCTGCTGCTGGCGGTGGGTCAGGTGCCTGTTGCTGTCGGCAGCGATGGTACGTCTTCACGAGGAAGGCGTCCATAACATTACTCCCCTCTTGGACTACGAGCTTGTCCTCAAGCTCGAACTCTGGATATGTGGCTTGGAACTCTGCCAATGGGATCCATGTGGCTTCTGTTGATGGTAAATTACACCATTCCACCAAGACTTCAAGGATTCCACGATTGAAACTAGAGCGGGTGACAGCTTACCATCTTTCAAGGGTGGCAGGGAGGGAACTTGGTCCGGGGGAACACCCGTAAATGGCTTCAGCAAGGAGATGTGGAAGACATCATGAATCCGGCTGGTCTCAGGCAATTCCAGCTGGTAGGCCACACTGCCAATCCGTCGTAGGTTCATAGAACTTAGGGGCCGGCTTTGGGGCAGCCTTGTGGCGCAAGGAGCGTTGTCGGTAGGGCTGGAGTTTCAACCAAACAAATTGTCCTGGATTGAATGATAGTTCCCGGTGGTGCTTGTCATAGTGGAGCTTCATGCGGAGCTGGGCCTGTTGTAAGGATTGATTTTCCAAACGAGTAGACCGGGCTCGTAGGACAGCAAGCGGGGAGGATCCCTGCCATAAACGACGCGAAAGGGAGTCATGCCGAGGGAAGAATGGTAGGTTGTGTTGTAGCAGTACTCGGCCCAAGGGAGCCAATCCACCCACCGTCGTGGCTGATCGCCTACGAAACAACGGAGATACATCTCGATTGTGCGGTTAATCACTTCCGTCTGACCGTTGGTTTGTGGCCGGTAAGCTGATGAGTAGGCTAGGGTGGTGCCGTGTAGCCGGAATAACTTTTTCTAGAAGGCGCTAGTGAAAACTGAGTCTCTATCGCTGACGAAGGATTCTGGTAACCCATGTAAGCGAAAGACATGTGTGAAGAAGGCGAGGGCAACTGAAGTGGCATTGTACGGGTGTGATAGAGGAATGAAGTAGGCGTATTTAGAGAAGCGATCAACTACCACAAAGAAAATTGATTTGCCACCTACCTTGGGTAGTCCCTCAATGAAGTCCATGGAGATGTCGGCCCAGATCTATGTCGGGATGGAAAGGGGCTGAAGGAGGCCTGCCGAGTGTAGGTTTTCCCATTTGTGCTGTTGGCATGTGGAGCAATTCTGGACAAAATCTCGAATAGAAGTCTTCATACCTCGCCAATGGAAATCAGACCAAACGCGGTGTAGTGTTTTTTGAATGCCCTCGTGGGTGGAGTTATGGATGCTGGTGATGATGGTTGGAATCAACGGGCAGTTTGGTGGAAGATGGACTCGTCCCTTATACAGTACCAACCCGTCTTGAAGTGACCAATTGGGGTCGGCGGTGCCGGACTGGATCTTCTGTAGCAAGAACGATTATTCCAGGGATTGTGGTGCTGCCTTCTTAATGTCGTCAAACAGAGAGATCCGAGGTTGGGAATTGCTACACAGAACCATCGCATCTTCATCTCGCCTAGACAATGCATCAACTGCGCGATTTGAGGATCCCGCCTTATATTCCACCCAGAAGTCAAACCCAAGCAGTTTGCTAACCCAATGTTGCTGAGGGGAAGTGGTGAGATGCTGCTCTAACAGGTATTTGAGGCTGTAATGATCAGTTTTGACAATGAACGACTTGCCCCACAAATATGGCCTCTAGTGCTAGACGGCTCGGGCTAGGCCGATTAGTTCGCGCTCATAGGCTAGAGGCTTCAGGTGCCGGTCGGCCAGTCTGCGGCTAAAGAAAGCAATCGGGTGCCCTTGCTGCGGTAGTATGGCCTTGATACCCACTTCGGAAGCATTGCACTCGACTGTAAATTCGAGGGCGAAATTAGGTAATTGCATGACAGGGGTGGAAGACAGGGCATTTCTCAATGTCAGAAAAGCTTCAACTGCTACGTCATCCCACCGGAAGGAATTTCTCTTCAACAGGTTGGTTAACGGGGCTGCCAACACTCCATAGTTCTGTACAAATTTGTGGTAGTAACCCGTTAAACCGAGGAACCCGCGTAAGGTCTTGGCTGATTGAGGTTTGGGTCATTCTTTTATAGCCTGAATCTTGGAACTATCAACTGTCACACCCTGCCCATGGATGACGTGGCCGAGATAAAGAACCTGTCGCTCCCCGAAGGAGCACTTGGATTGTTTCAGGAATAATTTGTGTTTGCGTAGGAGCTCGAAAACGGTCCTCAGATGGTGGACATGCTCTACTCATGATTTGCTGTAAACGAGGATATCATCAAAGAAAACTAAAACAAGTTTGCGCAGATGGGGCTGGAATACCTCGTTCATTAGTGACCGAAATGTAGATGGGGCGTTGGAGAGTCCAAATGGCATGACTAAAAATTCGAAGTGGCCATGGTGGGTGCGAAAAGCAGTCTTCTTCACGTCACTGGGAGCCATGTGAACTTGGAAGTATCTGGACCTGAGGTCCAACTTAGAGAAATACTGGGCACCATGCAACTCGTCCAGCAGTTCGTCCACCACGGGAATGGGGAACTTATCTTTGATCATCCGATCATTGAGTTCTCTATAGTCAACACATAACCTCCACGTTCCATCCTGCTTCGCCACCAACAAAACCGACGAAGAGAAGGGGGAGTGGCTTTTTGCGTATGATTCCTTGGTTCAGCATCTCTGTACATTGTTTCTCTATCTCGTCCTTCTGTAAGCAAGGGTAGCGATAAGGTCGGACAACGATTGGTGCTGAACCCGCCGCCAAAGGAATACGATGGTCGCAAGCTCGGGGAGGGGGGAGGCCCTTGGGTTCCTGGAACAGATCTGAAAACTCGGTGAGAAGTTTTTCCATGGCTGCCGGTTCTGTCTGAAGTGCATGGACCTGTGGTGTCCTTTCTTTCACCCTACAACCGTGCCTTGAAACTTGCTTTCCATTTAGGTGGAAGGTCATGGTGAGTGCGCTGAAGTCCCACAAAATCGGGCCTAGGGTAATTAACCACTTGACCTCGAGAACAATATCGAACCCATCCAATGAAAGTACAAATAAATCAGCAAGAAACAATTCAGAATTGACCTGTACCGGCACATCCTTACAAATTCCTGGACTGTGAACTCTTTCACCATTTGCGACGGCTACCTGTAGTCGTGGTCGAAGCTCCATTGGCAGTTTTAACTGAAGGGCGGCATGTTCACTTATGAAGTTGTGTGTACTCTCTGAATCGACGAGAATGCGCACCGGTTGACCTGCTATTTGTGCCTGTAATTGCATGGTTTGAGAAGTTTTAATGCCGGTGATTGCATGGAGAGAGATCTATGGCTCGAATATGACTGATTCTTCTTCCTCCTCCTCTTGTTCATCGATGAGGAGGCAAAAAGCCTCTTGCATCTATGTCCTGCCGAGTAGAGGTCATCACAGTTGAAACATTGGCCTCTTGCTCGGCATTCTGCCATTTCTGCCCTGGTCAGACGCTTAATGGGTGGAGCGGCCATGTTACTACCTGTACTTGTCACAGGTCTAGAGGCGGTGGTGGTGGGAGATTTCAGTTCTCGGCTGGTAGTAGAAGAGGGGGTCGTTGCTGCTGATCTTGGGGGTACCCATGAGTTTGGTGGCTGACCCACATTAAAAATTCCGCGGCCGAGCTGCAGTTTGTGCTCGAACGCGCGGGCTAAGTTCATGGCTGTGACCAAATTTGGGGGATTCTCATCTCGACATCCACCCGCAGGGGTTCTGATAGCCCTGCCGTGAACATATCCACTTGCTGGTCGGGTCGCACAGAGGATGCCCTCGCGAGGAGGGTTTGGAACTGTCGCTGATATTCAGCCACTGTGTCGATCTGTTTAAGGTTAATCAGCTCATCCAGTGGGTTGCTGGTCAGTGGGGGTCCGAACCTAAGAAGGCAATAGGACTTAAACTGGGGTCAATTGAGCCCGGGTTCTTCTTTCTCAAACCGATAAAACCAAAGTTGTGCTTCTTCTGTTAAGTGAAAGGCGGATAGACTTACCTTATCCCGGTCATTTGTCCGTTGGTTTCGAAAAAATTGCTCGCAGCGATACAACCAGCCTAAGGGGTCTCCGTTGCCGTTGTACGACGGGAATTCCAGCCTGCTGTACTTGGGGACGACTGCGGTTCTTTGGCTAACGGACTGCTGTTCCCCGGAAGACTCTGGCAGATCTGGTCGGTGGCCATTGGCGGCTGTTCCTCCTTCAGAGTTCCCTTCTCTGCTGGAAAGGAATAGCTCCATCAGGCGTCGCAGCTCCCTCACTTCGTCTATGATCTCACGGACTTTGGAGCTGGTCTCCACGAGTTGGTGCTCGAGGTCGTGGACCCTGGACAGTAGCTGCTCCAGATCACCCATGACGCCTTGCTCTGATACCAAGTTGTTGAGGGCCCGGTAATAGGATCTCGTCACGGGTCGGTCCACGGGGAAAACCTTCTGTTTTCCCTTGTTCCTTCCTGCTCTTGATGAACCTATCT
The DNA here is from genome assembly GCF_056320005.1 of Nelumbo lutea. Taxonomy (NCBI): domain Eukaryota; kingdom Viridiplantae; phylum Streptophyta; class Magnoliopsida; order Proteales; family Nelumbonaceae; genus Nelumbo; species Nelumbo lutea. The sequence continues at coordinate 46,937,907 of NC_142685.1, forward strand.
TGGCGTCTCTGGTGATTTGTTCAAGAGATCACCAACTCTCCTAACTCACTTCTTCAACTGAATATTCGATATCTCATTCAATAATGGGGTCTCCTTAAATAGGAGATTACAAGAGTCCTAATCAAAGGGAGTCTCCTTACTGAATAGGGAGACTTCCAGTTCTATCTTGCTAAGGATAAGATAAGCTAATCCTAATCTGATAAGCTACTAACAAGATAAGAGATAATAACAATAAGATAAGAACAAGCAAGATGAACTAATCTAATCTAGATAAGGCTGCTGTTGCCGAATTGGGTAGGATGAGCATCACTGAATCACTGCTGCTGCTGGTGGTGGGTTAGGTGCCTGTTGCTGCCGGCGGCGATGGTACGTCTTCACAAGGAAGGTGTCCATAACATCTGCTTCCGATATCTCCTTCGTTTTGAGGTTGTATCAGTCAATGTATACTGGCTTCGCTATTAGCCATCTGTAGTGCACAATCTTCCTTCTAAATTTATTATGTCTTAATTGGTTGCTTTGTATGTTTATCCAACTCGGTATACTTGTATCTTTCCTTCTGTGTAAAAGGGGTAACAGTTGATCATCAAACCATTAGTTTGATGTCATGGAAATGCTTTGTTATGCTGTTGTCCCATTCCCTTTGACAGTACACATTCTTCCAATATTCATATCACATTCTTATTGTGGACAACTGGTAAGTTCCTGATTATGATGCCCTGAACAAAATCTAGTTCCATAATGTGTTACACATTTGGTTATTCTTATTGTTTTGTCTCCTAGCTGGCTGATGAATTGTTTTGTTCTATTTGAAGCTCAACTTCCGGGAACTACACAGGATCACCTGCAGATATTCAACATTGAAATGAAAGCAAAAATAAAATCACATCAGATGCCTGAGCAGGTGGACATGGAACCATTTCTCTCACTAGGACATGTCAAATGCTTCTTAGACTTTATTTTGTTTTGACTTTGACTTTTGAGGTGAACGATTTTATTCAAGTCTTCAGTGTTTTCACCTTGTTTTTTGGTTTAGGTTGCCTTTTGGAAATGGATTACCCCAAAACTGTTGGGCCTGGTTACACAAACCTCAGTATATCATTGGTCAATTGAAGGCAAGATACCCTTTCCCATGACAACTTTACTTGCCTCTAGTTTCAATATTTCAAAATGTTCTTGTTCAATGGGTTATTTTTATGTTTCAGATATTGTTCCTGATGATTTTATGGTTGGATAGTTTCTTTTAGCATGTCTAACTAAATTTCTTATGCAGGTGACTCGGAGCCTGTAAAGATGTTTGACAGGACAGCTAATTTGGCAAATAACCAAATAATTAATTATCGGTGTGATCCTTCAGAGAAGTGGTTGGTTTTGATTGGCATTGCTCCAGGATCACCTGAGGTATGTAGTTGCGTTATATTTCATTACTTCAAACTGAGTTTATTTCTAAATCAAGGTTCAAAGTATCGATATGATACACATCGTGAGGGTTCCGATACACCTGTTTAAAGGTGTTTTCAGGAAACCCTTTATTTTATTTATTAAATAATATAAAGACATCTATAAAATGAAACTTTGAAAAACAAAAACTAAAAAAGATAAAACGTGAATGGTTTAAAGTACTGATACACCCCTGCCAATACATTTGGGCTTATGAGTTTATTGATACTTTAAACCATGCTCTAAATGGGCATCTCATACTTGCAACTTTAATATCATCATGTCTCTTTGATTTGTGACCTAAATCTTATAAATTTCTGCCTTTTTCATGTACATAACGCTGAGTTTTGATTGTTGGGGTCCTAGCTTTCTATGTTGAACAATTTGGAAACTGGAATAAAGAATGGTGGTGTTATTTGCCATATTTACCATTTTCTTGAGGGTCCAGTAACAACTTCTCTTTTTGGAGATGCCTCTTTTTTTGGTTGTTTGATTGTTTGTATATGTTGTTGTGAATCAGATTTGTTATGACCAGGAACAAAGCATTTTCAATATGTTGCATGTACAGTTACATGCTTTGCTAGGATGTAACTATATCATAAAGCTTACAAATGAGCCCCAAAAAACTGATTCCTATGTATGTACCCATTGTTTGGCTAAAGAATCTGCCAAGACATTTTCCGATCTTCTTTCCCATTGACATGTGACTGACATATTTGATTTTAATCATCTGAACCTTCTCAAAGCCCCTCTATAGGACCATGCTGCCATTTCCGGCTCTTCTAACCACCTAACAACCAGTTTAGAGTTGCCTTCAGTGATTAAGTATTCCATTGCCTATAATTCTTTTTTTTTTTTCTCTTACTTGTAGTATTTACCAATAGGAGCATCCAAGCATATTCAAGAGTTTTAATGCACCAATAAAAGAAAATGTAGAATAACGAGGAATCCTTTGAATTTCACGCAATTTGATTTGCAGTTGATGGTTATGCAATAAGTTGTTTATTTATTTATAGTTTTCTATTTAAAAATATTCAACTCAATTTAAAGTTCTATCCAACCACATGAATCCTTTTCACTAGTTCCATACAGCATAGCTGGCCTTACATCTGTTTTATAGAATTTTCCTTTTAATCTAAGTGGTATTCTTCTATCACACAAAAGTCCAGATGCATCCCTCCATTTTGCCCAAACTGCTCTAATTCTCTAGGTGACATCCTCCTCAATCTCTCCCATGTTATAATTATTGAACCAAGGTACTGGAAATGGTCACGTTGAGTTATCTCTCCAATTGTAAGTGTATCCTGATTTACACTCCTATTATTGCTAAACTTACATGCCATATACTCGATTTTAGTCCTACTCATTTTAAGGTCTCTTGTTTCTAGGACATTTTTCCATAAGCTTAATTTTTGCATTTAATCCTTCATTAGTTTCATCAATTAAAACAATGGCATCCTCAAACAACATGCACCATGGAACTTCTTCCTGAATATGTTTAGTCAATTCATCTATGATTGGTGCAAATGGATAAGGGCTAAGTACTAAACCTTGGTGAAGAACCTTCGTGACAGAAAATCTGAAGTCTCTCGAATTGGTCTTCTAACATTGGTTGTTGTCCCTCGTACATATCCTTAATTAGGTCTATATATACGTATTTTGAATCTCTATCTTTTCCAAGACCGACCACATGATCTCTCTAGTAACTCTATCATAAGCCTTTTCTAGATCAACGAACACCATTGAAGATCTTTCTTCTCTCTTCTATCAATTGTCTCAAAAGAAATATAGCTTCCATGGTTGATCTCCCTCGTGTAAAGCCAAGTTGGTTCTCTGATGGATTTGTTTCAAGTTGTAATCTGTATTCAATTATATTATATATACACACACACATATTCATGCATCCATGTATGTATGTGGGCATATGTATCAATAATTTTAAGTTAAAAAAATAATTCAATGCAAGTATGGTACTATTTAAGTCTTAACACACCATAACCTTCTCCCCATATGTAGTTAACATTAATTGAACAATTCCAAGTTGAGTAGTGAGAACATTTTTTTTAAGGTAAAAAGAAGTGAATAAATTGGGATAACCTAATCCCAAAGTCGTCAGGTTGGGTTAAAGTTGGAGAGTTCAACAACCTGTGTTTGGTTGGGTTGACCTCAACTCAACCTGATCCAATCTGACTTGCATCCCTAGATAAAATGCCATTACCTGATGTTGGTCCCAGGCTATCTGGCGTCTTGGATACAGACCTAATCTTTGGCATTTGTTTTTAGCACAAAGTTGCCACTTACAGAAACTCATGTTTTCATGCTTGTTGGCCAAGATTTTACCGTTACACCATGCGGTGGCTCCTGCCTTGCGCCCCTGGATGCTATTATTGATTCTTTCCTTGCTGATTAGAATTAAATTTTTTTTACTCTTTCCCCTGTTTTTTGATCACTTTTCATTCAATATCATTGGCTTCATATGGTGTTAGAGGCTATATTGATCAGTTATGATCTTATTTTTTTATCTGGTGATGGCTAAACAATAAACTTTTATGGTTTTTCTTCTGACCATTATAACTGCTAGAGTTTTTATTCTGCTTTCAAAATTTGGTTGTAGAGGCCCCAACTGGTCAAAGGAAATATGCAGCTTTTCTCTGTGGATCAGCAGCGCAGTCAAGCTCTTGAAGCACATGCTGCATCATTTGCCTCATTTAAGGTTTGGTTATTTGTTTCTCTTCTTTTCTGCAAGTTGTGATTTTTGAGCAAGCTTCATATCACTCTTTTATTTAAATCAGGGCATTGTACTTGTTTCTGTTTCTGTATACAGGTTCCAGGAAATGAAAACCCTTCTATTCTTATTTGTTTTGCCTCAAAGACCACCAATGCTGGCCAGATTACATCAAAGTTGCATGTGATTGAACTTGGTGCTCAGCCAGGTCTTTTTTTCTTTACTTGCCTTTTTTTTTAAATGGTAAGGGTAAAATTTATTACTTAGATTGGAAGAGTGGAAAAGCTGGTGATAAGAAATTACTAGCTTATCCAGATACTGAACCAACAATTACCCCTTTGCATTTATCCTTATAGTTCTTGTACTTATTTATTATAAAGGGGAGAAAGAGTTATATATATATATATATATATATATATATATATATATATAGTGGAAAGAAGCAATATTGTTCAGAATTATCATTTGATTTATGTTTTTTGTTAACCTTCTTCCGACATATCCTGAAATTACAAATTGAGTTGATTGTTTTTACTGTATAGCAATGTGTCTACAAAAAAAGAATATATATATATATATATACTGATCCTCTTGCATTTTTTCTCTGTATAGAGTTCGGATCTGCTTTCCACAACACATTTCTAGCCACGTTCACCCCAACTGCACATTTGGAACATTGGTTGTACTTTACACTGCCAATATTCTTGAACTGCAGCTGGATGAGCGTTGACAGCAATGTGTTGTGGTCACTGGTCAGCAGATCTGAACTCTGTATATGCTCAATGATTTTCTTTCATGTTGTCGATTTGGGAAATGATGTGTTTTCAGCTTCTGGACTGTGACATCATATTTCTTTTATATTGAAAATCACTTCTCTTTGGTTATCTTGCTATCTTGAACATCCAACTAGTGATGCATTACTGATGTGTGAAATCTTGGGAGCAGGCAAACCAGCTTTTACTAAGAAGCAAGCAGATCTTTTCTTCCCTCCAGATTTTGCTGATGACTTCCCTGTGGCAATGCAGGCATATTCTTTAACCAACTATATACTTGCACTAAGTTCCAATGAAATGTAGACCAATGCCAAGTTTCTGTCTTATTTTGCAGATATCCCACAAGTACAGTTTGATATATGTAATTACAAAGCTTGGTCTTTTATTTGTATATGACTTGGAGACTGCTTCTGCAGTTTATAGAAATCGTATTAGTCCAGATCCTATATTTTTGACAACTGAAGCTTCTTCAGTTGGTGGATTCTATGCTGTGAATAGACGAGGCCAGGTGTTATTGGCTACTGTCAATGAAGCAATGATTGTTCCTTTTGTCAGTGGTCAGGCATGTATAATCTTCTCTTTTGTGCTATAGAAGATTGAATTATTGTTTTTTCTGGTTGATTGCAGCTAGTTATTTGTTCTGTTGACAAATGCTCTTCATTGACTGTTACAGTTGAACAATCTAGAGCTTGCTGTTAATCTTGCCAAAAGAGGAAACCTTCCCGGGGCAGAGAATTTGGTAAAGTGATCCTCTATTTCTATTTCTTTCCACTTAATTGAAATTCCTGATTACTATTGATTCCTGGAGAATGCAGGGAATCTTTAATTTTATGCCTGACTTTCTTAGGATGCCAAATTTGATTTCTTTGTAGGGATTTTGATATTCAATCATAACTTTGGTTGATCTGCCTATGGGGTTAGGTTGTTAGTCAGAATTGGCAATCCATCTCTTCAGCACAACATTGAAAAATGAAAAAGGAAAAAAAGAGAACAAATGATCCCAGAGAATGCCTTCTGGTTCTTTCTCCAATGATTTGCCATTCTGAGAAATATGTACAAGACATATTCCTGAAAAGTGCCCAAATGTTATTTTTTTTATTTTATTTTTTCACATCACCTCATCCTTGATAAAAGGGAAAAGTGAAAAGAGAAACCCTTCCAATGGTTTTGCGTTATGTTCCAGTGACTGGGAATCTGTAGACCATCTTTTTATCCTTCGCTAATTCAGCAGGAGAATCTGGCCTTTTTTCTTACCAAGGCTGGAGTTGAGCTGGGTATTTCCTGAGTCTCTTGGAGAGACGGCAAAAAGCTGGAGAATAGGGGGACAAATGCTAGTGGAAGGGCAGTTTGGGAAGTATTTTCAGCAGCTGCAGTATGGTCGATATAGATTGAAAGAAACTCTCGTATCTTCAATAAGAAAGTGTCTTAGGAGGATTAAGCTATTAGAAAAGTTGTGGGGTTGTTTTTTTCTTGGCTTTTGTGTTTAAGCTGTTCAGATGCGTCACTTTCAATTCTCTGTTGCTGTTTTTGATGAGCCAAGAGCATCTCTCTTCCTGCTGCTTTTTCCTTTTTTGCAGAAGAGCATTTGTATATGTTTATACAGTGTTTCACTGTATATTTTAAGGGTTTGTTTCGACCCTTATGAAATGAATTTACTATTAGGTTTCTCAAAAGAACAAAAAGGAACAAAGAAAGAAAACCAGGCCTTTCAGATGGTGAGGACTACAAGCATGAGTGATGTGGCCATTACCCAATGTTGGTCCCAGTTATCTGGGGTCTTGAGAGGTAGACTAGATAGAGTCCTAACCTTTGGTATTTTTTGCACAAAGTGGTCACACTCAGACTTCAACCCAGTGTTCTGATGCTCTCATACCAGCAATAGTAATGTTTTATTTAATGCTTCAAAATTTATTGTTTAAATCTTTTTTTATCAGTTATTTTTGGTATAAATCTCCTAATTATTGGTGTATGATGTCCGAGTGTTGTATGTATGAACTGCTTATTAGGTCTTATTGTAAAGATGCTGTTAGTCTTATGTGTCATGTACTTCAATTCCATATTAAAAACATGCCTATTTATAACTTCTCTTTCTATTACTCAGGTTGTGCAGCGATTCCAAGAACTGTTTGCTCAGACTAAATATAAGGAAGCTGCAGAGCTTGCTGCAGAGTCTCCACAGGGAATTCTTCGTACTCCTGATACTGTTGCAAAGTTTCAGGTACTGTAATTTTTATATGACTTATCACAGATTTTATTTGTGTAGCTTCTATAAGTTTATTATAATATTGTTGCTATATTTGTTCATTTGCTATGGCTATGTATTTTATTTATAAAGAGAAAGAAAAATTTATGCAGTGGCTTTGAAGAAAAATAATGAAGCAGCAAAATGTTGGCAACATAATGAAGAAAAATAAATGATCAGATTGAAAAATTTCTCCAACCTTGTGACACCACTGTTTGTGAGACTGTTTGCCAAGTCGTTAGCACATTTTTGCATTCATATGTTCTGTCTAGCCACCTAAAAATGAGTGTTTGATAATATGAAAGTATTGAACACGCAGGTCATTTGAGGAACCATATGATCATCTGATAGAGTATCCTGCTCTGCACAAAAGCTCATCATAACCAAAGTGATATAAATGTTGGAGGCCATGGGAAAGGTTCAAGGCCCTTGTCTCTTGCACAATTGTTGATTGTTCTCTGCCTAGGATAATAAGTACTAAATCATGGTGGCCCCACTGTTTCTAGAAACATCTCCAGTTCCTGTTGTCCCCAGGGTCCAAATAGATCAAACATTAGATTTCAATTTGAAGGTGTCATCCTGGGGAAGGGACCTAAAATAAACAGTTCCTGCATGGTATGCCAGACCCTTGAATGAACAGAACTATTTTTTCACATTCAAGATTCAACTATTATCATATTATGCACTTGAATAGTTCATTAGTGGAAATTAGTTACAACTAAATTGATAATCTCTTGGAGTGACCTTTGCATTTAAAGATACTCCCAAATACATATCTTTGCAAACCTTCTTTCTGCCAGACAAGGTGCCATGCAGACACCACAAAACGTTAAACTTGATACCAAAAAATCCTGGAGTTGGTACCAAATCATAAAAGCAAAGTGTAAATGGATAAAAAAGTGACACTCCAATTCCCTATTGTTCTTCATGGGTTTCCTGTGTACTTGCCACACTGCTAATGATGCCCTTTTTCTTTAGACCAAGTCCTGCCTTGAATGTCTGTTTCTTTTATATGATTTATTGCCATTTGTTTTCTATACTTTTAAACACGAAATTTCTATTTTTCTTGATCCTTTGTTTTGTTTTGTTTTTTATGGAGACAAATACAAAAAATCATTAAAAGTAAGACAAGCACAACCGAAGAGGTAATGAGAAGTCGTCCAACAAAAAGAAAAGACAAAAAAAAGGTACAATACATCAATCCCTTCAATCCAGCTCCAAAGATTTCCAAAAGCTGGTCCCAAACAACTCTCTTGTAACACCTGAAAAATCTGGAAGAATCAAAATCAAATTCGAAATTCTCCTCCCAATGACTGAACACAGTTCTTCATTGGTTCTTCACAAAAAATCTCCTATTCCTTTGTTTCCAAACATCTAGTGAATCTCAAATGGCACACAAGACCACACAATTTTAACTTTCTTATTTCCATTCTAAACCGGAAAGTCTGAGAGAATCTCCTTGGGAATTCTTGGAACCCACATAACCACAACAAACAACCTGAAGAAGAAACTCTGGATGTACTTTGAAAAGCCAGGCCCAGATTCCCTACAAACTTTTCCTACCCACTCTCTACCCGCTGTGAATTGGAGCCGCACATCTCTTAATTCATAATAGAGATGTGTTGCTCCAATTCACGATGGGTAGAGAGTAGGTAGGAAAAGTGAATAGGAAATCCCGAGTGGAAAAGTCACAACCAACTAATAGATGAACTTCTTCCTCTGCATGTTCACACAAATAGCATCTTTTCTCTAACTGGATTCCTCTGCTTTTCAAGTTATCATGCATAAGGTTGCTGTACAATGCAACCAGCCAAGCAAATACCTCTACTTTTTAATGATTCAAGATCGGCCTTATTGTAACTACTAATCATATGGGGTTTCTTGGACTGAATGTGTCTTTAAGTAAGGATAAATCGCTGTTAGCCTGGGTTCTTTTTTGTTTTGTTTTCCTTACTGCTGATAATACCTTCTGTGTCAGACTATACTCAACCTTCAAGGCATGTTTCTTTTAATTAAGGGTTCGTCATTTGCTCTCTTGGATATAATGCTTTTGTTAAAGAAACAAGAAATTACTATTATTCCTTGTTTTATTGTCTTAGAAATTTTGGAAAAGGTTTAATCCAGTTCAACTTATTTTACTTATATTTTGCAGAGTGTTCCTGTGCAAGCTGGGCAAACGCCACCTCTATTGCAGTATTTTGGAACTCTCTTGACTAGAGGGAAACTTAATCCATTTGAGTCGCTGGAGTTATCCCGCCTTGTTGTGAATCAGAATAAAAAGAATCTTCTGGAGAATTGGTTAGCTGAAGACAAGCTTGAGTGTAGTGAGGAGCTTGGAGATCTTGTGAAGGTTTGGTTGTGAATTTGAAATTGTACTTTGTTATACTACTATGAGAAATTTAGTAGAGACTCTCCTGCAACATTTATATTTTATAAAAACTGCATCCTATTTCTCTGCATTCAGTTTGCATCCTTTACTTTTAATTTGGTTTGATGATTCCTTTCATCTCATTTTTGGTATCTTGATGCATGTTTCCTTTGTAGACTGTGGATAATGATCTTGCTCTGAAAATATACATCAAAGCTAGGGCCACCCCAAAGGTTGTTGCAGCTTTTGCTGAACGAAGAGAATTTGACAAAATTCTCATATACTCGAAGCAGGTAATTGTTGTATGTTTTGCATGTTGGTAGTTATCCCACATCCTGTAAACATGACTTTTATTGTTTTGAAAGTTTGGGAAAATACAGCTAATGAAGAATTCATCTTTTTCTTTATTATTTTTTTTTGACTTTTTTCTTTATATCATTGAGTGCTAATACTGAAAGGACATGATTTCTGCATAATACAGGTTGGATACACACCTGACTATCTATTCCTTCTGCAAACAATTCTGAGATCCGATCCACAGGTACTTTATTATGTTGCCTAAAAATATTTTGAGCAATTTCATATCTTTTTCTATTTTCAATTTGATGAACCGTTAAGGTGAAACTTGAACCCTTGAAAATTGGCTATTTCAAACCTCTGGTGGATGGCAGCCCTCTTCCTGCATTTTACATGCTTTGCTAAAATAAATTTCACTGAAGCATATTTCTTTTGAACAATAGCTCAGAATTTATTTCTGGATGGCAGGGTGCTGTTAACTTTGCACTTATGATGTCACAAATGGAGGGTGGTTGCCCAGTTGACTACAATACGATCACCGATCTCTTCCTTCAGGTTCATTTTGTGCTCTGCATTTCATCTTTTTTTTTTCTTTGGAAGGGAGGAGGGTTAGTTTGACAGTAGGGTGAAATTATGTTTGGTTGGCTATCTGATATTGTATTTAAGTGGAAAATTTTGTGCTTGCTTCGCAGTTCATGCTTCATTTGGCTAACAACTGCTTTTATTCTTTCTCCTCTTATTGCACATTTTCTTTCATGTAATTGTCTTACAATTGTTTTTGGTATTCTTTACTCCAGAGGAACATGATCCGTGAGGCAACAGCATTTTTGCTAGATGTTTTGAAGCCAAATTTGCCAGAGCATGGATACCTTCAGACAAAGGTTATTGCTTTTTAATCAAGCTTATACTCTTGCTTTTTAATCAAGCTTATACTATGTGTTTCTCATTTTCACTCATGTAGTCAGCCTCCATGACATTTGTCCTCTGTTCAGGTCTTGGAGATCAATCTAGTGACATTTCCAAATGTAGCGGATGCTATTTTAGCTAATGGAATGTTTAGTCACTATGATCGTCCTCGAATTGCTCAACTTTGTGAGAAAGCTGGTTTGTACATGCGTGCTCTTCAGGTAAAGTGTGTGCTTGAAAATTGTAAATGCGAACTTCAGTGTTAAAGAGAGCTACCACTTTTCCTTGGATTAAACATGGTTTCTTCATGCAGCATTATACTGAGTTGCCAGATATCAAACGTGTGATTGTGAATACACATGCCATTGAACCACAGGTTTATGTGCTTCAATGTTATAACATTTTCTCTTATTTGGTTTGTGGAAGTGAAAATTTGTTACTAAATATGCATATTTTTCCAGTCACTTGTAGAGTTCTTTGGGACCCTTTCCAGAGAGTGGGCACTGGAGTGCATGAAGGACCTTTTACTTACTAATCTTAGAGGAAATCTGCAGATAATTGTGCAGGTAACTTTCTGTTCTTTATCTAGTATTTTATTATTCCAATTCTTTAATCTAGTCTCACCAGTATGTTTCTTGCAGACTGCAAAAGAATATTGTGAGCAATTGGGTGTTGATTCTTGTATAAATCTCTTTGAACAATTTAAGTCATATGAAGGATTGTACTTTTTTCTGGGATCATATTTGAGCTCCAGGTATGTCCTCTGGGGAATAAAAGTAGTGTTCTTTTCTTTGTTTTTACAGTCAAATTCTTTTGCTTATTTAGGTTATTTTTGTTACTGGGACAGTGAGGATCCTGATATTCATTTTAAGTACATCGAAGCAGCTGCTAAAACTGGACAGATAAAAGAGGTTGAACGTGTGACAAGAGAATCAAATTTCTATGACCCTGAGAAGACAAAGAACTTTCTAATGGAAGCAAAGCTTCCTGATGCACGACCATTGATAAATGTTTGTGATCGTTTTGGTTTTGTTCCGGATCTTACACACTATCTCTATTCAAACAATATGCTTCGATATATTGAAGGCTATGTTCAAAAGGTAAAAGTTTGCAGAATTGAACCTGGATTGTCATGCTTGTCAGCCCAAGATTTTACCATTGCACCAAGAAGTGACCCCTTCACTAATGTTTTGTATCTTTTTGCTTAACAGGTCAACCCTGGAAATGCACCTCTAGTTGTAGGGCAGCTGCTTGATGATGAGTGCCCAGAAGATTTCATTAAAGGCCTTATTCTTTCTGTTCGTTCCCTCCTTCCAGTGGAGCCCCTTGTTGAAGAGTGTGAGAAAAGGTTTGTTCTCTCGCTTTCTCTCCCCTTTCCAACATCCCTCCCTCCCTCCCTCCCTCTCATGATTTTGCCTTCTGGTTGTAGGAATCGCCTCCGTTTACTCACTCAGTTCCTGGAGCATCTTGTGAGTGAGGGAAGTCAGGATGTACATGTTCATAATGCTCTTGGTAAAATCATCATTGACAGCAATAACAATCCAGAGCATTTTCTCACCACCAATCCATACTATGATTCACGTGTTGTGGGTAAATATTGTGAGAAGCGGGACCCTACACTGGCAGTTATTGCTTACCGAAGAGGACAGTGTGATGATGCACTTATCAATGTCACAAATAAGAATTCATTGTTCAAGCTGCAGGCCAGGTTTATATACTATTTATCCAGTAGTTAATGTTATTGTACCCTTGTGCTTTTCTTTTTGTTTTGAATTATACTTACCCTTTCCTTCCCTTTCAGATACGTTGTTGAGAGAATGGATTCTGATCTTTGGGAAAACGTTCTTAGACCTGATAATGTGTATAGGAGACAGCTTATTGATCAAGTTGTATCTACTGCCTTGCCTGAAAGCAAGAGCCCTGAGCAAGTTTCTGCAGCTGTTAAAGCATTCATGACAGCTGATCTCCCACACGAGTTGATTGAGCTTCTTGAAAAGATTGTGCTCCAGAACTCAGCCTTCAGCGGAAACTTCAATTTGCAGAATCTCTTGATCCTGACAGCTATCAAAGCAGATGCATCGAGGGTAATGGATTACATTAATAGGTTAGACAACTTTGATGGACCTGCAGTTGGAGAGGTGGCAGTGGAAGCACAATTATATGAAGAAGCATTTGCTATCTTCAAGAAGTTCAACTTGAATGTCCAGGCTGTGAATGTTCTTTTGGACAACATTCAAAGCATTGAACGAGCCGTGGAATTTGCATTCCGTGTTGAAGAGGATGCTGTTTGGAGCCAAGTGGCCAAGGCCCAACTCAGGGAGGGACTAGTGAGTGATGCAATTGAATCATTTATCCGTGCAGATGATGCCACTCAATTCTCGGATGTCATCCAGGCTGCTGAGGATGCCAATGTGTACCATGACTTGGTGAGGTATCTTCTGATGGTGAGGCAGAAGTTGAAGGAGCCCAAGGTGGATAGTGAACTGATTTATGCTTATGCCAAGATTGACAGGCTAGGTGAGATTGAGGAATTTATTCTAATGCCAAATGTAGCCAATCTCCAAAATGTTGGTGATCGCTTGTATGATGAAGCCCTGTATGAGGCTGCAAAGATTATCTTTGCATTTATTTCTAACTGGGCCAAACTTGCAATTACACTTGTGAAGTTGAGGCAGTTCCAAGGTGCAGTAGATGCAGCTCGAAAGGCGAATAGTTCAAAGACATGGAAGGAAGTTTGCTTTGCTTGTGTTGATGCTGAAGAGTTCCGTTTGGCACAAATTTGTGGGCTCAACATCATAATACAGGTGCATATATAAACGTCCTCCTTTATCAATGGTTATTTTGATTTGGAAGGTCATTTGTTATATAGCTTCTCTGTTAACCATGGCAAATTTGTTCAATATCAATTACCTTTTTTTGGTTCCACGTACTGGTCCCTCATATTGGAAACAGCCTCTCTGTTTCCAATTGATCCATTGTGACTTGGATGACCAAGGTCAAATCTTGGAAACGGCCTCTCTGTATGTACAGGGGTAAGGCTGCGTACATTGGTCCCTCCCCAGACCCCGCATTGGTGGTACCCTTGTGCACCGGCCTACCCTTTTGATTGTTGGTCCCTCAGATCATTCTTTGTTTGTATAGCACAAGCGTACCTTTTTCTAATTGATTAGATCTGAATGCATATTTACATCATAGTATTTTGTTGGCTGTTCTAGGTGGATGACTTGGAGGAGGTTAGTGACTATTACCAGAACAGAGGATGCTTCAATGAGCTAATCTCTCTCATGGAAAGTGGTCTGGGCTTGGAGCGCGCACATATGGGCATCTTTACCGAGTTGGGAGTCCTATATGCTAGATACCGCCCGGAGAAGCTTATGGAACACATTAAACTGTTCTCAACACGTCTTAACATTCCAAAACTAATACGAGCCTGTGATGAACAACAGCACTGGAAGGAACTCACCTATTTGTATATACAATATGATGAGTTTGACAATGCTGCAACCACCATTATGAACCATTCTCCGGAAGCATGGGACCATATGCAATTCAAAGATGTTGCAGTCAAAGTTGCAAATGTGGAGCTCTACTACAAGGCGGTTCACTTCTACCTACAGGAACATCCTGATCTTATTAACGATCTTCTCAATGTACTTGCCCTTCGTGTGGACCATACACGTGTAGTAGACATAATGCGGAAGGTCTGGTTCTGCTCTTTATGATAATTTGATTTTCTATATTTCACTCCCTTATTAGGATTCAAAATGTATACTGGATTAACATTGTCTTGGTTATGCAATTGTTTCTTTGAGTTTCAGGCGGGTCACTTGCACCTTGTGAAGCCATACATGGTAGCAGTTCAGAGCAACGATGTTGCTGCTGTGAATGAAGCTTTGAATGAGATCTATGTTGAGGAGGAGGACTATGATAGACTGCGAGAATCAATTGATATGCATGATAACTTTGATCAAATAGGCCTAGCCCAGAAGGTAAGCATAATTTTACTATGCCCCTATTGACTGATCATAAAGTGTATATTTTCGCTTAAATCTTAATGTGTCTGAACAGGTTGAGAAACATGAGCTTCTTGAGATGAGACGCATTGCAGCTTATATTTACAAGAAAGCAGGTAGATGGAGACAGTCCATTGCATTGTCTAAGAAAGACAACCTTTACAAAGATGCCATGGAAACATGTTCACAGTCTGGTGACCGTGAACTTTCAGAGGAGTTGCTTGTTTATTTCATTGAGCAGGTACATTTTTTTAACCTTTCTTGCTTTTCCTATCTTTATTCTCCCTTCTCATCTTGGTTTGTTTTTTCAAGATGGGAAGTTTACTTTTGCTAGATGTGTTGTCTAGGAGCGATATCTATATACAATTTGTGATCTTAAATGAGCATGCCAAAGATTTGCCACATGACCCTCTCTATGCATGTGGCAAATTGACACCTATTGTCTAGGCAGATCCAGAACCGCTGTCACCAGTGTTGGGAGGTTATGGGTTTGGGGGATGGGCTACTCCCCTTTAGGTAGTCCTGGTGATTTGCCACATGATCTATTCATGTGGCAAGTTGACACCTATTGTGTGGGCAGATCCAGAACCGCTGCCACTAGGGTTGGGGGGGTATGGGTTTGAGGGATGGCCTACCCCCTATTGGTTAGTGCTGATAATTGCCATTGCCTAGTTGACACCTAGTCAATATTTTAATCACACTGAGAGAACTATTTTCCTAACCGTCTTGGAAGAGATTTAAAAAGTTCTAACCAACAAATTACCATTTCACCTATTCACCTGGGTTCTTTTGTTCTGCAAAATTTTGAGCTTTTTTTGTCTGATGTATATTCAGGGAAAGAAGGAGTGCTTTGCTTCTTGCCTCTTTGTTTGTTATGATTTAATTCGGCCTGATGTTGCATTAGAACTTGCCTGGATGAACAATATGGTCGACTTTGCTTTCCCTTATCTCTTGCAGGTGATTTCTTTGTTTCAACCATTATTATTTTTTACATTTAATTTTGAAGGTTATTCATCACTATTCCTTACATCTGTATTTTCAGTTTATCCGTGAGTATACAAGCAAGGTTGATGAACTTATAAAGGACAGACTCAATGCTCTTAGTGAAGTGAAGGCTAAGGAGAAAGAGGAAAAGGAAATGGTTGCACAACAGGTATGTCAATTAGAAATCTGCTTTATGACTTTAGCGCTTCTCTTGCAGTATTTGTGTTCCCATATGTAGGCAGGATGCTTTTCGTAGGGGAACAGTTTACTTCTCCACACTTGCAAAACTGCAGGTTGTGTGAGCCATTCTTGAATATACCCGATTTGGTTGTCAGTCTCATTTAATTTGCCTCGGTGTCTTTTTGGATGGATGGAGATGCATCGTATCTGATCGAGTTAATTATGAGCCAAATTTTGGTCTAGGGTATGCCTGTGAAATGAACCAAGATCCCACCCTTATGCAAATGGGGGAGGCTCATCTACTGTGATTCCTCACTTTTTATTGGAGAATTCTATCCTATTGGATGTGTGATGAAGTGAAATTATGGTTTATTCATTTTTTTCATTGCAGAATATGTATGCCCAGTTGCTGCCTCTTGCTTTGCCTGCACCGCCAATGCCAGGGATGGGAGGAGCTTCAATGAGTGGAGGTTTTGCACAACCACCACCTATGGCTGGCATGGGTATGCCTCCAATGCCACCTTTTGGCATGCCCCCTATGGGGACATACTAATTTTGGGTGACGAGTTCCAAATGAGTGTAGTAGTTAAATATCAAAGGAGGAAGGGGAAGCTATCTGTCTATATGGTCTGCAGTTGCACTTGGCGGATGGAATTCTTTCTTCTCAAGGGGGAATGTGAAGGTCTCAGGTCCTGAATAAGTTCTTTGGTCGGGTTTTTTTCATAGGGTGTGCTTGTATCTTCAAATATTCTTTTGGTAGCAGAGGCATTTTTTTGCTGCCGTTGAGGCTGAGCTGAGCATCTTCTGCCTGCTGGACTGTGTTACTGTTGTTTAGCACCGTGAAAATGTTGAACTCTGGTGCAGTCGATGTAATCTAGTGATGGTTGTGGCTTTGTTGCCACTTGTATAGGTGGTTTAGTCTTCGTTGATTAAGAACCTTTGTTTAATTTTAGTGGTGTATTTGATTGCTTCCCCTTGTTTTGGGGTTTCACTCTTATCCCATTTGGCTTACATGATGCCTCTCGCTATGCCTTTCCCTTGTTGGGTGTAATTTGAGGATCTGCATTAGATGTCATCTAAGGGTCAAAATATAGCAACATATCGGGCTGTATCAGCTTATATGTATCGTTCCGACAAGAACCCGGTACACAATGTGTATAAATCATTTGTTCCATTTCTTTTTATATGTATCAGTTTGGCCGATACAGATCCAAAACAGCCCGATACATTTGATCGTTTTGGTTCATCATTAATTTCGTTAATCAATATTTAATACTGAATCGCTCATTAGTGTCTTGTTCCTTTATTTAAGTCTAATTTCTATTTCATTAATTAGCCAATTATTTTCAAGCAAATTTAAATTTAAAATTGAATTTTAGTGCTTAATTCAAATTCTTTCATTAATTTCTTTAATTAATAATATCCTCTCATTAATTTTGTTTTGTTAGTGTAAAACTTCAAATTTTAGCTATATCAAGATTTGGACCTTAGTCACTTGATTTTAAGAACCACAAGTTCACTAATGAGCTACACATATTTGTTTGCTATGATCATATGCATTTTTCATTTTAAGTAAAGTTTCACTTTCCTTAATGTGTGACAAATGTTTATTAATAAATGCTAGAATTAATTATTAAAATTTATATACTAATAAATATTAAGATTAATTATATTGGTTTTTTGAAAAGTGATATTCAAATTTTAGTTTTTTTTTTGTTTTTACATTTTAGTTATTTCATCATTTTTCAATGGTTACTAATTGTGTCCCGATATGTCACACTTTATATAAATTGTTAAAATATATTTTTTTTTTTATATTTAAATTGTTTATTTGCAATCATATAAAATTTATAAATATTGTTTGTAATATATTTTTTAGGATTTATTTGAATTTACTTTTATATATATACATATCTTGATTTTTCTTCCATATCTATACGTATCCAAAGTTTATCCCAATACATTTCTTAAAATTGTTTTTTCGGTATACCTTACGTTTCTGATGCTTTGAATCTTGATGTCGTCATTTTTGGTTTTACGAATCTCTCTCTCTCTCTCTCTGGCCATAAGCTATGTCAGGATTCTTGTACCTAAGTTTCATTTCCTTCAAATAGCTGAAACTATGACTGGTTAAGCCTGGTTCAATGGATAAGTTTTAAGAGTTACCATCAACCGGATCAGTAGGGCTGAGATTATAAAACCCAAGGATCCAAGTATTGGATGCTTGACAGAAAAAAGCTTCGAAATATTGTAAAATATTTTTAAGAGATATCACAATGCATTTTGAATACATAATTGATTTAAGGTATATATGGTTGTACCATGCCTGGCAGCATAGATTTTCTCTTACATAAAAAAGTAAGAAACATGTACTTTAATCGTTAATGACTTAATGTGAAGTGTGAACCATCGGATGGGACTGGTGGAATCGACCTCAAACCCGTATTGAATCGACCCTATCCAATATCTTAAATAGATAAGGTTTGGTTTTAAATTTTTGGAATCAATCCCATCTAATTTGGTTCCAAGGGTATAGTGCTTTACTCTATTTGAACTGATCTAGAAAACTGGCCTTAGAACTGAACTTACTTTAAAATAAATTTCAAAATATTTTGAGGATATAAAGATTTGAATCCAAATACTCATGGTTATAAATCCTATCTCGACCTTTTTCCCTAATCCTAATGTGTCATTTGACCTGTATTAACCCATTACTCATATGGTTGGATACAAGGTTTAAACTATCGACACAGGCCAATACACAAGTAAGGATATCGGCCTATATTGGTATTTTTTTATGGTTTATTTATTTATTTTTTGTAAATCGATTCAAAGGGGTCGGTTTAAATCTTTTCTACCCTCTGAACCATGGTTTGACCCAATACAACCCTTGTAAGAGTGTATCGGGAAGCTATCAGCACGATACGTATCGACCAATACAGACTGATTCATGTTGATACTTTGAACTTTGGTTTTGCAAGCCCTAGTTTCTGATATGTAATTATGATGTTTGAGTTGGTATTAGGTAAAACTTTTGATACAATCTACTAAAGAGCATTAAAAATAAAAAAATTAAAAATAAATTATCAATCAAGGATAATTGTTCCATTTTGTTTCTCTGATTTTATAGTAGTAATTAAAATCATGTTAAATAAATTATGTTATTTTTTAAAAATTTACTGTCAAATTTTATGTTAATAATCATGTCAAATTTACTATTAATTAAATATAATTACTGTTAATCTATACTACAATTAACATTAATTAAAAAATCAGAAATTTAAATATTGAATGCAGTAAACTTAGAAATTATAATAGCAACTAATATAAGTAACAATAATTATATTTATTTTGACCCAACCCGCCGACCCGATATTAACAATAATTTATAATTGTATTTACTGCTAAAACAACCCAACCTACCAACCCAAGACCCAATCTGCTGATTCTGAGAGCTTCACCTTCCCTGATACGCTAATACAATATTGGGTCATCTTCTTGAGAAAACTCCAAGATCCCATCTTCTTAAATTCATGTTTTTTTTTTCAGATTTATTTTATGTTCTGAATCGAGTCATGAAAGAGTTTTATCCAGGTTAAATGGGGCTCGAAATGATTTTATTCTTTGCCTGTATTTAACAAAACGGGTACGTAATTACTGCCAGTTATTCAGCTTAATGGCGACCTTACATAGGACTACGCCCATCAGTAGCCAGTAGATGATGGGATGTGGGACAAATAATAAAATGGGAAAATCTATGATATGGAAAAGATATGATATGTAAAAAGTTTTGACCAATGAAGGACCATTCATAAATTTTGATAAAATGACACTTGATTCGCTACCACTTTTATGATTTCAATTTATTGGTCAATTATTTTTCTGATATCATATTTTTTTCATATCATAATCGCAACCTATTTATATAAATTGTATTTGGTGAAAATTTAGAAAATTAATATTGGTATTCTAACACAAACAAATACGAATACAATCTTAAGCTAACCAGTAACCACAATCGATGTGATTCCAGATCTCTTGCCCACAAGAATTTTATCCACGCCTATCAACGTGACTCCGGATCTCCGTCTCACTACAGAAAAATTGATAAATAGAGGCAGTTCTAGAAGGGGCTATATGGCGACTGCTGTTAGAATAAGACACTCTAGCGGCAATCATTAAAAAGCGCTGCTAAAAACAGTAGTGCCAGCATCAAATGCCGAGGAGATGCGAAAGATGAATTAGAGCCTCCTTCTCCTTTCCTCACATAGCACATTTCTCCTCTTCCCACCCTCTGTGTCTCCTTCTCGCTCTCTTTTATCTCGAACTTCTCTCACCGCCAGACAACACTTCTCTCTCTCTCTCTCTCTATCTCTTCCCACCACCGAGACACCTAACTAACAATGTTTGCGTCAACAGGAACTGCACACCTAACCAACGATGTCTGCATCTACAGGTGAGCTGAGCTTTCTCTCTCTTTCTCTCTCTGTCTCACTCTTCTGTGTGTGTTATGGATTTGCCCTAACCGTTCTGTTTTTGCCCTCCAATGGACAGCACCAACCGGTAACATCAGACGTTAACGATGTGGATTCCGACTAAGGCTACCCTAATCACCTCTCAACCATCCATACAACATATAAAGGCAGAGGGTTGGGTACAAGGCAACGTTTGTAAAGTTTTCATTTGCTTGTTCTGTGATGATGATTTTCAATTCCTTTCCCATTAGGAAGTTAGGCAATCTAGCCATTAGCCATTGCAAACAGTTTCTTATTTCAAACAAGCAAAGAGATATGCATGAAAATCAGGGCATCGCTTTGATAAAGATGAAAGGTGTATGCGTGGATATGTTGTGAAAATCTACGTAAATATCGAAGGTGTGCTTAGTTTGATAGATGGATAAGTTAGAAATAGAAAGTTGAGGGAAATTTCAGAATGAATTTCACATAATTTGTTGACAATTTTCCCTCAGAACTTGTGGTACTTTTGTGTCAAACCAAACATGGTCTAAAAGTACTTTGATAACACAAATTTTAGAGCTCAACTTGCCATGAATAAGATTTTGGAATAATATGTCTAAGATTAAATCTTAATATGAAATTGTGTTCAGATGCTCATTGGTAGAGGCATAGAACAAAAATATTGACATGTTTCAGTCAATATCGGCTGAATCATTTTGATACTTTACTTTGCAACATCAGTATCGTGTGAAGCGGTTTTGTTTTAAACAAGGGTTCGAAGTATGGTATGTGTTATATATACAAGCTATTATGTTCTTTGAATCTCCATTAAATCAAACCCATGAAAAGAGGATTAGGACCTGATTCCAAATAAGCAACGTCTGTTGACATTTATTCATCATTTTTTTCATTATTTTTTTATGCATCCCTCATGTGTCAAATCTGAAATATCCACTGAATGGAGGAACTCTCTTGATTGTCCACATGTTAAATCCCCAAATCCACTGGTAGATCAACCAGAATTTGCAGCCAAAGATGTAGAGTAATAAGTAAATTGTAAAGGAAATGTATTACGTAATTGCTTTGTTCCTCTTATACTGGTTTGAGGTGGTATTAGGTTTGAAAGTCAGCTTAGTCAAGAGTGAGATGCTTCCATTGGCCAAGTGTTTAATACAGAGGAGTTAGCTGAGGAACTGGGCATTAGAAGTGTGAAACTCTTCAATATTGCCTTGCTGGGTCACTGGTTTTGGTGTATTAGTTCTGAACTTGATAGTTTGTGGTGGAAGCTCATTGTGGAAAAGTACGACTTGAGCAGAAACGAGTGGGCTGTGGGGGTTTCTCAAACCTCCTCAGTGTCCATGGAAAGGCATTTGCAACTACCTCCCTCAATTATTGAGAGGCATCAGATCTAAGGTTGGAAAGGGTGACAATTTTATCTTTTGGAATGAAGCCTGGTTTGCTGATTTCCCAAATAAGGATTTGTTTCCCTCTCTATTTTTGATGACTAGCAACAAGAGGCCTGAGTAGTGGAGTCTTACAGCCTAGACAGGGGCATAATAGTGTGGAATCCTACATTCTGTTGGTATTTAATTTCAATGATTGGGAACTGGATTAGATGACCCAGTTTTTTGCCTTGTTGGAAGGCTAGCTATGTATAATCCTCAGGAGGAAGATTCCAGAATCTGGGGTTGGCATAGTCAGGCTCATTTTCAGTTCATTTGTTTTGTAATGGCCAACTAGGTGGAAGTAGCTCACAGGGCAGTTTGGAAAAATATGGCCCCTTGAAGTCAATTTTTTTGTTCGGGTAGCTACTTGGACAAATGTCCAACACTCCAACTAAGGTGAACTTGTCTAGGACAAGTGTTGTCCTGGATAGTGCCTTATGGCTGTCCTTTCTGTGAGCAATCTCCTGGATAGTCCCATGAAAAGGCTATAAAGAAAACTTCACAAGGGTTCCACCAAGTCCGTAGGGAGAGTTATCAATATATAAGTTGCATAAAAGTTGTTGTTTACTAGCATTTCTCATGTTTTTTGATAGATGACAACAACTTTCCCTCAAGTGGGAAAGATGTGTATACCAAGGAAAATAAACTTTTCCTTGTCACCAGATGAATCTGAAAAAAGAACATGAATTGGGATTCACAGCCAACTTTCCCCCTCTCAAAATCCAAAAAATGAACACCTCCTTAGAAGCAATTAATACAAATACCATTTTTACCATAAAGCTATAGTTTAACACAACAACTACTTTTATCCTAAAAGCAGTGGCTTGATCCTAAGATATTGGGGGGGGGGGGGGTATTCACCTAGTAAGATAGAAAATTCCAATTATTTTTTCACCAAAAGAAACAAAAGACAAGTTAGATAGTTACTCTCCAAAGCACCAAGAGGAATCCATCTTGTCAATTCTCTCTTATTAAATCACAAAATTCAAATCTTGTTAGCTCGCATTTATTCCTACATCTAACTTTATCTCTCCTATTAAATCGCTTATTAACCCATATTGAATAAAAAATCCTCCCATATCCAATTTTATCCAACTCACATTAAACCTTAGGTGGCGTTTGATAACACTTTTTAGACCTATGAAATCTGTAAATGTTGCTTTTCAGATGCCACCTATGTTTGGGTTGAGTATGAAAATTCAGATATGGAATGCATTTTTATATCTGAATTTGTAAGAGGCAGGACAATGACTTAATGTGCTCAGATGTTTTTTAGACTGCATTAAAAGACAAATGCCCATCATCGATTTCCTTCACCCTCTCCTTGTCTCTCTTCTTGTCTTCCAGCCACCACCATTGCAGGCTCTCAGCAATGGCGTTTCCCTCTCCTTCTCTCTCTCTCTCTCCCGTCTTTTTGCCACTGCCGCTGCAAAGAGTTGTAGTGACATTCGATTTCCCTCACCCTCACCCTCTCTCTCTCTCTCTCTCTCTCTCTCTCCGCTTGTCTTCCCGCCATTACCGATGCAACTCTCATCAATGGCATTTCCTTCTCCCTCCCTCTCTCTCTCTCTCTCTCTCTCTCTCTCTCTTTCTCTCTCTCTCTCTCTCTCTCTCTCTCTCCTCGTCTTCTTGCCACCACTGCTTCAAAGAGTTATAGCGGCATTCGATTTCCCTTCCTCTCCCTTGTCTTCCCATCACCATCAATGCAACTCTCAGTAGCGGTGCTCAGGTTCCCTCTCCCTCTCTCTCTCTCTCTTCCCTGTCTTTCCACCATCGCCGTTGCAATTCTCAACAACAACGTTTGAATTTTATTCTTAATAATTTATTATTATTTTAATTATTGATAATTTATTTTTTAGTTTATAAATTTATATGTATTTCCAATTTTATTCTTATTTTAATAAATTATTTTTATATTGTATTTGTATTAATTATTAATTATTTGAAATTTTTAATTATTAAATAGTTTAATAGGTTTAATTTAATAATTTGATAATTATTAAATATAGTTTTCATTGCTTCATGGACTTTATTACTATTTTCGTTATTATTTTAACTTTTAATAATTTATTTTTAATTTATAAATAAATATATATATATATATATATTCAATTTTATTCTTATTTTAATAAATTTTTAATTTTTTATAATTTATCATAATTTGTTTATATTTTTCAATACTATTTTGAATTTAATAAATTATATTTTATGAAATAATACAAATTGAACTCAAAATTACCAAATAGTATGTTCTAGGGGTTAAATAGTAAAATTAAGAAATTTCAGATGTTGAAGGTTTGATCCAACACAAACAACCTTCTCTGTTTAAAGACTCTAAAAATTCAGATTTAAGACGCCATTAATATCTTTTTAACTTTTCAGATTTCAGATTTATCAAACATCACATTAGTTTAGGAGTGTTTATTGGATAAATAAGTGATTATAGGATAAGTGCTTATCTTATAAGTGTTAAGTAAAAAAAGAACTTTCAAATGGGGTAGTATAGGTATTTTGAAAATTACATGGCTGGCCAAGATGAATTAGAAACACAATAAGCTCTTTTTCAAAAAGCACTTAAGCAAGAAAAATTTGGAGCTCATTCAAAACGGTTTTATTTCTTAAAAAAGAATCTCAAAATGCATATAAGTACTAATTGGTGTGGTCCTGAGTAGACTTGTTCATGGGCCAGGAAGCCTGACTGCCTGGCCTAGCCCGCTCTTAAATTGGGCTTGTACATGAATTTAGGCCTGTGGGCTTATGGTCAGGCCCAAACCACATATCCGCCTTTTTTTTTTTTTTTCCAGAGTTGAGCTCAAGCTTCTTTGTTGATATTCTCTTTTTCTCAAGCCATAATGAGATCTTTTGGTGATTTTAAGTTTTTAGGTCATTTAATATAAACAAATCAGTTCTATTGTTGAATTAAAAAAAAAAACTTTTTTCTCAATTTTCCTAGTTAAGCTTTGGGTTTTATTTTATATAAGGGTCCGACTTAAACTCAAGATATAGGCTTGGTGGTCATAAGAATGTATTTTGTTGATATAGAAAGGAAGCCCAAACCCATCCTAATCAGCATGTGAACACGTAAAATAAGCACAGTTTCCAATATATACTAAAAATAACCTATCCTGCCCAACCACACGCATAAATATATACACATGTTGATACATAGACATGCACATATACACATGCATGCTAAGGTTCAAATAAATTAGTAATACTCAAAATAAGTTAATGCAACTTTTTTAGTTACATTCGGCTTTACAGGCCCACTTGAGCCCAATATTTAGGTTTGGGCTTGGGTTAACTCTAAATTCGACCCAGCCCGCCTGACTTGCGTCCTATATATAACAGTACCTTAGTATTATTTTATTTAAGATAGGGAAGTGAATAATATAGGTCAGAAGCATTGGGGAGCTTCAAGCAATTTGATAAAAATCGGTCAAATAGGAAATGAAATGCCACATGACCGGTAACGCTCCAATATATATATCAGTGTCAATGCGGCGATGCCCTAGTAACCCAATGTACAAACCTCCTTGCGATTCTATCCAGACGACTAGGCTCTGAGAGAGTGAGAGACGCCTTCTCTGATTCTCTCTAAACCTCTCAAAGCTAAAACCCGTTTCTGAACGAATCGACTAAAACCCTAGTAGTTTTGCTTCAAGCAGTCTACATCCTTTAGTTTTGGTGATTTCCTTCATCCTCTTTTCCTTTTCTCATCAAGTATACGTATACTTTTCACCGTTTGAATCTCCGCATAGCTGATTTAAAGTTTGTTTGTTGATTTTGTTCCTTTTTAATCGCAGTGAGAGATTCGAAGTGTTGTAACGATGTCGGACGAGGAAACGAAGGAGGAGAAGGAGTTGGATCTCACTTCCCCCGAAGTCGTCACCAAATACAAGAGCGCAGCTGAGATAGTCAACAGTTAATATCATTCTCTGTACTTGAAATCTGTTTTGCCACAATTTTCCTTCTCCTGTTTTATGCTTAGTTTTGATACCCTAGAGATTAAGAACTCAACAGTTGCTAGAATGTTGTTCGTTTCCTGGTGATGGTATTTCTTAGTTGCGTCTTGAAATTGGAAAAAATTGCAGAGGCATTGCAGCTGGTATTGTCGGAATGCAAACCAAAGGCTAAGATTGTAGATTTATGTGAGAAGGGCGATGCCTTTATCAGAGAGTAAGACTTTGTATTTACGTGGATTTGATTTCTTTTCATTTATTGTCTGGTATTGATCGATTTTACGCGGGTAGGTTAGATTGGTGGGTTTGATCGATATATGTGCTTGGGGTTGTTTATATACAGGCAAACTGGAAACATGTACAAGAATGTTAAGAGGAAGATCGAGAGGGGCGTCGCCTTCCCAACGTGCATTTCGGTGAATAACACCGTATGCCACTTCTCTCCACTTGCCAGTGATGAAACAGTATTGGAAGAAGGTGATATGTTGAAGATGTAAGTTTGTTGTTTTTTTTTTTTTTTTTAGTCTTATCATCTCTCTCCCTCATGCTATTTCCACCGTACATAGTCTTTTGAGTGCGAAACAGAACTTCTCAAAGATCGAAGAGTGATGAGATTTTTATTGGTTGCAGAGACATGGGTTGTCATATTGATGGGTTCATTGCTGTTGTTGCGCACACTCGTGTCTTGCAGGAAGGGCCAGTGACGGGTAGGGCAGCTGATGTCATTGCAGCTGCAAACACTGCTGCCGAAGTTGCTTTGAGGCTCGTAAGGCCTGGAAGAAAGGTAATAGTATTCCTTGTTTGAATTGCGATTTTTTTTTTCTGTTTATTGTTTCCTTATTTTCATCGAGTATTGTGTTTTCATGCTGGTCTTTCTTGATGCTCAATTATGCCTGTTTGTTTTGGGTACTGAACATGTATCATACTTCTATTCCTTCTTGCCTATTGCGAAAAGAAACCAAAATAAGAAAAAGGAGAGTTGTTCCCTTATGTTCTTCATCTATCTCCCTTTAAGCTTTAGACTACTAGTTAACCGCAAGTTTTCAATTTGATGTGATTAGCTTGAAGTGTACAAATATTCACTTGTGTAACTTTATTAAATGTTAGTGCCATGGCTACCATCCATATTGTCTGTGCCTCTTTTGTGTATTATGCTTATCTTCGTTCTTATTGTATAAGGACTGATTCTCTATTATATAATGCATTCTACTTACTAGTTGACGCCTTCGGTAAGGTCTCAGTCTGGTTGTCGCTAATACTTGGGATTGATTCCCACCTTCGCTAAGGGGTTATGGGCATGGGGATGGGGGATGTATAGTCTTGTGAATGCCCAAAAAAGAACAAAAATAAAATTATATGGGATGCCATGTATAAAAGTTGAGAAAATGTGTAAAATAAGGTCAGTACTGTAAATTTGGATGTGGACCTCTTTTTTTAACCTTGACAGCCCTAATTTTTATGTCTCATGCCTTAATTTATGGTGCAAGTTATTTATCAAAAAAATTTGTGGTGCAAGTTGATTTGGCTTGGCCTGGGAAATTTTTAAAATTTCAATGGGTCTGGCCCAAAAGCCAGGCCAATACTGTGAAAATTCTTCAAATCGGCTAACTGACTTGTACCCTAGAGTTAATGCTCCTTGGTTTTTTGCTTTTTTTTTTTTGAGAAAAAATTGAAGGTGTCGAGTTGATATGGGATAGTGAAAAATTGAACATTAATCTGACAACATAATGCCTTCCCAACCTATCTAAAGATGTTGGAATGACTACAGGCTTGTTTGAACATGTGTATGCTATGCTGTAGTTTGGGCAATGAATGGGATACAATCTTCTTGGAAACATGGATTTTCTTTTAAAGTTCACCATCTTCACTGTTGGTTGGCTTTTTGGTTACAAAGTTTTCAGTGGAAATGATACTCTAAATGATGAGAAATCATTGTTAGCTATGGAGTGAGCTCCAAATGAAGCTTTGGTCATAGTTACACTGATAGATATCATGTTCCATCAAGATCCCCTTGCATGGTCAATAAACCGTCCTTTTTAATTTAATTGCTACCAATGTTTATACTAGATTTTTTCCTAGAAATTTTCATCAAACTAATGGCTTCTTTAAATCGAGAATGCAATTTTTAAGTTTTGTGCATTAGTAGCATTAGGCTGCCTATATGAATATATTGTCTCCAGAAAATGGAAAATCTTTTTGACTTGATAGTGGATCTATTATTTTCTGTCACCTAAAAGAAATCAAGGGGGCAGTGCAATGATTTTGCTTTTATGAAACTTTGTGAATTAGAGTTATAAGCATATGACTTCGAAAACCGCTAAGTTTAAGCTAAATGGTGTCAATCAATTTAAAAATGCTCTACAAACTACATTACAAATATGAATTGAAGATATTAAATTACCAAGGTCCATCTAAAGATTGTGACATTCTAGAACATACCTTCCCATGATGCATCTAACTGTCACTTTCTCCTTTAATACAGTGCTTTACTATATATTTTACTGTTTTTTTTGTTTCAATTACTGTCTTCTGGGTTCTGCCATAAGATTTTACAAAATTGCCACCAGATCATTTTATGGGTTGAGGTGGTTAATAGTAGAAAGAAGTTAAGAACACCATAATAAAGGCAACTTTGCCGAGGTGATCAATTTTTTATTGGTTCCCTCTTTTCCCTATTGCCTATATTGATCGGCCATGTTTGGGTGCTTCTGTTCAATCTATTTCTCTTGGATTGATATTCATAATCCCTTAGTCCAACATCTCTTTATGATTTCAATAATTGAGATTTTTTGGGCTTTATGTTATTTCTTGTATAATAATTCATACAAAAATACTATTTTCCTTCACATTCAGGCGGAATAAGGTAAATGATTATACTTGATAGTTGTCTAATTTTTGTTATTCTTTTAATATGTGGAAATAGATGGTGATTGCTGCATTTGTTTAATGTGGGAGCCTCACCATGCTATATAGTTCAAACACCTGTAAAAAACTATTTTTGGTCATATAATTAATTTCTGGCTTGTAATGGATTATTATACACTGCTCCTTTTTTGTTTTACTTATTTTATATGATAAATTTGAGTTTGATTTTATGGTCTGTTTTCATTGTGGAAAGATTTTTAAAGGAGCATAATTTTTATTTATGGGCTAGTCCTAAATGATGTTAACTTATCATAGCCATGGAGCAAGCTCCTATGAAGTTTTATTTTGTCATAGTTACACTGATAGGACCACATGACTCTTAATTTCTCAATACCTGATGAAGTAAATTTCATTCCTTTTTTTTTTTCCTTTTTTGTGTCTGATATGGTCAAATGTTGATGCAATTTACTGTTTATACACAAAGGTTACTTTCTGTAGGTTCTAGATGATACTACATGCCTGGACCTGTTACTTGTTTCTGATATGCCTATGGAGAATATTCCTTTGTAAATATGGCATATATGGTGCTCTAAATGATGAAACACTTGTCAGAAGCTATGGGTTAATATCCAAATGAAGCTTTTGTCATAGTTACTCTGATGGGACGACATTATTGCTGCACAATTATCTGTTCTTTCTGCTATGCAAAATATGGCATAAAAAAAGTTGAAAAATTCCCCTGTTCAATCTATAGATATCAGCGGTAGCACTCTTCCTATTGGCTGGATGAGGAGGCAACATTCCTGTATGAAATTTTGTGAAGGTGACCAAACACTTTGTCAATTACTATGTTTAAATTACCAAGACAAAAGGATAGACGGACTCTCAAACGATGTACGGAGACTTTCTCGCCACTCTATTGCGTAAAGTTTACTTGGCAATTGGGGATTGGGAGTTGTCACTTATCTGATCAAGATATTGCTCTTTAATGCTTTTTGTCTAAGTAAAGATATTTGCTCTTTGATGTTTTATTACTCTCTACCAGGTGTGCAACTTGGGTTTGCCCGAGTTAACAGTTTACACTGTTTCAGGCTCGGGCTTCGGGTTGGGCCCATTGAAATTTTGACAAAATCCCAACCCTAACCCGCTAAAGTTGCACCCCTACTACCAGCTGATGCTTCTAGGTGGGCTTATTCTGTGTATGTGCTTACATACATACATTGTTACCTCTGCACTGCTTTCATAATCTTCTATATAAGTTGGTAATGTCAGCTTTTTCTGCAATTGTGGTAAAAGATTTATTTTGAAGTTAAGAACCTTTGGAACCATTGCATGTGACAGGATAGGATTCACTAATAGTGAAAGCGTGATTAACTTGTCTGAAAGAATGGAGATTAGAAAGCGTGATTAACTTGTCAATGATGTCAAACACATCTGTAGCATATACCTCATATATTGCTTTCCCTGTTTCCAATATCATTACATGTGATGTGATCTCTTTCGTTCATGTCATCAAACATGAATTTACCTAGTTACTAAGTCATTCTGGGTCTGGCAGAACAAAGATGTTACAGAAGCTGTTCAGAAGGTTGCTGCTGCATATGACTGCAAGATTGTTGAAGGCGTTCTGAGCCACCAGTTAAAACAGTTTGTTATTGATGGCAACAAGGTCATACTAAGTGTAACCAGTCCTGAGACCAGAGTTGATGATGCAGAATTTGAGGAGAATGAAGTCTATGCCATTGACATAGTAACTAGCACTGGTGATGGAAAGGTATGTGCAAGGTGCGATTGACCCAGAAATTATTGTTGCTGAATTTTAGTACCATTTTATTTCTTATTTTGTTTTCTGTGAAATATAATACACAGCCCAAGCTGTTGGATGAGAAACAAACAACAATTTACAAAAGAGCCGTTGATAAGAATTACCACTTGAAGATGAAATCATCTAGGTTCATCTTCAGTGAAATTAATCAGAAATTCCCTATCATGCCCTTTTCAGCAAGGTTTGCTAATTTCTTTTTTAATTCTAAAACAATCATCATATGCTTTCAACTATTTTGCCTTTGTACTATAAATAACACAATATTGTATGAGATTCTTTCATCTCAGGGCTTTGGAAGAGAAGAGGGCTAGGCTGGGATTAGTGGAATGTGTAAACCATGATCTGTTGCAGCCATATCCTGTTCTTCATGAGAAACCTGGTGTGTGACGTCTGCTTGGATTGAGGTTTTAGAATAATCAGAATGGATTACAAGCAGTAACAGTTAGCATTCATTTACTAAGATTCTGTAGTCTTGGCAAATTATGTGACCAGCCGTGCATGTTTGCCTTTGCAGGTGATTTTGTTGCCCATATTAAATTCACAGTCTTGTTAATGCCAAATGGATCAGACCGGATAACATCCCATGCTCTTCAGGAGCTGCAGCCCACAAAAAAAATAGATGATGATCCAGAAATTAAAGCCTGGTTGGCTCTGGGCACGAAGACAAAGAAGAAGGGTGGTGGGAAGAAGAAGAAAGGTATATTAAAATTAACTCCTGAAATACAACATTTGGTTCCAGCAATTGTTTAATTCTTAATTGAGATTTTTAATACATGAAAAAGTTGAATGCACAAGACACCACAGCCACACATCGGTAATTGTCTCTTGTACTTTATGTTTTCATTCATGTGGAGATATTCCTGGTGTACAGCCGTAGTATCTTGTGCACGAGCCAGAGGATCCAAACTCCTAACCAATGGGCATGCCTTGGTGTAGCCTAAAAGCTGCAGAAAATAGGAGAGAAATTCGTATACATAATTTTGGTCCATTGCTAAATCTTGATCTGATGTGCATGGCAACATAATTTTAGTCCATTGCTAGTAAGTCAATATTCAGGGCACTTCTCCCACTTAGAGTGGTTTGGGTTAGTTGTGATTGGATTTATGTGTGTTTGTTTGTTCTCAATGCTTACTTTCGTGGCTTTCCTCCTCTTCACATTCCTTGTTAGTGAGATTCGGAGCACGCCCATTCCTCTTCGGGTTGGTAGTTTTTGTTCGAAAACTTTCCTGGAAAGAATCAACCTTCAAAGAAAGAGACCCAATCTTTGTTTATCCCCTAATAGGTTTTCCCTTTGCAAAGCTGATGGGGTTGGCTACCACCTTTTGGTTTCTTGCTGTTTTGCTAAGATTATCTGGGAGTGGGTTTTTTCCCTTTTTGGGTGTATTTGGGTTCCCCCCCCCTGTGGATGTGCTAAGCCTGTTTTCACCCTCTTTCTTCAGTTTGCCTAAGAAAAGAGGGAGAATGATGTGGAGATTCATTAGGGCAGCAGTCTGTTAGTCTTTGTGGGAAGAAAGGAACTCATGCATCTTTTCTGACAAGGAAAGAACTTATGAGAGTGTAACAAAATTGATTCTGTTGAGGGTGGTCCATTGGCGGAAATCTGTGGACCTATTCGCAGATGTCTCACTGGCTGACTTGATGAGAAACTGGAAGGAGATAGCTAACACTGCCCAATTTAAGAGGTCTTCTAGCCCCTCTTGGACATCCCCACTTTATGGATTCATAAAACTGAATATTGATGGCTGTGGTGTGGAGAATCAAGGGCCTTCTGGAATTGGGGGTGTGTTCAGGAATGAGGAGGGGATTATTTTATCTTTTTTCTCAGGCCCTATTGGAGAAGGAGACTCACTTAGAGCTGAGATCTTTGTGGCCTTAGAAGATATCCAAAAAGCTTGGGATCTGGAACTTCAGATGGTTGATCCTTGAAGGTAATTCAGAGGTGGTGATTAGATGGGTAAAGGAAGACACCAGCTACTGCTGGAGGTTTAGCACTAAAGGGAAGAAATTCAAATGGCTTACTAGGGGTATTTAGGTGGAAGTATAGTTGGGGGCGAACTCATTTGTTGATGGTTTAGCCAAACAAGGGGCGTATAGGGATTCTTTATTTTGGGCTATTTTCTATGTTTTTCTTGTAATCTATTAGTGGGGAGCCAAGACATTGGCCTTCGGGCATTTGGCCTTCAGTTACTGATCAAAAAATTGTGTAATTTGCTTGAACCAGTCAGGCATTTGGCCTTCGGGCCCTATGGGGTAGTTAATGGGTTAAAGCTGTCTGATGTCAACACCTTTCAACCAATTTCACATTTAAATAATCGCAAGAGGGATTCGGTTGTATTGGTTGTAATGTGAATCTCTGTTTTGCAGGGAAGAAGGCTGACAAAGTTGATGAATCAATAGAAGCGGAGCCTATGGATGCAACATCAAATGAGGCTGCATCTCAAGAATGAGTTTTTCCAATTTTGGTACTTTTTTCACCCTTGTATTTGTTTGTTTACGAGTTAATCAAGGAGACTCTTCTAATGTTGAGCCTACCAGGTTTTACCAGTGTACGTGTTTAGTGAATATGCGCATGTGCATGCTTTTCCTGTTTCTATACCTGTTTTATATTTTTAGTTGTTTACAACGGAGGGAAACAAAGAAATGCAACTTTCTTCATATATGGTCTGTTTTAATACACTTAAACAAACTTTAAATCACTGTCGATCAATCTCTACTTTCTTTTTGGAAGAATCAGAAGCAGGGGGTGGTTGCACGACCCCAAATTTCAGAAAATCAAATAAAAGTAGGAGGTCAGGGCAAAACACTAACAAAGACGAAGCTTCACAATTTGACTGAGACTGAAACCATAAATGCACTTAACTGGTAGTAGTGTAGTACTTCTCAAATTATGTTGCAGAGCCTATTCCGCTACATGATTGTCAAGGACCAACATATTCAACATTGTGGTCCGATTAAATCGTCCACGCCCCTTACAATAGATGATTCGACAATAATAAGTGCTTTGCAGGGAAGAAGGCTGACAAAGTTGATGAATCAATAGAAGCGGAGCCTATGGATGCAACATCAAATGAGGCTGCATCTCAAGAATGAGTTTTTCCAAATTTGGTACTTTTTTCACCCTTGCATTTGTTTGTGTACGAGTTAATCAAGGAGACTCCTCTAATGTTGAGCCTACCAGGTTTTACCAGTCTACGTGTTTAGTGAATATGCGCATGTGCATGCTTTTCCTGTTTCTATACCTGTTTTATATTTTTAGTTGTTTACAATGGAGGGAAACAAAGAAATGCAACTTTCTTCATATAGGGTCTGTTTTAATACACTTTAATAAACTTTAAATCCGCTGCATGATTGTCAAGGACCAACATATTCAACATTGTGGTCCGATTAAATCGTCCACGTCCCTTACAATAGATGATTCGACAATAATAAGTGCTTTAGCTCATTTCATTGATTCGACATGTAAGATACGGTGTGTTAATCTATGTCGGCCTAAGGTTCAAAGCATCGGTTCAATGTACTACGTCTCGGGTGTATTGCATCATTTAGGTTCCGAGATACTTGTTTATTTGTGTTTTTGATCTCATTTTAATAAAACTATTTTTGGGAAAAACTAAAACTTGCAATGATATTTGGAAATTCCGGGCCATGCCTAGAGCGAAGTCAACTCTTTTTTTCCTGTTTTATTGCAATGATATTTGCAAATAGATGCTTAATTGAAGTTTATTTGCTATTTATCATGATACGACAAGCGAAATGCTCACAGCTGCAATGCTGCATTCTCACTGTTTGCTGTTTCCTCGTCTATATACCTAAGTGGTCCCATTATGGTACAAGGTATTATTTTGTGTCGGGTGCCCATGTTCGAATGTGAGTTAATTTCGGTGCATTGAATGGTCTAAATTGATTGATTTGGATGACCTTGTTATTTTGTTTGATTTAAAAAATGGCAAGTCAGATCAACAGCTCGATCTTTTACAGGGAGTCTTGGAAGAGAAACTATCAATTCAATGATATCTTATTATCTTTTAAATTTCTGCCATATGGCATTATATATCGGATCTGGAACCACAAATTGCAGTTCCCTTATTCCCTATATCCTTGGGGATCAGTGCTTGTGGAAAATAAGTGTCGGCCCACCCAAAAATTCCTTTCTTGGGTCTATGTTTTTATTCTTGCATGTCAGCCCATATTTTTATTTTCTATATAAATGTTATAATATGACATCATTGGGCTACATTATGTATTTATATATAATTATTATAATATGACACCAAAAGAAAAAACAAATTCCTATTAAGTATAATCAAAGTATAAAATAATGATATGCATGATGAAAAAATTGCATTTGTTCAAATGATTTCTAACTTCTGAAACATTCAATATCCCCAAACTTGTCGTATGATATTCATGACCTTCGATATGATACACAATACAATACACACAATGCAATGTCTACAATACAATTGCTTGCTGATAGGGTCATGGTATAAACTGGGATTGAGCGCATTCTATATCAGTTTAAGACTGAATCAAAACGAATCCTAATTCCAAAGCCCCGTGGTTAAAAGTTTGTTTCTCTCTAGAATAATGGGAAATAAAAAAGGAAGCAATGGACTAGGTGTAGTTCGGATAGGCCCGAATTAGCATTTTACAATCTACACTGTTTCGGGCCTTTCGGCAGAGGTTCAATTCTAGCCCGCAATTATATTTAGGGTAAAAGACATCCCCTGTTGTGTGACGTCATTAGACACAAACCACCCGAGTTTTATGTTAAATAATAAATACTAAGATCTCCCCTCTATTTTGAAAGTGGATTAATACCTCCCCTATTGTGTGACGTCATCAGACAAACCACCCCTTCGATGAGAATCCGCTAAAATCCAATTGTATGTGACCTCTTGTGTGGCTAAATATTTTCAAAAACCCAATACTATCCTTTTAATCGCCACTAATATGTCTATAAACTTCATTGGACAAAATATCTCCTCGTACAAACGTTTGCCCCATTATCTTGTTAATACTGGTTATGTATAAAAGCGACAACTGTTCTTCTTCAGGGATATTGGCTAATGGGTGCTTGTCATTATCCTATCTGGTTTTTAGTTTTGCAGTCTCATAATAAAATTATACTTGCAACCTAATATTTTCAGCGTTTAATTAGGATTTTAATTAGTTAGTGTGGAAAGATATTCACGTTCCATTTTTTCTTTTTCTCCTATTGTGGTTTCATCTTTCATGTGGTCATCACGACAATGAGTTTTTGGAAAATCTTCCATGCTTGTAGTGATCGGTGACACGCGTAAGTGCGCAGTTGAGAAATGTAGCAATGACACTGTTCATCACGACAAAATCGACGCCTGAGCATTTCGGTTACATAGAGAGGGCATATTGGATTTATGGAAAGGCAAGCAAACAACCAAAATCCTTGTAGTTTTCCTCACTTTGTGGGAATTATTCCAAACATAAAAAGGACGATTCTTGTTAGTGAAGTGAGTTTTGTTTTGGATCCTCTACCAGGGGCTATGGAATTCATTCTCTGTTGATAGCCATGGTACTGAAGTTTCTAGCTCATTCCCCAATTGCTTTGAAACAATTAAAGTTAGAGCACCGAAACATAAGAAGCATCAAGCAAGGAAACAAGTATTGAATTGGAAAGATTATAAGAAAACGGAGTCCACTCAAAATGTTATTTATGAAATTCTCAGAGATGTTATGAATCTCTCTTCACAAAGGTATCGGCCTTTCAATTCCAACGTAGATGATGGGAGACTCCGGCCTAGGGATGGCAATTTTGTGGAAAAATTCGGGTATCCGACCCATCCCAACCCTAATATGACCCATTTATCAAAACCCTATAGGGTTTGAGATTTTAGACTAAAACGCTATAGGGTTTGGGTTTTGACTTTAGGGTATTCGACACCCAACATTTTGAATATGACACGCTTAGTAGCTTGGAGGTGTTCTTCACGTGGTGCATTCATGAACTGGGCAAGCATGTGAACTGGATAAGACAAGTCTGGGCAAGTAATGGTCAGGTAAATAAGTCGTCCAACAAGTCTCCCGTATTGGGTTGGATCATCAAGTAATGGACTGCAGTTATCTACAAAATGCCGTTGCTGCTCCATGGGATGAGTGACATGCTTAGAATCAATCATTTCAGTGTCTAAGTATGTCCATTGCATATTTGCATTGTGAGACAAAGATACCCGAGAAGAAGACTTCGAGACTTCAGGTCTTAGAAAATAGTGGAGGGGACCAAGATCCTTCAATTGAAAACATTTATTGAGGTGAGACTTAAGGTCAACAATGCATGTCGGATCACTACTGGTGATGACCATATCATCCACATAAACAAATACGACAAGATAAGAAGAGTTCTAATGGGAAGTGAATAAAGAGTAATCGGCTGCTAATTGCTTAAAGCCCATATCCTTTAATGCATTGACAAATTTCTCAAACCAATAACGAGAAACTTGCTTGAGCCCACAGAGGGACGTGTGTAACCAATATACCTTATTCTTGGCTTATTTGGGAAAGCCAAGGGGAAAACTCATATAGACTTCTTCAGATAAGTCACCATGCAAAAATGCATTGCTTATATCTAGTTGATGTAATTCCTATCCCCTAATGGCTGCAAGAGTTAGAAGACAACGAAGAATAGCTAATTTTGCCAGGAGCGCATATATATCATGGAAATCAAGGTCTTCAACTTGTGTGTAACCTTAAGCAATCAAGCGAACTTGGTAGCATTCTATTGTTCCATCAGTCTTATATTTCAACTTGTATACCCATTTGGACCCCACGGACTTCTTAATGGGAGGTAAATCAACTATAAACCATGTCTTATTGCTGCTAATATGGGCTCATGACAAACTTGGAAGTGGGCAGGTGGCTGGTCCGCTCGTTGAGGTTGAGGAATGGGCAAAATTGGTTTTGTGGTATGAATGATGGGATTTTCATCCATAATAGGTTCACCAGTAGTGGGATCGTCTAGTCCTTCAATAATAGCATTAACGGGTTCTGTATTCCCTTGTTCGATCAATTGCTTAGGAGCTGGGATAAATGGATCAATGCACATGTCATTTGGCTGAACCAAATGGGATGGAAATTTGGTTTGAGGATTGCTGACTATGCACTGTGGTATTAGCGAAAGGGAAGATGTCCTAATAGAAGGTCACATCCTTGGAGGTAAAAATATGGCCGGTGTTGATGTTGTAAACCCTATATTCCTTTTGACAATGAGTATATCCAATAAACACACAACAGGTGGTCTGAGGCCCAAATTTATCCTTCAAGTAAAGGACGTTCTTGGGCATAGCCACTTCTAAAAGGTGCCAATGATATCGTTGTCTATAAAGAATTGTTGCATGTTATCAAAAAGAACTTTTTATTATGGGATGTGATAGACATGACAACCTTATTAAATTGGGTTCCCACCGTATTACAAAAAGCCACAAGTAGATTATATGTCTCATGAGATAAAGCTAAGTACATCTACTATAATCATCCACACTAGTGAGAAACAACTGTGTTCCAGAGTGAGACTATGTATGATAGACTCCCCGTATATCACAATCACAATGAATGAGAGCAAAGGGCGTCTGTGCTTGCGATGAACTTATTGGAAAAGCAACATGTGTATGCTTAGCGTGTTTACAAACATTACAATCATTCTTATTTGAATAGTCTACCACTAGAAGGGAGGGATATCTGACGTGGTGACGCGTGTCTGAGTCTATTGTGCCAAGTAGAAAAACTGCCTTCAGCACTGATGGAGAGAGCTGCTGAAACTGGAGTGGTTTGCAGAAAATACAGTCCATCACGCAGTGTTCCCTTGCCAATTAGCATGTTGGAGACTTGGTCCTGTAATGTGCAATAGGCAGGGTTGATCATAGGCCGGGCTGGGTTTTGCACTTATGATAAGGACTATAGCTTAGGCCTGAATCTAATCCAACCCGGGGTTTTGGACTTGTAACATAAATCTTAGCTCAGATCTATAGGAACCCAGGTCAGGTCGAGCCTAATTCCGGATCAATATCTTTCATATATAAAACATTATATATCTATAATATTTTATAGTATACATATAAATTTTTATTTATATATTATATAATATAAAATATTATATATAATATAAACTATACATGTTATAATATTTATATATAAAATATATAATATAATATAAAATAAGATATGTACATATGTATGCATTATACATAATTATATGTGAAAGATGGCATAAAGGACGTCTCGAATCATTAAGTCGGGAGCTAGGACAACTGTTCCTTTGTGTGTAGCAGTAATAACAGAATCATTGGGCAAATGTACAGGAATAAGAACTTTCAAAATTTCATGGTGGAGCAGGCAGGATAGGTTGGAGGTCATATGATCCAACGCTCCGGTGTCAAGAATCCAAGAACATTGTTCACCAAGTGGAGAGAAGCGCTTACTGGAAACATAGGTTGCACTGAAGTGTTGGCTAGCAGAATTTAGGAGCCGTAAACTGGTGTGAGACTACGGGCTGAAAATTGTGTTGTTCCAAATGTATTAGTCGTGGTGCAAGCTGCAATTTTAGAATGAGAACGGTCCTGAGCACTCGTATGGTGCTTTTGGTTGGTTCTTCCTTTCTCCCACCCATCTGGATAGCCATGAAGTTCATGGCAGCGGTCCTTCATGTGGCCGGTCTTTATACAGTGATCACACTTATATTTTGAGCGCAGGTTGCCACGGTTTCCGGTTTTGGTAGAAATATTGTAGGTCGTAGCTTCAGGTGGTATGGTACCCTGTTGGAAAACTAATGCCTGATGCTTCTCTTCCTGAATAATGAGGGCATAGGCACGACTGATGCTGGGAAGCGGTTCCAAAGCCAAGATACTAGAACGAATGTTGTTAATTGAACCATTCAGCCCCATCAAGAAATGATAGAGGCGATCTCTTTCTTGCTCTGTAGAAAAATCCTTACCCGCACGGCCGCACCACATGTGCAATCAGAAACAACTGCAAAATCCGCCAATGCATCCCACAGTCCCTTAATCTTGGTGTAGTAAGATGCAACCGAGAGCTCACCTTGGCGGAGCAATGACAAATCTCGCTTCAACTGGTAGATTCTTGGACCATTTCCTACTCGTGTCGTGTCTGCATAGGCGACGCTTTCATGCAGATCACAAGCCAACGAGTTGAACAACCATGAGATGACCATGGAGTTACACTTCTCCCATGCCATCCCTTCCATTGTTGCCATGTTTGGTTTCGGAATTGAAGCCATATTTGTTTTTCGCTCGTAGAGCATTCCTCATAGCTCGCTAGCACATGGAGTAATTTTTTCCAGTGAGGGGACAAGAAACCAATACTGATCCCAAATTGTCTGAGGGATGCAGGTAGTAAGGAGAAGCTTGACCAATATCTCCGGCCATGACGGAACTCCGAACAATCTTGGAACAGGGGATCTCTGCGCAGTAATCTTGGAACAGAGGATTGGAAATGGTTCGCAAGAAAGGAAGAAAGAAATGGCGGAAGACAGAGGAGAAACACATAAAAGAGTTCCTTTGTGATGAAGAAAGTAATCTGGTAGTCACGGCTTTGTTACCATGACAAAACCGTGGAGATGTGCGGTGAAGAAAACGAGTGTGATGGCGAAAGATGACAGAGCAAGATAAGTGCGATGAAGAAAAGTTTCTTCTTCTTGTATTTTGATATAAAACATTATACATATTTATACTTGAAGGAAAGGGAACACGTAGGAAAAGCAAGTGGAAGGCAAGTAGCTCTATGGT
Source organism: Nelumbo lutea (assembly GCF_056320005.1). NCBI lineage: Eukaryota > Viridiplantae > Streptophyta > Magnoliopsida > Proteales > Nelumbonaceae > Nelumbo > Nelumbo lutea. The sequence goes on from NC_142685.1 coordinate 46,978,159, forward strand.
TGCCACATCAGCTATTTCGGTTACAACAACTTCACCGGTGAAGCTTATAAGATTTTAGAAAAATTGAGGTTCTGTTTGGTTTGTAAATGGAATCGGAATCAAAATCCCTTGGAACTGAAATTAAAATGTTCTATTCCCATTATCTATTTGGTTCAAACAAGAATTAGAGTCGGAATTAAAATAATCTAGAATGGAATTTCATTCCCAAGAGAAAATGAAGAAATATCCATTCCCTCAAATTAAAGAATGTCATTCCAACAAGAATAGAAATTGGATTCAGATTCCTTCCAAACAAACAGTTGGAATCAGAATGGCCTGATTCCCGCAAACCTAACAGGCCCTAAGTTATAGAGGGAAAGGATAATTTGGGGTTTTTGAAATTTGAAAGAACATTCCATCATTCCATGAAATTAACTGAGGGATCAAAGTGTTGGGATTCAGAAGTGTCACAACCCCTAAGGGCGGTTGCCCTTTTTTTAATGACGATGGATGATGTTACATAATGAGCAACTAGGTCTGTATATTTAATTGTTGTAGAAATTGTGCAGTGCTTATTGTTATTTATAACATGGGGTAGTCGATCCCCCAAACTCATAACAAGTTAGCACCCTACACCCCCTCCCCCTCCCCTCCAAAAAGAAAACACCCTCGTGGCAGCAGGATAGAACGTTAGAGTTCGCTGCACTTGTCTACTTGCATTCAGTCTATGACATAACAGGTGTTCCGTTACACTGGTTTCATATGCATGGGTACGCAGATGCCCATCACAAGTTGAATGCAAGTTCATAAGAAGTATGTGCAAACAAATGCATGAGATCCCAACTTCTATCAATAGTTTGATATATATAGCCCCTATTTGTTAAAGACACTGGATGCAAGAAGTCAAATGCATCAGATCCCAACTTCTATCAATAGCTTGATGGAACTCTTACGTGATGAACTCTCCCCCGCGGGCGGCCCGCGCAAAGTGGATAAAAGCCTCGAGTTGTAAAGGAAAGCAAATGGGTGAAGGTGGATAAAAGCCTCAAGATGTTGAAGAACATATTAAAAACTGTTTTTGAACAGGTTGATGATATAATTTACTTGTCCAAGGCATCACTTCATGAGTGGCAACGGGAGCGTGAGTTTCAAGAAGAAATTGAAGTAATGGCAATTCAAAATTATTCAGTTAGGAGCTTGCAGGAGGAATCTGAAGCAAAGTTGTGGCTACAAAATGCTCAAGTTTGTGATAGACAAAACATAATCCAATTGACAAAGATCAGCGAGATTTCAAGTTTACGTCAAGAACTAGATGCATTGCTAAAATGTTTTCTGGGCCTGAAGTGGGGCAACTATCCTCTCATGAGTTCCTTCACAAGGGATTGACTAACCACATCAGATTGCCTGCTTCCCTTCAAGAGGAAAGTGTTGAACATGAGGAGCCCGAAAGAACAATGCCTTGCACTATGGATTCCGAGAATTAAGTTAAAGCTCATGTCAAAGGATGATCTGATTAATGAAATGATCAAGATGAAGAGAGATCATGAATCTAGATTGCAGGAAGAAATAGAGAAGTATTACAAACTCAGGCGGGAATTTCTCAATGAAAGGGATTCTTCTTCACACTTGAAAAAAGATAAGGAGCTTGATGCTTGACTTTTATTATTTTTTAGCCATTTATTATTTCATCCCTTAAACTTTTAAACTTTTTAGATGTACTCAGAACCATGTTAAATTCTTAAATTTTATTTATGGTAAAACTATGGATTTAGAAGAAATCAACATTTTTTTGAGATTGCATATATCATGCTATTTGAGCTTGTATGAAAAAGTAATAACATTTAATTGGATAAATGTATATTTATTATTTTGTATTTTACATAAATAAATACTAGTATTGTCAAATTGTCAATAACTTCATAAAACAATATTAATAATATTATTAATAATATTTTTATTAATTAATAAGTTTTGAATATATCTTTTTATTAATATTATTAATCAATTTTAATTATTAGTAATCAGTAACAATATTATTAATTATTATCAAATTTTAATATTATTATTAATATTGTTAATACTATTTATTAATCACCAATTATTAATATTATTTTTGTTAATATTAATCATTATTATTACTAATTTTAGTTAATATTAATATCATTATTTGTTATTAAATATTATTAATATTATTGTTAGTATTATTAATTATTATTATTTTTATTATTTTTATTAAATCTTATTTTTTTTTTGTAATTTATTAATGTTTTTCTATTATACATATTACTAAAAGATAAAATATTGTGTTTTAATGATTAACGACAAAGATAATCTCACATGTTGTACTTGAGATACATGGAATCAAAACACAAGTGGATAGAAATGTGGCACACCTTGTAGAACGCCCATTAAGGTGGGGTATGGATCAATATACGCATTTTTTGTCCATGGTGCAGAACAACTATCCTATTGGAGTGTGGTGTGGATGAAAACATGCCACCCAATTTCTCATTTACGTTACAGAACACTCCCTAAATTAGCACTATAGAATCAACCGAGGGATGGCATGTTGGTATATTAGTTGGTTCATTATAATACTTGACGTGGAGTCAATTCCTACAATCACCAATTTGGGAAAAAGGGAATTATCAGTGATACATGGCACCAAATACCAAAAAAAGCAATATAAAAAATGGCCCCTATTTTCTCCACAGATATCTCATGTTACTTGAAATGATTTCATATAAAATGTATAACAATTATTTGAAGTCCCAACTCCAGATTACGAGAATATTTGAAGGTTTTATGGATGCTTGGCTTCAAGTAGTCAATCAAGCTAGAGGTTAGTGTTCTATCCAAGTGGTCAATCAAGCCCGTGGGCGGTTCGTGCAAAGTACGGGCCATGCTGTGTTGGTTCATAGGCCGTTATGGGTTGTGCTGCCCTCCTCGGTAAAAAATTTGGGGGTCGGCCTGGCACGACCTGTAGATCACCGTGCCAGGTCAATCCAAGTTCTTGCCAAGCCACGGGCGACACGGCCCGATTTACACCTCTACTGTTCCGACTTAAGTTTCAAAAAGCCTATGGAGTAGGTTTTCTCTATTGCTCAAACTTGACCTATAGTCAACCATTGGAGTACTTTTGGAGGACGTAAAAATTTAATGTGGGTAAAAGCATGGTTATCAAAACCAGACCGAACCGAATGGTCAAACTGGAAAAATCAGGAACCAGTCACTTGATCGATTCCATTTTACCCAAGAATCATCTTTTTGGCCAAAAACTGTTAATTTGGTCAACAAACTACTGATCCAGGTAGTCTAACTGCTCAAACCGTTCAAATCATCCAGTGGTTTTTGGTCATTTATTTATTTATTTTTATTTCTTTTGTCAAAATGATCATTGTCCGATTCAACCCGAGAACTAGACCCTGAACGGTTTCATTGTCCAATTAGGTTTTAAAAACCTTGGGTAAAAGAATTAAACCTCCATCCATGTTTCTCCTAAATACTAAAATTAAACTTCTCACTTTTTAAAATGGACCAAGACTTCTCTTACCATGTAATGTTATTAGACAAAAGCCTTCCCTCGGTTAACAACAATGAGTGAAGATCAGTTTGCATATAACATTAAATGTGGATGAAATTTAGTTAAAATCCAATTTTGCCCCTTTTAAGTATTGGATACTTGGGTCAAATTCGACTTATTTATGTGGTAGTGAACTATTTGATCAACCATGCCCAAAAACTTAACTGCATGATGACCAATTATAAATTTATAACCGTTCTGTTAGTTTAGCCTAAGTAAGATTCTTGTAAATATTTCACATCATTTTGAAGAGGATTTATTCTCTTAGTCTGTACTGTAGTCAGTGGAGTAGTTTGGTTTCCTTGTTAGTACTGCTGTAATCGGATTGGATTCAGCAAAATTTGAATCGATTTGATTATTGAAAACTTTCATACTGAATTTATTCTCTTAGTCTGTATCCCAAGACCTTGGTTTCGAATTTAAATCCAAATGGATTTGGATCGAATTTAATCCAATTCTGCTTTAACTTAAAAAAAAAATTATATATAATAAATTTATGTGAATATATAACATACTGAATTTATTATGTATATAAATTTATATATAATATAATATATAAAAATATTTTTTTATAATTTTAAATATAAATATATAATTTATATATTAAAATTAATAAATATTATAATATAATTGAATTTAGATTTTAATCGGATCAGATTAAAACAAATTTGAATCCAAATCAAATACATAAAACACACCGTTTGAATCCAAAAAATAATCGAATCAGATATCAGGTGATGAATTTTCAAGCATCATTGACGGTCTAGTTGGACTTTGATAGCATTTATGTCAAGAGGTGAGAATCATCTAGCTCCGTTGGTGGAGAGTTCTTCTCCCTTTGGCGTAAAGATTCTTTATCGAGAATTATAGATTGCTCCTTCCATCCTTAAATAATTTATTGGTTATAATAAAGTGGCTCATTTCTAGGAGACGGGATTTCATATTCACTCTTTATTCGTCGTGAATTGCAATCATACATCTGTATTATGAATTAAGAAATTATAATAAAAAATAGGTAGAACATCTGGGTTCCATTCTCTAGCCTTGTCTTTTCTTTCCGTTTACGGAACCCTTATCCTCTTGATATTTGCGTTGTTTCTATCCTTGATCAGAATTGCTCCACCTCTGTCTTGTTGGAGGGCTGAGATTTTCGTTGAATTAGATTACTAGTTTTATAAGCTTCGGAGGAAAAAATAAATTGGGTCAAGCCCAGTTAATAATAGGGTGGGCTTTAAATATAATCCACTCAGTTGCTGAATAAAGAAAAGATCTAGTCCAGTCACTTACTTTTATCTTTTCTCTGAGAGATCGGATTCAATGCTCGCACGACCATGTTCATTTTGTTTTGAGTTTTTTACAGCCATGCATTAAGAATATCTTCATACTTGTATACCTTATTCCATAGAGAAAGATTCTCAATGTATGGGAATGCACGAACGAACTGTGTGAACAGTGCTGTGAGGATCAAATCCCATTTTCCCATGTTCACTCAGCTCTTTACCATTTGTCACTAACACACCAACCATCTCACCACTACTACCAATCCCGTCCCAAGTCTTCATCCCCCCTCATGAGTTTGGAAGTACTATCGGTTTTCTTTGAAGGCAATCATGACTATCCCATTACCACCAAATTCTTCCTCCTCCCCTTCCCTCTTCGTAAGCAATTAATATTGGAGTTTGGCATTATGAAAATTTTTTCAAAGATTTGTAATTCTATAAGGTTGAATTGCTTGTAAAGGAAAATGACATTCTTTCTAGGGGCTGGTTTGGGAGGGCTTTTATGTAACGGTTTCTTGCGTTGTTAGATGAACCGAAAAACCCAAAAGGCCATGAAACCATGTTTGGTAAAAAACGAGAAATCAAAAATAGGCTTATGTGAATGATAAACTTTCCAGTGGAGCTATGTCAGGTAGCTTCTCTGAAGCAGCTCAATCAACATAGAAGCCCTCCCAAAAGGACTCCTAGTTTTCCATGATTTATCTAAGGTCCCATTCGTTTTTCGATAAGTTATCACCTGGAAAAGTGTTTCTCAGGAAAGATTTTTCTAGATAAGTGCATTTGTCCATTTTCTTTTATTTCCCACTAGTGAGGGAGCATTACTTCGCCGGGGCAAATGGGAAGGAAACGGCAAAATTTTACATTATATAAAAATTTTAATATACTAGTAATTAAGCATGTGCAATGCATATGAGAAATTTGTTTCACATTAATTATTTGAATTTTAGATATATTATAATTAAGATAAAAATTGAAACTTAACAAAAGTAATAATATGATTAAAAATAAACTCAAATGCTTGTAATAAATGCGCACATGCATTTACATGTGGAAATTTTAAATTATAATAAAAATTATTATTATTATTATTATTAAATTTTGTGTTTCATTAATTTTTCCATAAATAAAAATAAATTTTATTTTAACAATTATTTTTATTTATTATGATGGATGTATAACATTACAAATGTTCTCAAATGAGACGGAATTTTGTGTTTTATCTTTTTTAAATATTTATTATTCAATTATGACATCATAAGTTTCTTTAAAAAGTTGGATAATTGACCCACCCTCTAGAAAAGAAAATAACTTTACTTTTGAATTTGTTTTAAATTATATATCATTTACATTATATACATAATTTTTACTTATTATACTTAATTTTTGTTTGGCATAATTAATTTATAATTTTTTATATATTCTTTTGATTACTTGTACTTTTTCATTTTTTAAAGATTTATTATTTAACTATCATATCATTGATTAATCCATTTAACCCAAACCACTAACCCTAACCCAAAAAGGAAAATAATTTGATTTCTAGGTTGACACTAAATTTTGTATTATATTTCCATCATTGATAATGAATGTATAATGTTAGTGATATACCCAATATTTATTTTTATGAATATGTAACATTAGATATGTGCCCAATTTTTTTCTATTTTTTGTTATTGATGATGCACGATCTGGTCTCTCCTTGTTGGAAGGCAGCTCAAACGTACATCTAACGCGTAGCCAATCAAAATACAAGAAAGTAGTATTAGAGGTCTCAGGGTACTTTACCCAGTGTGGGCACTCCGATGCTTAAGTTAGTGAATTTGAGATTTTAGAGAGAGTTGAGAACAAGATTGCTAGTATTTGAGAGATAAATTGTGCATACCTCACAAGGATGATGGTGGTCCCTTTTTATAGGTGAGCTTCCATAATTCTCACGAAACACCTCCAAGATCGTCGGCTTGCTAGACTGGGAGCTAGTTTCGTACCCGAAGAAGAGCCCTATGTGAGTGGATAAGGCTTATCCAGCCAAGTCTATCCAATTTGGGGGGATATAGATAAGCAACGCTGACGAGCGGCGTGATCACAAAGAGATCGGAGACAACTGGCTCCCTTCTAGAAGAGCACTACGTGGCACCATGGCAAGTCGAGACACAACAAGCTACTTGGACCTCGGTTTTAGCCAAGGTATCTGAGGTGCCCGAGTTGACCTAACCTGTTGAGGTGTTCAGAAATGCTAAGATGTCATCTAATCAACATGTCACTCTGCGTGTCTGCATGCTAATGGGTCGGGCCGAATTATCCCTCATCAATTGCCCTCCACTTTTGAGCCTGAGGTAGTCAACTCAGGGTGGGGATTTATGATGAGTTTAGGTGGATTTGGCCCAACCTTTGGCTTGACAGAGGTCCAACCTATGAGTTAGACATGAATGACCCAACTAGCTCGACCTTAAGGGTGAGGCTGCGTCTTGGGTACACATGGACTATAAACTACACGGATGTCAAAAATGCGCTCAACCAAATTTGGCCTCGATACGTGAATAAACACACCCCTAGGAGCCGTTGGATCTTATCGATTTGGACCATTTGTGGTTAGTTATACCAGTTATAAATAGGGCCCTTGGGGACCCATTTTTCTCTGTCCCACTTTGAGCTCTCGTGCAATTGGAGGTCGCGGAGCATGCATTGTCAATGTAGTCAGGTTGGTCATTGAGGCCGCTTGTTTCTCCTTCTCTTTGGTGAGTCATCTTCCCCTGCTCACTTTTTTGTTCCTTTCCTTCCGTTATGTCAGGTAGTAGTGAGTCTAGTGAGGAGAAGGTTGGGTCTGGTCAGGCTGAGGATGGCATCTCAGTTCAAGACTGATGAGGTTCCCACAAAAGGGCCTTGGTTCAAGACCAACGAGATTCCAACAAAAGGGCCTCGGTTCAAGATTGAGGATGGCATCTGTACCCTAGTTGTTGTGTATAGATTTCCTGATAACCTCAACTATTCTCTTCTAGTCGAGGGATTTCCTTGGGAGAACGAGGAAAATGGGGTCACTGTCTTCGAAGAAGTCCTGAAAGGCGGTCTCCGATTCCCGCTTCGCCCCTTTATCACCAAGGCCTCGAATTTTTATAGTATTACCCTTAGCCAGTTGCACCCGAACTTTGTCCATACCTTGGACAGTACAATTTTCCTTTTCACTAGCTTGGGCTCCCTCTGGACATCAAAGCTTTCACTACCCTCATTCAAATTAAACAAAACCCAACTAGTTGCTTGGGGAAATTTAGTTATTAATTATCCTACCGGCCTGGGTATAAGCTTCTTCACGGGTTCCCATCTATGGTCCCGGCCTGGAAGAGCAAGTACTTCTTTGTCACCCTAGGTACCGGGTGGTGTTTCTCGACACACTAGAGGAAAAGGATCAAGGACATCAGGGAAGAGATGGATGAGCGTATGGAAGCCAAGATGCAGGACCTGGTGGAATGCAATCTGCAACTAGAGGACTTCTTATCCGAGGAGAAGCTTATTCAAGCTAGGCTAAGTCCTCTAGGTAGGTCGTCACTTCGGGTGTGGGTACTCAACTTTTACTCCTTTGCTTCATACTGATTTAGTTGACTTTCGACATTCTTTTGCAAGCAACATGTCAGATCTTTCATTTATAGGGTTGCTCTCGGATATGAAGAAGAAGAAGAGAAAGAGGAAGGCATCCCATGAAGATGCACCTCGGGCGCCAGTTTCTGAGCCCAATGTCCCCACCACGGCTGAGGAGGTTCCGATCATTAACTTGGTTGAGGAGGACCAGGAGAAGGAGTAGTTGCACCAACCTGAGGTGGTCCGGTCACCCGAGGTGCGCCCTCGGCATCCTAGGGGCAGTTCTGTGGGAGAAGTCCCCGAGGAGAGGTGATCTATCATGGATATCCGAACCTGCCTTTACAAGAGCAAGGAGGCTATCTTCCCTGAGGAGGTCTCCAACATGACTGAAATGCGTCCTACCGAGTTGGGCACCAAAGTGATGCGTTATGCCATGGTGGTAAGTCTTCAAACCCATTATTATATTGCTTCAGAAATGTTTTCTTATACTTAGCGAATTTCTCTTCTTCTATAGATCAACTTCGTGGTGCAGTCTAAGCGGCACCTTGCAAGAGTTGTTGAGGCCGAGGCAGTGCCGATAGAGTACTAGTCCAGACTAGAGTGGACTATTGAACTCAAGAAAGATCTCGAGGAGAAAGAAGCCTCTTTTGCCGATCGTGAGACCATTATTGTGGATGCGATCAAGGAGGCCAAGACCCACGCCATCAAGGAGTACAAGGCCTTATTGGGTTTTCGTTAGGAGAGGTAGGACCTCAACACTTTGGCTTTCCATAAGGGTTTTAAGCTCTGCTAGATGTTTGTAAGGTTGGTATACCCCAAGCTTAACCTCGGACCCATCACTTTCTTTGCCTGTACCAAGGAGATGACCGATAAGGTCAATGAGGACCCGAACTCTGAGAAGGAGGAAGACAACAGGATCAATAAAGGTACATTGGAGGAGGCCGACTTGGATGCCGCCGGCAAGGATGTCATAGACAAGGAAGCTACCGAGACTATTGCTGGAGATGGGGACGAGGAGCCTCGAGATGTTTGAAAGATTTTTGCCTCTTTTCTTGGAACTCCCATGTAGATATATGTACTGCATTGAGCCTCTAATCTCGGTCTAGAAAATTCTTCTCTTTTTTTTTTTGACAATACTGATGTAAATTTACTGATCTAGTAATGAATTCAATTCACTTCTTGCATACCTCACATTCATCTGTTCTCAATACAATATTACTTCAAAAATAACTCTAAGTATAGGTTTACCCAAGGTGCCTAGCTCCGAAGTGACTAGAGATAGTAGGGGATAAACCTGAGATAACTATATGCCAAGGCAATTAGCCATAGTATGGGATATGACCCGAACTACCTATGTCCCAACTAGTTATAATAAAAGATATACTTGAATTGCCCATATGCTGAAGTGATTAGGCTTTATTAAACTGTCGAGGTCACTATTAGGTTGGGACTAGGGACCTTTAGGAACAAAGCAACTTGGCATCTCCTTTGAATTCTCTTTGAAATATGATTTTCCAACGTGCTTGACTAGGTCGTCGAAGAAGATAGTCGTTCATCCTTAGTGAAAATTTTGATTATCTAGTTGAAGTCACGGATGCTTAACTCTTGAGCTCGTAGGCAATACTTTTTGAGGTTGTCAATGTTCCAAGCACAGGCTACCTGCCTCCCCTTCAACGTCTCAAGCTCATGCATTCCTTCTTCGAACACTCATCATTTTGATTGTAGTTTGATAGGCCAAAGGACACTGGGCACCTCATCTACGCACAAACCCTTAGCTCAGGAGATATGAGCTTTGAGTTCATGAAGGATTGCCTTGTTTGTCACCTAGGCCTGTCCGTTTGCCTATGGATGCACTACGGAAGTGAAATTTTGTTGGATCCCCATCTTGACACACCAGTTCTAGAACTTCGTCTTTGAATTGTTTTTTGTTGTTGGATATCAGCACCTTCAGGAGTTCGAATATGCACATTATGTTCTTCAAGAAAAAAATTATGTACATTATAGGTCGTGATTGTCACCAGTGGCTCGGCCTCCACCCACTTCGTAAAGTAATCAACCACCACGACCAAGAACCTTCTCTACCCAATCGCCAATGGAAACAGACCGAGGAAGTCTATTCTCCACTGGGCGAAAGGCCACAGGCTGGTCAAGTACTTGAGGTCAGTGGCGGGCTAGTGAAGTATGTTGGCATGCCTCTGGCAGTTATCACACTTTTGGACGAGCACAAGTGCATCCGCCATCACTGTAGGCCAGCAGTAGACTTGCCTTAGCACCTTTTAGGCGAATGCCTTGCCCCCAAGTGTCCTCCACAAAGACCTTCATGGATATCATGTAGCACTTACTTTAACTTTGAAGGATCTCCTATACAACTGCTCACCAATAAGGGCATAACAAGTTTATTGACGCTCTACCCTCCGAGCTGCATTGTGATATGCTAGTAGGGTCCCATGGAGTAGATAATCAACAAGCGGATCCATCCAGCTCGGTTCTGCTATCAACACTGGAGCGACATCTTTTGCCGCCCTCGCAATGCTAGGTTGTGGCAAGTCTTCAAAATACACCATCCTTTTTGTTTCATTGCTTACACTGGCCAACTTTAGAAGCACATCGACCTCTGTTTTCTTCATCCTTAGTTCTTGCTGATAAACAAAGAGTGGAAGCCGGGCAGGAGCTCTCTCACCTTGGTCAGATAGGCCAACATGGCGGGCTCCCGAGCTTCATACTATCCATTCACTTAGTTCATGACTAGCTGAGAATCACAACACATCATGGTGTGCTTTGCGCCAACCTCTCTCACCAAAGTCATCCCGACTATTAGAGCATCATACTCTGCTTTATTATTCGATGCATCAAACACAAACCAAAGAGTGTACTCCAGCTTCACCTCGCTAGGTCTGTAGAGTATAAGCCTAGCTCCGCTTCCTCACTGGTTAGACGAGCCATCGATGTGGAGGGTCTAGGGCTCCTCATCCCGGGTCGGAATGGGCATCGCGCTAGTTAACACATCTAATGTGTTAATTGGCTCAGTCACCTTGGGGGTTGTCGTGTTGAACGTACATTCGATGATGAAATCAGCCAAGACTTGCACTTTAATTGCTAGGCGAGGCTCGAACCAGATGGCGTATTCATTTAGCTCGATTACCCATTTCGTTAGCCGTCCGAAGACCTGAGGCTTCTGAAGAACATGCCTCATAGGTCAATCAGTTAAGACAATAATGGTGTGGGCTTGGAAGTAAGGACGTAGCTTTCGGACTGCCAAGATTAAGGAAAAGGCTAGCTTCTCAATGTCGGGGTACCTGGTCTCAACTGCATGCAAAACCTTACTTATATAACAGATGGGTCTTTGGACCTAGTCTACTTTCCTTATTAATATCGACCACACTACCTCATCACTTACAGGGAGGTAGAGTTTTATCTCATGTCCTAGCTCAGGTCAGGTTAACATAGGTGGCGAACTTAGGTACCTTTTGAGCTCGTCAAACGCGAGTTGGCACTACTTTGTTCACTCAAAATCCTCATTCTTTTTGATAGCCTTAAAAAAGGGTAAGCAACGCCCAGTCGATTTAGACATAAACCGATTTAAGATAGCCTGGATTTTGTCCGGGTTGGCTTTGATGCCATGTCGGTGCACTATGTAGCCAAGGAATTTTCCTGACGTGACCTTGAAGGCACATTTAATTAGGTTGAGCTTCATGTTATACTTTCTTAAAATTTGAAATACAACATTTAAATCATCTATAAGAGAGTTCAAAAACTGAGTCTTCACGATCATGTCATCTACATAACATTCTACTTTATTTACAATAAGTGATGCAAAAACTTTATTTATAAGGCGTTGAAAGTTGCTCCAGCGTTTTTTAGTCTAAAAGGCATAACTTTATAGTAGTACATTCCTAACTTAGTTACAAATACTATCTTTTCCTAGTCGCTTAAGTCCATTTGGATTTGATTGTAGTTAGAGTAAGCGCCCACAAAGCTCAACAACTCGTGCCCCGAGGTCGCATCTACTAGGCAGTCTATTCTAGGGCACGGGAAGCTATCATTTGGATAGGCTCTATTGAGGTCGGTGTAGTCAACACACATGCGCCACTTGCCATTAGCTTTCTTCACGAGCATAGGGTTAGCTACTCAACTCGGGTATTGGACCTCTCTAACAAAGTTTACTGCAAGGAGCTTCCCGATCTCCTCATCTACTATCCTCCACTTCTCTAGGGTGAGGTTCATTTTTCTTTGCCTGACTGACTTGACTAAAAGATCCACATTCAATTTATGAGTTATTACTGATGGGTCTATGTCAGGCATTTCTGCTACCGACCATGTAAAAACATCTAAATTACCAAGTAAAAAACTTGCTAGTGTAGACTAAAGTGGTTCTTTTAGGCGAGTCCCGATCTAGATATTCTTTGCGGGCTTGGTATCAAAGACCGGGACCAAGATTGTATCCTTCATGGGTTGATCTCACTCATCTATGTGCTCAGAAGGCAGCTCTGGCTCTACGTCATCTGCAAGCTTTGCTTTGCCCTTCAATGCCATGATATAGCACTTCCGAGATTCCAACTGGTTAACCCGTACGACCCCTACAACATACCTCATCCGAAATTTTGTCGAGAGGTAATAGGTCAACACCACCGCGCGAAGTGCATGCAAGATGGGCCATCCTAAGATTGCATTGTAAGGGGACGGGGTGGCAACCACCGAGAAGGTGTGTTCGAACTGAACTACATTGAGCTCCGACCCTGCCGCGACTAGCACTTTGATTTAGCCTAAAGGCTTCATCGCATCTTTGCTGAAGATGACGAGGGGTACATTCATTGGTTGCTGGTCCTTCCACTCCAACTGCATCTTCTCAAAAACTTCCAAATAAAGAATATCTAACGAACTTCTAAAGTTAACCAGAATCCGCTTTACCTCAAAGTTGTAGATGACCTCCTTGGTGAGGGCATCATTGTGCGGATACTAGATCCCGTGAGCATTGTCCTCGGTGAAGTAGATGACCTCCTCCACCCAAGGGCACTTCGGTGGGTTCTTGTCCTCTTGCTCAAGTTCCCAGACTGAGTTCTTCTCTGTCGTCGTGTTGCACCTTGCTACAATAGAGCCTCTTTTGGTCATGTTGATCACTTCGCGTATCGGCCTCTCCGATGGTGGTGGGATCCCAAGGTGATTAGTCACGATTGTATCGCCTGTTCGATTCTGGTGCTTCCCTCGGCTGGTCGGCAGGCTAGACATCTCGTTCATCGTGTTTAATAAATTGTCTCAAGTAGCCATGACGGATCAACTCCTTGATCTCATATTTTAGGTTTTAGCAACTTTTTGTGTCGTGGTCGATGTCACGATGGAAGTGATAGTACTTGTTCGGGTTACGGTTGGCAGGGTCGCCTTTCATCCTGGGCGGCCATCTCACATACTGGGCCATTTGTATTTGCATCAATATCTCTCCCCTTTTAACATTTAGGGCGGTGTAGTTTTGGGTCTGGGCTGGTGGGGTTCTAGATCACTAGCTTGATCTGGAACTTTGGTGTGGTGATTTTCTCTTCCTTGGTGACCTACTTTGCTTGTCGTGGGGTGGCCGACTTTTCTTCAGTGACTTGCTTCTTTGCTACTACTTACTATTTTCTGCTTCTTCCTCTGATCGCTTTCTCTTCTCGGACAGTTGCAACTCTAACCAGGATCCTAGTGCCTCCTCGGCCTTTATGAACTTATCAGCCTCGACAAGTAACTTCTCCATAGAGGATGGAGGGTTCAACTCGATCTCCTAGTGTAAGTCGGGGTGGTGGACACTGTTCAACACTATAGTAAGTTGTACTGTTAGGTCGAGGTTTGGAATCTGGAGATGCTCAAGTTTGAATCTTTTGATGTAATCCTTGAGAGCCTCGTTTGGCTAGCCGTTGGACTATGTTCAGCAAACAGGTTGCAGATTTGGACACCTCTTGCTGGTGGCGAAGTGCATAGTGAATAGATTTACAAATTGACTGACTCGAACTCTTGATCGAGCCCACAAGCAATCCTAAGTACCACATGCGAGCTATACCTTGGAATGCCGATGTGTTAGATCGTTGGCTGGATTTGCGGGTTAAGAGGTCATCAATGGAAAATAATTGAGATTGGATTTTACCATTTTAGTTGCTTTTCTGGTGAAGTTTTTCGAGGTGATCTTCAAAGTGTACGAACGACATGACTTGTTTACGTCGATAAGAAATAGTGTCGAAGTAAACTTTTATGCTTATATCGATGGAAATTCTGACATATCCACAAATTTACATCGATTTTGACAACATATTTACACAATAAATAAACAGTGAAAAAACTGGAACAAAACAGAATAAATATTTACATTGAACCGGCATTTGCATCATAAACAAACACAGCCTAATGGATTATTTAGTTTTTTTTTTTCAATGAAGAGGCGTTTTATATCCTATTTTATTTGCTATAAATAAACAAAATAAATTCAAACATGCCAGAGTAATAATGAGCCATAATTTACCCAACTTATATGTATTCTCATATACATATGCGTAGGATAATATTTGTTTGGGCAAAGTACTCGCAAAAAGTGGTACAGGGTGTCGCGCAGCCCTAACGGCTGATGAAACCGTAATTTATCCAGTTTTTTTTTAGGATAAAATATAAAAATCTCCCTTAAAGTTTCTGATAATTATAAAAATCTCTCTTATAATTTCATTTTAGCAAAAATCTCTCCTAGATTTTTAAATAATTTGATAAAAACCTCCATTCCATTAATGTCTAAGACAGAAAACACTAAACGGAAGAATCAAATTTTTAATACCTAATTTACTCTTTTGCAAATTAGTTGCATCTATTTTTAGTTTTTTAATGAAATAATACCCTTGCTGACATATTATACTCTTTCCTCTCCGGTCGACCTCTTTACCCCTAAACTTTACCTTCTCAAGAACAGGACCACAACATTCATTTCACCAATCCAAACCCATTATTTAGCTCTCTTTTCTTCTCCTCACTCCTCACTATCCCTACACAACACATCGAATTGTCATCGGAACCTCTCTGTGGGGGTGGTTCGGTGTTGTATTCCAACGCATGAAATTAATACAGCTCTCTCTTTTAAACCATGAGAACATGAAATTAATCCAGCCATATTCCAACTGAATAGAACATGGAATATGATGAATATTTGAGGGACCATACACTGCTATACTAGAAAAGCGGAGGTTGCAGGTTAACCAGCAGTTGTCCTGCAAACTGCAATGAAGATTGAAGAATGATCATAACTCATAACATAACATGACCTCTCTCTTTCTCTCTCTTCATTTGATGTTTGAATCTGACCAACGATGGTGTTATATTCGCGGTGGAGATTCAGGCTGTGTGGAGGTAGTTTGATGCTGTGTTGGGACAATGATGAGGGAGGAGAAGAAAAGATAGAGATAAATAATGGGTTTGGATTGGTGAATTTAATGTTGTGTCCCTCCTCTTCGGACAGTGGAGTTCTTTGCTGACATGCATAAAGTATGGTAATGCAGGGACTAGTGTGCTGCTGCTAAAAACCATGAATCTTGATATGTTCCTTCTTTACAATTCCGGCCTAAATGAGGAATGTCAACACATTTTTCTATTGATCACCTTGAAGTTGAATGACTTGACCTAGCTTTGGGTCCTGGACAATAGTACCATTGCAGCAAAATTCCTTCTTCAGATCCTTAAGTATTTTGAAGTAATTAAATTCCTCCCTCAAACCTGCACTGTTAGGATTTTCCAACCATTTCTCTGCTATATACGCACATGCACATACTCCTTTGCCCCAGCACCTGAGTCCTCAGCATTTGCCTCTGTAAAGGGATGGAAGGCTGTAGGAATTTGGATGTCGTGTTCAGACATGAACCTTGGACGTTGAAAGTGGAGGACTACAAATGGAGTTTCAAAGGTATGGCCAGTTGAAGAAGAAAGAGATCGATGGGAGAGGAAAAGGGTATAACATGCTGATAGGGGTAAAATGGGTATTTAGAAAAGAATGATTAATCGATTTAATGTTTTGACTTGATCATTGACGGAGATTTTCATCAAATTCTTTAAAAATCTAAGGGAGGTTTTTTCTAAAATAAAACTATAAGGAAGGTTTTTATAATTGTCAAAAACTTTGAGAGATTTTTTGTATTTTACCCTTTTTTTATTTGTCCATTTTTCTACATGAGGCTCGCTCGTTCCCCAAGGCCCCAAACCGGTGACAGCGGGATTTGATCACAAGTGTCTTCTACAATGACCGTCATTGTTTTCTTATCACCGTCATTGTTTTCTTATCGCATCAGCGCTCCATACATCTCAACCGTATATTGAGAACATCTTACGATGACTGTTTTTATTGCACGCTGAAATATGCATGTAGGGCGCTCATGTGATCTGCAAAAAAATAATAAAATCACCCTTTTAACTGTTATTAGCGAGACTGGATCTGCTCTGAGGCGCCTCACACGCACATCTTCCGTTCCTATTAGTTATTATTGATGGGAGATGTTTCCAATGCACGGTGGATGTGCATTTGAGGCGCTCATTTGTGAGAATGAGGAGCAGATCCCGTCACTGAGTATTGAGTCATTTTGCCCCGTTATAAAACCTCGTAACCCTGCGTCTCCGCTCTCTCATTATCTCTCTCTCTTCACTCTCGTGTTTGTGGTTGCAATGGCGAGTACCGATCCCGAGCACAGAGAAGACGAAGAAGCCGCGGCAGCAGGCGAAGATGAAGACACCGGTGCACAGGTTGCCCCAATTGTCAAGCTCGAAGAAGTCGCCGTCACCACTGGCGAAGAAGAGGAGGATCCCATTCTTGATCTGTAAGCCATTACTTGTTTGATTTTAGGGCTTATGATTGTTACGTTTTCCTGTATGCTTCTTATTGTATTCTCATTTTTGCTACCTGATTTTGTGATTCTCTTCTCAATGTTGTCGTATTTGCAGGAAAGCAAAGCTTTACCGGTTCGACAAGGAAGGAAACCAATGGAAGGAAAGAGGTGTTGGGACTGTAAAGCTTTTGAAACACAAAGAATCGGGGAGGGTCAGGTTGGTTATGCGGCAATCAAAGACTCTCAAGATCTGCGCTAACCATCTAGGTTCTATTTCCACCCCAAACTTTCGTGTTTGCTTCTGTTTTTCGGATCGATGACATCGGTCTTTTTGGTTGGTTTTGGTTTATATTTTGTATTCTTTCTATTTCCTGTACAGTTCTGCCCACAATGTCAGTACAGGAGCACGCTGGAAATGAAAAGTCGTGCGTCTGGCATGCTACTGATTTTGCCGATGGGGAATTGAAGGATGAACTCTTCTGTATTCGATTTGCATCAGTAGAGAGTAAGTATTCTCTCGAGTAGCTAACTTCTGGTGTCTCCTAGGTTTTTTCTTTTTCTTTCTTTCTTCTTGATCTTCTGCTGGGTTTTCATTTATTACATTGATCACTACTGGCTATTGCTTTGATCTTGAGATTATATCGAATTTAATTGGACATAACTGTTCTAATTTAAAGTTCTACTGTTAAATCAGGATGAGAAGTTAATGTTGGATTTCTATTTATGATATATTTTCAGTGATTTTACATGCTAAATTGCATGTTGATTAAGATGAAGTTTTTATTCTATGCCGATGCACCTCCATGTTACATTTGTGACTCTTGTGAGAGGATGGAGAACTTAGGCTAGGGTTTTAATGTCTTGGGAGCTTGGGGAGAAGATATAGGCTTTAGTTGTTATTGATATGGGCTCGTGTTAAAAAAATAGCCCTTTCTGGTGACTGTACAACTTCAGCTGGTGGTTTGTCCTAAGATTACAATAGATTCATAGAGGGATCTGGTGGTAATTGGTTGTATTGCTTATAAATTGTTATTATCATTTTGAGGATTGAAGTTATATTGCTTGTGTTGGTTTCTTCAGTCTTGATGTTGTGTTTTGTTGGATATACTGTTTGGGTTATATTTCCTAGCCCTAACGTGATGTTAGGATGTTTTTGGTATTGTCAGAGTGACAAGAGTATGCATGTGCAGTAATTATGGCATAATAAACATGATGCCTCAATTGGCTTGGTTGAAGCTCTGCCATCAGTCAAATTATGTACCATTAGTTCTACTTGATATAAGCACATTAGTGCTAGCTGCTAAGTTTGTAACTTTAGGGCCATAAGTTAGGTACAATATCTTCTGCATCATACACAGATAAAAGCCTAAAACACAATAATATGTTTTAATTGGACAAACTGTATCACTTATCAATGTTTTTTTTTATGTCAGTTTGTATAGTCTACTTGCACAAGGACCAAGAAGGATTTCCACAAGAAAAGGCAATTTCTTCATCAATGGGTGGAACTCCTTATTTTTAGGATTACCTAAACAGTGTCAACCTAAATGTTCCAAATTCTCTTATCCCTTATAAAAAAAGGTTCCAAATTCCCTTAAAAGCACAAAAAGGAGGCATGGTTAACTCTTCCAGCTAAAAATGGTATATTATGTTCCCTTTCATGCTTTATTTGAGCCTTTTCATGTGTTGATCATATATCGATGTTCATAGGTTCAAGAAATAAGTGAGAGGTCAACTTGTTTAAACCAACATCTCAGCGGGTTGCCTAGGTGGTGCCGTGGTGGAGGCCCCTTAAAATGTCTAGCCACCTAGGTTGTACTTGGAGTCTTGGGCAGTTGGACCATGCTGGTCAAATTAAGTGGACAAAATATCTGTTTTGTGGTGTATTGATAGCCAGAACAAATGGGCTAAAAAGAAGGCCTGGTCTTAAGAGCTAAGACACACAACCCATACTTGCACACACATTTAAGATATCTCATGCTCTTGACTCATTCCAGCAGTTTTGACAAGTTTAAGTGGGGCCTATAGAGATTCTCTCAATCAAAGATTTGATTTGAATCAAGGATTTATTAGGGATTAAGAAAATATTTTAGATTTATTTAGATTTCAGTTTCTTTCCCCATGCACACAATCCATACTTGTTTAGTGATGTTTGTTAGGAAGCTAATTATCTTGTAAGCCTCAGAAGGATTTGATTCTTGTCTATTTCTATATATGCTTTTTTGTAATAATGAAATTTATTGATATATATCAATAATTGCATACAACACAAGCATCCCTTAGAGAGAGGTGCTTTCTTAATGTATCAGCCATTGCATTAACTGACCTCCCAACCCATTGTATGCTCACAAACCATATGAATGAATTAATGAACTTGAATTGCTCTTGCAATTTGATGGTTTGGTGCTGACTCCAAGCTTATGAATGTGCTGAGTTCCAAGTGAACCTAATGATGCCAACTCCATTAGGGGTAATCAGAAGACCCCATTGCTAATCAGAAGACCTATGATATGAAGTGTAAAACCCTTCATTTGCTAATCCTTTTCATAGTTTTGGTCATCAAACTCAAGAGAATGTGCCACATCATAGTTGTCAAGGCATCTAGGTGATTCTTGGTCATAGTGGAGCACATAGTTGCCTAGGAAAAAGGATTTTACAAAGAAAAACCTAAATTCTCAGTTAGTTCATTAATTTGGCGTACCAAAAAACATGCACATCAATTGAAAAATAGTAATGCTATTTATCGATAACATCAATTTCCTCTAACAAATTGTTGCATTTAAAAGAACATATCATATTAAATCAATTAATTTTAATATTTAAGCACAACATTATAATGTAATAAAAATTTAATAGAGCAATAAACAATTACATCCTAAAAAATTAATTGCAACTGAAAAAAGGCTATATTTTTATACTAATAAAAAATTTTGAAGATAGGGCTTTTAACGTAGGGAGAAAACAAATGAGGTATTCTTTACCCTTGGATGTTTTGGGTTTTAATGGAAATATCTTAAAAATATATTATAGGATGTATTAACACACATAATAATAATAAATTGAAAAAACTAAATTCTAAGTTAGTACCTTTGGAATACCAATGAGCATGCATATAAATTGAAAAATAGCAATGCTCCTTACTAATAACCTTAATTTCCTCTAACAAATCATTGTATCTAAAAGAAAATAGCATTTTAAATCTATTAATTTTAATATTTATACCCAGCATTTTAATATAATAAATATTTGATATAGCAACATGAAATTTCTTGTTATAGAATCATTAGAAACTAAATAAAACTCATAACAAAAAAAGGGTAAATTGCTGAAACCTCCCATGAAGTTTCTGGTTGTTGCTGAATACCTTTGTTATCTAGTCTATCTTTTGTTTCCCATCCCCCTCCCCCTTTCAACAAAGTAATTTTATTATGCATTTGGTTTGAGTACTAACTTTGCAGTTAATTCATTTTCAAGTACTTGAACTTGTCATCAATTATTATTGTTTACGTGAAAACATATAATCAATATTTGCATAATCGAAATGAAGCTAAACTAGCAAGGGAAGGACTACCATTTTCAGTTCACTAATGGGTCCATATGGTCTTTATTGAGTGAATCAAGCCCAGATTAATTATTACAAGGGCCAAAGTGGCCAAACTTAAGTTATAAGCCAATTAAGTTAGGCTTGCTCAGGCAAGGCCTGATCAGGGTGCATTCATCCCTAAGTTCAGGCAAGGCACACTTTCCAAAATGTGCCTCGTTTGTGAGCCTAGGTATGCATGCTTTGAAACATTAGCCCCTCCTATAGCTAACAAATCTGGTAGAGTATTAGTTGATCTCTATGGTCTAAATAGAATTGTGGGTTTTAATTTCTCATAATGATTGCAGTCATTTGAATATGAGATAACCCAGTTGTTTGTGATAATGTTGTGTATTTTATGTGAATTGTTATTTCTGAAATTTTGATTTGCAACTTTGCAAGTGATGTAATGGCTGATGATACTTGTATAATTATGGTTGATGAACCTTCTATCCCTTTTGAGAGTGTCCACTTTGTGCAAAATATACCGAAGTTTGGCCTGTATCCTGTCGACTCCTCCCAAGACCACACATATCTGTGACCAACATTGGTAATGGCTTTCTTTCAGTGATAAAAAAACATTGTTAATGGCTTTTTTAATAATATTATTTCTTTAAATATGATGGCTATTAATAATAAACCAAAACTGATGCAGTTGTTAATTTGTTTTCTTTTTCTGTTCTGATGTGTATTGTATTTTTCAGTTTCTCCATGTTCTGGTGTGTGCTGTACTTTTTGACCTGTTTCGTACAAACTATTTACTATTATTGTCTAAAAAGATAATTAGAAATTAAGCAACTCAGGAGGTTTATGTCTCTTGCGTTCTGGTTTATGCCTCATTCCTTAGGATGCCTTGCATCATGCTTCTTCAAATTGTGGTAGTTATTTGAAATTCAATAATAGCAAGGGATGTAAAGCCAATGTATTGTGTATGTACCATAATGTGTATGTCTTTATTAGAATGTACTTACTGTTCATTTTGTCCATGATTGTTAAGATGTGTAAGTGATTCTATGCTATGAATACCTGGATACATGTACCGGGGTGCTATAGTGCGTTGGATACTTCAATTTTTAGGCTAAATTTCATGTACAATATTGTATCTAGCTGTATCCTTGTCCTTGCCATATCCAAGTAACAGATTCTTGGCAACAGTGGAGCACCTAGTTGGCTAGGTGTTACTTAGGTGATAAAATTAAAAAATAAAAAATAAAAAGGCTATAACTACTAATATCTAGAAGACTAGTATTTATTTCAATATTTTCAAATAAAATACCATTATAATATACTTCTATTAGAGCAGTTTCATGTCAAATTAGCAGCTAAAGAAGACTATAACTACTAATAAAAATTTGAGATGGAATAATGAAAAGAGAAAAAAACCTCTTCTAAATACAGAATCCTGTCCTACCTGGTTAAAAGGCTGGTTACTTAGAATTATCAACGATGGTAATCGGTGAAGTGACCACCTTAATATGCTCTGGAAACATTAAAGGCTACTACCATTGAAGTTGGAATAATGAAAAGAGAAAAAAACCTCTTCTAAATACAGAATCTTGTCCTACCTGGTTAAAAGGCTGGTTACTTAGAATTATCAACGATGGTAATAGTTGAAGTGATGGCCTTAATATGCTCTGAAACATTAAAGGCTACTGCCATTGAAGTTGGAAGTTTTCTTCACTTTTTACGCTAGAGGGCCTTTCTGGTGACATGTTTTAGGGTCAACATATGATCCCCATTTATGTTGTGGTTAAGTCTCATGTACTTTTAGTTCCCTGCTTATTATTTCTGTGCCTTAATATGGCAATTGATTTAATCTCACCATGTTTTTAACAGCAATAGGTTGCTTCTGTTTGTTGCTAGGCACATAGCATGTGCAAGCCAACCTGAAGGAGAGAGGGAGAGAAAGTAAAATAGAGGGATTCCATTGGAGTTTGTAAACACAAGTCGGAAGTTCAATCAACAGGGCGTTGAACTCCTCCTTTTATATAGATAGTAGCTGATAGGCACATGTCATGTATTTGAATGGAACAATGTATACCGGGAAATTGTAAAATCGATATCAAAGAAGGATGTTACATGCAATGTAGTTCACCACTTTAGTTGATGGGAGTCTTACATGTGAAGCCATGTGTAGATCTGAAAACTGTGCATGGCATATTAATGCTTTCAAGTTTCCTCCATCTAAACCAGATATTTTGATCTGGTGAAACCTTTAAGGTATTTCAGAAGTTAAGCATATTGCCTGCATTTTTTGAGCAAAATAGCCACGTGATTGGTGCCGTCAGTATTCATTTACTAAGTATTAAGGCAAGAGCAGAGAGAAGGAAATTAGATGGGAGATTGAATCAAGTGTTTGGTGGTGGCAATTCTCTCCATGGGTATGTGGAGTTGAGAGGCATGCTTGGGTAGAAGTGGTGTTAGGGGCCAGTGGTTGGTGCAATAGTAGAATCTCAGGCTCACAATTGTTAGAATGCTGGGTTCGAGTCTGAGAGCAGCTACTTAGGGCAAAGTACCAAAAGGTTAGGCCCATGTTTGGTCCTCTTGGGTAATGACCTTATTTAGAAAGGAAGTAGTGTACTAGTACTGACATGAAGCCAGATTCTAAAGCAAGCTTAAGCAATTATATAGTACTATTTTTTTTCCTAGTTTTTTTTACCAGACTTCTTACTGACATGAGTTTTTGGTTGCAGACTGCAAAACCTTCATGGAAACGGTTCAAGAGGTTGCTGAAATCCAAGGGAAGAAAGAGGAAAATAAAGAAGCCACTGCAACTGCTGGACTCCTTGAGAAGTTGAGTGTTGGGGAGGAAATAACCAAGGATAAAACTGGAGAAGAGGTGGTTGATGCAGTCAAGAAGGAAGCTGATAGTGAGCAGGCGAAACCAGCAGAGGAAAAGAAAGAGGAATCAACTTCCTCAGCCTAGGTCCGCTGGGAGTACGCAAATTCTGGGTTGTCCTCAATGAGGCTAGTGGTCTGTCCTCTTTCCCGCAGATCTTTGGTTTAATATATACACAATTATTTTTCAATTCGTTGGGATCTGTGGGTGGAAATGGTGTCAGTGTGGGTCGTTTGGTGTAAGTCTTGTCAACAAATTCATTGGAATTGGGTCCATTGCATGTTGAGGGGTCTGGGTTCTTATTGTGTGCAAGTTGTCATGTGAGGGTACGGTTAGAAGTTTTTGAAAAAAAAGTGTTCATTTTGGAGGTTTTCTTTGAGGGCTTATCTGTAAGTTGCTTATGCAGTTTTGCTCCAGAGGCTATGTTGCACTAAGATTAATATATTTTTAAACAGCGAACTTTTTATTCGAAGTTCATTATCTTAGCCAGATCAAATTGATGCTACTTTTTTTTTTTTGAAAAAGGTAAAAGTAAATTTTATTGATGGGGACAATAATTATGCAAAGCGGGATGAGACATGAAGTCAGCACCCCCACATAAAGAGATCAAAGATCCCATACACTGACTGACTTAAGCTGACTTAAGCATCAGCAATACATTCTGATTACAAAACTCAGGAAGAACTGATAACCAGGATGCTAATTTAGCCACTATACCCTGGATCAACACCTCCGGCTTCTTTTATCGTTTCTGAAAATTCTGTTATTCCTCTGACCATATAGTGCTGATAACTGTCGCAGGGATAGATCTCCAGATGAGCTTGCCTTTCTTTGATAACCCCGGAAGGTTCCAGCCTTCTAACAGTTCCTTTACATTGTTCGGCGTAACCCAGCATACCCCCACAGCAGAGAAGTGGGACCAAAATTTCCAAGCCAAATTGCAATGAATCCAGAGATGGTCCATAGTCTCCTCGACCCGACCACGATTTCCACAGCCCAAGTCCTCTAGGTTGAATGCCCTCTTAGTCAGGTTGCTTCTTGTTAAGCATTTTCCTAGCGCAGAGGTCCAGACCAGGAGATGAGACCCATATTTGTCCAGAGGGGAAGTCTGCATTCCTACAGGCTACAACCAGTTAAACCATCAGCAAAGGATCTAAACGAGAAGTTTCCATAAGAGAGACCGTTTACGTTATTTAGCAGGTTCACCACCTCAGTCATTTCCCAGTCTTGAAAATCCCTCCGGAACTTCGGCTTCCACACCACTTTACCTCGGACTAACTCAAAGGAATCAGCACAGTTGCCTCTTTGTTTTCAGCCAGTGAGAACAGAAGGGGAAAAATCTCTTCCAAAGGAATCTCGTTCAACCATTTGTCCTTCCAAAACCGAACTATACTCCCATCACCTAACTTAACTTGAAACCCACTCCTTTTAAGAAAGACGGGAAACTTTTCATGATAGATTTCCATAAAGAGCACCCGTAGGACGGAAGCGTAGCAGCAGCAGCAGCCATCCATCCCCCTGATTTGAGCCCATATTTGGAAATTGGAAGCAATAAGCTTCCTCTACCAGCATTGATCTTCCACTCCAATCCGCCAAATCTATTTTTCTAACAAGGCTGTGTTAAATGTCTTGATTCTTCTTAAACCTCCTGAAATCTGTTACTAATTTGGAATGAGTACAAATGTAAATATATAGAGTACAAATTTATGTATTTTATATTATTTTGTATGTATTTGTACTGTATATATTTGTACTTGTACTTCCAAACTGATCCTGTTCAGTTTGGAAGGAATACAAATACAAATATGTATAATGCAAATACATACAAAATAATTCAAAATACAAAAAGGTTTTGCACTCTACAAATTTGTATTTGTACTCCTTTCAAACTGAGCTTAAGGCTCCATTTGGAAGGAGTACAAATACAAATATGTAGAGTGCAAAATCTTATATTTTGTATAGATTTATACTGTACACATGTGCATTTGTACTCTTTTCAAACTGAACCTTATACATACAATATACAAGGTTTTGCACTGTACATATTTGCATTTATACTCTTTCCAAACTGAGAAGTTACCCTATGGACTTTCTTCTCATCATTCCAGCCTTTCTAAAGAAAGTCCCCTTGTAAGTCGGCTAATTCTTAGGAGTACTTTTGATTAAAGTCACTCTTTTCCCTTTTGACATATATTTTGCCTTCCAAGATGTATGTTTTTTCTCTAGTCTTTCCAGTACCGGCTCCCAAATTGTTGCTTTATTCACCTTACATCCAAGGATTTCTGCCCATAGCTCAATCTCTTCAACCCTCCCCACCGGAATGAGAGAAGTTTTCCCCAAATTCAACTTCAGCCCAGTTACCACTTCAAACCAAAGGAAGATTCCCACCAATGTTTCTAGTTGAGAAAATGAAGCGTCAATAAAACACAGTATCATCCGCAAAGTGAATAGCATTGACCCTCTCCCCTCCTTGAATAATTTCAAAACCTTCCCATAGGCCCGCCTGCCCTGCATTATTGATGAATTGGGTCAGGACTTCCATAACACACAAAAAGAAGAGAGGGGACAAGGGATCACCTTGCCAGATGCCTCTTGAGCCTTTAAAGAAACCCGAGGATTTCCCATTTATTATAACTGAAAATTTTGGTGAAGAAACACATACCTTTCATCCATTCCTCCACTTTTGGCTAAAGTTCATTTTTTGGAGGATGAAATCTAGGCAGAGTCAATTGGCATGGTCGTATGCTTTCTCCAGATCCACCTTGCACAAAATACTTAGCTTTCCTTCCCTTCTTCTAGAATCAATAACTTCATTAGTATTAAAATACTCAAGAATCTGTCTTCCCCCAACAAAAGCAATTGATTTTCTGAAATTACACTTCCTAAAATCTTCTTCAATCTCTCGGCCAGCACCTTTTAAAGAAGCTTGTAGAAACTGTTCAGCAAGCTTATAGGCCTGAGATCTTTAAGATTCACTGCCTCTTCCACTTTAGGAATTAAAGTGATAAAAGGTGTCATTGCTTCTCACCAGCGATGCTGAGTCGTGAGATTCCTGAAAAGCCTTTAGGACATCTTTTCTGATAACAGTCCAGCATTTCTTGTAAAACAAGTTTGTCGGTCCATCAAGCTCCGGAGATTTATCTATGTCCATTTTTTTGATAGCTTTCAGAATTTAAGGTTTCTCCAACTCCTCTTGTTGGGCTTCATTTAAGGTTCTGAACTGAATCCCTTCAGGTAGTGGCCGAAGCTTCCAAGGTTCCAAAAACAAGGATTTGTAAAAATTGAGATTGGCTTCTATCAGGGCAAATCTGTGCCTATATCATTCTAATACCATTCCTCATGAAATAAAGCATTCAAGTACAAAGATATTCTCAATGCAAGGCAGTAAAAGCTACTCGAATGGGCTTTACCCTGACTGAAGCCGAACTCATGGCAATGTTTTAGATTTCACCTGGTTGCTCCCCACTCTGGCCTCCAAACTCCAGTCTGGTTATGTTGTTCACTCTATGGCGTACATTCTCTTTCTGTGAAAAAATTTCGAGTTTCTATCCCCGGCCTTAAGCCATTTCACTTTAGCACGCGAGCTTATCTCATCTTTATAGGTTAGCTTGTCAAAAGTAACCTTTGCTTCATCCATCTCTTTTCCTTCTCTCCTCTTCCGAAAGTATTTTCTGTTCTTCTATTTTATCCATTTCCTTTATCAGCTCTAAACACTTCATCTTCTCTGAGTCCGGATCTACTGCCCACGTTTATCGCAGTCACACATAGAGAACATCTCATCCTCTGCATAGTATTATGCAGGGGAAATGTCCCAAATTCACAGGGGGTGGTGTAGTGTGGATAGGCGTGGGCAGAAGATCCGGAGTCATCTTCTCTTGCTCATTTGAAAGAGATTTTTTCTGACATTTATTGACGACCTTAATTGCCCCCAATTTTTTCGCCAGCACAAATGAACCCGTTTCTTCTATTTTATCTTTCTATTTTGAGCTCAAATGTTTAGGAGAGCCGTTAATCGAACGGATGAACATGTGATGATGTGAATATGCAGGTAATACCAGCAGTTTATAATTATCTGCCATGTATCCACTTGCAGTGACAGAGTAGCTTACATTTCACCGTTTGGAACTTTGGATATGTTGTATCAGAGATCATTTTGGCTACAGCAATGGTATTAGGCTAACTCTTGGATTTCATATTACAGGCTTGTGAGAATCTCTTTAGGCATTTGTTTTTGATTGGCACATTGTAGCTACAAAAACGTTGCCGTGGCCAAAATTCAACTCGTTTATTGGTTTGTATCAACAGACTTAGTAGTGACTTCTAAGTTTGTTTTTCATTTTCATCGAGAAGAAACGTACATACATGGCGTACACGACTACACGAGATGCTTGTTTCAGGCTTCTAGCTAAGTAGCCTATGATATGGTGATTACAGAATTTTGTGGTTGTCTGCAAGGGAGTTGAGAATCCAGATTCCCTGATTTCTGCAGGTGACTGGTGAGACACTAATAATTCAAAAGTTACCTATCTCAAATATGAATATCAAGTTATTTGGAAAAACAATCACAAATAGTGTAGGAAATAGAATTTACAATTGTTATGTATTACATCCCTGATCTTTGGTCGGTGAAAGGGTGTCTTTGTTTTTTTTTTTCTTTATGCAATAGAAAAGATCAAACGTAAGTTAGTCTTTGGAATTGCTATGATCCGGGGATGAGCTTCCTTGATTATCTTGATTCTTGAAAGCCTTCAAGTTAGCGAACACAGCATTGGCTTACTGCATGTCATGCAATCTACAGTGTTGTTCATCAGTGTCGATTTTCTTGTAACAGAAAGGACTGAACGGAGACGATCTTAATTGTGCGCCTCAAGTTATTTGATTGCACCGGTTCGTCTGTTGCTATCCAAATATAGGGATCAAAATATGTTGGAATGGGAATTGGAATGGTCTAATTTCATGGTTTGTTTAGTTCAAACGAAAATTAAAATGAGAATCCAAATCAGTTACAATGGGATTTCATTCCCAAGAAATAGGGAATACTATTCCACTGGAAATGTGAATAGGATTTCAGTTCTGCCCAATCAAAAAGTTGGAATTAAAATAGTCCATTTTGATTTTGATTCAGACCCCTATTCCCATGAATCAATTAGGAGTATCATCAATGAAATGTC
Source organism: Nelumbo lutea (assembly GCF_056320005.1). NCBI lineage: Eukaryota > Viridiplantae > Streptophyta > Magnoliopsida > Proteales > Nelumbonaceae > Nelumbo > Nelumbo lutea. Next base: position 47,006,977 of record NC_142685.1, read on the forward strand.
CTGTGGTATTTGCTTTTGGCTTTTGCCCTATGCAAGGTTCAAAATATCATTACGTATTGGTCTATATCAGCCCATATGTATCATATTGGGGCCTTCCCGATATTCCCCTATAAGAGGTGTATTGGGTTAGGCCATGGTTCAAAGGGTAGCCGGAACTTAAACTGATCACTCTAAACCAATTAAAAAAATAAATAAAACACAATAAAGAACAATGATACAAGACGATACACCCTATCAGCTTATTGGCCTATATCGATATTTGAAACCTTGGCCCGATGACAATATCCCAACATCTATATATCATCAAATCTTATCAGTCAATTTTCCTGAAAGTATACAAGCTTCTATCTCTCTCTCTCTTAATCTCGTTTTTTTTTTTTTTTTTAGTCCTTGTATAAAAGAAAAGTTATAGCCTTCAAAAATTTGTATAGAAGTTCAAAAGAATTGAAAAAAGTGACTAGTTTTGTAAAATCGGGACTGATTCATCAGTTTCCCAATTGGATCAATTAGTGGTTGACTTCTATTTTTAGGATATGACTTAACACTTAACAGGCTGGTGGACTAATTCATAGTTTTTATTTTGGGTAAATTACAAAGACCCCTTGTACTATAGGGTCAGTGACAAAGTCCCCCTGTATTTTTTTTTGTGACAAAGACCCCTTGAACTTTAGCTTTTAGGCAATGACCCCCTTGACCGTTAAATCAGATGATGGAAAGCGTTAAATTACCAAAATATCTCATTAAGCTTTTTCTATTTTCATTTGCTTGCCCTTTTTCTCTTAAAACCTATTTGACTTGTTTTCCTTCTTTTTGAGTTTCACTTCACATACCATGATTATGGCCTTGATATTGTCTTTGGTTAAATCTTCTAATTCATCATTTTTCCCATCTTCGTCACTAAAGGAGTCCCTTTATTCTGTTAATGTTTTCTATTGAATGTTTCAAAACCGTTGTTTTTATGCCATTTCACCTAACTTTAGAGTCTGGCTTCAGTCCAAGAAGCTTCAGTCAGGGCAGCTTCAATGGAGAAGACAATGAACACTATAAAAATGGTAGTTTGGACATTTAAAAAATTTTAAAGAGTTAGATGAAATTTTTTTGAAGTTAATTGACAGAACATTAACAAAAGGGGGTCTTTTTCTAAGGGCTAAATTTCTGGGTGATCTTTGTCACAAAAAAAAAAGTACAGGGGGGACTTTGTCACTGACCCCATAGTACAAAGGGGAATTTATAATTTACCCTTTTACTTTTACCGGTCCGTCCGGTCTGGTCCGGTTCTATGAATACTGTCGACCCCTTTAACGGGTCAAGGGGCGAAGTGCTGGAATCTAAGCTTGAGGGGTCTTTTATTCAAGGGGCTAAGTATTACTATCCTCTAGTATATGCAGACTTCAGAACCACAAACACGGAGCAGAATAAAACCCAATCTTTAACTTCTTTCTCAATACTTTCCTTCTCCCGCTCGATATGGTTGAGTGATTGGGCATCGGATGATTAGAAGATGACCCTTTCTTTGAATCCAGTGGCGGGCTTCAACTCAAAGGTAAACGTATCTTCCCTTCTTCTTCTTCTTCTTCTTCAGTAATATGTGCATATCTTGGCAGTTGGACATTAGACAACATCACCACTTAAGCCTTCCATTTTGGTTTCGTATGTCTTAAAATAGCTTCTATTCAAATTTGGCACGTCGCTGGTTGGTTATGCTTGTTCTGATAATTGCTATATCTTTTTTTTTCTTTTTCTTTTTCTTTTATTTATCTGGAAAGCTCGGCGTTTCTTTTTTATCTTTTATAACTTTCATGTATGTTTTATAACTACGGGAAAGACACTAGATATGGCTATCATCCTTGGTTTTGTTGGTTCTGTTATTTTCTTAATACGATTCTGAAGATGAGTGAAAATTTTGAAACTTCTACTCGCATTTTCTGGTACTGGAAGAACCGAGAACCAGGTTTAGATCATTTTAGCCAACCACCTAGGCGACCAATTAGGTGGGCGCTTTATATACATATACAATTCAGTCGGGGTATATAACTAATTATCCCGCCTTTATGCATGGATGGAGTATGGTAATCTATTCTTTGTCAAGAGGAGTGCATATGGAGTTAAAAATTAGTCCTTAATTCCTCTGTGTATGTTTATGCATATGATATAATTTGTCGTTCAGTAGTTTATGACTAACATTTCTTTATACAATGCTTTTATTTGGTTATATACTTGTCATCCAGTATGATAAACAATACATGTTTGTTATTTAAGTGATGCCTATTTGTTTCATAGACATTGACTCACCTTATCAGAGCAAAATGCCAAGACATCACCTAACCGTCATAACTACTCTGGCATATCCTTACATTATCACTTATTTATTTCCTTCATGTTTTGATCAGATGACTAGAATCAACATTAAAATGCCGTTGCATTGGTGGTAACTAAACTTTGAAATTTGAATCTCTTTGTATATTGCACCATATGAAACGCCTCATAATTCATGTATAAAACTCAAAGATGCCAATGCAAACCTGAATTGAGTTATAAATATTGATAGTGGTTTCTAGTTAGTGCTTCTTTTATGTTTTTATCTGCTACTTATAAAGGTTCCAGAGGGTAGTTCTATCTTGTTGTTTATCTTACTGGTCTCCTTTGTATATTTAAATGTACATATTATTATCGTGCTTATGGCTTACTTATATGTTGTCAGATGAACATTTCTTTAATGCATCTGGCAAACTTTTGTGTACATCAAAATGCGATCTTAGTCCAGCAATGTCAAAAAATGGTCATCACAACATGTGCCCATTAAAATGGGGTTGATGAGGTTTTTACATCTTCCAACCTTTAAGATTTGAAAGTAATTTGGAGTGTCATGTTAGTTTTCATGATCTGAACTTGGTAAAGAATCCTTTATTTCAACTAGGTTAAACGATATTACTTTTGCTAATTTTGAAATATAACATATTAAAATTGTGCATCTTAAATGTTCTATATAGGAACTATAACTCCACTCACAACCTCTTGGTTCCTTCTGATTATTTGAATTCTTAACAAAGTTGTGCATGTGACAATCAGAAAAAAAATATAATAATAACAACAACAAAAATTGTTCATGATCCTTCTCTATGAGACAAATGAATGAATTTTAAGGTTTCCTTTCTTTCCTGTAGAACAAAAAAAAAAGTGCATGAATGAATGCTCCCTTTTCCTTCCATCTACATATTATTTACTAACTCCATCAACAGGTGCTTTCAAAACTCCAAAATATTTCAATACCTTATAAGGGAGCTCCTAGGTTGAAGACCAACTTCATTGCAGTATCCTCACAGCTATGGCTTCATTCAAGGAGGAATATAAAGGAAAATAGAGGCAGCTTGGTTCACTTAGCTGCAGATAGTAATCATGTGGCCACAGACCCCACTAGTAACGATTCCAAAAATGTGGAAAGTATAATCTCTGATAACCAGTTCTCAGCAGCGAAATCTGTAACCTTGAATTCTCAACTTGAAACTAGTGCCAACAATGAACCAGTGCCTCAAATCTCAGAAGCTTCTGATGGGTTACAAGGTCCTAACGTGAAGCAGAAGGAGTCATCTTCTCCAGATGTCCAACCTACACTGAAGAGATCACCATTGACAGCAAGAGAGAAACTGAGAGCTGCCCGTGTTCTCAGTCAATATACAGAATCAAAGCCTTCTAAATCAGATATGGGAATGGGAAGCAAAGTTTTGGATGCTTTAAGAGAAAGTGATCGAGGGAAGAAAAGATCTGGTCTTCCTGAAGCTCCTTCAAACTTGTTTGATGACAGCAAAAGGGGGTTACCAAAGCAAGGCTGGACTTTTCAGTTTCCAGGGGGTACTGATCTGTTTATCATTATATTCTCATTTGTCTTCATCAGTACAGTAATGTTTGCAACAACTTATGTTGTATGGAAAGCTGGTGCCATCCATTTTAATGAGTATTAGAGATGCTTCAGGTACCACCACTCCCCCTCTAGATAAGCTGCTACTTGAAGCATTAATGGAGCAAGCTGAGAGCTTACATGATTTTATACTTCAGAAAGTTGCATAAATTTGGTAGTTTTGAAGCTTAAATGTAAAATATATACTGAAATGCAATTTCCTTTGTTTTGTCCCTCTTAAAATTTTGACTATCTATGCTTGTCAAATGTACCTGTGCTCTGCTTCTGAACTTGTACTGCTAGGAGATACCTATGTGATACACAAGTTATAATATTTATTTGGTTATTAATTTCATTAATTGATATATACTTAAAGGAAAGCAGCACATAAATGGCTCCATCTTTTGTTCAATCATATGAACTGATACTATATCTGCAAATTCCAGATTTCTTTGCTGATCAAAAAAAAAAAAAAAAGAATCCAGATTGCCGGATTGTTTTCACATTTTTACTATGTCCCTGTTTGTTTATGACAAGCTGCATCTCTAAAGACACCATGAAGACATTCAAAGAAACTTTTATAAATCTCTAAACCAGGCAAGAATTTACTGAAGTAACAGAAATGCTTTAATATATCCTCTGCTCCATATCTGGTGTTTCAGTCCGAAAAACATTGAAATCAGATATCTAATGGTGTAAGAGAGCAGAAAGGAGAAGAGAGAGGAGAAAGAGTCAAGAGTGGCTGGCAGCATTCACTCCTTTTATTTTTATTAGGGTGACATAACATAAAGTAAAATGTCTAAAATACCCCCTTTGCCTAAAAGTATACAGATTACAACATTAGAAAACTCCCCCTCAAGATAGATGTCAATCATCCCCAACTTGTTACATAGTTTAGTATGACGCAGAGAGCTCACACCCTTTGTGAATACATGAGCCAATTAACCTTTGGAGTTTACATATGGGGTACACACTTCTTCCATTTCAATCTTTTTTCTTATGAAGTGTTTTCTAACCTCTATGTGCTTAGTTCAGTCATGCAAAATAGAATTTGGATGATATTATTAATGGCTGCCTTGTTGTCATAGTAGAGAGAATGAGAGACATAGGACTGACCATTCACACCAAATCCCCACTCTCCCAGAAGGTTCTTAATCTACAACACCTCAGCTACAAAATGGGCCATGGTGCGGTACCCAGTCTCAGAACTAGATTTGGCCACCACAGACTTCTTACTCTTTCATGTCACCAAGTTACCTCCAACAGAGTATAGTAACTTGTAGTAGACCTACAGTCATCTGTTGACCTAGCCCAATTAGCATTAATGTACACTTCAACTCTTACATGGCCATGTTTAAGAAAAGGATACCTCTGCCAGGATGTTTCCTAAAGTACCTAAGAATCCTTTCCACAATTAAAAGGTGGTTCCTTTTCTGAGAGTGCATGTGTTGACTACAAGGTTTTAAAAGGCTAAAGGTGAAGCGAGGTGGTTGGGTGCTAGAGTGGTGAGGTGTAAATCTCAAACTAAAAGATTAAAAATTATGGACATAGTTCATAAATAATAAAAAAACATAAAAAGAAGCAAATAATTTTTTTTGATCAGTTAAAAAAGAAAGAAACAAATAATTGAAACTTTATGTAATTACGTGTGACTTATTTAATGTATCATGGTCCAATAACTGTTAATTGTGCGTTCAAATCTTTTCAAGATTATTTTTATGAAATATAATCATGAAAATTTAACTAGAATTTGTTCCTATTAGTATAAGCAGGTTCTCCAATTCCCAAATGAATAAAAAATTACCAACATTTCAGTAAAAATTCCAATTTCAACTTTCAAGGCTTCAAGTCTAATCAAAGATCAAAACCTGATTTGAAATCAAAATTTAAAATCTTGTTTTCTAAAACCATGGTTTCAGTGAACATGGTTAGAAAAGTCCAACTCCATTCATTCTCTTCTTCATGTGACAGTAAAAAAAAAAGCGTTAAGAATTACCATAGCCACAATTTTTATTTTTTTAATAGAGATTAGAGAACACTAAGTAACCAATTAACCAAATAACCCTAACAGATTAAGATTTAAGAAATAAAATAAGAATTTACCTTGGTCAATGGTCACTCAACTTTTTTTTTGATAAGTAATGAATGGTCAGTCGACTGTTACAGACTTCAGTGCTACTCTGTTTTGTGTTCTGATCTGAAAAGAAAATTAGAAATTTAGAAAAATATAAAAAAAATTAGAATGAAAGTTGAAGATGGAACGGTGGGAAACTCAAAACTCTGTTTTCGGTTTGTATTCAAATAGAAACTCAAAAAAGTTATGGATAAAACCTTGGAGGGTTGGAGTTATCCTATGCGCCAAACAAGCAGGAAAGTTAGAAAAAAAAACCTTGGTTTCCGTTTCAATGGAGGCTGTTGAGGAGCACTAGAGCACTGGAGTGGTTCGTTCTCACTTCAAAGTTCTGAACAAGGAAGAAGAGAAGAGGGAAAACCCCTATCTGTTCGACTACCCTAAGTCCCTAACATTTATTTTTTTAACTTTTTACCATTTTTACCCCAGTTAAAAAAATACCATTTACCACCTCAATTGTTTTACACCTTGAGGCAAGAGGCGTATGACTCACAACTGAGACTACCACCCTGCAGAATCTTTAGAGACTACCGAGACTAGGCGATTTTTGGCTGCCTCACCTTGCCTCGGTCGCCTTTTAAAACCATTGTTGACTAAGAACAGCCACAAAATAGGTGATGTCAGGCGTAATCATAGGCAAATATAGAATCCTCCCAACTAATCTTTGTTATTGTTTGATGTCTAGAAGAACTCCTCCCTCACTATCCCTAAGTTTGTGGTTTGGCAGTTCTACTCAGTATCCAATAGTGGTATTAGCTGACTTGACTACCTGCTTACCAAAATCTTGTAGGAGATCTAGGATATACTTCTTTGGAGAAATAAAAATGCCCTTGTTGGAATAGACAACCTCAAGCCCTAGGAAGTATCTTAGAGGACAAATATCCTTCACTTCAAATTGAGAGGATATGAATTTCTTCAACTCCCTTACCTCTGACTTCTAGTTGTCCATGATGACAATGTCATCCACGTACACGATTTGCATTATGATCTTATCCTGCTCCCTCTTCACAAACAGTGTATGATCTGTCTGGCACTGCCTAAAACCCACTTGCTGAACCTACTGAACCATGCCTTCAACAAGAAAACTTGGCATTTTGACCGTATACACCTCCTCCAAGTTCCCATTTAGAAAAACATTTTTTATATCAAGTTGGTGAAGATCCCAATCAAAGTTGGCGGCCAAAGAAATGATCCATATGGAATTCATTTTAGCAACAAGATTAAACCTTTCAGCATAGTTTATTCCATAAACTTGTGTGAACCCCTTAGCAACCAACCTTTCCTTGTACCATTCTACTTAGCCATCAGCCCTATGTTTTGCAGTGAACACCCATTTGCACCCAATTGGCTCCTTCCCCTCAGGAAGATCCACCAGAAATGGTATCTTTTTATTCAACTAACAAACTGTGCATGAAAGGATGTATTAAAAGATGGAGCTTGACTACAAAAAGAAAACAAGCCCTTCAAATCTCAGAACCATTTTTAGCTAAAGAATAAGCTCTTAGTTAAGCTCTCTAGGTATCCATCTAAAACTGCAGCCAAGAAAGGAACCGAGCTTACTTATATGTTGTCTAGGTCAATTTTACATTTCTTACCACTTCTAGAATCAATTAGATCATTAGCTATTAAGGCACCATCTAGAATGTGTTTGTTGTGAATAAAATCACCTTATGAAATAGAGATAAGTGAGCCCATCACCACTCTTAACCTTGAAGCTCATAGAAGCATGATAGGAAGGAAATAGGAGTATGAACTCATCCAAATTGTAGAGAAGTTTGTCAGAATACACTAATGGATACTTGCAAGCTTCTGGCCCCTGGGTGATTTGAATAATCACCTCTCCAACCAGTCTGTTCCTTTCTCTCCAATTAAATAATAAAAAAAGTTTTGAAGCGTGGGGAATTCTTTTTTAGCTTTGAAGTTTGAAGAAGCAGGATGGGAAGGAAATTAGGAACGAGGACCCATCCAAATTGTAGTTAAGGATGTCAGAATACACTGGTAGCAACTGGCAAACCTTTGGGCCCCTGGATGATTTGAATAATCACCACCCCAATCTGCCTTTTTTTCTTTCTCCAATTAAAAAAGAAAAAGAATTAAAGGTTTTAAAGCATTGGGAATACTTGTCTGGATGTAATGTTAGGGTGACATATAACTTTAAGTAAAATGACTAAAATACCCCCTACACCTAAAAGTATAAAGATTAAAAAATTTCAACATGGTCAAGATATTTTATGTAATTTTAGGATGACAACTTTACGTAATATCACCACCAAATTGCAAGGGGTTTCTAACAGAAGAGACAGAACTAAACAGAAAAAGATATTTTACTAAAACACTGATAATGATAAAACATTAGTTTTGTCTTTGTAATATGTATTTTGAAGTTGATAAAAATATCTCATTTGTAAACAGCAAATACAGCTTTACTTATATTTTTGTTTTTGTTTTATTTTTTATAAACTTGTTTTTAACTTTCATTCCCATGGCACCTAACATTACAGTAAAAAAAATGTCCCTCTAAGAAGTATAGATGAAGGCATTTTTGTCCATATAATATATGCAAAGTGTAAAAAGGACAAAATGATCTTTGGGAAGTTTTAATTGTTTATTGTCAAGTGAACACTTCCTGCCACTAAGACTAAACCACATGTTAGTGGAAGAGTGGAATAAGCAACTCAACCCTCAAATAGGGGTAAGTTGATAAGTGAATTCAAGGAGATGCCAATATTTGACTGAAATTGCGGGGGAGGTACAAGTAATTTACCCTATTTTTAATTATTTTTTTCTCATTTAGAGAGGCTGTTTCCTAACCAGTCTCCACAGTGTCTACTTTTGTAGCTTGGATCAGAAGTCCAGCTGTTATATCACCTACATTGTTTATGATAAGCCATTTCTGTGCAATGGATCACCTCCCTGTATGAAGATAGTTCATACTTGTAGTACAATGTCAATTTTACATTACAGAGGTTAACTGGGTTGTATTATGCCTCAGTTTTTCTGGCATAATCGGATTAAGGGACATCAACATTATTGGCCATTCTTATGGTACAAATTGAGCAGTGTTAATAGGATATGCATTTTTTTTTCACACTAGTTCGTTTACTCTAGTTGAAGCTTTGCTTGTTTCTCTAGTTTTGTAGTGTTCGCAGTCATTACTCTTTTGTTTGTGACAACTTGCTGCAGATAGAATTATGTATGACACATTGAAGAAACATAAATCTGACAAGAACAGGGTCAATGAAGAGGCTAGTGGCTTTAGGCCCTATACTTAGCATGGTCCAGAGTCATGGGAATTGACTTGTTTACACCTATTTGGCAACAAGGATACCAGCTATTTTTGGACACTTTCTGACAAACCTGCCCACTTTCCATAATGTACTAGTTTTGAGTGTGGCAATCTGTTTGATTTCCCTATATCAATGAAGGGGAACAGTTTCTCATAGAAAGAGTGGGCCCAAATGAGTACAGCATATTTAGATGCACTGTTAGGTATGGATACAAGGAGCTACTTTGGAGGAAAATTAACATCTGGGATTGCGTAGTCTGTAGAAAAAGAAGAATGTATGATAACTTAAATAACTGAACCATGTTCCAAGTTCAGTATATCAAATATACTGAACTTTCTGGAAGTTGGTTTGATTTACCATAACTAGCTTGTATAGAAAGACCATTTCCATGGCGTACCCTGTCAGAGTTGCATCCTGACTTTTCAAAAGAAGCGAACACAAAGCCCCAAGCAACACTGCCATCCAGAATCATTACAGCTGAAAGATTACTTCTCTGATTCCAAACTGCCGTTTGCATCACTAACCGTAAACAGACTTGGGCTTCTCAGAATAAATGGTTTTCATCAGCTTAGGAGGTTTAAATCTGTTAGGATCTTCTATGTGGAAAGCAAGTTCTTTTAGTATATGGAAATAGAAATACTGAAAAGCACCTAAAGGAATAGTTCCTTTTGATGTAGCTAATGTGTTACAGTCTATTGTTTTTACATGTCCGTAAAGGGTTCAGATGCAAACAAATTCAATAGCATTTATTCAAGTAATATCCACGGAATGGATCCCTTTGTTTGGTTCACAAATGAAGGTTTGAGCCTTTGAGGTGGAATTTCTGTAGAAATGGTTGCAATGCTAATTTTTGCAACAGTCGGAGGATAAGTGATCACAAATACAGAGTGCTGTTTTATGATTGAATTATTTTAACTCGTACCCAAGGTTTAAAATATCAATACGCCCAATACGTCGGTAGGGGCTTATCGGGCGAATCAGTACTGCATTTTGTGCCTTTTTTTATTTTTATTTTTTGCAACTGGTTCAGGGGGGCCGGTTTAGGGTTCCTCCACCCCCTGAACTGGTCAGACCCCCAATACACCCACTGTAGGGGCATACCGGAGGTGTACTGGAACGATACGTATCGGCCAATACAAATTGATGTGTCGATACTTTGAACCTTGCTCGTACCCTGGTGCTTGAGATCATTATAGTAGTTCTGCTATCATGTCCTGTAGATAACTTAAAATCTGATCTAAAAATTCAAATGAAGTGGTTGGGTAGTTTGTAAGATTATATACTGCTGACTCTGGTGTCGTAGACTCAATGTTAGAAAAAAAAAATTTAATGAATGTATTCGGACTTCTGAGCTTTTTGAAATTTGAACAACTGCACGAAGGAATGGTCGTCCTGTTTACCTGAAAATTGGAGATGAAGCCTTCCTATTGATCTATAAGTGAGCACTTCGTATATATTTTTTATTCCATTTAGAGATAGGATAATCACATGTGTGGCTTGGGGTGTCTACAACATGGACTGTCGAATTTGTACTGAGGGATTATAATATGCAGAAAAAATGACCTTGGGGCAATTAACCCATTGAAGAAGGTTCTGTAGATACGTCTGCATCCTATGTTTGAGGTTTCTAGTTTTTATTGCTTTGTAAAAGGAGAATATTATCTCCAGAATTAATTTGACATTATTTCTAGTTTTTATTTCGATCTTCTTCGATATTATCTCCAGAATTAATTTGATATTTTTAATAAAACCCTTGTGTTTTGCATGCTTGGCTCTTTTTTTTTTATATACGATTTTGATCTAGGATGAATTCCTTACTGCACACTATTCCATGCTTGTCGCGTCTCTACTGCCTCGTTACCTAACAAGTCAAATGGGCCTTCCATTCTAATTGGGCTTTAGGAGCCTGTAAGGTTTACCATGCGCTTGAACAGTGAAAAAGAATGGCCTGTAATTGATTTAGGATGCTCGACTGAGGAGCGTTTCTGGTTCAAATTGATTTTTCATCGCTCACTACACTACAGATATATATAATCACATGAAATTAAATATTAGTTATTCTAGGTTTTGATTTGTTGCAACAACCCCGGCCACAATCTGCTTTCCTCACAAACGCCAATTAAACAGCGTTTATGATTGAAAGGACAGCTCTTGCTTAAATTTAAGCTTGTCATGTAGCCATAATGGCCAACTGAGTGAGTGATAGTAAGATGAAAGGACTAAAATGCGTTGTTACATTGGATGCCACTGATGTCTGATGGTAGTGGTTTCACATCTTTTAAGGCTGATTTGGGTGGGGCCCAAAAAATGGTAGATCGAAAAATCGCCATGAAGCAAGGGGAAGTAAAAGAGGAACTGAGGAACACACTTGTATCAGAACATACACGATCACAAAATACAAAGAGATAAACATCCAAACTAAGTGGTTGATCAAAGGTCGCATCGATTGTTCAAGTCCTCTCTGCATGCTGAATTATAATGATGAGGACTTGGGACCTACGTTGGTGGCTAATTGCTGATGTATCGAGACCCCTCTTTGTTTGTTGTGTTGGAGTCTCTGTCTAGCCACAGAGAGTAAATGAATGTGGACAACAAACCCAAACCACCAAACCAAATTTGTAGAAGAATTGGTTGATTAGACCCGTTTAGATAAAATATTAAGAAGAATTGGTTGATTAGACCCGTTTAGATAAAATATAAATGAATTATTGATCTTTTATGGGAAGCGAATTATTGAATGTTCAGTACATAAAGTTAAAAAGGACGAGGTCTTCATCATCCCATCTTGCGATCCATGGGATTTAGAATTTTTATTCTTGTATAGGCTGTGGTTTCGAGGTCTGGGAAGTAGCTTAGCAGCTGCGTTTGTTGCAGAGGGTTGTAGCTACTGTAATCTCTAACTATTTGGGTGCAGCGATGCCTTAGGCCCTTAGCTATGGCACCGTTAAAAATGGAACCCTGCTGTTCAGAAACAGACTCTGTCAGTGGTATTTGTGTTTTGCCTTACACGTTATCTTTAGGTTGGTTTTCTTAAACCTGCGGTCCTCAAGTGGTAGATGCTGAAGGAGCTTGGAAGGCCTACTCGCCAAGAAATTTTTATAGGTGATCAGACATACACGATTGGATGATCCCATTTTCCAACCATCCATATCAATTGATTCTCTGCTTCGATCAGATATTGCAAGGAAGGAAAAGCAGCATCCTTCCTCGTCACCTCTAGGAGGGGGGGGCGGGGGGGGGACTCCCTGCTCCAGTGGGGTGGGTTTGGTAAATTATCCAAGTGATTTAGGTTCATCTTTGACAGAGAAAGGGTGGCAGCAGAAAGCAGTTGAGGTGACGGGTGGATAAGGCCAAGTTCAGATTTTCATTTGACCAATAAAACTTCACTAGCCATCAGTCAACAATCACACTCATACCATCAATAAATGAAAAATTAAACCACCATAATTTTGCATCTGTACTGGGATTGGGGGACTCCCTGCTCCAGTGCTCCCTAGTACTGCTATGTGACTTGTAGCATCGGATGCTTTAGCAAAAGCAGGGACATTTTAAGTTTGATTTTAGGGTTTCAAGTGTGGCTGCGTTCATGGAGAGGTGCTATCTTCCTGCCTTGCCTGAAGAGGCATGTTTGCTTCAATACCATGCACTTAATGTTGGATCCTTTCTCCTTCGATGGCCGCCTCCGTCGCCTCTCATGCCTCCTCACGACTCTGCTTCTTTCCCGGTTCATGGGCTTCCTCCGTCGTCTTTGTTCGTGGAGGAGATTGCACAAGATAGAGCTACCGCTGCTTCTAAGAGCCACAGCCAAGCAGAGAAACGCCGTCGAGAGAGGATCAACTCACACCTTACCACTCTCAGGAAACTTATTCCACGGTCTGATAAGGTAAACAGCAATTCTTTTTCTCTCCAAGATTCAAATTTTGGTGACTCGGTCGTTCATAGCTGAACAAGTGAACTCAGGACCCACTTTGTGTCAATTTGTTAAGAAGTATAGGTGATCGTCCTGGGGATCCTATTCCATGAATGAAATAAGGTTCTGAGTTAACTTACTCGGATTGGGTCTGGAAAATAAAAGCTTACTATTAAAGTCACCCAATAAAGTCAGGATATATAGAAAGTTGTTCATTTAGCATTTAGCTTTTGAACGAGTTAATGGGGTTAACTCGGTTCGATCAAGTAGCATCTTTAACTCGCTTATAAATTATACCCGACTGGATATGACTATTGGATAAAAATTTCTGATGATTGATGGTTGAGATGCTCCAACCTCCGACAAAGCCGCACGCGCACATGCCCGTATTAGATGGTCGACAGGCGTATCAGCCTTAGTGCTTACCTTCTGTAAAAGCATGCAACCTCTGCAAACTGATATACATATGATACATCGATGCTTCTTTTTAGTGCAGATGGATAAAGCTGCTCTATTAGCCAGTGTAATTGATCATGTGAAGGATCTAAAGAGAAAAGCAGTTGAGATCAGCCAAGTTTTCACAATTCCCAAAGACGTTGATGAAGTCATTGTCGATTGCGATCGAAGTGTAGAATCCACTACCACTGCCAACACCACCACCGCTACCAACGGCGACGACAACAACAACAGCAAAAATGGTTTTTTCATCAAGGCTTCTCTTTGTTGCGATGACCGCCCAGAACTTTTCACGGATCTCATTCAAGCCCTCAAAGGGTTGAGCTTAACAACAATAAGAGCAGAAATGGCTACTATGGGTGGAAGGATTATAAATGTTATGGTCCTTTGCACCAAAGATTGTCAAGAGGGTGTGTGCTTAAGCTCCCTCAAACAGTCTCTTAAGGTGGTTTTGAATAGAATTGCTTCTACATCGATGGTGTCGATGAATGGCCGTTCAAGCAAGAGGCAAAGGATCTTGTTGCCATCATATTACTCAGAGAGTTACAGCGATCACCATGAACCTTCTTATGTGTAATAATTGTCAGATCTCTGGATTTATCGTTTGTATTTGATGTTTTGATTTTTTTTTTTCTTTACATCTTTTGGATATTTTGTTTTTCTTTCTCGCTTGCATATATGAACATCTGTCGCTCACCTGGTGTGTTGCCAACCGAGTACTTAGCTTTAATATAATTTCATATTAATGTTTCTATGAAAATTGAAACACACAAACGCTGGTCATACATAAACTAGTTATCGGCTGCGGTAACACTGACCATGGGTAAGGTAGTAGAAGATTAATTAAGAGCTTATGAGATTTGCCTTTGGCGAGATATTGAGTTCAAAGCACAAAAGTTAAGGCATTAAAGGCCACTGTTTTGGGGGTGTCACTGTGATGAATTGTCGAAGACGGGGTTAGAGAATAGGAATTGATGAAAGGTTTCTTAGTTGGCTCCAGGGAGGTAGCTTTCGTATCTCCTGTTCTGTTGTCATCTTGATTAGTAGAGTTTTCTCTGTTCCAGATTACTTACTGTAGACGTAGTAATTGATGTTGTAATTTCATACATCTGGTTTTCTAGTTAGGTAGTTCTTTATTATTATTTTTAGTTTATTTTAGCACATGGTTCTTGAGTTGTTGCTAGCTAGCTTAACTGGATAATCAATTTGTTTGTGGGTTATTTGACAATCAGGCTCAGTTTAGAAGGAGTACAAATACAAATTCGTACAGTACAAATATGTACAAAGTAATATAAAATACAAGGCTTTACTCTCTCTCTCTCTCTATATATATATATAGTTGTATTTGTACTCCTTCCAAACTGAGCCTCAGCAACCATGGTCAAAGCTTACTACCACTTCAGTTCTTCTTGTGTAGAAGATGTTTGTTGAAGTGCTTTTGTTAATAGGAGTTAAGAAAAAGGAAACATTGAAAGCATAGTTTTCACTTCTGAGGAGGAGAAGATATATGGGATAAAATTGCACCAAAAGAGCATATGATGTTTAGTACTCGATTATTCAGTATGGCTCTATGGGGGGTTAGACTATGACTATCTGTTAAATTAATCCTAGCTTGTTTGTTGGGTCTTAAAAGCAGTTCATAAATCGGCACACTACATTCGATGCACTTACAGAACAGATTCTTATAGCTAAAGAAATATTAATTAATTGTTCTTTTTTGTGAATGGATTAGGTGGATGTAGAGAAGCTGGCTCCTTTGGTTAACAGAGAGGAGGGATAGACAAAATGAGGTGGTAGCCCGGCCACAGGCATTATA
Source organism: Nelumbo lutea (assembly GCF_056320005.1). Classification (NCBI taxonomy): domain Eukaryota; kingdom Viridiplantae; phylum Streptophyta; class Magnoliopsida; order Proteales; family Nelumbonaceae; genus Nelumbo; species Nelumbo lutea. Next base: position 47,022,472 of record NC_142685.1, read on the forward strand.
GAGATGAATATATTGAAAATTATAAGCTTTAAGACCTTGTTTTTCCAAGTAGTCAGCTAGCTGGTGTCTTTCTCTGTTAAGCGTGGGGAGTACCAAACCTGCATTTCAGTTCCATCAGCAGGTGTTTGTGATTTTTCTTTGGCAAAGGGATAAATATGTAGAATTACATTTTGAAATTCAAATAATAAAGTACAACAAACAATAGGTTATCCGATCAATTAAATGATAGCGAAGACTACGCACATGGGATAACTGCCAAAGTTTATCTTCTTATCGTTATCTTTTAGCCTCTCTGTTGTCTATTTCTTTGATTTACCTCTGCAGAGAAGTAGAAATATAATATAGGGTTAACAAGGTGAATGCTTTAAGTGATCCCATTATCAGACCATCCCCTTATTTGTAACTTTCTTTGATTGCCGCCCTCGTCATGAGACGAGGTCTGATCTATGCATGGATGGCTCAAAATTGGTTGAATGAGGGTTAATAAGAAAAAAGTCTTTGATCATGTAAGGGAGAGGTTGTTAGGGAGTTCGGATCTGTTGATCACAACACATTGTTAGTCATCCTCATCCGGCCACATGTTGAGTATATTGATGACTACAACACGACCAATATTTTAGATGTGCGGAGCAGATTCAGGCTCATTGTTAGGATGTAACATGTGCCATTAGCTTTTAGGTTAAAAGTAGTGATTAGTCAGTGTATATATATTTTTACTGGTGTTCAGTCCAGGATTAGAATTTTTAGGCCCAAAGAGTAGAGAAATTGATGTCAAATCAAAGACGGGTATTAATGCATAGAATGAGAGTATCAGTAGAATTCAGAAATATGCATTAGACCTGTCTTTCACATTTTTTTTGTTTGTTGTCTTGAAACTAGTCCCCACAATGATTTTGATTTCAATAATCGGAAATATCATCAATACATTCTCGGGGACTAATTCTCATTTTGGTCTTAAAAGGGTTAGGAAAGGAGAGACATAGTGAGGTCCACAAGGAGTGGGTCTACTTACTTTCAATCAAGTAAATGCACAAGAGGCCGGGCCTGGTTTGAAAATTTTCAGGCTGGGCCATGCTGAAACTGATTAGATTAGATTTCTCACAATCAACGCCAACGTACTGAAGAAACTTTAGACGAATGATAAAATTAGAACTTGGGAGTTGGGAGAGAATAGTAAGAGAGTAGAGGCTTTAGGTTAATTATCTGAGAAGAAAGGAGGGATCCAGGACTGTAAATATCAGAAATAGGAGGGGATTTAAGGGTAAAATTGACTGGAGTGTAAAGAAGGGACAGTAGCCTCCACGTTGTCATCACCAACCGTGAAGTGTGGACAGGACAGCGACGCCTCTCCAACCTACCACCGACCGGAGCAGCCGATTATTTGGCCGTTAGTGGCTCCCCGGCTTTCATGTGCTTCAGTCCGGGCACCGTTCGCGCATTCGGAGGCACCTTTAGTCCACGCGTCCTCCGAATCGTGTGAAGGGCTGAAGCATGCCAGTATGCTTCACCCCGTTAGTGAGACTCGCTGTTAGTTTAAGTTAAGCAAAACGAGCGTTTTGCTCCTCTCCTCTCCTCTCCTGGCAGACGAGATATCTCTGCCGTCGAGGAACTTAAAGCACGTCGAACCCGTCATCGTACTGTGACGGAAAGCGGTTTTTCGGAGTAAGGCGGTAGTTGATGTAGACAACCACGGCGGGGATCTCCCGTGCGAACCGGTGGCAGACGGAATCGTATAGGAATGAATCAGGGCGGAGTCTTGCAAATCCTCCACCGTGAAAGAAGAGTATGGTCGGCAGTTTAACGTCGGCCGCGGGTTCCGTCGGAGTGCAGAGGCAGAACCAAAGGTCTCGGGCGGGATCGACTGTTATATCAACGCTCGTCAGACCATATTTTTTGTTGGGAGAAATCTTGATATCAAAGAAGTTGAGGAGAGTGCGGTTGATGGTAATGTTAGGACGACAAGTGACGTCCACAAGAACGGAATGGCGGAGTAATAGATCCTGGGTATCCACAAGAACCGCCATCTGTCTTCGTCTACTGCCGTCTGAGTGAAGAGTGAGGAATGAGTTGCCAGCTCCAACGCTGCGGAAGACTAGTTATACAGACTATTTACAGAGAAACCATGAAAATCGCTTTGGTTTAGATTCTTTAGTTTTGGTTTGGTATATGGAGCTATCAAGCAGAGGTTGTACCCCATCGGCTGGGGTTACCCCCCAGGATGTTAATCCTGTGGTGGTTGTGTGTATTTTTTCTGTTTTCCTTTGGTTCCTGGAGGATGGAGGACATCATTTAATCTGGATTTTTGTTTGTGTGATGTGCGATCAAAATCTGGGTCAAAGCTTACAACTTTCTACTAGTTTTCTTCTAGCGCTTCGGATGATTCATGTCTGTTGCTGGACTGAAGCCGAACTCCTCCAAGACCAAGAGCAAATTTATGAATTATGACGCATCTTTTCTTTGACGGAAATAATTGTAAGAGGATCAGTTGGCCTACCTGAACCTGAAACTGCCTAACAGTCTCCCTCCATCGCACCTGTTTTTTCATGCAAATCTTGCCATTCTGGAATAGTGACGTGCACCTTCTGCAAGTCGACATGTGTCACGATTCCGTGGTTGTGAGTCTAAGATGCTCAAAACAATATACATCACGCTGGTTGACCCATGTTCAAATAAAACCCGAAAAACCGACTGAAAACAAATAAAAATTTGGTTAACGGAATCGGTCGATTTGATATTTTAAAAAAATCGATGGTATTTGTTCGTTTTTTATTAACCAATTTAAATATTAGGCAATTAATCAGGGGTAATAGCATATAAGGGCAATTTTTTTGGGTTTAATATCAATAAAAGTAAAATTAAAAAAAAAATCAAAAATAGGTTAATTTTTTAAAAATAATATAAATAAATGGCAAAAATATTGTTCATCATATTCTTCTCGCATTTGTTCACCAGTGCCGCCGCCCATCTCCGCCTCCTTTTCCAGCAACGAAAACAGAGGTGGTGGCGACAGCATTGGCAGTCATTCCTCTGTCTAGCGCCGCCGCCGCCACCTTTGTCTCCACCCACCTCCAGCAACGTTGCCATAGGCAGAGGTGGAGGTGGGTGAAGGTGGTGGGTTGGGTAGAGAAATGACCACCAGTGTCGCCATCACCACCTCCACCCACCCCCGCCTCCGCCTCTGGCAACGTTGCCAAAGGTGGCGGCGGCGGTGTTGGGTGGAGGAATGGCCACTAGCATCGCCACAACCGCCACCTCTGGCAATGTTGCCGGAAGCGGAGGTGAAGATGGGTAGAGGTGGCGGTAGGCGGCAGCGGACAGCGGCGGTGCTAGTGAACAAATGGCAAGAAGAAGATGATGAACAGTGTTTTGCCCTTTATTGATATTAATTTTAAAAAGTTAACCTATTTTTGAAATTTTTTAAAAATAATACTTTTATTGATATTAAACCCCAAAAGTTGCCCATTTATGATGATGATGCGCGATCTGAAAGCTCCTAGCTGGAAGGATGCCTGGATGTTGTTCGCGTAGCGAACTAGACCAAGCTGCAAAACAGAAATCAGAGAGACCGGGGTGGATGACCCAGTGAGGTCGCTCTGATGCTTAAGTTAGTATCTTTGTTGTGGTTGCGACTTGAAAGTTTGAATGCTAGAGATTTTGTGTGTGAATAATTGCACGTACCTAAGCCCTAGAGGGGTTGATGCCCTTATATAGTTGAGGTGCTGTGGGTCTCACAAAACGATTTCGACATCCTTGACCTGAGTAGATGAGATCCATTTCCACTTTAGACGGGGAGTAACGTATCAATCAATGAAGTCTATCGTTACCGCCCGATCTGGGCAGGGAAGAGGATAAGACCTGTCGTTACGCAGCATGATCCCGGGATGTTCGGAGTCCATTGAAAAGCTTCTAGAGTCGATTACGTGTCACTTTGGTTCCTAGGCCTCGAACTGGCTTAGGTGCCAAAATGACTCTGTACCAAGGTGACTCTATGCCGAGGTGGCTTTGTACCAAGGTGCCCGAACACCTGGGCTCCCAAAACTACTAACTAGGCTCCCCTTACCAAGTTGTCATCCTGTTGGCAGATCGTGTCCACGTGACCTTTACTTATTAGGTCATGCCAAATTACCCCTCATCAATTGCCCCAACTTTTTGTGCCAGGGGTCCAGACTCGGTGCGAGGAGTTCATGATGAGCCCAGGTGGATTTGGCACGATGTTTAGGTGGTACGGAGGGCGGACCTTCAGTTGGACCAATTCTACTGTTTGGCTCGACCAGGAAATGACCCAGATTGCGTATTAGGTACATGCGGACGTCAAGCCGATTATAAACCTCGTGGACGTCAAAAAGCACACTCAAATAATTTCAACCTCGGGTAGCGTGTAGCCGGTTTTTCTAGGAGCCGTTGGATTGCGCAGATCTCAGCTGTTGATCTTCGGATATAATGGCCATAAATAGGGGCCGAAGGGCCCATTTTCTTTGCCACAAACCGCGAGTCTGAACTCCTTGAGGTCACGTTCAAGTCTCCCAGCTAGGTCTCCGAAGGGCCCGTGCCCGAGGTCATCTTGCTTTCTTCGGTCTTCTTTGGTGAGTTTGTCTTCCTTTGTTTTCAACTCCGTTGTCCATTCCTTTAGCATGTCTAGTCTTAGCTTAGATAGCCTTTTAGATGGGAGTTGTGAGTCCGCTAGGGCCGAGGTGGGCACCTCAGCATAGACCATGGAGCCTTGTCCTGCTGAGCTGGGCACTTCGGCACAGGATGTGGACTTTAGCCCATCCGAAGCGGACTCACCTCGGCAAGAGCATGATGCCTCTGGCAAGTCGGCATCCACCTCGCACCGAGGTCGCTTGCCAAACAACTTCGGTCCGTCTACAATGACAGCGGATAAGCTCTTGTCTTTAGTAGCTCGATACAGGCTCCCTAATAACTTAGTGTACAGTATTCCCTTAGGTAATTTTCCTTGGGATGACAGTCATGACAAGATCGTGGTCTTCGACAAACAACTCGTAGTTGGGCTGCGCCTTTCCCTTCACCCTTTTATAGTTGAGCTCATAAAATTTTTTGATGTTGCCATAGACCAGCTACATCCGAGCTCCATTTGCAACATCGTAGGTACCACCTCCCTTTTCCATGATTATAACCAACCTCTAGACCTCGACACTTTTTCTTCAATCCTCTCAATAAAAAAAACTCAGCCTATGTTCTACCCGAGCACAAGCAAAGCTATTACATGTCTCCTCGCCTCAGGTACAAGTTGTTGCACGAGCTCCTAAACAAAGTCCCAGCCTGGAAGAGACGTTATTTCGTAGTCCATAACACCGAGGGTTGGCCGTTCCCGAATCACTAGAGGGCCGCCATCCAGGACCCCGACGTCAGATTGGACCCAGACACGGGAGGAGGTCCGATCTTGGGCGAAGCTCGGATTGAAGTTTGAGAACTTCGTGACCAAGGAGAAGCTCGTACAAGATGGGCTAAGTTCTCCTGATAGGTCGCAATCACAACTACTATATTTATTTCCTTGTCTTGCTTCATATTGATTATGTACTTACTCTGTTCGCTGCCTTTTAAAGCTGCCATGGCTGACATCCCCGTCGATGAGCTCTTCGAGAGCATGTGGATTTAGGATCAGCTGCTGAAAATGCATGAATTGATCATCTACTGAACGGGATTGTGGAGGTTGTGGGTAATCCTGATATGGTTGGGCCGATTGATTCCTAGGGTACACCTGTTGGAACTGACTTTATATTGATGGCCTCTGAAACTACTGAGCCATGGAGTTGGACGGATGTTGATATTGCTAGGATTGTAGATTGTGTTGATGTGTCCTCCAAGAAAAGTTAGGGTGATTTCTCCACCTAGGGTTGTAAGTATTGGAATATGGATCATTGTTGGGCCTTGAGAAACTCTGGGCTGCCTGAACTTGTTCTTGGATAAAGGGTGGGAACTAGGCCGTTGTAGGACAATCATCAACCTAGTGGGCTGGGCTGGCACAAATGGAACACACTTCGGGATAGGATGTAGATGGGCCCGATTGCTGGTTGAAGATGAAAAACTAGTCAAAGCTTCTGGGCTAGAAGATCTACCCTATCCAAATTTCTACAAATGGCATTCAAGTCCATTTTTGCCTCGGGCTCTATATTATTCCTGACCTCATAGAGCCTTGCCCTCTTTGAGGGTCCCACCGACATTTTGTAGGAATACAAGGATGCATTGTTAATGGAATTCTCACTCAAGGTCTCGAAAAGAGCATATGCTTCATACTCACTCTTGCTCATAAATGCCCCCCCCCCCACCCACAGGATGCATCTACCATTTGCCTGTATTGATCTATCAGACCTTTGTTGAAGGCCTTGACAATTTGCCATTGGGACAGGCCATGGTGTGGGCATTTTTTCATTAACTCCTTCATCCTCCCCAAGCCTCATGAATTTGATCACCCGGTGTTTGGGTGAATCCTGTGATGACTCTTATCATGGTATTGGTTCGGCCTATAAGATAGAACTTTTCTAAGGAATTCTTGTTGCATTTCAACCCAAGTTCTAATGGGTCTCCCTATAGTCCCTAACCAGTGCTTGGCTTTACCTTTTAAGGAGAAGAGGAAAAGAATCAATTTAAGGGCATTATCATTGAAGTTCTGGATCCTTACAGTGGAACAAATTTCTATAAACTCGTCTATGTGCTTGTATGGGTCCTCACTCGGGTTCCCATAGAAAGATGGAAGCATCTGGATTGTGCTTGACTTAATCTCATACTGTAAGGCCTGATTATCTGGTAACTGAATGCAAGATGAAGGGTTGTATTAGGTTGGAGTGAAGTATTCCTTCAACTTTCTAGGTTGGGCATATTTGATTCCGACCATTTGGTTGCGGTGTTGATGATGGAGGTATCTCTCTATTTCAGGTATGGGTTCTACAGTTTCTCTCCTTAGAGATCTCCTTCCCAACATACAACTCAGAAGTCCCTTTTCTTCTTGTTTAAATTTGAATTCTAAATTTTGAGTTTAATTTCAAACTTGGATTTTGAAATTTAAACTCAAATTTTGAATCTTTCTCTCCCTTTTTTTATGTTTTTATTTTTTAATTAATTAATTTTTTTTTATTTTCTCTCTTTTTCTAAAAAAAATCAATATTTAAAATTTTGAAATTTAAATTCAAATTCAGATTTTGAAATTTAAATCCCTAAAATTTAAATTCAAATTTGAATTTTTAAATTAAAAAAAAAAATGCAAGCAAATCAACCACACGACCTAGGGGCTGACCTAGGGTTTCCTAAACTAGTGGTTCAACTAATGTGAGTACTTTTAGGTTCACTTGGAATTACACCACTTCCTTTGGTTAGCCAGGTACGAGGTAGGGATGTGGGAGGCTCTCCTTGCTCTCGCAAGGACCTAATTAAGTAACCACAAACCCCGCTTTGGCGTAGCCATTTAACCTCTCTCCTTAGACACCAACCGCCGGTTATGGAAAGTAATTACAAGCTTTCCTAAAATTCAGCACACCTTTAAACCAAATGTGAGGCTTCCCTAAAGGATCTTGCTATCCAAATTTTAAATTAGGGTTAGGGTAAATCACACGTGAAGGGTGGTGATTTTTGGGCCAAGGGTGATGAAATCCCCACCATATCTTATTTAAGTTGTATTGCCCTTAAATGGATGAACGAAAAAAAAAACAAAATAAACAAAGCAAATGCAACTAATTACAATGCATGAACAATTATTTCTAAAATGCAATTCGGAAATATAACATAAAAGAATAAAATCAACTAAGCACAAGAAGCAATTAAAATAAAAAGAAACCTACCACATCCACAACTAACAAAATAATTTCAGCAATTAAATAAAACTATATGATGCATGCTCTAGAATATGAAAACCTAAATGTTGGAATGCAAAAACTATTTTTTTTTCCAAATTTATTTATTTATTTTTTTTTTGAAATTCGAAATTTAAAATTTAAATTTCAAAATTTGAATATCAAATTCAAATTCAAAATTTAAACTCAAATTTTAAATTTTAAACAATTTCCTAGTTAACAATTAATTATTCAATTAAACAACTAAAACAAAGGACATTAAATAAAGCAACAAATAATTATTGCAAATAGAGAATAAAAAATTAATTGTGCTAAAAAGAATTAACAACTACCAAAAATAAATTCTAACAAGAGAGAAAAAATAGCTACTCAAAAGGTGAAACCGAAAATAAAATAAAAAAAAATGGTTATGTGGCAATAAAAAATAAAATAAAATAAACGATTTTTTTTTTAAATAAGAAAAACAAACCTACTAAAACAACAATTCGAACAAGAAATTAAAATAAAGAAAAAAATAGATCTAGAAACAAAACGAAAGAAAAATAATACTAAAAAACAATAAATCAGATCTAGAAACACAATTTAATTAATATTCTCTTCTCTTCTCTTCTCTCCTGCAATCCCGCAATGCTCCGATACCCCACCTTTCACTATTTCGTCCTGCAAAATCAAAGAGAAACAAGAATTAAAATAAGATTACAAATCAAGTTATCAAACGAAAAAAAATAATAATAATAATGAAACAAATCTAGACAAAGCAAATAAAAATTTTTCTCCGTTGCTTCCCCGACAACGACACCAAAAACTTGGTGTGTCCTGAAGCGTGTTGTTAACCACTTCGGAATACCAGTTTAAACATTTATAAAATTTTTTGACTCTCAAACAAATACTAACGTAGTAAATGGGTGAGAATGGGTTGTATCCATAGGGAAGCGAGAAGTGCAAAAATATAAAAATTAATTAATTAAATTGAGAAAATATGGAATTCGAACAGTACTGAAAGTTAGAAGTGCAGAAAAATAAATAAATACAGAAATAAATAAACAAAAGAAACGAAATAAAAATTTGTAATTCGATCAGAGGTAGTAGCCTGTGGATCTCTCCTTTGACCCTTGAACTTCTCGAGCTAGGCCTTCCGTCTTTCTTGGCCGAATTGCAGATCTGCAAAAAACAATATGAAAATCAAACGGAATGAAAATAAATTGCAGAAAATATATAACGAAAGTAGAATTGAAAGAACAGAAATTGAAACTAAACTAAAGTAAAAGTGGTTGGGATTCGATTCCAATGGTGGTAGTGGTGTTGGCGAACTGCAAGCAGGAACCCCTCCTCTTGCCTAGGCGTCATCCTCTTCCTCTACCCTTGAACTTCTCAAGATCAGCCTTCCGTCTTACCTAGGGGCAGAATCCAACCCTTTCTCAGGAGCTCTTGGGTCCTTTTTATAGAGAAGGGTGGATACAATTGGGATTAGAGAGAAAGAAGGAGGTGACAGGTGGGTTTTAGCAAAAATATGGGTGCCCTAGGGTTTCTAATGGAGGGTTAGGATGGTTATGGGGTTGATCCTAAGGTTGAGAAGAAAAGAAGAGGGCGCCCAATATTATGTAGGTTGAGATTTGGGCGCCCATAAATGAATGGAGGAGATTGAGGCGCCTAGTGTTGAAAGGTGGAGATTAAAAGAGGTGGGTGGCACCCTAGAGTGGATGGCTGAGATATAAGATGGAGTGGAGGGTTGAGATCTAGTGGTGAGGGGCTGAATGATGAGGATTAGTAGTTAGGTGGCACTCTAGGGTTTAAAAGTTGCAAAAAGAGTACCCTATAATGAGTGGTTGAGATTAAAAGAGGTGGAGGGTGGAGATTAAACACCTAGGGGTGGCTAGAGTTTGCTAAGAGTGAAAAGAATGGGTTAAAAGCGCCCTAGGGTTTGCTAAGGCATGGGGAGCATGCTAATACAATAGAAGGGCCACCAAACTGGGTTTAGCAGAACGGAGGTGCCCTCCTACTCTCAGTTTTTCACAAAACACCCCCTCTCTTAGCTGGACTTCACACCAGCTTCCCAAAAGCTGCATTTCAGCCATGAAAACTTCCCAGATTTGCATAGATTCCCTCAGAAGTCACAACATTGAAATTAACTGGGAAAAGACACAATTTGACTACTCTAAAGCCAAAAATACCCCTGAATAGATGCTCTTAAGGCATTAAAATGCAGAGTTATCAGACTTCTCTGTCCATGCCGGAGAGGCGATTGGGTCTAATATCATGCCGAGGTCTATTGTCAGCTCGACACTATAGCCCTTAGGCTTTTGGGAGTGACTTAAGGTCCTCTCTCCAATTCGTCGTCTTTAGGATCAGCTCGGTGATCTTGTGGACTTAGTCTTTTCTTCTTCTTTTTTTGCGTTGGGGTTTCACAGATAGTATCTCCTTAGGTTGTCAACGTTCCAAGCTCGAGGTACTTGTTTTTCTTCCATGGTCTCGAGTTCATAGGTTCCTTCTCCAAACACCCGTCTCACTCAATATGGACCTTTCCAATTTGGACCGAGCATACCCATGCTGGGCTCAGGTACCATTACCTTATGGAGGACCCAGTCGCTGACTCGAAATATTCGCTTCCTAATCCTGACATTATAATACCAAGCTACTTGCTACTGGTAAGCCGCAGTTCGAATGTGGGCCAGATCGTGTACCTCCTCAATGAGGTCCAAGTTAGTTCTAAGCTTGTCGTTGTTCACCTCTTTGTTGTAAGTTTCAAGCCGCAACGTTGGTACTTCAATCTCTACTGGGATCACGGCTTCCGTCCTGTATGTAAGATTGAAGGGTGTCTCGCCGATCGCGGTCTTGACGGTAGTTCAGTATGCCCAAAGGACAATAGGCAGCTCGTACACCCACAACCCTTTAGCTCGCGCAAGGCGAGATTTCAGTCCGCGGAGGATAGCCCTGTTCGTCACTTCGGCCTATCTGTTCGCTTGTGGATGTGCTACCGAAGTGAAATCAAGACTTTGGGTAATCCAAAAGGGCATACGATGCTTTTCCAAAAGAAATTTTGCACATTTCGGACTGTAATGCTTACCAACGGTTCGGCTTCCATCCACTTCATGAAGTAGTCCACTACCACGACCAAGAACTTCCTCTACCCGGTTACTGACGGAAATGGACTGAGGATGTTGATTCCCCACTATGCGAAGGGCCATGGGCTAGTAAGATCAAGGTTCAAAGTATCATTACCTATCGGCCCGTATCGGCCGATACGTATCATTTCAGGACCCTTCTGATATGCCCCTACAACGGGTGTATTGGGGGTCTGAACGGTTCAAGGGATGGAGAGGTCCTAGACTGGCTCCCTTGAACCAGTTTTGAAAAAAATAAAAAAAAAGTAAAAAAACAAGTAGCAAAACGCCTGATACGCCCCTACCGACGTATCGGGCGTATCGATATTTTGAACCTTTAGGGAGATATTTCAAATCAGTAGCATGTTGATGGAGGATGTTGGCATTTCTTTGACATCTGTCGCATTTCTTGACGAGCTCGAGTGCGTCTGCCTTCATAGTGGGCCAATAGTAGCCATGCCTTAATGCTTTTTGGGCGAGCGCACTCGAGCCTTAATGCTTTTTTGACGAACTCATCTTCTAAGGGTCACAGGCAACGTAGGTAGGGAGCTTGAAGGATCTCCTATACAACCGAGTTGAGAATCGCAGCACATGATGAGATGATTTGTTCCCATTTCTTTCGCTATGTTTAGCCCGACAATTAGTGCTTCATACCCCGCCTCATTGTTCAACGCCTCGAATCCGAACCGAAGTGCGTACTCCAGCTTCACCGTGCTTGGGCCGTATAGTATCAGTCCTGCACCGCTTCCTTGTTGGTTGGACGATCTGTCTATGTGGAGGATCCAGGGCTCCCCGTCCCAGGTCGGCATTGATCTGACCGGGACTGATGCCACGTTGGTTAACGCCTTTGACACGTTAGCGGGCTCATTCCGTTTAGGGGCTGCTATGTTGAACGTGCATTTTGCTACGAAGTCTGCCAAGGCTTGGGCTTTCATCACTGGCTGTGGCTCGAACCGGATGTCATACTCGTTAAGCTCGATGGACCACTTCGTCAATCTCCCTAATACCTTGGGCTTGAGTAGGATGTGCCTCAGAGGTCTATCAGTAAGGACGACAATGGTATGGGCTTGGAAGTATGGGCACAATTTTTGAGCTACTACTACTAGCGCGTACGCCAGCTTCTCAATGTTGGGATATCTGGTTTCCGCGTCCTGCAATACTTTACTTACAGAGTAGACTGGTTGTTGGACCTGGTCTACTCTAATTAGTACCGAGTTGACCACCTCGTCACTTGAGAAGAGTACAACTTCAGCTCATCTCCTTCCTCTGGTCAGGTTAAAACCGAGGCAGTACTTAGGTACCTTTCCAACTCGTTAAACACGAGCTGGCACTCTTCAGTCCATTCGAAAGTTTCATTCTTTTTAATTTCTTTAAAAAGGGTGGGCACTGGCCTGCCGATTTAGACATAAACCGGTTTAGGGTAGCTACCCGGCCAGTCAATTGTTATACCTTCTTGACTTTCTATGGTGGTCGCATTTCTAAGATAGGCTTGATTTTATTCGGATTAGCTTCGATGCCATGTTGGTTCACTATGTAGCCGAGGAACTTGCCCGACGTGACCCCGAAGACACCCTTATTTGGGATTAACTTCATATTGTATTTTCATAAAATTTGGAAAACAACATTTAAATCATTGATTAAAGATCTAAAAAATTGGGCCTTCACGACCATGTCATCAACATAGCATTCCACTTTATTGCCAATCAAAGGTTCAAAAATTTTGTTTACAAGTCACTGTAAAATTGCTCTAGCGTTTTTCAAACCAAAGGGCATGACTTTATAACAGTACAACCCGAGTTCAGTTACAAAAGCAGTTTTATCTTGGTCGGTTGTGTCCATCCTAATTTGATTGTAGCCAGAGTAAGCATTCATGAAACTCAGCAACTCATGCCCTGAGGTCGCGTCTACCAGGAAGTCTATTCTGGGTAGGGCGAAGCAATCCTTTGGGCAGGCTCTGTTCAGGTCAGTGTAATCGATGCACATGCGCCACTTGCCATTGGATTTCTTCAAAAGCACGGGGGTTGGCGACCCAGCTCGGGTAATGGACCTCCCTGACGAAGTCTGCGGCCAAAAGCTTCCTGACCTCCTCATCGACTACCCTCCACCGCTTCGGGGTGAGTTTGTGTTTTCTTTGTCTAACTGGCTTGACTCAAGGGTCCACATTAAGTTAATGAGTTATCACACTAGGGTTAATTCCGGGCATTTATGCCGCGGACTAGGCAAAAACATCTAAATTATTGAGTAAGAAACTTACGAGCTATGTTCGGAGCGATTCGCTTATCAGGGCACCAATCTGGAGAGTCTTGGTCAGCTCAGTCTTGGAAATCGGTACGTGAACTATCTCTTCCATCGGGGCAGCTCGCTCCTTGGTGTAGTCTGCTGGTTGCTCTAGTTCGACGTCTTCCGCCAGTTTTGCCTTTCCCTTAAGGGCAGCCACATAGCACTTACGGGATTTGAGTTGATCGCCTCATGTGACCCCTACTCCGAAATCTATCGAAAACTTCATCTCTAAATAATAAGTCGATACTATCACGCGTAAATCATGTGTGGTGGGCCGACCTATAATTCTGGTATAGGGGGGCAAAGTCGTGACCACCAAGAATGTATGCTCAAACTGTACAATGTTCGGTCACGTGCCCACCTTCACTGGTGCTGTGAACCGACCTATAGGCCTAACTTCTTCTCCGTTGAATCCTACCAGTGGGGTATTCGCCGGTTTCAAATCACTCTACTACAGTTGTAACTTGTCAAAAGCTCCTTTGATGAGGATATTGGTCGAACTGCTTGAGTCCACAAAGATCCACTTCACCTCAAAGTCGTTGATAATCAACTTTATGACAAGAGCGTCGTCATGAGGATATTGAATCCCACGAGCATCATCCAAGGTAAAATAAATGGGTTCTTTGATCCGAGGTTACTATGGTGGGTTTTTTGTCTTGTTCTCCAGTTCCAGACCAAAGTCTTCCCTGCTACTGCTGTGCACCCTGCTACAATGGATCCCCCGATGATCATATTGATCACCCCACGAGTTGGTCTTTCTTCTGGTAGCGGGCGAGGTGGCTGTTCGTTCTGCCTACTGGTTTCTAGGGTATCTTTCTTTCAATCTCCCTATCGGCTCCCCTGCCCTTTCTCCTCGCACAAAATGTAGTTCTTCAAACACCTACAACGGATGAATTCCTCATTCTCATCGCAGAGGTTTCTGTAGTTTTCTGTGTTGTGACCATGGTCCCGATGAAAGTGGCAATTAACATTCGGGTTCCTAGCCATCAAGATGTCTCCTCACTTCGCGTTAAGGGGAGTATAGTTAGTCCTCTCTACTAGTGGTGCTTTGGAATGCCAACCTGGCATGTAACTTCGGGAGGGGGAGTTTCTTCTTCGCCTTAGGGACTTACTCTTTTTCCTCTTCTACTTATTGCTACTTGTTCCTTCTTCTTCTCTCTTTCTCTTTTCACCTTGTTGGTGGTCTGTCTTCTGGTTAATTTCCTCTTTTGTACTGATGAATTGATCGGCCAGCCTGAGGAACTCAGTGATGTTCTTCAGCTTGTTTGCTACAATGTGACATTTGAATTCCTTGTGAGTAATTCCTTTTCGAGTTGTAGTGAGATGTACTACTAGATTGAGGTCTGGTATCTATAAGCAAGTCTCATTGAAGAGCTTAATGTAGCTCCGAATTGATTCTCCTTCCCTCTGCACCACATTCAGAAGGCTCTCTTGTGACTTCGAGCACTTCTTACTGATGATGAAGTAGGCCACAAACATGTCTGCTAACTATGCCCGGCTTCTGATGGAACCCGATGCAAGGTTTCTATACCCGGTCCGAACTACTCCTCTGAATGTGGTAGAGAAAGCCACACACATGCAAGCCTCGTCGGCCTCAGTGAGATGCATCTGGGACTGGAAAGCATCTACATGATCGTTGGGGTCAAAAGACCCATCATACTTGTCTAGTGGTGGTACCCTGAAATATTTCGGCATTGGGGCCACCAGGAGCTCAGGTGACAGGGGGATGCTCAACAGAGCAGGTGCCATTCTCGTGGCCACCAAGCTTACCTCTTCTCTTTCTCGGCTTTGATCTACTGGATGGTTGGGCTTCGCTGGTGGGTTGTTCCTTGTTGGGGAACGGCGTGTCTTGCGATGTCGTCGCTGCTACTTCTTTAGTGGTGCAACGTTTCTACTGCCAGCCTCAGTGTTGTCAGGTATCTTGATCTTGCTCAAAATGATGGGGTGAGGTGGTTCAGGGGTTCTTCTCGCTGCTTCTTCTTCGCCACATATCTGGTGCTGGTTGTCGCGGGTAACGAGGGGTCTCCTCTCGAGCCTGCACCTCAGGCCCCGAGCTAACAATCTACATTATCTTTCGAGTTCTCTCTTTGGGAGGCTGGGGTTGTACGTTGATCACCTACTATACCCCATGACAGGGTCTGTCCCAAGGGAGGGACCGGTACTAGTGAAGTTTTCTCACCAAAGAAGGAGACTGGCGGATGTTCTGATGAGCTCGATGCTAGTTTTGGTTCTGAGTCTGCCATTGATGTTGATTTGTTGGCTAGTTCAGTTGTAGTGATGGGAACTGTTGCTAGTACCGTTGATAGAAGTAATATTGCTGAAACTGTTTGAATTGGTGAATCTATTGCATTTGAATCTGCATCGTCCGAACATTCTGGACGAGGTCATCAAACTGGGAGTGCCCGACCCCAGGGGGAATCATAGAAGGCTTCGAGAACGTGGCGTTCACATGGGGGAAAGGGACACTCACCTATTGGGTAGTGTGCGGTACGGACAGTGATGGAACCCCCAAGACTGTTAGGGGGATGGTGAACTGGCCAATGGTCACCGAGGAACCCTGGGGAGTGACTGTTTGCTTCTCTTGCCCCTCAGTAACGTTCATGTCGCTCTTTCTAGTGTGGCTGGAAGATGCCATTGAGGTTGAGATTGAAGTGAGATTGAAATTAGGACAGGATGACCTTTTGATCATTTCCCATAAACGATGCCAACTGATGATGCGCGATCTAAAAGCTCCTAGCTAGAAGGATGCATGGATGTTGTTCGCGTAGTGAGCTGGACCAAGCTGCAAAACAGAGATCAGAGAGACCAGGGTGGATGTCCCGGTGTGGTCACTCCAATGCTTAAGTTAGTATCTTTGTTGTGGTTGTGAGCTGAAAGCTTGAATGCTAGAGAGCTTGTGTGTGAACAATCACGCGTACCTGAGCCCTAGAGGGGTTGATACCCTTATATAGTTGAGTTGTCGTGGGTTTCACGAAACAATTCTGACATCCTCGGCCTAAGTAGATGAGATTCATTTCCGCTTTAGATGGGAAGTAACGTATCAGTCAATGAAGTCTATCGTTATCGCCCGATCCGGGCGGGGAGAGTATAAGGCCTACCATTACGTGGCGTGATCCCAGGAGGTTCGTAGTCTACTGAGAAGCTTCTAGAGTCTATTACGTGTCACTGCGGTTCCTGGGCCTCGAACTGGCTTAGGTGCCGATGTGACTCTATACAAGGGTGACTCTATGCCGAGGTGGCTTTGTACCGAGGTGCCCGAACACCCAGGCTCTCAAAACTACTAACTAGGTTCTCCTTGTCGAGTTGTCATCCTATTGGTAGACCGCGTCCACGTAACCTTTACTTACTAGGTTGTGCCCAATTACCCCTCATCATATGCTATTATCCCATTAATCAAACCAACCGATATGCATATATTTTTATATATTTTATGTATGTATATATATTATATATTTAATTTTTAATATATTTTAAATTAATAAATATATATATTTATAATATATAATTTATTATTTATTATTTAAAATATAATATTTTATATACATTCTAGTTTTTTTATTATATATTTGTAAATATAAAAACAAAAAAATCAATGAACTGAATTAGCGGTTAACCAAGCTGGTGGCCCTATCAATTTTGATTTGGTTTCAATAACTGGTTTTCCAAAAACCGGCCATACTGATTCAATTTCAAAATTATGCCCAACTGAACTGTCAACACCCCTAGATTTGGGTTGTCAATTGTGGTTCTAGGTGAGGAACGAGATGTGGATTAGTTTTACCTAAATGGTAATGTGACATGTGATAAACAACCGCACAGATTAAGGGAACCAAAATGGTTAGAGGTGTAAATTAGGTTGTGCTTCCCTTCCCTAAGATACTTTGGGGGTCAGTCCAATACAACCCATGGCCTGAGCCCATGTGGGCTTGTGCTGTATTGTGGATCGGGCTGGTTTGTAGGTTGAACCATATAATAAATTTTACTGTATAAAAAATAAAATTTTTATATGAATTTTACTGTATAAAATTATTTATGTATAATAATAAAATGAAATAATATAATAAAAATCTCTCTCTCTCTCTCTCTCTCTCTCTATATATATATATATATATATATATATATATATATAATTTTTATATTATATCTTACCCATTTATAAAAAAGAAGAAATGGATGAATTGTTCGTCCAACACCCTGATTTTATATTTCCAGTCTTTCCCCCTTTCTAATTTCATATTTCCAACCATATCCCCCGAAGAGAATGGGACAAGTAAACACCCTAATTTTATATTTCCAATCCTACCTCTTCCCTAATTTCATATTTCCAATCGTATCCCCTTAAGAAAATGGGACAAGTAGATTTTCATATTTACAATCTTATCCTTTGATGAGAATGGGACAAGTATATTTTGGGCGAAAACCTTAGACTTCAACACCTTGATTTTATATTTCCAATCTTACCCCTACCTAATTTTCTATTTCCACTATTGCCCCTATACTCTAATTTTTATGACGCAACAATTCAAGTGAGGAATAAAGATAGGATATTTTTATTTATTTCTATTACCATATAAAAAATAAAATGGTAGATGGGTAACCCGATTATCTATTTCCATTATTACTCTTCTTTAGTTATTATTATTCCAATTACATATCTATTTCTATTGTTGCCCCCTTTAGTCATTGTCATTCCAATTGTATTTTATAATATTATATATAGTATTTTATATTTCCATTATTGTCCCTCTTACTCATTGTACCCTAATTTCTCTATAACCATTATATACTTCTATAATCTATAATAAAAATGATGATGGTAACAATATTTCGTCAAAAAGCCTGATTATACTTTCCCTTTTTATAGGGATGCAAATGGATTGGATCGAATTCAAATCAGGGTATATCTGAATCCGATTTGTTAAATTATAGGCCCATTCCAATCCGATCGGATCTCACAAATATTGATTTAGATTCGAATTCGATAAGGATGTTGGATATTCGAATTTGATCCAATCATATTTATTTTTTAAAATAATAAATTATTAAAAGAATAAAATATAATAATTTAAATAAAGAAAAAAATGAAAGTATTTTTCAACTATTTTCATCACATATACATGTTTTTTATAAAAAATAAATAATATAAAAATTTTATAAAAATATAAATAACATATTGGATTCTTTTGAATCGGATAGGGGTGATCCGAATCCAATTAAGTTTTTAATCGAATTCGATCCAAAAATCCGTAATGAAGATATCCAAATCTAATAAAATAGGATCAGACTTTGGATCAGATAGAATCATGATCCCTCTTTACCCTCTATGTTTTTTATTATTCTAATATTTATTTAACCTATCATTAAATGGGATGTACACTGAAACAAAGCTTTTTCCAATAAAAATGAATGCTAACCGTTAACATACTATCAACCAAAGTTGCCTCCTTTAATTTTTACCTTCATTTTGATGTTCCAATGTTTGATCTCTCATACATGTGAAATTACAAAGTGGGTTATACCCAACACAGCCCATTCACTATAGAAATTGGGCTAGCCCATACCCCTGAGTTGTGTTGGGCTTGGATTTTGAGGCTCATGCGTTAGCACGATATAGGACAAAAAAGTGGACCATGCCGGTATAGGCCCGTAGCCCATCATGGAACAGGTGTATATATATGTTATATATATATATATATTGTAATTTTTTTATTATACTATTTTATTCAAATTATATTGTATTTTTTTTTATTTCATGTATAAACAATTGTACACATCTAAATTCATAAGAATAAAATTTTAAGATTTTTTCAATTTCTTGTCTATTTTGTTAATTTATTTATCTGTTCATTATTTTTTCAAATTTTTAATAAAAATCATGCCTCTCACACCTCGACCTATGGTTGAGCTCAATTGGGCTTGTGCTACAGGCCTAATCTTTGAAGAGTTTCAGTGCAGGTAGGGCACGACCCACCTAGGACCACGTGTTAGCACGGCACGACCTGTTAAAGCATAAACATCCCGCAAAATTGTGTCATGCCGACACGATGAAACCCACTTTATATTGAAATGCAAATTAGAGACAATACAAAAAAGTGCACGAAAGATAGTAGATAACACACATACAAACAGATGAAAAAATAATAACAAAGAAACAATTATAAATTGTCAAACATCAATCGAATCACTTTTTAATGGCCTAAATCCAAGTTCTTTCCAAATTAGGGTTAAGTCGATATTTTCATTCTAAATTGTATTTTCTTTAAATTTAGTTATAATTTTAACTGTTATTTTTTCATTATTTTCACCTGTGCATCGCACGAACTTCTCCACTAGTATTATATAATAATTAGGTCGTGCCAAGCCGCTAGCTTCAGGCAGTACTGCCGGATTTACAACTCTTGCAAATTAAATTACAGTTCTTCGGTTTTGTAATTTAATTTGTTTAATATAATGCAAGTTTATATTGGGTTGAGTGACAAAAACCCGATTTGGATCGATCGTAGTTAACAACACAGAAAACTTAAAACGATTTCTATAAACTTGCATTATATTAAACAAATTAAATTACAAAACCGAAGAAGAGAGAGTAAAATAGAGATTGAGTCATGGACATGGTATCATTTTGAAGTTGAGAATTTCAGAGAGGTAAAAGGAAGAACAACAGTAACCACTAACAACTAACATCTAAGAGAAAGGGGATTCGTAATCGTTCGGACTTTATTTGTCAATCGGAAATTTTCCTTGCTCTTTCTTCACTAACCAATAACTTTGTGACAAGTGCTCATTATACATTGACAAGTAAAATGCAGTTACTCACAACTTACAACCATATTTTCTATATTTTCTTCTTCTACTTCTCACAGAAGATATCAACAGAATAACAGAAATCTCTTTTCAGCTAACTTCAAACCATTCCATCCTCATCGTCTGGTCGTTTGTATTCACTTGGTTGGCACTTGGCAGGTATTAATCATTTCAGCAACCCAGTAACGCTATTTTAATTTGGAATTTGGACAAGAATAAAAGTTGAAAAAAAGGTAAAAAAACGCGAAGACCTTATAAGAGTGGATGTCCATCATCTTCCATCTCTCTCACTCCCTCTCGTCAACAGTCATCACAATCCCTGCATGGACTTGGGGTTTCAGAAGTCAAATCCAGCAACAGACGCGGTTTATGAGAGAGTACTTATTCCTGCACATCCGTATACATACAAAAGACGTGGACTCGTGTAGTTTTCTCGAAGCCAAAAACAAAGAGTAGGTATTTCTGACTTCAGATTTGGATCTTCCCGAGAAAGAATATGATAGGTCTTAGAGAGAAATGGAGGCAATCACATCAAAGGGTCGTGGAGCCCCGACGAGGACGCCAAGCTCACAAAATTGGTAGAGGTGCACGGGCCGCGTAACTGGTCCATCATCAGCTCAGGCATACCGGGTCGATCGGGAAAGTGGTGTCGGTTACGGTGGTGTAACCAGCTGAGCCCGTTAGTCCAACACCATCCTTTCACCCCTGCCGAAGACGCTATCCACGGCAACAACAAGTGGGCAACCATCGCTCGCCTCCTTCCCGGTCGGACCGATAATGCTATCAAGAACCATTGGAACTCCACCCTTCGTCGCAGACTCGCTGCCAAGTCTTCCTCCACCTCGCCCGGTCCGGACTCTGAAGCGGATTCCGTCAGGAAGCGTCTATGTCTTCGTGTCTCCCCGGAGAACAACAGTTGGGACAAGGAAGAGCAGACAGCCGAGACGGCGAGGTCGTTGACGTTGTCTCCACCGGGAGAGAATGTGCATCCTTCTGCGGGGATTACATACGTTTCAACGGAAGGCAAAGAGGTTGATCAGTTACAGAAGGGTAGCGAAGTACGTAAACGAAGGATTGAGGAGGAGGAGGAGAGAAAGGGAGATATGAAGTGGAGATGAAAGGAATGTGTTTGATGACTGTAATGAGCCGTATGATTGCGGAGGAGGTTAGTAACTACGTAAACATCAATAGACTGTGGGCTCAGGGACAGGGAGGTCTTGGTCTTGGTGTTGGGTTCGAATCAGAAACCGAGCAGGATAAGGAATCGCTTAAGAGTTGAACAGTTGAAGAATGAACTACCTCTTTCTTTCTTTCCACATTTATTTTCGCCGTTGAAGGTTAGCGCGCAAGGATGATGGCCGAAGTCATGCACAATGAGTATTTTGGGTCTAATTTGAAACCAGTTTAGGATTTTTCTTTAGCAACACTGAAATGTCTGGTTAAAAGACAAATATATTCCCATTCCCCAGTTAAGAATTTTCCTAAAACACGAGAAATTCTGAAAATTGGGTGGGCTGTCGATTAAACTCCGAATACTAACTTAACATCTAACGTAGGTACAAAATTAATTAACCAGGATATGTATTGTACTATTGTATATATAAAAATCCGGTTGAATAATGATGAGAATGGCGGCTGAAGCCTCTCCCAAAGCCCAGCCCGGGCCTGGGAGGCTTATATTTCAGGTTTTGGAGTCGGGCCTGGGCTGGTCCATGATCACCCCTACTGGGCTACTGGGCATCTTGGCTTCAACAATTCAAATAATAGTCATTGTGAATGCTTTTAAATTACGAATTGAACCTAATTTAATTATTTAAGTTAAATATAATTAGCAAATAAATATTGAATCTCAAATGATACATAGGTGCAGTTGCCTTGTACTAGTACGGGTCATTCTCTTGTAAATATAAATAAATGAAGTATGGGGTAGTGGTTGATTTGGTATCTTTTCAACCTAATGATCCACAAATCTTCCTATTTGTAGTTTGTAATAATGTTTTCAACCTATGGTTGAATCCAATGGTTTTACCAATTGATTAGCAGCCAACTAGATTTTCGTCTTTATTTCACTCCAAGAACTTTTTTAAGAGAAAAGAATAAAAAGATCATCAATTGAAACAAAGTGTTGGTATAAACACAAGGATTAAGAGAAATGACAAAGTGGTCCTATAAATTAAGAAAATGATAGTTTTATAAAAATAGAAATGTTTAACAATCACATAAGAATCTTTTTTCGAAGTTAAATGCTAACAAAGGGGCAAAGTGTTAGAATTTGAAAGCTTAAGGTGATCTCGTTGCAAATGAAAGTTTGGGAAGCTAAGTTTCACTACCCAAAGACCCAAGTACAGGGTGATAATATGTAATTTACCTTATCTTTTTATTGATATAGAGAATATATAACACTATAAATTTGTCCAAATTTCTAATATATAATATATAATTTATCTTATTATTATTATTATTATTATTATTATTATTATTGATGAGGGTAGATTTGGCCCGCCACTCAAATCATGACACATGACATCTCGAAACAACTGGGTGACACTCTAGAACCATGTAGGTGATAATTTGCCTTAGCTAAAATGATGGAGTCCTAGTTGGTGACCTGGCAACCTGCCCCTACCGTTGACCTAGTGACCTAGCAACCTGCCTCTGGAGCTGACCTGGTGACCTGCCTCTGTTGCAGACCTGGCGACCTGCCTCTGTTGCAGACCTGGCGACTTGCCTCTGTTGTAGACCTGACGACCTGCCTCCACCACCAACCTAACGACTTGCCTCTAGCGCCAACCTGGTGACTTGCCCCCTCCACAGACCTAGTGGAAACCTAACTGGAAACCTCGTCCACAACTCGGGGCAGCTGGAAACACCTCGCCCAGGGTCGACCTGCGGTACCTCGTCAGTATCGGCCGAAGCGGCCTCGACGTGAGGATCGACCTCCCTCAAGGGCTTGCCAACCTGATTGAGGTCCATGTGGCGACCTGTGAAACGTGCTTGCCGACAAATTCCGCATGCATCCCATCACTCCTAGATCTCTCGGAAGTCAGAACTCACACCGAATGTTTTGGAGGAAACCAAGTAAGGCGCAAAGATTGGCCTATGTGCACGACTTCCCAGAGATCTCTGACGAGTCGCGTGATGCCCACGCCAAACAATGCCTATATAAAGGCCTTACCTCCAACATCAAAAGGGAGTGGAAGAAAGACTAAGGGAGAACAATAGATTAAGAGAGAGAGAGGTTTTGATTTAGTTATAGACCGAAGCTGAGAGAGTGGGAGATAATGAGGGAGCGGGAGATCGATAGATGACTATGAGAGTTAGAGAGAAGGGAGGTTGATCAAGAGACAGAGGGAGTGGGAGAGAAATTGAAAACCTATTTTCAATATAGGCTTTTTGGTGTGTCCAATGTGGATTTAAGAGTCCCATGTTAGTAATAGCCACATAAGCCTTCAATGACATGGGGTTTTTATAATTTGAAATGTAGAGCCAGTTGTTAAAGTTTTGTTGGTTTCTGGACCAACTTGCAACCTATTTTAAAATATACAACTGACTTTGACTATAATTTTCCCTTTAAATTATATATTTCATTTACAATGTATGAAATATTTTGTACTTATCTCACTTAATTTTTGTATGTCTAGGATATCATTTGCCCAAACCACTAACCCACAACCCAAAAAGAAAAATAGTTTGATTTCTATGTTGACATTAAATTTTGTATTATATTTCTATCATTGATAAAATTATTTTTATGTATAATACTTATTTCTTTTCAATATAATGAATGCATAATATTAGAGATGTACCTAATATTTTATTTTTTATAAATATATAACTTTGGATATGTACCCAAAATTTTCTCTATATTTTTTTTTTGTGATTCTTTGCATTTTCTATTTTTACAAATTTTATTATTTGAGTATGGCACCATTTCATTTCTAGATAGATTCTAAATTTGGTATTCCATTTTCATCATTAATAAAAATACTTCTTACATTTCATACTTATTTCTTTTTTTATTATTTAAGTTCTATGTTTTTCATTTTATCCATTTTTTAATTTTATTATTTAATCATGGCAACAACATTCTATTTCCAACATCAATAAAAATATTTCTTATTTATCATAATTATTATTGTTTAATATGTATGCTAAAAATGTTTCCAATTTTTTAATTTCTATTTTTTTCATTTTATTTATTTTTTATTTCATTATTTAATCGTGACAACATGGAATGACCCATTTGACCCAAAATGGTTTAATTTCTTACCACCACATAGATGAAACACTATTTTTTCTAGGTAGATTTTAAAAGTATAGGTTTTTATGTTATTGAAATTATTAATTTATTAAATATGGATTTAATTAATAGAACTTAATGATGAGAAGAAACAAAAATGGCTCAAATATATGATTCAATGAACATGATTGCAAGTTAATAACTTAAATGTTGGATTTAATTAGAGGGAATTGGATGCATTGAATATCTTAAAATTATCCATTTTCAACTCATTTATATCAATAACAAATTATCCTATTTGCCCTCATTTTTGTCAATAAATTTAAATATAAAGGGGTAAATTTTGTCCTCAAAAAATTCTAAAAAATATTCTTGAGGCCATTTGTGTTTTTTAAAGTAGTATAGATATAAAGGCTCATTTGGTTCACAGGAATAGATGTCTATTATTTGGTTGGGTAGAATTAGAATCTCATTCTCATTTATGCTGGAATGGTATTCTCCCATTTGAGTGAATGGTCTTTCCCTCCCCCTCCCCTAGAATGAGAATCTATTATAGCCAATTCTAATACCGATTCTAATTCCAATCTGAACCAAACAAGTAAGGGGAATAGACCATTCCAGTTCCAAATCTAAAGGGTTCTGCTTCTAATTCCGATTCCAAATATAAACCAAACGGACCCTAAATTTATTTCTCATTTCTTAACATAGGCCATAGCATCAAATTTGTAGCATTTTGCTGATTTTTCATTCATCAGTCATGCTCATTTTCATCCAAAAGAAACTCCGTTATCTATATTTATTGTCTGTTTACCCTCGACCCAGAATGCATCTAATTACTGAAAGAATCTCAATAAGTGAGATATTTGTAATTAGGGAAATTGTCCAAAATTCATCATGACTTTTCAGCATTTCTCTTAAATTCACCGTAACTTTTCAAAATGTCTAAAACTCACCATATTACTAACTTGACGATAAACAGACTAACAATTGTTAATATATTACTATTTTACCCTTCATAGAAAAATATAAAATATATAGTGTATCATTTTGTTTTTTCAAAACAAACAAAAAACAAATATCACATAATTTTTTTGATTTCAAACAAGCAAAATCATAAGTAATGGCCAATAATATTAAGCAATGAAAGCATTAAGCATTCTAAAAAAAAAATTGATTCTGTAAACATGGCAGCCACGATATTCCCTTCCCTGATCACAACTTTGATGGTAAACCCCGTAATATCTGTCGTGATCTTACTTGATATTCCCTTCCCTGATCACAACTTTGATGGCAAATCCCGTAATATCTGCCATGATCTTCCTCCCTTCTAGCATCAGAGACCAGCGAGGCTTACCCCAGAAAGCGAGGAGCGCCAACACAGTAATCCATGTCAGCACGGTTGCAGGGATGGCAACTTCCAGCGCTGCCACCATAGAAAGCAGACCGAACACAGCACTAAAGAGCATCTAGGCATAAAGAGTTGGCCACCCAGTAGCTCTAGCTCCATTAGAAGAGTGGAAGAGATGTTGGAATTGTACCAAGACATAATGGAATGAAGGAGGGTCCATGATGAAGACAGAAGAAGAGTGTATACCAACACCAACAGGCACGCCCATGTTCTTCTCTTGCTCATCAATCTGAGTTTGAGGAGCTACTTTGCCCTTGTCTGCTGCCCATGTTCTGTTGTCTCTTCAAGACTTCACTTCAACTAAGCCAGGCCACTCAGAAGTCATAACAGAACAGTGAATAATTTTTTATTCACGACCCGAAAATTTGAAGAAGAAAGCAATCTAATCTCCTTCAAAATCTAAATCTAAATCACCTCCAATATATTACAATTCCTAAAGAAACAACAAATATATATAAATAAAAGAAGAAATAAGAAAAATCCTTCCTTTCTATTCTGCTCTGCTGATTTGCGAAGCGAAGCAAAGAGAATCCAAAAGAAACGAAACCCTTTTTTGGGTTGAGTGAAGAGAAAGAGAGACAGTTGAGGGCTGGAAGTTCTGAGCGGCAGAGGAGTGAAAATCGGCAAAATGAGAGAGAAACCCTAAATGAGCTTCTTTTTTCTCTAATTCTCCGGTCAGGGGCAATTTGGTCATGCAGATTATACTTATGCTGATGTGTGCAACTTCTGTTAGTGAATATTAACGGTCTGAAAATA
Source organism: Nelumbo lutea (assembly GCF_056320005.1). Taxonomy (NCBI): domain Eukaryota; kingdom Viridiplantae; phylum Streptophyta; class Magnoliopsida; order Proteales; family Nelumbonaceae; genus Nelumbo; species Nelumbo lutea. Next base: position 47,048,866 of record NC_142685.1, read on the forward strand.
AAAATTCACTGACATGATGAATTTTAGACATTTTGAAAAATTATGGTGAATTTAAAAAAAATATTAAAAAGTCATGATGAATTTTGGACAATTTCCCTTATAATTATATTAAAAAGTCATGATGAGTTTTGGATTTCCTATTCACTCTCTATTCACCTGAATTGGAGCCACACATCTCTATATGAATTAAGAGATGTATTGCTCCAATTCACAGCAGGTAGAAAGTGGATAGGAAAAGTTTGTAGGAAATCTGGGCTCTAATTATGGATTAGCTTTATTTATGGACTGTTTTTAGCATTTAATTGGAGTTGTTTTTAAAATCATAATTGTTATATTTTAAACCTAAAAAAACAAATGCAACGTTATTTACAATAAAACGTTATTTACACAAATTTTGGCATTAAAAGCGCAATTTTTTTTTTTTTATAAGTAAAAGCACAAATCTTAAAAAGTATGCAAATGCAACGTTATTTACAATAAAACAAAATAATAGAGCGCGTTGTCCGTGTAGGGTAGTTAATTTGGGCCGATAAACAGTTATTCAAAGGAGACTGAAGCGGACATTTTCTTCGTGACACTCTCTCAGTGGATTGTAATACCGACCAGGTTATTGAATGAATTTAGGCCATCATCTCTCTGATGATACATGATAGGCCTGATTGATTGCCTTAGAGAGAGAGAGAGAAACCGAAGCGGACCGAACCACCTTGAAAAGCAAAGAGCCATTTTACTTCGTCCCTCCCAACCTCCCAAACAGGCACTACACCATTGATGAATTCAGCCACTTTCGCTGGTATCAAATGGCCCTTAACACCATATTGGTGCGTAGCAATGCGAAAGAGAACCATTTTTACCTCCGATATATATTAAATTCACACTAATAGAAGTAAATTGAAGTTTTCTTCTTAGTGTTCCGACCTGCTTGTAACAAACAATGTGAGGCATATAATGATAACAACTTTATGCCACCTATCCTCGAAACATGAAAATATGCACTTCACACGCTTTTTAAAAGTTTTTCCTTTTTCAGAACAGGTAGCACGAAATTATAATGTGCTTAGAGATGTTTATTATTAGCCAATAGTGAAGGAACATTAAACAAAATATACTCTCCATCTTATCCCAAGTAGGGTTAGGACCCTCAGATGGGTTGGGCCCGGGCCGGGTTTAAGACATGATAAGGGTTATAGTTCGGGCCTAGGTTTTGTTAGGCTTTAGGTCTTTCTTGAAAAGATTAAAACATGAAACGCATTTAGTTTTTATGCTTGACTTGTTAGTGACAGGTATTAGATTGGTAAGTTTTGAAAGTTTGGATACTAAACTGTTGTATTTTAAAATTCGGAGATCAAAGTGGCACTAAGCCCAAAGTACAAAATACTTATTGAGATTTTTTCCTAATATATATTATATTAACAGGGACTCGTGCGATGCATAGGATTTGTTAAATGAAAGCTAAACAATAGAAAACACATATGAGTATACAAGTGTTTTAACTTTTTAAATAAATAATAATTACTTATATTTTATATACCACTTTTAATATTTTTTACAATACAAAAATAATAATTAATTTGAGATAGGGTTGTTCATCAAATTGATGAACCCGACCAACTTCACTTGAGTTGGTCAATTTTCTAGTATTTCCGATCAACTTTGGTTCATCAATTTTCCAACCCAACCAGGTTGGATCAGTTTTGTTTTAGTCATTTATAAATCGACCAAAATGGAACAACTCAAGCATAGGTATATATTAATATTTTATATTTTGAATATCATTTTTTAATATATGAATGTGGAAAATTTACCATATTTCTTAGTCTAAAATATTTTATATCATAAATTTAATTTTTTTAATTTATTTTTAATAATGTCACAATATTTTTTAATTTAAATTTAAATTTTTTATTTTAAATCTTTTGAATCGACTAACAAAACCAAAAATTGACGCAAACTAATACAATCTGAGTTGGCCAATTTTCACTAATGGTTAGCCCGTTTCATGTGACCAACTCCCCAACCTGGCCAGGTCGATTTGGCCAAAATGCCTACAACCAAACCGAACCAACCTGTGAACATTCTTAATTTCATCTAAATTAATAGTCTAATCTCTAATAAATAACAAGAGTTTAATTTCCAATAATTATTGAAAATTTTAGCAAAAAACACAATTATTGAAAATATATTGATGATGAAATACAATAAATAACTAATAAAAATACAATAACTACAAATTATAATAAATACTAAAAAATATATTAAATTAGTCAATAAATAATGTAATCTTAAATAGTAGTTTAATCTCTAATAAATATTAACCAATAAATTATAACATCATACAGTAAGTATAATAAGTTAAATTTAAAAAGTTAAACAACAGTAGTTTAAACTCCAATAATTGTTAAATAACAAAACAAAAATAGATTTATACATAATTTTTTAAAATGTATTTAACTATTTATCACAAAAATATATTGTTTAGTATATATAAATATATAGTAAATATAGGGGGTGATGAGAAAATTTAAGTGGCTAACATCCAATTTAATAGTTAGAGTTCAGTGGCAAAGAAGATAACCTAATGGGATGGTAGATCTTCTTGCCAAGCAAGGGGTGCATATGGATCAATTATTCTGAACTTAGTTGTAATTTTGCTTTGTTTTTTGAGGTAGCATCTCGCACTTCTCTATGGAATCTCTATTATGTAATTTTTGTTGGCTTACATGAATCATTCTTAATAAATCACATTATTATTATTTATCAGAAAATAAATATATAATAAATATGTATTAAGATTTTAAAATTATTATTAATAAATATTATTTTTTTGAAAGTTATTTTCTAGAATTATTAATTGATATAAGTGAAATTAGATACATAATTGTGTTATTAAATTTATAAAATATTAAATTATTATTAATTTGAATATTATGTTATAATTATTTTTCTACTTTTAAGTTTTTTTTAATTTATTACATAATTTAATTATTTTAACTGTTTAAAATCTAGTTATGTTAAATATTTCATTATTTAAATATATAAACAAATATATAAAATATTTCAAAATTTTCATTATTTGAATTTTATTTATATTAAAGTTATTATATAATATTAAATACTTTGTTATATAATCACTTAGCTATTTTAAATATCTGTTATTTAAGATATTTAATTATTGAAATATTTAAAAAATGTTTTATTTTAATGTTAATTTTTATTATTTTAATTACATTTAAATTGAATAATTCAAAAAATCTTAACTTATATTGTTAGTACATAATTTTGTGATGAATTTTGTAAAAAAATATAAAATTATTAATAATATGAATATTATTAAATATATTATATTTATTTTTGTGTTTTTAATAAATATTTTAAAGTTATTATATAATTTTGTTAGAATATTTAAATAATTCAAACTTAGATAAAAAGTTGGGGAGAGGATAAATGTTTTTTATTTTTTATTTTTTATTTTTAATTTTTAATTTTTTAGTTTTTAATTCAAACTTAGATAAAAAGTTGGGGAGAGGATAAATGTGAATAAGACATAATTTAGGAGAGAAATTCTCTACTAAATTATAGATAATTTAGGAGATAAATAGGAAATAAAGATAATTCAGGAGATAAATAAGAATTAGAAATAATTTAGGACAAAGTGGGGAATAGTGGGGGAGGTAGTTTATGAGAAATTTTAGGAAAGGATATTATTTAGGTTATTGGGAGCATGTGGAAGAGAGAGAGAGAGAGAAAGAGAGAGAGAGAGAGAGAGAGAGAGAGAGAGGCTTTAGATATTTTTTATGGGAAGGAGGGCATATCATTGGTTGTATAAAAAATGACATGGAATAAAAAGTAAATAAAATAAATAATTCAAAAAAAGAAAAGAAAATCTATATTGCTATATTTTAGTGTGTGTGTGTGTGTGTGTGTGTGTATGTATTGCAGTTGAGCTAAGTCTGGTCCAAGCATTGGGCCCATGCCCGAACTTAGGTTTTTTGGGCCTGTACAAAGAAAACTGGCTTGGTCCCAAAAATTTGCAAGCTATGTCGGGCCGAGAATGACCGCCCCCAATCCCAACCCATTGTACCATTGTTCCAAGGTCTTGTTTTTTTTTTTTGGATAATTCATGTCTCAATTTGGTAATTGTCCACACCAAGTATAGACTTGATTCAATAGAAGCCCAAAGAAGTGAGTATGGTACCTAAATAACGATAGATATGTAAGAAAGCAGGTCCGATTACCCATATTCCTAATCCTAAATGGAATGTAACGACATAGGGATCCATATGTAAACATAATATCCATTTACATACGCTCTAATGACCTCTTCTCATAATGAGAATGTACATAACCCTAGTCCAGCCTAGTCCGGCATGGAATGAACTTATAATCATGGTATCTACTCAATCATCATATTATAAGTTCATAACCCCAGCCCAATTTCTTTGATACATAGTATAGATTACAATAGGCCCAAAAAAATAAAAGAGCAAAAAGTTCTTGATGGAGCGTAATCCGGTCGGTCCTAGCTGCTGGTTACCTCACCTCTAATGAAATCGGGGGTGCATGAAACAAGGAAGGAAATGGAGACTTCTGGGGAGGAACCTGGTTGGAACACTCCGAAGCTCAAGTTAATACTCTTGAGAAGGCAAGGGAAATGAAGAATTTCAAAACCATAAAGTGCAAGAATCACCTGTCCTCTTCTTTGTGAGATGGGGGCCTTTTATAATCACCCTGTATACATACTTCCATACCTCTGCCAGTTCGGGTATCACTACCTCTGCTAGATCAGGTGTCATTTCCTCTACCAGATTGGGTGTCATTTCCTTTGCCAGATCGGGTGTCATTTCCTCTCGTAGATCGGGTGTCATTTCCTCTACCAGATTGGGTGTCATTTCTTCTTCCAATTACTAGTTCGGGTGTCATAACCTCCACTGCCAGCTGTCAGGGCCGCCTCTGTCCGTCTGAGATGGCGGTGGTAGGTGGCCGTTGGATGGTGGCTGTCATGTGTCAGACCCCTAATCAGTCAGGTGTGCCACCTCCGTGTATGGGTCTCCTGGTCGTCAGGTACGGTTGTTCAGCCAGGACACTTGGAGCCGAAGTTGTGTGTGAGGTGAAGTCTTGAGCTCGGATAGAAGTGTGGCCCGAACTGCCTCTGGGTGGGCAGTTCGGGTCTTTGTCTTTTGTGCTTTTTGTAAGGCTCAGGACCTCGAAGGGAGAGCAAGGGTTCCAACTTGGGGAGCTTGAAACTTCTTTAACTCTGGGCCCGGGCTATAGTTTCCATTGGGGGAGCTCGGGATTCTTTTCCTCGAAGCTTGGGTTGTGGGCCTGCTGCTGTGCCAATTTGGCGCTTCTGTCAGGTCACTCTCGGTTGCTTCCACGTGTCATATGGCCAAGGGATTGGGTCAAATCTTCCTCCATCAATTGCCCCCCACTCCCCATGCTCGAGGTCTTGACCCGACGTGGGGAGTTCACGGGATGACAGGTAGATTTGCCTTGGGACACTTTGGTCTTGGTCTGGGAATTCTCTGGTCTGACCTGCTTGTGTTCTTGGTTCAACCGGGGTCAGCTTAGTTCAACTAGAGGTCAGTCCCGAGCTGTGTGTAGCTCACGCGCGTAAACGATTTCAAATTTTAGAACGTAAAAAACGCACGCCAAAGTGCCTTTTCCTGAGGGAGTGCACAACTGATTTCATAGGGAGCCGTTGGATGGTTTCGATCTTGGTCGTTGATGTGCGGGTACAGTGGCTATAAATAGTGGGGGGCCCTTGTCACTTTCCTCTATCATCCTTCAGCATTTGTTCCTTGAGCTCGCATCCAAGCCTGTCAACTCGCGTCACTTGTTCGTAGTCCGGTAGCTTTTCCTGGTGAGTCCTCAACCCTTTGTTTCGATGTCTAGCTCGAGTAGTTTAGGCAGTCTCCTAGAGGGGTCCGATGCTGGTTCTACGAACTGAGCTGCTACCCTCGACAACCTTAGTGAGTCCGAGGCAGGGCCTGAGGTAGAGTTCAAGGAAGAGCTCAAGTTCGAGCCCGTAGGCCGAGTCACCTCGGGTAGTTTGGCATCCACCTCTCGCCGAGGTTGGGTGCCAGATAAGTTTGGACCTTCCACTATGACGTCCAAAAGGCTTTGGTACCTTATCGTCCAGTACAACCTGCCCGGAGAGTATAATTACTTTTTACCCTCGGGCGACTTTCCTTGGGAGCATGGTCTGGATGAGATCGTGATATTCCAGGAGCAGCTTGTTGCCGGGCTACTTCTTCCCTTCCATTCCCTTATCGTCGAGGTCATGAACTACTTCGGCGCCACTGTAGGTCAGCTTCACCCGAACTCTATCCGCAACCTTGTCGGGACCATCTCCCTTTGCTGTGAGCATTGCCTTCCTTTGAACCTGGAGATTTTTTCCGCTATTCTTATGCTTAAGAAACAAGCGGGTCCTCTGCCCGAGCGTAGGAGGGCGTACTACTTCACCTCGCTCAAGCTTCAAGCTCTTACACGATCTCCCAAATAAGGTCCCGGCATGGAAAAGAAACTACATAATGGTTCGAAGTGCTACGGGGTGGTCGTTTCCTACTGAATGGGGTTTGGCCGCTCCTGACCCCGGTGTCGCATTAGACGAAGATACGGTGAAGGGCCTCCAGGACTGGGCCCAGCAAGGGCTCAAATGAGAAGTCTACCTGACGGAGGACAAGCTTATTCAGGCCAGTTTGAGTTCGGGTAGGTTTCTTGCTCAGACGAAGATACTCTTGTCTTTGCTTTTATTCTTGTCTTCTGACGCCGAGCTCATTTTTGCAGGTGTTATGGAGGCAGAGAAGACTCAAAGTGCGAACTTGTTTGCTGGCATGAAAAGGAGGAAGCGAGCTGCTAATCGGGTTTGCGTCGATCCTTCCTGGGTTGCGTAGCCCGAGGCACCGAGAATGGAGCCACCTGGGGAGCCCGAGGTGCCCCCTCCAGTTCAAGAAGCAGTAGGGGTCCCCTATGGCTTATACCCAGGTTGTGCCTTCGGGCTTGGGAAGTCACGATGAGGTTGGGAGCATGCTGACGCCGAGCTACACTCTCTGAAAAAGCAAGAAGGCAACTTGCCCCGAGGAGGTCACAGCGTGGGCCGATCTTCCTACAGATCTCATAGGCGCTCGGGCTGGTGAGGTACTTGAGGTCGGCAGCGGGCTAGTGGTGAATGTTGGCATGCTTTTGGCACTTCTTTCACTTCCTGACTAGCCCAACGACGTCTACCTTCATCGTTGGCCAATAATACCCCTGTCGTAGTGCTTTCTAAGCGAGGGCCCTACCCCCCAGGTGACCGCCACATAGGCCTTCATGAATGTCGTGGAGTATGAGCTCGGCTTCGGGAGGTCACAAGCAGCGTAGGTAGGGGAGCGTGTAGGATCTTTGGTACAACCGTTCGTCTATCATGACGTACTTGGCTGCCTAGCGCTCTACCCTCCTGGCGGCGTTGCGGTATGCGGGGAGGGTTCCATGTAGCAGGAAGCTCGCGAGTGGATCAATCTAGCTCGGTTCTGCTTGGGCGACAGGAGCGACCTCCTCTGCCCCCTGGAGAATGATGGGCCGAGGTAAGTCCTCTATGTACAGAGTTCTCATGGTGTTGTCACTGGTGCTGGCTAGCCGGGACAGGGCATCGGCCTCAATTTTCTCTGACCTCGGGATCTGCCTGATGAAGTGTGACTGGAAGCAAAGCAGAGCCTCTTTTGCCTTTGCCAAGTAAGCGATCATAGTTGGCTCGCAGGCTTCGTATATCCCCTGTAACTTGGTTGACCACGAGCTGAGAATCGCTGCAGATAACTATGTGTTTTGCCTTTACCTCTTGTGCCAGAGCCAGCCTGGCTATCAACGCCTCGTATTCTGCCTCATTGTTGGATGTCGTGAACACGAAGCATAGTGTGTACTCCAATTTCATGCCACTTGGACCGTGAAGAACTACACCGGCTCCGCTGCCCTGCTGATTTGAGGAGCCATCTACGTGAAGGATCCAGGGCTCTTCATCCTAGTTCGCGCTTGACCTAACTAGGAGAGATACCGAACTGGGTGTGACCTCACGGGGCTCAGACTCAGCTGGCCTGGGAGCACCGAGCTCACCCGAACTAGGAGCCTCGTGCTCAACTGGGCTAAGGTCATCAGAGCTGAACATGCATTCTGCAACGAAATCCGCCAAGGCTTGGGCTTTGATGGCTGTTCGGGGCTTGTATTGGAGGTCGTACTCACTGAGTTCGGTGGCCCACTTCGTCAATCGTCTAGAGACATCGGGCCTGAGTAATACTTGCCCCAGGGGTTTGTCGGTGAGGACGATGATGGTATGAGTTTGGAAATACGAGCGGAGTTTGGGAGCCGTAATGACTAGCGCATAGGCTATCTTTTCTATTTCTGAATATCTTGTTTCTACTCCCTGCAATATTTTACTAACATAGTAGATGGGTCGTTGGACCCAATCTGCTTCCTTTACCAGCACTGAACTGAGCACTTCATTGCTTATCGAGAGGTACAGTTCTAAAACATCGCCCTCTTCGGGTCGGGTCAACACTAGGATACTGGCGAGGTATCTCTTGAGCTCCTCAAATGCTAGATGGCATTTCGGGTTCTACTTGAACCCTTTGCCTTTTATGGCCTTAAAGAAGGGCAAGCAACGGTCTGCCGACTTAGACATGAAACAACTCAGAGCGGCTATTCTGCCATTCAGCCTCTGAACCTCTTTCACTTTTCGGGGTGGTCTCATATCTAGTATGGCTTTTATCTTGTTCGGGTTGGCCTCAATACCGCGCCAGTTGACGATGTATCATAGGAACTTACCCGATGTGACACCGAAGACATACTTGTTTGGGTTTAGTTTCATGCTAAATTGACGCAGAATTTGAAAGATAGAATGCAAGTCTTGTATTAATTGATGTGCAAATTGTGTCTTAACGATCATGTCGTCTACATAACATTCTATCTTTGTGCCAATTAAGGGTTGAAACAGCTTATTCACAAGCCTCTAAAAGGTTGCCCCAGCATTTTTCAGTCCAAAGGGCATAACCTTGTGTCGCGAGGTCGCGTCCACTAGGCGGTCAATCCTGGAGAGGGGGAATCAATCTTTTGGGCAAGCTCGGTTTAGGTCGGTGTAGTCGACGCACATGCGCCACTTGCCGTTTACCTTTTTTACCAGAATGGGGTTGGCTACCCAACTCAAATAATGAACTTTCGTTATGAAGTCTGCTGCGAGGACCTTCTCAACCTCCTCATCGACCGCCCTCCAGCGTTCTGGGGCTAAGTTGTGTTTCTTCTGTCTAATGGGTCTGACTATAGGGTCAGTATTGAGCTTGTGAGTTATGAGCATAGGGTCTATGTCGAGCATTTCTGTCATGGACCAAGCGGAAACATCTAAGTTACTGAGTAAAAAGCATACCAGTTTGGATCGCAAGGGCTCTCCTAGGGATGCTCCAACCTGAAGTAATCTGGCGGGGTCTTCTACCGAGACAGAGATGGGAACAGTTTCCTTTGTTGGTGCAACTCGCTCCTCGTTCTATTCCACAGGTCGCTCCAGTTCGAGGTCGCTGGTTACCTTGGCCTTACCCTTGAGGGTGGCAACGTAGCACTTGCGGGACTCAAGTGGGTTACCCCGCACTACCCCGATGCGAAGTCCGTTGGGAACTTCATGGCCAAATAGTAAGTGGACACCACGACTTTTAAAGCGTGGGTGATTGGCCGACCTACTATGGCATTGTAGGGGGAGGGGGTTGCGACCACCAAGAAGTCGTGACTGAGTCTTACCATGCTAGGCCACGTGCTGACTTCCACAGGTACCATGACCTTTCCCAGGGGTCTGACCTCTTCTCCGCTGAAGCCGACCAGTGGGGTGTTCGCGGGCTTCAAGTCACTCTCGGAACTAGTGCTTGTCGAAGGCCGCTTTTAAAGAGGACGTCTGCTGAACTGTCAGAGTCAATGGGTACCCGCTAGACTTCGAAGTTGTTGATCTTCATCTTTATGAGAAGTGCGTCGTCGTGGGGTTAGTGGACCCCGCGCACATCATATTCGGTGAAGAATATGGGGTCTTCCGTCCTAGGCCACTTCGGGGGATTTTGTTCTTCTCTAGCGGCCTCCTGAATTGATGTCCGAGCTGCTGCCGAGGTGCATCCTGCTATGATTGATCCTCCAACGATCACGTGGATTGTTCCCCGAACTGGTCTTTCCTCCGAGGGCTGCTTCTGTGGTTCGGTTGGTCGGCTGCTAGATTCGGGAGCATCTTTGCTGTACTCTCCCAACCGACCTGTTTTATTACTATTATTATTATTATTATTATTATTATTATTATTATTATTATTATTATTATTATTATTATTATGTTGTACAAAATTTCATAGGTACCCGCGGCGGATTAGCTCCTCTATCTCGTCGCGGAGATTATTACAATGCTCGGTGCTATGACCGTGGTCCCTATGGAAGCTGCAGTTCAAGTTTTTATTCCTCTCATTCGGGTTTCCCTTCAGACGAGGTGGCCACTTCACATACGGGGCATCTTTGATCGTCATTAAGATCTCAGCCCGCTTCGCGTTTAAGAGCTTGTAGTCCGCCCAACCTGCTAAGGGAGCTCGAAACAACTGGCTTGGCTTTGGCCCCTGAGCTGGGTCTCTCTTTCTCCTATCATCTGAGTTGGAGGGCTTGCCTTCCCTCTTCCTTTTTTCGATCCCGCCTTCAGTCCTTTGGTTGATCTCCTCCTCTGTTCTTATGAACTTGTCTGCCAGTTTGAGGAACTCGGCTACGGTCGCGAGCTGGTTGACTACCATGTGCCACCTGAACTCCTTCTGGACTATTCCGAGGAGGCTCACCTCGGTGCTGGGGCACCGCTTGCTGGCAACAAAGTGCGCGGTGAAGACCTGCATGAACTGGGTCCAGCTTCTTATTGACCCGGGGCCAGGTTCCTGTACCAGGTGCGGGCTACTCCCCTGAAGTTGTAGTGAATGCCACACACATACAAGACTCATTGGCCCTTGCCATGTGCATTTGGGACTAGAAAGCATCGACATGGTCATTGGGGTCAAAAGACCCGTCATACTTGTCTAGAGGAGGGAGTTCGAAATCCTTGGGCATGGGGACTGCAAGGAGTTCTGATGACAGGGGGGAAGGGACTGAAAGAATAGTGGCAACTTTTACCTCGTATGAGCTTGTTTCTTCTTTACCTCGGAGCTCGGGTAGGATGTGGGTGGTAGTTCGGCGAATTCGCCGGCATCTTCGCTGCTGCTTAGAGGGCCTGGTGTTGAAGGTATTTGCCTCAGTGTTGCCGAGGTTGATCAGTCCGGACTGCTGATAGTCCGCTGCCATGATGCCGAACTGGTTCTTTGTGAGCGGGAGCTCGAACTTAGAGTGTCGAGGTGCTAACTTGACTGGCAAGGAGGTTCCCGATCCACCGGCGAGCTGCGAGGCGGGGGGTGATTACTCTTTCCCTCCTGCCCGGGGATGAGGCCTGGCAGCTGTTGATAGTGATACTGAAAAATGTGGTGCAGTACTTGCTGCTGATGGAGCTGATGTTGCTGAAATTGCTGCATTTGGGCTTGCATTACCCGCATGCACTACATCAAGTCATTGAATTGGTTTTGGCTTGTCGCCAGCAGGACAGTAGTCAGTTCAGCAAAAGTTGTCTCGATAGGGAGGGGAAGGGGAACATTCACCAGTGCCACCATGCTTGGTGCATTGAGGCTAGGGATTCCGTCCATCGAGAGGGGGACGGTGAATTGTCTGATGAATACAGTGGCGAGCTGAGGGTGTTCCCCTACAACATTCAAATCGGCGTTGTGCCTGTTGCTGCTAGAGGAAGCCATGGAAGCTAAGGTTTCTTTAAGAAAGAGAGTTAAAGGATAAAGGAGGCCTTTTGAAAGCTTCCCACAGACGGCGCCAAATGATGGAGTGCAATCTGGTTGGTCCTAGCTGCCGTTTACCTCGCCTCTGATGGAATCGGGAGTGCCTGAAACAAGGAATGAAACAGAGACTTCCGGGGAGGAACCTGGTTGGAACACTCCAAAGCTCAAGTTAGTACTCTTGAGAAGGCAAGGGAAATGAAGAATTTCAAGACCAGAAAGCGCAAGAATCACCTCTCCTCTTCTTTGTGAGATGGGGGCCTTTTATAATCACCCTGTACACTTACTTCAATACCTCTGCCAGTTCGGGTATCATTACCTCTGCCAGATCGGGTGCCATTTCCTCTGCCAGATCGGGTGTCATTTTTTCTGCCAATTACCAGTTCCGGTGTCATAACCTCCACTGCCAGCTGTCAGGGCCGCCTCTATCCGTTTGAGATGCCAGTGGCAGGTGGTTGTTGGATGACGGCTGTCATGTGTCGGACCACTAATCAGTTAGGTGCGCCACCTCCGTGTACGGGTCTCCTGGTCGTCAGGTACGATTGTTCAGTCAGGACACTTGGAGCCGAAGTGGTGTGTGAGGTGAAGTCTTGAGCTCGGATAGAAGTGTGGCCCGAACTGCCTCTGGGTGGGCAGTTCAGGTCTTTGTCTTTTGTGCTTTTTGTAAGGCTCAGGACCTCGAAGGGAGAGCTCGAGTTCCAACTTGGGGAGCTCAAAACTTCTTTAACTCGGGGCCCGGGCTGTAGGTTCCATTGGGGGAGCTCAGGATTCTTTTCCTCGGAGCTCAGATTGTGGGCCCGCTGCTGTGCCAAGCTGGCGCTTCTACCAGATCACTCTCAGTTGCTTCGACGTGTCGTATGGCCAAGGGGTCGGGTCAAATCTTCCTCCATCAGTTCTTATATATGCTTCGTCAGCATTTATATTGTTGATGTTGCTTCAAATGTCTTCCTTAGTGCTCAGTTTGGAAGGAGTACAAATACAAATATGTATAGCGTAAATACATATAAAATACAATGTTTTTCACACCACATATATTGTATTTGTACTTTTTCCAAAATGAGCATAGAGATTTTTTATCTCCTCCTTTGCATTTTAAAAAAGTGTTAGGTTTCTTGTTTTTCTATCCCTACTACTAAGCGTGCATCTGCATTCTATATGACAATTTTTTATGATGATGATGATGGCAAATAATATATTTCCAAAAATTTTTACAATTTTTTTTATATTTCTATATCTATAAAAAAATTCTCTTATTTGTCATACTTATTTTTATTTAATATGATGAATATACAATATTAGAGATGTAGCCAATTTTTTCTACATTTTTTGTATTTGTATATTCTTGTCTATTTATGTCTCTTTTTAAATTTTCATTATTATTTAATTATCACATCAAAGAGTTGACACATTTGACCCAACATGTTGAATTGCCGATTTACCACTAAATAAAAAAAACAAATATATTTTTGGGATGGTTTAAATTTGTATTTCATTTCCAACATCAATAAAAATAATTATTCATTGTCCTAAATATAAGACTTAAAGAGAGAAAATTAAATGAAGATAAATGAAGTAGTTCAAATTATATTTTGTGCTCTCAAAATTAGAGAAATACAAAATTCAAAAATGGGGGTATTCTAGCTAAAAATAGGATTCAACTAATGTGTGTTAATGGGGTTAATATCTTAAATATAAAACTTAATGAGATAGATTTGAATGACAAGAAAAGTGGTTGTTCAAGTTATATTCTTGTCCTTACAATTAGATAGTGACCAAATTCAAAAATTGAGGTATTTTAATCAAATAAAAATTCAACACTCTCATTCGCACTTTTAATAGTAATATAGATTTTCGCTCATAATAGAGTTGGACAAAAGCGTCCAACATGATCGCATTGGCTCCCTACAAAGCATGAACCATGTCTGATCAACAACACATCCCAATTATATGCATTTAGGAACATCTCTCCATGACAAGAATGTATAGGAGATGTTTCGAATGCACGATGAGATGTGATGTGGGGAACGTGTAGGTAACCAATCCAGATTTGCATCCAACATCTCTTGATTTTATATCTAAATCTTGAATTTCAATATCTAAATCTTTAAACCCTAAAATCAAAAGTGGAAAATACATTTGAGGGTGTTTTTTTTTTTTTGGATTTTGAGAGGGGGGAGGTTGGTCAATGGGATTTTGATTCCCATCGACCAAGAAACCCATGTTCATTTTTTAGATTTATGTGGGGACCAGGGAAAGTTCATTTTCCTGGGTATTAGGGGTGAGCAAAAAGGAAAAAAAAAAACGAAAACCAAACTGAAAAATCAGTTAACTGAATCGGCCGGTTCGGTTTTGGTTAACCTTTTAAAAAAACCGACGGTTAACCAAACTGACCGATATATATACACTAATATAATATATATTACATTTATTTTTATACTTTTTAAAATCGAATACCCCTTTTCTTCTCTTCGATTGTCATGCTAATAAGTAGATTCCAATCTGATGATTAAAATTTCTTCCTCACGTGACAGCATCCGTCCCTTCGTCATTGACTCTTTGCCCAAAAATTGTTACTTTACAAAAGCCTCCCACTTCTGACTTCTACATCTCTAACTCTTTGAGGTTGTTTCAATGACTGTACTTCTCAGCTCCCAAAGAAAATGCAGAGCAGTGCAATTGCTCTCTCTCCTTCCACTCCATTTCTCAAAGCCATAAAACCTATTAATCAAAACCCTACCACTAGATTCACTCCTATTGTGCTCTCTTCTTCATCTCCAAGTTAACTCGATCTCACCTCTGGCCATCGAACTTCTTCCTGCTCTAGATTTTCGCAATTCTGTTCTTTGAGAACACGAAATCCAACAGTATGATCCAGTTTACTTCTCGGAACTCTATTCAGCCTATGGTACCTTTCAAATGTCTACTTCAGCATCTACAACAAGCAAGTGCATATTTCTCTCAATCCATGTCTTTCTTTTTCCTTTTTGTTGCTGTAAATGTTAGTTCCACGTTGTTTCTTTCCATCTGAATGTTAAAAATATATTTAACATTAGGTTTTTCGATTTGTTTTAGTTCATTCTTTTATCTATTTCGATTTTTGTACCATATGGCAGTTTTCTTTCTATTTTAATTCACTACGTATCTCATCCAATGTTTTTTTATTTCTTCCTTTTTCATTTTCTTCTGTCGTATCTTACAAATGTCAGCACTGCTCTGTGCGCCTCACACTAGCTCGACCAAACCCTAGTTGGGTTAGATCAACTAGTATAACAAGAAGGTTTTTTTCCCTTTTTTTATTTTGAGTGCATAAAAAAACCAAAAAAACGAACCGCGGTTAATCGGTTGCATCGGTTTGGATATTAAAAAACTGACCAGATCAGTTCAATTCAAAAAACCCATAACCGAACCATGAGCACCCCTACTAGGTATTACTTATCTGGGTAAGTGATACCCTTCTCCTTGGTGGTTAAATTAATTTTCTTATGTAGGGGAAAGTTGCCCCTTTTAATAATGGCACTTTTATGGGTAAAATGATTATTACCTTATTTACATAGGAAATAAAAGAACATGGGTTAATGCAGTTACCCGAGTAAGTTTATTTACCCAAGTGACTTACCAAAAAGTGAACGCCTTCACTGGACACATGTCCTCCGACCGGGTAGGAGCCAATATTTCTTCCCTAGATTTTAGTGGCTTCACTTTGTGTGGTGACATGACAATGCCTGGGTAGATGGCAAAGTGGCAGGTAGAGGTTTAAATCGGGCTATGCCACCTACGGCCTAGCATGATTTTGAGCCAGTCCTAACGATTTGTATGGGTTGTGTCAGGCTTGGAGTTTTAGGTCCGTGGGTAGGGCTAGCACGGCCCGCACTGTCGTGCCGTGCTGCCCATGGCACGACCTATATATATTTATACATATAATATATTAATAAAATAAATATTTTTTTCAATTTTATTTAGTTATTGTATATATATGCAATTGTATACATCAGAATTCATATAAAATTAAAATTTTAAGTTTTTTTCAAGTTTTTAAATAAATAGCTTCGGCCTGGTCCCCGGCTTGGAACGGGTCCACATGGGCTCGGGCTATGGGTTGTGTCGGGCCGGCCCCCCAAAATATCCCAAGGGTGGGATGGACGACCCGCAGGCTGCACACGGGTTGTTCCATACTAGCCAAGCATGGCCCGTTTTAAACCTCTAATGGCGGGTTTAGGGAGGGTTTTGTAAACTCTAGACTCTACCAACCTTCCTAGACCTCCCAACCCATACTCTCCCCAAAACTCGTAGCAAGTTGGATTTTCAAAATTCAAACTTTCTCCGCATATAAAAATACAAAACCCTCATTGACCTTGTCCTCCTCACATTTGAGAGTGGGTAGGTTGGGTATATAACCCACATAGGAATGGCAACAGGGCGAGGCACCCCCTCCGATCCCCACCCCGAAGTCACGATACCTTGCCCCGTACCCGCCCCATCCCTGGTGGCGGGGCAGGTTTGGAGCGAGGCATGCATTCCCCATCAGGGACATGGAATTCCCGAATTTTCTCTGCTCCAAGACAATTACTTAAAAATTATCTATTTTATGGACAATTTATACATAGGATATAGGAATTTGGGGGTATTTTAGAATTGAATTATAATACTTTAGGGCTAATTCAAAAATAAAATTATGGGATCCTAGGATTTTAAAAATTTAGGGAAAACTTAGAGATGTTTTAAATATCAATATTAAACCTGGAGATATTTTACTAATTTACCTTTGGATTCGGGGCGAGTTCGGGGAATTATATACAAAACCCATCCCTGCCCTGTACCCGGTTCGAGGAAAAATTATTTTTCCCGTTCCCGCCCTGTCCTTGTTTAGGGTCGGGGAAAACCCACCCGTTTGGGGGTAGTGTGGGACAAGGCCCCGGTTTTACGGGGGAAATTGCCATCCCTAAACCCACATCTATTTTATTGTTATTTTCTATTATATATAAACAATAAACAAGTAAAATAATATCAACAATCATCACAATTTCTAATTCTTTGATTAAAACATATAAAATTACCTAAACTATTAATTATCTTTTAAATAAAATTTAAAATATTGTTAAATTCAACACTTAATTACATAATTTAAAATACTTATAAAAAAAATACATAAATTCACATGCTTTTTCGACAATATATATTTACCTATCCCTGGAGACATTGTAAAATCTCAAAACCTATACCCGGTCCAAAATCTATTTTTCAAATAGTAGGAAAATTGTCATCGCTATGCCTACAACAGAACCTATGGCTGTTGCACTCACGATGTTATTGAAGAGCTGGTCTACAGGTTCTCTGGTGTCTATAGGTTTTATCCTTTTTTTTTTTCCGTTGGTCTAACTGTATGATTCGTCTGATTTACACCATATTAGTACAGAGAAAAAGAAGATTATTTTACTAGTAATAATTTAATTGTAGAAACTAATTAAAGCTTTTTTTCCTTAAGTCTTAACGTTACCAATCTACCAGCAACAATTAAGCAATGTTTAGATATATCACAGCTTCATGCCACCTATGTTCGAAATGTAATTTCAATTTTGTGATATAATTATTCATTTAAGCTCTATTAATTTGCAATACAATTTCATTTGCTCCAGTACATATGCCTCTTGAGCCTATTTGATATGAATGACACTTTGCTTTTTTTTTTTATTTAGCTCTAACCACGGTCTGATAATGTAACGTGATTGGTCAAATATATAATATCTCAGTCAACCAAATGGTGTTAATTGTTAAAGCAATGAACGAACCCAATAAACCAAAAAAGTTTGAGTTTCGCAGCAGCAACTAGCAATTAGCAAGGACATTCTTTCTTCCACGACTATGATGAATTTGTGGGCTTTATTTTGTTGGCTTTGATTGCGGTTGTGTTGTGGTGGATCCTGATTCTTTGAGAAGCAAGGATCTGCGCAGAAGATGCGCTTACGGTATTGAAACCCGTGGATTAACCACTTTTCGAGAAGGGTCGAAAACCGTTCTTATTTTTCAAAACCGATTCAACGCGGCAGGACTCACTTGAAGTGTAGCTTATCACCACATGATTGGAACAATAAGCGGGCCCACAGAGTTACTCGTTCCATTTCCATTACTTTCGGAGGCCGCCCACCGTCACGGTGATACCCATCTTTACTGTAAACCGCCCCAAAACCCGCGACCTTAAGACCACCGGATCTTTAGAGTCTGAGGGACAAGTGGTTCAGGGCTCCTGTCTCCAGCGGTGTTTTATCTCCAACCTATTAACAAAAAAACGAAAAAGGCGTCCCGATACAATGTTTGCTTTTCTGCTCATAGAAAATGGAAAATCTCCAACCCATTAACCAAAATCCCATGTTTCCATGAAGCAGAAAATTTTACCAATAAAAAAACGTTAATCAATAATAAAGTACGAAAAGTATCTGTATCTGACCGCCGAAGAAAATATCTCAGGCTTCTTTCAAATATCTTAGACCTTCTCACAAGGCTACTGTACCCGCCACAAGCTCACCGATTGGAATCTGAATTTCCCCACCACCGGGCCATCAATGATGAAATAAATCAAACGTACATCAATAGCCTTGTCTCATCGTCTGGACTCTGGATCCATAGTAGAGTCCATATTCACAAGGGTTGGACTCTGGACCCACCGTGGAATCCATATTCACAAGGGCCCGGGAGAATTAATGATCAGCCCAGCTCAGAACTTTTTAACCGTACAGGAGATGAATTCTGACCGTGAATAAATGTTAAATCTACGAACAGGATACAGTTTATGGGAGAGCTATTAAGCTGTAATTTTAGAATTTAATTCTGAAACGACCTGACAGACATACCACTATGCATTGGATATGCTCCTCACACAGGATTGCCTCAAAACAACTTCACAGGCTCATCTCACCGTGCATTAGAAACATCTTCCGTACGAGAGGCGAGTGATAAACGTGGCCTTCGATTACTAAAAACACGTGGTTTTCTTGCATACGTGGTAAATCACGGAAGCAGCAAAGGACTGGTGTGACATTCGTCAAATGAGTTAGACCCCACCGCCTTCAAACCTTCTTTCGACTCTGTTTTTCTTCTGGATGCTGATGGGGCAGCCTGCCAGCCTCCATCGAGTGGAGAGTTGAGACTTGAGTCTCTCTCTGAAACAAACCGCCCCTGGTTTCACGAACCGCTTCAAAGTTTATAGGTTCATACATGATACAACCTATAAATAAACCTCCTCGTTCACTCGCTAATCAGTCTTCAGTGACAGACTTCACCTACACATCCTCGATCTCTAGCAAAATCTCTCCCTCTTTCACCCTCAAAAAAACCTTCTCCACAACCCTACAAGTGTACGATAAATAAATCCGAGTCCTTTGTACTTTGTCTGTGTTGGTTCCATGGACACTAAGATCGGAAACATCGACGCTGGCAAGCCGGCCTGTAACGACGTAGGCTCCATCCCTCAGAACGGCGCGGTCTCGGTTGTCCAAAACTCGGCCACCCCTGCCGTGGTTTCTTCTTCCGATGCAACACTTGGCCGTCATCTCGCTCGTAGACTCGCCCAGATCGGTGTCACCGATGTATTCTCTGTCCCCGGCGACTTCAACCTTACCCTTCTCGACCATCTCATCGCCGAGCCTGCTCTCAAAGTCATAGGTTGTTGCAACGAGCTCAATGCTGGATACGCTGCAGACGGTTACGCCAGGTCCCGCGGCGTCGGGGCTTGTGTTGTTACCTTCTCGGTTGGTGGCCTTAGCGTTCTTAATGCCATAGCCGGTGCCTGCAGTGAGAACCTCCCCATTATTTGCATAGTTGGTGGCCCCAATTCCAATGACTATGGCACCAACAGGATTCTTCACCACACCATCGGATTGCCCGATTTTAGTCAAGAACTTCGATGCTTCCAGACTATTACCTGCTACCAGGTATACTTATTTCTCCTCATTCCGATTGGTTTATTAGTTTATTAAATTTCTGAAATCTTTAAATTGGTTTTTAGTAAAATTAGTCATTATGGTGTGTGTTTGCTGCATCTAGGCGGTGGTGAATAACCTGGAAGATGCTCATGAGTTGATTGATACGGCGATTTCAACGGCTTTGAAAGAAAGCAAGCCGGTCTATATTAGTGTGAGCTGTAATTTGGCGGGAATGCCTCATCCTACATTTAGCGGGGTGCCTGTCCCATTCTCCCTGTCACCCAAGTATTTTGATGATCTTTTAATTTTTTTTTTTTATGTTCTCTCTTCGTGATCTCTACATTGATAGAAGAGGAATCTGATATATCTTTCTCTTGGTTTTGTTTTGATTCAGGTTAAGTAATCAAATGGGTCTAGAAGCAGCGGTGGAGGCCGCGGTGGAGTTCCTGGACAAGGCAGTGAAGCCCGTCTTGGTGGGTGGGCCGAAACTCCGGGTGTCTAAGGCTTCTAAGGCCTTTGTCGAGCTTGCCGATGCCTCTGGTTATGCCGTTGCGGTGATGCCATCGGCCAAGGGGTTGGTGCCAGAGCACCATCCTCATTTTATTGGTACTTATTGGGGTGCCGTGAGCACTGCTTTCTGTGCAGAGATCGTTGAATCCGCTGATGCTTACATATTTGCGGGACCCATTTTCAACGACTATAGCTCAGTCGGATACTCTCTACTCCTCAAGAAGGAGAAAGCGATCATTGTTCAGCCTGACCGGGTTGTTATTGCCAATGGGCCTGCTTTTGGGTGTATTCTGATGAAAGACTTCCTCCGGGGACTAGCAAAGAGGATTAAACGCAACACAACAGCATACGAGAACTATTACCGAATCTTTGTGCCGGATGGACAACCCCCCCAAAGTAAGCCCAAGGAGCCCCTGAGGGTTAACGTCATGTTCAAGCACATACAGGCGATGGTATCAAGCCACACTGCCGTTATTGCCGATACAGGAGACTCCTGGTTCAACTGCCTGAAGCTAAAGTTGCCAGAGGGTTGCGGGTAAGCAAGAGAAAAGGCAAGCTTTGGTTTTGTGTGCCCCTCTGGCCTATGCATTTGATAAGCATCTCTAACAATAATAAGATATTGCAGGTATGAGTTCCAGATGCAATATGGATCAATTGGATGGTCGGTAGGATCAACTCTTGGTTATGCCCAGGCTGTGCCCAACAAGCGAGTACTTGCTTTTATTGGTGATGGAAGCTTCCAGGTAACTCATAGTCTCTGTTCACAATTTTACTGTTAAAGAAGTAATTCATAAACCCAATACAGAACTCATATTTGAAGGATTTTGATGGGCAGATGACAGCACAAGAGGTGTCGACAATGTTGCGTTGTAATCAGAAAAGCATCATCTTCCTTATTAACAACGGGGGATACACCATCGAGGTGGAGATCCACGATGGTCCTTACAATGTTATCAAGAACTGGGACTACACTGGATTCGTTGATGCAATCGACAATGGAGAAGGAAAGTGCTGGACAACCAAGGTAGGATCGGAAACATTGGGAAGGAAATTGTTTTAATTTTGGTTAAAACAGGGGAAATTGGTTGTGAGTTTTGAGACGACCCTGTATAATGTAATTAAATGTGGTGATGCAGGTCCGATGTGAAGAGGAGCTCGTAGAAGCGATTAAGTTGGCAACGGGAGATAAGAAGGATTGCTTGTGCTTCATAGAGGTAATCGTTCACAAAGATGACACAAGCAAAGAGCTGCTCGAATGGGGATCAAGGGTCTCTGCTGCCAATAGCCGTCCACCCAACCCTCAGTAAAAGCCGTCGATCTAGCCGGCTGCTTTAGATGGAAATGATTGGGAATATTTAATTCGGTTTTGGTATATGATTAATTGATTATATGTTGTAGTTTTTAGTCTTCCCTGTTCTCCTTTCAACTGTTGGTATAATGAGCGAGGTTGTACTAATATAGTTACATTCATGAAAATGAGGCTCCATTCCATTTCTCTATTCTCTCCTTTCAATTATTGGTCTAATGAGCAAAACGAAGTTTCATTTTGTGATTGAGGCTCTCTGTTCCTTGCCCATTTTAAATTGGGATGAAGTTTGTGAGCTTCAATTTTCGGTTTAGTCTCATGCTTAGAGAAGTTTTCGTTCTTGCCCTGTCTCAGTTGCCCTCTCAACGAAGTTTCATTTTGTGATTGAGGCTCTCTGTTCCTTGCCTGTTTTAAATTGGGATGAAGTTTGTGAGCTTCAATTTTCGGTTTAGTCTCATGCTTAGAGAAGTTTTCGTTCTTGCCGTCTCAGTTGCCCTCTCGCTGAATACGTTGCCCGGGATGTGGTCTAGTCTCTATGAAGTTCATAGTTGGAAAAATACAGACCCATGCCAGATTAATGGAATACTCTACAGTATGAATTGTTTTCTTCCCTGTGAACGTAAGGAAATTCGATATTTTTTTTATTGTACAATGTTCTTTCCTTCTTTTAAACCAGGCATTTCCTTTTAAAATTCTAAATTCTAGTTTCAAAAATTCAAAGATCATACAGGTGGATATTCTGACTGAGCCTGCTTAGTAGATCCAAATTTGTTTGTTTTAAGTCTTATTTGTCAGATTTGTATTGGATTTGAATGGACTTACGATAGCATTGGTAAATTAAACTAAAAATAATTAAAATATTAATAAAGTGAATTAAAAATGAGTTTGTTACTTTATGAATTTGGATCATTTCAATTTCAACTGGTTGGTGGAATCAGAATGGGTCATTCTATAACTATTTGAATGGACGAAATTGGAATTCCCTTCATCTCCCTTCCCTGGGAATGAAATTCTTGTTGATTTTAATTTTCATTTTAATCTATTATTGTTGGATTTAATTCTCATTTTAATTCTTGTCTGTTCCAATTTCCAAAGGATTTTAATTTTGGAATTCAATTTTGGTTACAACCACGAATCCAACGGGCACTCGGTAGTTGTAAACTGGTAATAAGCTAGCGCATAGCCCATGGGTTTGCTCAATATGCTATTCGGCATAATAACATGCTCCTGACCTGGGTCAAAGATGGTGAATGAAATTTTGCCTAAAAAAGAGAAAAATTCAGGTACGTAACACTTGACAAAGAGATTATTGTTATAGGTTCAGTAAATAAATGCTGATATCCGGAGGAAACAGAAGCTCGGGCTCATGCAGTCATGCTGTCTGTTCTAGAGGGCTTGTTTTTAGCAATGGACTTCATATTGCCCTGAAAGACATAATTGAAGTGATCTCCTCACATTAATTTACAACCTCCTCCTTGGATTGTTCATTCTAAGATCCTCTTTGAATTCTCCTCTTCTGCGTTGCTTTCCATGTCAACTACTGGTAATAAATTGGCCCACGGGCTTGGCCCAATAAGCTATTTGGCATAATCTCGCCTGGTCTATGGTCAAATGCTCATCACAAGTCTTGTTGGTGTTGGTGAATGGAATTTTTCCCAATGGCTTAAAATATTTAAATAAAAAATCAGATACGTAACACTTATAAGAGGGTCTAATCAAATTATATTCGGTGTGTACGTCTGCGTGTGTACAACATACTCACTCACTCGTATGGTCATTAGTCAATCGAAAATATAAACATGTTCTTTTTAAAAGTTGTTTTTGTTGTTTTTCTGAATCAAAATAAACTAATACATCTATAGTAGGAGTAAACTGACGTATGAACATTTTATAAGAACATCTTTATTCTGATGTAAGACTTTGTAAAAAAACAAGAAAAAGTAAAACTTTTATGCTGAGGAAGACCTCTATAGTAGGAGTAAACTGACGTATGAACAGCACCGAATTTCAGGGTAGAGTCAGGTTGACTGAATTGAGCTGAAATTCAACACCAAATGGATATTGGCAACATTCTGATTCTATAGACGAAAATAGATAAGGGTGTGATATTTACCCAGTTGTGAAGAAATTAAAGAAATAGTAAGCAAAAAGCGCGCATGGTTTTTCCAAGTCTAACAAACGCTTATGGTTATGGTATTCAAATCGGTGGACTGCACCTCCCTGTCTAAGTGAACAGACCAGTGTTCCTACACATGGCCCACGTTACATTAAGATCCCATCTGGGGAACATTCGTGTTCATAAGTAATTGGTTACGTAGCTCGTTTTACACGAATGTCTTCACCGTCATTAGGACTAATGATATATTAATCATACGTAATTGGTTACTTAGCTCGTTTTACACGAATTTCTTCACAGACCGTCATTAGGGCTAATGATATATTAATCTAGATTTCAGAATATTCGAATCCTGGATCCCATGCTACTACCAACTTGTTGCTAAGGTTTCCCGCTGGTAGTAGCGGAGACATAAAAAAAAATATTAATACAACTCTAAATGTCATGCTTACGCTTCACGCGTCTATTTTAGTTCACTAATGGGGGTTTACTCTACTCTCACAACAAAGTAATATCATACAAATACCCCCTGTACAATGAGTCCTTGACAAAGATCCCCTTTATTATGATCGTGAGACAAAGACCCTTCCGTTAGACTTCCGTTGAAGTTCGTTGTTGTAATATTTTTAATCCAACTATTCGAAAAAAAAAATACTGTTTATTTTCCCTGACCTTAATATACGAACAGCAGCGCTAATCTCCTTTATCTCCGATTCTTTTATAATTTACCCAAAAAACAGAAAAATATAGTAGAGAGAGAAACAAAAGAGAGAAGAAGATAGAATAGAAAGCGAAAAAAAAAGAAATCGCAGAAATAGGAATACATCCGATGCAGAATAATCCACATCCTGCCTGTGAATTTGACATCAATTCACCTCCCCTTATAATTCACATATTTGACATCAATTCACCTTCCCTATAATCCACATCTGCCTGTGAATTTGATATCAATTCACCGTCGGGATGCATATCTGCGCTGATTTGTCATTCACCCCAAAGAAATTCCTGATAACTCGAGTAGACTCAGAAACTCTTCCTCTTTTTTCCTTCTTATTTTCTCTGCAGGGGTTGAGAAATATATATACAAATATCTCCTAATTCTACATAAATTCTGGTTCTACCTCTCCTAGTTACATACAACTTAGGATGAGATTTATCCTTGAATTTAAGGGATATCTCTTAGTTTTATAGCTCACGCCAATATTCCCCCTCACGTTGGTGCGTACAGATCTTGGATGCCCAACTTGTCGAGTTGTAGAAGTTTTTACTGGATACAGCCTTTGTAAGTATATCTTCTAGCTGGTCTTCAGATTTGACAAAAGGAAATCGAATGGTTTTGTCTTCGACATTTTGCTTGATGAAATGCCGGTCCACCTCCACATGCTTTGTTCGATCATGTTGGATGGGATTCTGAGAGATGCCAATGGTAGCTTTGTTGTCGCAGAATAGGTTCATTGCAGAGGTTGGGGGACAACCAATTTCAGTCATTAGTCTTCTCAGCCAGAGTAGCTCACACAACCCTTTAGTCATTCCCCGGAACTCAGCTTCAGCACTTGATAGGGCCACGACCTTTTGTTTCTTACTCCTCCATGTGACCAGATTTCCTCCGATGAATGTAAAGTACCCCGAGGTGGATTTTCTATCTGAGACATTTCCCGCCCAGTCTGCACCTGTGTATCCTTCTATCTTTAGATGATCATTCTTTGAGAACACGAGTCCTTTTCCGGGTGAGGGCTTCAAGTATCGAAGAATCTGTATTACAACATTCATGTGGCCTTCGCTTGGGCAGTGCATGAACTGACTCACTATGCTGACGGCGTAGGCGATGTCTGGGCGGGTATGGGAAAGGTAAATGAGTTTTCCCACCAGTCTTTGGTATCTCTCCTTATTGGTAGGTACTTGGTTTGGGTATTCTCCAAATCTATGGTTCTGAACAATAGGTGTGTCTGCCGGTTTGCACTCCAACTGTTTCACTTCGGAGAGTAAGTCCAAGGTGTACTTCCATTGGGACAGAAATATGCATTCCTTTGATCTAGCAGCTTCAATCCCTAGAAAGTACTTTAGCCCACCTAAGTTATTCATCTTGAACTCGGATGTCAATTGCTTCTGCAGTGTTGCTATTTCTCCCGAATCATTCCCTGTGATAATCATGTCATCCACGTATATTATTAGGGCTGTCACCTTTCCTCGTTGGTGCTTTAAGAATAGTGTATGATTTGAATTGCTTTGCTAGAAGCCATATTTTCTCTTCGCAAGACTGAACCTCCCAAACCATGCCCGTGGAGATTGCTTTAGTCCATATAGTGCTCGTTGTAGCTTACACACAACTTGGTTCTTGGAGTTCGTTGTATAACCGGGTGGGATGTCCATGTATACATCTTCAAGATCACCATGGAGGAAGGCGTTTTTCACATCGAACTAGTGTCGTGGCCAATCATGATTTGTGGCAAGAGATAATAAGACTCTGATCGTATTCAGCTTGGCCATTGGGGAGAAAGTCTCTTGATAATCTACGCCTTGTGTCTAGGTATATCCTTTTGCGACCAGCCTTGCTTTGTATCTCTCGACTGCCCCGTCTGCCTTGTATTTGATGGAAAATACCCATTTACACCCTACTAGTCTTTTCCCTTCAGGTAAGGTGACTAGGGTCCATGTCTTGTTCTTCAGTAGTGCCTCCATCTCTTCTTGTATGGCCCGAGTCCATTTTGGGTTTGTCAAAGCTTCTTGGACACTAGTGGGAATATGATTAGAGGACAATTCTTGCACAAACGATTTTAGAGGTTTGGTGAGTCTCTTCGTTGATACATAGTTGGCAATTCGATACTTTGTCCTCCTATCCTCAATATCTGGAGAATATCTGTTTGGCGGTTTGCCACGATTATGCCTGAAAGGTAAGGTGTAGCCAGCCGAAGTATCGTTAGAGCTTGAAGGAGTGGTAGGGGAGGTTACCTCAGGGATGCTTTCACGTGCTTCCGGGATATCCTTAGGAGGTGGGCTTTCCGGTACTGGTGAGGTTGGGCTCTCTACTTTTTCTGCTGGTAAAAGCGATGCCGATGTTGAGGTCTCTGTAGATACTTCTTGTGTAGTCTCTGTAGGTGCTTTACCAGTTGCTTCATTTACCACCATTTCTGTTGAAGCACTCGTATTCGGCCAGTCAGGTAAAGACTAGTTCTGTTCTTCACTCTGACTCTCCCCCTGAAGGGAAGAATTGGTTGTAGAACGAGAGTATAAGGTTTCAGATTCCAGGAAGGTGACATCCATGGTAACATAGGTACGGTGGGTGACTGGGTCATAACATCGGTCCCCTTTCTAGTGTAGCGCATACCCCAAGAATATACATCGAGCTGCCCGTGGATCCAGTTTTGTACGTTGATTTGGATGTAGATGCACGAACGCCACACAGCCAAAAACTCGAGGTGGAATCATCAAAACAAAGGGCAATGAGACGTGAGATGAAAGAGCTTGTAAAGGTGTTTTAAACTGTAAGACCCGTGAGGGCATTTGGTTAAGGAGGTACATGGCGGTAGTAACAGCATCAGCCCAATGTCGGTTAGGTACATGTGCTCCAAGTAGCAAGGCACGGGCAGTTTCGAGTATGTGCCGGTTCTTCCTTTCTGCAATGCCATTCTGCTGTGGAGTTTGGGGGCAAGAAGTCTCATGAAGTAATCCATGGACCCGAAAATAATCTTGGAATCGTTGATTCATGTATTCCCCACCGTTATTAGACCGGAGTACCTGAATCTGTGCTTTGAACTGAGTCTTCACCATTATATGGAAGGATTCAAAGACAGTAAGCACTTCATCTTTATGTTTCAGCAGATATAACCATGCCATGCGAGTGCAATCATCAACAAAGATTACAAACCATCGGAATCCAGAGACCGTAGTCACCGGGGATGGCCCCCACACATCCGAGTGAATCAAAGCAAATGGAACTTGATTTTTATTCATACTTAAGGGATAGATTGTTCTATGACTCTTAGCTAGGATGCAAGTGTTACATTGAAAAACATGCAGTTGTATATCTAAAAATAACTTTGAAAATAAATGTCTCATATAACTAAATGATGGATGTCCTAACCGGCGATGCCAAATCCAAATTTGTTGTTCCTTGGTGTTACCCTGATGATGTGTATGATGCGCTTGACCTGTGCTAAGATCATCCATGTAGTAGAGCCCCCCTCGCCTAGTACCACGCCCAATTATCTCCTTGGTGAGAATATCTTGAAGAAGACAGAAAGTGGGATAAATGAGCACAACACAATTCAGATAAGAGGAGATTTGACTAATAGATAGTAATTTGTGGGAGAGCGAGGGAACAAGCAAGGTGTTTTTCAAGGATATAGCAGGTGACAAGGTCACAATGCCTGCTCCTGTGACTTGAGAGATTGCCCCATTGGCATTGGCAATTGTAGTCCATCTTGGTGGTGAAGTCTTTGAAAAGTCATTAGCATCATAGGTCATGTGGTCAGTGGCTCCTAAGTCAACTATCCATCCCTTGTTGTCAATGGTCTTGCTGGGAAGATTGTTACCTGAATCCGAGAGGTGAACTTCTCCCTGTGGTGAGAATGAGAGTTGAGATTCTGTTGTAGTTGTTGCAGCCTTACCACTAGTTTCAGCCTTGTCTTGGCGTTTCCGAGCTTGGAGTTCATGCCACCAGTCGGGATAGCCATGTAGCTTGAAGCAGTTCTCCCGGGTATGCTTTGAGTTGCCAAAATGAGAGCGTTTAGTACTACTAGAATATGCTCGAGATTTAGAGGACGTACCAGATTTTTCGATGCTTGCAGGCAGAGAGCTCGTTGAAGAGGGCGTAGGTTGCCCAGTCTTAACACCTTTAGAGGCCAAAACTGCTCCTGAAGTTTCAATATGGTTGACAGTTGTCATGACCCTCTGTCGGATAGCTTCTCTTCGAACATGTGCGTAAGCCTGTTCAATAGTGGGAAACGAATTCATTTGGAGTACATCTGCCAGAATTTTGTCTAGTCTGTCATCAAGGCCATCTAGGAAGACATACACTCTCTCCTCTTAAGGAGAATATTGTACTGTTGAATATCCACCGCACACTACATCAGATTCGGACGGCGAAAATCAATTTCTCTCCACAATCCTTGGAGATCATTATAGTATTTTTCAAGAGACCCTCCAAACTGGCGCAAGCAGGTCACACGGCACCGAAGATCGTATACTTACGCGGTATCACTGCCATCAGAGTACGTGGTAGCCACAGAATCTCACACCATCTTTGCTGTAGGGAATCAAATAAAGTTACCGATCAAGGATACGTCCATGGAGTTAATTAGCCAACCTTTGACAATAGCGTTGTCGATGCGCCACCTTCGAAAGGTTGGGTTAGTTTGTGGAGGTTGAGGTAGTTCCCCATTAATTTATCCCAGTTTGTCTTTGCCAGATATATACATCTCAACAACTTGGGACCAAAGGGCATAGTTGGTGCCGTCCAACTTGATACCGATCTGAGCGGCGGAGGTTTCTACAATTGAGATCGGTCTGTGCAGAAGTTCAGTCATTCTGGTGGTCAATTCAGTGAGGGTAGGATTAGGCCGTTGTTCTCCAAACGGATTTGAGGTTTCCGAATCAGACATGATTATCAGCAGGTTGTAGCGGTAGTAGCACCTGCCGGTCTTGCAACGACAGTAATAGTAGCCAACCTCCTGGGGTTCGCGATAGTTTTGGATAGATCCACTGCTGGGGTTGAAATCGGGAGGCGTCGGGACAAACGTCTACAGAGGAAGGCTCAACCATATAATAGTTGCCATCAAGCTGCAGGATTCTCTCTGTCGACAGTCACAAGAAGAGTTCCGAACTAAGATGGAGCTACTGTGCAAAGTCCGGCACCCCCATCTGATTAGCATGACCGGAGCCTACGCCGAGCGGAGATGGCAGCGGTCCCCTCCCGATGACCAAGATTTCGCGGCGACCAAGATTTGCGGTGGTGATAGCAGCGGTCACCTCCCGATGACCAGGATTTCGCGGCGACCAGGATTTGTGTCGGTGATAGCAACGGTCCCCTCCTGGCAACCAAATTTTTGCAGCGATCAGAATCTGAGGCGGTGATAGCAATGGTCACCTCCCGACGACCAAGTTTTCGCAGCGATCAGAATCTGCAGCGGGGATAGCAGCGGTCACCTCCGATGACCAAGATTTCATAGCGACAAGGATTTGCAGCGGTAATAGCAGTGGGTGGAGCCTCGTACCGGCGACCAAGATTTCACAGCGATCATATCGTCAAGTTTATCACAGATCGGTATGCTCTGATACCATGATAACTCGAGTAGACTTAGAAACTCTTCCTCTTTTTTCCTTCTTATTTATTCTATAGGGTTAAAAATATATATACAAATATCTCCTAATTCTACATAAATTCTTGTTGTACCTCTCCTAATTACATACAAGTTAGGATGAAATTTATCCTGAATTTAAGGGATATCCCATATATTTACAGCTCACGCAAATAATTCCAACAAAGCAGAGGGGTCGCATCAGTTGAAGGTTTTTCAGGGGTTTTGTATTTGCTTTTTGACACTATGTGAGATTAAGCTTTCGTCAATTCGTTGTAAGTTTGTAAACCGAAGCTCACAGAGAAACGCTGACCCAAGTTTTATCGGCAGCTCTTCTGTGATGATATCTCAGCTTACCAGAGGTTGGTTGTAACATGAACAAAGCTACAACTTGTTGGGTGCGCATTGTACACCTTCTGCTCTGAATCTAGAACTCCCCCAGCCCAACTGTCTCTCCACCTGCGATCGTTATCCCGACCAAACCGTCACTGGCTTCTGCCCTCATGTTTATGCGAATCTTGCTTGTTTGGATCCAGCAACCTGCCAGAAGAGCAGCCCCTCCTCCTCCACTTCCACAACCGCCTCCACCTTCAAAGCCATCTTCAATCGCTCCAGCGTTGTTGGAGACACTAGCACCGCCACTACTAACTACAGTAACAGCATTCGGAACAAAGCCTCCTCTTCTTCCTCTTTATTCCCCGAGCTCCGCCGAAGCAAGTCCTCCGGTCCGAGAGGCAGGGTTTCCCCGGCGTGTTCGAGCCGCAGAGGAAATCCTGCGACGTTCGAGTACGGAACACTCTCTGGTCTCTGTTTAGCCTCGACGACGAACATAAGGCTGAGAGAAAAGAGGTCCGGGGTGACGTTGGGGCCGAAATCAGGACCTTAGGGTTTCCCAGGGTTGGAGGTCTCGTTTTCGAGTCCAGAGAAGAGGAGGAAAATGAAGAGGAAATTAAGGTTCTGGAGGATGCTGCCACCGTTTCTAGCAATTTGAACGCTGTCGTTGTTGAAGAGACAGACGAGGAGATCGAGAAGGAGGACGACGAAGAGGAGGAGGAGGAGGTGGTGGTGGTGGTGGTGGTAGTGGAGGAAGAGAAAGCGAAGAAAATGAAGGATCACATAGATATCGATTCGCATGGTAAGAAGCCTCCAGGGAAGGATTTAAAGGAGATTGCAGGCAGTTTTTGCTTGGCCGCCTCGGTTTTTAGCAAGAAATTGCAGAAGTGGAGGAGAAAGCAGAAGATGAAGAAACGCGGGGCGATGGCGACGGTGCCTCGACTACAATGCAGGCCGAAAAGCCGTCGCGTAGGCAGTTCATGGAGACGCAGTTGGAAATTGCAGATTACGGGTGTGGACGGAGATCCTGCGATACTGATCTCAGATTCTCCCTTGATGCTGGTCAGATGTCTTGATGATTCACGATACTCATGGGACGAGTCCAGGGCTTATTGGGATGGTTATCTCATTGGAAGAACGTTTCCACGGCTCCCCCCGATGCTTTCAGTTGTGGAAGATGTTCCTGCTCCGATTAAACGATTTGATAATCACATTCCTTCACATTTCTCTCTTTTCTAAAAAATCTTCTGTTATTCGTGTATCGTGAGGTCGGGGAACAAAAAAAAAGGAAAAAGAAAAAAAAAAAAAAAGAATCCATTAACTAATGTTGATCCCAACTATCTGTCTAAGTTACAAGTAGGGATGAAATGGATACGATCCTAACCTTTAACAAATTTTTGCACACAGTGTGCCTTTCAAACTTGAACTTCCATTTTCACACTTCACAACCAGAGATTTTACCATTACACCACGTAATGGGCCTTTAGTAAATATTTGCCATGACTCCTCTAATCTTTGGGTTAGAACTTCGAAAGCTAAGTACCATTCTTATGAGCATTTTCTAAAGGTTAAGAGTAGGAATGGGCACCCTTGGGGGTAGGAAAGTGTACTAGAAGTTTGAAAAGTGCTGGAGAAAGGTATTTTTTGAAAAGTTAACAAAGGTGCAAATATTTTGGTGCGAGATGATCGCTAATGTTTGGTCCTAGTAGCCCGGATCTTATAAATCAGGACATCAGAAAGCTAATTCTATTTTCTCTCCCTTTATTGTGGAGAAAATTAAAGAGATGGATATTTCTAATAATTTGTGGGAAGAAAAATTACTTTGGGCTTTTAATGATAAATGTCTATTTACTGTGAAATCTGTTTATAAAGTTGCTTATGACAGGGTTACTAAGGTTGATATTGTGAGCTCTCCATCTATGATTCCCCAAAAGGTCTGCAAATTTTATTTGGAAGATTACTGTAGAGCAGAAAATTTTCAATTTTCTTTGGAAATGTTGTTTAAACAGCATTGCTATAAAGAACACATTTATTAGTAAAATCTCTCCATCCCCTACCTGTGAAAGGTTTAACTCATGGTCTGAATCCAATCTCCATACATTGGTTTACTGTGATAAAGTTAGGTGCATTTGATTGGGGTCTGGCATTAGCACTGATTTGAACTCTCAACCATTTTAATCGTTTTGACAGCTGGTTTGTGCACTTGTTAAAAGATCTTTAGTTAAAAAAAAAATCAGATAACATAGCCAATTGTGCAATTTGATTATGGGAGATATGGAAGGATCAAAATACTATCTATTATGAAAAGGTTGATACCAATCCCCTTGCTATCATTTCATCTATTTCAAAGTCTATAGTGGAGAGATCCCAGATCTTGACTCAGATGGAAAAGCTCTGTAAAGGCTGATGGTATCAGTTCATCCTTTTGGATGCTACCTGACAAAGGTTAAAAAATATCGTACAAACCCGAAACAAATCGAATCATCTTCTTCCATTAATTTGGTTAATTTATATTTAATATCAAATCCCACTCATTAATGTCATTTGTTACTTCTATAGTTATGTCTAACTTCTTCTTCATTAATTAGTTAATTAGTCCTATATGTAAGACAATTTTAAATTCAAATTCGAATTTTAACGCCTAATTTCAATTCTTTCATTAATTCGATTAATTAATGATTCTCTCTCTCATTAATTTCTCTTGTAAAAACTTCAAATGCTAACAATAGCAAGACTTAAACCTTGGTTAATTTGGTTAATTTATATTTAATATCAAATCTTACTCATTAATGTCATTTGTTACTTCTATAGTTATGTCTAACTTCTTCTTCATTAATTAGTTAATTAGTCCTATATTTAAGACAATTTTAAATTCAAATTCGAATTTTAACGCCTAATTTCAATTCTTTCATTAATTCGATTAGTTAATGATCATCTCTCATTATTTTCGCTTCATTAGTGTAAAAACTTCAAATGTTAACAATAGCAAGACTTGAACCTTGGTTAGATTTTAACACCCATAACTTCGCCACTAAGACACTCTAATTTGCTTGTTATAATTATATACATCTTTAGTTTTAAGAAAATTTTATCTTTTCTTAGTAGTGCTTATTAATAAGTGCTGAAATTAATTATTAAAATTTATATACTAATAAATATTAAGATAAATTATATTGGTTATTTGAAAATTGATGTGTATATATATATATATATATATATATATATATATATATATATATATATATATATATATATATATATATTCACATTTTAGTTTTTTTTTTGCTTTTTTCAATGATTACTAATTATATCTTGATATGTCATATTTTAAATTAATATTAAAATATGTTTTTTACATTTAAATGACTTATTTACAATAATATAAAACTTGTAATTATTATTACTAATATATTTTTTATAATTTATTTGAATTTTTTATCATATTTATGTGTATTTTGATTTTTCATCCGTATTTATATGTATCTAAAATGCATCCCGATATATTTCTTAAAATTACATTTCCGATACTTTAAATCTTACTACCTGAGAATTAATTTCGTCAAAGCAAATGTGAATGGTGACTGTTAATTCAAATGAGGCTTCTTTTAGTTATGTTTAGTTATGTGTTCAGAGACACTATGGGAGTATGTTTGGTGGCCAAGTTTTGGTCCAGTGCAGGCTTCCTCATCGCTAACTGATGAAGTAAAGGCCTTTTTAGAAGCGGGGAAAAAGAAACAAACCATTTAAATATCCATACGATCAAAGAAACAAACAAAGCATTTAAATATCCTTTTCACCCAAAGGATATGAAGACTCGAGGTTAAAAGGAGAGCCTGTCAGTCCAACTCAACTAGTCTTGTTCAGGATATGAATGTCGAGTAGGAATGACAACGGGGAGATTCAGGGCAGGATCATATTCCCCGTTTCTGACCCAAATCTCTGTCTAGGATAAAAGTCGTCCTTTCATCCCCTATCCTCAACAGGGATAGGTTCCTGTGGGGACGTGAATTCCCGAAATTTTTTAGTTAATAACATTTTTTGAATAATAAATTTATTTAAAATAAATAGCATTTTTAAAATATAAATAATATCATATATATAATAGCATATATTTAATATGGATAAATTGGGATTAAGGCAGGGACCTCAATCCCTATCCCCCATCTCGACTCCGATTGATGAATTCTATTAATCCCCAACCCTACTCTGTCAAAGCAATTCCCATCCCCAATGGAGTAAGATAAGTACACGTCACGAATGGAAAAAATTGTAATCTCCATGTTGGAGAATATCAGAAGGGAAATTTACAAATTGGTGCCTTGTACTTAGGCAGTTGTGATGCTAAAAGGGTGTCAGTTTTAAAGTGCGACAACCAAGTTTCTTAAACTTACAAAAAAAAAAAAAGAAAAAAAAATCAATTCTAAAGTCCAACCATGAGCATTTCATTAGTTGTTTATAGCACATGATGTTATGAGTCGCCTTAAAAGAGACCGAATCAGTAGGTTTTAATTTTTTTCAAAAGAGGTTTTAATTTTTTTTTTCAAGGATAGGATGGAGTATTTTAAGGTACAGGTGTCAAAATATTTTCTACTAGCTTATAAAATTGTGACTACCTGATCCAAACAGGCCTTAAAACATTTTGCATTTCAAAAATCTCCAAACTACCCTTTACATAATTTATGAGATTTCACAAAGGCTATTTTGAATCCTATCAAAGTGACCATTAAAAGTGTAAATAGATTGAATTCGAATTAAATCAAGCAATATCAGAATTTGAATCTAATTAGAAAATTTGACATCCAAATTCAATTCGATATTCAACAGATATCGAAAAATAACATTCAAGTTTGTTTAAATATTCAAATATTCAATTTGATTAAAACTCAAGCAATTAATTATTTTAAGTAATTAATAAATATTTCATATATTATACATAAGAATTAAATAATCAATTAAATTCAAATATTTATCAAATCAAATCAGGTCATATCTAAATTCAGTCGATTAGATATTTAAATTATGTAAGTTTGATTAGATTATATCAAATCTCGAATTCAAAATCGAATTTTCAAATACAAACGACACCCCTAGTGACCTTACATCCAAATTGATCATTAAAAAATTCACTTTCAAGACTACCTAAAAGAAATTTAAAATGAGTAATTTGCTAGTTGTACTGCTCACCATGATGTTGGTTGACAGTGCTGGATTTAAGTATCGATTTTTGAAACCAGGCACTTGGTGGTCCCACTTAGGGGTCATAAATCCTAAATAACTTTCCCTTACCAAATTCCCAAATCCATTACATTAGTTGTCCCATCATCTTACTCTATCGAGTGAAATTTACTTTAACACCCCAAGCTTATCTATCTATCTATATATATTAAAATTAGTCCTGCCAGGTCAGAATAATAGCTCTCCTTTGTGAGAATTTATTTATCGGTTTTTTCATTTTTTTGAATTTTTTATTTTTTTAATTATATATCATTTTTGAAACAACTAATGAGATGCACTTTCCCAATAACCTAATTAATCTCTTCTCCTAAAATTACTCCTAAACTATCCCCCACTATCCCTCACTTTCTCCAAAATTATCTCTAATTCCTATTTATCTTCTAAATTATCTTTAATTCCTATTTATCTCCAAAATTATCTCTAATTCCTATTTATCCTCTAAATTAGCTTTAATTCCTATTTATCTCCAAAATAATCTCTAATTTAGTAGAGATTTTCTCTCCTAAATTATCCTCTCCCCTACTTTTTATCTACATCTATCTAAACAAAATTTGGATTAAAAATTTAAGAATTATTTAAATATTCTAACAAAATTAAAATAACTTTAAAATATTTACTAAAAACACAAAATAATTTTATATTTTTACAAAATGTATCACAAAATTATGTACTAACAATTTAAATTACATTTTCATTGATTATCAATTTAAATGTTTTGTAAATATTTAATAATATGTAATAGCTTAAAATAAATAAAATTCAAATAACAAAATTTTTTATAGATTATTTAAATAACTAAATATTTATCATAACTATATTTCAAATAGTTAAAATAACAAAATTATGTAGTCAATTTAAAAAATTTCTCCAAAGTAGAAAATTTATATAATCATAGTATAGTATAATTATAACATAATAGTTAAATTAATAATAATTTAATATATTACAAATTTAATAATGAAATTATGTAATCATACTATAAATTATGATTTTATGGATAATTAAATTCAATAAATAATTAATATTTTAAAATTTAAATATTTTACATATTTACTTAGTATTTAAATAACTAAATATTTTAAATAACTAATATAAATAAATTATGTAATAAATATAAAAAATCTAAAAAGTAAAAAAAAATTATGACATAATATTGAAAATAATAATTTAATATTTTTACATAATATTGTAAATAATTAATTTCACTTATATCAAGTAATAATTCGAGAAAACAACTTTCAAAAAAATAATATTTATTAATAATAATTTTAAAATCTTAATATATATTTATTATATAATTATATATACTAAAATTAATAATTATTGCTTTTGTGATAAATGTGTTTTCAATAACTATGTATAAATTTATTTTGTTTAGTTATTTAATAGAAAACTTTCAATAATTATTGGAGATTAAATTACTATTATTGAAATTTTTAAATTTAATTTATTATACTTTTTGTATTTATTGTTTTTTGTTATAAGTTATTGATTAATATTTAGTAGAGATTAAACTATTATTTGAGATTATATTATTTATTGACTAAGTTAATATATTTTTATTACTTATTGTATAGACTATTAATTTGGCTGAAATTATGAGTGTTCATAAGTTGGTTCCGTGTGGTTGTAGGATATTTAGCCCACCAAATTGACATGATCAGGTTAGGGAGTTGGTAAATTAAAACCGACTAACCTTTTGTGAAAACCGATCCACTCAAAGTGTATTGGTTTGGGTTGATGTTTTGGTTTGGTCATTTTGTTCAAAATATTTAAACATAAAAATTTAATTTAATTTTAAAAATTATAGTGTGATTATTAAATGATAAATTTAAAAATTAGATTTATGATATAAAACATTTTAGACTAAGAAATATGAGAAAATTCTCACTTTTTCATACTAAAAATTATATTTAAAATATAAAATATTAATATATATCCATGGTTAGGTCATTCGATTTTTGTCGGTTTACAAATGGCCAAAGTGAAACTAATCCAACTTAGTCGAATTGGGATATTTTTTAACCAAAGTCAACTTAAAATACTAGAAAACCGACCAACTTGGGTCGAGTTAATTGGGTTGTTTGGTTTCATTAGTTTGATAAATAAACCAAACTGAAATTAATAATTGTTATTTTTGTATTATAAAAAATTTATTAAAAGTTGTATATAAAATATGAATAATTATTAATTATTTAAAAAGTTGAAAATATAAAATAATTGTATACTCTTATGTGTTTCTATTAGGGTCATTTATTAGAACACACTTTTAGAGATGTCAATTTTCCCCATCCCCAATAGGGACCTAATTTCCCCAACCCAATGGGGCTGGGGATGGGGATTGTTTTGGTAGGGTAGGGGCGGGGACGAGGATAAATAGGAATCCCTGGTTGAGGTTGGAGTTGAAGATGGGGATTGAGGTCCGATTGAATGGAAATTTATTAAATCTTTCAATTAACAATAATAGAAATTTACCATGTGATTGATGCTCAATATATCCTTTTGATAATTTCTAACATCAAATTGAATATTGGATTAACGTAGACAACATTTACAAAACTAGATCAAACCAGATGGTTAGACCAAAAAAATTGGAAATCGGACACCGTTTCACCTCAAAACGGCTTTTTGTCCAAAAATTGTTTATTTGATTAGCGAATTGTTGACCTGGGTAATCGAACCATCAACCCGGATAACAGTTTTTGTCCTTTTTTTGTTTTTCTAATTTTTTTTGTTAGAGCGAGTCATCCGTTTGGACCAAACAATCAGACCATTCAACCCTAGAACGGTTCCCTATCCAGTCCAATTTTAAAAACCTTGGATGGGGAGTGGATGCCTTGCCTTGAGCTTGGCTTGGTGTGTGGCATACATGACTCGGGATGCCTTGTGGGCCAACATGGCATGACTTGCACTTTGTGCAAGACCAATGTGGATCGTGTTGTGCCGACCCAGCATGTCCCAATTTACACCTCAACTTGAACCCACCCAATACTAGGGACGAAGTAAGAAAATTCAAAGATTCTCCATCCTTCATGAGGAGTGGGTACCTTGCCCCTGAACTCATCCGACATTGAGGAGTGGTTACATTGCCCTAAACCCACATAACACTGGGGACAAGGTGGGGATGGGGTAGAGTGTCTTGACAATGAGGTAGGGATGGGGTGCCCTATCCTGAACCCACTCCATTGTCATTCCTATATAATTGTTAATTATTAGTGAAATTAATAAAAATGTTAATTTTTATAATTATTTCCATTTATCTAAAGTTAATCAAAAATTTATTCAAAAATAATAAAAATTATTAAAAAAACTAAATTTATTAAATCTTTAATCTTTAAGATTTCTCATGCATCACTCGAGTCCCTACTAATATATATATATTAAGAATGACAATTTCTATCCTACAGCCCTATCTACATCAATGGAGAACGTTTATTTGCGGATAGATTTTACGAGTATTAGGCTAAAGACATGAACTTATGTATCAAATGTTAAATTTAATAATATTTTGAACTTGAAGATGATTGATAGTTTGTATTTTTACACGTTTTAATCAAATAATTAAAATTTTTTTTTATGTTTATAAGAAATTTAGATGCAAGTTCTGCACCAAACCTAGCCACTTCGATATTTTTCCATTCCATACCGAATCTAGATTCAGGAGGGGGGGGGGGGGGGGCAAGACCAATAAGCTAGAGGTTTTTGCTTAAAATTCTTTATGGCTTTTATGATTTTTCTGCATTTCAAAAAAAAATATTAAATATGATACTTAAACTAACCCACAACCATTTCAATGTCCTTTTTTATCAGGAACCCGAACCTAATTACAATGGCCATTTTAATACCAAATTACCAATCCGTGCATATCACCTGTATTACTTTTAGCAGAGTATGAAAAAAACTAATTGACAAGATTGGAAACGAGATCATCCATGCGACAAGGCAAGAGTTATAGCCACTAAACCATAATACAAGGTGCTAAATAGATTAGTTTTAATTTTTTTTAACACCTTTGTTCTACTACTTTTTTCCAACCTTTTTTCAAGAATTTAGGTATTTCCCAATATTTCACACTTCACAAAAACTACCCGAAGATGTATTTCTTATGATGAGCTTACAATTATTAATAAGGTTCAACATATCAACAAAACCATATTTAGATTTCAAAAGCATGTGTGCATTTAATAATTTGAACGAATAAGGGTCTATTCCTATTTGATCCAATTATCAGCTGAAGTGGCTGGACTGAATGGCTTGCTTCTTTGCCACTTAAAGCATATTAACAGTTACCAGCTGATATGTCCCAAAGACTGTTTAGTGTTAACCTTAATTCGGCAATAACATGAGAAGAGTTCTGAAGACAATGCTAAATATAACAGGTCTTGAACCTGAGTTCCACAATGAGGTTAAAGGTGTATTGTAAAACAATTTGACAGGGGGCATGGAACCTGATGGAATACAATAGAAGAACAAGATTCTTTTATATAGTGGGAACAAGGATTTGTTGAGTTGTGTAGGTGAGGTGAGGTCACGCAATCTATGAAAAGTGCTCTAAGAGAACAAAGATGGGTTGCATGTTCAAACCCATTCTTACACCGACGTTCACAAATTATACATCAAGCATCTATAGTTCTTCCTAAAATGTGGATTCAAATAGACTGTATGTTGGAATATAAAATTCGCAAACTGTGGGTTAAGGCTTAAGAATAACTTTGTTATTGCAGTACCTAATTTAGGTACCATATGAGCAAATATAAATCTCATGAGGTAGACACCGCCCTCTAAATAGATAGTTCAAAGTTTAGCAGTCATTTCCAATCATCAGCCCTTTCTCACAGAAAACATAATTTAGAGTAACAAAATAGAAGTATGCACGAACTAAATCAAGCAAAAAGGTGATAATAATTACTAATCAGAGCACGAAAATCCCGAAAATATAAATCGCTAATCGTAAGACAAGCCTAAATTACTAAATTCATTAACAACATCATGAGGAAGCATTACTAGAAAAGTGAAGTTAAGCAATAATAAAATCACATTTCCAACTGTCAGCATCTTGAACAGGCAAATTGGGGGTGGGGGGCACGACTCCAAACTCTGAAGACAAAAACCGCCATGAGCCGAACTCAAGTTCTACTTGGATCGCTGCCTCATCTTTCGGCGCTTCCTCTTCAACCTCCTCATGCGCTTCTTCTTCCACTGTTAAATGAAACACGAGAAACGAATAAATAACATGAATCAATCACTATCTCAACCGAATAACAGATAATTTCTTTTTGGTAAGAAAAACGAAAAAGCAAATATAGCACAGTTCATACCTTAGCTCTCATGGTAGGTGTCTGGAAACCCAACCAGTCCCTTCTTCAGATCTCAGAACCCTAGTCGGCCGAAAACAACTGGGATGAAAGGAAGGGGTGCCTCGGGTTCTAAGATACTAGGGGGAGGTGTAATAATTTATACTATCGAACCCTAATTTTCTGTGGATGGTCGCCGGTTCGAATCTCCGGATCTGTTTTATTAGAGTTAACATCGGCGTCCCACAGGCGCGCCTCACAATCTGGTTCAGTTAAGACTT
This sequence comes from Nelumbo lutea, assembly GCF_056320005.1. Classification (NCBI taxonomy): domain Eukaryota; kingdom Viridiplantae; phylum Streptophyta; class Magnoliopsida; order Proteales; family Nelumbonaceae; genus Nelumbo; species Nelumbo lutea. The sequence goes on from NC_142685.1 coordinate 47,089,987, forward strand.
AAGAGAAGCTATAGTGCTAAACTCTGAAATCTAATTGGTTTCTCCTGCCAATAAAACGATTTCCAGCACCCTATCAACTATCAACTCGATCTGACACCGCACATCGCACTATCAAATTGGGTCCATCATAAAAGTTAGACGACATCACATTTCCACCACACAGAGAGTCTCCCCACAGAACATTTCCGTCGTGTATTGAGAATATCTCCTGATGATGACATCATCAAGACTGAATTCTCATGATGTTCTTAATACACGGCCCGGATGTACCGTGGGGTGTTGTGGGCAGAGATGTCAACTCGAGTGAGACCTGCAATGTATGAGATGTATGGTATCAAATGATGTGATAGGGTGTTGGAAGGTATCTTGCTTCTCTGGCCATGGGCTCGTGGGCTGGCAATACTTTGACACATCATCCTAAATTTGTCATGAGTGTGGCCCAATTGGCTTCCCCGCAAAAAGGGAAATTTGGGTGTAATTCATCTTGTTTAAGAATCTTGTTTTTGAGGACTAGATATATGAATAAGACAATTTTCTATGGGCATTTTAAGCCGTGTTTGGTCAATTCTAATTTTTTTTTATTCTTATTTAAGATAAAATTATAAAATCAATAAGAATGGATAAAAATTGGTAGAATGAGAAAATATTGCTATGAACCAAATGTTTTTTCCTAACAAATGATTTATTCCAGACTGACAATTACCCTTTGTTGCTCACTTTCATTCTAAGAAAAATAAAAACTCTGTGTTGGCAATCATACACTACCGGCCTAGGTTTCCAAAATGGTTGGTATAGATGTTTATTGGCCAGTGGCCAATGGTTAATGTCTGTTGGTGTAAGTTTTCAAAGAAGTCTGCTAATAAACATTTATGACAACAATTTTGTACACATAAGCCAACGGCTTATGATTGTTGACATAGAGTTTCTTTAACAAATGAAAATGAGCAAGATGGGGCATGATCGTTTTTCATGTGACTAACAACTTGAATGTCTTCATCGGAAAATCTACAGCACAGCACCTTCAATACTCTTCACTAGCACACACCGATGGAAGCAGAGATATCTCCCTCTTCCCATGTTGATTCCCATCGTCATTTTCACCTCCATCAAATAACCTGAAATATAGTGCTTTCATGGGGAAATCTACAGTGCCTCTGATTCTCCCCATTGGTGCACACTAACGGAAACAGAGATATATCACTTCATTCCTTTGTCGTGTCTTCTTCGTCATACTTATAAAATTGTGAGCTGCTATAACTCGAAAAAAAAAATAGGTATTTTAAATGTCGGTTGCATAGGGTTTTTTTCGAATTCATTTAACATATTAGTTGGATTCGAATATATGTTCTATGTTGGGTATTTTTTGTGGTGGATTGTGGATTTGGTCTTCAATGAAATGTATTGGTTGTTTAACCAAGTGGTGTTCACTCAACATATATTGTTTATCTCTTTGATATTAAGCATTAGAGATGCATTTGCTTTCCCTATTGAATTCTTATTCATCTAATCTAATCCTTTATTGGTTGTTGAGTGTTTTTTTAAATGTTTATGAATCTTTTCTTTGATCTTGAATTTGTTTAAATCTTCCATTGCTTTCCCTAGAATCGCATTGATTCCATATGCAATTTGGAAAAAGTAAATTGGTCTTATTTTTCAACGGAAAGAGAAATAAATAACCCACCAAAGCAGTAAGTTCAACCATTCAATATATACAACCAAATTAAAGGAATTATACTATACATTATATTATTTGGTTGTAATGTTGTATGGATCTATATTATCTATGTGCATCAGGGAAATACTTTCAAACAATGGCATCTAGGGAAATTGGCACGAGATGTTCCCAGAAACAGTTTAGGAAACTTACTGCAAGGTTGCTCTTGAGAGTAGAGCATATAGAAGCAATGGAAGCCACTCCGTTCGGATACTTCCTGCATATTCTACATATCATATTTGATAAGACATTTATTCTTGAACTAGTTCAATGTTGGGATTCGGACAATTGCTTGTTCAATCTAGGTGGTGAATTCATGCCTTTTATGGAGCATGACAATTTATTCATATTGGGTCTGAGACTACATGGGCAACCCGTGGATACAAAGATGGATACTATGAACTCTGACTTCATTATTCACTTGTTTGATGGTAGTGTTAATGTTTTAACACAATTGTTGTAGACTTTGGTGGAGGAGAAGGTTTTGGATATAGTGCATAAGGAGTCACATGAAGCCATTGAAGATGTGGTGAAATTGCTTATTTTGCATCTTTCTAGTTCGGTATTGTTCCCTCAAGGTGTCCCTAAGTGAACCCTATTTGGGTGGAATATGTTAATGACCTAATCCACATTTGAGATTATTCATGGGCACAATGTGTGTATCAATTCCTAATACATGCCCTTGATAGAGTTGCTAATGATGCCTGCCAGTCTAGTATCGATGGTCGAACATTATATTCGGACAATGTGTTTGGTTGTGTTGTTGCTTTCACAGTGTGTGTTAGTCTCTCTCATATATATTTCAGTTTAACTTCTCATATTATATGGCATGGAACAATTTTGTTTTTGTTGTTATTGAAAGAGTAAAATCTTTAATTCTCTTCACTTGTGGGCATGGTTGTACGAGCATTGTACAACGTTCAAGGCCACAGACCCACTGCCATGTTACGATTATTTAAATGGGGCAATATGGTTATTCCTTTGCCATGATAGAGGAATCGAATTAAGTGGAAAGGGGATCGATAAACGTCAAATTTTGCATCGCCGTCCTTGTGTGTCTTGCCATAGTAGAGGATTAAGTGGAAAGGGGAACTAGATCTACATAAAATTTTGTACTGCTAATCTAATTCTATGAGTGTAGTTCATCACCATCTATGCATATCCCATTGTGGGTTCTGATGAATAAAATCAACTAAACCCCCTTGCCATCCCAATATCCTCTTAGAAATATTGGAAGTGAATCCATGTCATATAAATCAAATTAAGTAGAAAGGGGAACTAGAGGTACGTTAAATTTTACACCGTTTAATATGATTTTGTGAGCATCATCCGCAAGGGGCTACGACGAATGGGTCACATAAACCCCACTTACCATCCTAATATCCACTTGGAAGCATTGGTGTTGAAATAATGTCAGGGGAATCAAATTAAATTGAAGGAAAAACTCATTGCACATCAAATTTTGCACAATAATATGATTTTGTAAGCATCGTCTATCACCATTCATGTGTATCCTATCACAGGGTTATAACAAATTGGTCACGTAAATCTAAATTACCATTATGTTATATTTTTAGAAGCATTGTAAGTGAATTCATAACATATGAGAGGAATAAGTGGAAAGGGGAACTAGATGTTTGCCAATTTTTGCATCGATAGTCTTATTTTGTAAGTATCTTTTGTCGCCGTTTGTGTGTGTCTCACCACGGTGTTGTAACGAACAAGTCAAGTAAACACCCCTTACCATCCCAATATCTTTTTGGAAGCATTGGAAGTGAATAAATGTCAAAGAAGAGGATTAATTTGAAGCAAGATGTATGTAAAGTTCTATATGGGAATCTGATTATGCGAACGTTGTTCGTCATCTTCCTTGCTTCCATTGTTGTGAATTGCGGCGACCGAGTTAGGTAAACCCCACCTACCAGAGGAAATGATTAAGTGGAAGGGGAACTAGATTTATGTAAAATTTTAACTGAAAATATGATTCTATGACTATTGTTCACTGCCCTATGTGCTTGAATCGACTTACGTTTCTACCTATATGGTGGAGTAAGTCTTGCATTGCCAACTTTAACCCCACTAAGAGTGTAAGGCGAAAGTTGAGGTCACTCGCTCAAAGACAACTACATCAATTAACCTCATTATCATCCATAGGATCAAGGACAACAACGAACACAGATGACATATTGCTATGTGCTGGGGCAAGATCATTGTTCACTAGTTATCGGTGTTACTGACCTAAAGGGCGCCTCTTCCACCATCCCGACATTCAAAGGGTATGCATTTGCAGAAGCCCATGCAAATGTATGTCTCAGTCCTACAAAATTGACATTTTCCCAATCTCATCTTCTTACATAAACCTGACTTTCACTTTTAATTATGGCATCAATTAATCCTATTCTCTTATTTACAAGATGCTAAATGGAAGATATGAATTAGAGGTACGTGGCATCGTCAATAGAGAATGTATTATTACCATATATTTGTTTTTTACAAAAAGAAAAAAGGAATAAAACAAAATGCATTACTCATATTTCTATCTAAAGCTTATTATAATGTTCAAAATTTAAGTTTAACAAAATAAATGCATAAATACTACATGAATAATTGGTTATGCATAGATAATATATGCATTACGATTCACCTTCTAAAAAACATGATGATTTACTGGTGGCTTTTAAATGTATATAAAAATAGAATTAAAACGACAAAGGAAATAACTATAAACCTAATTATCTTCATCCTTTTCAATAATAGGTTTTGAGATGACACCATGGAATCCATCTGTTTGTGACACTAAGGGTCTGTTTGTTTCCTCTTAACTCTTAAGAGGAATATTTTAACTTTAAGAGAAAAATTGTTGTTTGTTTCATACAATATTTTATCTCTTAAAGTGTAATCATACAATTTTTTGTTTTCCAATGATACCCCCAAAAAGATAAAAAAAATTCTCATATATGGGGTCAAAATGGATATTTGATAATTTTCATAATTCAGAATTCAAAGTTCAGAACAACATTCTTTGTATTCAAAGTTCAGAAAAAAATAAAAGTTCACCAATATCAATATACCTCTTAATATAATTATTGCACTTTTAGATGTCAGACTTCAGAGCAAACGAATAGGCCCTAAGACACCACTCTCTCTAGCTCAAGAATGTGGTAGCCAATATTCCCGCCAATGTTCATTGGATAAGTAATTTCATCTACAAAGCTATTGAAAATTACCCAACAAAAAAAATTGTAATGACCATTGATGTGTTCTTTTATCTAACTCGCATTTCAATTGCCTATGAACTGGCAGATTCCCTTACTCACATTCAAAGAAAAAAATATCAATATGAATATTGAAGCTCTAAATATCTAAGCAATGAACAATATTAGGTGGCAATATTAGTTACATCAAGATTGTTAGGGTACGAGTAAAAGATCCTATTGGGATTTTACGGTGTTTCGACACACGAATAATATATTTCCTTTGGCACTTGAAATACTTCACCTTGTACTTTAATTAGTTGTGGAGGAGGGGATAATATACTTTTGAGTAAATTTCTTAAACTACCCTTATGGTTTAGCTAATTGACTAAGTGTATCCTTAGTGTTTCTAACAATTGACTAAGTGTAGTCTTAGCCATTAAACATGGATGGAAAAGGCCAAGTACCCGTTTTACCCCTATGTGAAGTTACATTTTTGTCCTTCATTTTAATTAACTCATAATCCCTCTCAGACACTCACCCCATATGTCGAAAGAGAAGAGGGAGGAACACCATCCAGCCACACGACCATCACCAACTACGATGGTCGCTGCAAATACCGAACGATGGAGGTCCGGTGGAGGTCGATGAGTTTTTTTCACCAAAAATAGATCCACGCTTGTTATCTCGCTGATGCAAGTCAAGCTAAAGGACTTGGGGTCAGGTTCAGCTCCACCATCATCATCTACGTCGACTCCCTCTCACACTAGCACCTTCGTGGCAAGATCGGCGGTAGGTTGGAGATTATTTGAAGGAGCTGGGCTTGATCTTCATCACCAGCAGAAATGCCACAATGCCTTGGGCAAAAAGACAACTCTTCAAGCGATTCCTCTCGTATGCAAATCCTGGTGGGAAGTCGCTGCCAGACCCTATTGTTGGACTGACATTAACGTCGAGTAATTGTGCTATCGATGTAATTGCTACAATCTCATCAACTCTCAACTTATAGTGTAACTATTTTTTTTCCCTCTATTTCATCTCTTGTTCAAAGGGGTTACCATTGCCATCACTGAGAGCAAGAAGAAAGAAAGAAAGAGAGATGGGATTTTAGAAGGGGGTTGTTGATGCCATCGTCGTCGCCCAGAGGAAGACGAGAGAGAAAGAGAGATGGGAGTTCTAAGGGGGTTGTCGCCACTGCCGCTATCACCGTCGTCGTCATCTAGAAGAAGAAGAGAGAGAGATTGGACTTCAGAGGGGGTTGCCGCCGCTGTCGCCCTTGTTCAGTTCGCTCATACCGCTTCAGTTGTCGCTGCCGCCACCGTCGTCGCCCAGAGGAAGAAGAGAGAGAGATCGGACTTCAGAGGGAGTTGCAGTCGTCGCCCCAGTTTGCTCATACCGCTTCAGTTGCCACCGCCGCTGCCCTTATTCGGTTCACTCATTCTCTGCTTCCTCAACAGAGCACCCCACTTTTGAAGAAGATGAAGGGTGTGCTGGTTCACTTGTTCATTCTCTACTTTAATTTTTTTTTATTCTTTTTTGTTCTTGACTGTAAAAAGATCGACATATGCTTTACTATTTTTTTGGGTTTTTTAGTTGATACCGTGTAGTTTTCTTGGTGATCTAGTGTTGGTGGAGAATGTGGGAGGAAGATAGAGGGAAGAGAGAGAGGCCAGAGGAGGAAAGGTGTGCCCAGTCGAGAGGAAGGGGATAAGGGTAGAATTGGGTTTTAAAAATTTTAAATGTCATGTGGTGTCACATGTTTATGGGTTTTGACAGAAAGTTAACGGAGGTTAACGGTAAGGATAGATTTAGTCAATTGTTAGAAACAATAAGATAGCATTAGCCAATTTTCAAAGTAAGGGTATACTTGGTCAATTAGCTAAACCATAAGGATAGTTTAAAAAATTTGCCCTATACTTTTCACTAATAACTCATAGTTTTAACATAAACAACATGTCAATTGACTATAACTTACGTACTATTAAAAAAACTTCAGTGCATAGTTTACTTTGGATCGGCATCATGCAGATAGCATATCTGAAATAAATACTTAAAATGCACGAGTCACCTTCCGTCGTATAACTCAAGCCGCATAACATTTGCGCACCATGAATACATAAAAAAGTACCCACAATGTTAATCAATCAACTATGCATTAAATATTATAAACAGAAATATACAAAATAAATTCACACTAATAAACATTACCATTAACCATAGCAACCAAACTCTGCCTATATTATCATTTGTTATAACTTGGAATAAAAATAATATACATTCAATTATAGAGATGGTTTTTACTGTTGGACAAATTCTTATTATGTATAAGGCACATAAAACTTTCAAACAATTAGTGGCTTTCATTAACTTCAATGTACAATTTGGCTTAAATTTAATAATTCATGTGCTTAGGATCACATGGTCAATAGAAATTTCAGAATTCATTTATAATTTCATAATTCATTTGAGCCACCTAAATTTGTCATTGAAATTGCTATAGACATTTTTGCCTATTTGGCATTAGCTTTCCTGGACCAGAATTCAATAGAGAAAACATAGATAAACAATATGCATTGGGCAAACACCACTTTGGTTGATCAACAAATTCATTTCATTGATGATCGGATGCATAATCCACGCCAAAAATCAAATGTAGAACATATAATCGTATCCAATTGATATTTTAAATGAATTCTACATAAGCCTATGTGGCACAAAAATTTCAAATACCTTGACTTCGAGTTTCAACAGGTCATACTTCTACGCTCATTGTCTAACTGGGGTCCGGCATAGAAGACAACAAAGCAAAGAAGGGATATATCTCTGCTTTCGTTAGTGTGCAACTGTGCACCAGTGAAGAAGACCAAATGCGTGAAAACGAAGATGAGAATCAATGGGAGGAAGAAGGAGATGCCTTCGCTTTTGTCGATGTGCACTCATGAAGAGAATTGAAGGCGCTACGACCACGATTGCATTCAAGCTGTGTTCGAAGGAGGTGAAAATGAAGAGGAAAGGAAAATTACCGCACACGTGTGAAATGGACATTTTGGAGATGAGGTGGCATTTCTTGATGTACATTTTAGGTATTCCTGAAAATATGAATGACGTGGGATTTATATAGGTGGCCAATGGTGTGAATTGAGTTTTAATCTCGTTCTAGGGTTTCAACGATAAATTTTTCTGCGGGGCCTACTGCGTAAATTTCCCTGATTTTAAGGTTTTAGCGACAATAGGAGGCGAACACGTCACCTATTTAAAACCCATCTTAACGTTAACGGGCTTTTGGGCGTTAGTCAATTGAATTCGGTTGAACCGGACAAAAAAAAGGCAAAAAGGCAAAAAAGTATTCCTTCATTTGAATTATTTGGGTTTTGGGAGCTCATTCGAACTCCCTCCCATTTTCTCCTCCGAGCCCTAACCTTGAAGCAAACCACAGGCGATTTCACTGTACAGCCGATGCCCGTGAGCGTGAAGTACACCGGTAGTCATCAGTCTTCAGAACGAAGGTCCACCGGGGAAATGAGTACTATTGCTAATTAGACCCAGTCTTAGAGTTTTGTACTGCATTGGCTGGCTTACCATCATGATCTTGTGCAATAGAAACATCCTCAAGCAAAGTTTCATTTATTTTGGGTTGCCTTCATGAATGCAATATCTGGGTAAACTCTATGAAAGATCATGGTTCATGTTTGTTACACTGAGTTATCATCTTTGCTATGGCTTTGTTGTGTGCTGGTGACAACAACCACTTATTCCTTCATGATTTGATTCTCTTCTTCAATGTCTGCAGTCCAATACTTACCGGCCGGCGTGGATCACATAAATGAAATTATCTTTTCTACTCGCACTTTTGTGGCATCACTTCTTGGGTTACTGGTAGTACAGAGGGCCATAGTGAAATATGGTAGGGCCTCCATTGTATTCTCAGTCTGTACAGTTATGGCTATAAGTATTGTTTTGATTACTAGCTTTGGAGCCTTTGGATTCCATGGAGTATTCTACTCTTGTTTTTATTATGCCCCTGTTCTTATTTTCTCAGTAACTTATAACTATGTTACCTCTATGAAGTTTCTTTGTATTTACATTACCATAATGAATTTGTGTGTGAGTTAAATGTCAACTAATGGAGCGCAATCCGGTCGGTCTTAACTGTCAACGATTTCGCCTCTGACTGGAGCGACGGGGAGCCTGAAACGGAAGAGATGAGGGAACTCCGGGGGGAACCCGATGAGATAACTCCGAAGCTCAAGTTAGTACTCTCAAAGGCAAAGTATAGACCAGATGGCGCAAAGTTCACATACCTTGTTGTTGGGGGTAGGGGCTTTTTATAACCACTTCGCGCACCCGCTCCGAAGCCCTTGTCAGGTCGGGTATGATTACCCTTGCTTCTGTCAGTTCGGGCGTCGTCCTTTCTACTGGGACAGAACCGTCACTGCTTTTTGTCAGAACCGTCTCTGTAACTGGAAATGGCGGTGTCAGGAGGCGGTGGCAGGTGGCCGTTTGGAGTGCGGCCGTCAAGCGTCAGATCCCAAGTCGGTCAGGTGCGCCGCCCTTGGGTACGGACTTCCTCGGTGTCAGGCATGGTACGGTTTGTTTGGTTTTGGTGTCTTGAGGGCGATGCGGTGGAGTGGTGAGCGAGGCGAAGTCTTGAGTTCGGAGGTATGCCCTATATTGATATAGGGTAGGCCAGTTCGGCGATGTGTGTCCCGAATTGCTAAGGCAGGCCAGTCCGGCGAGGTGTGTTCTGAACTGTTACAAGGCAGGCCAGTTCGGTGAGGTATGTTCCGAACTGTTACATGCAGGTCAGTTCGGATTACTGTCTGGTTTGGGGCTGCAGGGTGAGTTCGGGCTCCTAATAGGGAGTTCGGACCGCTGGTAGGGGAGTTCGGTCAGTCGGTTTCTCCCCTTGGTGCTTCGCGCCTTAGGCGTGCTTTTGTGCCGAGCTATTGCCTTTGCCACGTGTTGCGTAACTGTGAGGTCGGGCCAAATCTTCCTTCATCAATTGCCCCCCCACTCCTCGCGCCAAGGGTCTTGCCTTGGCGCGGGGAATTTTGCGAGGTGGTAGGTGGATTTGTCCCGTTCTTCGAATCTTGACTGCGTGAAGTGCTTTGCCAGGGTTCTCCAGTTTTCTGGAGCGTCCGAAAAGGTGGGAGATGTGCCTACTGCTTGTGAATGTTGACGGACGTGGCAGCGTGCGTTTATTTTAAATTTCAAAAAATCGCGCCGCTGGGACGTGACAGCGGGTCTTTTAATTTTGAAAAAAGCACGCCACTGCCATTTTGAGGAGACGTGCGTTGGTAGTTGTCAGTTGCAGAGACGTGTACGGCATGTTGTTAGTTTCCAAAAGACATGCGCCGACGCGTCGTCGGTTTCAAAAAGACGTGCGCTGATGTTTCACTCTTTTTGATAGCTCAGACGATTCTTCAAGTAGGACTGATGTAGGTTCTACGAACCGAGCCGTATCCCCCGACTGCTTTAATGATCCTAAGGTGAAACTTGAGGATGACTTTGAACCTGTAGGCCGAGCCGCTTCAGGCAGTTTGGCGTCTACCTCTCGTCAAGGTCGGATGCTAGACAGGTTTGGTCCTTCGACCATGACGCCTGAGGGCCTCCAATCTCTACTTATTTCTTACAATCTGCCTAGGGGGTATACCTATTTCATTCCTTCGGGTAGTTTTCCTTGGGAACACGGTCCTAATGAGATCGTGATTTTTCGAGAGCAGCTCACTGCGGGGCTGCGACTGCCTTTCCACCCACTTCTCGTCGAGGTCATAAACCACTTCGGCATTACCATTGGCCAGCTTCATCCAAACTCTATTCGGAACCTAGTGGGGACAGTCTCCCTTTTTTGCGAACATAACTTCCCTATAGACTTTGAGATATTCTCCTCTATCTTAATGCTCAAGAAACAAGCGGGTTCTCTTCTTGGGGAAAGACGAGCGTATTACATATCTCCTCGCCTGGGCTTTAAGCTTCTGCACGAACTTCCTAACAAGGTCCCGGCGTAGAAGCGGGACTATTTCGGGGTGCGAAGTGCACAAGAGTGGCCTTTTCAGACCGAGTGGGGTGAGGCCGCTCCTAATTCTGGTGTCACTCTCGATAAAGAGACGGTGAAGGGCCTCCGACAATGGGCACGACAAGGTTTAAAGTGCCATCAGTACTTAATGGAGGCCAAGCTTATTGCGGCCGGCCTGAGTTCGGATAGGTTTCTAGATCAGAGGTTTCTCGTTTGCTTTGTTCCTTCGTTTTTTCTGATGTCGAACTCTTTTCTACAGGTGTGATGGACGCAGAGAGGACTTGTGGGGGGCGCCTGTTCCAAGGCATGAAGAGGAGGAAGTGGGTCGCCAAGCGAACTCGTACCGAGCTGCCCCCGGATGAGGAGCCTCAAGTTCCAGGCCACACGACAGAGGATCTGCCCAAGGAGCCCAAGGTGGCTCATCTGATGCATGAAGCGGCCGGAGCGCCTTATGTTGAGACCACTCACACGGGTGCTCTTGCTTACTCCAATGCTCCTGCTCACTTTGGGTTTGCTCATACGCGGGCTGGGCCCTCGGGTTCGGGAGCTCAAGGGGAGTTCAGGAGCGTATTGTCGCTGAACTACACTCTTCAGAAGAGTAGGGAGGCTATTTTCCCCGAGGAGATCGCGACGTGGACCAATCTTCCTTTGAATCAGGTCGCCTGCCGTGCCGTAACTCATGCTATGGTGGTAAGTCAGATTTCGTCTGCCTTCTTCATTTTCTATCCTTCTTGTTGTTGTCGCTCACTTGTTTCTTTTGGTAGGTGAATTCTTCTATTCACGCCTTAGCAGCCCAGGTGGAGAGGAGCTCGCGATAGGTGCGGGCTGCTGAGGCGGCCGCTCATGCTGCCGAAGAGGCTTTCCGTGCCGCTGGGGCGAATACCCGAGCTGCTAAGGCGGCCGCTTATGCTGCCGAAGAGGCTGCTCGCGTCGCTATTGCCAGGCAGGCGATGTCTCAGTGGGATGCCGAGGCCATGGGGGTAGTCGTCAAGCACATGGTGGACTTGAGGTTGGACCTGCAGCATCAGGTCGAATATCTTCAGGAGGACATCAGGGAGAAAACGTAGATCTTTTCCCAAGGTATTGAAGACACCAAGAAGAAGGTTGTTGAAGACTACATTGCCTCTCCGTGTTTTGACGACCTGATGGTGGATTCTTACATAAGGGGATTCAAGCTGAGCAGATGGATAATCCAGAACACGTACCCTGACCTCGATGTTAGTGACATATCCACTTCGCGTATAACTCAGGAGATGGCCAATGCTGTCGTTGGCGAGCCGGATTCTAAAGGAGAGGCAGGGCTTTCGGGTGTTGTTGAAGTGCCTTCTGATGGGGAAGAATTAGCTCCGGGCATGTAAAATTTATTTATTTATTTATTTATTTTTGAAGTGCCTTCTTATGGCCAATGTACTCTCCTTTTTCTTGCAACAGAATAGACAATCTTTTCGGTTAAAGTGTTCTTTTTCCCGAACTGATTTTTTGTCGAACTGGTAATATGCCAATCTGTTTCTTGTCCGGGTTATTGTACTCACGCGACCTGTTTCGGCCCTAAGGCTCTTGTAGCGAACTGATTTTTTGCCGAGCTAATAATATGCCTGACTTTTCTTTGCTTGCTTATGCTGAGGTTCCTCTTGTTTGCTCTGCATCATGGCCCTAAGGCTCTTGTAGCGGTTTCGTCCACTTCGCTTGGCGGTTTATAGGTAGTATCACCTTAAGTTAACAATGTTCCATGCTCGGAGTACTTGTTTGCCTTCTAAAGTTTCGAGCTCGTATGCCCCCCCGAGCGCTCTCTTTACTTTATAGGGCCCTTCCTGATAAATGAAGATTTGGCCCGACCTCATAGTTATGCGACACATGGCAAAAGCAACAGCTCGGCACAAAAGCAAGCCTAAGGCGCAAGCACCAAGGGGAGAAACCAGCGGTCCAAACTCCCTACTAGGGGCCCGAACTCACCTTTGCCCCAAACCAGAAAGTAATCCGAACTGGCCTGCCTTGTAACAGCTCGGGATACCCCTCGCCGAACTGGCCTGCCTTGTAACAGCTCAGGATGCACCTCACCGAACTGGCCTGCCTTGTAACAGTTCGGGATGCACCTCGCTGAACTGACCTGCCCTATACATACCTCCGAACTTAAGACTTCGCCTCGCTCACCACTCCACTACATCACCTTCAGGGCACCAAAACCAAACAAACTGTACTATGCCTGACACTGAGGAAGTCTTTACCCGAGGGCGCCGCACCTGACTGACTTGGGATCTGACGCCTGACGGCCGCACTCCAAATGGCCACCTGCCACCGCCATCTCTAGTTGGAGAGGCGGTTAGGCAGTGACGGTTCCGTCCCAACAGAAAGGACGACGGCCGAATTGACAGACGCAAGGGAAATCATACCCGACCTGACAAGGGCCTCAGAGCAAGTGCACGAAGTGATTATAAAAGCCCCCTGCCCCCAACAAATAAGGTATGTGAACTTTGCGCTATCTGGTCTACACTTTGCCTTTGAGAGATTACTGACTTGAGCTTCGGACCTATCCCACCGAGTTCCCCCCGAAGTTCTCCCATCTTTTCGGTTTCAGGCTTCCCGACGCTCCAGCACAGAGGCGAGTTCATTGACAGATAAGACCGGCCGGATTGCGCTCCATCAATTGGCGCCGTCTGTGGGAAAACTTCCAAAAGCCTCCCTCTAAATCTCTTTTACCTACCCTTCTTTCAAAAACTCCAACACCCACTCCAACACTGAAATGGCCTCCTCCAGCAGTGCCGGGTGTGGAACCGAAACAGTCACTACTGGAGAACAACTTCATGTTCCAGCGGTGTGCATTGAGCAGTTCACCATCCCCCTTTCAGTGGATGGGATCCAAAGTCTGAATGTGCCACAGGCGGTGGCACCTCTAAACACTCCCTCGCTGAACATTCCCCTTCCACCCCCCATCAAAACGAAATTCGCGGAACCAACTGTTGTCCCACTAGCAGCCCGCCAAAACCAGCTAGATGACCTCATGCAATGCATGCGGGCAATGCAGCAATTCCAGCAGCACCAACTCCAGCAACACCAGGTGTTGCACCACCTCTCCCAACACCATTATCAACAACAGTTCCCTCAGCTACCCTTGAACCAACCACTGCTTCCACCCCGGCACCCCGTTTCAAAGCCGGTCAAGGCCTCCCCTCAAAGTGGACGACCTCACCAAGGAGAGGCTTCCTGACCACAGAACTCCCCTAATAGTCAGGCCTCATCCCCGGGCCGAAAGCAAAGAAAGATCACCCCCACCTCGCAGCCCGTGAGTGGGTCAAGAACCTCGCCAACAAAGTCACCTCGGCCCTCCAAGCCCGAGTTCCCACTCACGAAGAACCGCTTCAGCGCCTTAGCAGCAGGCCAGCATTCCGGGCCCATCGAGCTCGGCAACACGGAGGAAAGCAGCGCCAGCACCAGGCCCACTCAAAGAAGGCACCGGCGAAGTCGTCGAACTGCTACCCGCGTGCTACCCGAGCTCAGAGGCAAGGAAGAAACGAGCTCGGGCGAGGTAAAAACCGTCCCCATTCTCTCAGTTCCTTCCCCCCTTTCAGCAAAACTTTTGGCAGTCCCCTTGCCTAGAGATTTCAAACTCCCTTCTCTGGACAAGTATGATGGGTCCTTTGACCCCAACGACCACGTCGACGCGTTTCAGTCGCAAATGCACCTTGCTAGGGCAAGCGAGTCGTGCATGTGCATGGCCTTTACCACCACCTTTAGAGGGGTGGTCCGCACCTGGTACCGGAACCTAGCTTCTGGGTCAATAAGAAGCTGGCCCCAGTTCGTGCAGATCTTCACTGTGCACTTTGTTATCAACAAAAGGTGTCCCAGAACCAAGGAAAGTATCTTCGGGGTAATCCAAAGAGAGGGAAAACCCATCCGGAGCTACATCAAACGGTTCAATGAGGCATGTTTGCAGATCCCTCGGTTAGACCCCGCGGTAAAGCTCTCCGCGGCCAAAAGAGGGGTGATGCACAAAGAGTTCAAGTGGCACATGGTGGCTAGCCAGCCAGCAACCGTGGCCGACTTCCTCAAGCTCGCGGACAAGTTTATGAGAATAGAGGAAGAGATAACCAGAGAAACGAAGGCGGGGTTGAAAAAAGAAAAAGAGAAGGCGAGCCCTCCGGTAGGCTGACGAAGTGGGCCATCGAACTCAACGAGTACGATCTCCAGTACAAACCACGGACTGCAATTAAGGCCCAAGCTTTGGTAGATTTTATCGCCGAGTGCAATTTCAGCCACGAAGCCCTACAGGTTGAGCCCGAGGTCCCTAGTTCGGGCGAACCCGAAGCTCCCGAGCCAATGGAGTCTGAACCCCGTGAAATAGCAGCCAGTGTAGCATCTCTCCTGGTCAGGCGAAACGCGAACTGGGATGAGGAGCCCTGGATCCTTTACGTGGATGGTCCTCGAACAAGCAAGGCAGCGGGGCTGGAATAGTCTTATGCGGCCCGGGCGGCACAAAATTAGAATATGCACTACGCTTCGAGTTCGCGGCATCCAACAATGAGGCAGAGTACGAAGCACTGATAGCCGGGCTGAACCTTGCGAAAAAGGTAAAGGCAAAGCACTTAGTCATCTGTAGCGATTCCCAGCTCATGGTAAACCAAGTTATAGGCGAGTATGAAGCACGCGAGCTCTCCATGATCGTATATTTGGCGA
Source organism: Nelumbo lutea (assembly GCF_056320005.1). Lineage (NCBI taxonomy): Eukaryota > Viridiplantae > Streptophyta > Magnoliopsida > Proteales > Nelumbonaceae > Nelumbo > Nelumbo lutea. Next base: position 47,105,582 of record NC_142685.1, read on the forward strand.
AAGTAAAAGAGGCCCTACTCAACTTCCAGTCACACTTCATCAGGCAAATCCCGAGGTCAGAGAACACTGAGGCCGACGCTCTGTCCCAGTTAGCCAGCACAAGTCACAACAACATGAGAACCGTGTACATAGAGGATTTACCTTGGCCTAGTATTCTCGGGGGGCAGAGGAGGTCGCTCCCGTCCTCGAAACAGAGCCGAGCTGGATTGACTCACTTGCGAGCTTCTTGATAGACGGAACCCTTCCTACAAAACGCAATGCGGCCAAGAGGGTGCAGCGCTAGGCAGCCAAATACGTCATAATAGACGAACGGTTATACCGACGGTCCTACATGCTCCCCTACTTGCATTGCCTACGACCTGCCGATGCCGAGTTCGTACTCCGCGACACTCATGAAGGCTTGTGCCGCGGACACTTGGGGGGCAGAGCACTCGCCCAAAAAGCACTTCGACAAGGATATTACTGACCAATGATGAGGGCAGAAGCTGTCGAGCTCGTCAGAAAATGCGACAAGTGTCAGAAGCACGCCAATATCCACCATCAGCCTGCTTTCGACCTTAAATACCTCGTCAGCCCGTGGCCCTTTGCAAAATGGGGCATCGACCTCCTGGGGCCATTCCCGCCAGCAACAGGTGGAAGAAAATTCCTAGTTGTTGTAGTAGATTACTTCACGAAGTGGATAGAAGCCGAACCTCTGGCAACTATTACGGCACAAAACATACAGAACTTCTTTTGGAAGAACATAGTATGTTGTTTCGGGTTACCTCGGGTACTAATTTCCGACAACGGCAAGCAGTTCGAGTATATCAAGTTCCAAGATTGGTGCCAGGACATGGAGATTCAACAAAACTTCACATCAGTCGCGCACCCGCAGGCAAATGGTCAGACGGAAGTAATGAACAGAGCTATCCTGCGCGGACTGAAAGCACGTCTAGATCGAGCTAAGGGATTGTGGGCCAAAGAGCTACCAAGTGTCTTATGGGCTCACCGAACTACAAAAAAAACTGCCATGGGAGAAACCCCCTTCAACCTCACCTACGGCACTGAAGTAGTGATCCCTGTAGAAATCGAAGTACCAACATTGCGACTAGAAACATACGACGATCGAACAAACGGAGAGGAATTACGTACCAACCTTGACCTACTTGATGAGGTAAGGGACCTCGCGCACATCCGGATAGTGGCCTACCAGCAGCAGGTAGCTCGCTACTACAATGCCAGAGTAAAGCAACGAAGCTTCCGAGTCGGTGACATGGTCCTTCGTAAGATTATGGTGCCCGAACCCGGCGTGGGCAAAGTTGGACCAAATTGGGAAGGGCCCTACAAAGTAAAGAGAGCGCTCAGGGGGGGCATACGAGCTCGAAACCTTAGAAGACAAACAAGTAACTCGAGCGTGGAACATCGTGAATTTAAGGCGATACTACCTATAAACCGCCAAGCGAAGTGGACGAAATCGCTATAAGGTCCTATGGGCCACGATGCAGAGCCAAGAGGAACCTCGGCGTAAACAAGCAAAGAAAAGTCGGGCATATTATCAGCTCGGCAAAAAATCAATTCGCTTCAAAAGCCTTAGCGGCAAAACAGGTCGCGAAAGTATAATAACCCGGACAAGAAACAGTGGCATATTATCAGTTCGACCAAGAGTCAGTTCGGAAAAAGGAACACTTGGGCAAAAAGATTATCTATTCCGTTGCAAGAAACAGGAGTACATTGGCCATCAGAAGGCACTTAAAAAAATATGTCTTTACATGCCCGAAGCTATTTCTTCGCCATCAGAAGGCACTTCAACAACACCCGAAGGCCCTGCCTCTCCTTCAGAATCCGGCTCGCCATCGGCAGCATTAGCCATCTCCTGAGTTATACACGAAGTGGATATGGCACTGACATCGAGGTCGGGGTACGTGTTCCGGATCATCCACCGGCTCAGCTTGAACCCCCTTCTGTAAGAATCCACCATCAGATCGTCAAAACGCGGAGAGGCAATATAGTCTTCAACAACCTTCTTCTTGGCGTCTTCAATGCCTTGGGAAAAAATCTGCGTTTTCTCCCTGATGTCCTCCTGAAGATATTCGACTTGATGCTGCAAGTCCAAATTCAAATCCGCCATGTGTTTGACGACTACCCCCATGGCCTCGGCATCACGCAGAGACATTGCCTGCCTGGCCATGGCGACACGAGCAGCTTCTTCAGCAGCATAAGCGGTCGCCTCTGCGGCTCGGGTATTCGCCTCGGCGGCACGGAAAGCCTCTTCAGTAGCATGGGCGGTAGCCTCAGCAGCTCGCGCCTATCGCAAACTCCTCTCCACTTGGGCTGCTAAGGCGTGAATTGAAGAATTGACCTACCAAAAGAAATAAGTGAGCAACAACAGCAAAAGCGATAGAAAATGAAGGCGGACAAAATCTGACTTACCACCATAGCGTGTGTTACGGCGCGGCAGGCGACCTGATTTAAAGGAAAATCGGTCCACGCTGCGATCTCCTCGGGGAAAGTAGCCTCCCTACTCTTCTGAAGAGCATAGTTCGGCGTCAACACGCTCCTGGACTCCCCTTGAGCTCCCGAGCCCGAGGGCCTAGCTTGCGTATGAGTGGACTCAGAGTGAGCAGGAGCACTGGAGTATGCAGGAGCACCCATATGAGTGGTCTCAGCGTAAGGCGCCCCGGTAGTTTCATACATCGGTGGAGTCACCTCGGGCTCCCTCGGTAGATCCTCCGGCGTGTGGCCTGGAACTTGAGGCTCCTCATTCGGGGGCAGCTCGGTACGAGTTCGCTTGGCGACCCGCTTCTTCCTCTTCATGCCCTAGAACAGGCACCCCCCACGAGTTCTCTCCGCATCCATCACAACTGTAGAAACGAGTTCGACATCAGAAAAAATGAAGGAAAAAAGCAAGCAAGAAATCGCAAAACTAGAAACCTACCCGAACTCAGGCCGACCGCAATAAGCTTGGCCTCCGTCAAGTACTCATGACACGTTAAACCTTGTCGTGCCCATTGTCGGAGGCCCTTCACCATCTCTTTGTTGAGATTGACACCAGAATCAGGAGTGGCCTCACCCCACCCGGTCTGAAAGGGCCATCCTTGCGCACTTCGCACGCCGAAGTAGTCCCGCTTCCATGCCGGGACCTTATTAGGAAGATCGTGCAGAAGCTTAAAGCCCGGGCGAGGAGAAAGGTAATACGCCCGTCTTCCCCCAGGAAGAGAACCCGCTTGTCTCTTAAGCATCAAGATGGAGGAGAATATCTCCAAGTCTAAAGGGAAATTCTGCTCGCAGAAAAGGGAGACTGTCCCCACTAGGTTCCGAATAGAGTTCGGGTGAAGCTGGCCAATGGTAACGCCAAAGTGGTTTATGACTTCGACTAAAAGGGGGTGGAAAGGCAGTCGCAGCCCCGCGGTGAGCTGCTCTCGAAAAATCACGATCTCGTCAGGACCGTGTACCAAGGAAAACTACCCGAGGGAATGAAATATGTATACCCCCCATGCAGATTGTAAGACATGAGTATAGATTGGAGCCCCTCGGGCGTCATGGTTGAGGGACCAAACCTATCTAGCATCTGACCTTGGCGAGAGGTAGACGCCAAACTGCCCGAAGCGGCTCGGCCTACGAGTTCATAGTCATCCTCAAGTTCCACCTCGGGATCACTAAGGCAGTCGGGGGATACGGCTCGGTTTGTAGAACCTACATCAGTCCTACTTGAAGAGTTGTTTGAGCTATCAAAGCTAGACATCAAGGAAAATAGGTGGATTCAGGAAGGTACTCACTGGAAGAAAGTTTTGAAGTCTCCGGAGACGGGAACAAGCCAAAAAACCTTGGAGGCTAAGTAACCAGCCTAGACGCGAGCTGAAAAAACTTGGATGCGAGCTGAAAAACTTGGATGCAAGCTGAAAAGTTGGATGCGAGCTGAATAGGCAAACCGCAGAAGTGACAAATCGACTGGGGTCCCCCACTATTTATAGCTACAGTAACCAAGAACCGACCGTACAGATCAAAGACGATCCGGTGACCCACATTCGCGCTGACCACACGTCCCCTGAGGTCGAGACGTGATTGGCACACGTTTTTCCGAAAAGAGCGAAACGTCAGCGCACATCTTTTGAAACCGGTGTCGTGCCGGCGCACGTCTTTCTGAAACTGACCGCGCCGCACGTCTCCCTGCAACTGACAAAAACCGCCAGGCCACGTCCCTTCAAAACGGTAGTGGTGCACTTTTTTCAAATTTAAATGACCCGCTGTCACATCCCAGCGGCACGAATTTTTGAAATTTAAACGCGTGCTGTCACGACCGTCAACATTTATGAGCAGTAGGCACGCTTCCTGTCTTCTCGGAACCGAAGAACCCTGGCAAAAGCAACTCACGCAGTCAAGATTCGAAGAACGAGACAAATCCACCTACCACCTCGCAAAACTCCATGCACCTAGGCAAGACCCTTGGCGCAAGGAGTGGGGGTCAATTGATGAAGGAAGATTTGGCCCGACCTCACAGTTATGCGACACGTGGCAAAAGCAATAGCTCGACACAAAAGTAAGCCTAAGGCGCAAGCACCAAGGGGAGAAACCAGCGGTCCGAACTCCCTACTAGGGGCCCGAACTCACCTTTGCCCCAAACCAGAAAGTAATCCGAGCTGGCTTACCTTGTAACAGCTTGGGATACCCCTCGCCAAACTGGCTTGCCTTGTAACAGCTTGGGAAGTACCTTGCCAAACTGGCCTGCCTTGTAACAGTTCGGGATGCACCTCACCGAACTAACCTGCCCTATACATACATCCGAACTCAAGACTTTGCCTCGCTCATCACTCCACCACATCACCTTTAGAGCACCAAAACCAAACAAACCGTACTATGCCTGACACTAAGGAAGTCTTTACCCGAGGGCGCTGCACCTGACTGACTTGGGATCTGATGCCTGACGGCCGCACTCTAAACGACCACCTGCCACCACCTCCTGACACTGCCATCTCTAGTTGGAGAGGCGGTTAGGCAGTGACGGTTCTGTCCCAACAGAAAGGACGACTGCCGAATTGACAGACGTAAGGGTAATCATACCCGACCTGACAAGGGCCTCAGAGCAAATGCGCGAAGTGATTATAAAAGCCCACTGCCCCCAACAAACAAGGTATGTGAACTTTGCGCTATCTGGTCTACACTTCGCCTTTGAGAGATTACTAACTTGAGCTTCGAAGCTATCCCACCGGGTTCCCCCCGGAGTTCTCCCATCTTTCCCGTTTCAGGCTCCCCGACGCTCCAGCCCAAGGGCGAGTTCGTTGACAGCTAAGACCGGCTGGATTGCGCTCCATCAATTGGTGCCGTCTGTGGGAAAGCTTCCAAAAGCCTCCCTCTAAATCTCTTTTACTTACCATTTTTTCAAAAACTCCAACACCCACTCTTGTTTGCTCTGCATCATGGCCCTAAGGCTCTTGTAGCGATTTCGTCCACTTCACTTGGCGGCTTATAGGTAGTATCGCCTTATGTTAAGAATGTTCCATGCTCGGGGTACTTGTTTGTCTTCTAAGGTTTCAAGCTCGTATGCCCCCCCGAGCGCTCTTTTTACTTTATAGGGCCCTTCCCAATTTGGTCCAAGTTTGCCCGCACTGGGTTCGGGCACCATAATCTTACGAAGGACCAGGTCGCCGACCCGGAAGCTTCGGTGCTTTACTCTGGCGTTGTAGTACCGAGCTACCTGCTGCTGATAGGCCGCTATCCGGATGTGTGCGAGGTCCCTTACCTCGTCCAGTAGGTCAAGGTTGGTACGTAACTCATCTTCGTTCGTCTGATCGTCATATGTTTCTAATCACAATGTTGGTATTTCGATTTCCGCCGGGATTACTGCTTCAGTGCCGTAGGTGAGGTTGAAGGTGGTTTCTCCCATGATGGTTTTTTCTGTAGTTCGGTGAGCTCATAAAACACTTGGTAGCTCGATCTAGGCGTGCTTTCAGTCCGCGCAGGATGGCTCTATTCATTACTTCTGTCTGACCGTTTGCCTGCGGGTGCGCGATTGATGTGAAGTTATGTCGAATCCCCATCTTCTGGCACCACTCTTGGAACTTGATATCCTCGAACTGTTTACCGTTGTCGGAGATCAGTACCTGAGGTAACCCGAAGCGACATACTATGTTCTTCCAAAAGAAGTTCTGTATGTTTCGGGCTGTAACTGTTGCTAGAGGTTCGACTTCTATCCACTTTGTGAAGTAATCTACTGCCACCACTAGGAATTTTCTCCCACCTGTTGCTTGCGGGAATGGCTGCAGGAGGTCGATGCCCCATTGTGCAAAGGGCCATGGGCTGGCGAGGTATTTGAGCTCGGAAGCAGGCTGATGGTGGATATTGGCGTGCTTCTAACACTTGTCGCAATTTCTGACAAGCTCGACAGCTTCTGCCTTCATCGTCGGCCAGTAGTATCCTTGTTGAAGTGCTTTTTGGGCGAGTGCTCTGCCCCCCAGGTGTCCGCCGCACAGACCTTCATGAGTGTTGCGGAGTACGAACTTGGCTTCGGCAGGTCGCAGGCAACGCAAGTAGGGGAGCGTGTAGGACCGTCGGTACAACCGTTCGTCAATTATGACGTATTTGGCTGCCTGGCGCTGCACCCTCTTGGCCGCATTGCGGTCTATAGGGAGGGTTCCGTCTAGCAAGAAGCTCGCGAGTGGCTTGATCTAGCTCGACTCTGCTTCGAGGACGGGAGCGACCTCCTCTTCCCCACCAAGAATACTAGGCCGAGGTAAGTCCTCTATGTACACGGTTCTCATGTTGTTGTGACTTGTGCTAGCTAACCGGGACAGAGCGTCGGCCTTAGTGTTCTTTGACATCAGGATTTTCCTGATGAAGTGTGACTGAAAGTTGAGTAGGGCCTCATTTACTTTCGCCAAGTAGGCGATCATGGAGAGCTCGCGTGCTTCGTACTCGCCCGTAACCCGGTTGACCACGAGCTGGGAATCGCTGCAGATGACTAAGTGCTTTGCTCTTACCTTTTGCGCTAGGTTCAGCCCGGCTATCAGTGCTTCGTATTCTGCCTCGTTGTTAGATGCCGCGAACTCAAAGCATAGTGCGTATTCCAATTTTGTGCCACCCGGGCCGCATAAGACTATTCTAGCCCTGCTGCCTTGCTGGTTCGAGGAACCATCTACGTGAAGGATCCAGGGCTCCTCATCCCAGTTCGCGCTTGGCCTGACCAGGAGAGTAGCCACACTGGCAGGTACTTCATGGGGTTCAGACTCTATTGGCCTGGGAACTCCAGGTTCGCCCGAACTAGGGACCTCGGGCTCAACCTGTTGGGCTTCGAGGCTGAAAGTGCACTCAACGGTAAAATCTGCTAAGGCTTGAGCCTTAATTGCGGTCCGTGGTTTGTGTTGGAGATCGTACTCACTGAGTTCGATGGCCCACTTCATCAGCCGACCGGAGACCTCGGGCTTTAGCAAGACTTGTCTTAGGGGTTTGTCGGTTAAGACGACGACGATGTGAGCTTGGAAGTACAGGTGGAGTTTTTGAGCTGAAATCACTAGTGCGTACGCTATCTTTTCTATCTGCGGGTATCTCGTCTCTGCTCCCTGCATAATTTTACTAACGTAATAGACGGACCGCTGGACCCGATCTACTTCATTTACTAGTACCGAACTGACCACCTCGTCGCTCGCCGAGAGGTACAGTTCTAAGACCTCGCCCTCCTCGGGTCTGGCTAAGGTTGGCATAGTGGCGAGGTAGGTTTTTAGCTCGTTGAACGAGAGCTGGCAATCTCGGGTCCATTCGAACCCTTTGCCTTTGACTGCCTTAAAGAAAGGCAGGCAGCGGTCTGTCGATTTTGACATGAAGCGGCTCAAAGCGGCTATGCGGCTGTTTAGCCTTTGAACTTTTTTTACTTTCCGGGGTGGTCTCATATCAAGGATGGCCTTTATTTTGTCCGGGTTGGCCTCAATACCGCGCTGGTTGACAATGTACCCTAGAAACTTACCCGAAGTGACACCGAAGACACACTTGTTTGGGTTTACTCTCATTTTATATTGATGCGAAATTTGGAAGACAGAATCCATGTCTTTTATTAATTCTTGCGAGAACTGTATTTTGACGACCATGTCGTCTACATAACATTCTACTTTCATGCCGATTAAGGGCCGAAAAGGCTTATTTACAAGTCTTTGGAAGGTCGCCCAACATTCTTTAGTCCGAAGGGCATGACCTTGTAACAGTACAGGCTGAACTCGGTTATGAAGCTGGTTTTTTCTTCGTCGGACTGGTCCATCTTGATTTGGTTGTAGCCTGAGTATGCGTCCAGGAAGCTTAGCAGTTCATGTCTCGAGGTCACATCCACTAGGCGATCAATTCGGGGCAGGGGGAAGCAGTCTTTTGGGCAAGCTCAATTCAGGCCAGTGTAGTCGACGCACATGCGCCACTTGCCGTTTGCTTTTTTCACCAGCACTGGGTTGGTTACCCAGCTTGGGTAATGAACTTCCCTTATGAAGTCCACTGCAAGGAGCTTTTTGACTTTCTTCGTCGACCACCCTCCAGCACTCCGGGGCTAAGTTGCGTTTATTTTGTCTAATGAGTCTGAGTACAGGGTCAGTGTTAAGTTTTTGAGTTATAAGGCCAGGGTCAACATCGGGCATATCTACCGTGGACCATGCAAAAATATCTAAATTTTGAAGTAAGAAACTCACCAGTTCAGTTCGCAAAGGCTCCTTGACGGAAGCACCGATCTGTAGTGTTCGCGTCGGATCCGTAGCCGAGGTCGGGACTGTGACTGTTTCCTTAATGGGCGAAGCTCGTTCCTCGCCCTGCTCTACAGGCCGCTCTAGTTCAAGGTTGTCGGCTGCCTTGGTTTTTCCCTTTAGGGCGGCAACATAGCATTTGTGGGACTCAAGTTGGTCGCCCCGCGCTACCTCCACACCGAAGTCCATGGGGAACTTCATTGCCAGATAATAAGTGGAGATCACTGCCCGTAGAATATGCGTAATTGGTCGCCCTATTATGGTGTTGTATGGGGAGGAGGTCGTGACTACCAGGAAATCGTGGTTGTCTTACCGCGCACGGCCATGTGCCGACTTCCACAGGTACTGTTATCTTCCCCAGGGGCTTGACTTCCTCTCTGCTGAAGCCCACCAGAGGAGTGTGCGCGGGTTTCAACTCGCTTTTCTGCAACTATAATTGGTCGAACACCGATTTGAATAGGATGTCCGCTGAACTGCCTGATTCCACAAGTACGCGTCAGACTTCGAAGTCCCTGATCCTTAGCTTTATGACGAGCGCATCGTCGTGGGGATAGTGAACACCTCGCGCGTCTTCTGTAAAAAAGATTGGTTCCTCTGTCTTCGGCCTCTTGGGAGGGTTCTGCTCCTCTCCGGCTGCCTTGCAAACTAACGTCCGTGCTGTTGCCGAAGTGCAACATGCCACCACCGAACCGCCCACTATCACATGGATGGTTCATCGAACTGGCCTCTCTTCTAGGGGAGGTCGCTATAAGGCTTCGGCCGGTCTGCTACTAGACTCGGGACATCCTTCCTATGTTCCCCTTGCCGTCCTGCTTTATTACTATTGTCACTATGTACAAAATTTCTCAAGTACCCATGACGGATGAGTCCCTCTATCTCGTCGTAGAGATTATTACATTGCTCGGTACTATGATCTTGATCTTTATGAAAACTATAATATAGATTTTTGTTCATTTCGTTTGGGTTGCTCTTTAGGCGAGGTGCCCACTTTATGTAGGGGGCGTCCTTGATCGTCATCAAGATCTCGGTCTGCCTTGTGTTCAACGGCGTGTAGTCCGTCCGAACTGCTAAGGGAGCTCGGGACTGTTGGCTTGGCTTCGCCTCTCGGGTCTGGCTTCTTCTGTCGCCGGGTTTGGAGGGATCGCCTTCTCTTTTTCTTTTTTCAACCCTGCCTTCGGTTCTCTGGTTGATCTCTTCCTCTGTTCTCATAAACTTGTCCGCAAATTTGAGGAAGTCAAGTACGGTTGCTGGCTGGTTGGCCACCATGTGCCATTTGAATTCTTTGTGCGTCACCCCTCTTTTGGCCGCAACGAGCTGTACCGCAGGGTCTAATCGAGGGATCTGCAAGCATGCTTGATTGAACCGCTTGATGTAGCTCCGGATGGGTTCTCCCTCTCTTTGGATTACCCCGAAGATACTTTCCTCGGTTTTGGGGCACCTCTTGCTGGTAACAAAGTGTGTGGTGAAGATCTGCACGAACTGGGCCCAGCTTCTTATTGACTCGGAAGCTAGGTTCCAGTACCAGGTGCGGACCACCCCCCTGAAGGTGGTGGTGAAGGCCACACACATGCATGACTCGTTGGCCCTAGTGAGGTGCATTTGTGACTGGAATGCGTCGACGTGGTCGTTGGGGTCAAATGACCCATCATACTTGTCCAGAGATGGAAGTTTGAAGTCTCTGGGCAAGGGGACTGCCAGAAGTTCTGTTGAAAGGGGGGAAGGAACTGAGAGAATTGGGACGGTTTTTACCTCACCCGAGCTTGTCTCTTCCTTGCCTCTGAGCTCGGGTAGGACACGGGTAGCAGTTCGGCGACTTCGCCGGTGCCTTCTTTGAGTGGGCCTGGTGCTGGCGCTGCTGGCCACCGTGTTGCCGAGCTCGATGGGCCCAGAATGTTGGCCTGCTACTAAGGCACTGAACTGGTTCTCCGTGAGTAGGAACTCGGGCTTGGAGCGCCGAGGTGACTTTGTGGGCGAGGTTCCTGACCCACTCGCGAGCTGCGAGGCAGGGGTGATTTTTTTTTGCTTTCGGCTTGGGGATGAGGCCTGACTATTAGGGGGGTTCTGGGGTCGGGAAGCTTCTCCTTGGTGAGGTCGTCCATCTTGAGGGGAGGCCTTGACCGGCTTCGAAACAGGGTGCCGGGGGGGGGAGCAGTGACTGATTTAAGGGAAGCAGTGACTGATTTTTCTTTGCTTTCGGCTTGGGGATGAGGCCTGACTATTAGGGGGGTTCTGGGGTCGGGAAGCTTCTCCTTGGTGAGGTCGTCCATCTTGAGGGGAGGCCTTGACCGACTTCGAAACAGGGTGCCGGGGGGGGGGGAGCAGTGACTGATTTAAGGGTAGCTGAGGGAACTGCTGTTGATAATGGTGTTGGGAGAGGTGGTGCAATACCTGGTGTTGCTGGAGTTGGTGCTGTTGGAATTGCTGCATTTGGGCTTGCATTGCCCACATGCATTGCATTAGATCATCCAACTGGTTCTGGCAGGTTGCTAGTGGGACAACAGTTGGTTCAACGAAGTTCGTTTCAATGGGGAGTGGAAGAGGGATGTTTAACGAAGGGGCGCCACTGCTTGTGGCACATTCAGACTGGGGATCCCATCCACTGAAAGAGGGATGGTGAACTGCCCAATGCACACCGCGGGACACATGGAGTTGCTCTCCGGTGGTGGCTGTTTCTGTTCCACGTCCGACATTGTTGGAGGAGGCCATGGGTGTTGGAGTTTTTGAAAGAAGGGCAGGTAAGAGAGATTTAGAGGGAGGCTTTTAAAAGCGTTCCCACAGACGGCGCCAATTGATGGAGCGCAATTTGGCCGATCTTAGCTGTTAACGATTTCGCCTCTGATTGGAGCAACGGGGAGCCTAAAACGGAAGAGATGAGGGAACTCCGAGGGGGACCCGGTGAGATAACTCCAAAGCTCAAGTTAGTACTCTCAAAGGCAAAGTATAGACCAGATGGCACAAAATTCACATACCTTGTTGTTGGGGATAGGGGGCTTTTTATAACCACTTCGCGCACTCTCTCCGAAGCTTTGTTAGGTCGGGTATGATTACCCTTGCTTCTGTAAGTTCGGGCGTCATCCTTTCTGCTGGGACAGAACCGTCACTGCTTTTTGTCGGAACCGTCTCTGTAACTGGAAATGGCGGTGTCAGGAGGCGGTGGTAGGTGGTCGTTTGGAGTGCGGCCGTCAAGTGTCAAATCCCAAGTCGATCAGGTGCGCCGCCCTTGGGTACGGACTTCCTCGGTGTCAGGCATGGTACGGTTTATTTGGTTTTGGTGTCCTGAGGGCGATGCGGTGGAGTGGTGAGCGAGGTGAAGTCTTGAGTTCGGAGGTATGCCCTGTATTGATATAGGGTAGGCCAGTTCGGCGAGGTGTGTCCTGAACTGCTAAGGCAGGCCAGTCCGGCGAGGTATGTTCCGAATTGTTATAAGGCAAGCCAGTTCGGCAAGGTATGTTCCGAACTTTTACATGCAGGTCAGTTCGGATTACTGTCTGGTTTGGGGCTGCAAGGTGAGTTTGGGCTCCTAGTAGGGAGTTCGGACCGTTGGTAGGGGAGTTCGGTCAGCCGGTTTCTCCCCTTGGTGCTTCGCGCCTTAGGCGTGCTTTTGTGCCGAACTGTTGCCTTTGCTACGTGTTGCATAACTGTGAGGTCGGGCCAAATGTTCCTTCATCACCTACGATGCAACTTGTAACGCACTAATGATTTAATAATCATAATAATAATAATAATAATAATAATAATAATAATAATAATAATAATAAGATTTGACTAAACACAAAACACATCAGCTCTGTACATATCAGGTATATCAGACTGCCAATATAATCGGCCTCCTACGAAGATTCAAAATCATTTATGAGGCAGTTACCCATGTTCAAGAAAAAATGCCAATTGATAAAATACAACTGGAAACTTGATCCTGCACTTGCAGACATGGTGTAATGGAAAACCAGGGGTTTGACCATGATACCCGAAAAACTTACATCCAAGCAACAGGTGTCAAAAATGTGAACCAATCAACTAGTATTCATTAAAATGAGAGCATTCAATTGATAAATAGTATTGAGTTTTGTCCGCAAATGATGAGGCAATGATCTAATATGACCAATGACCAAGTGAAAATCGAGACCAATACAATGTCTGTCATATGCTGCACAACAATGTCTGTAGGACCTGTGCAAAAAACGGTGCTACCAAGTTTTGAATGTTAACTGTTAACATTCAACTTGGGCTCAAATTTTTCAGGTGGCCTATCTAGAAAACAAGCTTCCATCTGAGTAGTTCTATTTGCCTCTTGGCGTTCAGACAACACCACGCATGGGACAATAAAATTAACCCAAGGAACATAATGATTCTGAAATGAGCAACAATAGCATATGCAGATTAAATATCCAATGAATAACATTGATGTGCCAAACACACAAACTAGAATCCAAAATAAATTACTTGGATCCGATTTTACAAATGAGCAAAAATACCGGGTTAACAAAATTACAAAATTCCGAATGTTTTAAACCCATCTAATCTGGTTATCTTTTATTTCCAACTAAAATGAAGTCAATAGGGAAATTTTCCAAAAAAAAAAAAGATCAAAGACACTGAACATTTCTTCAGGCACATTAAGGCTAATAATCTATCACCAAGATCTTCCAGCTTAAGCAATCGGGGGACAGAGAACATGATCTTGTGAGGCACCAATTGCAGCAGGTGGCATGAATTGCCACATGGCAACTCTAGGGTACCCAATGAATGACATCAACTTGTTTCCAGTAGCTTGGCCTTGCTTCTAGTAGCTTGGCCTTGTTTCCAGTACCTAGTATCTTGAAGAGGCCAGCAGACAGAACTCAACAATTAGAAAAGCAATGGTGTTAAACTTAGAGAATGTGGAGCAACATCTAATGGAACTTCCTCCAAAAACTAAACTTCAATAATGAAAATAGGTAAGGAAACAAAAAATATAGCTCATACTAAACTTCAACTCTTTGCACTTCTGTAAACAAACTAATGCATTGCTTGGTTTAATGTGCTAAAGCATACTTACCAAAGCTAAAGCAGCATTGATCTTCATGACAGGAAACTAGTACGTCTTGTGAAACCAGCAATTTCTAGTAAGGAGCTAGCTTGAATTTCATAATCAAGAGACCTGTATCTTATAGCAGTCACTATAGTTTCAGAAAATTATTTAAAAAAATCAAGCAACACGACACTAATGTAACTTCAAGTGTATCCACAGTGGGGACCGGGGGAAGTAATGTTCGTGATGTACCATTTGGATAGAAGCTTCTCATGGATGTCGGTTGGTGTTGGTCGCTGATGATTTGGTAACAGGGTAGGGTTCGAAGGGTACGGTGTGGAGAGTACCTGTTCCCCTGGTGGACCTTCGTTCTGATGGTTGATGACCGCTGGCATCGGAATAATGAAAGAATACCTATCGCCGGTTGGTTTCTTGCCGCCGGTGTACTTCACACTCATGAACGTCGGATGTACAATGAAATCGCCTGTGGTTTGCTTCTGAGTTAGGACTAAGAGAAAATGGGAGGGAGTTCAAATGATCTCCCAAATCCCAAATAATTCAAAAGAATTTTTTGTGTCCGGTTCAACCGAATTCAATTAACGCCCAAAAGCCCGTTAATGTTAAGATGAATTTGAAGTGGATGACTATTAGAGGATGCACGCTTTCCGTGAACCCAATGATCCACTGAATCCGGACTCGTTAACTTGGGTTATGGCCTTTTGAGAAGTTGACGGATTGTCGTCAGTCGTCCCTTGCGACAATCACCTGCGCCCCACAAACGCCTTATATACATGCGTTGGGATTTGGGAACATTCAATACATGGTTGTGATATGCTATGCGGCGTTTGTGAGGCGCCTTCTGTGGGGCGCAGATGTGAACTCCCGTTTCGTTCGTTGAGTTCAGAGTTGTTTTCTGCTTCGTCCAATTTTTCAAGTCGCGAATTCACGATAATGCGTAGTTGATGAGACAAAAGCGGTGTGACAGGTTCCGGATATAGCCAACACCACCACCGGCACCTCTCTAGTTTTAACTCAACAGCCTCAACTACTATTCAACCTTCTGCTGCTGCTATCGTCTTTCTTTTTCTCGCGGTTTTATTCTCAGTCTCTCAATCTTAATCTAACTGCATCCACAAAAACAAAGAGAGAGAGAGAGAGCGATCGTATATATCTACATATAAATCTTTGAACAAACGCAACGAGTTCATATTATATTGATTCAATCCGGAATCGTGGAAGTAACTTCCAGAGATAAGGGTAAGAATGGGGGCCAGTGCCTCAAAGAACCCGGATAGCTCTCATGGCGGCGACCGAGAAGATAGCCTGGACCATCCAGGTGGACAACTGTACGTCTCCTTGAAAATGGAGAATTACAAACTCAAAGGCGACCTCATCCCTCACGTTTATGGCTCCGTCCCTCTCGTTGGCTCTTGGGATTGCTCTAAAGCGGTAACCACTCTCTCCACATTTCAACTGAACTCCAGCTTTCCTTGTTCTCGGTATATTCATTTCTCTGTATTTCCATTTTACTTGTTTTCATTACTGTGCATGCACATGATCCAGCTTTCAATGGAGCGCGAATCAAAGTCGATGTGGGAATTAAGCTTTGTTGCTCCTTCGAATCACGGTTCGTAATGGTGCTCCTATTCTGCACGGAGTTTTTTCTTTGGAATATTTTATTTTTAAGGCGTTTGGGCTTAGTGTTTTGTTTGACCTCCTGTTACGAATGTACGATTGTAGAAACTTTGGATTTCAAGTTCCTTTTGAAGCCAAAGCACGTTAATGTCCCCTGTATTGCTGAGGAGGGTCCCAACCGGCTCTTTACCAAGGGAACTTTGCAGGGGGATACTAGGCTGGCCTTGTTTAGGCTTAATGGTGATGAAGTGCTTGAGTATCGTGTCTTCATCAAAGCTGACAGGCTCTCGCCGTTTGATCTTGCGGCTAGTTGGAGAGCTTATAAGGAGAATCTTCAGCCTTCAACTGTTCGTGGAATCCCTGATATTAGTATCAATGCAACACCTGAAACAGGTGTTGAGGTATGAAGCATCTTCCCTTCATTCAGAATTACTTGTTTGAAGTCATTGCATCTGCAAAGCCACACCTGTGAAGAAAGTATGGAAGAAAAGTAGGGACACCTGAAAACATGTTTAATGAACTCATGCATGTAATTTATTTGTTATTTTTTGTCTACATTTGTTATCTTATTTTTATAATATGATATTGTTATATTGCTCATGCATCTACCAGGAGTAGAAACTAAGTTGTTTTAGAATTTCCAATGAACTAATGCCCCAATTTTGTCAATAATTGATGATAGATCCACCTTAGACGATGGGCTCGTGCTTTAATGCCAAGTAAAGCTAAATTGAAATGACTTATTTTGCAATACTTCCAAATACCGACTTAATTGATAGAAGGATAGTCTTTCTTATATTTGTAATTTGTATGCACAATTCTTGTTGAACAAAATATTTTAAGAGAAGAAGATTAAATAAAAAAATGAATTTCTTCACCCAAAAACAAGGCAAATTGCACAAATAAAAAGAGAAACAACCAACCACAAGTGCTTTGCACCTTATGAAACCTCTGTACAGGGTTCTGCATATCTCACTAAAGTTGCTGAAGAGACTTCCTGTTTTTGTAAATATTACTTTCTATTCCACTCAAAGAAAACTAGCAAATAACAGTGATTATTGTTCCTCTATTCTCAAAACTAACCATATGATGTATTTCATTGCCTCAACACAGACCCATCATAAAAAAAAAATCACAGACCCATTATGGTTGAATTTATTTTGCAGTCCTGTTCAGTGCTTGTATCTATATGTATTTTTCCGTGCTGGATAAGATGTTCTTTGGAATCCGTAAAGAATATTTGTAGCAAGTCTTATCATCACTATCATCATCATCTCTTGTTCCTTCCAATATAGTTTCTTCAATGTGGCAGGGAAAGAGTTCTCTGTGTCTATCTATTCTGGATATTTCTTCATTATCATCCAATTGGTTGGGCTTTCTCTCCCCTATTCAGATAAAAAAGGACCATCATGCTTGTCGGCCCAAGATTTTACCACCACACCAAACAATGATCCCTTCTCTCCTCTATTTGGTTATCATAACAATTAGGCCTTTATGTTACTTTTGAAGATGGCTCCCCTAGAACTGATTAGGAAGGTACCTTCCAGATAGGTACCCTGTACTTTGGGGGTAGTGACAGATAGGTACCCTGAACTTTCAATTGCAACACTTGGGTCCATCTGTTAGTATTCCGTCAGTTAAACATTGCATAATGTCAAAAATACCCTTCCCGTGTATTGTTGAGATCATTCTACGGAGTAAAATCATCACTAGAGAATGCTGTCGTCGAAAAATTTGAATATGTTATTTGCTGTCCATGTGAGATGAAACATCATCATGGGGAGACATTCAGTTACCTTAGAATGATCTCAGAAATACATGAGAAGGGTATTTTTGGAATTATGCAATGTTTAGCTAACAGAATACTAGTGGATGGACCTGAGTGTTTATTTTTGAAAGTTCAGGGTACTCAAGTGTTGCAATTAAAAGTTCAGGGTACCTATCTGTCACTACCCCCAAAGTAAAAGGTACCTATCTGTAATTTACCCTAAATTATTTTGGGAAATAATTGAATCAAAATTTAGTTGTCTGAGAATTCGTCCTCTCTAAAGGCACCATTCCATAAACTATATTTTTTCACTTTTTCGAAATGGAGAAGAAGTACTTAGTGGGTATTTATGAATTCTTAGTTGCTTCTTATCAATCATAATTAACCCAGTCACTGCTATCTTTCGTTTTTTTTTTTTTTTTTTTTCTTGCAGAATGGCTCTGCAACAAGTTTGGAGCTTGATCTAGAACATTATGTTATTCCAGCTCCAGTGACTTCTGCAAACTCAGACATAGTATATGCAGCTAACATGACAGAGAATCCAAGGTCATTAACTTGTGGTGGGATCTTCTCCAACAGTGATGGCTCAAGCAGTGATCCACATTCAAACAAGGCTAGTATTGCCTTAGTCGATCAACCTACAACTAAAAAGGTTTATCCTGTAGTCCTTCCTGCACATTTGTAGGCCATATTAGTGAAAAATGCAATGGGTTTTATAAACTAATACTTTTGATCTTTTTATGGTACTTTATATGAGTCAATTTAGTTTGTTGATCAATATTTTGCTTCATACATCAAGGTCTAGTATGACTAGGAACCCTGGGTTTTTTCAAATTTTATTTTTCGCATAATTTTTTGTAATTTCTTTTGGAACTTATATTTTTATCTTCTTGTAGTACTCTTTTTTATTTTTTGTTGATTATCATGCATCATATATCAATTGATGTGATTAATTAGGTTTGTCATATAGGAAATGGAGGTCATAGTTCCAGATCCTTCAAAAGCTTATTCTACCTCTAGTATGGTTGAATCAAAGTCAGCCGGAACATTTTCACCCTCTCAGAAGCAGGATGTTTTAAGGGGACTCTTTGTGGATAGGGGTGTAGGATATCCTAGGCTTGCTAAATCAACTTCTGCAACTACTTTGGCCACTGAAACCAAGGTTGGTGCACATCTGATGGGTGCCATAGGTTCTATTTTTTCTTCTTCCATTTAGTATTTCTTACATCCAATTGATAATTGTATTCTTATCAAAATCACTTTTGTTCCAATTGGTGGTTCTTATATTTTTTTTTTTGCCAAATTCGTAGAATGCTATGCCAGCAGCTGCTGGAGCTGTTGCTGCTGCAGCTATAGCAGATCAGATGCTTGGGCCAAAGGAGGATAGACATTTGGCAATAGTTCTGGTATTTTTCCATATTAATGGTTAGGCTTTGTTAAGTTTCTCAGTCCTTTGATGCTTTCTTTCTTTGTTATTTATCTTTTTTCTTTCTTTTGTTGAGTGAAGAAACTTGTTGAAACTGGAAAATGTAATGTTATTATCATTTAGCTGACAGATGCTTGGGCTAAAGAGAGTAGGTATTTAGCAATAAATCTGGTATTTGTATCTATGAATGGTTAACCATAGCAGCTTAATGCTTTCTCCCTATATCCTTTCTCCTTTTTTTTCTCTTGTTGAGTGAAAAGCCTAGCAAGAATGGAACATGTGATGTTAATGTTATGTCCCTTCCAGGCATGACAACTCTGTTTACTTCATGGGTAGGCACCTAAGTCCTGTAGGAATGACATGATCTAATTTAGCATATTTTATGAGCTACTGAGTCCTTGTTGAGGATAGATGATTCTGATAAATTGTTCACACTCCTAGGTTGGCTTGCCAGCTCGAGGCAAGACTTTTACTGCAGCTAAACTTACAAGATACCTCCGATGGTTGGGCCATGATACCAAACACTTCAATGTTGGGAAGGTGATTTATTTTATTTTTTAACATAGTTATGCTTCCTGCTCCTGGCATCAGTCATGACTGTGATAAGGTCTTGATATGACTTAATTCTTGGTTGTAACAGTATCGCCGTCTCAAGCATGGTGCAAATCAGGTATGTTTAAAATATATACTGTATTGTCACAAAATAGATGCATATTTACAACACTCTTAATTCATTTACTAGTATGGATGTTCCAATTGTGGTTGTTGGGAGTAGAAAATAGAAGAACTTCATTTTCTCATGAGGATATGAGTTCCTCAAGGGAACTTGGATTTCCTACTTTTGCTAAGAACATCACAAAAATGGTTGTGGTGTATATAATTGAATGAAAAAAGAGATTCATTACGTGGAAAAGGAAGACTATTCATATTTCACCCCTTTAAGAATTTTCCAATTAGAGAAACAAACTTAAAATAAATTAAAAGGAGAAACTGAAAAGAAAGAGAATCAGAATTTGAGCTATGTATATTTTAGGAATCTAAGAGGAAATTATAAAATGCATAAGAAAATAAGTGTGGACGTTAGAGTGGATTAGGCATGTGGATGCATATCTTTAGGATTATGAGTTTGAGAAGATTTTAGACGTTGGATTAGGGACTCAAGAACTCATTGAAAGGTTTAGTATATTGAGACTGTGCATTAAGACAAGAGTCAAGATCATGAATATCAGAATAAATAAATGAAATAATAAGGGGCTGTTTGATAACATCTGAACTGAATGACTTATTGATTTGTTTGTTAGTGGATAAAAATAATTAAATAATAAAATATTTGAGTGTATATCAATCCAATTTTAGCTTCAGCCATCAGGAGCTTCTGGCTTCCTGAATAACTTAAGTAATAGGTCATTCAGTTCTGTTACCATAAGGCCTCCAAGAAAGAGATGGATAATGAGAATGGGATAAAATGAAGGAGTCACACCTCTCTTCTTGAAAAAGAATTATACTTTCACCTTTACTTGAATCAAGGCCTCAATGGGATTTAACCACCTAGAGAGTTCTTGAAAGTTAGTCCAGTTCAATGCTAATGTTGTATAAATATATTTGTAAGTTCTATACATGTAAATATGTAATAGTTTTGCCACAGAAATGCAATACTTTTTCCTTTCCCTTAAAAAATGGTATTTGTATTGTGCTCTTGCATTTTACTATACTGACTTTAGTCTGAGTTTCATCACCTACTTCATTTATTTTTATGTTGAAATTTATACAATGTAAATAAATGGTTGAAATACATGGAATATAACCTACTATTGTTCTGTGTATTAGATAGATAGATAGGTTAAATGCACAAATGAGTTATATATGGTATGTAATCAAAATATAATACAAATACCACGATTTACTAGAATGGACTAGGGACCATAGACCCAGCAGCCTGGCCTAGGCCTGCTTGGAGCCAAGCCTGGGCCTGTTATCTATTTCCAAGATCTAGACTGTGCTGGGCCTAGGCTTTCCCTATTCCTCTTATATGCAATGCTGAACCCAACCCTGCCCAATCTGTGATTACCTCTAATTGAAATTTCATTTAGCTTCTGTTGCGCAAAACCCAGAAATACAGATTCAAATGGCACCCAAAAACGAAAGAAAAACAGAGATAAAGAGAAGCAAGCAAAGAGGACACACAAATTATGTGGTTTGGCTATAGCCTACGTCCACGGGTGAAGGAGGAATGGAAATCCACTATGTAATCTGTAATTGAGAGGAATACAGAGCTATGCACTCACAACCTCACTCACAGAAAACCCTAAACCCGAAATACACCCCAAGTCTCCCTCTTCTCTCACAAGACAAAGACCAAGTATACAAGAGAGAAAACCCCCGAAATACATTACTCTTCGTATTCAATTTGGATCCATAAGCTGAATATGGATCGGGTCCATACTGCCACTACGCTTCCACCAAAACCTCTATGAAATTTTGCCTTCGGGTTTTTCTCAACTTAATTCAGAGCAGGCTCATGAAACCGGTCGCAACAAAGAATTCAAGGCACAACCATAACAGCTTCCATATTGTCATATGTATTGGAAATGAGAAATATTTTACATTCTTTCTCGGAGATTATTCAGAAAGATTCAAATCCATAAATAAGAGTTTTAGAATGTCCTACATTTTGATTGCAAGAAGTTCCTTCCACCATGAAAGTGCATTTATTTACTTGTTTTGTGTTGGTCAATGTGTATGTCCACATGTTTGAGACAGAAAAAAAAGACAATAATATAGAAAAGAATCTTATGGTGGAATGCATGGATATGGTGTATAATTACTTCATTAGGTAGGGTTGTTTGAATGGTTTTTACATGTAACTCCTTTACCATGCTCTGAGCCTGTCATAGTTATTGGTTCACTATGATGTGTTATAAAAGAAAGTCTCTCAACAAACCACTGCTGAAAGATGATATTTTTCCAAAGTTGCTTGAGTATTCTCTTTGTTACATTGCAATCCTTTAGACATGGGAGCTTTAATAGAGAGTACACTTTCTGATGCAGTCTGCTGATTTTTTCCGTGCTGACAATCCAGAAGGTATGGAGGCACGCAATGAAGTGAGTATCCATCAAACAATCCTATTATCCTAAAATTCCATTTGTTTATGTCCTGTCATGTTCTCTTCCCTTTCAAGTGAGCTTACATTCTTTTTTTTTTTTTTAATTTTTTCGATTTATACTTTTGTTTTTATGACACTCTTCTATGGAGGCTATAGAATTTTGATTCTGATCTTCATTTTACCTCTTATTATGGCTTCACAGAATTAATATATTTCCATAGCATTCTAAGGTTCTAAATTGTAGATTCTGTGGACAGTCTACAAATAATTGCAGAAAACCTGAGGGCTGAACTCCCATTATGATCAGTAACACCGAGCAATTTCCTATTGTCAAAATCTGGCATGATAATGGTCGTAGCCATATAATCTTTTGCATTTTTTTTTCATGGTCATAAATATGATAAATGGTCCATACGGATATCTATAGAATGAATGGCAACAATAATCTGAATGGGCCAACTTTTGGTTTGGATATCTCTTTTAGTGGGTTTGTTGGCTGTATTGGTTAATGGATATAAAACATGAAATAACTGCATGAATGTTACCTGTACCCTTGAGTGTCAATTTAGGCTTTCCTCAGGTTGGTCCAGATGAGCACCATTGAATTGCTTGAATCCAATATCTAGAAACCAACTGCAGTTCAAAGGATGGACATGTCACCTTAATAGCTTATTCATTAGGGAGAAATGACAAGAAATATATTCTTAAATGCTGAGTTTGTTCTTACTAAGGTGATTGCATTTTATTTTTATTTTTTAGGCATTGAAATGGTTCATTTCACACTTGATTAACTGTTTCTTCCTTGGACATAATCTTAATATAAAACATGCCACTAGGTAGCAGCCCTGGCAATGGATGATATGATATCATGGATGCAAGAAGGTGGCCAGGTAAGAGGCTCCTATGTTTAGTTTCATAAGATTCACCAAAATACTTTTGTTCTTATTATTCTGATTGAATCATAGGTTGGAATATTTGATGCCACAAATAGTAGCAGGACACGAAGGAACATGCTTATGAAAATGGCTGAAGGGAAATGCAAGGTACCATAATCTGCCAATGGTCATTCAAAGGTAAGTATGTAAGATTCTCATCATGCGGGCATCACAGTCCATTCGCATACACAGTTGGAGGGATACCCACAAAGCCACAACCATATATTGGTTCCATATAAGGAGAGTTTTAGCAAAAAGTTAACCTGATGGATAATTGCTGTTACCTCTCTTCTTAAATTCTTTTTAACAACTAGAATTTTATTAAAGAATATTTCTTAGGTGGGACTCATTGAATGGTGGTTCCATTTGCTGCCTGTGCATTGTTGGTTGACTGCTGCTACAGGCTAGCTGATGTTTATGATTTGTGATGCTTTTGAATTGTTTTAAGTTTTGGTTGGTTAATAAGTTCTGCTTTATCTTCTGAAGCTTAACTTGTAAAAACAGATATTTCTTTTTTGAATCGTTAAGATGGAAAATTTTGTTAAACAGGATGAATAAAGGGACAGAAATAAGAAGAAATAAGAACAGTATCATTGAACTAAAGGGAATTCAATTATTACACAAGATTTTGTTTTTCCATTCTATTTATCTTTCCTAAGCTAAATTGATTATACTGAATTCATGAAATAAACAATTTGGTCTGTTCATACTTTTGATGGGAAGATAATTAATGTTATAGCATGTTGTGTTATCATGCTTTCAACAAAGAAGGTCAGAAAATATTGAGATTCCCTCTCCCATTCTCTTGGTTCTAGATGAACGCAATATATTGTAAGACTGTGCAAATAGCTGATAATAAGGTGAATCTTTGATTTTTTTCTTCAATAGATAGTATATCCAATTACCACAAAACATGTTTTGGAAGCCTAAAGAGGTTAAGGTTTAGATGAGAAAGTTATAATTGATGCAGATTTCTAATTTATTTACCAAAAATGATACCGCCATTCAATTTCAATAGCATTAAGATACATTTATGTTCTTCCATCTTACCTTTTTAGTTGATAAATATCTTAGGCCATGTTTGGGAGTTCTTAAGTTAAAACATAAGTGCTTAGAAATAAGTGCTTGTTCAAATAAGCACTTATTTGCATTTGGCACCCAACTTTTTCAAAATAAGCACTTATATTGGGCTTTTGGTAGTCTTTTTCTCTAATAAGCACTTAAATAAGCATTTGTGACTATTTTGTCCTTCATTTTCTTTCTAATTTTCAAAATATAACCTTTGAAAGCATTTTTATAAAAGTACTTTTATGAAAACACTTTTGCGAATTAAAAGTGCTTTCGTAAAAGTACTTTCATAAAAGTGCTTTCATAAAAGTACTTTTATAAAATTCAACTAGGGATAATTTTATAAGTGGTATTTTAAAATTCAACTAGGGATAATTTTGGAAGAAAAAAATTGAATAAGTGCTTATTGTATAAGCACTTAAAAAAGTTGGAAAATTGGGCTTAAAAAATAAGCCCTTATTTTTAAAATAAGCACTTATTTCGAGCTTATTTCCCAAATACCAATAAGTGCTTAATGGCACAAATAAGCACTTATTTTAAATAAGCCTTATTTTTAAGCACTCCCAAACCTGGCCTTATATAGAAAATACAATAGTTATTGAATACATGTTTTGTTTATTTGGTTTCATGGGAATGTCTTTCAAAAGGCGCATACCTGATGTGCCTTGTGCCTCAGCCTAGGCGTGTGCCTTTTGAAAGTTTGACGCTTTTTTGCATTTTTTTTTGAACCTAGCGGTTGGGCCAGGGGCTCCGCCCCTGGACCCTCGTGCCACACCCCTCAAGGCAACACAAGTCCATGTTAGGGTCCTAAATTCTTATTTCACTCACTTCGCTCGCTCATCGAAGCTCCGAGAACCCTCTATTTGGTAATGTTGTTCATTCGTTCGTCCTATTAAAATATCTTCTTAAATAGCAATTAAAATTATAAAATCATTATTTTTTTTTTGTGTGAGAACTAAGAATTTAGGACCCTAACATGGACTTGTTTGGGCTTGCCCCGAGGGGCGTGGCACAAAGGCAGCTCGTAGAATCTGGAATGTAATATGGTTTACATCACATTAACTACTTTAAGTAATGCAATTGAGGAAAAAAAGAGATTGTGGGTTTTACATGCTTGAAAATGTTTTATATGTTTGATTTTATTTTTAAGTTCACATTTGAATATGCTTTACATGTTATGTTTATGTATTTTAATTTTAGATAATAGGTTTTTTAAAACATTTATTTTAAAATTTAAAAGTAATATTTTTTATTAATATTATGTTTAATAATTTTTTTTTGCATTTTTTGGCTTTTTTTTATTTTCTGACAATTTTTTTTTGTTTTTTAGCATTTTCTTATTTTTGTGCCTTGCTTTAAAAAGGCGCGCGCCTTGCCTTGCGCTTTTAAAACAGTGCTGTAATTTAATTCCTAACTGATTACATGTTTGACTTTTTCCTCACAGATGATATTTTTGGAAACAATATGCAATGATGAAGGGATTATTGAACGAAATATACGCCTTAAAATTCAACAAAGTCCTGACTATGCAGAAGAGTGAGTTGGCACATAGCTTTGGCTTTCTGGGGCTGGGCATTGCTTAACATGAAATTGTCATTATTGAAATTTAAGTTTTATATTAAATTCTTATCTTAATGTAAAATTGTGAATAAAGCTACTCGTATTCTGCAGGCCAGATTTTGAAGCGGGATTACAGGACTTCAAAATAAGACTAGCTAATTATGAGAAGTTAAGCTTCAAATTTATTAGATACTTGTAGTTATTGTTTATGATATTTTTATTCTGTTTCTGGTGCATGTACTTGATAATCTTCGCTTTTGCACCAGGTTTATGAACCAGTGGAAGAAGGGTCATACATCAAGCTGATCGATATGGTTAGTGGACATGGTGGGCAGATACAGGTAAGTTTGGCCTTACAGATTTATCTTTTTAATTATATTTTGGCAGGGTATTTGCATGTATCAACTGGATTTCATCTACTGTATTTCTCTGTTGGCCTTTTAAGTAGTATTCTTGTCTTGATATTTTATATCCTAGATTTGGTTGTAGCAGATGGTCCAGTTCATTATATAAGACTAGGTTTGATTAAAGGAGTTGAATATGCAATATTCTTCCAAGAGTCATAATATAAGACATATCTTTGCTTATAAAGAAATTGATGTAGCATATTCATGAACCAAAAAACACCTCTCTCATCAACAAGGAATTGACCACACCCCTTCAGTTCAATTAATTGGAGCACTTTGTTTTGTGATATTATCTCTTACAATAAATGCACCATAAGCTATTATGTCATTTACCATGCTACACTGTTTCTACAGTACATCACGGGTTCCCATTGCAATTTTTCCAAATGGAAGAAAAGACTAAAAATGAAGAAAACAAAACCAATGCAAAGAAACATATTCAAAACATTATAAACCCAAGAAAATAAAGCAGAATAAGGGAACAATTTCTTACTTGATTCTACATGCATATATATATATATATATATATATATATATATAAATATATATTGGAAAATGAAATAATAGGCTCCATTCTACAATTCAGAAGGCTCAACGACAATGGGAAGAAAATTTTTGTTTTAACCTTGTCAATTGCTTTCAACAATACAGGGTTTATTGTAATAGGGAGGAAAGAAGGATTTTCAATTGCTTTCCCAAATTCATGTGGGTTCTTCTCAATTAGGGATCTCAAAGTCATTTGTAGGTAACATGGTTCTTTTGCTTGGCACTTGATTTGGGCTCCCAATTTTCCATCAAAGGTCTGTCTTTTCTATGTGGACAGTATCTAAACAGAACTCTCACAATTGAACATCTCATTTCTAGACAAATAGATTCTCCCTTTTTGTGATTCTTGTAAGGAATCTCTAACACCTTATCCTCCAATTGGATTATTATCTTCAAATCTGGTCCGATTTTATTAGGTTGGTTGGAAGGGATTTTTGTAACCAATGTTTTAAAGCACAAGGCATGGCACAAGGCATTCCGTTACCTAGAGGCGTTGTGAGGCATATTTCAGAACATAAGAGGTGTAAGCCTCCTTAAGAGGAGGGTGAGGAGGAAGGAGAGAAAAAGATCTTATCTCTTTTTTTTTTTGTTTGTTTCTTTTTTATGAAAGATGTCTTGTATTAAGAACAATGAAGATGCATAACACTAGATGAAGGTTGGGAGTTAGGACCTTATCCAGTCTATCCGTCCCAACACCCAAGATGGACTTTTACCAGATATTATATAAATATATTTGTCAGCCATAGGTGTCTTTTGTTCCTCTCAATCCTTTCTCAAGTATAAGGTTTTCTTTCTTTTATTTTCATTAAAGTTCTTTTGATTGCTTTTACTAATAAACAAGATGCAATTAGATTCTTTCATAAATTTTATTTGGTCAGAGCAATAAATTTATAATCATTAAACTTGGATTCAAATAGGCCAAGTCAACAAGTTTAGTCATTTTATAAGGGTCTGAGGTAAAAAAGTCAGACAACTCAGGTAGGTTTGAAGAGCCTAGACTCAGCCAAGTCACTTTGAGCCATTAGCTAATGTGCTTAGCTGGACAAGTAATCCCAATCAAACTGAGTTTGATAGCAAAAATGGATAAAGAAATCTTGTATTGTGAAATTTTCTTTAACTTTTCTTTCTAATGACTCCAGATCAATTAAATCCCACTGGATCTCTCATGATTTCCAATGCTCACTGTCAAATCTCACTAAAGTTTTCAAGTCTTGCCATTGGATCCTTCTGGATCTCTGATGGTTTCCATTCAATCTCTCTTCCCTTATGTCATGTTGCAGTCAGATCTCACAGATTTTTTCATGATTTGCAATGCTCATTGTTGGATCTCTCATGATTACTGCCAGTTCTCTTCCACTCTGTTGCATTGCTGTTAGATCTCACCATTTTCTATGATTGGAGCTGAACCTCTTTGGGTTTTCATGGTTGCCATTGGGATCTGTTTGATTCTCCTATATTTGATGCTGATCAAAGTTTTGATGATTGATTTGATCCAAACGAAGTTTTGATGAGTGATAACAACTGAAGAGGAGGCTACAATTATAAAGTTTGGGTTTTTGAGATCAGGAATTTTTGGTTTTAGTACAGCTACAAAACTATTAATATCTAAAGATTGTTGTTGAGTTGTGGGCTGATTTTACTTGTTTTTATTTACATAACTTAGTTAGGTAGTTTTGGGCCTTAGGCCCATTAGATTATGTTTAAGTCAAGCGTGACTTTTAAGCTTCTTACAAGTAGCCGACTTACTAAGGGCATACTTGTGCTTGTACACTCTTTTACTTATGAGTATATAATCTAATGAAAGGGCCGTCCAGATTCCAATTTTTTTTGGCTTCTCCCCCATTCTCTTCTATCTCTCTTCTCTTTCTTTCTAGCAGAAACCTTTTCCTCTCTTCTTTTTCTTCTTTCTTTTACAAATTTTATATCAAAACAGGTTATCAAAACCTTTCAACTTGGATGAAGATGATCAAGACTGCTATCAGTCTTGGACACTAAGGAATTTCAGGTTTGAACAGAAGAGAAAGTGAAGAAGAGAGAGGAGAAAGATTAGTGAGAGAGCAGTAGAACACAGGTTTGAAAGGAAGGACAGATTCTGAATGATCTGCCGCCGCCACTTCAATTTAATATTTATATATTATGCTAGTTACATGAAAGGACATATTTGCCCTTGGTGTTTACATCATAACACTTAACAATATAAAAAACTGAAAAGTAGATAACAGAACTAGAATAACAGAATAACATAGCAGATAGACTAGGTATATTCTACCCTACGGAGTAAATGTTTATCATTCCCCCTCAAGTTGGGAGTAAATGTTTATCATTCCCAACTTGGATAGATCCGCTTCTAGCTTCTTTCTTGATACAGCTTTAGTGAGGATATCTGCTAGTTGCATACTGGATGTGATGTAAGGGAGGCATATTTCTTGAGATGAGACCCTCTCTCGTACAAAATGTTGGTCAACTTCAATGTGTTTGGTTCTGTCATGCTGCTTGATTATCACAATACAGCATCAGAGGCTTCTCATACTCAATACCCAACTCCTCAAGTAGAGATCTTAACCATAGGATTTCAGTCACTCCGTTGGCCATGGACCTGTATTCTGCTTCAGCACTAGACCGGGAGACAACACTTTGTTTCTTACTTCTCCAGGAGAGAATGTTTCCTCCCACAAGGGCACAATATCCTGAGGTAGACCGTCTGTCATCAACACTCCCAGCCCAATCGGCATCTGTATAGACCTCCACCTTCATGTGGTTATTGTTCTTGAACAATGTACCCCTACCCGGGCATCTCTTCAAGTAGGCTAAAATTCTTTCTGCCGCAAGAAGATGTGTGGTTCTAGGAGAATGCATGTACTGGCTGACAACACTAACAACATAAGTAATATCCGGTCGAGTGAGGCAGAGATATAGGAGCTTTTCTACCAATTGCTGCAACATAACTTTGTCTTAAAGCAGCTCCCTACTCTCTGCACTAATCCTATGGTTATGTTCAATGGGTGTATCTGTAGGTTTGACACCCAACTTTCCTATTTCAGCCAACAGATCTAAAACACCTGTTTAGATCTAGCAACCTCTATGCCCAAAAAATACTGTAGTGTACCCAGATCTTTCACCTCAAACTTTTGATGAAGGAGCTGTTTAAGGGACTCAATCTCATGGCTGTCATTTCCTGTCACCACAATATCATCAACGTATACTGCAAGTAGTGTCAGTGAAGACTCCACCCTCTTGATGAATAGTGTATGATCTGACTGGGCTTGTACATAATCGAACTTTCCAAGAGCTAGTCTGAATATGTCGAATCAAGCTCTAGGTGATTGCTTCAAACCATACAATGCCTTATTGAGCCGGCAGACCTTCTTACCTATCTCTGTATCATAGTATCCAGGAGGCAACTGCATGTAAACCTCTTCCTGCAAGTCCCCATTCAGGAAGGCATTTTTAACATCCATTTGGTACAAAGGCCAAATGTGGCTTGCTACAAGATATAATAGAACCCGAATGGTGGTCATCTTGGCTACTGGGGCAACTGTCTCCAAGTAATCTATACCATAAGTCTGAGTGAACCCTTTTTGCAACTAGCCGAGCTTTATACCTCTCAATGGATCCATCCGCATTGTGCTTCACAGTAAATACCCATCTGCATCCAACTGGTTTCTTTCCTTTGGGCAAGTCAACTATCTCCCAGGTATTATTTTTCAACAGGGCATCCATTTCAACTTGCATTGCACCTCTCCACTCCGGGACTGATAGGGCCTCTTGTACTGTTCTTGGAATAGGGACATTGGAAATGGAACTAAGGTAGGACCTGTAGGTAGGAGATAGGCGATCATAGGATAAAAAATGGGAAATACAGTGAGCTGTAGATGTGGTACAATGTCGTTTCCCTTTACGGACTGCAATCGGAAGATCAAGGTCATTTGTAGGAGGTGAAATGGCAACAATAGAAGAAGTCTCTATGGGTCCTGGGACTGTAATGTCTGGACCTGGAGCCGTAGATGAGATTGGAGCTGGCCTGGACTGCTGATGATCGGGATCAACCTGCCTACACCACCTGTGATAGACCCTCAACTCCTGATCCCTTTGGCCGCCCTCACCATTGCAGCTCCCATCACCCAATGGAATAGGTAAAGGAACTACCCCACTCTCACTGCTCTCCCCCTGAAGACAAGGACTTAAACCCCTACTCTCACTGCTCTCCCCCTGAGGAGAAACCCAAGGATAATAGGATGTCTCCTCAAAGAAAGTGACATCCATGGAGACGAACTTCCTCCCTGTGACAGGATCATTGCAGCAATACCCCTTTTGAGTTTGTGCATAACCAAGGAAAATGCATTTGGAGGCCTTGGGTTCAAACTTGGAGTGGTGGGGTCTGAGAAGCTGAACAAAGCAGGTACAACCGAATGTTTTAAGCGGAATAGAAAACAACTCCTCATGTGGGTACAGAAGGGAAAAAGGAGATCACAAATCAAGAACCCGGGAAGGAATCCGATTAATAAGATATACCGCCGTGAGGATAGCATCACCTCAGAAGCGAATAGGGACATTGGAGGTAAACATAAGACTTCTAGCCACCTCCAAGATGTGCCTACTCTTCTTTTTTGCAACCCCATTCTGCTGAGGTGTATGAGGGCAAGAGCTCTGATGGATAACCCCATGAGTAAGAAGGTAAGATGCCAATGACTTAGCAAAGTATTCCTTTGCATTATCAGATCTAAGAACTTTAATCTTGACATCAAACTGGGTTAGGATCATTTGGTGAAAGTTTTGGGTCAGGGCGGGAACCTAATCTCGTGAACGCATAAGATAAACCCAAGAAAACCGGGTATGGTCATCAACAAATAACAAAAAATATCTGTACCCACCCATAGAAGGAATGTGATATGGCCCCCAAACATCCGTATGCACAAGATCAAAAGGACGATTACTCCTTTTATTACTCAATGAATAAGAGTTTCTACAATGTTTAGCAAACTCACAGCTTTCACATTGCAACTGGGACAACTCAACAGACTCAAACAAAGTAGGAAACAGACTCTTTAGGGACCGAAAAGGCAAATGATTATGCCAAAGTATAACCGAACTCACACTCTGGGAAACAAGTGACCTCTTACCCACTGACTCTTTCTGATGAGAACTCTCCCCGAGCAGATAGATTCCATTCGTCTCATGGCCAGTCCAATCAACTTCTTCGTCTCCAGGTCCTGAAAAACACACCGGTCAGGGAAGAAAGTTACTGAGCAGTTCATGTGTTTGGTAATACTACTGACTGAAAGGAGGTTAGTATCAAGCTCAGGAACATGTAAGACAGAAGACAAGGAGATCGTATCTGATAACTTAATGTCCCCCTTCCCAGAAATAGGAACTAGGGAGCCATCAGCAATAGATACTTTATCCCTACTAGATGACAAATGGTAAGAGGTAAACAGTGAAGGCAAGCTAGTCATGTGGTCGGATGCACCTGAATCTATTTCCCAACAAAGTTCAGTAGTACTTGGAGCTGAGGCATGGTAGGCTGAAGCTAGAGTACCTGAATTTACGGTTGTAATCTAACCACCCATCTCAGAAACACTGCCATAACTGATGCCTCCAAAGCTGCCTTCCGCCTGATTTTTAAACTCCATCTCGGTCAAGTCTTAAAACAGCACTTGGACTACCAATCACAATCAAAAACAGTATAGGCCTGATCTGTATTCACAGTGTATGTGCACAAAACTGGGATAACTCTGATCTGAAATCAACTAACAAATAAAACAGTGGCTGTCCGTAGAGCTCTAACCCCTTTAAGAGAGTTCGAGAACCCCAAAAAACTCTGGAAAACAGCTTAGAAGGAGGTCTGATTTGCCTTTGCAGAATTAGGGTTTAATCAGTCCTTAAAGTGATCAATTCAGTTGCACAATCTAATCAGTACTGTATAGATAGACTTGCAGTAGGGTTAATATGAAACCCTAGAATCTGATCAATGCTAACAATAAACTTGAGGACAGCTCTAGATAG
Source organism: Nelumbo lutea (assembly GCF_056320005.1). NCBI lineage: Eukaryota > Viridiplantae > Streptophyta > Magnoliopsida > Proteales > Nelumbonaceae > Nelumbo > Nelumbo lutea. Next base: position 47,137,732 of record NC_142685.1, read on the forward strand.
ATCACAAGATTCAGTCCAGCACTAGGGCTTGCCGCAAGATCACTTTCAAACTCTAGTGCAGAAAGAAACAAGGCTGAGACAGTTCGGTGTAAAACAATAAGGTTTTAATCACAGCAGAACAATAGGGTTTGCTGTAAAACCCTAGTGAATCGAAGAGATGAAAACCTAGAATGGTTCAGCCTTCCTCTCCAGATAGGTCCAACCTATCTTTTCTTAGAAAAGTAGATGACTTACAAGAAAAAAATTGTTTGCTGCCTTCTAGGGTTACCCGAACCCTAGTCTTCTCTGATCCTTCCTGACCACCAATACTCTGCAACCATAACAAAACTTCCAACAGCTGCTAGCACTTCTGGCGATCTCCAAGAATCAGTCTGCGAACCCCACCTTTTCAGCTTCTAGTCCTAGGGGATTCTCATGTGGTCGGCTGGTATTAGACTCACATAAGAAACCCTAACTTGGCTCTGATACCATGAAGATGATCAAGACTGCTATCAGTCTTGGACACTAAGGAATTTCAGGTTCGAATAGAAGAGAAAGTGAAGAAGAGAGAGGAGAAAGATTAGTGAGAGAGCAGTAGAATACAGGTTTGAAAGGAAGGACAGATTCTGAATGATCTGCTGCCGCCACTTCAATTTAATATTTATATGTTATGCTAGTTACATGAAAGGACATATTTTCCCTTGGTGTTTACATCATAACACTTAACAATATAAAAAACTGAAAAGTAAATAACAGAACTAGAATAACAGAATAACGTAGTAGATAGACTAGGTATATTCTACCCTACGGACAGAGTGGCCCCACAACATCAGTTTCTCTACAGTATCAAAGCAAGTTTAAAGATTTCTTGGGCTGCTCCATCATGCAGCCCTAGATCGGCCGACTGCATGATGAGATAAAGGGCTGATCGAAGACTTTAGGTAAGCCCAATTTTTTGGATTTTTTTGGTGGATTTGCAATCCCTTGTAGCTGGTCTAGGGTTTAACACCAAAATCAAGAAGAACTGGAGACAGGGGGAGAGTCCTGATTTAGGACTCTTCAGTTTTGACCTAGGAAGTGCCACTCTAGTTTTCTAGGGTTCCTTGAGTTTTTTCTAAAGGGGGCGGTTCAAGTCCCAACTTTTCTGGAGGCCTTTGGAGGGAGCGGTAGCCTCTTCTCTCTCTTCTCCCACTCCAATGGAAAATGGAATCTTTGGAGGAATGGGATTCTAGGTTACCAGAAAGGTGTTTGAGGTTTCTGAAGGAGATAAATACCTCTCTTTTCATCTCAAATTGATTTCCTAATCCTTTTTGGGAGTTGTGGAGTTGAAAACAAACTTGGAAGTGAAATGAGACAAAGGAGAGGAGGTGCTGGAGACCTCTTCGAGGCTGAGACCATCACTACAGTCAAGTTAGATGGTACACACTACCTAGAGTGGTCACAATCTACAAAGATGGCTATTGGTGCTCTTGGGAAATTGGGGTATGTCACCGGTGAGGAAAAGAAACCTGAAACTAACTACTCCCGGTGGGTACATGAGAACTACATGGTGATGACTTGGTTGTACAATTCCATGTTGCCCCATATAAGTAAAAACTTTTTATGGGCTAACATAGCTAAGGAGATTTGGGATGGAGTTGTAGAAACCTATTCACAGAATGAGAATGTTGTTAGAGCCTACCAGTTGAGAAACTAGGTGATTGCTACTAGGCATGGGGATAAACTTGTTGCTATTTATTTTTCATCCCTCAAAACCTTATGGTAGGAGATAGATCATTTGGAGACAGTGGTTTGGGAAAGTAGCAAGGATGCAACAACTTATCAGAAGTTGGTAGAAAAGAATAGGGTTTTTGAGTGTCTAGCTGGACTTAACCCTGAGTATGACATTGCACGATAACATATTCTTTCCAAAAATAGTGTAATTCTCTCTCTCAGGTATATGGCTTTGTGTCGGGAGAGGAGAGTAGGAGGAATGTGATGATGAGGAACCCAAGCCTTGAACAGTCAACTATGATTAGCACAGTGAAGCCTAAGCTGAGTGGAGACAAGGGTGGAAATGAACCTAGGAAGGAGCTTGTTGCAATAGCTATAGTGAATATGGCAGTGACTGGTGACTTATGTGAATATGTGAATATGGCAGTGACTGGTGACTTATCAGGACCACCTACTACAACTTTCCTAGAGTTTGTTGTAGTAGCTGCAGTGAGGGCCGATTTGGAGACATGGGTAGTTTCTAAATCAGAGGGATACAGTTAGTTCCAACTCATTATCAGGCAGACAACAAGGTACAGGTGGATTAGGAGGTAGCCATTCTACTTCGTTTGCACGTACAGGTAGTTCACATGCCATCGCAAATTATGTTTCCACTACAGGTAAGGAGAGACTTCCTTGGATTATAGACTCAGGAGCCTTAGAACATATGCCCAACATTTCCACTTCTCCTCATACCACCTCAGCTCTGGCAGAGATAGAGTTTCCATAGCTGATGGCTCACATGTTCCCATTGCTGGGAAAGGGTCTGTAAAGATAACCAATACCATCACCTTACCCTCTGTTCTTCATGTCCCTAGGCTGAGTACTAACCTTTTATCTGTTAGTAGCTTGGCAAAGAATTTGAATTGTTCAGTGATTTTTCTCCTACCATTGTGTTTTGCAGGATTTAAAATCAAAGAGGACGATTGGGAGTAGTCGTGAGGTGAATGGAATCTATCTTCTTGATGTGCTTCCTAGTCATCAGAGTCATCATGTTAGCAGGGGTATTGAGTCAGAGTCATTGGGTCAGATTATGCTTTGGCATAATCGGTTAGGGCATTTGTCTTTTGCTTCTTTGCATTTCTTGTTTCCGAAGTTGTTTAAGTTTGTTAGTTTGTCCAGTTTGGAGTGTGAAGGTTGTATACTTGGAAAGCATTGTAGACATTCCTTTAAAACAAGTAATAAAGATGTTCTTCTACTTTTGATATTATTCACACTGATGTGTGGGGGCCATATCGTGTTTCTTCTATGGGTGGCTATCGGTATTTTCTTCTGTCTGTAGATGATTATTCTTGATATTCTTGGTTATATTTGATGAGTACCATCTTTGGTTTGACGGTTTCATCAAATGGTGTTGATGCAGTTTGGGGTAGGAGTGAAAGCATTTAGATCAAACAATGCTAGTGAATACTTTGAAAAAAACCTGGCATCATACCTATTGGAGCATGGAGTAATCCATCAAAGCAGTTGTTCATACACTCCAGAACAAAATGGTGTAGTAGAAAGGAAGAATAGACATATTGTGGAAGTTGCAAGAAGCATGATGTTGAGCTTTACTAAATTCAGTGTTTTTGGATCATTCTTGTCCTGATAATAGAATTTGGTCTAAAGAGTCCTCCGGTTGTTTTTCATGCTCTTCTTTCTTCAATGCTTTAGTGTACTCTTCCAATTTATTTTACTATTTTCCTATAGAAGAAGTGTGGAGTGCTCCAGTACCTCTAAAGGTGAGGGCTTTTTGTTAGGAAGTGGTTCTCCAAAAAATCAACACTTTGGACTTGCTTCAGAAAAAAAGACTGAATAGGTTCTTATCCCCTCATGTTTGTAGCCTTTGCTTGAAGTGTGGTGAGACAGTAAATCATTTACTAATATCTTGTCCTTTTGTTACTCTTATTTGGGATTGGTTTTTCTCTCTCTTTGGGTGCAGGTGGGTTCCTCCTACAAGCGTGGTGGATCTTTTTGAATCTAGTTTTTTCCGTCAGTCAAAGAAAAGAGGAAGGGTAACGTGGAGAGCAACGAGGGCAGCAGTTGTTTGGGCAGTGTGGGAAGAGAGAAATAATAGAATCTTTCAAGGGAAAGAAAAATTAGCACATGAAGTCATAGAAGGGATCACCATCAAGGTCATACATTGGCTGAAATCGCTGGATCTGTTCAAGGACTTCTCTGTAGATGACTTAATTAGAGGGTGGAGTACAGTAGCAGCTTCTTCCTGCCCCTCTTTAGCTATCCAAGAGGACTGGTCGCCCCCGTTATCTATGGCTGTTAAGTTAAACTTTGATGACAGTTTTGTAGGTAATCCAGGCCCCTTTGGAATTGGGGGTGTCTTTAGAGATGGGGGAGGAAATGTCTTGGCCCTTTATATTGGCCTGATAGGACTGGGGGACTCTCTTAGAGCAGAAGTTCTAGTACTCCTATAAGGGATCAAGCTGGCTAAACAGCTGGGTTTTCAGCAGTTGGAAGTGGAAGGAGACTCAAAACTGGTAATGGGTTGGATGCAAACAAACAGCTTAGGCGCCTGGTCCCTTAGACAACTTGTAAGGGAGATTATGCAACTAATAAGGGAGCTTGAAGTCAGGTTTAAATGGACTAGGAGATTAGCCAATGCAATGGCTGATACTTTAGCAAAGCAAGGAGTTAGTATGCAGAACCTTTTTTGGGCCTGCTTGTAATTTGATGCGGAATCACCTTGTTTTTTGAAGGTGACAGTTGTACTAAGTTTCTTAAAGAATTAATGAAAGTAATTGTTTCCAATATAAAAAAAAAGAAAGATGTTGATCTCTACTGTTTTAGTTCGTTTTTGGGGTGATGCAGTTCTTACAGTAGTTTTCTTAATTAATCGGGTGCCTTCTCGTATTCTTGGATATAGCACTTTGTTCAGCCTTCTTTTTCCTGAGGGAGAGATGTTCCATATTCCTCTAAGGGTGTTTGGGTGTGTATGCTTTGTCCATGTTCTTGGTCCTCACTGCTCAAAGCTGGACCCTAAGGTGAAGAAGTGTGTCTTCCTTGGATATGTAGGAAATTGGAAGGGGTATTGTTGCTATGACCCAGCCTTCGGGAGTTGGTGTGTTACAATGGATGCCACTTTTTTTTTTTTTTGAGTCCACATCTTTTTTTTTTTTTTTTTTTGTAAAGGGTTCTTCTCACGGGGAGTGTTTTGGGGAAGGAAGTGAGCAATCTATACCACTTTCGGTTCCAGCCCCTTTGTCCACTCTAGTGTTTGACCCACCTATTTCACCCACTTTACCACCTCCCTTGCGTCTTGTTTCTCAGTGTCACAGGGAGGTTGATTCCACGGTAGAGGACCCCGCATCACTCCCTATTGGCTCATCAAAGATTCCAGGTTCGATTGACACTGACCCAGGTATGTCCCTTGCTTCCTTTGATGTTTTAATTCCTATTGACATCACTCCCTAAAGGCAGGCCGTGTCAGCACGAGGGCCTGGGCCGGGCCGGGCTGTAGGCCGTACCATGGGCTTGGACTATGCCGTGCTGGGCCACAGGGCGGGCATTGGGCCTAGCCGAACCGGGCTGCACTGTTATTTTTTTAATTTTCTAATTTTATTTTTGAAAAGTTTGATTTCTTTTCTAAGTAAAATTGTAAAACTAAAATATTTAATTTTTCTATGAACTATTTAAAAAATTAAGAAATGAGAAATCTAAGTTATTTAATACACAAATGAAAAAAATACTTAACCAAATTGAAATAAGACTGATGGAATAACAAATTGGAAGAAAAATAGGAATTTTATTTCATTTAAATTTGAATGGTTCAAATTAGTGAATTACAAATACAATGATTGGATCATTGCATACTTGGATGAATGAAATATAAAATGGAATAAATTAATAAAATATAAAAATACAATATGGTTACAGAAAATACAAATTTACATTGTTAAAAAAAAATCAAATAAATTAAATAAAATTTAAAAGTTTTACAATAATTTGAAAAAATGAAAAATTCTAAAGTAGTCAAATTCATGAATCATCATTTGTTACTTTCATCATCTGCTTCGGGTGAAATGTCCGGTGTTGTATCATGCCCTCCTTTGTCTTGTAATATATCTTCTACATCTAGCCAATCCTTGAAGTAAATGCACATCTCTATGCTCTCATCGTTCATGCAACTTCTTTTGTCATTCAACACCCTAGCACTTACACTAAAACAAGACTCCGATGGAATTGTAGACACCAGAGGGGTTAGTAGATCACGTGCCATGGTGATGAGAACCAAATAATTTTTCGAGTGTTCACTCCACCAGGCTAAAATATCAAAATTATTTGATACTTCACCTAAATTTGAAAAATTTGCTTGCAAATAAAAATTAAGTTAAGTAAATGAACTTGTTGTAGAACTAGTAGATTTTTACCTTCTACTTATTAAATAAAAAGGCTTTTCTCTTCTACTACTGGGCTCAAAGTCAAAAGGAGAAGAAGAAGAAGATGAACAAATTCATACAAACTGTACATTTCAAATAATAAATTATTAATTTCTTTTTTTTTTATTTCCTATATCAATACTCATATTTTCATAATATGTTTCAAGTAAAATATCTAAACCATATTTCCTAATCTTAGGGTCTAATATTGTAGCTAAACAATAAAGGGGAGAAATGTTCTCCCAATATTTTTTAAATTTATTTTCCATAATTTCAACAATACATTGAAATTGTAGATTATTTCTATATTTGGCAAAACAATCGTTAATTACCATTAATTCATACGGTAAATTACAACTAGTTGGATAATAAATTCTAGATAATTCATTTGTTGCATCATAAAAATGTTTTAAAAAATCTCTTTATACAGATTGCCATTTCCCAGTCTTCCTCAAATATCATATCATTAGGCATTTTTAAATTATAAAAATTAGAAAGAATTTGTTTATGAGATATACAATTTTCTAACATTGCATAGGTAGAATTCCACCTATGCTTTACATCTAATATAAAATGTTTATATTTTAAACCGTAATTTTGGCATAAATATTTAAATTCTTGTTTTCTTGCCCCTGAACTTTTTACATATTTAATACAATTTCTAATTTTTGAAATATGATTCGAAATAATATTCAAGGCATCTTGAATACATATATTTAAGATGTGACATGCACATCTAATATGAAATAATTTACCATTTAAGCATGGTTTTAATTGAGATTTTAAAATATTTATTGCAGAACCATTATTACTAGCATTATCAAAACTAATATCCATAAGCATGCAAAGTATTTAAAATACTTGCAGCAATAGCTGGGCCACTATGTGGCTATTCAAGCCTAGTAAAACGTAAAATTTTTTTATTCAAAAGCCAATTTTTATCAATGAAATGGCCAGTAACATAAATATAGCAAATATTAAATTTGAATGTCCAAACATTCGAAGTAATTGCAACTTTAGAATTAAGATTTGCTAACAAAGAAATTAAATTTTGTTTATATGAATAAAAAATTTTTAAAGCATCAGTTCTTATAGTATTCCTAGAAACTTTTTTATATTGTAGGTTTATAGAACTACGCAACCATATTTCTAGCTTTGTATCTTTAGTTAAAATAAATGGTTGTTTTGCATGTAAAATATACTTAGCAAGTTCTTGTCTCACTTTTTCTTGTGAATATCTAAAAGTACCAAAACTAGTTATTGTAGCAACTTCTTGTTGAAAGTCGGAACTTCATAAAGTTGAGACTTGAGAATTGGAGAATGCAGAATCAGACAATCAGCTAATCAGAATTTCTCAAATTGCAGATAATTGAGAATGTATGAGTATGAGAGAGAGAATTAAGAGAATTGTTGAATTGGTGTGATGAGAATGGTGGAGGATAGGGCTATTTGTTGGAATTGACCATAATTCAATTGCCCAAAATACCCCAAAAACTATCCGTTATTTAGTTGTTGGGGGGGTATTTTGGTCATTGTAAAGCTACTTATAATTTTACCCAAAATACCTCCCTAAACTAGTTATATAGCTGTTGGGGGGCATTTATGTCATTTTTTAACCCCCATAAGCAAAATATAGAAATACCCCCCCTAATATGGTTGTTTATAGCTGTTGGGGGGTATTTCTGTAAGCCCCCCCAAAAGCTAAAACTAGCCGTTGGTCCCCTTTGGGAGGGGGGCCCAACGACTATATTCTCGAGCGGGCTGAGTGCGGCCCGTTATGGGCCTACTGTCCCATGGGCGGCACGGCACATGCTGTCGTGCCGGCCCATGGGCTTCGGACCCTTGGCCCAGCACGACATGGACCTCCGTGCCGGGCTTGGCACGGCCCGGCCCGATTTACACCTCTAGGTTTATACAATGAAGTACAAGGTTGATGGGAGTATAGAAAGGTATAGGCGAGACTGGTTGCAAAAGGGTACACTTAGACTTATGGCATAGATTACTTGGAAACTTTTGCACCAGTGGCAAAGATGAGCTTAGTCCGGATTCTTCTATTACTAGCAGCTACATACTCTTGGCCACTCTTCCAACTTGGTGTGAAGAATGCTTTTCTCAATGGGGATTTGCAAGAGGAGGTGTATATGGATCTTCCCGTTGGTTTCTACAATGATGTGGAAAAGGGAAAGGTATGCAAGTTGAAGAAGTCTCCATACGGTTTGAAGCAATCACCCAGAGCTTGGTTTGACAAGTTTAGAAATGCATTGGTTGTATGTGGCTATACACAATCTAATCATACTTTGTTTGTGAAGAGGAAGGGGTCACTGGTGTCAGTTTTGATAGTGTAGGTGGATGACATTGTAGTTATAGGAAATGATCTGAATGAGATTGATACCTTGAAGAAGAATTTGCACAAAGAGTTTGGAATTAAGGATCTTGAGGAGCTGAAGTACTTTCTAGGTATTGAGGTGGCAAGGTCCAAGTGGAACCTTCATCTCACAGAGAAAGTATGTTCTGGATCTACTACAGGAGACAGGGAAACTTGGGGCAAAGGTAGCTGATACACCTATTGATCAGAACCACAGGATAAATGCTTCAGAAGGTGAACTGGTGAAGGATGTAGGGAGGTATTGAAGATTAGTGGGACAGTTGCTATACTTATGTATGACACGACTAGGCATCTCTTATGTAGCGAGTGTGGTGAGTCAATACATGCATGCCCCAAGAGTTCAGCTTTGGGAGGCTATCGACAGGATACTTTCCTATTTGAAGGGACACCCAAGTAGAGACATATTGTTTGCTGATTGGGTAGGGTGTCGATAGGACATCTACATCGGGAGTTTGCACTCTTGTTGAAGGTAATCTAGTATCATGGAAGAGTAAGAAATAGATAGTTGTGGCAAGGTCAAGTGTAGAAGCTGAATACAGAGCCATGGCACATGGTGTTTCAGAGCTCCTCTGGATCTGTTCCTTGTTAGGGGAGATTGGAGTTGAGGCAAAAGAACTTGTGAGGCTATACTGTGCAATGTTTTAAAACACAGAGGTGTGACGTGAGGCATTCGACTACCTAGACGCGTGAGGCGTAGTTCAGAACACAAGAGGCGTAAGCCTCCCGAACACAAGGAGGTGTAAGCCTCCTTAAGAGGAGGGGGGTTAGGAGGAGGAAGGGGTGGAGGATAAAGAGGAAGGGGGATCTCATTTTTTCTTTATTTTTAATAAAAATCTTTTATATTAAGTAGAATAAATATGCATAACATTAGTTGAAAGGGCATTTTGGGAGTGCCTCGCCTGGAGGCGCGCCTTCAGGTGTACGCCTCCCACGCCTTTTAAAACATTGGTACCGTGACAATCAAGTAACTATTAACATCACCCACAACCCAGTTCGATATGATAGGACAAAGCACATCGAAGTGGACAGACATTTTATAAGAGAAAGGGTGATCTCCGGAGAAGTTTGCTTGCCATATGTTGCATCTGACTTGCAACTTGCTGATGTTCTTACAAAAGGTGTTGCAAGACTAGAAGTTCAGGACTGTTATCAGTCTTGAACCCTAATGAATCTCAGGATCGAAGATAAGAAGAAAGAAAGAGGAGAGAAGAGAAAGAGGGAGAAGAAGCAGTAGAACACAAGGGTTGAAAGGAGGAACAGAAGCTTCATGTTCTGCCGCCGCCACTTTAATTAATATTTATAGGTTATGCTCATTACATGGAAAGGACAGATCTGCCCTTAGTCTTTACATAACAAATAGAGTAAAACAAAGACTGAAATAAATAACAACTGAAACAACTAAATGACCAATAGCTAACCCTAGGCAGACTAGAATATCTTCTACCCTACGAACACAGTGGGACCGTAGCTGTGGGGCCCACTTCAGTGTTCTCTACACTCCCCCTCAAGTTGGGAACAAATGTTTATCATTCCCAACTTGGATAGATCTGCCTCTAGCTTCTTCCGTGATACAACTTTAGTGAGGATATCTGCCAGTTGCATATTGGAGGTGATGTATGGGAGACATACTTCTTGTGATGAGACCCTCTCTCGTACAAAGTGTCGATCAACTTCAATATGTTTAGTCCTGTCATGCTGCACTGGGTTGTGTGCTATATTAATAGCCGCTTGATTATCACAATACAGCATCAGGGGCTTCTCATACTCAACACCCAACTCCTCAAGTAGTGATCTCAGCCAAAGAATTTCAGCCACTCCATTAGCCATTGACCTATACTCAGCTTCAGCACTGGATCGAGAGACAACACTTTGTTTCTTACTCCGCCAAGAAACCAGGTTACCTCCCACAAGAGCACAATATCTAGAGGTAGACCTTCTGTAATCAACACTCCCAGCCCAATCGGCATCTGTATAGACTTCCACCTTCATGTGGTCATTGTTCTTAAACAGTATACCTCTACCCGGGCATCTCTTCAAATATGCTAGTATTCTTTCTGCTGCTAGAAGGTGTGCGGTTCTAGGAGAATGCATGTACTGACTGATAACACTAACGGCATAACTGATGTCTGGTCGGGTAAGGCATAGATATAGGAGCTTTCCCACTAACCGCTAGAACATAACTTTGTCTTCAAGTAGCTCCCCACTCTCTGCATTAATCCTGTGGTTCTGTTCAATAGGTGTATCTGCAGGTTTGACACCCAGCTTTCCAGTTTCAGCCAAGAGATCTAACACATATTTCCTCTGAGAGACAAAGATCCCCTGCTTAGATCTAGCAACCTCAATACCCAAAAAATACCGTAGTGTACCCAGATCTTTCACCTCAAACTCTTGATGAAGAAGCTGTTTGAGGGACTCAATCTCATGGTTGTCGTTTCCTGTGACCACAATATCATCAACATAAACTGCAAGTAGTGTCAGTGACGACTCCAACGACTCCACCCTCTTGATGAATAATGTATGATCTGATTGGGCTTGTACATAACCGAACTTCCCAAGGGCTAGTCTGAATCTGTCGAACCAAGCTCTAGGTGACTGCTTCAAACCATACAAAGCCTTATTGAGCCGACAAACTTTCTTACCTGCCTCTGTATCATAGAATCCAGGAGGCAACTGCATGTAGACCTCTTCCTGCAAGTCCCCGTTCAGGAAAGCATTCTTAACATCCATTTGGTGCAAAGGCCAAGTGTAGCTTGCTGCAAGAGATAATAGAACCCGAATGGTGGTCATCTTGGCTACCGGGGCAAATGTCTCCAAGTAATCTATACCATAAGTTTGAGTGAACCCCTTTGCAACTAGCCGAGCTTTGTACCTCTCAATGGAACCATCCGCATTATGCTTCACAGTAAATACCCACCTGCATCCAACTGGTTTCTTTCCTTTGGGCAAGTCAACTAGCTCCCAGGTATTATTTTTCAACAGGGCATCCATTTCAACTTGCATTGCACCTCTCCACTCCGGGACTGATAGGGCTTCTTGCACTGTTCTCGGAATAGGGACATCAGCAACAGAGGTGAGATAGGACCTGCCGGAGGGAGATAGGCGATCATAGGACAAAAAATGGGAGATGCAGTGGACTGTAGATGTGGTGCAATGCCGTTTTCCTTTACGGAGGGCAATGGGAAGGTCAATGTCATCTGCAGAGGGTGAGGTAGCAACAATGGAAGGAGTCTCTGTGGGCCCTGGAACTGTAATATCTGGACTTGGAGCCGCAGAAGAGATTGTAGCTGGCTGGGACTGTTGATGACCAGGATCAATCTGCCTGCATCGCCTATGATAGACTCTCAACTCCCGATCCCTTTGACCACCCTCGCTACTACAGCCCTCATCATCAACTGGAATAGGTAAGGGAACAGCCCCAAAGGTATTAACCCTGTCCTCATTGCACTCCTCCTCCCCTTGAAGAAAAAAACCCAAATCTCCACGCTCACTACTCTCCCCCTGAGGAGAGACCCGAGAATAGTAGGGTGTCTCCTCAAAGAAAGTGACATCCATGGATACAAACTTCTTCCCTGAGACAGGATCATAACAACAATAACCCTTTTGAGTTTGTGCATAACCAAGAAAGATGCATTTGGAGGCCTTGGGTTGAAACTTGGAGTGATTGGGACCAAGAAGCTGAACAAAACAGGTACAACCAAATGTCTTGAGGGGAATAGTGAACCACTCCTCATTGGGGTATAGAAGGGAAAAAGGAGGTTTCATATCAAGAACCCGAGAAGGAATCCGATTAATAAGATATACCGCCGTAAGGATAGCATCACCCCAGAAGCGAATAGGGACATTGGAGGTAAACATAATACTTCTAGCCACCTCCAAGATGTGCCTATTCTTCCTCTCTGCAACCCCATTCTGCTGAGGTGTATGAGGACACGTGCTCTGGTGGATAACCCCATAATTAAGGAGGTACGATGCCAATGGCTTAGCAAAGTATTCCTTTGCATTATCAGATCTTAAGTACTTTTATCCTGGCATCAAATTGTGTTAGGATCATTTGGTGGAAGTTTTGGGTCAGGACAGGCACCTCATCTCGTGATCGCATAAGATAAACCCATGAAAAACGGGTGTGGTCATCAACAAATAGCAAAAAATACCTGTACCCCCCCATAGAAGGAATGTGATATGGCCCCCAAACATCAGTATGCACAATATCAAAAGAACTATTACTCCTTTTATTACTCAATGAATAAGAGTTTCTACAATGTTTAGCCAATTCACAGCTTTCACACTTCAACTGAGATGACTCAACAGACTCAAACAAAGTAGGAAACAGACTCTTCAAGGACCGAAAAGATAAATGACCCAATTGGTTATGCCACAACATAACCGGACTCACAACTTGAGAAACAAGTAACTTCTTATCCACTGACTCTTCCCGACGAGAACTCTCCCCGAGCAGATAGATCCCATTCGTCTCACAGCCAGTCCCAATCACCTTCTTCGTCTCCATGTCCTGAAAAACACATCGGTCAGGAAAGAAAGTTACTGAGCAGTTCAAATGTTTGGTAATGCTACTGACGGAAAGGAGGTTAGTATCCAGTTTAGGAACATGCAAGACAGAGGACAAGGATATAGTATCTGACAGTTTGATGTCACCCTTGCCAGAAATAGGGACAAGAGAGCCATCAGCTATAGATACTTTATCCCTACCAGAAGATAAGTGATAAGTAGTAAACAGAGAGGGCAAGCTGGTCATATGGTCAGATGCACCTGAATCTATTACCCAACACGGTTCAGTAGTACCTGGAGCGGAGGCATGGTAGGCTGAGGCTCGAGTACCTGAGTGTGCAAAGGCCGATGTAGCTGGAGCTGATGATGACTGCGGTAACTGAGCTGAACTGCCAACTTCCTTCTCCAATTGTGTTAGAGCTGCCCGAACTGCAGCTAAGGTCTCTAATGGTGTGCCTCTCGTGCCAGATGAGGATGCTGAATCAGTAGTCGTAGCCACATGAGCATTACTCCTTTTATTTCTCAACTTTGCCGGGACCAAATGTGGATGCAGCTTCCAACATGTTTCTTTTGTGTGTTTAGGTTTCTTGCAATGTTCACACACCACATCCCTTTTATCTTCCTTCTTTCTGTCCCTCTTTGAATCACCCTCTGTTTTGGGTTTGACAGCTACCAAGGCAGGTGTAAGCGGCTGAGGTTGCATCATGACTTTCCTCCTGGTCTCTTCACTGTGCACTAAGGAGTATGCTTGAGAGAGGGTCACACTATCTCTGGTCAAGATCTGCTGCCTCACAATATCATATTCTGAATTCAGTCCTGCCAGAAACTCAAACACTCTGTTTGTCTCAATGTGCCTTCTATGTATCTGAGCATCTTTGGGACTCTCCCACTCAAGAGTCTCTAAGTGATCAATCTCATGCCACAGGGACTGCAAGTTAGAGAAATAGACCGACACCGGTTTCTCTCCTTGTTTAAGGGCATTCACCTCACATTTCAACTCATATGCTCTGGCAACATTAAGCGGTTGGGAGTAGGTCTCTTTCATCACATTCCATATCTCCTTGGCTGTCTTTGCCCATAAGTAATTTCGGCTGATATGGGGCTGCATTGAATTACAGAGCCATGTCATAACCAAGTAGTTTTCTTGGACCCACTTGGTATACGTAGGGTCTCCCTTGGAAGGTTCTGCTACATCTCCCGAGAGATACCCTACTTTGCCCCTTCCCCCAATAGCCATCATGGCTGATTGGGCCCATTCCAAGTAGTTTGATCCATCAAACTTTACGGTTGTAATCTGAAAACCTGTCTTAGAACCACCACCATAACTGCTGTTCCCAAAACTGCCTTCTGCCTGATTCTTAAGCTCCATTTCAGTCAAGAACCAGAAGTATCAAAGATTATGGTTACTACAGTCAAAACCAGCACTAGAAGTCCCAACAACAGTCACAAAATCAGTGGAGAACCAATCTGTACTCACGATAGATGTGCATGAAATATATATAAGACTGATCTGAAATCAATAACCACACACAACAGCAACAGTCCGAACTGTTTTCACCCCTTCAAAAGTGTTTGAAACCCCAAAAGAAGACTGAAACACAGTTTGAAGGGCAATCTGATATGCTGAAGCCAATTCGAGGTTTTAATCAGTCCTAAGAGCCTTACGGATAAGGTTTGTATTAGGGTTAATATGAAACCCTAAAACTGATCAATGTTGAGAATTCTAGGGTTTGCCGTAGGAATAAGATCACAAGTTTCGGCCTAATACTAGGGTTTGCCGTAGGGATAGGACAAAACCCTAGAGAAACTCTAGAGAATAGAGAGATAAAACCCTAGAGTAGTTCGGCCACCCTTACTGGATAGGTCCAACCTATCTTTTTTGATGTTACTTCTCTCAGAAAGTAAAAAACTTACAGTAGAATGCAGTTCGCTGCCTACCAAGGTTACCCGAACCCTAGCCTTCTCTGATTCTTCCTGATCACCAACTTGCTACAACTGTGATACTTCTTCAAACAGCTGCTAATCCTCTGGAGATCTCCAAGAACCAGTCAACGAACTCTGCTTTCTCAGTCTTCCAGCCTTAGATGGTTCTCATGTGGTCGGCTGGACTAGACTCACATGAGAGAACTTGGCTCTGATACCAACTAGAAGTTCAGGACTGTTATCAGTCTTGAACCCTAATGAATCTCAGGATCGAAGATAAGCAGAAAGAAAGAGGAGAGAAGAGAAAGAGGGAGAAGAAGCAGTAGAACACAAGGGTTGAAAGGAGGAGCAGAAGCTTCATGTTCTGCCGCCGCCACTTTAATTAATATTTATAGGTTATGCTCATTACATGGAAAGGACAGATCTGCCCTTAGTCTTTACATAACAAATAGAGTAAAACAAAGACTGAAATAAATAACAACTGAAACAACTAAATGACCAATAGCTAACCCTAGGCAGACTAAAATATCTTCTACCCTACGAACACAGTGGGACCGTAGCTGTGGGGCCCACTTCAGTGTTCTCTATAGCAAGAAACAAGCTGGAGTATGACCTACGCAAGTTGGGAATGTGTGACATTTATTCCCAACTTGAGGGGGAGTGTTGAATTGTAGGCTGATTTTACTTGTTTTTATTTACATAACTTAGTTAGGTAGTTGTTGGGCCTTAGGCCCATTGGTTTATGTTTAAGTTAAGTGTGACTTTTCATCTTCTTACAAGTAGGCAGCTTACTAAGGGCATACATGTACTTGTACACTCTTTTATTTATGAGTATATAATCTAATGAAAGGGGCGGCCAGATTCAAATTTTTTGGCTTCTCCCCCATTCTCTTCTATCTCTCCTCTTTCTTTCTAGCAGAAACCTTTTCCTCTCTTCTCCTTCTTCTTCTTCTTTCTTTTACAAATTTTATATCAAAAGAGGTTATCAAAACCTTTCTACTATTGTAAACAATTTGAAGATATAAATATAATATATTATACTATATGATCTCACTTTTGCTTGTGGTTCTTTTCTGAATCATCCTAAAAGTCTTGGTTGGATCAATTATGAGCCCTGAGTTTCCCAGCAAGAGATTAAATTTCTATTTGTCCTGTTTATATGTGTTAAGTGGTCCAATTGTATATGTTAAAAGACTGTCTTAGGTTCAGTTTTAGTGCCACAAGGGCAATATTGTACTTTTACTTTGTTTTTGATCGCCCTAATATAAATACTAATGCTGGTGCCGCCAACACGACTTTTTGGCCCTCAATCTTTTTCTCCTCTCTTCTCTTCTCTCCTCTCTTCTCTTCTCTTATAACTTTCTTATTGTTCTTTGTTTAATATGGTATATCAGAGCAGGCCTATTAGGCCTGAAAGCAAGATTTATTAAGCTTTCTTATTCTCTTTGCTGGGTTTCTTTTTGGAAAAAACAAAGAAAAGCATCGGACTGATCTGAGAGGTGTTTTTTCAGTTTTTTTTCTCTTTTCTCTTGGTCCCATACCAAGAAAAAAACATAACAGGTTTATGTGCGGGGGGAGAGAAGTCTTTTTGTGTATTACTCAGACCTGACCTCCATTTGGAAGGAGTTGTACCAGTATTCTGCCCACGGAAGCCAGTGGGTCCACTGTCTAGGCTTCTCCCCTATGAAGCATCTAAGGTAGGCTTCTAAGCATCGATTAAGGACTTCAGTCTGTCCATCAGTCTGCGGGTGATAGCTTGTGGATGGGTGCAGTTGGGTTCCTTGCAATCGGAAGTATTCCTTCCAGAATGAACTCAGGAAGGTAGGGTCACGGTCCGAGACAATGGATCTTGGTGTTCCATGCAGTTGTGCCACATCCCGTATGAAGATGTCAGCCACCATTGCTGCGGTGTAAGGGTGAGGCAATGTAGAGAAATGGCTATACTTGGTGAGACGGTCAACCACTACCATGATAACCTCCTTCCCTATAGAATGGGGAAGTCCCGTGATGAAGTCCATGGAGAGGTCTTCCCACACTTGCTCTGGAATCTTGAGGGGTTGTAGAAGGCCCGCGGGAGACTGTGAGGAGTATTTCTGCTGTTGGCAAGTTTGGCATTTGGATACATAGTGCAACACATCCTTGCGCATTCCTACCCAATGGTAGTGGCTGCTGAGTCTCTTTAGGGTCCGTAGCACCCCTGAATGTCCCCCCAACGCGGAATCATGAAACAACCTTAGCTGTTCAGTTTTGTGGGTGGAATTTGGAGCAACCACAAACCTGTCCTTAAAAAAAAGATCAGGTCCTACAATTTGGTAACCCGCAACCTGGGAAGGGTCACGTCTCCACTTTTTCCTGATGTCCTGTAGCTGCGAATCAGATCTGGCTTCTTGCCGTATAGCTTCAAACAAGGGAAAACTGGGCTGAGAGCAGGTCAATTGGGCCAACTCTTCTACCCGTGATAAGGCATCAGCTACTTTGTTGGCGGGCCCAGGTTTATACTCTATGTGGTAGTCAAATCCCATTAGTTTTCTAAGCCATTTTTGCTGCTCCGGGGTGTGCACCCTTTGTTCTGCTATGTACTTCAAACTTCGTTGGTCTGTCCTTATGATAAATTGGCATCCCAATAGGTATGTATGCCATTTCTGTACTGCCATTACCACAACCATCATTTCCTTGACATAAGTGGACCGATTTTGGTGAGCTGCTGAGAGAACCTTGCTGAAATAAGCAATGGGTTGCCCCTTCTGCATTAGGACGGCCCCTACCCCTACACCCGATGCATCACACTCTATCTCAAAGGGCTGAGAGAAGTTCGGAAGAGTGAGGACTGGAGGGCTAGAAACTGCTATCTTCAAGTCTTCAAAGGCCCGTCGGGCATCATTAGCTCAACTGAAAGAATCTTTCTTTAACAGACGCGTTAGAGGGGCGGCCATAAGCCCATACCCCTTAATGAAGCGCCTATAATAACCGGTAAGCCCAAGAAAACCCCTAAGAGCCTTTACAGTAGTGGGCTTGGGCCACTTTTGGATGGAATCTATCTTTTCTGGGTCTACCATGACCCGCCCTACTGCAACCACATGGCCTAAGTGCTGAATTTGTCTTTGTCCAAAGGAACACTTTGTCATTTTGGCATGTAACTGGTGCTCCCTTAGAGTTGTGAGGGTAAGTTTCAGATGTTCCATATGGGTGTCCCAATCCCTGTTGTAAACTAGAATGTCATCGAAAAACACCAGAATAAATTGCCTTAGGAATGGCTTGAAGATGTCATTCATGAGGGCCTGAAAGGTGGAGGGGGCGTTGGTGATACCAAATGGCATAACCAGAAACTCATAATGGCCTTCGTGGGTCCTAAAGACTGTCTTGTGGATGTCAGCCTGGTGAACTCGGATCCGATGATACCCAGACCGCAGGTCTAGTTTGGAGAACACTTGTGCTTCCCCTAACTCGTCCAACAATTCATCAATGAGGGGTATCGGGAACTTGTCCTTCACTGTAATCTGATTCAGGGCCCGGTAATCTACGCAAAAACGCCAACTACCATCCTTCTTCTTCACTAGGAGTACAGGGGATGAAAACGGGCTGGTGCTGGTCTGTATATGCCCCTTGTCCGATAGCTCTCTTACTGCCTTCTCAATTTCCAGCTTCTGGAAATAAGGGTATCTATATGGCCTCACATTGGCCGGTTTGGAATTTGGTAAGAGGGGTATCTGATGGTCATGGGCCCGGGGTGGAGGTAATTGGTTCGGTTCCTTGAATATGTCACCAAACTGATCGAGTATCGAACATAGGGCCTCGTGTTGGGCTTCCGTGGGTTGGTCACAGCTCTGATTGTTTAAAATTGGAATTGTGGGCCGAATGCCTAAGTGCATAAACAAGGGCTGTCCAGCATCCTTGGAGGCCTGTATCATGGAAGCTAAAGTATCACCTCGGGGACTAGGGGGCCACACCCCTTGTAAATGGCAAGTCTGTCCATCCTAGTAAAAATCCATTGTCATTTTGGCCCAATCACACAATGTAGGACCTAGGCCACGTAACCAATGGATTCCCAAAATAATATCAGCCCCCAAGAAATCCAATGGGTGGAGATCTACCACGAAATTATGGCCCTGTATGAGGATCTTTTCCTTCTTACATACACTATCACATAAAATCTGATTCCCATTAGCCACATGGATCGAAAAGAGAGGAGTGGGTTGTATAGTCATACCTAGTTGCTTTGCCAAACGACAAGTGATGAAATTCAGGGTAGAGCCACTGTTAATCAAAATCATCACAGACCGACCAACCAATCTTCCTTCTACTCGCATGGATTGAAGAGGGTTGAGGCCCATGAGAGCGTGTAAGGAGATCTCGGCTTCAACAGGTTCTGGTTCGTCTGATATCAGTTCACAGTCTTCTATGTGCTTTGGTTCTATCCCCTCTGGCTCTTCCTCTGTCTGAAGGAGAAACACTCGCTTGACCCGACACTTATGGCCTGGCCCAAACTTGTCATCATAGTTGTAACAGAGGCCATTCTCGCGTTGGGCCTGCATCTCAGCCCATGAGAGGCGTTTGAAGGGCATAGTGGGCCTGGGAAAAATGGGCTTCTGAGAATCCCCAACTTGTTTCATGGGTTGCTGTTCGGCCCGTTGGGTAACCTTCACATTTGGGTAGGACAACTTGCTGGCTCTGCGCATATTGTCGATTTTCTCTTCTTGTAGGCGAGCCAAACCCACCGCAGCCATGACTGTCGCCGGACGGAGAGCCCTCATCTCCAGGTGGATGTCCTCTCTGAGGTCTCCCACAAAACACCCTACTAAGGCCTTCTCCGGCCATCCATGTACCCTAGTCGCCATTCTCTTGAACTCGAGCTGGTAGTCTGCTACCGTCCCAGTTTTCTTTAACCGAGTGAGGAGTTCATCGTAATCCACGAACGCCGTCGGCCCAAAACGAATGCACAGGGCTTCAGTGAACTCCACCCAAGTTATCTGAGGATGGATTTGACGATACCACTGGAGCCATAGAATCGCGTCTCCTTCTAGGTGAATGGAAGCGATGGAGACGCGCTGGTGTGTAGGGGTTTCGTGGTACTCGAAAATTCTTTCTGCTTTGAAGATCCAAGGAATGGGATCTCCACCGGAATAGTTGGGGAAGTTGATCTTGGTGTCTTTTCCGACGGGTTAACCCCCAGTTCCTTGGTTGCTGGAAGTAGAGGCTTCCGCCCCTGCTGGGTGACTAGTCTCGCTAGATTGTTGCTGAGAGGCGATGTTGGAGACGACCATCTAGAGTTCCCTGAGTTCGTTCAGCACTTGGTGGAACCCAATCTCAAGCTGGTCGACTCTATCATCCATGGTAGAGGAACGTGTCTACGGCATAGCTGGCCTGCGATCTGGATAGCCTGGCTCTGATACCAACTTGATGAGATACCGCTCACCTCGGAAGCCCCTTCGAGGGTGGCTTAACCTCTTGAAACAGAAGATGGAGGGGAAGAATAGAAGGGACTCAGTGAGAGAAAAACGAAGGGATATTCATTAACACCTTTCATTATATGAGTATGGCCTTATATAGCTGGCCTACAGGTGTAATCATAGAGGGAATATCCTCTGATTTGCAGGGTAACTAACTCTGGAAAATATCATGGAGGGAATATCCTCTGGCGACAGAGTAACCAACTCTGAGTGTAACTAACTCTGGGGCTCTGTCGCATGTCCTTTTTGCCTCCTTGTGAACTGCTGATGGGTGGTGGTCTACTCCACTCCCATTGTTGGGTTCGGGGGGAGTATTTGGGTCTCAATAGATTCATTAATTCTTTCCATGACCATATGGAGTTGTATGGTAGGGCAAGTTGTTAGATGGATATTGCCCCACCTCCCCCCACTTCCTTTGCGTCTACATCGGGTAACTTTGCCACAACTTTCCATGTGTCTTCTCATTCCTCTGGCTCTCCTTGGATAATTGATTTTGGAGTCTCAAACCATATGACTGATAAGTTAAAATTGTTTTTAGTCCTATCATCTTCTCTCTGGTAAGGACAAAGTGAGACTAGCTGATGGCTCGTTCTCCACCATTATTGGTCAATGAACCATTGCCCTTCCCTTTGGCCTTACTCTTTCTAATGTTTTGCGTGTTCCAAAGTTGCCTATTAACTTGTTTTCTGTTAGTAGTATTACTAATTTGTTAAATTGTTTAGTGACCTTCTTCCCTTCTTCTTGTGTAATACAGGATTTGGCCTCGGGGGAGACAATTTGTAGAGGCAGTATGGTTGACAGGCTCTATATGATGGAGAGCAAGGCTAGTCTTGCGATCATAGTCCAAGAGTCAATCTAGTAAGAGTCAAATCTATTTGTGGCACAATCGTTTTGGTCATTTGTCTTTTGAGTCATTGGAAATTTTGTTTCCAGAGTTGTTTAAATCAGTGTTAGTGTTAGAGTCATGGTTTTCAAAACCAGACTGGACCGGACGGTCAGACTGGAAAAATCGGGAATCTGTCAGGTGACTAGTTCTGTTTTCCCCAAAAATCGGATTTCCCTCCAAAACCGTTGATTTTGGTTAGCAAAATGTTGAACCAGGCGGTTAACCGTTTGAACGGTTTTGACTGTTTTTTATTTTTTTGATTTTTTTTTATTTTCTTGTCAGAACGGGCCGAGTGGCCATTGATGAAGATTCATAGCTTGGGAAAAAACCTGAAATCCTACCTTCCGGCATTGCGATAACATTCAGGCAAGCCGCCCGGTGGTGTGGTACGTAGTGGGTTTAGTACGCCCCGCCAAAACGGCTCCGAAACAAACTAACTTAAAGGTGCGTGCCGCACTCACGCAGTGCGGGAAACTCGAGTCCAATACTTTTGGTGGGTAAAACCTACTTTCCAAACCCTCATCTAAATAACTTTTCTTTTCTAAGAAGAAGAAGAAGAAGAAAAACATACCTGACCAGTCCAGTCACTGGGTTGGTTTTAAAAACCATGGTCAGAGTTTACGTGTCAAACTTGCCAATTGAGTAAACATTGTAGAACTCGTTTTTCTTCAAGAGATAATAAATCTAAATTTCCTTTTCATATTATTCATTATGATGCTTGGGGCCTCGTTACTTTCCTTCTAAGATTGGTTATAAGTATTTTATTACACTTATTGATGACTATTATAGATATACATGGGTGTATTCAATGCGATTAAGAGATGAAGTGCCAAAATCGTAAAAGATTTCCAATGCATAATCTTCACCCAATTTCAAATCAAAATCCAAATCTTCCAACCCGGTAATGTCAAAAAATATTTTCATAGTGATCTCATGGAGTTTTTTGCTTCATGTGAGTCCTTTGGCAGCAACTCTTATGCCCAAACACCCCAACAAAATGGCGTTGTTGAAAGAAAGAACCACCATATTCTTAAGGTTGCTCGTTGATTCCTGATACATATGAATGCCCCAAAATGTTTCTGGCTAGAGGCTATTTTGTGTGTTGCATATCTCATTAACCATATACCATCTTGTTGGTTAGAGTACAAGGTCCCACATCAACTCCTGTTTCCCAAGGCTCCCTTATTTCCTATTCCTATATGTGTGTTTGGTTGCCATTGTTTCGTTCAAGGCTTGTCTCCCACTCGTGGTAAAGTAGATCCTTATGCTATTCCCTGTGTTTCCTGGGGCTTACCGGGTATTCCTTATCTCAAAAGGGGTACCTGTGTTTTGATCCTGTTTCTTGAAAATATTGCGTTTCTATGGATTTCTCTTTCTTTGAGATTGGCTCTTTCTTTTATTGTTTCTCCTCAATAGAGAGTAGGACTGAGCATGCTTAGGTTTAGCTCCCTCCTCTTCTTGATTCTTTTCCATTCCTTGTTTTCTTTCATCGTCACAGAGGCCAGCCAAGTTCAAGGGCCGTGGAGCACCTAGAAGCTGTACCACCAATGCCATCAGATTCCTCAGGGGTTGATCCAATCCAGTTAGGTACTTTTATCCCTATCAATGTCTATGATATTATTGCTATTGATACCTCTATTGCTAATGACCTTGACCTTCCTATTTCTCAAAGGAAAGGGGTTAGGTCTTATACCACTAAGCACCCCATTTCACATTTTGTCTCGTATGAGAATATCATACCTTCTTTCTGTGCCTTTCTCTCTTTTATTGACAATGTTCCTATTCCTAAGAATGTGGCAGAAGCTCTTTTAGTGCCTGAAGATCACACCTTCTTTCTGTGCCTTTCTCTCTTCTTCTAACAGTGTTCCTATTCCTAAGAATGTGGTAGAAGCACTTTTAGTGCTTGAATGGACAGATGCAATGAAAGAAGAGATTAGTTCTCTACATAAAAATGGCACATGGAAATTGGTGGATCTTCTTGAAGGAAAGAAACGGTTGGATGTAAGTGGGTGTTATAATAAAGCACAAGGTTGATGGCACTATGGAACAATATAAAGCTCAATTAGTGGCAAAAGGGTTTACTTAAGTGTATGGAGTAGATTATGTAGAGACATTTTCTCTGGTTCCTAAAATGAATTCTATTAGAGTCCTTTTTTTCCCTAGTTGCAAATCTTGATTGGGACATTCATTAGTTGGATATCAAAATGCCTTCTTGAACGGTGGTCTTGAAGAAGTTTACATGGTGTAGTCCCTAGTTTTCATGCTCAAGGTAGTGAGCAAAAGGTGTGTAGGCTGAAGAAGTCCTTATATGGCCTAAAACAATCACCAAGGGCCTTGTTCAACAGGTTTCATTTAGCTATGCAACAAGAGAGGCTACAAGTAGTGTCAATTTGACAATACATTGTTTGTGGAAAGAGGGTAAGGTAAAATTGCAGCCCTGATAGTATATGTTGATGATATAGTTATCACTGGTGATTGGAAATGTGAAATTCAGCTGAAGGAGTTCCTTGCCACTTAGTTTGAGGTGAAAGATTTAGGCCCATTAAGGTGCTTTCTTGGAATTGAAGTTGCCCATTCACTAAAGGGGATCTTTATTTCTCAGAGAAAATACATCCTAGATCTGTTACTAGATTCAAGAAAGCTGGCCAGACATTGTTTATGTTGTGGGTGTTTTTAGTCAATTCATGCATACCCCTAAGACCACCCACCAAGAAGTTGCTCAGAGAGTCCTAAGATATCTTAAGAAATTCCTAGGTGCTGGTTTGTTGTTCCAGAAGCATGGGCATTTGAATGTTGAGGTGTATACAAGTGCAGATTGGATAGGATGAATTGATGAAAGAAAATCTACCAGTGGTTACTATACCTTTGTGGGAGGGAACCTAGTCACATGGAGAAGTAAAAAACAAATGTAGTGGGTAGGTTCAGTGATGAAGCTAAATATAGAATAATGTCTCATGGAGTGGTTGAGATCATGTGGGTAAAAAAATTTGCTGGGTGAGCTGGGATCTACAGTTGATAGTCCCATGACTTTATATTTGTGATAAACAAGGCTGCCATAAACATTGTAGCCAATCCAATTCTCCATGATAGAACCAAGCATATTGAGGTGGACAAGAATTTTATCAGGGAAAAACTTGTGAGTGGGGAAGTGTGTACACCGTATATCAGTTCTGAAGAGCAACTTGCAGTCATCTTCACAAAGGGCCTACATCACTTGCGGAATAATGATTTATGTGGCAAGTTGGGCATGATTGACATCTATTTCCCAACTTGAGGGGGAGTGTTAAAAGATTGTCTTAAGTTTAGTTTTAGTGCCGTAAGGGCAATATTATACTTTTACTTTGTTTTTGATCGCCCTAATATAAATACTAATGTTGGCGCCACCAGCACGACTTAGCTCTCAATCTTTTTTTCCTCTCTTCTTCTCTTCTCATACAGATTTCTTCTTATTGTTATTTGTGTAATAGTATATATTTGACCTTTTAACATGTTTCTTTTCTAGATGGAAAGCTCTTATGGTTTTTGGCTTGTATCACTAACTTCCAAATACTTTTACACAACTCAACTCAACTAAGGCCCCATTTGGGAGGGTCAAGCTTTGGTTGAGTTGCTTTATTAGTTGAACTTCTTTGAAGAATCCAATAAAGGAAGTTTCAACAGATAGACATCTAAGCTTCAACTGACTATTGCTAGTCAGTTCGGTCTTTCTGGATTTTTCACCTAACCATTGCTTATAGGCTTTCTAGGTTGGCCTGGCCCCAAGGTTGAAAATTTCAATATGATATGCCCCATATTGGCTGTATTGTATTGTATTGGTGTCCCATCAATACATCCAAGGTTCAAAATTTTGATATGATATGCACTGTGTCGGGCATATTGTATCATATCAGTGGCCAATCGATATGCCTTTTTTAAGGCTTTTCCAATAGGGGTGATATTAAACATTAAATAACAATAAAACCTTTCCCTGTAAAAATATGAAAGTAAAAACTAAAAATATAGTTTTTTATTCACCTGGAAAACCTGATGCGCATGTTCATGCATATTGAGTGTATTGATACTTTCAACCTTGGATATGCCATTTTTAAGGTTTTTCCAAGTGATATTAAATGTTAAATGACGATAAAACAATTCCAAGTAAAAATATGAAAGTAAAAAGAATAAAAAAAGTTTTTTATTCACCTGATACACATGTTCATGTGTATTGGGTGTATCAATACATTGAACCTTGGTGGACCCCACCTCACAAAACCAAAAGCAACAACATGAAATCCCTTCCAAACAGGCACTAAGCCTTGTCCCAACTATATGGGGTCAGCTAATTGAATCCTGTTATGCCATTCTGCCATATTGCTCTGGTTTGCTACATCTGTTAATCATATACTATTGATTTTTGTAATCATAGCTTTCACACTAAGATAATTGAGAAATCTTCTCTGTTCAGGTTAACAATATCAGTGGTTATCTTCCAGGAAGGATCGTATTTTTCTTGGTATGTGAAAACATGTTCAAGATGTCGATTATAATTTGACATCGTATATTTTTTCTTTGATTCTTTAGTCAGAAAGGCAAACTAGTTTGTAACTTAAGGAAACAACTTTGTGCATAAGTTTCTGCATATGGGTCTATCATTCAAAATTTTGTACATATCTGAGTTATTTTTTTCTCCTCTATACAACCATGAATTGAGTTAGCTTAAGTGGATATGGAGCAAAAGGAATATCCTGAAATACATTTATAATCTGTTGCCTCACTTGGGCTAAGATGCCAGACTCAAATGCAGATCTCCTTTTTCATCAGCTACTTCTGTGATTCATCAATTTTGTTTTAAAAAATTGTTGTCTTTTCTGAATCGAATTTCATGTAATTTATTTCTTCACAGGTAAATATGCATCTCACACCCCGACCAGTATTTCTGACTCGACATGGAGAGAGTCGGGATAATGTTAGGGGCAGAATTGGAGGAGACACAGTTTTGAGGTGCAGTGTATTATAAAGTATAATGGTGGAAATTTTTAAAACCTTTTACTGATATCACCAAAAGTAAAAATGTTCACATATGATTGAATTCTTCTTCATGCATTTCATACAGAAATAAGAGCTGCAAGCCTGCAACCTGCAATTGTGGAATGTGCATGATGTTTACAACGACTTTGGTAGATAATTTTTATAGAACCTCCAAGATTGCGACTGGTCATCATTTTTAAGATTTCTAAAATTAATATCTTTCAGTAATTGGATCTAAATTTTCTCCAAAAGTAAGCCTTAGGAAGAATAGGCCCTTAGTAGCAATAGAAAATCACCCAATATTGGCAATAGTGTAATAAACATGAGCATGTATATCAACCATATCCTCAAGGAACCCAACAAGGGTTTTGTGGAAGTTATTTTTTAATCAATAGATACTATGTAGAAATAAAATTGTCATTATAAAATATGCTTCTCTGAAGCATACTAATAGCCTCATACCACTACAAAATATATATGTAGAGAACACTGATGCGGGCCCCACAGCTACGTCCCACTGTGTTCGTAGGGTAGAAGGTGTTCTAGTCTTCCTAGGGTTAGCTGGTGGTCAGTTAGTTATGTCAGTTGTTATTTATTTCAGTCTTATTTTATTCTATTTGTTATGTAAATACTAAGGGCAGATCTGTCCTTTCCATGTAATGAGCATAACCTATAAATACTAAATAAAGTGGCGGCGGCAGAACATGATGCTTCTGTTCCTCCTTTCAACTCTTGTGCTCTACTGCTCTCTCTTCTCTCTTTCTCCTCTCTTTTCTATACTTTTCTTCTATCTTCGAACCTGAAATCCATTAGGGTTCAAGACTGATAGCAGTCCTAAACATCTACTATATAAAAGGTAGAATGCCTTAAACTCATAGAACTTATTAAGAGCATGTTTACTTTATTTCATAAGGATGGATGAATAAGCTGCTAAGGTGAAAGTTCTAAATCTCAAATGATATCTTTAGGCATGGTATATTCTTATAGACAAAAGGGTAACTGCCAATACCAAATTCAAGACTAATATAACTATATACACAGAGATATTAAAATAAAAAAATGCCACAAAGAAAAGAAATGTCTTTCATCTCTTCAGCTTTGTATATAATTAATACTTGTGTGTACTGTGGCTAAATTGGTTAAGCTGCGTTTGAATTGCGGCAGAAGTGGAAATGAGCAGCAGAAAAGTATATATGTCCACTCTATTTGGCTTCAAAAATGATGAGGAAAAACATGGAAGACAGAAAACTTATAGATGTGTTTTCTGTAGATTTGAGGAAAAAGGAACGTTCAGGGGGATAGTCTTTTCCATTGTCCATTGAATAATCGAATCTGTGGCTTCCACTTCTGTTCCACAATCCAAACAGTCTTATTGAAAATTTAAGTGTCATTGCCATCATTTTATGTGCTGTTACTCTGAAAAGGTCTATATTCTAAATTATGCATCTACCATCCCTGCAAGTATGAAAATTAGGATATGTGCAACGGTATATTATCCCCAGTTTTCTATATCTTTGCTACCCTTGGGTCCTTATAACTTAGATCTGATGGTTGTTAAAGTCTATTCCATGATCACATTTATGCTTCTGTTGTTCCTTTGACTATTTTTTTCTTGGTGCATTCCTAATTACCTACAAAGCTTGTTCTTCTCAATTGTTTCTTTAATATTGTTTGATTGAGCAGTGAAGCCGGAGAACTTTATGCAAAAAAACTTGCCAACTTTGTGGAAAAACGGCTAAAATCTGAACGTGCTGCTTCTGTAAGCTTCTGAAAAAAAAATCCTTTTAATTATTTTACTATAGAATTATTTATTGTTTATTTAGTTATTTTATTTATTAGTTCACCTCTCAATATGAATGTTTGTTTAAGTCATTAAGTAGATTGCTTGCATCTTCTATCATCATTGTCTAACCCTTATCCCAACTATATGGTGTCGGCCATCTGAATCCTATTTCACCATCCCATTCTGTTTAACACGATAGAAATTGTAAAATTATGAGCACTTAAATCATTTCTTACTCCTATTCATGTCATTTTTGGTTTGCCACTAGCCCTTCTAGCCCCTTATGGGTTCTGTAGATGGTCTTCTATGCACCTATTGCTTATACTTTTTATAGTTTTTTCAAATTATTGAAGTAATTTGTCATTCCTCCTATCATTTTGCCTAACTTTGATACCCCCTATAAATGTGTATTGGTTGTTCTATGTATTAAAGCTTAGTATTCTATGTATTAAAGAGAGATCCTAATTCTCTTTTTCCAGTCCAGATACTATAGCTTTCACTCGTCTACATGTTTATCCATCTTGTGGTTAGAGAGAGAGAGAGAGAGAGAGAGAGAGAGTATTATCAAGTTGTCATTGAAAACGAAAATTCTATAAGGGAGCATACTAATAGAAGAGAATATTATTGTCTGTGAATTGTGGCTTCAATTTGCTAAGGCATCTCTGGATTGAATACTTGCTTTATACAACTGTAAGTAGTGCTTATTGTATTGCTGTTGAACTTAATCGGTTCATAAAAGTTCTGATGCCAATTCAGGTGGTACCAAGGGATGCATATAGTAGAAATAAATAATGAGGTGAACAATGTCTTTGAAGCAGTGATGTTCCCCATAT
This sequence comes from Nelumbo lutea, assembly GCF_056320005.1. NCBI lineage: Eukaryota > Viridiplantae > Streptophyta > Magnoliopsida > Proteales > Nelumbonaceae > Nelumbo > Nelumbo lutea. Next base: position 47,166,610 of record NC_142685.1, read on the forward strand.
TTTTTCAAAGACTGACGAGCTGAGATGTCTCCATGGATCAACCCTTGAGAGGGAGGGAGGGAGGGAGAGGAGGAAGATCTCTATAGGAGTTTGAAATACTTCACCAGATCCAGATCTCATTTATTAATTGTTAGAGCTGGCCGAATAAGGGTAGATTAGTCATTTTACTTCTGTTAAGTTATGTGCTTATGTGGCAGTCTTAATAGAGACTTCCTGTCCCATACTTAAGTGGGGGCAGTTTAGTCTTTGTACTACTAATTAGAGCCTAATCCATATTAAGGGTCGACTGATAGGGTTTAATCTATCATGTTCGACTGTTCTCTTCATCTTCTTCTTCTTCTTCTTCTTCTTCTTCTTCTCCTGGTTCGAACTACTATAGCTACAGAGAAAACACGGTATCAGAGCAGGACGTTGCTCTCTAAAGCTCCTCACAGATTCGTGACCTGCTCCTTTCTGTTCATGACCTCTTCCTTTTTCTTCTTTCTGGGCTGAAAATGGAGAACACAGGTTCGACCTAGGTCTGAGAACACTTCTGTTCCTCTTTCTCTGCACAGAACCTGTTTTTTTTTTTTTTTTTTTAAGAGAACAACTTCAGCAGTGAATGGTCGACTGAAGCTCTCAAAAGAAGGTTGGTTACCTCCTTTCTTTTTGTGCTGTTGGTATTTCTGGGTTGAAAGCCTTCAAAATCTGTGGGGACTGATCAGAACCTAGAGAACTAGGTTGTTTATAGCCTTGGTTCTTGGAAAAAGGTCCAAGAACAGGCTGTGTTTACAGTGGCCGAATGGTGTAAGGGGTACTGCAGGTAGCTGAATGGTGTAAGGGGTACTGCAGTGGCACTAGTTGAGTTTTCTTTGGACTTGTAGTGCCCTCTGAAAAAGGTCAGACAGGTCTGTACCGTGTGTGACAGCTATGACTGTGTGGTGGTGCTTGTGATGCACAATCTCTATTGAGTAGCTTCAAGAGGGCTTGTATGTGGTCAGTGAGTGCTGAATTAATGTCATTGTGATTCATGGTTTTGTGAAATCAGTAGTGGTGTGAACAAGAACAAAAACTTGTGTACCTATCAACTGTGTTTGGGGACTGATTGATTGTGACTGACTGTGAACAGTAGTGATTGATCGTGACTGGTTGTGAGCCTATCATTGTGTTTGGGGACTGCTGTAGTGTCTGGAACATCAAACTTCTGACAGCAATACTTAGTTGGTGATTGGGAATTCAGATTAGAAGTAGCATTGGAAGAGCATCATGGCAGCAACTGGAGATGGTTGTCGTGATCAGAAACCTAGTGTGGTGATTCCCTCTGACTATCTGGGTGTGCAGATGACTTCAATTAAACTTAATGGTGAGAACTATGTTCCGTGGGCCAAGTCAGTGGAAGTTTTTCTCAAGGCAAAGAGGAAAGTGAAGCATGTGAAGGAAGATAAACCACCAGCTGACTCTTCAGGGTTTGATGATTGGGAACAGGAAGATGCCCAAATCATGACATGGTTATGGAATAGTATGGAACCCAAAATAAGTGCCAACTTTATGTTCTTAGATACAGCTAAGGACATATGAGAACATGCCAAGAAGCTTTCTTCTGGGTAGAGTAATACTACAAGGGTATATCAGCTCTATCAGGAGTATTCGATCTACAGCAAGGGAATAAAACCCTAGAAGAGTACTATGCCGGTATGAAGAACCTCAGAAATGAACTCAATGTCTATCATCCCCTCACTCCGGATGTTAAGGTTCAGCAACAACAGAGGGAACAACTAGATGTCACTAGGTTCTTAGTGGGGTTGAAATCATAATATGAACCAGTTAGGTCTCAAATATTAGGGGGCTCTACTCTTCCTACACTTGAGGAAGTGTTTACACGACTTCATAGGATTTCTTTGGGACCTACAGAGAATCCCACACAGTCTGACAGATCAGCATTTGTGATAGCCAGAGGAGGTGGACGAGGTACTAAAGGGGGAGGACATGCCTCTCGAGGAGGTCGTGGTGGTTCCTTATTTGTCCGTGGTGGTGGTCGTGACTCAGGGGGAGGCCGTGGTAAAGGAAAAAGTAACTCTACAAGGAAGTGTACACATTGTGGTAGGGATGGACATTCGGTGAATTTCTGTTATGATCTCCATGGCCCTCCTTCTACATGGGCCAATCATGCAGTAGCTGGTTGGGTTGATGTCAGTGATAACCAACAGGCAGATCTAACTCCTTCCACATCTACATCTGTTTCCGGGAAGGAGATGGTGAGTGTACCGCGTGATGAGTATGAGCGGTTCCTCCAGACTATTTCACAGCATACTACTGCCACCCTTGCCCACTCAGGTATAGCTTGTCTGTCATCCAAACTCAAGTATAGCCTGTCTGTCTCCATGGATCAACCCCTGAGAGGGAGGGAGGGAGGGAGAGGAGGAAGATCTCTATAGGAGTTTGAAATACTTCACCAGATCCAGATCTCATTTATTAATGATAGAAATCCCAAACTTTACCATATGTTAGATGGATCTAACTTGAGAATTGATAACAAACCAATGAGGATTGCAGACTTACAGTGGTCCAACCTACCTTCAAACAAGCTGACACGATCCATTTGAAAAAAAAAAAGGTTACAGAAAAATCAACCCTTACATATAATTTAAGCAACCCATGCAACAGTATTTCAACCTTTATTTTGTCCCAGTTATAGTCCATGGTCTATTTTGTCCTATTAGAGTTTTATGAGGCACAAGAAGTGATTGTTTGGATCAAACTAATAAGAGAGTGTAAGAATTCCCAAATGCAATTTGGATGCATGTTATACTACTCTATATATTGTATTATGTCAGTGTGTGTGCGCACGCACACGTTTTTGTTTGTTAAAATATTAATTTTTTCTTGCTCTGCCATAGTCTTCCACATGCATTTCATTCTGATTCCCATTTCAGAGTCCATACAACACAGTTTTGGAGCCACTTTTTATGAGAAATTTTCAAGGCAAGATATTCACAGTTTAAAACTGTTATGAAGAGCTGAAGTTTTTAGGAGCCATATTGGAAAACATGGTTGAGAACCACAGTAAGAATATTGGTTGTGTATGTGTGTTGCTGAAATCAATTTCAGAATTGATGAACTATCACCACCATTTATCATTATGTTATGATATAAAGCTGTACTAGTGTTGTGCTTAAGAGCCCAGGGTAGATGCTCTACCATATGGAATTAGATGCTAACAAAGGGATGACAGGAGAGATTCTACTAGCATATCAGGAACCATTGACTCTGGGACTCGGCCAAAACAGAAAGGAGTTTACTGCTTACTGAATGTAGAAATGGATGAGTGGAAAAACTAAAGAAAGAGCATCTATAGCAACAGTGAAAGAAGTGACCTATTACTATTACAAGTTGAAGGGTCTAGAAGAGCTAGGAGCAGACCAAAAAGGACATGGGGAAGTAGTGAGAAATGATTTAAGGACCCTTAACAGTATATATGGGCACTGAATAGAGAGGAAAGGAAGAATAGGATTCATGTACTGCCCTACATAGTTGGGACAAGGCTTAGTTGAGTTGAGTTGGTTACTATATGTGGTAGTTCTAGAATGTTTTGACATATACTTCCAGATGGTCATAGGATGATACCTCAGAGATGACGTGGAGGGTCTGTGGGTTCTTTTTTATTAGGGAAGGTTGAGCTCTAGAATTTTAAATATCTTGTTCAGATGGATTCAAAGATCGACTAGGTTCTTGGTTAATAGCCTGGCATGTAGTAGTTTAGGCAGACATTACCTGTGCTTGGGAGCCATCCTTCCAAGTTAGTATTCTTGTTGTATGAGCATGTACTAATGGTGTTTTTGTTTGCTACCATAGAGATGTTTGATTGTTTAGGGCTCTTGATAGAGAATATCAGAATAATGATGGGACAGGATTCATGCAGCTGACCCCAAATAGTTTTTTTTTTTTTTATATCTTTTGAAGGGCTACAAAACGGGGGGTAGCCCGTCCCCCAACCCATAATCCTCCCAACCCAGGTGCAGGCCGGATTCAATCCCAAGTCTCCACTATGACCAGCAGGAGACCTTACCAACCAGCTGGTTGGCACCTTGCAGCTGACCCCAAATAGTTGGAGTACCATAGAAAGGTTTGATGTGTTACACTTATGATCATGTCTAACAATTGCATCTTCCATTCTTTCCTTTAGGTCAGGAAAAATCTCTGATCAGTAAAAAAAGAGGCAATGCCCAAGTGATGACATTTATAGCAAAAGAGTTCTCTTTTTCTGGATGGCAACATCATAAAGAATATCCCTTAGAGAAGTTTTAAACTGAAAAATCAATTTGATATGATGGATTTCTTCCAAACAGCCCTTATCAATTAATTCACAGTTGATTTAAAGTGAAACCTAAATGCAAGAATCTTAGCTCAGAGAATAGCTTTTGATTCATCTTCAAGTTTCAACATAATGTTATTAATAAAAAGGACATTAGCATTAGTAGGTCAGTATCTGCCTCAGGCAGATTTATACCTGAGGAATTATGCTTATTAATTGGACCTGAGTATAAAAAAAGTACTAGGACCAGTCATTTTCCATTTAACTTAAAAGTTCTGTTAAAAATAAACTAGTTTCATCTAATTTCTACTTTATTTTCTTTTATCAATATTCCCAAACTTGTGTATGGAGAAATTTGATCTATCTTCACCATTTTTTATGCTTAAAATTTCTCAGGGATAGGTAATCATGATGTTGTTCATTCATGCTATACAAGTAAATAACAGTTATGTTACTTCTGGTGGTTTAGATATGGACTAGCACATTGCAGAGAACAATTTTGACTGCAAGTCCAATTGCTGGATTCCCAAAGGTTGTTTCTAAACCACATGTGTCATTTGTTTGTTGAATCTCTATATTACATTACTTGCAAAATTTTGGTGGATGACATGTGCATCCTGGAAAATTTAGCAGCAAAAAAAAAAAACTGTTTCTATAAATTTTTGTAGATTCAATGGCGTGCACTTGATGAGATAAATGCTGGAGTATGTGATGGAATGACATATGAGGAGATAAAGAAAAACATGCCAGAGGAATATGAGTATGTTTTTATGTATCATCTGAACATTGTATACCGAAAATTTCCATTCTTTATTTATGTGGTAATTATTTTATTTGTAATATCTCTCTCTCCAATTTCAATTTCATTGGAAGATATCTGTCTGACAATGGATCCTTTCGTACAATAGAGCAGTTAAATAAGCATATAACATTTATTTGGCTTTTTCTGGGGTTAAAAGGAGGAGAAATCTAGAGTTGGATTATAAAAGGAAATTTGCTGAGATGTTAGGTTTTGATGGGTGATTTTTAAGGGGATTTAGGGCTGAAAGAAACAATTGGAATGGCATAATATCAGCCTATTAGAGAGCTGCAAAACATGAATGGAGGTATAGCTGGAAGTGGTAAAGAGGGAAGAAAGAATTGGAAAAAGAGAAACAAAGAGGGAAAGAGATATGAACGGATTAAGCACTATTAAGGGTAAAGCATGGCACTGAAGCAGTCCCTTGTTATGTGCCTTAGGAGAACTCACCCCTAAAAGATAGCTGTTAGAGGGAGGGAACCCAAGCACATATATACCCCACAACAGCATCCTATTTCTACCGATGTGGGATACCTCACATTAGCATCCCATACTACTAACATGGGACAAATGGATCGTAACATCCCTCTATTGATTCCAGTGAATTCAGGAAATGATGAAAAGTGAGAGGAATCACCTTTGTAAATCAATACAAGGTGAAATCCTTAAAGAAAAGTTACATTCATCTAAAGAGTCTAATCACATGGCTTTATATGGATGTGCTTAGAAGAAGCCCTACTCAAGCAAGATTATCATTACTGGCATCCCTGCTTTAATTTGCAAGGAAAATTTTCCTAAATAATTAAGCATGATTCTGAAGTATATCACTAAACCAAACTGCTTGAGAGATAGAATCCAAGAGAAGAGAATAGGAATTTTGGGAAGGGAAAAAGAAAAATACCTAAAGCATACTTTTTTTTTTTTTGTAATAACCTAAAGCATAATGAAGCCAATCAAAATAGTTGGGATAAGGCTTTTATTGGTTGCATGTGGGCTTGTAAGGCTTGACTAAGGCCTCTCTCTCTCACTCTCTCTCTTCTATATTTTCAATGTATGTCCATATGAAATTTGTCCATCATTTGTATTTAGCACCTCCACGATTCTCTGTACCAATGTTTAATGATTTTGAATATTGAAATTAATGATTGAGCCTGTTCATTATCTTGCAAACTCTATCTCCAGCCTTTAATTTTACAATAACTATCCCTCTTTTAATGCATTAGTATGTTCAAAGAAACACATCCAAGGGTGTCTTCGTGAATAACCATTAGCTAAATATGGCCTTCTGCACATCTACAATATTTTCGGTCTTTTTTAAAGATGAAATTTACCTCAAGTTTACTTTGTTGAAGTAAAGAAACATAATCAATTACTTTAGTACTTTACTATAAAGATAAAGAGAACAAAGTATGAACTTACTTTTTCCTACAAGTAGCACTACTTCCAAGCACAAGGTAAACTCCAAATATGTACGGTAAAAGGTGGTTTATCCTTCAAAAGGTGGTAAAGAGAAGTTAATTAAGAGTTCCAGGGAAATGTACTACCAGAAAGAGTGCAGGACAGTCGTTAATTGACTGATCAATGACAATAGCAGCCAGTCAGCCACTTGTCATGCTAGATACGGTTTTAGCATTGTCATGAAATTCAAATACGAGACTAGTAGGGGTTAAACTGGACCCATTTATTTTTTGCTGTTCTCTGTGGACTTTCAACTAAGATATGTGGATACCTGTACATGTTTTGTTGGATACTTCCATTTGTAAAATTCCATATCTGACACCTTGTGCAGCTGTGATTTTACAATATCTGGGTAGCATAGTGGGGAATGAAACATTGCTTGCTGAAACATGGAAATTAGTCCTTTTTCTTTATTTCATATTTCCATCGAGTACTTTGGACTTCATTTCATTCTTGATTACAAGGATCTGTTCTGTTACTGCAGGTCTCGTAAGAAGGATAAACTGAGGTATCGTTATCCTCGTGGGGAATCTTACCTAGATGTTATCCAAAGGTTTGCAGCTTATTGTTTTTCAATTTCAATGAGTAAACATGTTAGTTTGTGTCTTTCATTTTTTTAATTAGCATGCATTATAATTCCATTTACAATCTTAATGCAGGTTAGAACCTGTAATTGTTGAGCTTGAACGACAACGTGCACCTGTTGTGGTGATCTCTCATCAGGTTATACATTTTTATTAAAGTCCATCTTATTTTGAATTTTTTAAGCTTTAGAAGAGCTGCCATGTAACATGCTCTTTTGTATCTTTATAGGCAGTACTGAGAGCATTATATGCATATTTTGCGGACAGGCCTTTGAAAGAAATTCCACACATTGAGGTAATCCATAAATACTGAATATGCACTCCCAGAATGATTTGGTTTTGGTCTTGTGTAAGAAGCAAAAAATAATAAGAATAAGCCATTGTCTGTGCTTGTGCTATACATATAGATGCATAGTATGCAGCTCTGGGGAGGGGGTGTTGAGTGTGGCATTGGGAGATTTTCAAGGCCACGAACTAGGCAAGGGATTGAAATTTATATACTGTCACCTAACCCATTGATATTCCACCTATTAAATCTGCTTCATGTAGCCATCTAGATGTTGCATCCAGCTGTTATATATCAGATTATCAGGTGTATGATACGGGCAGCAAAACATCAAGCCTCGAAACCTGGGCGATGTCCATTATTTGCATCCTGTGAACACATCCATTCGAACAGGTTGTTAGACTCAGACCGGACACAAAACTGTTCTGGTCATTGGGTCATGGGTAGACCGTCCGGATTGTGTTCAACTCGCCCAAAAGCATGCACTGAAAGAAAATTAAGTTCCTGTTTGGTTTGTGGGAATAGGGGTCTGGAATTGGAATCAGAATGGCCTATTCTGATTACAATTGTTTGGTTTGACGGAATCAGAATCCCATTTTCATTCCTGGTGGAATGGCATTTCCCCATTTGAGGGAATGGCCATTCCCTCCCCCTCTCTTGGGAATGAAATCCCATTCCAGTTTATTTCAATTCTCATTCTGATTCTTTTTTGAACCAAACAGATTATGGGAATAGACCATTCTCAATTTCGATTCCAAAGGATTTTCATTCTGATTCCGATTCCGAGTCCGACTGTGAACCAAACGGGCCCTAAAAAATAGCATATGGTTTCAGATTATCTTTTAGATCCATTTTACTTCAACTTAAGCTTAACGTGAAAAATATTATGGATTATAACAGATGTTAACACATTTATATCTGAGGTGGGTTTGACCGAGTCAACATTTTTAAGAACTGGACAACCTAAAAATCATTGTTTGCCGGCTCCCGGTTCTGAAAGTCTGACTCTAGTCTTGTCAAAGTTTGACAACATTGGTTCAGAAAATGCGCATTACTTTCATCCTATGAACATATTTAGAACAGAACCAATTTCCTACCAAGCAGAAATTCAAGAAAAATCCCGTCACTAGTAAAAGGATTGCATCATGTTGTTTGAGCACTTCGCTAAATGTTATGGTATAAATTGGTTATGACCGAGACAAATTTTCCATTTTCAGGTTCCACTTCATACCATAATTGAGATACAAATGGGGGTTAGTGGTGTGCAAGAGAAAAGATACAAACTTATGGACTGATTTTGTTTTAAGAGATCTTATGTTTTGTAACACATTGGCACATCAAACGCCATATGCAATGCCCATCGCAGTAGTTGGTCCATTTAATTTTCGTTCATTGACAAGATGTGAGACTAGAGAAAATGCATCTTACTGTTTGTAATCATTATAGCTCTTATTGTTGAAATGGATACGTTTTTATTTATTGAATATTAAACCATTCAAAAGAGCTGATCCAGTTGATATTCTTAACTTTTTTTAGGTAATTAGTTGGTATTATTTATTTGAACTGATACAAACTATCCTACAAAACTTGTGATTGAATCATTAACTAGTTCCAAGTTCCAACCACAATCAACAAAAGAGGCTATTATCTCAGTTTAAAATTTAAACTGGGGATGGCTAAGAAAGGGATATTGGGCATATTTGGTTGCACATCTTCCTAAATTAGTGCAAATAAGAAGCATATCCTGAATCTGTGCCCATGTTTTAGTCAGAATTCGTTGGGACTATGATGGTTACCGTAACATTCACGTGTTACCGTTGGATAGTAGTTTCAGTTTTAGCATTGAGAAGAGAGACTAATGGGGAAAATTTTTCACTCCCCATGAATTTCAATGGGGCCGTCCCATGTCAGTCACCGCCACGTACTTGGATTTCTTGCTCTCAAAAAGCGAAAAGAAAATAAAAGTAGGCAAGTGGGAGATAGAGAGAGTAGCAGTACTTGTAAGCTCACACTTCAGACGCCCTCACATGGGAGTGAATAAATTCACTCGGGAGACAAAAGGGGACCCCGTAGTTAAAAAAAGTGGAACCCAAGAAGAGAGAGATTTATATTGATATCTAGGGATCCATCCCACCCGTTAAGATAAAAATAAAGCCTTCATGAAAATAATTAAAACCATAGTTGCTTGCCGTCACCTTCACGAGACTTTTATTTCAGTCTCTGGTCTCTCACTCTCTCTCCTTCAGGTCAAAGCAAATCCCTTTATCCAAGGAACCAACACTCATGCCCCTTATCATTTATCAATGTGTGTGGAATGGAGAGGGAGAGAGAGAGAGAGATTGGGTAAATTAGATGGAAGAAAAAATCAGAAAGAAAAATAATCAATAAGGGTACTTGATCACTTATACACGCAAACGCAATGTAGAGAAACGTGGAAACCATCCCCGTAATTCAATCCGTTATTAACGACTTCATTTTCACGTAAACGTTTTCCTATAGAGATTCCTTTGGGACCTTTACCTTATGGCTTCATCTTCCTCGTCAGAATTTCGTCTTCTCTCAAGTATCAAGTCTTATTACTTAGTACCGCCATTCTGCCACCACTGCCTCCGTTGCCACTTCTTCTCTACTGAGTGGAAGAAGCAGCATTCATCGAGATCGATGATGGGCATGGTTAGTTCACCGGAGTCGTCCACAGAAAGCCCTGACGGGCCGAGTCAGATCTTCCCCAGCATCTACTCCTACGATGGGAAAGTCATGTTAGCGGCCATTGTATCCTTACTCCTCGTAGTTTTCTTTGTCTTGCTGCTTCATGCGTACACCAGATGGTTACTGGGACAAGCCCACCAAAGGAGGGGACGCTCTATATCTATATCACAGGTATTCGGCCCCGCCCGATTACATCATGTTCGTGCATTTACTTACGATGATACCCACACCGGTTGCTCGGCCGACGGTCTCGACTCTTCAGTCATAGCTTCCCTTCCTATCTTCATCTATAAATCTGATCATGATGAGAACAAGAACGAGTTGGAATGCATAGTTTGCTTGAGCGTGTTTGAGGATGATGAGACGGGAAGGAGCCTACCCAAGTGCCAACATGCCTTCCATGTAGAATGTATAGACATGTGGCTGCAATCGCACTCGAGCTGTCCCATTTGTAGAGCTCCCGTGGGACCCGACAAGTTGATCGGAGTTACTCCATTATCATCTGCAAGTGCAATGTTACCCAGTGAAGAGGGCGGAGAACCCGTCGACACAACTTCCGGTGTTTCGGCTGCTTTTGAGGGGACTTCTCCTTCGGATGCTTCAATTGAGATACAGGTAGACACAACTTCAGCCCCCAAAATTTCCTCATCGTCGCCACCGCAACCATCATCTCCGTCGTCGCTGGCTTCGTCGTCGTCTTTGGGTTGTTCGTTGAAGAGAATGTTGAGTAGGAATAGATCAGAGCGCAAGGTGTTTCCTTCGTCTAATGCAAATGAGCTGAGCGTTTGATTGCAAAATTTTCCTTGTTGAGGTTCCGAAAGTCTTCCTCTTAATTAGAACTACTGAAGTAGATGCATATAATATTATATTATATATGTTATTTGTACTTTGTACATTTTCACTTCATGCTTACGATCGATCCATCTCTGTGCATTTCATGACTGATGTTTCTCCCTTGCTCTGGTCCTTCGTCCTCGACTCGATCTCCAAGCCTCCAACTCCAAGTCCGACTGATGTAACGCGCGCGAGCACTACTCTTTTTCTAGGGACGGGTTCGTTTGGTCAAATTTGATTCACCCGGTTCTCTAAATAAAAACAACTTTGACTTTGCTAAGCCGCGCAGTTTTTGCTTGATAATCCCAACATTCATCTTTCTGACTGAGTTACTGGGACCAGTGAACACAGCCGGAGTAGCTGAACTGAATGAATGGTTTATTATTAATTTGTCCTTTTGGTAAAAAAGTGTTTAAGGAAGTTGAGATTTGAGAACTCTTCATTCAATTGTGGAAACCGATCGAAATTGGGTTCAGGCGTTCAGCTTCGGTAGTTAGCCAGTAGCCACTGTGCCATGATGGGGTTCTGACTCAAGGAAGTTGAGATTTGAGAACTCTTCATTCAATTGTGGAAACCGATCGAAATTGGGTTCAGGCGTTCAGCTTCAGTAGTTAGCCACTGTGCCATGATGGGGTTCTGACTCAAGGAAGTTGAGATTTGAGAACTCTTCATTCAATTGTGGAAACCGATCGAAATTGGGTTCATGCGTTCAGCTTCAGTAGTTAGCCACTGTGCCATGATGGGGTTCTGACTCTGTTAGTGTTGGAATCTCGGGAACCCTCCATGCCTGCTGGGGAAGGAGAGAAAGGAAGTGCTGGGTACACGGTTCGGGTCAACCCGTAAGCTATGGTAGTGACTTGACTTGAACGAAGGGATCTTGTATTGTTTGTTGTACATATATAGCCCCGGTCCAAGCTCCAAATTTCAATTGGTGTAAAAGGGGAAAAACCAAACGCAACGGGCCTTACGCGAAATGGGAAAGTTGGGTTGGGACTGAGGGTTGAAGTTGAAAGTGGGCCAGATTCCTGGAGTAAGACTCACAAGGCCAACTGGCCACGTAAAAAAACTGTTTGAGCAGATGGATTGAGCACTAGCAGTTCTTTGATCAAAACCATTTCTTTGGTCTTTTCATCTGACACATCACTGTCCTGCGTTTTGTCTTCTATTATTCCCATCTGCCCTCTGCCCACTAAAGATATAGTGGTAGTGGGGGCTACAGGGATAGAACTGTAGCAGTCCTATTCTTCCACGTGTCTATCTCACCGGATTTAATAGGAAGAGGACAACCATTTATGCATCCTCATGCAAATAGAAGAAGAAGATCCATCCTATGAAGTTTCTTGAGTTGATACTTTAATTCCATGGTGGACTTATTTTCCATGTTTTCTGGCCAATATTTGCAGCATTGTCCCCAAATAATAATCCTGGATTCACGTCAAGGACCTGTTGGTATTATAATGCTAATACTTGCCTTGGGCTTCACATCACATATAGTCCACCATGCCAAAAATATAAAATTCATTTATTTATCACTCTTTCTCTCTCCACTATTTTTCGAATTCATCTCTCTCTTCCGTTCTACACTTGCACAAAGGATCAATTAGATTGGCCACATGCTCAAACCTACAGTAAATATCCACTATTTGGCTCACTTTGTATATTACTGGTCCTTGGTCCAAAATCATCTCATTTGAACGCCAGATGAGGAGATATGTGGGTCCGCTTCATTTGTAGTTGAAATTAGAATCGGAATGGTCTATTTTTATAGTCTTTTTAGTTCAAATAAAAATGAGAATGAGAATTCAAATCAGTAAAAATGAGGTTTCATTCTCAAGGGAAGAGCAGAGGTTATTTCTTGATCAAATTGAGGAATATCATTCTAATAAAAATGGGAATGGAATTTCCATTCCCCACAACCAAATAATTAAAATCAGAATAGCCCATTCGATTTCAATTCCAAACCCCTATTCCCGTGAACCAAATGGGGCCTGAATACCGTATATGGTCAGCCTTGGGTTCCTCTAGATTTTGATTTCATCCATCATAAGAATTATTGCACTACTACATGAGACATAAAGTAGAGACTAGAAAAGATGGATTTGGACATAATTCGTGATATGGATTTGAATAAACTTGAGCCATGAAATATATAGGCTGTCTATCTTTGAGAACCATCTTTTTTTTCTTTGTTTTGCCAGTTGTATTTATTTATGGGTTCGACTATGTTGCCAGAAATATAATACTGAAAAAACTTACAATCAATGAATCAACATCATAAAATAAGAATTAATCAGGTGGTTTTTACCAAAGTTAATGGGATTGTGATTGGTCAAAGCATTTCCTGTATCATGTCTTTTGGCATCACAGATTTTCCCTTTATTTATATTTACATTTAGGCACGAAACCTTTTTCCTATATATTTTTTAATTTCTCTTTATCGTTCTATTTTTTTTTTTAATGAAATGTCTCCCAAGAGACTATTTTCTAATTTGAAGGTTTATTTATGTCTTTCAATGGCTTTATATCTCTGAATTCGACACTTCGCTTCGAGCACTTGTTAACATTGCGCTATTCTCGCTACCACCGGTGACTTCAATTCCGAGCAGCAGAGGTAGTGCTGGAGATGGCATGGAAGCAGCTCCCTTTGTGTCCTTGTTACTTTGTCTTAATTGTCTTGAGAGATCTTTCTACATTGTGGTTTTTTCCATTTTGGAGCTGGAAATTCTCAAGAGGTGCTTAAGGTTCTTGATATGGGATTGATGAGTAAGAGGGACACATGTGCCGGGATTTGGATGTGGCAATAGAAAAAATTTCCACAAGGTTGAGTGTTTTGTCTACTGGTAAGAATAAAGATGAACGAGGGAATGGTTGTCAGGAGGGAGTAGGGGTGCAACTTGGGTGGGCTCAATCCGAACCTGAATCGGTTCAGTCCAAAATTTTACATGAGATGGGCTTAGATTTTTGGTCCTCAGGCTGGGCTTGAGCCCAAGAAATCGAGTTTTTTTTTTTATTTTTTGGGCCAGGCCTGGGCCTAGCCATTAAATAGTCCGAACTCAGCACATCCCAGCCCAACTATACACATATATGTGTGTATATATATACATACATTTGTGATTTGTATACATATTTTCCTATTTAAATACATATTTGTATAAATGCATATATGTATAATTTTAGAGTTGGTTCATTAATTAACCCAAGCCCGGCCTGGGCCCAAGCCCAATCCGACTGCATCAGACTACAGTAAAAGATGGGTTCGGGTTGAGAAAAACAAACTTGATCTCGGGTCTGAATTGACCATAAACCCGACCTAACCTGCCCAATTTACATCCCTAGGAGGGAGAACAAAGCTTATTTTTAATTAGTTGTGATGGTCCGAACGAGGCGGAGGGGACATCCGTTCTCCTTTATACATCTATTTCCTCTTCTTAATGTCGTTGTCAATTCATTTAACTTGGTGGATTATTATTGGTGAAAGAACAAAAAAAAAAAAAAAGAATTTAAATGGGTAATATTTCTTGTCCCTGTTATTGATTAGATGACGAAAGGAGGAAATTATCAATTTATTTAAATCTACAGTGGAGGTTTTTGTTTTAATCAAAATATAGGGAAAATTTTTATAATTGTCAAAAAAATTTAATTGAGTTGGAAACGAGGGGAAGTATACATGGAAAAATAACCACTTATATGAAAAATTAGGTAGAATTTTGGTGAACAGAGAGTGGTTGAGTAGTTTTCCGACGGCCTATCAAGAGTATCTTCCGTCTCTAAGTTTGGATCATACTCCTATTGTCGTTCATGATGGTCAAAACTATGATTTTGGGCCTATACCCTTCAGATTTGAAATAATATGGAATAATCGATCGAGTCGATTTAGACCAAATCATGGATAGAGCTTGGAGACAAAGACGATGGATCAAGAGGACAATAATTAAAAAAAAAAAAAAGAAAACATAACGGCAATGGAAATATAAAGATGGAAAAAAGAAGTATTTGATAATATCCATGAAAAGAAGAGAAATAAAGATAGTTCAACTAAAACTAGAAGAGAAACCCAATAAAAGAGAGCTAGTCAATAGAGATTGAGCTCTTAAAAACAACTAAATAAACTCCTCCTTAGAGAGGAAATCCACTGGGCCCAAAGTGACACGAGAGTTAAATAAAACATCTATTGCCCTTGTACCTAAGACTGACAATCCAGACAGAATGAAAAATTACAGGCCTACAAGTCTGTCTATAAATAGATCAAAACCGATGCTAGGGGATATTGTGGCCCCATTCCAAATTGCTTTTGTGTTGGATAGGCAAATTATTGATAATAATATTAATATCCCATGAAATGATGAATACGATGAAGAGGAAGAAAGGCAACTAGGGGCTTATGGCCTGTAAAATTGACATGGAGGAGTATGATAAACTAGAATGGGTCTACATTGAAGAAATCATGAAGAAAATGAGTTTTCATGAGAAATGAATAAATTGGATTATGCAGTGCATTACCAAGCCTCATACCAGATTCTCATAAATGGGTCTCCTAGAAGAGAACTTTCAAACCCAACAAAGGAATCAAACAAGGTGGCCCTCTATCAACCTACATTTTTGCTCTATGTAGTGAGGCTCTGTGTAGGATGACATGCCATATAAGCTAGGATTCTATAGGAAAAACCTAGGATTCAAGGCTTTAAGAGGGGTCCTAATATCCCCATATTACAATTTGCTGATGACTATTATTTTTGCAAAGGCTACTATTGATAATGAAATAAAAATTCGAGAGATAATGGAGGTGTTTGTGGGAGCCTTGGGGGACAGAGCCCTAGTTTTAATAAATCCACCTTGTTCTTTTCCAAAAACGTTCACCCTAGTTTCAAAAAGTTAATTGCGAGACTTCTCAAAATTTCATTAGAAAGGAAAGAAGAGAAATATTTGAGAGCCCCAAATATTGAGGGTAAATTGATGAAGAAAATTTTCAAAAAGATGAGAGGAAAATATTGAGAAAAAGCTTGCACGATGGAAGATAAGAAGAGAAATATTCATCCTGCCCACATTGTGAGGAAGAGGAAGATATTGATCATATGTTAACTACACTGTGCGGAGATAAAACAAATCTGGAAAGAGTTGAGCATCATTGACATAAAACCCTGGTTAGGTGAGTCCACTAAGGATATATTAGTGGGATAAAGTAGTGATTAAATCGAAGATTAATTAATAACTTATGGAATCCTGAAATTGGCTGTATAACGTATGGCACATATGGAAGAAGAGAAATACCAAGCTCTTCCAAAATAAAAACATGCTCAACCAGCTCCTCCTTGAGAGGATTGGGTTGTTTGTAGATATGGAATTAAAAATCTTCACACCCTCTCACAAGGTGAACCTTAGGTGGAAAGTGGAAACCGCGTTTCAAAATCAACTTTGACGCTTCCAAAAGTCAAATGAAGCCCCCATGCAGCATCTACAACCTCATTGAAGAATGTCAAGAAATTCGTAAGAGACACATCCCCAGTCTTTGTTTCTTGGGAGCATATCATATCATGCTGGAGGGGAACTTTGCAGCGGATCGTCTTGCATTTCTTGTTCATACTCTTGATCAAATTCGTGAATATCTGATGTGAAGCTCTCCTATATTTGTTATTTTTGATGCGTGGGGTGGGGTCAATTCACCATGCATCGTGATTCTTTTTTTCTTTTGTTATTCTCCCAGGGTCATTTATTAAACATTCCTATAATTAAACCTACCCCATAGTTTTATTTTGCTAAAATCCACTATAGTTTATAACCATTTACTTGATCAATATTTCGTTAAGAATTCTTTATTTTGCCATCTGAAAATAGTCTTAAATTAAGTGAAAAATGATTAAGGGCATGGACCCATAGTTCCATAGGTTTGATCATGCACCTCCCATTGCAAGGATACCGAGTAACCATCTTGACTATGGGGTCATAGGGCAGAATAATCTCATAAAATAAGGGTAATTTCGAGTTTAAAAAATGTTTAAAGGATTATCATATGATGTTAACCATGGTTTTGAGAATCGGATTGGACCCAAAAATCCAGAAACCGATCAGGTAATTAGTTATATTTCACCCTAAAATCGTTTTTTGGTAAAAAAATTATTGATTTGATCAACAATCCATAGACCTAAACACTCAAATTGTTGATCACAACAGTGATTTTTGGCCATTTATCCGTTCAAATCAAACAGTCGGACCCTTCAAACTGAGAACCGATCCCAGAACGGTTTCATGTCCGATCCGATTTTAAAAACGTTGATGTTAACCGACTTAATGTTAACAATGGAGGGTTTCTAAAAAGAAAAAAATAAAAATAAACATACAGTAGCTGCAAGGGAACAGTTTTCTGGTGGGAACTGAGAAGTAAATGCCAGGTGTAGCTGTTCTTGATGGATGACAAGTGACAACACAGTAGTTACGCATGCCGTTGCGATAGGTGATAGAGCACCATTTGCAGGGAACAGTTATTGCTTTTGGGTTTATGTCAGGCCTGGGCCTAACTTTGGCCCAGGATGGACGGCCCAGGACCTTGCCTAGTAACCCAGTACATTTACTGAAAATTAATGAATTATTTTATTTATTAAGAAATATATTTTAAATTGATGCTGCTAAGATATTATTGTATACACATGCATTACATCTGAATAGCATATATAGATCTGTTTAATACACATTTCTTGTGGCATCTCATTTGTGAGGCTCGTCTAGGTTAGTTGGAAGTTGGGAAACTGCTTCCAGTCAGTGCAAGCCCCATTCGTCGCATTCGAACAGTTTTTATACTTGGAAGTATTTCCCCATAAAATAAACGAACAATTATGAAGCAGAATTTTGAATTCTAAAATAAAACATAAAAGTAGGGAGATGTTTTCAATACAAGACTGTAAAGACTGTTGAAACACGTTTGAGTGGAATTTGCACTGACTCAAGCTGATATCGGAAGTTGGAACTATTTAAAAGCATTTTTTTTTTCTTTCTCCAGTTTTTACAGTTATTTATTTATTTTCAAGTTAAGGTAAATATAGGGACAATTTAAAAAGCATAACTTATGTAGGCGCCTTTTTTTCCGTATTTTACCTAGTTTTCACAATTTGGATGATTTTGCATCTATTCCTAAAGTGCAAGTATGGTGATTCAATCTCAGATATAGAGTAAACCAGAGCCTTATACCTTAAATGAAATTCTAAGCTATTAATCCACAGTTATCCTTGTGATAATAAATCAAATAAAATAAATTTTATTAACTTCTGTCTCTGCATGCGATTTTTTGAATCTCTATTACAAAAAAAAAAAAAAAAAAAAAAACTCTATCTAAAATTTCAAAGCGAATACAAAAAAAAAAAAACTAAAGTTTCAAAAGAAAAATATTCAAAAACAGCATTTTATAAACTAATACAATAAATAATCTATCAAATCCATGTTTATATAAAAAATGATTTTTAATATCAAGAAAATTATACAAATAAAATATTAAGAATAGAATAATTATTTTAATACTTAATATTTATAAATTTGCAAATGATATGCATATTAAAATTATTATATATTTACAAATTATTAATTAATATTTTAATTTATTTTAATAAGTAATAACAACATATTTATTATTTATAAAAAGAAAAATATTATTTATAAAATATTTAAGAATATAACATTAAATTGAATTTATCAAATCCATTAATCTACATTTATTTCAAAAAATTATTTTTCATATTAGAAAAATTATATAAATATAATATTAATAAAGGAATAATTATTTTAGTAATTAAAAATTATGAATTTTTATATGATATGCATATTATAAATTTTAACAAATTTGATATACATTAAGTTAAGATTAGATTTTTTATAAATTATTAATTAATATTTTAATTTGTATTTGAGAATTTAATATTTAGTTGACTTTTGTTAATATTAAAAAGTTAAAAAATAAAAATAAAAATAATTTATATAATAGTTAAAATATAATAGGTGCATATGTTTAGTGCCTTGGACTCTTGATTGATGCATTGTAAATAAAATTATATGATATCTATGCATCCTAATATATTAATTATAATATATTTCTTCATATATGTCACTAAAATATACATTTCCTATGTATTTATATACTATTTGTGATTATTTTGATATTAAATTTAATGATATTATTTTATTTATGGAATTTGTATGTATTTTTTAGTGTATCCATGCATTTTATATTTTTTGTCCATATCCATGGATTTCCAAAGCATATCTGCATCCGAGTTGTCTGATAAGATACCCGATACTAATACTTTAATCCTTGCTTCCACTAGGCATTGCTCAGTGAAATATGTACCTCGACTCGAAATGCTAAATAAGGTGGCTCACTTCTTCATTGCTCGACATACTTTTAGAGATGGTAATTTGACCCGTACTTGTGAGGCCTCGCGTCGCCTCGCCTCAATTGGGGCGGGTTTTTTCACCATTGATCAGGGCTTGAAGTGGATTCAGAGAAAATCCAAAACTCTAGGGTCGGGGACAGGGCATGGATGATATTTGTCCACCTTGGCCCGACTATATTATATAACATATATATATATAATTATTAATATAGGCTATTATATTATATTATTATTCATTATATTATACTATATTATATTACATAATGTAAAATAGTTCTACATAAGTTTCAAAAAAAAAATTAATAAGTATACAAGTAAGAATCACCAGGGTGGGGTGGGGCAATGTTGGGGATCCCCATTCCCCACGGGGACGAGGATGGGGTTAGGATTTTTAGCCTTATTAGGGTTTGGGGTAGGTATAGGCAGGGATTTTGAATTCGGGGTAGAGTATGGGGTAGGTAGAACCCACCCCGCCCCGCCCCGCCCCGCCCCGCCCCATTGCCATTCCTACATTCTCTCTCCATCTCCGGTGTAAACACATGGCCGCATTGTCCTTGTTTCATTGTGGATGTGTTGAATTTGGATGTTAGTTAATTTTGAGCAGCTTTATTTGTAAGTGACGTTAGGCATAAAAAAAACAAAAAGAAATTTATAATTCAAACCATGAAGTAAGGCCCCATTTGGTTCGCAAGAATAAGGGTCTGGAATCAGAATCGGAATGGGCTATTCCAATTCTAATTGTTTGGTTGGGCGGATCGAAATCCTTGGAATGGCGTTCCCCCATTTGAGGGAATGACCGTTCCCTGCCCCTCCCTTGGAAATGAAATCCCATTCCTGCTGATTTTAATTCTCATTCCCATTCCTGTCAGAACCAAACAGACTATGAGAATGGACCATTCCAGAAGCATGAATTCTGGGTTTTTCCCATTTGGCAATGAAAAGATCTATTGGGAAAAAGCTCTTGCCCATAAAAGAGGCTGACAGTCTGAATTTGAGCTTTTTCAGGAAGCTTTTACAATCTTTTAGCATCTTGTCTTCTTCGAATGTGTGGCATGATGCACATGCTTGGGAGAAAATGGGTTATCTTTCCACAAAAAACTATTTGAATGTCTAAGTGGGACTTACCGATGGTATGTGGGGCCCACCTTGGAAAAATTGTATGGCTCACATTAGGTATTATATGGGCCCCACCTTGAAAAATGTATGCGGGCCCACATACATGTCCACACATGCATGTCCACCAATGGCATGTGGGGCCCACCTTGTAAAATGCATGTGGGCTCTACATTCATGTCCACACATGGACCTCACATGCATGTCCACCAATGGTATGTTGGGACCACCTTGTAAAATGTATATGGGCCCCACATGCATGTCCAACAACGGTATGTAGGGCCCACTTTAAAAAATGCATGTGGGCCCCACATACATGTCCACACATGGATTCCATATGCATGTCCACCAATGTCATGTTGGGCCCACCTTGTAAAATGTACGTGGGCCCCACGTACATGTCAACACATGAACCCCACAAACATGTCCACACATGGACCCCACATGCATGTTCACCAATGGTATGCCGGGCCCACCTTGTAAAATGTATGTGAGCCCCACATACATGTCCACCAATGGTATGCAGGCCCACCTTAAAAAGTGCATGTGGGCCCCACATACATGTCCACACATGAACCCCGCATGCATGCCCACCAATGGTATGTCGAGCCCACCTTGTAAAGTATATGTGGGTTTACCTTAAAAGAATGTATGTGGGTCCCATGTGTTAAATGAAAGGTTTATTGGCCTACACACAAGGCATTCATATATACATAACACATATTTTCATCACATTACTAAACAGTCTTTTAACTTTTATGGTCTTTCCTGAGATCTATGAAAAATATTTCAACCAAATGATCTTTAGTCTTCCAAGATTTATTTCCCAAAGCGCACCCTACCTTTTAACTAACAGATCTTTTTATTTTTATTTTTGCCCAACAGCAACTTCCTAAACCAAGGGGCAAACCTGCGAAAACCACCCACCACCCCTGCCATTCCTTAGCGCTGTCAATGGATTGGGTCAGCTGGTTAGGGTTAGAGTAGACCTAGTTCCAAATCCAAAAAGTAGTTGCATAGAACCAATTTTAGAAAAAACCCTATAGGGGTGGGGCAACGGGATTCTCTGCAAGCAAAAAATCTCTACACATTTTGTAATCCAGCCATACATCAGGAACATCCTATAAATTTAACTTACATATACGAGAGATATTTCCAATATGAGGGTGGTTAGATGTTAGGGATAAGTGGACTACAATCCACCTCAGAAATCTGAATTGTTATGTGCAAGAAATTTTTGTTTGCTGGAGGGCTCCCTAGGCTAAATTTGGTTTGAAGGAAAAGTAGGAAGGAAGAACAACCTGTACAAGGGTTGTATAAGTTTTTCTCTACTCACTTTTCCTCACCTTTCCCTTCCTTTTCCTATTTTTTTCCTTCAAATCAAATACAGGGCTAGGATCTTTCATTGATAGACCCGAAGGCATGATGTCCGGTAAAAAACACAAAAAAACCTTACAAACAAACAATTTACAAACAAACAATCAAATGGAATCACAAAAGTGGGAGCCAATTGTGGTATTCAATAAAATTCATTGGAAGCTGAAATCAAAATTATTCTCTATTAATCCGTAGGGCACCAGTGCGCCAAATGTTTTTTTTTTTTTTTTTTTTTTATTGGTAAACCGTGCACCAAGTGCTCATAAGCTCTGTTGGCTCTACTTGTACACACATCATGAGCTATACTATATGGGCCATGATCAGATTTAGAGTTGTAGCTAGATACGTGGCGCTATTACAAAGGTATTGAAATTAAGCATTTACTTATAGCTAAAACTCTGTTGGCCCTTTAGACTTCTGCTGGTATATCAGTTTTTGAACCTTGTAATATGCTATATAGTAGAAACTAGTAACATTTCTCATGTTTAAACAGTTACATTAGGTATATATGCATATAAATGATGGTTAGGTGGACAATGATTAATTAAACACTCATGGTGATTGGAGCTATGATCCAGAGGTAATTGAAGTCTCAATCCTTAATTATTTTAAGTTCATCTTTACTACTGTTTGTCCAGATTTTGATGATCTCAATGAACAACTAATGCCTTGCACTACTGAATAAGAGAACTCAATGTTGTGCACTCCACCCCTAAGCCTAGAAATCCAGCAAACTCTCTTTAGTATGAACCCATTAAAGGCTCCTGGCCCTGATGGCCTACATGTTCTCTTCTTCCAGATTCTGGTTGGAATGTTATTGGGGAGGACTTTTGTCATTTCATTTGCACCATTTTTTATGAACCTTTCTGCATTGCTTCCATTAATGATACCTTAATTATTTTTATTCCAAAGAAAGGAAAGGTGGAAACTGCAAGTGATTTCCATCCAATTGGACTTTCAAATATAACGTATAAAGTTGTTGCAAAATTGATTGTAAACCGCCTAAAACCACTTTTGCAGAAAATTATCTCTCCCTTTCAAAATGCATTCATACCTGGGAGATAGATAATTGATAATGTTGTGGTAACTCACGAATTAATTCACCCCATGAATAGGAGTAATTGCCGAGAAGGTTTTTTTTTAATGAAGGTGGACCTTTCAAAAACCTACAATCGGGTGGAGTGGCATTTCCTTATTCAGTGTTTGAAACTGTTGGGTTTTTCTGAATCTGTTTGCAAGTTAATTAAGGCGTGTATTTCCTCTAATTCTATGAAAATTTTGATTAATGGAAAATCAAGCGAAGGTTTCTCTCCGGAGAGGGGCTTAAGACAAGGTTGTCCCCTATCACCCTATCTTTTCATCATTTATTTGGAAGTTCTTTCTCGGATGTTATCTAATGCTTTGGAGATTGGAACCTTAAAAGGCTTCAGATTCGGTAGGTCAAGTGTGAAAATTAATCACCTATTGTTCGCTGATGACTATTTATTAGTGGGAAAAGCTGAAGTTGAAGAAGTCCAGCACTTGAACGCCACTTTACAAAAATTCTATGATTGGATAGGACAAGTGATTAACTTGGATAAATCATCATTCTTTTTCAGCAAAAATACCCCAATATCTACACAAAACTCAATTAATAATTTGTTGGGTGTTGTTGATATGAAAAAAGATGATACTTACCCAAGTGGCCCACTCGTCGGCGTTAGTAGAAAATTCTCTTCTTGGCAATTTTTATCGGATAAAGTTAAATGAAAACTTAAAGGTCGAAAGGTGGGGTTCTCTCTCATGCAGGAATAACTACACTAATTAAATCTACTCTTGCCTCAATATTTACCACATGTTGTCTTACTCTATGCCCTCAATATTTTGTAAGGAACTAACTGCCATTTGTAGACATTTTGACTTGGTTAATAAAGCGCTCATAACGAAGATTGCTTGGTGTTTCTTAAAGGAAAATAACTCTTTGTGGCCCAGGTGCTTCATGCAAAATGTCTACTAGACATTTTGACTTGGTTAATAAAGCGCTCATAACGAAGATTGCTTGGTGTTTCTTAAAGGAAAATAACTCTTTGTGGCCCAGGTGCTTCATGCAAAATGTCTACTGAATGATACTTTCTGCCATCAGAAAAGAAAATCTGGTGGTATCTCTTTGGACTGTTGTTCTAGATTGCAGAATTGATATAATTAAAGGGCATAGGTGGATTATTTGTAGCGGGTGGAATGTACATATTTTTTATGATCCTTGGCTACCAAATGGTTTAATAGATAAACCTATAACTTGAAACCATCCCATGAACATGGTGGCTACTCTTATAGATCAGATTTCTCATAAATGGAGTAATTCTATTTTTACACAAGGTTTTAATGAGGAGACTGTTAGTAAGATTTTGAGAACTAGTATCCCATCTACTGCTCATTCCCAAGAAGATACCCTGGTTTGGACTTTAACTCCACATGATAACTACACCTGTAATTCTGGGTACAAACTTATTTCCAATTCACAAGAATCTTCAAATTCTATGTGGGTTTGTCCAGGACTGAGCTAGAAATCTTTTTGGAAGACAGAATACATCTTACCTAGAATAAAAAATTTTATTTGGCATTGTTGTAAAGGTGCCCTCCCTGTGTCTGTTGATTTAGCCAAGAGATCGAATCACATCGGTCCCATTTGTAGACTTTGCCATGAACATCTTGAAACTATGCAACACTTATTTTTTCATTGCCCTGTGGTTCAATCAATTTGGTTTGCCTCATCCATGGGATTGCGAGTTAATAGTTGTAATGATCAAGGTATTTTTTTTTTCTAGTTGGA
The DNA here is from genome assembly GCF_056320005.1 of Nelumbo lutea. Taxonomy (NCBI): domain Eukaryota; kingdom Viridiplantae; phylum Streptophyta; class Magnoliopsida; order Proteales; family Nelumbonaceae; genus Nelumbo; species Nelumbo lutea. The sequence continues at coordinate 47,191,245 of NC_142685.1, forward strand.
GGAATGGAAGAGAATTGATAACAATGTTGAAGAGGGGTTTGATCTCTCCTTATTAGCTAGAGGCACTATTCTAATGTGATATATTTGGAAGGCTAGATGTCAAACCTATTTTAATGGGAAGCAATTCACTCATTTTGCTGTTCTCATTCCCTATGATTCCCACCTTGGAGACATTGCAAATCTGTGTGGAAGAAGTTGGATGACCCAGTCAGGAAACTTGGGCTCGGCACCTCATTCATCTATTCAAATTACCTCAACAATTTGGAACAAGCCTCCTCATCTACACATCAAAATCAATACAGATGGAGCATGGACTCCCTCAAAAGTTGCAATTGGTGTTATTGCTCGAGATGAATTTGAATCTCTGTTGGTATCCAGAACCTTGATGGTGACGTGCTCTTCTCCCAACGAATTTGAATTCAGAGCAATTCTAGAGGGTCTTCGGTTGGCAAAATCATTCTCCATGAACTCAATTATCATAGAGAGTGATGCAAAGGTTGCTATCTCTTTCAAGAAATTTCTGTTAGTTGCCCAAATCTCTTTCAAAAAATTTCTCATCCTATATTTCGTATCATACCCTTTGGTCCTATAATAGAGCAGCCATGAGGTAGCCCAATCTGCTCAGGATGAGATGTAATGTTTCATGTTAAAAGTTAAATAAAGTTCTTGGCTTATGACTTAAAAAAAAATTAATTGAAACTAAATAAAGAATAAAAAGCACTTAGACACACTTTAATGGATTTTTCAGTATTGAGCGTATTCATAATTTAGCCATACTAACCCCCCACCCCCACCACCAATAAATAGATATACGGGCAATTAATGAAAAAAAAAAAACAATTCAGATGATATTATATTTCCATCATTGACCTGTTTGTATTTTCATTGGAGTCATAAGGCAGTGGCAGCAATTGTGCTCTCAATTCTCAAATTTTGTGAGATAATTTCTCGTCATTTTGGTCATCTCTAGAACAATGATCTAGAACTTGATGAAATGTGGCAGACCATAATGTGTCGTCCACAGCTTTCCTGCCTAGGAATTTTTCTTCTTAATGTTTCCTCCGTTGAGTTGCTTTTTTACTTTTTCGCTGGATAAATAAAATTCCTTAAGCTATCATCAAAACAAAATCCCTTTCAGCGTGTTTTGAATGCTTTAATTTATATATAAATGTGGCAGACTATACGTGCATCTGCATGTGTTAATATTTGTAAGATAAAACTATTTGTTATTTATAGACAGTTTTTGAAAACTTATAAATGGTCACTTTTTAAACAGTTATAACAGACAGTTTTTAAAGTGAGAGTAAAAGACATATATATCTTCTTTATATCCATGGTTTGCTTAAATAAGGGGATAGAAAGTGTTTAATAAAAATTGCAGAAAGAAGGGACATTCGCTCTTTTATTGATAGTATAGATTTCCTTTCAAACTTGTTTCATTTCAGGCATAATACCATTAAGTTGGTGTTTGGCATCGATGTCGTTGCTTTAGAAAATGGTGACACATCGGTGTCACGTTGGAAAAATCGGTGCTCTAGAAAATAGTAACATGTTTGAAACCTAATGGAGGATGATTTGACCCGATCTATGAAATGATGACACGTGGACCTGACTCAGCATGGGCGACAACTCAGCATCATAACCTGACCACGGCTAAGTAACGAGCCCATAAAATAGCTCGCTATATCATAGTTCGCTGTAGGAGTTCGCTACAATACGAGCTTCGGGTTCCCCGAGCTACCTAGAAGGGGATACTCCAAGACTGCTTTAGCTCGCGTACTGGGGAAACCAGCTCGCTCCAGCCCCCGAGTGGTCACCCCAGAGAACAACCTTAGTAAGGGTAACCCCGAAGTATTCCTAAGCTCGCGAGTGAGCGGCACAAACGTTTCTCAAGAAGCTTCTACTTGAGAAACCGTACTGATCAGTCAGCGCAACGTTTCTTAATTGACGGCCCAATCCCTGTCCTTTCGACAGTTTGCACCCACATCTCTCAGTAGGCGAAAGCGTGCCTGCCCCTTTAAGACGTGTCACTCATCCAAGCAAGAGGTACGTTGCAATGATTACCTGCGCAGCCCTGGCAAGTAACGACTGCGGCAGGGGCCTAGTGGCGGTTACACTCGATTTGACAGTAATTCCCCTATAAAAGCCCTTGAGGCAAAAGAGAAGATCTCTCAGAGACTTTTGAATACTTTCGCACTCATATCCTCAACCTGAGTCTTTACTTGCTCGCGAGCTAATCTCTCGAGCACATTGATAAAGCGTGACCTACACTCTTGGTTTTTGCACTCTCTTTCTTCTCTTTCCCCAATGTTCTGACTTAAGCTTCAGAGTATTCCCACCGAGTAAATCCCCGGGAATCCTTCTTTCCATCTTCTCAGGTTTCGTCCGTTTCAACAAGGAGCCAGTCAGCAGCCAGCTAGGAGTGCCTGGATCGTGCCGCATTATTTGGCACCATCTGTGGGAAACGCTTCTAAAAGCCTTCCTCCAAGCTTTTACAGCACTTCTCTCCCAAAAAACTTAGCATTCTTCATGGCTTCTTCCAGCAATGCCGGACATGGCAACAACCAAAATGCTAGTGGGGAGCAGCCCCAACTTCCTATTGTCTGCATTGGACAGTTTACCATCGCTCTCTCAACGGACGGAGTCCCCAACCTGAATGTAATGTGCCTCTTATAGTGGCACCCTCCATTGCTCCGCTCCCTTCTACTGTAGGAGCAACCCTTACTGAACCCTCGATTGTGCCCCCAGCGGCCAACCCGAACCAACTGGAGGACTTGGTGCAACTCAAATGCAACAGTTCCAATAGTTTCAACTCTACCAATAGCAAGTGCTGCACCAGGTCTCCTAGTACCAGTACCAGCAACAATTTTCCTCTCTTCCTCAGGCCCCGGCGTCGCTTCCACCTCGGCACCCACCCACGAAGCAGGCCAGACCAACCCACCAGAGTGAGCAGCCTCATCGGAAGAAGCCTCCCAGGTCCAAGATCTAGCCAAGAGCCGTGCCTCTTCCCGTGGCGAGAAAGAGAGGCTGACTGCCATCTCGGCACCCGCCTCGCAACCGGTGGGCGGGTCAGGGGCCTCTCACCCAACAAAGCCCGTGCCACTACAACCTTCGCAGTTCGAGTTCCCGTTAGCAGACAACCCGTTCGAGGTCCTAGCAGCGGGCTACAGACAGGGCCCTTCGGTCCAGAGCCGTCACCAACAGTCCAAGCCTATTGAGCTCGGCAACACCGAGGCATCGAGCACCAACTCCAAACCAGCAAAGCAGCAGCGAAGGCGCCGGTGAGCTCGCCGAACTGCTTCCAGAGCCTCTCCTGAGCTCAATGGAAAAGAGGAGGTGTGCTCGGTTGAAGTGAAAACTACCCCCCTCTGCTTGGTTCCTTCCCCGTTATCTCCAGAACTCCTTGTTGTCCCCATGTCAAAGGATTTCAAGCTCCCTCCTCTGGACAAGTATGATGGGTCTTTCGATCCAAATGACCTTGTGGGCGCCTTCCAGTCCCAGATGCACTTGGCACGGGCTAGCGAGTCTTGCATGTGTGTGGCCTTTTCCACTACTTTCAAAGGGGTGGCCCGCACCTGGTACTGGAACCTTGCGCCAGGGTCGATAAGAAGCTGGGCACAGTTCGTGCAGGTCTTCGTCTCTCACTTCATCACCAGCAAGAGGTGCCCGCGAACCCAAGAGAGCCTCCTCAGCATAGTGCAAAAAGAAGGAAAGTCCATCCGGAGCTACATAAAGCGGTTCAATGACGCTTGTCTGTAGATACCCGACCTGGACCTTGCAGTTTGCCTTACGGCAGCCAAGTGAGGTATCATCCATAAGGAGTTCAAGTGGCACGTAGTTATCAACCAACCCAAAACCGTAACCGAGTTCCTTAAGCTCGCGGATAGGTTTATTGGGACTGAGGAGGAGATCAACCAGAAAGGCGAACAGGCCCCAGAAAAAAGAAAGAGGGAACCAAAACCCCCGTCTCAGGGCAACAGCAAGAAGAAGGACATAGCTCGGGGGGGCGAGGCCAATCCAGCCTTCCCGAGCCCCAGTAGCAGAAAGGGACTACACGCCCCTCAAGACCAAACGGGTTGAGATCCTTATGGCGATCAAGGACACCCCGTATGTGAAGTGGCCACCTCGGCTGAAGGCCGACCCTAGCACCCGAAATAAAAATTTGTATTGTAGTTTTCATAAAGATCACAGTCATAGTACCGAGAGTTGTAAAAACATTCGCGATGAGATAGAAGAGCTCATCCATCGCAGATATTTACAAAATTTTGTACAAATTAATAATAGTAATAATAATAAAGCAGGTCGATAGGGGGAGCAAGGCAGAGACGCTCCCGAATCCAGCCGACAAGCGGAGCAACCACAGAAGCAGCCCCCCGAAGAGAGACCAGTTTGGGGGATCATCCACGTCATAGTCGGAGGATCGATTGTCGCGGGTTGCACTTCAGCAGCAGCTCGCGCGTCAGCTCGTGAATCCAACAGGGAAGAGCAGAACCCTCCAAAACGACCAAGGACAAAAGACCCCATCTTCTTCATAGAGGACGATGCGCGCGGGGTCCACTACCCTCATGACGATGCGCTCGTCATAAAGATGAGGGTCAACGACTTCGAAGTCAAGCGAGTCCTTGTTGATTCAGGTAGTTCGGCGGATATCCTCTTCAAAACGCCCTTTGACAAACTCCAGCTTCAAGAGAGCGACCTAAAGCCCACAAACACTCCCCTGGTTGGCTTCAGCGGAGAGGAAGTTCGGCCCCTAGGAAGAGTGACAGTACCTGTGGAAGTCGACACCTGGCCTAGCGTTGTAAGGCTCAACTACGACTTCTTGGTGGTCACCCCCATACAACGCCATAGTAGGTCGGCCGATTACCCATGCCTTACGAGCTGTGGTGTCCACCTACTACTTGGCCATGAAGTTCCCTACGGACTTCGGTATCGGGGTAGCGAGGGGTGACCAGCTTGAGTCCCGCAAGTCCTATGTTGCCGTCCTCAAGGGAAAAGCTAAGGTGGTCAACGGCCTCGAGCTGGAGTGACCTGTGGAGCAGAGCGAGGAACGAGCTGCGCCCACGGAGGAGACTGTCTCCATTCCGACCTCGGCAAAGGACCCTACCCGAATGCTTCAAATTGGCACTTTCGTCGAGGAGCCCCTGCGGTCCGAACTGGTACGTTTTTTACTTAAGAATTTAGATGTTTTCGCTTGGTCCACGGTAGAAATGCCCGGTATAGACCCCAGCATTATAACTCATAAGCTCAACATTGATCCTGTAGTTAGGTCCGTTAAGCAAAAGAAATGCAACCTAGCCCCAGAGCGGTGGAGGGCAATCGACGAGGAGGTCAGAAAGCTCTTCGCAGCCGATTTTATCAGGGAAGTCCATTACCCGAGTTGGGTGGCCAACCCCATTCTGGTGAAAAAGGCTAACGGTAAATGGTGCATGTGCGTTGACTACACCAACCTAAATCGAGCTTGCCCAAAGGACTGCTTCCCACTCCCCAGGATTGACCGCCTAGTGGACACGACCTCGGGGCATGAGTTGCTGAGCTTTCTAGATGCCTACTCAGACTACAATCAGATCAGGATGGACACAGCAGACGAGGAGAAAACTATTTTCATAACCGAGCTCGGCCTGTACTATTACAAGGTCATGCCCTTCGGGTTAAAAAATGCTAGGGCGACCTTCCAAAGACTTGTAAATAAATTGTTCGAGCCATTAAGTGGCCAAAAGGTCATGCCCTTCCAACTTTATTATGATTTAATACAAGACTTTAATTTAGTTTTTGAGATTTTGCATAAATTTAATATGAAGTTGAACCCAAACAAGTGTGTCTTTGGAGTCTCCTCAGGCAAATTCTTAGGGTATATTGTGAACCGGCGCGGCATCGAGGCCAATCCGGACAAGATAAAGGCCATCTTAAATATGAGATCACCCCGAAAAGTGAAGGAGGTTCAGAGGTTGAACGACAGGATAACCGCTCTAATCGCTTTATGTCCAAATCTGCAGACCGCTGCCTGCCATTCTTTAAGGCAATAAAAGGCAAAGGGTTCAAATGGACCCAAGATTGTTAGCTCGCGTTCAACAAGCTCAAAAGATACATCGCCAGTATTCTGGTTTTAACCCGGCTTGAAGAGGGCGGTGTTTTAGAGTTGTACCTCTCGGCCAGTGACGAAGTGGTCAGCTCAGTACTAATAAAGGAAGTAGATTTGGTCCAACGACCTATCTACTACATTAGTAAAGTGTTGCAGGGGCGGAGACAAGATATCCAGAGATAGAAAAATTGGCCTACGCACTGGTTACCACAACCCGAAAGCTCTGCTCGTACTTCCAAGCTCATACTATTGTCGTCCTCACCAACAAACTTCTAAGGCAAGTCTTACTCAAGCCCGAGGTCTCCAGTCGACTCACGAAGTGGTCCGTTGAGCTTAGCAAGTATGATCTCCAATATAAGCCGCGAACTGCTATAAAGCCTAAGCCTTAGCGGATTTTGTTGCGGAATGCACTTTTGGCTCCGAAGTCCCCAGGCTAGTTGAACCCAAGGCCCCCAGCTCGGGTGAGCCCGGAGCTCCTAGGTCGGTCAAGTCTGAGCATTGTGAGGTTGCAGCGAGTGTGGCACCTCTCCCAGTTGGGCCGAGCGCGAACTGGGATGAGGAGCCCTAGATCCTTCATGTAGATGGCTCCTCGAACTAGTAGGGCAGCGGGGCCGGAATAGTCCTGCATGGCCCAAGTAGCACAAAATTGGAGTACGCACTACACTTAGAGTTCGCAGCAACCAACAATGAAGCAGAGTACGAAGCATTGATAGCTGATCTAGATCTAGCCAAAGAAATGAAAGCCAAGCACATTATCATTTGCAGCGACTCCCAGCTCGTGGTCAATCAGGTCACAGGGGAATTCGAAGCTCACGAACTAACCATGATTGCTTACTTGGCCAAAGTACAAGAGGCCCTGCTTAACTTCTAGTCATACTTCACCAAGAAAATCCCAAGGTCGGAGAACGCTGAGGTCGATGTCCTATCCCGGTTGGCCAGCACCAGTGATAACACCATGAGGACCGTGTACATAGAGAACTTGCCTCGGCCTAGTGTTCTCGGGGAGGGGGGGGGCAGAGGAGGTCGCTCCTGTCGTTCAAGCAGAGTAGAGCTGGATCGATCCGCTCACAAGCTTCCTACTACATGAGACCCTCCTTGCGAATCGCAATGCCGCTAGAAGGGTAGAGCGTCAGGCGGCCAAATACGTCATAATAGATGAATGGCTGTACCGAAGATCCTACACGCTCCCCTACCTGCGCTGCTTGCGACCTTCCGAAGCTGAGCTTGTACTCCGCGACACTCATGAAGGCCTGTGCGGTGGACACTTGGGGGGCGGGGCCCTCGCCAAAAAGCATTACGACAAGGGTACTACTGGCCGACAATGAAAGTAGACGCCATCGAACTCATCAAGAAATGCGACAAGTGCTAGAAGCACACCAACATCCATCATCAGCCCGCTGCCGACCTCAAATACCTCACCAGCCCGTGGCCTTTTGCACAATGAGGCATCGACATACTTGGGCCATTCCCACCAGCGACAGGCTAGAGGAAGTTCCTAGTGGTAGCAATGGATTATTTCACCAAGTGGGTAGAAGCTGAACCTCTTGTAACAATCACAACCCGAAACGTCCAGAACTTCTTTTGGATGAACATATTGTGCCGCTTTGGTTTACCTCGGATGCTAATCTCTGACAACGGCAAGCAGTTCGAGGACATAAAATTCTAGAACTGGTGCCAAGGCATGGGGATACGGCAGAACTTCACTTCGGTCGCACACCCTCAAGCGAATGGTCAAGCAGAAGTTACGAACAGAGCTATTCTTCGCGGACTGAAAGCGCGCCTAGATCGAGCTAAAGGGCTATGGGCCGACGAACTACCCAGTGTTTTATGGGCCTACCAAACCACAGAGAAGACCGCCACAGGAGAAACTCCCTTCAACCTCACCTATGGCACCGAAGTAGTCATCCTAGTCGAAATTGAGATTCCCTCGTTACGACTAGAAGCCTACGACGTTAAGGAATATGAAGACGAGCTATGTACCAACCTTGACCTACTCGACGAAGTAAGAGAGCTCGCATATATCAGGACTGCAGCTTACCAACAAAGAGTAGCCCGATACTATAACGCTAGGGTCAAGAAATGGAACCTCCGCGTTGGCGACCTGGTCCTTCGGAAAGTTATGGTACTTGAGCCTGGCATTGGCAAGCTCAGACCAAATTGGGAAGGACCCTACTGAGTGAAACGAGTCCTCGGGGAAGGAACATATGAGCTCGAGACCCTCGAAGGGAAACAAGTACATCGGGCATGGAATATTGTCAACTTAAGGCGATATTACCTGTAACTACTGAGTAGACCACGAGTCACTCTAAGAGCCTAAGGGCCAAAAAAGCTGAGCTAACACGACCTCGGCACAATGAGACCCAGTTGCCTCTATGGCACGGGCGAACTATTGAGTAGACCATGAGTAACTCCCAGAGCCTAAGCGCCAAGATGCTGAGCTAACATGACCTCGGCGCAAACAAGAACCAATGGCCTCCACGGTATGGGCAAACTTTAGAGGCAGACTATGTCACCCCCTCAGCCTAAGGGTTAAAACACCAAGCTAACAAAGACCTCGGGATCAAGAAAGACTCACCTCAGTGGCAAAGGCAATGTATGAAATATCAAAGGCGTAAGCAGCTCGGGTTTAAACCCCACCAAGCATAGCTCATCTCAGTACGTTGGTTGAATTAAGGAATCGCCGACAAGCGTATAATTCGGGCCTACATGGTAGCCACTTCACGGTATATCATAGAGATGCCTTAAATGGTAAGGGACAGCTCAGGATAACGACTACCAAAAAGTCCTATTTCGAGTATGCAGTGCTAACAGCTCGGGCGGTGAGATCGCTTTGGCAAAAAAAAATAAAGGGAGCACGCCATACTTCGAACAAAAAAGGAATTTCATTACTGTCTCAAAAAAAAAGAGAAGAAAGAAAAAAGCAACAACTGAGCTAAAAAGCCTAAAATGTCTAATAAAATGGCACAATCGCCCAACAAAAGATCCTGTCAAGACCGGGTTTATGGCACCCGGGAGCCACCAGAAGTAACAAGAGATGATCAAACGCCGCCGAAGCCTCAGGAATCCGCCTCCTCCTCCTCATCCTCCGGAGAGTCAGGCTCCTCTTCCTCTGCCCGGTCCGCCGTCTCGGGAGACAGGCCCTTCCTAGTGATGACGTCGAGGTTGAGCCCAGAGAATTTCTTCTGAACCAACCACCAGCAGAACTTGAACTCGGAGCGGTACGAACTTGAGCCATACTCTACCTGGAGGTCATGATATTCTTGGGAATCTTTGAAGTCCCAGACCGCCTTCTCTCGCTCAACCTCCACCATGTTGTCGAAGTTCTGAGTTCGGTCCAGAAGAGTGGACTCCAAGTCCCGAACCTGTTGGCGAAGGAGCTCTCTCTCCGCTCCACCCTTGATGACTCCTCCCTGTAGCGCGTGCTCTCTTTAGAAAGCCTAGCAATCTGTGCCTCCTGGTCTTGGACGAGCAGTTTCAGAAAGCCAGGCAATCTGTGCCTCCTGCCCTGAAGCTTCTAAATGTTGACCTTCTGGTTATGAGCGTCGCAGAAGTGGACATGCGTCTGGAGGGCCATGGCATGTATGGCAATGTTTACCTGCCAACAAGAGACTAGAGTCAAAAGACAATAAAAAAGGAAAGAAGGACGAAGGAGGATAGAAGGACCACTTACGACCATGTAGTGAGAGGCAGCAAGCGCGGCAAGATCCCTAGGCTCCCCTGCTCCCCACTTAGCAACCTCCTCGTTGCAAATCGTTCTCTGGCTACTCCAACGAGCCATGCCGAAATCGTTTACGCCCTCCTAGTTCCCCACTGGGAGCCACAGATAGGGAAACGACCGAGAAGGACCAGGGGGGACTACCTCTTGCTGCGGGAGTTCACCCTCCTCGAGGCTGGCCCTGCCGGCACCCCCTTCGGATAGAGGCGGCGGAACTTCGAGCAGCGGAGAGGTGAAGCCCGACTCAGTAGACCCGAATTCAGTACCCCTAGAGGGGGGAGTCTGGTCGGGGCGTGCCCTCTTCACTTTGCGCCTCTGGTTGCTTGAAAGAAAACGGTGTGAGTCAACACTAGACATGATGGCTGTCAAGAAGAAACCATAAGGTATTAGTTCGGTAAGAACAAAGCATATGTATATACACAAAGGTACTATGTGACCTAAAGAGGCAACCTACCCAGGCTCAGGCTGGCCTACACGAGCTTCTCCTCAGTCAAGTAGTCCGAACAAAGGAAGCCAACTGATGCCCAAGACAACATCATTTTTTGAGTGTCAGGGTCCAGCTCGACCCCGGAGTCTTGGATGGCGCCCCTCCAAAAAGTAGGAAAAGGCCACCCTTCAGGGTTGTGGACCAAAAAGTAATCCCGCTTCCAGGCGGGAATTTTATTCGGAAGCTCGTATAAGAGTTTGTAGCCACGACGGGGAGAGAAGTAGTAGAGATGTCTCTCTGGTGGAGCCTCGGGAGTGGCATTCTTTATGTAGAGGATAGCAGAAAAAATGTCGAGGTTCAAAGGAAGACAGTATTCACAGCACAAGGATATGGTCCCAACCATATTCCGAATGGCGTTGGGATGAAGCTGATCGATAGTGACATTAAAGTGGTTTAGCACTTCCACTATCAAGGGGTGCAGAGGGAGACGTAGGCCAGTCTCGAGCTGCTCCTGATAGATAACTATCTCGTTGGGACTGTGCTCCCACGGAAAATTACCAGTGGAAAGGCAGTAAACAAGGTCCCTAGGGAGGTGGAAATAGCTTATTAGAGACCTAAGTCTCCCCTCTATCATAGAGGAAGGGCCGAAAGTATCGGGCTCCCTTCCCCGGGAAGTGGAGGCTAAGTCACTGGAGGTCTCCCGGGCCCCCGAGATCTGTTCCCAGGCTCCCCCCAAGCTCGAGGGAGCATCGTCACCTTGATCACCGCCCCAGGGGCGACTATGGTACGGGTACCCAAACATGTCTCATAGTGATCGAGACACTGAAAATGATGGGATGAAGTAAAGTGAGGAACTCGAGTAGACTTGACAGATGCGTGACCTTAGAATCTGAACACAGCAAGATGGAGTGAGAGAGTGAGACCCAGAGGACCCTCCTATTTATAGACTCTGCACCTCCAAATCAACAGTCTGGATTAAGGTAGATTGGACGGTTCGCAGGTGTGCTGACCGCACGCCTTTTGAAACTGAAAAGCGATTGGCAGCACGTCTCCCATGATTGAGGTAACGATGGCTGCATGACTTCCAGAGTTAAAAGCCACCTCAGCACGTTTTCGGAATACGAAATGTCAGAAAATCTCCCAATTCCCGTGAACAGATTTAATGTGAGCAGTCAATCAAGTTTTAATTTCGATCAAATCAGTCCATCATACTTCATGAACTCCTTGCGCTAAGGCAACACTCTTAGCTCGAGGAGTGGGGGGCAATTGATGGAGGATGATTTGACCCGACCTATGAAATGATGACACGTGGACCTGACTCAGCATGGGCGACAACTCAGCATCATAGCCTGACCATGACTAAGTAACGAGCCCATAAAACAACTTGCTATATCATAGTTCGCTGTAGGAGTTCACTACAATATGAGCTCCGGGTTCCCCAAGCTACCTAGAAGGGGATACTCCAAGACTGCTTTAGCTCGCGTACTGGGGAAACCAGCTCGCTCCAGCCCCCGAGCAGATAAGTCACCCCAGAGAACAACCTTAGTAAGAGTAACCCCGAAGTATTCCTAAGCTCGCTACAAAGTAGCTCGCGAGTGAGCAACGCGGACGTTTCTCAGGAAGCTTCTACCTGACAAACCGTACTGATTAGTCTGTGCCACATCTCTTAACCGACGGCGTAGTCCCTGTCCTTTCGATAGTCTACACCCACGTCTCTCAATAGGCGGAAGCGTGCCTGCCCCTTTAAGACGTGTCACTCATCCGAGCTAGAGTTACGTTGCAACGATCACCTGCGCAGCCCTGGTAGGTAACGGTTGCGGCAGGGGCCCAGTGGCGGTTACACTCGATTTGATAGTAATTCCCCTATAAAAGCCCTTTAGGCAAAAGAGAAGATCTCTCGGAGACTTTCGAATACTTCCGCACTCATATCCTCAACCTGAGTCTTACTTGCTCGCGAGCTAACCTCTCGAGCACATTGATAAAGTGCGACCTACACTCTTAGCTTTTGCACTCTCTTTCTTCTCCTTCCCCAACGTTCTGACTTAAGATTCGGAGTATTCCCACCGGGTAAATCCCCAGGAATCATTCTTTCCATCTTCTCAGGTGTCGTCTATTGCCAACAAGGAGCCAGTCAGCAGCCAGCTAGGAGTGCCTGGATCGTGCCGCATCAAAACCGTTTTTTCATAAAAAACGGTGCTCCAAACTATGCATTGAAAATCGAGAAGGTGTGGTATGGGGAAACACCGAATTTGACGTTTTCTCAATTTGGAGATCGTTGATACCAATGAAGAAATGATGTGATAGTAACGTGGACTTCGTATAATGGGTACCAATGCCGAAAATAGATATGGAGTACTGGTACCAAACACAAGGTATTGTTGTTGCTCCCGGAAACATCATATTTGACAGCAACGTTTCCAAACAAAAAAAAATAAAAAGACATACTTCCAACCCACACATATACAGAAAAGACTCCGGATCTCCTGCCCACATTTACCCACAATACATCACCCCTGTGAATTGAGAACATCTCCCCCGGCATAATACTATGCCAATGATGAGATATTCTCCATGTGTGACTGCCATAAACGTGGACAGTACGTTTTATTAGTTAGATGAACAAATGGCCTTTAGACGTCACTTCACTAAGACCAAATTCAATCTAAAAAGAATAAAAAATTATGCTTTAAATTTATTATCGTAAGTGGCTTTTGAGTTCAAAAAAGCACAAGAGTAAGTATTGGAATTGAAACTGCATGCACAGGAGATTCTGGCTCATATATGGTCTCCACCAAAAATGCGCATGAATTGATTTTGATTTGAAGTTGTTCAAAGTGAAAATAAACACTCCAAGACTCCAACCACCCACTGGTTTCAACACACATGTTCCAATGCTCAATAACATAAGCCTTTTTATATACATAATAGTCATTAGTCAACCACTCAACGTTCCATGAGACAGAAAAAAAGAAAGAAAAATTTCAGACTTACACCGACCCACCTCCCCACTTCCTTCAAGAACAATCTAAAAAGAAAAATCGGCATACGATCAGGATTTAGGAGTTGATTATTAGTAAACATGCAATGAATATTAATTGTAAGAAATCAAAGAGGAAGGTAGGAGTCGTTCGGTCACAACGGAACCCCACTATATTTGTTTTCTTGCGAGATGGTGAAAGCTGCATGCAAAGTGGAAAGCAACCAAAATGACCATATCTTTTGTCGCGTTCAGCAACTTCATGAAGTTATAGGCTTGTAGCTGCTTAGAGAAGAAGAAGAATCAATACTAGAATAGGAAGCGCTTTCCTCTCAATTTTTTTTTTCTTCCTTCCCTTTTTGAATTCCCCACCCCAGTCAACTTTTCTAATGCATTATTATAACCCAATACATGGTGTTGGCGTTGGGCCGCGGATGGAATGAGATAATGAGATAGTAGACTAGACTCTTAGAGTGCGTGCTCTCATCACTTGTTTGTCTTCTGCTTCCAATTTGTGGTTCACACGGTCGCATTGACCAACCAAAATTAGCCCAAGCGCAGCCAATAGCAGAGGATGATAAGGACACGCATGACATCATGTACACGTGTTTGGAGTTGAACATTGTATATAACTCATAACTAATTAATTTAAATATTTAATAATTATTTTATAATTAAATATCCCCCCTCTTTAGTTTCTAATTTTAACGTTCTCTTGAGCTTATCCTTACTTTTTCATGCCTCTCTATAAAGCCCCTCTCACACACTTAAAAAACACAATACCTTCTGTGGAATCAAATATTAGGGAACATATAACATGACGAAATTAAAATTTATATTATAAAAATACCCCTTTATTTCTCTCCTCTATTTCATTATTAATAGAGCTGTCAATGGGTCAGGTTAATTATTATGATAGAATCCAACTGATATGTTATTTTTGGTTATGTGGTTTGTGTCTCAATTAGTAATTGTATCAGATCTTGTTCAAGCTGAGGAAGACGAGTAGTAGATGAAGGGGTTGTTTGGCATCGTTGCTGTTTCTTGGAGTAACAGCGCTACATTAGTATCATATTGGAAAAACAGTGCTTCATGAAATGGGCATTTGTTTGGAATTTTATTTTTTTTATGAAAAAATGATGTTCTAAGTCATGTTTTGAAAATCGGGAAGTCATTGGTTTGAAGCAATGCCAAATTTGGCATTTCTTGGAGCTCTAGCTCGTTATTGTCAACAGGGAAATGATGTGGCATTGGATAATGGGTACCAGTGCTGAAAACGTTTCTTGGAGCAATGGTACCAAACAGAAAAAGTTGTTGTTGCTCCAGGAAACGTCCTACTTAGCAGCAACGATTCCAAACAAAAATAAAGACACCATTTTCTCTACAAGCCATACATCAGCATCAATGCTAAACATATACAAAAAGGTCCTACTGAGTTGGATGAGGCAATTTAACTCTTAGCTATATTGGACAAGTGGTGTCAGATGATATGAGTAGGACGAAGTGATGAGAGCTCGATGACATACTAAAAACCAAAGTGAGAGGCGTTGAGGTGATTCTTTGGGAAAAGACACTCACGATGCTTAAATTAGTAAGGCAAAGAGAAGGTCAGCTAGGCTGAATTGGTCTTAATTGAACAGAGCTGAAGAGCAAGAGAAAGCAATAAAGCAAAAATGCTAAAAAAGTAGAATAAGAATAAATAACTTGAGGAATTATAAAGGATGCAGGGCATCCTCACCATCATGGGGAGTTGTAGAGGATTTATCGTTTCACAACGGACCGCTCTTCACCTGGGGTTTTCGATCTACCTTATAGGTGTCGCTCCACTCGTGGCAATGATGCGGACTGATGACACGGTCAGGCAAACATTTGAATTATTTGCCACGTTGGGTCCAAGGTGGCAAGCCAACTAAGCCCGGGAACAGCCTCATCAGTATCAGAACCGAATCTTGTTTTGAATTGATTAGATCATGGTTTTTAAAACCGGATTGGACCGGACGATCGGACTGGAAAAACCGGGAACCGGTCAACGGACCAGTTTTATTTTCCCCCAAACCCGTTTTTCCCCTAAAACCGTTGATTTTGGTCAGCAAACCGTTGAACCGACCGATTAACTGTTTGAACCATTCAAACAATTTTGACCGTTTTCCAATTTTTTTAATTTTTTTGTCAGAACGGGACTGTTCAGGTCAAACAGTCAGCCGTTCAAACCGATAACTGGACCCTTGACCGGTTCAGTCACCGATTCATTTTTAAAAACCATGAATTATATGATTGATTAATAAGTAATAAAAAAGGTTTCCTATTTTTCTTGAGACTCTTGTTATATTTAATATCCAAAAGGGTAAATTTTATAGAAAGCATATAAGATGATTTGGGTTAAAAATACTTTATTTTATAAACAGATAAACAACAGGTTTACTATTTAATATGTTATATTATAAAAAATAAATTTCAAGTACATATGCGTCTAATTGCATAGACCCGATTGTCCTGGTTAATAATTGATTTATTCTACATCACTCACAACGTCAACCTCCAAGTGGTTTAATTCACTCACCTAAGAGTTTAATTTGAGTTAATGAGTGGACCTATTTATAGAATATTATAAATAATTTAGATTAAAAATGACCAAATATTATATATTATTAATAAATGAACTAAAAAATGACTTTAAAAGTATATCGTGTATAAAATTTGAACCTATGATAATTTATTGAAAATACAACTTCTTAATATAAGAAAGATCTAAATTATATTGAAAATGCTATCTTAAGACAAATATAAATGAATTTTAAATGTATATATATGGGGTTCGAGTATGATATAGAAAAAATATGATTGAATCAAATCAGATTAATGAATTCAGAATCCAATTATAAATAAATTATGAATAGATTTTGATTAATCAAAACTCTTTTTATACTATATCTTTCCTGTATCATAGATCCCAATAATCGAATTCGGATCGGCTATTTATTAATAGGGTTGAATTCGAATTCGGATAATCGCAAACCGTTTGTAGCCCAAAGATGTATAAAACGAGTTGCAATCTTAAAACACCGTTACTTTTATAACGGCAAATTTCTGGCAGGGGTATCTGTCAAGAGTCGGTATAAGTTTGGTAAAAGCAGTGAAGGGTTCATAATCATAATAAATTAATAAAACTCTTGAATTAAAGATCTAGAAGAAATCGACTTAAAAAAAAAAAAACTCTGGAAGAAATCGTGGGTCGTTTTTATCTTTCCCCTGGCGCGGTGGCAATTTTGTTCAACGGTTCTCTTCTTCTACCGGTGGCAATTTTGTTCCTCTTCTCTCTTCTTCTTCCTTCTGTTTCTCAATTTCAACGGGCAACGGTTTTGCTCTGTCTCTTCTTCTTCATCTTTTTCACAATAACGAGGCAACAAAGTTCAAATTTCGAGTTGATGGGTCTCATAGCCCCCGGAACCACCATCAAACCGTAGATCATACATCTCATGGGTTTGCCTCACAATCACCTCCAATGAGATTTCCACTCTTTTTATGGCTCCTCATGCTCCATTCTCTCTCAGTTTTCTCAATAATCTCTGGCGTTTCTGTCCATGGAAGATGTCTTCACGACCAGGAACTGCTGTTGCTCCAGTTAAAGGGAAACCTTTCTTTCTCCACTGCTGTTTCTATTGCTCCTGCTTCTGCTTCAAATCTTTCCTCCTGGAATGCAAGCGATCACAGTGACTGTTGTTATTGGGAAGGTGTCTACTGCGACGCGGACGGCCATGTCATCGGTCTCGATCTCAGCAGCAAATTGATATCAGGGGGAATTGATGATTCTAGCAGCCTCTTTAAACTTCACTACCTTGAGGACTTGAACTTAGCTTACAATACCTTCAACGCTTCTCGGATTCCGTCTGGGTTTAGCCAGCTCCTCAACTTGACTTCTCTTAACCTGTCCAATTCAGGTTTCGCAGGGCAGATTCCGATTGAGATCTCACGTTTGACAAGGTTGGTTTCCCTTGACCTCTCTAGCTTATTCACTGGACAGACATCATTGAAACTTGAACAACCGGATCTTAGAGCGCTTGTGCAGAACTTAACAGGGTTGACAACTCTTTGTCTCGATGGAGCAAACATTTCAGCGCAGGGGACTGAATGGTGCGGGGCCGTATCCTCCGCACTCCCTAACCTGCAAGTGCTGAGCTTGTCAAATTGCCATCTTTCAGGTCCTCTGGATTTATCCCTATCAAATCTTCGTTCTCTCTCAGATATTCGCCTTAACCTGAATAACATTTCCAGCAATGTACCTGAGTTCTTTGCAAGCTTCACGAATTTGACATCCCTGCATCTTAGCTCCTGTAGGTTGATTGGAGAATTCCCAGAGAAGATTTTCCAGCTATCAAAGTTGCAAACCTTTGATTTATCCCTCAATCCCCGTCTCAGGGGTTCTTTCCCGGAATTTCCTGAAGCCTCGTCATTTCAAAACATGGTTCTCTCTCACACAAGTTTCACTGGGGCATTGCCGGTTTCTATTGGGAACCTCAAGTTCTTGTCCAAGTTAGAGATCGATGATTGCAATTTTTATGGGTCAATTCCATCTTCGTTGGTTAACCTTACTAAACTTGTTTCTCTGGATTTCTCGTTTAACAATTTTACTGGACCAATTTCGGGGTTGCCTGAGAATATCACCCAAATTAACCTTTCAAATAATCGTTTAAATGGTTCTATGTCATCCTTTCGTTGGGACAAACTTGTGAAACTTGTGGATCTTGACCTGAGAAAGAATTCGCTCAGCGGGACAATCCCCTTGTCTCTTTTTACACTCCCATCTCTGCAGAAGTTACAACTCGCACATAATCAACTTGTTGGTTCACTGAGTGGATTACATAATGCATCTTTGGCACCTCTGGAAACATTAGATCTGAGTGGCAACAAGTTGGAAGGACCGATCCCACCATCAATTTTTCAGTTCCAGGGTCTTAATATCCTCGTACTTTCTTCCAACAAATTCAATGGCACTGTACAGCTCGAAATGATTCAGAAACTCAATAACCTTTCGAACCTTGACCTTTCATATAGTGGATTGGTTTTTAACACGAGTGCTAGCAATTCCACCTTGTTACCATTCCCTCAAATTGGCACATTGAAGTTGGCTTCTTGCAATCTGACAGAATTCCCTGATTTCTTGAAAACAAACCAGTCGATATTGAGTCATCTAGACCTTTCTGCTAACAAAATTCAGGGAGTAATCCCATCTTGGATTTGGAATATTAGTAATGGGGTTCTGATTCATCTAAATCTTTCTTATAACTCCTTGGCGGGCCTAGAGCAACCATTGCCGAATCTTAGTTCTAGTTCGTTGGCCATCATCGACCTTCATTCCAATCTGCTCCAAGGATCAATCCCAATTCTGTCATCAGTTGCTACCTACTTGGACTACTCAAACAATAGGTTCAACTCCTCCATACCAAGCAACATCTCCTCCTACCTCATGTACACTATTTTCTTCTCCCTTTCCAGCAATAAACTCGTTGGAGAAATCCCTGAATCAATATGCAATGCCGGTTATCTGCAAGTTCTTGATCTGTCTAATAACAGCTTGAGTGGCACGATCCCCTCCTGTTTGGGTAGCGTTTCCAAGACACTAAGGGTACTGAATCTTCAAGGGAACGACTTTTCTGGAAGTATACCTCAGACGTTTCCGGATGGCTGTAGCTTGAGGACGCTCGATCTCAACGGGAACAGACTAGGAGGGCGTGTCTCAACAACTCTTGCCAATTGCACAATGCTAGAGGTTCTGGACCTTGGGAACAATCAAATAAATGATACCTTCCCCTTCTGTTTGGTGAAGTTGCCTCAACTGCGGGTCCTTGTTTTACGGTCCAACAACTTTTATGGTTCCATTATCAATAATAGTCTAGAGGCAAATCACACATTCCCAATGTTGCAGATCATTGACCTTTCTTCGAATAAATTTAAAGGTTATTTGCCCTCAGGTTGCTTTATGAGCTGGAAGGCAATGAAGGTTGAGGAGGATGAAACCCAGTCAAAGTTTAAGCATGACGAATTGAAATTCAGGTTCCTGGAATTCAGTCAGGGGGGGTTCTATCAGGACACAGTGACGGTTACTAGTAAAGGGTTGGAAATGCAGCTAGTGAAGATCTTAACCATCTTCACTTCCATTGACTTGTCAAGCAATGAATTCGAGGGGGACATCCCGCAAGTGATAGGAAACCTCACCTCACTCTATGTTCTCAACTTGTCACACAATGCTCTGTCAGGTGCAATCCCGTCGTCTCTTGGGAACATTAAACAACTGGAGTCGTTAGACCTCTCAGATAACATGTTGACTGGGGAAATCCCTTCAGAATTGGCGGGCCTTACATTTCTTTCATATTTGGACCTCTCATGGAACAATCTCGTGGGGATGATACCACAAGGAAGTCAAATGCAGACATTTACAGCAACTTCTTTCCTAGGGAATTTAGGTTTGTGCGGGCCACAGCTGCTGAAAAATTGCACTGTTGCTGAGAATTCATTGCCACAGCAGCGGTTATTGGAAAAATCTGGGGTTAAGTTTGATTGGGAATTTATATCAACTGGATTGGGGTTTGGAGGAGGAGCAGGAGTGGTTGTTGGGCCCCTAGTGTTTTGGAAGAGGGGAAGGAAATGGTATGACGAACATGTTGATAGGCTTCTGTTCATGATTCTTTCATGGTTGGGATTGGTTTTTGCCGATTGTAATGATGGGAGGATCCAGGTGGAGGAGACCATGGAAGAAGAGCTTACGGAGATGACAGGTGACTGTGACGATGATGAAGAGGAAGATGGGGATAGGTGGGGTGGCCGATTCTGTGTGTTCTGTTCTAAACTAGACATCAGCGGAAGGAAGGCCATACATAATCCCAAGTGCTCCTGCTATACCTCGTCTTCTCTTTAATTTCAAATTTTCAAATCCTGGAGTTTTTAGCTTTTCACTTCTTTATTATTTGTGTATACACCATGTAAATACAAAATTCAACACCCCATGAAGAGGGTAATGAAACAGATGCCATTCTGAATTTATCAGTTTCTGTAATTTATTCTTCAAATAATACAAGCTCTGTTGTCTGTTCTACATGATATAAAAACTGGGTATGTTTGTTGTTGTTGGCATATTACAGTTTGCAGATCAAACATGGAAAATAATTAACAGATGCTAAGATGTAAGAACATCCAATTCAAAAAATCCCAGCTTAAAATTTTGTCATTCAATAAAAAACCAAACACTCTGCAAGGTTCTGTCCTGTTAAGTCTTAACGATACCTTAGATTACCTAGTGGCACTGTAAAGATAAAAAACTGGTGAATTGGCCTTTTGGCAATTGATACACAATGTCACAATAACAATTCTTCGTGGATTCAAGTATACAAATAAAACCAATTGACTGATGCATATAATTAATTACATAAATTACCGTTCTGTTACAGTGCCTCTGGTTTCTGTAGATGAACTTAACATCGGTATGGTTATATGTCACCTCAAAGTTCATCTCAATTGTTGGGTAAAATTCCCAAGAGGGAGTTCGATTGAGGTAGGCATAGTTGAATGAAATGTCTTTTTTTTTTGAAAGAGACCGGGATAAGATCGAATGCAAAACCCCACCACACCTTTACATCTTCAAATTACAAGTTTCAGGGGTAGCTTCTATCTGTTATTGGCAAGCCATGGAATATCATCTCCAATATCCATTGATCCGTTATGCTTGAAACTCATATGTTAGAGAGAGAGAGAGAGAGAGAGAGAGAGTCATATAACTTTCTTCTTCCATCTATAAAAAGAGGCCATATACAGAAGATTCTTGCATCTATAAATCATTTAACTTACGAGGATTTTTAGAAGAAATAAAACAACTTTACAATGCGAAAATTTTCCAGAAAAGAGATAGAGGGAAAAAGGAAGAAAAACTGAAGGAAAAAAAAAAAAAGATGAAACAGCTTCAAGCAGCTGAAATGAAAAGGGGAAACTTGGTAGCAGCCTCCTCTTCTGTGATCATCAGGTTCATCGTTGTTCACTTCATAATTGATCAATTATCACGGAACAGCCGTGTCGACACGAAGAGACGATCTACAGAGTGGGCAACTCGAATGGGTCTTGAGCCACTTGTCGACGCAGTCAGGATGAAAAGCATGGAGGCATTGAGGCAAGACCTTGACATTGTCTTCATATTGGAATGTGCAAAGACATATGGAGCATTGAGCCTCATCGCTGGCGGTCGTCAAGGTTCGGTGCAAGAAAATTGGAAAGCTCTGGATGCTAGCGGGGTCGAGGCCAAGTGAGGGAGCTGGCGGAGGGGTTGGATGAGCGGCGTAGCTAGAGATGGAAGGGGGGCGATGGCGATAGCGATAGACCCATCTGGCGTAAAGGCACAAGATGGTAAAGAAGAGGAAGAGGGAGAAGAGGATGATCATGAGGAGGAGGCCTCGGCCGTGGAGTTGGAAGTTCTTGTCGTCGAGCTCGTTGTAGTGCCAATGAAATGGGTGAGAGTCCTGATAAGTGGCCATCGGATGGCAACCGGTGGTCTGACTTCTGAGGAGCTAGCTGTGTTCATGCGTTGGTGGGGCTTGTGGCTGAGTGCCGAGTTATAATGCCATAGCTACCGATGGCCCATCCACTCCACTCCAGTAGTTGCCCACCCAGCCCCAAAGGCGGCCGGAACTTCACATAACTTTAAGAACTTTGCTCTCTCTCTCTCTCTCTCTCTCTCTGAGGGAAAGGCAGTTCGGAGCTTTTATGGCGCATTTCTATGTATTTGGATTTTTTGAAAAATGAAATTAATTTCTCTAATCATAAATAAAATCGATTTTGCATGCATTGACTATTGACTCCATGATGTTGTTCGATATTATCCAGTTGGCCGACAAGATGATTTTGACCATTGGATGAATAGTTTTGCTGATTATAGTATCTGAATTCTTAGACACGAAAACATCTCTAAATTCTGCCAGCCACAGAGTAGCATAATCATTACTCTAATGAACCACCACGATACAAGAGAGACACGTGGAGGGCATACAACGATCCAAACGGGACTACGGATCTACGTATGCTAATAGCTGTTGGAATCTTCACTAATTGTAATCACCACTGTTACTTGTGCCTTGCACCATACCATGTAAATCAAAAACAATGAATCATTTTTGTCTTTCTTACATTATATATGTTTTTTTTCTGACCACATATTACATATATAAATAGTGATGAGTTTTTCTTTCATTTCCATTTTTTTAAGGCAAAGAACGATTTAACAGAAGTAGTAGGAGGATGTGGCCAAAAATCAGTCCCTGTTCTAACTGTCCATTATCTGTCTTAATTCATGTATATTACTAGATATATATATATATATATATATATATATATATATATATATGTGGGAAAATCACTCGTCTCTTAATATTTCTTTTAATTAGTTAATCAGGGGCCTCGCCTCACTATGTTTAGAAAAATATTATATTTGGTTATTTAATTACGATTCAAGCAAACAATAAACAAGACTGATATTAATTCTAGTGTGAGAGACAATTCTTATATATCAACTGATAAAAAAACATATATAACTCGGAAATCTGGTGGTGGAATTGGAAAAAAAAGATGGGCAATGATACTTGTTTGTATTTTATTAATAAAATGAATTTTAAGGGAGGCCTGATGACTTAATCTCACCAGTCACCACCAGATACCAAGCCAAGGCAATGGAACCTAGCTAGCTAGCTCCTAATCCAGTGTATTTCTTGTTCTGTGTTGCCAATATTAGTCGGTAAATTAAAAGAATTTAATATTCGTTGTCTGTTTCCCTTGTAAATTGATGAATAAGCTCTCGGTTTTACAGGTATTACTGGGTTTGGGAAAACAAGTGGAGCACATGCAATGATCTCCGCTCTTCAAGAACCAAGATTCTTTCTACCAAGAAAGAAAGAATTTCTCGTAACTGAATTTGATGAACTTTTCTATTTAATGTCATGTCATTATTTTATTTTGTTTCTTTCCTTTTCCTTGGAGTCAGGGTTGTCTCCACGCTTTGGTTGCCGAGAAAACACAAAACAAATTCATCAGATCCACATTATTTTCCAGGCCTTATTTAATAATCACTACAGTAAAGACGAATCCCAAAATCACGAGCTAAGGTTGACTGCATTTGGCATTCTTTATTTTAAGTGCAAAAAGGAGATAGAGCCCTTGAAATAAGAAATGCCAACTGCAGTGTAAATCCCTTTGGGTTAAAGTATATGCTGCTCTCAATGCTCTAAAACATATATTTCATCAAAACACTATTGATCATATTCTATAAATACAACCAAACATGTCAAATAACAAATGATATGATCCCTGTAGAAGCCTTTAAATATTCATCTACATACAGCCATACAGGTGGTTTGTTAAATAATTATCAACATCATCCATAAATGTAATTCCATAGAAATCTATATGAAAATTAAAAATTCCATTTAGATATCAGTTTTATTTAGCTTTATGGGATGCAATTCTTGATAAGAACGAATTATGTTTCTGAAATCAATTCCATAGAATTCAATGCATCATCCTTTAGATGCTTATTTCCAAAAGCAATATGGTTCGGACTTCAAGTGGGGCTACACTATTGGGCTGAAGAAGCAAGGACCGATGCTCTGTAAAGTTAGAGATTGGTAAAAGTTGTTGTTGTTTTGAAGCTGATATGGAAAGCTCGAAACATGAAGCTGCATGAAAATGTGTCAAGGGATAACGTCTGGCTATCACGTTATCCTATCCTAGATAATATTTATCTCATGGTTGTTGTACATAGCTTATCTTATCTCTTTTAGTTCTTATCTTTGTAACCTACACTTGTATATATATTACTGATGTAAATCAATCATAATGAAGTTCCTTAATTTATGGTATCCGAGCAGTCATTAGACCCATGTCGTCACTCCTCCACTCCCTTTATGGCTACAACAATGTCTTCCTCACAGACTCAAGGTAGTTGAATCTCATCTCTGTCAAACTCGACAGACGCAATTATCTTCTTTGGAGTGCGCAAGTCGTTTCAGGCTTCCAGCCCTCCAAGGGAATCAACTTCTCAGATATGTTGATGGATCGTTTCCATACCCAACTCAGCACCTGGATGATCTGTCCAATCAATAAGTTTTGAATCCAAACTTCTCCGCCTGGGTTGAACAGGATCAGTTGATCCTCAGTTGGATTCTTTCTTCATTCTCACTGAACCTGTATTGGCATAAGTTGTTGGATGCACAACTTCGAAACAAGTATGGGACCGACTCAACCGTTTGTTCTTTTCTTCAAATAAATCCAGAATATAATACATGATCTCAAACTCGATTTGGCTCATGTTCAAAAAGGTGATTTAATTTATCCATCGCTGATTACATTTAAAAGGTGAAGTCTTTATCTGATGCCTTGGCTGCATCGAGTTACATCGTCTCTTACGTTGATTTGATTCATTACATTCTTGATGGTTTGCCCTCTGAATATGATACATTTGTTATCTCTGTTATTACTCGTTTGGATGAATTGACATTTTCAGATATCCACATTACTTTTGCAATCGCAAGCTTCACTTTAAGGATCTGATGCATTACGAGATTCGAACTAACTAAGTAAATCATTATTAAGTTGGCATCGATAATCCATCTTAGTTTCTTTTTATCAAGTTGGTGCCATCGTAGAGTTTCTATCTTATTTCATATTTACCAAGATAGCGTTACAATGTGATATACGAATTTTTGTATTCAATTAAGATTTTCTTTTTTGAAGAGATTTAGTAGGATTATAATAATGACTATTTTATTAGATTAGGAAACGTTCTTGTAGGAGGCATAAGGGTGTAAAGGTGTATATACAAAGATTAGCTAGGGAAATACTAGGGGAGTTTATGTTGATTATTTTCTCTTAAGTATTCAGTGGAGAGTTCTTCCTGTTTATTTCGACCTTTGCTCTTTTCTTTGAACCTTCTTTGAACGTGGTTAATTTGTTTTTGTACTGCATCAGTTGGTATTAAAACTCATGTTTAATCCTTCTTTGGATTATGGATCCTAAGAAAAAACAAGTGACTCATATCATGGAGCAATAACTCGACAATAAAACACAAGAAGAGGTGGTAGAATTGAGAAAACAGGTCAATGCACTTGCTCAGGAGTTAAAATCGTTGCAAGGGGATATCAACTTTGCTGCAAGTGTTTTCGTTTGTTCATTTTCATCATTAAGGCAAGCATCCAAGTCAACTGTAGTTGCGGATAGTGACCAGAAACAGTGAAAAACGGGTTTCAATATTGAGATCCCAAAGTTTCATGGAGGTTTCTCTACTTGGCAAGCAACTGAGTTGGCTATAGTTGCAAGTGGTGAACATAAGCGATGGGAAATAAATATCAAGTTTGATTTCTCGGAGTTTAATGGAGGAATAGCATCAAATGAATTCATGACCGGGGTTCCATGGAGAAATTAGCAATTTTAGAGTCTAAAGGTAACGGAAACCTTGTGTGGCCATTCTCCTCAACATCTATTGAAGAATTACATATTGGTTGGACCAAACCTCCAATCTATATGAAGAACCCATTGTTCAAGAGGAGTATGTTTTTCTTCATAATGAATTTTAAGATGATGAAGATAATACCTATCATCATGGGGTTTATGATCACATAGTCTTCATATTAGTTAATGAAGATCCATATTGGCAAGTAGTTTTGCAACTCTTAGAATGGTCATTAAAGGAAGAACCATTTTGCATGAAGTGTAGGAGATATATTCCAAAATATAAGATATATGATAAAGATATTCCAATTTGCATCGAAGGATTGCACCACCAATTATTTGTCAAAGGGTTAGAAACAAAGAACCATAGCGAAAGTGCAACAGCATATGTTGGTAACTTCTCACATGATAACTTGAATCCGATGTCAGATTCTCTCCAACCACAAGAGGATGATGTAGTATAAGATTCAAACTAACTGAGTAAATCACTACTAGGTTGGCTTCGACAACTTATGCTATTTTTTTTTTTACCAAGTTGGTGCCATCGTAGAATTTCTATCTTAGCTTGTATTTACCAAGTTAGTGTTACAACGTGTTTTCCGAATATGTATTCAATTAGGACTTTCTTTTTTGAAGAGATTTAGTAGGATTATAATACGAAGTGTTTTATTAGATTAGAAAACTTTCTTGTAAGAGGCATATGGGTGTGAAGAAGTAGTAGTTAGGGCAATACTAGGGGTGTTTTATATTGATTTGCGATTAAGTACTTGGTGAAGAGTAATTCTTCTTGTTTATTTCGGCTTTTGCTCTTTTCTTTGAAGCTTCTCTGAACATGGTTTATTTTTCGAACTGCACAAAGATTCCAACGTGATTTGTCAAATTTGTGGATATAACGACCACTTGTAGAATATTTGGAACTTCTTGGCAACGTTTTCGAACCACCATTGACGCGGACAGTTCGGACCATTTGGCCTGAGAACCATCTAGGTAGTTGGTTCTGTTTTACCCAAAACCTAGAATCTGGTAAAAAACTGTTGAAAAAGTCTACAAACCATTGACCTGAGTGGTCGAACCGTCAACCTATTCAACGGTTTTGACCTTTTCTATTTTTTTAATTATTTTTAATTTTACTGCGAGAACGGATCATCCATTTGAACTGAACAATTGGACTGTTGACCCAAAAACTAGTGGCCAGAACAGTTTTATTTTCGAGTCATTTTTTAAAACATTGCTTCTTGGTGTGGAGAAGCCGACTAAGAAAGGCTCTACACTCACGGGATCTTTTGGTTATAATTCCAACGACCCGGCTTGGTATCCAAATTCCGGAGCCTACAATCATTTGATCGATTGATCGCTTCACTTGAGAATCTTTCCATCCCATGAAATCACTAATGGTAATGGCTCTCATTTATCAATTTTACATGTTGGTTCTTTTACGTTTCATACTGAACGTGGTTCCTTCTCATTGAATAATATTCAATGTGTCCCCTCTATTACTAAAAATTTGTGGTTTGTGCGCCAAATTTTGTAAGGACAACGATGCTGAATTTATTGTTGATTCTGATGAAGGCAGATTTGGCCCTTCAGTGAAATTGTGACATGTGGCACCTCGTGCCAACTAAGTATGGCCTCCAGGCAGCTCACCACAGGTAGCTCGCCATAGGCAGCTTGCCACAGGCATAGGCAGCAGCTTGCCATAGGCAGCTCGCCACAGGCAGCTCGTCATAGGCAGCTTGCCATAGGCAACTCGCCACAGGCAACTGCTAGGGCTTGCCACAGGCAGCTCGTCACTTGTAGAGAAGCTCGGTACAGGAGTAGTTTGGCGTACCGTAGTAAGATCTCCTGCCTGATGACTTGGCCCAGACACTGACCCGCCGACTGACACGGGCGCCGACCTGACAACCTGGCCCAGACACCGACCCACTGACTGACGCAGGCGCCGCCTTGACAACCTGGCCCAGGCGCCAACTTGGCCGCCTGACACAAGCGACAGCCTGACGACCTCGAGGAGTTCACCACCGTACCCCGGTTCTGACGGGATGTGACGAGTCTTACCGTTTTGAAGCTTTTCACCCACCTAACCCGCGAGGACTCTGGTATATAAAGACCTCACCCCCCAAAGGGGAGGGGGGGGGAGATGGAGGTAATCCTTGCTCTCTAGCTCTCTCGTTCTTCCAATATTATCTTCAAAGCTCTTTACAATCAGAGTGCTAACTTAAGCATTGGAGAACCCCCGCTGGGAAACTACCCCCGAGTCCTCTGATTCAGTTCTCGCAGGTCCCTTAGCTCCCGCCGCCTACAAAGAGGAGGAAAAGATGGAGTTCTTGCATGTCCCTCAGCTCCTGCCACCTACAAAGAGGAGGAAAAGATGGAGTTCTCGTAGGTCCCTCAGCTCCCACTGCCTACAAAGGAAAGAACACCTCATGCTGAGGGCAGTCAGGTTGCGCTGCACCAGGGAGCTCCACCATCCTCTAAGTCACAGGTTGCCTAGTAGGGAGTTCGCCACCAGGTAGCTCTCCACTAGGTAGTTCGCCACCGGGTAGTTCGTCACCAGGCAGTTTGCCACCAGGGAGCTCACCACTAGGCAGTTCGCCCCCAGGCAGTTCTCAACCAGGCAGT
This sequence comes from Nelumbo lutea, assembly GCF_056320005.1. Classification (NCBI taxonomy): domain Eukaryota; kingdom Viridiplantae; phylum Streptophyta; class Magnoliopsida; order Proteales; family Nelumbonaceae; genus Nelumbo; species Nelumbo lutea. Next base: position 47,219,539 of record NC_142685.1, read on the forward strand.
TCACCACTAGGCAGTTCATCACCAAGTAGCTCATCACTAAGGCACGTCACCACCGGGTCAAATAATGAGGTACTTAGCCAAAAAATTTTTACATCACAAAACATTGGTACGTGGCCGAAAACGGTTACATCAGATTCCATTGGCTTTCATGTTAAGGACCGAAGGACGAGGAATCTCTTATTTCAATGACCGATTGAGAATAGATTATACAAGGCTTCCACTGTACGTAGCTCTTCTTGTCTTGTCTCTGCTTTTGTTAGAAGAGAATGCACCAACAAGGAAAATTTTATATTTCAAGTAAAAAATATAAAAAGTTTCAATATTTTTAAATAAAAAATAAATATGCATGAAAACACAAAAAACGATAAAAATTATTTATTTCATGTAAACCATTATAAATTATAAAATAATACAAGAAAATTTTATAAAAATGAAAAAATTTGTAAAAAAAAGTACAAAAATATAAAAATAGACATATATTTCAACTAAAAAGATAAAAAAGTTTGAAATACATTTTAAAATATAAAATACATAAAAACACAAAAAATGATAAAAATATATATTCCATGTAAAACATCAGAAATTGCAAAAAAATATAAAACAATGAAAATTTTAAATGAAAATATACAATTCGGACGAAGAATAGAAATTGCAAAAGTATAGAAAATTGTAGAAATTGAAAACCAAAATCAGAAAATAGAAATTGTAGAAAAACAATAAAAATAAAAAAACTGAAAATTATATAAAAACATAAAAATTGCAAATAAACAACAAAAAAAGAAAAAGTATAGAACTATAGACTATAGAAAATAAAAACAAAAACAGTAATTGTAGAAAAATTAGAGATGGCAATGTGAACCATCCCCATGGGGCCCTACCACGCCCCGCTTCAATCAGGGCGGGTTTTTCGACCACCAATTGAGGTTCGTGTGGGTTCAAGGAAAACTTGAAACTCTGGGGTTGGGGATGGGGCACAGATGGTATTTGTCCACCCCACCCCAACTATATTATATAACATAATATATATAATTATTAATATTTGCTAATATATTATATTATATTATGTTATTATATATTATATTATATAATATAAAATAGTGTTAGGTAGGTTTCAAAAAAAAACTAATTAATTAATAAGTATACAAGTAAGAATGGTCGGGGTGGGGCAGGGAAAATTTGGAGATCCCTGTTCCTCACGGGGACAGGGATGGGGTTAGGATTTTTAGTCCCATCGGTGTTCGAGTCGGGTACAAGGCGGGGAATTTGAATTTGGGGTCGGGTATGGGGCAGGCAAAACCTGGCCCCACCTTGCCATTCTTAAGAAAAACTACAGAAAATGACAAAAACTAACCAAAAAAAATGCAGTTAATACATAAATTGATAAAATTTGAAAAAAAGTATTCATATACATAAAGTGTATATATATATATATATATATATATATATATATATATATATATATATATATATATATTTCAATTTTCAATAAAAAACGAGAAATTTTAGAAAAACAGAAAAAAATGATAAAAGAAATTTCCAAAATGATAGTTGCGATATAAGCTGGGGCAATTCAAAATTTTTAAGTGGATATTAGAAATTAATCGTCCGCCACTAATCCCAAAAGTTTTGAAATTCATATAAAATCCCGAAAAAATCGATAGAGATCCGATGATTTCCATAAAACTTACGAAACAAACCACTAAATGGACTGCTCTGCAACTCAAGGTTCAAATTGTTGCTTGCTGCTTTATTGAGTTTATTCTGCTGCAGTAAAGTTTCTGGACCCAACGAAGAGATCATTTGTTGCAGATCGGTTTTTCCGAAACAGATTGTTATCCTCCATAATGGTGGTCGTGCGATAGTCGTTCCATGACAGATGGGAGTCTATGTTCCATTTTAAGCGAGATTGACAATATTTCAGGTGCGGCAGTGATGATGAAGACATGAACAACGAAAAATAGTGGTGGCGGAAAACAACGGCGGTGAGAGTGGTGGTGGCGAGAAACTAACATCAAGAACAATGCCTCAGGGGAGAAGATGAAGCCTTCGAAGGAAGCCCTAAATTGTATACAAAAAGAAGCTTTCGATAGAATAAAACCAAGGGTAAATTTTTAAGCTATCCTCATGGTTTAGCTAATTGATTAAGCAAGAACAATGCCTCAGGGGAGAAGATGAAGCCTTCGAAGGAAGCCCTAAATTGTATACAAAAAGAAGCTTTCGATAGAATAAAACCGATGGTAAATTTTTTAAACTACCCTCATGATTTAGCTAATTGATTAAGTGTATTTTTAGTGTTTGAAATTTGACTAACGCTATCTTATTGTTTCTATCAATTGATTAATTCAACCCTTACCGTTAGCATTCGTTATTATTCCGTCAAAATTCATATACACGTGAGACCATATAGTGTTTAAAATTCTTTCAAAACCCAATATTACCCCCTCCCTCATTTCATATTCATTTTCAAGAGAATCGAAAAAAACACTGATTCATTCTCTTCCCTGGGTGCCCACAAATATGGAATTCTTTAATAAAGCAGTGATCGGTTGTACTTGAAAGATGTTGAAGAAGAGGAAGAATGTCGTTCTCCCCAGTGGAATGAATTGTTGAATTGGCCATTGGATGAGCTTTCTTATGATTCATATCAAAGATTACTTCATGTTTAGCACAAAGTTCCAACTCAATTGGATTCATCTTACGTCAAAAGAAAGTTGAAGATCACGATGCCATTACCGAAAACATAGTGTAATTCAAGACAGAACACCCTCTACCCTATAAGGAGCTTTCAATGTGTATGAGCGAGAGATTTCTAGAAAAATTGCAGCATAACCAGATAAACCTAAGCTTTTTATGTGAGAAATAAATGGAAACAAAGCCAAAAGAAAAGAATGATTTAAACAGAGACGAGGTGGGTAGGGGGAGAAAATCGTTGTTGTTGTTCGATGCCGAGAGAAGGAAGAAGATGAACAGAAAAAAATGAGTTGCTGGCGAAGAAAGACAGAGGAACTCTGAACATCGCCGACGGAGAGAGAAAGAGGCCGGATGAAACATGGGCAAGAGGGATCTGGGCAGCAAAGACAGACCGAGGAAGATGAAGAAAACGATTATTAACCCTCTAAAGAAAAATCAGTTTTTCTTTGCCTATCTGTCGATGAAAACCCAGAAGCTCCACTCTGCCAATCTGCAATGAAAACCCTCAACACAACTCCCAACAACCCAACACTGTTTTAGTGGTAATTCACAGTTTTGGATTCTATAGTCAGATTTCTCCGATCAGATTCCGACCAAAAGCTAGCAAGGCAGCAACCCATTTGAACCCACATTAGATTCTCGCTATCAGCCTCTGCTTTTGCAATCAACAACGGAGACACCATGCCAAAAACCCCTTCACAGCCACAGGGGCGCAACATAGCCTTCATCACATCCAAAAACCCCTTCACACCACATTGCTAGCTTGACATTATCCTTCCTGACGAGATCTACAACCTCGTCGTCCAATTGCTTACCGGCTAAAGCCTTCCCCCGACGAAATCACCACTGTAAAATGGTTCTTACTAGCTTCCCCGAAGAGCACTACAACAAGGAGTGGGATCTGATCATGATCGATGCACTAAGGGGATACTTCCTGGATGCTCCCTGGATCATCTCACCACTTCAGAGTTCACGGCTAAAGCCTTCCCCCGTCGTCCATTTGCTTACTGGCTAAAGCTTTCCCCCCGACAAAATCACTATTGTAAATTGGTTCTTACTAGCTTTCCCAAAGAGCACTACGACAAGGAGTGGAATTTGATCATGATCGATGCACTAAGGGGATACTTCCTAGAGGCTCCCTAGATCGTCTTACCACTTCAGGGTTCATGGAATGCACACAAGGAAAAAGAAAATCAGAGGGGGAGACCGGGAAAGAAAACGCATCAGTCGCTGCTGAAAGAAAGATGAATTGAAACGAAGAAGTGAAATTTTACTTTGTCAAGGAGAATTGAGGCAACAGGTGTTTGCCCTACCTGGACGAGAAAGGGAGCGCCTCTATGTGCAATAAGCACTCTACTAAAGAGTAAGACTGAGACAGAGGGAACTGAGAAGAAGCACTCAGAAATGGATCAACCAAAATCACCGCCGCCATTGCAACTTCCAACAACGGCAGTGATTTCTTATTCCGCCCCCTTCTCCTCTTCGTTCTCCCTCTCCACCTCCCCTCTTCTTATATCAGGAGTTTGCCAAAAACCCCAACTAACATAACCCTCTTACACATATTACAAACATAGAAGGATAAAATATTGTTTTTATCTTATTGTTAACAAAATATTAAGAGAAACTAACGGTAAAGGAAGTATTAGTCAATTGTCAGAAACAATAGGGGTAGCATTAATCAATTTTCAAACAGTAAGGATACACTTAGTCAATTAGCTAAACTATAAAAATAGCTTAAGAAATTTACCATAAAACCAAAATAAAGGATCTATGGGGTAACCCTCGACCCAACCCACCCTAACCCTTTTTCCATGATCCTAATAGGTCACACAACTCATATTGACCCACTGTCCAAATGGGTGGGTCAAAAGGATTGGAGTCAAAATTACCAACTCTAGTTGGATCACCATTGTGTATCTTTCCACAACCACCAAAGGAGCCAACTCGTGACTCCACCCAACCATTTATCGCCCTCTTACCTGAACCAATACCTAATCCAGTCCCTAACCCACTACTTGAACCCGTACATACATTATCGCCATGGTATCTTCAAACCAAACCATAAATATCCCTTGGAAGCAAACCAACTTCCTATACAACTACTTCCAAAAACCCTCGTTGGGTACTTGCAATGGATGGAGAGTATAAATCCTTGATAGCAAACTAAACATGGATCTTAGTCCCTCTACCACCCAATAAAAATATTATTGGTAATTGGTGAGTGTTTAAAATGAAATGGCGACTGGATGGTTTTGTCAAGTGTTTTAAAGTTCGACTCATTGTAAAGGGATTTACACAAGAAGCAGATTGATTTCTCTGAGACATTCATTCCAATAGTTAAACCTACCACTATTTGACGTGTTCTCTTACTCACTCTGTCTTTCAACTGAGACATTCATCAATTGGATGTTAGCAATGCATTCCTTCATGGGGTTCTCGGTGAAGAAGTATTTATGAAGCAACTCATTGGTTTCACTGATTCTTGGTATTGATAGTGAATGTAATTTCCATATTATTTGTATTTTTTCTTATTTAATTAGTAAATTAATTAATGATTTTTATTGTGTTTTATTTAGAAAATCACAATTTGGGAAGAAAGCTTAAAGGAGCTTGCAGCATAGCCCCAGCACGATGGGAGAAGAACAGCACGATTTTAGCATGCAAGAAGTGGGCCCCATCAATCCTAGTAGGATTCGGTTGAATTGGAGGCGTGAGTCACCAAGAGTTTTTATAGAGTCTATTTGTTGTATTTCGAAAATGAAAGAAAGTCAAAGTCTATCTTAGTTAAGAATTTCTATTTAGAGATAAGGATAAGATTAGATCTTAATTAAGCATTATCCCATTAGGAAATTAGACTCTCTATTTTTGAGAAATAACTCCTAAGAGGTGTTGGAAACAGCCCCTCCCCCTAAGGCTATATAAAGGGGGTTCGATTAGCACTCAAAGCACTCAATCAAGGAAGGAAGCAGAATTCGTCCTTCTCATCTAGAAGTTGCGATCTCTCCATCATGTTCGATTAGTTTCTATTTTCTGGTTGAAGGTTAAGGAAGTCTTGGTTCTACAAAATTGTGATATCTAATTTATTTCGATAAAATAACCTATTGCCGATTAGATCATCAAATTCGTATATGTTTGTTAGATTTAATCTTTGTGGCAAATAACATAAACCGATTATGGACAAGTTTTCGGTTCATGTTATGAAGATATATAATCTGGTTTAAACGAACCGAGCTTGTGTGTTGGTTGACCAGAATTGGGTCTCTCAATTTTTTAATGTTGTTAATATATTAAACCCTGAGAGCTTGTTTAGGATTGTCTATTAATAAGAAAAGAAATCAAAGAGCTTGTTTTGATTACCGAAAATACAAGCAGAGATTGGCTATTAGAGTTTGTTAGTAGCTATAACCAATTTACTCATAAGCACTTGAATTCATCCTTGCATCGATGATCAATTGTAAGAATCAAAGTTGAATTTATCCCTTCAACTGGATGCTGCCTTCTATCGAATTTACCTTTATTTTATTTTATTTTATTTTATTTTCCTTATCATTATAACAATCATCTACTTGTTCTCTTGGAAATAAATCAACCCAATCCCTGAGGAGACGCCCTTGCTCATCACTATATACAAAATTATTTAATTCGAGCAGGATTTTTATTCTTGGTTGGATTCGACACTCACCAGCTATCCTCATCATGTATGCTAGCTTTAGAAGAGCTTATATGGTCTCAAACAAGCACCTCATGCTTGGTTCACTGGATTTCACACCTTTCTTCTATCTCTTGGATTCCTTGAATCATGAGCCGACACATCTCTCTTCATTAGGTGGTTTGTGATGAAGGAAGATTTGGCCCGACCTCTCTATTACGTGACATGTGGCAGAAAAATAGCTCGGCAAAAGGGGCCAAGCCTAGGCGGGAAGGGAACACCAGCGGACTGAACACCCTACGGGGGGCCCGAACTCACCCTTTGTAACAGCTCGGGATACACCTCGCCGAACTGGACAACTTTGTAACAGTTCGGGATACACTTCGCCGAACTGACCAACTCTGTAACAGCTTGGGATACACTTCGCCGAACTGCAACTTTGTAACAGCTCGGGATACACTTCACCGAACTGACCAACTCTGTAACAGCTCGGGATACACTTCGCCGAACTGACCCACTTTGTAACAGCTCGGGATGCACCTCGCCGAATTGACCTGCCCTATAGATACCTCCGAGCTCAAGACTTCGCCTCGCTCAGCACTTCGCATCACCTTCTGGACACCAAAACCAAACAAGTCGTACCATGCCTGACACTAAGGAAGTTCGTGCCCGAGGGCGCCGCGCCTGACTGACTTGGGACATGACGTTTGGCGGCAGCACTCTAAACGGCCACCTGCCACCGCCACTGACACCGCCGTCTCTAGTTAGAAAGACAGTTAGGCAGTGACGATTCTATCTCAGCAGAAAGGATGACGGCCGAATTGACAAGCACAAGGGTAATCATACCTGACCTGACAAGGGCCTCGGGGCGAGTGCACGAAGTTATTATAAGAGCCCCCTACCCCTCGACAAACGAGGTATGCAAACTTTGCGCTATCTGGTATTACCTTGCTTTTGAAGGATTCTAACTTGAGCTTCGAATCCTCTACACCGAGTTCCCCCCGGAGCTTCACCATCTCCTTCGTTTCAGGTTCCCTGCTACCCCGTTCAGAAGCAAGGCCGCGAATAGCTAAGACCAGCCGGATCGTGCTCCATCAATTGGCGCCGTCTGTGGGAAAACGCTTCAAAAAGCCTCCCTCCAAACTTCGATAACCCCTTTTCTTCAAAAAACCCAACACTCATGGCCTCCTCCAGCAACACCGGACGTGGCACGGAGACAAACGCCACCGGGGAACAACTTCAAGTCCCCGTGGTGTGCATTGGACAGTTCACCATCCCCCTTTCGGTGGATGGGATCCCCAGCTTGAACGCGCCACAAGCAGTGGCGCCCGTAAACCCTCCTACCACAAGCATCCCCCTTCCTCTCCCCATTGAGGCAACCTTCACTGAACCGACTGCCATCCCCCTGGCAGCCAGCCAAAACCAATTGGAGGATCTGATGCAGTGCATGCGGGCAATGAAAGCCCAAATGCAACAGTTCTAGTTGCACCAGCTTCACCAGCACCAAGTACTGCACAACATCTCCCAGTATCACTATCAACAGCAGTTCTCCCAACTGCCACTGAACCAACCACTACTTCCACCTCGCCACCCCGCTCCGAGGCCAGTCAAGGCCTCCCCGCAGGATGGATGCCCCCACCAGGCGAAGGCCTCCCGGCCCCAGAACCCCCCTAACAGCCAAGCCTCGTCCCCAGGCCAAAGAGAGAAAAATGTCATCCCCGCCTCGCAACCTGTAGGCGGGTTAGGAACCTTGCCCGCGAGGTCGGCACCTCGGCGCTCCAAGCCCGAGCTCCCGCTCACCGAAAACCGATTCGGTGCCCTGGCGGCAGACTACCAGCATTCTAGGCCCATCGAGCTCGGTAACACGGAGGCCAACAGCGCCAGTACAAGGCCCGCTCAGCAGCGAAGGCGCCGGCGAAGTCGCCGAACCACCACCCGTGCCTTGTTGGAATTCAAAGGCAAAGACACGAGCTCGGACGAGGTAGGGGCTGCCCCAATTCTCTCGGTTCTTTCCCCCCTCGCATCGGAACTCCTGAAGGTCCCCTTACCCAGAGACTTCAAGCTCCCACCTCTGTACAAGTACGACGGGTCCTTCGACCCCAACGACCACGTTGACGCCTTTTAGTCCCAAATGCACCTCGCCAGGGCCAGCGAATCGTGCATGTGCGTGGCCTTTACCACCACCCTCAGGGGGGTAGCCTGCACTTGGTACAGGAACCTGGCCCCCGGGTCGATAAAGTGTTGGGCCCAGTTCGTGCAGGTCTTCACCGCACACTTCGTCACCAGCCAACGGTGCCCCAGAATAGAGGAAAGCATCTTCGGAGTAGTCCAAAGAGAAGGAGAATCCATCTGGGGCTACATCAAGCGATTCAACGAAGCATGCTTGCAAATACCGTGGTTGGACCCCGCAGTGCAGCTCGTGGTGGCCAAAAGAGGGGTGACGCACAAAGAATTCAAATGGCACATGGTGGCAAACCAGCCCGCAACCGTGGCCGAGTTCCTTAAGCTCGCGGATAAGTTCATGAGGACAGAGGAAGAAATCAACCAATGGACCGAAGGCGGGAATGAGAAAAGAAAGAGAGAAGGCGAGCTCTCCAAACCGGTGGACAGAAAAAACCCGACCCGGGAGCCAAAGCCGAACCAGTCGTTCTGAGCTCCCCTAGCAGTTCGGACGGACTACACGCCGTTAAACACGAGGCGGACGGAGATCTTAAAGACGATCAAAGACGCCCCCCGTACGTGAAGTGGCCACCTCGCCTAAAGGGAAATCTGAACGAGAGAAATAAGAATTTGTATTGTAGTTTCCATAGAGACCATGGTCATAGTACCGAACAGTGTAATAACCTCCGAGACGAGATAGAGGGGCTCATCCGTTGCGGATACTTGAGAAACTTTGTACAGCACAACAATAATAACAATAAGGCAGGTCGGCAAGGGGAGCACGAAAAGGATGCCCCCGAGTCTAGCAACAGACCTGCCGAACCGTTGTAGAAGCAGCCTCCGGAAGAGAGGCCGGTTCGGGGAACCATCCATGTAATAGTGGGAGGTTCGGTGGTAGTGGGGTGTACCTCGGCAGCAGCCCGGACTTCAGTTCGCGAAACGACCCCCGAAGAACGGAACCCCCCAAAGAGACCAAAGACCAAAGAGCCAATCTTCTTCACAGAGGATGACGCGTGAGGGGTCCACTACCCCCATGATGACGCGCTTGTCATTAAACTAAGGATCTGCGACTTCGAGGTCAGGCGCGTACTCGTAGATTCGGGCAGCTCAGCGGACATCCTCTTCAAATCAGCATTTGACCAGGTGCGGTTACAGAGGAGCGAGCTGAAGCCCGCGAACACTCCCCTGGTGGGTTTCAGTGGAGAGGAAGTCAGGCCCCTCGGAAAAGAAACCGTCCCTGTGGAAGTCGGCACATGGCCTTGTGCAATCAGACTCAACCATGATTTCCTGGTAGTCGCGAGCCCCTCCCCATACAATGCCATAATAGGGCGGTCGGTCACGCATATCCTACGGGCGGCGGTCTCCACCTACTATTTGGCCATGAAGTTCCCTACGGACTTCGGTGTAGGGGTAGCGCGGGGCGACCAGTTCGATTCCCGCAAGTGTTATGTTGCCGCCCTGAAGGGAAAAACCAAGGCGGCCGACGACCTCGAACTGGAGCGGCCTGCGAAGCAAGGTGAGGAACGAGCTTCGCCCACGGAGGAAACGGTCTTAATCCCAACTTCGGCTACGGACCCAGCTCGCACACTTCACATCGGAGCTTCCATCGAGGATCCCCTACGAACCGAATTGGTGAGTTTTTTACTTCAAAATTTAGATAGTTTTGCCTGGTCCGCGGCCGACATGCCCGACATTAGCCCCAAATTGATAACTCACAAACTTAATACTGACCCTGTAGTCAAACCCGTTAGACAGAAGAAATACAACTTAGCCCCTGAACGTTGGAGGGCGATCGACGAGGAGGTCGAGAAGCTCCTCACAGCAAACTTCATAAGGGAAGTCCATTACCCGAGCTGGGTGGCCAACCCGGTGTTGGTAAAAAAGGCAAGCGGCAAGTGGCGCATGTGCGTCGACTACACCGACCTGAACCGAGCTTGCCCGAAAGATTGCTTCCCCCTCCCCAGAATTGACCGCTTAGTGGACGCGACCTTGGTAAACGAGTTGCTAAGCTTCCTGGACGCCTACTCGGGCTACAACCAAGTTAGGATGGACCCATCCGATGAGGAAAAAACCAGCTTCATAACCGAGTTCGGCCTGTATTGCTACAAGGTCATGCCCTTCGGACTAAAAAATGCTGGGGCGACTTTCCAAAGACTTGTAAATAGGCTATTTCGGCCCCTAATTGGTACGAAGATGGAGTGCTATGTAGACGACATGGTCGTCAATACTCAGTTTTCACAAGAGTTAATACAAGACTTAGATTCTGTCTTCCAAATCCTACGTCAGTTTAGCATGAAATTGAACCCCAACAAATGTGTCTTCGGCGTCACCTCGAGCAAATTCCTAGGGTACATTGTCAATCGGCACGGTATTGAGGCCAACCCGGACAAAATAAAATCCATTCTAGATATGAGACCACCTCGGAAAGTAAAAGAGGTTCAGAGGCTAAACGGCCGCATAGCCGCTCTAAGCCGCTTCATGTCCAAATCAGTAGACCGCTGCCTACCCTTCTTCAAGGCAATCAAAGGCAAAGGGTTCGAGTGGACCCAGGACTGCCAGCTCGCGTTCGACGAGCTAAAAGGTTACCTCGCTAGTGTGCCAACCTTAGTCCGGCCCGAGGTGGGCGAGGTCTTAGAACTTTACCTCTTGGCAAGCGACGAGGCGGTCAGTTCGGTACTAATAAAAGAAACAGACCGGGTCCAGCGACCCATCTATTATGTTAGTAAAATTTTGCAGGGAGCAGAGGCAAGGTACCCGCAGATAGAAAAACTAGCATACGCCCTAGTGGCAGCAGCTCGGAAACTCCGCCCATACTTCCAGGCTCACACCATCATCGTCCTGACTGACAAACCTCTTAGACAAGTTTTACTCAAACCCGAGGTTTCCGGTCGACTGACGAAATGGGCCATCGAACTCAGCGAGTACGACCTCCAGTACAAACCAAGAACCGCTATTAAGGCCCATGCTTTGGCAGATTTTATCGCCGAGTGCACTTTCAGCCACGAAGCCCCACAGGTCGAGCCCGAGGTCCCCAGTTCGGGCGAACCCGGAGATCCCGAGCCCATAGAGTCCGAACCCCGTGAAGTAGCAGCCAGTGTGGCATCTCTCCTGGTCAGGCGAAGCGCGAACTGGGATGAGGAGCCCTGGATCCTTCACGTGGATGGTTCCTCGAACCGGCAAGGCAGCGGAGCTGGAATAATCTTGTGCAGCCCGGGTGGCACAAAATAAGAATACGCACTACGCTTTGAGTTCGCGGCATCCAACAACGAGGCAGAGTGCGAAGCACTGATCGCCGGGCTGGACCTAGCGCGAAAGGTAAAGGCAAAACACTTGGTCATCTGCAGCGATTCTCAGCTCGTGGTCAACCAAGTTACAGGCGAGTACGAAGCACGCGAGCTCTCCATGATCGCATATTTGAACAAAGTAAAAGAAGCCCTGCTCAACTTCCAGTCACACATCATCAGGCAAATCCCGAGGTCAGAGAACACTGAGGCCGACGCCCTGTCCCGGTTAGCCAGTACAAGTCACAACAATATGAGAACTGTGTACATAGAGGACTTACCTCGGCCTAGTATTCTCGGGGGGACAGAGGAGGTCGCTCCCGTCATGGAGGCAGAGCTGAGCTGGATCGACCCACTTGCGAGCTTCTTGATAGACGGAACCCTCCCTACAGAATGCAATGCGGCCAAGAGGGTGCAGCGCCAGGCAGCCAAATACGTCATAATAGACGAACGGTTATACCGACGGTCCATCACGCTCCCCTACTTGCGTTGCCTGCGACCTACCGAAGCTGAGTTCGTACTCCGCGACACTCATGAAGGCCTGTGCGGCGGACACTTGGGGGGTAGAGCACTCACCCAAAAAGCACTTCGACAAGGATACTATTGGCCAACGATGAAGGTAGAAGATGTCGAGCTCGTCAGAAAATGCGACAAGTGTCAGAAGCACGCCAATATCCATCATCAACCTGCCTCCGACCTCAAATACCTCGCCAGCCCGTGGCCCTTTACACAATGGGGCATCGACCTCCTGGGGCCATTCCCACCAACAACAGGTGGAAGAAAATTCCTAGTTGTTGCAGTAGATTACTTTACGAAGTGGATAGAAGCCGAACCTCTAGCAACTGTTACGGATCGAAACATACAGAACTTCTTTTGAAAGAACATAGTATGTCGGTTCAGGTTACCTCGGGTACTAATCTCCGACAACGGCAAGCAGTTTGAGGATATCAAGTTCCAAGAGTGGTGCCAGAACATGGGGATTCGGCAAAACTTCACATCAGTCACGCACCCGCAGGCAAACGGTCAGAGAAAGTAATGAACAGAGCCATCCTGCGCAGACTGAAAGCACGTCTGGATCGAGCTAAGGGATTGTGGGCCGAAGAGCTACCAAGTGTCTTATGGGCTCACCGAACTACCGAAAAAACCGCCACGGGAGAAACCCCCTTCAACCTCACCTACGGCACTGAAGCAGTGATCCCGACGGAAATCGAAATACCAACATTGCGATTAGAAACATACGACGATCGGACGAACGGAGACGAGTTACGTACCAACATTGACCTACTGGATGGGGTAAGGGACCTCACGCACATCCGAACAACGGCATACCAGCAGCAGGTAGCTCGCTACTACAATAGCAGAGTAAAGCAACGAAGCTTCCGAGTCGGCGACCTGGTCCTTCATAAGATTATGGTGCCTGAACCCCGCGTGGGCAAGCTTGGACCTAACTGGGAAGGGCCCTATAAAGTAAAAAGAGCGCTTGGGGGGGCATACGAACTCGAAACCTTGGAAGGCAAACGAGTACCTCGAGCGTGGAACATCGGGAACTTAAGGCGATACTACCTATAAACCACCAAGCGAATTGGACGAAATCAGGTCCTATGTGCCACGATGCAAGCCAAGAGGAACCCCGGCGTAGACAAGCAAAGAAGTCGAGCATATTATCAGCTCGGCAAAAAGCCAGTTCGCGGCAGAACAGACCGCGAAAATATAATAACCCGGACAAAGTGGCATAGACAAAGAATCAGTTTGGGGAAGAAGAACACAGGGAAAAAGACATATATATTCCATTGCAAGAAACAGTACATTGGCAATCGGAAAGGACTTACAAAAAAAAAAAAATTACATGCCCGGAGCCACTTCTTCTCCATCGGAAGGCACTTCAACAACACTCGAAGGCCCTACCTCTCCTTCAGAGTCCGGCTCGCCATCGGCAACATTGGCCATCTCCTGAGTTATACGCGAAGTAGATATGGCACTTACATCGAGGTCGGGGTACGTATTCCGGATCATCCACCGGCTCAACTTGAACCCCCTTCTGTAAGAATCCACCATCAGATCGTCAAAACGTGGAGAGGCAATGTAGTCTTCAACTGCCTTCTTCTTGGCATCTTCAATGCCTTGGGAAAAAATCAGTGTTCTCTCCCTGATGTCCTCTTGAAGATATTCGACTTGATGCTGCAAATCCAACTTCAAGTCCGCCATATGCTTGACAACTACCCCCATGGCCTCGGCGTCACGCTGAGACCTCGCCTGCCTGGCCATCGCGACGTGAGCAACCTCTTCAGTAGCGTAAGCAGCCGCCTCAGTAGCCCGGGTATTTGCCTCTGCAGCACGGAAAGCTTCTTCAGCAGCATGAGCGGCAGCCTCAGCAGCTCGCGCTTGTTGCGAGCTCCTCTCCACTTGGGCCGCCAAGGCATGAATTGAAGAATTCACCTACCAAAAGAAACAAGTGAGCAAATAACAGCAGAAGCAACAGAATAAAAAAGGAAGATGGAATCTAACTTACCACCATGGCATGTGTTACGGCACAGCAAGCGACCTGATTCAAGGGAAGATCGGTCCACGCCGCGACCTCCTCAGGGAAAGTAGCGTCCCTACTCTTCTCAAGAGCGTAGTTCGGCGTCAACACGCTCCTAAACTCCCCTTGAGTTCCCGAGCCTGAGGGCCCAGCCCGCGTATGACCGGACCCAGAGTGAGTAGGAGCACTTGAGTATGCAGGAGCGCCCGTATGAGTGGTCTCAGCGTAAGGCGCCCCGACAGTTTCGTGCTCCGGTGGAGTCACTTCGGGCTCCCTAGGCAGATCCTCCGGCGTATGGTTTGGAACTTGGGACTCCTCATCCAAGGGCAGCTCGGTACAAGTTCGCTTGGCGACCCGCTTCCTCCTCTTCATACCTTGGAACAAACGCCCCCCACGAGTTCTCTCCGCGTCCATTACACCTGCAGAAATGAGTTCGACATCAGAAAAAACGAAAAGAACAGAGCAAGCAAGAAAACCGCATAGCTAGAAACCTACCCGAACTCAGGCCAGCTGCAATAAGCTTGGCCTTCGTTAAGTAGTGGTGGCACTTTAAACCTTGTCGTGCCCATTGCCGGAGGCCCTTCACCGTCTCTTTATCGAGAGTTACGCCTAAATCGGGAGCGGCCTCACCCCACCCGGTCTGAAAGGGCCATCCTTGTGCACTTCGCACGCCGAAGTAGTCCCGCTTCCACGCCGGGACCTTATTAGGAAGATCGTGCAGAAGCTTAAAACCCTGGCGAGGAGAAAGGTAACACGCCCGTCTCCCCCCAGGAAGAGAACCCGCCTGTCTCTTGAGCATCAAGATAGAGGAGAATATCTCTAAGTCCAAGGGGAAGTTCTGCTCGCAAAAAAGGGAAACTGTCCCCACCAGGTTCCGAATAGAGTTCGGATGAATCTGACCAATGGTGACACCGAAGTGGTTTATGACTTTGACGAGAAGGGGATGGAAAGGAAGTCGCAACCCCGCAGCGAGCTGCTCTCGAAAAATCACGATCTCGTCAGGACCGTGTTCCCAAGGAAAGCTGCCCGAAGGAATAAAATATGTGTACCCCCCAGGAAGATTATAAGACAGAAGTATGGATTGAAGCCCCTCAGGCATCATGGTCGAAGGACCAAACCTGTCTAGCATCCGACCTCGGCGGGAGGTAGACGCCAAACTGCCCGAAGCGACTCGGCCTACCGGTTCATAGTCCTCAAGCTTCACCTCAGGATCACTGAGGCAGTCGGGGGACACGGCTCGGTTGGTGGAACCTATGTCGGCCCTACTCGAAGAATCGTTTGAGCTATCAAAGCTAGACATTGGGGAAAAGATGGATTCAGGAAAGTACTCACCGGAAAGTTTGAAGAACAAGCCAAAGAACCGTGAAGACTATATAACCAGCCTTGACGCGAGCTGGAAAAGACTTGGACGCGAGCTGAAAGGTTGGATGCGAGCTCAGTAGACACACCGCAGAAGTGACAAACCGACTGGGGTCCCCCACTATTTATAGCTACAGTAACCAAGAATCAACTACGCAGATCGAAGACGATCCGACGGCCCACGTTCTTACTGACCACACGACCCTTAAGGTCAAGACGTGATTGGCGCACGTCTTTCCGAAAAAAGTGAAACGTCAGCGCACGTCTTTTTGAAACCGACGTCGCTTCGACACGCGTCTTTTCGAAACTGACGCGCCGCACGTCTCCCTGACAGTCGCCCGCGCACGTACAGCGGTGGCGCGCCTTTTTGAAATGACCCACTGTCACGTCCCAGCGGCGCGAATTGGTTTGAAATTTAAAACATGCGATGTCACAACCATCAGCATTCTTGAGTAAGCACATTTCCAGCCTTCTCGGAAGCCGAAGGAACCCTAGCAAAAGCAACTCGCGCAGTGAAGATTCGAAGGGCGGGACAAATCCACCTGCTACCTCGCGAAACTCCCCGCACCATGGCAAGACCACCGGCGCAAGGAGTGGGGGGCAATTGATGAAGGAAGATTTGGCCCGACCTCTCTATTACGTGACATGTGGCAGAAACAACAACTCGGCAAAAGGGGCCAAGCCTTGGCGGGAAGGGGACACCAGCGGACTGAACTCCCTACGGGGGGCCCGAACTCACCCTTTGTAACAGCTCGGGATACACCTCGCCGAACTGGCCAACTTTGTAACAGCTCGGGATACACTTCGCCGAACTGACCAACTCTGTAACAGCTCGGGATACACTTCGCCGAACTAACCCTCTGTAATAGCTCGGGATACACTTCGCCGAACTGACCAAACTTTGTAACAGCTCGGGATATAATTCGCCGAACTGCAACTCTGTAATAGCTCGGGATACACTTCGCCGAACTGACCAACTCTGTAACAGCTCGGGATACACTTCGCCAAACTGACCCACTTTGTAACAGCTCGGGATACACCTTGCCGAACTGACCTGCCCTATAGATACCTCCGAGCTCAGGACTTCGCCTCGCTCAGCACTTCGCATCACCTTCTGGACACCAAAACCAAACAAGTCGTACCATGCCTGACACTAAGGAAGTTCATGCCCGAGGGTGCCGCGCCTGACTGACTTGGGACCTGACGTTTGGCGACAGCACTCTAAACGGCCACCTGCCACCGCCACTGACACCACCATCTCCAGTTAGAAAGACGGTTAGGCAGTGACGGTTCTGTCTCAGCAGAAAGGACGATGGCCGAATTGACAAGCACAAGGGTAATCATACCCGACCTGACAAGGGCCTCGGGGGCGAGTGCACGAAGTGATTATAAGAGCCCCCTACCCCCCGACAAACGAGGTATGCAAACTTTGCGCTATCTGGTATTACCTTGCTTTTGAAGGATTCTAACTTGAGCTTCGGAGCCTCTACACCGGGTTCCCCCCGGAGCTTCCCCATCTTCTCCGTTTCAGGTTCCTTGCTACCCCGTTCAGAAGCAAGGCCGCGGACAGCTAAGACCGGCCAGATCGCGCTCCATCAGTTTGGTTCCATAGTGATTATTTTACTTGTGTATGTAGATGACATACTTGTTACTGACTCTAACTCTATTGCCATTTGTTCTCTCATTTCATTATCATCTATGTTTGCTCTTATAGATCTTGGACCCGCTCATTATTTTTTTAGGTGTTGAGATTAGTGTTTTCAACCTATTGTTGAACCGGTCGGTTGAACTGTTCGAGCTATCACCTGGCCAAGATTCTGGGTCCAATTCAGTCAAGACCCGCCAGACGGTCAAAAACCATTGACTTGTTCAAGAACCGTTTGACCCAGTCGGTTCAATGCATGTAAACTTTCGGAGGCAAAAACGGTTCAGCCTCCAGGTCAGTTTTTAAAACATTGGTTGAGATGCATTGCAATGGCATTTATCTCTCTCAACACATGTACATGACTTATTGGTTCGTACTCACATGCATGAGGCCAAACCTGCCTCAACCTCGATGGCTTCCTCCACTCAACTTTCTAATGATTCTTAGGGGTGAGCAAAAAAACCAAAAAACCAAATTGACCGAAATCGAACTAAAAAATTGGTTAATCGAATCGATTGGTTCGGTTTTTTTTTAAATCGAAGGTACTAGTTCAATTTCATTTAACCAATATAGAAAACCAACGATTAACCGAACCGGCCGATATACACATATTCTATATATTTTATATATTTCTTATAATATATGATATAATATATGCATTATAATATATATATTATTTATATTTATTATAAGTTGATAAATATGCATTATATATATTTATAATATATGATATATTATTTATTAATTAAAATATAATATTTTGTATATATTTATAATTTTTATTCTCTCTCTCTCTCTCTCTCTCTCTCTCTCTCTCTCTCTCTATATATATATATATATATATATATATATATTATAAAAATTGAAAAATCGACGAACCGGTCAACCAATTAACCGATTGATTTCGATTTGATTTCAATTACCGATTTTCCAAAAACCGATAATACCGATCCGGTATAAAAAAAGCCCCAAGGTTTGATTAACGTGAACACCCCTAGTGATTCTGGATATTTCTTGGCCGACCCCACTCAATTTTGCAGCATTGTTGGTGCCTTCCAATACCTTACTTTTACCCGGCCTCCTCAAATCTCCCACCTTCGAACATTGATCTGTTGTTAAGTGAATATTACCTTATTTGAAGGGTACGATTACTCATAGACTATTTCTTTGCTCCCTTGTCGTTCTCTCTCTTCCCGGTTTCTCCGGTGCTGACCGGGCTGGTTGTCTTATTGATAACCGCTCTCCGAGTAGTTATGCCATTTTTTTGGGTCCTAAGCTAATCTCCTGGAGGTCTAAGAAATAGCCAATTATTTTCGTTCTAGCACGGAGGGTGAATACCGATGTCTTACTTCTACCATTGCTGAAGTTGTTTGGCTGCAAATGCTTTTCTCTGAGCTCGGTTTCCCGTCCTCTCATTCTGCTACTTTATGGTGTGATATCGTATATAGGGGCGAAATTTATTGATTCTAACCTTGTTCAGCGTTCTCGCACTAAACACATTGAGCTCGCCGTTCATTTTATAAGAGACAAAGTTGTTGATCAGGTGGCTGATATTCTCACCAAAGCCTTGCCTTCATGTTTTCTGGCGCTCACTCCCAAGCTCAACGTTTGTCTACACCCATTGACATTGAAGGGTGCTGTCAAGGGATAGCGTCTATCCTAACAGCCGATGCATGCATGGCTGGCTATCACGTTATCATATCCTGGATAATATTTATCTCATGGTTGTTGTAGATAGCTTATCTTATCTCTTTTAGTTCTCATCTTTTTTAACCAGCACATGTATACATATTACTGGTGTAAATCAATGATAATGAACTGAATTTTCTCAAGGTGCTCAACAGCTTAATCATGTTGAAAAATGATTATGTCGAACAGCACAAAAAATTACAAAGGCATACACAATATGTCACAGAAGAGAGACCATTCTGTGAGAAAAACGAAACGTTTTTCCTTTTAATCTCTTACGAATATCAAAAGAAAGGAGACCATTCTATATATCGATGTGTCTTAAATGCCTATTGCACATAGATCAGTTGCAAGTTATATTCTAATCAAACATTCGTGCAGAGTAATAGCAGCACAGAGCTCTAGAGCTATGGTTCAAACCCCTACTGAAGAAGAATTGCTGGCCTTAATCCAGGGAATAAAAGCAATGAAACAAATGCATATCAAGTGCCTCCTGATTCATTGTGATGGAGAGATACTAAATATATGGATGAAATATAGCACTTGCCCAAATATTTTGATATATCTCATATCACATATGTAAATAGAAACCAGAATGAGCCGAGCTTACAAAGTCTATAAGGAGGGAACAGATTTGCACTATCAACTACCTCCTCAAGGTCTGGATGTAAATACTCTCAAGAATCTTTTAAATGAAGTCTTTTTTCTTTCTTTGGTTTTGTCAACAAAAAAGAAAATAGTAAAGGCGACGAAAAATTGACTTTGTGGTGAGGTTATCTTAATTCTTAAGTAGTTTCTCTAAAGTGGTTGGGGCAATGCAACTCAATCAATGCATAAGACTTCGCAAATGGGGTTTGAGCCACGTTGAAAGAGCTACTAAAACTTTCTTCACTGGAAAATTCATTTATAAGCTGAATTAATTAAAATGTATTCGGACTTTCCAGGCTACTTTTGCCAAACATATATAATTTCCAGGCTTTCTGTATTGGGTCCACCTCGAAGGCTAAAGCCATGAAAGCTCCCAAACATTCCTTTATTAGAGAGAGAGAGAGAACCAGGCATTTTCTAGAAAGTGGTGCTTAGGGCCAATCCAGTATGGGCTTGAAGTCAAGAGTGACCCGTCCATTGAGTTTGGCTTCGGTGAGGGCAAAACCTGTTCGAACAGAAACAAACATGGATGAAATCAGGGCCATTCGTAATAAAATCACTGTTTTTCTTTTCTCTCTTTCTTTTTTCTTGGTGGCATCTTAAATTAGAGATACTTTTCCATAACCTCTTTTTTGGTAAATTACTGATTACTACCGCATACTTTGGGTAGTGCAATTACCCCTAAATTTTTATTTGCAACAAAGACCCTTTAAATTTTCATATTTTGATAAAGAGCCCTCTCTGTTAAGTTAAATAACGGAAGAAGTTAATTTACCGAAATACCCATTCAAGAAATTTTTATAAAATGGAAATTGAACAAAATAAATCAAGAAACTTCTATGAAAACTTAGAATTGCAAAATTAATATCAACTAAACCAGTAACAAATGAAAATAAAAAATGTTAAAAATCATTGAAAAAATGGATAATTTGGAGATTTACAAATGTACAGACACATGAATTTTTTTCGAAGTTGACAGATGTAATGCTAACAGAGGGGGTTTTTGATGGAATCTAAAAGTTCAGGAGGATCTTTTTGGTCCATCCAAATCAAAATCAATTTGAATAGGTTAGACGGACCAAGAAAACATTTCAAATTGGATCAGTGCAGACTTAATGGTCCAAAGTATTTATTTGATTGGATTGGATTTAATCCATTTGTAATGAATTTAAATTGGACTGGGTCAGATTGAGCCAATATCCAGTCCATTGACAAAAGCTAAGAGTATGAGTGTCAATGGAATAGGTTTGGGTTGGACCCAATCCAAATTATAACCAATTTGTACAGATTAGAGTATGAGAGTATGAATTATAGTTTTTCTTAACCATAAAAGTAAGAATAGATTTTCAATTTCTCATGTTAGTAAATGATAACAAACGATAAAAACATATTGCCACTGTTTTTTAGATTTGTTAAAAGATGGCAAAAACACATCAAGTACATGAAGTGCTTGCATGGCCCGAAAGACTTGTTTGTCTTCAAGGTCTAGAGGAATCCATTAATTTTGGTAGACAAGTAGAATAGTTTAAGAATTCATTGAAAAGGAAGAATTTAACCAGTATTCTTTCTGCAACCTGGAAGTGAGATCACAACTTTATTTGAAAATTCCACGCCAGATATCTATCCCAATCTGATAATCCAAACATTAATTACAAAAGCCTAATTTTCTATTGTTTTTCTTTCACCAAGTGATACCTTCATATACATTGACAGATGAAAATATGACCCTCTCTTGAGAAGTGAGAATAGATTTGTTTGAAGGGTTATTTGCAGATGGATGCAATCATGTTCAGAAGGGTCCTCAGATGCAGCTTAATTTTAGTTTTTGTTTCACCATAGACTGTCGAATGGAGCTGGATTTCTCAGCCTGGTTAAGAAATAGGCAGTGGATTTGGTTCTAATTGGAGTTTTCCATGGTGAGACTTATGCAGTACATGTTATATGTATCAATTTATTAGTTATTACTATTTTACTGTTCTACTATTTTGAGTCATTTTTTGGGAAAATTCTTGATCACTACCCTGAATTTTAGGGATTGTGTCAAGTCAGTCCCTGAACTTTAAAACGTGTCTATGTGGTATCCTAAACTTTCAGAATGTGTCTAATAGGTCTTTGTTGTTAATAGTCTGTCAGTTAATTTCGAAAATATCAAAACTATCTGATGGAGCGCGATCCGGACGGTCTTAGCTGTCCGCGGCCTTGCTTCCGAACGGGGTAGCAGGGAACCTGAAACGGAGGAGATGGGGAAGCTTCGGGGGGAACCCGGTGTAGAGGCTCCGAAGCTCAAGTTAGAATCCTTCAAAAGCAAGGTAATACCAGATAGTGCAAAGTTTTTGCATACCTCTGTTGTCAGGGGGTAGGGGGCTCTTATAATCACTTTGTGCACTCGTCCCGGGGCCCTTGTCAGGTCAGGTATGATTACCCTTGTGCTTGTCAATTCGGCCATCGTCCTTTCTGCTGAGACAGAACCGTCACTGTCTAACCGTCATTTAATTGGAGATGGCGGTGTCAGTGGCGGTGGCAGGTGGCCGTTCAGGGTACTGCCGCCAAACGTCAGATCCCAAGTCAGTCAGGCGTGGCACCCTTGGGCACGAACTTCCTTAGTGTCAGGCGTGGTACGACTTGTTTGGTTTTGGTGCCAAGTGATGCGAAGTGCTGAGCGAGGTGGTCTTGAGCTCGGAGGTATCTATAGGGTAGGTTAGTTCAGCGAAGTGTATCCCGAGCTGTTACATGGTGGGTCAGTTCGGTGAAGTGTATCCCGAGCTGTTATAAGGTCAGTTCGGCGAAGTGTATCCCGAACTGTTACAAGGTCAGTTCGGCGAAGTGTATCCCGAGCTATTACAAGGGGTGAGTTCGGGCCCCCGGTAGGGAGTTCAGTCCGCTCGTGTCCCTTTGTTCCCGCCTAGACTTGGCCCCTTTTGCCAAGCTGTTATTTCTGCCACGTGTCACGTAATAGAGAGGTTGGGCCAAATCTTCCTTCATACGAAACTCCAAATACAAGTAAAGGTTTGTTTACGGTTAATGAAGTCGAATCCAAACATAAGTAAATTTTGAAATAAGCAAAGTAGAAATAAGTTGCTAACATAGACATCATTTCCCCTTCCATCCTACTTAGCTGAGACGGATTTTAGTATATACAGAAATTTTCGTTAGCTACATAAAATTAAAAAAGAAAAGAAATTAAAGAATATACAGGGAACTGTAGCAATGGCAGTTTCAGCCATTGCCAGTACTTGGTCAGTTCCCGGCACCCGTGTTGGTTCATTAAAAAATGTTTCCGTCACTGTCATCAGTCCCCGACATCATTGTAGTAATGACACCATTAACAATAAGGACTGATTAGACAGATTCTGAAAATTAAAGGTGCTATATAAGCGCGTTTTGAAATTTGGAGAAATTGTCATTCAGCTACCAAAAGAGAACCAAAATGGTTTTATGGTCCCGGCGGGGCTCGAACCCGCGACCTTCGGCTCATAAGACCAACGCTCTAACCAACTGAGCTACGGGACCAGGATAAATGCTTATTTAGAAATAAATTATAGTACCCTAACTTCAACGATCCAAATCATAATCAAACTGGCTTCGAAAAGGGAAAAACAATCTGAACTCACATCAGAACGATCATATCCGGTTTGCTCGTATAATATAACGAAATTGATATACAAGGTCTGAACTCGTCGCTTGGTAAGCTGGCAGTCTAACAGAAACCCGTCAAAACTCAAATGCACCATTTGACTAAATGAAAAAGGAAACATGATACATAAACTACGTAAACAAGATGGCCGACTGAATGATTATGATAGATTTACAAATACATCATTCACATATACGGGCAACACAAACACACAGAGGAGAGAGGGCTAGTAAGTCAATAGACCACTACTACTAAATAACAAGGTCTAAGCTAATAGTTGATATGCTCATGAGAGAACATGCTGTCGCTTCCTTGAAAGCTGGTAAGTGGAAAAGATGGAGGAGCTGGTGGTGGTGGCACTGTTGGTAAGGCTGGTGGTGAGTAGAGCAAGTGTTGAGGAGAAAGAGCTGGAGTAGAGAGGAGGGAAGAGGAGTCATCATGTAAGAAGTTCATCATGGCTTGATGCAGCCATATCTGGGTCTTGAGGAATTTAACATAATGAATGGCCTCCTCTAACATGGAAACGGTGTCCATCTTGTTGCCTCCGGGCACTAAGCTCTGCAAGATCTTGAACCGGTCACTAATACGGTGCCTCCTCTGTCGGGCAGCTACACTTTGTGGGTCCGTCGACAGCTTCACTCCTTTGCTTCTCTTGCAACACCTCTTCTTCTCCTTGGGTCTGGCCTGGGCCGCCATTGTTACTGTTGAAGAAGCAGATGAGTTGGGTGTGGAGGAAAGACAGTCCATCTCTATCTCTCTATCCCTCCGTGGGTGTAACCTAGTTATCAGGGCAACACTTGTTCGTGCTATTTATATATAGAAATATATATACTCTCTTATGGAGGGTCATTGGTTATTGACAAGCGTTTTACCTTAATTTGAATGAATGAATGAATGAATGAATGGAGAAAAACAGGAGGAGATATCATCTGATCTTTAGGGCAGGATATGGCTGTCCCACGCCATGCCTAACCAGGAATACTAAAGCCTAGGACTTTCGAGGGCTAGCTATTCAAGCCAGGGAAGGGAGCAGAGCAGATAGCAGAAGAAGTAGGGGGGTGTAGCTGTGTAGGTCGGTAGAGCCTAACGCCTAACCTGTGCAAACTCTGTCTTTTCAGTTATTTAGTACCTTTTTGTTGCATATATATACTTGTATTTGTTTTCTTTTTTTTTTTTTTTGACTCATTAACGCATATATGACTCACAAGGACAACAGTAACAGCCGTAAAGGAGTCAGCAGCGAGTTTTAAGATCTGGTGTAGTTGTTCTTACGTCTTCCGAAAGTTCAGTTTCTAGAGGTTTTTGGGATTTCCACTGGATTTGATTCAATTTACTACTTAACGCAAACTAGTACAGGCACAGCCTTGCATTATATAATCTGCTCCTGCTTTAATTTAATTTAATTCAGTTTTAATGGGTGTATACAGAGCCTCGATGTCCCCGTAAGCGAGGCTTCCCTAATACCCATCCAGAGTTTATGGCCTGCCTGAATGCAGACAAATGCGGAACTCAGTGTAGAGCTGAAGGAAATTAATTGGGCTCTAATCAGACAGATGCCAGTGATTTTTTATTTTATTTTATTTTTCCATTTGGGATAAGAAAACGAATGATTGGAAATTTTCCCAGTTGTACTGACTCCTCTGTTGACATTATGATGATTTCGTAGCCAATGCCGGGTTGTAATGGCTATAAGCTATAGGGATTGCATTTCAATGGTCCTTCTGGGGCAGGCTTTAGTTCAGTTTCAGTGTACGAGTTCTTTTAACAGAAGAATATGAGTTATGACCAGCCACTGGATTTTGAATCAATGAATGGAGGGCTTAGCAGTTCGGAATCGGTGCGTTTGGACTCGAAGGGATTTTTTCTTCGAGTCCATTAAAATTTTGACACGTCTTTCGGTGTTAGACTGAACCGGCTGAAGTTTTATTGAAAAAAATATTTAAAAAAAATTGATAAATTTAGAAATTTTGTAAAAAAATCTAACTAAATATTGACAAAAAGTTCGAAACCCTCATGTTATCGTACCGGAACCCTTCTCCCCCAACCATTAACGGGAAGACAAAACCTTCCTCACGGCTGTGGCTTTGGATTTGCAAGACAAATCCTTACGTTCTCAATCCAAACGCAATTCAAGCATTGCTCCTCCTATCATTAATGGGAAGCTAAACCCGGTTTTGGTTTTGGATTTGTAAGACACAAGACGTCTTCTTCTTCCTCCATACTAAGCTTCTGAAAGTAAAAACAATAGCTCCGATTCTCTAAAGATATCTTTTCAAAAAAAAAATATTCAAGCAGTTACAATGTCACACATAGGGTTTTTTTTCATGATAGGCTCTCCAAAATTTCTATTTTCAAAGGATTCTTGGATTTCGGATTTTAATACGAAAATATGGTATTAGGGATTTTCGGACAGAAATCAGTGAGTTCATTAACTTCGTCGGTGTTGACAACTTGCCAAAATAAGTTAGAGTTAGGATCCTCAGTCTTACAAAGGGTTCTTGGACACAAATCAGCGGGTTCATTAGCCTTTTTGTTCTCAATTTATGCCTTCTGTATTTTGGGGTTTCATTCACCTTTGAACACTTTGATGTTTGAAACTTTCCATTAATGCTATTGCTGTCATCGTTAAAATCTACAGTTATCGTTTTATTGTATTGTTGCAGTTTGAACACCATTGATAAGACTTGTTGTTTTGTCGTTACTGGTTGGGGGGAGAAGATTTGAGTCACAGGGCTTTGCAGAGACTTCTTTGCAAGTCTTTTTCGCAAGTTGCAGAATGTAGATTTTTTTATTTCTTTTATCAGTTTTTATTTAAGCTCTAACAGATTGTAAGTAATGGTCAATTAAGCATGAAATGAAATAATGTGTCAAAATTTTAATGGACTCAAGAGAAAATCCCTTGGAATTCAAACGCACTGAATCCAAACTGATGTCTTAACCTTTTTCTTTACACTACCAAGAGTCTTTTTGTTTTCTGCTTGATGGGCAATGAATAAGGGTGTTTTGTTCTCTATCTGCTCTTCTGAGACCGAGAGACAGAATGAGAGAGATCAGAGATGGGACATGGGCTGGACTATGAAGCCACGGGGTTATAACTTACAACCCAAAGATAGAGGGGGATTTATGTCAAGAGCGCACTAAATCCAAAAGAGTCACAATCTTCACCTGCTGCCTTACTGATACTAAATACGAGTGGGGGTGGGGGCAATGCCTTTTCCCTAGGTTTTGCAATGTTTCTTGTGAAAGTCATCCACTGTTTAATCTCCTCTTTTTTCAAAGAAACAGGGCCCAAAAGCATTAAAAAGAGCTCAAACGTCTCATCTTCTTTCTTTACATCTCCTGCCGAATGCTGACGCTTTACTTATCTTCCCGTAGAAACAAAAAATTCCTTTACCAGAAGAATATTTTAATTTAAATAATTGAAATTTAAGCATATCCATCTATATCCCAGATTCTAATCCAACGGGGATCGATCGTGCAGGTAGGCCACAAGTGAACGTCACTCATCTTCGATACAACATGCACAATTTAGCCAATTTACCAAAATTGGGTGCCCAAGTAAACGTCACAAAACTTAACTGTGGTATTGAAGTTGGGACAGTCGGCATTAGTTGAGTTTTTTTTATTTTTCCAGTAATTGAATTTATTCATATTTTTTTTTATTTCTCATATAAATAAGGTAATGATTATTTTAATCATAACAATCTATAATTATAAAGAATATTTTTATCCCATTGAATTATTGATAACTTTAGGTAGAAAAATTATTTGACAATAGATAAGTGATACTTAAAAAAATAAATTTTTTATATTCTCCACATAAAACTAAAAAAATAATATAACATTTTTATTCAATAAAAACGAAAATTTCATCGACCAACTTTCTCCCTCTTAACATAAAAAAATAGAATACCCTTAAAAGGATGAAGGATACTAGATCAGATTTATAATTCTTTGAATTATAATATAGAGAAAATGATATAAGACAATCGTTATTGATTGATACGGGATGGTCGGATCCGTATTTGAATGCGATAGCATTTCATCCTAATCCGTCATTCCAAAAAGTTAAAAAAACCAGGCCAATTGGGAGTTGGGATTCGGGAGGGAGAACTGAAAGGTAGAAGATAAAAAGGAGGAGGGAGGGCGCACGAGCACGTGTCACCTGTTTTCACGGTTGGGGTTGGGTGTAGTGGAAACCGCAATCCCTTAATATTATTCGCTTTCTTCTCGCAACTGAAAATTACTACTTACCTTACCTGTCAAAACATCATTCACTGTCATTGAATTTGAATTTTTGAGCCAAACCCAGTAGGAAATTATAATGATAATATGATAACGAGAATTCTCATGATCTTATCTTTAAAAATATAATAATAATAATAATAATAATAAGATAACGAGAATAATCGGCACTTGATAAAAACAAAGAAAAAGGGAAACTGAGAAGACAACTCAACACAGGGCGGAACAGAATATAACTGGTTTTAGAACAAGACAATTTGGGGCCGACACACCCGGTTCTCTTCCATTTAGGCCAAGCACCGAAACGTCCAAATTTCTCTCTCTCTCTCTCTTTTTCTAAAAAACCAGGCCTAGATGGTAGTATAACTTGATAATTGATCAGTCATCTTGAAATGGGTGGTAAGTATTTTGATTAAAAAAAAGAAATGTCCGAACTCCAATTCTCCAAAGTGGATCAAATATGGTTCTGATATCCCAGCTCTACTCAGGGGAGGAATGACTCAAATCTTGTAAGGGGTCTCAAGTATCAACCACATTTCTTGTAGGGGATATTCAGGGAAGGGCTATTCCAGGTTTGTGTTGTGTAGCCTTTGTAGTTTCCACACTCCACAGGTACCAAAAAAAAATATGGGTCCGATACCAATTTTCATGTGCCACGTCTTATACGGTAATGCAGAGCTTCATTCTTTAAATAAGCTCAAGATTAGAAATTTTTGAATCAGGAACAGAAGGGGAGGGAGAGGGGTCAGAATGGCGCCACGGAAACTACTACAATTTTCAAGAAAGAAAGAAAGAAAACTGCTCTGTTTCGTTGTCGATTGGTCTCTGTCAAGTGAAAAAGGCTTTTAAATTGAATTGGAGAATGGAGACACTGGTTGGGGTATTTATTAAGGTATTATTGTAACTTTTTGAATGCTTTCAATCCATCTTTTAATTTTTTTTTTCTTTCAAGGCAGTGGGGATGGAAGTACGGATCACAGGAAATGTCATTCACTAACTTGATTATATATTTATATTTACCTAACCCTGTAAATTTGATACGAGAGAGAGGGAGAGAGAGATTTGACTGACTGACTAGTCAAATTCTCTCTTGATCGACAATTTGGTTATTCACCGTTTTGCAATGAATGTTGTGACTGGTAGCAGCAGCAAGACAGGAAATAATCAGGAGATGGCCACCGCTTTTGTAAACGAGAAACTCGAAAGTGGTGAAGCAGAGAGAATCCTAATAGTGATGGTTGGTGTTAATGTTAAATGAAGTAATCGTTAAAAAAAAAAATGCTACAACTCTCACATGGATGGGAGGGAGTGTCCATCATCTTAAATTGCTTGTGAAGTGCATAGAGGCAGAGAACCGGATATCATAGAATATGAGCATGCATGGTACATGGAGCTAGGGCCATTGAAATAGTTCCCCAATCGATCAACACTCACGCCTTTGCAAATCCCTGTCTACGGTAAACTCGACTAAGAGTGAAAGAGTGGCTGGGTTGGGTCGGATTCAATTTAATTCTATTCTATTTAAATTAAGATATATTTGAATTTTTATTATATATAAGTATTTTTAATTATTTTTATTATATATGCATATTTTTATAAAAAAAGAAAAAATATAATAAATTTATAAAATATATTTATAAATAAATAATTAACATATATATGTATTTATATTTATAAAGATATAATACATATTGGATTGGATCTTCTTGGATTGGATAGGGGGTGATCCGAATCTGATCTGATTTCTAATTGGATCCAATTATCCGATTCGAATATCCGAACATGGATGATTCGAATTTGACCAAATAGGATCGGATCGGGATTTGATCCATTTGCATGCACCCCTAATTATATTCTCACAGGAGCTGATGAACCCCATATATATATATATGCACAATTATATTTTCCTCTGATTTTTTTGTTGAATTTATCCCAACCATTATTAATTGGTGCAATTCTTTATAACATCCAAGCTTTCTCCACTGTCCTAAAATGGCTCACATTGTCTATCTTGTGGGATCATTAAATAGGTATGATACACATTGTTTTAAGCCTTGCAATTTTGATGTGAGGCTTAAGTCTTTGTCGGAATGAGGCATGAGCTTCAAGCCTCAAGGCGCGAGACATGAGGTGTAGTTTGAGGCGTAAAAAGGCAAAAGCCTAAAGTATGAATAATTACTTAGCAATTTAACACAAAAAATATATTTTATGTATTTCTATAGTTCAAAATATATGGAAGAACCACTTCAATAATTATGAGCCAAATAAATAAAAATGAGTAAAAATGACAAAACAATAGGGGAAATCAAGTTCTATTAGTTTGTTTTAGTATTTTAGGAAAGTTAAATGCAAAATTGGCCAATCAAGTTTTTAACTTCTCTTGAATATATCAAGCAAATTTTCTTATTATTCTTAATGGATTTATTTTCTTTTTATTATTATTCTTTGCAAAGATCACATTAATTTAGTTATTTTCTTTCTTCTAAACTTTTATTTTATAGATATTTATAACTTCTAACAACCTAACTTGGTATATTATATGTTATTTTTATCAATTTATAAACTTTATAACTGTATTCTTAAACTTTAAGGCTTATGTTCCACAACACCTCAGGCTTATGCCTCACCTTTTTGGGGCATTATGTCTTAACTACGCCTTTAGCCTTTTACAACCTTAGTAATACATACTTATCTAGGCAACCAACAGGGTCCATTAGATCATGATCAGTTATGATATTTCAAAAGATTCTTGATAAAATTTATCTTGTATCAACCTACAATAAAGCAAGCAAAATTTGTAAACAATAAAACATTGTTAAAACAAGATTCCAAATCATAATATTCTTTTATTTTAGCTTTTTACATCTTCATCATATGTATCAACCTCATATGAATGTGCATTGCACTTGCTCGTCAAGTAATTAAATAAATATGAAGAGATCGCAAATTTGAATCATGTTAGGTTTTCCAAGGCCTCAATCCTGACCCACCTGAATTTTTTTCATATTCAACTAGAGAATGACCCCATAGTACAGGGCTAGTAATTTTTGATAATTTTTATTTTGTTTAAGTAAAAAGTGTCTAACTTTTTATTATTATTTCTTTATTTTTAAAAGATTATTTATATTGTAATATTTAGTTAATTAAATTTTTTTGTAATTATTAAGTATTTAATTAATGATTTTATTATCATAATAATTATTATAATTAAAATCTTTACTTTAAAATTTTAAAGATTGATCAAAATGTAATATTTACTTAATTATTTAATTAAAGATTAATATTATTTTTAATTAGTAATGGTGATGATTATTTTCTTATATTCTTATTAATAATCAGTAGTTAATTATTGAGTATTATTGTTATAATAGATTTTCTAATTACACTAAATTCTGGTAATTTCCATTTCTTTAATGCACAATCAGTTTTTGAACCGTAGGGCTCTTAATTAAAATTTGTTTGTGATTGAAGGTAACCACTTTGACAGTTTTTTAGGAGTGGATGAGCCTACTTCTGGGATGTTGTTTAATTAAATTTTAAGATGCCACGTGTTTAATTAAATTTTATGGATAAACATGTGTTAAGCTAATAAATAACCTTCCTTTAATATACATACATACATACATAATTTGTTATTATGAAGTATTTAATTTGTTATAATTAATGGATTATTAAGCATTTAATTTGTTATAATTAATAATATTATTAAGTAATAATTTGTTTTTATGAAGTACTTACCTAAATTGTCTTTATTAAGTAATTAAATTGTTATAACTGATTTCTTTACTTAATTAAGTTTTTAATAATTCTTATTATTATTATTATTTAAAACTTGGGGTCAGGACGGGGAGTATGATCCCCGTCCTGACCCCAAGTTTTAAATGTGCTATTACTTATGGGAATTATTAAAACTTTCAATTATTTATTTCAAAAATTCAAAGTTTTATAATATAACTTTCACTAAATTAAATTACCAGAAGTGGTATTTTTTATTAAAAATTTGTACAAAAATACTAAAAATATCAATAACTACTTTTTGCTAAAAAATTAGAGATAATATAAAAAATAATGCAAATCTAAAAATGAAATAAATTTATATTCATTGAATTAATTTTTCCAATGAAAATATATCAATAATTTATAATTATGAAATTTATATTAATTAACATTTTGATTAATTATTAATTTGTTAGTAACCATTTATTTAAATAATTAATTTAGACACACTTCATGAAATTAAAGTACCAAAATCAGTAATTTTCAGCAAGTAATTTCTATAAATTAAATATTCCTATTTACAAAGTTACATAATTAGTAATTATAAATTTAAACCACTAATATTAATAAATATGAATTAATGATCAGTATAACATATAAACTGGGGTTTGGTGGAAACTGGATCATGTTAAATGAATAAATTACCAAACTCGGTAATTTTTATCGTCATATTAAGTAATTAAAATTTCCTATTTACCATCTTATAATATTACTGGAATAATTACTTATTTTACTGATATTATAATATAGATATTAATATTAATGATTTGAAAACCAATAATGCTAATAATATATTAATTACTAAAAATAATATTATTAATTATAATTACTGATATTAAATAATAATGTTAGTAATTATAAATCAGTAAATAAGATTATTAATGAATCTGAATATTAAGAGAAATCATTATAATATTAAAATTACTGATTTTAATAGCAGTAATGGTAATAATAACATAGAAAACAATAAATGACCAAAAGTGTTTTTTTATTAATTAATTGACCAAAATTGCTGTAAATATCAATAACTACTTATTACTAAAAAATTACTGTTATAATATGGAAATTAATGTCAATGTTAAAGAAATAAATTTAATTTTACTGAAATGAATTTTCCAATGAAATTTTAATTAGTTATTAATTTTCCAGTTATCATTTATTTAAATAATTAATTTAGGCACACATTCTGAAATTAAATAACTGAAATCGATAATTTTTACAAGTATATTTATTAATATTTCAATTAATTATTAAATTTTCAATAATAATTAACCAAAATAACTGAAAATATTAATATACTTCATTCTAAAAAATTATTGCTAATATCAAATTTAATGTCAATGTAAAGAAAGTAAATTTATATTTTTTTGAAATAAATTTTCCAATGAATATTTATCAATAAGTTTTAATTATGGAATTTATATTTATTAATATTTTAATTAGTTATTAATTTTAAAGTTATCATTTATTTAAATAATTAATTTAGGCACACATTCTGAAATTAAATAACCGAAATCAGTAATTTTCAGCAAGTAATTTCTATTAATTAAATACAACTATTTATAAAGTTATATAATTAGTGATTATAAAATCTGTAATGTTAATAATATATTAATTAATTATCAATATACCATGAAAACCGGGTCTGTTGGAAATTGAATCAAATTAAATATGACTATTAAATAATTATTGTTAACATTGTTATTAATTATCATTAATAACTTAAACCGGGTTTGGTTTGATACCTAACTGATTTAATTAATGTTAATTATTATTAATAAATCTTAATCATTAATTATTATTATTAACATTGTTATTAATTATCAGTAATGACTTAAACCGGGTTTGGTTTAATACCTAACTGATTTAATTAATGTTAATTGTTACTAATTAATATTAATCATTAGTTACTCCGGCAATTGGTTTAAATGCATTAAATCTGGGTCTCTTGGAAATTGGGTCGGCTTATGTCCATATAACCGACTAAGCCAAACCTATTAGCTAATAAGTGGAGTTCAAATTCAAATTCGATACAGACCCGGATCACCCAACTCTTAACTTGACATAGCAACGGCGAAAAACATATATACAACGGCCGTCGAGAGGGCAAAGAAGGGTGGTTTATCACCCGTTTCAACAAAAATATGTGTTAAATATTTGAAATAACAGAAGAGAATAAGAAGGGAAGAAGAAAAAATCAAAACAAAAAAGGAAAATGTAATTGTGTTGTGATCTCAGCTGCCAGTTGTCGGCCGAATACACAGTTGTTTTTGACTTAGTTGGTCCATCATCTTCTCAGGCGCTGGTTCCTACTGCATTCCGAAAACAACGTGTATCCTATGAAGCTCTTGGCCATTGGCGGTCAGGCATAGTCGGTGATCATTTCTAAACAATATAAAACTTATAATAGTAACTTAAAACAGTAATGAAGGAGCAGCAATGAACTAAGAAGTGAACAGAGACTGAAAGGCTAAAATTGTTAAAACATACTGATGCAAGCAATTAACTTCGTATTGAACAGAATATAAAACACGGAAAAACTAAAAAACAGAGCATGTAAATATACTAACCGGATTGAATTACCGATTCTCTGAAGTTGTAGTCTAACTAGATTGAATCACCACTTCTCTGAAGTTGCAGCTTGAGGAACCTGATTGAATTTCTGCTTC
This sequence comes from Nelumbo lutea, assembly GCF_056320005.1. Classification (NCBI taxonomy): domain Eukaryota; kingdom Viridiplantae; phylum Streptophyta; class Magnoliopsida; order Proteales; family Nelumbonaceae; genus Nelumbo; species Nelumbo lutea. The sequence goes on from NC_142685.1 coordinate 47,253,507, forward strand.
CTCTAAAATTGCAGTTTTAGGCATATTGAATTCAATACAGAAGTGCATAGTACATACTACAATGGAATGAAACGTTTTGGTTTGCTAAAAAATAGGTACATGACCTACTAACTGTGTAACTCTCTCTACATGAAGTATTGTATGGCCACGTGTGTGAATGGGGAAACTGAATATTGTAAGGCCACGTGTTTAAAGGTTGGGGGCCATAGTTTGAAGACCTTCTATAATATATACATAATGAGATTTGGGTCAATTTGGCCCATGTTACACCTCTAGTACTATAGGGTTGTCTTTGGCAAACCCATTTTAATCATGACTTCTGTACAAATTTTATTTTGTACGTGTTTGGTTCTGTTTATGCTGCCACATAGGTGCCCCCTCAATAAAGGCTTCATTAATTACATCCATACGTAAGCAAATATTAATTTTTGTGCAACTCTCCCGTTTTGGAAAACTTTATTTTGGAGTTTCTTGAAACATGTAGACGTTTATTGGCACTTTGCTAATATGGTGTCTAATAGTGCCTGTGTCATAAATATCCTCATTAATTACTTTTCTCGATTTTACAACCATACAAATACAAAACGTTAATTCAATAAATATAAATTAAACCAAACACCCTTCATTTTAAGAGTTTATGAGACAAGGCAAAGCCAAAAGGCACAGTCTCGTGGCCTTATCATTGGGTTAAGAGGTTACTGCTTCAGATTTCATGCTCATTGCCTTGCGCCTCAACTTGGTGAGGCATACATCTCAGATAAATTTTACCCACATAATCGGGTCCCTGATCCAACCCGCCCCATTCGGGGCGAATTTTCCCCGGTCACAAATGTATACGGGTCAGGTTTGAGGAATTTTCTTTTTCCCTGGACCGAGGACGGGGCGGGGATGGGATCTGCCTTTAAATCCCCATACCCAACCCGGCCCAGGTTATTATTTACAAATACACCCTTATATGTGTGTTAAAACGTATTAGCCCTAAACCTAATAGGAGTCGAGTTAATTTGTTCGGTGTTTAGTGTTTACTGTGTTTCCTCTTCCTTCGGCTGTTCAACAGGTTACCCTTCGTAGAATCGCTAGCTACAGTCTTAGAGACTCAGAGTCCTTCAAGTCTTCAACCTTCGCACAACCGCCGACCGCCGTAGCACACTGCACGGAGGTGCGGCTCAGTATGCACTCTGCAATCCTTCAGTTCAGTCTTCGTCTTCAAGACTTCTTACCTTCTCAGTCTGCATCTGCAATCTTCATTCGATCTTTCTTGCTCTCCGTTCGTCCGCTGACCGCCGGGCGCCGCCGCCACCGTAGCAGCAGACTTTCTAGACTCCCATTCTTCCTTCATTCTTCTGTATTTTTTCAGATTGGTACCCATTACAGTTTTACAGATTTACAGTTTGTTTTTTTTCTTATCACACAGCCTAAAATGAGTAGCTCAAGGAAAAAATCACACGTCTTCCTTTCTCTCACTGACTCACTCCCTCATTGCCTTCAACTTTTCACATCCCTGAAGCATGTAAACCGTGTAATAAGATACAGTAAAATTAAAACAATGCATGCAAAGCTCCTACAAAAACTAAACTTCAACTGTTCAGGCGGTAACCACGGGAATAGTCGTTCCCTTGTCTCCTCTATGGGCTGCAGAGTGCGGAGTGCCCCCTGCTAAAATGACAGCATGTGCTTGATCTACAATCTGTAGAATTTCCTTAGATAAAATTGGGTTAAGAAAGCAAATATTTTACAGCAACAAGCATGTGTTAAATGCAGCAATCTACAAACAGAACCTCAGAGAAAATCTTTTCTCCAGCAAGCATAACATATTTCAAATATCCTTCTTGTTGTCCAGGGTAAGTGGATTTTTTCCTTGAGCTACAATATGGTTAAAAGTAACAATATGTCTTAAGCTACTCTCTGAAATCCCATCTGCTAGATCTATAGATTCCCACTATAGGCTGTGAATGAAACCAATTCAATTACTCCCTGAAAAGTTGAATGGCATGTGATTACCAATTCTATCTGCTGATGATGTACAGGGTAATCTGCTGCATTAAAAAACAGGATAATCAATACCTTGAAATTTTTTGTTTCTTAGTTCATTTACTGGTATATAGAGCAATTTTTTGCTCTGGGTAATGGTAATGAAGCCCTTGCACTTCTCCTTTCATTAATTACTACTTTTGGTTCAATGATGTTCTGGGCAAACTCTTCACACAACAGCTACTTTGTAAACATATGTTCCTTGCACGTGCATATTAACTACAGTCCAGTATAAAACCTGAGCTAGAGAGGTTCAATTTGCACCTTCAAACACTACAAAATTTGCATCCCAACTCAAATCATGATAAGCCTAAAAATTGGCTTCTCAACAAACTTAACATCATACTTTCAAATTTCAATTCATTGCTTGTCTTCTATTCATCTAAGTGAGGCCATCCCACTTGAATATCTTTATGGTGGGAGTTTGTTATCTTTATGGTGGGAGTTTGTTTAGGAGAAAGACTTGTCTTGAACAACCTGTTAGCAAAGACTTGTCTTTATTACACTTGTGGCTATAATCAGGTCGGGTTCAATTCAGATCCAACCACATCCAAATCTGATCCAACTATTGGTACTTCAAATCCAAATCTGACCCGAAATTTAAATGGTAGGTGGGGGTGGGCCGGTGGGGTCTCAGTTCGGATTCGGATTTGATCCGAGTCTACCTCATTGCTTTTAAAATAAAGAAAATAAAAAAAATAATTATTTTTATCTTATATATTGATTTACTATTTACAACTTTTGTATATCAACCGGTGACCCTTTGTGACATGGAGAATTCACCATATGGGTGATTTTGATAATTTCACAAAGCAAATCAACCAGTTGAACCATCAAATCTGCTATTAGATTGCTGTTCATTTTTTTTCTTGGTCAAATAACAGAAAAAATATCATAATTTTTTATTGCTGATGTCGCATTTTTCTGTGTTCTCCACATTTGGCAGAGCTCCATCTTTCGGTGTTTCAAGAAATGTTCTTGCATATGAAATTCAAAGTGATTGTTCTCTCTACTGATTTATGAGGAATTGGGCACTCTAAAGTGACTAGCATGCATTTGGTTTTTCCTGCAGTTTTGTTATCTGGAGGATGTTTGTCATCTCTATATCTGCTGATTACCTATGAGCAGAGAGGATTTGGCCCTCCAATGAAATTGTGACACATGGTACCTCGGAACAATTAAGTGATACCCAAAACCACATTGGCAACAACTTGCCTTAGCCAAGTTGATGGTGTCCCACCTGGCGGCCTGGCCCTAGCACAAACTGGTAGCCTGGCACAGGCGCAAGCTGGCGGCCTAGCCTTGGCGCGACCGCGACCTGGCCCTGGCGCGAACTGGTGGCCTGGCCCTGGCGCGACTTGGCGGCTTGGCCCAGGCACTGACCTGGCGGCCTGGCATAGGTGTGACCTAGTGACCTGCGAGACGTGCTCGGCAACAAATTTGACATGCATATCCGAACACTCCCACGATCCTTGGAAGTTGGCCCACGTGCCGAACGATCCGGAGGGTGGTCAACGTGCATGGCAGTTACCTCAGGGAATCTCGGACCACTTAGACGACTTCTCAGAAATCTCGGATATGGTGCATAAAGCCCACGCCAAACAATGCCTATATAAAGGCACCAACCCCAATGGCATAGGGAAGCAAGTAAGCAAGTAAGCATATTCTAGATCTTATACTTTGTGATTTTTAGCTCGCAGTCTACTATGAGAGTACTGACTTAAGCATTGGAGCGACCTCGCGGGTTAGCCACTCTGGGTCCTCTGACATTGATTCCTTGCAGGTCTCTAAAGAGCAACGAAGCTTATCAATCTAGCTTGGCACCTCACAGGCAGCTCGCCACCTTGTCAGCCCGGCACCTCACAAGCAGCTCGGCACCTCACAGGCAGCTTAACACCTAGGCAGCTCGGCACCTCATAGCCAGCTCGTCACTATAGTCATTTCGCCACCTAGCCTGCCCAGCTCAATTCTGCTCGGCAGCCAAAGTTCTCCACTTCGGCCTGAGTCATCGGCCACTTGGAAGCAGACCAAATAACGAGGTACTTAACACAAAAAATTGGCCATCACCCAAAAAATTGATCCATCAATTGACATCGTTTGTGGGAATCGAACCCACGACCACGTGGTTGATCTACAACGAGCTTCATGGGAGCTGCAACAAAAGCATGACGTCAGCAACATTATCAGAAATAAAGAAAAAACTCAAACATAGACAGCCTACCAAGGCTCAGGCCAACATGCACAAGTTTGTCTTCAACCACGTAGTCCGCGAAGCTGAGGCCAAGCTCCACCCAAGATTGGAGCGCTTCCCTTGTTTTCAGGTCCAGTCTAACACCGAGATTCTGAATGACCGCCCTCTGATGGGTTGGGAAGGGCCATCCCTTAGTGTTTTGGACCACGAAGTAACCCCTCTTCCAGGCCGAGACCCTATTTGGGAGCTTGTGCAAAAGCTTGTAGCCCGGATGAAGAGAAAGGTAATAGGTCCGCCTATGCTCGGGAAGGACACAAGAGGCGTTCTTCTTGATGGACATGATCGAAGAGAAGATATCGAGGTTGAGGGGTAGGTTATAGTCATGGAAAAGCGAGATGGTCCCTATTACATTGCGAATTGAGTTCGGATGCAGTTGGCCTATGGTAATATTGAAAAGTTTCAAGATTTCTACAATCATGGGGTGTAATGGAAGACGATTACCAGCTACGAGCTGCTCCTCGAAAATCACGATCTCATTGTGATCAAGCTCCCAAGGGAAGTTGCCTAGCGGAAGACTATAAATGAGCTCATTCTGGAGGTTGTACCAAGCTATCAAGGCCTGGAGCCTGTCCGCTGTCATTATCGATGGGCCAAAGTTGTTTGGCACCCGACCTCGGTGTGATGTGGATGCCAGGTTACCAGAGGCCTCTCATGTCTCCCGGAGTGACTGCGCCTCAGGAGGGCAACTGACCATTTCCATACCCGAAGTAACTTTGGTATGACTATCGATCTGGGCCGAGGTACCCACCTCGGCCTCATCTAAAAGACTATCAAAGCTGAAACTAGACACGAAAAAGACAAATTGAATCGAAGAGGAGAGCTAGGGAAGACTCACCAAGGAGAAAGACCAAACTGGGAAGAAACATCAAATAGGAAAACCCAAGCTAAGGAGTTTGAACGCGACCTCAGACCGAAGGCTAACGAACTTATGGCAAAGAAAATGAGTCTCGGGTCCCCCTATTTATAGCCACTATACCGAAGAATCAACGGTCGAGATCAAAGTGATCCGACGGCTCCTAAGAAAATCGGCTACGCGACCCCCGAGGTTGAAATCGGTTTAGCATGTTTTTTGACGTCTGTGGAGTTTGTAGATTGCGAGACGTTGGTGCATAAACTAGACGCGACCTGGGTTATCTTTGGTTGAGCCGAGTAGCCGAACTAGTCCGACCAACGATTCCTCCGACAAAGCGGCCTGGACCTCGAGTCAAATCCACTTGGCACATCATGAACTCCCCGCACCAAGTCTGGACCCCTAGCTCGGGGAGTGGGGGGCAATTGATGAAGGGTGATTTGGCCCGACCTCGTAATAGGGGAACACGTGGACACGGCCTGACTAATAGATGACAGCTTAGCACGACCAGCCCGCAGGAGAACGATCTCGGGTACCCATCTACCCCGGGCTAAAATGACCTCGCGACAAGGTCACCTCGAAATGAGATCGTCTCAATACCAAATTGCAACAAGAACACCTCAATGCCAAGGCACTTCGACACTCAGTCCAGTTCGGGACTTGAAGGCATCAGCTCGGGGATACCGACATGCCATTATGAGGATCTCGAAAATCCTTCCGACGGTTCCCGGACTTCACGGTATTACACCGCATAACAGCCAGCATTATCTCCCCCGACCGATTCGGGCGGACTCAATAAACCCTATCAGTTGATTGCACTATCTCCTATTATCGCGGAAACGGATCTCATCGTGACGAAGATCCTGGAACTGCTCCGCGAAACCCACGAGGACTCCATTATATAAAGGTTTCACCCCCCGAGGGTGCAAGGTATGCATGATTTTCTTGCTCTCAAGCTCTTTACTTTCAAAGCAATTTTAACTCGCTACTAGCCTACTGACTTAAGCACCGGAGCGATCTCGCCGGATCAGCATCCCCTGGTTCTCTGATATCCTTATAGGTTCAGTCCGCTGTCCGTCTAAAAACCAAGTTACTTTAAGGTAAGAACAGCTAGATCACACAACATCAAGCATGATTTTTTTTTCCTTGTAGAATGTTTGATTTGTTGATTACGATTTAGTGCAATGTTATTTCCCTCTTGGTATTATTATACGGCATTATAGACATTGTCCTCTATGTTAATTATTTCCCGAAAATGTTGGACAGAAGCAGATTATAGTAGATACAGTAATGTGATTATTTTCCTAAATCATTTTGAGTCAATTTTGAACAATAGTATATGCAGTAATGTGATCATTTTTAATTTGGTTTTTTAATGCTATTCAATACTCAATTGTATCTAAACTGGTTTCAATCTGAATATAAGTAAATCAAATCAACTCTGATTTTTTAATGCTATTCAATACAGTCATCAGAGCGGGGAAATATCGGGGATTACCCGTCCCCAGATCATTGATTGTGGGGCGGGTATATGCCGGGGATTCCCCATCCCCAATGGGGCCGGGAATGGGGTTGAGTCTTCACCCCAATACCAGGTACGGGGCGGGGATGGGTGCGGGCATTTTAGCTACGGGGTGGGGACGGGGAGTGTGTGCCCCGCCCCATACCCGCCCCGTTGCCATCCCTAATAAATAGTGTGCAAATTGGTAAAAATAAAATAAAATATATTACTCACTCGACGTCCTAGCGCATTGTTGGATTGACAGTTCAATTCTAACAGGTATCTAAGAGCTCTAGCGGCTCTTTTCTCTTTGGGTGGCTCAAAATTAATCAAAAATCATCTTTGTACTTCTCCAATTAATGAAGTCGTGAATCAATGGATTCAAATGGCCATATAGCTCTTGTTTTGAATCCTTGATATATAATTTTGGCGAAAAAAGAGAGAAAATAAGTGATTGAGAAGAGATTGAACAAAAAGAAATAGGGAAAAGCAAGGAAAACACAAGATAGGTCAATAGACATTCCCATGAGCTTAAAAGAGAAAGAAATCCCTTAAGCTTGAATGTATTGAGTGAGAAAAATCAAGATTACATTGCCTTCCAAAAAGCCATACTGAGCCCAAGCGTACATTGTGCTCCTTTAGAAGCAAAGATTACTGCTTATTGCTTGTTATTTGATTGTATTTGCAAGTTGGGAGAGCTGAATTCCTGTAAATCTTTGGTGTTGTTATGCATCTTACTTGTAATAATATGCTATATTTCATTCATTATCTTGCAATACAGCACCTAATTCATTCACACACTCTTGAAATTGTGAGACCTTAAGTGAAAATTATTTGGTGAACTCAATTCACCTCTCTTTGGTTTGGCGATTAGGCAACAGTGTTTACTTCCCTTGTTTCATGTGAAATGGGGTTTTGCTTTGTGAGATCACTTTTGCTCCACTCTAATAGAACCCCTTTTATGTTGGCATTAATTCTTCATCATTTAAAAGTTAGGAAAACACTACAAATATAAAATAAAATTTAAATATATCATATTAATTAAAAGAAACGAATTGTGCCAAAAATATATATAAAAAACTTATAAATCCATAAATTTAATTTGTTGTATACACACATAAAGTAGGAAATATGCATATTACAGAGGTAGATTGTTTTATTTAGGCATAGAGGGCTATAATAACCATGAAGTAAACTAAAAAATAAAATTTCAATAAGATAGATTAATATTCAAAGAAAGTAATTATAAAAGTTCACTATGTAATAAATAAATTTCATTCTTATATGCATAAAATCACAAACGAAATTTTAATATGTATATATAAATTAATTAATTTAGATGAGAAAAATTATAAACATAAAAAAATACAGAATAAATATTCAAATAAATTGTGCAATGAATGCACTACTCAACAATGTCATAGACTTTATTGTTCAGTTTCAACCTATAGATTGTCTAATCTATTTTCACTTGATCTGTTAATTTGTCCTCATTTCTTGACAGCCAGTGTATCCTTTGATATCTGAGACTGAGATCAATACATCATCTTTTCCTCTAAAAAATATATATTGTTTAATTGTCCAATGGGTTCTTGATCAATCTGGATCCTTGTCTTTACCCAATTTTGGGCAAAAGTCACATGCCACGTATATATATATATATATGTTGCCAACCTAGGACCTAAGTACCTAACGACGACAATACCAGTTTTCTATAACAGTTGGATTAATGCTTTTGCCACCTGGCAAGGCAAAAGATATGGTATTTGGAGGGTGACATACGTAAGCGCGTTGGCGTTTGTCACTGGATCATTTCCTGGAGATGACCAAAGGGAACTCAGAAGAACCTAGATGACCGATGACCTTTCACAATTCACATAATCACATTCTATATTTTAGTTTCCTTAAAAAAAAAAAAAGAAAATAAATAGCTCGATAGATGGCACGTGTCATTACACGTGTAGACAAGTAACATATTAACACCTAGGCATTTCTATCTCTTGACAACGCAAAAATTTGTAAGGGCCACGTGCCCGACAAGGTCGCAATAAGCTCCATGACTGTATAAAAACAAACAATTCCGAGGTGGAGGAGGATTCATCAACTCTTCCGGTAGCATCTCGAGTCCTCGATCTGTGGTTTCTTGTAGTGAAAAATAAAGAAGGATTTGTTGTAATGGCGAGTGACGAGTTTAGGTTGGTGTCATCGGCGATAGATCACGAAGGAAGGTTACCGCGAAAGTACACGGGAGAGGGACAAGGAGCTCTGAAGAACATTTCTCCACCGATGGAATGGTACAACGTGCCTGAGGATACCAAGTCTCTGGCGCTTGTGGTGCAGGATATCGACGCTCCGGCGGAGCCGAGTGGGCCAAGCGTTCCAACGACTCACTGGGTCGTGGTTAACATACCGCCAACGTTGAAGGGGCTCCCTGAAGGATTTTCTGGAAAGGAAGAGGATACGGGAGGCGAATTTGCTGGGATTAAAGAAGGGAACAACGACTGGAAGGTCCGTGGGTGGTGCTTGCCCAAGCTTCCATCGCATGGCCACAAATTCGAGTTCAAACTCTACGCCTTGGACGAGTTATTGCACCTGGGTAACAAGGTACGTTACGTAACACCGATCCGACTTTTCCCAGCCTAAAATAGGATGAAGATGAACAATTTAATAAATCGATCCGAGCATGATCACAGCCATCCAATATGGATTAATGGATGTTGTTCAAAAAGACATCCTTATATCAATCATATGGGTCTGATGGTTAATTATGAATATGATCACTGAAATGATTTGACTTCTCAGCCTGGACCTACGGTTCCAGCGCAGTCTACTAATCCAGCACCTGAGCACCTGGCTACGTTTTAGGTTGGTCGTCAACTCGTCAATACGATACAAATTTTACAATGGGCCGGGCCGGGCCCATCAGAGGCCCATATTATCTCTCTGTTCTCGCTCGAGAGTGAAGTGTAGGACATGCAGGAGGGTTATGTTAATGAAATGTGGGTGCAGGTTACAAAAGATAAGGTGGAGGAAGCCATTGAAGGACATGTGATCGGGGAGGCGGTGTTGATAGCCGTGTTCTGAAGTTCTGATGATGGAGTGATTCCTTTGCTCGACAAAGGAGTAGTTTTCGTCACCAAGTCACCAGAGCTGCTGCAGTTGAATACGACGCTACACCCCATTGTTGGTTTTACTGTTCATTTGCAATTAATGCTTTTTTGAGTACGTAAATCTTTACCAAGTAAGCATCCCTTCTCCCAATGTTTTAATTGGGGGACTCGGTATGTTTTAAAGTGATGTTTTTTTTTTTTTGGTTTGAGTCTATTTATATATATATATATATATAATGCCCCTTGTATAATTAATAAATGGATGCCACGTTCTTATTTCCTTACGGGTCAAGGGAAAATGATATGATATGGAAAGGGTTTTGACCAATCAGTCAGATGTTTTTCGGATTTCATATCTTTTGTTGAACCCACATATAAAATAATACATTTACGTTGTACTCTTTACTAGCCTAAAGAGTAAGGTTATTTTACTGAAAGCGCTACGAGAGAGATTTTATTAAGTTGTAGAGGTATGAAATAGCAAATTGTCGAGTTTTTGCAGAAAGTTATCACAAATTTTATATATAAATAGATTTTACTCGATCAGCAAAGTCTATCTCAATTTTTTTAATTTTTGTGCTATGGCTATGGATTTGAGTTTTTCATTTTAAAAAGAATGTAGTTTATGGCAAGAATTTTGTAATCAAAGAAACAAAATTTTATCATACATTACTGATTTTATCAGTTCACCGTGACCCAATCTGATGATTTATTATTTATATATATATAACAATCAAATTATGATTGTTAGGGATTACAATCACGGTTATTGCCATTGCTAGGAAATAAGGTAATATATTAAATGAAAACAAGGAAAGGTAAATTTAAGATATTTAATATATTTCATTCTCATTGAATCATATATATATATATATATATATATATATATATATATATATATATATATATATTTCATTATTAATTTTTATTAATTAAATTTATATAAAATAAATTAATAATTTTAATAATATAAAAATTATATTTTTAAAATCTATTTTGTCAAAAGTAAATAATAAAATATAAAAATTCATTTTGTCAAAAGTAAATAATAAAATATAAAAAAATATAAAGTTAAAAGATTGTGAATATAAGAAATGTTTTTATATTGTGAACATTTTAATATTACATATTATATATTAAATAATAATAAGTATAATAAATAAAATGATTATTAATGATAAAATAGAATATAAAAATAGAGTATAATGATGGAAATAGAGTATAAAATTTTAAATCAATTGGATATATTTTTCTTATTAAATTTTATATTTAAGATATATTTTTAACTATTAAATTTTATTAACTAAAGCTGTAATATTAATTTTATAGTATAAAAATAAATATTTTTAAAAGTAATTTGAAAATAAAATTATTTTTTTAGTGGGTATATAATTCAATCATATGGGGTTAGTGGGTTAATAGACAATGTCTTAATTAAATAATAAGAAATTAAAATAGATAAAATATATAATATAAAAATTTTGAGTATATCTCTAATATTGTATTTTTATTACAAGTATGAAACGAAAGAAGTATTTATGTTAATGATAAAAATAAGTATTATAAAAAATAAGAATATTAGGTATATTTTTAATATTATATATTGATTATATTGAAAAAAATAAGTATTAAACATAAAAATATTTTTTACCAATGTTGGAAATGTAATATAACATTTAATGTTAAAATAAAACGTAAATTATTTTATTTTTTTTTTTTTTGTGGTGGGTTAGTGTTTGGATCAAATACATTAATCGATGATATAATATTAAATAATAAATTTTAAAAAAATTAAAGAAATATAAATAGTTAAAAGAATAAATTAATTATGTCATACAAAAATTAAGTGTAATAAATAAAAATTATTTATATAATATAATTTAAAATTGATTTGAAAATAAAGTTATTTTTTATTTAGATAATAGGTATATTAATGGTTCAACTTTTTAAAATAAATATTGAAAAAATAGAACACAAAAATAAAAAATAAAAACTATGGAATCTTGTTAAAAATATTTGAGAACATTTCTAATATTTTATATTTACTATATTAAATAAAATTAAATTTTAAAATAAAAAATTTATGTTATCACAATCAAATAATAAAATTTAGAAATAAGCAAAATGCAAAAAAATGTAGAAATTAAATAAATGAAAACATTTTTAGCATTATTTATTTGTCATATTAAATAAAAGTAAGTATGATAAATAAGGAACATTTTTTAACGATGAAAATAGAATGTATAATTGAAAGCAAATAAAACTGTTATTTTTTTATATTCATTAAATTTCGTATTTAAGGTATAATATCTTATTATATTAAATCATATTTAAGATATATTTTTATCATTATTAAATTCTATCAATTAAATTTATAATATTATTTTAATAATATAAAAATAATTATTTTGACAATTACTTCGAAAAAATTATTTTAAAAGCAGGGGTTAAATGGGTTAATAAACAATTCTATAATTAAATAATAAAAGTTAAACAAATAAAATATATAATACAAAAAAGAATTGGGTATATTTAAAATATTGTTTATTCATTATATTAAACAAAATTAAATATAAAATGTAAGAAGTATTTTTATTAATGATGAGAAATGATGCAATAAAGATTTTAAAAATAAAAAAATATGAAGAGACACAAAAATAGAAAAAATTTAGGCACATATATATTGTTATATATTTATAAAAATAAAATATTGAGTATATCTTTAATATTATATTGAATAAAAGTAACTATTATGCATAGGAAATAATTTTTTAGGTGGTTGATTAGTGGTTTGGATCAAATGGATTAATCAATGATATGATAATTAAATAATATTTTTTATAAAAATAAAAATTATAAGTAATAAATTGAATATATAAAAAAGCTATTTATATAATGTAGATGAAATTTATAATTTAAAACTCATAAAGCTATTTTCTTATCTGGATTGGTGGATCAGTGGTTCAATTTTCAAAGCAATTCATGATGTTATAATTAAATAATAAATAATTAAAAATAGAACACAAAAAATGAAAAAGTATAGAATTTTGTCATTGGGTACGTTTCTAATGTTATATATTCATCATATTAAATAAAAATTATTTTTATTTAAGACATAAATGGAATAAAAAATTAATAATAATAAAAATATTATTATTATTATTATTGTATTTTCAAATTTTTATGTGCAATTATTATAAGCATTTAAATTTATTTTTAATCATATTATTATTTTTATAAATTTTTATTTTTTATCTTAATTAATTATGATATATCTAAAATTCAAGTAATTAATATAAAGAAATTTTTTTTAAATGTAACATGTGTGCTTAATTAATAATATATACAAAATAATACAAAATACAAGCTAATGCTTAGGGTTTGTGCCTTAGTTGAATCCATTCAAAATTTGACAAAAGCTCAATCCAAACCAGTCATATTGCCACCTCCACTGTCCTCTTACGAGGGATCGAGCCACCACTACACCTGCTGACAGTTTAAGTAACTTAACTGCTTATATGAAATTAAATTTAGGTTATTCTTTGCTCGTTCTTATTATCAAGGTTTTGCACTTTACATGTTTGTATTTGCAAGGTTTCTAAAATCGAACTGAATAGGGAATTATTTTGGGTTGGGTTTCTAGGTCGAATGGTCCGAACGGATAGTTTGCTCCAACAAAAAATTAAATAAAAACAAAAATTCTCAAAAAACATTGTCTGGGTCAATAGTTTGACTGCTCATGTCAACAGGTTGTTGACTAAATCAACGGTTTTCGGTTGAAAGATGGCTTTGGGGTGAAACGGAACCATCGATCAAGTGACTGGTTCCCAGTTTTTTCGGGTTGACTATCTGATCTGGTCCAGTTTTGAGAACACTTATGGGGTCTTTGATTTTGGTATTAAAATGTAAAAATATAAGGGAAAATTGTAATTGTTAACGGTCTGCAATGTAGCCAGTCAACATTATCTCTTTCTTTCACCATGATCAGCAGCAACAGGTGCATGTGTGTGGCTTTGGATTCACATGGATGTTTCATTCGAATTTCGAGCGATGGCTGAACCGGTGGTGGGTGTCAATGGGTACGGAACCCAGTAGGATGCAGCTTTCTTGCTATTGCGCTAGGAAGTGGGAACTTCTTAGACCCTTAGGCTGTGTTTGATTGCAATGCAAATAAATTTATACTAATGCAAAATCATGACAGTGTAAATGATTTAAGTGTAAATTTTGTCATATTTTTGTTTTAAATATGACATGGAACAGAATAAAATAAAATTAAACAAGAATTTAAATTTTTTTTACATTTTCACTCCCATGCATTTAATAAATAAATTTACACTGCAACCAATACACAGCCTTATATTCTAACTACTGGCGATTTTCTTTCAGATATTGTATTATCAGGATTACTCTCATTTTGAGAAAAGTGCAAAAATGAGTGCCTTGTATGCAGTGTTGTTTTAAAAAAAAAATTAAACAATTAAAAGCAACAAAAAACCATTAATTGTTAATCAAGTGCGCAAAGGTCCGTTTGCCATCCGCTTGGATGCTTAATCAATGGCCCAAACTAAAGACTCGGCGTCCCTACTCCCTCCTTGTCTTTACATGACCACCGCACGTCTACTGACTTTCTCTAAATTTGGTAAAATTTAGCCCTCCCAGGGGGAAACCAGATGCTGCACGTTTGGGTCCACATATGGGCCGTGGGTGTTTTTTAGGTGACGTTTAGCAAGTGTTTTTACAAATATATTTTAGCAGTTTATATGACCAAAAGATATTGAGCTTTTGGGGTCTTGTCTTTAAAAATAAAAACCATTTGGTAAATGATTCTGTTTATCAGACTTTTAAATACACATTTAGAGTCTATCTATTGTGAGGAATAACCAGAAAGTTCCATTTAAAGCTTCTCAAAATTTGATATTTTCAGTTGATGTAACCATTTTCGGCCACGTACCAATGTTTTGTGATGTAAAATTTTTTGGCAAAGTACCTCGTTATTCGACCCGGTGATGGCGTACCTTAGTGACGAGCTACTTGGTGGCGAACTGCCTGGTGGCGAACTGCCTGGGGGCGAACTGCCTTGGTGGCGAACTTCCTGGGGGCGAACTGCCTTGGTGATGAACTTCCTGGGGGCGAACTGCCTTGGTGGCGAACTGCCTGGGGGCGAACTGCCTGGGGGCGAACCGCCTGGTGGCGAACTCCCTGGTGGCGAACTGCCTGGGGGCGAACTGCCTGGGGGCGAACCGCATGGTGGCGAACTCCCTGGTGGCGAACTGCCTGGGGGCGAACTGCCTTGGAGGCGAACTACCTGGGGGCGAACTGCCTTGGTGGCGAACTGCCTGGGGGCGAACTCCCTACTAGGCGGTCGATGCCTTAGAGAATGTTGGAGCTCCCTGGTGCGGCGCAATCCGACTGCCCTCAGCATGAGGCGGTCTTCTTTCCTTTGTAGGCTGCGGGAGATGAGGGACCTGCGAGAACTTCATCTTTTCCTCCTCTTTGTAGGTGACGGGAGCTGAGAGACCTGCGAAAACTCCATCTTTTCCTCCTCTTTGTAGGTGGCAGGAGCTAAGAGACCTCCGAGAACTCCATCTTTTCCTCCTCCTTGTAGGTGGCGGGAGTTGAGGGACCTCCGAGAACTCCATCTCTTCCTCCTTGTAAGTGGGGGGAGCTGAGGGACTTCCGAGAACTGCATCTTTTCCTCCTCTTCGTAGGCGGTAGGAGCTGAAGGACCTGCAAGAACTGAATCAGAGGTCCCGAGGGTACTTTCCCGGTGGGGGCTCTCCGATGCTTAAGTTAGCACTCTTATTGTAGAGAGCTTTGAAGATAATATGAGAGAGCTAGAGAGCAGGGTTACTTCCCTTTCTTTTCCATCCCCTTCCCGTTTGGGGGGTGAGGTCTTTATATACCGGAGTCTTCGCGGGTAAGGTGGGTGAAAAGCCTCCAAACGGTAAGACTCGTCGCATCCGGTCAGAACCGGAGTACGGTGGTGAACTCCTCGAGGTCGTCAGGCTGGCGCTTGTGTCAAGCGGCCAGGTCGGCGCCTGGGCCGGGTTGTCAGAGGGGTGCCTGCGTCAGTCGGCGGGTCAGTGTTTAGGCCAGGTCGTCAGGTCGGCGCCTGTGTCAGTTGGCGGGACAGTGCCTAGATCAGGTCGTCAAGCTGGCACCTGTGTCAGTCGGCGGGTCAGTGTCTAGATCAGGTCGTCAAGCTGGCGCCTTGGCCGGATCATGCGCTAGGCTGGTCCAAGTCGGCCAGGTCGCGCAGGCCATGCACAGTTCGCGCAGGCCGTGCGCAGTTCGTGCAGGCCGCGCGCTAGGCCGCGCGCAGTTCGTGCAGGCCGCACGCGTGCTGTGCAGTTCGTGCGCGCCGCGCAGGCGCGCGTCAGGCCGCGCGCAGGTCGCGCGTAGGTCGCGCAGGCGCGCCTCAGGCCGCGCCAGGCTGGCCAGACAGGTGCCCGGGTGGGTCACCAACTTCGTAAGTTTGTTGGCTGGGTGTTTTCCTAGTTGTCACGAGGTGCCATGTGTCACAATCTTACTGGAGGGCCAAACCTGCCCTCATCATCAGTCATTTCAGGTCTTAACGTGCACACGTGTTGACCAAAAGACATTGAGCTTTTGGGGTCCTTTTTATAAAGATAAAAACCATTTAGTAAATGACTCGGTTTACCATTATTTTAAAAACGTGTTTAGAGGATGAAGAAAAACAAAAATGCTTTATTTAAACCCTCTCAAAATTTGGCATTTTCTGCCTTTTTGGGTCTTTCCGTGCATGTGTCCTCTCATCTTTTTAGCTTTTGATTACTAAACAGAAAATAACCAGTTTTGGATCTTTTGAACTTGCCGAGGTTCATTAGAATAATCTTAAACTTACCAAATTCAGTCCACCGGAGATACCAAACCCAAACCAAAGACTATTTAATTTCCAAGATTATTGACATGCACATCTTGGGTTTGGGTAAGGTAGAGACCAATTTAATTTGGTTGGTTCTATTTAATTAGGTATTTAGGGGGCGTTTTTTTTTTTTTTTTGGATTTTGAGAGGAGGAAAGTTGGTTAATGGGAAAACCAATAATCCCATGCTCTTTTTTCATATATATGTAGAGAGCAGGGAAATTTTATTTTCCTCTGTACCACATACCCGTGTAAGTGATACCCAACACTTGAATGGGACAAAAATACCCTTTTTAATAATGGATTTTTATGGTTAAAATGGACATTGCCTTATTTACATGAAAAATAAAAGAAAATGGGTAAATGCATTTAAAAGAAAATGGGTAAATGCACTTACTTGGACGAACGGGGCCTTAAAGGATTGGCGGGTTAAGTGGACGGATTGGTGGGGTCAGTCTCTTTCTACGCAAAAAAGAAAGGATCAATCTCTAAACTAAGGAGGTCCATGTTTTACACTTCTAAACGGTTTTCAGTGTTTCATCAGAAGCCCACTACTTATTCTAAACGGTTTTCAGTCTCTAAACTACTCATTCTTTGGGATGGGTCGTTCTCCGAATAGAAACTGAACTTGCTGGTGCAATGGAATGATCATTGATGCTCAGCCCTCCCGGCTGTAAAAAAGTAAAAAACAACTTTTCTCGGTCAATATTAGCTGTCGTAAGCTTCGATTTACTTCTAATCCAAATAATGGTCAAGAAGGGTTTATTTCAATTTAACCCACGTATACAACAGCAGTTTCTTAGCTGAGACTTGGCCTATGGTTGAACGGCGCGCAGTGAGTGGAGGCCGGAGGGAGGGCGTGTGGCTACTTATTAGGGCATCCAATGGAGATCTCACAGCTGTACTAATGGGTAATTAATCAGCTGCAGATCCCAACTTGTTTGATGAAATATGAAGAAAAGCACGTAAACCCTAACTTTAGGGTTTATGTATTGGGACTTGAAAGTGTTTTTACTTGAGATTATTATGTTTTTATTAAACATTAAAATCACTTTCAGATTCATTACTTGTTCCCATAGCACATAGCTCAAAGGAAAACGCTTATCCAAATGAAGCCTAAAATTTCTTCTCTTAACGTAGTCTTGCTCCGTGAAACCCAGCTGTGATCCCAAAGGAGGAGAAAATCCCTGTATCTGGAAATGGATGAAAATATAAGATTATCCTAACCCTAATTGCACATTAATCCTATCCTTTCTAGGCTCACGATGTCTAAAATAGCCTTAAAGGAATGGCAGAGGGCTTTACGCTGCTTTATTAAATGTGCATACTTACATCAACTTGACTTAGACCCAGAAATGCAATTCGATCAGTTGAAAAAGAAAAAATGGTTGCTTAGTGCAGAAAAATGGCTTCTCTCGATCGGGCTTAACTTTATGCTTTAATTTGAGAAAGTGCTTTAATTTATATATATCCGTCAATCTCTATAATCTGCTTGAAGATTAAATTTAAATTGAAAACCCGTCCCATGCATTGACAGAGATCTACTACAACCAATTTGCTTGTATTGGGTAGATCCGTTCCAATAGAAAATGTTCTATTGACAGACTCTAATGTACATTTAAATTGTTAGCGTAAGACAATGTGATTTTGATGCTTTTAATATAATATAATTTGAGAATCATGCATCCATATTAGTGTACATTGAGAAGTCTTCTCTTTTAATTTATTCCAGCCAAAGAAAGTGGGGCATAAACAACACAGGAACTAATTAAAGAGTTTATTGCTAGGCGTAGTGTTCATGTACTTTTCATTCAATAATAACGATTACAAGTCGACAACAAGAACAATAACAACGATAACGACACAGAGAGAGAGAGATGCTCAACTGGTCCTCATGACCATCATTCCTAATTGGTCTCTAGCGTATGAACCATCTAGGTCATGCTTTGTAATTCACGCGTTCCGATCTCCTACCTACTCACTACACAAGAACCCTACCCATCGTACCTACTCATGTTCTCGTGGTTGTGGGTAAGAAATCCAGACTGGTGGTGACTCGATTCACAGGGCGCAAAAATGTAGATCCATAGGCATGTTTTTATGGGTAAGATACTATGTTCTACATGGTTTAGATGCTAAAGACGGGCTAGAAATTGATGTTTATTCAAAGGAATTAATGGATAATGATCAATAATTCATATATATATATATATGTATGTATTTAAAACCACCACATTTTTACATTTCTGTTGACCCATTACCTTAGATTGTCATTCGGCATTTGTCCTTCCAAATACATGGATATGGGGTCAATTAAACCTACTTAACTGCAGGCTCTTTGTGATAACGTAAGTCAGAGGAACTCATGTAAACCCTGTTCGCTCTGTCATCACAGTCTCCATCTCTCTCTCTCTCTCTCTATATATATATATATTTATTTATCTATCACTGTAATGTGTTATAAAAAGAAAGAGAGAAAGAAAAGAATAGAAATAACACCATCATATGATCATATGATATGATGGCCGCGTAGACAAAACTTGGGGGGTATTGTGACCTGATAAACATCAGCGTACAAATTAGTTTAGGTGCACACCCAAAAGGTTAGCTATAACATCTTTGTTGACGCTGCATCTGCCCGAGGGACAAGTTTGCGAGATCATGGACAGATATGTTGGCTTCCTTGTAACAATGCTGAGGCTGGATTTTCCAGTAGTCTCTATTGATAGGCTTCCATGGAACAGGTTTTTTAGTCTATGCGTGGATTGTTGTAGATGTACAAGTTAAGTGAGATTACTGTGGACACAGTGTCATGACGACTATTGAAATCCATGATCCCAAGCTGGAAGCAAGCCATCCCATCCCTGACGGCCCAGCACCCTTTTACTTTTCAATTCCATGTTTATTAAGCAGCGTTGTTCTATATATCTTACAACTTTAGTAGTTTAATAATTAACATGCAGCTAGCACTGTTTGGGGCCATTATTTTCAAGTTTCAACTGGGGTTATCACCGGATCAAGCATATATGATCTCTGGATCCAATCTACTCAAGCCAACGTCGTTTGGGAATTAATGTTACTTCAAAAGTAAAGCCTTTTTCACATGTACAACAAGTTATTTTCAAATAAATAAAAAGTTGGTGACTAGCTAAGAATTAAACAAGGGGAGTTTTTTTTTTTTTTTTAAAAAAAGCTGGTTTCAAAAATGGTATTTTCAAAATCCCGTTTAGGCCAAAAAGCACTTCCAAACATGGACTAAAGCGAATTCTAAGAGCAATAAGATTTTTTGCTCATGTGGAAGTTGGTTTTATTCTAAAACTCTATAATTAAGTACCAAATCATACGTATTGATGACCACATGGGTTTAGAATTAAGATTACATGGCATGACCCAATTGGAGTACCGACCGAGGTTACAATAATAGAATTATAATTCAGCAGATCCGGTCATACGTTTCTCATAGAATGCAACCGTGGAATCAACAGAGCATAGACAACGAGAAAATAGAGGTTTGAATCTTATCATTGATAATAATTTGAGCTTTGTTTTTTTTCTAATGTAATTGTGATTAGAAACTTTAATCATTGAAGGTTCTCCGTTCTCCACCTCAATGAGCTTAGATACTTGAAAAGCAGTACTTTGTAATGTTTGGGTCCAGATGGAATTAATGTGTTTGAAGTTAAGTTATTAGGCTGCTAGCTGCTGCTGGTTGTTGGAA
The DNA here is from genome assembly GCF_056320005.1 of Nelumbo lutea. NCBI lineage: Eukaryota > Viridiplantae > Streptophyta > Magnoliopsida > Proteales > Nelumbonaceae > Nelumbo > Nelumbo lutea. Next base: position 47,273,853 of record NC_142685.1, read on the forward strand.
ACAAATTAGTTCTGAGAACTTGTATGTATGGGTAGGATTCCTTATCTCCATTGCGCCTTCCTTTTTCCGTTATGTCAACGTAAATCCAAAATTAAGAGTTTGTCTTAAATGGTAAACCAATCCATGGACTAGGTTTTAATTATATAAAATCTATTATTTTTATATATAATAGAACGGAACTATATAGAGACAAAAAAGAAAGAAGCGACGGAAGCACATTCCTGATGTTGTTTTATTCATCAGCTTTTAACATAAATATGGATTAAGCCTATCAATTAAAGGATTCGGTTGCTGGCTTGAGTTTCGATGCTGTACCCTACCATCGCCCAACTTATTTTTGGTGGAGGACAAAAGCCCTACTCCAAGTATTGGGATCCATTGCATTAATTATTAAAGCTTCCGTTGGCTTGTGGATGGTTTTTCTTATTGCCTACTTTCCTGCCACAGCCTCTAGAGCCATCATCAAGCTTGGCCGTCGTCGTCCTCGTCGCCGCTGCCACCGTCGTTGTTCTTCTTGTTCTTGTCATCCATGCACCTAATTGTCATCATCCGAATGTTGCATTTGAATATAGAATGTGAGTGGGTTCCTCGGTTAATTGATATGGAGGAAGATCGATCGACTTGGGGTAGTGCGTGCCTAGTTGATCCATGCATATATATCTGGTCCTGATGACGATGAGTGACTTCCGGCTTGTGATACCAACCAACTCTGTGACTGTGAGTGTATCCACATTTTCGAGGCTTGAAGAAAGCTATCAGGTTCGCGTCTGTCTGCGGAATGATGTCGAGCTTAGGTTGAAATATCCCCCGCACCCCTACTACTAAAGCAATGGTGGGGTGATTAGCGACGTACGATGCCTCAATGGTACGTAGGATATATGTAACGGACGAGTCCGGATTTGCTCCTCACAGAGCGCCTCACTCTGACCGCACAGCATACTTAAATTTATTATTCACGGAATTGGAAGATGTTTCCAAATTCCAAAAGGTGGGGTGTGACTGTGAGGCGCGGTAAATGACGAGCAGATCCCAATTCGTAACGGGGGAAGGAAAGGAAAGTAACAGCGAACAGGGGCGATGAGAACGGAAAGCAAGACAAGGGTATCAACCATACAAGGAATAAGGAGAAGCTGATGTAAGCACAAACTTTCCTAAATTTCGACGTTCAAAAAGAACAAGTCTTAAGAGGACCCCTAATGACTCCCTTGTCTCACATGTGCACCATATATATGTATAATCAGGTCCCTTAGCTTATTTTAAATTCTGAGAGCCAGAAGGTGGTGGGGTATAGTGGAATTTGTACAGTAGTGAGGACACGGCAGAGATGGACCACCACTCCCGACGAAACAAAGTGGTTCATATCACGAGTGAGAGTGAGGGTGGGGAAAGATAGAGAAGATGGAGTTACAGAACGAAGCCACCGAGGCAGACCTCATTAAGAAAATCCCTGGAGATTGTGTTCCGTGTAATTGGAAGGAAACAAGAGGAAACTATCGCACGAGGAGGGTTTGGTTTATGTCTTTGGGATGGAGATGGGCTGGCAAACAGAGAAATGTAACGTATTGAGTTGGGTTGGGTACTGGGTAGTACTAGTAGGACCCCTTAGGCCTTTGGGGACTCGATAATTTGTCCGTTGAACACCATGAATGATCAAACCTCTCTAGGGTCGACGAAAAGGCCTTTTGTTGGTATTTTTGTCAATCCCAAGAGTGTATTTTCATCTTCCTTCCTCAACGCTTTTATGCACCACAAGTCTTCGGGACAGGATAATAATTTCCAGTGTGGGATTTCAGGTCTCAATCCGTCGCAACCCCCTACCTCCGTGACAATAACCTTGCAATCCTTGCACTCGGTAGCCATGTTGTGCACAAACCGGCACAGAGAGCGCACCAGTGCGCCAGACCTCGGTCCCTCTCCATGCAAGCCGTACATGAAGTAGAACCCAAATGGGTGGAAGACGTCCGGTAGTGCCGGTATGCTCAAGCAAGGGAAGATCCGATCAATCAATCTCGAGCTCTTTGAATAGATGTGGCAAGAGAGAGGAGCTTTCGCTACCCTTAGCTTGAACAGGTCCCCACTATTCCACACGCTCATTATGGCCCAACTAGTGGGCAGACGTCCATCACACCTCAACTCAATCCAGGACTCGCCTCGTGGGTATGCCACCCACGTACCCAAGCTGAGTTTGTTCTTCAGGATTCGGTCAATGTCATGGGGAAAGAAGTCGGTTGAGCCCATGAACCTTCTGTAGAGATACTCAGCTTCTTCCATCTTGAGCTTCGCAATCTCGACGCCCCGCGAGATACGCAGGCTGTGATAGTGCACTGGGTTCACAAGTATCGAAGGGGTCCTGAACTTGACAAAACCAAGCTTCTCCGTGAAGAGTTTCACCGAGGCTTCGTTATCCTTCTCAGTGGCCATGTAGGCGAAGTGGACATGATTAGAGAGGAACCATTCCTCCAGTCGTCGAACCAGGCTCGAACCGATGCCCTTTCGTCTATGGAAAGGTGAAACTCTGAGACCCAAGACATAACCTACCACGGCAGGATCCCGGGTGGGGGTAGCCAACGTAACCATCTTTATAGAGCCTTGAATGACGCCAACCAACTCGTTATTCAACTCGGCCACCTAATTATTAAGTAAAATTAGGATTAGAAAGTCGTAATTATAATTCATTGGATATGATCGGAGGAGGTGGACGGAGAGAAAAGAAAGAGAAGAATGGAATAAATGGTGGTGGTGGTACCAGCATTTTGAATAGAGGGCTGTTGCGAATCCTACAGATGGGGTCGCCCATCGTGTCCGTGAAGAGTAACACGCTCTGTGCCGGCCCTACCTCACATCTTCGCTCCAGGTCCTCCACCCGACCTCGATCAGTTCGACCGTCGTAGCTCCTTATCTTGACCTTCTCTTCAAAAGCCATAATCTAAAAATAAAAATAAAAAGCAAGTAACAAACACTACTAAACCCTTCTCTATTTTACTAGTAGCTAGCTATTTGAGACTTGAGACCGATGAGCAAACAAAGGCTACCATAACTAATGCTTGGACAACTGGTGCTACTACAGGAATAAATTGAATTTGAAGTAGTCTATTTTCTTTTTTGTTTCCTGTTTATCAGTAACAAAGTTAAGCTGCATTAAGTGACTAATGAAGAAGACAGATAGCTACGAGATCAGAAAGCATTCAAGCAAGCCCAGCTATTTATATGTCAAAGGATGGGCTATATATTTATATAATATATATACACCATACACGCGCGCATATGCATGTTTATGGGAATGTTTCTTCTCTCTCTGTATCACCATTAATTAACCTGGGTCTATATTTGGACAACAATAATAATAAGTGATATTATTAAAAGGGGAAGACAAAGGGGATTAATAATAGAATATGTTTTTGTCTCTAGTCCTTGCAGCTGCTTAAGCTTCGGTATCCGGACAATCTCAGCCTTAAGCTTAACAACTACTTCGCTGGCTAAATCCCATTGGCTCAAGAGAGTTTATCAGGCAAATCTAAATGTGCTTAGGCTGCATTTGGCATTCCTTAACTTATTTTAAGGACTTATCTGAATTTTTAAAATGTCAAATGTAGTTTTAATGTAATTATTAATCAAAGCTTCTCTTGTATACCATGTACGTATACCAGTCTAACAACTATCGCGAGCCAATATATACGGAATTCTCGAGATTAACTAGTTCTAGGACAACTGGACAAGTTATTTAATCTTATCTAAATTCTACAAGTCAGACATCGAAGGTGTAACTCCGATGCAAATGGGAATTAATTAGACCAAATCGGCACGCAACGCAACTACGTATAGGATGACGAAACGATCGTGGGTATGGAACTATGGACTATGAATTTGTGGTGCCTGGGAATGGATTGATCATTGATAGTTAAATGTTAATTGAGATGATGGATTTTGGGTGACGGGGTTTTCAGTTTTGGTTTCTAAAAAGAAAAGAAAGAAAACAAAAAATAGAATTAAAAGTAAGGATAGGGAGACGTCGCTCTCTACACACATTGATCTTTTCGTTTGTAAGCTTTTTATGATTCTGAGAGTAGTAGGGCTGGGGCCTGGGGGTGGTCCGTCCCCGTCCTACACACACTTAGATTCGAAAGCGAAAGTGAAACCCCACTAAGACCTATGACTCGCTTTCAAACAATTTAATGGATAGAAAACACAAACGCATATTATAAGGGGGAAACAACAAATATATAAAGAAAATTAGCACCCTAATTGCCCACTATAATTCAATCACTACACACAGAAACCTATTCGAATCTGCACCTCCACACACAGACACCTATTCGTAGGAAATGGCTCTGAAAGGCCCAACCGTCGCTATCCACCCAAATCTATCTTTTCTGACTGTCCACCTCCTTATACCATGTATAATTGAATTGAAATTCTTATGTATATATATATATAAATATATATAAAGAGAGAGAGAGAAAAAAAGAGTTTATTTAACGTTGAATTAATAACCTTACTTTTGGACTAATTGAAACAAAATAATAAGAGGAATAAAGTTTAACCCTCAATGGACCGTCCTGAGCTACCCTAATTACCGGGTTGCCTTATCTTTATATGAACAGTTGAACACCCACCCTCTTCTCCCCCACGCGTCTTGCTCTCCCATGATGGCCTAAAAGGTACCCCCGGAGGGGGCATCTGCAGTCACCAAACCACTACCAAAAATTAAACAGATATACATAGAGATATATCTTTTTTTAGATAATATGGAGGAGGGAAGGAGGGAAGAAGACATGTTCACAGGAATTGGGCCCCCACTAAGTTCATCATTCAACCTCTCCACAATTCACAAGTGCTCCGGCAAGTGTACCACTTGTTTTCCATGTGTTTTTGTTTTTGGCATGCATTATGATGTCTATATAAGCTTTTGATGATCCCCTTGGAGGAGAAAGCCAGAGAAGGTGTTTCCAATGTGTCCATTAGCATTGTGACCCACGAAGAGGACGACCGGGTCCCTTCCAGACTTGCTTCTTAATAATGTGATAACGAGATGTCTTGCTTATATGGAGCTTCTCCACTGGGTCACGGTGACGGTGCTTCCAAGTTTCAATTTCTCTCTTTAGCTACTACAACCGTCACCATACATAGGCCTCAAAAATCCGGTTCATGCTATGTCCCCAAAGCCAGCCATGCCTAGCCCTCACTCTCACTCATTTCTATCCACTCGTTTATCATTCTAACCAAGATGATCGGGGACCCACTAACACAACGAATGACTGTTAACGGTCCGATTTTCTTTTTGCCAAAAGCAGCCTATAGATATTTGGATAGGTCCCACCAAATAATGTATTTTCCAAACTGATGCATGTCCTTTCTGTTTTCTGTTCTAATATATGGAAAGATCCGGTCTCATCTGGATGAGTCTCCATTTCTCCACTACCATAACAGTAATCAGTAAATATATAAAAAAAAAAGAAACAAATAATAATTGAAAAGTGATGTCTACAAGAATACTGTGTAGAGTGGAGACTGTTTTGGGTGGGACGAAGGAGCGAGTAATCAACACTCAACAGAACACATGGCTTCTCACTTGTTAGGCAATCCAAATTAGCGTAACGGACTTCAAGACGAAAGGCAGAGGCAACAGGTTTGTATATGAGATCTAGCATTGAATTATTAGCTAATTAATTGTTGATGGACTCATGTCCTAGACAGATAGACTCATAGGCCTATCCTTCAATTAATGTTGCCTGCCCTCGTTTTACTATTTCAAGTTTAAACTTTAAACTGGTGGATGCCAAAATCAGTCCCTCAACAGTCCAAAGTCCAAACCAATACTCAAATTACCCTACCCGGAAAACTCGTGGACAGATGAATCAAAGTCTCCAAAACCAACTGAAGTCCGGTTTGGCTCGACCAATCATGGTTTGATGGATCAAGTGAAAGAGTATAAATGAAATATCTACCGTGTAAATGCATACAAAATATAAGGTTTTACACTCAATACTTTTGTACAAAATAATACAAAATGATACAGAAAATTAGAAAACAAAAAAATCAGGCGTTTACAATTATAAACAAAAATTGGAAAGAAGTCTCTGTACAACGCAACAATCAAACTAGATACATATATAACTAAAGTCAAAAGGCAAGTAACGTAAGTACTTAGAGTTACAGGAAAGGGGATAATTAACAAGATTACTTTGCTTGAACAAAAACGAGCCTCGCGTAGCCATCTTACGGCACAGCAACTGAAGCTTATAAAAAATAAAGGGATGAGCAGAGAAGTAAAGCACGACCACCGAAGGCCGGGTTATCTGTCACATATATAGTTCTTTCTTGGTAACTCTGGCTCTGCACTTAACCCCTTTTTCAAATCATGAACCAACATCCATCAACAACTCTACATTTATGTATATCTGTCCACTTTCAATGTAATCGCAGTACCACCCCACCCCACCTTCTCTGCCTTTGCTTTCTACCTTTCACATTATCTAGATTCTTTGAACCATTACTACGACATCAAACTGAAAAGGAGTTTGACAAATTTGAAGGTTCATTGACAACATACATCCCCAGTTTCAAATGAATAGGAGCATGAACTTGTTAACCTGAGTTAAGGATCAGTTGTTGCCCGGGTGGAACCCATACCCATTTGGGTCAGCTTTTATTACAAGCAAATCAACTTGGTTCGGATGATTCGGATTGATCGTATCCAATCAGTACTGCATCTTTTCTTGTTCTCTCCTACTATATTGTACGCTTGGCACTCCCAACTCCCAAAAAGAAGAGGAACTGGTCAGGGAGTAGTCTTCATTCCCAAGTTAATCCATATCTCCCCAACTTTTCTACTGGGACCTACAAGATGGATAGGTCGTACTACTGGCTTAAAAAGTTTGCATCCTCAGCAGCATTTGCAGAGTGCGGTATGGGCAGTGGCATTTGATTGAGGATTGGTCATTGGTGATTATTAGAGATCGACCACCTTCAAAACACTCAATCATTGATGGCATTTTGGTCACTTCAAATCTCCCTCTTTCTTTGCTGTGACATTTGGAGCCTGGAGGATGTTAGATTAGATAATATTGCAGTGGGATCGATGTCCTATATATAAGACTGCATATATATGACAAAATGTATGAGCCAGCTGAGGCTGCAAATGCAGACTGATCCTCTTATATTGGAATTCTCTAGGTGAGAAAGAGCAACTAAAGGTTCTGTTTGTTTTCAGTATAGAGCAACTAATGGACCTTTTCAAACGTACTATGTAATTTTTCTTCGAGCTAAACATTTCCCCGGGCTACAACAAAGTGTTTTTCATCGAACACTACTACTACTACTACTCATGAATAGAAACCCTCGTGCTAACAAACAGTGGATTTATCGTCCTTTTACAGACCCAAGTGTGTGGAGTGGAAAGCCTAAAAAATGAAGCAATTATATCTGCAAACCCAGCTTGATACGAACAAGTGAATGAACATATTCGTGAAGGATGATGGCTATATGTTGCCACCTTGCCCGACAAATTGCATCACCAAGATATACTGAGCTTGATCCATGGTCTTTAAAGTACAGCCCAGGCCCATCCATTAAATACCTTTTACATTTTACAGTGTCCCGGTTTTAACCATTAATGAAAATGCTATACATTTTTATATTATTTTTAATTCAAAAAATAAAAGAATATACTAATGTTTAAATCAGCACATCCAACTATCTAAGGACAAGGAAACATAACTGCCAACTCGAAAAATTTTAACACATTGGGATCAAGATCTGATTATCGGAGACCTACTATGCTTATTTTGATGTCATCAGCTTACTCTAAGGTTATGTTTTGTTTGAATGAAAATGTAGGGAAAGAAAAGGAAATGTAGGAAAACCTTTACAAAACTTGTATAAATTTCCCTGCTTTTACCTTCCTTTCCCTACTTTTTCCTTCAAATCAAACACATCTTAAAAGATCATTTGGAATTATTGCTATTTTTCTATTTCTTTTTTCTTCATTTTACTTAAACTAGACAATTCAACCCGAGGGCCAGTGACCAGAATGGTTTTATATCCGGTCCGAATCTGATTACATTGAAAGTAAAGTATCCGATTAGTAAAATGAGCAATCTGCTACTATTAGTCGATTACTGTGATGAAAGGTAAGAAAGAAAGAATAGCAGGACCACGGAATAATGGTAGATAAATGGCAACGGTACCTCCATCAAAATTAATGGCATTATGCCACATTATAGGCCTGACCCACCCATGTCCCTGGTACCGTGGGTAGAAAGACAAAATGGTCCAAAATCCCCATTTCAAATTCAGGCTCATGGGCCTTTAATTGCAGCCCAAGTCCAGCCCTACCATGAAATCTTTACATTAAGTTCTAAGGGTTCATTTGGTTTGCAGTTAGAATTAGAATCAGAATCAAAATTCTTCGGAATCATAATTTAAAATTTTGAATGGCCTATTTCTCATAGTCTGTTTGGTTCAGACAGGAATGAGAGTGGAAATTAAAATTAATAAGAATTTCATTCCAGAAAAAAGGGCAAGGAATAGCCATTCCCTCAAATAGGAAAATACCATTATAACAGGAATGAGAATAGGATTCTAATTCTACCCAACCAAACAGTTAGAATCGAAATAGCCCATTCCGATTCCAACTCCATACCCCTATTCCTGCAAATCAAACGGGGCCTAAGAAATTTATATAGTGTTGGAGAATGTTAATCTTAATCCTACAATCAGTAGTTCTTATAGGCAAACGGCAGGCAAGCCCTTGGCTAACACAGTTCGGCAGGTTTTGCATATTATTAACCTATTTTTCTTAAAACAACATATGAAACTTAATCTGTCATTTTAATTTCTTATACAGGAAATTAATATCCGTATTTTTGTATTTTAAAATTGTATACATAGAACTAGTACTGGCACAAGTCAAGACGCTTTATCAGAATTACTTACTAGGATTAATAGAGTATTGTGGAAGTTAATCATTTGACTAGGAGGATTCATGCTTACTTCCGTTGGAGATAGAAAGAAAAGAACAACTCAAGGAGGGCGAACCCAGGGTAACTGGGTGAGTTAGTAAGGTCTCTGCAGTCTGGTTGTGACTTTCAATCTAAGCTGTTCAACAATAATATAATGGTTTTCAAACTGTTGTTAATCGATGGTCGGACCATTCAGCTCAGAAATCATTCAGACAATCAGTTCTGTTTTCATCTCTCAATCGTTTCTTTTTATCAATTTGACTCAGACAGTGATGTGTGAAAATTTTATTTTAATTGTTTTTTATTTTTTTAAATTGCATGCAACAGACTACCCGTTCAGAGTGGATGATTTAAGTGCTGACTCAGAAACCAGTAGTCAATGAGCAATTATGGTTTTGGGTCAGTTTTTAAAACATTAAATGTCTGTTTGGCATCGATGACATTGCTCCAGAAAATGACGACACTTCAGCGTCACGTTGAAAAAAAACGGTGTTCCAGGAAATGTCTGTTTGTTTGGAACCATTTTTCCAAAAAAAAAAAAAGACGGCACTCCAATTTATGCCTTAAAAATCGGAAAAGTGTGGCTTGGAGCAACGCCAAATTTAGCATTTCCTAGAACTGCAGCTCATTGCTACCAATAGGGATATGAGGTGGCAGTGACAGGGGCATTACATGGGTTGAAAACATTTCCTAGAGCATTGATACCAAACAGAAAATGTTGTTGTTGCTCCAGGAAATGTCCTACTTGACAACAAAGTTTCCAAACAAAAAAAAAAAAGAGACAGAGAAAAATGTGCTTCCAACCCACACATCAACAGTAGAAAACGGTGCTGTATGTGCAGCATCGATGCCAAACATATACTAACAATATGTATATGTTCCATGGCTTTCAAAACCAGACAGGACCAAATGGTCGGACTGGAAAACGGGAACCGGTCAGGCTGTTTTTCTCCAAAACCAGATTTTTGCCAAAAACCGTTGATTTTGGTCAACAAACCGTGACCCAAGCAGTTAACCATTTGAACGGTTTTGACCGTTTTTTATTTTTTATTTTTTTATCAAAACGGGCTAACTGTTTGACCCGGGAACCAGACCCCTGACCGGTTCGTTCTCCGGGTCGGTTTTAAAAACCTTGATCGGTTCAACAATAATAATAAGAGGTCTTTGTCAGGTTAACGATTTTATAGAAGTTGTTCTAACCTGCGTAGGTCAGGCCTGAGCTCGCCCAACCCAAGCTTTATCATCGGTTGCAGGCAAAGGCAAGACAAATCCCAGTTGAGGATAAACTTGACAAGTCCCTACCTGATTCAACCAGATCTGGGTACTGTTTTTGGTTTTTTCATATGAGAATTTTCTCGGGCTCAGATGGGTAGGCTGAGTCGTCAGCTAGAGAGGCCCAATTCCTACTTGTAGAGTTGTAGGCATGGGCTGACTCTCTCCCTGATACAACTTCCCATCCACTGTCTTAAATGGTTTTCTTAGAGTACCAAATTTCCTTGTTGCTTTATCATCCAAATTTATATATTGAAATTGAAATTAACATCAAACCTGCTGCTTTTCTTCGGTCCATAGTTTGTGTTTGTTAGGTGGGAATCCCTGGTAGCTAGTAGTAGCTAGCGTGTTCTTGAGCCATCTTTTTGATATTTCAAAGTTGAAACTATAAACCTAAACTGACCAAGTCACATAAAATAAATACAAAAAAGTTAAAAGGCTTGAAGTCTTAGAACAATTTTAGAGTTCTTCATGGATATTTGTGTGACGGATTGGGTCCAAGTTGGACTGTAGCTTCTGGTGCGGTTGAACCTGACCTGTTGACATATCTGTGGGCCGGTAAATCGTTCTTAGGGATGTAATCATGTAATCAGATCAGATTCAGTCGGGATCCAATTATTAAACCTTCAATCCAAAATCTAATTCAAAGTTTTTATCAGATTTAGGGGTATTGGATTGGATTCAAATCCTGACGGATCGGAATCAGATTCATTCTTTCTAAATAAAGATAATTAAAAATTTTAAACACTTTTCAACTTATAAATAAATGTACATAAATGTAACGTTTACTTTAGATGGAGGGAGCAACCACCTTAATTGGTACAACCTGGTTCACTTTTTGAGTCACCCCTTCTATGCCTAGTCCAATTGGTACGTATTAGTTCTGACTTCTGATTCTACCATGGTGAACCTTTCTTAAACAGCCCATGTTAGGTTGGAAGAAGGATGACTCTAGTAGAGCCCAATAAAATTGATACACATTTTTTTTTTCATTTTTTCTCTTTTTTATTTAATATAAAAAGAACATTGTAAAACCACCTATAAACAGGTGTATCGGAGTCAAAAGATATAATATAATATGTCTCGTATCGGACATATGATGTTGATATTTTCAAACTTGCACTCAACTCCATGTATTGGCATGTGTTACTCTTCTACGTCATGACTCCTGATCCTCATAAACTTATAGACTGAGGTTTCTCATTTGTTCCATGAAAAAATTATAAAAGACTAATTCTAAATACTGTGTTTACAATTTCATGGGGGAGATATTTCCGATTTGGGGCTGGATTGTGGGGGTGGAATGTTATAGAGATTTGATAATAGCAGAAGCAGTACAATCCAACTACAGCTTCCAATCAAGGTTTTAAAATGCTCAAGGCATAGTTGAGGTAGTGTAAGCCTCAAGGGGTTGTGAGGCACTAGCCCTTGAGGCTTACACCTCAAAGGTTAAGAAAAAGCTATAAATATCTATAAAGCATACAATATACCCAGTTAGAATCACAAAAGCTCTAAATATCTAAAAAATAGGAATTTATAAGTAATAAGTTTCAACATTCAAGTAGTAAATAAAATAATAACTAATGAACTAACAATTGTAAAATATTTTACATTGCATGTTTCAAAATGCAAATTTCTCAAATTATTCAAATGACTAATTTAGAAGGAAACAAATAAAGAATCATCCATATAATTGATATTAGATTTATGATCAGTCAATAGTTTAGAAGAAAGGAAAAAAATAGTTTAGAAGAAAGGAAACAACTTAGTTAATTTGATCTATGTAAAAAAAACAATAAAAAGAAAATAAATCCATTAGAAAAAAATGAGAAAATAACAAACTTGAGATATTAGATTTGGAATAATTAATAAGAAAAATAATTTCACTTGATTTTACTTCTTGGTTTTTCATTTTTACTTTTTGGGACCTAAGAGAAACTCTCCTAAAACACTAAGGTTGTGCTTGTTTTCCGTGTAAATGCAAAAATACACCAATGTAAATGAAAAATGGCCAGATGTATCATTACAAAAGTTGAACTAGTCAATGTTTAGTTTTACACTGTTGTGCATTTGGAAGATAGTGTAAATCATGAGAGTATTTTTTATGTGTGTTTGGAATTAACATGGGTGTAAAACTACACCCGGAATAAAAAAAAAAGACTGTTAATGCCAAATTCAACCGTTTTGGAATAAAATCGCACGTGAGAACTATTGCACAGAACCATGTGCTGACTCCCAAGGAAAGAAACTTCACACCAGCCACCTCTATATGACAAAAACTACTCCTCACTTCCATCCTCTCCCCCCCCCCCCCTCTCTCTCTCTGGCTAGCTCTCGCATGTTCGCATCCATGGAGAAACCCAGAATTGAACCAGAAGCTCAAACACCTGCAACCCACAAAATTCTCTCACCTAGCAGCAGTGGAAGGAGGAGCAGCGCTTCCAACTCACTTGAGTTCGAGTTCTGGATGGTCAAAAACCCATCCTTCCCACAACCCAACCTCCACTCTACTGACGAATTATTCATTGACGGCGTTCTGCTCCCGCTCCACCTCCTTTTCCACCACTGTTATCCACCTGACTAGGAACCCAAAGCCAATGCAGAGGAGATGCACACTCCAAAACCTGAATCAAAGCCCTAGGCCAAGACCAGAGTCAGCAATTTTGTTATCCAAGTCACCGCCTGTATTTTTGACATCCAAGCGATGGAGGGACATTTTCTTGAAGGGTGAAAGGAAAGCAGCAGCCGTGCCATTCTTCAGGAGCTGTTCGGCTAGGAATAGCGGCAACCGGCCAAAGATGGCCATTGGAGGGGTGACTTCTTAGAAAGTGAGTAGCACCCCTTGTTCATGCAGTAACTCAGCTAGGGAGTACAAGTTCTAGAAATGGAGATGAAGAGCTCGACGATGAGCGAGAGATCAAAGGAGATGAAGAACCGTTGCTAACTCTGATGGAGTTTTTATTGTGATGGAGTTTTACATCGAAAAAATTGATGTATAAAATACATTGATAATTGAAGTAAAAAAAAATCAGAAATCACTTTTACATTGATTTTCGGTGTATTTTTACACCCCATCCAAATGGCTACAAAATTAGACCAGAATGTAAAAATACACCAAACCTTGTTTTACACCCCATCCAAACACAACCTAAGAGAAAATAAAAGAACTTGATTTGACTTCTTGGTTTTTCATTTTTACTTGAATTAACAAAATATATAAAATATATGTATTTTTTGTATTAAATCACTAAATAATCATTGAGACTTGAAGCTTGCGCCTTTTTACACCTCATGCCTACGCCTCGTTCTGAAAAAGGTTTTAGTCTCATATCAAAAATTGTGAGGCTTAAGCTTTAAGGCAAAACCTGTGCACATTACCTCAAGGCGTACACTTCCCACTTCAAGGCTTCCCATTACTTTACTCCTTAATAATAATAACTTATTTAGCAAAGACAAACCAAATAAACAATGAAAATGCGCCTAAGATATTGGCCATGTTAAACCATTTATGAATTCGAGACTGGCTTCTATTAGGACAAACCTGTGCTCACACCGTTCTAACAGTCTTTCCCAACCTTGCATTGGGAATATCTTCCATGAAATAAAACAGAGATATTCTCAATGCAAGGCAGTAAAGACTGCTCAAACACGCTTTGCCCTGACTGAAACTGAATTATATGAATTCAACTCTTGCCGCTTGCATTCTCACATGTTTCAAGAATGAACAATTGGGCGCAGCTTCTATTGTAGTCCACATCTGGAGTTCGGCTTCTATCAGGGCAAGTCGGTGCTCACACCCTTTGAGCAGTCCCTTACAACCTTGCATCGGGAATATCTCTCATGAAATAAATCACATAACTACAGAGATATTCCCAACACAAGGTTGTAAAGGTTGTTGGAACGGACCTTGCCGTGACTGAAGCCGGACTCCCACATCTGCATCTACTCACGAAGCTAAAACTTGTAGAGTTGACATGTGATCCACTTGACAAAATGAGACACTAATTTGTTGCCAATTTAATGTGTTGCTTATATATTTACTAAAAGTGAAAAAGCTGGAACATCCTTAATTACTATAAATAAAAAAATAAAAACTAAACATTAGCCCCAGCTAGCCAACCAAGGATTAGAGTGCAGTAGAGACAGAAATATGCATGGTTTTTAAAAATGAACCGGTGATAAAACGGTTAGGGGTCCGGTTACCGGTTCGAATGGTCCGACCGATCGACCTGAACAGCCGGCCTGTTCTGATAAAAAATAAAAAAATTTAAAAATTTAGAAAACGGTCAAAATCGTTTGAACGATTCGAACGATTAACCGGTCGGTTCAGTGGTTTTCTGACCAAAACCAATGGTTTTTGAGAAAAACGGAACCAATCAGGTGACTGGTTCCCAAATTTTCTGGTCCAACTGTCCAATCCGGTTCAGTTTTGTAAATAGTAGAAATATGCATCCATATTGTAAATAGATAAAAAACAAAAAAAAAAAACAAAAAAGATTTTAGATTGAGCATAGTGGACAGGAAATGCAATTTGGTAAGTTGACTCTTATCCCAAGCCAGCCGCACTGCACATATTAAAGCTACTACTCAATTCATGCCAACCTACCGTATATACAGCAACCTCAACCAATCATATAAAAATCACATCAAAAGGTTTCAAAAAAGAGGTTTGGTGTATTGATGCAAAAGGGAAAGGAAAACAAAGAATACATACCATTACTTGGGGGAAATCATGTAGGCCAAAGAATCAAAAAGGTTGTTTAGGCTTCAGCAAGTCTTATCCAAAGCGGGTAGTTTGTGGATACAAACCATCAAAGTAAAATATTGCTCCAAAACATCTGTCTCTTCCCTAGCAAAACGAATCAATCATCATGATGATGGAAGCAAATTTTTAAAATTCAAGAGTATTATCAAGGTTTAAAGTGCAAATATAATATTGTAAATACTTTAATCAATCATAAAAATACATTAATTACACTAAATATAAGGCCTTAATGAGGTATATATACATTAAATTAATATATTTTAAAGGTTTTATGAAGAAATACATTATAGTCAATTATTTTTAATTATAATTTTATTAAAAACCCTATGCTTAAGCTTAACTGTAGTTTACAAATTATAATTCTTAAGCTTTAAGGATGGGAAAACCCAACTATCCTATCCAACCATAAAACATGCATTTACACAATTTCTAAGTGCAAACATAATTAATAATTATTTCTTATTAAATAATTATTACTTATTTTTTATTTTCAAAAATTAAAAAATCAAAAATAAATACACATTATATAATATATTCAAAATTAATAATTATTGAAGATGAAATTTCAATTACTCTATGGATATGATAGCTCATCCATAGATCTATAATATAATCAATCCTTTTGATTAGATCATAAAATATAATTAATTATTAATTATTTTTAATTTTAAAAGTATAAAAAAATAAAAGAAATTATTGAAGAAGAAATTTCAATTGCTCTATGGATATGATAGATAATCCATATATCTAAAACATAATAAGTCTTTCTAGGTAGATAAAAAAAAATATGTTTTCAATTTTTTTGTTATTTTATATTTTTTCTAAATCTCTTCATAAAATTTCCATAAATCTACTCATAACACATAAAAAAGTGATTTTGAACATATTTAATGCAAATTAACATAAATTTAAATATTTTCAAGCATTCAAGGAAAAATCATAAGATATTATGAATAATTGAAAAAAAAATTATCTATTTTTGTAATATTTTTCAAAACTTGAAAATTTTTCAAAAACATTAATGATTCGCACATGTTTTCGTTTTTGCTTCCTTTTTTTCTTGCATATATAGCACTTTATGAATGAGATTTGGAGTTTTAAAGTCATTTAGGGGTGAAAGAAGGATTGTTTCAAGGGAAAGAATATTTCTTTCCCCTTTTTTTCATTCTTTGCATGCATATTTTCGTATCGATCGATACGCCCGATACACCTCCGATTTGGCTCGATACGGGTCCGATATGATGGAAAAAAGATGATACAATCGATTTTCCACCGTATCTTGTATAAAAAATTGAAAGGTATGATACGATACGCCCTGTATCAAACGTATTGTGTCGAAATTTGAAAACTTGAGTATTGTCAAGATTTATGCTACAAAGTTAAGGATGCATGCAATGATCCATGGTAGCACAGAAAAAAAATTAAGAGAGATGGAAACCCAAACTCAATTTCTCAAGCAACAAAGAAAGTAGAAGTGATTCCTTTCTTTTTTTTTTCCTATCCCAAGTAAATAAATTAAAAGATTTCTTCACAAATGACAATGCACCATCCATACTTATATTGTCCCTACCCACACAAGACAAGCACACTACAGCAGTATTTTCAACCCATTGTTGAACCCATTAGTCAAACCATTTGTAGCATCATCCAACTATGATTTTAAGTCCAATTCTCATAAACTTTGTATTTAATTTGATAAGAAATATGTTCTGTTGAACCATTGAATGAGCCAGAGGATTCAACCATAAAGAATAAATGCCAATACATTGAATCATATAGCACGGAAAAAAAAAAAAAATTAAGAGCGATAGAAACCCGAATTCAATTTCTCAAGCAACAAAGAAAGTAGAAGTGATTCCTTTCTTTTTTTTTTTCAACCCATTGTTGAACTCATTAGTCAAACCATTTGTAGCATCATCCAACTATGATTTCAAGTCCAATTCTCATAAACTTTGTCTTTAATTTGATAAAAAATATGTTCAGTTGAGCCATTGAATGAGCCCGATGATTCAACCATAAAGAATAAATGCCAATACATTGAATCATAAAGTATAGCACGGGAAAAAATTAAGAGCAATAGAAACCCAAATTCAATTTCTCAAGCAACAAAGAAAGTAGAAGTGATTCTTTTTTTCTGTCCCAAGTAAATAAATTGAAAGATTTCTTCACAAATGACAGTGCACCAACCATACTTATATTGTCCCTAGCCACACAAGACAAGCACACTACAGCAGTATTTTCAACCCATTGTTGAACCCATTAACCAAACCATCATTTGTAGCATCATCCAACTATGATTTCAAGTCCAATTCTCATAAACTTTGTCTTTAATTTGATAAAAAAATATGTTCGGTTGAGCCACTGAATGAGCCCGACGATTCAACCATAAAGAATAAATGCCAATACATTGAATCATAAAGTATAGCACGGGAAAAAATTAAGAGCAATAGAAACCCAAATTCAATTTCTCAAGCAACAAAGAATGTAGAAGTGATTCCTTTCTTTTTTTCTGTCTCAAGTAAATAAATTGAAAGATTTCTTCACAAATGACAGCCCACCATCCATACTTATATTGTCCCTAACCACACAAGACAAGCACACTACAGCAGTATTTTCAACCCATTGTTGAACCCATTAGTCAAACCATTTGTAGGGTCATCCAACTAGATTTCAAGCCCAATTCTCATAAACTTTGTCTTTAATTTGATAAAGAATATGTTCGGTTGAACCATTGAATGAGCCAGACGATTCAACCATAAAGAATAAATTCCAATACATTGAATCATAAAGTATGGTTACATACAATCGCATGAGGTAAGCAAATAAACAAAAAGGCCATCATCATCATGATTGCCTGGTCACTTTTAAGAACTAGTAAGCGTGCACATGATTTGCACGTGACAATTTTGGACAATGATAATAATAGTAGTAATACGTTTTCAAACTTCCAACATTTTTTGTATATTTCTATGTATAAATATAATTCTTATTTTTACAGTTACTTTTGTTTATTATGATGAATATATGACACTAGAGATGTGCCCAAATGATTTTTACAATATTTATTCTTTTTTGTAATTTTTTGTATTCTTATATTTTTTTATTTGTATTATTTAATTATGACATTATGGGTTTAATGAGGACAACTTCACATTGGGTTACTTTTGAAATTTATGTTTCGTTGTGCCTAAATCTTTGTACATTTTTTTTGTCTAACATGATAAATATATAATGTTAGAGATGTGCCCACATGCATTTTTATTTTTATTTATCAAGGACTAACACATTTGGTTGAAAAGTATAAATTGTTGATCCTCTATTAAATAGGAAAAAATTTTAATTTTTGGGTCAGCTTTACATTTATAATTCATTTCCATCATTAGTAAACACTTTTTTTTATTTAATATGACTAATATAAAATATTAGTGAATTTCTGTATTTTTTTTTCATTTTTGCGCTTTTATCTTTTTTAAGTTTTTATTATTTAATTTTGACATCAAGGGTTGATACATTTGACCCAAAAGGTTGAACTATTAATCCACTACCAAATAGGAAAATAATTTAATTTTTGGGTTAGTTTTAACTTTTGTTTTTCATTTCGAATATCAATAGAAACAATTATTGTATTTATTTTCGTTTTAAAATTTTATTTTTTAACTATTACATCATGGGTTGACTCATTTAACTTGATTTTTTGAATTATCTACCCACTACCAAGATGGGAAAATAGTCTCATCTTTGGACTGGATTTAAACATAGATTTTATAATGCTAAAAGTATTGGATATAGATCTAACTAACAGAATTTATTTGAACCAAAAAAATGATAAAACTTATTTGTAAGAAAACTTAGCTTAAATATGGGATTTAATGAAAGAGAATGAGAATTAGTATCTTAAATATAAGACTTAATGAGAGGAAATTGAATGAGGTAAAAAAAATATAGTTCAAATTACATTTTCTATCCTCACAATTATAAGGGGTCAAATAAAAAATACGAGGGCATTTCAGTCAAGAATAGGATTTAATGAAAGATTATGAGAATTAATACCTTAAATTTATGACTTAATTAGAATGAGATATAAGGGTATTTTAAGAACTTCTAATAATACTATAGAAAGAGATATATGCAACTTTAGAGAGATTAGAAACTATTCGAGAGAGGAAATCTGAATTGACCCAGTTAAAATAGCTCATCAGTCATAAAGGTACAAAAGTATAGCTACTCAGAGTGAGTTTGTTGAACAGCAAGAAACTCGTTTTTGTCCCACAATGGCCATTTTCTTTTAGCAGCACGAGCAGTTTGCCAAGCACACAAGAGTCCAATGGTCATTTTCTTTCTAGCGAATCCACATATGGCTTGAGAGCAACAATACAATAGAATTGAATAAACTCCATCTAATGATCATTTTGTCAAATGCGAAAAACTTAGTAAAGGAGATTAAAGAAATAAGAGCATTTCATGGTTTCACTTAGGTAATTGAGTATGACAACAGGAATGCAAGGGATTTCTTTTCCATAGGCTGCATTTGCTTTCGATGTAAATGCGAATGGACATAAAACTTCAAAGTAAGTTTGCGTTTGTGCACGATTGTTTTTAGTGTAAATACGAATACGAACTGGTGTAAAACTCTACTCCTCGTCCATATTTTCATGTGTTCCCATCGGATGACTTTTCCAACGTAAATAATACACCAATTTTATCAATGCACATTTACATCGATTATCACGTTAAAAAAGCTTTGACAGTTCACTAAAATTTTAAACTAATCGATTGAGTTTTGCATCGATGAACTTTCCACTGAAAACAAATGCAACCCTAAGGATAGGATTGAAGTATTTGCAAATCATTTAAATAGAAAGACAGTTAATAAACCAAGTTGCGCCTTGCACATCAAGCATGTCATAAGAAGCACTAAGTTCCACTGTTTTCGACCTACCATTGACCAAAATGGTTGAACCATCACCTTATCACAATTTGGTCTAATTTTCTTAAAACTAGGATTTGACCAAAAACTGTTGATTTGCTTAAAATCCATTCAACCTGGCTATTGAACTGTTGAATTGTTCAACCCAATCACTGGGTCACACACTAAAATGTATTCTTTTAGAGGCCATAATTTTGCACTTGATTTTTGATTGCGATGATTTTCATATCGATTTTGACTAACTTTTTAAGACCCTGCCTCTCTATTTTTGCAAAAGAAAACAAAAAAAAATCACAATTTTTAACATTTTTATAAGGGTAAATTACAAAGACCCCCCGTACTATGGGGTCTGCGACAAAGACTCCCCTGTACTATGACCTTGAGACAAAGAAACCCATCTGTTAGCCTTCCATCCAAAAAAGCCGTTACAATATTTTTTAATCCCCATACTACCCTTGTAATAACTAAACGAGAAAAACATTGTTCATCTTCCCCAACCTTCGATACCCTTTTATTCCTTCCCATTTCTCTCTCCCTCTCTCTCCTCCGATCTCTCTTCTTGCCCTTCCCTTAACAGCGTCAGGATTGAACCCATTTAATTCTCTCCCCCGATCTCTCTTCGTGCCCTTTCCTTAACAACGTCGAGATTGAGCCCACTTAATTCAATCCCAATCTCTCTCTCCGTTACTACTTTCTTTGTTGGATTTTAATCTCATAAGAGATTAAATCCAATGGGTTTGATTGGTCAATTACATGAGAAATTGCACCTGCACACTTGGTTGAAAATGTAGTTTTTCTCTTACAAAAAAAAAAAAAAAAACCAGTTTTGAATTTGTCCCACATTGGATAATTACAAGGTTTGTTTTCAGTATTTCAATAGGAGCTGATTTACACTCCTTAGAATTAGTAGAGGAGAGTATGGGGATTCGATACCGCGCAACGCGCGTGCACGCGTGTGCACGCGTGTGTGTGATGCAATGAGGTGCACTTTGCTCGCACCCGCGTGGCTCGCGATGGGTGGCTCTGGTTTTGGTGCATTGATCACCGTTGATTAGATCAACGGTCACGATTTGATCGGGTGTGATCAAGAGGCACAATTCAAAGTTAACAGTCACCAACTGTTAACAACTTTTTAAACAGTCACAATGGTTGAAATTGTGACATTTTCCTCATACCTCTTCACAAATTATTTAAGGAGCATGAATCAAATTCCAAAACACACAATTTCGAAATTCACTATCTCTCTCTCTCTTAGTCCGGTCTGCTACAGTCTCACAGAAGGTTTCTTTGGAGACTCTTCAACTTTGTTGGTTGCAGATTCTCCCCCAAGGCTCTGTTGTATCCTGGGAACGAATTTGCCTGTAACCCAACAGCAAACTCAGTAAAACTGAGTGAGGACAAATAACGTTCTAAAGACAATGTCTTCAGATGCGCCTTAGAGCTTCTCCTCCAAAGTTACAGTGACCCCATTTTCCCCAACATTCTTCATATCCCAATCTCTCTCTCTCCATTTGCATGCTTTCCTAACCGGTTCAAAACTTTCAACCCATCCTCAAATGCAGCTGGATAGGAAACTTCCGCCACTGTGAAATTGCAACATGATAGGACAGAGGCAAGGATGAGAATTGAATGGAAGAGAGTCCGATAAGAGATGTAGCAAGCTGCAACCTTGATATTCATGAAGTCAAGAAACCCATCGTTGCTCGAGATCGTGATGCTTTTCATGCTAGGAGAGAAATGGAGCTGTGTTGTCGTCTCTATCGCCTCCTCGTCGTTAGGGCAACGAGAACACTAGAAACTCAGTTCAGATGCCCCCCAAAAAAAGCCGCGAAATTCACCATCAGATTCACTGGAATGAGAACAAACCGATAAAGATAGGGATCTCTTTTAGGTATTTCTCCAATTGGATCTTCGGGGTCTTTTTTAATCCAACATTGGAGATCAGAGATGAGTTTTGATCAATTTTAGCCGAAGGCACAAAGATTTGTTGACAAAATCGAACTAGGTTCTTCTTTCTCTCCCATGGAGAACCAAGGATCATGAGGAAGAGAGAAAGAGAACAAAGAAAGATGTGCTTTGTTTCATTCTATTTGACTCATTGCTGCTCGAGATCGTGATGCTTTTCATTCTAGGAGAGAAATGAAGCTACATCGCCATCTCTGTCACCTCTTTGTCGTCATAGCAACAAGAACCCTAGAAACCCAGTTCAGATACCCCCAAAAAAAAGCCACGAAATTCACCATCAATTTCACTAGAATGAGAACAAATCGATAGAGATGGGGACTTCTTCTGGGTATTTCTCCAATTAGATCTTCAGGGTCTTTTTGAATTTGGAGATCAGAGATGGGTTTTGATCGATTTCAGCTGAAGGCACGAAGATTCGTTGACAAAATCGAACTAGGATCTTCTTTCTCTCCCATGGAGAATCGAGGATTGTGAAGGAGAGAGAAAGAGAACAAAGAAAGATGCGCTTTGTTTCGTTATATTTTGTTTTTCTTTTCTTTTGAAATCTTTTTGATCAACTGATTGGCCAAGAAGAGAAGAAAGGAAAACAAAGTATAGGGGGGTCTTTATCACAGACCCCATAGTATAGGGGGGTCTTTGTAATTTACCCATTTTATAAATAAAATCAGTTTTAAAATACTAAGGTGTAGTTTGCAAGTCTATTTTGAAAGATCTTCTAGCAAACCTGATAGCCAAAAGACAATGTGAGTTTTTGAATTAAGACCTTAGCAGCTTGAAGATTGTTTGGTTAATCCGTCTTCCCGTATGTCTTTCTATGCAAAGACGTGATAAAAGAAAAAGTCAAAAAGCTCCATTTGGAGCTTCCCAAAAATAGCCCAAAACAGGTTTTGCACGTCTTTTCGAAGTATCACCTTTTGGCGATTAGACCTTTTCCCAACCAAATGGGAAAAGACCAAAATGTGGTTGCCTGCACATAAAGACACGCCAAACATGGGATAAATTCACTATATGAAACAAGCACTGGGGTTAATATGGCCTGAGGCCTTTTGGTTAGATCAAAACTCAAATTCTTGATGTTGAAAAATGGATAATTATAAGGACAAATTTCTTAAACTATCCCTAAAGTTTAGGAAATTGACTAACTATATTTTTGTTGTTTCAGTACTGTCTTAAAGTATCTCTATTGTTTCTAGCAATTGTCTAAATCTTCTTATTGTCCGTTAACGGAAGGATTAAAAATAAAACTATTTTGTCTATCATTCTTTTTTAAATTTTGAAAATGAAACTTTTGATACTTTATTGAAAGTGAGACGATGTTGGTCATCGTGTGAAGATGTCGGTGAGGCTTTGATCGTCGTTGTCTGCAAGAAAGCCGATGATCAAGGATATTGGTCGCCGTTCTCATTGGGGAAGACTAGTGCTTTTGCTCTGCTTCCCAGTCTTGGCATGGGCCATCTGGCTGCCACACTAGATGCTCATTGTTGTATGGTTTCTTTTGTCGTTATTCTTTGCATAATCATCCCACCTTCTCATTTCTTCAGGGTTGTATGCCAACAACACCACCAACCCCTTTTTTCTTTAATTGATGACGTGTGCAAGTGCACTCTGCCATTTAGCTTCAAACTCTAACACCTCTGCTTCCTTTACATTCAATATGTTAAAAGGGGCATCATCTTATTTCCATACCTCGTTATTTGCGATGATTCTCATGCACCCTCCCGAATAGTTGTCGGAATCTCAACCTTCCTGCGATTGGGCACGGAACCCAAACAAACAATAACATTAACATGCCGAATGCGAGTAGGTCAAGATTGTGCAGAGGTTGTTTCTGTAAAGAAGCACATCCATTCTCGTCCTCCCACTGATTGGACTTATGGAGCTTTTGTTTGGGTGGATATGTTTGACTTGTTCCGATGCTACAGATCTCATCCGAAAGCTCTTGAGCAGGTGCCAAGTATTTTGAGTTCTTGAGCTGAAAGTGGACCTGGTGAATATTTGCAGCTTTTCCAAAATAACCATCTTGCAAGATTTGTTGTTGCTGTTGAAGATTTGCAGATTTTCCAAAGAACAGCTTTCTACATCTGTTGTTGATGATGATGATATGAATTATTCTGCAATCGAAACACCATCAAATCTCACTCCAACCCAAACCAAAGGGATCCTAAAAAACACCTTCCAAAGGAGCTTGGAGCAAGAGTCACTTTCTGGCTCTCATCAATATATCTTTGTCAACCTTGTTATTGTAGGTCTGGAACCTAAGGGCAAATAAAGAGGGATTTGCTCCATCTGCCATTCAAATCCTATAAATTATAGATGAGACTTTAGATGCATTCTTTCAACTACCAATACCATTGCATCCTGCATTGCTTCCTGATTTAATGCCTAGCGTTGATAGATGCCTTCAGCATTATGTATCTAAGGCAAAATCCGGCTATGGTAAATTCTTGCAAAACCCAAATTTATAAATGGCTTTTTGATTCTTAATCTTATTACGAACTTTATCCCTTTCTGTGATGTATAGGGACACAAAACACTTTCATTCCCACCAAGCCGGCATTAACCAGGATCAAAGTTCCAAGCTGTGTGGAAGAAGAAAGAGAAGTCCCAAGGAACTCCAAAGCGGAAGTTTCAGGTTGGCACAATGAAAGGAGATAGCTTTGGAACTCAAATAACTTTGAGTACTAGGCTTTATTTACTATGTTACTCATACAAGAGAAGTCCATCTATGCATTCTGCCCACTTTAGAGAGAGAGAGAGAGAGAGAGAGAGGTCAGATAGGAGAGAGAGGTCGGAGAGGAGGACGATGGTGATCTTTGCTGGAAAGGGTATTTTGGGTATTGATGATATGCGACCTAGAAGCTCGTATGCTAAGTTGGCAATTTCGCTGATTCGACCTGCAAAAAGGCAGTATCAAAGTACTTGAGTTGCTTTACCCGGGGTGGGCATTTTGATGGTTAAGTCAACGAATTGGAGATTTTGGAGAGAGCTAAAGAGTGAAAGAGTTAGAGAACTGCGAGAGATAAATTGTGCATGCCTCTTGAAGTTGGAAATGAGACCTTTATATAGGTCTTGTTTGGCATGAGATTCACGCACCGCATCTGAGATCTCCAAGAAGGTGTGGTTAACTATCCAAAGTCTTCGGAGGTAGTTTCGCATGCAGAATAGGCTTTTGTGCCTTCCTCCAGAATATTCGGTACGGGAGTAGACATTACGGAGAATCGAGAGTGATGGGATAAACGCAGAGGAATTTGAAGAGCATGTCTCGCAGGTCACCACCTGGACCTTAGTTAGGTCAGAAAGTTCTTGAGGGATGCCACACCCCACACTCAAGTTGTGACTAGTTTGGCGAAGAGTGTAGCTTGTTTGAAGATGAGACCCGAGGTGACCTGCTATGGACGTTGGTCGAGTCAATCCGCTTCTAGTTGGCCAGCTTGCTAGGCTACTTTTGGCGCGAAGGGATACACTTGAAATTCCGCATCTCTCTTCAAAATTCGAAACAGGGCATGCATTCAAAATGGCACGCACTTCCTTCAAAATTCCGAGCAAGCGTTGCCTTTCGAAATTTGAAACAGAACGCGCTTTCAAATTTTAGTTATGGCGCGCTCACCCATCAAAATTTCGAATGCGGACTTTTTCCTGGATCGTTGGATTGAGCGAATTCGGACCATCGGTAGTCCACGCTTCTGTCTATAAATTGGGGGGATCCTCAAGGGCTCCATGCCGCTTTCCAATACTGGATTTACGCTAAAGTGAAGGTTGGTGATGATTTTGATGAACTCCAGGGACGTTGGATCAAGAGCGAAGAGGTTCACATGGGGGGCACCAACCTCTCAACAAACCCCATCTAGAATAGGTTTCAGGCCCTCCGAGCTATCCGACGAGGAGATTGTGGATCTGATTACCACCTACTAGATCCCTAGTGACTTGAATTATATCCAATTCGAGGACAAGGAATATCCATGAAGCCATGGAAAAACCGAGGTATGTGTCTACAAGGACGCGCTCATTGTCGGGCTCTGCTTTCCCCTTCATCTATTTATTTGTTAAATCCTCCGACACTATGGTTTGGCACTGGATCAACTGCACCCGAACTCCATCAAGACCACTGTAGGAACCATTTCTCTTATCTATCACCACAGTTTCCCCTTAGATATAGAGATCTTCAATAGAATATGTCACGTAAAGTGAGTTCCAAACAAAAACCATTGCTTCTACATTAGCTACCGACCTACATTTAGGCTTTTGGGAGATTTTCCATCCAAGATTGCGAACTGGAAGACGAAGTTCTTATTTTTGAGCCATAAGGAGGGCTTGCCTAATTGACAACCTGGAAGGCTGAGGCAAAAAGGCATGAAGTCATATTTGATGAGGAGCTGTTAAATGAATTTAGACTCCTCGTTGAACGGCACTCCTTGTTCAATGAGTTCCTGACCAAACTGATGCTCATCGAGGCCGGTCGTAGTCCCATAGGTATGTCGCATTATATTCATAACCTTTGAATTCTATTCAAAGAAGAAGAGGAGGGTGGTCGGTGTGTCTAGACGCAAAGTCAAAGAGAGGTCGATGAAAGGTCATTGTGTTGTGGTTGACCTGGAGGAGGGTGGTAACCTAATTCAGGCCAACCCTCCTCACGTTGCTCCTATACAATCGGTGAGTGCATCCCACTTTGAGGAAGCGACTACTCCTTACGGCCTAGAGATCCCTCCGTTCATTCCCCGGGTCAATTGCTTGATCACGGATTGGATTCATGACTCATATGTGGCACTTTGTATTGAAAGGGGTATTCTCCTTCCTAAAGATGTTCATGTTTATCATGAGCTGGATCTCTCTGAACTCGGTGCTCGGATTATTCTAAATGCCATGCAAGTAGGCATCTTCGCGACACTTGCTCCGCTACTTTATTTGTCCTTATCGCTGTTTTTCTATTTGCATATCAGCTCGTTTGGTCAAGTCATTCTGGATCAAGTCATCACCTCAAGGCGTGAGTCCCGTGAGATGAGGGTCAACATAGAGACCCTCCAATCTCAGCTAGAGGCAACCAATCTTAGTGTCGAGGAGGACTACCAGCGGTTCTGTTCCCTTAGCACGAGTATGAACCATGAGTTAGAGGATATTCACTAAGCCGAAGTTGCTATTGTTGAGCGCTTTTGCCAATCTCCAGAGTTTGAACAGGAGAGAATTGAAGTGGTGGTTCCTTCTCTGAAGAGGGGCTTCAAACTGTACCACCACTTTCTTTGATGTCAATACCCGAACCCTGACTTGAGCTCTATCTCTCTTAGGTCGGTCCTAGATTATCTGACCTGAGAGGTCAAGGAAGAGGCAACTACTCTAGAGGAGGCAGATGACAATGAGGATGATTGTGAGGGCGGTGACAAGACTGATAACTAGTGACAAGCTCCCCCTTTTCTTAGACTATTGTACGCTGGGCTTACGAGCTCGATAAAACTTGAATTTTTTGCGACCTGTTCTTTATTTTGTTGGTTGTACAAAATCCTCTTGAATGGAACTTCTATAGTCTTCCCTTCCTCTTCGTTTCATTTTTTATCAATTTAGCAATGAGATATTTAGCAATGAGATACTGACATCCTTTGAGATCGATTCAAGTATGGTAGCGTCAAAGTCAAAACATTGCCGAGCTAGATAGGTGGGGGCCTACCTAGATAGATTAGTTTACCTGTCGCCAACATGTTTCGAGGTTGACTTGACGGGGCCTTGAATAGGAATGGAAATAGGGTGGGTTCGGGGCGGGGATTACATTCCCCATCCCCGACCCCGACCCCCAAATCACCCCCATCCTCATCCCCGATCCCTGACTGGAAAGGAATCCCCCCTCCATCCCCGACCCCAACGAGGATGAATTCTCTATCAGAGACCCAAATCCTTGATGGGTTGAAAGTGACTACCCAAATATAGAGAGATTGAGAGAAAGACTGGGAGTGAGGTTGGCGAAAGAGAGGGAAAGAGAGAGAGAGAGAGAGTGAGAGAAAGACTGAGAATATGTGACAAAGAGATTAAATGAAAATTAAAGACAGAGTTCTGACGACGACGAGAGAGAATCCGATGGGCGATGACAACGGCGGTCAGCGATGGTAGACGAAGGTTAAAGGAAGATTAAAGATCTAAAGCTCTTTGAGTATCTCTTCTCTGTCACTCAAGAAGGCATGGAACTAGGGTTCTGACGGCAACGACAGGAGACAGCGATGACGATCAGTGAATCAGCGACAAAGACAAAGGAAGACGAAGGCACACACGAAGCTAGGGTTCAGTCGTTCAGAGATAGAGTTGAGACTTGAGAGTTCTTTCTTGAGTCTCTTCTCTCTGTCAAAGACTCAAAGTTTAAATGTCGATGGTTTTAGTGTTTTACACTTTTACTGGTTTTAAGTTTTAATATTTAAAAAATAATAATAATTATTATTATATTAAATAAAATATATTATATTATATTATATTATATTATATATATTACATATATATAATTATATATATTAATTGGGTCGGTCGGGGTAGGGATTGCATTCCCTATCCCCGTCCCTGAACCCGATCGGGGATTCAGGGATCTCTCCATCCCCAACCCCGTTGGGATGGGGAGCCCGGGTACCCGTTGGGGATGGGGAAAATTGCCAACCTAGCCTTGAAGCTGAGAGCGGTTTAGTTTCCCCTTAGAATTCGGTTTGACCAGGTCGCAAAAGAAGATGGTCATTTTGTAGTATACATGCCATCATGTGGGATTGACTCTCCCAGGTCTACGTTCATGGGTCAATGCCACTTATGTGCTATACCTACTCCTGGAACTGTTGGTCGTCCACTCCTACTAGAGCCATGGGGAGTTCACCTTAAGGGGGTGACTTTATTGTCTATGGGTTGCTTGCTCTCACGAGAACCATGAAAGGTTCAACTTGTGAGATTGACTCCACAATCAACTAGCTGCCAACTCTTATGGGAGCCATGGAGGGCTCAACCAATAGTAAAGCTTTGTTGTTTGGGTTGGGAAAATTTCTGGACCAAATCGTTGAAGCTCGATCGGGCTGGTCATTTAGATTTTATCCCCTTGTGATAGCATTGTTGATACGTGTGTTGTTGTTGGCATTGAATGGTGGGTCAGTGCCATGACTACACTGCATTAGCCCTTGGAGACACTAGTCGTCTACTCCTACGATAAACCATAAGGAGCTCAACCTGTGCGGGTGACTCTACTATCTATAGATCGCCAAGTCTCATGGAAGCCTTGAAAGGCTGGACCCGCAAGGGTGACTGCACAGTCTGTTTGCCTCTGACTCCCATGGGAGCCGCGAAGGGCTCAACCTATAAAGGCAACCTCGCAAATAGAACTAACAAGGCTTGTCCAGGCTGATTACCGTTGAGTGCGAATTTAAAATGAGAGTTGAGAACATAGCTTTTAAGTAGTGATTCCCACAGACATCACCAACTGATGATGCACGATTTAGCAGCTTAAATGCTGAGCTGGCGAGTTCATCGAGTCGATCTGCAAAAAGACAATATCAAAGGACCCAGGCTGCTTTACTCGGGGTGGGCACTTCGATGCTTAAGTCAATGAACTGGATATTTCGGAGAGAGCTAAAGAGCAAAAGAGCTAGAGAGTTGTTAGAGCTAAATTGTGCACACCTCTTGAAAATGAGACCTTTATATAGGTATTACTTGGAGTGAGCTCCACGCACCACATTTGAGGTCTCTGGGAAGGCGTGGCTGACCTGTTCAGTCATCAAAGGTAGTTTATGGGAATAGACTTTTGGGAGACCTGGGAGTGACTGGATGCATGCAGAGGTCGGTAAGCACGTCTTGTAGGTCGCCACCTAGACCACAGTTAGGTTGGCAAGTTCTCAAGAGATGTCGCTCCCTGCAGGTCAGTAAGTACCATAGGTCGACAAGTCCTCGTGGAGGTCGCTCCTTATGCTGAAATCCCTTGGACTAGTAACGACAAGGTACCACAGGTCGGCCCTATACAAGGTGCTGCTAGTTGTTTTGCCGAGGTGCCCGAATTGTGTATGAGGTGTCCTAGATTGATTCTGGGGTGTGTCTCCTTGACTCGACGAGATAAATGTTTATCCATGTGGTACTAAAATGTCAAGTAATAAAGACATGCCACATGTCACCAAATCAATAAAGGGCCAAATCACTCCTCATCAAATATAATTTAAAATTAAATTAAATAAGTGAAGTCACTATGCTTCAATTATCAGAAATAGTGGTTGGGATATAGTTAGTAAATTTTAGGGGTACCTTGAAGAAATTTGCCCTAATTATAATAGTGAAGTTTAAAGGGTTTTTGATTGCTTGACTTAATATAAACCAGGGTTTTCATGATGTTGTTTTACATTTGTGAAGATATAATTAATTGATTTTAAAATGCTGGTGACGACGGCTATATCTCCTTTACCTACACTGACGTATTAATTGAATGCAGATTGAAGTAAACCCACGGTTCTCTCTCCGCCTACCAAGGAGATCCACCACTTTCTCTCGAATCTTTTTTTCCTAAATTGTTTAATAAATTCTAGAATCGTATCTCTTTAAAGCTGAAAATTTGGCTTCTTTTCTTACGTCTCACGTCTGTCCAACAAAATGCCTAAATTTTGTAATATGACGACATCCATGGATAGCGAGGGATCTGTGCTATCAACAAAATGCTCTAAACACTGCACCTACATGCCACTGTAGCCGCACATGAATATTTCCCTTGTGAACCTCCATGGGATGGGATGGGTTTGTGAGGTCGGTGTGAAAAGCATCATTATCATTTCAGAGAATTTTGAAAAGAGAATGGATTTCGAGACTTTTCATCTTGAGAGAATAAAATAATCAATTTATCATTTATGCATCTGCCAAATGGGGCCTTAAACAAATTCCAATTTCTTTTTTGTCATCTTTCACGAGAAGATGCTCTCAATGTGCGGCTGCAATAGTTAGTTGCGACATGCTGAGAGCCTTCGGTTGGAAACAGATTTGAACTCATTTATTCACACCTAGCAGGAAGACCGAAAGCCGGTGCCGGATGCCATGGTTTTTTAAAATCGATTTAGAAATGGAATCGTTTTGACCACTGGTTGTCAGGTCAAACGGTCCTATAATTCGTCTGAATCCCAGTCGGACGGTTTTGAGGTCCAAAACCGGTTCCTCAGCCATGATTGGTTCTTGAGTCAACCAATCCAATCATCGGGATCGATCCGGTTTTCGAAACTAAGTTGGATGCACACGGGCGGTTCACGACTAGAAATCTAGATCTGCTACCAATCAAATGCTTCTAATATGTCCCGCTTTGCAAAATTGCAGCTGCAGATCTGTACAGGGAGAGTTTCGTTTGTAAAACAAAAATGAACATTAATTCTCATTGATAAATTTAGTGGGACCCATATTGTAGGAAGGGAGTACCTTTCGCCGTGTCACGTGTTGGTCCGTTCATATGGTGGGCCGGCAAATATACCTCTCCTCCGTCTTATTTGACTTTCTTTACAAGGGAAACAATGGTGGCGATCCGGCGAGCGCGTTCTCATTCCACATTTTCACACTCTCTACAGCTCTACTGCACCCATGCCGGCTCTAAAAGTGCTCAAATATCAAATACTCTCATCGGTGTAGTCATGGGCTAAAACCGTGAATCACGACACTCAAAGCTTGTATTGATGTAAGCCCACTTTGAATCTTAATGAACCATCGAAGGCCAGGCCGTGATTTCATGGTTTTAACCACATCGCGACTCCAATGGGAACTGCTGATTTCTTCTGGAAACAAGTTTCAGAATCCATAATCTAACTTTTTCGCCAATCAAAGAGGGGAGTTCAAACAAGTAGAACTCCTTTGATGAGATATTTGTCATTGGAAATTGGATCACTCCTTTCATTTTTACTTCATCGGTCCCCGTAGCCGTAGACGACTGTAACACCACCGGAGTTCATTAACACCCGCCAACCCGGAAAATAAAAGAAGAGAAACTGAGAGAAAGAAAAAAAAAAAAAAAGAACGAACGGCTCTACCATTCCGTAACTCCCAGTCATGAAGATGGTTTTAATTTTATGTACAGAATGGCATTGTATTGGAATTGGATCATTATCATATTCTCTGTCACTCACACACACACACACACATAACAAACGCACTCTCACGCCCAAAACTTATAATTGAATGGTTACCCCTCTTGCACCACCTGTGACATGGGTGCTGGAGGGCAGTGAATTATTGTTAGAAATGGGAAGCGAGCTGGATCCATGTTGCCACCCGTGGCCGTGTTTGGTGGCATCGTACTTCTCACCATCACCCCATAGGGCGTATGCTTCTTCCCCATGAACCGCATCGTCTCCAATCACCAGCTCTTCCTCCGACATCCTTAGGGGCATGAATATCCTTATCCCTAAAAGAATAAGGGTCGTCGATACTATATTCCATCCGATCACGAAGGTTGCTGCAACCAATTGCTTCAGTAACTGTACCCCTCCTTCCCCACCGTAGAATGCACCCCTCGAGTTCTTCACCGGTAAAATGAGCCGGCAAAGGACCGGCTCCGCCAATAGCCCAGTCAGTACTCCGCCTAACAGCCCCGCCACTGCGTGCGTGTGGAATACCCCGAGCGTATCATCCACCTTATTAATTGACCGAAGTAACAAATTAAAACGACACCGACATGCTAATCTCTGCACTCCACTTGCGCACTACCTACTTTTTTTCAATGAATTAAATGCTAGCTGGCTCACCTTTTGTAGGAACGAAGACTTCTTGTGGAGGATCATCATGGTGAACCATGGAACGCTGCCGGACATTATACCCATCACTATCGCCGCCCACGATTGCACCACCCCTGCACGCACAGTACCAACAACAATGCCCATGGTCAACCCCCGTAACTACTATCATGCCACTGCACGGAGAATTCACAACTCTGCGCAAAGACCTACCTGCTCCCGGAGTGATGCAAACAAGGCCGGTCATCATGCCTTGAACGGCTCCGATCACCGAGGGCCTCCCGAAGAAGACAACATCAAGAGATGTCCAGACGAGAAGGCTCGTGGCCGCGCATATGTTGGTATTTAGAACAGCGACCGAAGCCGCGATATTCGCTGCGTAAGGGGCGCCACCATTGAAACCTGACCAACCCATCCACAGTAGACCAGCCCCAGCCAGCATAAGTAGGACGTTGTTTGGAGAAAACCTTTCTCTGTCGGTCTTCAGCCTCGGTCCCACCTGCACACCATGTATTACCATGTCAAACTCAAAACTTTAGGAAACGGAACGAACCACAATTTCACCGAGTTGGACAACTCGGTGGCTCCCGAACCGAAAGAAATGAATGCAACTCGGTTACACGAATAAAATGAGCCCATGACGATTGAAGACTAAACCGGTTCTGGTGCAGCTGGTGACTGGTAAACCCCCAGCTGGTGCAGCTGGAGACTGGCAAGGAAATAATTGAAAAAAAAAGAAAAAGACGAAACCGGTTCTGGCCGACAGAGACTCGGAGATTTACCCAGTAGGCTGCGGTGAACCCGGCGATTCCCGAAGAGAGATGGATGACATAGCCGCCGGAATAATCGATAACTCCCCATTGGTATAGAAATCCGCCGCCCCAGAGACTAAAGGCACCGACCGTATAGGAAAATATGAGCCATAAAGGGACAAAAGCCATCCAGGCCTTGATGTTCATCCGCCCCAGAACCGACCCAGCCAGTAGGATAAGGGTGATAGCCGCAAACTGGAATTGGAAGTAGACGAGGGAGGTCATGGGGTAGAGGGGCTTGTTCATGGGCGTCTCTTCCGTGCCATTTTTGTAATAGTGAGTGCTCTCCGGAACGACAGCTTGGTTGATAAGGAACTTCTGGCCGAGGGCAGGTGCACCCTTTCCCCAGAAGGGGAGGAGCTCGTCACCGAAAGCCATGCGATAGCCAACGACGACCCAACATATGAGGGCGGCGGCGAAGGCGTAGAGAGCCATGAAGGCGGAGTTGACAGCCCATTTCTTTTTGACGATGCTACCATAGAGGATGACGAGGCCTGGCATGCTCTGGATTCCGACGAGGGTAGCGGCCGTCATCTGCCATGCGTTGTCGCCCTTGTTGAGCCATTCTGGAACCGCCGGTGTGATCTCTTGGTAAGCGGCGGCGACGAAGGTGGACATGACTTGGAACCAGATCGGATACTTGTATTCTTAATTACCTTGGGTCTCTTATTCTTCAATTGTCATGGACTCATTTTATTCGATGTATTCCGATATATAAATAATAGAGAACAGACCATCATTAGAAAACTCTTGGGTGTAAGGAGGTGCGTACGGAGTACGGGGATGACCGGATGGGAAGGTTCCTTTGAAAACCAATGGTACGACCACAGGAAGGGTCAGTCTCTCCGGTCAGAGATTGGGAATAATTTATATAGGTCCCACCACCAGGTCAACTATGAAGTATGAAGTATTGCACCATTCACCTGCCTCCAATCGAACACTAGTATTGTAATATGCATTTCTCTACTCTCTCCTGGCATGATGGACCTGTTTGTTATTCATTGTAATGGATTTTGTTAGGTAAATCTCTCCTTAAGTTTTCGACAATCACAAAAATTTTTGTTATAGTTTTATTTTAGCAAAAACATTTAATTATCTTGTCCTAATTGAACGACAAAATCCTCCCTTTCCCGGTGTGGCGTTGTCCCTCTTTTTCCTTCTATTCTATTCTTTTCCCTTTTCCCATCTTAGTTAGGAAAAAGAAAGAAAGAAAAATAGAAAGAAAGTGATGCAAAAAAACAAAAAAGTGGGCTGGGTTTTCTTCTATTCCATCTCGTCCAATGTTTTCCCTAGCTGGCTAGTCCTACAATTGTTATTTTTCGTATCAAGTCATTTCAGTCAATCTCGACCAACCAATTCGGTCAAAAATCCATGTTTGGAAGAACCTGGTGCTCTTTTAATTGAAGTCGCCTTTGTCCCTCACGTCGCCTGAGCAGTATAAGTATCAACTGGTGCACTCAAATCTTTTTCTATAAAATTAACACACATCATGAAATTGGGAAATTGAAATGAAAAGTTAAACCAATTTGGGATGGCTTGAGGAGTGCTTAATCAAGTTTAAGAATGAAAAGGGCAGTTTTCATGGATACCCCATGTTGCCATCTCTAGATTTAAACCGGAAAAGTAATCTAAAGGGTTATCCTATACAATGTGTGGTATATGTTTCTCTGCCTTGTTTGATTCAGAGAGGTGATCGATATGCTCAATTTGTATATCAAACAAGGGGACTCGTCAGACAGGCCATGCGTTAACTTCCCAAGATAGATTAGCTCTATGCTCTCTTGATCATGTCTACCACCTATGATTTCTTCTGATTCATTGATGCTGGCCAATAGAAGAACTCTTTTTATATTGGAATTCCCAAAAAAAGTATTTTGCTTAGCTATGAGGTATGTTTCTTTTTCCGCTAAAGTTTGATAAAGCACCATGCATGAAGCATGGGTTAACTATTCTAAAATCTTGCTCCATGAATAATAACAAAGAAAGCATGGGAGGATGAGGTTGTTTCGACTGAGTTTCACAAAGGTTACGAATGATGCATTGGGGGGCTTTGCGGTTGTTGATGAGGACTATCTGAGTTGGAAGAGGTTGGATGCAGTGAGATTGTTAGTCTGGGGGGCTCCAGACAAGTTTTTTTTTTTTTTTCCAAAGTTTTGGAGATCCAAATTAAACAAAAGAAGGTCTAGGTGAGTTTAGCAGGGGAAGGTATGGTTCAAAGTATTGATACGATATTATATCTTTTGAAAAAGATATAGTCTTTTTTGATGTTTCGGCATCCAATTTTTTTTAATAATAAAATGCATGCTAAAAACTTCCTAAAAACCAAAATATGAAAAAAAAAAAAAAACTAAAAGCTGATGAAAAGAGCTGATTTTCAAGCAAGTGCTACAGGAAACTAGGGGACGAAGTTAGCAAGAGAAATCATATCATTGTGTTTCGGGTTTTCAATGGAGGAGACGTCCTTCTGAGGTGGTTTACCGACCTGAGATGCTTGGAGTCGCCCCATGATTGACCATTCTTATTACAGATGAGAGTGCTTTAGTTGCTGCTTCAAATTTTAGTCTTGGGCTGTCGACAGAGGTCTCTGGTGACAGTCATGGAGATTAAGAGGTGCATGTTGTCCTCCTCTTTGAATCGATGGAGTTAGGACGAGAGATTGTGTGTTGTGTTCCACCGGATAAATTGGGATACGAAAAGAGGGTGGAGAGGTCGACGAACAGGAGTCTTTCAGTGAAAATAGATGCAAATTAATTTATGAAAAGGTTAAATAAGTATTTGAAAAAAAAAATTTTGATTCACCGATTTAACATTTTCCGTCTTAATCATTTACGGAAGGGAGGTTTTTGATACATTCTTTAAAAATCAAGGAGACGCTTTTGTTACATATAGGAGAAGCTTTTGTCGTAAACTTCAAGGAAAGTTTTTGTCAATTACCCATTTCATTATTTTCTGGTGGAAGCGTGGAAGTTGAAGCCAATTGAGATTGACTCGTTGGACGAGTGATTAGGACGACCGGCATTGGGGACGGGGCACAGGCTCACAGCGTGGCAGCAGGACTGCAGGAGGGTTCAACCCACCCGAGGCTCAACCGCAGAAAGCGAAGCCCTATGGTGCAGTCAAGTCATGTCATGTGAACCACACCTAACCTAATACCTTTGCTTCACATAAGATACTACAAATTAAAGAGAATATTTTTGTTATGGTAGATTCTTCCCTAGAAAGTACTACTATAATATTATATTATATAAGTGTTGTTGATAATAATAAGCTAAATAATTATTGGAAACCGGACAGCATAAAGCCCTGGGCCCTGGGACCATGGTGGTGAAAGCCCCCATATGCTTTTGGCCAGCCAACCATTGAATCTTTGATGAATTCTGAGATCCACGCCATTTTTTTATAATTTGAAATTGAATCTCTTAAAGATTCTGATTCCAAGGGTGTAGACCTAGAGAAGAGAGAAGGGAACTACCGCTTACTTGCTATTGGCGTTGGTCTTTACTTTAATGTGCTGGTTAATAAACCTATCAAATTAGCTATTAGTTATTAGTTGCTTCAAAATTCAAAGCATGGAGGTACGCATTACCCAAGCACTATATATGTATAAACCTTGTCACGGAAAGATGATTTCTCTCTTCAGTCTTTATTTTTTTTTTTTTGGAATTTTCGCCTAGTATAACTTGCCACGTGTTCACAGTAAGTCTATATTTGTGAATATTTTTATAAAAAAAGTTTGGATCATTGACCCAAGTAAAATCACAACATAACAATAGGATATTGTACATACTACCAAGGACTGACTGCAAGAGTAAAGGCACTAGGGGAATCCCAATGGATAATATCCTTTATCTGATGAACATTTTTTATCAACTACAGAGTTGCTCCATCAAGGGAGCCATTTTACTTGGCCTGATTAAGAAACTTCTTGTCTATATGTTAGAGTAGGTTTGGTCAAGTCCTCCAATGAAGCTGACTCACCAAGAAATTTTCTGTAGGCAAGTTGGCTTTGGAGCTTAAAGGGGTTCCACACATGTTGCTTTCAATAATACCTGCTAATGGATATTAAGGGGACTATTGGATCGGCAACATATTTAATCTCACAGTCCATATCAGCAATATTATATCCCTGTTTGTATATGAGGATTTCTCACCTAATTAGTTCTTCAAATTATCAATCTTAGGGCTTATTTTGCACAAGTAGCAAAGTTCTTTTGGACTGAAAATTTACATTACGCTGAGTCCAATAAATATGTAGTGTAAAATCTTATATTTTGTATTATCTTATATATATTTATGCTGTTCGTATTTGCATTTTTATTCCTTTAAACTGAGCATTTATACTCCTTAGGCTCAGTTTGAAAGGAGTACAAATACAAATTTATAAAGTACAAAACCTTATACTTTGTATTATTTTGTATGCATTTACATTGTACATATTTATATTTATACTGCTTCCAACAGGCTGTCCGCATGGTGTTTAACAACAGGCTGTCCGCATGGTGTAAAAGCCAGTGGACCTGCGTAGGCATCCCTGCCACCGCTAACCAACTAACCATTTCAATTGGGTCTACTCTATAACATCTCACCCCATGGGGGCCAAAGTTGCAGAGAGAAATTATTGGCTACTGCCTGGTTGGAGGAGTCCTATCTGACTAAATGCATTTTTGGTTAAAATTTAGGATTTGAGGGGTTTAGGTGTAAGTTTTAGGTTTTAGTGTTTAAATTTTAGGGTTAGGATTTATAAATTTATAGTTTAGGATTAAAAGTTTAGGATATTGATATAAAAATGAAGAGGTAGGTGGACGAAAGCATCTAACCAGGGTAGGAGCGAGTCTGTGCTCAAAGTGACATCACTTATGAGAGATTATTCAGCTGTTTCTCTCTTATTTTCTATCAAGCTAAAACACAACATTAGGGAAATCAAATTCAGTAAATGATATCACTAGCAAACTTGTAGAAATAGTTCCCCTAATCAAGTGGAGTAGGGAGCTTGCCTAAGTAACTGCATCTATTTCTGTTGGATGGAGGGATGATATGGCTAATCTGACCAATGTACCAAGGGGACCTCTAGGTTAGCTAGCCACCTCTTCAATCCTCTAGAACATAGCTATCATGCATTATTCTAGCCTTGTGGCAACATTTTTGTGTTCAAGTTGGACTGATATTGATTTTTTGATGGAAATGGAACAGCCTAAGGACATTTTTCTTCATAAAAAGGAGGAGGATCTTTTCTGGGCCATTTTAGGCCCAAAACGAATCTTCCACATTAGATTCCGTGGTCGTCAAGGATTATACAGAACTTGTTTAAGTGGTTTTCCATTCTCCAAAATGATATTTACTTTGCGTAATAAAGGATGACTGCCAGTGGAGGAGGAAAGGGACGATCAGATTACCTTGCTTAATGCACAGAATTGCCGCTTCCAAAATCCCCACATGTGGGGGTAGACCTGTTCATGGGCCGGGTAGCCCGATGGCCCGGCCTGGCCCAGCCCGGCCCAGCCTGCACCTCGGTCGGGCTTGGTCATGTAATTAGGTTCGCGGGTCTGATTTCGGACCTAACACAGTAAGCCCGATTATATTTTGGGCTGGGCTCGGGATTCGTCAAAAAAGCCCGGCCCTGCCTGACTCAACATTATATATTTTATAAAATATATAATATTATATAAAATATATAAATAATATAATATTTATTGAAATATATATTTATAATTTAATATATACATTTTTTATTCTTTTCTTTATAATTTTCTCTCTCTCTCTCTCTCTCTCTCTCTCTCTCTCTCTCTCTCTCTCTCTCTCTCTCTCTCTCTCTCTTTATTCAGCCACTTCAGCAGTGGTAACAGTATGGGCTAAATTTCAGGCTCGGGCCCAAGCTCGGGATTTGGGCTTTTTATGAGGGCCGGGCTCGAGCCCAAGTTGTAGGCTCGATGGTCAGGCCGGACTCGGGCTCGGGCCTTAGAAAAATCTGTTAATACAGAGTGAAAGCCTGACCCGGCCCATGAACAGGTCTATGTGGGGGAGATAAAAGCAGCTCTGAGCTCTGTCACACCTGATAGAACTTTGGTTGTCCCCCTATATTTGGTTAAAAACTTAAAATAATGTTTCAAATAATCATTATCATGTTTGGGAGTGCTTAAAAATAAGTGTTTATTAGGGTTATTAAGTACTTATTGGTATTTGAGAAATAAGCCCAAAATAAGTATTTAATTTAAAAATAAGGGTCTACTTCTTAAGCCCATATTTCTAGCTTTTTTTAAGTGCTTATACAATAAGCACTTATTCAATTTTTTTCTTCCAAAATTATCCCTAGTTGAATTTTAAAATACCACTTATAATATTATCCCCAGTTGAATTTTATAAAGGCACTTTTATGAAAGTGCTTTCATAAAAGAGTTTTTATAAAAGTACTTTCATAAAAGTACTTTCTTAAAAGTGTTTTCGTACAAGTACTTTTACAATAGTGCTTTTATAAAATTATTTTCATAAAAGTACTTTTATAGAAATGTTTCATAAAAGTATTTTTATAAAAGTACTTTCATAAAAATTTTTTTATAAAAATAATTTAATAAAAGTGCTTTCAAAGGGTATGCACCACATCAGCAAAAGTGCCAATAAATGCCAACTTGTTGGGGAAAGCTCCAAAGTGAACCTTCCTAAAACGGGAGAGGCGCATAGAAATCGATACGTATGGATGTGCATAATGAGGCCTTTGCTGATGGAGCGCCTATGTGGTAGCGTTTACTCAATAAACACCAATGGAACCAAACACATATATAATATTTAACACAATGACATACACTTCAGCAAAGACGAGGGAGGATGATGGCTGACCTAAGTGTCATCGGCGATTGCATAGTAAGAATGCATGAAACCCATCCCCCCCCCCCACAAAACCAGATCTGGTAAAGAGGGTTCTAGGCATTTAAAACCTCAAAAAAAATATATATGCAAGAAAATATGTGAAAAATAAGTCCAACTATGAAACCAACCTGGTTGTCGTCAAGTTTTTAGCTCGTTTGATGATCGCGAGTCGCTCCCAAAACAAGTGCCGCCACTAGTATGCTCGCCCCTATTCGAATGAGGAAGAAGAAGGTTTAAGGAGATGTGGGGGTAGTCTGGTCATTTTAAAAATTAAATAAGGACCGAATCGTCCCAAACTTTTCAAATGCTCCTTAGTAACAAGTACTTAAAAAATAGAAACTCTCAAGTGGCTCTTTTAATAAGCACTTCTTTACCAAATAAGTACTTTTTTTACCAAACACTCACAATTACTTATTTTCCACTTAATGTGAACTTACAAAAAAAGTACTTGTTACATGTGAAATCAAACATGGCCTTATTCACATTTAACGGAGTGATGGCTCCTTTTCTCTTTATCAAGAAGCCGAGAAGCCTCACATTTTTAAAATTAGTTCCATGCTATCATTTTTTGACAAGATTGGATTTTTTTTTCTTTTTTATAAATAATTGTTCTGACACCATCTACAAGATAAATTTTATCAATGTTTCAAAAAACGATCTAGAATCAGAACTATTTTGGCCACCGGTTTCTAGGTTGATGATTTAATTGGATAGCCCATTATGACAAAAAAATTTAAAAATTAAAACAACAATTAAAATAAAAAATGGCTTAAAACCGTTAAATTAATCAATAATTCAACCGCCTGAGTCAACGAGTTATTAAGCAATTCAACAGTTTTTAGCCAAAAACTGGATTTAGGGTAAAACAGAACTGATTGCCTAGACAGTTCCTGGACCAAACTGATTGCCTAGACGGTTTAATTGGACAGCCCATCAAATGAATTTTCAAGTTATTTCTTTAAAAAGTGTGGTCAATTTTATTTTACAGATGGGAGAGTTCCTGTTGTCTTGTACATTTTAGTT
The DNA here is from genome assembly GCF_056320005.1 of Nelumbo lutea. Classification (NCBI taxonomy): domain Eukaryota; kingdom Viridiplantae; phylum Streptophyta; class Magnoliopsida; order Proteales; family Nelumbonaceae; genus Nelumbo; species Nelumbo lutea. The sequence goes on from NC_142685.1 coordinate 47,315,129, forward strand.
TGTTATTAATCAAAACGAGTGGATGATCAGGTTGTTATTTTTATGCTTATTTTTACATATCATGATGCAAATCCGGATTAAGCTTGGTTTTAAGGGCTTGGGGCACACCTTTCATGGGTGCATCCATACATAAACTTATCATTCAACTCGTTAAAATTAATACGATTACAATTTAGAAGGCCATGAGAACTGGGAGACATATAAACTTCAACATTTCAGGCTTCAGTTGTTTTGTTGCGCATCAGTACGTGTACCTAGGATGTAAAGAGATCGAGTTTGACACGGGTTTGCCTCAATTCTAATCCGATCCTACAGTGCCTCAATACAAACCTGATCCAATCCGCCTTAAAATACATGATTTTCAAACCCGACCTAACCTTATAGGGTCTAACCCGATATCTATTTGATCTGATCTAGAGCATTTCAATTGTATTTTTTAACATATTTTAGAGACTTAAAATCTATTAATTTAAGTTAGAAAATTGTTTTATAGAATTTAAGATGTTACTTTTTCCATTAAAAAAAGAAAAAAATCAAAATCAACATATAAATAAATCTTAAACTTTAAACTTATAGATTTAGAAGTCAAATATATATAGAAGGTACCATGACATGATGAATGATATGTAACTGCTTGAACCAAAATCACCTTACCGGTCCAGTCCAAATATCTTTGATGTGCTTCTTTATTCCATCTATCTATGTCTGAGAGATAAGCCCCACAGAACCCAACCCATCCAATTATATAGGTTGTTATTGGTCTCCGCATTGCTTGTCTCCATTATAATTGGATCAGACGGTTTTGGTTGTTTTAAACTGGTTAATATATCACAAAGATAGCTCCAGTCTATAATTAACGGCCAAAGAAGTCAGGGGTTAATACGAAAACTAATCCAGGAATTACAAATACAAACCAAACTCCAAAGAGAAAAACCAAACAATAAAAGAAACAAACATGGTAAAAATCCAAAGAAATGCTAACTCCTACTCCCATCTACGCTCGCTTTATCTAAGACTAAGACCTTACCAAGGACATCGAAAAGAGCCAGCTGGGGTCCTGAAAACATTAAAGTCTTCATCAAAAAGACTCCCTTCTATTAGCAGTTTAATTTAACAGCATAGTTTGCAATTAGCCCCACAAATCAAAAAGACTCCTACCTACTATTAGGTGTAAAATGTCCTAGAACCAGGAAAGGAGACTGTCATAGCCACCATGAAGCAGGAGTTCACTAACTGCAGAAAATTCACTCTTCATTAAAAAAACCATATCCAGTTACCCCCTGTCTGACATCTTTCTTTCTCACGGTATACTTGTAATCTTGTTATATTGCCATGTCCAAATTATAAATGTGTCAATTTAAGGGGTTTTTGCCAATGTGAATGATTTTTTTTTTCTTTTTGCTGATGTGGGGTTGTTTTGGTTTTTAAAAACAAAATCATACATGTTGCCAAATACCCCCTTAATAATTGGATGGGGAGATTTTATGGTTGGATCACCCTCCTAGATAAGGCCGTTAACCAATATAGTTCCCAACTATATGGGGCCTTGGGAGGGGGAGTGTATTTTAAACTTAATTTGATCGTAAAGCTCCTTGTTTGTCTTGATAGTTTCTTTTATTTATTTATCTACTAGTATTACATAGTTCACATTACAGCAGAAGCAGAATAGGGGGTAGGGACAGGGCAGGGTGAACGTGAAATCCACTGGCCAATTGGCCATATCACGAAAATCCTGTGGCTTTGCATGCTTGATCGCGCATCTCCTACTTCGGAGGGATGCCAACTGACCATCTCCCTCACACACTATGTGATTGGCAATTTATAACTGAAGTTTATCGGGGCAGATCTGATTGTTACATTAAAGTCCAATCCATCAATCCATCAATCCATCTTTAAGAACCATGGATTACAGTTGGCCTGTGGGCTGTGACATCCAAATTTCTTGGGCTTGGGGGATGGTTATATGGGTTTGGCTTTACCATAAAGCCGGTTTCTGTACCTGCGCTCTAGTCTTTGCATACATTTATTTATCATTTTCTTTTTCTTTTTGGCAAAATAAGAGGAAGATATGTTAACTATAAACAAAATAGCACAAGGATTCTTCCTCAATACATGTCATAGACTTTTGATTACAACATTCCATCCAAGCTAAACCATGAGCCAATATATTCCGGTTCCTATTTACATTCAAAAACTGTACACCATTTCATATACTATTGATGTAGGCGCAGCCAGGATGGTGCCAGGTGGCATTTGACGGATGAAATTCTGGCTGTCCGCTGCTAACAACCTCCAATCAATTCTCAAGCGAGTTCAAGTATAAATAAGTGTCACTTAAGTAATTTGACTGTCACAGTTTTCGCCCCTGGAATAACAAGCAGGGCCTCTGATGTGCTCTCTGATCCTCAAGTTGGACATTGCAGCACTTGGACACATCAGCCCTCGGATGAATTAGCCCTTAGCTAAGGAAGTGAAGTTACATTGTTGCCCTCAACTCATCCTTGGCGGCAACAACTATAACTAATGCTTCAATTTCCCAAATAAAAGAATATATGATCCCTCCCATTGAGACTCTTAGATAGGGGTGTCCATGAAAAAACAAAAAACCGAACCGAATCGAGAAAACCGAATCGCAAAATGCAGTAAACCGAACTGGTCAGTTCGGTTTCAGTTTGAAATTTTTGAAAAACCGAAGGACTGGTTCGGTTTTCGGTTAACCTATAAAAAAACCGACGATTAACCAAACCGACCGGTATATATATTTTAATATATGTCACATATTTTCTATGTATTTTATATAAATATATATTTATATTATATTTATAATGATCTACTTACAAATATATTATATATTTTTTAAATATTTATAATATATTATATATCATTTATTATTTATAATATAATATTACACATATATTTATATAATATATATTATAAATATAAAAAACAAAAAACCGAAGAACCAAGCCGATCAAAAACCGAAACCGGCAGACTGATTAACCGGTGGACCCAATTTGATTTTAGTTTGGTAAAAAAAAAATTAACAATACCACTGGTTCGATTTACAAAAAAGGGCCATGGTTCGATTAACTGAACCGTGGACACCCCTCCTCTTTACAGATCCTGCGCATCAGCCAAAATAACAGCAGCCTTCAAATTGCCTACGTCCCTGCTGGATTTAATCGCAACAATGGTAGCAAAACATCCATCTGATGCTGCAACAATGAGCCTGTCATTATGATTTAATAACACAAAACCGAATGCTGTTTTGTTCTTTGCTTCACTAAATGATCTATTAGTATATATTTTATATATTGAGGAATTTTATATGTATGTATCTCAATATAAACAAGAGATGTGCAAGGGCCCTTGTACACAAAAATGGCCCATAACTCAATAGCCCAAGTTTTTGAGTTGTATATATGGTGTCCCTCTCTTGTATGTAAGTCGGTGTATACGTATATGACGACTCCCCTCAATGCATAATAAGAGTTGACTCAATTCCTTCTATCCCTCCCCGGGGCTAGCTCTTGTTGTTGAACAAGCTTCCACATTTTTAGCATATTTCTCCCGTCTTATTAAACTAACACGGTGAATGGGGTGAATAGATATGTGTTAAGAGATTTTTTTTTTTTTTTGGAAGCCCAAAGGCTACAAATTAACAGACAATTTCAAGTTACAGATTACCCCTAGAAGATTTTTAATGAAAGATGGGGGAGGACCAAGAAATTGTTGGAATACAATTTGCAATCACAAGTCTAGAGAGAGGGCTATTCTTAAACCTTCCAAGAGAGCATAGGCTTCCGCTACCTGTGCTGAGCAATGGTCCAGAACGTGAATGGGAAACTATGTTGGGCCCAGCCCATTATGGGATATTGACCCATATTATAGCCCACTCTTTTTTAACCAACTGTTTTTTTTTTTTTTTTCAAAAAGAAAAAAAAAACTAGGGTTAGATCCTTTTTGCGCGCGGCGTGTTGAAGAGAGAGAGGAAAAGAGAGAAATCGAAATACTGTGCAGATTTCTCAGTGCACAGAGTTCATCAAACGGCTGGAACGATCCACCGTCTGATCGAGCAGAAATTTGGACAGTAAGTGGTGACTCATTTTTCTTCATTCTAAACGGTCGGATCTTTGATCGGAGCTCTGAATCGCCGGTTATTTGAGGTCGAACAGAAGCAACTCGTAGTTGTTTGGGAAAAGAAAACATCTCGCAGCAGTCTTACTCTGATCAAGGGTCATTTGTGGTTTGATTTGGCTGAAATTGGTGGGATTGTTCGAAACTCACAGACCTACGATATGAACGGTGGAGATCTGATTTGGAGCAGTGAAGGTCTCCATGTTGTGGCTTGAACAGTAGCCGCGTTTGTGAGTTTTTTTTACTATTATTTTTCACCGCTTTTGGTATTCTCGTTTGTATGTTTGAGAATCTGTATTTGCTCTAAGTTTGTGAGTATATTGTGTTGTTTGAATTGCTGTAATTATTACCTCAAGTTATTAGTGATATTTTTGGTTGGGTCTCCTTGGCCTCGTGGTTTTTTATCCTTCACATTGGAGGGGTTTTCCACGTTAAATATCGTGTATCTCTCTGTTTGGCTTATAATTGTTTTTGTTGATATTTTGCTTGGAATTGGGATAGCTGAATATCTACAAGTTTTTATTTTTGGAAGAGAAATAGTTTGTGGATAAACTTAGTTTCTTCCCAACAAGTGGTATCAGAGCCAAGTTATTTGTTTGTGGATTTGTTTGATTGCATGATGGAGCCTAATTATGGTAGAATGATTAGCTTGAATGGGACCAATTACCACAAGTGGAGAGGAAAAATGAAGGATCTACTATTTGTGAAAAAGTTACATTTACCAGTTTTTTCTACTCAAAAACCTGAAAATAAATCTGACGAAGAATGGGCTTTTGAGCATGAGATGGTTTGTGGCTTTATTTGACAATAGATAGATGATAATGTTTTGAATCATATTGCTAATGATTCATATGCCAAAACCTTGTAGGATAAGCTTAAGACTTTATATGCATCTAAATCTGAGAACAATAAATTATTTCTGTTGAAACAGGCTATGAATTTGAGATACAAGGAATGTACTCCTATTTCTGATCACATAAGTGAATTTCAGGGGTGCTTTGATCAATTGTCCGACATGGGTATTAAATTTGAAGGTGAAATTTTGGGACTTTGGTTGCTTAATACTCTACCTGACTCTTGGGAAAATTTGCATGTGACTTTGTCCAGTTCTGCTCCTGGTGGTGTAATGACCTTGGAATATGTAAAAACTGTTGTTTTGAATGAAGAAGTCAGATGACGAACTCAGCAAGCATCATCTTCTCAATCAGAGGTTTTGATTACTAAAAGCAGGGGGAGAAGCAATGATAGAGACCGAGGATAAGGTAACAGAGGTAAAAGTAAGGCTAGAAGCAAATCAAGGTCTAAGTACAAAAACATTGAATGCAACTATTGTGGTAAAAAGGGACATATCAAAAGATTTTGTTTTCAACTTAAGAATGACAATAAAGGTAACAAAGGTAAGCAACAAAATAAAGATAATGACAGTGATGATCGTGTTGCCACCACCACTGCAGGTGATCTTGTGATTGTCTGTGATGAGAATTTGATTAATGTTGCTTGTGATGAGACAAGTTGAGTTGTTGACAGTGGTGCCTGTTTTTATGTTACATCGAGAAAGGATTTTTTCACATCTTATGCTCCAAGTGATTATGGGGTTTTAAAGATAGGTAATAATGGTTTGTCGAAGGTGATTGGCATTGGCACTATTCGTCTAAAAACAAGTAATGGGACTGAATTGATTTTGAAAAATGTCAAACATGCACTAGACATTCATTTGCATTTGATTTCTACCAGTGTTCTTGATGGTGATGGTTATGTTAGTACCTTTGGTAATGGACAATGGAAACTCTCGAAATATTCTTTGGTTGTGACACGTGGAAAGAAGTGTTCTGGTCTGTATTGGACCAAGACTTCAGTTTCCATTGATGGTGTGAATGCAGTTGAGTGTGATAACTCATCAGTGTTATGGCACAAAAGACTAAGCCACATCAATGAGAAGGGACTTGATTGTTTGGCCAGGAAGAATCTACTTTCAGGTTTGAAAGGTGCAAGGTTAGAAATGTGTGCTCATTGCTTGGCTAGGAAACAAAATAGAGTCTCTTTCAAGAGTCATCCTATCTCTAGGAAATCAGAGTTGCTTGAGTTGGTGCATTCAGATCTCTGTGGTCCGATGAAGACAAAAACATTTGGTGGTGCATTTTATTTTGTTACTTTTATTGATGATCATTCAAGGAAACTTTGGGTTTATGTCTTGAAAAGTAAAGACCAGGTACTTGGTGTCTTTAAGCAGTTTTAGTCTTCTGTTGAGAGGGAAACAAGGAAGAAACTGAAATGTATTCGCACTGATAATGGTGGTGAATATTGTGGACCATTTGATGAGTACTACAGGCAACAGGGCATTAGAGACCAGAAGACGCCCCCTAAGACTCCTCAGCTTAATGGCCTGGCAGAGAGGATGGACAGGACATTGATGGAGAGAGTTAAATGTTTACTTTCAGAATCAAAGTTGCTTGGATCTTTTTGGGGTGAGGCTTTATATACTGTTGCACATGTTATTAATTTATCTCTTATTGTTGTTTTGCAAGCTAATGTTCCTGGTAGGGTGTGGTATGGAAAAGATGTATCATATGACCACTTACGTGTCTCTGATTGTAAAGCATTTGTGCATGTGTCAAAAGATGAAAGGTTCAAGTTAGATGTCAAGACAAGACAATGTATCTTCATTGGCTATGGTCATGATGAATTTGGCTATAGATTGTACAATCCAGTTGAAAAGAAGCTTGTAAGAAGTCATGATGTTATTTTTATGGAGGATCAAACCATTGAGGATATTGATAAGGCGGAGAAATCAGAGTCTTCAAGTACTGATGGATTGGTTGATCTTAATCCAGTTCCTGAAACACATACGCCCAGTGTAGTTGAGTTTTATAATCATGATGATGGCCAAAATCATATTCATGATGATTTGGTTGAAGATAATAATGATGATGTTGCTGATGATATTGATGCTCCTGCCAGTGGTGCTATTGGTGAACCTGTTACCTCACTTAGAAGGTCTTCTAGACAACATATTCCCTTTACTTGCTATTCGTCTAATGAATATGTGCTTCTCACTAATGGGGGAGAACCTGATTGCTACAAAGAGGCTATGGAGTCTGAGCACAAGAAAGAATGGGTTGCCGCTATGAATGATGAGATGAAATCTTTGGTTGACAACCATACTTTTGAACTGGTCAAGTTGCCTAAGGACAGGAAAGCTTTGCAAAATCGGTGGGTTTACAAGTTAAAGACTGATGAGAATACTTCTAATCCACGATACAAAGTTAAATTAGTTGTCAAAGGCTATTGTCAGAAAAAGGGAATTGACTTTGAGGAGATTTTCTCGCCTGTTGTCAAAATGTCTTCTATCCGAGTTGTTCTTGGTTTGGCAGCCAGTCTTGATTTAGAGGTTGAGCAGATGGATGTAAAAACCGCTTTCCTTCACGGTGATTTGGTGGAGGAAATTTATATGAAGCAACCAGAAGGTTTCGTGGTGAAGGGTAAAGAAGACTATGTCTGTAGATTGAAAAAAAATCTATATGGGTTGAAACAAGCCCCGAGGCAATGGTACAAGAAGTTTGAGTCTGTTATGATCCAGCAGGGGTTGAAGAAGACAACCTCAAACCATTGTGTTTTTGTGCAGAAGTTTTCTGATAATGACTTCATCATTTTATTGCTCTATGTGGATGACATGTTATTGTTGGTCATAACTGTTCTAGAATTGGCAGGTTGAAAAATGAGCTTAGTAAGTCTTTTGCAATGAAAGACTTGGGACCAGCAAGACATATACTTGGCATGTAGATTGCTCGTGACAGAAAGGCCAAGAAGTTGTGATTATCTCAAGAGAAGTATATTGAGAAAGGCCAAGAAATTCAACGTATTCTTTATGCATCTGCAGTAGGAAGTTTAATGCATGCAATGGTTTGCACAATGCCTGATATAGCTCATGTAATTGATGTTGTTAGTCGTTTTCTATCCAATCCAGGTAGAGAACATTGGGCTATTGTGAAGTGGATATTGAGATATCTCCGGGGTACTTCTTGTTTAAAACTCTATTTTGGAATTGGAAAACCTATTCTTTGCAGTTTTACAGATTCAGACATGGCTGGAGATGTTGATTCTAGAAAGTCTACTTCTAGCTATTTGATTACCTTTGCAGGGGGAGCCATGGCCTGACAGTCTAGGTTGCAGAAGTGTGTTGCATTGTCTACAACTGAGGCTGAGTTCATCACTATTACTAAAGCATGTAAGGAGTTGCTGTGGATGAAAAAGTTTGTGCATGAACTTGGTTTCACTCAACAGAGGAATGTCTTATATTGTGATAATCAGAGTGCTATTCATCTTGGTAAAAATCCAATATTTCATAATAGATCGAAGCATATTGATGTAAGATATCATTGGATTCGAGATGTTTTGAACTCAAAGTTGATTGAACTTGAAAGGAATCACACTGACAAAAATGCTACTGACATGATGACAAAAGTGGTGCCTCGAGAGAATTGTTGCATAGTTGCATTTTTTTGAAATGTCTCCCTTCTCTCATGGGCTGGAGGGGGAGAATTGTTGGGCCCAGCCCATTATGGGATATTGACCCATATTATAACCCACTCTTTTTTAACCAACTATTTTTTTTTTTGTTTTTCAAAAAGAAAAATAAAAACTAGGGTTAGATCCTTTTTTGCGCGCGGCGTGTTGAAGAGAGAGAGGAAAAGAGAGAAATCGAAATACTGTGCAAATTTCTCAGTGTGCAGAGTTCATCAAACGACCGAAACTTTCTGATCCACCGTCCGATCGAGCAAAAATTTGGAAAGTAAGTGGACGACTCATTTTTCTTAATTCTGAACGGTCAGATCTTTGATCGTAGCTCTGAATCGCCGGTTATTTGAGATCGAACAGAAGCAACTCGTAGTTGTTCGGGAAAAGAAAACATCTCGCGGCAGTCTTAATCAATTACTCTGATCAAGGGTCATTTGTGGTTCGATTTGGCTGAAATTTGGTGGAATTGTTTGAAACTCATAGACCTACGATATGAACGGTGGAGATCTGATTTGGAGCAGTGAAGATCTCCATGTTGTGGCCTGAACAGTAGCCACGTTTGTGAGTTTTTCTGACTGTTATTTTTCACCGCTTTTGGTATTCTCGTTTTTATGTTTGAGTCTGTATTTGCTCTAAGTTTGTGAGCATATTGTGGTGTTTGAGTTGCTGTAATTGTTACCTCAAGTTATTAGTGGAGATTTTTTGTTGGGTTTCCTTGGCCCTGTGGTTTTTTACCCTTCACATTGGAGGGGTTTTCCACGTTAAATATCATGTGTTTCTCTGCTTGGTTTATGATTGTTTTTGTTGATATCTTGTTTGGAATTGTGATAGCTAAATATCTACAAGTTTTTATTTTTGAGAGAGAAATAATTTATGGATAAACTTAGTTTCTTCCCAACAAACTGCGCCATCAATGTTAATTTTGACTGACCCGGATGGCGGTTTTTGCCATCTGCTCAAATCCCTTCCATGATTATGTGCGCCGTGGGGAGGTTGATGGGTTCTTTGGGTTTTGCAGGCCATTTCCCTGTTTCGGTGAGCATCAGCTATGGTGGATCGAGGGTCAAAGGACTTGTGCTCAAAGATAAGCTCATTCCTTGCTTTCCAAATCTGCTAAAGAGTTGTAAGAGCAAGGCTGTAGGATGGGTGGTGCCCATTAAAATAGAACATTTAACAAAAAAAAAAATCATTAAAACATAAAATCAACGGTTGTTTTGTAGTGTTTAGGCAATTATGATATATAAGAAGAAAAATAAGTGATATATATCTAATATTTTTATTATAATAAAATCAAAGAAAAGGAAAAAGCATCACTTTTCCTGGATAGCTCAACTTTAGTTTTATAATTTATAATCGCAGTGGTATCCAATTTACTATCGAGCCAGAGTAAAAGATAAAAATTGAAAAAGATGACTGAGAAAACTTCTATACTTGAACAACCCACTTAAGCTTAATCAAATTCATTCGAGCCCATCACAACGTTCTAACGGCTTTTTGTAACCTTGCATTGATAATATCTTTCCATCAAATAAAGCATACAAATACGAAGATATTCTCAATGCAAGGTATTAACACCTGTTCGAATGGGCAAAAGACTGAAGCCGAATTCTAGATTAGGTAGTTTTCGATTGGCAAAATTCGGCTTTAACCTTGTATTAGTACAAGCCCGAGGTCCTTGTCTTATAGGGTTGGGTCTTAACGTGACCTAACCCATCATATTTATTCCTCTTCTTTACTACATAGAGTTAATGGGAATTTAAAGAAATTTGAAAGAGAAAGGACTTAACGAGGGAAGGGAGAGATTACTAACATTGACAAGTTGGGGAAGTTAAAAGACACTTCACATTGTCACCCCACAGCACCTCACAGCAATCCCAACCGAACATCTTCTAATGATATATATCATACAAAATATTCTCAATGCACGCTGAGATGTGCATGTCGGGTGCATTGATGTGGTCTATTAAAAAGAAGGATTCTACTTAAAAAAAATGTTAGAATGGATTTTATTAGACAGAATTACATAAAAAAAAATAAGATTCTAAAGGTTTTTCATTTAAATAAATAGATCACACAATTGGGATATATTTCTAAGAGAGCACTCCTCAGCCTCACACATCCCACTGTGTATTAAAAACATCTATCTATGAATTATAAATACAATACAAGGGATATTCCCAATGTGCGACCAAAATATGCTGTTAGTCGGTGTGAGGAGCAGTTCCGGACTCTAAATCACATGTATGAAAAAGGAGATGGAAGATAGGTGTGAGCACTGAGGTGATGGGGAACTAGGGAACCCCTCATCAGCTCATCTATCTACTTTGTTTCCTCTGTATAGTATAGAAATTTAAAGGGCTGATGTTACTATGTTTTAATGGGATGCGTCAGACTAAGGGAAGGACATTAACCAATAAGGAAGCGGACTTGTTTTTCAGTCACATTGCAACAAACACCATGTATTAACTTTGTTCCTATTTCCGAAGAAATCCCCTCACTTTTGGAAACCACTGAGATTTTGGATGTCTAATGTTTGGGCTTTGTTCTTTAGTCAGTCTCGATTACCAAAAATAGTCTAAAAAAAAAAGTAGAGTAGCGTCTCTCGACACAAATTTTATATATTTCAATTAGTATAAGAGATAAATTATAAAAAAAGAAAATATGAGAATCAATTCTCATTGATTTTTTGTACTTCTTGAAGTGTTGATATAAATTTTCTTGATTTTAGTACTTTTAGAGACTTGGTGTAGATTTCTTTACTTCAAGTTTCGCGCTTGATCAGCTGTGAATGATGCTTCTCTAAGAATGACCATTTTTGTGATGGTTTAATCTTCTTTGAAGAACTTGAATCCAAGTGTTATAGAAAATGAAAAAATTTTTCCCTTCTTTCTTCTCTCTTGATCTTGTAGAGATTGTAGGAGCTTGTAGTTACTTGCAATTTCTCGTAATGTGATTCTCTCAAAAAAAAGAAAAAATGAGGCCTTCTTTTTTCCTAGGCAAGGCTATTTATAATTAAGGGTTAAGGCTTCTATCACAACCCACTTAATTAATCAATCCTATGAGAGTGGAGTGTTGGATTAGCATTAACTCCTATATATGTACTATTATATGGGAGTTAGTGATATTGCCAATGAAATCACTCTATTACCATAAAAGATTGGCCAAATTGAACTTAATACACTTGAATCCTTAGGACATATTTATGTAAAATCGGACCTTGGACCCATAAAGGCCCATATTGTTTAGAGACTCATGTAAACTCAACCCATTTGTTTCGCTTAAAAATTCACATGTCTACGGTTTCCCTTTAATCTTAAGTCGGTGTAACACACGCTGGTTTTTCTCTTCATTCTTTATAAATAGAAGTAGGAGAGAATAAACCCGTAAAGCCCCGTCCCTTTGCTTATCTCTCTTCTCTTGTTTTCTTGCTTTTTTTTTTTTTTTCCAGCTTCTCAGTAAGTCCTTTTTTGAGAATCTCGGAGTCCTCTTTTATCCCAAAGTGTTGGAAACTTTAACTTAGAACAATGATCTTCGAAATCGTATACCCAGAACTCATTTCCACTCGAAAGCTCAAAGTCGATGGGACCAATTTTGACAGCTGGAAGAACAAGATCGAGTTAGTCCTTTCCGACTTGAAAGTCGACTACGTCCTCACCGATCCCAAGCCCACCGATCCCACCGACGATTCTTCCGAGGAGCATCGGGAATTGCACAGAAAATGGCTCTCCGACGACTCAACCTGCCGTCACCTCATGCTCGGGGCCATGGACGATAAGATGTTCGGCTTCTCCAATGGCTACAAGACCGCCGAAGCCATGATGGACGCCCTCACCAAGCTATTCGACACTAACTCGTTGCCTCACCGCATGTCCCTGTTGAGGAAATATACCCAGCATAAGATGTCGGAGGAAACTAACATCAACGATCACTTGATCGAGATGGGTTCTATGGTCGTCGAACTTGAGAGGGCCGGTTTGCCGGTTCCGGAGGCCATGCAAGTCGCTATTTTGATGAACAGCTTGCCAGAGTCGTGGCAATCCGTGATGGGTTTGATCATGCTCATGAAACCCGATGAATGGTCTTTAAACAGTGTGAGTAGACATCTTGGGGTTGCAGGGGATTGGATGGCCTGGAAATCCCGTAATGGTGGGGAAGATGAAACCTCCAACAAAAAACAGAGAAAGGAGGGCGGTTTCAAGGGCAACTGTTTCTCGTGTGGAAAGCGTGGACATTGTCAGTCAGATTGTCCCAATAAAGTATTATGTATTACACTCCCCCCCCCCCCCTTCTTAACAGTCTTTTCGTTGCATTGCACCATTACAGCAATTTCTGATTTTTTTTCTCCTGTGTTCTTGTTTAGGACTGATGAAGGAAGTAGCAGAGGAAATCAGGGTTACCAAATATTTCACAAACGAGATCTGAAAGGCGATGGATTTTATGGTCTCGAGTAGATGTTTGTACTTTCTGTTATTTGTTTAAATAAATCATACATAACATTAAGATAGTTGTAAGAATGGTTCACTGATCGATGTTAAGGATTTGATTTCTGTTAGAATTTAGAATAGGCAAGTATTAAAGAAAATGACAAGTACTTTAGTGGAGTACTCTATGATTTTAATAAATTTAGATAATTTGTCCTGATTCATGTATCATGGGTATGGAACCATTTCTTGGTGCATGCGTGCAGTTTATCCAAGGCTCTCTTAGAAAAGCTTTTAAGCTTTTGATACCTCAAGCACAACAGTAAAATAACACAATTAATTTTATGAAAAAACTTGTTTTTGCTTAGTAAGAAAAGGAATAAGAAAAACCTTGATGAATAATGCCTTGTATCGAAAGATAAGGAAACGAGAAAACAAAAGGAGAGTTCTGTGGAGTCCCTAACCGAAAAGGTAGGCATCTCATGCGAAGCCCACTATGTCCACTTCGAAGTTCGTTCACAAGTTATTGGCATTGGGGTCGAGGAACAGAGCCCCTTGTCAAAATTAAGGGTATGCAGAATTCGACCATACAGGGATATTTTCAATATTTATGTTTACTTTCAATTGTAAACAAGAAACCTAATTGGATGATCCCTGTATATACTAGCTTGTTCTCTAGGATTGTATAATTGTCAAACTGTAAAAGATGAATTTTGTAGGGATCTTCCATGAATGTAATCTGTAGGTACAAAATGCTGAACCAGATGAATATTCTTGTGTATGTCATTCCCTTAGATTTCTCTTCACAATATAGGTTTTGATGGAAAGAAGTGGTCAATCAGTAGCTAGACTGCAAAACATAGGTTGCAATTCTTCTAGAACGACATATAACTGGAGTATCACCATCTTACATTTAATTTTACATTTTCTTTAATCAAACAATTCGAAAACTGCATTGGTTGACAAACCAATGTGAGTTATAACAAAAATTATAGCGTGTTTCTTGCTCCACTTTATCCTTCTACCACTACTTCTTGATCACTTTGATAATAATAAAAAGAAAAGAAAAAACTCTAACAACTTGATAAAGAACCGAGCTGATCTGCAATGAAAAGGGATGATCAAATATCATTTGGAGAATAAGCTTGTGCTATGATTGCCTTGAGAAGCTTGTCCATGTCCCCTACCTCACCCTCGACCCCTGTTTCGGGTAGCTATCTTGGACCAAGGCAAGAGGGTAGAATGGTAGGTAGAAAATAAGGCTATGTTTGGTTTAAAGGAAAGGTAGGGAAATCAATACAAGGTTTGTAAAGGTTTCCTTACCTTTTCTTTCAAACCAAGAGAATTTGGCAAGAGAGTATGCTGGACAGTTCTGTAAACTGGGTTTCAAGTGAAAATCATACCTCCTCTACTCTTTCGTTCATCCCTATTTAAAAGATACGTACAACTTAATTACAACCATTTACCACAGACTCCAAGATTCAGTCAACAGTTTACAAACTAAAAAGCAACCACGTAACTCATTATTCTTCAAATGACTGCTAACCATTATCATGCAATGCTCCACGTTACTCCCCTTCTCGTCCCTTGATCTCCACATGTACACGGAATCATGATAGAAGTTCTAAGTTCAACCAAAATATGTGATACTTGAGGCAATTTCAATTGTTCTCTTTCTAAGGGATTGTGTCTACTACAAAGAAGAAAGATGCAGAACTATAAGGGTAGATTTTGCAATGACTCACCTTGCAACTCTTCAATCCGCAAGCATCAACTCTTTAGGAATATGTTTTGGCATCGATGCTACAGTTACAACATTAAATTTGGCATTACTCTAAGCCATGCCTTCCTGATTTTCAAGGCGTGACTCAAAACACCGTTTTCTATAAAAAAAACGGTCTTAAATAAATGGCTGTTTTCTGCAACACCATTTTTTTCTTATATGACGCTGATGTGGCACCATTTTCTAAAGCAACAGCAACAATTGCAAACAGATGCTAGATTTGCACAATAAAATTATAAAATTATTGTCAATGTATGCATGCATGTGTTTTCAGGTTTCGCCTACTTGTAGTAGCTTTTCTTGTTCTAAAGGGACTAGGAATGATTTTGCAATTTTGGGTCCTGCTAGTTGAAGAAACTCAAGAAGGGAGTGCAGACCTTAAAAACATGGTATTGGGTGCTGATTGTTCTTAAGTTTAGGTTTTAATTTCTTATGATTCTTCTCTTAATTTAATATGTCCTTTGTTATATTGGTTTGAGAATAGGGGGTGGTGGAAGAAGCGAGGGAAAATAACATTGGAATAGCATGAAAAGTGATTGTCCAATCATTTATTTCAACTTTTTAAGATGTGTGCCCCAGGACAGTAGCTTTAATGGAATATGCAGAGATTCTTCTCTCTCACTTGTATATTCTGCAGAGCAATAATATAACTTTGACTGGGAGGTTGGGTCAAAAATGTAATGAGAGATGGATGCTGAAGAGAAGCAACAACTAGGGAGAGAAAAAGGAGGGGAAATGTATTGAGGATAACGAGGAGAAAGACTCTTCAACCGAACAACAAGGAAACGATGGAGGCGTGATATCCTTAACTATTGTATCATATTTAAATTGTATCTATCCTTTAATAGTACTTGTCTTTAACAGTTGTACATATTTATCTCTTAGTGTCAACATATATAAATACATGATCTCCACTCTCTCATCTAATTGTGCGAGAATCCTAAACTTGTTTGTTCGTTTAATAAGCAGTTCTACAGTTGTGTATATAAGACGAAAGGGATATATTTACAAGACAAAGAATACATTTGAAGCATCAAATCAAATTAGTGAATGGATCAAAAAACTAGTTTTGCAATAATGTTCCCCTGTATTTTTTCTTTAAATTTCTAGTTATATAGAAATTTAAATTTCATCTAGCGAGAAATCTAGTTTCTTTTTCTTTTTTGTTGTGTTTTACATGTCAGCAAAGGTAGACGTTGAACTCCAATACCCTCATACTTTAAGTGATGTCGTATTATATATTATGTTTGATACTTGGATTTTTAATGTTTTGTATCTGACACCTTGTTCAGTCATGTTTCATGCCATATCAAGATAACATAGGGCGGAAGAATTTTTTTTTCTTCTTAATTTTCGAGATCATCATATCTGCGCCCGACAAATGCCCCACATTGAGAATATCTCCTAAAGTTATTAGTGAGAGATGATCCTAATACATGATTGGGATATACTGTCGGGCATTTGTAGGATTTCCTCTGGGGTGCAGATGTGAATTCTCAATTTTCACCATCAACTGGATTAAATGTAGATCCATTAGAATCGGATCCAATAATGTCCAACGGACGGACTTTGTAACTGCCTTCCTAGGTTGGCCTGGCATCAAGTGCCCTCATCAAAAAAAAGTTGATACTGTGTGGCCGAGTCGTTAACTAAACATTAAATGGGATGAAATGCGGAACCAAGCTTGTAACAGTCAGTCAAGTGGGAATCGTTTTGGGTCCGGTTCCAATGTGGAATGATTCGATCATCTAGTCTGAATGAATGGCCCATTTTGACAAAAATTAAAAAATAGAAAAAACAAAAATGATCAAAAAAACATTATTTGCGTTGATGATTCAACCACCTGGATCAGCAAACTACTGACTAATAAATCAATGGTTTTTAGCCAGAAGATGGTTTTGGGGTGATATGGAACTGGAAGTGACTGGTTCCTGATTTTTCAGCCTGACCGTCCAAAAGTTGGTATTAAGTCTTCAGGGTGAAATCTCCATCGTACCCTTTACCCTCTGAGGTTTGTGAATTAAAGGAGGAGGTTGCCCTGAGGTTGGCAGTGTTTGGTTGGGCAATGTTGGCTATATCAGTATATCACACGGGAATTTATTCGGGATAGTGTTAAGCGGAACAACTTTCCGAAATCGAGCAGGGTCTTAAAAGTCATTTTATTCATGATATACATTATAGAACTCCATTTTCAATTCATTTTTTTAAGTGGTTTTAGTTTATCTTATAAAATATTATTCAACATGCAATACCAATCTGAAGTTCCAATAAAATTCCACTGTCTTAAAATTAGTAGATCAAATTTGGATCTCGATAATGTTCAATTTGGTCCAATTCATTTACACCTCTAAGGTAAGAGCATGTTCTGTATATTCAACTTGGTCCAATCCAAAGTATCTTATTGTTTTTTTTTTTTTCTATTTTTTTAAGAATGAACCGAACAGGTCTATCTTCCATTCAAGCACATCTGAAATGTCCACGGAGAAGTTATAATACCTGTTTTAGAATATTTTTTATTTTATCAGAAGTCAAAATTTCATAAAATTATCATATAGAAAAATCTGAAGTAGTTAAAACAATTGTAGAAACCCAATCTGGTCTAGCTAAAAATTTGACAATATGCTGCTGAATAATGCTAAGAATATGCTATCCTGTCTGTGCTCATCATACTAATAACATTATTCTTAATAAGCTTTCTTTTGGTTGCAATTTGAGAAAAAAAAATCGGAAAATGGGATTAATTATTGGCCTAACTACTAGATTCTAGGATTGCATGGAGGAGAAAAACTTCCATTGAATCATAAGGCCTATTTGATATGAGATTGACTTAAGGTGGCAGGTTTGCTTTTTATTGATATTTTTGTAAATCATCTATTTTTTGGCTTTATTTATTTATTTATTTATTTTTATATGTATGGCTTCCTTGTCAGTCAAAATCACTTTCTTTTAGAACTAATTTTTCTGTCACTGCGCTGGTATTCTCTTTAGAACCAAGTTACTGTACAAGGGTATATTCCTTTTTACTCACGAAGCCTATCACACTAATTCTATATACCTTATTGGCTGTGTGGAATAATAGCTATACCTAAAAAATTGGCTATCTTCTTGCTCCATTTACTTCATTGTATATAAATACATACATACCACAATCCTTGGTGGTATTCTATTATCAGGATTAAGAAATTGAAAAATACTTTGTTCCAGCTGGAAACGTACTTTAATTAGGATTACGCATTCTGAAATCGAGGCTATTCATGTATTCAGCCAACTCATTTAAAATTGGAACTTTGGACCTATAATGTGTAGCAGGCTGCGTAGCAATTTGTATTTGGCCCACAAAACAAAAAGGATGTAATCTATATTCTATAACGCTTTTGCTTGCGCTTTGGTTATATGTTTATGGTGGATATATCAGCACAATTGCACAAACATAAATTTAACATGAATTTGATTGTTTATGCTTATCCTGCGGCTCTTGTTCTTGTGAATTGTGAAATCACCGTCGCTACAAAGTTAAATAGATAAGAAGAAAATTGAGATCCCACGCATATCGAACACGATCTAGCCCTCGAGGCTCAAGATAGGCACCAAGTACCAACCAACCAAGGCAAAGAAACACAAATTTATGAATGGGATACGCCTGGTTTGGCAATTGGCAATTTGGCATGGATGGTGCCAAGAAATCCTCAACGTATCTTCCCACATGGAGATGGGCATGGACGAGGGAGAAAGGCAGCAATGGAGTGGACGGTGCATCATTCATATGCATGTCCCCTTAGTTTATGTCACTCTACTCTATTCGCTGTCAACACCTGCTGCTAGACTAGCTAATTAATATTCCCCATCCCATCCATATTCCTTTCAAGTACAGTACAGGTACTTGCACTTAGTACCCCTATTCCAAAGGGAAATGCCCTTCAGCCCTCCCTCGACTGCTTATCTTGTCAATTACACGCTGCTTTACTGGCTGTCCTGTCGAGGTTGAGGTGGAGGTTGAGGTTGAGGTTGTTCAATCTTGGGATGGGAGAGAGTATCAGTATTGGGACGGGACGACTTTTATTTGTTTATTTATTTATTGAGTCTTGTTTGTGGACAGTGGACTGGACTGCTCGCATCTCATCACATGATGTCTTCCATTTTATAAATTGCCCACATCCCCCCCATCATTCTCAAGAAAAAAATATCGAATTACAGGTGGTGGCGCCCATCCAATTTACAATTACGGTCAAGTCCCGGAGGCTGCTGGCTCTGGCTGGACTCTGGACCAGAAACAAACCAGAACACCAGAGCATATATAGACTTACTTGGAAGGCATGCATGAGTCATGCTGCATGGAGCTAGTTTCCTTGTAAGAAACAGCTTCCCGTCCTCTCATTAATGTCTTCAATTCAATGCCTGCTCCCTGCTCTGTGTCTACCTATTTACATTTTGCTTTGGTTGGGTCCTCTGACCTCTCAACTCTCAACTCTCTCAAGAGTCAAGTCTCAAATCTCAATGAATATGTACAGAACGTGGTGGGTCATTCATCATTGTGACTTGTGGGAGAGAGAGAGAAACAACCTCAGAAGCTGAGACCTCATTAGTCATTACTCATCCGATTAGACTTTAAGACAGAGAGATAGCATGTAATGGATGATTGAATTCTATCCGTCTTATGTACAACATTCTAAATCGCATAATTTTTTTCCGACCTTGGATTTTTTAACTTCACTAAGAAGAAACTATCACAAAGCAAGGACAAACAAGCGAATCCATGTTGGGATTATGAACCGAGAATCTGACCGCTAAAAGAGTCAAACCTAAAAAAAAAAGAATTTATTACAGGTCAATGAGTACGGAAGGAATCCAATCCATAGTTCCATACCACCTCTCTGTTAGGTTTGGTTGGGCTGGGCTGGGCTGGGCTAGGCCGGGACGGTCCTGGCCTGGCCTCTTTACAAGTTCGGGCTCCTGAGCAAATGTTCGTACTTGTCGACGGCGCTCCGGGGGACCGCTACCATCACCTTTACCGCATCACTCTGCTCGTAGACTGGCAACAGCAAGCAGTACCTATCGCAGCAGATGGGTCCCACGTGAACTGGCTCCCCCAACCCAAAGTCAACCCTCTCTAATCCCAGCCTTGACCATTGCGAAACGATTAACACCCCCACCGTGTCCGGTGTCGCCCTCCACTCGCTCACCGCCTCCACCACCGTCCTTACGTACTCGTCCCCTACCCTCTCCTTTGCCTTCCTCACCAGCCCGGCCGCACATCCCAAATCGTTCTCCACTAGCTCTTTTGCCGTCGTCTGGGCACAACCAAGCACGAACCCATTCCCGTAGAACCCGTCCGGTAGACCGGGCTTCACTCGATCTCGAATGTTGACGCTGAAGAGTAGTCTCAGTGTCTGGTTCGCCGGCAATTCTAGAGATCTAGCCCAGCTCCTCCAAACGTGAGCTGTGAGCACTTCAAACGACGTATAAGGGGAGGAGGAAGGCTCGTTCGTGGGCGAGGCGATCTTCTTGAGTTCGGTTAGAGTGCTCTTGTCGAAGCAGACGGAGGTTGGGGATAGTGGTTCTCGGGAGTACCTGGAAACCAGCCCAGCTATGTCCTGGACGCGATCGAACTCTGGGTGTGCAACCGAGCGTCGAGGCTGGCGTGGGGCCACAGGATCGAGAAGGTTTCGATTCCAGATGGGTTTGGGTTTGAAATCCGCGAGCCCTGTTCGTCGTCCCGCTGCCAAGTCGGCGAACGAGTTGAGAAACTCGGCGCTGCCTACTCCATCGCAGATACAGTGATTAATGCCGATGCCAAGCGCAGCAGCACCGCCGGACAACCATGTGAGCTGAACGACGAGAGGTGGGGACCCTCGGAGGACGTCTGCCACGTAGAAGGAGAGCAGGTTCCTCCACTGCGTGGGGTACTGTGGGGCCTGGTCGAAGTCGGAGATGGAGATATCCGAAACGGCTTCGATAAAGACCGCACCCTGTGCCCGACATACGACCTCAAGCTTGGAGCCGTCGGGTCGAGCTCTGACTCTGCCCGCAAGAGGATAGTAAGGAACGAGAGCGCGGGCGAGAGCAGACTTGATACGAGCGGCGATGGCATCACGGTTGGAGCGGGGGCGCGGGCGGTAGACGAGCAGGTATTCGATGGTGAAGCGAAGGAAGAGCTGAGAGTCAAGAGCGGAGAGGATTAGAACGTGAGACGGGGTTGGATCTGATGGAGCGACTAGCACTGCTTCTTTAACTTGGATGGGGCTGGCCATGGGGTTATCTGTTGAGTGTTCGTTTGGAGGTCTGCGGGACTAAACACCAAACAGGGGACCCAAAAGGCCAAAGGGTGGGTATGTCTAATGTGATGACTGATGACGATTTAGAATTAGATGGTGGGTGCCTGGGTGTTGGTGTTCTTCTTAAGGAGTCGAGCTCAGCTAGCGGACCTATCCCCTCGTTATTTTACCATTTTTTTTTTCTTTCCCCATAAACGTTTTATAAATTTTAAGAAGCGACCGTCTGGATATTCTCTCTCTCTCTCTCTCTCTGATGTTAAAAGATTTGTGCGAGATTCTCCGAGCATCGCTTTATGGGAAAACAACTTAAAAAGAAAAGAAAAACAAAAGAAAGAAAACAGGTTTTGCTTTCTGTCTGTCTGTTTAAGGAGGAGGACTGGAGGAGTAGGATATCATCTAAATCTAAATCTAATCTAATCTCCCCGATTTCTCTTTTTCTTTTGAGTTGATGGGAGATTGATGTCGATGACCGTCTCTCACCCCCTCACCTCACTGTTATTGTTCCTTTGTTGTCTCGGTATAGAAATCCCTCTCCACTGTTTATTATATTAAAACCGGGATCAACTTGAATTAAATGTTTCTATTAGAATGAAAATAACTTAGTTCTAAAAATATATATAGTAGTCAATCCGTGAACTAACATTGACACACGTTGCATAGCCAGGTCACGAATAGATCTCGGATCATCATCGGATAGCTACAGGTCTGGGATTTGGGAAATACTGGGATGCCAAATTTGTCGCCAATGTCGTCGTCTTTTTTATGTCGTACTATTACCTTGTATGTTGGCCCAGCCCAATAGGAGGTTTTGGGTCTACAGTTTGAGCCCACACTTGACTTCTTCTAAGTTCCAAGTCTACCAGGAATTGGGCCCTGACTCATTAACAACCAAAAATCAATCGGAAGTTTTGATATTTTCAAAAGAGAGAACGAGCATTAGGCACGCTGAGGCACACTCTCGACTGTCGGAACTCTGGATCCCACCATTCCAACACCAGAAAACCCAGTCATTTACACTTCCTTTAATTTTTCTTTTTTTTTTTTTTTCTTGAGTTGTCTGTCACCATTGGATTCCTGCTGGTTTAAAATGGAATGTAAAAAAGCCAATAGGAATTTCCTTCTTTCTCATGCCTGTACAGTTCTACGAACTAATTGTTGATTATCTATTGTGCTTGAACTTGGTACGAGCCTCGGTCTATATGAGAACTTGAGAAGTGGTCGGTTTAGAACTTAGAAGATATTAAAAACAGAAGAACACACTTGGTGTAATCAATCAACCGACCGAGTGAGATTTTTTTGCAAACTATACGAGTTTGTTCACTTTGTTGTTTGATATATTTTAATTAGTGATGTAGGTGGTTCTCACAAATAAAGGTGTTCTTGTTGGTACCAATTACATAGAATCGACGTACATGGCTGTATTGTTGGAGTGTGGGAGACCTTGTCAATGTACTTCAATTATGTGTTTGTGGATATAATATGCAACGTCCAACATAGTGGAGGCATCCCAGATTTAGGTGATTCATGGAGGTTTACTCTGGTACAAAAAGAGGCAACAGGGAGACCAAAGAAGATGCTTCTGTCAGTAATATATGGGCGTACTGCTACCTCGTATATCTCGGGAGATCGCTACTTTAAAGGTTATATATATAAATATAAAAAAAAAAAGAGAGAGAGAGAGAGAGAGAGAGAGAGAGAGAAAGAGAGATAGAGAGAGAGAGAAGAAAAGAGGAGAGAGAAAGGGAAGGGAATCCTGCTGCTATACTATACTAATACTGTTACCATTTGAGGAAGAAGAAAGTAGGATGAGCTGTATGGGTGAGGGAGGTATAACAGGTCAAGTCCTATACTAAAACTGTGCTAGGGATTTGGTTGACGACGCATCTCCTTTTGAATTTTTAGTGTGATGCACCCTTTGAAAGATAAGAAGGTAGGAGATGGACTCTTATCAGTTGCCACTTGGGGTTCTTTTAATGGATATGCATGCTTATTCCTTCCTGGGTCGCTCTCTTGCTCAGTAGCTAGGCTCACCTTTCTTCTTTTAAATATGGTAAGGTATTGGCGTTTGTTTGTTTGATTTTGATAAATCATTCACGTCTTTTCATGAAAGCAAAGAAAGGATGGATTGGAATGTGGTACAAGACGGATAGATGGATGGATGGATGGGTTGATATCTATCTTATTTCTTCTTATATATATGTGAATGTGGGTGGAGATGGAATATGGACCTTGGCATAAAGAAGGAAAAGAGATGTGAGATGTGGTGGCAGGGGCTTGGGTTTTGTTAGTGGATTATTACGAGGAAAACTGGAAAAGGAGAGGCTTTTCTGAAGTTTTGTTTATTTTTTTTTCGAACATCATTATTCATTCCAATCGTTGATCATTTGTTTTTCCGTCTTTTGCTATTTTATTTTAATGAGTTTTATTTTTGTTCTCATCAAAACACTAATCACTAGCGATTTAAATTAAAAGGGATTAGTCAAGCCAAGCCCAAGAGTGAATAGCGGGGGTGACGTGAAAGGCATTTTGTGATGAGAGACATTTTGTCGAACACACAGAAAGCAGAATGGGTGGATTTTATGAGCTTCGTGCAGTTACTGCTGAAATGGCATATGACTAATGACTCCCACCAGCTACCATCCATATCCATGTTCCGCGTGTTCAATGTTTCACTCGGGTCATGACCTTTTTTAGGGTATACATAGGTAATAGGATCCCCACGCCCCCTTCTCTCTCTCGCTCTCGTCTCTCACGTTCTTATTTATTAAAAGGTGGACTGGAGACCGTGGGGCTCATCTCTCTAAAACGATTGTTTTCTTCTCACGAATCATGAAATTGGATCTTCTCCCTTTAAATACCTTCCCGAGTCCCGACCCGATTCCCTTTTCCTTTTACAACATGTCAGAAATTAGAATTGACTAATAGTGCAGGCAGGGTTGAGGGTTGAAGGTTCGTATATTGCATTGCCTGTCTCTCGGTCTCGGATCATCACTCATCAGGTGGACTTGGACGTGGGCGAATTGGAATACGGAATACCGCTTATAAACAAGGGAAACAATGAAACAACCGACAGCATCATGCCTTGTTCAGTGCTCACGTAATCTTCCGGTACTGATAAAATGTAAGGTGGACGTGGAGTTGTCAATTCAATTCCACTACTAAGAGACGACGTCAATCCCATTTTGATTGGTTTATCATTACATTGCCAATTTAAAAGTTAAACCATCCCCGGTGATCACTGTGATAAAGAAAGATGTCCGAGGCAGAGGAATTATCTCCGATTAAGTGTTGAAGTCAATAGGAGATAGGTAGATGGTTGGACCGAGCATTTAGGGTGTTGATCCAATCAGAGTAACAGTATAGGTGTCAGTCAAAGTTAGAATCCCTTGCCTTTAGCAGGAATCGCCCCTTTATAACTAAAGATCCGTATCCTGGTCGGATTAGGTTTATAGGGTTATTGGAATGATCTCAATCACTGACGTCTTCGAGGTAAAGTCCTGCTCCTCAACGGAGTTGTCTTCCTCTCTCTTATTATCCATAGTGTTTATCCTCGTAACGTATAACTGGCGTGAGTGAGAGGATAAGATGAGGGCCACAATAGTAGCGTAGCTCGGTCGAGCTATGCCAATGTAACCGGACTATGCCTACGTGGCCGAGCTATACTAACGTAGTCAACATAACCGAACTCATCGGGCAATGACTAGACAGCCATGTGTCTCTCATGACCAAGTCAGCCATGACCCAAATAATATACATATAATTAAGAATTGATATTTATGTATTTTGTGAATGTTGTATTATTATTGTTTGGCTTCACCATGGACTAGTTGTCAATTTATAATCGGAAAGGTCCTACCATTTCCACGTGGCAAGCAAACCACATTCCTCCTATGTGAACGCTTTGGATTTACCGCGGGATAGGGGATAGGGGATAGGGGTACCTCCACCATGGGCCATGGCTAATATAGATGTAGGTCATGTAGGGAAACTAGATGATATTACCTTTATTACGTGGCTTCTAGTTGTAGAGTGAAGATGCAGATATTCTTTTTTTATGTAACCCTAGACCCTACCTTGTTCCGTTGGCTCCCTCCCTGTACCTGTACTGTATTAGTCTCAATTGAGAAAGAATCTACTCAATCATGGAGGATGGCTCAGGATGGCTCAGGATGACAACATTAAAGTGAAAAAATCTTCAAAAGAAAGGAATCAAACATCCAACTCAGTTGTGAACACAAATCAATACCCAATATTCCTATCAATTAGTTTACGACTGACGACTGTGGACACCCGTAGACGCCTATCCCCCCGTGTACAGTTTAGTCCAACTCTTCTCTTCTTCTGAGTTCTACTTCTAATAATAAATCCACTAGAAAATTGTCCCAAATCAAAACCCCTGACGCATTACTACACCATAATAAAAGTAGACTGAAATATTATGTACAGTTGTAATAGTCAGTTAGAATTAGTTAGTTGTTGTCCTAGTCAGCACTTTCTTATTTTCTTGTTAATTAGTCGGTTATCCTGCACCTATTTATAGCTGTACCGTGGAGCTACTTACAAAAGAAACACAGACGCAGTTTCTTTTCTTCTTGGTGCTCTTCTGCATCCGTTTTGCTTCGATCTTGTTCTTGAATATTTTCTTCTGTTTCTGATCAATTTTATTCTGTTTCTGATCATGGTATCAGAGTTCCGGTTTTGAATCTTGTGTGCTACGCTGAAGTAATCTGTATTTGAAGTTTTCTCTTGATTCGAGAGTATGATCTCTGCAAAGAAGACTGACGAAAGCGCGAGTACAGGAGATGGAAACCAGGCTTCGAACAATCGTTCAGTGAAGACGTCAATGCAGTTGCACCCGTCCGATCATCCTAATATAAGTCTCGTAACTAATTCACTTAACATGAACAATTACATGATTTGGAGTAGGTCTATGAGAATTGCTTTAAGGGCCAAGAAAAAATTAGGCTTTATAGACAGTTTTTGCAAGGAACCTGATCCTACATCAGCTGAATATGAAGAATGGAGTCATGTAGATTCTATGGTGATTTCATGGATATTGAACTCGATGTCAAAGGAGATGACAGAGGCATTTGTGTACACTCCTACTGCGAGGGCATTATGGTTGGAATTAGAAGAGAAATTTGGCCAAAGTAATGGACGACAATTGTATCAACTCAAGAGACAAATAGCTTCAATAGAGCAAGGTAACAATAATGTTGCTATGTATTCGAACAATTTAAAAAAACTAAGGGATGAAATCAATTGTTTGGAACCAGTTCCAAAATGCAGTTGCAATTGTACATGCTCTGCCTCAAAGAAAATGGAAGAAATCAACTCCTCCAACAGAGTTATGCAATTCTTAATGGGATTAAATGATTCATTTGACAATGTAAAGAATTAGATATTGGTAATAGATCCTTTACCGAGTATAAACAATGTGTATGCTATGGTAATGAGAGTGGAAAAACAACAGCAAGTTCATATTAACTTTGGTGAGTCTATTGAAAGTAGTGTTTTATTAGCAAAATCTGCAGGACAATCTGCGAATACTTACAATCAAACAAGCAACCAAGACAACTTCAAGAAGAAAGATGGAAAGAACAAGGGAGAGAGATTTTGTACTTATTGTAATACTTCTGGTCATCTTGTGGAAACTTGTTTTAAGAAAAATGGCTATCCATATTGGCTTAAAGATTTGAAGAAGCAAAAGCAGCAAAAATCTGAGAAGGCTTTTGCCAATATGGCTGATTCGCCACTTGAGGTATGCAGAAACCAAATTAATTCACTGAACATGAATACTTTAGCAGAAATCATGCAAAAAGAGTTGAGGAAGCTTGTGAAGAATACACAGCTGGTGGAGGAGAACAGAGTTAATGCGCACATTTTGGAGATTTCACCGAAGATTTTGTAGGTACAATTTATTCTTCTGGTTCTAGTAAGTCACATTATACAGTTCATGGTTCTTGAATAATAGATATAGGTGCTTCGAGTCATATGTACGCAGATTTAACTCTCTTAACTCATAGCCATACTCCTACTCATACCAGCATTGTTCACTTACCGGATGGGAATGTAAGGCAGGTCACACAGATTGGTGATGTTGTTTTACATCCCAACTTAATTCTTAGAAATGTCCTATATATACCTGATTTCAAGTTCAATCTGCTATCTGTCCATACACTCTCTTCTTTCTCAAATATTAGTGTCTTATTCTGCTCTACTCATTGTATTCTATAGGACCAGCTGAGTAATCAAGTTCTTGCTATTGGCAAAGTGATGAGGAATCTCTACATTCTTGATCACACTTCTTTCTTGCCAACTACTATCTCTAAATTTGCTTCTTGTATCAATTTTGTTCCTTCTGCTCATTGTAATGCTGCTGCTACTAGTAATAAACAGTTGTTTGTTGATTACTTGGATTGGCACAAGAGACTTGGCCATCCTTCTACAATCGTTATGAAGCATCTTCCTTTTGTAATAAATTCTGCAGCTAATGAAATTTGTTCTATATGTCCTTTGGCTAAGCAAACCAGAATTCCTTTTGATTTGTCCAGCATTCATACTTCCAGTCCTTTTGAATTAATACATGTGGATATATGGGGGCCTTATAAGACACCAACCATATTCGGAGCACATTATATGCTTACTATTGTAGATGATTTCACAAGAACTACTTGGACATACCTTATGCATCATAAATCACAAACTATACAGCAGCTGCAATCATTTTTTAAGCTTGTTAAAACTCAGGTCTCAACTACTATCAAATCTGTGAGGTCCGATAATGGCACTGAATTCTTAAGCCAAGAATGTCATTCTTTCTTCACTAATCTCGATGTCCTACATCAGAAATCTTGTGTTTACACTCCACAACAGAATGGACCTCACAGATTTGATAGTAGTTGAGACCTGAGTTTTAACAAGCTTAAAAAATGATTGCAGCTACTGTATAGTTTGTGATTTATGGCGCATAAGGTATGTCCAAGTAGTTCTTGTGAAATCTAAGCAACCACCTAATAAAATTTTGGGGTGATGCTCTTTTAACTGCAACACACCTAATAAACAAATTGCCTTCAGTTGTTCTATCTTGGAAAAGTCCTTATGAATTATTGTTTAACAAGCCTTCGGATTACTCACATCTCAGAGTCTTTGATTGCTTAGCCTATGCCACTAATGTTCAGCCTCACACATCCAAATTTTCTCCTAGAGCTCACAAATGCATCTTCATAGGTTATGCTCCTGGTTATAAAGCATTTAATCTGTATGATCTAGATGAGCATCACACCATCATATCTCGAGATGTTGTATTTCATGAAAGTGTCTTCCCTTATAAGGCCACCTCTTCTACTTCCACATCCACTCCTGTTATTCCACATCCCATTTATCAGGATTCTGATTCATTTGATTCTTCTGTTTCTGTTGAACATTCTTCCTCTACTGATTTTATTCCCTCTGCACATTTATCTTCCACCAATCAGCCTTTATCTGATTCTAATATTTCTGCTCCCATGCCGCAATCATCTCCTTCCACACAACCTCTTATCCGCCACAGCTCTAGACCTAAGAAACCACCCAACTGGCTGCAAGACTATGTTTCCAATTCAATTCATTTATCATCCCCACATATCCCACCTACTTATCCTTTTGTTAATTTTGTGAATTTTTCTCCACATATTTCACTTACTTAGCTAATGCTCGAGAGCCATGCTCTTATGATGAGGCTAAACTCAATCCAGAATGGGTTAAAGCAATGGATGTTGAGCTTGATGCCTTAGAAAGGAATATACATGGCAGTTAACTGAGTTGCCTAATAATAAAAAGGCCATCGGTTGCCGATGGGTGTACAAATTGAAACTTAAACTGGATGGCACAATTGATCAATATAAGGCTCGTTTAGTGGCGAAGGGGTATAATCAAGTAGCTGGAATTGATTATGTGGATAGTTTTTCTCCTGTTGCGAAACCTGTCACAGTTTGAATTATTTTGGCTTTAGTCGCAGCTAATCAATGGCCTTTGCATCAATTGGATATCAACAATGCATTTTTACATGGTTATCTCAATGAAGATGTGTATATGTCTTCCCCACCTGGATATCTTAAGGCTGTAGTAGGTCAAGTGTTCAAATTAAAACGATCTTTATATGGCTCGAAACAAGCCTCTCGACAGTGGAATTTTGAGCTCACATCTAAGTGTCTACAAGTTGGTTTTCGACAATCCGCACATGACCACTGCTTGTTTGTTAAAAAGTTAGATTCTGAGTTCATTATTTTGTTAGTTTACGTGGATGATATTCTTGTCACTAGCAGTTCCGAGAGCAATATTACTTCTATGAAACAGTTTCTGCACAATGAATTTACGATTAAAGATATTGGTCCTGCGAAATATTTTTAGGTCATGAAATATGTCGATCACGACGAGGAACATATGTGAATCAATGCAAGTATATTCTTGACTTGCTTACTAATACAGGGATGATTGGTGCTAAACCCGCAAGTACTCCATTGCCGAAAACACGAAAGTTAACACAGCAGCAGGATACTCCATTTGCAGAACCTGATAAATTTCACAGATTGATTGGGAGATTACTGTATTTAGGTTTCACGTGACCGGATATCACTTATGCAACACAACAACTCAGTTAATTTGTACAGAACCCGTGTGATTCTCACTGGAAAGCTGCTTTACATATACTCAAATATTTGAAAGGTTCTCCTTCCAAGGGTCTCTTTTTCCCTGCTGGTAATACACTTAAGTTAGAAGGCTACTGTGATGTTGATTGGGCATCTTGTGTTGATACTCGCCGGCCCTTAACAGGATACTGTATCTTCTTGGGTACTTCCTTAATATCTTGGAAGACTAAGAAGCAAGCCACGGTGTCCCGTTCCTCCGCCGAGGCTGAATATCGCAGCTTAGCATCTACCGCTTGTGAAATTCAATGAATCCATTACATCCTCCGTGATCTTTGTATACCTGTTCAGTTGCCCATCGGATTGTGGTGTGACAATCAGGCTGCCTTGCATATTATTGCGAACCCTGTTTTCCATGAACGGACGAAGCATTTAGAGATTGATTCCATGAGCAGTATAAGGATGGTTTTGTGCTTCCTTCGTATATTCCATCCAAGTTGCAACTTCTTGACTTTTTTACTAGGTGTTTAGCAGCTCCACAGTTTGCTCTTTTACTATCCAAGTTGGGGCTTTTTGATCCTCATCAGCCTCCAACTTAAGGGGGGATGAAGAATATTATGTACAATTGTAATAGTCACTTAGAGTCATGTAGTTGTTGTCCTAGTCAGCACTTTCTTGTTTTCTTTTCTTGTTAGTTAGTCGGTTATCCTGCATCTATTTATAGTTGTACTGTGGAGCTAATTAAAAAAGAATCGACGCATTTTCTTTTCTTCTTGGTGCTCCTCTGCATCCGTTTTGCTTCGATTTTGTTCTTGAATATTTCCTTCTGTATCTGATCAATTTTATTCATAGACCAACCTCAAAAGTCAAAATCTTCTCCCGAAATAAAACCCAATTTCCACCAAGCAAACAAACCAAACCTCTAAATCCGCCACAATCCCTCCAAGCATAACATCTCTCAGAACCACCCCCACCGGGCAAGGTCGATAATCCTAAAACAATCTTTTCCCTGGAAGAATACGCACAAGGAGGAACAAAAACCCCGCCAGAATCACTCAAATCAGACCTGAAATCTCTTCCAAGTCGGCAAAACAACCGAGCAGATGAGAAAACCAGGAAAAATTCACAGACCTAGATGACAGAACAGGAAAAATTACAGAGCTAGATGAGAAAACAAAGAAAAATCAAAGGCCCAGATGGGGAAATCAAGAGAAAACTATAACCCAGATGGAGGAAATCAAGAAAAAACGACGACGTAACAAAGAAGAACCAGATATTTAGCTCCCAAAATCGAAACCAAGGTCGTAAGAGAAAAGTAAGAAAGAAACCCTAGGCTTCTTAAAAATCACACAAAACCGGAAAGGACATCTCTCTAATAAAAATCCCCTCCCACCGCAAAATCAACAGAGAGAATAAAATTAAATTAACTTAAATTAAATTCGCATTTGTTAAAGAGGGTGTCAGTTTTCCTGCTGTCACAAATAGACCCAACTCAACCAGGTCAAACAAAACAAAACATCGAAACAAAGAAAAGAGAAAGTGTGGGAGAGGATGGATTAAAATTAACATCTTTTGACAATCTCAGAAGGAAACGAAACAAAACCGGAAGAAAAACGAAACAAAGCAAACCGAGGAAAAAAAAGAAATAGAAAAAAACATTAATATTAAAGCAAGTAGTCCTTTTAATCCAACCAAAAAAAAAAAAACAGAAGAAACTTTGTGATTGTTTTGATTCATGGGTACCCAAGAGATTCGGAGATTATGAACCCAACAAGTTGTCGTGCTCGAAAAGATATACAAAAGCTAGTTTTAGTTCTCTCTTATTTTTTTTAGATTCGGTTCTTAGAGGTTGGAAATTCTGGAAAATCACGAAATGGATTTTGTAAATTTTTTTTTTTTTGTGTTCTGACTGACGCGACTGGATTCATGAGGCTTGACTGATGTTCCCATCTGCCCAAAGCTTTGAGTCCAACTTCTCTCTCTTTCTCGTCTTTATAGCATCTACGGATTTTTTATTTTTGATACGTTTAGCTAAATTCCTTCTGTTGCAAATTGCAATTTAATCTCTCTCTCTTATCTCTAGTTTCTATGGTGTCCATGTGATAAAAGTGGTAGTTCGATCTTCCATGGTCTGATGAGATGAGCTGAGAAAGCGATGCATATCTGGGTCCCAGTCAGACACGAGGATGTATCTGCCTGTCCCTGTGTTCTCAATCTTTCTCATCGCTCCCTGAGAAGTGAGAATTGTTGCAGTGCTTTTTAGCGCTTCATCTTATGTCACATCAGTCTGGTGTCTGGACATCCTGTTCCAGATGATTGGCCATGCTTGCATCGATATTCGGAGCTTGGAATTAACACACGAAAAGGGTCGGATATGGACTGCATCCAGCCAAATGGCCCAAATCCAATCCACTCCAATTGCTTACTACGCTACTTCCTACATCACTACATGTAAGGAAATATGCATGATTGAGATTTGAGATCGAGATGAGATCCATATCCCATACCCTTCAAGTCTATCAACCATCCCCGCTCCGGATTATTTACTTATCTTTAATTTAAAATAATGTTTAGGGAAGAGAATCCATATCTACTAAATCGGGTTTCGGATAGAACCGCTCCATTTCATAGACTTACCAGGAAGCAATGACCCCGACCGGATCGATCTCCTTAATTAGAACGTGGGCGATATATGAATATGAATATGATGAAACCCACTTAAATGAATGGTCTCGATTCTTCGTTTGGGGTGGGTAATGATTCAGGCACATCCCATTCTCCATAACAATTAACGACGGCACACTTGTTACTCGAAGATCGTAATCATGAGACGAGGGTGTACATGTATGAAACATTTACTAATTGCCCTTTCCATATAAACCGGGTCCGGGTTGTGACCAAATCATACCAGAAAACGGTTAAAAAAGAAGGGAAAAAAATTAGAATCTACCAACGTTCAAAATATCGATACACCAGATACTTCCCTACCGGCGTATCAGGTGTTTCGATACTCGTTTTTTTACCTTTTTTTTATTTTTTTTTCAAAACTGGTTCAGGTGAAGTCTAAGACCCCTCCATCCCTTGAACCAGTCAGACCCCGATACACCCACTGTAGGGGCATATCGGAAGGGTCCCAGAACAATACGTATCGGCCGATACGTAATGATACTTTGAACCTTGGAATCTACCCGATCCCATACCCGTTTGATACTAAAGAGAGGCCCCTGCTATGCAGGGGCAAACCATGATGATAAATTTGAAAGAAAAAATTGGAAATGAAAAAAAAAAAATAGAGAAATTAGAGAAATTGCAAGACTGTAAATGCATTTGATCATTGAGCAGGCACCACTTTCGAGAAAACAGACAATGTACTGTGTAACACATGTCCCAGTTAATGTGACTTTCATCCAAACATTTTTGTTCCGTTAGACAAATTATTCATTATTTTATTATCTTTGTCAAAATAATTAAAAATAATAAATAATAAAAAAACATAAATGAGTCTCAACTCCCAATGCATTTAGATTTTCCCCTTTTTCATTATTTTTATTTTTAATTATTTTGACAAAAATAATAAGATAATGGATAATTTCTAACGAAACAAAAACATTTGGATGAAAGACACATTATCCGGGACATGTGTCACATAATTATTACGTATTCACTCATTGTGCTTATCTAACGTGCCTACTACATCCGGACCGGCATTTTACATATTCTTAAAGCCTTTATTCTTTATCACTTACAAACCCATTAGGCTCAGAAGGGAGTGGGGGCCAAAGCTATTACCCTCAAAACCCATCCCTCCACAGCTGCTGCTGCTACTACTATTATTATTATAAATTAGATAATTTATTTTATCATTTTTAAAAGTTTTAAGTAATTACTGTTTAGTTTTTTGTTATTATTAAATAATTAATGTAATTATTTAAAGTAGTTACTATAATTTTAGTAATTTAGTAACCAATTTTGAACAATTAACTAGTTTTATTATTAAAATTAAAGCAATTAATCCAAATTAAATAATCTAATTTAATAGTTTTAATTGTGTAGCCATTATTTTTCAATATTATTAATTTAGTAGTAATTAATTATTATTTTAATTATAAAATCAAAATGTTTTCAATAACATTTTGCTAATCATTATAATAATATCCCATTTATTAATTTATTATGTCTCATTTACTCAGTTTATTCTGATGGAGTAATTGAAGTATACAAAATAATCATCATCTTGGGTTCCATTTGGATTTTTTTTTTTTTTTTTGCTTTTGGACTTTGGATTATGAAAAACAAACAAAAAAATGAAGAAAAGCTGAATTGAGATTTTGATATGCATCAGTTTAGATTCCATTTGGATAATTCTTTTGCTTTTGGACTATTAAAAACAAAAACAAAAACAAAAAAAAAAAAAAAAAGCTATTCTGAGATTTTGATATGCAATAGTTTAATCCTTTCTCAGTTTGGACAAGTATTTGCTAATGCAGTGCAATCCAAGGTATCATAGCAGATGTTAACACATATATGATGTTGATTATAGCACATTGGTTCCCCGATAGTAGTCTAGCACTCTAACTAACAACTATCCAATTTCTTGATATTAGAGTAATACAATGCACAGACATAGAACTGAGTGCAAGTAATACACCTCGTTGAAAGAGTGAACATCACTTCCCCAGATCCAAGAATCACACCCCGCATCTCTTGCACCCCATATATCATTCCTTCGATCATCGCCAACATGAACAACCTCCTCAGGTTTTAGTCCCAAAAGTTCACAGGCCTTCAAAAATATTTTAGGATTTGGTTTCTCTGTTTCAACCTGTTGTGAAAAATATCATGGACCATTAAAATGGAAGTAGTATAATATGGCCAAGCCACCATATCTTGATTTACATACCTCAGTTGACACTGCTATAGCATCAAACCAATGTTCACAGTTCAATGCCCGCAAAACAGGTCAAAGTTAGAAACAACAGCTATTTTCACACCAGCTTTTGTAATGGCCTCAAACACCTTCTCAGCAACAGGATTACAGAGGTGCCAAGCCTGTGAAACAGTCAGGATATACATTCAAAATTCTGTAGATAGAAAGGTATATAAATGAGAAAATTTTCTAATAGAACTGTCACAACCTTGTCAGTTGTATAGTAGTTATAAAGTTCCTCAAAGTACTCTGAATTTGAATAACCAGTGGAAGATTTGACTATGAATTGCCAGAAGGGTCTTCCATTATCAACATATCTGCACATAGAGATAGCCTCAAAAATGCCAAAGCAGTTAAACAACGAGATTGATCATCACTCATCAGCGGGTACTACACTAAAAATTACTCTTACTTGCGCCGTGGGTTGGGAGGGAACGAGGAGGGTCCCAACAGCGTCAACGAGAAGAGCCATGTGAGTGATATCACCGTACAGAGGCCTCCTGCAGTAGCTTGGATTGGACAACTTGGGCTTTGACAGGTTCAGCCACTCCTGAGCATGGGCCAAATATCCAGGCCTAGCCAATAAAAATAAACCAGCATCAAACGCCGATAGAACCTGGGTCCGTATGGGAGAGATATGAGAGAGAGACCGACAGATAGAGAGAGAGACCGAAGAAGATGGGGGCGGGCGGAACCCCTGTTTTCAGTGTAAAAAGTGAAGAAACACAATTAAAAAAAAAAAGATTGGGCGGAGCCCCTGTTTTTCCGTGAAGAAGAAGGGGGTGAGCGGAACCCCTGTTCGGTGTAAAAAGTGAAGACAGTAACCCAATGAAAAAAAAAAAAAGATTGGGCAGATCCCTTGTTTTTTCTGTGAAGAAGAAGAAGAAAGAAGATGAAGAAAAGAAGTACCTGATGATCAAACTACTTAAGGCCTGAAGAGTTGAAGACGCTGTAGTTGGCAGTTCGACTGAGAGATGGCCTCTGATAATCGAACATCGAAGGTGGCCATTCGACTGAGATAACTGGAATTGGCCCCTGTTTTTCTGTCGAAGGTGGCCGTTCGACACTGCAATTCCAGGCACCCTCTCTCTCTCACTCTCATTCTCATTCCTCCTCTTCTTCCTCTGTCTCTTTCCCTCTCTCTTTCCTTCCACCACCACATCTTTCTTTAGTTCTCAGTCTCTTTCCTTCCACCGCCACCTCTCTCTTCAGTCAGCTCTCAGTCTCTTTCCCTCTCCGCTCCTCTCTCCCTCGATAGTATCCCTTCCAGCACCACCTCTCTCTTCAGTCAGTTGTCGGTCAGAGCGTCAGTTACCACTGCTGATATGAGAGACAGGATTCAAGCAAAGTGAGACAAGAGAGAGACACAGAGAGAGGAGAGAGGGAGAGAGGGAGAATAAACATCTAATTAAATTATCAATAATCATAATTACATTAGAAGCACACACGATCAGATTTATCTGATGTTAAATCTCATCAAGACAGAATAAACATCATTACCAAGAGTAGAAAACACATTGTATGCATTGAAATAGTTTGCCTGTGGAAACTATTACCACGAACTGGCAAGGTATGGAAAATAAGAAATAAAATTGGGAATTCCTACCTTGCGTTGGAGCTTATTAAACTGATCTGGAGGCAATCTAGCAAGCCATTTCAGGGATCCAACACGGAATCTGCGCCTTCTTTTGTTAAATGAATAATAATTTCTTGAGACAAATACAACATTATTTTGACATCCTTTTTCACAACATACCTACATGCAACGCACAGCATTTTCATGGGTAAAACCATTAATTAGATAATAAAAACTACGACCACCATGTAGAAAGAATAATCTCAACATACAAGACCGGTAGGAGCATATTATTAACATTAAGAAGAACCACTGATAGGACATAAGAAGTAAAAGGGAAGAGTTTTGGGGTGATTAAAATTACTGGACTTTGTTAATCAAACTTACAAAGAAGAACCACTGCATCCAAAAGGGAAGAAAACATACCAGAGTCCTCCAGGAAGGCGTAGACCTTGGCGTTGATCAATAGTATAAAACCAAAACCCCGGGTGTTTCCCAAGAAAAGCCCCTGTTTCATCTTCCAACAAGATGCCTTCCATCTCTCCAATGTGTTTTGCAATGAATTCACTGAACTTTATCCATAATCAATGCGTCATCAACTTCAGCACTAAGATGAAAGAAATAAAGAATAATCTGACTTAATCTCCTACAAGCTATTAATTTCTGGAACTCCTATTCAGCTTTCTGTATGTAATTTATTAAGAGAAATTCTGTTCATATATGTTCAACTTAGCCCTTAAAGGTATTTGCTTGGAATATGGATTTAAATCTGTTTCATCACTGCCATCTAGGACTCCTTCGAAGATCTCTCTGAGAACCCTTGTTAGATCAGTTAATAGGTGCAGATGCTTGAGATACAGCCTTAAGGTTCAGTCTCAGCTGTCTCGAGGACTGCCACCAAAAAATAAAAAATAAATGAATAAAAACAGAGATAGCGTATCGGGTGGAAGAACTGAAACAACCAAACTCCAACTTTCACAACGCTGCAGACAGAACAATACACTTAAATAGGAATAAGTTAAATAACGAAGTTTGGAGGGGGAATCTGATCTAAGAAAAAGCCACATTAATATCAATAGCCTGCAAAAACTTCCCGAGGAAACAACTCAAAGCAATGAGGAAAAAAAAAATGATAACTACAACTTTGCAGATTCGAAATGAAAAATGAAAATTGTTTGGTCAAGTCGTATACAGACATCAACGCCAAATGAAAATTGTTTGACCAATCAAAACTATAGCAGTGCAAATGATTCGAGTGTAAATTCTGAGCTATTTTTGTTTCAAATTTTAGCTTATTTTGTTTGATTGCAGTACAAATGAAGGAAATTGTACTGCATACATTTATACTAATGCACTCCCATACATTTATACTAATGTATAGATAACCAAAATAAAATGAAACCAGAATTTGCATTTTTTTTTATTTGCAGTCCCATACATTTATACTAATGCAAATAAAATTGCACTGCAACCAAACACAGCCTTAAATTATTAATTAGTGGATATTAGATTATTAATATTAATTATTATATATAAATATAATCAACTCAAAAGAATATAGTATATAACTGAAGTAGTTTGTGTAAACAGTATAAATTACAAGGGGGCCTACTTACTATATGCAGATTTCTTGGCCTTAACCTGATGACTGAACCCATGGCCTTAATAGCTAGAGATCATGCTTTTGTGCTTACCTTAGGAACCGGAGGTGGCTCAATTGCACATGCTTTTGTAAGGTCATTGCAGAGAAACTTTACCAATGCATCAATCAAAGGCTTTGCTTTAAAAAGATATTCCGCAACATCAGTGTCAGAATAACCCATAACCTGGAAAATGTTTAAATGAAGGCTCAGTTATGTTACAAGAAAATGTATAGCACCTGATTGATTCACAATCTCAAAAGCTAAAGCTAAGGTCATAGTATGGAAGTGCTAAGAAAATGCATAAAGACTGATAGAGGAATTCGAGGGATGATTCGATATTTTATTTCACAATTGGAAAATGAGGAGACGCATTGAGAGAGAGAGAGAGAGAGATTCAGGCAATTGAATAAAGTTCTGAAAAAATTTCACAGGATAAAGATGACAATTTAGAGAAGCAAAGAGACATGTGAGTATGTATTTCAAGCTTCAACTATTGAAGCAAGAAAAAAAATTCTTTGTTTCTTTCTTTTTATCATGTGTGTGATTAACTAAGAAAATTCAAGATACGTGCTGGTCACCCTCACCCCATATTCGACTATAAACAATCATTAGAATTTAGAACCAGCTTCCAACCAGTTGGCAAGGGTGATGTGAAAGATATAGATGAGACAAGGTAATGACTGACAATGCTTACCAAGAAAGTTAGGATGTGGGAACTGGCCTAGTAGGGGAAAGATGAGACAAGGTAATGACTGACAATGCAGTTCAGTTGTATCGTTAACTTCCTTCTCTCTCTCTTCTCAAAAGAGATGGTGGTGGCTGATGAGGGCAGATTTGGCCCTCCAGTGAAATTGTGACACGTGACACCTCGTGACAACTAGAAAAACACCTAGCCAACAAACTTACGAAGTTGGTGACCCACCCAGGCACGAGTCTGGCCGGCCTGGCGCGACCTGCGCATGGCCTGACGCGTGCCTGCACAAACTGCGTGCGGCAAACACGACCTGTGCGGCGCGCGCGCGACCTGCGTGAGCTGCGTGCGGCGTACGGCCTGCGCGACCTGGCCGACCTGGACCAGCCTAGCGCATGATCCGGCCAAGCCACCCATAAGGCGCCCACCGACAAACCTGGCCTAGACACTGACCCGCCGACTGACATAGGCGCCAACTTGACGACCTGGTCTAGACACTGACCCGCCGACTGACACAGGCGCCAACCTGACGACCTGGCCTAGACACTGACCTGTCAACTGACGCAGGCGCCCCCTGACAACCCGGCCCAGGCGCCGACCTGGCCGCCTGACACAAGCGCCAGCCTGACGACCTCGAGGAGTTCACCACCGTACCCCGGTTCTGACAGGATGCGACGAGTCTTACCGTTTGGAGGCTTTTCACCCACCTAACCCGCGAGGACTCCGGTATATAAAGACCTCACCCCCCAAAGGGGAGGGGGATGAAAAAAGGGAAGTAACCCTGCTCTCTAGCTCTCTCATATTATCTTCAAAGCTCTCTACAATAAGAGTGCTAACTTAAGCGTCGAAGAGCCCCCACCGAGAAAATACCCCCGGGACCTCTGATTCAGTTCTCGCAGGTCCTTCAGCTCCCGCCGCCTACGAAGAGGAGGAAAAGATAGAGTTCTCGGAGGTCCCTCAGCTCTCGCCACCTACAAAGAGGAGGAAAAGATGGAGTTCTCGCAGGTCCCTCAGCTCCCGCCACCTACAAAGAGGAGGAAAAGATGAAGTTCTCGCAGGTCCCTCAGCTCCCGCTGCCAAAAAAGGAAAGAAGACCACCTCATGCTGAGGGCAGTCGGATTGCACCGCACCAGGAAGCTCCAACATTCTCTAAGTCACCGGCCACCTAGTAGGCAGTTTGCTACCAAGCAATTCGCCACCAGGCAGTTCGCCACCGGGCAATTCGCCACGAGGCAGTTCGCCACCAGGCAATTCGCCACGAGGCAGTTCGCCACCAGGCAATTCGCTACCAGGCAGCTCGCCACCGAGCAGCTCGCCACCAGGCAGCTCGCCACTGAGCAGCTCGCCACCAGGCAGTTCGCCACCAGGCAGTTCGCCACCAGGCAATTCGCCACCAAGCAGTTCGCCACCAAGCAATTCGGCACCAGGCAGTTTGCCACCAGACAGTTCGCCACCGGGCAATTCGCCGCCAGGCAATTCGCCCCCAGGCAGTTCTCCACCGAGCAATTCGCCAGTAGGCAGTTCACCACCAAGTAGCTCATCACTAAGCACGCCACCACCGGGTCAAATAACGAGGTACTTAGCCAAAAAATTTTACATCACAAAACATTGGTACATGGCCGAAAACGGTTACATCAATTGGCGTCGTCTATGGGAACACGCTACAAAAAGCTAAGTTCTCATCCTACAAAAGCTAAATTCTCATCTTGCCAAAACTAAGTCCTCACTTTTTAGAAATTGAACCTATCGCTTTATAGTTTACATTTTTTATGAACTCAGAGACTATGCAGGGAGCTAACGGACTAAGTAGCTCTACCAACCTTACTTTCAATTCAGATAATGCCACATCAGTCCTCTCCGCAAGGTCCCCCCTACAAAGATGAGCTCTTCGTGGCTTCCGTGGGAGTTGGCGGCCAACTGACTACATAGGCGCCCTTACTGGTCGAGCCTTCCAAGGCTCCCGTGTGAGCTGGCAACCTAAAGTTAGTAGTGCTGCCCCCGAAGGTCGAGCCCCTAGTAGTTTCTTGTAGGAGTAGGTGACCGGCATTATGAAGCTAATGCAGGCCAAGCCTACGGGCCACATTACTACTTAAGACCCGATCGCCTCTCCGGCACGGGCAAAGTTAGAAAAGAGTAGACCACTGGTCACTCCCAAAGCCTACAGGCCACATTACTACTAAAGACCCGGTCGCCTCTCCGGCACGGGCAAAAGTCAAAGAAGAGTAGACTACGAGTCGCTCCCAAAGCCTACGGGCCACACTAGTAATTGGATCAGCACTTACTAGCTCATCGACTTACGGGCCAAAAGAAATCTACTCCCTTCGCTGAGTTACTATCAG
The DNA here is from genome assembly GCF_056320005.1 of Nelumbo lutea. NCBI lineage: Eukaryota > Viridiplantae > Streptophyta > Magnoliopsida > Proteales > Nelumbonaceae > Nelumbo > Nelumbo lutea. Next base: position 47,356,060 of record NC_142685.1, read on the forward strand.
CTCGGGAGTGGGAGGCTATTGATGAGGACAGATTTGGCCCTCCAGTGAAATTGTGACACATGGCACCTCGTGACAACTAGGAAAACACCCAGCCAACAAACTTACGAAGTTGGTGACCCACCCAGGCACCAGTCTGGCCGGCCTGGCGCGACCTGCGCGCGGCCTGACGCACACCTGCGTGACCTGCGTGCGACACACGCGACCTGTGCGGCCTGCACAACCTGGCCGACCTGGACCAGCCTAGCGCATGATCCGGCCAAGCCACCCATAAGGCGCCCACCGACAAACCTGGCCTAGACACTGACCCGCCGACTGACACAGGCGCCAGCTTGACGACCTGGTCTAGACACTGACCCGCCGACTGACACAGGCGCCGACCTGACGACTTGGCCTAGACACCGACCTGCCGACTGACGCAGGCGCCCCCCTGACAACCTGGCCCAGGCGCCGACCTGACCGCCTGACACAAGCGCCAGCCTGACGACCTCGAGGAATTCACCACCGTACCCCGGTTCTGACAGGATGCGACGAGTCTTACCGTTTGGAGGCTTTTCACCCACCTAACCCACGAGGACTCCGGTATATAAAGACCTCACCCCCCAAAGGGGAGGGGGATGAAAAAAGTGAAGTAACCTGCTCTCTAGCTCTCTCATATTATCTTCAAAGCTCTCTACAATAAGAGTGCTAACTTAAGCGTCGGAGAGCCCCCACCGGGAAAATACCCCCGGGACCTCTGATTCAGTTCTCGTAGGTCCTTCAGCTCCCGCCGCCTACGAAGAGGAGGAAAAGATGGAGTTCTCGGAGGTCTCTCAGCTCCTGCCACCTACAAAGAGGAGAAAAAGATGGAATTCTCGCAGGTCCCTCAGCTCCCGCCACCTACAAAGAGGAGGAAAAGATGAAGTTCTCGCAGGTCCCTCAGCTCCTGCTGCCTACAAAGGAAAGAATACCACCTCATGCTGAGGGCAGTCGGATTGCGCCTCACCAGGGAGCTCTAGCATTCTCTAAGTCACCGGCCGCCTAGTAGGCAATTCGCCCCCGAGCAGTTCGCCAGTAGGCAGTTCACCACCAAATAACTCATCACTAAGGCACGCCACCACCAGGTCAAATAACGAGGTAGTTAGCCAAAAAATTTTACATCACAAAACATTGATACATTGATACATGGCCGAAAACGGTTACATCAGTGGCCTTAACCACTGAACCAGAGCATCCTGATTCACATCCTTAGGCTCTGCTTGGTTTATTCAGAAAACAAGAGAGAAAATATATTTCCCATATTTGCTTGGTTCAACTATGACATGGGAAAGATATAATACTGGAAAAACTTTAGGCCTCTGAGGACTCCGATGGAGAGATTCAAGCAGTCGATGCCGCAGGTTATTGTCATTCTGATGCAAAAATCCAAACGTTAGCCCGTATCTAAGACCTAGAAAAGTAGATCAACTGCAATCAAACAAGTGGGTATATAAACTATTCTCCAATTTCAGCAAGTCAGTAGGCAACCTTCGTTTCTGGAAGAAGTGTTATTTGAGCGAACACCTCATCTGTTTCCTTTTCCACCTGCAAACCAAGAAAAAACCAGCCAATAACGTTATTAGAAAACGAAATAACGATCACCTCCCACCCGAACTGAAGGTGGGGAGCAGAGAGAGAAAGATACACAGACTGACTGACAGTGAGACAGACCTTTAACTCAACATTTACAACTGTGCACAGAATGTTGGAAGGTATATGGTAGATGGGCATTTTCAGATCATTATCAAGCTTTCAGAAGGCCTTAACCTACAAAGAATTTAGATAGTTAATACACACTGAAAAGAAAACAAATGATTATTGTACAGCACTGAATACTCAGATCACAGGAATGAAACAGTGAAAGAGATACAGGAAAAAACAGAACCTGCTCGATGTGTTTGGGAGGTAGAAGACCTTCTCACCGACTCGAGGAACAGCAGCGAGGGGGCCCGCGCTTCTCAATTCCAATAGCCATTCATTCATCCAGCATGTCCCTTTCCCAGTCCTTGCTTATCACAACAAAGATCTTCCAGTGTTCTTCTATCCCTCTTAAACGAAGCATGAAACCAAGAAAATCAAAGTTTTAAGCTCCAAGATTTTTATAACAGAGAAAAAAAATATCGCTTAACTAAATCCTAAAAATTACAAACCAATAATAAAGAATGTTTGAGAAGGTAAACCCCATGCGTGAGTGAAAATAATGGAATGGAGTCACATGGGAGTGGAAAAGCCAGCAGTTAATGAAAGCTCAATCAAAAAAGGCAACGAAGAAAGCCCTCGTTTTTTTGAGAGTGCTGATGAAGGTCTCAGTTCCATCATACTGCATCGCCCAGACCACTGGAACAGAGCAAAGGAGGGGATTCTGGGTTTGTTTCGCAACTCATGGCAGAGAAGATGAATAAAAAATATAACCCTCTCACTGTTATTTCTCTCTCTTTCCTCCGAAGAGAGGGAAAGAGTATTTGACAATTGTTTTTGATGCAATGAAAAGGTATTGCCACTTGTTTTTCATGCAATATATATATATATATATTTTCAATGAGATTGTAATTCACAATGTTAATTATTGTATTTTTTTTATTTTTTTTCCTTTTTCTCATTTCTTATTTGGCTATGAGGATCAATTCCCCAAACATTGAGAACGTCATCTGTAGTCTTCCTTGGTCGACAAAGTAATCTACCGATTTGGAAATCTCTAATCCCAGTCCAGTGAAATTAAATCAATCGGATAAGTACAAACGCATCCATTCAACAGGCTGAAACAACTAAAGAAATATGATTCTGATCATCAACTGAGTTAACGAAGCAAATCTCACAGTCGAATAAATTTCTAAACACCACAGATATTATAAATACTGCTAGGAAACAATTAAGCAAGAAATGTAATAGGATCTGCAACTCATTCAAGAAAAAGGAAACAGAATAAAACACGATGAGATGAATGGCCCTTTTAATAGTAAAATCAAGTGAAGAAAAAAAAGAGAAATAGATAAGCATAGAAACTATTGATTTTCCTCTTTTAATTACTGCCAACACGTTCGCCTCCTAATTACCGACTCCAAAATCAATTACAGGGGTTTATTATCAACTATGGCGTCAACCAAACAATTACAGAGGATGGTTTCCCAGTACCTCATTGCCGCCTCTGTTGGTTGACAACCGGATGCAACATTAGAGAGAAGAAAACGAAAATGAAATATAAAGAAGAAAGAAAAAAAAAAGTTGCAGAGTATGTTAGAACTTACCTGAGATGGGATTTTGACCTGATCCGATCAAGAGAACAGGGGAGCTTCGGCTAAAATTATGGTTTGAAATAGATGGCTGCAGCTGGGGGAACAATTTCTGTTAAAGGGAAAACAAAGCAATGCTGACCGATGCCCGACCAATGTTTTAAAGAGGGTGATGCTACCGGCGAAGAAGAAGCGATAGAAGTCCCCGGTTTTTCGGAGGAAGTAGAGAGAGAGCGGGAAGATAGACACGAAAGCTGGGAGAGAGAAAGAAATGTGTCAAAGGAAGAGAGAGAGGAGTAGTGAGACGAAGTGGCAAGTGGAAAATGGAGAGAGGGAAAAAAATTTCTGAAAAGATGAGAAAAAAAGTAAATACGCGTTGTACATGCAAAATAGAGGAAGAGACAAGTGGTCAGTCATGCAATTTACACTTAATAAACAACGGTATTGAATAGGAAGATTCTGTTTTGCGAAAGGGGAAAGCGCCCTTATATATATAAAAGATATGATTGGTAGCTGAGACCTGATTCCTTCTCAACGAATCCAAATAAGTGACGGCAGTCTGCAGACTACAGGTGCGAAAAAGGGCAGATCAATCTGGTTACGTCATGGGCTGGGCTTAAACACCCACCGCCACCAGAGTCCAGACTAGCCCGGTCCAGCTTCAGTCCACATACACCCGACCCATCACCATGTCCATGTGCGAAGGCCGAAGAGCGAACATTGGAAAAAAACGAGCCAGCATTTGGTTCTCTCCACTCCCCACCGCAGCAGCGGCACCGCCCAACAATAACATTGGAAAAACCCTAACCTTTCCCGTCGTCGTGTCCTCTCAGCCACCCTCCGACGCCTCTGAACCATGTTTATCCTCCGAAAAAACCCAAAAGAGATCTTGAGGACACCTAATGCTTCCTTCTTCTACATCACCTCCCGTTGCCTCTGCAGCACCACCGATACTGATGAGAAAGCTAAACTAGAATTTACAGACCCGGATAAACCCACATCAGCTCACTACGACCAACTCGTCAACATCGCCGGTCATTCGAGAGACTTCACCACCCTTCACTATCTTCTCAACAAACGCACCAAGGACGGATGCTTCAACACCACCAATACCTTCAAATTCATCACCGGCGCCGTGGACGACCTCTCTGACCTGATACAGACCCTAAGTCGTCTTGACAAGGGCTTCGCCCGCAAGAGCGCCTTCGATGCCCTAATCGCTCGTTTCTGCAAATTGGACCAGACAGAAAGATCCCTTCGTCTCATTGATACAATGATTCGGGGCGAACACGGCATCAACGCCTGCACCTTCCACCCCATTCTCAACGCTTTGACAAGAAAGAAGAGCATGGAGGAGGCCCGGCGCGTATTAGCACTGATGAAAGACAATGGAATCACCCCGGACGTTACCTCTTACAACTACATACTGACCGCCTATTGCGTCGCCGGGGATTTAGAAGCTGCGGCCGGAGTCCTGAGGGAGATTCTGGAAGAAGGGTTGGAAGTGGACCCGAGGACGTACGACGCGATGGTATTGGGAGCATGTAAGGCAGGGAGGGTGGAAGGAGCATTGGCGCTGTTGAGGAGGATGGTGGATGACGGTGTTCCTGCGCTGTATTCTACGCATGCGCATGTCATTAATTGGTTGATGAAATTGGGTTGCTTTGGACAGGCGGTGGAGTTGGTGTTGAGTTATGGGGGAATAGATAAGGGCTTGGACACGGAGAACTTTGGATTCCTGGGTAGATGTTTGATGAGGGCGAGAAGGTTTAAGGAAGCCAAATTGGTGCTGGGGGAGATGGACAAGAGGGGTTTAGTGATGGGACACAAGTTAAGAACAGATTATGCGGAATTGCTACTGAAGACCATCAAAGTCACCAAATGAGTTTGATTAATCACTAATCGATCGAAACATCTGATGTGATATAATTTGGCGTTGCTTGTTTTACGATTAATGAAGGGCTTCATGAATGTGATGATGAGATTATACTTAATGCTTGGTTTTTTATTATTAGGCAGTCCCGGCTTCCGATTCCAACTCCATTTGACCATTGATATGAACTTTCTTTTAATGTATTTGGAATAGATAAGAGTGTCTCTTGTATCCATAATAGAAGAATTAAATACAAAGAGAATATAGAATAGATGTTATGATTTTTATTTCAATGGAGAAATGGACTTCAACATAGAACGGAGAGAGAGTAGATGTGATGATTTCCTTCGAGAACTTCACCACCTCCTGCAAATACATCCATGCTTCACCTTCTGCAAATAGATCCATGGTTCATGCTTAAATTTTTAGTTTATCAACAATTTATGTCACATGGTTCAAGTCTCAACTTATGCAGTTTTTTAATGCAGTATAGACGATGTGATCTAGGACTTCGCTTTATTTGCACACGGGAATCAACCTTAAACTCCTGCAAAACGTCGAAAAGATGTACAAGTAACGCATTAAGCCCAGCAATGAATATCTTACTTTTCTTACATCCATCTCTATTCTATCCAAACTCTAAAGACGTAACCTGTAATTGCAATTCAAAATCCAGAATAAGGTGCAGAGGTCCGGTAAAAACCCAAGCCTGTCCAATTATTTCTGTGCTAAAAGGATTAGAATTACTATTTTGCTCACGTCTGATGTCATTTTTCGCCAATAGGCAGTATTCTTGCAAAATAAAAGACCAAGTGAGTAATCCTGGTGACTTCAATTCAACCCACTAGTGAAGTATAGGAAATTTGATTCTAGCTGATAGAAAGAAGTAAACAAGTTACTCCACAAAATTTGACTTTGGTTCATTATGACAATCGTTTTTAAATCTATTAAAAAGTTCACCCCTTAAGCCCTATGGTTACAATCATATCCCCAAGTGGGAGCAGATAATTGCAATGCAGTTTAAAGAAAAGCAAGAAAAACAAGATTGCAAGCATCTCCTTGAATATCTTCACCGCTGCCAAAAATAAACATGAAGACCACTCCCCTCATGTAGTATACAGCTGCATGAATGAGCATACCCGCACCTATGATGACTCAACATCGGAAAGATCCAACCCTTCTTTGTACAGCTCAAAATCATCGGGGCTCCACCTGCATATTAAGTGAAGACGAAAAGTAGCCATTTTGATCCCAAGCAAACGCTGCAAATGAACAAAAATGAGAGCCTAATTAGATCATGCATTTAATGACATCAACCTAGGTCAATATAAACCTGATCGGGAGTTATTTAAACAAGGGATAACATCATTTTCTCCAGTCAAATTCTCAGCTCTTTAACCACCCAAATATTGCAATTTGAATGGATGATTAAGATCATGTCATTGCCCTAAAGAAAAATTACTTCATGCTATGTTAAATGCAATGATTATCCATATTGAATGAGACCTCCGGCACATAAAAAGATGCCACATGGAACTCATGTAGAATGTAAAGTTATATCCTTCCATTCATAACAAGTTCCATGTAGCCTCTAAAAGATAGGTAAACCCCAAGAAAATTGACTGAGCTTCCATTTTAACTATGCACCAATTTCTGTAGGATATAAACAAACCAGTATGCGTGATGACTCAGGTGACAGTGGTTCTCCTTCTTCACAGACGACAAAGTCAGACACGAGTTCCACCACACCTATAAAGAAATGATGAATAGAATCACTATCATATACATGTTCAACTCAATAGATGATTGAAAGGCGATGAGAAGTTGCCAACCACACCTTTGTTCAACCGAACAGGCATCCCTTGCTTGCGCAGAAATGGCTCCATTTCATGAGTAAACTGGTCCAAAGGACCTTCTTTAAGCTCCACCTGCAACAATCAAGGACGCCACCTTAAGCATTATTTTTTGCAGTGACAATTACCATAAATAGCAATCAATGTATCCAGATGGTACAAGGTGTATAAATTAAGTACATATAATTTTACAAGCATGAAACATCATCCAGTGTACATTCATATGCCAGGTAAAACTTGTAGTATTACAATCTATTGGAAAGGAATGAAGGTACAATAATATTAGGAAAAAAATGAGCCTATATTAGTATCTAAATGAAAATTGTGAATTTGATGCCTTTTGCAATTTTAGATAATTATACTGAACTTATTTGAGGATGGGCCTTCACCCAACCGTTGGGTTGTTCCATTGCGAAGTGGGTGACCAGTAGGGGTGTCAATTGGACCGGATTTGGTCCAATCCGATCCAGTCCAATGTGAGTCCATTATAAATGGACCAGGTCCAAATCGATCCAATGAATGTTTTGGACCAATTTGGACTGGTCCAATTCAATGTCTGGACCATCCAATCTGTTAAAGTTCATTTTGATTTAGATTGGTTTCAACCCAAACCCGGTCCATTGACACATATATTCTTATCTTATATTAATGGACCAGATATTGGCTTAATCCAACCCAATCCAATATAAGTTTGTCACAGATGGATCAGGTCCAATCCAATCTAATAAATATTTTGGACCGGATTGGTCCAATCCAATATGTCTTGTTGGTCTGTCCAATCCATCCAAATTGATTTTGAACTGGACGAGGTCCAATCCAAAACCGGTCCATTGACACCCTTAGTGACCAGGGTTCAAATCTTGGAAACAGCCTTTATATGTGTGCAGGAGTAAGGCTGCATACATCTGCCCCTCCCCAGACCCCGCATTGGCAGGTGCCTCATGCACTGGGCTGCCCTTTATACTGACAGTTTATTTATCTGCTATACATAAGAGTGTCAAGGGATTGCAGTTTCTGTTCTTGTTCAACCAAGCAAAGCACCTACATCATCATGTCTGTATAACAGGTCCTAAATAAGTCATGCATTCTCTGAACTGATGTACCAAATGCCAATGGTAGATCAAGTTGTCCTAAAGAACTCATTAAATTAGATAAAAGAGTAAATAATGTTCATAATCTTTTCATTATTTTAGTTAGTAGCAATTATTTTTAAATGGTAGTTTGGCTTATAATGAAGCAAGAACTCAAGAGAAACAGCCAGAGGGTGGCAATTTATTGAGTGGGCTCGTATATGGGCAGAGCTTTTCACCATTGTATTGTTTTCTGATGGAACATGTATCAGTACAAGAAGAGCAATGGGAGTTAGAAAGCTTCCAATTTGATGTCAGAATATTTCTGTCATCACTACCCATTAGCAAATTACCTTTTTATAGCCAAAGCCAATATCATTCCAAAAACCTTTAAAACCATATTGCCTAGGCTAGATCTTTGAACTGTATTAAAATGAAAAGGACAACAATTTTAAAATGGCATGGCAATGATAATAACTGTATTTAGTTTCCATTAAACAAGTGGCTGAGAAACGAGATAGAAATAAACAGAAAAGGTAACTAGCTCTTTTGTGCTCAGTAATCTACAACTTAACAAGAGAAAAGAGTGGAAATAATGGGTCCTCGCTCCCAAACCTTTTCAGTTGCAGTGCTTCCTGTCCTAGCAAAGTCATACTCTTCATATTGTTCAAACAATCTGCAAAACAAAGTGAAAAGAAGCTCAGAATCATGTAAAAACCAACATTAAACATGCAGATGACAGCGGTCCTAACCTCCAAGAACAACAAAAAAGGAGTACATCTTATAGATGAAAGAATTTTTTGCAGAGTCTTTCAATCTTCCAAATAGCTTAAAAATGAAAATCATAACTTTCCCAAGGATCTAACTAGTATTATTCAGAGTATTACAGCCACATGTTAAAGGGATACCTTTCGACCTCTTCTTTTGGCAAGTTAGTGAAATAAAGTCCAGCATTTCCACGCAAGATCTGACATATAATAAGAAAATCATGTTAAGCATGTGGAATAAGTATAAGTTGTTGGAGACATAAGACAGCTAGCATACCTTAGAAACTTTGTGAATGCCAGGCCTTACTTCATCAGCAATAGATCTTCCCAGAGATATTTGCATCACCTTGTTTGATCCCAGAAAAAATCTGGCATTAAGACAACAACAAATACAAATACACATTCAACTTTTATAATTTTAATAACATGCTGATTGAGCAATACTTTGTTCCTAGAATCCTAGGTAGCAAGCTTACAATTAATCAATAGCAAGAAAGCAGAAAAGAATGGAAAACGTGAAATTGATTACCTGCTTGTGGATTTAAGCTGTTCCCTGAACTCCTTGAACTTGAGATTTCTCATGTTCTCAAAAGAGAAAACATATATTGAATTGTAATTGTCTATGGCCTGTCTTATTGAATTGACAATTGCTTCTTTGTGCTCCTTCCCCTTCTTCTTAGTCTTCGATAGTGTAACTGTCATTTCGCAATGCAATCAAAAATTAAAACTACAAAAAATGAATCAACTAGGAAAAAGGAAGACTAATATCATGTCTCTTCTAACCCTCATTACTGGTGTAGAAAACCCTAAAACCCATGAACGGAATCTGGTTGAGCTTTTCAAACAGATCACTCTGAGAAATCTAAGGAAGTCGATAAGATTTCTGAAACTAGCTCAATTTCAGCAGTCCAAAGCTAAGCTACCCATGAAAAGTAGTAACAAAAAAAAAAAAAAAAAAATGTAGATTTAAGCAAGAAAACATAGAAGAAAAACCGGATTTAGTGATTAGATATATTAGTGCTCGAGAAGAAGAGTACTAACCAGGCCTGTTACGCTTAGATTTCGGCATTCTTGAATAGATGAAGCGTATGCAAAGGCGGCTTCCCCTTCTGCCTTACGTTTCAAAACCCCTTCAACCAGGGGAGCTCCTCTTTGTGGGTTTAGGTTTATACAGAGGGATTGGTTCGCTGGACAATAGGGTAATCAGCAATCTGGCGGGTTTGGTTGGATTAAATCCGTGTTCCACTCTAATGTTGCCCGACCCGCTAACTGCGATGTTAACCGAGTGACATTACCGAGTCATAACGAACCCGTTTATCCTCAAATCAAAAATCGTCGGGACACTTTAAAAGGAGTTCACATCTCCGCCGTATATTGGGAATATCTCGATGATAGTACTAGAATCTATAATATCATTATCGGAAGATATTTCTAATACATGATGAAGATGTGCTCTGGGACATTGTGGGGCGGAGAAATGATCTCCTTGAAAGCACATGCCACTCACTCAGCCGCACTATGGGACTCCCTGAATGTCATGCTTGTATGTAACTGTAATAAAAAAAAGGGTAAATTTTTTAAATTACCTTTATGATTTAGTTTATTGACCTGTTTATATATTGTCTTAAATACCTCTATTCTTATAATTGACATCGTCATTAAATGTTAATGGCAAAAACAAAATTTTAATTTTGTCTTCCATTATTCCTCAAATTTTGAAAATAAAACCCAATGATAAAAAGAAAAATTTTCCCTCCTTCCATCGGTCATTTGTGCCACGAACCACTACCGCCATCACTAATAGTGTAGGTGTAGGTATATGTGGGTTATACCAAATCGTTTTGCCTTTGACCAGTTTAACTAGTTTTGACTTTTGAATTTGAAAGTTTATTTTAAAAGCTTTCTTTTTGGAATAGACACTTCTCTTTGAAGGACACAGATGTGTCCATTTGGGTGACTGGAAACACTTTATAAATAAAGTAGTGGTCGACCCAGTTTCATACTATTGTCGTTTGCTAAGGTCTGGCAAACGAGTGCTTGTCTACTAGTGCCTTGTGGGTTGTTTTATCGTGGTGACCGATTTGCAATCACCCGGCTGCACTATAGACTCAGTTTGGAAAGAGTACAAATACAAATATGTATTGTATAAATACATACAAAATAATACAAAATATAAGATTTTGCACACAATTTTGTATTTGTACTCCTTCCAAACTGAGCAATAGGGGTAAATGTGGTTTTAAGGAGAGTGACCAAGCGGTGTGATTCAGCCCTCCCTTTCACTGCAAATCCTAGTTTCATCTTCATAGTTCTGCAACATTGCTGAAGTTTGGTTTGGAAAGTGTTCACTTATAAGTTCAATTTTGCCTTATTTACATTATTATTCCACCAATCTTAAAATCGCATTTATTGAACTTATCTCTGCTAATCCCATCATGAGAAATTGGATACTATCAACAATTCTTGATTTCTCAAAGATTGAACATTTCAATGGAACCAACTACAAGCGCTGGAGACATGCCTTCTGTTTGCCTTAAAATAGTTAGGGGTAGCTTTTGATTTGACTAAATCAAAACCACTGAACATGGAAGAATTAGCCCGTTCTGTTGTTGTAGAACACTAGATCATTACCACCACCTTTACAAGAACCATATGTGATTGCCTATGAAATTTGGATTGCTCTAGACAACAAATACGCTCTGGAAAATGCTAGAAATAAAAAGAAATATATATATATATATATATGTGTGTGTGTGTGTGTGTGTGATTGCCAATTTTCTACATTTTACCATGAAAGAAGACATGGATGTGTCTGCCCAAATAGATGAGTTTCAAGGGCTTGTGGGAGAACTAGCAAAGGAATGCATGATACTGCCAGATGAATTTATTGTCATTTCTCTCGTAAAGAAATTGCCACATGCATGGAATGATTTCTGATGAAGGAAGATTTGGCCCGACCTCGTAATTACGCAACAAGTGGCAAAGGCAACAGCTCGGCACAACAGCACGCCTAAGGCGCGAGCACCAAAGGGAGGAACCAGCGGTCCGAACTCCCTACCAGCAGCCCGAACTCACTACTGGGAACCCAAACTCTCCCTTGGGCCCCAAGTCAAACCCGAACTGGCTTGCCCTATGGCAGTTCGGAACACACCCCGCCGAACTAAATTGCCTTATAGCAGTTCGGGTCTCACCTCACCGAACTGGCCTGCCTTATAACAGTTCAGGACACACCTCACCGAACTGGCCTACCTTATAGCAATTCGGGACTCACCTCACCGAACTGGCCTGCACAATGGCCATACGAGACATACCTCCAAACTCAAGACTTCACCTCGCTCACCACTCCAGCACTTCACCTCCAGGACGCCAATCGAACAAACAGTACCATGCCTGACACCGAGGAAGTTCGTACCCAGAGGCGGCGCACCTGACTGACTTGGGATCTGACGCCTGACGGCCGCACTTCAAACGACCACCTGCCACCACCACCTGACACCGCCATCTCTAGTTACAGAGACGGCTCCGACAAGGAGCAGTGACAATTCTGTCCCAGCAGAAAGGGTGACACCCAAACTGGCAGAAACAAAGATAATGATACCCGACCTGACAGAGGCCTTGGAGTGAGTGTGCGAAGTGGTTATAAAAGGCCCCCTACCCCCAACAACGAGGTATGTGAACTTTGCACCATCTGGTCTTTACTTTGCCTTTGAGAGAATACTAACTTGAGCTTCGGATTTTTTTCACCGGGTTCCCCCCAAGTTCCCTCATCTTCTCCATTTCAGGCTCCCCATTGCTCTAGTTAGAGGCAGAATCGTTGACAGCAAAGACCGGCCGGATTGCACTCCATCAATTGGCGCCGTCTGTGGGAAAGCTTCTAAAAGCCTCCCTCTAAATCTCTCACCTACTCTTCCAAAAAACTCCAACACCCATGGCTTCCTCCAATAATGCCGGACGTGGCACAGAAACAACCACCACCGGAGAGCAACTCCAAGTTCCCGTGGTGTGCATTGGGCAGTTCACCATCCCTCTTTCAGGGGATGGGATCCCCAGTTTGAATGTGCCACAAGCAGTGGCGCCCCCGAACCTTCCTTCGTTGAACACCCCTCTTTCACTCCCTATTGAAACAAACTTCGCTGAACCAACTGCTGTCCCACTGGCGACCTGCCAGAACCAGCTAGATGACCTAATGCAATGCATGTGGGCAATGCAAGCCCAAATGCAACAATTCCAGCAGCATCAGCTCCAACAACACTAGATACTAGACCACCTCTCCAACACCATTATCAGCAGCAGTTCCCTCAGCTACCCCTAAACCAGTCACTGCTCCCCCCCCGGCACCCTGTCCCGAAGCCGGTTAAGGCCTCCCCTCAAGGTGGACGCCCTCACCGAGGAGAAGCTTCCCAACTCCAGAATCCCCCTAACAGCCAGGCCTCATCCCCAGGCCGAAAGCAAAGAAAAATCACACCCGCCTCGTAGCTCGCAGGTGGGTCGGGAACCTCGCCCACAAAGTCACCTCGGCGCTCCAAGCCTAAGTTCCCACTCACGGAGAACCTATTCAGTGCCCTAGCAGCAGACCAACATTCCAGGCCCATCGAGCTCGGCAACACGGAGGCCAGCTACGCCAGCACCAGGCCCGCTCAAAGAAGGCGCCGAAGAAGTTGTCGAACTACTACCCGTGTCCTACCCGAGCTTAGAGGCAAGGAAGAGACGAGCTCGAACGAGGTAAAAAATGTCCCAATTCTCTCAGCTCCTTCCCCCCTTTCATCAGAACTTCTGGCAGTCCCCATGCCCCGAGACTTCAAACTTCCATCTCTGGACAAGTATGATGGGTCCTTTGACCCCAACGACCACGTTGACGCCAGCACCAGGTGCGTGGCCTTCATCACCACCTTCAGGGGGGTGGCCTGCACTTGGTACCGGAACCTAGCTCCCGGGTCAATAAGAAGTTGAGCCCAGTTCGTGCAGATCTTCACTGCACACTTTGTTACCAGCAAGCGGTGCCCCAGAACCGAGGAAAGTATCTTCAGGGTAATCCAGAGGGAAGGAGAATCCATCCGGAGCTACATCAAGCGGTTCAAAGAAGCATGCTTGCAGATACCGCGATTAGACCTTGCAGTACAGCTCGCGGCGGCCAAAAGAGGGGTAACGCACAAAGAGTTCAAATGGCATATAGTGGCCAGCCAGCCAGCAACCGTGGCCGATTTCCTCAAGCTCGCGGACAAGTTCATGAAAACAAAGGAAGAAATCAACCAAAGAACTGAAGGCGGGGTCGAGAAAAGAAAAAGAGAAGGCGAGCCCTCCAACCCAAGTGATAGAAGAAGCCAGGCCCGAGAGGCGAAGCCAAGCCAGCCGTCCCGAGCTCCCTTAGCAGTTCGGATGGATTACATGCCATTGAACACAAGGCAGACCAAGATCTTGATGACGATCAATGACACTACATACATAAAGTGGCCACCTCGCCTAAAGAGTAATCTAAATGAGAGATAAAAATCTATATTGTAGTTTTCATAAAGATCACGGTCACAGTACCGAACAATGTAATGATCTCCGGGATGAGATAGAGGGACTCATCCGTCGCAGATACTTGAGAAATTTTGTACATAATGCCAATAATAATAAAGCAGGTCGGCAAGGGGAGCACGGAAAGGACGCCCCCGAGTCCAGCAACAGACCGGTTGAAGCCTTGCAGCGACCTCCCCCAAAAGAGAGGCCAGTTTGGGGAACCATCCACGTGATAATGGGTGGTTCGGTGGTAGAAGGTTGCACTTCGGTAGCAGCACAGACGTCAATTCGCGAGGCGGCCCGAGAAGAGCAGAACCCTCCAAAGAGGCCGAAGACGGAAGAACTGGTCTTTTTCACAGAAGACGACGCACGAGGTGTTCACTATCCCCACGATGACATGCTTGACATAAAACTAATGATAAGCGACTTTGAAGTCTGACGCATACTTGTGGACTCAGGCAATTCGACGAACATCCTCTTCAAATCGGCATTCAACCAACTATAGTTGTAGAGAAGTGAGCTGAAGCCCGCGCACACTCTTCTGGTAGGCTTCAGCGGAGAGGAAGTTAGGCCCCTGGGGAAGATAACAGTACCTGTGGAAGTCGACACATGGCCTTGCGCTGTAAGACTCAACCACGATTTCCTGGTGGTCGCGACCCCCTCCTCATACAACACCATAATAGGGTGGCCAATTACGCATATTCTACGGGTAGTGGTCTCCACCTACTATTTGGCAATGAAGTTCCCCACAGACTTCGGTGTGGGGGTAGTGCGGGGCGACCAGCTTGAGTCCCGCAAATGTTATGTTGCCGCCCTAAAGGGAAAAACCAAGGTGGCCGACGACCTCGAACTAGAGCGGCCTACGGTGCAGGGCGAGGAACGAGCTTCACCCACTAAGGAAACGGTCGCAATCCCGACTTCGGCTACAGATCCGGCACGAACGCTACAGATCGGTGCTTCCATCAAGGAGCCTCTACGAACTGAATTGGTGAGTTTCTTACTTCAAAATTTAAATATTTTTGCATGGTCCGTGGTGGATATGCCCGGTATTGACCCTGGCCTTATAACTCACAAACTTAACACTGACCCTGTAGTCAGACCCATTAGATAAAAGAAACACAACTTAGCCCCAGAGCATTGGAGGGCAGTCAACGAAGAAGTCGAAAAGCTCCTCGCAGCGGACTTCATGAGGTAAATTCATTACCCGAGCTGGGTAGCCAACCCAGTGCTGGTGAAAAAAGCAAACAACAAGTGGCACATGTGTGTCGACTACACCAACCTGAACTGAGCTTGCCCAAAAGATTGCTTCCCCCTGCCCCGAATTGACCGCCTAGTGGACGCGACCTCGGGACATGGGCTGCTAAGCTTCTTGGACGCCTACTCAGGCTACAACCAAATCAAGATGGACCAGTCCGACGATGAAAAAACCAGCTTCATAACCGAGTTCGGCTTGTACTATTACAAGGTCATGCCCTTCGAACTAAAGAATGCTAGGGCAACCTTCCAAAGACATGTAAATAAGCTTTTTCGGCCCCTAATTGGCATGAAAATAGATTGTTATGTAGACGACATTGTCGTCAAAATGCAGTTCTCGCAGGAATTAATAAAAGACTTAGATTCTGTCTTCCAAATGCTGCGTCAATATAGAATGAGACTAAACCCAAACAAGTGTGTCTTCGGTGTCACCTCGAGTAAGTTTCTAGGGTACATTGTCAATCGGCGATGTATTGAGGCCAATCCGAACAAAATAAAGGCCATCCTAAATATGAGACCACCCTGAAAAGTGAAAGGGGTTCAGAGGCTAAATGGCCGCATAGCCGCCCTCAGCCGCTTCATGTCCAAATCGGTAGACTGATGTCTGCCTTTCTTTAAGGCAATTAAAGGCAAAGGGTTCGAATGGACCCGAGATTGCTAGTTCGCATTCAACGAGCTAAAAACCTACCTCACAACTGTGCCAACCTTAGCTAGACCCGATGAGGGCGATGTCTTAAAACTGTACCTCTCGGCGAGCGATGAGGTGGTCAGTTCGGTACTAATAAAGGTAGTAGATCGGGTCCAGCGGCCCGTCTATTATGTTGGTAAAATTCTGTAGGGAGCAGAGACGAGATACCCGCAGATAGAAAACTAGCGTACGCACTAGTGTTTTCAGCTCGAAAACTCCGCCTGTATTTCCAAGCTCACACCGTCGTCGTCTTGACTAACAAACCTCTGAGACAAGTCTTGCTCAAGCCCGAGGTTTTCGATCGGCTGACAAAGTGGGCCATCGAGCTCAGCGAGTACGACCTCCAGTACAAACCATGGACTGCCATTAAGGCCCAAGCCTTAGCAGATTTTATCGCCGAGTGCACATTTAGCCTCGAAGCCCTTGAGCAGGTTGAGCCCGAGATCCCTAGTTCGGGTGAACCCGGAGCTCCCAAGCCAATAAAGTCTTAACCCCGTGAAGTAGCAGCTAGTGTGGCATCTCTCCTGGTTAGGCCGAGCACGAACTGGGATGAGGAGCCCTGGATCCTTCACGTAGATGGCTACTCGAACCAGCAGGGCAGCGGGGCTGGAATAGTCTTATGCGGCCCGGGTGGCACAAAATTGGAATACGCACTACACTTTGATTTTGCGGCATCCAACAACGAGGCAGAGTACGAGGCACTGATAGCCGGGCTGAACCTAGCGCAAAAGGTAAGAGCAAAGCACATAGTCATCTGGAGTGATTCCCAACTCGTGGTTAACCAGGTTACAAGCAAGTACGAAGCACGCGAGCTCTCCATGATCACATACTTAGCGAAAGTAAAAGAGGCATTGCTCAACTTTCAGTCACACTTCATCAGGCAAATCTCGAGGTCAGAGAACACTGAGGTCAATGCTCTGTCCCGGTTAGCCAGCACAAGTCACAACACCATGAGAACCGTGTACATAGAGGACTTACCTCGGCCTAGCATTCTCGGTGGGGCAGAGGAGGTCGCTCCCGTCCTTGAAGCAGAGCCAAACTGGATTAACCCACTCGCGAACTTCTTGCTAGATGAAACCCTCCCTGCGGACCGCAATGCAGCCAAGAGGGTGCAGTGCCAGGTAGCCAAATACGTCATAATAGACGAACGGTTGTACCGACGGTCCTACATGCTCCCCTACTTGCGTTGCCTGCAACCTGCCAAAGCCAAGCTCGTACTCCGCGACACTCATGAGGGTCTGTGCAACGGACACCTGGGGGGTAGAGCACTCGCCCCAAAGGCACTTCAACAAGGATACTACTGGCCAACGATGAAGGCAGAAGCCGCCGAGCTCGTCAAAAAATGCGACAAGTGTCAAAAGTACACCAATATCCACCATCAGCCTACTTCCGACCTCAAATACCTCACCAGCCCATGGCCCTACGCAATGGGGCATCGACCTCCTAGGGCCATTCCCACCAGCGACGGGTGTAAGAAAGTTCCTAGTAGTGGCAGTAGATTACTTCACAAAGTGGATAAAAGCTGAACCTCTGGCAACAATTACAACCTGAAACATACTGAACTTCTTTTGGAAGAACATAGTATGTCACTTCGGGCTACCTCGGGTACTGATCTCCGACAACGGCAAGCAGTTCGAGGATATCAAGTTCCAAGAATGGTGCCAGAATATGGGAATTCATCAGAACTTCACATTAGTCGTGCACCCGCAGGCAAACGGTCAAACAGAAGTAATGAACAAAGTCATCCTGTGCGGACTGAAAGCACGTCTAGACCGAGCTAAAGGGTTATGGGCAAATGAGCTACCAAGTGTTTTATGGGCTCACCGGACTACAGAAAAAACCACCACGGGAGAGACCCCCTTCAACCTCACCTACGACACTTGAAGCGGTAATCCTAGCGGAAATCGAAGTACATACACTGCGACTAGAAACATATGACGATCAGACAAACGGAGATGAGTTACGTACCAACCTCGACCTATTGGATGAGGTAAGAGACCTCGCGCACATCTGGACAGCGGCCTAATAGCAGCAGGTAGCTCGGTACTACAACGCTAGAGTAAAGAAGCGAAGCTTCCGAGTTGGCGACCTGGTTCTCCGTAAGATTATGGTGCCCGAACCCGGCGTGGGCAAACTTGGACTAAATTAGGAAGGGCCCTATAGAGTAAAGAGAGCGCTCGGGGGGGCATACGAGCTCGAAACCTTAGAAGGGAAGCAAATACCCCGAGCGTGGAACATTGTTAACTTAAGGTGATACTACCTATAGACCGCCAAGCGAAGTGGATGAAATCGCTACAAGAACCTAAGGGCCAGGATGCCGAGCTAACAAGAGGAACCTTGGTAGAGGCAAGCAAAGAAAAGTCGGGCATATTATCAGTTCGACAAAATATCAGTCAAAAGACTAAAGCGAAGCAGAGACCAAGTATTAAACACCGAAACAGGTCGCGCAAGTGCAATAACCCGGGCAAGAAACAGATCGGGCATATTATCAGTTCGGCAAAATATCAGTTCGGGAAAAAGAACAACACTTAACCAAAAAGATTGTCTATTCCATTGCAAGAAAAGGAAGAGTACATTTAAAAAAAAATTACAAGCCCGGAGCTACTTCTTCCTCATCAGAAAGCACTTCAACGACGCCCGAAAGTCCTGCCTCGCCCTCGGAATCCAACTCGCCATCAGTAGCGTTGGCCATCTCCTGAGTTATATGCAAAGTGGATATGACACTAATGTCGAGCTTGGGGTACATGTTCCGGATCATCCACCAGCTCAGTTTGAATCCCCTTCTGTAAGAATCCACCATTAGGTCATCAGAGCATGGCGAGGTGATATAGTCATCAACGACTTTCTTCTTGGCATCTTTGATACCTTGGGAAAAGATATGCGTTTTCTCCCTTATGTCCTCCTGAGGATATTCGACCTGTTGCTGCAGGTCCAGCCTTAGGTTCGCCATATGCTTCACAACCACCCCCATGGCCTTAGCATTCCTCTGAGACCTCGCTTGCCTGGCCATAGCAACGCGAACAACCTCCTCGACAGCATGAGCAGCCGCCTCAGCAGCTTGGGTAGTCACCTCGGCGGCACGAAAAGCCTCTTCGGCAGCTCGCGCCTGCCTCGAGCTCCTCTCCACCTGGGCCGCTAAGGCGTGAATAGAAGAGTTCACCTACCAAAAGGAACAAGTGATCAGAGAACGACAACAAGAAGGATAAAAACTAAGACGACCGACAAGAAATTTTGACTCATCACCATAGCATGAGTTACGGCACGATAGGCGATCTGGTTCAAGGGAAGATTCGTCCACGCCGCGATCTCCTCGGGGAAAGTGGCCTCCCTACTCTTCTGAAGAGCATAGTTCGGCGACAGCATGCTCCTAAACTCCCCTTGAGCTCCCGAGCCTGAGGGCCCAGCTCGCATATGAGCAGACCCAAAGTAAGCAGGAGCACTAGAATAGGCGGGAGCACCCGTGTGAGTGGTCTCACCATAAGGGACCCCTGCCGCTTCCTGCATTGAAGGAGCCACCTCGGGCTCCCTGGGAGGATCCTCCGACGTGTGGTCTGGAACTTGAGGCTCCTCATCCTGGGGCAGCTCGGTACGAGTTTGCTTGGCGACCCGTTTCCTCCTCTTCATGCCTTGGAACAGGCGCCCCCCACGAGTCCTCTCTGAGTCCATCACACCTGCAAAAAAAAAAAGAGATCGGCATCAGAAAATACGAAAGAACAAAGCGAAACAAGAAACCTCTGAGCAAGGAACCTACCCGAACTCAGGTCGGCCGCAATAAGCTCGGCCTCCGTTAGGTACTGATGACATTTCATCCCTAGCCGTGCCCATTGCCGGATGCCCTTTACCGTCTCTTTATTGAGAGTGACACTAGAATCAGAGGCGGCCTCCAGCCACCCGGTCAGAAAAGGCCACCCTTGTGCACTTCGCGCCCCGAAGTAGTCCCGCTTCCATGCCGGGACCTTGTTGGGAAGTTCATGCAAGAGCTTAAAACCCGAGCGAGGAGACAGGTCATACGCCCGCCTACCCCCGGGAAGAGAACCTGCTTGTTTTTTGAGCATTAAAATGGAGGAGAATATCTCCAAGTCTAAAGGCAAGCCTTGTTCGAAAAAAAGGGAGATTGTCCCCACCAAGTTCCGAATAGAGTTCGGATGAAGCTGGCCAACGGTAATGCCGAAGTGGTTTATGACCTCGACGAGAAGGGGGTGGAAAGGCAATCGCAGCCCCGCAGTGAGCTGCTCCCGAAAAATCATGATCTCATCAGGACAATGTTCCCAAGGAAAGCTACCCGAAGGAATGAAATAGGCATACCCCCCAGGCAAATTGTAAGAGATAACAAGCGATTGGAGCCCCTCGGGCGTCATGGTCGAAGGACCAAACCTATCTAGCATCCGACATCGACGAGAGGTAGACGCCAAATTGCCTGAAGCGGCTCGACCTACGGGTTCAAAGTCGTCATCAAGTTCCACCTCAGGATCACTAAGGCCATCGGGTGATGCGACTCGGTTCGTAGAACCTACGTCAGACCTACTTGAAGAATCGTCTGAGCTATCCAAGTTAGACATCGAGGAGAAAAGGTGGATTCAGGAAAGTACTCACCGGAAGAAAGTTTTGAAGGCTCTGGAAACTGGAACAAGCAAAAAACCTTGAAGGCGAAATAACAAGCAAATCGCAAAAGTGATTGGCGCACGTCTTTCTGAAATTGATGAAACATCAGCGCACGTCTTTCTGAAACTAACGATGCGCCGATGCACATCTTTCTGAAACTGACGATGTGCCGCACACGTCTTTCTGTAACTGTCAACTGCCAGCGCATGTCTCCTCGCCTTCCAAACGGCAGTGGCGCGCTTTTTTCAAAATCAAAAGACCCGTTGTCACGTCTCTCAGCGACACACATTTTTTAAATTTGAAATATGCCCGCACCACCACGTCTGTCAGCATTTGTAAGCAGGTAGGCGCATCTCCTGCCTTTTGGGACACTTGAAAAAACAGAAGAACCCTGATAAAGCACCTCGCGCTATCAAGATTCGAAGTACGTGACAAATCCACCTACCACCTCGTGAAACTCCCCACGCCAGGGCAGGACCCTTGGCACGAGGAGTGGGGGGCAATTGATGAAGGAAGATTTGGCCTGACCTCGTAATTACACAACACATGGCAAAGGCAACAGCTCGGCACAACAGCACGCCTAAGGCGCGAGCACCAAAGGGAGGAACTAGCGGTCCGAACTCCCTACCAGCAGCCCGAACTCACTACTGGGAACCCGAACTCTCCCTTGGGCCCCAAGTTAAACCCGAACTGGCCTGCCCTATGGCAGTTCGGAACACACCCCGCCGAACTAAGTTGCCTTATGGCAGTTCGGGTCTCACCTCACCGAACTGGCCTGCCTTATAACAGTTCGGGACACACCTCACCGAACTAGCCTGCCTTATAGCAGTTCGGGACTCACCTCACCGAACTAGCCTGCCTTATAGCAGTTCGGGACTCACCTCACTGAACTGGCCTGCACTATGGCAATACGGGACATACCTCCGAACTCAAGACTTCACATCGCTCACCACTCTAGCACTTCGCCTCCAGGATGCCAAACTGAACAAACAGTACCATGCCTGACACCGAGGAAGTTCGTACCCAAAGGCGGCGCACTTGATTGACTTGGGATCTGACACCTGACGGCCGCGCTTCAAATGGCCGCGCTTCAAACGGCCACCTGCCACCGCTACCTGACACCGCCATCTCCAGTTACAAAGACGGCTTTGACAAGAAGCAGTGGCGGTTCTGTCCCAGCAAAAAGGGTGACACCCGAACTGGCAGAAACAGAGATAATGATACCCGACTTGACAAAGGCCTCGGAGTGAGTGCGCGAAGTGGTTATAAAAGGCCCCCTACCCCCAACAACAAGGTATGTGAACTTTGCGCCATCTGGTCTTTACTTTGCCTTTGAGAGAATACTAACTTGAGCTTCGGAGTTATCTCACCGGGTTCCCCCTGGAGTTCCCTCATCTTCTCCGTTTCAGGCTCCCTGTTGCTCTAGTCAAAGGCAGAATCGTTGACAGCAAAGACCGGTCGGATTGCGCTCCACCAATTTCAAAATAAGTATGAAAAACAAGAGAAATGACATTATTTTGGACTAACTAGTGGTTCGAATCAAAGTAGAAGAAAAGAATAGAAAGAAAGATGAAGATGAGAAAAATCAGATTTCCAAAACCAATATGTTAGATGAAATGACTACAAATTTAAAAAATAATCTGAATGTAAAAAATGATCAGAATTTTAATAAGCAACAAAAGAAAGGAAATGCTATGTATGTGGCAAACTTGGGCATTATAAAAAGGGCAATCGTTACTGAAAAAAGAAAGACTTTGAAAAACCAAAGGCCAACTTAATTGAAGATGTCATTGTAGCAATGGTTTTCGAGGAAAACTTGATAGATAAACTGAAAAAGTGGGTATTGGATACTGATGCCACCAAGCACATATGTGGAGACCATGACTCTTTTTACAAGTACACAACTCAGACAGAAGGAGATCAAGTCTTTAAGGGAAATTCACAAACTTCAAAGGTCTTTGGCAAAGTAAAGATGCTCTTGAAACTAACTTCAAGAAAGATCCTAGTGCTGAATGATGTAATGCATGTGCTAGAAATTAGGAGAAACTTGGTATCAGGTGCACTCCTTACAAAGTAGGACTGAAGCTCACATTTGAAGGAGACAAAGTTGTATTAACTAAGATTAATGTATTCATTGGAAAATGATATAATGTTGGTGGACTGTTTGTATTAAACATTTCTAATATTATTATGAATAAGAATGATTCTTCTTCTGCTTATATCATTGAATCTTTTGATATTTGGCATGCTAGACTAGGACATCATAGTGTTCCTTATCTAAAATGATTATGCAAGTTAGGGGTTTTGAATGTTCCTATTGAGTTTATAAATGAAAAAATCCAAGTATGTGTAGAAGTAAAGTTCACTAAAAAACATCATAAAAGTGCAAAAAAAAAACTAAATTAGTGCAACTTATACACAGTGATATAGGAGATTTTAAATTTTGTGAAACTAGATGAAGAAAAACATATTATATAACATTCATAGATGACTTCTCTAGATATGCAAATGTTGTTTTACTTAGATAAAAAAATTAGGCTGAACGAGCTTTTATAATATACAATATTGAAGTAGAAAATCAGTTAGGAAAGAAAATAAAGAGACTTAGAATAGTATGATAAAGAAACCATTAGGAAATTCTTTGAAGAAAATGGAATTATACATGAAACCACAATCCCTTACCAACCTGTGAAGTTGCAAAAAGACTCAATAGAACATTAAAGAAAATGATGAATGCTATGTTAATTAATTTAGATGCACCTCTGAATCTGTGGGGGAAAGCAATCCTAACGACTTGTCACCTATATAATAGAATACCTCTTAATAAGAAAGGACAAATACCTTTTGAACTTTGGCATAACAAGAAATCCAATTTAGACTACTAAACTTAGGGCTACTTAGTAAAGGTTGGAATACCTAACCTAAAATAAAGAAATTGAGACAAAAAACTTGTAACAGTGTATTCATTGGGTATGCACAATATAACGTAACTTATCGGTTCCTTGTAATTAAAACTATTGATAATGGTGTAGAGTACAACATAATAATTGAGTCTCGAGATGCAAATTTTTTTGAGCATATTTTTCCATAGACAAAAGAAACAATAAATATGGAACATCCCCAAGTGTATAACAGAAACCAAGAACAAGAGTTAAATGCTCAAGGAATTAGTACTTCACTTAGTCAAAGAAACATCAATTTTAGTAATAAAAAATCAGACTTAAGGAGAAGTAAAAGACAAAGGAAAGAAACAAACCTGGGTGATAAAATGTTCACATTTTTTGTGGATAAAGACTTAATAACCAATCAGGGAGCCGTAACATCCCCTGATGCAGTATTCTATAAAGAAGTCATAAAAAGTTAAATAGACCTAATCACACTTGGGGAACTTGTATATCTCCTACCTAAAACTAAGGCACTAGACTGTAAGTGGATATTTAAAAAGAAGCTAAAACAAATGACACCATAGATAAATTCAAAGCCAGATTAATTTCTAAAGGCTTCAAATAAAAAAAAAAAGAAGATGCAGATTTTTTTTGACACATATTCCTCAGTTGCAATGTTAATTATCATTAGAATCTTGTTTATTATATCATCAATTTACAAATTAGTAGTCCATCAAATGGATGTAAAAACAACTTTCTTAAATGAGGAATTAAAGGAAAAAATATATGATGTAGCATAATCTAGCAAATCACCCTCCATCAATATACATTAGGCAATCTGAAGGTTTTATAGTATCAGGACAAGAGAAAAAAGATTGATGCAACAAAACTCTTTCCTGTTTCTCCTTTGACATTTTATTTAATAAAAAATAAAACACTACAAAAATTTGTCATTTCAACCATCACTAGGAAAAGAAAATGGAAGATAAAGTTTCAAGATATGCAGTTGGAGGAGAGAAAGGGGGGGGGGGTCAATGGGTGTCGTTTTCCAAAATCCAAGGAATTCAAGATAAGATCTTGTGGAAAAGAACTACGATTTTGCAGCATAAATACTAATCATCAACAATTCTTTTTTTTTTCCTGTTTTACACTGTTTGGCAGCACCGCTATCCATGAGCACTTGCACAAAGAATAAAGTGACACCACGTTTCAACTCGATTTGAGGAGAATAGTGTTTGATACGTTTGGTTTGAATGTCTTCCTCGGGACTTCATGGTGCTTAAGTGAATTACCCATAACTAGAATCTTCAAAACCATCAACAGTAGGTGCATGCATTGCTTAGGAGGACTTTGGCATAAATATAAATATTCCACACAAAATTTAACCAATACCTTGATTACCAAGGAAATAGAATTAGCCACGTTTTAGGAATGACTACCTCTGAGGTTAGATGTAAGCTTCTTCTTCTTTTCTTTGTTTCACAATAAGTATTAAGAATAAGTAAACCAATGTTTTCGACATGCAGTTGAACTGGTCGATTGAACCATTAAAGCTATCATTCAATCAAGATTCTGGAGCCAGTTTTAGTGCATCTAGAAAATTGGACAAAATTTGTTTTACTTCGTAAAAAATCATTTGACTTAGGCAAGTGGACCATTCATCCATTCGACCCACCATAGATTGTATGTAAACTTTGAGAGGTCATAATTTTGCACTCTAAATGTTTAATTGGGGTGATTTTTTTTCTTTATTTTAGGTAATTTTTTCAACATCTCTTTGCCCTTGTAAATTTCAAAAAAAAAAAAAAACTCTTTTGGACTTCAAATCTTAATTTTTAATATTTTTATAAATAAAAATAATTATTAAATTAAAAAACATAAATTAGATATATAATATTTAATTTTTAAGACGTTGTAGTAAATTAGGAGAAGTTCATTGCTCTCCTTAAGACCTAGGAAAAGCAGCGCAGTTACACTCTAGCCCATAGGGAGGGAGAACATTTTCTTTGACTGTGTGCATGCAGACCTAATGAAATATGAATGAGATACCTTGAATTTATTACAAATGCTGGCATGCACATGAGAGATTTCTGGATTGTTCTAAAGGCAAGGTTGCACGACAGCACAAGGCTTGTCGCAACATAACAACTAAGGCCATGTTTGGTTCAAATTCTCATTCTTACCCACGATGAAATTCTAAAATGGAAAAGAATGGGTAAAAATAGGTAGATTGAGAAAACATTGCTATGAACCCAATACTTTTTTTCTAAAAATGAATTCTTTTTAGACTAACAAGTGTCCTATGTTACTCATTTTCATTCTTAAAAAAAAAAAGTGTCGATATTCACAAACTGCCAACTTAGGTCTCCAATAACAATGTTTACCAATTGGCATAGATGTTTTGTAAAAGTGCTTTTGTAAAAGTACTTTCATAAAAGTACTTTTGCAAAAGTGTTTATAAAAGTGCTTTTGTAAAAGTACTTACATAAAAGTGCTTTTATAAAAACACTTTCATAAACGTGCGTTTATAAAAGTTCTTTCATAAAAGTGTTTTTATAAAAGTACTTTTGTAAAGGTGATTTTATGAAAGATCTTTTGTAAGAGTACTTCGTAAAAATACTTCCATAAAAGTACTTTTATAAAAGTGCTTTTTGTAAAAATGCTTTTATAAAAGACTTGTAAAAATGCTTTTGTAAAAGTACTTTCATAAGTGCTTTTATAAAAGTGCTTTTGTAAAAGTATAAAATGCTTTTATAAAAGTACTTCCATAAATGTTTTTTATAAAAGTACTTCCATAAAATGCTTTTGCAAAAGTATTTCTATAAAAGTGCTTTAATGTAAAATACTTTCGTAAAAGTGCTTTCATGTAAAAGTAGTCTTATAAAAGTGCTTTCATAAAAGTACTTTTGTAAAATGCTTTCGCAAAAGTAAACATCTATGACAACCATTTTATAGGAAGAGTTTCTTCAAAGAATAAAATGTGCAAGATGAGACATGATTATTTTTCATGTTGCAGGCTAATTAATTTTTGTGTTATGAAAGTGATTTTTCATTCTAAAAAGAATGTGGCCGTTGACAAGAACTTTGTTATCTAACACTCAAATGTTATTCATTCTTGCCCATTCTTGCTTAGAATAAAAAATGTTATCAAACCCCATTAAAATTATCATGTACCTTTCCATCTGATGATTTGACCAACCATTTCTTGAGCAATTGAGCCCCAACTGGATCAAATGGGGAAAAAGTATCCAACTATATGATCCCAATATATGTTTTTGTTGCAAACAGAAGTGCAATTCAGATTGGCCCGAGTCAGTATTTTACTCTGCTTCAACCTCATCAACCTTGGCTTCAGGTTGTGTCCATTCAAATTTTGACAAGAACACAATCCAATCACACTCAAATTGCGCCCTTAATGGATAAATTCCTTTTACAATTTATATTGTAAACATTTTCCTCGGTGGGACCTACCCAATGGGTCCTGGTCGATTGAATATCCAATATATAACAAGTTATGAAATCCGCAGACCGCAATTACAATTTACAAGTCCTGTGGTCCCAGACTAAGATTACCCCGCTGCAAAGTATCACTTGTTGCTTTCTGGAAAAGTAATTTCTTTATTACAACTTGGGCCGGCTTGAGCTTTTCTGAGTAGGGTTATATTTGGTAAGGGTTTAATAAGTGAATGCACATTTCCTCAAATGGAAGGATGGAAACATTGTTTGAATGCAAAGATAGTTGAAGAAGACAGATTTACTTTCATGTCAGAACAAAGAGGTATTCCTAATTTCCTATCAAACACCTGCAAAACCGAACCAATTTACACTTTTACCAAATATATCAATAGTTGCAAAAATTCAATGATTCAGCGTTAGAGAACATCTAGGTCAAAATTCATCTTGGACAAAGCCATTGCAGCAGATTAATTTGATGTATTTATTTGACTCCCAAATTCAAACTGTCAAAAGCAAAAGCAAAGGAATCGAGGTTTTAAAAACCGACCTGGAATCGGAACCATTTTATCCACTCTAGGCCGATGGTTCAAGAAGCAAGTTCTTTGAAAGCTCCGAGTTGCCGTCTTTGAAAGTTTTAACGTGAAAAACCCTCTCCGCTGTAACTTAATGCAAAACAATTATTTATTTATTTATTATTTTATTTTCACAAGAGGGTCCCCATACCCATAAACCCTCTCCCCCCAGAGTCCGGGTCTGCTCATCACAAAGCACGCCTCACAATGACCTCACAGCATATCCTGGCTGCATATCAAGACATCTCCTGTACTCATCAGCGTGAGAGACGGTACGTGAGGAGCAGATCCCAATTCCTTCCCCTCAACCCTGTGGAAACGGGATCTGCTCCTCACACATGGGCGCCTCACAGGCATATCCGCCATGCATTGGAAACATCTCCTGTGAATAATAACTTATAGGTACAGAAGATGTTCCCTGATAGAATGTGCATGTGAGGTTGGTGTGAGGCGCCCTGAGTGAGGAGCAGATCTGGTCTCACCCTGGCGGCAATGGGATTTAGATATTTTCTACCCTGAAAAGAACTTGTACCTGAGCCACAACCTTGGTTAAAAAGAGATAAAAAAGGTTACTAACAAATATTCTCAATTATAAATATATTATGGTGCCAGATTTTGTCATTAAATTTATGATAGTTTTAATTTGATTAATTTTCAAATGAATTAATTATTCATTCATTATTTGTAAAAGCCAAAACTAATGTTGGGCCATTATATCTGGGCCCTTGAGAGGGGTGGACTGGATATGGTCCTAATTATTCACCTCAAAGAGAACATATTCTTGAATTTCAACAGTCCAAAAGTTGCTCAAGACATGAAAAAATTTGCTCCATTTAACAATGTTAATCACTAATCAAAGAAGAGCCACAATTTGGACTTTTTGTTGATACACTACTTTGAACTACATTAGAAGTAACCAGTTATTAAAATACAATAGTGCGACTGCCTTCTATAGAAGTAGGTATTAACAACATAGGCATCAGAAAACAAGGCTTCCAACCAATAGAGAAGTCAAGGGAACCGTGAGGTTATCATCAAGCTCAGAACTAATTGGAAGTGACTCTACTATTGCAGTGAGTGAAGAGACAATAAGGAATCCAAAAGTCATTCCCCAACTTTCTTGAAGTAACCCAAACAGGGAAAAGTAGTGCATATAACTGTACAGAAGTTTATCAGAAACAAGCCACACATCACTCAACTACCAATTTGATAATGAATAGAAAGCAATCTGGAGAAAATTAGAAAAATTAGAAAGATGACAGAAAATTACCCAATAGAAGTTATGAAACCAGCAGATGCCATTGCAATGCTCCCAGCAAATGATTTGTCCCTGTTATATGGAAGCTTCTGTCTTCCAAACCGCCTTCCTACTATGTCAGCTACACCTGCAAGCAATACAACTGTTGAAGCTATTTTGTATCTAAACTAGAAGTTCATTAGCTTGAGAGACTTCAAATGAAGTCAACCTAGACTTAGCATTTTCAATTTTGTATCTTTTATGTTTAGTGTATATTGAATAGAAGATATGGCTAGGTGTTTTGGTTTTTGACTTACTACTAGCATGGTTAATGAGTACCAGAAATGTTTGTCAAGTTGTTTCTAAGATATAGAATACTTAATGGATTGAGGTGTAATGAACAATTTGACAAAGAACCGGACCCCATACAGTCCAAAATCAATTTGGACTGATTGGAAGGACCAAAAAGACATAGTTGAATGGACCAATCCGGTCCAAAATATTTATTAGATTCGACTGGACCTGGTCCGTCCGTAATAAATTTATATTGGATTTGATTGGATTAGGCCAATATCTGGTCCATTGATATTAGATAAGAATATAGGCGTCAATGGACCAGGTTTGGGTTGAAACCAGTTTAAATTATGAATTTGAACAAATTAGACGGTCCAAACATTGAATTGGACTGGTCCAAAATGGTCCAAATTATTCATTGCACTGGATTGGACCTGGTCCATTTGTAATGGACTCACATTGGACTGGATCAGGTTGGACCAAATCCAGTCCAATCGACACCCCTGCTATAGAGCATTTGTCTTTTCTAAGCTTAAAAAGTACCCCTCCACCTATCAGCACAGCAGGGTCTTAAATCTCTGCTTCATTAGTCCTTCCTGATTCTTTCATAGGTTATGCAACACCAATTCAATTAAAACCGTATATCAGTATAGTCAACAAAATTAAATATGCAAAGAAATAGGAAGCAACTGAAATACCATCTCCAGCACAGAGGTTGCAAATTGTTGCAATGGCAATAGGGGATGAACGCCAGTAAACAACAGAAGCTAAGGTTATTGTGGAAGCATAATATAATGGTCCTTTTAGAAGTTCCCTAAAGCATTACAAGATGTTGGAATCAGAAAATGAGTTACATGAAAAGAAAATACTTGTACAATTGAAAAAAAAAAAAAAGTCTTAGAACACCTCCAATGCCTGTATTCTGTACAGATCCATCTGTAAAGGTTGGTACCGAGCACCTAATGGGTCCTAGTATGAAATTTTTGAAGATAAAAATCAACTCAAACGAACTTAACCTTCTTTTTAGATAAGTATCGACACCTATTATGGACAGTCAGGAAAACTATGGCAAAAAGTGCAAGTCCAATTGATAGTTATAATGCTCGGTCAGTACCAAAGTACATTTGGACCTACACAGGGGTTTAGCATGAAGACACCCTAGTATTCCTTATAAGTTGAAACCTGTAGTCACCGGATCTGCTCATTGACTTGACAGTGGCCTCATCCTTCCATATTCCACGTCCTATTAGAAGCATCCGTATTATATTAACACCTGGGACAAGAGCTGCCAGATATGCTCCCTGTTGTCCAGAACTGTAACATGCTTCAGATTGACATTTCAAAACAAAAATGGAAAATCCTTCTATAGCCATGTGCATACCTGAAAAGTGGCCAGAAAAGCAAGAAGACGAGCCCAATGCTTATATGTACAAGCTTCCGGTTCATTGTCTGAGCAAAACAAAAGAATTAGAGAAGATTCTGGGAGAAAAGAAATGGAGATTAATGGATCTTGGGAGGGTCGGTTGTGTTAAGAAGATGGAATTGTCTCTTCCATTCTTTACAGTGAATGTGATTTCCCTTGTAAAAACTTCAGCAGTTGCCAATTAGAGCAGTCATATATGCATCCAAATGCAAACACATGGCAGAAGAAATGAGGAATGTAGCATCTATAGATCAATTAAGTCCTCTAGATATCAGCAACCTCTTTCTTCAACAAACCCCCACTGTTATTGCTAAAGCTGATGCTACTAATACTTCTGTGGCATAAATTTTAGTCCCATGTACAACAAAATGAAATTACAAAGGAACAAATAAGATTAATGTCAAATTATTAATTACAAATGTTTTTCACCTTGGTTTTCAACATTATTCCTTAAAATGCTTTCAAAATGCAAATATGTAAATCAGATTAGACCATATTCAAGCTCTAACTGGAAGGCTTTACCTGCTTTACAATCCTAATGTGGTTCTATGAATGAAAGGATCATAATCATTTCAAGCTACTCCTAGTTGGGTTACCTTCATCAACAAAACCAAAAGAGATGGATAAAGATAATATGACCATTTAGACTGGAATGTAATACAGTGCAGAAAGCATGCAGTTCTGTTAACACTGAAATAAATAGGTGCCAGTTTGCATGCCAGAGCTAGGAGAATTGACATAGGAAGGTATAGTGCTTCTATTCCTAATGTCTATCATTTCTGGGCTGTAGTGAGTTTCTATCTTCTGTGTTGCAACTAGTTCTCAATAGTGTCACTCTACAACACCAGGTGAATCCAAGAAAAGCATTCACTTATGAACTTCTAACGTTGGAGTACAGTTTGGAATATCCCATACAGTGGAATCTTGTAGAGGGGGTGATTTCCAACTTCCTCATGGTTAGATACAGATGTAAGAAGGGATGGGGATTAATGAGTAAGCAAATTAGCCTTCTTTCCGGCCCTTCAGGTCTTTCGGTATCATAGAAATTGCCTCCCTAATTCATACAAAACCACAGTCGTCAATCTGAAAGCAGGAGGGATATCCATTATGCCCCCATATGAAATCGGTTTCAAAAGTTTCAAACAGTTAAACATGGAATTACAGAATTAGGTTATACTAAGCTAATCCAACCACAAGCATAGTTGGATTTGTTTCAATCTAAGCCCTTCTTTTACGCTATAGCGGCAACAAGATCTGGTTTAACATCCTTCCTTAATCAAAAGCAAAAATTGTTGAAATTGTTGAACAAAGCAAAATTCAATGACTGCGAATGAGCAAAAGGAAGGTAAGAAAAGAAACCTTTTCGAGAAGTCCTCGCTTGGCGATTTCTCCCCAGAGGCGAAGCAGCGAAAAAGCGACTCCAGCAGCCAGAGCTGCGATGAAAAAGTCGTTGAAGACTGGGTTGTCGCTGAAAATTGAAGAAGCCGTCATTAGGGAAGTCAGATTACGGCGGGTATTTCTACTTCGGTGGGCGGTAACGTTGAGCGGAAGAAGGGGGGTAGAAACAGCAATAATGCCGGCGGGAAAAACGTAGGGCGTGGTCGTCGGAGTGGTAAGTCTAAAGTTGAGGGAAAATGGCCGACGAAAGTCAAAGTCGGGCCGGACCAGGAGACGTCTGTAAATTGGAGGGAAAGGCGAAAGGGAAAGGGAAGGGCGATGGAACGAGGGACGGAACGCGAAAACCTCTATGTTCATCCTGAGTTCCTGGACCTAATTCTGTCCTATAACTCTATAATGGTAAAAAACTCGTCCACGTCGTTTTACTTGTAAAGTAATTTATTTAAAATAAATAAATACGGTGGCTGGTTCAATAAAAGGGGGTGGTGACTGGTGAGTGATCGGTAGAGAGAGTAGAGACCAGAAAGAAGAATTAATAGATAGAAATAAGGCCTTTTTAATTACATCTAGAAATAAACCAATTGAATCAATCAATCAATCTCATCTACCGAAAGAAAGAAAAATCAATCAATCCAACAAAAATGTATGAAAAACAAAAGCAGAAAACTAAACTAAACAACTCTTTCCATTACCAGAAAAAAAGGTAATCCCTATAGGAAAGAGATTGATTATCTTGAGCGAGAAGAGTGATGGAACCAAACTAAACTAAACCGCCCCGTAACGTACTCCTTTGTCTGTTTTTCACATGCTTCGTCAGGGGGACGAAGAGGAAGAGCCTGAAAGAATTGTGGAGCTGACACCTAGCCCGTATGGTAATGGTGCAGTGTAACTGAATGTAGAATATTCAGCCCCACTTCCCTTGATGGGGGAGACAGGATGATTTGGAAGTCGCTGTCATTGTGCTGTACCGTGTACGTGAGAGAGAGATAACAAATAACAAAGTTACAAGAGCAGTAGTTGAACTTGAATTGGATGGATCATAAACGAGAACAGTAACACCCCCCTCATCAATGTAACAAGTGGGTGAACACTAAACCCTGGCTAATCCGTTTTTTGTTTTTCCATTTGGGAGCACGTTCATTTTATATGATTCCACATTACGAGAATGAATGGGCGCTTCATAGGCATATCCACCATGCATTGAGAACATCTCCTCTTAATATTCACTAATAAATACGGGAGATGTTCTCAATGAATCGTAGAATGTGCGTGTGAGGCGCCAGTGAGGCGCAAGGTGTGGAGTAGCTTCGCTTCACTTACGAAGGTTTAATAAAATTTTGTTTACTGTGGATTAGTTGGACAGTCCTGGCGGAAGTGTCGCCAAGATCTCACCGGAGATCTCCCTGTAGCAGATTTAACAAGAGTTGGATGAGCGTAGCCTCGACTCCCCTGGAGACTGGAGCTTAGGAAGGTACGTCCCATGCAAGCAGTTGGCGCTGGTAAGGGACTGTAGTTCGGACGAGGATAGAAAGGAGGAAAGTGGAGCAGACAAGAAGCAGAAGCTGCTTTAAGGAGAATCTCAAGCATTACAGTATTCGGCGAAAGACAAGGCGAAGCTGCAAAGACTACAGACTGGCGAGGAAGACAAAGGCGAGTCGTCGAACTCGAAACGGAAGAGGAGCGAGTCAAGCTATAGTGCGATCCGGAAGAAGGGTAAATTCAACCCTCGGGATTTTCTCAACAAAAATCAGTCGTATAAATCAGAAGATAAAGTGTGTGTCTACTCTACCCTCTCGGGAGGCCTAGGGCTGATAAATTCGGAAACGGGTGCAAAGAGTAGTGGACGTCCTTCAAAATAGAGATATCCTTGAAAAACCACCTGTACAGTCAAGTTTCGGCAAATCCCTCGAAAATTGCGTTTTCTCCCTCTCTACCGATAAGTTATCAACCATCCCAAGCGATTGAGATGAATTGGGCAATTGATTCGAATCGGGCGAGCGGTCTAAACCGAGAGCATGGTCTGAACCGGGCAAGTGGTCTAAGCTGGATCAGAGGTCTAAACCGGGCATGTGGTTTAATCCGAGGGTGTGGCTTGAACCGGGCAGACTCTTTTTCAAGTCTAGAATCATTGGACAAGCTAGAGAGCTCTGACTGGTGGTTGAACTGGGAGGACTTACCAAATGTCGATTTACAAATTGCGGCACTACCTACTCTCATTGTACAGGTATTTGAAATTTTATACATTGTATACTTATCACTCACTTTATCAATATTACATGTACTTCTTTGTTTACATTGTCTTCAACACCCTTCCTTTCTATCAAACTTTGAGAATCTTTGCTTGAAACATTCTGGGGGAGGAGGAAGAGACACTCAACACTCTATTAGGAATTTATTGCAAACCCATAACCCGGATTTTTGCTTTTTTTTGCGAAACAAAACTGAATCTAAGAGAAGCCACAACTCTTTGCAAACATTTGAAGTTCTTTAATTACGAAATAGTTGAGGCCTAGGGCTAGAGTGGGGGCCTCATCTGTTGTTGGAAAGATGGACTTACAGTGGAGGTCATGGACTCATCCCCAAGACTCATTGAATTATCTATTAACCACGGACCTCAAGGCAAACCGTGGTCTCTGCTTTTCCTTTATGGTCATCCCAATAGAGGGGGTTGGGTAGGCTAGATGGGGATTGCTAAAAATTGACATGGCAAAAGCCTTCGATAGAATGGGATGGAATTTCATCATCCAAACCTTGAGAAGGATGGGATTCCTAGAGAAATGGTGTAATCCTATCCAAGGAGATAACCCACAAAATTAAACACTAGAAGGGAAAGGCCAGATGGGCATTGCTAAAAATTGACATGGCAAAAGCCTTCGATAGAATGGGATGGGATTTCATCATCCAAACCTTGAGAATGATGGGATTCCCAGAGAAATGGTGTAATCTAATTAAACAGTGCATCACTACAATCACCTTCTCAATAAAACTCAAGGGGAGCCCACTTGAATTGTTTCATACTAACAGGGAATTTTAGCAGGGACACCCTCTATCACCATATCTATTCATAATTGGTATGCAAGTGCTAACAAAACTACTGGAGAAAGAGGAAGTGAAAGACAGGCTGCATGGTATAAAATTGGCTAGACATTCAAAACCCCTCTCACATCTCCTGTTTGCTGACGACTACCTCATTGTTAGTGAAGCCACTCCAGAATCCCTCCTTGTTGTCAAGTTAGCTCTCCTCCAATTTGAGCAACTATCTTTGGTGTCAAACCAGGGAGGTCCCACTCTTATTGGTGGTGTTCGAAACAATCTCACTTCCCACTTTTGTTGGAAAATTGGTGATGTAACATGAATAAACTCCCAAACGGATACTTGGATTCCAGGACTCCCCTCCAACAAACCCCAACTCTGACAACATCAACTCTCTGCAACCAGAAGTTGGATGGTGAAAGACTTCATCACTTCCCATGGAGAATGGAACTCTCAACTCTTGCACAAGGTCTTTGAAGATTTATTAGCTGAAGCCATTCTAAACATACCCTTGAACCCTCAAGGCCAAGAGGATAAATTGTTGTGGAAGAATTCAAAGGACGGGGAATATTCAGTCCAGTTGGCCTATAGAAGTTTCTCAAGAACTGAAGTAGTGGGCCCCTCTAGTGAACAAATCAAGTGGTCAAGGTTGTGGACCACAAAGCCCCCTGATGAATGGAGTCAAAACGAAGCAATCAACTTGGTTCTTGCATCACTCAAGGGACTATACTTGTGTTCTCTATGGGAATGCACCTGAAACATAGGTACATCTCTTCTTCAAATGTTCTCTAGTGAGAGTAGTTTGGATGCCGACTAAAATTGGCTTTAATTCAAATGCCTTCATTGCATCAAGATCATCAGATTTCCTAGCCTGGTGGCTAGAAAGGAATCCTGAGAAAAAAATCTCTGAGATTTCTCTTTGGCTAGACTCCTAGCCACTCTGAGAGCATTATGGGATCATAGAAATGAAGTGATCTTCAAAGGAAAGTCCCCGGACCCCCTTGAAGTCATAAGAAAAGCAAACTCTTATGTCCCAAACACAGAAGACTCAATTTGGTTTCAATCTCATCATCAATCCGAACATACCGCCCTTTTTACCTACCAACTACCCCTAACTTCCCATTTGTTAGTTATAGTTGATGGGTCTTGGAACACAACAACTAGCTTAGCCTCCACAGGTTTATATATATTGTCTTACACACATAGTGTTAGCTTTGTAGAAGGACAATAGTGCAAGGCCTTTAACGCCTCAGAAGCTAAGCTCTGGGCAATCATCAGAGGCCTGAGAAGACTCATTTTGCTGGGTATTAATCAAGTAATCATTCTATCCGATGCAAAGGAGATTCTGCTAAAGCTCAGAGGAACCATGGGAAACATTAGGTGGAATGAACAGGCGTTGATCGAGCACGTAAAATTCCTTCTCTCTTTTTTCGTGGAACTTAAAATGATGTATTTAAATAGAAATTATGTGGGCCTTGCTCATGACATTGCCAAAAGGGCCAATGCAAATATAACTTATATTTTGTTACCTAGACCCCTCCACTTGAGGCATAACTCGTATCTCTGTATGAGGGTTCTCCTTTTGTATCCTTAACCTTTTGATGTTTCCAATGGACCCCTTTGCTTACAAAAAAAAAAAAAAAAACTCTCATGAATTGAATTGGAAGAAGAGTGAGCTCTTAACCAATTCGGAGGTAAGGGTGCAAATGGATAGGATCCTATTTGGTCGAATTCGGATCACTCCTATCCGATTAGATGTGTTATATATTTATAAATATAAATAATATATATATATATATGTATGTTATTTATTTATAAATATATTATTTGTATTGTATTTTTATAAATTTGTTATATTATTTAGTTTTTATAAAAACATGTAAATATGATAAAAATAATTAAAAATTACTTGTATTTTTTTTTGTTTTTTATTTAAATTCTATATTTTGTTTTTTAATAATTTATTAATTACAAAAACAAGTAAGATCAAATAAGATTTGATAGGATTCGAATTTAGATCGAGTCCTATCAGATCCAATCGGATCTTTAGATTAGATCGTATCGAATCCGACATGAACAATATTGGATCGGATTTGAACATACCTTGATTTGAATCCAATCTGATCCATTTGCATCCCTATTCGAAGGGTCATTGTTGATTTAAACTGCTTCTAGTCCTATTAGCTACTTCATGGGTTGCACTATTTTTTGTTTTTTGAAACATATAAAAATAAACAAACATCAAATTTATTGATAAGGTCTCTGCTTCTTCAAATACATCCTGTTCATCCCACTTCACATTTCCTTTCCTTCCACTAAGACATATAATATATGTTGATCATCTATACATATTTGA
This sequence comes from Nelumbo lutea, assembly GCF_056320005.1. Lineage (NCBI taxonomy): Eukaryota > Viridiplantae > Streptophyta > Magnoliopsida > Proteales > Nelumbonaceae > Nelumbo > Nelumbo lutea. The sequence continues at coordinate 47,393,568 of NC_142685.1, forward strand.
ACTTTCTTCAAACCTGGTTTTGGAACATGATCAAGAGCAAAAGTTGTCGCCCACCATTCTACATGAGCTGCCTCTCTAGCCACACATTTGCTCCATTGATGTACCCATCTTGGCTCAATCTTTTCTTCTAATTTTGCTTGCTAGTCATTCATGATGTTCTAAAGGGACTTGACTATAGCTATATTTGGTTTCATGGGCGTTTATTAAAAAAATGTTGTTACATTAGTGCCACGTAGGCGTTGGTGTTTATTGCATATGAAACCACTGTTTGGTTTCACCATTTATTAAATTAACACTAGAAAACTAAAACACTTTGATTTATGTGCATGGAGCATTTGGGGAAATGTCAAATTCTCATTTTTCCAATGCTTGGACATATCCTGAACTAAAATGTTGATGTGGTGCACTTTAAGTTGAGGTGGAAAGCAACTTTATGGGGTGTTATTTGAAACGTAAATAAAACACCCAACCAAATAGAAAAAACAAAAAAACATTTAGGGTCAAATACAAAAACCTCCCCTGAAGTTTCTGGCAATCATAAAAATCTCCCCTGAAGTTTCTAACAATCATAAAAACCTCCCCTGGAGTTTCTGGCAATCATAAAAACCTCCATTATAGTTTCACTTTAACAAATACTTCCCCTCGACTTTTTAGAAACTCGACAAAAACCTCCCTTCCGTCATTGTTTCAGATGGAAAAAAGTTAGATTGATGCACCCATTTTTTCCAAATACCCATTCTACCCTTTTATAAGTTATTTTACATACAAAATTATTGAAATAATCCCATTTTAACTCAACAAAAAAACATATTTCAGTAATTTTTGTATGTAATTTTAATGTAATGATCGTTAAAAGAGGTTTTTGTTAAGTAAAAATGGGATTATTTCAGTAATTTTGTATGTAAAATAATTTATAAAAGGGTAGAATGGGTATTTAGAAAAAACTAGTACATCGACCTAACGTTTTCCGTTTGGGACAATGATGGAAGGGAGGTTTTTGTCGAGTTTCTGTGAAGTTCAGGAGAGGTATTTGTTAAAATGAAACTATAGGGGAGGTTTTTATGATTGTCAAAAATTTCAGGGGAGGTTTTTATATTTTACCCAAACATATAAAGTAATGTTTTTCATATAAACGTTTGTCTAATAAACGCTCATTCAATAAATGCCCACGGAACCAAACACATACTATATCTCTAAGGGTTAAAGCTAAGGTTGGATTGCCTCCACATTGTTCTCACAAAATGACAATCAACTAGAAGGTAGTCCACCAACACAAGCTTTCCACATAAAACATTTTAGACTCGGATGTTCACCTTCAATTTCCATATTTTCCCCCATAACACACCATTGTTCCTTAGATTCTCTACACCAATCAGACTATGGAAACCTGAATTCACTCTAAGGTTCCCACTGTGTTTCCATAATAAATTAATAATGTATCACTTCCCCCACCCTTTTTGGGTAAAACACTCAAAATTGCTTCTTTCTCTTCCCCATCAAACCACTTCCCTATCTCTACCAGATTTCACCTTCCATCTTCTTTCGATAAATCACACTACTCATAGGTTTGGTTTGTGATTCTAAAAAAAGGAAAAAAAAATCCCGATGCATGTATTAGTATGTATGCCATGTTATGACCCCGGATCCCATTTTAATGATCTTTTTTTTTTGTCAAAATAAGCTGCCTTGAATTAGTTAAACGAGTCTTACATGGGGGAGTTAGCTCTATTGTAATTCAGTGATATGTGGCCCTTACATGAGATGTAAGAAAAAAGATGGGCCACTTGATTGTTGTTTCTACTTATATGTACAAACTCAATATATTCAAAAGATGAAATCAGTCTTTGTAGATAGTTTCGGTGAAGATGATGAGACCATTGGATTGGGAAACCAAAAGATGGGAAAACCAGAAGATGAAATCAGTCTTTGTAGATAGTTTGCAGATAGTTGCAAACTCCATTAAGGCAGTACTATCTGAGAAAACCAAAAGATGGGAAATATCATGCGATTGTGCTGCTTGCAGCCCTCTTAAGAGAGCTTTTGTTTCAACATCATAGCTGCTAATGGCCCGACTAGGCTTCCCTTCTACAATACAAAGTTGACATTGCACATGTTGGATGACGAACCCTCATCCTGCATAGCCTGTATTAGGATCAAAGGAGCCATCGACGTGTAAAGTTGGCATGGACTGTGATAGTGAGATGGTGCGATGACTTTGCCTATGCTAGCCGATGTGTGTTATGGGGGACTGAGATGCTGTTTGTATGACATGATATGGATTTGGTTGTCTATTTTTGAATATGATATCGTTCCTTGCTTTCCATATGAAATAATAGATGATACTAAATTTGTTAAGGTACAATAGTGCTTGTTGCTCAGTTATTGGTGATGCTTGTAAACCATTTGATGATAATGGTGTGGGGTTGATTTTCTGATAATGGTGTGGGCATGAAAAGTTTGATAATGTGTTAATAATGAATGGATATAGTAGAAACGATTCTGACTAATGCATCTATAGAAAGTTTGTATACAATTAAGGAGTCATGATCTGTCTATATGTTAATGATATGTTAATAATGGGTACAAGTTTAGAAGTAGTAAATGAAACAAAACAATTTTTAATGTCTAAATTTGACACTAAAGACATGAGTGAGGTTGATGTAAACCTAGGGATTAAATAAACAATAAGGAAACTTTATACTATCTCAGTCACACTGTGTGGAAACTATACTTAAAGAAATTTGAATGCTATGATTGTAAACTAGTTAAGGCACCACTTAAGTATAATGTCCACTTAAAAAAACATGTAGGAGAACCTGTTTCACAAAAAGAGTATGCAACTATAATTGGATGTGTCATAGTTAATGAACTACACTAGACCGAATTTATCAATAGTAGTTGGAAAACTAAGTCAGCATTCTCATAATCTCAGGATTGAATATTGGGAAGCTATAATAAGATTATTAAAAAATTTAAAAGGAACCATAAACTTTGATTTGCATTATTCTGGTTTTACTCCTGTTTTAGAAGGCTTTACTGATGCTAGGGCTATACACGAGTCAGTTCAATTCAATTACATACAAATTTCTCAACCGAACCAAACTGCTCGGGTTGAAGTTTCAGTCAACCAAAACTGACCGAATGAGTATAAAAAACAACATGTTATCTAAACACTCGGGTTTACCTGTTTGGTCGGTTTAAATCCAACCGACTTCAAAAACTTGAAACTCAGAGGGTCGAATAAATGTTAATACCATGTCGTAGATTGTTACCATCTTGGAACTGGACCTTTAAATATTGTAATAGACACTTACAAATCAAATAAAGGTATATCACTGAACCATCATCATTCAAAATCGGAATTGTTACCAGTCGGCATTTTTCTCCCAAATGAATAATGCATAGATTCATTAAAGATGTCCAACTAATGCTTCAAACAATCAAATCGCCGAACTTACTTTTTGGGGTTTCTCCTAATTTCATGGGAGATCTTCTACAATACAATAGAGAAAAGAACGTATACACATAACATATTTGATCTTCATTATGCAACAACTGGATTTCAGATAAAAATGGGTAAACGACTCAGCTTGCATGATAATATTTCTCAAACAAATCCACCAATAGATGACCATTCACCTAGTATATGTTCATTTAACAGATGTTTAACGTTGTTCCTACCACTTTTGTAATTGAAATCTTTACATCTTAAAAAGACCAACTTCTCTACAACTACAAAGGAAGAAATTCAGAGATGATAAAGTGAAAGATTGAGAATGAGAAGCACTATTCACAAAAACGATTTGAATAGCTTTAAATTTCAGATTGTACCATTTTATTTCTTAGATTATTTTGAGTTTCTTGGTTTTTTCCGTTAGATTATTAATGCCCAATCCTCAAAAGGAGTGAAATATAGCTTTTGAATGAATACTGACTTCTTTTCTTTAAACTAGGAAGCAAATTTTGGAAAATACAATTTTTATATAAATTCTAACTTTTTTTTTCGAAACTAGAAAAGAGGACAAATTGGAAAATTATGAATTTTGAACATTGAAAATTGAAAAAATAGATTTTGCCTTTTTTAACTTATAATCAGTTTAGTTTGAGTTGTTTTCAGTTTACAAATACATAAATTGAAATGTCTGCTTCTCCCTCTTTGTCTTCTCTATCTCTCCATCTTCGTCTAATAAAACTCATTCGAGATTACTGTAATTACCATTATCTACCAACCCCCCGACCCATGGCTTGAGTCATTCAAAATCCTTACAAGGGGTTTCACAAAAGTCGAGAATGCTACCTTCAAAATCAACGGTTCATCCTCCCAACTAGCGAGGATGTTGGCATTGCCCCTGTTGTATCACCATCTGCCGTTGTTGAAATCACAGAGGCCTCAATCGAGAAATCTGAAGAGAAAATTACGAACTTGATTTATCTTCTAAACTGCGATGAATCTCTAAAGATTGTCAACTATTTTGATCCACATGTTCTAATTGCCATAGAGAAGTTTAATCTTAAGGTCATCACCACCACTCCCGGGATTGAAAGCTTCGGCTGAAGTGGCTACAGGCCTATAGCTGTAGGCAAGTATGCTCCTTGCAAGGTACCGGTTTGGATTTTTTCTTCATATTTCCAATGTTTTAAAAAACGATTTTGAACCGTAATCGTTCTGGCTATCGGTTTTCAGGTTGACGGTTCGATCGTTTGATCCTAATAGACGGTCTGTTTTAACAAAAGAATTTAAAAAAATAATTAAAATAAAAAATGACCAAAAACCATTAAACGGGTCGAACGATTCGATGATTCGACTGATCGAATCAATGAATCGTTGTCCAATTTAATAATTTTTGGCTAAAAATCAAGTTTGGAGTAAAACCGAACAAATTGCCTAGACAGTTCCCAGGCTAAACGATCTGATCATCCGATTCAATGATGGTTCGAAAACCATACAGATTTCTGAAAAGATTTTCTCTTTTGATTACTTTACCACCACTTCCAAAGTATCACTGGTAAGGTGATTACAACTCATCCTTGCTGCAGTCTGGACTCTTGACCGAATATCAGGTTTGTTGATTGGAGTAATCCAGGATAAAAATGAATAGAAAATCAGCTTAAAGGTGCCAATTGGCTAATTTGGTAAGGTTTCTTGATTATTTCAAAGAACATAATCCAAACGTTGAAAAGGCAGACAGACATGGAGATAGATGTTGGGTATAACCCACACTGCTGCATTCCTTGATGAAAAATCAAATTCAATCCCTTTCTGTATTTATCTCAGAAATTCTTCTTATAAGTCATGACATAATCCAAACGTTGAAAAGGCAGACAGACATGGAGATAGATGTTGGGTATAACCCACACTGCTGCATTCCTTGATGAAAAATCAAATTCAATCCCTTTCTGTATTTATCTCAGAAATTCTTCTTATAAGTCATGAGAAGCTTCAGCCCCATTCCAAAAGCACCAACCGCCAAAACCGATGTCGAATTTTGTCAATACCTTTTAAGGAATTAAACCTTGATTAATTATGATAATAAATAATAATTACTAAAATTAATAATTTCAATTTTATTAATACCAAAATTAACTTTTGTTAATTGAAGATCAAGCCCCCTTTTCTTCTCCACGGTATTCTTTTACTCATTGATTTTGCATTCATAAATGATTTGATTTTGTTCTAAAAATCATTTGGGCACGGTGATTTAATTTAATACGGGCACACCGCACACCAGGATGGTTGATTTAATTCGATATAACCACACCACATTTTGCATTTCATTATCTGCATGGGGTATTAATGGAAGCATGCAGAAGATTTTATTATTTGGGTTTGGGCTGTAAAGAAAATGAACTGAAATATCCATAACATTGATCCTCATATAGTCATATGTAAGGCTTGCAAAATGAATGGAAACAAATATAGGATATACTCATATCTAAATCTGATTCATTAATATTTGATTTGAATAGAATCTTATCTATTGGATTTATATAGGATTGAACTAATATTATTTAGATATTAAATAATGAATAATGATGGCTTTGATATTACTAGTAAACATGTATGTGCATTTGCACGTGACAGTATCTTTAAGATAAAACTATTTACAATTCATGAACAGTTTTGTACGGTTATAAGTGGACAATTTCTAAACTGTTAAGTGGGTAGTTTTTGGAGTGAGAGTAAAAGATACATATGTCCTCTTTATGCCTGTTGTATGCTTTTTAGGCAAAAGGTAAAAACATCCAATAAAAATTCCAGAAAGAAGGAAAATTCACTCTTTTATCCATAGTATAGATATATGATGAACAGTAACCTGAAAATAACTTTCATGAGTTTTTTTTTTTTGGTGTTACATATTACACTTTACAAGTGATTAAGGGGTGAAGATAGAGCAGGGTGCACATGAAAGCATGCAATTATGAACATTTACTTTGTGCCTCCATATTCGAAGGTATGCCAAGTGACCATCTCAGTTACCGGGTCATTGGCAATCGGCACTATCCTGAGGCGCCCTCCTTAGCCCAGGCTAGATTCAATCTTGTCAAGCAAATGGCAAATTGGGTGGCCCATGTAGTGGCTCATTATATCAAAGTCCAATTAAACATTGATTTTGCTACGTTGTTACCTTGGCATTTAGGAGTGCATGGGTTGGTTTGGTTCAGTTCCAATGCAGAACAATGCCTATTTAAAATCAAATTATACCCAAACCAGTTCCACTAAGACCGATAAAGACCAATTTTCTTGATTGATTGGATAAGATAAACATAAATTGTCAGACATTGAAACTGGCTTGGGTGGAGGTCAATTCTAAGAAATTAGAATTGGACCCTAGATGAGAATCAATTTATAACAATGCCTATTTAGGCCCGTTCGCATTTTGGTAAGTTACTTACCCAGGTAAATGCACTTACTTGGGTAAGTGTTTCCCATTTTTCCCGGGAAACACTTACCCAAGTAAATGCATTTACCTATGTTCATTTATTTCTCAAGTAAATAAGACAATGACAATTTTAGCTATAGAAATCTATTATTAAAAGGGCATTTTTGTCCCATTCAAGTGTTGACAACTTTCCTCATATGTGGGAAAGTTATTTATACACGTAAGAGACGGGCATCACTTTCCTAGATAAATTGTACCTAGGAAAATAAACTTTCCCTGTCCTCCACATAAAGCTGAAAAAAGAACATAGGATTCTTGGTCAATGGGAACCAAAATCACATCGACTAACTCAAGGCTCAAAATATCGACACGTATCAACCCGTATACATTTATTGTTTCGGGACCCCTCCGATACACCTCTACAGTGGGTGTATCAGAGGTTTGACTGGTTCAGAGGGTGGACTTGCCCTAAACTGATTGTGAAAAAAATAAAAAGCAACAAAGTGCAATATGGATTCATCCGATACGCCCCTACTAACATATCGGGCATATTAATATTTTGAACCTTGGACCAACTTTCCCCCTCCAAATCCAAACACCCGCTTAAGGTCAGTTCCGATCGATTGTAGATAAAACCGATCCATTTGCTTAAACCTACCAACATCCATGAATTATAATTTGTGTCGAATGTACCCACCATCATGATGTCATAAATGAAAATTTGTTTTATCCAAAAATTATGTAGAGTGGATCCATATATAATTTTTATTTTTGAAAGCCCTTAGGCAGTTCGATCCATATATAATTGGTCCTATAGGCTCGTACTGCTGACGAATAAACCAAGGATAGGAAGGTAAAAGGAGGTGATATTGGGGGGGATTGATTGAGCATGGGTGGGGGTGGTTCCAAAATTTCGCAGCTGACAAGCATTGAATTAAAAAGATGTGGAAGTGGAGTGGAATATATTCCTCTTCAGCACTACCCATACGCATACCCAACACAGGCCGCAGCAACTGTGTCTGTGTGTTGTCACGATTCTTCCCCTATAAATTTGGTGATTACCTAAAAATAAAACCTCTCTTTAAAGTGTAAACACTAAACTAAAGGGGAGGCTTTACCTTAGCCAGTTAGCCCACGTAAGTAAAATAAGTGAAACCTTGAAAGCCACACTTGTCTCCCACAATACAAACCACTTTCTTAAGTCTTAGGGCTAAGAATCCTATGCCCTGCTGGCCCGGCCCATGCAATAAATGGATTCTTACTCAGATCAGAGATCACGTCATCCTCCTTATCAATGTCTACCATATGCTTCACCTAGCTTGCTAGCTGCAGCTGGATTTTAATCCTGCTAATTCACTTTAATAAGATTAAAGAGGGCCAAAGGAAACAATCAGCCTCCCAATTGTATATATTCATAGCTTACCTCAAATGCGGGGACGATGACGGACAGAAACAAGTTGTGGCAAATTAGCTTGAGTGGGCTTGGGCTAACTATTATCCAAAGAGACAAACAATGAGACACAATACAGCCCATCAGGTTAGTATTTGATCTCTACAGCGTGGATAGGTCTTAAAAAGGGGTCCAGATCAGATCAGGCCGGCAGCGGCAGGCCCACGACCCATGGTTATTTTAACAACATTTACACACCACAATATGCATTATTTATTGTTTTTCTTTGAAGGAAAATAACGTGAGAAGAACCGTAATTACTTCTGAAGAGTGCCAAAGTAATTGCCAGAATAAGATGGTTGCTGTTTGCCAGTTGGAAGGGATCGAGTCGAAGGTATTTGACCAAACTTTGGTGATGAGAGAAAAGTTGCTGTTTACATAATAATTCTTGGTATTGTGTGCGTGCCCATGTGATGACATTAGGAGTGACAAAACACAAACAAAATTCAGAGGATCGACCCCTCCAATCTCTCAATCCCGTTCAAGCCTTCAAGGCTGTATTTATAACTTTCAGAAATCCAATATCCTTTAATAGATTGGATGACCCTTTGGACACGTCTCACTTATTAATCTTAGCACAAGGAGCTATAATTATGTGAGATATCTGGGAATTGGGATCTTTTGCCAATAAAACATGTTCCAACCCTATGCCAACTTCACACATTTCACTTTAAAACTGGGACCGCCGTGCATGACATGCATGGTGTGAGATTATGTTGGTAGCTACAGGATTGGAACGTGTTTTATTGCATGGTAGGTGATCCAGACTCATCTGGAAGAATAGGTGCAAGGTAATCTTCGAAGTTCCAACATATTGCATTTGATCCTATATCTGTAGTCTTGGTGGTTCATTCTCGGTAGGATGAAATTCTTTCCCATATTAATATATTGTCAGTAATAGTCATCTGAAAGTCCCATTCAGTCACAACTTCAACTTGGTTGGACCAAACCTCCTTCTCCTTCTCTAAAGTTAAACTTTGATGGGGCGCTAATAAATTGTCGTTCTTTTAGTTCGAGACTCGAACTGCAAGTTTTTGTTATAGTAGAGCATCTAAAGTTCCTCTGGGATCTCCTTTGGAAGTAGAAGCTAAGGCAGCTCTTTCTGCTATCTAGTTTGCTGTAGATATTAGTGTTTCTTCCGTCATTATTGAGGGTGATTGCCAAACCCTTACGTCGAGTTTATTTCTAGGAATACAAATGGATCGGATAATATTCGATTTAAATTGAAATCTTATTGAATCTTTGGATCTGATTTGATCCGACTTGTTTTCTTTAAAAAATAATAAATTATTAAAAAAATAAAATATATCAATTTAAATAAAAAACAAAAAATACAAATATTTTTAATTATTTTTATCATATATATACATATTTTTATTAAAAATAAATAATATAACAAATTTATAAAAATATAATATAAATAATATATTTAGAAATAAATAAATAATATATATGTATTATATATATATATATATATTTATTTATTTATTAATTTGTTTATAAACATATAGCACATGGAATCGGATCGAATCATAATCCGATACATTTGCACACCCTATTCTCGTTCTTGGCAAATTAGACATATTATTTCTGATTGCAAACTCCCCATGTTACAAATCCCTCACTGCTCGGTTCGATGGTCCTCTTGTTCCAGTAACAAGGCAGCCCACCTATTGGCTAAGCATATTCTCAATGTTGCTCGTTCAAATCTGCGCCCCACCAGCTCTGGCCCCTCATTGCCCCGCATGCCGAATCTTTCCCTTCGCACGTAGTTAGCTTGTCCCTGTGCGGGGTTATTGAGACGGCCGTTAGCCTCAAAATTATCTAAAAACCGATTTCAAATTTCAAAACCCTCATTTCCACATTTCACATTCCCGTGTGCTTGAACGGCCAGCCCCCTGACCCCTCGTTCTTCTCCCCTCACCCGAGTTCTCTTCTCCTTCTCCTGCACCGACGATCATCCCGAGGTACTCTTCAGCTCTCATATTTGAACTTTTTCACACATTTTCTTTTTTTTTTTTTTTCTTTTTTCTAATATTTTGGTTTTTCAGAAATCAGAGAAACCACTGGCAACAGTGCTTTCTATTCCGGGACCGGCGACCATCCGGCCTTTTCACTATCACATATACTTTCCAACTCTCATAGAAACCACTCTTCCACAAGACATCTCGATTGATTCCTCTGTGCCATTCTTTCTCTTAAGTCTTAACTATATTGGATTCGCCCAGTCGTGGACAAGAAAACAAGCATTGTCTTTCAACTTTCAACATGGTTATTGGTGTTTATCTATATTTCTAGTTTTTTAAGGGTCTGTTGCATCAGACAGTATATAATCAATAAATAACAACTGCCTCATGCCAACAAATCATATGTTAAGATGAAATGGGTAAGTAAATAGTAACACTCTTTCACACCTTCTCGGGAATCAATGCGGACGTGCTCAATCCTGATAACACCATTAATCGATAGTGGATAGAGCGTACGTTGGCCACCGCAGTAGAGGGGAGGAGCTCAGACTACTCGGTAGCCACTGAGAGATATCCATGGGCTGATAATCATACCGTCCTTATTCTGAATCTCGTGCGGTTCACTTTCATGCTGAAGGTGATGGAGAAGAAAAGTTTGAGCTGGTTTGGTGTCTTCCCCGTCTACTACGACGGCGTTGTTCGAATCGACCCCAACGACGCATATTGCAACGATTTAGAGTACGACGCCTCTGCTCGGCAACATTTGCCCGGAGGACCGGCGAGAGTCAATTATCCTGTTTTTGAGTACTGTAACACACACCAAGCTCCAGTCGGGCGTGAGACTATAGATCTGGGGAAGCTCACCAGGCATGAAGGGTTCATAGTTCTGATGATGACCGGAGCCTGTAAATGCTCATCAAGGTACAGGCTCGATTTCACCCTGGACAAGCTAGCAGATAGGATTGTTTATAGGGCTGATTATGATTTTCAGATTTCTGACAGATGGATGAACCCTCCCGCCCAGGGGAAGAAGAAGAAGAGGTCGACCATGCCTCCCTTACCCCATTCTGATAACGTATGGGGGGCTATGACTAAATATATAGAATTCAATAGGGTTTACGAGAGTTTTTTTCTGCCGCACTGTATATATTTGTGACTGGTGTGTCAGATGGTGGCCCAGACGGCTGAGGAGCAGTACTGGCTCCGCTTAGAGACGAAGATCACAGTACCTCGCTTTTCTTCTTTTCAAGGTAGATATATAAGAAAATGTGTGAGAGTTTAAATGTGAGAGCTGGAGAGTACCTCTGGATGATCGCCGATTGTCGTTGTAGGTCACCGGTGCTGGAGAATGAGAAGAGAACTCAGGTGAGGGGAGAAGAACGAGGGGTCAGGGGACCGACTGCTCAAGCACGCGGGAATGTGAAATGTGAAAATGAGGGTTTTGAGATTTGAAATTGGTTTTGGCGGACGTTCGGCGTGTGAGGCATTTGTGGGGCGCATATTTGAATTCCTTCGTCTTCCTCTTCATCCTTTTTATTAGAAACATTATTGATGGATTGTAATTCCGAGCAGTTTTATATTTTTATTAATGAATATATACTTTAAATCCTAATTATTGATACTCAGTAAAATGAACAAATAAACGAACCTCTAGAAACATCTCCAACTGCCTGCGCATCAAACATTATAATGGCATCTTCATCCGTATATTAATAAAGGCAATTCAACAACTGGAAGTATTATTCAGTCTACTCAGAATTGGGTACATTCAGCCCTTTGAGTCTGATTCATCTGAATTCGAGTTTAACTTTGCCATGCGTATATACCAAAAAAGAAAAGCTACAATGAAGGATGCTGATCGGTCACATCCCACTACTGAATACTGATTAGGGGTGCAACTTGGGCGGGTTAAACCTGAACTGGCCCAATCCGAAATTTTATACGGCTTGGGCTCAGGCCTTAGAAGTCAGGTTTTTTTATTTTTTGGTCGGATTTGGGCCTAACCCTTAGGTAGTTCTAATCAGATTTGAGTTTGGACCAATTTATACATACATATATATATATATATATATATGTATATGTATATATGTAAAGGTTGCATACATATTTACATGCATAAATACATTTATATATGTATAATTTTAGAGTGGGTTCATTGACTAACCCAAGCCCGGCTTGGGCCCGAGTTCAACCTGAGTGCATCAAATTACAGGGTGGGTTGGGCTCGAGTTGAGAAAATCGGACTAAACCTCAAGCTCGGGCCTTAAGCCCAAATTTTAGGGCCAGACCTGGGTTGATCATAAACCCAACCCAACCTGCCCGACTTGCACCCCTAATACTAATGAATAGAGAGATTCCCTTGTTTATAACAATCAAAACCAAATACGAGGAGAAACTTGCCCAATCACTCCATTCAATTCAATTGAGAGGAGTCTTGCTACCAAAACCATTGCATGGATGCCAGCAAAATGGATTGGTCTACTATCATACCAAATTTTGTGTGAAAATGAAAACTAAAGAATTTTATCATTGTGGATATAGGGTTTAGTTATTTACTTCTTTCTTGCTACCATTTGAACAAGTAGTTGGAAATCATCGTTATCTTCATGGTTTTCAAAACCGGATTGGAATTGACGGTGGGGCCGAAAAAATTGGAAACCGGTCACCTGATTAGTTCCGTTTTACCTAAAAACTGCTGATTTGGTCAATGAATCACTGACATAGGTGGTCGAATCATCATATCATCGACCTAGACAACATTTGTTGGCCATTTTTTGCTTTTTTTATTATTGCTTTTATTTTTTCTGTTTGAGCGGGCCATTTGTTCAGACCGTTTGACTTGAGAACAAGACCCAAAACGGTTCCTTGTCTAGTCCGATTTTCGTACACCCCCCTTAATAGCTGAATCTTGGGTAGGTGGGCGACAAAGGAATTAGTTCAAGGATACCATCATCAAAGGTGACTCCCTGCTCATTATTAGATGCATCAACAATTTAACTATGTCTAAGACAGGCCAACATGAATATGTGATGGCAAATCAACTTGCTGAAAAGGATCTTAGAGTCACAGAAAATTTTCTCATCAATGATGGCAATCATATTGCCTTGAATCAATGGAATATAATTGAACATTACTTGATCTAAGCTGCTTCATTGTTGGATGTGTTATCCAACACCAGATATACGAGTCAAATTTGTTTGACAATAAATCTAAACCCTCTTTTGAAATGGATTTAAGCCTCTATCTAGATTTGTGATTTTCTTGTTGGTTTTATGTAAGAATGGAAGTGAGACAGGTTTGAGGTGGGGACCATATTCCCCATTCCTAATCCCCAAATTTGACACAAATCTCCGTCCCTGGCCCCGATCCCTGTTGGGGATAAAAGTTATCCTCCATCCTTGATCCCCAATGGAGACGGGTTTCTTGTGGGAACTTGAATCCCCAAAATTTTTTAATTAAAAGTATTTTTTTTAAAATAGATTTACTTTAAATAAAGGAAAATTTTAAAATATAAATAATATTTAAATATATTTTTATATTTTTATATCGATATTATTATATAATATATATTTAATGTAAATAATATTTAATATATATAATCGAGGTTGGGGCAACATAAGGGCTTCACTCCTTATCCTCATTGGGGATTCCTATTAATCCACATTCTTGCCCCCGCCATCGCCAAGGAAATCTCCATCACCGACCTGATGGGATCAAGGAGGATGGGTAGCCAATGGGGATGGAGAAAAATGACATCCCTAGTTTTGTGCTCCTTTGTTGTGGATTATCAAAACAAAATATAGAAGAAAGCACCTTTGTTGATGTTACATGTATTGGATCTGTTGTGTTGGTGCCTTGAATTCTAGTTGAGATCTACTTCATGACTTGACCCAAACCAAATTGAAAAAACCCTGAAGGCAAAATTTCATAGTGGTTTGTAGTGGAAGTAGAAGGGCTGCTAGTATAGCATATTGGATATTATTGTATAGCCGATCTCATAGCTCATATGGTTCTTGGGGACTCCAAGCAAGTAGTAGCCTAGTACCGCTAGCTGATTTCATAGTAGGACTCATTGATTTTTGGACTCTCGTAAGTGTGATCTTGTAGAAGACATGAGATCAGTTTCTTGACAATTTGTAGGGGCTAATCCTTAGAGTTTTTGTCATATAAATAGCCTTGTATCTTGCATAGAAAGTTATTTTGTATCTTGGGGCCAAGAAAGAGAACAAAGAGTGTGTGAGAAACATGATCCAATAGAGTTTATTCATTCCATCTGGTGTTTTCAGTGCTTCCTTTTAGCTTATCCAAAATTCCTTTTGCATAAAAAATGAGGACAGCCTTTTGGATACCCAGAATTAATAGCCTTCTCAAACCGCGAATGACTGCCCAGAGTTTAGCTTTAATGGAGTTAGTTGCCTAGCATGGTTCTCCTTCTGCAATGCAAACATTGTGGGAGTAAGGCAACAAATAGAGACTTGTAGAGGCCAAGTGTGTGCTAACATTCCAAGCTCCACCCACTACAACTAAAGAATGAGTGTTGTAAGAAAACCAATAAGAGGAGAGATTATCCTTTGAGATCTATTGCTGATAATTCTGATCATAGAATGATCCGTCAGCGCGTGATATGTATTGGTCAGCTATCAAAGCAATATTTAGAGGGTTTGGGTCTTTCCCTTTGAATATTACTTCATTTTTATGATCCCAAATGCTGCGCAAGATGGCCAATATCCTGGCCATGACAAAGTTTTTCAGTTCTTTTAACCCTTGGTATCTCGTAGACCACCAATAAAGGAAATCCTAGGAGAGCCTAACTGAGCCTCCAACCATACGACTCTTGCCAAATTGCATTCCATACAAAGATGTTGTTGGGTTTTAGGGAAGTCATTACAAAAGGTACAACTACTATTTCCATTGTGCCTTAGGCTCCATATTGCATATTTTGTCTTTATTGCATTTAGCAATAACTTCCATCCAAATAATTGACATCTATAAGGGACTCTTGTGGACCAAAATTTTGACCATCAGATTGAACTCCTTGTTTGACCATCCTCTTGGTGGAAGCTTCTATAGGCTGAACGAACTGTATATAAACCATTTTTTGTATGCTTCCAAAAGACAATATCTTCTCTTTTTTGAGAAGGAATTGGAATGTTCAGAATTGCATTCAATGAGTTTTTCTCGAAACGTTGATGCAAGAGAGGAGTGTTCCGTTGCCCCTGAGCTATAATAAGTTCCTTCACTCTCCATTCTCTGTTCACTTGATGAGAGCTTGATCATTTTTTTTTTACCTCAGGTTTGTTTTGGGGTAATCAAGGTATCCATGGGTTAGAGATTGCATCGATTTTCTCTCCATTCCCAACTTTCCAATATAACTGGGAAGCAATCTCATTCCTCATTTTCAATGTGCACTTCCACCACCATGAGTGTGAGGATTTCGCTTGGGTTGAAGATCTCGTTCCTCATTTTCAACCTCATTCCTCATTTTTGGGGGTTGAAGATCTCATTCAACATACTCTGAGAAGGCACATATTCCCCGGGATCCAAGTTACAAAAGAAAATGTTAAGGCATTTGTAAGGGCTGCTTGGGCTCCAAAACCGTGTACAAGTGGGACATGATGATAGTGGAGGGTGGGTGTTTATCTTTGATTATATAGAAGACCTGCAAAGAGTTGTTGATGGTGGGCCTTGGTTTATTCGCTCTAGCTGGATGCTGATAGCGAATGGCAAGATGCAAAAGCAGGAGAAAAGTTAAAAATCTAGCATCAAAAGCTGTGGCTTATAATGCATGATATCCCCGCTTATTTATTTTGGATGACAACTGTAAGTTATTCACTACAACAACAAGGAGAGATTTACTAGAAAATGAAGAAATCAAAATTGGTACTCCTACTAGAGGTAAGATGGTTCATTTAAAGATTGAAATTGATCTTTGTAAAGCCTTATTTAGAGGGATTGTCCTTAACAATGGTGACGAACCAACTTGGATTCAATTCACCTATGAAGGTTTAACAAAATTATGTGGCTACTATGGTTTAGTTGGACATAGCTGGAAGAAATACAGGCAAATAACGATGGGTGCTTCTTTAGAAGACATTGAAAATAAGCTTGCAAATAGAAAGATTGACTCCCTAGGGGAGTGGTTGTGTGCAAATTACAAGCCAGAACATACTTTCAAATATCCAGATCTTCATAAAGACTACACCCCTTGTTGCCAATTACACCTATTTCGTAGAGATTAGAGTTCCAGCGAAGACTCCAAAGAAGAGAGTAGCATTGAGAAAAAGCAACATTTAGCTGACTGATCTTTGCAACTGATTAAACTCCAGTTCAAAGAGAAGCAAAAGGGGAAAGAGCAACAAGAAGGAGAATTGGGTGAGTTGTCTTCAAAACGTAAAAGAGTTGAGTCGGGCTACAACAAGGATCGAAAGAATGCAAAATTAGTAAATAAGTCATAGGGGATTGATGAGACTTTCAACTTGTCAGATAAATCAGATAATAAGGTGCACATCTACACAACATTTTCGAGCGGGCTTAGTCTGATAAATCTAACAACAGGATCCAAAAGGAGAGGACACCTCTTCAAATGGGAAACCTCTGACCCCATAGTACAAGTGGTTCAGGATTTCTTTCGAAATAAGAAACTCATACAGAGATTGAATCATACTTTCATCTATCTCATCCCTAAAAAAATAGATTGCACAAAAGTCCAGGACCACAAACCTATCAGTTTATGTAATGCCGTTTACAAAGTGATAGCTAAATTGATAGCATGCAGACTACATATTCTCCTAGATAAATGTATTGCCCCAAATTAGGTAGCTTTTGTGTCGGGTCATCACATGTTTGACAATTCCATTCTCACCCAAGAAGTCTTTCACTATTTAAAGCACAAAGAATGAGGTACATGCTTTATTGCACTAAAGTTAGACATGTCAAAAGCCTATGACCGTCTTGAATGGAACTTTCTCTTAACAATCTTATATCTTCTTGGCTTTTTAGAAGACTTTTGTCAGATCATAAAGGAGTGCATTTCCCTAGTTTCCTTTTTAGTACTAATTAATTGTACTTCTGAAGGACATTTGTCCCTCTAGAGGACTTGGACAAGGAGATCCATTATCTCCCTACTTATTTATCTTAGCAATGGAAGGTTTATCCCGTCTTCTGTTTCATGCGGAACAAGAAGAAAAATTATAGGGCATTTCCATAACCCCTTCTTCCCCAAAAATCTCTCACTTGTTTTTTGCAAATGATGTCATGCTATTCCTTTGAGCTCATAGGGAAGAATTAGATAATTTAAACCAAATCCTTCTTAAATTTCAAGATGCCTCTAGTCAATTGATTAACATGGAAAAGTCTGGTGTCTTTTGTAACAAAAATATCCATCCAGGACATCAACGCATGATTAAACGACAATTACATATAGGCACTCTAAATAAAATCTCCAAATATCTAGGTCTTTCTCTATTTTGGTCCCGTAATAAGCATGACAAGCTTAACTATGTTCTTGAAAATCTGAAGGCCAAATTAAACAATTGGAGAGCCTCAACAATCAGTCAAGCTGGGAAAAAAAATTAATCCAATCTGTACTTCAAGCTATCCCTATTCATTTCATGAGTCTTATTAAATTTCCCCAAAAAACCATAGATTGAATGGATAAAATTATTAGAGATTTCTGGTGGGGTGTTTCATCTTCTCAAAAATACCCTTACCGTTGGTGTTCTTGGAATACCCTCATGTTACCGAAATTTTATGGAGGATTAGGTTTCAAGAATTTAAGTTTAGTCAATCATGCCCTACTCAAAAAGGTAGCCTAGAAATATTTAAATGAACAACATAAGTTATGGACCAGATATGGAAATCAAAGTATCTAAGAAATCACAACATTATTCCTTATTTAACGATCTCTACCGGGTCCATTATTGGAAGGCTATTTGTCCAAAGATTATTGAATTAGCATCTAAAGTTGGTTATCTTGTTAATGAGAATTCTGCCTTTATTGTTCATCAAGTTCCCTGGATTCAATTGAATCATCACTTTCAATGGATATCCTTTCCATTAGCTCATCAGCTTAGGAATATGAATGTATCTTCTCTCATTTCTTTAGGACAGTGGAATACCAACTTAATCCATTCTCTATTTACAAATGAGGAAGCTGAGAATATTTTGAAAACACCAAATTTCCCTCCAATAATGAAATGAATTGGATTTGGACAAGTCACCATTCCGAAAAATACATAGTCAAGATGGAATATAAAAAGAAACAAGGACTTCTCCTTCCAAGCATTCCTTTCGATCTTAAGTTCTGTTTAACTAAAATATGGCAAATTATTGTTCCTCTTCATCATCAACTATTTTTCTGGAGAATAATAAATAATTTTATTCCAGTAAAGACTTCTATTGTTGTGGACTCTTCAGACAAACTTTGTATTTTATGTAATGAGGAAGAAGAATCTTCAACTCATCTTTTTATCCATTGTCAATTTTCTCAAGCCATTTTATTTGGAAATCCTTGGAACTTACGATTACATAACATTTTTCAAAAATCTTGAATCTCATGCCTTAACAATTAATATAACCAACTCTCTGATAATCAACTGCTCCTCAAAATCTTAGGCTGGATAGGTATTGCTTGCTACTATATATGGTATGCTAAGAATGAAAAATGCTTCAGAAACAAGCAATTTTTGCCATAGAAAATTACTAATATTGTCAACCAAACTTTTTAGCAGTCCATGGAGTTCTAGCATGAATCCTCTTCAAACAATAATTTCCCTGAGAACCACATAATACAATTATCCATTTCCAATGCTACTGAGCTAATTATATTCACTGATGCAAGGAAAATATTTGACTCTCTATTCACTTTTGGTATTATTATACTATCTAGAAATTGAACTTGCCTAAAAATTATTGGAGGACGAACTTCACAACCTACTTCTATTGACCAAGCTGAATTGTTTGCAATTATGCATGTTTTAATAGAATTACAAAGTTGGCGTCGAAAGGATATTTGTATATGCTCAGATGCACAACAGATAATACAAGCCTTAAAGAAGACTACTGATCTTCCATGGTTCTGCAATTGGTTTTTGTTGAGAATCATGAATTTAATTTGCAATATGAACTTAAATATTACATTTCAGTTTGTAAATAGAACTTTTAATATCTTGGCTCATAAGGTCTCCCAGAAGGCAAAAACTCATTCACAATCTTATTTTGTCTTACATGATTATTATCCTACTAGGATTCCTAGAGTTGAGAACTTTGTGGATATTATCTCTATTTAATATAGTTATTTATTTATCTTTCATAAAAATATGCGAAACCTCTCTAAAGGATCATCTCAATAGTAAATCCAAAAGGCAAATCTGGGGAAAAATCAATATTGAAGATGACGCCTTAGTTGACAAGTCCTAATAACAATAAGGGAGGTCCTTCTATCAATAGTTGTAATTCTCTATTGGTGGTAGTGAATTTCTTCTTTTTTAATGCCCATAAAAATACACTATAAGAACAAACTATATAACAATGCTTTCAAGCCATTGTTGACCTAGACAGGTGGACTGCTCGGTCCAGAAACCATCTAGGAAACTGGTTCCATTTCACCCTTAACCTGTTCTTGGGTTAAAAACCATTGATTTGGTCAGAGAACCATTGAACTGGGTGGTTGAACTATCGTCCTGTTTGACATGAATAGCTGTTTGCGGTTTAGTAAAGATGCAAAGTAGTAGAGTTTGAGAGATGGGAGGGATTGAGACAAGAAAACAAGATTACAGATTGGAGAGAGAGAGAGAGAGAGAGAGAGAGAGAGAGAGAGAGATTTCAAATCGAAGGGAAATCAGATCTTAGACCTAAGATCTGTGTTTCTATTGCTGGCACCGCCACTGTTGCTTTCGTCATCACTGGTAAGCGTCGACTCTTCCTCCTCCTCATTTCTCTCATTCCTTTGTTTGTTTTCCTTTCTCTCCTTTCCTTCTTTCTTTCATTCTATTTAATTTATTTCTCATCCGACAACAGTTCATAAAAGACTCAGAAGTAACAATAGTTGCCCTAATATATTCAAACCATCCAAACCATTCAACCTGAAAGGTCCAACCATTTGGGTCAATGACAGTTCATAAACATGGGTTAAAATGATAACAAGATGTGCTGAACTCCATTTCATTAGTGGGAGTTCAGTCTAACCATAGAAGTGGAAAGGTAATGAAACAGGGTTGTTTTGCCACACTATGTTTTTGATTAGCAATTTGTTTTTGTTTGAGAAAACATACTTTGGATGGTTAAGTCTCATTATTTTGGTAAGTAGACTTGAGAGAATGTTAGGTATTCCATTCCACCTTCAAACGTGGAATCATCTTCCACCATATGCATGCATGTACTGAGATTGTTCAGATCAGTACGCGCCAGTAGGAACTAGGAAGAGTAAAAATAATACCCCAGGCCCAGGGTTTAGAAAAAAAAAATGCTCCAGGAATGTATTTGTACCTATGACTGTGTTTGGAAACGATGCAAATGGAGTGTAAATTCTGATTCAGGGTAAATTTGCACTCTGGTTCATTTTTGCCTGTGTTTGGCAACATTATATTTATGCATTGACAAATGACAGATCAATGCATATTTACATTGATAATAAGGTTTAAAGTACATCAATAAAAAGAAGTAAATTTGCATTTAAGTGAGTTTTTAATAAAAAAAAAAACATATGCTTTATTGAAATTCATGTTTGCATCCATTACAACTAAAAATCTGTTTGGTAAAGAGATAAATTTGTCACTGCAAAATTAACCTAACTTTACAATTTATATAAACCGTTTTACATTCTACATATTTGCATAATTTCCAAACGCAACCTATGAAAATGCAATGTACCCTATTTGTCCGATTCACCATGTCCTATTCCCAAAAGAATTGGTTTGAAGGCATCCCACTGTAAACGCCAGAATTCAGTGTATATCTATACATTTTTCTTTGTCCGTCCTTGTGTGAGATTGCATACAAATTAGTGAAATTAGAATGTATCTATGGCTCCAAAACATGACAGAAGAAAGGAGGCAAGGGAATCCCGACATTAGCACCGGACCAAGAAGCAAGATCCTCTTCCCCACCTTCGGAGGCTTGAGCAACGCTTTACCATGGCTTAAGGAATTATTGAATATTGATTTCACGGGCTAAGACTGTAGCGGAGGGAGAATGCGCAGTGCCTCCACCAGTCCTTTTATCTGTATGCATTGTATCGAATAAAAAAACGGAAGAGTAATCTGATTCAAGGTATGATTGCAATGGCAAAACATTTCTGTCAAAAGAAAAAGACTATTCAGGGATGGAGAATTATGCAGATCCGTCATTGGAATTTGGGACCCTCATTAGATGCCACGTACGTATATTTTCAACCCTCAAGATGCATTTATTAGATGGCTTCAAAATTAATGCGGAGGGCCTACATCGATCCGTAATTAGAAGGAATTTATGTCCTTTACCTATCTGTTTCATGTTTTTCATAAAAAAAAAAAATCGGTTTCATGTTTTTTCACCCAAAAAAAAAATCTGGTTTATGTCTGACACCATTTGCATCTATGCGTTCAGTGTGACACCACCCTATTAATTCTTGTCCAAATTGTTAAGTTTAAAAATAAATGCTGTACGTTGAATGGCTGTAGATTAATATCTAGATGCATATCTAATGATTCTAGAATACAATCAAAAGGAACATTTGTTTTGATAGAATGCAAAAATATATCTTTTACACCATTATCCATCAGCTAGGATTCTAACTAAGAGTTAAGTGACTGGATTGTTTCTTTGTAATGAGTTGTTCACGGAGGAACATCCTTTTTTTAGGGAAAATTTTAGATTAATATTTTATACTTTCGGCTTAATGTTATTTTAATTGGCCCCCGAACTTAAAAATGCAACAATTTAGTATCACTGCTTTGGTCTCTGGTTTGATGGTTGGACACACTAAAAATCCGGTACATTTCATTTTGTTTCCCTTCAGTTTATTGTTAATTCGTTGTTAACCAGCCGTTAAGTGGCATTTGAAAAAGACACAAATGCCCTTCAAGTGTTATTTAATTTTCTATATCAATCATCTAAACATTGACAAAAAATTAATAGTCCCAAATCCTTATATTTTCTATTCAAGAAAGTTGGGGTCACGTTTGAGTGGGCATTATAGTGATCCCAACTTTCTTAAATAGAAGAGTCAAGGATTTGAGAATGTTAATTTTTTATCAGTGTTTGGATGGTTGATAAATAAAATTAAATGACACTCAAAAGGCATTTGTGTCTTTTTCAAATGTCACTTAACAGCTGGTTAACAGTTAGTTAACAACGGGTACTAGATTATCATATTTTGAAAGTTCAGATGCTAAATTGTCGCATTTTAAAATTCGGGAACTAAAGTGGCACTAGGTCCAAATTACAAGTTACTAAAAATTTCATGAATATTTTAACTAAACAGTCTCAACTAGACAGAAAACTGATGTTAAGACTTAAAACACGTAGGTGGAACTAATGTGACAATGTAGAAACATCCATAGTACTACTAAATACCACCTAAATTTCTTTAAATATTTTGTTTTATATTGAAGTGTCATTTGTTCAAGTTTCGTAAAGTTAATTTTTAATGCTACTCAATATTCAATTGCGATCTAAATACAAGTTTGAGTTTAAAATAATTTTGATGGATAAGATTTCATTTGTATCCAAACATATCCAATTTTGACATATCCAATTTTGACTGGAAAATGAGTTCATCCAATTCAAGATGAGGCGACAATTTTTAACTCTAACACAACAATTCCTAATTAGATATTTGTAATGAGTTCATTAAAAATAGATCATTCAATTGTGAACTGAATAGTAATTGAATTGGATCATCCGATTACTAATCCAATTTTAATGAGTTCATCCAGGCTTGATCTAATTACTATTAATAGGAAATAATAGTAATTAAATATGGGTTTTCGAACCAACATGCCAACCCAATTCGTCTCACCCTCAACCCCGACGGGGAGGAAAGGGTCAAAGAGAGTTTTACATTTTCATGTATAAACAGGATTAGGTTTTAAAAATCCAACCCACTACAGATTTTGGAAAAGGTATGAATTGAAAGGTTTAAGGAGACATGAATTGAAGGATTTAAAATTTACAAAACCCTCTCTAAATCTGCTTCATTATCATCCCTAAATGTTGATGCATATATCCATCTGATATCTAAAATATATAAATTCATCAAATCCTAATCAAACTTGCACATTCTACTTCTGGAAGTCTTTATATATGTAAATAGAACAAACAATCAAGCTGCGCATATTCTAGTATACACAGCCTGTAAATCAGCGTTATCTATAGTCCCTTCTAAAAACAGGAGGATGCCTATATTTTTAAACCACGTAAATGAATGAAGCTGCCTCTTTCTTTTGAAAAAAAAAAAAACAAAACTTGAACATCCTACTCCAGTTCAATCATTCCTAAATTCCTAATCTCTTTTTGTCACGTATATGTAAAGACACTAGTACTACAATCATTCCTCTTTGGTATCACTTAGTTTAAGCACTATTCAAATAAGTATTTATTCATGTTTAATAAAAAAGCTTAGAATAAGTATTTATTTTAAAAATAAGTGTTTAAAAAATAAACTGTCCTAAGCCAGCTTCTTTTCTCTTTTTTGTGGGATAAAAGTATCCCTAAAACTTTTTTAAAATTTCACTGAGTGCTCCTCTCTTTAGAGAAGACGATGGAACCAGTAGGGACAGTGGTGAAGTTACAACCAGTAGGAACAGTGATTATCTCTCTGTTTTGGTCTTTATTCTTTGATTTAATGGGTTTTAAATCAAATATATGATCAATTTTTGAAATATATGATCAATTTTCATTATTTACTATTTTTGAAACATTGTATCCGAACTTGATGAACTTGAAATAGTTTTTTGTCATGATATTATAGTTTTTTCTTGTGATTAATTGATTATAAAAAAATGGTAGTAGAAATTTTCCTTCAAATGATAATCCGAATTTGTTGTGATATTAGTACTTTCTACAATACTATTGTTTTTTATTATTAGTATTAGTGTTTGGATATCAATATTATCATTATTATCATCATCATTGTCATCATCGTCATCATCATCATCAAAATTATTATTATTATTATAAATTATTATTCATTTATTTATTGTATTTTATTAAATAAAATAAATTATTTAATAGTGCCATGTGTGTGTGACACATGGACCCATGTGTTGTGAGAGTGAGAATTGTCATTTTCATCAGATTGTTTCAATATAATATTCATAAAGTAACACACACACACATATATATATATATATATATGCCTTTGTTAAGTTAGGGTTATATTGTCATTCTACAAATATAAGTACTTATTTATTAAGCAGTTCACCAAACACTATAACCAAAATAAGTAATTAAAATAAGTGAAAGAGGTTTGGGAAAAAACCCCTATAAATACTTATGTTTCTCAAACCACTTATTACCAAGCATACCCTAAGAGTGTTAGACGTGTCCTACCAAAGAAAGGACCAGTTTGATTAATTCTGTGAATTGAAATTGCTTTATTTCAGTGTCTGCTTTGTGTGGTTAGCCCATGATCATACCAAGAGGTTAAGGTTTGACAAAGCCCCAAAGTCATAGACTAACTATGATGAGTGGTAGTACTACTCTCACCCCTCATACACAAGAAATATGTTCTATCACCCACTCAACTTCTCTCTATAATTTGCCGATGAAGTAGTAGTAGCGCATTCAACTTGAAAATCAATTTTATCTTAAACATTAAGCTGATGCTTGGCAAGTCTTTTGTGAAAGATTTAATAGTCAA
Source organism: Nelumbo lutea (assembly GCF_056320005.1). NCBI lineage: Eukaryota > Viridiplantae > Streptophyta > Magnoliopsida > Proteales > Nelumbonaceae > Nelumbo > Nelumbo lutea. Next base: position 47,418,705 of record NC_142685.1, read on the forward strand.
AAGATGTTGTGAGCTTTTACATAATGATCTTAGCATCTTAAAGATTGTTTGGTTGGAGGCACGTCTTTCCACATGAAGACGAGATGAAAAGTGGTGAGAAGCTCCATTTTTAACTTCTTGAAATAAGCTGAAATCAAACTTCTCCCATCTTTTTAGGGCAGGTCTTTTGGCAAAAAGATCTTCCCCTAACCAAACAGAAACGTCTAAAAAACTGACAACCCACACGAAAAGACATGCCAAATGAAGCCTAAATTAATTATACACCTTATTAGCTAGACATTTCAGTACCCACATTTAATTTATACATGGGAATTTAAACCAATTGCTAAGGAGAAAAGTGAAATTCTTTTTAGTTTTTTTTATGAGAAATAAGAATTTTAAGTTTTGAGGTTAATTTATTCTTGTAGCAAGAAAAATTGCTACTAGGAAGCCCATGGTGTTACTAGTCCCTGAAATTACAGGTTTTAATCCTAATTAAAACAATAGCTATGAGAAAGTGAGATATATAGTAGATGTTAAGTGATGTGGGTCAGCTTGGCCCAACCCACTAACACCTGCTAGCATCAACAACAATTAGGGAGTGTTGCTGCCTCCGTATGGAGCCAATCACATAGCTGTCTGGCGTACCTACTAGGGCTTGCAGCCTAACCTCATATGACTCTCATCCGGGGCATTCGTCTTCATCTATCCCCAGCACGGTCAAGTATAAATAAGAGGTAACTGCCCCTTAAAAGGGATTGGACCTACACCTACATTGTCTATCTAGCATTAATTCAGGGAGATTTGGTGCATCCGAGGACTCTCTCCAAGAGTTCTTTTGCACTCTCCACTATTTTACACCTTGTACTAACTTGAGCATCGGAGCCTCTACCTCGGATATCCACCTCGAGACATCTGACACTCACTGTCTTGCAATATCTTTGATCAGCAAGGATTTCGCCTCGACTTGTAGTCCTCGGTTAGCATAGTCCTCAGAAAGAACATTTCACATTGGCTTCATTCAATCTCTTCCGAGACCCTGAGGTCCTTTGCCAATACTCAAAACCTAAAGAGTGAATTTACCTTATTGCCATCTGCCAATCCGCGCGGTGAGACTAAGTATTGAAATTTTCAGATTATTTAATTAGGTCTTTGGTTTAGTGGAAGTTATAATAATTAAATAGACATGGACTGATGAGGTAGGGTAAGGGACGTTTCAACTTAAATTTCAAAACTGAAATTAACTCACTTATACCACATGGCGTATAATTAATGAACACAAGAAGCATATCTTTATTATGGCTACGTAGCAATATAATCAAGCAATTGTTTGTACCTCATGGGCTGTTACTATATTATATGCTGATCAAATTTCAAATTAAGGAAGCTGGGGCCACCTAGCTTGGATCAGTTGCTTACAACCACTGCCGTCTGCTGCAAGTGCAAGCACCACAATTTTATGCCATGCCATGCATTTGTCATTTGTCAATTGTCATTAATGATCTGGGAAATGTACACTGTCTTTTTGACAAAATGTGTTAATGACAGGTGGAGGTGGCACAAATATATATGATACGTCAGCACAACAGCACAAGCAATGTTTTCACCCCCAGGCCCCAGCTACTGGCCTACTACTGCCGTGTTCTTCATCATCAAAATATCAACCTTCACACCTTCTTTTATCTTTTATGTATGAAACGACTGTGCCGTCTGAATCTGATCCTGTGTAAAACCAAGATTTAACCTCTCCACAAAAATCAGTTTAATTTCCATCGCCATCAATCCCCAGGTAGTGATCAGATCCCAACAACAGTAACAGCTTCAAATGTGTGGTGGGTCTGTTTCAAACGGAATATCTTCTCTGCAAAATATAGAAAAGAAAAAATAAACAAAAAAATCAAGGACGCGCGCGTAATATCGAGAAGTGAAGCCTCATTGGACGAGAACGGAACGTCGGAACCCAATTCCCAAAAGACTCCTTAAATCCACCGGTTAAATAAACGTGGAGCGGTGAAAAAATTGCGGCGATAACGACCAGCCATTAGATATATCCTCCAAAAATCCAAATTATTCTTCTGTATCCATCAACGACCGTTCCATGCTATACTTATACAGTGATACACCCAAGCTATAGTACGACTAGGCGTGATGCTCTTAGATTCCTCCTATGCAAAGCAAAGGAGACTCTGATCAGAGAGAGAATGAGCCTATTCCTCGGCTCGACTCGATCGCCACCAGATTCTAGTACTCCACGATTTGTGAAGCTAACGTGGCAACCCAAAGAAGAGAGAGAGAGAGAGAGAAAAAACATATCATATATCCTCCCGGCTCCCTCGCAAGGAAGTTTCGCGGAAGGAAGCTCCTTGTTTTATTTTCTCATTTTATCCATTTTGTTTCTTTTCCATTTCTTTTTTCCTTTCCCGTAACAAGTTACCAAGTGTCCTGGGTTTACCGCAGCTGAAGAGATTTTAAAACAGAGTGGGAAGGCAGGACGGCTACGCACCAAAGATGGTGTGCGACATCTCAATCCCATGTTACCCTCCCGAGTCCATGGCCCCCGTTGATCAGGATGATGGAGGAGTACTATTCTTCTCGGGCGACAAGAGCTTCGCGGCACACGGCGTAATCCTGATGCTCGTTCTGGTCATCCTCTTCGCTCTTTTCCTCTTCCTTCTCCTCCTCTGTGTTTATCTCAAGCGCAAACGTAGTCGTACTCTCCAGCGCGGTGACGACAACGAACCAGAATACATCCCACCCATGATTTTGCCCGTTGGGTCGACGTCCGTTGAACATGCGAAATTCTCGCCATTCAAGGAATCCAATTCCAAGGACGTCAACTTGATCGTGGTCTGCGGGCCAACAAAGTGTTGATGATCAAGAATGGGATTCTAATGGCGGTTCTTGCAGCGGCGTTAATATTGTTTGCTTTTCTGCTTTGTCGTCAAAGAGTCGGAGTAACAACCCCACCAGAACAAACTGCTACTGCGGAGCGCGACATCACGATTTGGGAAACAGCCTCTTTTAACGGCACTTCGATAACCACAAATGGGCAATGAACGGCGAACTGAATGATGCAGTAGTACAGTTGTATGTTCAAAGTTCAAACAATGCTGATTTCTGAACATGGCTTCCAAAATGCACGGTCTTACTTGTTGATTTAAGGCCATGGCTTTTCTTTCGGCTACGGTCGATAGTCGCCCCCCAGCAAAAGTTTCATATCGTCAGTGCTTACGATCATTTGAAGGTTGAATAAGCCTGAGAGATGCCACGGATCAGTACTCATCATGACCCACTCACTCACTCACTCAACAAATTTATCAAAAAAAGCATACAGTAGTAGCATCGCTATGAAAGGACCGTTGTGACAACCATTTCTTCTCACTATATTGTATTTATTGTCTTTGTTTATTTATTTTTTTATTCATCAAGTTACAACCATATTTTCATAGGCTCTTATAACCTAGCCTTCATTTTTTTTTTTCAATCTATAATTGGTACCGTCTTTTAAAGCATTTCAGGCGCTCGTGTTCATGTAGATGTACGTCTGTAGCTAGTCTCTCTTATTTTTTATTTTTATTTTTTTTTTTATGCAAAGAAAACACTGTACTCGCACCAGAAAAACTACGTAGACATATCCATCAGATTGTATCACCACCGTCATCAATCATCAGCATCTCTTTTTTGAGTTGGAGTCTGCTGCCAAGTGCCTAAAAAGTACTGTTACTTATGTGGGACCCGTAGAGGAGCGGTGGCCCTAACCTCGATGTATAGATATTATACAATTTCATTGATAATTGATAATACATCAATTTTTATCTTTATTAAAATCTACGGCAAAAAACATATCCAATCATTATATTTGAATTTTTATATTAATTATTTTTATTTTTTAATATCAATAAAAATATAAACTAAAATTTAATTTGTAAATGTTCAGTAAATAATACTTTCATTTTTGTAAACAATAAATACGTTTGTATAAAATGTAAATGAAAATATCAATAAATAATTTATAAAAATATATAATTTTAACTTAAAATATATCAAATTTATTAAAATTTTGAAGATGCATATTGATGTCGCATGTGTTATATCTTGCTGCTCCCTCGTGTCAAGTGACTCAAATACTGATTCGAACCTGGTCAGGGCCGAGCTATGCTACGTCGAATTGATGGGGCCAAGCTAATACTTTCTGCAGGAGAGAATATTAGAGTGCCCGGGTGTCTTTTACCCTGGGAGGGCACTCTGATGGTAAAGTTAGAGAGTGTTTTTAGAAGTTTATGAGAGAATGAGAGAGCTTGAGAGTGTATATTTGCGCTTACCTTTTCAGGTAGAAGTGAGCGCCTTATATAGGCCTTGGTGATCAGAACCCTCTTAGAATGGGCTTCAGTCCTTCGCAGAGCCGTTTTCGCTTTATTGGGCGACTAATGCATCGGTTGCGATATTTACACGAAGGTTGCGATCTACCCGAGTAACTTCGAGGCGTGCGATGCGGTAGGTGGATCTAACCGTCCAGGTATCAACACTCTGGGGATCTTGGATTGGTAACGTATTGTTGGTCTAGGTCAACGGGCTCTTCCTCGCAGGTCGCCATGGGTTCTTATAGCTCGGTTGGCTTCTAGGACGGGTCACCATAATCTTACGGAACCTACTAGTCCGGCCTTGCCGAGGTGGAGGTCGACCTGGATGAGGTTATCTAAGCTAACTTGTCGAGCTAGTTTGCTTACTCAATGCTGAGGTGTCACCCGAAGGCCATGTGTCACGAGATGATTGTTGAGGACCAAATTACCCCTCATCACATATCTTATGAAAATTCATAAATTTTAATTACTAAAATAATTCCATTATTTATATTTTTATTTTTTATGAAAATTTTAAAATAAAAAAGTTAATTTTCATTTAAATGTAGATTAATGGATTTGATAGATTCAATTTATATTATATTCTCAAATATTTTGTAAACAATATTTTTTCTTTGTAATAATAAATATATTGTTATTTAATGAAAATTAAAATATTAATTAATAATTTATAAAATAATTATTATAATTTATCAAGTCTACATAAATAATTCTAAGTATTAAAATGATTATTCTATTACTAATATTTTTATTTGTATAAATTTATTGAAATTAAAAATCATTTATATATATATACATATATATGAAGATTTGATAAATTATTTATTTTATTGGTTTATAAAATAATAACTTTGAATATACTATTTGTTTAGATTAAATTTAAGAATTGATTTTAATAAAAAATAATTTATTTCACTTATTATCATAAAATGAAAGATGGGTTGATGGTTAAAATTCTTGCGCTCTTGGATGCTAGGCAATCTGAACTCCTCCCCTACCAATACCGATAGGATACGTTTCATTTCACAGCTGAGGCCTTGGATTGCGTAGCCCCAAATCCAACTTGGTCATGCACTAGAACTAGAAGAAAACTAGCTAGTTGCTGTTTGGCCCGAGAGTTTTCACCTGCTGATAACAAACAATGCCAAGGCTGCATATATATATATATATTTATATTTATCAGTTGATCTGGACTCGTTTGGGCCGGACCCTGGGTAATAATATTGGTCCGTACTCAGAGTCAGAAAACATGACCTAGTTTTGGATTGGGATTGGAGGGAGATTCTCATTTAAGAAACTAGTTGGGCTAAAAATCTGCGACGAGATGCATGAATATTGACCATCTGATTGGAGTATTGTCCTGAAGTGTGATGTATAATGTAATAGGACATTGTTCCCATGTCCTAATGTACACGGTACTGGCACAAGATTTATCGTTTCTAGAGCAATTAACCTTATCCCTGTTGTTATCTGCTTCTTTTGGATATATATAAGACAGATGGTAAGTATGCGTTTTTCTCTTCTTTCTTTTCATTACACAAAAATACAGATGGGTCGGGCCCAATCAGTTGTTGGACGGGACAATGATAAAAGAACGAAAAGATCTGATACAATTTTGTATGATTTTCTAATGAAATATGTATATATACGGAATTTCGCTACTCAATTCACTTTTGGTACCCCGCCTTTCTTTTCATCTCATAAATTGATCCTACCAATCAAGGTTAAAATATCGTAATCTATTGATGTATTGTACAAGTACATTATGTATTATTTTTAGGATCAACTTAGAGAGAATATAAATACAATTATATACATTATAAATACATACAAAATAATACAACATATAAAATTTTACATTCTACATATTTGTATTTCTATTCCTTCCAAACTGAGTCTTATTCATCAATACATGCAATACTTAGATGATTTAAAAAATTATTATCTTGCCATACTTATCTTCAAATTATTAGATATAAAATGTTAAAATGACAACTGAGTATAATCAATCAGATTACATGCTCGATGTTATGAACCTTGGATTCCACTATATAAAACAAAGGCTAATTAAGAATCTTTTTTCTTTTTTGAAAATAATTAAAAGATTGTTATTATAATAGTTGAACTAAATGGTTATACACATGTATATTGCAGTCACACATGGAGAACATCTCATCCCAGTATTATGCAGGGGGAGATGTTCCCAATTCATGGGGGTTGGAGTATTGTGAGTAGATGCAGACAGGGTTCTTGTGAACAGGAGATTCGGAGTCTTCTATACGATAAATCATCCCTTAATAGTCTTACTTTTAAGCTATATTTGGTGTGATATAAATTTATATCATAATGGACAATAATGATAGACTGCTATAAGGATGACATACGACCTAAGGTGCACATGATGATGAGATGTTTGAGCAACAAAAGAAAAAAATAGTCTTACGAAAACCAACATAGTGTAGTGTAATATGCTAAAGTGTACGTTAAAAATCAATAGTTGTGATCGTCCAACCAAACTGAGTTATATATTTTCCCTCGACAAGATAAGATGAGCTTCTACAATTAAGGGAATTAATTTGGACACACTCCAATAATTGAATGTTTTACATGATAAAGTCTTGATATGAAAAGGGCTGCTAGGGATGACTGTTGGACATACATAAAGGCCTTACACACCTTGTTGCTGGAAGCTAGAAATTATGACAAATCTGAGTTATCAGGCCACTTGGATTGACAATTTTAAGCAAGAAATTGGGTGCACAAACTCTTTAGCTTATCCTTGATAATTATTAAATAACCGATCCTTCTTTCAGTGAAAGCAAATCCCTTTCAGTGAACTCGAGATAGAGTCGATCACTTCTCACACATTTTTTTAATTTACGTGTGTGTGTGTGTGAGCGTGTATATTTGAATCAGGTCAAATTTCATGAATCCAATGCCAATAAACTTGATGGAACAAATTCAATATAGACAGGTCAAAATCAAGTGAAAGAATCTAGTTTACGGAGCAGTGGTCAGTGAACCCCAAGGAATAGGATGCTTGGAGAATATGTTTCCCTAAAATAAAATTCGAATTTTATATCAAAGGAAAATTCCACTTTAGTACCCTTAAACTTTGGGATAGTGTTTAGTTAATATCCAAACTTTCAAACCTGCTGTTACAATATCTAAACTTTCAAAAAGTGTTAAATTAATCCTTACCATTGATATTAATTATCTATTAAAAATATTAAATTATCCTTCATAAAAAGATACTATTCATTATCTTCTTCTTTAAGACTGAACCTAGGATCTGATTGTACTTATAACCGTTTCCTTCTCTAGGATCTGATTGGACGGAGGTAGTGAAATGACCGTTGTTGAGATCTTATATATAAAATCTTTATTATTTCTGCTAACTGGCAACGTTTATAAAATAAGCATAAACAAACAGAAAATAAAGGATCGATGGTAATTGCACCGTAGAGAGGAGAGGACGACACTCACTCTTGTAAGATGCGTTCTCCGACGACTCACAAGATTGGAGCACTAAGTGGTGTTTGGACAACGTTATGGCTTTTGTTTTCTAGAACAAAAACAATCCATGTTGTCCAACACCCCCTGACACTACGGTCGTTTAGCGTTATAACATTTAAATTATTGGCGGTGGTGGGTTCTGGAATCAGAGATCCAACAAAGTCATTGCTTTATTAGATATTAGGATGAATTTCAAAATACGTACCTTTGTGGATCCCTACATTAAGAGCCAATACAAACCATCGTTGTGGTTGGAACATTAGTTATTTTGCTTGTTTGGTCATTATAGTATGTTTTTTTTTTTTTTAACTTTATATAAATATAATCGCTTTGAGGGAGAAACCGCAGCAAACATTTTTTTCTTTATTTTTTTGTGTAGAATTTCACTAAAACAAAATCAAGGATCGTTTCTTTGTATTCTGATTTGTCTTTTGTTTTGTTTTAATTTGTATTTTGGATTTTAATCTCATAAGAGATTAAATCCAATGGGTTTGATTGGTCAATTATATGAAAAATTGCATTTGCACACTTGATTGAAAAAATCAGTTTTTCTTTTAAAACCTAGTTTTGAACTTGTCCCACATTGGAAAATTATAGGTTTTGTTTTCAGTATTTCAATAAGAGCTGATTTACACTCTTTAGAATTAGTAGAGGAGAGTATGGGGATTCGATACCATGCAACACGCATGCATGTGTGTGCGTGCGTGTGTGCAGCTCAATGAGGCGCACTTTGCTCGCACATGCGTGCCTACATTGGAAAATTATAGGTTTTGTTTTCAGTATTTCAATAAGAACTGATTTACACTCTTTAGAATTAGTAGAGGAGAGTATGGGGATTCGATACCATGCAACACGCATGCATGTGTGTGCAGCTCAATGAGGCGCACTTTGCTCGCACATGCGTGGCTCGCGATAGGCAACTTTGGTTTTGGTGCGTTGCTGACTGTTGATCACCGTTGATGAGATCAACGGTCATGATTCGATCGGGTGTGGTCAAGAGACATAATTCAAAGTTAACAGTCACAATTTTCAAGGTGCCTTCTCTAAACTAGCACCTACCTTTTCCTCATACATCTTCACAAATTAATTAAGGAACATGAATCAGACTCCAAATCACACAATTTCAAAATTCTCTCTCTCTCTCTCTCTCTCTCTCTCTCTCTCTCGTCTCACAGAAGATTTCTTTGGAGACTCTTCAACTTTGCTAGTTGCAGATTCTTGCTCAAGGCTCTATTGTATACAGGGAACAAATTTGCCTATAACCCAACAGCAAACCCAGTAAAACTGGGTGGGGGCAAATAACGTTCTAAAGATAGTGTATTCAAACGCGCCTCAGAGCTTCTCCTCCAAAGTTATAGTGATCCCATCTTCCCCAACAATTTTAGAACGTTATTCTGCAATGGAGGTGAAAGCAATCATGACTTCGATCAAGATGATGAACCAAGATCTTGTTCGACTATACCAGTTTGATGGAGCAAATTTCGGCCTATGGCAAGACAAGATGATCTTCTTTCAGACCACACTGAAGCTATACTATCTGTTGGACTCGAATCAGCAATCACTTCCTGAACCCACTAACAAAGACTCAGATAAACTGAAGAAGGAAAGAGCGAAACGAGAAGATGACTCACTTCTGTGTCGAGGACACATACTGAATGCTTTATCAGACTGGCTCTACAACTTCTATAAGGAACTTACATCTCCAAAAGAAATCTGGAAGGCCCTGGAATTCAAATACAATGTGCAAGAAGCAAGTACGAATAAGTATCTTATTGCAAAATACTTTGACTTCACTATGAACGACCATAAACGACCATAAACCTATACTGGAGCAAGTTCACGAACTGTAGGTGATAGTCAACAAAATTCGATCCCTTAACATCATCCTTCCTGAATCTTTCCAAGTGGGAGCAATCATTGCCAAACTTCCACCCTCTTGGTAGGATTACAGGAAAAAGTTTCTGCACAAGGCCGAATAACTTACCTTGGAGCAAATTCAGCAACACCTTCGTATTGAAGAAGAGTCTCGAATTAGAGACAGTAGGGATAAGACCCTGACCGGTATGCTGAACTCTAAGGTCAATTTTGTGGAAAACAGATCGAGAAGACTAACATTGTATTACAAGTAAAGAAGAAGGATGAGAACTTCAAGAAGAGCAACAATAAGAAAGGATCTTGCTATGTTTGTGGAAAGAAGGGGCATTATGCCCGAGTCTGCTGACATCGGAAAGGCGAAACCAAGTCTGCAAACATGGTAGAAGACAATCTCGTGGCCATGATTACTGAAGTCAACATGGCAGAATCATCTTCTGGATGGTGGTTTGATTCAGGCGCCATAGTCCATATTTGCAAGGACAAGTCCTTGTTCAAGACATATGAAGAAGTGACTAATGGCCAGTAAGTACAAATGGGAAACCAAACATGTGCCGAAGTTGTGGGAAGAGGTAGCGTAGAGTTGAACTTCACCTCCAGAAAGACATTGTCTCTCTTGAATGTTCTCCATGTTCCTCACATTGGAAAGAACTTTTTCTCAGTAAATCTTATTTGTAAGAGGGGATTCAAAGTTGTCTTTGAATCCGACAAACTAATCCTATCCAAGAATGGAATATTTGTTGGAAAGGGATATGATTGTAATGGTATTTTCAAATTAAGTATTAATGAAGGAAAAATTTCTACTTATATTGTTGATTCTTTCTCTTTATGGTATGATAGATTAGTACATTTGAATTTTAAATCCATATAGAACACGAGCAAACTAGGTATAGTTGCTTACAGTAATGAATCAACTGAAAAATGTGAAATATGTGTAAAATCTAAAATGGCTAAAAAACATTTCCCTAGTGTTGAGAGAAATTCTCAACTTCTAGAACTAATCCATTCTGACATCTCTGAACTCAATGGTGTATTAACTAGAGGAAGTAAGATATACTTTATAACATTTATAGATGACTTTTCTAGGTACACTTATGTCTACCTTATGAGAATTAAGGACAAAGCCTTTGACATGTTTAGACTGTATAAGACTGAAGTTGAAAATCGACTAGAAAAGAAAATTAAAATCCTTAGAAATGATAGGGGTTTTGAATACTTTAAAAATGAGTTTAATTCTTTCTGTGAAGAATTTGGAATAACACATCAGTGCTATGCTCCCTATACCCCTCAACAGAATGGTCTGGCTGAAAGGAAAAATAGAACACTTATAGAAATAATAAACTGCATGTTGTTAAAAGTTGATGCACCCTTAAATTACAATCAAATTTGTTATTTGAAATTACTGTAATTATAGTAATTTTGAAATAAAGAAATTCCAATAATAATTATTAGTGTAATAATTACATTTTGTTTCAAAATAATTGTATTACACTAATAAACCTTATTGGAATTTTATTGTAATAATTCAATTACAATAATTATTGTAATGAAATTTTTATTTCTACTTACATACTTGTTTTTCATGTTAACTTTATTACAAAAATAATTATCTTTGAAATTTTAGTGTAAATTTTTATTTTACGGAAATTTATAACAATAATTATTATTGGAAATTTATTGCTGATAGTAATTACAGTAATAATAATCATTGGAATTTACATTTTCAGAAATATATTAATGTAATTTTATTAGTGTAATAATAATTATTAATTTACATTAATTATTATAGTAAAAATTGTTATTTTCAAAATACTGTAATTACAGTAATTTTGAAATAACTGTAATTCCAACAATAATAATTATTAGTGTAGTTAAAATAATTATTAAACTAATAATTATTATTGGAGTTTTGGTGTAGTAATTAAATAGAGTAATCATTATAATAAACATTTTATTATAGTTACAATTTTTTAAAATTAATTTTATTACACTAACAATTAAATTGTGTTATTTTCCAGAAAAATTACTAGAAATCAATGAATTTACAAAGTTTTCTACCAATAATTTCTTTATAAATGTCATTTAAAATTAATTAAAATTTATAAAATTGAAAAATAAAGTCAACAATTATAGCTCCAGGAAAGGGTTGATGGAGTTTGCAAATTGGCAAACAAAATATCATAATTTTGGAAAATTTTGGAGATGAAAATAAAAAATATATTAATTTAATTTTGGAAAATTTTTTTATAATGTAGTAAATAATTATTGAAAATTATTGAAATATTTTGGAAATTTGGGAAATTTTATTACATTTGATAGATTTTGGAAAATTATTTAAAAATTCTGTGATTTTCATTTTAAATTATTAAAGAAAAATTAGTATTGGTAACCAATAATTGCACGAATTATTTCTGTTATTAATATAAATTAGTATGATATTGGAAAAATTTAGAAAAGGAAATTATTAATTAAGTGACATTGAAAAATAAAAGATTAATTAGTGTAATTTTGTAAATAATATATTTAAAAAGAAAATAAATTATTTAGTATATTTAAAAAATCAATAATTTAAGATATATACTTTTATAAATTTACCAGCGGCCGACATTCAATATATCCTTTTGATCATTTTTACCAGAAAATTAGAAATTGGGTTTTCCTGTACATCGTACGGGTCCCTACTAGTTTCAGTAAAAACTAGAAAATTGAATGTTGGTGTTAGTGTATTCCTATTTCCCAAATCCCAACCAAAACAAGAAATCAAGTGATTTTGCATATTGAATCGGTATTAAGAAGGTTTCAGCTAAAACCCTGTGGGGTGGGGATTCATATTTATGAATTTTTGGTTTATGCTGTATTGTAAGCGAGCAAATCCCTACTTTGCCGTACCAATCCGCCATAACCTGACAAATCCAGATATGTATTTGGTTGAGGGATATGAACGAACACCTTTTGGCTTGGGCTGAGTATGGCCCTCAAACTGCAGACAAATCCCCCCATGAGGTGCAAGGAAGTAATACAGAGTGGATTCTGGCCCAACCCATGTTATCCATCCATTTCACTTTGGGTTCGACTATGATGCCGAACAGACATGATTTTCCCACTTTGAAGTTGAAAGTGGGTTGAAGAGAATTATGGGAAGAGGTTGATGCATCGGAATGGTCGTTATCACAATATCAGTTAGGCTTCTGAGTTGAATATGTATGATCTCGTTGACGAGTTAATAAAATATAACATGTCATGTTTTGTCAGCTTTAGTGGGGCCCTGTGTGATGCACCAACATTATCAAGAAAAATTGAAGTAAAAGGAACTATATAACATATCAGATAGGTGTATCTTTACTTCATTGATATAAGTTATATAAATAGTTTGATAATTTTAAAGTTTTAGGTGAAATGGATGATGTGGTAGGTTCTTCTCAATTTTCAAAAAAAAAAAAAAAAAGAAAAAAAGTTTTGATCAAATAAAACTTTACTTATCAAGAGAATATATAGATACTGAGAAGTGAGAACCATGATTTGGTTTAGTTCATTGAATCTCAAATAAGTTGTAATGAGAGCACCAAATTTCCTATGTTGTATTGATTAATTATTAGATTCACCTAAGTTACCAAACTTATGAAATTGGTTTATCTAAAATTGCGCAAATTATTTCCCATATAACCAGAATACAACAATTAAATTACAAAATTACCAGCATTTATTTACCAAAAAATAAAATTTTTATGAAAATTAATATACCAAATTACCAAAGTTAATATAATAAAATGAATGGCAAGTTTAATTTTCCATATAACAAAATTAACCACCAAAATTAACAAAATAAATGTACAAAAATTACCAAAATTATTTCACTTTTGGAAATTAATAATTCACCAAAATTAAAAAAACTAAAATTAATAAATTAATAATTTCCCATAATTACCAAAATTATTCATTATTTTTGGTTAATTGTTAATTTACCAAAATAAATCAAAATTTGCAGTTAAATATTATGTCATTTTCTTGACCCAAAATATTGCTACAGTGTTCGCCCAACAATGAGACCACAAATAACGTCTCAGACCCTCAATATCAAGGGCTCGCATCTTGTTAAACCTCTTGTTCATGGGAAGCGTGGCAAACACACCATTTTATTGAATTAATGGGGATTTAATGGGATTGTTCCGTTAACAATAGTCCATCCAATTGAACCGGCCCGGCCACTATATCACAAAAAACAATAAAACCCAAACATTTGAAATCTCCTCCACACTCTCTCTGAGTATGCTGTGACCAGACCACGGATGATTACATGACATTTGGTGTTAAAAATCAACCGACGACCGGGAACCAAAGACCAGCGGTAAGTTCTCTTCTTCACTTTCTGTTCCCTTTTTCTTTAAATTTGGCTTGAAAATTAGATTGCAAGGCTCATAGAATGTTATTTTTCGAGTACAACATTAAAATTATTATTACTTTATTTATTAATAATATCTAATATTCTAATTAGGCGTATTCACTAGTCGGGTTGGATTGGTTTGAGTCATTTTTTTCAATTGACCTAACCTAATTGGTTTACTTATTGACTAAACTGAAACCGATGGACCCTGAAGCAAAACTGACCCAAACATAAAAGACTGGTTTTGGTCAATTAATTTTTTTATGCAAAACTGATTTTTTTATGCAAAACTGATTTTTTTATCAATATATATTTAAATTTATACAAAATTGAATTGAATATTATACCATTGTATTATATTTGTATTGGTTTTGTGTTTTTAATTTTTATCATAAATAACCTTTTTTTTTTCAAAATTCAAACAAAACACAAATAAAATATAATAATATTTAATATAAATAAAATAGGAATTAATTAATAAATCGGTTTGATTCTTGATCGATTTGACAATTTAAACACCCTTAATCTGTACGGTTAACGTCGCCATCTGGTCTGGTGAGCGAACGAGGCGCCAGGTGTGAGGAGCAGATCCGGTCATAGCGGCCGAGTGGCCGAGTGAGTGGGGACTGGGGACTTATCAGACATGTTTCGGCAACCCAATAAACAATTCAAGGTGACCCTCAGTTTCACTTAACAGTTAACACCTTTTTCTTTGAAGTTTAAACCTTGGAGCATTAATACATGAACAAACCGCAATCACCTATTTTCTGACTTTGCCAGGTACTACTATAAAGGAAGCGCAGCTGCTACCAGCCAGAACATTCATGGATTATATTGGGATATGGTTGGTATCCTTTGGAGAGCACTCTCATCATATCAGCCCGTGGGCTGTGGCCGGCCCCACATTTATTTGGAGCTTTCCTCGGCGACGTTAACCGTACAGACTAAGGGTGTTCCCCACGTCAGCTGGGGCCCGCCCCAACCATGTTGCCATGTCGAAGATCCCCGGATTATTTAGAATTTTACTGGTCTACATATATGTCCTATACATTACTTGTTGCGATAAATGAGTAGGCTGTACGTGGACCATGGCATGCGCATGCGCCACACGGCCTACACCCCACACCCCAAACCTAGTGAAGATTAAGGAAGGGTGTGCCGTTCGGGTATGAGATCGATCCACCCAACCGGAGCCCATTTCTTCCTTGGCCGGACTCAGCCAACGATCCTCTGATGATGATTGATGATGCGTCCTCCCTCCGACCCACCCCCACCACCACCCCCAGTTCAAATAGCTAGAAAGTTAGCATTAACAGTGAGTGGGATTAGGATGAGATCAGCTGTGATCTGGGTTGGTGAGCAGATGGTGACAGCCCCATTTGCCAATGTTGGTAGTACGTACTAGTAACTAGTTGTGTATGACTCACTCTGTATGTGGTGGGGGAGAGAACTTTCAGCTTTTCTATTTTGTGTTGTGCTGTTATCACGAGAAACAGATATTGAATGACCCCCAAACTGAAAGCTTGATAGTTTTTGTGATGGCTCTACAAATTTACTCTCAATACTATATACGCTCTACAATGGCAGTACGCAATGTGGATGGCAAATTAAAAGAAAACACACCTGTCTCACTCAACAGCAGTCGACTTAATTTACTTCATCCTAGAGAGAGAGAGAGAGAGAAAGGATCATTGAAAATCATCTCCCTTTTCATTCTGCTGCTGGTGTTCTTGAGTACACAAAGAACTGTGGCCTTGAAGAAGGGTCTGAGACCTCATTGCATCTGAAATAGGAAAACCGGGGAGAGCTGCAGCTGGGAGGAGGGGTACAGGTACAGCACGACTGGTGGCGGCGATGTAGCGAGCCAGACGTGCTCTAACAATGGCGAGGTCATGTTGGAGCTGAAGCATTTGGGCTTGTAGGAGAGCGATGGCACCTATGCAACCGTAGACAGGGTCCCTGAGCCTCACCTCTGCCTCGTAAGCCAACGAATTGACGGTGTCCTCTCGATGCTCCTCCGGGACCTCTGCAAGTATCTTGCTGACGTTGCTTGCTCCGAAAACCTTGTGGACTCTTGCAAACTTGCGCGCTTCGTGAGCCCGGAAATAAGGCGCAAATATACAATTAGGGCTGCATCTCCTCTTCAGCGATTTGCAGGCTGCACAGGATGAGCTTGAACGGCATTCCTGACCTCCCTTCATCATCATTTCCTTCCTTACAGTTAAACTCTTCCTCCCATTCACACTGCTTTGCTTTTCCTTTGCCATTTCACTTGAAATACCTCACTAGTAAGGTCGAATAATCACCTCCTATCAATCTGGCCTATTAGCTCAGTTGGTTAAAGCGTCGTGCTAATAACGCGAAGGTCGCAGGTTCGAAACCTGCATGCGCCATGTTTAAATTTTGTCTTTTTCCACCGATTACAACACTGAAATTAAAATTGCATAAAATTAAGCAATTTTGAAAAAAAGGAAAACAAATGAACAATCCAATGCACGAGAAGAGCTAAAAAGAGTTATAAATTTGGAGAATAGAAATTCCGTATCCGCTGAAAGAAAACATTTGCAGGGAAGCAGGGACATTTGATGGAGAAAAAGACAAGAAGCTGCAGAATAAGTCAATAATGGAAGGTCCACAGTTAAATTCTGTATAAGCATAACACAACAACAACAACAGTTGTAAAGACGACATGATCGTGGGCGTGGCTAACTTGTATTTTAATGCTTGCCGGCTTTCGAGCCTGCAGGGTAAGGGTTTCCTGCCGCGTGAGTGAGGGTTGAGGTTTGAGACCTTGAGGCCTTGAGGCCTTGAGGGAGGGCTGCCATGCCAATTTCTTAAAGGCATCCCAACTGAATGACATTGATATGACCTTCCCCTCTCCCCCTCTCCCCCTCTCCCCTTCCCTTTCTCCCCGATTAACTCTAGCTACCTATATTTGTAATTGTTGTCGCCTTATCGGTTCTCCAGCTTTAGTATCTTTCCCTTGGAACAAGTGCCCTTTTTGTTTTTCTGCTAATAAAAATTAATCATGTGGACGATGCCTGTTGACCTGGACCAGGTGTCAAAAATTGAAGCAACAAAATTCTTTCCTATTTTTCTTTTAACATTTATTTAATAAAAAATAAAACACCACAAAAAAAATTGTCATTTCAACCATCACTGGGAAAAGAAATGGAAGATAAAGTTGCAAGATATGCAGTTGGAGGAGAGAAAGGGGGGAGTCAATGGGTGTCGTTTACTAAAATCCAAAGAATTCAAAATAAGATCTTGTGAAAAAAAAATATGATTTTGCAGTATAAATACTAATCATCAACAGTTTTTTTTTTTTTTTTTTTTTCTGTTTTACACTGTTTGTCAGCACCGCTACCCGCGGGCACTTGCACAAAGAATAAAGTGATACAACGTTTCAACTCGATTCAAGGAGAATAGTGTTCGATACGTTTGGTTTGAATGCATTTCTCGGGACTTCATGGTGCTTAGGTGCACTATTCATAACCAGAATCTTCAAAACCACATGCATTGCTTATGAGGATTTTGGCATAAATATAAATATTCCATACAAAATTTAACCAATAGCTTGATTACCAAGGAGATAGAATTAGCCACGTTTCAGGAATGACCACCTCTGAGGTTAGATGCAAGTTTCTTCTTCTTTTCTTTGTTTCACAATAAGTATTAAGAATAAGTAAACCAGTGTTTTCAACATGCAGTTGAACTGGTCGATTGAACCATTAAAGCTATCATTCAATCAAGATTCTGAAGCCAGTTTTAGTACATCTAGAAAATTGGACAAATTTTGTTTACTTCGTCAAAAATCATTTGACTTAGGCAAGTGACCATTCATCCATTCGACCCACCATTGATTGTATGTAAATTTTGAGAGGCCATAATTTTACATTCTAAATGTTTAATTGGGGTGATTTTTTTTTCTTTATTTTAGGTAATTTTTTCTAAATCTTTGTACCCTTGTAAACTTCAAAAAAACTTTTTTTTTTTTACTTCAAATCTTAATTTTTAATATTTTTTATAAAAAAAATAATTATTAAATTAAAAAACATAAATTAGATATATAATATTTAATTTTTAAGATGTTGTAGTAAATTAGGAGAAGTTGTTCATTACTCTCCTCAAGACTTAGGAAAAGCAGCGTAGTTACACTCTAGCCCATAGGGAGGGAGAACATTTTATGCGATTGTGTGCATGCGGGCCCAATGAAATATGAATGAGATACCTTGAATTTATTACAAATTTTGGCATGCACATGAGAGATTTCTAGATTGTGATAAAGGCAAGGTTGCACGGCAACACAAGGCTTGTCGCAACATAACAACTAAGGCCATGTTTGGTTCAAATTCTCATTCTTTCACATTTTTACATAAGATGAAATTCTAAAATGGAAAATAATGGATAAAAATAGGCAGATTGAGAAAATATTACTATGAACCAAACACTTTTTTTTTTTTTTTTCTAAAAATGAATTCTTTTCAGACTAGCAAGTGTTCTACATTACTTATTTTCATTCTTTAAAAAAAATAAGAAGTGTCAATATACACAAACCACCAACCTAGGTTTCCAATAACAATATTTATCAATTGGCATAGATGTTTTGTAAATGTACTTTCATGAAAGTGCTTTTATCATAAACATGTTTTTATAAAAGTACTTCCGTAAAAGTTCTTCCATAAAAGTGTTTTTATAAAAGTACTTTCGTAAAGGTGATTTTATAAAAGTGCTTTCGTAAAAGTACTTCCATAAAAGTATTTTCGTAAAAGTACTTCCATAAAAGTATTTTCGTAAAAGTACTTCCAAAGTAAAAGTACTTTTGTAAAAATACTTTTATAAAAGACTTGTAAAAATGCTTTCATAAAAGTACTTTCATAAAAGGGATTTTATAAAAGTACTTCTATAAAAGTGCTTTTGTAAAAGTACTTCCATAAAAGTTTTTTTATAAAAGTATTTTCATAAAATGCTTTTGTAAAAATACTTCCATAAAAGTGCTTTCATAAAAGTGCTTTCATGTAAAAATAGTTTTATAAAATTGCTTTCATAAAAGTAATTTTGTAAAAGTGCTTTCGAAAAGTAAATATCTATGACAACCATTTTATAGGAAGAGTTTCTTCAAATAATAAAATGATCAAGATGGGACATGATTATTTTTCATATTGCAGGCTATTTAATTTTTGTGTTATGAAACTGATTTTTCATTCTAAAAAGAATGTAGTCCTTGGCAAGAACTTTATAACCTAACACTCAAAGGCTATTCATTCTTTCCCATTCTTGCCTAGAATGAGAAATGTTATCAAACGCCATTAAAATTATCATCTACCTTTCCATCTGATGATCCGACCAACCATTTCTTGAGCAGTTGAGCCCCAACTGGATCAAATGCGGAAAAAGTATCTAACTATATGATCCCAATATATGTTTTTGTTGCAAACAGAGATGCAAATCAGATTGGCCCGAGTCAGTATTTTACTCTGCTTCAACCTCATCAACCTTGGCTTCATGTTGCATCCATTCAAATTTTGACAACAGCACAATCAAGTACACTCAAATTGCGCCCTTAATGGATAAATTCCTTTTACAATTTATATTGTAAACATTTTCCTCGGTGGGAACTACCCAATGGGTCCTGGTCGACTGAATATCCAATATATAACAAGTTATGAATTCCGCAGACCGCAATTACAATTTACAAGTCCTGTGGTCCCAGACTAAGACTACCCCGCTACAAAGTATCACTTGGTTGCTTTCTGGAAAAGTAATTTCTTTATTACAACTTGGGCCGGCTTGAGCTTTTCTGAGTAGGGTTATGTTTGGTAAGGGTTTAACAAGTGAATGCATATTTCCTCAAATGGAAGGATGGAAACATTGTTTGAATGCAAAGATAGTTGAAGAAGACAAATTTACTTTCATGTCAGAACAAAGAGGTATTCCTAATTTCCTATCAAACACCTGCAAAACCGAACCAATTTACACTTTTACCAAATACATCAAGAATTGCAAAAATTCAGTGATTCAGCGTTAAAGAACATCTAGGTCAAAATTCATAATGGACAAAGCCATTGCAGCAGATTAATTTGATGTATTTATTTGGACAGAAGAGTATTAATCTATTACGACTCCAAAATTCAAATTGTCAAAAGCATTAGAATCGAGGTTTTAAAAACCAACCTGGAACCGGAACCATTTTATCAACTGGTTTCTAGATTGATGGTTCAACCGTTCAGTTTGAATGAATGACCTGTTATAATTTAAAAAATTAAATAAAAAATGACAAAAAACCATTGAACAAGTCAAATGAGTCAATGGTTCAACCACCTGTGTCAACAGGTCGCTGATCAAATCAATGATTTTTTACCAAATACTAGGTTAAGGGTGAAACAGAACCAATTGCCTGGATGATTCTTGAGCTGAACATTGTGACAGTCTGAGTCAACAGTGGTTCGAAAACACAGTACGGAACTATGCAAAGTTTCATATGGATGTCAAGAAGCAAGTTCTTTGAAAGCTCCCAGTTGCCATCTTTCCATGTGATGGTTACTTCTAAGTTTTAACGTGTAAAACCCTCTCCGCGGTTACTTAATGCAAAACCCTCTCCCCCCAGATTCCTGGTCTGCTCATCACAAAGCATGCCTCACGACCTCACAGCATATCCTGGCCGCATATCAAGACATTTTCTGTACTTATCAGCGTGAGGCATGATCTGTGAGGAGTAGATCCCAATTCCTTCCCCCCCCCCCCCCCCCCCCCCAACACTGGTGGAAATGGGATCTATTCTTCACACATGGGCACCTCACACGCACATCCACTGTGCATTGGAAACATCTTCCGTGAATAATAACTTATAAGTACAGGAGATATTCCTTGATAGAATGTGCATGTGAGGTTGGTGTGAAACCCCTGAATGAGGAGCAGATCTGGTCTCACCCTGGTGGCAATGGGATTCAGATATTTTCTACCGTGAAAAGAACTTGTACCTGAACCACAACCTTGGTTAAAAAGAGATAAAAAAGGTTACTAACAAATATTCTCAATTATAAATATATTATGGTGCAGATTTTAAGTCATTAAATTTATGATAGTTTTAATTTGATTCATTTTCAAATGAATTAATTATTCATTATTTGTAAAAGCCATAACTAATGTTGGTCCATATTATCTGGTCCTTGCGAGGGGTGGACTGGATATGGTCCTAATCTTGGGCCTTTTTTTTGGCATAAAGTGGCTCCTCTTAAATTCAAACCCTTGTGCTCACGCTTGACGGTCCAAGATTTTACATTACACCAAATAATTATTTAATATATGTGTTCAGCTTAATAAGATTAGCTACATGTCAAGACCAAGAAATTTTTTTTTTCCTTTTCGGTATTAGTACACAATACAGGGCGAACTCTAGATGGGGACAGAGAAGGGTGCAGGTGAGTTCCGCTCAGGCTGGGGACTTACCAATTTCATTCCATTTTACCTACAAAAGATTGCATTGTTCTTGGTGTCTTCCCTGCTTATATGTGGAAATTTCAAAATTCACTTAATAAAAAGGAAAAAAAAAAGAAAGAAACCAATAGGGTCTTCGTTTAGAAACATGTTTGGAGTGTTCGACAACATCATCAGTTTTGTTTTTGAAAGCAAAAACAACTTTCATATCAGCAAGAACAATACGATTTTGCTGATAATGACACTTATTTTTATTTTCAAAAACAAAATCAACCATATTGCCGAATACCTCGGAATTGTATCCTACAGAGATTAATCTTCAATTAGGTATTTATCTACAAAGATAAGATAATTGAAGTCACGATTCATGAGTTTTTCCATTCAAAGGAGAATGATGTAACCACTTCATGAAATTCCTTTTGTTTATTTATCAATGATAATTTTTAGGAGTATTTGGTTAATCTAGAATTTTACTCAAGAATTAAATGAATGGCTCAAATTAATCGTGTAGATATTAGTTAAGGTCTGCAGGGTCTTGATTTTAGGCATATAGATGTCATGAAGGCATTATAAACATTTTTCATGAGCATTACTTTTTTATTATCATTATTAAACATTTTCCTTATGTTTTTTTAGTTACTCTGACTCTATAAACTATTAAGAAAATTTTGATTAGTACCTCCAATTTAGACCATCCAACTAAGCATTAGTGATTGATGATGCATAAAACAGTCCAATACATTTCCATCCTACAGCTACCATGTATTAAACTTCTCCCTTGTTCAATAGACATAGTTTTTTCTTTCTTTCTAATTCCTTTATTCAATTGAACTTTTCCTAGGGCTGAGACTTCCATGTAGATTCCATTATTACTAAAATATCCTCACCAAGTTTCTAAACTTCAAATAGGATTCAACATATTTCTAAGTCTATCAAAGTATTTACCCCAGAAAGCTTTATTGAATTTGTTGGTCCTTAATTTATCAAGGTCCCTGCATGTGAAGTTTCTCAGAAGACGTATGGTATACATTAGAAAAAAAAAAATGCTTACAGTACAAAGGAGATGGGGAGGCAGTATACCTCCTTTACATCCAACTGTCTACCAGATAAGGAGTAGCTTATTGTTTCCTAAAAAGTATTCAGGGTTGTCAAGGCTACGCCTGATGAAACCATTGTTTTTGTCATTGTTCATGGACATGTAAATGGGCATTGGAATTCAATGTTTGTCTAAGAGTTTGATTCAGAAAGATGAAAAGAGATGGACTCACTAACCCACCAGTACAAAGGTATAAAAAGCCCACTACCCAATGTTGGTCCCGGCAATCTTGGATCATGGGAGGGGTGGACTGGATACAGACCTAACCTTTGTCCTTTTTACAGAAAGTGGCTGTTCCTAAACTCAAATTCTCATGGTTAACCACCCAAGATTTTACCATTACATCAAGCAATGGCCTCTGTCTATGGAACATATTCTTGAATTTCAACAGTCCAAAAGTTGCTCAAGACATGAAAAAAATTGCTCCATTTAACAATGTTAATCACTAATCAAAGAAGAGCCACAATTTGGACTTTTTGTTGATACACTACTTTGAACTACATTAGAAATAACCAGTTATTAAAATACAATAGTGCGACTGCCTTCTATAGAAGTTGGTATTAGCAACATAGGCATCAGAAAACAAGGCTTCCAACCAATAGAGAAGTCAAGGGAACCGTGAGGTTATCATCAAGCTCAGAACTAATTGGAAGTGACTCTACTATTGCAGTGAGTGAAGAGACAATAAGGAATCCAAAAGTCATTCCCCAACTTTCTTGAAGTAACCCAAACAGGGAAAAGTAGTGCATATAACTGTACAGAAGTTTATCAGAAACAAGCCACACATCACTCAACTACCAATTTGATAATGAATAGAAAGCAATCTGGAGAAAATGAGAAAAATTAGAAAGATGACAGAAAATTACCCGATAGAAGTTATGACACCAGCAGATGCCATTGCAATGCTCCCAGCAAATGATTTGTCCCTGTTATATGGAAGCTTCTGTCTTCCAAACTGCCTCCCTACTATGTCAGCTACACCTGCAAGCAATATAACTGTTGATGCTATGTTGTATCTAAACTAGAAGTTCATTAGCTTGAGAGACTTCAAATGAAGTCAACCTAGACTCAGCATTTTCAAATTTGTATCTTTTATGTTTAGTGTATATTGAATAGAAGATATGGCTAGGTGTTTTGGTTTTTGACTTACTACTAGCATGGTTAATGAGTACCAGAAATGTTTGTCAAGTTGTTTCTAAGATATAGAATACTTAATGGATTGAGGTGTAATGAACATTTTGACAAAGAACTAATAAACATTTTTCTCCTGGCATTAGTTTCCAATTTGTTTTGTGGTTCTGTTTGTGGGCATTCTAGCACCTATAGAGTAAGGGTGTCAATGGACCGGTTTTGGACTGGACCCCACCCAGTCCAAAATCAATTTGGACGGATTGGACGGACCAAAAAGACATAGTTGATTGGACCAATCCGGTCCAAAATATATATTAGATTCAATTGGACCTGGTCCATCCATAATAAATTTATATTGGATTTGATTGGATTAAGCCAATATCTGGTCCATTGATATTAGATAAGAATATAGGTGTCAATGGACCGGGTTTGGGTTGAAACCAGTTTAAATTAAAATGAATTTGAACAAATTAGACGGTCTGAACATTGAATTGGATTAGTCCAAAATGGTCCAAATTATTCATTGCACTGGATTGGACCTGGTCCATTTGTAATGGACTCACATTGGACTGGATTAGGTTGGACCAAATCCAGTCCAATTGACACCCTTGCTATAGAGCATTGGTCTTTTCTAAGCTTAAAAAGTACCCCTCCACCTATCAACACAGCAGGGTCTTAAATCTCTGCTTCATTAGTCTTTCTTGATTCTTTCATAGGTTATAGTGCGATTTGGAAGAAGGGTAAATTCAACCCTCGGGATTTTCTCAACAAAAATCAGTCAGATAAATTAGAAGATAAAGTGTGTGTTTACTCTACCCTCTCGGGAAGCCAGGCCTGATAAATCTGAAAACAGGTACAAAGCATAGAGGACTTTCCTTCAAAACAGAGATATCCTTGAAAGACCTCCTGTAGAGTCAAGTTTCGGCAAATCCATAAAAAATTGCGTTTTCTCCCCCTCTGCTGATAAGTTATCAACCATCCCAAGTGATTGAGATGAACTGGGCAATTGATTCGAATCGGGCAAGCGGTTTGAACCGAGAGCATGGTCTGAACCGGGAAAGTGGTCTAATCCGAACCGAAGGTCTAAACTGGGCATGTGGTTTAATCCGAGGGTGTGGCTTGAACCGGGTAGACTCCTTCTCTCAAGTCTAGAATCATTGGACAAGCTGGAGAGCTCTGATTGGTGGTCGAACTGGGAGAACTTACCAAATGTCGAGCAACAAATTGCGGCACTACCTACTCTAATTGTCCAGGTATCGAACTGGGAGAACTTACCAAATCTCTGCTTTTCCTTTATGGTCATCCCAATGTAGGGGATTGGGCAGCTTTCTGGGATTCTTTCGAGCATTCAAAACTACACCTACAACCCAGATCCTAGATTATGATTGGAGACCTGAAAGATACCATTTACCCCCAGGACTATTAGGGATCAAATAACACCCACGCTGCCTCTACACCCCTAAGAAGGGTAATTGACCTCTTCTCCCTTATTGAGGTGGGCAACTTAGGTCCCTACTTCACTTGGACAAACAAGGAAAATGGTCGACGCCTAGTCTAGGAGAGGCTTGACAGAGCTTTGTCAAACACAGAATGGCTTGACATCTTCCCAGAATCGAGGGTCTTAGTCCTCCCAGCCATAAACTCTTATCACAATCCCATCCTCCTGGACACTCTTCCCACACACCCGAAAGGAAAGAAAACCTTTCATTTTCTCCCAATGTGGGCCAATCACGAAGCTTGTGAAGAAATAATAGATAGAAATTGGAAACAACAACCACTAGGATCTACAACTTATAAAATTACAAAAAGACATAAACTCATCAAGAAAGAGCTAAAATCCTGCAACAAATCCACCTTTGGAGACATCACTCAGAAAGTAAAATACTTAAAAGAGTGAATTCTCCTCCTTCAGCAAGACCGAGCTAGTACCTCTCAAGATGAGCTCCGAAACCTAGAAAGCCAATACAATTGTTGGTTATCCTATGAAGAGGAGCCGTGGAGACTAAAATCCAAGGAACTTTGGCTCAAAGAAGGTGATAGGAACACTCATTTCTTCCATTTCCAAACAAAGCACAAAAGGAGGTGGAGCAACATTGAATGAATCAAGCTTGGTAGCCAATCCTGGGTGGGAAAGAACAGATAAGAAGGGCCTTCCAAGAGCATATCCTAAAAATAAGTGGACAAGCAGAAGGCTTCAGTGCAGAAGGCTTCAGTGCAGACTCCCTGGATGGACTGATTCTGCCTGTCATCACAGAGTCGGAAGGTGACCAATTGATCTCAACCCCAACTGAGGAAGAAGTAAAAACAACCCTTTTTCAAACAAATCCACACAAAGCCCCAAGCCTCGATGGTTTTACCCCTTTCTTCTTCCAGAAGTATTGACACATATTGGGGCAGGACCTGACACACCTTATTGCAAAATTTTTCCATAGTCAACACCTGCTCAGAGAATTAAACCAGACTCACCTAGTCTTCATCCCCAAAAAGGAAGGAGCCAAATTTGTGGACCAATACCGACCCTTCAGCCTATGCAATGTGATCTATAGGGTGCTAGCAAAAGTCATGGCAAACAGGCTATAAATCCCTGCTACCCAAAATTATTTCCCCAAATCAGGTAGCATTCATCCAAGGCAGAAACATTTCAGATAATGTAATCCTAGCTAAGGAGATAACCCACAAAATCAAACTCTAGAAGGGGAAGGCCAGATGGGCATTGATAAAAATTGACACGGCAAAATCCTTCGATAGAATGGGATGGGATTTCATCATCCAAACCTTGAGAAGGATGGGATTCTTAGAGAAATGGTGTAATCTAATTAAACAGTGCATCACTACAATCACCTTCTCAATAAAACTCAATGGGAGCCCACTTGAATTGTTTCATACTAACAGGGAACTTCGACAAGGAGACCCTCTATCACCCTATCTATTCATAATTGGTATGCAAGTGCTAAGAAAACTACTGGACAAAGATGAAGTGAAAGACAAACTGCATGGTATAAAATGGCTAGACATTCAAATCCCCTATCACATCTCCCGTTTGTTGACGACTGCCCCATTGTTAGTGAAGCCACTCCAGAATCCCTCCTTGTTGTCAAGTCAGCTCTCCTCCAATTTGAGCAACTAGCAGGCCAATAGATAAACTTCCAAAAGTTTGGCATAATCTTTAGTAGAAACACACATAGAACTCACCAGAAGCTCCTCAGTTGTCTAATGGGCATGAAACTAATGCAACCCAATATGAAGTACTTGGGTTCCTGGATGGATAAAGCAAGAGGAAATGCCAGGCCGTTTGAAGAAATCATCTCGAATCTAGACAATCAACTAGACACCTAGAAAGAAAAATTTCTCTCCCAGGCAAGTAGAACCACCATGTTAAAAGCAGTACTCGAAAGTATTCCTGTTTATTAGATGCTCACCTCCTTATTTCCAAAGAAGATTCTCTGAAGAGACTAGACCAACTCCAATGCTATTTTCGATGGTAAGGGGAACAACCCAACAAGGGGGTCACAATATCTCCTGGAACACGATTTGCAAACCAAAATCTGGGGGAGGTCTGGGTCTCAGACAGGCGGAACCAATGAACAAGGCACTTTTTGCTAAATAATTTTGGTGGCTTCTTATGAGTAAGGAAGAGCTTTGGAAGGAATAAATCCAAGCAAAATATTTGGGGAGCAAGTCTATCTTTGGTTTCAAACCCGGGAGGTCCCACTCTTATTGGTGGCATAACACATTAAGTGTTTGAAACAGTCTCACTTTCCACCTTTGTTGGAAAATTGGTGATGGATCATGAATAAACTCTCAAACGGATCCTTGGATTCTGGGACTCCCCTCCAACGAACTCCAACTCCGACAACATCAACTCTTTGCAACTAGAAGTTGGATGCTGAAAGACTTCATCACTTTCCATGGAGAATGGAACTCTCAACTCTTGTACTAGGTCTTTGAAGATTTATTAGCTGAAGCCATTCTAAACCTACCCTTGAACCCTCAAGGCCAAGAGGATAAATTGTTGTGGAAGAATTCAAAAGATGGGGAATATTCAATCCGGTCGGCCTATAGAAGTTTCTCAAGAATTGAAGTAGTGGGCCCCTCTAGTGAACAAATCAAGTGGTCAAGGTTGTGGACCACAAAAGCCCCCCTCCGATGCCAACAGTTTGGCTGGAAAGTCCTGATAAATGGAGTCAAAACGAAGCAATCGACTTGGTTCTTACGCTGCTCAGGGGACTATACTTGTGTTCTCTGTGGGAATGCACCTAAAACACATGCACATCTCTTCTTCAAATGTTCTCTAGCGAGAGCAGTTTGGATGTCGGCTCAAATTGGCTTTAATCCAAATGCCTTCATTGCATCAAGATCACTAGATTTCCTAGCCTTGTGGATAGAAAGGAATCCTGAGAAGAAAAATCTCTGAGATTTCTCTTTGGCTAGACTCCTAGCCACTCTAAGAGCATTATGGGATCATAGAAATGAAGTGATATTCAAGGGAAAGTCCCTAGACCCCCTTGAAGTCATAAGAAAAGCAAACTCTTATGTCCCAAACACAGAAGACTCAATTTGGTTTCAATCTCATCATCAACCCGAACACATCGCCCTTTCTACCTACCAACTGCCCCTTACTCCCCATTCGTTAGTTATAGTTGATGGGTCTTGGAGCACAACAATTAGCTTAGCCTCCACAGGTTTATATATATTGTCTTACACGCATAGTGTTTGCTTTGAAGAAGGACAACAACGTACCGAACTAATCAAAGATACCGAGAAAAAAGGTATGTTATAAGGCCTTTAACGCCTCAGAAGCTGAGCTCTGGGCAATCATTAGAGGCCTGAGAAGACTCATTTTGTAGTGTATTAGTCAAGCAATCATTCTATCTGATGCAAAGGAGATCCTGCTAAAGCTCAGAGGAACCATGGGAAACATTAGGTGGAACGAACAAGCACTGATCGAGCACATAAAATTCCTTCTCTCTTTTTTCGTGGAACTTAAAATGTTGTATTTAAACAGAAATGATGTGGGCCTTGCTCATGACATTGCCAAAAGGGCCAATGTAAATAGAATTTATATTTTGTTACCTAGACCCCTCCCCCCGAGGCATAACTCGTATCTCTGTATGAGGGGTCTCCTTTTGTATCCTTAACCTTTTGATGTTCCCAATGGATCCCTTTGCTTACATGAAAAAAAAAACTCTCCTGAATTGAATTGGAAGAAGAGTGAGCTCTTAACCAATTCGGAGGCAAGGGTGTAAATGGATAGGATCCTATTATTTGTATTGTGTGTGTGTGTGTGTGTGTGTGTGTGTGTGTGTGTTATTTATTTATAAACATATTATTTGTATTGTACTTTTATAAATTTGTTATATTATTTATTTATTTATAAAAAACATGTATATATGATAAAGTTAAATAAAAATACTTGTACTTTTTTGTTTCTTTTAATTTAAATTGGTATATTTTATTTTTTTAATAATTTATTAATTACAAAAACAAGTCGGATCAAATCAGATCCGATAGGATTCGGATTTAGATAGAGTCCTATTAGATCCAATCGGATCTTCAGATCAGATCGTATTGAATCCGACATAAAAAATATCGGATCGAATTCAAACATACCTTGATTTGAATCCAATCCGATCCATTTGCATCCCTATTCGAAGGGTCATTGTTGATTTAAACTGCTTCTAGTCCTATTAGCTACTTCATGTGTTGCACTATTTTTGTTTTTTGAAACATATAAAAATAAACAAACATCAAATTTATTGATAAGGTCTCTGCTTCTTCAAATACATCCTGTTCATCCCACTTCACATTTTCTTTCCTTCCACTAAGACAAATAATATATGCTGAGTATCTATACATATTTGAACTTTCTTCAAACCTGGTTTTGGAGCATGATCAAGAGCAAAATTTATGGCCCACCATTCTACATGAGTTGCCTCTCTAGCCACACATTTGCTCCATTGTTGTACCCATCTTGGCTCAATGTTTTCTCCTTTAAAAACATAGCTGTTTCTCTGCTTCCAAATCAACTTTTGCAAATATCATCGATTTCTTCAACAAGTCCATTTTTTCTTCTAATTTTTCTTGCCAGACATTCATGGGCATTTATTAAAAAAATGTTGTTACATTAGTGCCACATAGGTGTTGGTGTTTATTGCATATGAAACCACTATTTGGTTTCACTATTTATTAAACTAACACTAGAAAATTGAAACACTTTGATCTATGTGCATGGAGCATTTGGAGAAATGTCAAATTCTCGTTTTCCCAACGCTTGAGCATTTCCTAAACTGAAATGCTGATATGGTGCACTTTAAGTTGAGGTGGAAAGCAACTTTATGGGGTGTTACTTGAAACGTACATAAAACACCCAACCAAATAGAAAAAACAAAAAAACATTTAGGGTTAAATACAAAATCCTCCCTTGAAGTTTCTAACAATCATAAAAACCTCCCTTATAGTTTCATTTTAACATATATACTTCCCCTGAACTTTTTAGAAACTCGACAAAAACCTCCCTTCTGTCACTGCCCCAGACGGAAAAAGTTAGATTGATGCACCCATTTTTTCCAAATACCCATTCTACCATTTTATAAATTATTTTACATACAAAATCACTGAAATAATCCCATTTTAACTCAACAAAAAAATATATTTCAGTAATTTTTATATGTAAAATTACTGAAATAATCGTTAAAAGAGGTTTTTGTTAAGTTAAAATGGGGTTATTTCAATAATTTTGTATGTAAAATAATTTATAAAAGGGTAGAATGAGTATTTGGAAAAAATTGATGCATCGATCTAACATTTTCCGTCTGGGACAGTGATGGAAGGGAGGTTTTTTTTGAGTTTCTGTAAAGTTCAGGGAGATATTTGTTAAAATGAAACTATAGGGGAGGTTTTTGTGATTGTCAAAAATTTCAGGAGAGGTTTTTATATTTTACCCAAACATATAAAGCAACGTTTTTCATATAAACGTTTGTCTAATGAACACTCCCTCAATAAATGCCCATGGAATCAAACACATACTATATCTCTAAGGATTAAAGCTAAGGTTGGATTGCATCCACACTTTTCTCACACAATGACAATCAACTAGAAGGTAGCCCATCAACACAAGCTTTCCACATAAAACATTTTAGACTCGGATGTTCACCTTCAATTTCCATATTTTCCCTCCATAACACACTGTTGTTCCTTAGATCCTCTACACCAATCAGACTTTGGAAACCTGGTTTCACTCTAAGGTTCCCACTATGTTTCCATAATAAATTAATAATGTATCACTTCCCCCACCCTTTTTGGGCAAAACACTCAAAATTGCTTCTTTCTCTTCCCCATCAAACCACTTCCCTATTTCTACCAGATTTCACCTTCCATCTTCTTTTGATAAATCACACTACTTAGGTTTGGTTTGCAATTCTAAAAAAAGGAAAAAAAATCCCGATGCATGTATCAGTATGTTTGTCGTGTTATGACCCCGGATCCCATTTTAATGATCGTTTTTTTGTCAAAAGAAGCTGCCTTGAATTAGTTAAACGAGTCTTACATGGGGGGAGTTAGCTCCATTGTAATGCAGTGATATGTGGCCCTTACATGAGATGTAAGCAAAAAGATGGGCCACTTCATTGTTGTTTCTACTTATATGTACAAACTCAATATATTCAAAAGATGAAATCAGTATTTGCAGGTAGTTTCGGTGAAGATGACCAGACCATTGGATTGGTTTATCTATGGTTGCAAACTCCATTACGGCAGTACTGTTTGAGAAAACCAAAAGAGGGGTAATACCATGCGATTGTGCTACTTGCAGCCGTCGTAAGAGAGCTCTTGTTTCAGCATCATAGCTGCTGATGTCCCAACTAGGCTTCCCTTCTACAATACAAAGTTGACGTTGCACATGTTGGATGGTGAACCCTCATCCTGCATAGCCTCTATTAGGATCAAAGGAGCCATCGATGTGTAAAGTTGGCATGGACTATGATAGTGAGATGGTGCAATGACTTTGCCTATGCTGGTCGATGTGTGTTATGGGGAATTGAGAATATGTTGTCGTTCCTTGCTTTCCATATGAAATAACAAATGATACTAAATCTGCTGAGGTACAATAGTGCTTGTTGCTCACTGATTGGTGATGTTTGTAAACCATTCGGTGATAATGGTGTGGGGTTGATTTTCTGATATTGTGTCTAGGTTCAGCCCGATTTAGGCTTCACACCAAACTGCTTTTGTGAAGGCACATTGAAAGAACAGGTGGAAGGTTGTCCCCTCGCCGACTTTGCAGAAGCTACATATTCGGTCCTCTCCTTGCAGCCATGGTAAGCTTTTCTGCTTAGTAGGCACGCCGTCCCATATTAGTTTCCATAAGAAAACCTAGAACCTATGCAGTATTTCGAGCTTCCAAAATAGCTTCCAATTGAAGTGAGGACCAGAACTGGAGCTTTCAAATGAGGAGAAGTGTTGATAGGCTGACTTCACCGAATATGAACCCAACTTGTTCTTCTTCCAAATCACTTTATCTTCTTGCTGGCTTGTATCTAGAACTATTGATAGAATGTGAGAGACCACAGATTCTTGGAAGAGAATATTTAGTTTGGTAGTGTCCCAAGATCCTTCTGTAGTAAGGATTTCAGAGACTTTCATGTTCTTGACTTGTGATTTAGGTATCAAGGGGTTCAGATTTGGAATGTGTCCCAGCAAGGTGGGTATCCATGGTCCGTGATGACTTGGGTGTCTCAGCCATCTTTGATCGACCATAGTAGGTTTGTCTTCAAATGTGATAGCATGGAGTGCGCTTGTTTCCACCAGAGTGAGCTATTCTTGGTTTTTGGAGAAGCAAATAGGGAGATATGTGGGAAATATTTGGCTTTTATTTGTTTACTCCAAATACCCTTGCTATCACTCAAAAGCCACCAGATTTGTTCCCGAACATGGCCTGTTCATAATCTCATGAGGTCTGAAGCCCAATCCTCCTTGTTGTTTGTGCCTACATATCTTGCCCCAAGAAATAGTGTGTGGTTCTCCCAATTGTGTCTCCCCACCAGAACTTTCTTGTAAATTTATTTAATTTTGAGTTTGTGGCTTTTGGGAAGGTTGTTGTGGACATGGAGTATGTGGGGATGGACTGCAAGTCTAAGGTGGTTTTGCCTGCTTGGGACAGCAACTTTGAGCTCCATGCATTTATTCTAGTTGTTACTTTACTAAGGACTTCCTTGTGGGTAGAGCAGAGCCTAGGGCTTGTACCAATTTGGTTTCCAAGATATTTGGTACCTTCTAGTGATGTCTTCACATGAAGAATATGCTTGATTTAGAATAATTTATCTTTTGGCCTGACATGGACTTGAAGGTATTGAGGACTTTTACCAAGGCCTTGACATGCTCTAAATCGGCTCTACAGAATAGGATACAATCGTCCGCAAAGAATAAATGTGTAACTGGAGTGTCTTCTTTGCTGAGATGGATTCTTTCAATTTGTCCAGATGATACAGCTTGATTGAGCAGCTGGGTTAATACTTCCATTCCAATGATGAAGAGATAAGGAGAAATTAGGTCTCCTTGTCTTATTCCCCTACTTAATTTGAAATGATCATGGGTTTCTCCTGCCAATTTTATGGAGAAGCTGGTTGTGGACATGCACTGATGTATTAGCTTGCACCACTTTTTAGGAAACTCCATCTTTTTTAACACTTGTAATAGATATGACCAACCCACTCTATCAAAAGCCTTGGACATGTCTATCTTTAGTTCTATGTACGTTTTTCCTCTTTTCTGGGTTTTCATCTTGTGCAGTAGTTCCTTCACTAGAGTGTATTATCTGTGATTTTCTTGCCTTCTAGAAAACCCGACTGACAAGGGGAGATTAGATCCTGCAATACTGGCTGCAATCTAGATACCAACCATTTGGATATTATTTTGTACAGTACATTATATAGGTTGATGGGTCGGTAACTTGCAGCATCAGTTAGGATACTGTTTTTGGGTACAAAAACTAGATTTGTGTTGTCGAGCTCTTTTGGTAAGTACTCAGTGTTAAAGAATGTTAAAGCCAAGGAGTGTATGTCTTGCGCAATTAGCCCCTAGAAATGTTGGTAAAAGAATGTTATGAATCCGTCTGGTCCTGGAGCTTTGTGAGGGTTGAGCTGTTTATCCATTAATGCTAGCTCTTCTTGAGTGGGTGGGGTGAGGAGTAGGTATTTTTGCTCCTCTGTGAGTGTAAGGAGAGATACATTATTGAGCTGGTTGGGATCAAAGTCTTTTGGTTGGCCACTTATGGCTAGGATGGCTTCCTTGAACATTTTGGCTATGATGTTTCTGTCTGATGTCCATGCCCCTTCTGAAATCTGAAGCCATTCTAGGCTGTTATTTTTTACGTTTTTGTGGCTTGCAATGTGGTGAAAGAACTTTGTGTTTTTATCACCATCTTTTAACGAGAGCTCCCTTGATTTCAGTCTCCACAACTATTCCTCTTTGAGAAGCCAGTACTGGTATTGTTTTATGAGGGATTGGAGTTTTTGCTGATGGTCATCCTCCGAGGTTTCCATTTGCAACATAGATATCTGTTGTACTAGTTTCTGGATGTGAGACTGGATCTGCCCGAATTGGTTTGTGTTCCATTCTTTTAATTCTGCTTTACAAACCTTCAATTTGGTGAGGACTTGGTGGGCAGGGGATCCATGAATTTGTTGTTGCCAAGAATCTTCAATGATTTACTTGCATTGAGGGTGTTCAGTCCAAAAATATAAGAAGTGAAAATGAGGTTTTCTTCTTAGTGAGGTTGGCATGGTGTTAATTGAGATAGGCCCGTGGTCTGAAGTTGTTATTGGATGGTGATGTAGTATAGCTTCGGGGTACAATTGACACCAGCCTGTCCAGTCTTTCTTGCACTTTTGATAGTCCATATTGTCCATTGGTTCATGTAAAAGGTGGTCCCACATAGTCAAAGTCCACTAAGTCAAATTTGTTTATGAAGTTTCTGGAGGTGTTTTGAGAGATGAGGCTGTTTTCTTTGGAGAGACTTGTGGTCTTCCTGCTTGTATATGTCATTCAGATCCTCCATTAGAATCCATGATACTGTGGTTGCAGATTGTGTTTGGGCTATTTTTTGCCACAACTCTTTCCTGTACTTTCGAATTGGGTGCCCATATAATAGCAGTGCTTGCCATTTTTTCCCTTGGAGGTGGTTTGTAATTTCTAAATGGATCAAGTGGGTGGATACTAAAAGTGGGATTACACTTATTGAGTCAGTCCAACAACAAAAAAGTCCTCCTGACTGGCCGGTGGCTTCATGGTAAACAAAGTTTTTTGTTTTCAGTTTATTGGCTAGTCTGGTACTGTTGTCTGCTGACAATTTGGTCTCAGACAAGAAGAGTATGTCTGGTCTTTCTTTCTTGGAGAGCTTGACTAGTTTAATGATTCTTTTCGGATCATTGCATCCGCGGGTGTTCCAGGCGAGTAATTTCATGATGGTGCATAAATGTAGTGAAAATGAAATTATAATAACAAAGGCATAATAAAAGAGGAGTAACAGTGATGGTACCTGGTTCCCAAAGTGTAGTGGAGGTGTTGGTAAGAGATGAGTATCTGGATTGGCAATGATGAAGTCCTCTGCATAGTGGCTCATTGGGATTGAAGCTACTACCATTTGCGGGGTGGTCATCTGCTCAATGAGGTAAGTCTCAGTTAATGGAGTTGGAAGCAGGTGCCATCACTGTGGTTATCGGATACGGGCGGGAAGGTGAACGGCCGGGGTTGTGGTTATCTGATGTGGGGAGAGAGATGAATAGCCAGGGTGAGAGGATAACGTGGGCTGGGAGAGTGGGCGGGTTGGTGAACAGCCGTGTGTGGGCGCGAAGATGATAGTCAGGTGACGGGGGCTGGGAAAATGGATAACGTGTGCGGGCGGGAAGATGAACAGTCAGGGTGACGGAGGCTGGGGCGAGTGTAGGTAGATGGACGGTCACCTTTGTCTTCGAAAGGCAACCGTAGTAGTGATCTTCTGCTTGTGTTTCTCGCTTTACATCCTTGTTACCATGATGTAAGATGCTGAGCTGTTTGTATGACACCTAGGATGAACAGTGATGCAAGTATAACTCTTTTTGCTTATTTTTTTAACACTATCATCTGGATTTGTTAGAATTTAATTCTATTTATAAACTCTTTACAAAAAAAAAAAAAATTAAAAAGTCTTACTAGCCTCTGAAATGAACAGTCTCTCATGTATGTGAGGACCTGATTCCAAAATTGGCATCTATTTATACATACCAGATCATTTCCCTGATGGCATGACGTACGTGTCGAATTTTACATACCAGTGCCAAAGTGACAAATTGTCTGATAACAGTTAAAGATATTGAACTGAAAAGCTCATTGCTTTGTCTTTTGGCAAATAAGTTTTTGACTTTGTGGGCTCCTTAATGACTGAAATTGAAGTTGGATAGATGACTTATACCTTTGAAAATTTTTATTACTTAATTGTTGGTAAATAGGAAATCCTGACTGATGTATGGCCAGGTTTTGGTCGTGTTGAGGATCATTTCAAGCCCAATCCTTGAATGAAAACTTTAGATTTGGGTTTGGTTCAGCTTAAGGTCAAGTCCTAATTTACCAATCCAGGCCCAACTCAAGTTTAACTGAATAGAATGTGGGCTATATTTGGGCTCAAGTTAAGCTTGTTCAAGTTGTTACCCTAGTGGTTCAAATGTTTTAGGTTTCAATGTGGTGCGCCTGAAATATTATGACTGAACCACACCATACTTTTTTCAGAATTAAAACAAAAAAAAAAAAAAAACACACCACACGTGTGTTTGTGGATTAATGCGTCCTTAAACCATCTCTCTCTCCTAACTTTTTTATGCTTCTTATCTTAAACTAAAACTAAAATGAATAAAAGGTATAAAATTTTATGACAAGGAAACGGTATGATATTCAAAAAACTTTGACCAGACTCCACCCAAATTTTGATGAATACCACCTGATTGGTTACAACTTTTGTGTTATCAATTGATTGGTTATTAATTATTTTAGGTATCACGCCTTTATGGTATCACGGTTGGGCTAAAAAACTATAGTTTTTTATTCAATTCAATATTTTTTAATTTACAATACAAAGTATAAAAATAAATAAAAAGAGATGGGAGTGAAAGTCTTAAATGGACAGTCAGTCTGCAGATCGGCTTTAGTCGGTGCAAGGCCTGTTCGAACACCGTTTGAGCAGACTTTACAGCATTGCATTAGGAACTTCTCTTTACTTCTGTTCTTTATTTCATAAGGAGATATTCCCAGTGCAAAATTATAATGGTTGTTGGAATGGGCTTTGCACTGACTGAATCCAATTTTGTCAGTCTGCTCTCACATTTAAGAGTTGAAATTAAGCAAGCATACATGCCTTTCTTTTCATTGGTTAGTATATGCTTTAGTGAACGATAAGTATAGGAGATCCAAACTTGAATGAAAGTTTTTTCTCTCTTTTTATATTGAATAAATCAAATACAAAAGTTCAAAAGATAATTTTTTTTTCTTCTCTTGAAGAATTAAAAAAGAAATAAAAGATGGAGGATGCAGGGCAGATAGTTGGTGGAGGGTAGGGGTGTTCACGGTCCAGTTTGACATGGCTTAGAGAAGCTCTCACACCAAACCAACCTGTTGACTCTGATGGTTAAACCGGTAATCTCCATCTACCGAGAAGAAAAATCGGTTCAGCCTCTGAACCTGTTTTTAAAACAGCTTGACTTTGCACAACATGGTCCGAATTAATCACCTAAATATTCACTGATTACAAAGTAAAGGTAAGACCCTCCAGTTGATTAATCTTAATTTTAATGAATTTCATATTTTCTATTACTACACTCCTAGAAATCTTAGTTCCACCGTACAGTCCACCAACATCCGGCATTAGAAATGCTTGTGGTGAAGACAGGATAAGAAGGCCTGCCACTTCTAAATCGAATGCACTTTCTTTCCTTTTTATCGCCACCTCATCCTCATGTATGTCCGTCAGCAAGCTTGCCCTTGTAAACTCTGGCGAGGTCATTGGTGGCACTGGCAGCATCAATTCCTTAATCTTGTCCATGTGCTTCGATGAGATCCCACTCCCTCTCCTTTGCCTTTGGCACCTCATTTCTGGGGAGCTCTAGCTAGCTTTAGGGTGGGCTGAATTTATGGACTTTCTTCTGCATATTCCAGCCCACAAACAGTAGACGAGGGTACAAACAAACACCTCAAAAGATCCCAATTGATCAATAACAACAAAAGCCAATAAGCCCTTGCCTGTCTATTTTGGTGGAAGAGCAGTTTGTGGCAGCAACAGTGGTGATTGTGGTCTTGCGGAGGCAATTGCGATGACATTGCACGGTAATTTACATAAATTACCAAACTCGGAACAAAGAGATGTGAATCAAGATACATACAAGAGCAGTTACATGAATCTTGAACACAAGGCCTCAGAAATATCTTAAGCAACGGGAGATTCATAGATGAGCTATATCCATAAGTTCTCGTTATCAACCCACAACACAATTAAACTCTGCCACCGACAATCAACTCGAAGGAAACACCCTCCGACTGCACCAGACTGAATGGCAAAATTATTACTGACCGGGGGGGGGGGGGGGTGTCTTGTTATTGTTGGTTGCCTATTAATCGGTTGTTGTTGTTGCTTGTGCTCTGATCACTAGATGCTAGGTCGGATTGGACCATAATTAACACAGTAGTCCGGTTAAATCTCCGTTAAAATATAAAAATCTCCCCTTAAATTTCTGACAATCATGAAGATCGTTCATTTATTTTTATTTTAATAAATATTTCTTCTGAACTTTTAAAAAATTCAACAAAAACCTCCCTTTCGTCACTGACCCAGACGCAAAACATTAGATTGATGCATCAATTTTTTTTCAAATACCCATTATACCTTTTTATAAATTATTTTATATATAATTTTATAAAAATAACCGTCTCAACAAAGACCTCTCTTCTATTTCTTTATCCTCTTAACAAATATATCCCCTGAACTTTTAAGAAACTCAAAAGAACCTCCATTCCGTCACTGACCCATATAGAAAACATTAGATTGACTCATAAAATTTTCTCAAATACCCGTTATACCCTTCTATCAATTATTTTATATACAATTTTACAAAAAAATAACCTTCTCGACAAAGACCTCTTTTCGATCTCTTTATCCTCCTAATTGGCAAGTAATTAGTTGGTTTCTAACATGAGAGCGCCAAAAATTAACAAGAAACAGGGTAAAATGGATACAAGCCAGAAATTGCAAGGTAAAAAAATGGTGACCACTAACATTTTGCGTTACTTGGAACAACTTGGCTAACAATTGAAAACCATGTCGTCATCTACTACCCCAAAGACGTTTTCTGAACACCCCATCAATGCACCAGTGCTCTTCCCAAAGCTCGAGTTCGCCGGTGACGATGCCCAGAACGAACACCACTCGGTGCTTTACTGTCAAACCCTCTTCTAGCAATTTGACGCCAGGTGGATCAGGCAATGGCCCATTAATGGCTTCAATCACATACTGAGGGAAAGACACCAGCATAGAATTATAGAGAAAGAGTAGAAACTACCCAGTTGAGTATTTGCAACCAATCAACCAGCAACAACTGTCGATGCAAAACCATTTCTTCTTTTTCTACTCTACCTTGCTCTATGCAACCTTATCCTTATCCTTCTTCTCATCTTCGATGCCTTTATATTTTGTATGAGTATCCTTGTTAGAAAATTTTTCCATTTCAGAGGCTTTTCTACACCCAGTGTCAACATATTTATCTATTCTTCCTTCCTTGTTTCTACTTGTAAGTTTCTGATACCCTACTATCGATGCTAAACCATAAGAAAGCTCTGTGCCTTTGACGATTTATGGTAATAGGTGGGACAAATGGTTAATATAACCTAAACTGTCCTCCTGAACAAAACTTCACCAGGTTCACATGATTCTCTCAAACCCAGACCCTAGATTTAGCTGGTAGTTTTGGTTCTTCGAAGATAAAAAAACAATGCAAGGAAGAGAAATATTGGCCGACTTAATTGATTTGTTTGAATTACATATATAGATACAAGTAGTTGAGTCCTAACAAAACACTTCATTGATGAATGGATGAGGATAAGCATGAGTTGGGTTAACATGAGCTGGATGAATGTGTTACGTGTCTAATATCCCCCTCAAGTGATATGGGGACCGACCACGTTTAACTTGAAGCGGAGTAACACAAAACGAGGATGGCTCAATGCCTTGGTAAGTCCATCTACTAGTAGATCAATGGAAGCAACAAACTAAACTCCAAGATGTCGCTTGTTGATGTGATCTCTCACAAAATGAATATTGATTTCTATGTGCTTCGATCAAGAATGGAGCTAGATTAGCCATAAGAAAGGTGGCACTAAGGTTGTCACAAAATAGGGTAGGAGGAGAACGCAATGGAAGGCCTAGTTTGATCATGAGAGAGAGAATCCACAATGTTTTAGAGGCAGTAGCTGCAAGGGACCTGTATTCAGATTCTATGCTTGAACGGGCAACTATTTGTTACTTCTTCGAGCACCAAGACTCTAGATTGTTTCCAAGGAAAACACAAAAGCCGCTTTGTGATTTTCGATCTTCAGGGTTCCCTAATCAGTCAGCATCAGAGAAGGTGGAAAGCAGATTAGTAGAAGATGGAGTTATGCATAGGCCATAGTGCATATAGTTTCCTTAAGATAGCATAATATGCACTTGACAACAGCCCAATGGAGAGTGGTGGGTGGAAGCATGCATATATTGGCACACCTTGCTGATTGAGAACGCCTCATCAGGATGAGTGAAAGACAAATACTAAAGGGCCCCAACTATTTGTCTATATAAATGAGCATTAGCAAAAGGATCATCAGTAGTGCAAAGAGTAGAATCGGAAGAAAGAGGTGTCTTAGCAGGTTTGCATCGAGCATACCCACTTTAGTAAGA
Organism: Nelumbo lutea; assembly: GCF_056320005.1. Taxonomy (NCBI): domain Eukaryota; kingdom Viridiplantae; phylum Streptophyta; class Magnoliopsida; order Proteales; family Nelumbonaceae; genus Nelumbo; species Nelumbo lutea. The sequence goes on from NC_142685.1 coordinate 47,459,423, forward strand.
AAGTCATAAATATATTTGTGTTGTAATAGAAACATGTCATTGTTGAGGAAAGTGACCTCAATTCCCAAAATATAATAGAGTGGACCAAGGTCTTTTAAAGCAAACTTGGAACTCAAGAGAGCTATGGCGGAAGAGGTCAACTAAGAGTATGATCTAGTGATGATGATGTCATCAACATACACCAAGATAAATAAAGAGCTAGTAGTACAATGCTTATAGAAAAGTGAGTGATCAACTTATGAAAATTTAAAGCCAAGACCAATCAAGAAATTAGCAAGTTTGTTGTACCATGCACAAGGTGCTTGGTGTAGGCCATATAAGGAGCGTTTTAATGAGAATACATGGTTTGGAAGTTGAGGATCTTTAAAGCCTAGTGGTTGATACAAATATATAGTTTCTATGAGATCTCATGCAAAAATGCATTTTGCATGTCAACTTGATAAGCATGCCAACCCTTAGAAATAGAAAGAGAGTGTAGAAGCCGAATAGTAGTTGGCTTAATCACTGGACTGTGTATCATGAAAGTCCACCCCTGGTTGTTGAGAGAAGCCATAGGCTATGAGTCGAGCCTTATAATGAGGCACATGCCCACTAGGACCTCATTTAATACGAAACACCCTCTTGCAAGTAATAATGTTTTGACACTTGGGTTTGAGTACAAGAGCCCAAGTCTGATTGCATTGAAGAGCATCAAATTCATCTTGCATGGAAGAGCGCCAATGAAGGGCTGATAGGGCCTGGGTTATAGAAGAGGGTTTAGATTTAGATGAGAGAAGAGGGTACTTGGTTGCAAGAAAGGATTTTGGTTTAAAAACACCACTCTTAGCTCTAGTGGTCATGGGTGTGTGTTAGAAGGTGGTGGAGGTTGATGAATAATAGAAGTGTTGGACGATGCTAGTATAGGTAACGAAGGCAGGTTAGGCGAAGAAGGAGATGAAGTGGCATGGTCATCATTAATTAGGAGATGGTAGGGGTGAAGAGGGAGGGGAAAGTTCAGTATTGGGTGGAAAAAGAGAGCTATTGGAGATAACTGATGGTGTATTTATGGTGGAACATGGCTTGGGTAGAGTAATAGAGGTGATACGTAGTGGGGCAGGTTGAGATGATTATTGTATTGGTTCAGGGGAGGAGGGTAGCTCCTTGAAAGGGAAATGTGTCTCGTTAAATAATACATGGCGAGATATATACCAATGTCCAGTTGCAAGTTGAAGGCACCTGTAGCCATGATTTTCTAGGCTATAACCCATGAAAATGCAAAGAGTGGATCTGAAATCTATCTTATATTGATTGTAAGGTCTTAAGTAGGGAAAACATTCACAACCAAATACCTTGGTGCAAAAATAATTTGGTTTAGTGTGAAAAAGTTTTTCCCATGGTGAGACATGTCCAATGACTTTTCTAGGCATTCTATTATATAAATAAGCAACAATATAAAAGGATTCCCACCAGAAACACATGAGTATGAATGCATGTGCAAATAGAGTTAGACTAGTTTCAGTTATATGTTTGTGTTGGCTTTCAATACAATTATTTTGTTCAAAGGTATGAGGGCAGCTCAACTGATGTGTGATACCACATTGCTCAAGAATGGGACGGAAAGAAGAGAATTCCTTCCCACCTTTAGTTTGCAACATCATGATAGAACATCCAAGTATATTTTCAAAATTGGCCTTGAACTTGATGAAAACGTTTAAGGCTTAAGACTTTAATTTAAGAGGAAAAATCCACAAATACTTACTAAAGGCATCAATAAAGCTTATATAGTATTTAAAACCACCATGAGAAGCAACTAGGGCAGGTCCCCTAGTAGTAGATGAACTAATTGAAAATGATAACTTGTGACTCTTACCCATGGGACAAGAGGAATAGAAACTTAATGATTTACCAAAGCTAATTGGCAATTTATTATTGAATACTACTTGTCTAATAATGCTAGGTGTTGGATGTCCAAAGTGTTGATGCCAGAGATCTATTGAAGTTCTTTCTCCTATGAGAGCAAGATTTTTTGCACTTGTAATTTGATCATTATGCAGTTTATAGAGATCATTGCTAATTGGTCCTTCTAGTAAGATATTCATTTGCCGATCCTTCACAACAAATAAACGAGGATGAAACTCAAAAAATACATAATTGTCTACAGAAAAATGAGCAACTGATAATAGATTTTTGGTAATTTTTGGAACATGCATCATGTTTCTAAGAATGAGAGGTTGAGAAGAAGATTGTATACAAGAAGAACCAATATTCTTAATTTTCAAACGTGCTCCATTTGCAGTTCAAATCTGATATGTCCCACTATAAGATGAATGAAGTTTCAAATTACCAAGTTCTGTAGTTAGGTGGTTTGTGGCTCTAGAGTTTGGATGCCAACTCCCATCATTATCTATGGAGGCAAAGTTGATTGAGTTCGTTGCTCGATCTGAATCACCATCTCTGTGATACCTGAAATAACAATTCTTCAAAGTGTGGTTTTTCTTTTTACAGATCTGGCATGGTCCGAGATTGGTATTCATCATTTTAATTTCACCAGTGGTCTGCTGATTTTGTTTGGGCCGATTATCTTGACCTTTGTTTTTGTTGTTATTGGATCTAGGCCCTCCTTGTTGATGTCCACATTGAGTAACATGAACACTTGGTACAATATGATCTGTGCTAGCCGTCAAGGCTTCCATTATGAGTTCATGATTATAAGGCATGTTTTGAATGTCATCAAAAGTAAGTGAATCAGTTAGAGTACTCATAGATGTGATGAATGCTTCATAATCTGATCCAAGACCAGCTAAGGTTTTAATCACCAAGTCTTGAACAGTGATGGGTTGTTTAACCATGGATAGACTATCAGAAATATTTTTGGCATTTTTCAGATATTCATTCATTTGCATCGTGCATTTTCTTAGGTTCATCAACTCTGTGTGAAGTTGCATGACTTTAACCCTAGACTGAGAAGCAAATAATCTTTCCAGAGTGCTACAAACGGCTCTAGTTGTGGAGCAACCAACTTGGTCCTGTGGTACAACATCCAACTAAGTAACTATTGGTCTTGTTTCCACCACTGGGTGTATTTTGGGTTGGGAAAATTTTGCCCATCCACTTCAATATTTTGAGATGGGCACGAGAGTGATCCATCTGCATATCCAATCAGATATGAACCATCTAATGCTGGACAAATTTGTGACCTCCAAAGCATATAGTTATATCGATCTAGCTTCATGTGACAAGCTGACCAAGATTTGTAGTGGACATGCTTCCAATCTAAAATTGCCTGGTTTGAGTTTAAGAGATTGAAACAGGGGAGGTCGAAGTAGAGCTGGTGTTACTAGCCATGGTAACCTATGGCTGTGATACCATAAAAGACAATGCAAGGAAGAAAAGTATTGGATGACTTTATTGATTTGATTGAATTACATATATAGATACAAGTAGTTGAGTCCTAACAAAACACTTCATTGATGAATGGATGAGGATAAGCACAAGCTGGGTTAACATGAGCCGTATGGATGCATTACTTGTCTAATAGAAGAACAAAACACTGTTTGTTGTTGTAGCAGCAACAAAACCTACAGTTAAATCTAGGATTGATCGATCCATCGGAGCCCATGAAACAGATGAAAGGCTAGGCCTAGGCAGGTTTTTATGCAGCAAGCACTCTGCAATCTATATGGTCATTGTGAGTCCCTGTGTGAGAAGCTATACGATGAAGTTTTAGGGTTCCTCTCCTTTCCAGATAGTGGATTTTCCAACAGAGTTCTTGTTGAATCATGGAGTTCCGGATGAGAGATTGAAAGACGACAAAGAGATCGAAGGGAGGTTTTTTTGTCAAGTTTTAAATAAAGTTATTTTTATAAAGTTGTATGTAAAATAATTTGTAAATGGGTACAATGAGCATTTGGAAAAAATTGATGCAAATGGAAAGGAGGTTTTTGTCAAGTTTTTTAAAAGTTTAGGGGAAATATTTGTTAAAATAAAACTAAAGGGGAGGTTTTATGATTATCAAAAACTTTAGAGAAGGTTTTTATATTTTACCCTCAATTTTATTTGTATGTACAAGCTTCCCATGAACCAAAAGGTTCACCGGATGCGAGCTCGCAGTGTTGTACTATTATGTCAATTGAGCCCAAGGTAAATGGTAAGTTGGTAACAAGTAGACCTAGCTCATATCAATGGCACGAGGCTCCCCTAGTCCACTTTGCAAGTTTAGAGTCCATTAATTCCCACTTTTACTTTTGGGGATCTCCTCTAGTCCGCCAGTTGCTTTTCTTTGGTCTGGATCTGTCCTATATGTTGATCACTGAGCCTAGGGCTAGGGCTAGGGCAATCTTCTTCGCCTTTTACCAGCAGGGAGTCCTTGTAAATGATTTTATCTCCATATAACTGGGGCCACGGATCCTAATCCGTGCTGGTTAAGGGCACCCTAGGCTGTGGGGAAGGCCCATCTCTCTTTCTCTCTCTTACTCTATATTGCAGAATTAAGTGGCCACACCCCACACGACTCGAAAATCCCCCATTAGCCAAAGAACATCACAACCAGAACCCTAATCAACTAGAGTGATTAATTGACTCTTACGACATTTCTCGTGTACATTTTGATCACATGGAGCTAGAGTAAAATGGCTGGCATCCAATTGTGGAAATGACAATTTTGGGGCCTCTTTAAATGCAGTCATTTATGAATTTGTCCTGTTATTACCACTTAATTATTCAATTAAGGTAATGTATGTGTCCAAATTCATTCACCCCAGGAGTGAGAAGCCTCATCTCCCTTATGATGCAGTACTCTTACTTTGAATTTACACAAACATTATTAATTTATTTTGCCCAGGAACAACCTGCTGGATTTGGAAACAACTAATGTCAAAGATATATATATATATATATATATATATATATATATATAAGCAGTGAATTCACATACATAATATAAATATATGAGATTTAGAAGCTAGGTTGAAATCCATCACTAGCACACCCCACAATAAGAAGAATATATTGAGATTGGTATTATTAGTTTCGATTGGGGAACATTATAAAAGAAGCCAGATGAACGGATGATTGATGAGACGTAGGGGAGAGTAATTGACACAGTCGCAGGAAATGTTTTCTAGTACTTGAGAGATCAGTAGTATATATAGCTGTACTTAACTTAAAATTTCAGAAGGTGAGTGTGAGGAGTGGTGCACGTGTGTGCAGAAAGTAGAAACTAGAAAACCAAGATGGATGGATAGGAGTTCTGGATAGAACTCGAGAGATAGATGCGCACTGATGCAGTGGTGGTGCGTGCGTTCTGAGTCTTCTGACACGAAATTAAAGTATATACCATACGAGGGTCAGGCAAACAACAGTAACGCTCCATTTCTGCTGACTTGTAAAGTATGTTTTCTGATTCTTTTCCCTTCTCCCTCTTATTAATTTCCTGCTTCATTTTTATTCTTTCATGGTGAGAAAACAGTACACCAATCTACTTTGGACTCTGAAGTATTGGAGTCTAGACTTCCATCATAGAGTGTAGAATGTAGATATCGCCCGCCTTATTAGCTAGCTTTCTTCTATTTTATTTTCCTTAGTTTACTTGTTTTGACGATTTTTATGAGGTGTCCATGCATCATCTCTGTCATATATGGGTTCATAAATAAGAAAAGTAGATATCTTTTTGTGTTCTTTTCTCTGAGCTATTTTTGATACTCGATAAAATGAACCCTTTGTATTAATTTGTTTAATTTGCAGGCAAAGTAGTATATTTTTAACGATGGCGGACGTGAACAATTTGGTGACTTCGGGGTTGCCTCCGAGGAGTCCTGGGAGCTTGATGTCGAACGGAAAGCGCAGCGACAGCAATAATACCGCCACCACCATCTTTCCATCTTGGCTCAGCAGCGTGCAATGTCCCTCATCCCACAGTACATCGGCCAGCAATTCATTTGCATTGATCAAGAGACCAGAAACCTTGGATACTGATGACAAAGTTACTGATCCGACCCTGGAGAATGACAAGAACAAGAAGATCGAGAATTCATTGCCGCAACCAAGTAAAACTCCGAGTTCCGAGAGCATAGTGGCAGTCAAGACGGAGCCCAGTTTAGATACTGACGCCAAAAGGAACAACATGGACCAAAAGATGAAACGGTGGGTCGTACGTTTTCATAATCTCTTCATTTTTTTGTTTTTTACTTTGTCAATATATGGAATGGAACAAAATTTTAACCTGCTGAAATATTCCCCATCGAAGCTCAAAGAATTAAAAGCAGACATATAAAGAATGTATTTAGCTTTTCATGACAGAATCCTAGCAAATCGGCAATCTGCACATAGATCAAGGATGAAGAAGCTACAGCACGTAACTAACCTTGAGAAGAGAAGAGATTCACTGGAGGTATTACTTGTATTTCATTCCAAGTTTCCAACAATGGAGAGAATGTTTAATTTCATCATTAACCTTAATTTTCCTTAATTTTCTGTTTCATTGTCTTGATCTAATTTTGTAGGCGGAAGTAGCACGGCTATCTCCTCAACTTTTGCGCTACCAACATCAACGCCTACAGCTGAAGGTAGAGAGCACCATATTGAAGCAGAAGATGTCTAGTTTTATGGGAGAGCAACTATTAAAAGAAGGTAGGCACATACCAGCGCCATATGTGTATTGAATTGTTTATACATGATACATACATAATATAATTAGGTGGTTCTTCTATTATATTGACTATTCTAATTGGGTGTAGTTCCTTTAGTAAGTTCCCGTCCCTAAACCTATACAAGATCAATGTATCTTACATTTGACAAATTAATTTAAAAGCTAAAAATCTCAAATTCTCATTTTGTATTCATTGCAAAAATTTTTAGCTACTTTGTACATGGAAATAATTAAGCCCATTTTTATGATTAAGCTTTATATATTCAGGTTAAAATTAATTAATTTCCTAGTTAGTGGATATATATATATATATATATAGGGAGACAGCAAGGTCCGCTAGCTAGGCAGGCTACCTCATATTGAAGAGTTGCAGACTTGCAGCTTAGGGGCTGTTGGGTAACAGCTGAAGTACCTTGTCTTTTTCAATAAATAAGCTTTTAAGAGGTCGTGGGATCCTTAATGGCTGAAGATGAAGTTTGATATATCACTCTACCGTTGAAAATTTTATTATTTAATTATTTTATCAACTAAAAGACAAAGCAATAAGTCTAGCCATTATCAAATGTCCCCTTAGTCAAGTATTGACATTATATAGAAGAGGTGATGGCAATTAAAAGGTACGTTGAAAAATAATAACATGGGTTACATGTAAATGAGAGTAATGTTTTAAGGGATCTTATCATTTATAGGAGAGTAATGTTTTAAGAAGCTATGAGGTTAGGCTGAAAGTCCTACGAGGCAAGGTAGATCTAGCCAAACTTCCCTTGCTTTCATAGGTTTCATAGGCTGCATTTGGGAGGGCTTCTATTAAGCACTTTTGCAGCTTAGTTATTGCGTTTTGGAAGCCAAAAGCACCCTTGAAAAGGCACAAAAAGATTTTGATGAAGTGCTTTTTAACCCCCCCAAATCCACAAAACAACATTTAGAAGAAGCCAAAAAATTGGCTTCCAAAGCCCTTTTTATTAAGACGTAACCTATTTATGAAATGTCAAACCAAATGCTTAAAAAGTGCTTATCTGATAATCATTTTTTCAAAAAGCCCTTCAAACACAGCCATAAACATTATACCAGGCTTAGATTTTATTTTGAAAGAAGCTTAGCATATTTGCCTCGGGCCTCAATCTTTAGCTCTAAAAAAGTAGAAAAGGAAGTATTAAAACACAGATTATATATTTTTGTAGCTACATAGGCTACACAATTGGATTTCCTCCTCACAAAATTGATCCTCACACCCACCTCAAACCTTTTGCAGCTGTGCATTGGAACATACTTCCACTAATAAAAACATACAAGTATAGAGATTTTCTGAATTTGTGGCTGTAAGGGTCATGAGGTAAGTGTGAGGGAGTTCGCCTTTGGTCAATGCAAGCCCATGATCACACCGTTCGAACAACCTTTTGCAACCTTCATTGGGACTATCTCCCCATGAAATAAAACACATAAGTATAGATATATTCCCAATGCAAGGCTGTAAATTAAAAGTTGTTCAAACGGGCATTGCACTAACCAAAGCTGAACTCGGTGTGAGGTGTGAGGACCAATTCTGTGAGGAAATCCGAACTCATAGGCTACTGCTTATTGGTAAGGTTTCTTTTTAACTACAGATCTCTATTTTGCCATCCTTGGATTTTGAATAAGGAGGGAAAAGAAAATAAAAGAGAATAAATGCTAGTCACTTGCTCTCTTCAACAGTGCAATGCTTAGACCAAGTAACTTATATAATTCAATCACAAGCTATTTTATAATTGGGATATATAAAAGCTAATCTGTATACTTAGATATGTAATCATTCAAAAACGATGAATATTTATATGCACTTATTGTTCTTTTCCTCTATATTTTATTAATTGATTATTAAGCTTCTTGTCCTTGTATACTAATTTATACTATTATAAAGTGGATACTTGCCTTTTTATTTATCTTGCGCACATGCATAGCACGTGCCTCACACTAGTTATATTAAAAAGGAAAGGTATTGTGTTTTCCTATTCACATTCTGCATCATATTATCATCTCTCTTTCTCTCTAAACAAGGTTCAAAATACTGCAACATATCAGTGCATATCATATGATATTATCATCTTTTTTGGGCCAATGATATGTGAAATACCTAGAGTTGGGCAGCAAGATGGAAGAATTAGAACCTTGAATATGACCGCTTGCCTGGTGTTACTAAACAAGAAATGTATGTAAATATTACAAACTAGAACTTGGAGGACAATTGGATCTCTCAATGTTATAGTTTTAAACAAGAAATGTAAGAGGGTGTGAAACTTTCTTCTTAACTGAAATGCCATTGTTTTTAATTTTGTCATTCTCTAATTGTGAGGGTAAAAAATATAATTTGAACTACCACTACTTTTCAGCTCATTCAATTTTCTCTCATTAAATCTTATATTTAAGATATTAGCTGTCATTATCTATCATTAAATTCTATATTTGAGGTATTTTCTCATTTATAAATTTTATTAATTAGATCTACATCCAATTCTTTTAACAATTAAAATTCATACTTTTTAAAATCGACTCAAAAAAGAAAGCCACTAATCTATCTAGGTCATCATAGTTAAATGCTAAAATTTTCAAAATAGAAATAAATACAAAAAAATATAAAAATTATAGAAAATTGTGGGAACATCTCTAATATTATATTAATGATATTAAAGAAAAAATAAGTATGATAAACAATAATCAATAGAAATGAAATACATAATTTAAAACTGACTCAAAATGAAATTGTTTTCTTATTTGGTGATGGGTCAATAGTTCAACCTTTTAGGTCAAATGTATCAACACCTGATGTAATAATTAAATGATAAACACACAAACAAAATACAAAAAATTGTAAAAAAACATATGGGCACATTTCTGATATTATATATTCATCATATTAAAAGAAAGTAAGCATGATAAATAAGAATTATTTTTTAAAAACATAAAAATATAAATGACTTTAGAAAAAAATAATTTCGACATGTTATTATACACATTTGCTAGTTTTGACAAATCAAGGAAAGTTAACAATCGTATTTGATAGATTTAACCTTTTTGGTAGCAGCAATTTTTAGTAATAAATCTTTCATAAGTTACTTTCCATCTCTTCATAAGTTCCTCTTATTTTTAGAGTATTAAGTTCTGCTATTTAAGGGGTCCTAACTAGGAAATGGTTTTGCCGAATTTGGGTCCAGTTTATCTTTTAACATGAATAGAAACTTTTTTCACCCCTAACGAAATACAACAAACATAAAGGACTACCTTACATCCTTAAATTTTGGTCCACCTTATATATCTTTTATGTAGGAGCCATCTAACAATGGGTCCCGATTCTACAAGGGTGGGACAGGTGGCAAGTTATAGGCAACTTAAACCCATAAATGGTCCTATGTCTCACAACCGAGAGGGTTTTCTGCTTGTAGCTCAATTTGAAGCTCTGAAGGAAGAACGTGAGAGGCTGAGGCAACTGTTGGTGTGGCAACAGGAGCAGCAGCACCAGCAACAGAGTCAGAGACAACAGCAGTTGAAATTTCAAGAAAAAGAACAAAAGCGTTTGCAGCAGTTGCAACAACAACAACAACTACAAGAAGATATGTTTGGGTTGAATCCCGTGCAAAACACTCTCCAAACCAACACTGTGCTTTCGGATGCTTCTAACAGTGAATGCATTCTGAGTCTGGAGTCTTCTAATATTGGGATCACTTCGTTGCTAGATCCGCTCCACAACTTCAAATCCATGAGCCTAGCTAGGTTCTTCTAATACTAGTGAATTAACTCTTGGATCCACTCAGATTCAATCCCTTGAGCATGGTTTCTTTTAAATCTTAACCATATTATTATTATTATGATAAAGGAACATGATATTATGGTAAAGTTTCAACTGAATCTTCATCTTTCTCTAGGTGGGTTGCATTTATCATTGACGGAGGACCACCAGCTCTATAACACAGCCTGAGTCTGACGGGGGGCTTGAAAGGAGTAGATGGTTAAATTATTTTATGTTATCTATGAATTGTTGGTAACTGGTATTTGTTTTGCTTTATTGTTTGTTATTATTGTTTTAGTGTCATTCTCTATTATTGCGTACAGCTGATTTATTGTTGGTCTCATTCTGTATTACGTTGGTCTAAAGATGGTAACAGCTTTCATGAATTACGAATAGTAGTATGATTAGTCCAGATGCAACGTCCGACGAGAAACTTTTCTTTATTTCTAGAAAATACGAAGAGAAGCATCTTCTCAAAAATCCACGAGAGTGGTTGAATTGTAGGAGAAATGACATTGTCTTTTACAAATTGTTCTAGATCCATAGTTGATTTTATTTTGGTAAAGCATGCTTAGTTCTGAACAACTTATGGCTTTTAAGAAAATTACTAGCATGCGCAGCCAAAAACGAGTAATTCTGGCTATGGGATATCAAATATATATCATCGCCAATCAGCAATGACTTTTGTTTGCAGCAAAAAAATATGTTAATTAAGATTATGTTTGGTTCAATTCATTTTTTTCATTTTTATTTAAAATAAAACTCTAAAATGAATAAGAATGAATAAAAATGGGCAAAATGAAAAAATATTACTATTAATCAAATGAATTCTTTTCAGACTAGAAATGCTTTATGTTGCTCATTCTTAATTATTCCACAAAAAATCGGTGTTGGTGGTCATAAACCACCAGCCCAAGTTTTCAAAACCATTGACATGGATGATTATTGAGGGATGGCCGACTGTCAATGTCCGTTGGCACAAGTTTCCACATCCTTGGCCGTGATTTAGACTAAATAGCCCATTGTTCAGCTCATTGAGACTCACTCAACAATGAGGTCTGATTCAGTCCTTACAAGACTATGTTCCCACTGAATGCACAGCCACTTTCAATCTTGTATTGAGAATATTTCCTTACTTATATATTTTTTACTCATGAATAGATATTTTGATACGCAGATGCAAATGGCTGAGTAAAAGCACGGTTTTGGACTGTATCCAAATTCTTCAACAATGCCAGAAATTTATTCATTCTGGATATGATAGTAACAAAACTAACAAACATAATCACATCATTGTTTCATGACACCTTTCCTCAATGCAGGTTATTTTAAGGGAAAATCCTCGATTAGTATCCTATACCAAAGTTTAAAGTATAAAAAATACAAGGTGTTTCTCAAAGGTAATTTTATGAGATGTATCTTGATACACTTTGGAAATGTATAGATATGGGTGAAAAATTAAAATACACATGGATACGCCAAAAAAAATCATTAAAAAATATGAACAACAATAAAAATGAATTTTATGTGATTATAAATAATTTATTTAAACATAAAAACCATTCTTTAATGATTTATATATAAAGTATCGGAATATAATTAGTAACTGTTGAAAAATAACAGAACTAAAAAGTATGTTGTGTATATATACTAATATTTATTAGTTAATATTTTTTTGAAGTCATTTATTAGTTAACATTTATTATACAGATTTAGATAATATTTATTATGTATACAAGTTAATATATACTTTAATTTTTAATAAATAAATATAATTTGTATTCATCTTATTATTATATAAATTTTAATAATCAAATTTTAGCATTTGTTAGGAAACACCCACCAAGGCAAGAAAAGATTACTTTAAGCATAAAAAAGCATATTGTTACCATAAGCAATTAAGGTTGGCATAGCGTTTAATTAATTATTATTGTAAACAAATGAATAAGGTTTGAAATATGTTATCTAATTTTCTTTATCAACCATCAAAATACCCAAAATACCCAAACAAGTGGCATGCAAAAGGACACAAATGCCCTTTAAGTGTCATCTAATTTTCTTTATCAACCATCAAAATACCCAAATTTGGCAATGGACAACGATCTTCTCTTGAATGCCAAACACCATTTTACCAACTTCAAGAGGAAGTTGGGAAGAGTTTGAAAGAGAGACAAAGTCCAATCAGTCTATATGCTACTTTAATTATAAATATGACTTTTTATCTTTTTTTACTGTAATGTGCACCCAACTTCTTCACCACCCGAAGAACCATGGCATGCATAGCAACTTGTGAGCTCGTGAGAAGGCAGCAGCCAAGCCCAAACCAAGCATTGGCGACTACCTATGCTCTAATTCTTTGTTTCATCTTCTTAAGGAAGAAGATGATGAATAGTGTTTTATTTTGGCACATTTTTTTACGTTTGGATACTAAATTGTCACATTTTAAAGTTTGGGGACCAAAGTGGCACTAAACCTAAAGTATAGGATACTAATCGTGAATTTTCCTTTATTTTAAACTTCTACTTCACTGATAATGTCTAAAATTTCCGCTTGATACCTCCAAGTAGGCCCCTATCAGACGGTCTTTTGTAAATCATATATTTTTCTTATGTAAAATTTTCATATGGCTGCCTAATTTTCAAATGAAAAAATAATCATAATACACTTGATGCCATCTAATCTTTTTTTCTAACTAGTAAAAGTGTACACACGTTGCACGTGGCCATATCAAATGATGATGATAATAGCTAGTTAGCAACCAAATGATCTTACTGGTTGAACCATTAACCTATTTAACCAGGAAAATGGACTATGATTAAGACATTAATTCTCTTTGTATTTTAGACATTTCTATCTTTACTAACAATAATTCTTATTTTTCAAACATATTTTTGTTTAATATGAAAAATATATAATATTAATGCATGTTAGAATTTTTCTACAAAATTTATAAAAAAATTCTATATTTTTATTTTTATTATTTACTTTATGAGATAATAAAAATTACTTATTTATCAAAGAGATAATGCAATTCCAATATATTGTTTGAACATTGGTTTTTAATATTGTGGTCAAATTAATTATTTATACATATAGTATATATATTATTTGTATATAATATATATGCTATTTATATTGCATTTTTGTAAACTTTTTATATGATGGAAATAGTTGAAAAAATTTTGTTTTTTATTTCAATTGTTATATTTTTATTTTTCTTTTAATATTTATTACTTTTTTAAAACATTAAATCAAATCATATCAGATTTGAATATCTAACATCTTGATCGGATTCGAATTCAAATCAATATTTATGAGATCTGGTCGATTGTTTGGATCATATCATATTTGAATATACCCTAGTTCAAATATGATTTGATCTGTTAGCATCCCTACCAAACCACTTGCTTATGATGACCTAACTAATTAAATTATTGAACCATTTGACATGATTAGTCGGGTCATGTGTTAGACATTAATGCTCTTTATTTTTTATCCTAATTTTTATCCCATTTTTGTCATTAATAAAAATAATTATCATTATTCACACTTTTTTATATGATGAATATATAATATTATAGAATGTACCCAAAATTATAGACAATTTTTTTTACATTTTCTAGAATTTTATGTATTTTATTATTTAATAATAACATCCATTTGACATGGATAAATTAAATCATGTATTCCATTTTTATTTTCATCATCGATAAAAGTAACTCTTATTTTCACATTTATTTTTGTTTAATATGGTGAACATATAACAATAGAAGGGTATCAAAATGCTTTATACAAAGCTTATATTTTTCTTTGAGTTTATGTATGTATGTATGTATTTAATATCTGTTACTTAATTATGACATCATAGATTGATCCATTTAATCCGGAATATTAGATCATTGACCTACCTACCATCTAGATATGAAAATTGTTTCATTTTCAAACTGGTTTTAAATTTTGTATTTCATTTATATCATTGATGAAACAATTATATTTATCATACAAATTTTTGTTTATATTATTAGTATATAATATTATAGGTGTGCCCAAAATTATTTCATATTATTTTTGTACTATTCTATTTTAAAAAAATTATTTTTAATTATACATCATGAGTTAACCTATTTGACTTGAAAGGTTGAACCACTAACCCATCACCTAGACATGAAAATGGTTTAATTTACCGTTAGTTTTAACTTGTATATTTGATGTCCTTCATTAATAAAATTATGTCTATTTTATCATAGTTATTTTTTAATATGATAAATATAAAATAATAGAAGTGTGTCCATTTTTTCAAAATTTCTTTTTTTATATATTTTTTGTATTTTTTATATTTCTAAATGTATATTATTTATTTATGACATCATGAAATTATCCACTTGACCAAAATGGTTGAAGTACTTATCCACGACTTAGATGAAAAATATAATTTCATTTGTAGGTTTATTTTAAAAATATAAAATTCCATTCTATTAATAATTATTGTGTATGGATTTATTAGTGGAATTTAATGATGACAAATAAAATTATTTTTTATATTTCTAAATTTATATTATTTATTTATGACATCATGAAATTACCCATTTGACCCAAATGGTTGAACTACTTACCCACCACCTAGACGAAAAATATGATTTCATTTTTATGTTTATTTTAAAAATATAAACTTTTATTTTATTAATAATTATTGTGTATGGGTTTATTAGTGGAATTTAATGATGACAAATAAAAGTATAAATGTTGGATTCAATGAGGGAATGTGATTTATCCAATGACTTAAATGTGAGAATTAATGAGAGGTAATTGAATGTACTTAATGATATTCTTTTAATTACATTTTATGTCATTTTAATGGAGATGAAATAAATTCAAGATGAGGGATATTTCAGTAAAGAAAATTTCCAAAAGCTAATACCTCCTCATTCGCACTTTTATAACTAGTATAGATATAAATAGATATAGATATAGATAGATACATGTAACAAAAAAGTATCCCCTAAAAAGAATCCCCTATCACATATTAACTATCCCTTCTCTTCCTCTATCCCAAATTAAAAAAAAAAAAAATGTTATACACCATGTTCTAAGAATCGAACTGGATTAGGAACCAAAATGCTACATAGGTCCTGGTTTTGCCGGTTAATCGGATGGTTAATCCATTCATCCTGTAAAAACCTGTGAAAACCATCATTTAACAGGAACCTAGAAAGGTCACCAGTTCCGGGTTTTCACAGTCCTACTGTCCGGTCTGGGCTGAGTTTTACAACAGTGGTTTTACAACCGATTTCGTTTGGTCTACTTTTGTTGACCTGTTTATTCGATTCAACTCATATATCATAAAAACAATAATGAAGCAATGAGGCACATTGGTTTGGTTGTCCATTGGTATTGTCCAAATTAAAATGTTAAACTAAGAATATAGTTGCAGATATCCAAGTGCTGATCATGGCCGTCCATTTAATTCACCAACACGATCTCATGCTTAACTATTTGTAACTATAGTGGACTCTTCATTTGTAGAGCAATGACATTTTTATTCATTTGTAGAATCACCACTATTTAAGGGATTTTGGATATATAAAATACACGTTCGAACAATAGCTACGTGTGATGGATAGGGTAGTGAATGAAATTGTTCGGGTAAGGAGTATGAAATCGTGTGATGGTTGAGCTGGTCAAGCATGTCACGTGGCAACCTCTTTGGCCATCCTTCTCTCAAGCCACGTTGATATTACGTATGACTAAGAAGGAGTATCTTGCACGGACAAAGAAGTGGACTCCACTGGGGAAGAGGAAACCTCCCGAAGATCTCGGCATACGCCCTCATTTCAACAACCCCGAAAGTCCTATCCATCTGGAAAACAAACACCCAACTATAAATGGGTATTCCCCACTCGAGGTAAGAGACTTTTGGAATAATTCTTTGAATATCTTTCTACACTATCTCTTCAGCTCGAACCACCATTATTTCAACATGCTCGACCCGACCATCTCTTTCTCTACCTAATTTGATCGTCGAAATACCTACTCATGGAACAACTCTTCGGGCCTCCAACCTTTTCTCCTAATTGTAGATCTCAGTGCACGGCATCATCCTTCCACCTCGGCCTCGTCTAGTTGGCAAGATTATCTAATTGTGTCCTTCGTTCGGAACAACTCCAATGGGACAGCATCAGAAATATCTCTTATTGAAAGACATGGGAAGTTTTTGACTATCAATATGATGAGGGGAGATTTTAGATAATTTCCCAGAATAAAAAACAAAAAGTGCAAAAGTGCATTTTCACATAAAATGAGAATGTGCTTAGGGTTGTTTGTTACTAATACATCTAGACTCAAATTTATTACAACAATGATTTCAAATTTGTTACAACAATGACTATCATTTTCTCTTTCTATCCTTAGGCCATGTTTGGAAGTGCTTAAGTTAAAAATAAGTGCTTATTCAAATAAGCACTTATTTGCATTTGGCACCCAACTTTTTCAAGTGCTTAAGTATAAAATAAGCACTTATTTTATATTTTGTAGTCTTTTTCTCTAATAAGCTCTTAAATAAGCATTTATGACTATTTTGTTCTTTATTTTCTTTTAAATTTTCAAAATATATCCTTTGAAAGCACTTCTATGAAAGTACTTTTATGAAAGCATTTTTACAAAAGTACTTTTACAAAAGCACTTTTAAGAAAATACTTTTATGAAAGCATTTTTACAAAAGAACTTTACAAAAATACTTTTACGAAAGCACTTTTATAAAATATGTTCATAAAAGTGCTTTTGTAAAAATGCTTTCACAAAAGTTCTTTCATAAAAACACTTTTATAAAAGTGCTTTTGTAAAAGTGCTTTCACAAAAGTGATTTTATAAAAGTGCTTTCACAAAAGTGTTTTTGTAAAAATACTTTCGTAAAAGTACTTTTATAAATTTCAACTATGGATAATTTTATAAGTGGTATTTTAAAATTCAACTAGTGACAATTTTGAAAGAAAAAAATTGAATAAGTGCTTATTGTATAAGCACTTAAAAAAAGCTAGAAATTTGGGCTTAAAAAATAAGCCCTTATTTTTAAAATAAGCACTTATTTCGGGTTTATTCCCAAACACCAATATGTGCTTAATGACCCAAATAAGCACATATTTTTAAGTACTCCCAAACATGGCCTTAATAACAGAGATGCAAAAGAGATCAAACAACTTGTTCAAAGGAACAGCACAACAATGACATTTGAACATTTGAACATCAATGGTTCTTAAATAAGCCTTATGGATTGAAAAGGAACTTTATTATGTTTACAGCATCCGGTATGTACACGTTTATAAACCCAAGCATGTTATGGTCAATACTCTGCAATGCCTTCATCTGTCTCTCTTGATACTACCACACTTGTTGTCCAATATTGATTGGAAGTTGGAACTTAAAACTATACAAGGAAAAATCCAGGAGAAAATCCACCGGAATATGAGATCTAGATCAATCTAGCCAGGCAGCTTGACAAAATATATGACTTGCAAGATACCCATAGCTCTCCTCCATCAGATTTCTTCATAGCAATTTTATGATCCAAAGCTTATAGCTGTGTATATACAGATATACAAGAAAAGGCCCAATCAAATTAGCATCAGAGAGGTGCTTGCAAAGCTTGAGATAAGGCTCAACATTTCCGGACTGTTGGATCCCTTTTCTTAATCCCCGCAGCACAGCTACCCTGTCCAAATACTAAGGATACAAATTCAAGTCAAGCATTTTTATGATTGTTTCAGAAGCCTCCTCAAAATGGCCACCTTTAATATATCCTCTCAAATAGCCATGACAAAGTTCGTTTCCTACTCCATGAGTTTATGGCATCAATCCTTGTAAGTAAACGTCCAACAGAACCAGCTTCTTTTTGGGAAGCACATATGGCTAAGACAATGCCATAAAGCTCTTGGCTTACCTCCTTACCCACAAGCTTCATTTCCCACAAGTGTCTTTCAGCCTCAAGTCCTCTTCCAGCACATACATACATTGCAAGAAGCCTCTCATGGACAAGTGCAATATGTGTGGAGCTTCCTTCTTGAAATACCCAATCAGACAATTGCACTCCGTCCCTCACAAGATCTGACTTACACTCCTCAACAAGTCTTTAATTTTCTAAATCGAGTTCAGCAACCAAACCGGCCTTTATGAAACCTTTTAACTTGCGTAAAACTTTGGATAACTCATTCAACTCTTTATCCACAGCTGTCATTGCTATAAGGTAGCTGTAGATCTCAGGTTTCAATCCACGTTCCCTGAAGTCAATAACCAATTTAACTGCACCGCGGTAATTTCCATCCACCTAAGAGAGCATAGAGAAAATAATAAAAATACTATTCAACACAAAACCTGAACAACTAAACTACCATAATGCGTTTGCTGAAATAACCAAAGCTTTAAGGCTACAAAGCATGTAGGATCTTAACCTACCACGTGGGTATTCAATGTATCCCTATACTGAATGACATTGCTCCACAGTATTGCAGAATCAAAAGCATTTTCTGCCACATGGAGGCTAATGTGATACATTGCAATAGACTCAGCTAAATGAATGAAGTGTCCATGTTAGACATGTGATGGATTATGATACTCCATTGATTCTTGAGAGACACTTCTACATAATATTTTATTCTCCTTGTTTAATTCACATAGATGAACTGCTAATTTACAGACGAGCCATTTTTCCTACAAACATTAAGAACAAAGATAAAATTTTAAACCTCTTTCTTTAAGCATGTAATGTTGGAGTTCAACAAAAATAGGGCAGCCCAGTGCACGTGGCTCCCACCAATGTAGGGTCTGGGGATGGACAGATGTATACGACCTTACCCCTGCTGCACATACAAAGAGGCTGTTTCCAAGATTTGAACCCTGGTCACCCAGGTTGCAATGGAGCAACCCAACCATTGCGCCAAGGCCCACCTTCTTGGAGTTCAACAAAAAAATTGATTAATAGTTTATACTTTTCTAAAGAAATGTCCATGAGTCTGTTCTTTCATCTTGCTGATTCAGACTCCTGGGCAATTGCAGGGTTCTGATTCCCATGTCAATCTCTGTGCAGCACTGGACATATCCAGACTACCCATTTGATGGATGATCCTCATGATTGGGTTCCTTTTTCGTAAGACTGCATATCCCACCATACAATGCACTTTTCCCCTTACAAGAAGTATTAGCCCTTGATTTATTTTTTTAATTTTTTGAATCAGGTAGAAAGAAAAGCCATGTAGGAAGATTATATATAGTAATATGTCATTTGAACTAATACCTGTCAGAATCATGTCTTAGAGGACTTTGAACCTGCTTTCCATACATCATCTCTTTCATACCCCCCCCCCCACATACACACATACAAATGCATACAACTTAACCCGCTTCTTTTAAACAGAAGATCTTAACCCCACCTCTCTCCACAGATCTATCTGAAACAAGTTAGACTGCCTTCTCCCACATCAACGGATGCACCATGCCTTCATGTCTTAATGCTTAACAAAGGCATGTGTTCCCTCCTACACCTATGTTCATCCTGCTTTGCCTACAAAGTTAACTTGGCTTCTCTCATCCACATATTTCTATCTGCAGCTAATAAGACTGCATTCCTGCACATCAGCTGATGTACCTATTTTCAGCTAATAAGACTACACCTATGTTCAGCCTCCTACTCCTCATGCCTTAAGCCTGCAGAGAGCACACATGCCTTGATAAAATGTACACCATGGTGCATGACAGTATGCACCAAATAGTCTGTATTTTAAAGAACAAAGTAAACCTGGTTAAAAATTATAAAAAAAAAATGAAAAGCTATATTTTCCCAAGTTTTATTACCTGAAACCATGACCAACACTTCTGTTTGCAATATTACATTAAGTATAAAAAACAAAGTTGAACATGTACTTAAGTCTTAACAGATAATAGTAGTTAAAAGGATTGCCATTTCCCACAAATGTGGTCTCCCTACCCTGCAAAGAATCAGTACTTAGTTGTTATTCTTTAGAATGGTAGTTAAGTACTGGATTTTTGTTAAGTTACCTTAAGAAAGTTACTGATAGGCTTGCCCTTCATCCTTTAGGAAACAAGACAGATTGCCTCACTACATATTGCTTAAGACAGTGGTCCTCATTGCAACAGACAGAATCCAAAATTACCCAATGTTGGTCCCAGATATCTTAAGTCTTGGGAGGGGTATACTGGGCATGGTCCTGACCTTTGGCATTTTTTCACACATATTGTCTGCCCTTAGCATTCTCAAATTTGTCAGTCTGAGATTTTACCATTATACAAAGCAATGACCCCTAGACAGAAATACGGAATCCAGACATACGTATCCATAATGGCACATACTCAATAGCAGGGGCCAATAACAGACGTAATTACAATTATGGGATCAAGCCATGAAGTAGGGAGCACATATCTCAAGAATGGACTCCTTGAACGAAATTACAGTTATGGGATCAAACAGGCAGACATAGAATGACACATGGGATTTCTTTTTCTTCTCTCCAACACAATCAAAAGAATCATGGAATTTCTAATCGATATATCAAAGAAAAGAGAAAAGTGTTTAAAGAAATTTACCATCATCTTCCACGCAAGATACCCAGTTGGACCTCCTTTCTGACCCTCTCGGTCGTCCACTGCATAGGAGATTCTCCGCCTCAGAACTTCCTTAACGAATAAAACGGCTTCCTCCTTCTTCCCCGCCTCCCAGTACAAAGATATTATTTTCTCTATCATACTAAAAGTCGGCTTCAGCCCGACGCAGTCCATGTCCACAAGAAGGTCAACCACATCTCCAACAACACGTTCACCCTCAATCAAATTCTTAAACCAACCGCACATTATGGAAACCATGAGCTCCATAGTCTCCTTATCGACCTTGTTTTCCTTCAGAAGCCACTCAAACACCTCCAGCGCAAACCAAGAATCCCTGCCCTCTTGGGAAAAGTAAACCAAGACCAATTGCAATTCCCGAGCGGAGAGCCGGTCATTCATATCCTCAAGAACATCGGCAGATTCTCTTACCATCCGTTCTAATTCCTCAATCGCTTCAAAGAAACCCTCGCTCATTTCATCTGCGTCGTCTCTCGTCACAAACCGATTCAATTCAACTGACCCAAACAACCTAAATTCCTCGATTCTACTCTTAGCAGCGAGAAGGGTAGAAATTCTTCTGTTGCAGACACTAAATGAAACCCCAGAACAACCGGAATTCCAAAAAGAATCACCTGAACTGAAGCGAGGGACCATGAAATGACAACGAGAAAATGAGGATGAATAGTATCAAAGAAAGCTCAATTCCATCAGATAAGGCAATCTATGAGCAAAAATAGCCATTTCTTATCTTCAATTTGGGGATTTCCTATCTACAGCCAAGAACATACTACAGTCTCAATTGTAAAGCTGAAAGAAATCAAAATAAAATCAAGAAAGATAGAATAGCGAAAAGACGGCCGGACGGCCGCCCTTGACACTCACACCTCCAGGCAACAGGCCAACACCAGCAGAGAAACTCGAAATAAAGAATGTTTTTGTTGATTTTAGGTAGAAGGGAATAATAAATAGACAGAGACGTGAAGAGAAGGAGACACAACAAATCCATTACCATTATCCATTTTCTATTTTTCATATTTATTAATTAGTATATATTAAAATAAAATGCCACGTCAAATCGTCTCTCATTTTTCCCCTTTGCACGTTTTTGCACCTCCTCTTTTCTTAAATTTTCTTTCTTTTCCCATCACTTAAATTATTTATTTTCCTAAAATTCCTCCTAAATTATCTCTCCACCTAAAAACATTTATTCGAAAACATTTTTCATCTTGTCTCTTCCCTCCCCCTAAATCTCACCTCTTCAAAGCACACTGACTTTTGTTGTAAGACATTGAGCTATAAGGAGTTTTATGCTATTTCTTCTTGGGTTAAGTCAGACTAAATCCAATGCAAGTATTATTTTTAATGTATTTAAGTCATTTAAAATTTATAAAAGGTAATTCAATTTTGCTAATAAAACAATAATAATAATATTTTTTATTAATTGAAAGTCTAATTAAATTATTAATATTGTAAACAAAATTAGTTTTATAAACAGAATTAATAAAAATTAGTAATCTTATAAAATTAATTTTACTATAAGAAATTTATTAATTTTAAAACTAATTTTTGTTAATTCAAATTCTTTTTAAAATAATAACATTTATAAAGTTTTATAGTAGGCTTATAGCCTAACCTAGCATACGATCACACCTAATTAAGAATGTCATAGGGCTAGCTTTCTACTTCATTTTTTTCTCAAAAAAATCCATACATAATAAAAATATAGCATAGAAGAATAATGATGTCAACCCAATAACCCATAATCCAATTTCCAAATTAAATTAATAACTCTTGAGTTTTGAAAATATGTCATAAAAATGCAGTTGAAAGACTATGACATGGGTTGGGTTGGTATAGGTTTAACCCTACAGGGTTGGGTGGGTTGGCATAAATTTGACTCAACCCAACCTGATTCAATACTATGCAATTTTTGAACCTGCCCCCACCTATAGGGTTCAACTTGGTACCGACCCAACCCCATCTTGTAGTCTCTCTATTGTATTTTTTGCAATACTTTTGAAAGCTCAAGAGTCACGCATTAATTTAAGTTGGAAATTAATTGGTTTATGGGTTCCAAGATCATTTCCCTAAAGCAAAAGAAAAAATTAAAACAAAAACAGAAACAAGCATTGGAATAAATCATATATATTTAAGTTAAGGGATTGATGTCAAACCAAATTACAAGAATACCCTTTATATGTGTAGGGATATTATGACTTGATATGCGCCGGTTAGTCACACCTAAACCCGGTTTGGGTTAAATAATAAAAACTCTAACCTATCCTTACACTTGATTTGGATTAAAACACATGTTGAAAGAAATCATAAATTTTAATATTAGGGATTAGAAGTCAGACCAAATTATAAGGATACCCTTTATATGTTTAAGGGTATTATGACTCGATGGGCCAGGTCAGCCAAACTTGCACCTGATTTGGGTTAAATAATCAAAACCTTACACCCCAATAAGCCTGATCCTCTGACCATGTAGGGGCGAGTCAAATCGAATTTACCATTTAACTTGACCAATTGACATCCCTTATACGAGATTAGCCACTCTCACTAGGGGTTTAATTTGGATTGTGCTGAGAACAATTAAATATAACTCAAAAGTATAATACTTGAGTTGGTTTGATAGACTTCGCTCGATCAAAAATGTCAGAAAGCTCTTTCTACTTCAGTTCTGCGTAATAAGGCCTATGAATTGCATGGGTCCTGACTAGTTTTTAATAAATTATACAAGCAGACCCTTTCCTTGGTTTGATGTTTAGATATTGAAGAATTTTTTAATTTTATCTCGGGCTAAGAATAATGAAATATCTATTGACTAGAAGAGTCCAAAATATCAATGGAAATCTCTTTCAACAAAACTTTTTTCTCCTCTCCCTCCTCCCTCATTAAATCTGTTGCTTTTTTATTTTTTCCTTGATATTATTATTATTATTATTATTATTATTATTAACACTTGTCCATTTACTCGAAGTTCTAATAAAAGGGATTTTGAAGAAGTCAAGTTCAAGAGAAAATCAGATTTAGTACTCACAAAACCGTCCTCACAGGCCTTTGTAGTCGTGCATTGTGAATATCTCCTTTTGAATAAAAAAAATATATATATACGAAGATGAACGGTGTGAAAACAGTTTTATGAGGCAAGTTGAAGCAGTTATGATAAACGACAAAGGAGGTCTAAGTAATTTACACCTTTTTTTTAATTAATTTCTGATATTTTGTTGAAAGGTTCAACTATGATATCAAAAAGCTTATTAACCAATGAACTTAAAAGTGGAAACTAATAAGGTAATATTCATCAAAAGTCACCGGTGGATTTGATTGATCAAACCTCTTCCTGTATCATACTTTTGTGGAATCATAAACTCAGAAAATCTGTGATGCCAGAAAGACATGGTACTGAAAGAGCTTTGAGCAATCAAATCCCACCCATGAATTTTGATCTAGAAATCTCAATGCATTCTTTGGCAGTGTTTGTAACCAATGCCGTTTCTTGAGAGGCATTTTCTTAGAAAAGTTTGGGTTTTCTATTAATACCATTGCTATTGCTACCACATAGGCATTTTTCAATACCATGTCAGCATACTGTTACTAGGAACAGTACAAAAAACAAGAAACACCAAAAAAAGACATTTTCTCTGTCTACACCTTATTCAATTTTCAAAATGTGGTCTGAGAAAACATTATCCAGAAAAAAGGCTGACCAAACATGAAGTGTTTTATGAGAAAACAGATTTCAGATGTAGTGTTAATGTGAGACCATTTTTTGAAGAAACAACATTAATGCTAAACACCTACTTTATTTACTTGAGAAGGTTCCAATTGGTTTACCACCGACCTAGGTAGGATTGAATTGTTTAGGCTGTGTTTGGTTTGAAGGAAAAGTAGGGAAAAGAAGGGAAAGGTAGAAAAATCTTTACAAACCTTGTATAAGTTTCCTTATCTTTCCCTTCCTTTCCCCACCTTTTCCTTCAAACCAAACATTGCCTTAATATAGCGGCTGTGATTGGGGTTCTTCCAAAGTTTGGAGAGAGATGGCTGAATTTGGTTGGCGAGTAAAGAAAGTGACTAGACCCCTATAGGGCTCCACTATGTTATTGGACCTATCCAAATTTTTTTGGTAAGCATTTTCTTTTAATCTCTCCAACTTCAAGAACGAAAATTATTTATTAATTTTTTATTTTCTTTAGAGTTGTATCTGATTTGAGGGAAAAGGTAGGGAAAGGTAGAGAATTTTGTATAAGGTCAAGACGGATTGAAACGGGTATGTGTTGGGGTTCATCTATCTATGCTCTTACATCTAAAAAAAGAATTAAATAAAAGAAAAAAAAAAAAGAGAAACTTGACTCTTTAATTTTGATGCTATAGTGGTTTCACCAAATTAATTTGGTGAAATTTTAGAATTTGAATCGATATTAAGTTAGAATATGGTAATTTCGATTTTGTTGTTCTAATGTAAAATAATAATGAAATCTTGGCGAAATTAAAAACCATTTGTCAAACTAGAGTGTCTTGATTCGGTCTACAATTTGCTATATTAAATATCATAACTACCGGAGGGTCTCTATTTCGTAGGGGTTGGAATTGCAATTGCTATTTTCTACATTAGAAAAGACAATGGTTTTTTAATAAAAAAACATGTAATTATAAGTACACAAGTCTTGAAACTCATATAAAGACTTAAAAAATATCATCCTGTGCTCATTTTTTAAAATATTGTTTCAGCAAAGCATCTAATATAAAAGAATACGGTCATACAGTAATAGTTCCGAGTTCTACTTCATACCTGACCTTTGTTTCACATCGAGAATTCCTAGTTGACCCAGATAGTAGGACCATTCGGCCCGAGAACCGTCCAGGCAACCGGTTCTGTTTTACCCCAAACATAGTTGTGAGCTCCAGGAAGCTCATGGCCAGCTCAAAAAGTGGGAATCGCCATCCATTTTTTAGAGGAAATGGGCTTTCATTTTCAAATTTGAAAATGTCGATTTAAGTCTTTGATAGTGACTCCATTTTCCGTGGTAAAGGCACACAACCAAGTTGCTTTAGTAGTCCAATATAGAAGTTGTTCAGACTCATTTTCTTTTAGAGAAAAACAGAAATGGTTGTAAGAATTTCTCAAATTCGAAGGAACATGCTTTCAATTTCTCCTAAGACCGACTTTGAGGTGATGTTGTCGGGTCTTAGGTACTGATTTCCCTAAGACCCTCGCCTCTCTGCCTCTATTCTCAATCAAGAAGAAATTGCAAACAATGGTTCTCCAACCTTTCAGAACCTCAAGCAACCCAGAAAAACTAAAAAAATGACTTATCTTTCGTGTGTACATTGTCAATAGATTTCCAATAGCTAAAAGGACTCCAAATGAAACTTGAGTAAGGCAAGAGCTAGGTTAAGCATTTCTGGTGTTAAGTTTGGAAGATAGGAGATGAGGCTTGAACTTGACTTCAAGGATTTTGGGATTATAAGCAGAATGGGTAAACCATAAAGTTGGGAAACTCTTTCTTTATTTTTCTAGAGACCTTTCACGGGTTTCTTCCCTCCCCCTAGTCTTCCTTTTTCTCTCAAGTTGTCTCTCTTCCCCTTTGAGCTAGAATTAGATTGGTATTTATAGAGAAAGGGACAGGGGTCTAGTCTGAATTCGCTCAGCTACAGTGTGCCTGGGAGTCAATAGAGTTTTTTCACAAAAAAAGGTAAAGAATCTTCAAAGAAAGGGATGCCCAGTCAAGCTTACCTATTTAGTGAAATGTTTTCTTTGATTTGGGGGTGGTTTGCATGGGTTTTGTGTGTCCAATGGGCTTTGGGTCTGCCAAACGTTGCAGCCCCGTATTTGGGGCTGACAATGGCAA
Organism: Nelumbo lutea; assembly: GCF_056320005.1. NCBI lineage: Eukaryota > Viridiplantae > Streptophyta > Magnoliopsida > Proteales > Nelumbonaceae > Nelumbo > Nelumbo lutea. Next base: position 47,486,271 of record NC_142685.1, read on the forward strand.
AAAACCTAAATTTAATGAACTTTAAAATGTGGTTTTGTTTTTTCTTGGTCTTAAGTAGGGGGTCTGTTTGATATTTTGAGATTTTTAAGCCTATTAGGCTTTGTTTCACTGGTCCATGTGTTCTAATGGGTCAAAACTGGGTTTGACATTAGCCATCACCCTTTTAAGGTTTCAGGTTGGGCCAGATGACGTATCAATGTAATCTAGTGCGTCAAAATGGTGTCTTTCTAATTTAATGTTCAAACGGATGAATTACGATGTGAAATTTGGCGTGTTAGGGTTTTTTGGATCTCTAAACTCAATGGTGATGTCTGATTGGTCAAATGGGCTGAGGATGAAGGAGATCTATGGTTGACAATTTTGGATTGATGAGAATTATCAAAATATGTCTTTGTTTTATAAAAGGTCAAATGTGGGGAATTTGGGATTGAAATTTGGTGGGTTTACATTTTTTAACGTCCTAAATCTAATGGAAGTGATGGATCTTTGATCAAGAGTCTAGATTGACTGATTTGGTTTGGATATAGGTTTTAGCTAATTGTTTATCAATTAACAAGAAGACTTAAAATGGAATCTCACTTTTTTAGCGATCAAATGGAATAGTTTGGTCATAAAATTTGATGTGTTAGGGTTTTTTGGGTTTTTGAACATAGTGGTGAAGTTTGATTGGTTAGATAAACTTGGAATAATAGGTGATAAACTCTATTTTGATGAGATTTGCTAAAATAGAACCTTTGTTTGATGAAGGTCAAATGAGGGAATTTTAAGCTACAATTTAGTAGGCAGGTATGGATAAGGTGATGAGTCAAGTACATGGTTCTGACCTGAGAAAGATATGGTCGATCTTGGTAATCATTCAAGACCATCAAAATGGATCTTGATGTTTTTGCAGTTAATTGTCGTAAATTTGTGTTAGGATTCACTAGTTGATTGTTTCCTAATGATCTTGAGGTGATAGATATGTTGGATTTGACTTTGGGAAGTTGGAGTTTGAATATCGCATGGATCAGGGTCGTTAGAAAGGGAATTGGCGTGATGAACGATAAGTCTTTGGAGTTTAGTCATGAAAATTGATATGTAAGTAAGTTGTAATTTTCCAAATCCAGAGGTGATGTTCGATCAAGGTTCTTGTTTTGTCTTGTAAGTTGTGTCAAAGGAGGGTATTTTTGGTTTTAGAAAGTCTCAAGTTGATCTGGTTGTGGTTTCGAGTTTTTGGGGTCTAAGAGGATGGTACAAAGAGGTGGGTGAAAGGACCGAATCTTTGGAGTTTAGTCATGAAAATTTGTGTAACTAAGTTGTAATTTTCCAAGTCCGGGGATGATGTTTGATCAAGGTTCTTATTTGTCCTGTGGATTGTGTCAAAGGAAAGTATTTTAAGTTCTAGAAAGTCTCAAGTTGATCTGGTTGTGTTTCCAAGTTTTTAGGGTCTAAGAGGATGGTACAAAGAGGTGGGTGAAAGGACCGAGCAAAAATTAGGTGCTAACACTAGTCCCTGGCAAAAAATTGTTGAATCAGTCAACAACCCGCTAACCTGGGTGGTTGACCCATTCAACGGTTTCTGGCCTTTTTTATTTTTTATTTTTAATTTTTGTTGTCAGAACAAGCCATCCGTTCGAACCGAACGGTTGAATCATCAACCTGGAAATCGATGGCCATAACGGTTCCGTTTTCGAGTCATTTTTTCTAAATGCCAATAATTAGATGAAATAACTTTGTTGTTAGAACGAGACATCCGTTCAAATCGAATGGTCGAACCATCAACTTGGAAATCGGTGGCTGCAACGGTTCCATTTCTGGGTCATTTTTTTTAAATGTCAATAATTGGACGGAATAAATTTGTAGTCATAGTCATAGGAAGGGTGGACATTTCAAGGGATTCCAAAACCTTGAAAGATAAATCCAAAGTGACCTTAAACATACAAAAAAGTTGGCGGTAAATCCACAAAATTGGAAAAACCAAGGAAAAAAATCAAAAAATTGAGTAAAAAATTCCACTTTGAGACAGAGCTAAACATACATGCAATTAAAGCAAGAAACAAAGCAGATCACCTTATAAGAAAAAAAAAAAAGACATTGCACAAGAAAACCCAAAGAAAAAACAAAGGGGAAGAAATAAATTATGGTAAACCCTAGACCGTTTTGAAGGATCTTGAAGAAGAAGACCACACACACACACACAAACACACAAAGCAGAAAATGAAAAAAACGGAACATACCGCACACGCTCGAAAAAAGCCAACAGTATAAGAAACATTTGAATAGTAAAAATCCAAAAGCACAAATTCCATGGTTTTTGAACCACCGTTGACCCGGATAGACAGACATTTTGGCCTAGGAACCGTCCAGGCAACCAATTTTGTTTTACCTCAATCCCGATCTCTGGCAAAAAACCATTGAATCAATCAACGACCCATTGACCCGGGCGGTCGAACTCCCGACCCATTGACCCATTCACTGGTTTTTTACCATTTTTTTATTTTTATAATTGGGAACTATCTAGGCAACAGGTTCCATTTTATCCCAACTCCAATCCCTGGCCAAAATCCATTGAATCGATCAATGACCCATTAACCTAGGCAGTCAAAACATCGACCCATTGACCCATTTAATGGTTTTTGGCCATTCTTTTTATTTTTATTTTTTAATTTTTGTTCTCAAAATGGGTCATCCATTCGAACTGGGCAGTCGATCCATCGACCCAAAAACCTGTGGCCAGAACGGTTTTGTTTTTGGGTCGTATAACTCACATGCTTGAATGACATAACACGTATGATACTACTTAATGGACCTCACACACTCGCTTTTTTGCTTGTAATTTTTACTATCAAAACGGGCCGTTCATTCGAACTGGACGATTAAATCGCCATTTTTTCTTTATTTTTTAATTTGGAACCGTCCAAGCAACCAGTTCCGTTTTACCCCAATCTCGGTCCTTAGTAAAAACCGTGGAATTAGGCAACGACCCATTTGACTCAAGCAGTTGAACCGTTGACCCATTTAATAGTTTTTTACCATTTTTTATTTTTGTTGTCAGAACATGCCATTTGCCCATTCAAAACAGACGGTCGAACCGTTGACCCCAAAATCAATGGCCAAAATGGTTTCGTTTTTAGGTCGTATGAGTCACGCACTCGAATGACATAACACGTGTGATATTGCTTAATGGACCTCACACTCAATTTTTTCCCTAAAATTTTTGTTGTTAGAACATATCGTTCGTTCGAACCGAAAGGTCGAACCATTAACCCAAAAACCGGTGGCTATAATGATTTATAATTTTTTACTTGTAATTTTTGCTGTCATAACGAACCATTCATTTGAACCAAACTATTGAACCGTCAACCCAAAACCAATGGCATAATATATATATATATATATTATATATTAAAGGGTTGTCATTTGGCAAAAGGGGATGCCACCCCTATCCCTTTAATAGATATATATAAGATGCATCCTTTATGTTGAACTTTCATCATACTTGCATATCGATGACTACAGCTCAATGAGAAATGTTAGTAACAACAAGTGTATGCATGCAGCAAAGAAACAAAAAAGTGCATGCAAGTCTCATTCTTTGCCCTAAAGACATACAAACATGATATCATTTTCTGAGATAACGATACCATGTAAGCACCACATCAGAGAAAGTGGTGCTTCAAATAAAGCTCTCTTGTTTGGCACCATTTTTCTAGAAAAAACGTTATTCGAAACCATGTCTTAGAAATCGGAAAAATATGATATGGAGTAAATACCAAATTCAAAAACAGTGCATTACTGCCAGCAGTGCAATGGTGTGACATCAATGTGCCATCATCTAGGATACTAGATAATATAGACCATGTTGAAAACATTGCTGTCAGCATTGATACCAAATAAAACCAGTGTTGTTTTCTCAGAAAACGGCCTATATGACAGCACCGGTTCCAAGTGCTTACAACTCCACTGTCTAGTACCATTTTTCTCAAAAAATGGTGCAACGTTTCCAGCACCGATGCCAAACACCCACTTAATTCATTGGTTATTATTGCTGTAAGCCTTTTGTTTTAGATTGTTGACAAGTTGACTTTCATGGAACTGCAAATTTTGGTCCTAAAAAGCCGAATATTTAAAGCTGGGCTTTATGGGAATTGAGCTTGATAAAACCTAATTTGCGCCCATTACTTGGGCTCATCTCAAACCTAGGTCCATAGTCACAAGTTCCTGAGTCAAACTCTTTTTATAAACTTGGTCCAAGGCAATCTTACTTGCCACGCACCCTGTTCTCATACCAGGGCTTGAATTTTCCATGGTCCAATTTTATTTTTGATTTTAAAAAGATGAAAAAAAGAACATAAAACTGGGTGTTAGCTGCAGGACCTAAATGCTAAATCAAATCCAACTTGGAATCTATTCCCACTACAAAAACAACATCAAAGGTGTTCAGTCCTCGCAAAACTGTGCTCACACCGTTCTCACAGCCCTTTTCAGCCTTGCATTGGGAACATCTCCATATTTGTATCCTTTTATTTATGGGGAGATATTTCTAATTCACAAATGAAAATGGCTGTAAGAACGAGTGTGAGCACACTTTTGTGAGCACCAAATCCAATTTCACATCAAAGATGGACCCAAAGCATTTGGGTCACTGGACTAGCTTCTTATGACCCTTAGTTTTGTTTAGTTGTGGCATGAAGTAGGTGGTTGGCCACCTGGAGTTAAAATGAGTGTTTTGAGAATAGGATTACCTGTAAATGCAAAATCCAGATTTGGTCAGCACCCACTAGGCCCACCGTAAGACACACCCATATGGCTCCAAACATGTTAACCATAAAACACTCTTTATTCCTTTCTATCAAACTTTCAGTTAAAGATCAACCTGGATGTAGGAAGCTTAAACATTGAGACTCAAAAAGAGTTCATTTGATACATGAAAAGTGTTCAAAGCAACATGAGATTTCGCATAGAATCAGAGCATGAGAAACAAGAGGAATACAGTATATGAAAGCATGGTAGATAAGACCAATTGATCTAGAATATTAATAAACAGGTTAGTCCAAGTATCACCTGCTGGATAGGTTTGCTGCAAGAGGAATACAAAATATTAATAAACAAAAGGAATACAAAATATTTGAACCATTCACCTTCTCTAGGTTTACATCAACCATCTCACTTCCACAATATGGAGTTGTAAATGTATAATCATAATCAAGTATCACCTGCTGGATAGGTTTGCTGCAAATTCAAGAATGACATGTGAGATTGGATAGCCATATATTAATACTTGGTGGAGTTTCACCTTCTCTAAGTTAATACCAACCATCTAGCTTCCACAATATGGAGTTTTACGGTTTTACTATTGTTGTTATTTAACACATCTGAAGTAATTTAGATGTCTAAAGGGTTCAATGAACCACTAAAATACAGAGCCAACCACACGAGGCAGATAGTGCTACTGATTCTTTTGCTGATTTGAAGGGCAAATAATGCATATATATTGTCAGTTTGTCATAAAGGTAAATGAGATGGAATCACCTGTGTTGACCTAATAGGAATACCATATTTCATATATTTTTTATATATCCCACTTTTTAATCTCTGTTCTAAATATAAAATATGCTATTAAATTCTCATTCACAATATTAAGGCCCTTTAAATTCAAAATCACTGTTGTACTATAAAAAATGTATTCAATTGGTAAGAGTGAAATCCAGGTTGCCCACATGATCAGACTAAATTTTTGTTCATTATTCTGTACTACAACCTATTAGAATGATATGTGGACCTTTATGGACCTTCTCTTGTAAATACTTTATCAACCCGCTATGTTCTTTCTCTTCTCTCTTCTACTCTATTCTTTTTTTCTTTATTATCTATGTACCATATACAAATTTTGCACAGTTAGAGAGCCTAAGTCATTGAGCATAGCTTCTCATTGATCTTTGCACAGTTACAGGTTCATAACACAACATTGAATAAAATGACACCTGTATGATCTTTCATCTAAAAAATCTATTGGAATTGATATTTTCATTTAATTTACTGTAAAGTTATAAAAATGAATGAGAATTACATAGAAAGTTAGGAGGCAAAACCTGCGAGTCACATCTTTGGCACCATGCCCAGCAAAAGCAATTACATATCTCAGAGACCTTATGCAGGCAGTTACTGCAGCTTCTACTTTGTGCTAACCATCAAGTAGTGCATTGGCAGCACCAATATGCACCCACTTCCCTGTCAGCCGAATGCAGTGGAGGTCCTACTTTTCTTGACCCAAGTGTAGTAGAGACTCCTTGGGAAGAAACTATGGAATCTTCAGTTTTAATTTTTTTCGTCCTTCTCAATGAAGGAAAAACTGATGTAGTATGCAGCTCTTTTAAATCTGGGCCTGCATCACTCTCACAAATACCTGCTGCAGTGGCAGAAAGAGCCATTTCCAATTCAATATTATCATTGCTTGCCCTTGAATCTAAAAATCCAGTTATGTCATTCAACTAATCATGAAGGGCAATATCACTAGATCCATTGGTCTTGCATGTTTAGTTTCTTTCTGTGATTTCACATTTACCTTTATGAGAAGATTCATGGGCAATGTCTCCTTTGGACGTTGTTTTGTCTAATGATAACTGAATGGGAGAGGGAGACACTGCAGCCTGATTCGTCCTGGAAAACATCAATGTGGAAGAATTAAAAATCCCATCTCCTTCCTAGTTGCATCTTGGTTTGAACAGCAAGGCATGTCAACTTCTGGTTTGAGAGAGGCCACATCCAGCACAGACACGAACCTGAAATATATTCACAATTGCAATTGTTGTACTTTTTTTGCTAAATTACAATATGTACTTCAGATTACCTTTATTTATTTATAAGTTAAAAAAAAAGTCGGCAGACAATATTCTAGATTCCCAAGTTCTTATTACTATTAAGCATAGTATTCAGGTATCATACACATATTGACATTTTTTAACAAAGCAAACCAAATTTTGAACTTTTCTAAAAACACAAAAAGAATACATGGATTATTCAGGAAACTATAATAATACAGATTTGCAGAGTTGGGGAGATTCTTTGGTATCACTTCAGATTTTCAGGTTGAATCATTGCTTCCCAAAAAATTACATCTTCTCTTTTTGGTCTAGCATTAAAGGGGCTCATTAAATGCAGTAGCATCTTATGGTCTATGCTGCCTTTTGTGATTATATGCACAATATGGTTGGGGGGGAACTGACATATTTTTGAACACAACATTTCCTTTGAAGATCTGATCCTTGGAAAAGTAGTAGGTACTCTTGTGTTTGTTTATAAGCAGTACTTATATCATGGCTTTCAACGTAGCAGCTTTTCAAGGAATGTCCCAGTACTTGTTCCTTTTGTAAAGCCTGACCTCTTATACAAAACCTCTATGTACAGGAAAACCAAAAAGAGCTAAAACCAGTGTGTATATGTAGACAAACACACAGTTTACCTTCATAAAAAAGATTAAAAATCTGAAATTGGGTTGCCCATAGTTTAATTGTACAATTCCAGAACTTCACCACTTTCCTTGTTTCTCTATTTTTAGTAGTTTCAGTCTTTATTAACTTCCGCTTTATCTTTATGGTGAAAAATTTTATTTATAAGGTGTTAAAAACAAGTAAGATTCGTTTTAAACAAGTCTTCTGATTTTCTTTTTTTTTTTTTGGACTAAAGGTAAGGTAAATTTTTATTAAATCAGAGATAATAATACAAGAGGGTCCCCGCAAAATTATCTTTTGGGTCAAGACAGCATGGATTTCAAGCCCTTACAAATTCCAGAAATTCCCAGAACCCAACCTAGCCCTCAGTTGGGTGGTCTGAAACCCCTTGACAGCCAAGACCCAAGACAGGAGTTTTCCAAAGACAAAAGCAATAAGATCTTCTGAATCTTTGCATGTGTTACCGGAAATCCTTTTGTTTCTCTCTGTCCATATAGAGTTAATAACAGCAGCCAAAATGGTCTCCCAAATGTTTCTTGCAAGCTTTAATTAACAGTCCCTGCAGCTCCCATCTATTCAGCAGCTCCTTCACAGTGCTTGGCATGACCCAGCTATACCAAAGATAGAGACTTCATATCTTGTAATGCATCTAGATTTAGTCTAATTGTAGGAGACTAAGAGTATCTTGCTACAGAGGAATATGTTTTCATTTTACTCAATTTTTTTGGTAATTTTTCATTTCACTCATCTAGATTTAGTCTAATTTTTCATTTCACTTCATTTCCCCATGAAGTCATAAATTTGTAATGGTGAAATATCTGAGATTATGAAACTGTCTTTTCATGTCTCCAGTGGTTGTAGTCTTGTAGATGAAAGCATCACACCTCATGTTTATGGTCTAAGTGCATGGACACTCATTCATGTGTACAGGGAAAAAACTAGTAGATCTTCTAGTTAACAAGCAATATTTTCTACTTAATGCACTGTGGAACTGTTAGTGATTAAGTACATGGAAACTGAACCATGTACCTTTTCTATGTATTTACTGTAAGTTTGAAATTATGTAGTTTTTTGAGTTGGTTTGTTTCCATCTCTTCTTTTTTGTTTTCAAGAATGTATTTGAGCTCACTATTGGACATAGTTGGGCAGAACCAAATGTTTTTGTTCTAGTTATCCTTCTCTGATTCAAAGGGCTAACAGTAACGCAATAAACAAAATAGCACTGATAAAAGAACGCAATAAAAAATAAATATGGATGTTGAATGCTTGACATGTGTGCATAAAAAAAAATGATTGACATGCGCACAAAAAATGGTTGACATGTGATTCATGACATCTATTACAGGTTTTGGAAGCACTAGATGTGCTTAGGAAGAAAACTGATGCTCAAGCTGAGGAAATTCTTCCAATTGAAAAGTTGACAGCTGAAGCTTACTCAGGCATTGATAAGGCAGTCAAGGTGGGAACACTGCACAGAAACACTGGAGCCCGCAGGAAATCTCGGCTTGCCAGAAGAAAGTCTAGTGATTGCTATACCAAAACTCAAGAATTAGGGTTCACGGGTATATTTAAATTCCTAGACAATACTCATATTTTAGAAACACCAATCACACATTAGAGCTTGTAATGTCGTATAACAATATGGACCAAATTATACGAACATGGAATGAATTGCTCCAAAAAGGAAAATTCTCGATAATGACAAAACAAAAAAAAAAAGGAAAAAAAACGAAATCTACCAAAAAAATAAAAAATTCAAGGGAGGAGATATGGAAGTGAAAAAGATCGAGCTCAGGGCAAACGAACTCTCCTCAATCAAATATTAAAAGCAATCCGATCCAGACATCAGAGATAACAAAGAAATGGTTGACTGGAAGCGTAGAAATCAATTAGAGAAACGCCTGCCGATGCTATGGTTTTTCATTAAACGAAAAACAACAAAGAAAAGGACGAACAATCCGCTTTAAGGAACATTAACAGGGAAGAGATGCAGAGAAACAGAAACTTACTGCAGACAATGGAAGGCGATAGAGAAAATTGCAAAGATTTTCAACCGAATCCTCGCTTGTCCAATAAACAGTTCAAGAGAGGAAGCTATTTATATGTGTCTCTTTCTATTATTCTACTGTATTGTCGTCTTTTATTCTGGTTGCCATCCGGTGGTGAGAAAGTCTTGATCAAAAGAGAGAGAGATTGGAGCTACCTTTCCCTTCTTTTCGATCAATCTCTTGCATTCTCTCGATGAAAAGGTTTGAAAGCCATCTTCTCAAACACAAGAAAGGAGAAGAACGAACGCGGGAAGTGTGAAAGCTTTTTTCAGAGTACAACGAACGCGGGATTTGAATGGGGTTTAGGCCGGCTCAAAATCCGGTTCAAATGTACAACCGCCGTGCCAGTTTGAAAGTCCGCCGCCGACCTTTGAGTAATCTTAATTTTATTTTGTCACTTTTCTCGCTGTGGCAGCGGTCCTTAAGACCGCCGTTTCTAAACCGCCATCTCAGGCGGTTTTTCTTGTAGTGTCCCTGACGACCTGATATAGTTAAAATTTACAAGGTACCATCCATATCTCAATTTTAATTCTCATTACAACATCAAATTATGCAAAAAAAAAAAAATTATAGACGAAGAATTTATAAAATAAAATTGAATTATGATTTTAGTCATGGTATTTAAAGTTATAATTGATTGTTTATATAAGATTACTTAGCCCCAGTTTTGGGATTCCTCAATTATTAATGCTTATTTAAGCTACCCCATACAGGACCTTATAGTATAAGTACATGGGTTTACAGGATGTTTTGACATTGGATGACCACGTAAAGCAGACATCTCAGGCAATAACCAGTTCACCAGCCCTTCAAAAAAAAAAAGAATCAGTTGACTAACTTTTCCCACCATCGATCTAAGGGGTGCTTGCTGATAATGTATGATTGTGTTTTTTTGCATTTTTTGTTTTTAAAAAACAAGAATCATTGGGTTGCAGCTTGGGTGGGCTTAAGTTAGATATATATTTTTTTTAATTTCACTGAACTCGGCCCGAGTCTAAAGCAGTGTAAAATGTTAAGTTGGGCCAAATTGACTTGCACCCCAAATTTGGACAACCATCTAGGCATGGGGATGGCAAGCTCTGAACAATACTCATGTAGATGTAGGGCTAAAACTTGTGTTGGCAATCTTGACCCCTATCCATTTGGCCCATCCATATTCATCCAATTTATTGGCGGTCTGCGGTCAATATGGGTTGAGTAACTCATTAGGATAAGTGGAAAAGAGTCAGGGTGGGTTGGGTCAAAGTCAACTTCATTTATACTCGCCAAATCTAAAAAAAAAAAAACAACAATTAAAGTGATTCAAACTTGGACATCCTAATGCACTTACATTTCACTACAATTCCAAACCACTATGCCACATTTCATTTTGAAAATAAAAATAAAATAAAACAAATTTTATTAACTTTCATGTTCACGTGCAATTTTACATAGAAGCATTTCTACAAAAATAATTTTATAAAGTAATTTTATGAAAAAGACTTTTACAAAGTACTTTTGCACAAAATCACTTTTGTGAAAAGCACTTTTATGAAAGTACTTTTACTAGAAAACACTTTATGAAAGTATTTTTTACGAAAATACTTTTATGAAAGAATAAAAGTACTTTTATGAAAATATTTTTATGAAAGCATAAAATCACTTTTACATGAAAGCACTTTATAAAAGATGCATTTTTTTTATTTTCCGGTATTTTTCTGCATTTTCTACATTTTTTGGTGCTTTTATGCATATTTTCTGATTTTTTCTACGAAAGTTATGAATTTTTTGTAATTTTTTGCATTTTTGTAATTTTCTAGTATTTTTTTGTATTTTTATGATTTTTTTGCAATTTTTGGTATTTTTTGCATTTTCTATATTTTTTCTGCATTTATCTACAATTTTTTGCATTTTCGGGTATATGGGTTGATTTGACTAATTTTTGTCATGTGGAGGTCTTAAGAGAGATTATTCTCTCAAAAGTTATTATTTCAGTTATACAGGTCGTCCGACTCATTTTTGTATTTATAGGTGAGGGTAGGTGGATTAGTATGGGTGAGGGTGATTAAGAGTCAATATGGGTGGGTTATGACTCTTTAACAAGGATTGATGATGGGTCATGATGGGTTGGTGGGTCAACCATTACCTAACCCACCCATTTGCCACCCGAGCTCGCGTTTTGTGCACCTGTGGGTGCACTGGACGAGTGCACCCATGAATGGGTGATTAACACATTGACCAAGCCAATGTTAACGCACGTTTGAGTGTTAACATGATTTGGTCCAGTTCACGTGGAAACGAACCAATTCGCATGAACACAAATTGGTTGAGTACCCTATCAAAAAGCCACTTTTTCCTGTTTCTTCGATCCTTCTTTCAGTTCTTTCTTCCATTTCTCTCCATGAAACCCTACCCATACAACAGAGTAACCCTTGTCCATTCGACGGCGATGTATCATTCTTCTCTTCTTCTTTGACACTCCATTTATTCTTCTTCCCTTCTTCTTCGACTCTTCTTCTTCGTCTTCTCCAATGGTAGGTCCTAATGAATCAATTTTTTGGGTGATGGACAATTTTTTGTACTAAGTACCTCATCATTTGGTCTACTTCCAAGTGGTCGATGAATCAGGCTGATGTGAACTTTGGCTGCCGAGTTGAGTGCCTTTATATAGGCATTGTTTGGCGTGGGCTTCACGCACCATATTCGAGATTTCTGCGAGGTCGTCTAAGTGGTTCGAGATTCCTGGAGGTAACCGCCATGCACGTTGACCACCCTCCACATCGTTCGACACGTGGGTCAACTTCCAAGGATCGTGAGAGTGTTTGGATATGCATGCCAAATTTGTCGGCGAGCACGTCTTGCAAGTCGCCAGGTCGGCGCATGTGCCATGTCGCCAGGTCACGCCTGTGCCAGGCTGCCAGGTCGATGCCTGTGCCGGGCCGCCAAGTCGTGCCTGTGCTAGGCTGCCAACTCGTGCCAGGGCCAGGCCGCCAGGTCGTGCCTATGCTAGGTTGCCAGGTCATGCCAAGCCAAGCCGCCAGGTCGCGCTAGGGCCAAGCCACCAGGCCGCTCCTAAGCCGCCAGGTGGGACACCATCAACTTGGTTAAGGCAAATTGCTGCCAAAATGGTTCTAGGTGTCACCTAATTGTTCTGAGGTGCCATGTATCACAATATCATTGGAGGGCCAAATCTGCCCTCATCAGGTCCAATCTGAAGGACGAGCAGATAGGACACGTCGACCAGAAACATCTCACATCCCACAAGTATCCTATTGGAATTGCTGCTGGTTATGTTGCGGGGTTTCTGTTTCATGGCGTGTTTCATACTTCTTCCCTGGTATTGCTTTCTTGATACTAACCACTCTCAACTTCCTTTTGTGGGGTAGCCACAGCACAGGGGTCATTCCAATTTCTTTGTTCGTTATTCTCATTCTGGTCTGGTTCTGCATCTGAGTACCCCTTACTCTTGTAGGTGACTGGGTGGGTATCTTGGGGCCAGGGCACCTCACATTGAGTACCCAGTTCAAACCAATCAGATCCCTCGGGAAATTCAATCTCATAAATACCCGTCTTGGCTATTAGTCCTAGAAGCTGGAACCCTCCCAATCGGCACCCTCTTCATTGAATTCTTCTTTATAATGTCTAGCATTTGGGTGGGACGTGTTTACTATATATGTTTTTGGCTTCCTGTTCATCGTTTTGATCCTTCTTGTTGTAGTCCAACAACGTGAAGAAGAGATGGAGGGACGTTCGGCCCCTACAACGTTCCATCCAAAATGGAGGGACATTCGAAGCCCCTGTGAAGAAGACTAGGTTGTTACTGTGCTCCGACAACGTTCGGCGCCTACAGCGAGGACGAAGGCGATGAGATAGAGGGACGTGACGATGGCCAAAACTGAGACGGAGACCACCATCGCTGTCTCTCTCTGGATCGGCTTAGTGAGATGAACGGTGGGATCTGCTTATGTCGATGATGCCCCTCGTTTTCACTCGCTCCCTGCTTTTCGCCTTTTTCTGCAATTTTGATTTTTCTTTTCGGAGGTGGGAGAGTGCTTCAAGTCCCAGGCCATCGGAGGATAAAGCCTCATGGACTCGTAGAGGCAAGCTTTCAACAATGGCAAGTCTTTCTGAGATTTGTAATCCAACGATTTCCGCTCGTCGTTGCTAAGTGCATTCGGTGGAGGAGAGTCAACAACAACTGGTTCAACCAGCCAAATTATTAATAACGGAAAAAACTTCCGTTAATTCGTGATTAACACGTGTTCGTCACTCATTCGCGGGTGCATTCGTCCAGTAGATCCACAGGTGCACATAATGCGAACTCTTGCCACCCCTAGTTAAAACCCTGCCGGTCGGAGAGATCAGTCCTAACATTGCCGTCTAAATGAGTTTATGGCAAAGCCGCCTTCTTTCTTTTCATCCTCAAACAAAAAGCCCATGCTTGCTCTCCTGGTTTTCCTCCCGTCCCATGGCCGTATCATTATATCGAAAGACCAAAGTTTCTTGATATGAAACTAGTTTCTTTATTTTTACTTAGACTGCGTTTGCTTTGATAGAAAATAAAAGAGAAGCAGAACATTATTCACAAGTTCCAAATTGCATTACTGTATGTTTTATTTTATACATTAGATGGTGATTCATGTATCATCATTAATTCATTATCATCATCATCCAACTTTTATCCTCACTATACGGCCGTGTCGGCTACAGAGATTGATGACCATGTCTCGCTCACCGAAACCCACAACCACTTAGACAAAACCGCCTGCATTAATTAATGGTCAATATGAGATGAAAAATTTTCAATGTGAGGACATCTACCCATAATATTTTAATTTTTATGATCAAAAGTAAATTAATAAAAATTTCTTATTGAGAGAGTTTTATTGGCCAAACAGGGGCAGGGGGAATGCCCTCCCCTCCCAGTTCGAAATACATCTCTAGTAGTAATATAAGTAGATGGTACCGAAGGTATTCAAATCTAATTAGTAGTGGTAGCAATTGGGCGGGTTGGGTCGGGTTGGGTTGGGTTTGGCTTGGGTTGAGCTTCAACCTAATTTATTTAACTCACCAATCCATTAATGACCCAACTATATAAAATTAAAGGGTTGGGTTCAACCCAAACCTATTATAAACCAATTTAATCCACCAAAATCCATTAATCTTATATTTATATACTTAAAAAACAAATTAATAACTCTCTCTTGGCAAATAAATTGGTCATACCTTGGTGGTAATAATAGTTTTTATTTACATAAATGGTGAAGGTTTAAATCACATTACATGCATATTATCTTTACACAATCGGCGAAGCCATTTGACTATGCTCGATTTCAGGTTTGACTGAAACCCTTAGGTTCAAATTGGTCAGACCAACTTGAACTATGGATTGTTTTCGAGCTAATCACATCAATGGTGGTTGAATCATTTAGATTTGGATCAATCTGGTCAAACAAGACCGGGCCGGTTCAGTTAATGGTGGATTGACTTGGATTGGCCCATATCAGGTCTGTGCATGGGTTTTGGGCCCGAACCGGCTGACCTAGAATGAGTATAGAAATGAATTGGACCCGGTCCGGATTTGGTTCGGATTGTGTGAATACTGCTCGTTCCGGATGATCCAAACCATGCAAAGAAAGCGTGTGCTGACCCATCATGCCAGACTCATTTCGGATCCGGGTCAACCCAGCTCAGCCTATCCTGGCTTGGCTCGAACCAAATTGGTCTTGACTCGGGTCAAGTTGATTTGAATTTATGTTGAATTGGGTGAAGTGTGTTGATTCGAGACAAAGTTAAATTTGATCACTAGTTAATAGAAAATTAGTGCATTAATTATAAATTATTTCATTCAAATTAAGAAAATTAAAGAAAAAACTAAGGAGTTAATATTTATATTTGCAGTGATTAACCCAATGGTTATTCACAACCCAATCTAAAATGGGTTGACTTGGATGATCAACCCATTTCCAACCCAGCAAATAAACGAGCGGATTGGACGGATTAGATAATGGGTGGATTGGGTGGGTTGAGTGGGTTGGGTAAAAAATTGCCACCCCTACTAATTAGCCACAAATATATGTAGAAAAAGTTGAATTAACTCTCATCTCTAGTGCGACGGGTTCCTTAAGAAAAGTTTGGATTCCAAATCTCCTACAGATAGATATTACTAATATACAGCTGTAGTGTGTTGTAGGTAAGAGATCCAAATTGGTCATTGGTTTTTTCCATGCATATCCATTTTTCGTACTCTTGCTTTTATTTTGTGAGTTTGTTAGATCGTTCATGGGAAAAGTTATTATGCAAGATTTAGTATAGTTAAGAAGGATAGCCAGAGTCCTTTAGACTTGAGAGGGCCGGGGAAGAAGAAGGAACAAATTAAAGAGAATGGTTGGACATGGAGGACGTGGCCAAAGTCGATTGGGTGGTCGCAGCGTATGCGCAAGGCTAGGAACATGCATATGGGCAACGTTAAGTATATATAATATATATATATATATATATATATATTCATAAAATTTGAGGGTCCGTCTGGGGAGGGGGTGGAGTGGGTGGGAGGGCGTCAGTGAGAAGGAAAAATGGTCATTGGACTGGTCAGTGGTGACCCAATAACTGGGACAAATTTTCCAAGTCTTCAACTCAGTCGAAATATTGTCATGTATATATGGCTAGATTCAGGATGAATATAATCGTGCTAAAGATTAAGTCATATTACTGGAGGAGGAGATCAATATTCAAAGGGTCTTGTTCAGACTGCAATTTCGTGGCAGTATAGTTATATATATATATATATAAAAGAATAATTGAATGAACCAGGCTTTTATAAAGGGAACAAACACCTAACTTTGAAATTCTGGGTGTAGCTAAACCAGTCATGACATAAAAGTAACATAAAATAATTGAATGAACCAACGAATCATGAGAGGAATCTGCGTTGATAGAGAAGACAACTTGGTCAATGGAGAACCCAATAATAAGACTACATATTTTCAATTTCAAGAATACATGTAAGCTAGAATTGCAGCTGCTATCAACCACATTCATCGATCTCACCCACATTTTTTTATACCTCCAACCTCCTCTTTTTCCTCTTTAATTAATGGATCCATATTACATGTATAAAACGGGATCGGGATGATATGTCGGCCTAAATTTGTTCTTGATAAATATTAATTCTGAAGCCTGAAATTATGCCGCGTTGGTTGGCAGGTCAAAGTCAAGATTGCCATCGCTATTATCAGTAGTGAGCCATGAAATTAAAGAAATGTTAAGAGAATGTCCTGGGCTTAGAATACCTTGGTGAATTGTTTTATGAGGTAATTGGACTTTGAATACCACATCATGATTTGTTTGTAGTAATGTAACTTTTTTTTTTTATATATAGCATTATAATCGACAATTCCATCATCTAAAATGGAGTACTCATATATGCGATTATATATTAAGAAGAAATAATTGAAATGAGTACATTTATCTGATGAGTCAGAACTCTTGCTTTCCCATGGACAAATATATTGGATTTTGGAAACCCGAATTGCATTAATTGCTATTCCTACAGTGTGTAATCTGAACCCAATTAAGTAAGAGATTCAAATCTACTCTTTGTGTGGCAGTTTGAACTTTGAACATGCAGTACTTAGAGGCGGGTTGAAAATTGCCATGCCTGACTTGACTAGAATCAAACTGGGTCGAGGTTTTTGTCAACAAAAAGTTGAAAAGAAATAAGAAAGAAACAAGTGGGGAGAAGATGTTGAGTTTCTCACTTCCTCATCATACTCAAAGGATGAGGCAATAGTCATGGTTAGGAACTTAGGATAGGACGGCTCAATTATTTCCCTTATTATTTTTATATTTGGTTGATGTTTCTTGGCAAATTCTCGTAAGTTATAATTTGCTTGTAGTTCAATAGTTCTGTTTGGCTGTCCATGTGAAAAAATAGTAGGTTGTGTATTTCTAATTTACAAAAGCAACCATTCAAATATATCAATTTTTTGTTCTTTTCAAGGCAAATGTTTGGTTTTTATTGGAGCGAGGCTCCATTTGGGAAGAGTGTTTGATGCACATAACCTCCGTTTATATTTGCACTATTTCATGTAAAACGTTCTATGGCTCCATAGCTTGGCTCATCGCCTGTATGCCCCATGGAAAGCCTTGCACTATGGAGACTGAATGCCTCAAGTATATGATATATATATATATATATATAAAATCAAAACTCAATTTATCTGGTTCTGAGAGGTCTACTGCACAAGCAACAATGAATTTGGTTGGTACTGATCGAAAGTGATTAATACTCTTTCTAGTTTCTACAAAAGAAAAAAAAAATAGTAATAATAATAATTAATGCATTATCTTTTGAATTTTGATGTAGGCATTCTCGCTAGCGCTAGGTGATCCTTTTGTTGGTCCCGACTCGAGTCCTGAGTCCTGACCCAGTAAAACTATACTAAGCAACGATATTTTGGACCTTTGAGTGCCCTGACCGCAACTATCGGTGCCCGTGCGTTACGTACCCAAAGTCCGAATTGTTTTCTAGGGGATGTTGAAGGCTTTTGGATTACAGCTTGACAAAACCAATAGTGCACAAGTATGTTGGAACTTGAAAGTACTGTCAATTGGACATGGCATGACATGGCATACACATGACATAAGGTTGTGGCATGCATAAATAAGCATGAAAGGGGAGTGAATGGTGACTGATGATGCAGTAAGAGGGACAGACATGCTCATTCTCGAAAAATGGTTGGATCCGCATTAATAGGGCTCACGTATTCTCATGCAATAAAATGAAATGGAAGCAAGTATTATTAATCGGAAGTTGACTTTACAGCTATGAGTTTATAAACTTTAATTTAATTTTAAAGGGGTGGTGACAGTGAATCCTTCTATCATCCCTTTTTTTTGTAATTCAAATTTAATATCTCTCACATAGTCACATGCAAGACAATACACTATAACACTTATATTATTATTATTATTATTATTATTATTATTATTATTATTATTATTGTTATTGTTATAGATAAATTTCTGAATATTATTATTTTTTGTTGATCAAAGCATTCACAGAATATCAGGCCTCCTATCTTTACAAGCTTAGAATTAATTTAAAACCCTCACCTTTTGTTTTTGTTTCCTTTTCATTTGAACAGTCCTCACCATCAATATATAAGAGAAATAACAAGGAGCAGATATAATAGAAGCAACCCAGGTAACTCAACTCTCTAGGCTGTTGATCCTATAAGCTGTTGATACAATAGAAGCAACACAACTTAGAGAGCAATAAAAGCACACTCTAAGCTGTTGATCCTATAACCAGCTATTGTGGGAGCGCCAAGGCATTTGCACCTTAAGTAAACCCACTCAATCAATCCATAATTCAGTCCAATTTATTGGGAAGAATATCAATACAATATATACAGTGCAAAATATTGTATATTGGTATTTTTAAATTTTATGTTTGCACCCTTTCCAAATTGAGCCTTAGACATAATTCAATCATTTTTCAGCTCCCTTTTACATTATCTACAGCCAAAAAAATCAGATCAGTTAGGGGACATTAACATATTACGATTATATTTGATTTGATAGAAAATAAGAAAAAAAAAAAACTCAAAGTTGAGAGAAACCAAACACAGCTTCAGAGTCTATTTGGGAGAGATTCATATAAGCAATGCTTGGTGAAATATCTCAATAGCTTATATTGACCAATGTTCAGCCTGGTAGGCACACTCAATGAACACATAATACACAATCAGTATACAGTGTATACTCCATAAGCTGTGTTTTTGGTTTGATAGAAAATAAGAAAATCTGTATATATAATACTTGTTTATTATATATAACAGTGTGTTGATGCACCATCCTCAACGATCTTTACCAATTGGAATGCACAGGTAAAGTCCCAGTTGAGTTTAAATCAGCCCCCCACAAGACTTCGCCCCATAACATTTCACAGCACATTCCTGTTATGTATTAGAAATATCTTCAGATGATGGCATCATCATTTTTTGTACTATTATTGGGAGATGTTCCCAAAATATGGCAGAATGCAATGTGGGACATTATGGGGTGCAGTCTTGTGGGAGGCTGATTTGATTTCGATCCACTTCAATGTATGTATGGAGGTAGTTAGCTAGGCCTCATATAATTTCTCGATATCTTATCCTGTAGTAAAACACATGGTTTCAAAACCAGACTGGACTGGAAAAACAGGGAACCAGTCACTTGACTGATTCAGTTTTCCCCCAAAACCACTTTTTTCCCAAAATCGTTGATTTTGGTCAACAAATTACCGAATCAGTCGGTTAACCGTCGAATGGTTTTGATTGTTTTCTGATTTTTTTTAAATTTTTGTCAGAACAGGCCGACCGTTCAAACC
Source organism: Nelumbo lutea (assembly GCF_056320005.1). Lineage (NCBI taxonomy): Eukaryota > Viridiplantae > Streptophyta > Magnoliopsida > Proteales > Nelumbonaceae > Nelumbo > Nelumbo lutea. The sequence continues at coordinate 47,506,106 of NC_142685.1, forward strand.
GGTAACCAAACCCCTGACCGGTTTGATCATTGATTCGATTTTAAAAACCATGGTAAAACTAAAAATAAAATATAACCCTGCTCAAATCATCTCCCAACAAAATTGCCCCCCACAATGTCCCACAGCACATCCCCCGTGCATTAGGAACATCTCTCAATGATGATATCATCATTTATGGGATTACCATCGGGAGATGTTCCCAACACACGGCGAGGATGTACTGTGAGACGTTGTCGGGGGCAATCTTGTAGGGGACTTATTTGGTCTCAACAGAACCAGACATAATGTGACAAGTTGATTTGCCACATCATTCATCCCCGCCCTCTGTGTGGCTATTTCATTATTTTGCATTGACCAAAAGTGGGGTATGAACCTGACGTGGAAGGTAAAAGTGAAAAGAACAAGCTCTTGCCAGGGGAGAGCCCTACTGTACAGCTGCCAATATTTTTTCCCCTTGTCAGGGATTGTGTGAATACCAATCAATGAACCACATAATTTCTTATTACGACGTCTCTGAAATTAAGACTGGACCATCTAGAGTCTAGACACTGGGCCCCTGGAGACTACACAGGATAACTGCAGGAATCTCTTCGACACTTGAATATTATCCAAATGAGAAAAAAAAAAGGAGTTTTTTGATGCGGTCATTCGTATACAAATCCGTGATCCACCGACAGCAAGCATCAAAGCGTCAGCAAACGTGATTCCCAAACCCTCTTTGGTTTGCACACTTCATTCGCTTATTTTTATGCATAACATATCATCATCCATGCCGACATGCATACATGCACATACATACATGTTACTAATACATATATGAGAGAGAGAGTACCTGATCTGCTACCTAGCTAGTTAGCTTGCTTTGGTGCGGAAATTCCCTGCAAGATCGTCACCCTTGTCTCTTTTTATAGTTTAGTTTAGGTGAATTCTGTGTAGGTTATTTAGGTATGTTGGAAGAAGGGAGAAAATCGAAATTCGGTGCAGATCTTTCTTCCTTCTCGTTTAGTACCTTACCCTAATTCATCAATCTTTTTCTCATCATCATCTCTAGTAGTACGCTCCGAAGCTGGAGCTAGGAGTGGAGTTGGGGATGATGCTAGAAAAGGGATGTGAAAGCTGTAGCGACGATTTGGAGGCAAAACCTTCTGAAAAGAACGAGGATGAAGAGGGAGACGATGAGAGTACGCCTAGAACCAGTGTGAGCTCAAGCAACAGTAGTGTCGAGGAGAGTGAAATGAAGGCGAGCTCCGGTGGAGGTAAGGTACGGCAGTACATAAGGTCCAAGATGCCGAGGCTGCGTTGGACGCCGGAGCTTCACCTTTGTTTTGTTCAAGCTGTGGAAAGACTTGGAGGTCAAGAAAGTGAGTGCTCATATATCTTCACTGTTGGATGATCTCCAATCTCCATCATAATCTTAATGACCTTCCTGCTCATCCTTAATTTGGTGCAGAAGCAACACCTAAGCTAGTTCTTCAACTGATGAACATAAAAGGACTAAGTATTGCTCATGTCAAGAGCCATTTACAGGTAATTTGGTTGGTAGCAGTCTCAATTCTAATTTCATCAACTCAACAATTGCACAACTTTTTTCATCTTTACTTTTGTCGGATTTGTTGAATTGTGCCAACAGATGTATAGGAGTAAGAAGGTCGATGACCAGGGCCAAGGTACAAAGATTCATCTAAAACCTTTTCGGCTTTTCCTTTACAAAACTAAACTAGGGTTCTTTTTTGTTTTTTTTATGGCTTGCCTCCCTAGGCATCTCTCTCTAATGTTGTGCCGGTGTAAACTTTCTACGAAAGTGATAACAGACAAAGGATTCTTTTTGCAAACTTGGGATCACCGTATTTACAACCCTTGTCAAGTTCCCATGCTGCACAGTCTTCTGGATCAAAGAATTCGTTCCAACATCATCAGGTACTGAAGAAGTTGGATACTTTCTGCAAATGCGCTATTCATAATTATTTATCGAGCATAACATCTTACTAGATCCCTCCTCTCTCTCTCTCTCTCTCTCTCTCTCTTTAATACACATCAGATATACCGATCTTCTGAGGAGCAGACATGGGAACTGGATTCCTATCCCCTGCGTGGACGGTGATGCAACTTCCAGAGGCAGACATGGATTTAATGGTACAACAACTGAGAGGGTTTTTGGTTGCAATGGAGACAACACGTCTAACAGGGATTTCTATATGGATGACATGACTTTCACTGAACAAACTGGGAGGAGAACACATGAATACCCTAACGAGTACCAATTGCTCTATGATCGTGAACCCTACAAAACCCAAGCTAATATTCCAAGCTATGTGACCCAATTGCAAGAAACGGGAATAGCGAGGTTGAGCTGTTTGGACAAAACGAGCTTATTCTTACATTCAAACTGGAAGACGAGTAGTGAAGAAGAGAGAAGCGCAGTGAAAAGGAAGGCAGCCGATTCTGACCTTGATTTGGATCTCTCACTGGAACTGACACCAAGACAGCGAACAAAGTTGGGAAAGGATTGGGAAGAGGAAGAAACAGACGACAATATAAGTCTGTCGTTGCTCTCTCCAACTACAATGACGGAAAAACTTTCTACAGATGAAGACACGGCTTCCAAGGTTTTCTGGATGAAGGGGTGTTATGATAGTAGTAAGGTATCAAGAAAGGCAAGTACCCTGGATCTGACTTTATGAATAAAATGCATTCTAGTGAGATCCTGAAGGTACTTGTCCATCAAGAGGATTTTTAATATATGTGTATACCACTGTCTTATAACATCCAGAGACAGAGGTAATAGCTAACACTTGTTTACTGCTGCAGTTTTCTTTCTCTGTGCCTTAATTTTATTTTTAAACCTCACTCCACAAGGAACACCTTAGTCCCTAGGTGATATTCTCATCTAGTTTCTGGGTTGGATTGTCTCGGGTTGCCCAGAGAATGGAATATTGAATCTACCACTCTTATGTTTTTCATAGCAAGAGTTATTAACCAGTAACGAACATAAACATGCTTTAGCTTTTTAGGTATCTCAATAGCGATACAAAAAGTTCACATTAATTAGACGTTCAGGATAGTATGCATTGCCACTCTAAAAATTAAGTGTTTATGTCAGTCTAGGTTAGGAATATTCTAGACTTAAATAGAGATTTGAAGGGCTTACATTAGGTGTTCATGGTAGAAGCTTTTAAATTAAAACAGCTAGCTAGCGCATATAAAAGGGAGTTCTTTTCGTCAAATAGCAACTTTTGAGTTGAAATGTCTATAGACAAATGAAATTCCACCGTAAAAGGGGAGTAAAACCAAAGAACTATTGAATGCCCCAATAACATATCCAAGAGTTCATTCCCTGTACTCAGTACGGGGTCATTTCATGTTTTAGGGTGAAGTGTGTCATCCACAATCTTACTTGAAAATTAATAAACAATAATGTATGTATTTGGTTCCGTTTATTTTATTGAACATTTGTATTTTATTTGCTGATAAAACCGAAAAATATAATAATTGCAATTGTTTATGATACTATTCCAGCGTAATAGTGAATAAATATTTTGCCCTTTGTGAAAGCTTCAAAAAATAATTTTTATAAACGATTGGCATGCACATAAACCAAAGTTTACTTTTTACACTTTTAAGAGAGAGAAAATGATGAGACAGTGCCTATGTGGCACCATCAATAAGCATTTACTAAATAAACATAAACAAAGCCAAATACCCTCAATATATTTGAGAGTAGAATATGACCCACCATACTCTACATTTTTTTTTTTTGAATAAAAATTAGGGGTTTTTACGTTCAGTCCACCTCTAGGTGGAGCTAGGGGTGGACTGTATTTTAAATTACCCCTTCTTTCCCAGTGAAGGCTAGGCACGTATTTTGAAGTAATAGTCCTCCTAATTTATTTGAAGGTAATTCGGTCAAATAAATACTTCAATATTATTATTATTATCCATTGATAAACTAGGAATTTTAAAATGTTTAAATGTGATTTTGATTGCATTTGGCATTCCTAATTTTAAGGACTTTCTCTTTTTTATAGTTAAAACCTCAGAACATTTTAACTGCAAAAAAAAGATAAATTAATCTTTTAAAATAAGGAATGGCATGCAGCCTAAAAGCATGACATTATCAATTTCGGTGAGACTGTTAATGTCACATTAATGAAAGGAGTCTATTTGTATAATTTCTCCAAAAAGTTAGAGGGAGAAATTGTGAAGAAGAAATGAGGTTGCATTTTAATTTGGGTTAAATTTATTTAAACCTTTTTTTTTTTTTTTTGAATGAGGAAGGTTGATCACATGTTTGAAGGAGGAATATCCTCTTATCTGAGAACTCTGCTTTAATATATTTGTAGTAGATGGGGTTATTAATTCCTCCTATTACTTAGTAGGCACACTTTAGTTGATCCTTTAAAGATATTCATTCAAATTATATGCTATGACATAAATTTTTCTTTTTTTATGTGTAAACTGGTAGGCGGTTTATAATCAGAATGATTATCATATTTTCATGTTTTTCTTTTCATTTTTACGAGTAAATGTAGCTGCAACATTAATGAAACCTGACACAGCTTAGCTCAGCCCATACGAACACTCTAATAATAGGTTTATCGATGCACTTGATAAAATTATAAGAGGGATATAAGAACATATATAGTACAATGTGATTTGGGTCCACAAAGGTGAGTCCAGATTTCCTATTAATTTTTCCTACTCACTTTCTATTTATCATGAATTGCAGCCACACATCTCTCAATTCATAATAGAAATATGTGGCTTCAATTCATGTTGACTCTATACTTCTTTGAAAGTTTGAAGTAATGACAAAGACATACGGTGACTTTAGATTCTTCTAATGAATATTCAGCTATTGGCCCAACAATATATAAATTACAGGCCTCTAATTAACTCTAATAATGAGAGGTTGTAAGATTTCAGCTAGCTCTGCTATTTTTGGTTCCAACTCCCAACGGGGGTTTTGCTTAGCCTGCAGCCATGCATTATATGTGTATTTCTGGGCTTTAGGCCTAAATTAAGTTATCAGAGAATCAACCGAATATATAAATTGATGTGTCCATACATATTACGTACACGTTGTAATTAGTATTCGCCAGATTCATGCTAGAGGGCCATATCATCACCTCATTTTAGTGGATGGGAAGAAAAGAGAGCATACTTGTGTAGTCTGCAATCACTGTATGACGGTGGATCGTGGATTGATAGTTATCCACTAACAGAAGCTTAGAAATTTTGAATGCTTCGAATCGCTTTCGCCACTGAAGAGCATTTCTGCAATGCTAATTCTACAGTTGTTGGGAAGATCAGATCCTGCAAGTGACAACATTAATGTGTTTGGGCACATTAGCCCACCATCTTCTTTCTTGGCGTAAAAAAATAAAAAATAAAAAAGAGAGAAAAAAAAAAAAGTTTTATCCCTTTTCTGATGTAGATAAGTTATCTACTTATCCATTAATTAATTAGGGCATGTTTGGTAAAACAATTTCTCCTCATTTTTCTGTTTTGTTTTATTCTTATTTTCTATCAAACCAAATAGAACATTAAGGCTGTGTTTGGTTTGAAAGAAATGGTTGGGAAAGGAAAGAAAAACCCATACAAGGTTTGTAAAGGTTTTCTTACCTTTTCTTACTTTTTTCTTTAAACCAAACATAGTCAAAGACCCAAGAATCTAAATATAATAAGTCCCCTTAAAAAAGGTTAATTAAAAGGGTAAATTATAAAGACCCCTGTACTATGGGTCTGTGACAAAGACCCCCCTATACTTCGTTTTAGGACAAAGACCCTTTTGTACTATGACCATGAGACAAAAACTCCCTTTCATTAGCTTTTGGTTCAAAAATACCATTATAATATTTTTTAATCCCTATACTACCCTTGTAATGGGTGATTGCCACTTGCAAGCTCTTTATAAAAAGAAAGCAATAAAACAATCAATCTTTCTTTTAGGTGTGCTACCAAAACACCAACAGGGACCATTGCAAAAGTCAAATAGCCATGAGAACACAGCGAATTCGGTCACAAGGGAAAATAATGAAAGAATTTCGGCCATTCACAAGTAAAACAGAACTCCATCTCTCAGACTCGACTTCGGCCGTGGTAACTATGCTTATACATTTTCATGGACCAGCACTGCAGAGGTCCTTTTTTCTAACCACAACAATGCAAAATTCAATTGAAATAACTTCCTATTACAAACAGAACCCCAAAACCACAAATTGTCCCCAAATGTTTCCTTACCAGAGTATCTACCGAAGAAGTAACACTCGAAGCCCAATCTGATAAATCAGACATCCGGCGCTCCTCTGGCTCTTCCCAATTTTGCGTTAAATCCCTCCGATCTGTATAAGTGCAGCAGCATAGCAACTCTATCAACTTGCAAGCAGTATATCCTACCATATATTGTAACAATATGCACATCTTCTGCAGCAAGAACAGGCTTTATGTTCACCTCTGCTTTAGCCATTGCCATATCAAATCTTGGCAACCCAATAATTCCCCCAGATGAAAACTGAAATCCAGTAAATGTCTTGCACTGCATTCCAGAAGCAAGAAGAACCATCTGGCTTTCATGTGTGAACAAATCCAGCAGACATTCAATTTCTTTGTCTCCTCCAGGCGGAGAATTTTAACTTCAGGTTCATATATGAACAAATCCAGCCCACTAGTTTTTACAATTACAACATTGCAAGTTAGGACAATCTGTCCAAAAAAAACCCAGTATGCCCTCAGACTCCAACCTACATCTATGAATCAGAGCCTCCCCAGTTTCTCTGTTGGAAGAGTGAGTGGCGCAACTTAGAGTGGAGGTGCAAGTGTGGCAAGCCAAGGTGAGACAACGGGAGGCCACGGCGGTTCATTTGGGAGAGTTGGGAGAGAGAAAGAATGAGAGAGGACGGTAGAGGGGAAAAGAACAGAAAGGAAAACAATAGATTAAATAGGTTTTAAGAGAAAAAGGGCAAAAATAGAAAATAAAAAAAGTTTAATGGGGTATTTTGATAATTTAATGCATTATATCATTTGACTTAACGGTCAAGGGAGGTCTTTGTCTCATGGTCATAGTACAGGGGGTACTTTGTTGCAAAACAAAGTACAAGGAGGTCTTTGTCAGACCCCATAGTCTAGGGGGTTTTTGTAATTTACTCTGATTAAAATATCACTATACCCTCCCTGCATGGATCTTTGAGGGCAATGAATGTCATATATACTCGAATGATCATGAATATTTCTAAAGCATATTAATCTGTTGTTAGACTTAGATTGCATTTGGCATTCCTTATTTTAAGGACTTATCTCTTTTTTCTAATTAAAATCTCAATTCTAACTGCAAAAAAGAGATAAATCCTTAAAATAAAGAATGTCAAATACAGCCTTAAATAACTAGTAAATCAGAATCAGTTCTCATTTCTCAAGCTATTTAGTTCAGCTGGTAAACCAAATTTCTAACTTAAATTTATCAATCAGTCCATCTTTGGCCCAAACAGCTAATTAACAGCTTCCGTTAGTCTTTGATCCGCATATTTAAAGCTTCATCTTGTCTTTCATGAAATAGAAATAGCCTTTCTCTGAAATTTTCAATAGCTGATGATGATGATAAGGGTCGTCCAGAGGTGGCAATTTTTTATCCTACCCATTTGAAATCTCATACAGGTTGAACATGGGTTTATTAATCATATATGGGGGATTCGGATCTTCTTCCCACCGAGAGCTCCACACGCCAACCCACAGCACATTGCAGTCGCACATGGGAAAAAAAGTCTTCTTAATCAAGCAAAAAGGGTAGTGCAGGTAAAAGAAGGCTTTTTGGTACTATATGATTTTTTTTTTGGGTGCAAATACTCCAAAAAGTGTAAATATACACCACTGTGTCTGTATCTCCTTAAATCTTTATTTTCTCTCACCTCTCTCTTCTCCTAATTTTCTCTTTTATCCTCTTTTCTTTCTCTCCTCATTCTCTCTCTTACTTTTGTTCTCTCTTCCTATTGTCTCTTCTCATGTCCCTAGAATGTGAATAATCTTTCAGTTAATAACCATGAAAACATGTTTCCTATTGACGTAAAATAAGCATGCCTTAATACATAACCTTAGAGTATGAGTAATCCTCAGTTAAATAACAACAAAAGCATGCCCTCCCATACCTACGAATATTTTCAATAAATACTTGAAAGAATGATGATTCAGCCCAAGGTCAGAATTTGTAGGCTTAAAGTATATTTGGGGTAGGTGTAGTTGAAATTGATGCCAATTCACGGGTGGGTAGTACATAGAATGTGAATTTTTGACTTTTTAAATATTTATAACTCTGCAGTGGGAATAAGAAATGTGCTTTGGGCCTGTTTGTACTTCTCCTAAATACTTTTTATTTAGGAAAATAGGCCCATTTCAGATTTCTAAAATACAAGACAGATACATAACCCAAAATCACATTTAAATTCAACTTTTTCAATCCTAGGATAGATTCATACGCCAATACTTCTTTGTTTTGCTTATGAGGTGGCAATCTAACTTGGATTCCACGTCACAATTTCTCTATTTTTTTTTTAACCTTAAAGATACTAATTAACCTGTGAAGACTAAAATAACCCTGCTGGAGCCCACTATTTAGATCTCTCCTGCTCTCCCTCCTCTCTCACCTCTTTTGTAGTTTCTCCCACTCTCAACTCTCCTCTTCCTGTAATTTTCTTCCTCTCAGACCCAAAACTCCTCTTTCCCACTCTCATTCTCTCCTCTCTCTCTCTCTCTTTCCCTCTGTCTCTCTTTCGCTCTCCCTCTAAAAAGTTGAGTTTAATTATCATTTTAAGTTTTATATGGACTGGCCTGGATTTCAGAAATATCAAATAGGTCTGTCCGTATTTTTCTTTTTTATTTATCACGTCTAAATCCATGGATCCTTCGTGCATGCATGGGACCTGTGATCTTGTTTTCATAATTTAAGTGAAAAGTGAAAACAAACTAAAACAGCACCCAAAACTAATCTTTTCATCTCCCACGAGGGCCACGAGTAGCACCGGGAGACATACAAACTTCAAAGTTCAAAAGTACGATTTACATTATTTACGAGGATGCCCCTACTTAATTTTTAGCCTTTATAGGCCCCTGCTAGCTGCACATCTTGGCATGGGCCTACTGTGGGCGTCTTGTCTTGTTCAGTTGCTCCCTCACCTCACCTAACAGGTTTTGCTGGATGGCGTTAAGTGGACCGACAAGTGGTACCAACCCATGTTTTTTTTTTGTTTCTTGAGTAGCATCGTTGAGTGTTGACCTTTATGGTTTTCAACATTAGTCGGCAATCTCTCATCTCTCTGCAGTTTACACATTTTCGTCCGAACATGCACAATTGAAGTCTACCCTTAAAAAACCCATCCAAAATTCTGCCTCTTGTATTTTCTGCTAACCATGACTTTGGCTATTCCATCAGTTAGAACAATAGGTCAGACAATCCAATTGAGCAGCTAGAGACCTTAATTCACACATTTGAATTATAATTTGGTTAATTAGTTAACTAGCATTTTGTTTGATCTATTTATCTACATTATATTTACATTATCGAAAAAAAAAAGCTTTGGTAGATAGAAGAATTCTGTAAATTTATTACTTTTATATGGACCTTGCTTTATCTTTAATATATTTTCCAGTTGGAACAAAAAGAAATCCAATTCTTTTAAACTTGCCGACATAAAAACCTCATAAGATAAATTAAAATGGACTTTTTTCTTTTTCTCTAACCCCCTTTCTCATCAACAACTTCTATTAGAAGTATGCCAAATTATTAACAAATCAATGACCTAACAATAACGATGCAACGTTCCCAGGGGCTGTTTGATAACAGCTGAAAGTGGTTGAATTGAATGACTCTCTATTTTGTCACTCAGTGAATAACCTATAAATGGCTTAATATATACACCAAAAGACAAAGAGACACTCAGTAGATGCTTGGAGTTACATTCCACATATAAATGATCTCCTTTACTAATTAACAAGTTCATAAGGGTATGGAATAATACTGTATTTGATAGTATCCTCTATGGATGAAAGCATCAAAACATTGAACCGCACAATTCTTATATGTTTGTGTTTGCACTCTTTTCTTCCTTATGATTTCCCTTTCCAACACAATCTAATATATCAATTATCACTAAACTTAGTCAGAAAAAAAAAAAACATCATTCTATTTTGAAGATTGATTTGAATGTTTCATTGTGGATATATGCTTTGGTTGATTATCTTTGGAATGTTTCCTTGGCTCTATTTGGAAAGAATACAAATACAAATATATGTAGAACACAAAACCTTATATTTTCTGTTATTTTATATGTATTTGTATTCCTTCCAAACTGAGCTATTGGAACATTCTTCGGCTAGTATTGATTTGGTGATCATTCCAGATCATGAGGGCGATTTCTTTTTCTAGAGTAATTCCAATACCCAGTTGCTCAGATTTTGCTTTACTCGTTAGGTTCAGTTTGGAAGGAGTACAAATACAAACAATATAGAGTATAAAATTCACTATACATATCTATTCCAAACTGAGCCTTAGATTCAATTTTTGGCAATTCTAAATTAATAGTGGAACTCCTGTTGCTGGATTCAGTACAACCACTACGGCGGCTTTGGACCATGGTCGTTGAAATTCTAATGTTGCCGTCTAGAAATGTCAATTAATGTTTCTGCTCATTTTCCGGCTAAGGATGCTTAATCTGTTTTTTGTCAAAATTTTGAATGCTTCGTTCTCTCTAGACTTTCCAAATTAAATTTGCTCAATCTAACAACTTGATTTTATTGGAAGGTGAAATATAAAAGAAATTTGATTAAGATAGTGTTCATCAGACACTGTATAATGTCATCTCAAATTGCTCTTCTCTTATGTTATAGAGTCTTGGATAGGGGTGATTATGGACCGGACTCAGCACCTACGTTAAGGGTTACAGCCCTATCCCAGGTCTGTACAGGCCCCGGGCTAAGCTGGGCCAACCATTGGACCTGTGGCATTTGAATAATGAAAATTTAATTATTTACAACATTTATAATACATGAAGAAAAAAAAATACTGCATAGGCCAGCCCGAGTTACACTCCCATATATCTTATAAGAAATATAATACATTCAATAATGACTACAATACAATTAATAATGAGTGTTGTTCCTTATCGCATATTGTTTATAAAATAGAAAGTAGACCTTACCTTTATCTATATAAGGAGAAACAACCCTAGAAAGAAAGTAATTCTCTCCCATGTGAGTTAATTCATGAATTGACTTATAAGTTGATTCATGTGTCAACTCACAAATATTTATAGCCAGACCTAAAGTGTTGGGCCTAGGCCCAGCGCTGGCTGAAAATGATCACCCCATATGAAAGCCTAAATGTAAATGACCCTAAGAATGTATTTGGTTTGAAAGAAAAGCTAAGGAAAGGAAGTAAATGTCAGGGAAACCTTAACAAGTGTTGTAAAGGTTTTTTTTAACTTTCCCTTTCTTTTCTTATAATTTCTTTCAAATCAAATACAGCATAAGAGAATTAAGGTTTAAAATATCAATACGCCCCTGTATATCATCAGAGGTGTATCGGTACTTAAAATAATGTGTTTTTCTATATTTTTTTTCAGTTTTTTTTTTCCAAAATTTAGTTTTTGGACATATTTTTAACCATGTTTTTTTATTAAAAAGAGTGGTTCTTGAAACCCCTTTAAATAAGTGTATCGTAAAGTCACTGATATGATGCGATATACTCGATATGGGGCATATTGTATTAAAACTTTGAACCTTGAATAGAATAAATCAATTCAAATAACGAAGGTTGAGTGGGAGTTTTAATCTTTCAATATTTATCTCACATTATGTGCATTTGAACCAAGAGAGAATTTTTTCATAGTAGAGATGAACCAATTTAGAACAACAGTGTACATTCTACACCTATCATATTTCCTCAATCCCTCTAGTTATTCATAAGTGGAATTATATATCCAAGTACATAAGTAAATCACTATAATTTAGGTTTTCACCACTATTTTATTGATTCATTCTGATCCAGTTAAGTGTATCGACTAGATAAGATTTTTTTAAACAATTTTCCATAAGCATCTGATTAAAAATAGTATATGATAAATAACATAACGCCATATGCATGTTGAATCTATATAGTTGAATATATATATTGTGAATGAATGTACAGTGTAAGTTAGGAAGAATACAAATACAAATAAATATATATAGCATAAAACTTGTATATTATATTTTTAAGGGTAAAATATAAAAATATCCCTGAAGTTTTTGACAATCATAAAAGCTTTTCCTATAGTTTCATATTAACAAATATCTCCTCTAAACTTTTGAAAAATTTGACAAAAGCCTCACTTCTATCACTGATCCAGACCAAAATCATATAAATTTATGAAATTACCCCTGACCTATTTGTCAGAGTATCATTTAAAATACCAAAATTGCCCTTGTTCGAGCAATATCTTTAAGAACAAAAGAAAAGAACAAAAACTTCTAACACTTGTAGTGGTGCCATCCATAGTCAGAAAATAATTTCCGTTTTTCCACTACTATACTTCACTGGCGACTATCCTTGACCAGCAAGTGTTCTTCTATTTCCCTTCTTTATGTGAAAACTCATTCACACTGTTTTCAAAACCGGATCGGATTGGACGGTCGGACCTGAAAAACTGGAAACCGATCACCTGACTGGTTCTGTTTTCCTCTAAAACCGCTTTTTCCTCAAAACTGTTAATTTTGGTCAGCAAACCACTGAACCGGTTGGTTAATCGTTCGAATGGTTTTGACCGTTTTTCAATTTTTTAAATTTTTGTATTTTTTGTCAGAACGGGCTGGCTGTCTGGGTCCAATGGTCGGACCGTTCGAACCAGTAACTGGACCCCTGACCGGTTCGGTCACCGGTTTGTTTTTAAAAACCATGCTCATTCACTCTGTTCGTTTTGAAACTCTCGATTTCTTCACTGAAACAGTACAACACTTTAATTTTTGGAGTGAATCTTAATGGTTGAATGAGACTGAGATTATTGAGCCTTTGATCCCATCAGTTTTCTTCTTCTCATGCTGCCAAGTAGCGAAAAATTGAATTAGTAGTAAGACTGAGGTTAGGATTTCTGTGGTTGTTCTAATTTAGGGTTTTTACTTTGCCATAAAAGAAGAGGAGGAATGTGCGGGCACTTATAAGCCTTCTCTAGAAATTGATCATTCAAACCATGACGAGATGCAGGAGCTTGAGGAGTTCCCAAATGTTCAACAATGCGAGGTTGTTCTAGATCAGATGGATGAATTGCAGGTTTTTGGGGGATCGCCCGTTGTTACTAAAGGCGTTGATGTGGCTGGGGAAGGAGCTGATGTAGCTAAAGAAGATGTTGATATGGTTGGAAAACGGGTTGTTGTGGCTGGAGAAGAAGCTACGCCGATGGAAGAGGTAGAGGTCGAGATGGAGATGGATACAGAGGAGACCAAGGTTGCAAAGACTACCAAAAGTGGTGGGAAGCACAAGCAGGGACAGCATGTGAAGGTTCAGCTCAGATATATATTCATCGAAAAATGATATACTTAGGGAACTCTCATGCCCAAATCTTGACATCCGTAGAAAAAACAATTGGCATTGCTCTTGAACTGATAACTTCAAGGAATATTGATGAGGTTGTTCTCACATTGAAAGAAGGAAGTTGTAAATACTCAAGAGTTCAGAGTTCAAGAAGAATGGAGAGCATAGACAAATGCTTGATCAAGCCATACGGCTACTTAGAGAAGTATCTCCAAATAATTATTATCTGTGATTTCTTCTATAGGTTAACCATACAGAGCTCCTCTTCAATGGTGTTCTTAGGGTTCCTCTCTCTTTGAATCGGTGGAGTTTAGGTTATGTTTAGTTTGAAGGAAAAGGTAGGGAAAGGAAGGAAAAAAAGGGGAAACCTATACAAGTATGACCTAACCATATAACCTTAGGGATGGGAGTTTTCGCATGTGGAAACCTATACAAGGCTTGTAAACCAAACATAGCCTTAGGGATGGGAGTTTTCGAACAGGGTTCCTCTCTCTTTGAATCAAACAGGATTCCTACAGGTACCTCTCTCTTTAAAACAAGATTACCTCAGTAATTTTGTATATAAAATAATTTACAAAAAGTCATAACGGGTGTTTGAAAAATTGATACATCGGTCTAACATTTTTCTTCTAATTCACTAACGAAAGGGAAATTTTTGTTGAATTTTTCAAAAAGTTTAGGAGTGGTGTTTGTTAAAATCAAACTATGGAGAAAGTTTTTATAATTGTCTGAAACTTCATGTTTGCATTTGCACTATATACATAATTTGTATCAGATTGATTAGGTTTCAGAATTTGGGCACCGCAATCTGGACGAGTAATCATACATTTTGTATGTATTCATTGCGTATAGAAAGATATTAACAAAAATGGAATTTGGATTTTTGTACTAGAGAAAATTCATCCACATGCGTGTGATTTTGTTTTTCAAGACCAAAAACAACCATCACATCCACAAAATTTGTTCTCGAATTTATAGTTGTCAGTTTGTCACTGAAACTCCAGTACCACCACCCGATCATCAAGTATGCACATGGGGAAGAAGGCAAAAGATTTGTCCCTTCAGCAGATCCATTGATTGAAGAGCCCCCACGGGAATAGAACTACTTTTGTTTTTGGTTGAATATTTGTGGCAAATGCTATTGTGTGAAAAATAAAGTTTTTTCACATGATATAAAAATAATTATGAACCACACAACCCCCTAATTAAATGGACATGCTTCTAACCTTATATATGACCACAGCTCCCATCGACCGAGAGAGAGGCTGAGGTTTTCTCTTATCATTGTATTTTCACACCCTAATTGAGCTCATATTTGTATCACATTTTTATAGGGCTGAAATCTAATCACCTATGACCTAATCGCAATAAATTAATCCAACCTGTTGTGGAAGTAGGGGATGTTGATTACAATGGCCAATCCGATTCAGTTCAATCTGAGTCCATTACAAATGGATCAAATCCAATTTAATCCAATCAATGCTTTGGACCATTTTAGTCTGGACCATCTAATTTGTTCAAATTTATTTTAATTTAGATTGATTCCAACTCAAACTTGATCCATTATATTGACACCTACATTCTTATCTTTTATCAATGGATGGGATATTGGTTCAATCCAACCCAATCCAATATAAATTCATTACAGATGGACCACGTCCAATTCATTCCAATAAATACTTTAGACTATTAAGTCAATGACTGATCTAATTCAATATGTCTTATTGGTCCTTCTAATCTGTCCAAATTAATTTTGATTTGAACGGGATCCAACCCAAAACAGGTCTATTGATACCCCTATGTGAAAGCTAACAAATGAGCACCCCAAGGAGGGGTGCCCGGGTTAGTTCCAAGGTGAAGTCGGAGGTCCTTGAACTTCAGCCGATCTGCCCAATTACTTTGGACCTTATCTTTATTCAAAAAGTGTGTCTTCTTAAAGTTTTAACAAAGGATTATGATGAAGGAAGATTTGGCCCGACCTCACAGTTATGCGACACGTGGCAAGAACAACAGCTCGGCACAAAAGCAAGCCTAAAGCACGAACACCAAGGGGACACCAGCGGACCGAACTCCCTACTGGGGGCCCGAACTCACCCTTGGCCCCAAACCAGAAAGTAATCCGAGCTGGCCTACCTAGTAACAGTTCGGGATACACCTCGCCGACCTGGCCGACCTTGTAACAGTTCGGAATACACCTTCCCGAACTGGCCAACCTTGTAACAGTTCGGGATACACCTCGCCGAACTGGTCGACATTGTAAACAGTTCGGGATACACGTCGAGCTGGCCTACCTTATCAGTTCAGGATATACCTCGCCGAACTGGCCAACCTTGTAACAGTTCGGGATACACCTCGCCGAATTGGTCCGCCCTATACATACCTCCGAACTCAAGACTTCGCCTCGTTCACCACTCTGCATCACCTTCTGGGCACCAAAACCAAACAAGTCATACCATGCCTGACACTTGGGAAGTCCGTACCCGAGGGCGCCGCACCCGACTGACTTGGGATTTGACGCTTGACGACCGCACTCTAAAACGGCCACCTGCCACCGCCATCTCCAGTTAGAGAGACGGTTAGGCAGTGGCAGTTCTGTCCCAGTAGAAAGGACGACGGCCGAATTGATAAGGGCCTCAGAGCGAGTGCGCGAAGTGATTATAAGAACCCCCTGCCCCCAACAAACAAGGTATGTGAACTTTGCGCTATCTGGTCTACACTTTGCCTTTGAGAGATTACTGACTTGAGCTTCGGAGTTATCACACCGGGTTCCCCCCGGAGCTCTCTTCTTTCCTGTTTCAGGCTCCCCGACGCTCCAGCTCAGAGGCGAGTTCGTTGACAGCTAAGATCGACCGGATTGCGCTCCATCAATTGGCATCGTCTATGGGAATAGCTTCTAAAAGCCTCCCTCTAAATCTCTTCTACCTACCCTCCTTTCAAAAACTCCAACAATGAAATGGCCTCCTCCAGTAGTGCCGGACGTGGAACCGAAACAGCCACTACCGGAGAGCAACTTCACGCTCCGGCGGTGTGCATTGGGCAGTTCACCATCCCCCTTTCAGTGGATGGGATCCCAAGCTTGAATGTGCCACACGCGGTGGCACCTCTCCCACTACCCATCGAAACGAACTTCACGGAACCAACTGTTGTCCCACTGGTAACTCGCCAAAACCAGATAGATGATCTGATGCAATGCATGCGGGCAATGCAGGCCCAAATGCAGCAGTTCCAGCAGCACCAACTCCAGCAACACCAGGTGTTGCACCACCTCTCCCAACACCTTATCAACAACAATTCCCTCAGCTACCCTTGAACTAGCCGCTCCCCCCCCGGCACCCTGTTTCAAAGCCGGTCAAGGCCTCCCCCCAAGGTGGACGACCTCACCAAGGAGAGGCTTCCCGACCGCAAAACCCCCCTAACAGTCAGGCCTCATCCCCAGGCCGAAAGCAAAGAAAGATCACCCCCGCCTCATAGCCCACACTTGATACAAAGTAGCTCGTTGTGTGATAGGGTAGCTCGCGACTAAGCAACGCGATGCTCTCAGGAAGCTTCTATCTGACAAGACCATACTCGTCAAACTGCACCACGTCTCTCGACTGACAGCGCAGTCCCTGCCCATTTGACAGTCTGCACCCACGCCTCTCGACAAATGTTGGCGTGCCTGTCCCTTCAAAACGTGTCACTCATCCAAGCGGGTAGTAAATTGTAACGATCACCTGTGCAGCCCTAGCAGGTAACGACTGCGGCAAGAGCCCAGTGGTGGTTACGCCCGATTTGAATAGAACGCCCCTATAAAAGCCCTTTTATCAATGGAAGAACGCTCTTTCGAATTAGATCTGAACTTGAACTCTTACTTGCTCACGAGCTAATCTCGAGACACAGTGATCTAGCGCAACCTACACTCTTAGCTTTTTATACTCTTTTCTTCTTCCCCAGCATTCTAACTTAAGCTTTGGAGTATGCCTATCGGGTAAATCCCCCGGGAATCCTTCACCTTCGTCTTCTCAGGTGTCATCCGTTACTAGCAAGGAGCCAGTCAGTAGCTAGCAAGGAGTGCCCGGATCGTGTCGCATCATTTGGTGCCATCTATGGGAAACGCTTCTAAAAGCCTTCCTCTAAGCTTCTACGGTTTCTTCTTCCAAAAAACTCAGCATTCTTGGCTTCTTCCAGCAATGCTGAATGTGGCACTAGCGAAAACGCTTATGGAGAGCAGCCCAGCTTCCTACTGTTTGCATCAGACAGTTTACCATCCCCCTCTTCGCGGACGGGGTTCCCAGTCTGAACGTTTCTCTTACAGTGGCACCCGTGGTCTCTCCACTCCCTCCCACAGTTGAAACAACCTTTGTTGAACCCTCAGTTGTGGCCCCAGCGGCCAACCCGAACCAGTTGGAGGAATTAATGCAATGCATGCAAGCCATATAAGCTCAAATACAACAATTCCAACTCTACCAACAACAAGTGCTGCACTAGGTCTCCCAATACCAGTACCAGCAGCAGTTCCCCTCTCTGCCTCAGGCCTAGCCGTCGCTTCCCCCTCGGCATCCGACCACAAAGCAGACCAAGCCTTCCTGCCAAAGTGAGCGACCTCGCTGGGGAGAGGCCTCCCAGGCTCAGGATCATGCCAAGCGCCAAGCCTCCTCCCATAGCAAGAAGGAGAGGCCAACTACCCCCGCCTCATAGCCTGTAGGCAGGTCGGGGGCCTCCCAGCCAACCAAGCCCGTATCACCTTGGCCTTCATAGTTCGAGCTCCGGCTCGCGGAGAATCCATTCGAGATCCTGGCTGCAGACTATAGGCAGGACCCTTCGGTCCAGAGTCACCATCGGCAATCTGAGCCTATCAAGCTCGGCAATAATGAAGCATCAAGCACCAACGTCGTGCCAGCAAAGCAGCAGCGAAGACGTCGGCGAGCTCGCTGAACTACTACTCGAGTCTCTGACGAGCTCAAAGGAAAAGATGAGGTATGCTCAGGTGAAGTGGAAGCTACTCCTCTCCTCTCAATCTCTTCCCTGTTATCTCCATAACTCCTCGTTGTCCCCATGCCAAGGGACTTCAAGCTCCCTCCTCTAGATAAGTACGATGGATCTTTCGATCCAAATGACCACGTGGACGCTTTCCAATCCCAAATGCACCTGACAAGAGCCAGCGAGTCCTGCATGTGCGTGACCTTCTCCACCACTTTGAAAGGAGTAGCCCGCACCTGGTACTGAAACCTCACGCCCGACTCAATAAGAAGTTGGGCGCAGTTCGTGCAAGTTTTCACCTCTCACTTCATCACCATCAAAAGGTGCCCGCGAACTCAAGAGAGCCTCCTCGGCATAGTGCAAAAGGAAGGGGAGTTCATTCGGAGCTATATCAAGCGGTTCAATGATGCTTGTTTGCAGATACCCGACCTGGATCCCGTAGTTTGTCTCACAGCAGCCAAACGAGGCATCACCCACAAAGAGTTCAAGTGGCACGTAGTTGTCAACCAACCTAAGACCGTGACCGAATTCCTCAAGCTCGTGGATCGGTTTATAGGGACAGAGGAGAAAATCAACCAGAAGGGCGAGCAAGCCCCAGAAAAAAAGAAAGAGGGAGCTAGAACCCCCGTCTCAAGGCGACAGTAGGAAGAAGAAGGGCACACCTCGGGGGGCAAGGCCAGTCCAGCCCTTCCGAGCTCCAGCAGTAGAAAGGGACTATACACCCCTCAACGCAAAGCGAGCCGAGATCCTAATGGCGATCAAAGACGCCCCGTACGTGAAGTGGCCACCTCAGCTAAAGGCCAACCCTAGCGCTAGGAATAAAAATTTCTATTGTAGGTTTCATAAAGATCACAATCATAGTACCGAAAATTGTAAAAATTTCCACGATGAGATAGAAGAACTCATCCATCGCGGATATTTGAGAAATTTTGTACAAAATAATAATAATAATAATAATAAAACAGGTCGACAAGGGGAGCAAAGTAGAGGCGGTCCCGAGTCCAGTAGGCAGGCGGAACAGCTGCAGAAGCAGCCCCCTAAAGAGAGACCAGTTCGGGGGACCATCCATGTCATAGTTGGAGGTTCGATTGTGGCGGGTTGCACCTCAGCAGCAGCTTGCGCATCAGGTCGCAAGACCGGCAGGGAAGAGCGGAACTCACCAAAGCGACCAAGGACAGAAGACCCCATCTTCTTTACAGAGGACGACGCACACAGGGTCCACTACCCCCATGACGACGTGCTCGTCATAAAGATGAAGATCAACGACTTCGAAGTTAGGTGTGTCCTTGTTGATTCGGGCAGCTCAGCAAACATCCTCTTCAAAAAGGCCTTCGACCAACTCCAGCTTCAAGAGTGCAACCTAAAGCCTACGAACACTCCCCTAGTAGGCTTCAACGGAGAGGAAGTTCGGCCCCTGGGAAGGGTAACAGTACTTGTGGAAGTCGGCACCTAGCCTAGCATAGTGAGGCTCAACCACGATTTCCTAGTAGTCGCAACCCCCTCCCCATATAATGCCATAGTAGGTCGGCCGATTACCCATGCCTTACGGGCTGTGGTGTCCACCTACTACTTGGCCATGAAGTTTCCCATGGACTTCGACATTGGGGTAGCACGAGGTGACCGGCTTGAGTCTCGCAAATGCTATGTCGCCGCCCTAAAAGGAAAAACCAAGGTGGTCAATGACCTCGAGTTGGAGTGACCCACGGAGCAAAGCGATGAATGAGCTACGCCCACAGAAGAGACCGTCTCCATCCCGGCATCGATGGAAGACCCAGCCCGGACTCTTCAGATCGGTGCTTCCATTAAGGAGCCCCTACGATCTAAACTGTTAGGCCCGTTAGATAGAAGAAACACAACCTAGCCCTAGAGTGACGGAGGACAGTTGATGAGGAGGTCGGGAAGCTCCTTGCAGCCGATTTTATCAAGGAAGTCCATTACCCGAGCTGGGTGACCAACCCCATTCTGGTGAAAAAGGCTAACGGTAAATGGCGGGGCGACCTTTCAAAGACTTGTAAACAAACTATTTGAGCCATTGATTGGCCAAAAGATAGAATTCTATGTGGACGACATGGTCGTCAAAACCCAGCTCTCATGCGATTTAATACAAGACTTGAATTTAGTTTTTGAAATCCTGCGTAGATTCAATATGAAGCTAAACCCGAATAAGTGTGTCTTTGGTGTCACATCGGGTAAATTCCTGGGATACCTCGTAAACAAGCACGGCATTGAAGCCAACCTGGACAAAATAAAGGCCATCTTAGATATGAGGCCACCCCAAAAAATGAAGGAGGTTCAAAGGCTGAACGACCGGATAGCCGCCCTGAGCCGCTTCATGTCCAAGTCAGCAGATCGCTGCCTACCATTCTTTAAAGCAATTAAAAGTAAAGGGTTTGAATGGACCCAAGATTGTCAGCTCGCGTTTGATAAGCTCAAAAAGTACCTCACTGGAATACCGGTCTTAACTCGGCCCAAAGAGGGCGATATTTTAGAGTTGTACCACTCGGCAAGTGACAAAGTGGTCAGTTCGGTACTAATAAAAGAAGTAGTTCTGGTCCAATGCCCTATGTACTATGTTAGTAAAGTGTTGTAGGGAGCAGAAACAAGACATCCAGATATAGAAAAACTGGCGTATGCACTGGTCATTGTAGCCCGAAAGCTCCGTCCGTACTTTCAAGCTCATATTGTTATCGTCCTCACCAACAAACCTCTGAGGCAAGTCCTACTCAAGCCCGAGGTCTCTGGTCGACTGACAAAGTGGGCCGTTGAGCTCAGTGAGTACGACCTCCAATATAAGCCGCGAACTACTATCAAGGCCCAAGCCTTAGCAGATTTCGTTGCGGAGTGCACTTTCAGCTCCGAAGTCCCTAGGCTGGTTGAGCACGAGGCCTCCAGCTCGGGCAGACCTGGAGCTCCCAGGCCGGTTGAGTCTGAGCATCGTGAGGTAGCAGACAGTGTGGCATCTCTCATAGTTAGGCCAAGAGCGAACTAGGATGAGGAGCCCTAGATCCTTCACATAGATGGCTCCTCGAACCAGCAGGGCAGCGGAGCCGGAATAGTTCTGCACGCACCGAGTGGCACAAAATTGGAGTACGCACTACGCTTTGAGTTTGTGGCATCCAACAATGAAGCAAAGTACGAAGCATTGATAGCCGGGCTAGCTCTAGCCAAGGAGATGAAAGCCAAGCACATTATCATCTACAACGATTCCCAGCTCGTGGTCAATCAGGTCACAAAAGAATACAAAGCTCACGAATCGACTATGATTTCCTACCAGGCCAAAGTAAGAGAGGCTCTGCCCAACTTCCAGTCACACTTCATCAGGCAAGTCCCGATGTCTGAGAATGCTGAGGCCGATGCCCTGTCCCGATTAGCCAGCACCAGTGATAACACCATGAGAACCGTGTACATAGAGAACCTGCCTCGGCCTAGCATTCTCGGGGGGGCAGAGGAGGTCGTTCTTGTCATTCAAGCAAAGCCAAGCTGGATTGACCCGCTCGCGAGCTTCTTGCTACACAGGACCCTCCCTACAGATTGCAATGCCACTAGAAGGGTAGAGTGTCACGCAGCTAAATATGTCATGATAGACGAACGACTGTACCGAAGATCCTAAACACTCCCCTACCTGCGTTGCTTGCGACCTTTCTAAGCCGAGCTCGTGCTCCGCGACACTCCTGAGGGCCTGTGCGGGGGACACTTGGGGGGTAGGGCCCTCACCCAAAAAGCACTACGACAGGGATACTACTGGCCAACAATGAAAGCAGATGCCATTGAGCTTGTCAGAAAGTGTGATAATTGCCAGAGACATGCCAACATCCACCATTAGCCCGCTGCCGATCTCAAGTATCTCACTAGCCCGTGGCCTTTCGTGCAATGGGGCATCGATATACTTGGACCGTTTCCACCAGCAATAGGCCAGAGGAAATTTCTAGTGGTAGCAGTGGATTGTTTCACCAAATGGGTAGAAGTCGAACATCTTGTAACAATCATAGCCCGAAACGTTCAGAACTTCTTTTGGAAGAACATAGTGTGTTGCTTTGAGTTACCTCGGGTATTAATTTATGATAACGAAAAGCAGTTCGAGGACATCAAATTCCAGAACTGGTGCCAAGACATGGGGATCCGACAGAACTTCACTTCGGTCGTGTACCCTTAAGAAAACAGCCAAGCAGAAGTCACGAACAGAGCTATACTCCACGGACTGAAGGCACGGTTAGACCGAGCTAAAGGACTATGGGCAGACGAGCTACCTAGTGTTCTATGGGCTTATCGAACCACAGAGAAGACTGCCACAGGAGAGACTCCTTTCAACCTCACCTATGGCACCGAGGCAGTCATCCTAACTGAGATCGAGGTTACATCGCTATGACTAGAAGCATACGACGACAAGGTAAATGAAGACGAGCTCCATACCAACCTTGACCTACTCGACGAAGTAAGGGACCTCGCATATATCAGGACCGCAACTTACCAGGAAAGAGTAGCTCGGTACTATAATGCCAGGGTCAAGAAGTGGAACCTCCGCGTCAGTGACCTTGTCTTTCGTAAAGTTATAGTACCTGAGCCCGATGCTGGCAAGCTCAAACCGAATTGGGAAGGACCCTATCGAGTGAAACGGGTGCTCGGGGAAGGAACATATGAGCTCGAAACCCTTGAAGGGAAACAAGTACCTCGGGCATGGAATGTTGTCAACTTAAGGCAATATTACCTATAACTATCAAGTAGACCACGAGTCACTCTAAGGGCCTAAGGGCTAGAATGTCGAGCTAACATGACCTCGGTGCAACAAGACCCAGTTGCCTCTACGGCATGGGCAAACTACTGAGTAGACCATGAGTCACTCCTAGAAGCCTAAGTGCCAAAATGCCGAGCTAACACGACCTCGGCACAACAAGACCCAATCGCCTCTACGGCATGGGCAAACTACTAAGTAGACCATGAATCACTCCCAGAAGCCTAAGGGCCAAAATGCCGAGCTAACACAACCTCGACACAACAAGACCCAGTCGCCTCTACGGCATAGGCAAACTACTGAGTAGACCATGAGTCACTCCCAGAAGCCTAAGGGCCAAAATACCAAGCTAACACGACCTCGGCGCAATAAGACCTAGTCACCTCCATGGCAAGGACAAACTTCAAGGGCAGACTATAAATCACCCTCTCAACTTAAGGGCTAAAAAACTGAGCTAACTAAGACCTCGGCATCAAGAAAGAATTAACCACTTCATTGGCAAAGGCAGAGTATGAAATATCAGAGGCGTAAGCAGCTCGGGTTTAACTAAGACCTCGTCTCAGTACGTTGGTTGAACTAAGGAATCACCAACAAGCGCATAGTTCAGGCTTACAGGGTAATCACTTCGCGTATACTATAAAGATGCCTTGAACATTAAGGGACAGCTCGGGATAACGACTACCGAAAAGTCCTACTTTAGGTGTGTAGCTCTAATAGTTGGGGTGATGAGATCACTTTAGCAAAAAATATAGGGAGCACGCCATACTTTGAAGAAAAATAAATTTTGTTACTATTGCAAAAAAAAAAAAACCGAGCTAAACATCTCGAGGAAGTTTAACGGGAGGTAAAAAGGGCACAACCGCCCAACAAGATCTTTTCAAGACCAGGTTTATGGCACCCAAGAGCCACTAGAAATCAGAGCAGAAAACCAACGCCGCCAGCCTCAGTGGTCCACCTCCTCCACCTCGTCCTCATCCTCCAGGGAGTTAGGCTCTTCCTCCTCCGCCTGGTCTGCCATCTCAGGAGACAGGCCCTTCATGGTGATGCCGTCAAGATTGAGCCCATAAAATTTCTTTCAGACCAACCAACGGCAGAGCTTGAATCTGGAGTTGTATGAGCTCGAGCCATACTCCACTTGAAGGTCGTGATAGTCCTAGGAGTCCTTGAAGTCCTAGACCGCCCTCTCCCGCTCGGCCTCCACCATGTTGTCGAAGTTCCGGCTTCGGTCCAAAAGAGTGGACTCCAAGTCCTGAACCTGTTGACGAAGGAGCTCCCTCTTCACGACCACCCTCGATGAATCCTTCCTATAGCGCGCTCTCCTCGGAAATCCTGGCGATCTGTGCCTCCTAGTCCTAGACGAGCTGCTCCTGGGACTCGCTCCCCTTACGAGTGTGATGGAGCTTGCCCCGGGTCTGGTCGAGCTCACCTTAGAGCTTCTGAACAATGACCATCTGGTTGTGAGCATCGCTGGAGTGGATGTTCATCTAGAGGGCCATGGCGTGGATGGCAGAGTTCACCTGCCAACAAGAGACTAAGGTTAGAAGGCAACAAAAGGAAGCTAAAACAAGGAGAGGGGAAGGACCACTTACCACCATAGAGTGAGCGGAGGCGAGCGCGACGAGATCCCCGGGCTCCATCTCCCCCCACTTAGCGATCTCCTCGTGGTAGATCGCCCATCGGCTCTTTCGTCTGGTCACTACATAGTCATTAATACCCTCCCAGTTCCCCACTGGGAGCCACAGGTAGGGAAACGGCTGAGAAGGACCAGGAGGAATCACCCCTTGCTGTGGGAGCTCGCCCTCCTCGAGGCCAACTCTGCATGCACCTCCTTCGGATGGAGGCAGCGAAACTTCAGGCGGCGGGGAAGTGAAGTCTGGCTCCGCAGACCCGAACTCAGTACTCCTAGAGGTGGGAGTCTGGTCAGGATGCAATCTCTTCACTTTGTGCTTCTGGTTGCTTGAGAGGAGGCGGCGTGCGTCAACACCAGAGATGATGGCTGCCAAAAAATCCACAAGATATTAGTTCGGTAAGAAACAAAATGTATGTATACACAATATTGTTACAAGGCACTACGCGACCTAAAAAGGCAACCTACTCGGGTTCAAACCGGCCTGCGCAAGCTTCTCCTCGGTCAAGTAGTCCAAACAGAGGAAGCCTGCCGATGCCCAGGATAGCATCGTTTTCCGAGTTTCAAGGTCCAGCTCGGCCCCGGGGTCCTGGATGGCGCCCCTCCAAGAAGTTGGGAAGGGCCACTCCTCGGGGTTACGGACCACAAAATAATCTCGCTTCCACGCGGGAATCTTATTTGGTAGCTCGTACAAGAGCTTGTAGCTGCGGCGGGGAGAGAGGTAGTAAAAATGCCTTTCCAGAGGAACTCCAGGAGCGGCATTTTTAATACAAAGAATATAAGCAAAAGTGTCAATGTTCAAGTGGAGGCAATACTCATAACACAAAGAAATGGTCCCAACCATGTTCCGGATAGCGTTGGGATGAAGCTGATCGATGGTAACATTAAAGTGGTTTAGCACCTCCACTATAAGGGGGTGCAGGGGAAGACACAGGCCAGCCTCGAGCTATTCTTGGTAAATAACTATCTCATTGGGACCATCCTCCCAAGGAAAGTTACCAGTGGGGAGACTGTAGACGAGGTCCCCAGGAAGGTGAAAATAGCATATTAGAGACTTGAGTCTCTCCGCCGTCATAGAAGAAGGACCGATGGTGTCAGGCTCCCTCCCCCGAGAAGTAAAGGCCACATCCCCGGAGGTCTCCCGAGCCTCCAGAACCTGCCCCCAAGCTCCTCCGGAGCTCGAGGGAGCGTCGACGTCCTGGTTACCGTCCCGGTAATAAGTATGCTACGGATACCCAAACATGATTGATAGTGATTGAGACTCACCGGAAAAGACGAAACGAAGTGAACGAAAGAGCTCAAGTAGGCAAGAAAGATGTGCGTCCTCAGAATCCGAAGACAGCAAGATGGAATGAAAGGAAATGAGGCCTAGGGGGCCCTCCTATTTATAGCCACTACGCCCCCGAATCAACGGCCCAAATTAAGGCAGATCTGACGGCTCATAGTCAAGCTGACCGCACACCTTCTGAAACTGAAATGTGACTGGCTGCACATCTCCCATGATTGAGGTAATGGCAGCTGCACGACATCCGGAGTTAAGAGCTGCTTCAGCATGTTTTCAGTATTTGAAAAGTCAAAAATCCCCTGATTCCCGTGCGCGCATTTAATATGAGCAGTCAATCAAGTTTGAATTTCGGTCAAATCAACCCGTCACACTTCATGAACTCGTCACGCTAACGCAACACTCTTAGCCCGAGGAGTGGGGGGCAATTGATGGAGGATGATTTGACCTAACCTACTAAGATGATGACACATGGATCTGACTCAGCACGAACAACAACTCAGCATCATGGCCTGACTACAGCTAAGTAATGAGCCTGTAGAGCAACTCGCTACGTCATAGCTCGCTATAGGGGGAGCTCGCTATAACACAAGCTCCAGGTCCCCTGAGCTACCAAGAAGAAGGGAATACTCCAAGACTATTTCAACTCACAAGCTAGGGAAACTAGCTCGCTCCAGCAAGAACTGCCCCAAAGACCAACCTTGATGAGGGTCACCTCGAAATACTCCTAAGAGCTTGATACAAAGTAGCTCGCTGCGCGACAGGGTAGCTCGCTACAAAGTAGCTCGCAACTAAGCAACGCGACGCTCTCAGGAAGCTTCTATCTGACAAGATCGTACTCGTCAAACTGCACCACGTCTCTTGACTGACGGCGCAGTTTCTGCCCATTTGACATTCTGCACTTACGTCTCTCGACAGATGGTGGTGTGCCTGTCCCTTCAAAACGTGTAACTCATCCAAGCGGGTAGTACATTGCAACGATTACCTACGCATCCCTGTCAGGTAACGACTGCGGCAGGAGCCCAATGGCGGTTACACCCGATTTGGCAAGAACGCCCCTATAAAAGCCTTTTTATCGAAGGGGAGAATGCTCTCTCGAATTAGATCTGAACTTGAACTCTTACTTGCTCACAAGCTAATCTCAAGACACAGTGATCTAGCGCAACCTACACTCTTAGCCTTTTATACTCTTTTCTTCTTCCCCAGCGTTCCAACTTAAGCTTCAGAGTATTCCCACTAGGTAAATCCCCCGGGAATCCTTCACCTTCATCTTCTTAGGTGTCGTCCGTTACCAGCAAGGAGCCAATTAGCAGCCAACTAGGAGTGCCCGGATCGTGTCGCATCAAAAAGTATTTTTCTATTCTCTCTCATTAATCCTATATTTAAGATATGTTTTTCTCATCATTAAATTCTTGTAATTAAATCTACAATATTAATTTTAATAATTTAAAAATAAATTGAAAACAAAACCATTTTCTTCCCTCCCAGTGGTGGGTAAGCAATTCAACTATTTGGAGTTAAATGGGTTAATAAATAATGTCATAATTTAATAATAAAAAATTAAAATAAATAACTATTAAATGTAAGAAGTATTTTTATTAATGATGAAAATGAAATGCCAAATTCAAAATCTACCTAGAAATTAAATGATGTCATAGTCAAATAATAAAAAAAACAAAGAACTACAAAAATAAAAAATAAAAAAGATTGAGAAAATTTTGGGCACATATCTAATGTTATATATTTATAAAAAAATAAAATATTGGATACATCTCTAATATTGTGCATTCACTATATTGAACAAAAATAAGTTTTATACATAAGAAATAATTTTGTCAATGATGGAAATGTAATACAAAATTTAATGTCAACTAAGAAATCAAACGATTTTTATTTTTAGATGGCAGGTTAGTGGTTTGAGTCAAATGATACCATAAACATACAAAAATTAAGTGGAATAGTAAAAAAGTATTTTATATAATGTAAATAAAATATATAATTTAAAGGAAAAATTATAGTCAAATTCAGTTGTACATTTAAAATTAAGTTGTAAGTTGGTCCAAAAACCAACAAAACCCTAACAACCGGCTCTACATTTCAAATTATAAAAACCCCCGCCATGTCATTGGAGGCTTATGTGATTGTTGCCAACATGGGACTCATAGTTCATGTTGGACACATCAAAAAACTTATACCGAAAATATGTTTCTAGTTTCTCTCCCACTCCCTCTATCTCTCGATTTCCCTCCCTTCTCTCTCATTCTCACAATCATCTCTCAATTTCCTGCATCTTCTATCTCTCCCACTCTCTCAGCTTCGGTCTATAGCCAAATCAAAATCTCTCTCTCTATTATTCTTCCTCAATCTTTCTCATTCTCCTCCCTCACTCTCCTTCTCGGTTAATATCTCATTCTCCCTTAATCTCTATCATTCTCCAGTTGGTGTAAATTTTATAGCTAAGAGTTTTTTGTGAATTTTTATCAAATTGGTGTAATAATTTTTGAACCATACCAAGTTGGTCTCATGTTCTTTTATACAATCTAATTAATACCATATAAGTGTATAAGATAACAAAACAAACAAGAGAGGGAGCATGAGAAAAATTTAGGGAGAACGATAGAAATTAAGGGAAAAGGATAGATCAACCAAGAAAGAGAATGAGAGAGATTGAGGGAGAACGAGAGAGAGAGAGAGAGAGAGAGAGAGAGAGAAATTGATATAGAGTACGTAAATATAGAAACCAAAAACCATTTTTATTTATTTTCAACTCACATAGTCATTGAGCAAATAAAGATGACTATGAGTGAGATAGAGTGATGAAGATTGAGAGAGAGAGAGAGAGAGAAAAAAAAAACTAAAAACCCTTTTTTATTTTCCAATCACCCAACATTAAAGGGCAATTTCAGTATCAGCTTTTTGTTGTGTCCAACATGGATTAAGAGTCTCATATTGGCAACAACCACAATATAAGCCTCCAATGACATGGCAAGGGTTTTTATAATTTGAAATGTAGAGCTGGTTGTCAAAGTTATGTTGGTTTATGGGACCAACTTATAGCTTAATTTTAAATATATAATCAACTCTGACTATATTTTTTTCTAATTTAAAACTAATCTAGAAGCAATGCTATTTTATTATCTAGATAATAGGTCAATGATCCAACTTTTCTTAGAAACCCATGATGTCATAATTGATTAATAAATATTTAAGCTTATTTTTAATCGTACTGTTACTTTTATTAATTTTTAACTTCTATTTTAATTATGATATATCTAAAATTCAAGTAATTAATATGAAGAAAAATTTCTCACGTGCAATGCATGTGCTTAATTACTAGTGCAAATAAGTGTGAATACAAATACGTAGAGTGTAAAGCGGTTCATATAAATTGCAAAATTGGGTTAGGTTTGGACTAACAAATGTACCTTCTTACCAAACAGACTTTTAGCTGTAATGGATGCAAACATGAATTCCAATAAAACATATGTTTTTTTTAATCAAAGGCCCACTTGAATGCAAATTTACTCCTTTTTTATTGATATACTTGTACGTCTTGTTATCAATGTAAATACGCATTGATTTATCATTTATCAATGCATATATAATATTGCCAAATACAGACAAAACTAAACCAGAGTACAAATTTACCCTGAATCGAGATTTACACTCATTTTCAACACTGGATTAGTCGGAACCAAAATAGGACAAATGGCTTTTAACCTATGAATCTGAATTGGATGGAGATAATATCATATACAGCGCGAAGGGTAATCTATCATGAGTGAATATATCGATTGTTTCAAAGGCATAAAATATGGGTCTGTCATAAGTCCTATATGCACAGAGGACTGACATGTTTACATAAATTGTCACATCAGTGTACATGATTTTGTCTCTAAACCATCCCGTGGCTTTAAATATATCATTCAAAATCGTATAATTAGATGTCTTTTCTATATACCACCACAACGGTCCACCAGAATTTCAATTTTTTTTCCTTGTATTTTATGCTTATTATGACACCTCAAGCTTATAATAAATTAGTAATACCTAACAACAATAGTCAAGAATATGCGATAGATCAATTTAAAATGAGTAAGCTGTCTATTGATGGCAGGTATAGGTAAGATGTAACTAATGTGGGGACGCAATGAAGATTTACAGATACGAAGAAGAAGACATGAAAATATTTGACACAAATATAATATCGTAATATTATTAAAAACCTTGCACATGTACGTTTTGATAAATATGTGTAAACCACTACTCAACTTCAATAGGAAATTGATAATTAAATTCTACTCAACTTCAATATGTGTACACCCCTGGATTAAACCCTTCCTAAAGGGTTATTATCAATCCCTGTTTCCTCCATTAATGTTTTCAGTTCTATCTTGGCCTGTTGGTTTTTTTTGGTTGGAATAAAGTTCTCTTTTACCAAAAAAAAAATTCTGTGTGGTTTGAAGGAAAAAGTAGGGAAAGGAAGGGAAAGATAGGAAAACTTATACATGATTTGTAAAAATTTTTCTATCTTTTCCTACTTTTTCCTTCAAACCAAACACAGTCAGCATGAATTTTTTTTTTCATTGGTTTTTGGAATTGCTACATCAGCAAAAAGATAAAACATGAATATGTTTTTGAACTTTTTTTTTATTTTCAAAGGGAAAAATAAGTTAATTTTTTTTCAAAAAACATTAAATATTTTTGAATTCAACAAAATATTAGTTTTTAAAATAAAAATAAAATTTTCAGTATAAAAATTATATGATTTATAGAACATGAGGTTGAATAATCAGATGAAAACAAGTGTTTGAAACCAAGTTTAAGAATATGTTTTTTGTTTCAATTTTGAAAACAATATATATATATATATATATATATGCACACATAATCAAAAGCATGTTATTTGTGTTTTTTATTTTAAAAAACAATTTATTTTTAAACAAGATGATTTTGATTTATTTTTGAAATCGACAACGAAAAACAATTTACGTGATAAAACACCCCTAAATAAATTCATAAAATTTATTATATGCTTTTATTACAGTCATGATGGTTTTATATGTTACATGTTCACGTCTCCGCCCCACAAGGGGTCACCCCACAACGCCCTACAACACATCTATCTCCGGATGATAGTACCAGTCCCAATAATATCATCATCCAATACACAGCGGGGATGTGCTGTGGAGCGTTGTGGGCGGAGATTTGGCCTTTTACATTGAACAACACGAAATGCGGAGTCCTTTACACCTGCATGTCTGCCATGTGCCTAAACCATTATAATAATGTCTATAAGTTGCATCCGGTTCAACCATTGGCTGAGCCTGAGCCCAAAAAGGGCAGAAAAATGGGCCTAAGGTATTAATTAATAGGACCGTACGTACTATGACCTGGACGATCGAGGGTCGACCAGCTTCTTAATTGAATTGTGTCTCACCATCTCCCACAACAATTTTAAGAAAAACCTGGAGAGCCAAGGCCCAAGGGGGAGGGGGGTCCATTTCTGTAGCCACCCGGTCCCACTGTCTAATCCC
Source organism: Nelumbo lutea (assembly GCF_056320005.1). Classification (NCBI taxonomy): domain Eukaryota; kingdom Viridiplantae; phylum Streptophyta; class Magnoliopsida; order Proteales; family Nelumbonaceae; genus Nelumbo; species Nelumbo lutea. The sequence continues at coordinate 47,537,789 of NC_142685.1, forward strand.
AGTCAGTCCATCAGCTGATGAGTCCGGTTACTTCATTGTATTATTGGCGTACGTACATTTCCACAAATTATTAAAACAGAAATATATATATTAGCATCGCCTTCAGCGATGAGCTTAAGGGGTCAAAATTAATGACCAGCCGTGGCATGTATGAATCATGTAGGAGATGGCATGCCATGGGCTATGTGAGATCATGGTAGATTCACATTAATAGTTTCACGTATTGAGATTTGATGCAACAAAAGAAAATTTACCCAAAAACAATGGTGGGTATTGTTATTAATGTTATTCTCTCCTTTATTACTCTCAACTAAATCATACATAAAACCTAAATTCCTTGCAACTGTTTTTTGATCGCCCAGCGGATCAGAGATAAACTTTACTTTTCTTTAAGGCTGTGTTTAATTTGAAGGAAAAAGATAAAGAAAAGGTAAAGAAACCTTTATAAACATTGTATAAATTTTCTTACCTTTTTTTTCCTTCAAACCAAACATAGTCTAAGGGATTTATTTATAGCAACTTGTATGACGCACCGGCTGCAGCGTACAGCAAATTAAATTTGGATTTATAAAACATTAAAAGTATATTTTGTAAAACTTAAATCAATGAAAATGTAATGGATTTAAATTTGGATTCAACATATATATATATATATATATATATATATATAATCAATATTATTGATATTGAATATACCATAATGAAGCTCTTAATAAGAAGCTTAGATTATCAGATTTCTGTTCTTCCAACGATGGTTTTATCTGATTTGATCTTTGTTTCAACCCTGGTCTCATTTTCAATTTCAACAGAAAAATAATACCTCGCTGTGTAACTGAATAGACTAATGGAAAAAATCCAAATCATGGGCCTAGATGTCGCACTACCAGTGGGATATTGTCAGTTAGATCCAGGGAGACGGATGGTTTGTTTATCTTTATATTTGGAAAATGGGCCAAGTAGTGGACCGGTTCCAGCCCATCCACATAAAACCATTAAGTTAGTTGACTTTGGATGAACAAACCACCTGTATCAAACTTCAATAGGGTGGTTGGTTGGGTTGGGGTCAGCTTCTTATCATTCGGTATGTATCGATATCCCTACTAATTAAAGTTATAGATTTGGGATCAATGAAGATTTTAGATTAGATTACAAAATTAAAAGTACTAATTGTCGGGCCTGGAAAAAGCTAGGCATTGTTGGACTTGAGGCAAGGCCAAAAGCCAAAACCTGCCAAACTTGACTGACAATATTGTCTTGGGTAACAAACAACTAAAATTAAGGATGGTACTGTGAATACTGATGGCTCCCAAGTCTCAATTCTGGATAGTGTGTAAAACCCGTCAATTGAAAAGGATCAAACGGGTCTAAGCATTCGGCTAGCACGGTAAAATAAAAATACATGCTTGCCGTCTTGTCTTGTTCAAGCAAGAAAATACCACACAAAACGACAAAATAATATATTCGTCCCTTTCCATACATGGACCCTACCCAAATATCTACCCCATTGCTCCTTAATTGACTTATATTTAACGGATCTTTTTCTTTTACAACAAAAAATTATAATATAAAATAGCTCCAACGAAACCTTTCACTAATTTAAAAAATTAATAGAGATTTTTATAATTTAAAATGTTTTAAAAACTGAGTTAATTACAAAACACAATAACAATGCAACACCACTATACCAAACACCCCTTAAGTTTACATTTTTATGTTAATTAGTATTTTATTTCTTTCTATTTATTTATTCCTTAAATTAATTAAATATGATTAATCATTAACATTAATTACGAGCTACTAAAATTCAACAGAAATTAGTTATTATTATTTATTTTTATTGACAACAAAAAGAAATCTGCATGATTGGACCCATAATTTATGTGTAAGTATTAAAGAGTTTGTATGTCAAAGTACCAAGAAAAAGAGCAAAAGATACAGGAAATTTTGGTTTTGATAATTTTAAATTGCAAGTTCAACAATTCAGGCCTAACTCTTAAGTAATTAGGTTAGAGACTTGGATGGCAAATTGACATATTGATTGACATCAGTATCTACTGACTTCCAAATCAATACTGATCTAAGTTAATAGAGTGGTGACCCACTAAAAAAGTTGATAAGAAGCCTTCAATTGATGCCATATAATTGTCTTCTGATGATCGAGGTTCATGCATGGGCCAAAAGGCATGGGAGCATGGAAGCCGTTGATCTTCCAACGCAAGGCTCACCTATTGGAGTTGAAGCGGCCTTTCTCAGGACGACTATCGGCTGGGGGATTGTAAGTGACTTCAGATCTGTGCCCCACTGTCTCTCACAGCACATTTTCGTTGTGTATTGGGAATATCTTCCGAAGATTGATATTATCATCAGAAGATGTTTTCAATGCTACTGTGGGATACCCCTTTGTGGGGCACAGGTGTAAACTCATTCTAAGTATCGATTACAGAGGGGTTCGGATGTAATAGGCATGTTAGGTAAGCACAATGAATGAACATGTAATAATTGTGTGATAAATATCTCAATTAATATGTTTTTTTATCCAAACACTTTTATTCTGTTAGATTGAAATTATCTATTATTTTATTATCTTTATTAAAATAATTACAAATAAAAATAATGAAAAAGGAAAACCTAAATATGTAGAGAATTAGAATTCATTTATATTTTTCTTTTTATTAGTTTTTATTTTTAATTATTTTGACAAATATAATAAAATAGTGGATACTTTTTCTCTAACGGAATAAAATCATTTGGATAAAAGGCATTAACCGGGACATATATCACACACCTATTATATCTTCAATCATTTTGCTTACCTAACGTGCCAATTACATTCGGATCCATCACAAAGAGGGTCAAATCCGTGATTCTCGATAAGAAGGGAGTGGTCTTTTTCTGAGTTTTGGGTCCTTTTTGGAGGTAGCAAGCATCAATCCATCAGCGACTCGAACCCTCCACACACATGCACCAGGCGTTCTCTATATATTTAATTAATTAATAATTTTCTCTATCTATATTTCATTTCAATTAATTCCCAACTTGTAGCTGGCGCCGATCGAGGTCGGTCGTTTTATGTCCAATTTCGAAAGATTGAAGATTCAATTGTTCCCATCTACTGTTGAGTGTATCCATTGTAGTATGCTGCTTGAAGAAAGAGAGATGAAGGAAAGTGGTGATACCGAAGGTTCTGAGACTAATAAATATCCTTCTGACAAGAACGAGGACGAGGAGGTAAATTGTGAGAGCAAGCCTAAAAATGGAGGGAGCTCCAGCAACAGTACAGTAGAGCAGAATGATCAGAGAAGCTCGGCAACTGCTGGGTCCGTCAGACAGTATAACCGTTCCAAGTTGCCCAGACTCCGTTGGACACCAGATCTCCACCTTTGTTTTGTTCACGCCGTTGAAAGACTTGGAGGACAAGATCGTGAGTGTTCATCTTTACATCCCACCTGTACAAACCCTCATAATAAGCTACTCCTAAGCTAATTAACGGGCTTTCATCATTTGGTGCAGGAGCTACTCCTAAGCTACTTCTCAACCTGATGAACATCAAAGGCCTTACCATTGCTCATGTCAAAAGCCATCTACAAGTAATTTGATCAGTAAACCTCATAAAACACCGAACACAATGTACTCATTTAATTGATTTAGTTCAACAATCAAATAACCATATATGTCCTTTTCTTTTCCATTAATTAGATGTACAGGAGCAAAAAGATTGATGAAGCCGGTCAAGGTAAGAAATTTCTTCAATGGATCTCTCTCTCTCTCTCTCTCTCTCTCTCTCTGACTAGGGTTTTTGGTTTGGTTTCCAATGCATCTCCTCTCAAAAGGTTTCGTAGCCTATGTAAATGACTGTTATTTTACAGTGATACCCGAGCATAGGCACTTTGTGGAAGTTGGGGATCGCTACATGTACAACCTTACTCAACTCCCCATGTTGCAGAGGTTTAATCAAAGAACTAGTTCCTGCAGTTTCAGGTTTGGAATTTGACACCCTGAACACACTTCTGTTCATGTTGGTATAAATTTTGTGACGAGCTTAGCCTCATAGAACATACTTCATCTTAATTATCAAAGATATGAGGAGACTTCTTGGAGAGGAAATGGAAATTGGATGTCTTGCGCCCCTTACATGGTGGAAGCTACAACCAGATCTGGATATCACGGTTCGCTGTCCAGAAGCAACTTCAGCCTCAACAGCGGCAAGCTGACTCCCACTCCTGATTTCAATTTGGACATTTCTCCATTTGAACATGCCACTAAGATAACCCATGAATCCCGGGCGCGGTTGTCCCCGTTTCACCATCCTAAATCCTGGCTAACCCCAATTAATCCAAATCCAACTGAGACCAACCCCACGACACAATTATGGGACAACGGACGGGAGCAAATGGGTTGTCTGAACAATAGCATTATTCCAGAGGCGAGCTGGAATATCACTGTTGAAGAGAAAAACACAGCAAAAAGGAAGGCTTCAGATTGTAACCTCGACTTGAATCTCTCTCTAGAGCTAACACCGAGACGTGATAAATGCACAAGAAATTCAGAGGATGTCGAAGTTGGTAGTAGTTTCTCTCTTTCTTTGTTCTCATCTTCATCCTCAAAGCAGTTTAGCAGGTTAAGAGGAGGAGATGATAGTAGGAAGCTTGCAAGAAGCGCAAGTACTCTTGATCTGACTATATGAATGGTGTTCATTTTCAGTGAGATGTTGAGGTACTTGTCAATGAGAAATGGTAGATCGTTATCGATCCTGTACCAGTATTATACCAGGTAGATACCACTTATTCCCCTTTGTTTGTTTCTTATCGTTTTGCTATGCTTTATCTAGATATATCAAACCCAATTTGTGAAAAAAGCAGCAGAGATTAAGTTTAAAAAAAAAGGCCTTGATGGAACTAGAGTACTTTCGTTATCGATCTTTAGTCTAGAAGCAGATTGACAAAGGCTATTTTTAAGGGCTAATTATATTTAGGTTATATATGAAAAAAAAAAATGAACCTGCTAGTCACACTAGACATTCATAAACAAATTTAGTGTTGATCATATACAAACTTCTTGTATACACAGATTGGTTACAAACTTTTGGCAATCAAATCTGAAAAAGAATATATATCTTAGACTAGACATTCATGAGAAACCATATCTTACACTAATATCTTCCTTTTCCTTTGGATCTAGGAATTCATATTGCTAGACCTCCCAAGACTAATATGATGGACTTTGTACATTGATCAGTAAAGATTTATGTTTTCTATATAGTACGTGGTCAAAATTCTCCTAAGGCAATAGCAAATTGCACCAGAAACTCTTACATTCAACCTAGCAAACATCTCGTTACACTTTCACACCCATTGGAGCTTGAAATTTTGATTCCAAAGGCTTTTAAAGTTCTTTTTTGGATTTGGAGGGGGAGAGGATTGGAATAAGAGGTGCTTATTATTTGATCATAAGCTTTCGGGGGTTGTTGTGGAAGAAGCACACAAACCCTCCACTATATCAACAATGAAGTACAAGCATAAACAGTCTCTCGCAAGCCCTAACACCCTTCTTTACACCCAAACCCTCTCTCTCAATCTATTTTCTTATGCTGAACCCTAAAAACAAGTACAATGTATATATGAGACCCAAATAAAAGAAAATGTTTCAGGTGACTAGGGGTGTCAACGATATTTGAAAATCCGATTTCGAATTCAAGATTTGATATAATCGAATCGAATTCGAATAATTCGAATATCTAATTGGTCGAATTCGGATATCCTATTCATATCGAATAACTAATCATATTCAAATTTGGATACGATCTGATTCAATTCGATAAATATCTAAATTCAACTGATTATTTAATTCTTATATATAATATATAAAACATTTAAATGGCTAATGTAATTTATATATAATAATTAAATTATATGAATAATTTATATATGTATATATTTTATATAAATACAATATTTATTTTGTATATTTATTAATTACCTAAAATAATTAATTAATCGAATCGAATATTTGAATATTTAATCGGATTTGAATTCGGATAATGCTTGATCCTATTCAAATTCAATCCTTTTACACCCCTACAACTGACAGCCGCCCAAACCATCCACATCCACCACATATTGACAGACCCCAATGATATTTTCCCTTTGGGTTCTTCTCCACCAATGTCGGGTTGGGTCACGCACAACAGACCACAACCAGGAATTCAAGGCACATACACAACATAGGCCATATGAACCATCAAGTACTAGTACCGTTAAGAAGCATGAAGCCTCAAGTGTAGAATACATGAAAAGAAAACAATGTATATGAAATACAATATATCTATGCTATTATGGGGTAATAAAATATAGTGTGTATTGTATCTAGACCAGGATCAATTACTTAGGTTGCGTTTGAAAACAATGCAAATAAGTGTGAATGTAAATATGAAGAGTGTAAAACAGTCCATATAAATTGCAAAGTTAGGTTACTTTAGTACTTACAAATTTACCTTCTTACCAAACAGATTTTTAGGTATAACGGATGCAAACACAAATTCCAATAAAGCATGTCTTTTTTTTATCAAAAGCCCACTTGAATGCAAATTTACTTCTTTTTTATTGATGTACTTTTACATCTTATTATCTATATAAATATGCATTGAAAAATATGTTTTCTATCATTTGTCAATGCATAAATATAATGTTGTCAAACAGACAAAAATGAACCAAGGTGCAAATTTACTCTAAACCTAGATTTACACTCCATTTGCATCATTTCCAAACGCAACCTTAAAAAAAATAGCATGAACAAACATGTTGACTGCCTTATATTTAGGTATTTAACCCGTATTGATTTCTCTTTATTTTATGTAGGGGGGAAGGGGGTGTTAGTTTAAATTAGGTACATCAGAACCCGCTATTGACTGGGTCTCATCTAAGGTATTATCTAGCCGGCAAAAAAGTCAGCATGATAATTAAGATAAATAGAATAATTTATTGGTTAATGGTTATATATCCTGGCAAGTTTTCAAAACTTACCATATATGCCTCAAAATAGTACTAAAATATCTTTATATTCTGTGGTCTAAATTTGAACTCAGAGACACTCTCGTTAAAGATCGAAATTCTGAATGAAGATTATTAGAGACAGAATTCGATCAATAGAAATATATTTCCTATATGTCAATCACGAGCATAAAATATAAATAAATACGAATTTGGAGGGATCAGGGCACACAGGCGTAGCAATTAGCAAAGTTATGGTCGCGGTGAAATCATCCATCCCGGTACCGGCCGATGCAAAGCTAACGCCAGTAAGCAAGTGTTGATTTGTCACCCGTGGATCTAAGTAGCTTGGCCGGCAGGAGTTCCTTGATGCCCAAGGAAGAGACGTACGGTGAAATCGGTCACGAGCTTCCCTTTAGTGAACCTATGTGACCAGGGGAGTCACGCTCATAGGCAGGATGATCACCTCGAAAGAGTGTACTGAGGTGGTTGTTATTGCATCTCCTGCCTAAGTCTATCCATAATACATTTTCTCATGAATTGAGAATATCTTCTCTTACATGATATTATTTAGGAGGATGAGATGTTCTTCATGTGTGACTGCGATGTTATGTAAATAGATGTAAGTAAAATTTGTATGAACAGGAGATTCAAACTCGAGGGTTGAATGGCCAAAAGCAAAAACGGCCCATAAGGCAGAACCTCATTGCGAGAGAGAGAAAGAAAATATAAATTGTCTTAATGAAAGCCATGGTTTGGTCATTGGTGAATGATAACCGTAGTCGTTGCAAACTCGTTAATAGGCTGCTGTTTGGGGCTTGTGGTTCGTGTGGTGACGCACCGCACGCTTATATAAATTCTTTTTCCAGACTGCGGCAAGCGGCATGGTCATTACTAGCTAGTTCATGTCGAACTGAAACAAGGGCATGTCAACATTGACTTCCAGCAAAGGCATAAAGTTTCCAAGTCCCGAGGATTCCAATTTGAATCAACATACACTCAACTATGATTGACGCTGTATGCTGAAAACAAGGGCCGTTGTTTTTCAGCGATGTGCAGTTTGCCTCCCAATGAGAAATCTTTCCCATTCATTATGCTAAAATACGCTCACAGATTTGGCAGATTATTACACCTGCAGGATGCTGGAGTAAAACATGAGTACTCCGTAATTATCCGGAGACAAAATCCATACACAGGGAGCTAGCTAGCGGTTTAGGCAAGCTATGAGGACTGAACTCGCCGATTGTCCAGTCCGCTGTGTATGATTTTGTTTTCAACCCATCCTGTTTCTTAATTGCCGATGATCATTCGAGATATTGGGGTTTCACTGCACTGTAGGGGTGTCAATTGGATTGGATTTGGTCCAATATGATACAATCCAATGTGAATTTATTATAAACGGACCAGGTCTAAATCAATTGAATGAATATTTTGGACTAATTTAGACCGATCCAATTTAATGTCTGAACCATCCAATCTATTCAAATTCATTTTGATTTAGATTGATTTCAATTCAAACCTAATCCATTGACAGATATATTCTTATCTTATATTAATGAACCAGATATTATCTTAATCTAACCCAATCCATGGATCAGGTCCAATCCAATCTAATAAATATTTTAGACCGAATTAATCCAATCCAAAATGTTTTATTGATCCGTCCAAATTGATTTTGAATTGGGCGGAGTCCAATCCAAAACGACCCATCCTGCACTGCATTTGATAGGTACATTACAAAACAGCATTTATGACGGTAAAATCATAAATACTGAGATAAGAAAGTCATACACTAAAGCCATGACAATGCAGCTAAGCAGCCAAACCCCAACACCCGGTAGCTAGAGGATGAGTGGGAATAGCCAAGGCATAAATTCATTAATTCAATCCAATTAGATAAAAGCGTGGGATTAACGCATTGGGATATATAGAGCAAGTCCCTTAATTAAATTCAAAGAAACCAAATTTTGACGAGTGGGTCAATATGGGTCAAAGGAATGGGGTCAGGGTGAAGGCTGGAAGCATTAGGAAAAATTATGACTGAGTTATCAATTGAAAACAATACTTGGAAGTGGCACATTCTAGCTCCCAAGCAGGACCGTTCCAATATTTCTTTCATGGCGTTTAATTTGGAGAGGAGTGAACCAGAGTTAGCGGTGTAAAACCTGAAGATAAAAATGCACTAGACTAGTTTGGGTGCAGTGAAGCAAGGGAAAAATGGGTTTCAGGTTGGAGTAGTGGAGAGAAGTGAACGGAAAAGAAGAAGAACAAGGGGAGAGAGAGAGAGAGATGAAGCAAAGACGGACCTCTGCACAAGTTTAGCGATGATAGTGGTGAAGTGGAATGGGAAATGGAGGTTGGAGAAGAGGGAAAAGGACGGATCTCTGCACAAGTTCCTCCAAGTCGTATGAAGAAAACGATGAGCATCTCTAATTAAATTAAATTTGAAACCTTATGGATTTATAAAATAAGAGCAGTTTTTTTAAATATTTAAAAGTTTGGCTGATCATATGAATGGGTTAGGGTGGGTTGTGAGTGACCCATTAATATCCTTAAACATGCGAGGCAAATGGGTTAGTGGGTCAATATGAATGAATTGATATATATTCAACCACAACCCACGACCAAATAGGGGTGTCAACAGACCAGTGTTAGGTTGGACTCTGTCTAAATCAAAGCAATTTGGATGGATTGCATGGACCAAAAAATATATTGAATTAGATCAATTCAGGTTTGATGGTCCAAAGTATTTATTGGATTGGACCTGATCTATCCATAATGGATTTATAATGGGATGGGTAGGGTTGAACAGATATCTGGTCCATTGATAGAAGATAAGAATTATAAGTGCAAATAGACCAATTTGGATTGAAACCAATCTAAATTAAAACCAATTTGAATAGATTGGACAGTCTGGACATTAAATTGAACTGGTCCAAAATGATCCAAAGTATTGATCAAATTGGATTGAACCTGCTCCATCTGTAATAGACTTATGTTGTATGGGATCGGATTGGACCAAACCTGGTTCAATTGACTCCCATACACCCAACCCACCCATTTGTCACCCCTAACTAAATTATTGGATTATATATAATAAAGATCCATAGACCAACCACCGGATGTTCTATTCTATTGATTCTCTGTTGCTCCGGTGGCTACAATGTATTTGTCATGGGAAATTATTTAGGCTGCATTTTTTTGGGGAGTAAAACCTTATAGATGTAAAAGTCCATGGATGGAGTTTGAACCATTGAGCTTTGAAAAATGTCGATGTAAAACTTTACTATAAGTGAGGTTTTACATTAATTTATGATGTAAAACTCCACTCCATTCAAACCCTAACAAATCTGAATCAAGAGTGGAATTTTACATCAATCTTGATTTACACTACAAACAAACACCAACAAAAGCGAACTGGCAGTGGACTTTTACATTGACAAGGTTTTACACTGCAAACAAACACAGTCGTTCGTTTCCTTTTATCTCTTACCTCTTAAAAATGTAATTATACAACCTTTTGCTTTTCAATGGTACATGTGGACATATTAGTCAATGGTCACGCGAGCACCTTGTCTTTTCTTTGCAAGCTTTCTTTCTTCATCTTTCTCCCCCTCTTCTCAACTACTCTAAACCTGAGACGGGATTCCTTCTAAGAAATCTCTGCACATTGTGAAAGTATAGGAATCTATACTGCATATTGAAAACATTTTTTCATGAATTTAACATAAATGTATGAGAGAAATTTCCAATGTGAGGTTCGATATTATTTGAGCAAAATTTTTGCTTGCAGGAGATTTCCACTCTCTAAACCCTACCCATTCTCTCTCTCTCTCTCTCTCTCTCTCTCAACACCCAACCATCTCCATATCATTGGACCTCCACGTCAGTGGCAACTTATTTTCTTGGGCTTTGAATGTCATCATATTTCATTCTAGGCCCAATGCATGCTAGGCCCAGAATTTTGTTCCAGGCACCTCTATTTTTAACGTATGAATCAGGAGTAGCAAAGGTCTCTGTAATGCAATGTAAAACAACACTGCTATACATAGGCATTCTTCTAGTAAGGATAGAAGGGTTGTTTTTTATTTTTAACCTTCAGTTTACTTCAGATGGAGGGCTGGCCATAATCACTGTCAAAAGAAAAAAATAACTACATAGGAGGACGTAACCTCCTCCTTGCCCCTAGACCCAAGCATACTCACCAATTCAACCCAACTCAATACAAAGTCTTTCACAAGAACAGAAAAAACAATTAAAATTACAAGCAAAATCCATCAACCAGTTCGAAGAACAGAATCAAGTCTTAAATAGTCTTCGCGAAGTTGTTTAAGCGCACTCGAATGCTTGATATGCTCTGCAAATAAGTGAACACTACTTGAAACCTCCATCAATGTCCTTATTAACCAGAAAATCTACTTCTCTTGATCTTACGAAGAACATATGTAATCGGCCAAGGATAATCAATCTTATCAACATCTATCTATCTATCTATATATATATATATATAAAACACACAACATCCAAGATAGCAAACTGAGCGCCAAGAGTGTCATTTAGCAGGACCTCTGCTCAAACCCAGATTGCCACAACATTTTCCACCCATATTCAATTTGTAAAAGGAAATTACTGGGAAAGCGCTAAACAAAAGACATAGTTTGCGATTCCTCAACACATGTTATTCAGAAGACCATACCTCCATCTAATAAGCAACGATTCCTCAGTCCCAATCACGGACAGAGTGCAAATTTGCCGTTGCTTTTGAATGGGGGATACTTAATATGTAGAAAATTGCAAAACAAAAAATGTAGAAAATTGCTGAAATTTTGCAAAAATTAGCAAAATATTTATATAAATTGTAGAAACATTGCAGGAAATGCATGAAAGTATCAGGAAATTTGCAGAAAAATGGAGGAAATTGCTCAATTTGTTGAAATTACAAAAAAAATGCAGAATATGCATGAAAATTACCGAATTTTCATGTAAACTGCAGGAAATTTAAGAGTGTCAAAATTTGCAGAAATTGTAGAAAAAATGCAAAAAACATAGATAGCTTTTTTGGGGGGTGGGGGTAGCCTTTAGATAGTGGGTTATTAACTACAAATCAAACCTAATTTAATCATTTACCAAAAATGTCTAATTTAATCTCTAAATGAAATAAAAAAAAAAAGAAAAAAAAAAGAAAACCAACCTAAATGGGCTGCAAAAAATGTAGGCATAGTTGCCCCATATTTAGTATGGGTTGGTCATTGACTAATTATCAGTAAAAAAAATGTTGATTTTCTGGGACTGATTATTGGTGAATGGAATATATCCAGGACTCATTCATCAGTAGGGTACCATGGAGCAAAGTATCAAGCCCCTAGGACTATTTGGGTCACATGGCCATAGAGCCAAGATATGATGGAAGTTATTGTATAAATGTATAGTGGAAAAGCTGTTTATTGTTAGGTCAATTGGTTGGAAATCTCAATTTACTGCACTGTTGTTTGGAGGTCAGCTTACTTTTTCTATAGAAATTGTTTATTGTTTGTTCGTTGGTTAGTTAGGATCCTCGATTTCTACTGTCCTGTTTCACTGTTTATTCCCCTCCTGAATCCGAGATATGGAAAAACATTACGGCATGTTTCTCACCGGGGCTGATGGTGACCATAAAGAAGCAGATGCAATAGCAGAACTTTCGAAAGCCATAGCTTTTACTTTAAGACAGACCTGCAGCTACTTCATCTTCGAGCAGCATTCCATGACTCAATAGGTGACTCTGCATCCACTCTTCGGGACTGTGAGGCAGCTCTCTGCCTGGATCCCGGGTCCCAACCACACAGACACCTTGAATTGTATAATAGAGCACGATGGTGAACAGAAATAAGTTCAGATTTATGTTGCTCAGGAAAAATGGTATCTCTATTGGCATCCAATCGCTCCCAAAGTTTTTATTGCCACAGGCGAAGGCAAAATTCATAACCTCACACACTTAGTCATGGGATTTCGAAGTTCCAACTTTTGCTTGAGAAGAGAGTACGGTAGTATGTATATAGATTATAGACGTATACCTGGGCTTTGAAATTATTGGTAAGTACCAAGTAGTGCAGAGTATTGCTGGCTTGCTGCTGCCCGTTGGACCACTCTGGTGCAGACGGTGCTGTAAACGAAAAGGCCAAGGAAGGAAAAGAGATTTTGTACATGATAAAAAACGGCAAACCGGTGATGAAGTCTGTGGAAAGATCTGGATACACATTAAAATATTAAGAAAACCCTTGTAAATCCGATATACAAATTAATTATACTTAAGGTTGAGAATACAAATACGTAAGAATATATGTAACTTCTGTGTTTTGTCTCTGCCTCATAGAAATGCATCTTTCTGGGAACTTAAAATTTCCCATGTCTCAAGAAAAAATTGCTGTCAGCTAGTGGAAATCCCAATAATGCGATCACAATATGGTATACAATCCCAAGTTGGGTGAATAAATGATTAAATAACAAATACATACTGGAGAATAAGAAGCTCAACTTATCAAGAATAACATATTCGATGTGCCAATTCAAGAAAGAATGATTTGCACCAAGCACGGAATCTTAAAAGTCCAGCTTGTAGAATGGAGAAGAAAGACTAAATTGTACTCCCGTCTTCCCGCAGTCATGTTCAAATTGTTTCAGTATGTAACAGTAGTTTATCTGAAAAGAAAATCAGGTGTGTCAGAACATTTGAAGGGGGGTGAGTGATTAACAGAAATATATTTTTAAAAAATTGGAAGAAATCCATCTTCCTGCTTATTATAAGGTGGTAACATCCAGGGAATATCATCTTCATGATCCAAAGATATCGATCGGTCAAAATTGATCCAATCTCCTTTTTCCTTTCTTCTTTATTGTTTTTGGGAAAACCGGGAAGATAACAAATTCCTAAGAGTGGTTCAAGTTCAAGATATTGTAGGCGAAAGGAAGGCCATGAATGACATGAACCCATACTTCAATAGCAGCACATGTGCAGTATATGTACATGAGGACAGTTCCCATCTTCAGCTGTGCTAAATTGGATATAAGGATCTAAATGTAGATTATAATATATACCTCCATGCGGAACAACACCAACTCCTACAGTGCTACAGAAAGACTCCAAAACTTTGAAATGAGAAATCTCGAAATGCATTTTCTGTTAATTTAGTGAGATTTCCAGCACACATGAATAGGTATCCATGGATTCCAGCTTCTCTGAACATCCACAGTGGAAGATTGAAAGATAGGTCAGCAAAGGCAGTAACAGCAACATCTCGGGGATGAACCTGAACTTTCATTGTCAGATTCGTCAACAATCAGCTTTTTTGGTTCAGTCCAGTCCTCTACACTTGAACCCCGACAATGTTGTTGGCCCCCCTAAGGCGCAGATAGGAGAAGAATGACCACCTAAGAAGAATCTCTCAGGTATAGGGGAAGGCGTGTTCATGAATCCGCATCCCCATGGGAAAATAACACTCGCAGAGATTCCAAAGTTAAGCGCTACATTGTAAAAGCCCAATGGGAAAGCATAATGAAGGTCAAACTCCTGTCAGATATGAAAGGAAAGCAAGTTCATCAAGTAATACTATATGTTAGAAAGAAAAGGTATGCCTAAAGGTCACGGATCATAGAAAAGGGTAAATTCATCAATACCAATATTAAATTTCAAAACATTTATGTTGTCAGCTCATTTAGCCTAAAGGAACAAATTAGCGATAGAAACATATGTAAAATAAAACCTTAACAGAAGTTCCCAAGAAATGGTACATTGTAAATGGACAAGGTAAGCCAAAAGACAACTAATCCAGTACAATAAACACTTAAGCATCCAAAATAACTCATTAAGAGCAACCTAAAAGGCATTCTTTTTTATTTTTTTGGTAATAAACCTAAAAGCCATTCATGTGATCCAAGAAGCATCTCATTCTTCACCTAATCTTTATTTTTATTAGCGAAGTTGCTAACCAATTTTCTTCCAGGGTTGTTAAGCATTCGATCTAACAGTTTTCATGCATCTCTATTGCCCATGATTATACATCCAGAAAAGCCATAACAAAGTCAGATTCCCTTCAGAAGATCAGCAGCAGCAGCAGCATCCAAGCCTTATCCCAACTAAGGCTTGGATGATGATGATGATCTACTAAAGGGAATCTGACCTTGATGATGATGATCTTCTGAAGGGAATCTGACTTTGTTATGGCTTTTCTGTATCTTATTCTTCCATTAATAAGATATAGACCTGAATTCTTAAGGCAATATCTTCTTCAATGCCTCCCTCGTTGGCAGACAAACTTAGGTATTAAAATAGATGCTAAAGGATATCCATCATCCACCAATACTTCTGATCATGCCTTTTTTTCAATGAAAACATTTTTATGGAATCATACACATTTACATCTCCTCTTTTTCATGTATCCTTTTAGCACCAAAACCTCCCTCTTTCTCATGGAAATATGACAAGTGTAGGTTGTTGATCATCTTTCAAGTTGGCAATTAACCTGTCTCTCCCCCTCCACCACCCCCATGTCTATCAACTTTCTTGTTTCTAAATACCAACTATATCATCTCTCCTAATAAAGCAGGATGGGAAAAATGGAGAGGTGCATCCAGAGTTGTATGTGATAGGAAAATCTCACTTAGATTAAAAGGAAAGTTCTATAAAATAGTTGCAAGGCCAGCTATGCTATATGGAGCAGAGTGTTAGGCAATCAAGAAACAACATGTCCAAAAAATGAGTATGGCAGAAATGTGTATGCTGGGATGGATGAGTTGAAAAACTAGAAAGCATAGGATCAGTAGGAACTTAGGAGTAGCTCCAATAGGTTATAAAATGAGGTAAGTGTGCAGAGTTCTCAATTATGTGTAGCAAATTAGCAATGACTTGGCCAAAGTCACATGTTTCATTAGATGACCACCCCATCAGAGCAGTTCAATCTGGTTTCTAATTTAGACTGTCAATTGCTAAACTGGTTGGCAGTGTGCAGTGTTCTGGTCAACCAGCCTGACAATCTTAATAGATCTAGATTTTTGAGAATTGTCTAATATGGAACTAAATACTCGTAAAATCAGTTATCTTTGGGCCTTTTCTTGAAATTGAAGAAAATGGCATAGTCAAACCCTGGTGAGTTTCCGCTCACCTCGGAAACCTCTTCGAGGGAGGCTTGACCTCCTGAAACAGAAGATGGAGAGAAAAGAGAGAAGGGAGGGAAGGAATAAACTGGACTCGGGGAGAATCATTCCTTGCTTTCATTATATGATGATGGCCTTATATAGCTGGCCTACAGGTGTAATATCAGAGGGAATATCCTCTGATTTCTGGATAACTAACTCTGGCAGATAACATGGGTGGAATATCTTCAGGCGGCAGAGTAACCAACTCTGAGTGTAACTAATTCTGGGGCTCTGTCGCCTGTCTCCTCTGTCTTCTTGTGAATGGCTGATAGGTGGTGGCCTGCTCCACTCCCCTAGTGGGTTCTGGAGGGAGTGTTTGGGTCTCAACAGTTCCTCCCCCCTTAGCACTGACCTTGCCCTCAAGGTCTAGGTTGGGAAACCTCTCATTCAGCCTTAGATAAGGTTCCCATGTGGCCTCTTCTGGAGGCAGTCCAGCCCATTCAACCTTGGCTTCTAGCACAACCTGCTCTCCTCGTCGAACCCATCGGAAATCCACAATCTTGATAGGCTCCGTGTAAATGTCCCCTTCATCTGTAAATTGGGATAAGTTGGGTGAGATAGGGGTATGATTCCCCACAGCTTTCCTGAAAGTGAGATGTGAAACACCGGGTGTAGCTTCGAGGTAGCAGGGAGGTCCAATCTGTAAACAACAAGGCCCACTCTCTCCAGCACCTTATAGGGCCCATAATATCTGGGAGCTAGCCTGTGCCAAGCCCGTCTCATCACTGAGACCTGGCGGTAAGGTTGGAGCTTAAGGTAGACAGAATCACCTTCCTGAAACTCTAGTGGGCGGTGGTGAGAGTCATAGTAGGCCTTCATCTTTTGCTGGGCTTTAGTCAAATTGGCCTTGAGCAGTCTAAGGATCTCATCTCTTGCCAGTAGGCGAGTCTCTACTTCTGCCACCTTAGCCGACCCAAATTCATAAGGTAATATGGGAGGCGGTTCTCTGCCATATAGAGCCTTGAAGGGTGTCATTCCTGCTGCTGACTGATAAGTTGTGTTGTACCAGTATTCTGCCCACGGAAGCCAGTGAGCCCACTGTTTGGGCTTCTCCCCTATGAAGCACCTCAGGTAGGCTTCTAAGCACCGATTAAGAACTTCAGTCTGTCCATCCGCCTGGGGGTGGTAACTTGTGGATGGGTGCAGTTGGGTTCCTTGCAATCGGAAGTATTCCTTCCAGAATGAACTCAGGAAGGCAGGGTCCGAGACAATGGATCTTTGTGTCCCATGCAATTTTGTGACGTCCCGTATGAAGATGTCGGCCACCGTTGCTGCAGTGTAAGGGTGAGGCAGGGCAGAGAAATGGCTATACTTGGTGAGACGGTCAACTACTATCATGATAACTTCCCTAAAGAATGGGGAAGTCCAGTGATGAAGTCCATGGAGAGGTCTTCCCATACTTGCTCTGGAATCTTGAGGGGTTGTAGGAGGCCCGCGGGAGACTGTGAGGAGTATTTCTGTTGTTCACAGGTCTGGCATTCAGATACATAGTGTAACACGTCCTTGCGCATTCCTAACCAATGGTAGTGGCTGCTGAGCCTCTTTAGAGTCCTTAGCACTCCTGAATGTCCTCCCAAAGAGGAATCATGAAACAACTTCAATAGTTCTGTTTTGTGGCTGGAATTTGGAGCAATCACGAACCGGCCCTTAAAGAAGAGGTCTGGTCCGACAATTTGGTACCCTGCAACCTGGGAAGGGTTCTGCCTCAATTTTTCCCTAATGTCCTGCAGCTACGGATCAGACCTTGCTTCTTGCCATATGGCTTCAAACAAGGGAAAACTGGGCTGAGAGTAGGTTAGTTGGGCCAGCTCCTCTACCCGCGATAAGGCATCAGCTACCCTGTTGGCAGGCCCAGGTTTATACTCTATTCGGTAGTCAAAGCCCATCAGTTTACTAAGCTATTTTTGCTGCTCTGGGTTGTGCACTCTTTGTTTGGCTATATACTTCAAACTTCGTTGGTCTGACCTTATGATAAATTGGCATCCCAATAGGTATGTACGCCATTTCTGGACTGTCGTTACCACTTCCATCATCTCCTTGACATAAGTGGACTGGTTCTGGTGGGCGGCTGATAAGGCCTTGCTGAAGTAAGCAATGGGTTGTCCTTCTGCACTAGGACGGCCCCCACCCCTGCACCTGAGGCATCACACTCAATCTCAAAGGGCTGGGTGAAATCCGAAAGAGTAAGGACTGGAGGGCTCGAAATTGCTATCTTTAAGTCTTCAAAGGCCCGTTGGGCCTCATCAGCCCAGCTAAAAGAATCCTTCTTCAACAGATGTGTTAGAGGGGTGGCCATGAGCCCATACCCCTTAATGAAACGCCTATAATACCCAGTAAGCCCAAGGAAACCCTTGAGAGCCTTTACAATAGTGGACGCCATTTTTGGATGGCATCTATCTTTTCTGGTTCTGCCATGACCCACCCTACTGCAACCACATGGCCTAAGTATTGTATCTGTTTTTGTCCAAAAGAACACTTGGTCATTTTGGCATGTAACTAATGTTCCCTTAGAGTGGTGAGGGTAAGTCTCAAATGTTCCATATGGGTGCCCCAATCCTTGCTGTAAACCTGAATGTCATCGAAGAATACTAAAACAAATTGCCTTAAGAAAGGCCTGAAAATGTCATTCATGAGGGCCTAGAAGGTGGAGGGGGCGTTTGTGAGCCCAAACGGCATAACCAGAAACTCATAATGGCCATCATGGGTTCTAAAGGCAGTCTTGTGGATGTCGGCCTGGTGAACCCAGATCTGATGATACCCAGATCGCAGGTCTAGTTTGGAGAACACCTGTGCTTCTCCTAACTCGTCTAGCAGTTCATCAAAGAGGGGTATCGGGAACTTGTGCTTCACTGTAATCTGATTCAGGGCCCGGTAATCTACACAAAACTGCCAATTACCATCCTTCTTTTTTATTAGGAGTACAGGGGATGAAAATGGACTGGTGTTGGTCTATATATGCCCTTTGCCCTTTGTTCATTAGCTCTCTTACCGCCTTCTCAATTTCTAGCTTGGAAATAGGGGTATCTATATGGCCTCACATTGGCCGGTTTAGAATCTGGTAATAGGGGTATCTGATGGTCATGCGCCTGGGTGGAGGTAATTGGCTTGGTTCCTTGAACACATCACCAAACTAATCAAGTATCGATCGTAGTGCCTCGTGTTGGGCTTCTGTGGGTTGGTCACAGTCTTGATTGTTTAAAGTTGGAACTGTGGGCTGCATGCCTAAGTGCATAAATAAGGGCTGTCCAGTATCCTTGGAGGCCCGTAACATGGAAGCTACAGTATCACCTTGGGGAATTGGAGCCACACCCCTTGTAGATGGCAAGTCTGACCATCCTGATAAAAGTCCATTGTCATTTTGTCCCAATCACATAGTGCAGACCCTAGGCCACGTAACCAATGAATTCCCAGAATAATATCAGCCCCTGAGAAATCCAATGGGTGGAGATCTACCACAAAATAGTGGCCTTGTATAAGGATCTTTTCCTTCTTGCACACACCAACACATGGCATCTGACTTCCATTAGCCACATAGATTGAAAAGAGTGGAGTGGGTTGTATAGACATACCCAGTTGCCTTGCTAATCGACAAGTGGTGAAATTCAGGGTAGAGCCACTGTCAATCAAGATCATCACAGATTGGCCCACCAACCTTCCTTCTACTCGCATGGACTAAAGAGGGTTGAGGCCCATGAGGGCGTGTAAGGAGATCTCGGCTCCAACAGGTTCAGGTTCAACTGAGATCAGTTCACAGTCTTCTACGTTTTCTTCCGGTTCTTCCTCTGTCTGAAGGAGAAACACTCGCTGAACTCTGCGCTTATGGCCCGGTCCAAACTTGTCATCACAATTGTAACAGAGACCCTTCTCGCGTCGGGCCTACATCTCAGCCCATGAGAGGAGCTTGAAGGGCATAGTGGGCCTAGGAAAAATGGGCTTCTGAGAATCCCCAACTTGTTTCATGGGTTGCTGTTCGGCCCGCTAGGGAGCCCTCACATTCGGGTAGGATGGCTTGCTGGTTCTGCGCATACTATCAATCTTCTCTTCTTGCAAGCGAGCCATACCCACCGCCGCCATGATTGTCGCTAGTCGAAGAGCTCTCACTTCCAGGTGGATGTCTTCTCTGAGACCTCCCACGAAACACCCTACCAAGGCCTTCGGTGGCCATCCATGTACCCTGGTCGCCATTCTTTCGAACTTAAGCTGGTAGTCTGCTACCGTCCCAGTCTGTTTTAGTCGAGTGAGGAGTTCGTCGTAATCCACAAACGTCGTCGGCCCAAAATGGATGCATAGGGCTTTCGTGAACTCTGCCCAAGTTACCTGAGGATGGGTTTGTCGATACCACTAGAGCCATAGAATAGCGTCTCCTTCTAGGTGAATGGAGGCGATGGCGACACACTAGTGTGTAGGGGTTTCATGGTACTCGAAGAATCTCTCTGCTCTAAAAATCCAAGGAATGGGATCTCCACCGGAATAGTTGGGAAAATTGATTTTAGTAACCTTTCCGGCGGGGTAACCCCCAGTTCCTTGGCTACCGAAAACAGAGGCGCCAGTCCCTGCTAAATGACTGGTCTCACCGGATTGTTGTTGGGAGGTGAGGTTAGAGATGACCACCTTGAGATCCCTGAGTTCGTTCAGTACCTGGTGGAACCCAATCTCAAGTTGGCCGACTCTATCTTCCATGGTAGAGGATCTTGTCTGCGGCATAGCTGGTCTGCAATTTGGCTCTAATACTAACTTGGTGAGTTTCCGCTCACCTCGGAAACCTCTTCGAGGGAGGCTTACCCTCCTGAAACAGAAGATGGAGAGAAAAGAGAGAAGGGAGGGAAGGAATAAACTAGACTCAGGGAGAAGAGAATTAAGGGAGAATCATTCCTTGCTTTCATTATATGATGATGGCCTTATATAGCTGGCCTACAGGTGTAATATCAGAGGGAATATCCTCTGATTTCTGGATAACTAACTCTGGCAGATAACATGGGTGGAATATCTTCAGGCGGCAGAGTAACCAACTCTGAGTGTAACTAATTCTGGGGCTCTGTCGCCTGTCTCCTCTGTCTTCTTGTGAATGGCTGATAGGTGGTGGCTTGCTCACTCCCCTAGTGGGTTCTGGAGGGAGTGTTTGGGTCTCAACAAACCCACAGCCCCAAAGGTTTAGGCTGAAAAGTTGGCCTTCCAGATTGAACCACAAAGAAACATGCTCTAGGAGACCCAATTTTAACAAAGTTTACGACTGCTATAGGATTCTCACAAGAACCTAACACATTTTTTTCCTTTAACTGAAGATATGACCATAGAATATAATGGAGGAATTGGAGATCTACGATCAAGTCCACTTGGGTGGAATGGCACAGATCTTGATGATTTTCTAACAAGGAAAAAGAATTGAACTGCAATCTATCATCCCCTCTTTAATGAAGTCTATAAATTACCTGTTCAAATTATTATAAAAGAAAAAGAAAATGAAGGTTTACAAATCCTGTGCAGCTTTCTTCCCTTTTTTGAGTGAGGCTATTATATTTATTTATGAAACTTCACCATACCTACCTTGGATTTATCAGATTCCAAATCCAATGGTTAGGGTTAGAAAAATTATCCAATTCCAATTCATTTTCCCTTGTTTTATTTCTTTTTCTGATTAGTAAATTGAAAACTTTATTGATGAGATATAAATCAGAAATAACATACAACAATATATTATACATAATCCACAGCATATATTGATGAAGCTAGCCCAATGCTACTCCACCATAATCCCCTGATAGGACAAGAAATTGCATATTAATCTAAAGGATATCCATCCCACTTCACATTTTCTCTATTTGCTCCACAGTCATTTTCCCTTGTTTTATTTCTTTTTCTGATTAGTAAATTGAAAACTTTATTGATGAGATATAAATCAGAAATAACATACAACAATATATTATACATAATCCACAGCATATATTGATGAAGCTAGCCCAATGCTACTCCACCATAATCCCCTGATAGGACAAGAAATTACATATTAATCTAAAGGATATCCATCCCACTTCACATTTTCTCTATTTGCTCCACAGGCCAATGAATCCACAATGTAGCTGCCAGACTTTAGGATCCATAAGACCTCAACCTGCAAACAAATAGCCAGGAACCTAACCTCCCTTATTTGGTGTCTGAGACTCCACGGTCCCATTCTTCACATATCCACCATCCGATAATAGTTCTGGAATCCTTTTTGCTAATCAAGTTACAGAGACCAGGTACAATTGCAATTCTCATACCACGAAGGGCAGAAAATAGCTCTGCTTTTATAGAGTTTCCTACACCTGGTGGACCTGAGAATGGCAAGACAATATTGCTTCTGTGCTCCCAAAAAACACCCCAAATTTTCCCATGCTTTCTTTCTTCTTATTTATTCTTTTAGAAAAAACCATGAGTTAAGGATTTCACATCAAGCTCAAACTAAATACAGATGAAATTAGAAAACTCTCAAGATTGTATGCAACACTAAGACTGCAAAACTTTTTGTTCTCTATCATACAGCAACTTTTTGACTATGAATCCTATCATTATAAAAGTTCGTTTTTTTCAAAGCTCTCCACTGACAACCATAAAAGATGTTTTCTTAAAAGTAACCAATTCAAAGTTTTGGTAATTAAAAGAAATGCCTGAAATACTCTTAAGAACTTGAAATACAAAGATACTTCATATCCTGCAGTGACTATTAGTCTATTAAGATGTATTTAGAAATGAAACTTCTCTTCCTATTTAGTTCAATGAAACTGCAGAAGACTTGTGGTAAATCTCTAACAAGAAGAATAGTAATGAAAAGGAATTGAAGCAAACAATAATGGTTGTTTAGACGAATTCATTCTAATATTAAAATTCCAATAAACAATTTACCAAAAAATGATGGGGGAAATTTCAAGCATGTATATGAGATGGTAACAAATATTGAAGTTTTAAGAAATATAAAATAACTTTCTAACCCAAAATTATATGATCTAAATAAACTATTATAACAAGAAAATGCTAAAATTTAGCAAACACAAATAAACTAGGGTGATTTTAAAATTCAGAAAATTTACTATGATGAGCAAACAAAATTTTATGTGAAATATTTATGGCAAATTACCAATATAGCACTATGATAGAAAAGAAAATGATCAAATTATTCTCCAGGAATCAGTTAAGCAATAAAAAGTTTGTAGTTTTTAAGTAATATGATAAGCATATGGTTACATCTTTACATAAGTCTGTGGAAATCTAGATTGCATGCACTCATTGATGTTCTGATTATCATCCCATCTAAATTATCCCTTTAAAGTTTATCTGACTACAAAAGCTGAAGAAGAAGATTCTTCTATAAGATGATACTCTTAATAATATGCACAATCACCAACTTAACTGAACTTTCAATTAGCCTGATCAACAATTTAAAACTTGTAGGAACTAAAGTTCTACTGAATCCCACTTCACTAAATGAATTTTACCAAACAACATCAAGAACTGCCCCCATCAGACCCAAGAAATAGTTCAGGACTACAGATAATTAGATGTAGATCACTTTGATCCATCAAATAAACAGATGCATTCAAAGTGTTAATATCAGTTACCAGAGGCAAGCATTGACAGTGTACACTACAGTTGTGCACATTTACAAGGCCTATCTGAAAAACAAAGGTTGTCCTTGTTAAGCTATTGGGCCTTGGCCTTAGTCCTTCTATTTATTGTTTGCTTTTTATATTTATGGGTCTTAATTGTTGTTTGAAGTACCTTTAGTGAAGCTGCCCTATTAAGGGCATCATTGTAATTATGCCCTAATTATGATTAGAATTAATAAAGGAAGTTTAGAGGGGGCTGATAGAAGGTTCAATTATCTCCCAAAACCCTATTCTCTTCCTTTATCTCTTATCTATTGATCTGAACTCGTCTTTCCAACTTTCTTTTTGCTTTTTCTTTGATTGAACACTAGTTTATTGCTGTTCTGATTTCCATCTATCCTTAAAAAAAAAAAGAGATAAAGAACAGATTTTACAACAAAAGCCTGCCATGCATAGTATCTAGTATGGAAGAAAAGTTCCAGTAATGAAGAACTAGACAGTAGTTATTTGCGCATACCCTAATTTTGATTAGCAGGTATCTGTCCTACTTAAGTAAGGGCACCAAAAAAGAATAACAGTCAAAAAAAACATACTACCAAAGTATAAACCAAGGCATATCCTCTCGCTGGCCTCAATGGCCAATCCCTCATATCAGGTTTAAAAGTGTATTTCAGGGATGAGAGTAGACTATGTCGAAGGTGCTTCCTTAAGGTATGCCATGTAAGATTGTAAGCCAGGCCATGATGCCTAGAAGAAATTAAACCAACAGATAAGCCCAATGATGGATCTTTGTAAAAGGAGGACTTCAACCAATCCTGGGAAAGTAGAGATATGCAAGCCACTAGAGGGATTATTAATCCTTTGAATCTGGGCAAGGACAAGCCAGAACTTAACTTCTGATGTTTGGTCCCACCCATATGCCCACGAACCATCCCAAATGTCCCCATACCCAAACAAGTTTTTCAATTTGAGTGATCCTTCAAGTGACCAAGACCTAGCCTACAAAAGCATGTTTGCATCTTCAAAAACCATATGAGAATAATTTGATAATATATTTATAACCATTTTAAGTATAAAATCCAAAGAATGTAATAGAAAGAGAAATCTACAGGAAAATTTGCCAAGTTCTTAAACATAAAAATATTGAATGGTCCATTTCTACCCATATGAATTAATGTATGTTTTAATAAATGTGTATAATATGGTTATCTATGCATTCACAAATATGTACATCTGCATACATATCCACATGTTTGCTCATGTATGCTGAAATGCATATCTATATCTTGTATATGACTGCAAGGCGAGATTTCGCTGTAACATTTTAATCGAATATAAGTATTAGTATGTAAACTAGATGTTCACATCTAGAATTAAACAACAATGACTCTATATCAGATTCTCAGTTATTCAAACATGCACACTTGGGCAATTAGCAGAGAATGACTATGCACATTTCACGTAAGTTTACACATCTCCCAAGAACTACAGAAATAGAGGAGCACAAAATGTACATTACCTGCTTTCCTTGGTTTAACAAGTGAAAGAAAAATATGTCCCTTAGAAGACGAAAAAATTGTGAAGGAAGATCAATTAACATCAGTGGCCCAATGATTTACAGACTGAGATATAATTCAAATCAAGCAAACAGTAGAGTCCATTCAAAAGTTTGCAAGATTGTTTTCTACTATGTTCATATGAGATCTCTGTGTAGGAAAAAAAAAACCTGCAGAGAGCAAATCTCCTCTTCTTTTCTTGGTATTTGGCAAAAGGCAGTTTTCCCTTTTTTGTTGGGGGAATTTACGTGTGGAACCATGATAAGCTTTTCTTCCTTCTATAAGATGCAGGCTAACTAGCATTTTCATCATGCAAGACAAAATTCAGTGAACAAACAACGGTTACAACATCATAATCCCCCGCCCAAACATACAACAATTTAATTTCCATAGCGATCGGCCACACATTCATAGAAAACTGGACAACCGACTCCAAGTTGTAACAGCAAATTCTTGAGACACCAAAGACGAAAACCCCAGCACGAAGCAACAGTTTCGCCCCCAAAAAAAATGAAAATTCAGAAATGGGGGAATAAGAAAACAATAATAGCAGTACCTCAGGCTTGGAAAAGATTCCGATATATCCAGTGAGGGGATTTTTGGCCTCCACGACCTCGACAATGATATTAGCAGTATGGAGTAGCTCGGGGGTTTCGAGTCAAGAGAAATGGTGACGAAATCGAAGATTTCAAGCCTCTGAAGACCTGTATTGACAATGCCAGCGGCTTGGAGGAGCTCTTGCATGGAGGTTGCATTCTTGAGTACCTCAACTTCAGCTTCGATAAGAAAATCCTTGGCCTTGGCATTGCCCTTGATCACGACGTCCTGAACTCGAAGGGTCAGTCTTCTTCCTCCTCTTCTTCGAATACGCTTCATACGCATCGAAAAAAAAATTAAGCAAAACTAAAACATTATAAATACTTTAATAAATCATAAAAATACATCAATACTAAATATAAGATATAAGACCGTATATATATATA
Source organism: Nelumbo lutea (assembly GCF_056320005.1). Classification (NCBI taxonomy): domain Eukaryota; kingdom Viridiplantae; phylum Streptophyta; class Magnoliopsida; order Proteales; family Nelumbonaceae; genus Nelumbo; species Nelumbo lutea. Next base: position 47,564,068 of record NC_142685.1, read on the forward strand.
TATTAATATATTTATAAAAATATATATTATAGTTAATTATAACTTCATTAAAAATCATATGCTTAATTATAATTTATAAATTATAAATTTAAGTTTTAATGTTTTATGGGATGAGAAAAACTCATATCTTCTATTCAACCATAAAATATGCATAGCACAACTACTATATGAAAATATAATTACTAATTATTTATTATTTTAAAATTTATAAAAAATAAATAAACATTATATAATATATTCAGAAATAGTTATTAAAGAAGAAATTTCAATTGCTTTGTGGATATGATAGATCATTCATAGAATTATAATATATTCAGCCATTGTGATCAAATAATAAAATATAATTATTTATTTATTTATTTTTTATTATAAAAATAAAAAAAAATAAAAAAGTGGATATGATAGATCATTCATAGAATTATAATATATTCAATTGTTGTGATTAAATGATAAAATATGATTAATTATTATTTAACTTTTAATCCTAAAAATCAAAAAAATCAAAAATAAAATATTAAGGAAGAAATTTCAATTGCTCTATGGATATGATAGATAAATCCATAGATCTAAAACATATTGGGTCTTTATAAGCCGAGAAAAAATTACATTTCCAAATATTTTGTTAATTTATATTTTTCCCGAATATCTTTATGAAATTTCCATAAATCTACTGATAACACAAAAAAAGGGAAAATTCATCTGTTGTTAATAAATGTTAATCAGTCAATAAGTAACACTTTAAAAAAGCACACAAATGTCATTCGAGTGTCATCTAATTTTCTTTATCAACTATCCAAACATTGACAAAAAAAATTAATAGTCTCAAATTCTTGCCTCTTCCATTCAAGAAAGTTGGGGTTACCAAAATACCCACTCAAGTGTAACCCCAACTTTCTTGAATGGAAAAAGCAAGGATTTGGGACTAATTTTTTTGTCAAAGTTTAGATGGTTGATAAAGAAAATTAAATGACACTAGAAGGGTATTTGTGTCCTTTTCAAATGTCACTTAATGGCATATTAACTGCTACAGTTACTGAAGTGTCACGTTTTGAAAGTTTAGGTATTGAATTGTCGCATTTTAAAGTTCGGGGACCAAAGTGGCATTAGGCACAAAGTACAAGGTACTAATCGGGAATTTTCGATCATTGCTATTAATAGGGTTGTATTATCATTTTTGAAAATAGGTTTGTTAATGGGGTTTCCAATCCTTGTCGTTCACCATTATAGTTTGCCCATTTGAATAGACAAACATGGCAAGTAAATTTTGAAAATAAAGAAACCTTATATCGTGTTTTTTTTTCAAAAAAATATAGTATCTTTTTGCAATCACATTCTCTCTCGGTTGACTGTAATCTTACCTAATACACTTTGTTGACGTGTTAGCATTTGAATGGAATCGGCGTTAGGATTAGAGCCTTGGGCCCACGTGCAATTTAGCCCCATTGCCCACTTGCAGTTTGGTCGGTTAGTTAAGTTGTTACACCACAACTGACCATCTTTGTAATTATAAATAGGGAAAATTCCCGATCAGGTACTTTGGCTCAAGTGACAATTTGGTCCCCGATCATTAAAATGTGACAATCCAATATCCAAACATTCAAAATCTAACAATCCAGTACTCGAACTTTCAAAATGTAACAATCCAGTACCTATAGTTAACCACTCCGTTAATCAATTGTTAAGTGACATTTGAAAAGTCAAAAATGCCATCTAATTCTCTTTATCAATCATCCAGATGTTGACAAAAAACTGAACAATCCCAAATCCTAGCCTCTTTTATTCAAAAAAGTTGGTGACTATTTAGAAGAATTTAGAATTTGGGATTGTTCATTTTATTGTCAATGTGCAGATGGTTGATAAAGAGAATTAGATGGCATTCTTAGGGCATTTTTGACTTTTCAAATGTCACTTAACAATTGATTAACGGACTGATTAACTACAGGTACTGGATTGTCACATTTTGAAAGTTTGAGTACTAGATTGTCAGATTTTGAAAGTTCAAATGCTAAATTGTTGCATTTTAAAGTTTGATGGCCAAATTATCACTCGAACCAAAGTACAAGGTATTGATCATGAAGTTTCCCTATTTATAATTATAAAGATGGTCGATTGCGGTGTAACAACCCAACTAACCGACCAGACTGCAAGTGGGCCACGGGGCTAAACTGCACGTGGGCCCAAGACTTTAATCCTGACGGACTCGCATCCTCTATCCTTGCCATTAAGAAGTATCCACGACACCACTTCATTCCAAATTCAAAACTAACGGAGTCAAGTATTTAACGACAATCGGAACTCAAAACTTATCAAATTTTGTAAACCCGCTCAAATTTGAAACTCAAAATGTGCATCTCCATCCTCTTCCGCGCCCCCCCCCACCCCAACCACGGTACATTTGTCTGCTGCAGTGGCCGGCTTTCAAGTCTCAATTGCCATTCATTCCCCATCTCAAGCTCCTCCCCCCTCTCTCTGTTCCTCCTTTTCATTGCTTCTTTATTCTTTCTTCCCTCTCGTCTCTCATCCCTAACATTTCAAACATGCTTTAGTCGTAGGGCTGCTTCCTTGGAGTTGAGTCGTAATTGAACAAAGCAGTTTGAGGTCCCACGAGCTTTTTCTAGAAGTTTATTCTCACAACAAATGAAGTGTCTACTCTGACCAAAGTCTTTGGCGGTGGTTCTGTTTTTTGGTTTTCTTATATCCCTCACTCGGCCTTATACCCTATGCAAGCTCTCTCCTACAATGAACCACCTACTCTAGAGCACAATTAAATCCTATTGGCGATGCATGTGAAAACAAATTACAAAATAAGTGGTATCTGGTTATGGCGGATTTGACCCTCTAATGATATTGTGACACATGATACCTCGGAACAACTAGGTGACACCCGGAACCAATTTGGCAATAACTTGCCTTAGCTAAGTTGATGGTGTCCCACCTAGTGGCTTGGCCCTGACGCGAACTGGCAACCTGGCATAGGCGCGACATGGCAGCCTAGCCCTAGCGCAAACTGGTAGCCTGGCACTGGCGTGACCTGGCGACTTGTCCTTGGCGCGGCCTAACCCTGGCGCAAACTGGTAGCCTGGCACTTGCGCAACCTAGCGGCTTGTCCCTGGCGTGGCCTAGCCCTGGTGCGACCTGGCGGCTTGGGCCAAGCGCGACCTGGCGGCCTGGCCCAGGCGCCGACCTGCAAAACGTGCTCAGCGACAAATTCGGCATGCATATCCGAACACTCTCACGATCCTTAGAAGTTAGCCCACGTGCCGAACAATCCGGAGGGTGGTCAACATGCATGGCGGTTGCCTCAGGGAATCTCAGACCACTTAGACGACTTCTTGAAAATCTCGGATATGGTGCGTGAAGCCCACGCCAAACAATTCCTATATAAAGGCACCAACCCCAATGACATGAGAGGGGCAAGTAAGCAAATTCTACCTCTCATACTTTGTGATTTTTAGCTCGCAGTCTACTATGAGAGTATTGACTTAAGCATCAGAGCGACTTCGCCAGGTAAGCCACCCCGAGTCCTCTAACATTCAGTTCCTTGCAGGTCTCTAAAGAGCAACGAAGCTCATCAATCCAGCTCGCCACCTGGTTAGCTCAGCACCTCACAGGCAACTCGGCACCTGGTCAACCCGGCACCTCACAAGCAACTTGGCACCTAGGCAACTCAGCACCTAGTCAGCCTGGGACCTCATAGGCAGCTTGCCACCTGATTATCTCGGCACCTCATAGGTAGCTCGACACTATAGTCAGCTCGCCACCTAGCCTGCCCAACTCGACTCAACTCGGCAACTAAAGTTCTCCACTTCGGTCTGAATCATCGGCCACTTAGAAATAGACCAAATGACGAGGTACTTAACCAAAAAATCGATTCATCAATATATACCCCAAGATCAGTCATGAATGGCAGCCTTTCTCTGTAGAAAAACGACATGGCAGGATGTAGAAAACCAGCAAAATTGATATGCGATTGGTGAATGTCTGGGCATGACACGGCCAGTCAAGTAGCCGATGAGGCTCACCAGTCATCACAAGGAAAATAAAATACCCATTTGGAAAATTTTATTTATCCAAACTAGTGGTGGAAGACTGAAACCCAGAAGGAGAAGCCACTCAGTCACGACCATCTTTAGTGAGCTAGTGCATAACACCTGCTTTGTTTGTCACTTAGAGAAAGTAGCAGAAATCACCAAAGTGTCAAGTTTGACTGTGACTTTTACTTAATTGATTGTGACCAAGAAAAAATGAAAAGAAAAAAGAGAATGGGAAAAGGCGAGGAGGCCGGCCTCTCAGGGTTTCCGTTTTCAAGTGGGAAATGTAGGCAATCCCTTAAAAAAATTCAAAGATGAAAAGAAATCTCAAGAAACGAGAAAATACTATGAGTTGTTCTGATCTCTTCCGATGGTTGTAGCTGGGAAGAAGAAAGAAGCTTGAGAGAGAGGGTCAAGCAGTTGAAAAAAGCCTCCATCGACCAGTTGGTAGTAGTGGTCTCTAGTGGCGTAACCAAAGGTGACCAGAGAAAGAAAGAAGAGAGAGAGAGAGGTTTGAGATGGAATTAATATGTTTGGAGAACCTGGGCGGGAAAGGCAAGATATTAGAAGTTTAGAACAACTAAACAAACAAGATTTATTTTATTTTATTTTTTATTTTTTGATGTTAAAGCCTGACTCCGTGAGTCCGATTTACTGGACCCTTAGGTTTAGGGAAGCGTGAACCCACCAATTAGAAATGAACTTGTCAGCAACACTTAAATTAACAGGAGTTTGCAAGTTAATTGAAGGAATCCGGTTGAACCGAACACAAAAAGGACAAAGACTCATTTCTATTTGCCTTCCGTTGAAGTTTGCCGTTATAATATTTTTTAATCCTCATATTACTCTTGTAATAATTATTTGAATAATTGGAAGAAAAACATTGTTCATCTTTGCTGTTGGCAACCCCTCCTTGACATTTGTGGCAATCCGATGTCAACCCATATTACCCTTGTAATAATTACGGTTGAATTAGAGAAGAAGAAAGAACATAACACAATAGAGCTACAGGTAGAAGTTAGCCAAATCCCATATAATCTCGCATACATCCCTCTCGAGATGAGGGAACATCATCTAAGAATACATCTAGAAGCATATACGAAGAGAGAGAGAGTGTGGATTTTGAAAATATGTGATAATTTATGAAAAAGTAATGAAGAAAACACACAAGATCGAATCGTGATCGTTGATTTCATCAATCGTAATCAATAATCAACATTGCACCAAAACCAAAACGCCTTTCACAAGCCACGCGGGTGTGAGCAAAGTGCACTGCACACATGTGCACTACGCGATATCTAACCCCCATACTCTTTTCTACTATTTATAAGAAGTGTAAATCAACTATATTAAAATAATGAAAAATAAACTTATAAATTTTTCGTGGGATAAATTCAAAACTAAATTTTTTAAGAGAAAAACTAATTTTCAATAGTGTGCATGTGCAATTTCTCATCTAATTGACTAATCAATCACATTGGATTTAATCTTAACATCCACCACCTTGTGATTGTTGGTGTTGCCCTTTCCTCGGCGTTCGTTAGTTCAGCATGGAGAGTCCCACCGGATTCAGGGTGAACAACGGCGGAGAGGGTGGCGGTGGCCAGCAAAACCGCTAGGAGAAAAGGGGTATGGTTTTCATGTCTGGTATGTGATGTGATGAAGAGACGAGAGGGAGAGGGAGAGAGAGAGAGAGTGTGTGTGTGAAAGTGAAGAGGAAAAGAGAAGGGACGGAGGGACCTCACTGCAAATTGGCGTCCGTGAATGTAAAATTTACCGGCGGCCGCAAGAAATCAACCGCTGTCCCGGTCAAGTTCATGGTTCATACAGAGTACAGATTCGCTCTGATGGGTCCGCGCTCTCACAATGTCGCTTCCTCGTCTTTAGAGGAGATATGAAGGAATGAAGTGCTTTACCTCCACAATTTAAAACCCCTAACATCTTCGGATGTGGCGTGACCGGTCGAACCTCATTCGGAGCCTTGCCCGGAGATGTGGCATGGCCGGTCGAACCTCATTTGGAGCCTTCCCCGGAGACGGGCTGGCCTGACACATCCGTGATAGTCTGGTGAGTGACGCCACCGCCATCAAGATGCAGTGGTAGATGCCCTCAATTTTCTGGCTACTATGCTCATCATCGTTGCCGTAACCGATAAAAGAAGAAAAAAAGAAGTAGAAGCGATATCTGCACTAATAACTTTGAGAGAAAGTTCCTCTTCTCGCTTCAGAACATTTTTCTTGAGTTTCTCTAGACTCTTCCATAAGGACAGTAAATCATCGCAGTGTTCAATATCGCATCTGATGTCGTTTGCGCAAGTAAATTGCCGATGATCTTCTCACTGGCCAGGGTTAGGCTCGTAGGCTCGGATATGGGAGAATGGGAGGGAGAGTTCAAATCGTTCAAAACAAAGTTTTCCATTTTTTGTCTTTTAACGTCGGGACGGATAGAAGTTACGTCCGTTATATTAAAGGAGTTGACGTGCACGCCTCCTATTGGAGGGTTCACGGGCTCCGTGAAGCTAAGGGTCCACTTGGACTCCGTTGACTCTTGGCTCCAAGTGAACGAGGGATATGTTCAAATTCTATTGATCCGGACTCACACCCTTCGATTCCATTCAAATGCCGACACGTCAATAAGATTACAGTCAATCGGGAGAGAATGTGATTGCAAAAAGATACTATTTTTTCGAAAAAAAAAAACACGATATAAAGTTTCTTTATTTTCAAAATTTACTTGCCCTGTTCGTCTATTCAAATGGCCACTCCGGTGCTGGACTGAAACGCTGGCAAACTACAACGTTGAACGGCAAGGATCGGAAACCCCATTAACAAACCTATTTTCAAAAACAATGATAAAAGGGACTAGCAGATGCGGACTCCTCACGAGTATCTCTATCTTCATTACTGTACCCAATCTTTAAGCCAGTCGAACCTCAAATGTTGGACATCAACAATACACGAGATTTTCCTTTTCAGTAAAGTTCAAGTTCCTATACGCATGCCATCCGTTGGAAGACAAGATCTTTACAAATATCTGTGGAAGTCAGTTTCAATCGGTCTCTATGTGTTAAATGGGTCCATCCCTGTGTATAGGACTGTTTCAGAGTCCTTCCATAAGCCAAAAACCCTAGAGCACAACAATGAGGGCTTTAATGCACCGGAGCTATGGAGGAAGAAACAATCCGATTCACGAATTCAATGAGGTTTTTGCAGAGGGTCAGGTGCAGGGAGTAGCACCAGCACCCTAAAATCGTCCGAGTAATGCGGCCTACACGGCGTAAGAAGATTTGCCGGTTAGATTACAAGGCTAAACAGAGCTAGATACACAGAACCCGCTGCCGGAAGGTTTTATACATCATGTACTTCCTTTGCATTATCTTTTTTATAATCTCATAAAAGGTAATTTTTTATAGAGTATTCTATCATTACTATCATTGTGAATTTTCATTCCAACTTCATAAACAAAAACATTTTTTTAAGAAAAAACACAGGCATTCTCCTGTTATATACAAAAGACCATTCCATCATCTGACACTGGATACAAGTACCGATCTACACACAACTGATTATGTGTGCCAAAGAAAAAACAAAAGGTTAATGCAGGGTTTCACTACATTCTCAATTCATTTTCGACCTATTAGCTTGCTTCAGTAGATTGAATCTCAAGCTCCGCCCACCAAAGAAGAGATAGTTTAGGCGTTGCCCTATCAGGTCCCATTGCTGTAATTTCTCTTAATTGAGCTGTAACCTCTCTCATTGTCGGTCTCTGCTTGGGGTCAAGATGGACACAACATCTTATCACGTTCAATAATTTCTTGAGTTCCTCCTCTTGGAAGGATTTCAGAGTCGGATCCACCATTCCTTTAAGGGGCTGCTCCCCTCTGAAGTAAACTGATGCCCAGTCTATAAGTGAAATGTTGTCCACCGAGTATGGGAGTCTACCTGTTATCATCTCCAACAAAGTCAAACCAAATGTGTAAATATTATTCTCTAGATTGGAAGATAAAGTTTCAGGGATATCCATGGTGGTCGATCCCATGTTAGAAGCAGCTATATCATTCCATAGACCAAAATCTGAGATTTTGGCTGCATAATCTTCAGTCAGATAAACAACAGATGAGTTCAGATTCCAAAGGATCAAAGGCGGGCTGAGTTGGTGCATGTATTCAAGGCAGTATGCCATTCCCATTGCGATCCTCAGCCTTGTCCCCCAGTCCAAATGTTCTGATTCTTTTACTGCAAGATACCAACAAAATTCATATCAGGAAAAGTAATAGGAACCATAAATAGGCTCCACTAAGTCATGACCTAATTAATGATTAATAAAAGGGTCGGAGCTGGATATAGGATTATCTGCATAATTTATTTTTTAAGATAGAAACTTGCTTATCTTGCCCATATCTCTTGATTCATGCCAAGATGGTCTGCGATACTTCATATATTCTAAAAAGAGAAAAAGGTTAGTTTGAGTTGTATGGTTGGTGGATCTGTAACTGGTTGAACTTCAATATCTAGATCTGAATCATGACACTACAATTCTTTACGATAGGATCTAGTCATTTTACTTTATTTAATATATACATATACATATTTCTGGCAGGTTCGATGGTGAGACTATGTTATGGATGCATTCGTGGGAAAGACATACCGCCACCACCGGCAGCAGCAGTGAGGAGGACCCACACAGTAACTTATCTGGCCACGTCAGTTTATCTTGCCAGCTCTCCATTAGCTTACTTTATCCAGTTCTGTTCTTACTTATCTGTTAAAGATAGGAGTTAAGTTCTGTTCTTAGTAGGAGTCTGTTTTAGAAGTAGGAGTTTGATTTGAAGTTGGATTGCCCCGGCATAGCCGAATTGAATAAGGAGTCACCTCTTGTAATCTCCTATTTAAGGAGCTGTGAATTGGGAATAAAGGCATTCAGTTTTCCAGTTAAGAGAAGAGTGAAGAGAGTTCGGGTGATCTCTTGGACAAATCACCCATTCGGTTGCCACAGTTGGGTCTGCACGCAAGGGAAGGCGCAAGGGGAAGCTAGAGGTTCTCCCCGTGGACCCACAACAGACTATAGTATCAGATCTTCACCCACAAATAAATAATATTCTAATACTGCAAAGCTGATGCATAATCTTTTTTCTGAAAACTACACATGCTATTCTGGTAGGTTGAATTGATCAGCTCAGTTTGGAAAGGTATGTTTATAGAATCCTAATATTCTCAATGATACTCATTATTTCTTCTCAAAAGTCAAAATATAGGCTGATCCAGAAATTAACTGAAGTATGATCAAGGTACTGGATGGTTTCTTCATTAAGTTTAAGATGTTGCTACAGAAATATTGGGTCTAAGAGTAAGTTACTTACTGTGTAGATGCTCAAAAAGTGTTCCATTTGGTGCATACTCAAAAACCATCATTCTTGTAAAAGGTTCCTCTTCCTCACAATACCCAAGAAGGTTCACAAAATTCTTATGGTTCACTTTCGACATTGTGTCTATCTGGAATCATAATACAAGAAAATAGTTGGGAACTGTTGGAATAAATAATGGGCACATAAAAATGTTCATTGAAGTTTGTTTCATAATTACCTTCTTCCTGAACTGACATTCAAAATTCTTTGACCAATCCTTGGCAGATGTCAAGGCAATACTAATCACTGCTATTTCAACTCCACTGGACAGCGTTCCTTTGTACATTGTGCCTTCTGGTGAAGAATCTATAATATTACTAAAATCTTCACAAGCTGTTTCAAGCTCTGACCTCTTAAGCTTTGGCACACCTGAAATATGGAAACATCAGGAATATAGAACTACAAGCTAATTACAGCATAGAAGGAATATTTGCAGGAGCCTTAAGAGGATCTGAAAAACATGATCCCTTTCTTCTACTTTCCATTACTATTAAGGGAGGTTTAGATTCATTGTTCCATTGTTCTTGTCAAGGAATATAAATAGACCAAAATCATGTTGTCACAACCATCCAATCTATTAAGGTAAAATGGGGCATTAGAAACATAAATAGCTTTCCTTCAAAAATATCAAGGAATAGAAGGTTGTCACTGGTTGACTGGGTTCTTTCCTACCCAAGAATATTGCATGGTTGGGACCAATTAAATGATGGGTCTGACCACATAGCTTGTCTGTTATGCATCCAGGCATGCCTATTCTACTTTGCCCTTTGTTTAAACTGTGTCATTATATTGCTAAAATTATAAAACACACACAGTAATTCATTTACATGGAAAAAGTGAAGAATGACCTTCACCTGTTATAAATGCTTTCTGAAGCTGCCCGCTTAACCCTGTCGACCAAGGTTTGACTGTAACCACCTTATTTCTTCGACAATATAGAATTCCAATGACTAAAAGACAAAGGAAAAAGGCAGCTCCTGAAGCTCCCAACCAAATAAGAAATTTAGGATTTTCTGATGAAGACCACAGTTGCACATTATTGGCTGGTGGTGGTGCAGATGGAGATGGAGCTATGACTTTAGGAGAGGGCGATGGCAAAAGTGATGGAGAAGGTGATGGAGAAGGTGATCCCTTATTATCAACAGATGGTTCTTTTGTATGTTTCTTGTGTGGAATTGGACCTGTCAGCAGCCTCCTTTGAGCATAATGTCTAGCTTGGACAGAATTCCTACAAGACATAACAGTAGTTTGTATGATACCATGTTCTATTTCAGTTCCAGTGCAGAAGAGATCTTTTGAAAGAATACAAGATATGAAATGTTCTCATTTAATACATCTGGTACATGTGCAGGTCTTCTGAACCTACCACCCAATGGAAGCCAACAAAGAGAACTTGATCAAAATCTTATTGATCTAAGAATTTTTTGTTGGGCTATAATGTTCTTTATGATGAGTCAAAAGAGTGGTATGCTGATGTTACACTCATTCAATGGTTTCTCTCTAACTATTTTCCTTATAAAATGATTTCCAATGTATGATTCATGGGATTATGGTCTCAAACACCCAAAGTGCGGATGACAATAATTAGTAGTGAACTATCTACATAGCCCACTTCAAATGTATTAAGTGGAAGATCATACAGATTGATGGCACTCAAAATATAATCTTACCATGGAATAGTTCTTCTGTTGCAGGATATTCCTTGTGCAGCATTGCTCAGCAGGTTCTCATCTATTTGAAGTTCAGAAAGCATATTAAGCTCATGAAGTTCAGGAGTGGCACCTAGGAACTTGTTATTATCAAGGAGTCTGCAATATAAATAATAAGATTATATCAGCAAAAAGACATCATAAAAGAGGAGATTAACAGAAAGTTAGCTCGTCAACAGCTGCAACTCACAGGATAGACAGGGAAAGGTTATTGCCAAGGTTGGTTGGAAGTGTCCCGCTGAAGTTGTTATATCCCAAGTCCAACAACTCCAGCTCCTTCAATTCTCCAATCTCTTTAGGAACGATGCCAAAGAATGAATTATTGCGCAAAACACTGCAAAGAGCAAGAAGAATTGAAACAATTTATAGTATGGAAGACAAGGTTCTCAGATAATATAAAAGACAGATTTATAAAGTACTTTGAGGACCAGGTCTTTGACAAACATGTTCTTACATAGACTTTATGTGAATAAGTTTCCTGATTTCAGGTGACAACGTTCCTCTGAGGCAAAGATCTCTTAAATTCCTGCAAATAAAATAATTCTGACTTCAGCAACGGTAAAAACACAAACATGAGAAATAAATGTGTTGTTATTAAAGTTAGTACTAATTTTTAATTAATTGTTACTACTAGAACTTCTGTGGTTGTTTCTTTACTATTTTACTACCATCTCTTAGTTTACATGGACACAGGCACGGGATCTGACATGTTTTTGGGAGTGCAACTTGGTGAATCCCAAAAATGTAGGAATCATGGGCATGTCTCACATAAATAATGTTTTACTTGTATTAAGCATTTTGATTTCTAATATTATTTTTATAATTCGTAGATTTATATAAGTACAAGACACAAAAATGTAGGATCAAAAAACTGTTATGTATCATTCCGGGACCTCTCCGATATGCCCTTACAGTGGATGTATCGGGGTCTGACTGGTTCAGGGGGTGGAGGAGTCTCAAACTAGTCCCCTGAACTGGTTTTGAAAAAAATAAAAAAAATTGAAAAAAAAAGTTACCAAAATTGCCTGATATGCCCCTACCGGCATATCGGGTATATCGATATTATGAACCTTAAGTATAATAACTTAAGTTAACCTCGCAGCCTTTGCCTATTTACCCACATGGTACTACTTGTTTTTCATTAATTTCCTAATTTCAATGTTAACCGGAAAAGATCCAATAAACCGGTTGTTTATTCATCAACTGCTCAACCGTCCATTACTAATACAGACTCAAAAATTGAAGAACAATGGACCACGTATTGAACCAGGATAGATTAAATGCAAATTTTGCAATTTTATGAGCGACCCTATTACACATAATTGGGATTCCTGATGCATTATAGGCTGGTAAAATGGCATCTTAAGTCATATAAATATGGATTTGCAATGGCAATATGGACTGTTGGTTAGGAGTTAGGACACGTCCTTACTCCTTACTGCCATTGATACTACATGACTGCAAAATGCCTCATTAAACAATTAGAAAGCATGGTTCTGACATGGTTCTGAAACCAAATATTGCTGTTTTATGCAAGGTTTTCGAATTGCCATTGATTCGGATGGTCGGACCGTTTGGCCTGAAAATCATTCAGACTACCGGTTCTGTTTTATTCTAAATCTGATTTTTGGCTAAAACCGTCGAAAAAATTAATAATCCATTGATTCGGGCAGTCGAACCCGTTCAACAGTTTTGACTTTTTTATTTATAATTTATTTGTGAGAGTGAATCATTCGTTCGAACCAGATGATCGGACCATCAACCCAGAAAGCAGTGGCGAGAACGATTCTATTTCTGAATTGTTTTTTAAAACGTTGGTTTTATGAGAAAACACCGGACCATTGCATTGTCATTTTCTGAGAAAGCGCAATGAAGAAATGGAAATAGAACCAAACACCACCAAAATGTCCCATTGCTTTTCAGGATTAGCAACTGTACTCCTTCCAAATTGAGCTTAAATAACTTTTTAATGGGGAAATCTCAAATAAATTCCTGGAGGTCTGGCAATTTGTTCACGACTCTGTATTTTTCTCGGCACCCCCCACCACCAAAGAAGGAAAAAAACGAAGAAATGAAACATTGAAGAATGAAGAACGAGACTTCAGATTGCATGACCAAATTATATTTATTTATGCCAACTAATCAAATAATAACAGCAACTCCACCGGGTTTCTGCATTAATTTTCTGAAGCACTAGGCTCTATGTTACCATCATCAGTTACTGCGCAAACATGACTAGAGACCACCTAACAAAGTAACAATCTAGCGATTATTTTTTCAGGTTTCAACTCATGCGCTATGGACCTATGGTTTAATGGATCTTAAAGCTAAAGCTAGCAGAACATATACTTCGACTCTCTATCGTATTCCCAAATGTTGAAGAATAATTTACACTGTATGCAGCTGCTGTGTTTGGTTCGATAGAACACGAGAGAAACAGAATAAAGTTGAGGGGAAGTTCTTCAAAGGAATTTCACCAAAAAAATAAAATCATTCTGTTTCTGTTTCTCTCATATTACAGCTTCAAGTTGTACGAGGAAAAAGTCAAGCTAGAAAATTAAGGAAATAAGTGGAACAATATTCAGAATCCATTTATCGTATGAGTTAATGAAGATGTATGAATTTCCGACGCAAAACTCATGACCAGAGTCGAAAGAAACTGTTTAGTGGTTACCTGATTGCTACTAAGCTCAAATAGCTACAACCCAAACTTGAGATTTAAAAGAAAAAAGAAAATCATTCGAGCAGTATGCAGAACAATTAATAAGCACCATGGAGAAGATGCGCAAAACGAAATCTTCCAGTAATTATAGGATCCCAATTTAGAGGCAGAATCACTTACAGGACCACAACTTTTCCCTCCGAGCACTCGACGCCGAACCACAAACACGGGTCGTCGAGTCCGTCATCGTCGTTCCAATTCGACAGCGCTCCAAAAGGATCGCTCACCACATCTTCCCGAAATCGCAAAAGTGCCCACCCTGCATGCAAATTAATTGAGTAAAGCTCAGTCTTTCCAACCCCGCAACTGCAAAATCAAAAAGAATTGCTAAACCACATGCCTTCTGCGTTGAGACACCAACAGAAATCCGAATTTTGATACAACAATAGCATCGCTAAAGTCAACGCCATGCGAATCCTTAACTGATTGAATCTGCATTTTCCGTCCATCGGAATAAAAATTTGAACAAGGAAAGAAGCCTAAAATCCAACTAAATATTGATCAAACAATAGCTCAATTGCGAATAAGCTAAGTTTCGGATTTTGGAGGAAAATGGAGGGGAGGGGAGGGGAGGGGTGGAAGAAGCTCTTTCGCGTGTCTGCAAATTTTGCTGGACCAGTAGCGTTGAAATTTTGAAAACGCGTTTTGTTGGCTTTTTTTTTTTTTCTATATTACCGAAATGTACAACTAAAAAGAAAGAAAGTAAGGTCTTGTTTGTATAAATAAAGATAGAGAGGTTAAAAAAACAGTAGCGGCTTTCTGGTTTCTACCGCCGCCCCACCCTCACCACACACACACACAAAAAAAAAAAAAAAGAAGTGTAGTTAGTGAATTAGTGATTACTGACTGTGACTGAGTACACTGCTCAAAATTAAAAAACATAGACCCAGGTTACAAGTTAGGGGAGCGTCCCGTGAACGTAACGCCGATTTACGAAGCGTTCCGGTTCTGGCATAAGTGATACGTTGAGTTTCGGGTGCGATCAATGAGCAGATATCCGATCCATGAGTATTTTGGGTAGAAAACTAGAAACCCAATCCATGATTGTATTTGCTCAAACCAGTCTACAAACTGGGATAAACTTTGATAGACTATAGATAAAAGAGTGGTTTGACCCGCTAATCGGATGTTTCCTCTTTTAAAAACATTCTTCTTTCGGTATACGTGTCTATTGCCCCCCACCAACCCCCCCCCCCCAAAAAAAAAAAAATGAAGAGAAAGATGATGAAACCTCACCTCACCTCTTATGCGTTTTGATTTATCGCGATCTGGCTGCTCCTAGCTGGAGATGATTTGGCTTTCAGATGAACAGTGGATTGAACCTGCAAGGATATCAAAGATCCCGGAGGTGCTAACCTGGTGAGGTTGCTCCGATGCTTAAGTTAGTAAGCTAGTAGCGAGCTAAAATTGCTTGAAAGTAGAGAGCTTGAGATCAGGAAAATCACGCATACCTTGCACCCCGGGGGGTGGAGCCTTTATATAATGGAGTCCTCGCGGGTTTCGCAAAGTAGTTCTGGGATCCTCATCATGATGAGATCCGTTTCCATGATAATGGGAGATAGTGCCGCCAACTGATAGGGCTTATCGAGTCTGCCCGAATCGGTTGGGGGAGATAACACTGGCTGTTACGCGGTGTGATCTCGTGAAGTCTGGGAACCATCAGAGGGATTTTTGGGACCCTCACAGTGGCACGTCGGTATCCCCGAGCTGACGCCTTTAAGTCCTGAACTGGTGTGAATGCCGAAGTGCCTTGGCATCGAAGTGTTCTTGTTGCGATCTGGTACCGAGGCGATCTCATTTCGAGGTGACCTTGTCCCGAGGTCACTTTAGCCCAGGGTAGATGGGTACCTGAGACTGTTGTGATGTGGGCTAGTCACACTGAACTGTCATCTGTTAGTCAGGCCATGTCCACATGTCCCCCTGTTACGAGGTCAGGCCAAATCACCCTTCATCAATTGCCCCCCACTCCCCGAGTTAGGGGTCCAATCCTGGTGCGGGAGTTCATGATGTGACAAGTGGATTTGGCTCGAGGTCCAGGCCGCTTCATTGGATGAATCGTTGGTCGAACCAGTTTGGCTACTCAGCTCAACCAAGAATAACCCGGGTCGCGCCTGGTTTACGCACGGATGTCACGCGATCTACAAACTCCGCGAATGTCAAATAACACGCTAAACCGATTTCAACCTCGGGGGTCGCGCAACCGGTTTTCTTAGGAGCTGTCAGATCTCTTTGATCTTGACCGTTGATTCTTCGATACAGTGGCTATAAATAGGGGGACCCGAGACTCATTCTCTTTGCCATAAGTTCACTAGCCTTCGGTCTGAGGTCGCGTTCAAGCTCCTTAGCTCGGGTCTTTCTGTGTGGTATTCCTTTCTCAGTTCGGTCTTCCTCCTTGGTGAGTCTTCGCTAGCTCTCCTCTTCGATTTAGTTTCTTTTTCATGTCTAGTTTTAGTTTCGATAGTCTTCTAGATGAGGCTGAGGTGGGTGCCTTGGCCCAGGTCAATAGTCATACCGAAGTTACTTCGAGTATGGTCCATCGCCCTCCTGAGGTGCGAGAGGCCTATGGTAATCTGGCATCCCCCTCGCACCGAGGTTGGGTGCCGAACAACTTCGGCCCATCGACAATGACAACGGACAGGCTCTAGGCCTTGATAGCTCAGTACAACCTCCCGAACGACCTCATTTATAGTCTTTCGCTAGGCAACTTCCCCTGGGAACATGATCACAATGAGATCGTGATCTTTGAGGAGCAGCTCGTAGCTGGTCTTCGTCTTCCATTGCACCCCTTGATCGTAGAAGTCTTGAAGCTCTTTAACATTACTATAAACCAATTGCACCCGAACTCAATCCACAACGTAGTTGGGACCATCTTGCTTTTTTGTGACTATAACCTGCCCCTTGACCTTTATATCTTCTCTTTGATCCTGTCTATCAAGAAGAACGCCTCCTGTGTCCATCCCGAGCATAGGCATGGCCCTTCCCAACCCTTTGGAGGCCAGCCATTCAAGATCCCGGTGTCAGACTGGACCTGAAAACAAGGGAAGTGCTCCAACCTTGGGCGGAGCTTGACCTCAACTTCGCGAACTATGTGGTTGAAGACAAGCTCGTGCAGACTAGCCTGAGTCCTGTTAGGTCGTCTCTATTTGTGTTTCTACTTTATTTCTAATAACGTTGCTAACATTCTGCTTTTGTTGCAGCTTCCATGAAGCTCGCTGCAAATCAACTCTTTAGCCGGATGAAGGGGAAGAAGAAGCGAGCTGCCAAAAGAGCTTACGTCGAGTAACCGCAGGCTACCGTGCTTAAGTCTGAACCATCCCCCCAATGTGTAACCTCCGGTGATTAATCTGATCGAGGAGGAACCAGGGAGGCCTCCCTACCTCACGCACCCGAGGAGGCATCTTCGGAGCCTGCTCCTGCAACCGCCGCATCTTCGGGCAGTGAGGAAGCAGTTCAGAGCATCTTGACTCTGAAATATAGCCTTCTCAAGAGCAAAAGCGTGATGTATGCTGAGGAGGTCGCTTGCTGGGCCAAACTATTGGTCGCTCAGCTCGGAGCTTGAGTGGCTACTCACTGCATGGTGGTAAGTTTTGTCTTGACTTCTTCAATTCCGTGCTTAAGACTTTTCTAATACTAACTGTGGTTCTCTTGGCAGGTGAACTCCGTTGTGCACGCTCTGACATACCAATCCGAGTTACACTTGAAGCGGGCTCTTGCGGTCGAGTCCTCGTCTTGTGAAGCTCACGTTGAGCTGAATCTGGCCCATAACAATATCAACTAGCTGAAGAATGATGCCCGGGCTCAAAAGGAGCTCATTTCATTGCTAATGTCCAAGAAGGCAGCGCTAGAGCGGGAGGTGGAAAACCTCAAGGCTCATGTCAAGGAACGAACCGAGGTACTCCTTCAGGCAGTGGAAGAATCCAAAGCAAAGGCCGTCGAAGAGTACAAGAGCTCGAAGGAGTTCCAAGGAGTGCTAATGGAAACCGGGATGGAAGGTTACCGTATGGGCTTCAAGCTTAGTAGGTGGCTGACTAGGCGCGAGTTCCCACAGTTTGATCTAAGCGCTATCACCACCTCGAGGGTTACAAATGAAATGGCCATCGAAGCCGCCAAAGACCCAGACATTGAGGTAGAGACTGACGGCGAGTCACTTGACATCAGAGAGGCCGGTGATGACAAAAGGGTTGATCCTCCTACCGAGGCCTCGGTTGAGGGCGAAGAGCATTAAGTCTTCCTTGTAAATCCCGGGCCTACTAGCTCGGCTTAGAGTAGAGAATTTTCTCTTTTTTTTTCTTTTTTTTAGCGAGCTCTTCACATCAATGAAATACACTTTTTTTCCAAAAGTTGTGCAAATAATTCTCTAACTGGTTGAACTAACCAAATAAGTATAGGTTACCCCAAACTGTCGAGCTTCCGAGCTGGACTACAAATAGGGGTAACTTCACACGATGTACCCGAGGTGCGTGGACATCGTAGGGTACCTGACCTGTCTACGTGTGGGTTACTTGTTGAGGTTAGTTGTCCCTTTGCTGGGATTCAATTTTTTCATTGTATGCCGAGGTGGGTTAGACATCGTAGGGTTTATACTCGAGCTGTCTATACCTTAGTCATGAAATGAGTTGCCCATGCCGAAGAGGAGATTAGGTCGTGTCTGCCCATGCCGAGGAGGCGACTGGGATTTTTGAGGTGTCGAGGTCTTTTGTCAGCTCGACACCTTAACCCTTAGGCTTTGAGAGCGACTCACAGTCTGCTCTTGGTTTTGCCCATGCCGAAGAGGCGATTGGGACTTATCATAGCGCCGAGGTCTTTTATCAGCTCGGCACTTTAGTCCTTGGACTTCTGGGAGTGACTCGTAGTCCTCTCTCTAGTTCAGCAATCACAGGTAGTATCGCCTTAGGTTGCCGATGTTCCACGCTCGAGGTACTTGTTTTCCTTCTAAGGTTTTGAGCTCATATGTACCTTCCCCGAGTACCCGTCTCACTCGGTAGGGGCCTTCCCAGTTCGGTCCAAGCTTACGAACATCGACCTCAGGTACCATGACTTTCCTGAGGACCAGGTCGCCGACACGGAAGTTCCGTTTCTTGACCTGAGCGTTACAGTACCGAGCCAACCTTTGTTGGTAGGCTACAGTTTGAATGTACGCTAGGTCCCGTACTTCTTCCACCAGGTCGAGGTTGGTACGGAGCTCATCATTGTTTGTGTCTTCGTTGTATGCCTCCAAGCGTAATGTAGGCACCTCGATCTCAGTTGGGATTATCGCATCCATGCCATCGGTGAGGTTGAAGGGGGTTTCACCTGTGACGGTCTTAATGGTGGTTCAGTAAGCCCATAGTACACTGGGTAGCTTGTCTATCCATAGTCCCTTAGCTCGGGCTAAGCGGGTCTTTAGTCCATGGAGTATAGCTTTGTTCGTGACTTCTGCCTACCCTTTTGCCTGAGGGCGCACCAACTCTGGAACTTGATATCTTCGAATTGCTTACCATTGTCAGAAATAAGCACCCGAGGTAGCCCAAAACGACATACTATATTCCTCCAAAAGAAGTTTTGTATACTGAGGGCTGTGATTGTTGCTAGGGGTTCCGCCTTAACCAACTTCGTGAAGTAATCTACTGCTACTTCTAGGAATCTCCTTTGTCTTGTCGCTGGCAGGAATGGGCCAAGAATGTCGATTCCTCACTATGCGAAGGGCCACAGGCTGGTGAGATACTTCAGGTCGACAGCAGGTCGACGGTGGATGTTGGTGTGCCTTTGGCATTTATTGCACTTCTTGACAAGCTCGAGTGCGTTTGCCTTCATTGTGGGCTAGCAGTACCCTTGCCGGAGCGCTTTCTGGGCGAGAGCCCTGCCCCTCAAGTGTCCGCCACGCAGGCCTTCATGAGTGTCGCGGAGAACGAGCTCGGCATCTAAGGGTCGCAAGCAATGCAAGTAGGGGAGCGTAAAGGATATTCGGTACAGCCGTCCGTCTATCATGATATACTTGGTTGCCTGACGCTCTACCCTTCTGGCCGCGTTGCGATCTGCAGGGAGGGTCTCGTGAAGCAGGTAGCTCGCGAGTGGGTCAATCCAACTCGGCTCTACTTGTGCAACAGGAGCGACCTCTTCTGCCCCCTCAAGAATGCTGAGTCGAGGTAGGTTCTCTATATACATGTTCTTCATGGTGTTGCTGCTCGTGTTGGCTAACCGGGACAAGGCATTGGCTCAGCGTTCTCGGACCTTGGCTAGATAAGCAGCCATGGTGGGGTTGCGAGCTTCATAATCACTGGTGACCTGGTTGACCACGACTTGGGAATCACTATAGATGACGATGTGTTTTGCTTGTACTTCATTCGCTAGAGTGAGCCCGACTATCAG
Organism: Nelumbo lutea; assembly: GCF_056320005.1. NCBI lineage: Eukaryota > Viridiplantae > Streptophyta > Magnoliopsida > Proteales > Nelumbonaceae > Nelumbo > Nelumbo lutea. The sequence goes on from NC_142685.1 coordinate 47,584,282, forward strand.
TGCTTTGTACTCCACTTCGTTATTAGATGCTACGAACTCAAACCGAAGTGCGTACTCCAGCTTCACCTTGTTTGGACCGTACAGAATAATGCCGGCTCTGCTTCCTTGTTGATTAGATGAGCCATCTACATGGAGGATCCAGGGCTTCTCGTCCCAAGTCAGCCTTGCTCTAACCGGGACTGGTGCCGCACTGGTTGAAGCTTCCTCTCTGTGCTCGAGCTCGATCAATTCTGGGACTACGGTGCTGAAGGTACATTCTGCAGCGAAATCGGCCAAGGCTTGGGCCTTAATCGCCGTCTAAGGCTCGTACTGGATGTCATACTCGCTGAGTTAGATGGCCCACTTCGTTAGTCTGCCAGATACCTCAAGCTTGAGTAGGATTTGCCTCAGAAGTTTGTTGGTGAGGACGACGCCGATGTGGGCTTGGAAGTACGGATGAAGCTTCTGAGTTGCTATGACCAACGGGTACGCCAGTTTCTTGATCTCCGGGTACCTTGTTTTGGCATCCTGCAAAACTTTGTTGACATAGTAGATAGGTCCTTGGACCCGATCTACTTCCTTTATCAGTTCCGAGCTGAGTACCTCATCACTCGCGGAGAGGTACAACTTTAAAGCGTCTCCCTCCTCGGGTCGGGTCTGCACCGGGATGCTAGCTAGGTAATTTTTTAGCTCGTCGAAGGCGAGCTGACACTCTTCGATCCATTCAAAGTCTTTACTTTTCTTAATTGCCTTGAAAAAAGGCAAGCAACGATTTGCTGATTTAGACATGAAGCGGCACAGAATGGCTATACGACCATTCAACCTCTAAACCTCCTTCAATTTACGGGGTGGCCTCATATCTAGGATGGCCTTGTTAGGATTTACCCGATGTGACAACGGAGACACACTTGTTAGGATTTAGTTTCATATTATACTTGCGCAAAATTTCAAAAACACATTGTAAATCATTTATTAAACATTTTGAAAACTGGGTCTTAACAACCATATCATCTACATAGCACTCAACCTTATTTCCGATCAACGACCCAAAGATTCTGTTTACAAGTCTTTGGAAGGTCACCCCGGCATTTTTTAGCCCAAAGGGCATGGCCTTGTAACAATACAGTCCTAGTTTGGTTATGAATGCCATTTTTTCTTCGTTGACAGGGTCCATCCTGATCTGGTTGTATCCTGAGTATGCATCCAGGAAACTCAGCAACTCGTGCCCTGAGGTCGTGTCCACTAGACGATCGATCTTAGGGAGTGGGAAGCAATCCTTCGGGCAAGCTCAATTCTGGTCAGTATAATCAATGCACATGCGTCATTTACCGTTGGCCTTTTTTACCAAAACTGGGTTGGCTACCCAGCTCGGGTAATAGACCTCCCTGATGAAATCGACTACAAGGAGCTTCTCGATATCCTTGTTAACTATACTCTAGCGCGCTCCGGGGCGAGGTTGTGTTTTTTTCTATCTAAATGCCCTGACTAAAGGATCAGTGTTCAACTTGTGAGTTATGATTCTAGGATCTATTCCGGGCATCTTTGTCGCGGACCATGCAAATACATCTAAATTTTCAATTAAAAAACTTACCAGCTGAGAACAGAGTGGTTCCTCGATCGATGCACCAATTTGGAGAGTTCTGGCTGGATCTTCTCTTGAGACCGGGACATTGACCGTCTCTTCAGTTGGCGTACCTCATTCCTCAGGATACTCCATAGGTCACTCAAGCTCGATATCAGCCGGCGATATAGCACTTGCGAGACTCGAGCTGGTCGCCTCGCACTACCCCTACTTCAAAGTCCTTAGGGAACTTCGTTGCCCAGTAGTAGGTGGAAACCACTACGCGAAGTGCGTGGATAATTGGCCGACCTACTATGGCGTTATACGGGAAGGAGTTGCGACCATCAGGTATGTATGCTCGAACCTCGCGATGTTGAGCCATGTGCCGACCTCTACGGGTATTGAGACTCGCCCTAACGGTCTGACCTCTTCTCCGCTGAAGCCCACCAAGGGTTTATCTGTTGGCTTGAGATCGCCTTCCTGGAGCTAGAGCTTGTCGAAGGGATCCTTGAATAGGATGTCAGCTGAACTGCCTGACTTGACCAGGACTCGCTTCACCTCGAAGTCATTGATCCTCATCTTTATGACCAGGGTATCGTCATGGGGATACTGAACCCCGCGCGCATCATCCTATGTGAACAATATAGGGTCTTCGAGCCTAGGTCGCTTTGGTGGATTCTACTCCTCATGTTCTAATTCGCAAACCGAGGCTTTCCCTACTGCTGAGGTGCACCCCGCAACGATGGACCCACCAGTAATCATATTGATTAATCTGTGGATCGGTATCTCTTCCGGCAACTGTCACTGAGGCTGCTCACTCTGTCTGTTACTGGACTCGGGAGCATTTCTCCTTTGCTCCCCCTGCCGTTCTGTCTGATTTTTATTTTCTTTTTGTACAAGATTTTCAAGTATCCGCAATGGATGAGTTCTTCAATCTCGTCGCGGAGATTTCTACAATTCTCGGTACTATGACCGTGATCTTTATGGAAATGACAATATACATTTTTGTTTCTAGTGGTGGGATCTCTCCTCAACCGAGGTGGCCACTTCACATAGGAGGCGTCCTTGATCGCCATGAGAATTTCTCCCCGCTTCGCGTTGAGGTGGGTGTAGCTAATCCTTTCAATTGGAGGAGTTTGGGAATGCCGATCTGACTTATTTCCTTCCCCGGTTGGGGACTTGCTTTTCCTTCGTTTGTTGCCACAATTGTTCGGGTTGTCATCTTCTCTTTTTCTCTTCTCTGCTGGGGCTTCATTCTTCTGGTTCATCTCCTCTTCGGTCCCGATGAAATGATCGGCAAGCTTGAGGAATTCAGTGATGTCTTTGGGCTTGTTTTCCACTACGTGCCACTTGAATTCCCTGTGGATAATACCCTTATTTGCTTTCGTGAGTCTTACAGCGGGATCCAGGTCAGGAATCTACAAACAGGTGTTGTTGAAGCGTTTGATGTAGTTTTGGATTGACTCCCCTTCTCTCTGGTCTATGATGAGGAGGCTTTCTTGTGACTTCGAGCACTTCTTGCTGGTGATGAAGTGCGAGGTGAACATCTGTACAAACTGTGCCCAACTCTTGATCGTCCCTAGCGCAAGGTTCCTGTACCATGTGCGAGCTACTCCTTTGAAGGTCGTAGAGAAGGCAACACACATGCAGGATTCGTCAACCCCAGCTAGGTGCATCTGGGACTGGAACGAGTCTACATGATCATTTGGGTCGAACGACCCATCATACTTATCCAGTGGAGGCACTTTGAAGTCCTTCGGCACCGGGGTCGCCAGAAGATTGGAGGACAAAGGAGATGACCTAGAGAGGAGGGGAGTGGTCTTTGTGGCTTCCGAGCTTGCCTCCTCTTTACCTTTAGGCTATTCGGACTGACTAGGTCCAGCGAGCTGGCTTGGAATTAGAGTTCGGTGTGCCTTAGGATGCTGCCTTTGCTGCTTCTTGACTGGCTCCGCGTTGGTGCTACTGACCTCAGTGTTGTCGGGCAATGTCCTGGCATGGAGTGGTTCGGACTGCTGACGCTAGTTGCTATGAACAGAGGGGCCTCGCCGGGAGTCCATGGCCAGAACCCCGAACCGGTTCCCTGCCAGTGAACCTTCCTCTTGTGAGGGCCGAGGTGAAGTAGCTCTTGCGGGCTAAGTGTCTTCTGACCTGTTCAGTTGTTGCGAGGCAGGAGGAGTAACTTGCCTTTCCCTCTTGCCGCGAGACGAGACCTGGCTTCCAAGAGGATTTTGAATCTGGGGAGTCTCTCCCCGGTGAGGAGGGCGAGTGTTCTAACGACGAGACTTGTTCTATTGTGCTGCCGAATGCCGAGGTGGAATCGGCTGTTGATTCTGCTACACCGGTGGGAACTACTGCTGGTAGATGTGGTGCAAGACCTGTTGCTGGTAATGTTGAAATTGTTGGACCTATTGCATTTGGGCTTGAATAGCCTGCATGTAGTGTACCAGGTCATCGAGCTGATGGTGTCCGACTCCAGGGGAACCACAGATGGTTCAGCAAAAGTTGTGCCCACTACAAGAGGAAGTGAGGCGTTCACTAGCACAGTTTCTTGAGGCACAGTCAACGTTGGGACCCATCCGCGGAGAGCGGTACAACAAACTGATCGATGCACACAGTTGGAATCTAAGGTTGCCCCTCGGAGACATTCATTTCACCATTCTGTCCTACGTTGCTGGAGGATGCCATTGATTATGAGTTTTCGATTTTTGGTGGAAAGAGGCTTCTCGTAGTGCTTCCCACAGATGGCGCCAATTGATTTAGCGTGATCTGGCTACTCTCACCTGGAGGTGATTTGGCTTCTAGACGGACGACGGACTGAACCTGCAAGGATATCAGAGAACCTGGAGGTGCTAACCCGGCAAGGTCGCTCCGATGCTTAAGTTAGTATGCTAGTAGCAAGCTAAAATTGCTTGAACGTAGAGAGCTTGAGAGTAGGAAAATCACGCATACCTTGCACCCCCGGGGGGTGGAGCCTTTATATAATGGAGTCCTCGCGGGTTTCGCGAAGTAGTTTTGGGATCCTCGTCATGATGAGATCTGTTTCCGTGATAATGGGAGATAGTGTCGCCAACTGATAAGGGTTAATCGAGTCCGCTCGAATTAGTCAGGGGAGATAACACTAGCTGTTACGCGGTGTGATCCCGTGAAATCCGAGAACCCTCGGAGGGATTTTCAGGACCCTCATAGTGGCACGTCGGTATCCCCGAGCTGACGCCTTTAAATCCCGAACTGGAGTGAATGTTGAAGTGCATTAGCATCTGTAAAGAGACTGGGCTGAATGGGCCCTAACATCCTCTCTTGTAATATCTTTTATTTTATGTTGATGGGCCACACTTAATGGGTCTGTTATTTATTCTTGTTTTATTTTTCTTTATGTAACTGCCAAGCTGGCCGCCCACTTAAGGGCATTCTTGTCATCATCAAATTTTTAGATCTTAATAAAATAGGGTTAGAGGAGAATGTAGAATTATTCGGCTCCTTCTCTTACCTCTTCTCTTCGCCATCTTCTTCTCTTGCACAGTTATTCAGACCTGTTTTATTCTGCTAATCACTAAGTTTAATCTTGATATTAAAGGACTGATTTACATCTTGGTATCAGAGCGGGTTTAGTTCCTCTTCCTTTTTTTTCTTCATTCCTGTACACTCTAAAATCAAAAGAGTGTATGGAGAGATAGGTTCTCTATAGTATAGAAATCACTTGCCTAGTTGGTAGAAGGGTTTGGAGAGTTTAGTTCTTGCTAGATTTTGCCAAGAAGTGATGTTGTTCTGCTGCTGCCCGAAACCCTAGTCAACTAGAGATTTTCGAGGTTACCAGGAAAGGTGCAGCTCGGGTGTGGCACTCTGTGCTTGGAAGGTGTCGTGTGACTGCGAAAGGAGGGCAGTTCAGGTTTGGAAGAGCACCCGAGTTCTGGTTTGACTTCAAGTAAGTTTACATAGTCAAAATTTCTGTTCTTTGATTTTCATTTGATTAATGGAGACATACGGAAGTGAGTTCAAGTAGGTGTCAGTTTCTGGACCTGCCTCAGTAGATTCCATTTTGATCGGTGTTAATACAATTAAGCTAGATGGGATGAACTATCTTGCTTGGGCACAGTCTATAAAAATCTATGTTTGTAGTAAAGGAAAATTTAGGTATCTCACAGGTAGTAAGGTGAAACTCGAAGAGACGGATCGTGAATTTGAAAAATGGATGCAAGAGAACTATACTGTTATAGGATGGTTAGTTAAATCTATGCAGCCCCATATAAGCCAACATTATCCTCTTTCCATCCCTTGTGAGTCCGATCATGGGGTGTTCACCTCTTCCACTGGACCTACCTCTGATATCCCTGCTCCTCCTCCTCCTTCTGCTCCTGCTCTCCAAAGGTGGCACCAAAGGCAGAGATTTAGACATGTGTAGGTTGTTTCCACTCCTTCAGAAGAGCATTTTGCCACTCCCATCATTCCTGAAGAAACAGGTCAGCCCTCTACTGACCCATCTCTGACTGTCCCAGACCTTGACCTTCCTATTGCTTTTCGCAAGGGCAAGCGAAAGTGTATAACCCACTGTATCTCCAAACACTTATCTTACAACCTTCTCTCCCCTTTCTACTACTCATTTCTTGCATCTATTTCTTCCCATATGATACCCAGGTCTGTACTGGAAGCATTATCTCAAGCTGAATGGAGGGATGCTATGATGACTGAACTTGATACATTACATAAGAACCATACCTGGGATATTGTGGACTTGCTGGAAGGGAAGGAACCATTGGGTTGTAAATGGGTGTTTACCATTAAGTATCACTTTGATGGCTCTGTTGAGAGGTTCAAGGCTCGGTTGGTTGCTAAGGGTTACACCAAAATGTATGACATTGATTATCTTGAGACATTTGCTCCTATAGCTAAGATGACTTCAATCATGGTTTTAGTTTCTCTAGCAGTTACTTTTGACTAGCCCCTACACCAATTTGACGTTAAAAATGCCTTCTTGAATGGAGACCTGCATGAAGAGGTCTATATGTCTTTACCTCCAGGAGTGTATGCAAAAAAAATGAAAGGCAAGGTGTGTAAACTACACGAATCTATTTATGGTTTCAAACAATCTCCTTGGGCTTGGTTTGAGAGATTTCGGGCTGCTCTTGTCTCCTTTGGCTACACTCAAACACAATTTGATCATGCATTGTTCTTGAAGAGAAATGACTCTCTGGTGACCTTCTTGATTGTTTATGTTGATGACATTGTGGTCACGGGTAATGACATTGAAGAGGCCGGTAAACTAAAAGGATTTCTCAACTCTGAATTTAAAATCATAGACTTGGGAGATCTTCGGTATTTCTTGGGCATTGAAGTTGCTCGGTCTAAGGATGGTATCTTTATATTTTAGAGCAAAAATGTTCTTGATCTTCTTGCTAAAACTGGTAAACTTGGAGCTAAACTTATCTCCACTCCCATTGATCCTAATCATAAGCTTTCTGCCACAGATGGTGAACATTTGTTTGATAAGGGAGTGTTTCAGAGACTGCTTAGGAAGTTGTTATACCTTTGCATGACTCGGCCAGATATTTTCTATGAAGTAAGTGTTATTAGTCAGTTTATGCATTCTCCTAGAGATACTCATCTAGCTGCTGCAGAAAGGGTTATATGCTACTTGAAAGGTACTTCAGGGAAATGTATTCTATTTGCTAAGCATGGTCACATGAAATTGGAAGCCTTTACTGATGCAAATTGGGCAGGATGTATTGATGATAGAAGGTCCACCTCTGGTTATTGTGCTCTAGTTGCTGGGAATATTGTGTCTTGGAGGAGTAAGAAACAATCAGTATTAGCTAGATCCTCAGCTGAAGTAGAATACATGGCAATGACTCATGGTGTGTCTGAATTACTATGGCTACGATCCCTTCTAGAGGAATTGAGGGTGGACTACGAGAAACCAATGATGCTCTATTGTGACAACCAAGCTGCTATCAACATTGCACATAATCCTGTTCAACATGATAGAACTAAGCACATTGAGGTTGATAGGCATTTCATAAGGGAAAGAGTCTCTTTAAGAGAAGTTTGTTTACAATTCATCACATCAGAAGAGCAACTGATTGATATCTTGACCAAGGGAGTTCCAAGGGGGAAATTGACACACTATATAAGCAAGCTGGGCATGATTGACATCTATGCTCAGCTTGAGGGGGAGTGTAAAGAGATTGGGCTGAATGGACCACACTTAATGGGCCTGTTATTTATTCTTGTTTTATTTTTCTTTATGTAACTGCCAAGCTAGCCGCCCACTTAAGGGCATTCTTGTCATCATCAAAGTTTTAGATCTTAATAAAATAGAGTTAAAGGAGAATGGAGAATTATTCGACTCCATTTCTCTTACCTCTTCTCTTCGCCATCTTCTTCTCTTGTAAAGTTATTCAGACCTGTTTTATTCTGTTAATCACTAAGTTTAATTTTGATATTAAAGGGCTGATTTACATTTGCATCGAAGTGTTCTTGTTGCGATCTGGTACTGAGGCGATCTCATTTTGGAGTGGCCTTGTGTCAAGGTCACTTTAGCCCGGGGTAGATGGATACCCGAGATTTTTGTGCTACGGGCTGGTCACGCTGAGCTATCATCTGTTAGTCAAGCCGTGTCCACGTGTCCCCCTGTTACGAGGTCAGGCCAAATCACCATTCATCACATTTCTATACCCGTTTCCAGTCTCTACTTTCTAGTTTCTTCTACCTTGGAAGTTGGAAGCTCAAAGAGTCGATACCCTCTCTGGCTTCCCTCACGTGGTCAGATCCCCAAAATCTGCAAGGGAATTCAAATATCTTTATTCATCGTTCTCTTCCCACCCCCTCCTCAATCCTTACCATTTCAACAATGGAGGATTGGGTTTATTTGAGAGGATTGAGTTGAAGATTCAATTAAGTTGGTTTAGCTGCTGAGATTGTATTTATTTTAAATTAAGGTTTTTAAAACCAGATTGGATAGGGAATCGTTCCGGTTTGGTTTTTGGGTTGAATGGTCCAATTATTCGGTCCGAATAAATGACTTGCTCTGACAAAAAAAATTAAAAAAAATCAAAAAGCAAAAAAGGCCAAAAAGGCCAAAATCTGTTGTCTGGATTGATGGTTCAACAATGTGACCACCTAGATCAACAGTTCACTAACTAAATCAACAATTTTTGGCCAAAAAGCGATTTTGAGGATAAAAAAGGAAGGAATCGATCATATGACCAGTTCTTGATTTTTCCAGTGTGACCCTCTGGTCCAATCTGGTTTTGTAAACGTTGTTTTAAACTGCTGAGTTTGTATTTCTTGTGATTATGGTGATAGAACAAGTTGGATACGCCTTAATAAAATATAGGTACATCAACATTTGTAATCAATCCAAGTTATCACATCAATTGATTTCTTTTTATTTTAAGTGTCGATATGTTTACAATATTGAAATTATACAATATAGATTTTTTTCTATGTCTGGGAGGGTTGAAATGCAGCGACTTCTGTATACATTACATATTCACACTCTTTTCAGATGAAGCCTTAAGACAGTTTGAAAACAGTATAAAATAAATATATATATATATATATATATAGATAGATAGATAGATAGAATGTAAAACCTTATATTATATATTATTTTATATGTATGTATATATTATATTATATATATATATATATATTTATATTTTTCTTAAATTGAGCCTAAATTACATGCTTGATGAAAAGTCCAAACAGCCAAAATTGGCTGCCCATCCGTAGAGGAGGGTGGTCCATTTCAACCTCTTTAAATAAATTATTTTAGAATGCTTCAAAGTGCTGAAGCAGTTTAGTTACGTTGAATCTTCAGCACAACCCCCCAAATGGGCCCTTGTTCGAAAAGATTGAAGGAGATAAGTTGGAATGTGCTGATAAGTGATAACAAGATTGTGTGCAAGCGCTGTCACGATTGAATATTGAATGAATAACCTATTATACACAGCCAGCCTTGTTAACAGTAGACGTCCGATTTGACCCATTCAAATGACTGACGATTTGAGCTCTATAAATTTTTATTTTTTCACCAAACATGTATAGCTTTTAAGCTATCGATATCGAAAAGCCAAAGGGGTAATAAAACTCGTTAACTTGTTACAATAATCGTTAACCACAAGCCTTTGGAGTTTTGGACTGCATATGTATTCTCTCAAGCCGAAACACAGCATAATATTTGATTATTATCAAATTATTAATAAAAAATAACAAGTGGGGCCAGCATTTAGATTATCAAAATCCACGGGCGCTTGCTTAAGAAAACAAAGCTTGGCGTAACGAAGAAGCATTTAATTATTTACCAAAAAATAAAAAATAATGGTAACGAGTCATGACAAATACGAATCGTAATGAAGGTGAGTGAGCTCATTTCAATTCATTTTAAGGGCGGCAATGGTACTTGGTAGGATGGATGGTACCTGGCTACCTGCTACAAGCCAAGGCAGGTCATAGGTGGCCCGGACAACTGAAAATCCCAAAACACGGCGGAACCCAATTTCCTGTTTATTATTGCTTGTTTGGATTATGGTTATGATGGACGATTGTTGATGTTTAAAAATTACTACATTTTCAATTGTTTCTTTTTTCTTTTCTTTATTATATTATATATTTGGTTTGGGTAGGTGGAGAAAATTTCGTTTTGCTTACTAGGGTTGGGTGATCAGATCAGATTAATGTGGTTGTCCAGGTCCGGAGGTGAATAGGTCCATTGCTGCGCGGCTGAATTAGCTTACATTACCAGCCATATTTGATTATTTTCCCTGCTGAAAAAGCAAAAGAGGTTGCACACCAATGACTAGCGACCCATGACCAATAACCGGGTCTACTTCTATTTGTAACTAACCACTACCACTACCATCATTTCTTAAACAACCACTACCGGTTAGACCAAAATATGGTTCGCGGTTTGAGTCCGGATCCGCCACTCTTAACTTGCATTTCCTTCCCTTTCTGGTCCGCTACAATAAATAAACAAATAATCCATTTCTGACATTTTAGTTTCAGAATTTTCCTCATTATTATTTATATGTGAAATGTAGTTGTTGGGATATCAAATTCAAATGTCAAGAAACTAATTCTTACATCTAGATTGTTTTCCTTTGTTTTCATTTATTTTTAAATTCCCATATCAACAAATATATACACGAATGGTGCTTTTCTTTTGAAAAGTAAAGATTGTTTTATTTTGATTCTTTTCAAAAACATCAAAATAAAATTTCAAAATTGTAATATAAACACAGTTTGGAAAGAATATAAATATAAATTTGTAGAGTACAAAATCTTGTATTTACAGTATAAGCACAGTTTTGTACAAAAACCTTAGCTATGGTAGCACGAATTCATTGGAATGCAAGAGCATACTCATCCAACACGTTAAGGACAATTATAGAGCTTCAGAATCACCTTCGACCACAATATTTCCAGACTGGGCCAATTGAATACCCTTGAGACAAGCCATCGTTTTAAGACAATTACAACGGGTTATACAACCAATCACAAGTGATCACATCTTAAGGAGGTGTTTGGAATCAATGATATTTTTTAAGCGACATTTTAAGCATGTTATCTTCTCAGATTTTTTATATGGTACCATTGTTGTTGCTGTCATATAGACATTTTTCAATGTCATGTGAACATTATGTTGCTATCAATAGTAGAAAAAATGGAAAAAACATAAAAAAAAATGGCATTTTCTCAAATTATACCTTTCTTGATTTCCATTTTCAAAGCATGGTCTGAGAAAACATTTTTTAGAAAAATGACTAATCAAACAGTAATGTTTTTTCAAAAAAACAGATTTCTGATGTGACACTAATGTGGCTACCTTTTCTGACGAAACAGCATTGAGTTGATGAGATCCATATTCTTTTAATTCTTTAGCCTTACACGTCTTTTGAAAATAGAGGTGCAAATAAGGTCAATCTTGATCTGATCCGAATCCAGATTCAATCTTGTTTCGTTGAATTTGAATATCCTTCGTCTTTGGAACAGATCAAACAATAGGATTTGATTGAACATTGGATTTGGTTTGGATCGTCCCTTATCCAAATCAAAAGAATCTGATCCGAATCATACCATATATAATTGTGCATTTTTTATATTATTTTTTATAAAAAAATATGATAAAAATAATTTGCATTGTTGTTTTTCTTTATATAGATTATTATATTTTTCCTCTTAATAATTTATTAACTTTTATAGAAATTAAATTGGATTGAATCAGATTCTGATATCCAATACCATGGTTTTTAAAACCAAATCGATTAGGGGTCCGGTTATTAAGTCGAACGGTCCGACTGTTCGAACCAAATGCTCAATTTATTCTGACAAAAAAATTAAAAGAATTTTAAAAATAAAAAAATGGTCAAAATCATTCGAACGATTAACCACCCAATTCAGCGGTTCATTGACTAAAATCAACAATTTTGATGAAAAATCTGGTTTTTTGGGAAAACGGAACCAATCACTTGACCGATTCCCAAATTTTCTGATCCTACCATCCAATCCGGTCTGATTTTGAAAACCATGTCCAACAACCTTAACAAATTCAAATTTAAATTGACCTTTGAGAATGATTGAGTATGAAATTTATATCACCGGATCATATTTGAATATACCTCAATTTGAATATGAGTGGCCTGTGTAATTTCAAGGAGAGAAAAATGCAATGAAAAAGAAGTATATTCATGAATAAGATAGCGCTTTTTGTACGATGTGCAAACTCGACCTGAAAATTTTTTCTTTTCTTTTTTTTTATGTGAAAAAAATGTTCTCTTTTCTTTTATCATGTTTTTGATAACTGACGAATAGTACCCCTAAAATTTTGTGATATTCTTTTATTTTTAATTTATCGAAGACGTTAGGTGGGATTAATCACTGGGTTGGCTTGGACTTGGATTTTCATCAATTCGGACATATAAGAAATGGGCTCGGCAATGATGCCAAAAAACATGATACAAAAAAAAAAAAATACATATATATATATATATAAAACAAATTAATCGGTATCATAAAAAAAAAAGTGTTTGATTACCATTTTTAATGATACCGGAAAATATATGTACGTATGCATGTTAGGCAAATAAGAAATTGCATCAATTAATACTGAATCGTAATTCAAAGAATCTAACAACCAGAAACCGATTATCATTCCACTTAACACCACAGTTTAAGTTTTAACCGTATGAACAACCATTGGGTATTTTAGGAATAGCAATATTTCCCATCCCCGGTGGAGATTCAATTTCTCCGATTTGATCGGATGGGATGGAGATTGTTTTGGCGGGGTTGGAATGGGAACGAAGTTTAGTAGGAATCCCCGGTCAGGGTCGGGGTCAGGGATGGGGATTGAGGTCCCTGCCCCACCCTGCCCCCGATTACATGTACACATATATTATTAAATGATTTATATTATATATATTAAAATATATTTAAAAATTATTTATAACTTAAAATTTTTATTTATTTTAAATAAATTTATTTTTCAAAAAAATACTGTTATTTAAAACAATTTCAGAGATTCGGGTCCTTGCGAGAAATCTATTCCCATCAGGGATTGAGGATGAAAGACAAATTTTATCTCTGATGGAGATAAAAAATGGAGATAGAGTTACTTTTATAATCGGGATCGGAAACAAAAAATATTATCCCCACCCCATTGCCATTCCTGCCGCAGCTCTATTCTTCGAATTCAAATCAATACATGACTAAAATTTACGAACTCTAGCTAATTAAGTCCCATTCGTTTGTAGGTATCTCGTGAGTAAGTTGATTAAACAGATAATTGACCAGTTTCTCCGTATTCTCACGCCACTCTAACAAGTCCCACAAAAAAAAAAAAATGAAAGTTTTTAGAGAATATTGGTCTGAAACCATCCGTTAAAAATCTCCTACCTTTTTCTTTATCATCATCTAAATAAGTGAAATTATGACCAAACACAGGCACCAAAAATTATTCGAACAACTTTTGGTCGGAAATCATTCGTCCAATTAAACGCATTACCCCAAAGTACTGATAAATGAACTACGCCTTAATAGGATGTAGAATTAATCCACCAATAGTTTGCACGGAATGGCCTCCGAAATCAATCGTTTTCATATTATATTTTCTATAGGACGTTGGTAGAAGTAAAGAAGCAATCTTAATTTGTTTTGATCCGAAAATGTCTAAAGCGTTTTATTACTTTTTTTTTTTTTTTGATTAATTTGGAGCCTCGGAAAACATTACAAATCGAAGAAAAAGGAAAACATACGGACGAAATTTAGCTAATGCTGGGAAATTGTGCTTGGCGTCCACTGAAGGTAATGTGTATGTAGACTGCAGAGAGTCAACGGAGCAATGAAAGGGAAAGTGCGATAGACAAATAATTTTGGTGGATGTGTTTGGATCGTTTACAAGCTCAACTTAATTTTCTTGTTGTATTATCTATTTAATCAATTGGGATCTGCACCTCACAGAGTGCTTCTCACCCCGATCTCACAGCCACATTTCCACCGTGTATTAAGAATATCCTGCTGCTATGAATGATAAATATAATTCAAGGAAATGTTTCCCGTGTGCAGCCAAAACATGCTTTTAGTTCGGTGTAAGGAACGCTTTATATATCCGGACTCCCATTTAATTGTGTCATTGAATTGGATGGAACCGAACCCAGGACCATGAGAGCAGACCACCACCACCACGTTGAGGGTGGAACCTCACGAAGTGAATGCAGTGTCTTTTCCAAATATTTGTTTTTACTTCGATTCAGACCAGACCTGTGATATGATGGCAGGGTTGTAGAGTCTAATTAGAAAAAGACCCCCCAGCGACTTTCAAGGAAAAGATAAATGCCGTGGCACCCACAATCTACTTAACCTGTGAATTTGTCTCCTTGACAATGAGAGGACGACATCATATGGTTAGTCATCATCGGCCAATTTGCACCACTAGAGGGCAGTGATCAATAAGTTTCTTTCAAGTACACTTACAAAGATTGAGTCTCTCAGAAGTGGATCCTTCTCAAATCTCAACTCGCCTTTGGTATTTTTGTAGACATCCATCTTGACAAAACTGCATTGAAAGCTGAGTAAGCCTATGGGTCTGTCCATGATAGGTTTTGTTAAGGCTGTGTTTGGTTTGAAAAAAAAAATAAGGGCCAGGGAGAGAATAGAAAGTTAAGGTAAAATTTTTAATGAATTTCACAAATCAAATGTAGCCCTTTTTTTAACTAATTAAGAACACCTAAGTTTTATTGAATAATTATTATCAAAAGTAAAGAAAAGATAACAATTTTGCCACGGAAACCCTCACCATGTGACGAAGAATTAAATAAGAGAAATCCATTAATCCACCCTCCTTGTATTATGGTCTTGAGATTTGCGAAGCTTGCGTCAAATCATCATTCTATTTTTCAGTTGAAAAGTTCAACGGATACAACGCACAACCAAGGTCTGATAAGGAATTGATTGAAAAGGAGAATACTTCTAAACATTTAAACGCTTAAATAAAAAGATGTATCACAGAATAAAGATCTGCCCAAAGATATATCACAGAGTACAAATGCAATTGCAAATGTATAGAGTGCAAAATCTTATATTTTGTATGTATTTATATTGTATATATTTATATTTGTACTTCTTTCAAACTGAACTTTTAAGAAAAATGTTAGGTCTCCTTAGGTATTATGTAAGAAACAAGGGAATTTAAAATTGTATTTTGACTTTTATGCCACTAAGAAAAATTGTTGGAACAGATGGGCAAATTTTTTATACCCTTAAGATTTAGGAAATTGGCTAATTCTACCCCTTCTGTTTTAGTATTGTCTTAAAGTACCCTTACCATTTCTGACAATTGACTAAATCCTCCTTATCATTAACATTCGTTAACAGAAAAAAAAAAAAAAACTATTTTACCCCTTATTTTCTTTCAAATTTTCAAAATGAAATAACAATAATGAGCTTGGACCGCCTGCAAGGATGGAGATAGGAAAGACCCTCAGGATAGGCCAGGTACTAATAGCTAGGACTTAAGTGCTGATGATGCTGAGAGATTACGGATAGTGCTGAAATGGGTGGGAAGAGACCTATGGAGCTATGGAGCTGAGGAGAAATCAGATGACGTCCTCATGAGTGAGCTAGCATAACTCACAGCTCTTGTGGAGTGAGCGGCAATCCAAAGCCAAACACTCACTTGAAGGAGCCCTCCTTCATTGAAAATTGTCAGCTCAAAATGCAAATAGGGAAGTAGGAAACACGAACAAGTCATATTTATGTTTCGTTGAAGTCACTTATGTGTTCCTCTTTCATGGATATCGCAAGAGTCAAAGAAAACCCACCCTCATTTACCTCTGGTTTGAGCTCGCTCCTCTCCCTCTCTCCACTCTCCCTCTTTCTTACCAGTCTCTTATCTCGTTTTGCACAGCGTCTAAGGGAGTAGGAAAGAAAACAGAGATGCCATTATGAGTTGTGAGAACAACGCTGGTGGAAAATTGGAGGGGAGAAAGATCATTAGCGTGAATATTTTGAGAGAGATTTCTAAGGATATTTTTAGAATTTTTGAAAAAAAAGGTGATGTAATATTATATGTGATGGAAAATTAACAATAGGGAAAGATTTAGTCAATTATCAGAAATGATAGGAATATTTTAAGACAATACTGAAACAATAGAGGTAATATTAATCAATTTTCTAAACCTTAAAAGCAGTTTAAGAAAATTGCCCTTAAAAGAACATTTCCCCTTCGGCTGGATTGAGGCTGAGCCTTAGAGATAAAAGAAAAATAACAATTTATTTCAATATATCCTGTGAACTCACTAATCTATTTAAATATACCTAATTGTTTTCAAAATTAATAAAATATACCCTGTCACGTGTACTCCACTTGACACAAATAGGCCTTTGTTTCACTAACGTTTTAAGGCTATTTGCATAGTTTATCTCAAGAAACGGTGGATGGATGAAGGATAATAAATTGAATAGAAGATAATTTGCTTTCTCGGTAGTTAATCCTTAATTAATTCTTTTTTCAAAACAGATATCCAAATTCAATTCAATATCTGATATATATTGAAAATTAATATTCAAATTCGAATTTGAATCCCACTAAATATCTGAATATTCGATTCAATTCGATTTGAATTCGATTAATTAATTATTTTAGATACTTAAGAAATATATAAAATAAATAATTTACTGATATAAAGTATATAAATATATAAATCATTTATATAACTTAATTATTATATATAAATTATATAAAATATTTTATATATTATATATAAGAATTAAATAATCAATCAAATTTGAATATTTAAATCAAATCAGGTCATATCCAAATTCGACTAGTTAGATATTCAAATTATCCAAATTCAATTTGATTATATCAAATATCGGATTTTCAAATACCATTGACACCCTTATTTCAATTTTTGTTTTCTATAAATTAAATTTACTTTAAGGATATTAAAATCAACACTATCATTTTTCCACTTCCATTTAATGGAAGGTCGATTTTTAATTGGTTACAAATTGTAGGGGGTGTTTAGTAAAACACAAACTATAGATTAGGTTTTATTAAATCCATAAAACTAAGAGAATGCTTTTAGCAAATAACACTAAAAAAACTGCTAACCATCCATAGAATAACCAATCTGGGATTTTGGAGTTTGCCATCATCTCATTTGGACATGGTGAAATGGACCTTACAAGTTAGGGCTTCAGTCTTTTATGCTCCTGATGTTGGATTATGTAATTTACATCATATATAGCTACTAGCCAGTTGCCCTCCATATGAAAATATGGAGGGCATTGCCACGCTCTAACATGCTTTTGATGCCATCAAATTTTCTTCTCTCCTCTCTATGAAAATATGGTTTAGTGTCTTTTTTTTTTCCTCCCGAGAGAGAGAGAGAGCCTGATATGCCCACCGGTCACTACCCATTAACATATTGAACAGTGATTAAGTATGAATTTGTCTTCAATTTGGTTCTTTTAAATTCTGAAAGAAAATAGGGAATAAAAGAGTCACAAGGTATGTTTAAATCTATTTTAAAACCTTTGGATATGATTAACTAAAATAGCTTCATAGAGGATAGTAGAAGAATTTGCCCAAAAGTATACATTTAAGTCCAACTCTATTAAATTAACTTTACGGGGTAAAGTGACAATAATGCCTATGCTCTGATTCTCTTTCTTCATTATTCATCTTCTTCTACATTTTGACTTCGGACACAAACCAATGGTGACAAAGTAGAATTGGGATATTTTCCTCATGGAGTACTCCTCACACCAACCTCACAACATGTCCAGCCACATATCAGAAATACCTCCCGTACTTGTATGTTCAAATTTATGGGAAAATGTTCTTAATGCACAATGGGATGTATTGTGAGGTTGGTTTGAGGAGTACTTTGTGAGGAGCAAATCCCGATTTGACAATGTAAGTTCACCCCAATTTGTTCACTAGTGATAAGCTCACTTTCGGATGCTTACTTTGTTACTATTGGTTTGTTTTCAATGTCCAAATTAAGGTGAACGGTGAATAATGAGGAAAATATCAAGAGTTAAAATATGGGCCTTGTTGTAAGTTTACTCTTCAGCATAAGGTTAGTTTAATGAAGTTGGACATAAATGTAATTTTTTGGAAGTTTTAAGTACTAAAGTGGCATGTTTGAAAGTTCAGGCCTAAAGTGATACTGCCTCTAAGGGTGGACACCAGTTTAACTTTTCATGAGCTATTTAAGCTTAGCTTGTGAAAAGCTCAATTCGACTTAGTCTGTATTGAACTTTGAGTTGAGTTCGATCCAATAAGCTTGTTTGCTAATCAAATTAAGCTTGAGCCTAATGAAGTTTGACTCGTGAAGCTCGCAAGTTTAATTGACTCGAGTTGAGCTCAAGTCAAGTTTAAACTCCAACTTATGAGCTTTTGACTCGAGTCAACCTCAAGTCTCTAGCTTGAACTTAAGCCTCAAGTTGTTTGGCGAGCCAAGCTTGAATAGCTAGATATTTAGCTCAATTTAGCTCAAATTCATCCCTAACCACCCCCAAAGTACAAGGGACTCATCTTCAAGTTTACCCTTTTCTTTAATATTATCTAGCCATTATTGTGTTCTAAAATCTTAAGACTTTTCTAGAAGAACGGTCAAGTGCATGTTTTGAAAAATTAAACAACATCCATGGGTAATTTTTGTCCTTTAGGCTATATTTGGTTGCAATGCAAATTTATTTATACTGATGCAAAACCATGATAATGCAAATGATTTTGGTGTAAATTAGGATTTATTTTTATTTTAAAATTTACCTTATTTTTATTAGTCATAGTAGAAAACTAGAAAGAAGTAAAATAAGACGCAAAATAAAGTAAAGTCAAACAAAATTTGCATTGTTTTCATTTGCACTCCCATGCATTTGAACTAATGCAAATAAAATAGCACTGCAATCAAACATAGCCTTAAATTGTTTCCAATCTTTATGGTAATTAAAACTTTAACAATGTATACTTAAGTAATTTGTCCATAGAAAAATCAAATGTATACTTATAAGAAAAATACAACTAATGCTACATACATGTGTGCCTGTGGGCTGAGATCTTCCGGGTCTTTCTGTATCCCTGGAAAATTGGAATTCACAACCCAGCCCGGTCTAGTCTGGTTGGCAGGGCCGCCAATTGCTACCCAGCAAAAATGCAAAATCCAGGCGTGAGTTTTCAAAATAAGCAACCACTTGGTAGTAGAGACTGCATTTCCTGCGGCCACGGTTGTATGACAATCCAGCGACCCTTCTCAATATAATGCAAACTCGCCATCACATCAACTGGGTTTGGTCGCATGTTGACATTTTATTAGGGTCTATGATTTTGAAAACCGGATCAGATGGTTCGAGCAGTTGACTTGAGAACCGTTCAGACAATTGGTTTCATTTCACCCTAAAATCGCTTTTGGGTCAAAAAGTGTTGACTTAATCAGTGATCTGCTGGTTCAGGTAATCAAAATGTTGATCTGTTGTTTTGGATAATAGTTTTTGGCCGTTTTTTATTTTAATTATTTTTTGAAATCAGAAAAGATTATCCATTCAAACCTAACAATTGGACCATTTCACTTAGAAACTGATGGCCAAAATGATTGTATCTGGTCTGATTTTTAAAACCTTGTTAGAGTCATGTCGAATACCACCACTATTGTGGGCAATCTTCTTTTTTTTTTTTTTGAAGGACTACACAATGGAAGTAGCTCATCCTCCAACCCGTAGCCCCCTCAACTCAGGTGTAGGTGGGATTTGACCCCAAGTCTCTGCTATACCAATTGGAGACCAACCAGCTGGTTGACACCTTACAATTGCAGGCAATCTTTTCTCTTAGTAGTTGGTATCATAATGTTTGTTGACCCATTTTATATATATACCAAGGTTTTTAAAAACGACGTGGAAACAGAACCGGTCAGGGGATCGGTTTCCAGTTAAGCGGTTCAACCATCCGGATCAAACGATTCGACCTGTGGCATCATAAATAAATTAAAAATGGAAAAATATATTCATAAATAATAAAAAATAGCATAAAATTAAATAAAATACAAAAAAAACTATCTAAATACAAAAATAATATTGTACAAAACATATAGAAAATATAAAAATAAAATACAGAAAAATTCTAAAAAATATAGAAAAAATACAAAAAAATAAAAAATACAGAAAAAAACAGAAAAGTTCTACAGCTATGGTGCATGGTGATGATGCTAGGTAGATGGTGTTGGATTATGGGTGTATGGTGCATGGTGATGATGCTAGGTAGATGGTGTTGGATTATGGGTGCAATTCAGCCAGCACAAGAACTTAATATGGAAACACGTTACCCTGCTCGAGCCAATATTCCTTGATTCAGTTGATTGTATTATTATGAAGAAATAAAATATTAAAAAATAACAAAACTTGAAATTCATGAATGAACAGCCATGGTATCATATTGAGTTTTCAAATAAAAAGGATTTGTCGAGTGGTAGTTACTTAGGACAAATAAAAAGAATCCAAAACAACACAGGGTATGTGACCAAAGTGGTAATTAATTAACACAACCAATAGCTAATAATCCACTCCCACAATTAAGCAAGGTTAATTAAGCAAAAAATTCAAAACTCACCGCCGGCCACCACAGTCCTTGTCTCCTTGTTGCTGCTGCCAACTGCCAACTGCTACTATCGCAGCATATTAGAAACCCCTGGCCGCCGCTGCAAAATCATCAGCCACCGCTGCTTCTTATTGTTCCTTGTTGTTGCTGATTACAAAAAGAAATCCATCATAGATGAAGCTCACCACTGTCGTCGGTTGTCGTGATTCATCGTCGATTGTCGTCGGTCGTGGCTGCCAAAGGTTGTCAGTCATCTAAGAGGAAGGAAGGGTTAGAAGTTAGAACGAAAATGAACTTTCATTCTAACCCTAACTCGTAAGACTTGGGAATCGGGGGACATTAGTGTCCTTTTTTTGTTTTTTATTTTTTTTAATCCAACGAAAATAAATTTCATAACCCACAAACCGCTGCCTAGGTCTAACGGTTTAGTGGTTTGATTGCACGGGTCAGCATTTTTTTGACCTTTTCAACGGTTATTTAGGCATTAACGGTTTACAGTATAATCGGACCTGAGGGGGCTAAACGATTACCGGTTTTTCCACCGGTTTTGAAAACCATGATATATATTCTGTAACAAACATAACACACTATTTGATCCATTTATTGAAAATATTTTTCGATGAGATAAAATCAGCACATTCCGGCCATGTATTGAAAATATTTCTCGATGATAATACCAAAAATGATAATATCATCATCTGGAGATATTTTCAATACACGGCTTAGATGTGCTCTGGGAAGTTGTGGGGGGCTGAACTCCTTTTTTTTTTTATTCTTAACCACAACACAGGAATTTTTCTTGCCTTTAATCCAAATATTAAAAGGACATAAACCAGTACCCTACATCCTTTGCAATTCAGGCCTTTTTTTTTCATAGGCCGATAGTCCTCCGGCTTTCTTGCTTGATGCCCTTGAATTTGACTCTTCTTCTATGATTGCAAATCGAGATTTTAATGGTTGAATGCAATTTGGTCGAAGGCTTTTCATAAAAAACAAAAAGAGAAAAAAATCATTTGCATTTCCCTTCTTTCGTTGACTTGGATAGAGATAGAGGGTTCATTTACAAGGCATAAATGAAGATTTTAATTGCTAAGACCTTAAACGTAACTGACCCTTAAACTTACCACCCATCCTATACCAAAGCAATGGAACAAATCGGATCAATCATCCACGAATAGCTGATTAATTGATTTCTCTAGACATCTCTCCCAATCTCCCTAAACCATGACCCACCAAAATTTTATTATTATATTCGCATAAACCTCCAATTACGAGATTGATAAGAATCCAAGAGCATTTTATCCACGCTTAGTTCGGATCAAGCAAGCTAGGCCCAGGCTGGGTTCAAGTAAAGGGGCATGGGCTTACTTCCAGGCTAGACCTGGATGAACTCAAAATATTTGTAACAAGCTGCATATTAGATGACTTGGGCTGCACTAGGCCCAGCCCGAATTGTAGCCCTACTTGAATGGCAAGATGTGAGTACAATGCTTAAGCTCCCTTATTTAATTCTCAAACCACTAATTATCCAATAATATCAACCAAATGGTGGCTTTCAACCGAGGCGTCCAACAAATATAATTAAAGGATGAACATGGAGCATGAAATCCCTGTCAAACATTCCGCTCTTATATTAGTTTTAAAAATATTTCCAAAGTCCAAACAAAGAATTTCCATGAGATCTCAAAACCAATCATGAATACCGACCAACCACCAGCCCACAGATCCATATATATGAACTGACCCAACTCAACTGTTTGGCAAATATCCATGATATCATCGACGTTAATTAAAATGATGATTGGATTTGGAGTGACATCATGCCCTCCGCCATAGCTTTTTGTTTGTTTCCAATACTCGTTTAACCATGTAATTTTATTCTAAATTAAATTATTCTTTTATTTTGCAATAATATATATCGCCTAATGAAGATTTAACATTTGCAAAAAAAAAAAAAAAAAAAAGAACACTTTGGTTTCAGCATTGAAGAGAAACCAATGTTTGATATACACGTCTAAATTAAGTGGAGGGATGACTTGGGCTCCCACTTTTATTGATTTAAGATCCATTGTTCTCTTATTTAATTAAATTGTATATTTAAAGACAATATACACAGTTTTAAAGTGTTGTTTCTTATAAAGTTCAATGGATTGTCGAAGGAAATCCAGGGGTGGATTCAATGATACGTACGTGAATTTGCAAACTTCAATGGTTTCAACATTGAATGGAAACCAATGTGCAAGAATACGGGCTTACCTGTGAAGGTGACCCAGGTATATTGCAGCTTAAGTGGAAGCCCAGATCATCCCTCCACGTCGAGACGTCGCACAATCAATCGCCTAGAAACCTTTTTTTTAACCATCGGAGAATTCTCAGATTCAGCCATCACCAGCTAAGATATATATGTGGTTTCTTCCAACTCTTGGCAGTTAAGGAGAGAGTTTCAGAATCCGGATCTCCTGCCCACAAGAATTCTGTTCACGTCTACCCATAACATACTACCCCCATGAATTGGGAATATCTCCCCTTGCATAATACTATGTAGGAGGATGAGATGTTCTCCATGTGTAGTTGAGATGTTATGTGGGTAGATGTGGGCAGAGATTTTGTGGACAGGAGATCTGGACATGGTTTGTTTTTTCTAATGTGGCAATTGTTTTTGTTTTCAAAACACCACCACCCATGGACATGGGATTCAGTCAGTGCAAAGCTAGTTCAAACAACCATCATAACCATTGAGAATATCTTCACATGAAATAAAGCATAGAAGTATGGAGATGTTCCCAATGCAAGGTTATACAGGCTGTTCGAATGGGCCTTGCACTGACTGAAGCTGATCTGCCAACCATGTTGTCAAACACTCAATCTGGAGAGCCACCTATCAGGGCTGAACATGCCAGTGTTCAGTATAAATGGGGCCCACAGTGAGCACTGGCATGCTCACTTGTGATAGTTAGTCCAGCCAAGTGTCTATGATTTTGTCTCCAGCTATACCATTCATGGTTTGCTTTTGCTGATGTGGAAATTATTATTTTTTTTTTGTTTTCAAAACATGGCCAATCATGTTGTGGAAGAAACCAGATCTGCTCCTCACACCGATCTTACAGGCATATCCTATTGTGCATTGAAAACATCTCCTATGAATAATAATTCATAGATACGAAAAATATTCCCTATAAATACAGAAACCAGATCTGCTCCTCACACCCCCGTTGTAGAACACCTCATAAAAATCTGAAATTTATGGATTCGAACACCCATTGTACAGGAGTTTCTACTTTCTACTGGATTTTTCGTTCAGCCCGTTCCTTATATCAACACAACGTATGGTCATCTAAGGTTAAGAATTGAAGGTCATATCAAACGAATAAATCCTTTTTTTTTTTCCTTTCTGGTAAGCATTAAACTAATTTAATTAGTACTATATTTGCCTTTTGCTACCAACTTAAGCCAGGGGCCACGCGTGAACTAATGCAAATTAATTTCTGTTTTCTTATGGGTGACTACATGGACAGATACATTAGTAATATCTAAGTTGATATCTTGTAAGGAGGAGGAGACTTCAGAAGCCATGGACAAGCAGGTTAGTACCTAAACCAATGGAGTCAACAAGGATTTCGAGTTCGAGGCTGCATTCAAGGATTTCACTTACCACAGTGCTCAGCACTGCAATCCTTGAAGCAAATTCCTGGGGATACCAAGATAACAGACGTCATTAGTTTTGATCAGACATAAACATGTGATGTATATGGAGTAGTTGGTCATTATAATGCATGCCCGGGATGTATGTATGTATGTATATGAGTATATACATATACAAATATGTGTTTATATGTGCCTATATGTATGTATATAATTGGATTAAATTCAAGTTAGGTAAGATCAGATAGATTTGGGCCAAGTTCAGGTTATCTAAAGATAAGCTTAAACCCAATCTAAAAAAAATGGAAAAATTAATATACTGTACCCTATTGTAGAATTCTGAATTCCACTGTAAGTCTACAATAATTTAAAATGTCAAATATACCCACATTAAATATCAATACCTGCTTTTGTATTGTCATCGATTCCAAGCTGGCACTTACCCCAACTGTACCATAAAGCTAAAAATTCTAATGGTGGGTTGAAAAGCTATTCTCGCAAAAAACCACTAAACTTTTTGGACCCAGGTCTAATCAATTAGAAACAAAAAATCAAAACCCAATTCGTTCAAAATTTTGACTGAATCGGTTCAGGCCTAGATTGGGTCCACCCAAATTGCATCCCTAATCAAACCTTGACAAAAGTGATAGGAGGGTAGGAGCCGCCCAGGTTGCAATTAGTCGGCCCAATCCAATGTATTCCCTAATCTTTTAAATTTCACATTCATCTTGCAAGAAATATCATATGGATAAATTGATTTTGGTCAAAGTTAAGAATGAGTAGTTCTTTGTTGATTCAATCCTCGATGTGTTTATACCAACCTGCTACGAATTAGATTAGTGTTTTGCATAAAAGGATTTCAAGATATATAATTATATTTTGTTATATAATATATTTATTATATATATATATATATATAATTTCAGTTTTTATATTAAAAATTAAGACTTAAGGTCAACAAAGGCATTTTTGGGCAAAAATGGTGGGACAAGATACCCAGGGCACCGTGGGAACATGTAGATATCGAAAGGTTACCTAAAAAAAAAAATCAAGATCACCCCAATCAAACATTTTTCAAAAATTTGCATTTATGTGTTAAAAATTTTTCAAAAAGTTAGCCAGTTTTCTAAAACCAGGACAGGTTTATCAGTTTTCTTGTTCAATCAACTGGATTGACAGTTTTGGCCTTTTTCTTACCCAATTAGTTTTGGGGGCATGACCAAACCAGCTAGAGGCTTGGGCCACAGTTCAACTGGTTTGATAGGCCATTCCAATCCAATTTTCTGAATACTGGTGTGGATCATTTGGTTCCAGTCCACGGCAGAGTGTAAAAAATGTTCTTTTTTCAGTTCAATCCACACTAAGCCATTTTGCATTTTGTCACCATGCTCAAATCTTGTGCATCAATCCATGTTATAGTAGATACAATCACTTTTGTATAGTTTTACAATAAAATTTGTAAGATATATTTTTTTTCAAAATTTTGTTTAACAAAGTATCCACACCATCCCATCCACGGTATAGAACACCTTGATAGGGTGTGGTGTGGTTTCATCTATGCCCCTGGGGCCAATGAATCGAAACAATCAAACATTTTATTGAGCTACATTACCAATAACCCCTTAGGCTAAGTGTAGAAAAAGTACAAATATAAACCTATACAGTGCATATACATGCAAAATAATATAAAATAAAAGATGTTGCATTCTACAAATTTGTATTTATATTCCTTCCAAAATAAGCCTTAGTAGCAGCCGTTTTAAGAGCCAATTATTTTTTTACTTGCTGCTCTAGTCCTTAATTAATGAAGCTGGAAAAGGTAATATTGTGTATGATGCTTATAATTATGATTTTCCATAATTGGCAAGCTGAAAATAAATGTTCTTTTTTCATGTATCAAGTGTGGCCTGTCAGTATAGACCTTACCTAACAATTTACGTTTTTAGGTTGAATGGTTCTTTTGAGATGATATGAGAGCATATTTAACCAAATGGTTTAATGTTCAATGTTTATTGTCTGTATAATTAATTAAAATTTCAATACAAATTATGAGTCCACTTATATTTGCCTATGCTTCAAATCCAATGAACATAATAAAAACCTAAAAACGTAAAGTAAACACTTGTTGACATTGGACTTGTGTTACCTCAATACAAATTATGAGTCAACTCTTCTCTTGTTAACTCAATCCTCCAAATCCAACCAGTGGTTCATGTGTTCATTTCAACCGGGTATAAGTAAACACTTGTTGACATTGGACTTGTGTAAGATGAGATTCAGTTGCAACTTGTAACCAATGTGCTGGTTGCAAGTAGACAAAACACAATCTAATAACACATTCAGCCATTAACACAAGAAGCGAGGGGCATGTATCAGAGAATTGTAATTATTTTCTGTTCTCACTTCGTTCTCTGAAAAGATGAATAACAAGTTTTGGGATGGATGACATTGAAATCTCAAATTTTTATATATCGGATCAAGTGAAGTGCCACACACAAACCTTTAAGACAAAGAAACGAAGAGAGAGAGAAGAAAAGAAAAGAAAAACGTTCATAGGTGGATGGTCCACAAAGTTGGTCGTGTTGGGCATCCGACCCATGTGCAGTTTGCAGAGCTCCATTGTCAATTGACTCGCCAACTCTGCCCCACTCCTCTCTCTCTCTCTCCAACAACTAACAACCCCTTCATTACATTATATGATATTATCCACTTCCTCCTCAGAAAATAATATTAACAGAGAAGCACATCCCCAACGCGCCCCCCTAACACGCAAAAGAGAAAATCTGGCTGCAACATACACCAACAAACGATGTTGCATCTGATAGGAAGGTGTCAACAAAAGAGAAAATCTGGCTGCACATCCCCAACATCGCTTGATTCCGTCAGCGATGATCCTGATGGAGTCCTATAAATCTATAGGCCCCACACTACTGTCGAGTACAATCCTATATTATTGAGTTGAGAAAGAAGAAGAGAGGAGGAGAAGAAGACGAGGAAGATGAATAAGAAAACATTGAATTGAGCCTTTTACATATTTTAGGAAAATTTTGCAATTAGTACCCTTGGTCCCCAAAATTTAAAATGCCACAATCCACTATTCCAAATTTTAAAATGTGATAATTCAGAACCCCAATTTTTAAAATGTGTCATTTAGCACCATTACATAATATCATATGCGAATTAAATAATTAGAAAATTCTAAAATTACCTTTGTTGATGTTTCTCAGTCCATTTTATCCTTTCTCTTGAAATAAATAAAAGAAGGGAAAACTTGTCTCCCTGAGATGCTCAATTGCTTCCTCAGCTTACCTGATTAATCAAAAAAATTGCTTCCTCATACGCAGAAAATGTATATACCGAATTACATAGAAAATGATAAAATTTTGCATCAAAATCAAATAAAGTCGATAAAACAAACCTTATAATAAGTTACATAGAAAATGATAGGAAATTAGCAAAAAAAAAAAAGCCTTGCTTGTCTTCTCCGGCAACAATGAGGAGAATTGGTCTATTCCACTTATCAGCACGAAACGGGGAGAGTTGGTCTATTAGGGCATGGAATGGATCCTACTCGCAAAGGAAAGCTATTATCATTGAAGTCGTTTCCGTCATTTCAAAAAGTCATCTTCAGTTTTAAAAAAAAAGTCATCTCATTCAAAAAGACGTCATACATGATTGTCGCATTTTGAAAATTAAATTATTATATTATCACGTTTAAAAAAAATTTGAAAACAGACCCAACTAAAAGGTGCTAATCGAGAATTTTTCCTATACTTTACTACACAAAACGAGATGGGAAGCCTTAAAAAAAAAACGAAATCGAAAAACAACAAATAACAAAGCGGATCCACCCAAACCCAACAACCTTGTTCCATATGACAAAAATATCGGTGACCAACTTACCACCAAGTAGCAAGTAGCATCAGCAGTTGGAATGTATTCTATATATTCTCTTTCCCTTTCCCTTTCCCTTTCCCTTTCCCTTCAATGATCAAATGATCCCTCATCCCTCCAGGGTCAGGGTCAGGCTCCACCCAAACCCAAAGACCGAGGTCCACTGGACCATTAGTCCAGTCCAAAACTCCCAAATGAAATGCCGTGGCCTGTAAGTCTAAGCCACTTCCAAATGGGCTGGACCCAGGTAATCGATTCCTCCTGACAAAGCGCAATTTAATAAAGAGTAATGATCCAGCAATACAGGGCATGCCCCATCACGTGATTATGGCATGCCCTCTACACAATTACCGAATTGCCCAAACACGATTCTGCATCCTTCACATCCCATTATCTTAACACATGCACATGCCCATCACAATAGTCAATAGAGTAAAGAAAAAGGAAACACACAAACACAGTAATCGAGGTAGAATTATAAGACTCCTTTGGTCAAGATTTCAACACAAGAGGTTAGCTTCTATGATCAGCGTTCTGACTTTTAGAATTTTAATCAGAGAAAGAAAACAGGATACATTAAAAACACGATTCCTTCTCCATTCTCCCCTGTATCTGTTTGATATTAAAACAATAAATAAATAAATAAAAAGATTTAATCGTTTTAAGAAGAAAACAGAAAGAGATTAACAACATCCAGATTACAAAGCACTAGAAATTTGTTGTTTAATCTCTCTCTCATTCTCCCTCTCTCTCGTTTGTTTGGTTGTTTGTTTCCCCATTTCCCAATTCCTACCCCCTGATCCGATGGATCAAAGGACTACAGTAGAGCAAGTAGGGCACCTGATCAGGCCGTTCTCGTTGCAATCCAAGCAAGTCCTGAACCCTCCCTTCTCTGTGTAGCATTTGTGGCTCCCATTACACTGCTCGCAGAGAACAAACCGGTATCCTCCACATTCTTCACAAACTCCGGGCTCAGCCACCGGGAAACCTTCGATGTATTTCTTCAATTCACCCATCTCGTGAAGTTGTCTGACCTCGTCGGCCCCACCAATATATCTACCGCCGATGAAAACCCTAGGTAAAGTCGGCGGCTTCTTGCGACCCAGGATCCTCTGCAACTCCTCCAGGAAGCCGGCGTCCATGGACAGATCTCTCTCGTCGATGGAAACACGAAAGCCTCTCAGTATGGATCTCACGGATCGGCAGTCCTCGAAGGTCTTCCGGACGACGCGGAGGCTTGTGAAGTAGACAATAATGCGTTTGTCCGCGCCGGCGAGATGGATGGGCAGCTCCGGTGAAGGGAGTAGCCCATTGGATTGGGGAGGAGGGGGAGTAGTAGTAGTAGTAGTAACAGGAGGAGGAAGGTCGGACAGGGAGGGAAGGGAGGCCCAGGTTCGGAGGATGGAAGTAGAGATCCAGAC
Source organism: Nelumbo lutea (assembly GCF_056320005.1). Lineage (NCBI taxonomy): Eukaryota > Viridiplantae > Streptophyta > Magnoliopsida > Proteales > Nelumbonaceae > Nelumbo > Nelumbo lutea. Next base: position 47,613,875 of record NC_142685.1, read on the forward strand.
GCGGTGGAAAACGGAGGCTTTTTTATTTTTAGAGCGAGGATGGTCGGCTTCTTCCTTGCAGAGTTGTTGAATGTCCTTGAATGAAGAGCAGGAGAAATTGGATGAGATATGTGCATGAATCCGACCTGCTCCTGGACCTGGACCTGGTGATCTTCTCCATGGAGGCCACATGAGGGGGGAGAGACAGAGAAGAAGAAGAAGAAGAAAGGAAGGGGGAACAGAGAAACAGAAACTGAAACAGGACAGGGAGAGAGATATAAAATGGAGAAGGTTTGTTTGTCTTAGTTTTGTTCACCTTTTTTTGTGAGATTGCTTAAATCGAATGCGAATGTCTTGCCGGTGGGATGGGGAGGAGCTGCAAAAGCGGAAGTTGCAGGTTTTTTTTTTTTTTCTTTGAGAATTGGGGGAGCAGCCTTTTTTTAGTGAGTGCGGCTCTCAGACTCCTCTCAGAATAGATAGGGATGGAATGGAAGAAATTGATATGAGAAAGCGAGAGATAGAGGGAGAGAGGGAGAGAGATGCAATGAAAATTGAAAATGAGGGCCAAGGCCTTAAGGGGGTTTGTTAATTCGGTTAAAAAAGGAGGTGTGCTTTTATTAAAGTTGTTGGAACATTGGAAGAATATTTCTGTGTTACATCGTCTCATTCTCATTGGTAGGTCTGTGTCCTGACTCTTGAGTAGCAATGCATGTGCTATTGTGCTGTGCCAACTGCCAACTCTAATTTAAAAGATAACACAAGCTGTGTAGACCAGGTAAAACCTTGTCTTCTTTTGATCGATGGCCATGATGTAGCCTGTACAAGCTTCCTATCAATCCTCATAGTTGTTGCCATTTACTGGATCAAGGGTTTCCATTCTTCTTATCTGCATTTATAAATAATCACGTTCACATTGACATTAGACAACCACCACGGCAACGAATAGCTTTAATTAAATTAAAATAATATTAAAAAAATGCATGCTTCTTCTTCTCATGTATCGATGACAGGTGGCACAAAACTATGAGGAGCTTCTGTTAATCAGTGAAAGCATCATGCAGAGAAATTTTGGGTCAACAGAAACGTCTAGTGTTCTGTCTTTAATCGCCAGTGTCGTTCTCGTTTGGTATCGGATATCACCCTCCTCTCCATATATTTCACAGAAGGAGGATGAAGATGAATGTGGTACATGGCGCTCATACACATAAGACATGGAGACCAGACCGGGTCCGGGTGTTTATAAATTATATTATAATTAAAAAAAAAAGAAAAAGAGAAAGAATATTCATTGAAAGCAGAACAGCAAGAGAATCCAAAGTCACTTTTGTGATGATACATCACTATTACCACCCTCTCCGCTCCTCTTAGGTTGGGCTTTGTGCCTTGCGATTTGATGGGGGCAGGGGCGGAGAAGAATGAGAGATGGTGTTTGGGCTCACAACTCACAATTGGTTTGGAACTTTTGACCATTATTATGTATTTTTGTTGGATATATGCTATCTGAGTTTCATCAACAATTCAACATCATCCTCCATAAAAATCGAAATTTGATTGCTGTAGCCAATGATCCAAATCCTTACGAATGACAACCCAATGATCCAAATCCAAATCCTTACGAATGACAATGAGTAATATATACATGAAAGATATAAATCTTGTTTAGTTCACTGTTTCTTCTTGTGACTCTTCTTACTATTCTTTTATAAATTTTTCAGAGTCAGATATATATAATATGTAAGACTTGAAACCAATCAACCAGTATAATAAAATTAATAACCAATCAGGTGTGATCTTTCAAATTTCGCAGCCGATTGGGGGTTTGATTGTTCAAAACCCCTTCCGGTATCATGTTTTGTTGGCAACGAATTGAAGTTTTCATCATTTCAATAAGGCGGCTATATAACGCAGTTCAACCAGATTAGGCGGATGTATCTTCTCCTTTTCGTTAATTTTTTTTTTCAACTTTTGCTTTCGTATTCTTTTACACAAAATTAGGGGTGCAAATGAATCTGATTATGATCCAATCCAATTTTAGATTTAATTTTATTTGGTCAAATTCGGATCGCTATTTATCATATTTTCGGATTGGATTGAGTAATAGAACCTAATCAGAAATCAGATTAGATTCAGATCATCCCTATCTAATCTGAGAAGATTCCATCTAATATATTATATATTTATAAATATAAATATATATAATACATATAAATGTTATTTGTTTATTTATAAATATTTTTATATTATATTTTTATAAATTTATTATATTATTTATTTTTTTATAAAAATATATATATATGATAAAAATAATTAAAAAATACTTCTATCTTTTGTTTTTCACTTTATTTTAAATTAATATATTTTGTTTTTCTTTTAATAATGTATTAATTTTTAAAGACAACAAGTCGGATCAGATCAGATCCGAAGATCCAACTTACCGACAGGATTCGAATTCAAATAAAGTCCTATTAGATCTTTGGATCGGATCCGACATTAACAATATCGGGTTGAATTCGAATATACTCCGTTTCAAATCCAATCCGACCCATTTACATCCCTAGACAAAATGGTTTGTTTAATTACAAATTAAATCTAATTCACTCCTAAATCAAATAAAAAATCAACCTAACCAAATATTCAAATACAGCCATACTTGCCACGAGGAATGGGGTGTATTAACTAATTTCAGTCAAAAACTCAGTTTATTCTGAGAACATATTTGGGCCTACATTTGTATCTCCTCTTATGAACGAGGGAGGGGAGCACCGTTTTTGCTCCAAACAGCCGCTAAAATGACCAAGCAATGTACCGTAAAAAGTAAATGTAAGTAAATAAATAAAAGATGATCTTTTGCTTGGAGCAGCGGAGGGGAGAAGGAAACGGGCTTTTATTTGGAGACATTTTTTCAAAGAAAATGGTGTTTCAAGTTATACCTCGAAAACCGGGAAGCCATGGCTTGGAGCAGCGCCAAATTTGATGTTTCCTGGAGATGTAGTTCATTGCTGCAAACAGGGCAGTGATGTGGTGCTAATATGGCACTGGATAATTAATACTGGTGCAGAAAACCTTTCATGGAGCATTGATACCAAACAGAAAAAGTAGTTGTTGCTCCAAGAAAAATTATACCTGGCAGAAGGGTTCTAAACAAAAAAAGACATGCTCCAAGCCACATATCAGCAGCATTGTTTTCTTTAATTAATGAAACTGGCATTTTTAATTAAGTTATGTGCACTAAATTTCTTTCTAAAGCTCTTCGTGATTCATAGGTTAAAATATAAAAATCTCTCCTAAAGTTTCCAACAATCATAAAAATCTCTTCTATAGTTTTAATTTAGCAAAAAACCTCCTCTAGATTTTTAAAGAAATCAACAAAAACCTCCCTTCCACGTCCAAGACGAAAAACACTAAACTGAAGAATCATTTTATTCCAAATACTTATTTTAGCCTTTTGCAAATTAGTTTGCATCTATTTTTAATGAAATAATACCTTTGTTGGCATGTTATACTCTTTCCTCTCCCGTCGACCTCTTTACCCCTGAACTCCACCCGTCTGAAGAATAGGAACACAACATTGACTTCACTAATCCAAACCCATTGTTCAGCTCTCTCTTCTTCTCCTCCCTCCTCATTGTCCCCACACAACACATCGAACCACCATTGGAACCACCTCTCTGTGGGGACGGTTCGGTGTTGTATTCCAACACATGAAATCAATCCAGCTCTCTCTTTTAACCCCGAGAACATGAAATTAATCCAGTCATATTCTAACTGAATAGAACATAGAATCTGATGAATCTTAGATTGATATTTGAGGGATCATACACTGCTATATTGGAAAAGCGGAGGTTGCGGGTTAACTGTCAACTGTCCTGCAAACTGCAATGAAGATTGAAGAATGATCATAACTCATAACATAACATGACCTCTCTCTCTCTCTCTCTCTCTCCATTTGGCATTTGAATCTAACCAACAGTTGTCACCATCGATCTGAGTGCAAACTTGACAGTCTATCTTCTTCTTTAGACGACGCTTGGTTGGGAATGGCGACCACCATGGTTCTGACGATGGTGTTGTACTCGTGGTGGAGATTCGGGCTGTGTGGGGATGGTTTGATGCTGTGTAGGGACAATGATGAGCGAGGAGAAGAAAAGAGAGAGATAAATAATGGGTTTGGATTGGTGAAATCAATGTTGCATCCCTCCTCTTCGGACAATGGAGTTCTCTGCTGACATGCGTAAAGTATGATAATGCAGGGACTGGTCCGTTGCTGCTAAAAAACCATGAATCTTGATATGTTCCTTCTTCACAATTCTGGCATGAACGAGGAATGTTGAATGTTGATACATTCTTCTACTGATCACCTTGAAGTTGAATAACTCGGCCTAGCTTTGGGTCCCGGACAATATAGTACCATTGCAGCAAAATTCCTTCTTCAGATCCTTGAGTATTTTGAAGTAATTGAATTCCTTCCTTAAACCTCACACTGTTAAGATTTTCCGACCATTTCTTTGTTGTACACGCACATGCACATACTCCTTGCCCCAATAACTGAGTCCTTAGCATTTGCCTTTGTAAAGGGATGGAAGGCTATAGGAATCTGGATGTCGAGTTTAGACATGAACCTTGGATGTTGAGAGTGGAGGACTACAAATGGAGTTTCGAAGGTATGGCCAGTTGAAGAAGAAAGAAGTCCGCAAGAGAGAAAAAGGGGATAACATCCTGACATGCGTAAAATAGGTATTTAGAAAAAATGATTAATTGATTTAGGCTATGTTTGGTTTAAAGGAAAAAGTAGGGAAAGGTAAGGAAACTTTTACAAATCTTGTATAGGTTTTCTTGCATTTTCCTTCCTTTCCCTACTTTTTCCTTCAAACCAAACACAGCCTTAATGTTTTCCGTCTTGGTCATTAACGAGAGGGAGGTTTTAATTCTTTAAAAATCTAAGGGAGGTTTTTGCTAAAGTGAAACTATACGGGAGATTTTTATGATTGTCAAAAACTTCAGGGGAGGTTTTTTGTATTTTACTCTGGTTCATAATTTCTCATCAATAACTAATAAGGTTGTGTTTGGCTGATTTTTTTTTAGGACTTCATTTGGAAAATATAATTTAAGGAAATTTCCACTTTAGTACCTTGAACTTTGGGGGTAGTGTCAAGTTTGTACCTGAACTTTCAAATGTGTCACTACAGTACCTAAACTTTCAAAAACTGTCAAGTTGGTCCCTGCCATTAACCAACCATCAGTTATCTATTGAAAAATATCAAAACTACCCTTCAAAAGAAGGCACTATTTATTGTATTCTACCTTGAGACTGAACCGGTTATCTTCAAAGAAAAAGAGAAAAAAAAACATAAAATATGATAAAGAGAAACAATAAATGAAAACAAAGAAATAACTAGACAAAAATGTATTTCAGATCTAAAGGTAGAAAACAATGATTTCATTAGTCAAGAATCTTAAACACCTCAACCCGTTCAGTCTCAAGGTGGAAGACAATGAACAATGTCTTCTTTTGAAGGATAGTTGACATTTTTAATAGATAACAGATGATCAATTAACTACAAGGACAACTTGACACTTTTTGAAAGTTTAAGTATTACTTGATACATTTAAAAGTTCACGTATTAATTTCACACTACACTCAAAGTTTAAGGTACTAAAATGAAAATTTCCCTATAATTTACGTGGAATAGGAAGGAACATTGTTGACTCATCAACCGGTAAAAAGAAAAAAAGAAAACCTTTCGCATGACATAATAATTGCAAGGATTTGAATTAAATATATATATATATATATATATATATATATATATATATATATAAATCCCATCCAGTCATGATTCGCTGGTATGCTACAGTTTTTATTCTGGATAGTATAGAAAAAAGTGTAGGAGATATGGGGCTTGGTTGATATCGACGTACGGTAAGCAAGAGCGGCGCTGTAATCGGATCAGATTGAGTTCGGATTTAGCAAAATCCGCATCCCATCCGATTACTGAAAACATGCATCGGAATTCGATTGGATTTAAATCCTAATATATTTGGATTGGATTTGGATTTAATCCAATTTCGATTTAATTTTTTAATATTAGAAAAATAAAAATTTAATTATTTTCAATTTTTATATAAATAAATTAAAATATATATTTTTTATAATTTTAAATATAATTATATAACATTTATATATTAAAACTAATAAATACTATAATATAATTGGATTAAGATTCTAATCAAATGAGGTTAAATCCAAATCTGATCCAATTATTAATCTAATTTTGATCATAACATTTAAGTTCGATCCAATCTAACATTTAAATAATCAATCAGATGTTAGATGAAGCCTTAAATTTTCAGGTATCATTGTCAGGCTTAAACAAGAGTAGTCATTGGAAAAAGGGCAAATGGACATTGAGCTGGCTTAACCGATATTAAACCCGATACAAATCGCCAAGGCTTTGGCAGCCACTCTCAGTCTTAGGCAACCGTGGTCCAGGTCGCAGGCCCTTGACAATTTAAAGAATAATCTCGGTATAGTACCTTTGACAAAAAACTAAACCAGGGTTTACACTCTTCCTTTTTGCAATTTAATGCATTTTTACTAACTTAGCACATCTTATAAGTTTAGCACTCTTTATTACACTGGGTTTGGTTTTAAACTTTTAATGGTTATCCTGACCTGAAATTGATGCAAGGGAAGGGATAGTACTGCAAATAGAATTGGATTTGATTCGGTAAAGGGTATATCTCTGATTAAAAAAATTGACCAATCTGAATCTAAAAACAATTTATCGGATTTTGAAGATTATGATTCCAATTTAAATTCGAACATCTTATTGGGATAACTAATTTGATTTGAATTATAATAAAAGAAATAATAATATATTATATTTATTTATATAGTATAATAATATATAAATGATATATAATATTTAATAACTAACAAAGTGATCAAATTAGGGTATATTTGAATTTTATCCATCAACTAAATAGATCAATTTTTCTTATCTGATTTATTAAGATTAAGGGGGCTATTCGAATCTGGCTCATACCAAATTGAATTCAAATTTGAATCAGATCTAATCTAAATTATTTGCAACCCTAGGGAAGGGCTTTTCTCTTGAGGAATTATGATTAGCCAAACACTTTAACGGCTCAGCGATCTGTGGAATCAATGATGGAAATCGGATTCAGTCGGTGCAAAGCCCGTTTGAACCCCTATTATAGCTTCTTTGGAAATATCTTCCTATAAAATAAAGCACAAAAGTGCGGAGATGTTTCCGATAGTCTGCACCGACTGAAGCCAATCTCATAATGATGAAGTTTCATGCCAATAATAAATTTATGGGCTCCACGGTAAAAATGCATGTCCCATGTATTTAAATTCTGGCATGAAACCTTATCTAGTTATCATTGATGCTAAACTTTGTTTAATTTCAAGCGGCAATGTCCAATAATTAAGCTGAATTGGCCTAATTTCATGACCCATTTATTAGTCAAGCCAGACTTTTCATGGCACAGTGGACCGGGCTCAGTAGGATCTGTTCCAACAACTTTTATGGCCTTGCATTGGGAATATCTCCCATAAAAAAAGTAGATAGGTACGTAGATATTTCCATTGCAAGGGTGTAAAGATTGGAGACTGGATCTGCTCCTCACACCTGGCGCCTCACAAGTGCCTCACACACACACATCTTATTATGCATTGGGAACATCTCCCAACTTATTAATTATAATTTACAGGAGATGTTTCCAATGCAGGATGGATGTGCCTGTGATGCCCATTTGTAAGGAGCAAATCTCATCACTAAAGGTTGTTCGAACGGGCCTTATACCTATTGAGACTGGATCTGCTCCTCACATATGATGCCTCGTACGCATATCCTATCATGTATTGAGAACATTTTTCCTACTTATTAATTATTATCCACGGTGATATTTTCTATTCTCAATGCACGGTGGAGGCGCCCATTTGTGAATAGCAGATTCCATCACACACTGATCAGTGAAGCCGATCTCACAGTCCATAAGCTTTACCACACACAGTATACTAGCGGGAAGCCCGGAATGCATCGCAGTTTATTAAAATAATTTGAGACAAAAATATTTTCTGGTACAATTTGTGTGGGCGCAACCCGAGCCCGACTCAGCTCAAATAAAGGTATTAAGGCTTGAAAAAATACTCAGGCCTGCCTAACCTAACTCAGGTTGGACTCTTTCCACAAACAACACGGAACCATGATTGACAATGAGAGTGTAGTGCAGACACTATCAGACTAGAGAATAGATACGAGAAAAGACGATGAAGAAAATGAAAGAATGGATTTGGAAAACCAGGTACTTTACCTTTTTTAAAAAAAAAAATATTTGATTTTTCGTTACAATTGCTATTTTTTCATTAGAATATTTCTTTTTTACATCCGTTTATCTGAAAAAGATGTCATTCGATTGTGCGTTTTCTTTCCCATTGCCTTCCTGTTCACTTGAAGCATGATTACGCATACAGTTTGGTGTTTCCACCACCAAGTTTCAATTTAATCCAATACGAAACTATGCTATGCGTGCTTTACCAATTTGGGTAAGTATGTCTGGGCAGTCCGAACCTAAATAATTTCTTCTTTGTGTTTGTCACTCAACTGTGAGGACCAATTTTGATTGTTCTCTTACATATTTTGCAACCTCTGCAAAAATCACCTTGGCTATTGTTATTGGTATTGGTATTTTGCTTATATATTTATGTATATCTTTTTTGTATGACGTTTCATTTGCTTATTTGTATGAACTGTTCGATTTTTACTTAAATTGGTATTTTGCCCATTGGTTTTGAACGGGAGGTTTATGAGTGTTTCTTGGATGGGTTCTAGCTTAAAAAGGAGATTATAAGATGAGATGCCAAAGAAAAAAATAAAGAAAAAAGAGATGTTGCAGTAACTCATGTAATGTTACTTGGCATCGGTTGATCTCCAGCAGCAAATTATTTAGGTGAGAACTTTCTTTGAGCAAGTGAAGTGCAGTCCTTTTATTGTTTCATTTTCTTTGGGTTTAGAGATTTCTACTTTCTAACCAGAACATTTGTCCCTCCCTTTTCTTTCAAAACAGATGTTTAGTTATTAACTTTTATTATTCTAAAGTTGTTTTTGAAATTTCTCTTCCAAGTAGCTCCATTTTTTTCTCATTTCCTCGCCCTTCGATGATTTTTTTTTTTTTTTTTTTTCGTGGGTGCCAACTAGCTGAGTCTAGCCTTCTCAACATGTGGGGCTTCAACTAAATGGTGTTTTTAGTCAACTTAGCTCAAGCTCATGAATGTAGGATTCAGCTTGGCTTGTTGGTACTTCTAGAGCTTGAGCTTGGTTGAGAGAGATATTGCACTTTCTGAAGTGAAAAGAATTCCTGTCTAAGGGTGGGGAACTCGTGGAATGTTTTATAATAGCACAATCCAAAATCCACTAAGAACATTGGAACATGGCTTATCTGCTACTGTCTGTTTTCTTTATGGTTTCCTTTTTCAATCTAAATCATCAAATTCAAGAAAGTAATAGATTCCACATTTCTTGTTCTGTCCAGTATTTCTGTTTCCATAGCAATCAAATACAGTCCAGTAAGAAAAATACACTAATACCGTAGAATAATTTAGCCATTTTCATTTTTTAAAGCAACAAAAACAATCACAAGCACCACAAAATACAAATGCCTAAGGCTATGATTGGTTGCAATGCAAATAAATTTGCACTGATGCAAAACCATGGCAGTGCAAATTCTGGCCTATTTTTGTTTCAAATTTTAATTTATTTTGTTTGGTTGCAGTACAAATGAAGTAAATTGAGACATGAAGCAGAATAAAGTAAAATCCAAAACAAAATTAAACGAGGATTTGCATTTTTTACATTTTCACTCCCATGCTTTGTACTAGTGCAAATAAAATTGAACTGCAACCAAACACAGCCTAAGAGGAGAATGACTCAAACAAATTTCATCATCTCTAACCTGCCCTGGCATCTGTGAGGAGATTAGTAATGTTTGAATGAGCATAATAAGTATCCCTTGCTTTTTTATCAGTAAGTTGGTAATATTTCTGAGATTTCTACTAATCATGAGTTATAGAGTACAAGATCGGTATGGAGAGTAGAAGATTAACTCTCCTTTAAGAAAATTAAACATGAGACCGAGACCCAGAGGCTGCATGCCCAAAACCAAAAACAGCAGCACCCCTACATCAGGGAATGAGGTCCCCAACACATATCCTTTATATCATCCCATTCCCTAAGTGAATCAGCTAATGAATTTGCTGTTCTTGGAAGTTGTAAACTACATGAATGAGGTATTCAATATCTCAACCAAAGATCTTGCCTCCTGGTTAAATTTTTTAATTCCATGGTTATCGTCCAGATTCATGCATCCACCTAGGAATCCATGACTGTCAAACAATCAATCTTTTTGTTGAGGAGAGAGCCAGATACCACCAATCTGTGATCATTTCATCTGTAGTGAAACTTCAAAATTCCTCCCTTGTCAAAACCATATGGCCATGTACAGGTTTGAGCTCAATTAGTGTTTCTTGGATCTGAACCGTCAACTGTGTTGGAGAAGATTCTAGCATTTCTCCCCTCAGAAACTAACCATGGTATTGCTGCTACAAAAATCTTCCCCTTAAATTTTGGAGGGGAAAAAATAAGACCAAAGGAAAGCAGGTATTGGGGATTTGGGGGGGTTAATAGTTTATATGATGGTGGGCCGGTGTGGGCTTTTAGTGGCCCCATAGGGCACTCAGTTATCTCTGAAGCTGAAGTCTGAGCGCCTCTTTGTGGATCTTTGGGCTGCTGATTCTCTTGGCTTTGATTCTGGTGGAAGGTGACTAAAAATGTTATTGGTTGGGTAAGCAGGCTGCAACAAGGCCTGTGGAGATTTGACTTCCTTATTAATAAGATTAGGTAGATTGCTGATAAGTTATTTTTTGCTTTTAGATGGATCCCTAGAGAGCTCAATAGCGGTGCAGATGGATTAGCCATATGGATTTTTTGTAGTAGTGGGAATTCTATGCCTGTGTAATTTGGGGGGAGGGTTTTCTTTTTGGCTTTGTTCTTGATGTTCTGAACTTCTTGTATATCTTCTCATGTACATCTTCCCTTTCTTTTTTGAATGAAAGTCACCATTTGTCAAAACAAAGAAGTTACATATATCTTATAAAATTTATTAGTGACTTATGCCCAAAGCCTGGCACAGCCCAGCTGCCCAGGCTATAGGTGCAAGACCCATACAGGCCCATGATCACCCCTAGTCCCACCTAGAGAAAGAAAATAAGCATTCCCAAATAAGAATCCTTAATTGCTCAAAAGGTTCTTTTGCCACTTGGTCTTAATCCTCTCAATATACAATAGGGCTTTGACAAAGAAATCCTTTTTGAGATTCAAAGAATGGTGGAGTTTGTAGAAATCCATACATTGCAGTAAAGAGGGTGGTGGTTGTAATGATGTCAAATTTAGTTATGGAGTACAGGTGTGGAAGGACCTCATATGGCTAATGATGAATTCTTAAAATACATCCAGTGATGAGATTTTGGTGAATGTGAAGTTTTGGGGAAGGTATTTTGTATAAGAAGAATTCCTAAAGAAACACATTTCTACCTTTCTCCAATCTACTGGAGGATCTGGTTTAGAATCCAAGGATTAGTTACCAATCATCACAATTTCGAGATCCTAAAACATAGTTTCCTCTTTTCTAGGATTAACAGTACACTGATTTTTGAATATTTAGAAGATTATGAAGTTTTTATCCAGTAGCAAATGTTAGAGTGTGCTAAGCCCCTAGTGACATTCTTGCAGGAAAACACTCAACAGCAGGTCCTTCTTTGACATGATTATAATTCTTAGGAATTGGGATGATCTGGTAAGGAGGGGTGTTTTAATCACTTTAACAAATTTGTAACTTCTAACTTGTAAGTGGGTATGGTCTTGGAATCCTATTAGTTTAGTCTTAGAAGAGTTAGGTTTGAAGAGTTGTAATTTTCTGTTTTCTTATTTCTACTAGACTACTATGAGGCAAGGTTTAAAAAACCGATCTGCAAATGGACACTGCTTTGGCCACGGGTTTCCAAGCCAGTGGTTCAACCATCCAGGTCAAAGGGTTCAAACATTTCAACAGTTAAAACACATGTATATATCTTACCCTTGGATTGGAATATTAGGGTAAGATGGATATAAATATTATGAGAAGGGGACTGAGAATGAGAGTAAGAAGGGGGCTGAGAGAAGGAAAGATAGAAGGCTGAGAGAAAGAAAGAAAAAAAAAGAAGAAAGAAAGAAAGGAGGAGAAGGCAGAAATTAGGGTGACCTGCAACAGTGACAGCGATGATGACAATAAATTTTAGATCTCTCTCTCTCTCTCTGTAATGTCAGAGATCTGAGATCTCTCAGATCCCTATGTAACCCTTTGAGATTGATCTCTTTCCCTCTATTTTCTTGTTATTTTAATTTTTTGAATATTTTAAATAATTTTTATTAAACTGTGGACCGTTTTCCAGGTTGAACAGTTCAGTGGTTTGTCCTGGTCATTGGTTCACTGACTAATTCAATGGTTTTTTTTGGCAAAATGATGGTCTGGTACTAAAATGGAACTGGTACCCTAGCGGATTTCCAGGCTGAATGGTCTGACCATGTGGTTCAACGACGGTTTTAAAACCATGCTGGGAGGTGGCCGACCCATATACAAGCCCATATACATAGATGCTACACATGCTTCCAGAAATTGAGGCTTTAGTTGTTCTTGAGGTTTTCTGCTTTGTGCCACTATTATGGTGGTTCCCAAATCTGATACCTTAGAGTGGTTCTTGGTGCCTAGCCAAAAGGGGGAAAAAATCTCAGAGCCCTCATTTCTCTTTCCCCCACATTCTCTTCAAGAATTTTGCAACAGCTATTTGTTAGACACCAGAAAACCTAGAGAAAGCTATTTTTAGCTTCAATAAAAGGACTGACACTGATTCTATTTAAGTGCCTATGCTAGTGAACTCAAAATCCAACCCTCTCCCACTTTCTCAAGGTAGAGAATCTCTCACTCCATATAGCTCCACCTAGAACCTGATTACACCTTGGTTTGATCCTGCCATCCCCCTTAATTACCTCAACAATCAATTCTCTTAAAATAAGTCTCCTAAAATTCCACAAAAGACACTGGTTTATAGATATTCTTTCTGTATAAGATTCAGCTCAAGAAGTCCCAAACTAATGAAGCTGCCTCCTCTATCTTGCCATTCTAGTCCATCCTATCATGTTTCATTGAAAAATTTCTTTCCAAACTCCTTTACTTGATTTTTCTTGGCTTGTCATCCAGGAGATTTCTACCTGAAATAATCTCCCTATACCTAATTGCCCAGCCATATATTAAAACCCTAAATCCACCTTCTATAACTTGTTTTTAATCCCATAATGTTAAATCCTAGACCTAAAGTTGAGAAAGATGTTGTTACTATTCAGTTTTTTAGCCATTGATCATACCAGTCCTACATTGCACCATGTCAGAAATATAAAACCCACCTGGAGCCAAGGATTCTGAGGGCAAGAGCTAACAACCCAATTCACTAGAGGGTGAGAGGGGTACAGAATCCATGCAAGGACTGTGGGCTATTCACTGCCCATAATGATCAAACACTTAACCTCTTAGTCCATAATGATCAAACACTACCTGACATGAGAGGACTTCTCCCTCGGTTGCAAGGTGCAGTGCTGCACTCTCTACTCGCATGGTTCCCAGGAATTAAAAACATTTTGTAAACATTTTGAAACCATAATATATATATATATATATATATATATATATTTTGCAAAAACAAATTTCAACGGTTGAAATCAACTGGCGGTAGTTTAGGTTTCCATCAGAGAGAGTGCATCCCCAATCATTCACTTTGTCCGATAAATGGGCTAATCCTGTCACTATGATCACCCACTTAGATGAATTCTTGGACTGTCCCAACATACCTAGGTTTTGACCATCTTTAAGGATCTTACTGATTGTCACATCAAAAACAGCCCAATTCAACACCTAGTGCAGTATCATAATCGAATCTAGGGGTCAGGTGTAACATTCCAGTTTTGCCCATCTATCTCCAAAGTCCAGGGCAATACTGGAATTTTGGTCTGATTCAGGGTTTCAAGAAAACTCACACTGCATATACCTCAAGTCTCACCTTAGCAGCTGAGACAAGCCACTCCAACCAATTTGGCAGTACATCAGTGTCAATCTTGGCAGGCTAAATCTCTCCAGATCTATAGAACGGTTGTGAAGATTCTAAACAAACACGAGTCTCATATGTGCCCAATTTAAGGGTATTACATAGAAACACACCATAATAACATGAATCAAATATGTAGTTTATTCATTTATAATAAATGTCATAATGCACATCATGTTGATTGGAGCTAAGGGCATGCACTGTCTAACAAAATGATTCCAAATTGAAACAAGAACCCAAAAAACTATAGAAAACAACTGGTCTTGGTGCATTGTGGCAATAACTGATCAAACAATTCCTCTTCCTCTTTCCTGTTAAACACATCATGCATCTATCGGGATCTTTAAGCCTTCAGCTGTTGAGGTGACCAACGTATAGCTCCTTGTCAAAGAAAAACAAACACATAAAATCCTTCCACCGTGATAAGAGCTACATTTAAAAAGTGAAAGAGTCAAAAAGTGGTAAGTATTATGTTAAATTAATAGTGTTGGGATATAATAGTGACTTTGTTCTACCTTTTGGTGCAATTAAGATCGTCTTTCTGACCTGGATTTCTCCTCTTTTTCATGCTAATATACAGGTAACTTTAAACATTCTTTTTATTTGATGAAAAGTGTGTATTTTTGGAACTTTTTTCATTGGATTTCACAGCTGGAAGTGTGATGCTTTCGTCACCTAGGTTCTATGTATAAAAGGTCTTTCCCTGGTGCTGATCATAAGTTGCTTCTTTGATTTTCTCCCAATAGCTTCTTTGATGTAGTATTGTTCTCTTATTACAAGGCTCAACACCTAACAGCCCATCCTTCAATCGATGAAAGACTTTTGTGTTAGCATATATGTAACAAAAGAAAGGGGTAAGAGGTAACTATCTATTAAAAAAAAACGTCTCTACATCATGGTCTCATCATTTGTTAAAACACGGATTGGCATAAAAACCCAAAATCTCTAGTCCTTCAATTCCAACAGTACAGTGGCCCAGAATTAAATAAAAGTTTTAAACTTCTTAAGCCCTCGTTGAGTATCTTATTATTGTTCTCCATTAAATTCCAATAGATTGCAAGTGCTATTAGATTCCAACATTTGTTTCCTTTATTGCTGAAACCTTAATCAGTCAAGATTAACAAATGACGAGACCATGTGAAATGACCCAGTGCTGCGATAACATTTTCGTAAAATGTAGATATACCTTGATGGAGTACTGAAGATGGATCATGGGGCAGCAGACTGATTCTATGAAGTAACTAGAAAAGGCCTACACATTTTTGATATCTCGTCCTCTACATGCAAGTATCAATACTAAGGATTTTATCCAAATAGACAGTCCATGTAAAGAAGAGATATTAGAGAGAACATTTGGAGCTCATATTCATTTTCATGAAAAAGCATCACCTTTTTTTATTTTTAATTTTTATAAACTTCAAATAAGAGTCAGGTAACTTGATTTGACAGTAAAGTTCCATTTGGATCTAAGCTAAAACCCTCCTATCATCTCTATTTAGCAAAACCTTGTATTGCTGAAGTCTGGCCAGCCTCCCAATTGACATGTGACAACTTTTAACCATAGGAAGCACATCACTTAAGTGGCTACCAACCCAAAATAGTCACCAACAATATACCATTTGTAAAAGTTTCAATTTCTGAAACAATTTGTTTGCTTCCTTTTGTATTGAAAGTTTCGATTTCTCATTGGGTAGCCATGGTTAAGGAATTCAAAGGGATCAATTCTGGCATTTAGATGTCAGGCTTAGGTGGCAGATTCTGTTATGGGTGCATTCCTTGGGAAGACGTACCGTCGCCACCGGCAACAACAAGCACCTGACCCATCGCCAGCAGCAGCAGTGATTCAATGATTCTCATCCTACCCAGTTCGGCAACGACAACCTTATCTAGATTAGATTAGATCATCTTGCTTGTTCTTATCTTATTCTATTGCTCTTATCTTGTTAGTAGATTATCAGATTAGGATTAGCTTATCTGATCCTTAGCAAGATAGAATTGAAAGTCTTCCTATTCAGCAAAGAGACTCCCTTTGATTAGGACTCTTGTAATCTCCTATTTAAGGAGGCCCCATTATTGAATGAGGATATATCAAATTTCCAATCAAGAAAGAGAGTAAAATGAGAGTTCGGTGATCCCTTAAACAAATCACCCTTTAGGACGCCAAGACAGGTTCAGCTAGGAAGGAGAGGAACAAGGGAAAACATGAGCTTTTCCCCGTGGATCGACCCATGACGAGATCCTACGCCCGGGCCAATAACAAATTCTTCCTTTCAAAGTTTTGGAACATGAACAGCTACTGAGCAACTTAGTGGTAATTGAGCTAATCCAGGCTAGGAGATTCTTTCAATAAGAGGGTCAAGATTTACTGCTTCAAATAAAAAAAAAAGGCTCAAGATTCTTTCTTGTGTTAATTTTGTGGCTATTTGGCACTAAAGATTCTTCACTAGCTTATCTAGAGGCTTTTGGGCAGTGTAAGATCTTTCTTGCCTAGTGTAGCCACATGGGTGAAAGCGAGTTATGGTGTTCCTATTAGAGAGGCTTCCTCCTCCTCGAGGGGTCTTTGCTGTCAGTCCCATATTTTTCAAATAAATCCACATCTTGCTTCAACGCTTCCTGGTTGTGGGAAGTTCAAATGAAGTTATCTCAGGTTCTCTTGCCCAATTTGATGTGAATGAGAGTGCTAAAGACTGGCACGACCTTCTTGTATTCCTATTCTTTGTTGAGTTGTTTAGACTTCCTCATGGCAGCACCATTAGTGCCTAAATGGATTATGAGGCAAATTCAGCTAAAAAACCTTTGCCATGTTTCTCAAGTCCTTTTCTGTGGGCACTTCAGATTGAAAATTTGAAGTTTAAGATGGCTAATAGCCTAATATAAGTTATGAACTATGATAACTCCAATTAGAGATCGTTTACAGGAGAACATAAACTCTTGGAGTGAACAACTAACAATTCAAAGAGGTCCCCTTTTTGATGGATAGTTTAAATGGGTTGTATGAGTACCTCACTTGGCACAAATAGATTGTCCAGAAGAGGTAATTGATCCAATGATCCAATTAAGTTATCTTTTCCACACCCACAGATACGAAGGCTTACTACTTGGGCCAAGTAAGTAGCTTCCCTACGCAAACCGCCATATTTCTGCTACATTGAAGAATGATACGGCCAAATCATACTGTACATCAAGTGAGAACCTCCTGGAGTGACCACTAATTCAATCCTCCAGTCAATATCAGCAATTTAATCCAACTTGGCTTACAGTTCTTGGCAAGCAATAGTAACCGTTGAGAGTTTCAATATTTTAATACTGAACTCGTCTAAAAAGAAGGATTTATTCTAGCCGCTCAACAATGATTTTTTGGGGCTGAAATTTGGTCCATTAATAGAGGGTAGAAAGAGGAATAAGTGGGGTCATTTCGAGCTCCAAATCAATTTTCACGTTCCAAGAATGCGTACTAGCTTAACTGGAAGCGAATAATCAAAAGGTAAATTGGAATGGGATCTTTTTAACATAATTCTCATTTCTCATTTCCATCTAGGAGATCCATCACATTATTCTGAATTTCTGATGGGGCAATCACCGTTGACCACTATAGTACAAAAGGGATAGTGAATGGTTCAGAGAAGTCTACATGTTGGACGATTGATTGGACAACCCCTTGCATACACCATTTGCCAAGAATAATATTTATGGACCATATTTAGCCTTTATAACAACAGGACTTAAAATTATCCATTCGAGTGCCATTCCAGCAATTATTTCATCATCAGCAACATTACTTCTCAGAAAATGCAGTTAATATTGCAGATGCGACTGTCAATTGTATCTTGCTTAAGTTTAACATGGACAGTCCGTCCATTCAGTAACCGTGAACTGATCCAAAAAGGTAGCAATTTTTCCTTGCACAGAGGTGGCATTTAACCACTGAAGGTCTGTCGGTAGGAACTTTTCGTTTACGTGATCGCTGGAGCCTGGAGGTTCAATACATCCTAGTGATTAAAGTGAAATCTAAGGGTTTTAGATTGTAACCATTAATCTCTTACAATCCTTTGCTTTATTTTTTAGATTGTTCTGAAATTTGAATTGATTCACCATTTTGGTATTGTGAAAAGGAGGAAAATTACTGTTGTTCGATGGGCCTGTAGATGCATTTCTTCTCACATGTAGAGGGAAAAACGCATGTTTACGGGAACAACCATTGTCCTCTGCCTGCATTTGATTCAATTAAAGTGATTAAAACAGGAAACGAAACATCCTTGATCCTTCCCTTGTATTAAGCTCCAGGTAAATTTGATTCAGAGGTGAAATAAATAAATAATAAAGTTGTTGTAGTGACTGTTGAAACTGTGGGTGGAAACTATATACCATGCTTGTTTTGGTGAAAGCCTATGTGATAGGTTGATAGCCAGCGCCAATTCATTCTTTGTTTCTCTCGTGTTCATGTTTGTCTTTTAATACCCTATAGAAAAGATGGCCTCGTGCTATATTATTTGTTTTCTTCTGAGGATGAGAAAAATGAGAGCTGCTGGAAGGTTTTCATTTGGAACGGAGACAAGCTTTCCAAGTATTTTTACAATCAAGGTTGGATTTAGTTTGCACGTAAAACAAACAAAAAACGAAACAACTTTCTTGAAAATGATATTCAATTAAAAAAACAAATCAACTTCCCCATTTTCCTAATACTTATTGGTTCAAAACTTGGAAAACAGACTTAACGAATGAGAGATATACGAGTGTGATGGGATTTGAATCAATAGTATAATCCCTTTGTTTAGAAAATGATCTTAATCCTGCATTTGGTTGCAGTGTAAATTTATTTATACTAATACAAATGCATAGGAGTGCAAATGTAAAAAAATGCAAATTCTTGTTTAATTTTATTTTAGATTTTACTTTGTTATGCTTCATTTGTAATTGCAATCAAACAGAATAAGTTAAAATTTGAAACAAAAATAGGTCCAAATTCACACTCAAACCATTTGCACTGCCAAGTAGTAACGCTTGCAACCAGAAGGTTGGGTGCCCTCTACAAGTACTATTCTCTGATTGTATTTGCCCGTGTAGATAGGAACTTGGGAAGTGGATTTGATTGCTAGGTTCACGGGGTGGAATAGTTTTTCATGGAAAGAATAAAGATGTGGGCAAGACACTAAGACCCATGGAATGGTCTGAAATGCAACTGACTGCTGACCTACTCCATGTTCTTCACATAAGGCTGACTATTGAAGGGCTAGGGTCAGTATCCCCCTTAGACATTAAGGTTGATTTTATAGAGCAAACAAGACAGAAAAAAAGGGGATGGCGTATACACCCGTGAGTGGCCAACTTGGACAATTCTGCACTCTTCCTTGTGTAGTACTTGAAAGAAACAAAAAGAAAAACCCCCTCACACTCCCATATGGCTGTCTTGTAATACAATTATACGAACATGCAGCATCTAGGGCAAAAACCCCTCACACTTCCATATGACTGTCTATTAAGACAATTATACGAACATACAGCATCTGGGGCTGCAAATGGTATCTGTTTGTCTGAATTCAAATTCGAATTCAATCTTTCGAATCCGATTTGGTAAAAGGTGACTCAAATGTGGACCAAACATATCCAATCTTATATGGTCTGATTGGATTTTGTTTAGATATATGTTATTATATCTACATAAAATTTGTACTACATCTATGAACAAGTTTCTTTAAATGTTGTGTATTTACCAGAGTGATAGGTACAAGTTTCATAAAAGTTATTTCAGTTTATTTTATTCATGACATATAACAACAAAGTCATATTCAGTTCATTTTATTGATAGTTAATAGAAGGGGAACCATGCAAGTATGAAAAAGGGTAAAAAGATAAAAAAAGGCATTTAGATCTCGAATATATATATATATATTACTGTATTCCTTTAAATGACTTAATTTTAGTGATTGGATTTAAAAGTTAAAATGTTTGAACAACTACGTTTGCAAGTACTGACATTATTCGATGCTATTAAAATATTCTGATTTAGCTTTTATGACTTGGATGTGAAACCAAGTATTGGCATTATGTAATGTTTTGACCATATTAGTTTGTTATTAATGACATTCAATATCTAGATAAAATTCAAATCCAATCTAAATCCCACGGGCGAGATTTCATTCAAATTTGAATTTAGCCATATCTTTTCTTTTTTCCTTCTTCGTTTGTGTTTGATCCAATTTTTTCCTCAATAAACTTTCACTACTTTTGCCTCACCAAAGAGACCCTACATCAAAATGGAGACATCAATGAACAATAGTGGGTGGAAGTAATAAATACAGTCCTGATGCATTATTTGTGGGATGACCATACAATGAATGCTCTGAAAAACGATAATGCACCGCTGATACATTCTATAACAAGGATAGAAGGCTGCCTTGGCTTGGGTACCCAAATGATCATCACTTCATTTCCTCTTATATAAAGTAAATAATGTGAATCATTTCTACAGAAAGGGGTAAGATACTATGTACATTCCATATATTGTTTTTAATCTAAAATCTCAGTCAAAGGTTCAAATCTCTTCTTTCATTCAAAAAATCAACTATTTCCTTTGATAGTTTGGTGAAAAAACTAAAATGGGTCAAACCATACTGCAACCATTGCATCCAAACAGACCAGATCACAAGGGTCGAAATCCTTTCAAAGTGCAGTTATGTAGAAAATTAAAGGGGGCTTAGACTGGTTCAAGCAGATGGACCATGAAAGTTGAAACCCTAGCTTTATTGCCCACTCTGATCAATTACTAAACTACAGTTCGTGGGTTCCATTCTAAGGGATCGATAAAATAATAGTTAAAATGCCAGACCCATGTGGGCAGCTTATTCTGATAAATGACAACTAAATGATGGATTAATTAACCATAACAAGGCCACCAAAATAAAGTGGCGATTCAACTGTGGCAACCATAGCTTAGCTTCAGGTTTTGAATAATTGAAGGGGAATCGTTTGTGGTGGGACCGTTTGGATATTAAAATACACCCTAAGAAAAATTATGGAAAATTTTGTGGGGTTGTGAAAATTGACCCCTTTTAATTTGATTTTTAGGGTTTGGAGGAGGATTTTTGAGTGAAGGAAGCATTGGATTCGTCTACCTTTATTCAAATAAATAATAATAATAATAAAAGCAAAGAAAATGCATGAACCGTACGATGTAGCAACCATCTCCCCTTACGCTACTCCACCTGTTGGGGTTATCATTTTGACCGTTAAATATTTAAAGAATTATACAAGTAGGCCCTACACCCACCCCAACAAACATGATGCAGCTACTTTGATCTTTTCCTCCATTATTTTTTTTTCTTGAAATTACTTAATATAGTCTCTCATTTGATTTATTTCATCCATCTTTCTTTCTTTCTTTTTTCCACTATATATGGATACAAAAAAGAAACAAGGCGTTGCCTGCATCGGATCTAGCTCCAACAGTGGGACCCAAAATTAATAAGAGAATACATGCATGCAACGAAAGATGCATACCATATTTTGGTGTCCTAGGATGGCGTCATTGTTAGTGACCAATCGAGCGGATGACTTGTACATTGTTTTTAATGCTCTTCAGTTTTCATTGAGAATGATCTTGTATTTGCATGTTAAACCAACACAAATCCACAAGTATATGAAGAGGAAAGTGTAAGTAAACATCTGGTTAGACTTTATATATATAGGAGAGATTGATCTGGGTCTCCTAGCTAGACTGTTTTTTTTTTTTTTTGCTTCATTCAGTTTTTCTTATACTACTCATTCTTCTGTTTGTGACATATGTTCATTAAGATGAAAAAGAAGAATCTAACGGATATATGATTGATCAAAATGAATGCTTTAATATTTGACAGCTTTTACAATAATTTGAATTATGAAGACAGAATAAATAAAGGTGGGACTCAGGAGGGGGGGTCCTGGTTTTCTCTTTTGTTTTATTTTTATGTCCAGTGAGTAGTGAGAGCTTCCTTTAATTATCTCATTCACAGAAAGCCCTCCTCCACCTTTTTTATCCTTGGTGTACGGACAACCCATGATTTGAAGCCACTAGACAGTGTGATCACGAGACTCTCTCACACACACATATAAATATATATATGACCTCTTTCTGTAAAGTTTATAAGTTTTAGTTTTGAATGTGTTCATCAAAATAAAAAGAAAAAGGTTTTGCATGTGAACAAATTAACAAACTAGAATAGATGTCAATATTTTTCAAACTTCTATGCAAAGATTTTTTAGTGAGGCATCTTTTCTCTTTAATAAGTACATAAGAACGCATACATGTCGGACTACAAATTTAAGAAACACAAATGCTCAAATTGTTAATGTGGTGACAATAAATCATAGATTCACAGCCAATGGAGACCTAATTGGCTCAATATGTTATTCTTATACAAGTAAATATATCAGTGAAAAGAAGGGGGTAAATAGCCTTTTTTTTTATTCTTATCTTTAGGCAGATAATAAAGTTTTGTAGAGAGCAGTCAATAGAACACAGTATTGATAGGGAGGATGTAAGCCCACAAGCCACTACATGTGGTAAGGAAGTGGTGGTGGTGGTTTGACTCCCAATGTCCGGAGGAGAATGACAGTAGAATGGCAGGTGATCCTCGGAAAAGAAAGAGAAAGGGAGAGGGAAAATATGCGATTCTCCACCTTCATTAAGGTTTATGGACATCTTATTAATGGGTCTCCGTATAAATTATCGTCAAATTAAGATATCTATATAAAAAAAAATACTTAAGACTCGTTCGCTTTTCGGTAAGTTAATTACTTGGATAAATGCACTTACGCAAGTAAGTGTTTTCTAGGAAATATTTAACAAGTAAATGTATTTATTCATGTTATTTTATTTTTCAGGTAAATAAGATAATGGCTATTTTAACCATAAAATTCCATTATCAAAAGGGATGTTTTTTTTTCCACAAGTATTGGCAAATTTTCTAAGATGGAAAAATTAATTTACCCATCTAGAAGGGGAGGAAAATAAACTTTCCCTGATCCCCACATAAATCAGAAAAAAAAAGAACATGGATTTCTCAACGCCCCATTTGGTATGTCTTTTTACATAGGCTGTCGGCTTTTTAGAAGCCCAACAACCTGCATTTTTGTCTTTTTCCATTTGGTTGGGAAAAAATCTAACTGCAGCCCCAAAAATATTTAAAAAGCTTGTTTTGAGCTATTTTTAGGAAGCTCCAAATGGAGCTTTTCAATTTTTTTTTCAACTCGCATTCACATGGATAGATGCATGAAAAGATGTGCCTTAACCAAGGTTCAAATTATTGACACGTATCGGTTGATACGTATCGTGACGATGGCTTCCCGATACGCCCTTCCAAGGGTTGTATCGGGTCAGACCATGGTTCAGAGGGTAGCCAGGACTTAAATCGACTCCTTTGAATCAATTTTGAAAAAAAAAAAAAACATAAAAAAAAGTACAGACACAAACCGATACCAATGTATCGGCCTATGTCAATATTTTGAACATTGGCCTTAACCAAACGATCTTTAAGCTGCTAAGGTCTTAATGCCAGAACTTACGTCATCTTTTGACTGTCAGATATGTTAGAAGATGTTTTAAAAAAGACTTGTCAAACGGCTCCTCCCACAATGTAAAAAAGAAAAGCAAATTAGGCAAATGTGAAGAATAACCATAGATGGAATCAACTGTTTTAATCGCAGTTTGGGAATGACACACGGCACAGTAAAACGGGAAAAAAAAAGAAAGAAAATTGAAAAGAAGATAGCAGATCCGTAGAATTGCTAGAAAAGGATGTCTACTATCTAGACAATAGATAGATACAAGTCTTTTTCAAGGTCCTTTCATGGAGTCATTCCGTTATGTCAATCAATTTGACGCATGAGGTTACACCAGGAAACACAATCATAGTAAGGATTCCCTCATTTGGAAGATGATCAGTATTTTTTCAGTAACAATTTGTTCACTCCAATCAAAAATACCAACTTCAATGAATTCCCCATTCCCTCTCAGGCTCTCACATCTCAATTTAACGTCATTTTGAATTTTCTTTTGGTAATTGTGATTTAGATTGGTATATAACGAGAAAGGAGGGAAATACATCCTCTGTGATGGATGCTTTGTTTGGTCTGAAGTATAAATCCCTTCCTTTCTTTACTTCCTCCTTCAAACCAAATACAGTATAACTTGATGATTTTATCTATTAACCATTATTATGTAGAGTAGGTCCGTGTCTGACATAACATAATGGCTACATATGTGACTTGGTCTTCCACTCCGATTTTCTTAATGTCATTGCTTCGTACTGAGATGTAATTTTTCTAAGTTTAATTAATGCAATAAACCTAAGGGGGATTTCAAAATAAATAAATAATAATAATGGATTAAAATTAAAGAATTAAATAGGTAAGAGAAAGTAGAAGGAAACATAAAGCTACTGCTGCTGATGATCTCACTATTTATTTATTTATTTATGACGTCCCAAATTCCCAATGTCCCTTAATAATATTCGTGAACCCTGTATTTATATTATCTATATCTATATTTCACTACCTCAAAGGATAATAAATAAATATTGAGATTTCAATCCAAAAACACAAATTTGCAGGGGCTACATAGCTTTTTGGTTCTTAGGTGACATATCTCATCCCTATCCTTATACCAGCTAATAAAAAAAAGATAATTTTAACCCATGAAGCAACGCAAAGGTTCGATTTAAAATGGTTGCATTGAGATGTGATTGGTTAAATAGGGGCTCCACACCTTTTTCCTAGACTATTCTTTTAATTTTCTTTCTCTTATACGAATGAATATGCATGCACCTATACCCTACAAGTTTGTCATGGTTTATAATTCTCAAAACCATAGCAATATTTGTCTTGCTTGTGTATATCAGAGCCCATTGGAAGATGATGATGTTTTCAACTAGGGTTGCGCTTATATTAAATAATAGGAATTCAATAGATGTGTTTAATTTAATTAAGACATACAATAACATCTAAACAGTAGGCCCTGAACCATATCTTTTATTTTACAACTTTGGAATTTTATTGGGCATAAAAGAAGAAAGAAGGTGAACTAGGTGGTGGAATATTTCTTTTAATTTGCATTCTTAAGCAACGTTAAGCACTACTTAATGCTTGAATACTTATTTATGCTAAATTTGTATACTAGGTTCTCTCTCAATAATAGAATATAGTAAGTATAATGCGCAAAATCTATGGTGCACCCACTCCACCATGTAGCAAAAGATGTAACTGGTTGGACATGATGGTAAGTTTACCTTGTTAAGCATGAAATTACAATTTATGAAATGCAAACCAATGAAAAGTAAGCAAATTTTAATATAATTGGTTAGGAGCTGATTTTAATGTACATCCAATATTAGTGAATGCACCATGGATGAATTCATTATAAGGGTATCTATTTTAGTAAAAAATATTGAAACATGGATTTGGGAATTTGTTTTTTGTTTGATTCGGCAGTTTATACTATAAAGATAAGATTTTGGAAAGGGATAAATGTGAAAGAAAAAATAAAGAACAAGTTGAAATAAAACTAAAGGGAGAGAAAAGGAAAATGAAGTGTACAGTAATGAAAATACAGTTAGATACAACAAAAGTTCATATTTCTTACTTAGAACATAGAGTTTTGAGAGAAACATGTATTAGAAAATTAGGGTCCATTTGGTTTATAGTTGAAATTGGAATCAGAATTGAAATCTATCAGAATTAAAATCAGAATCGGAATGGTTTATTTCATTGCCTTGTTGGTGCAAACAGGAATTAGAATCAGTTAGAATGAATCTTCACTCCCAAGGGGGAATGGCCATTCCACAAGAATGGATCATTCGGATTCCGATTCCAAACCTCTATTCTTAATACCTTCGAAAGGTGAAACTAATTTGAATATTCACAAAAAAAAAAAAATATACTCTAAATAGAAAGAAGAAATTAAAACATAAATTTTAAAAATATTGAACATCAAAACCTTGATGTTTTTTCTTAGAAAACCCTACCGTTATCAAATAACCCTAATTTAAGAAAATGGGATTTCATTTTTAATGGACACGTATTTACGCAATTGTAAACTCTTGTAAAATGTGGCTGTGTAGTGGTTGAAATGGGAAAAATATCTGCTTTCACATAAACTGGACCAAAACTATTAACAAGTTCTACTTGAAGCAATATTAATTTATTTTATCTGGTTTTCCTAAAACATGATAGTGAATTTTGTATATTGTAAGGAATATGCAAAATGCATCAGATTTCCTCTATTTATTTGAGCATATATGTTATTTTGTCTAAATCAAAATTTACACACAATAGAAAACCATGTATTGTCCAAGAAAACGTTACTAACTATAAGACTAACTAATTAATCCCTCTACATGCCTTCCATGTGGAGGGTATTATAATCGTTTATTTTGGCTGAAATAATGCAAGTAAATTATAGTATTCGGAGCCAAACTCTTTGAAGTCACTTCAACAAAAAAATCAAAGGGAAGATATAAGAGATGAAAATTTGTTATAAATATATAGCATTAAATGTGATGAATATGTTTTGTAAATAATATAGGTAAATAACATTATATTTAATTTACTATCTTTTAAGGGACAAAGATATTAAGAAGAACGAATAATTGTACTTATTGTAACTCTTCCATTTCACTATTATTACCACTCCCTTTTGAATAATCTAAGAAAATTAGGAACTGTAACCTACTCTATGAAGACTGGTTCTAAGGTTGGTTTTAGTCTCGGCAGTTTCTAGGATTAGTTCCAAGGTCTATTCATGAAATCTTGTCTTTCTTTACTACACACAAAAAAAATGAAATTTCTTTTTTAAAAACTTAATATTCAATAATAATAATAATAATAAGTTCAAAACTTATATTACATTTATTCATTAAAATGAATAATAGTTAAACTTATTATAATTTAAATTTTATAAATATTATCTTTTACATCACTTATTATATACTTTCAAATATTAAGTTAAAGAAAAATTATCAAATCATTTAACTGACTCAATGGTCAAATGAGACCATATTCTTTGTAAACATGAATGATTGAATTCAAATCTTTACATCTTAAATTATTTTGAGATTTATTTCAACACAAATTTGATTTCAAGGTCAGTTCTTTGAATAGGTTTAAATAAAAAATAAAAATAAAAATAAAAAACCCTTAAACCTTAAAACCAGCTCGAATGAGGATTGTTTCCAAGAGTTTAAAACCAAACCTTACCAAATAAAAGATGGGATAGAATCGGTCCAAAATTAGTGAGAGATTGGTTAGTAGTTACATTCGGTTCCGAGCTCATTAATTTGCTCACCCATTATAGTTATAGCAGGCTAGCAGCTCTTATAAAGTGGGCAAAATTGTTTTTATACTGAGACAACTGTTTTGTTTCATTATTTATTGTGTAAGATAATTGGATTTGTCTGGTAACAGTCAATTACAAAATTCCAAGGGCATTTTTAAATAACCAAAATTCCACACCCAGGGCCAGCTGATTACGTAAATTTGTTTCAATTAGTATTAATGTCAGAAATGTAGCGGAGCAAAGGTAAATATCTGCTGAGTGCTGACTACTTCATAACTCACGTTAGCGAGACACAACGGGAGGGAGCGAGAGCGGACAACGAACGGGAGAATTGGGAGCGGAGTCACGTCGGGAGGGGCCAGAAGGCCCACCACGTGAATAGAAGAAGCATTCACTCTCTCTTTCTCTCTCTCCTTTTCTCACCGCGTCGCTCGTTCATCCATACATCCCTTTTTACGTCCCATCTTTCCTCCTTTCTTTCTTCTTCTCTCTTCTCTTCTCGCTTCAAGTCACTGTTCATTTCTTCCCCAAAACCCTCTCCCTCTCACAAAAGCCTTAGAGCCCACCCTTTAAAGGATACCAAAATTCAGGAACCAAAATGAATGAAAATAGTGAAAACATAGAGGAAATCTCCCTTTCTTCAATGAAAGATCCTTAGCTCAGTGCAAAAAAAGACCTAGCTACAGCGAATCGAAGAAAAGAAGAAGAGAGGAGAGATAGCCATCAAACTACCAAAAGGGAAATTGAGAAATTGGGGGTAGCAAGAACCCACCCCCAGAGATCAAAAGAGAAAGAGAAGAGAGACAACCTACCACGAAAAAGAAGAAAAGATCAATACCCACCAAGAGGAATATAGAGATAGATATACACGACACGACAGTGATGGACTCAACATCAGGTGGTGCATCAGAGACCAACGCCGGCGAAGGCCCGTCAGCAGCAGGACTCGGAGCCATAGAAGGATCAACGGCAGCGCCTCCGAGTCGGTACGAGTCCCAGAAGAGACGAGACTGGAACACGTTCTTACAGTACCTGAAGAACCACAAGCCCCCTCTATCGCTGGCAAGGTGCAGTGGGGCACACGTAATCGAGTTCCTCAAGTACTTAGATCAGTTCGGTAAGACGAAAGTGCACCTCACTGGTTGTGCCTACTTCGGACACCCAAACCCTCCTGCGCCCTGTGCATGCCCGCTTAAGCAGGCCTGGGGAAGCCTCGACGCGCTCATTGGACGGCTCAGGGCTGCCTATGAGGAGAACGGTGGACGGCCTGAATCCAATCCGTTTGGGGCGAGAGCCGTGAGGATATATCTGAGGGAGGTGAGAGAAGGGCAAGCCAAGGCAAGGGGGATACCATATGAGAAGAAGAAGCGAAAGAGACCAACGACGACGACAACCGCAACGCCTTTAGCGGCAAATGCTTCGTCAGCGGTGACTAAAGTGGTTGATGGTGGTGGTGGCGGTTCCTCTTCAGAAGCTGGGTCTGCTAATGTTACTCCCGCTACTACTTCCGTATAGCTTCACTAATTCTTCTCTTCCCTTTTTTTTCTTTATTTATTTTTAATTGTTATTTCGAGTTATATTATATGGCGATTCTCTTTATATCTTGATCAACTCTATGACCTGATGATCGAAACCAAATGGAAATCTTCTATCTCTCACTTGAGATCAGTCAAATTGGATAAACCCCAGTTTATTTTTCTTTCTCATCTTCTTCTGGCTGTACTGTGGAGTATGCTGAGTTTTTTTTTTTTTCCTCATTACATGAACCATGAAGCAAGAAAAGGAAGAAAGATAAATTCTGAGATTTCAGGGCGATTCTCCTTGCTTGTCCTTTTTTGGAGCTAGTTGCTTTCAAATAATGAAGCGAAACCACTCACCCATTATTTTTTTTTATTCTTTTTTGGATCTTTTTTGATCCATTAGCATGTAGCCTCATCACTCCGATCTCATCTGCCCATTGGGAGAAATAATTAACCTTTGAACTAGAATACAAGATCAAAATATAAAAAAAAAAAGACAAGAAAAATCCAACATGTTCTTACAATAAGAAGACATGGTAAATTTAAGAAGGAAGAAACATTTCATGTTTACTCCTTTCGTCTTTCTTTGAGACCTTAAGTATATATCGTTAAGAACTCCCAGATTTCATTCTGCTGCCAATTTTGTATTTTGATGGTTGAATGTTTTTCAATGTTCTTATCTTTACTTGTTCAAAATTGGGATGGGGGTGGGGGCTGGTGTTGCTCTAGAGTGCTAGAGCTCGCTTCATTTAGGTTGATTTTCATCAATGACAATAGTAGTGCTGATGCTCTACTCATGTGATGAGCAGGCAAGGCGGGTCTCCACAATACTAATAGACGTCTAGACCACTGAGAACAACTGGTCCCGGATCGGCTCGACTTCCGATCCGGAGGAATCTTATTCTTATCAGGCTTTGATGGGGGCACACGTGCGTCACTGCCCTTTTCAGGTGCTCGCCTCCCATTCTTCAACCAAGGTGAGAGACCCTGATTTGGGACTATATATATATATATAGAGAGAGAGAGAGAGAGAGAGAGAGGTTAGTGAAAGTAGGGAGGGAACTCTGTCTTGTCTCGTCTATGGTGGTGGATAGAAGAAACAAAATTTTTACACCTGCGATCAAATGAAAAGGAAAATGAAGAAGTGAGGAAGGCAGAAGAAGTCTGCAGGGCTGTTTCCACTTTCCAGTCTTGTTTGTTTTATATCTGTAACAACCAGCTCGGTGTGAAAACGACCAGCTGCCGACCCCTATTCCGCTCAGTTTATTTAATTAATGGTAGATCTCATTGTTGCTGTGTTGTGTATTCTCTGTATATATATATATATTAAAAGAAAACCCACGAATCACTGGCCTATGATCCCCAGTTGAGATTTTCTATTTTAGAAGTTGGGACTCGGAGTCGGAGAGCTGTTGGAGTTGTTCCCTCGGTATCCACGAGCACGAACGACATCCCCACGTTTGTGTGTTTTTCTCTTCTTCCTCTTTCTATACCTAAACCTAACTATGATGTGTTTCCATTTCTTTTTAATGATTAATAAACTATTTGTAGTTGAACCTTTACCTATATATTGCAACTTGAGCTAACTGAAAACCAGAAAAGTTGGATCATTAATTGATGAGCTCGTCTCCGGCCAGCGTCTACAGTCTTATTTGAAAATGTCCGTCTCTTCATTTTTCTTCCTCTTATTACGACTCTCGCTCGATGAAACATCCTTCACAGTAGTTGAAACATGACTTGCCTCTCTCTTTCTCCTTTTATTTTGTTCCTGCTGATGAATATGCCAGGCTAATAAGACCTACAAATTTATGTATGTTTTCCATTTCATGTTGAAAGCATCCCAATAAATAATCACCAAAGCTATGTTTGCTTTGAAGGAAAAGGAAAGGAAAGGTAGGGAAACCTATACAAACTTGTAAAGGTTTCCTACCTTTCCCTACTTTTTCCTTCAAACAAAACATTAGGATTAAGAAGCCCAGTAAACATATAGGAAAACGCCAAATATTTTATTATAGTTTTTGCTCTACACTGGGTCTATGTCACACTGGTTGACTGTACGTAAGAGGGTAAAACTTCTATAGAGAGAGACTTATATTAGATAAATTTGATCAAAAGAAGCAAAGCTAATAAATAAGAATATGCTTAATAAAAATACTTCTATCAATTTGAACACCACAACCACGCCACGTCACCCATCTCCTCAGTCCTCCCCATGTTCATTGCTCTCCGGTCTTAACCCTTTTAAATGGTATTGGTTCCCTTGTGCAACTAAAACATTTTTCTGCATGCAGCAAAAATTTACCACAATACCACCCAAACGTGAAAATTTAATTAATTCAAAACGACAAAATTAAATTACACGTGACTAGTTTGTTGTAGCATTGGCCGTATGTTGACTCACCCAACATTTTTCTTGCAGGGCTGTTTGTTTCTTTGTTATGACTTGCGAACCAACCCTACACACCACAGTGTCACAGTGTCAGTGTCGTGTGGCGGCAAGGCAACAACGACTACTCCCCTAAAAATCTAAAAGTAAAGATGGAATCCTCCTCTTGTTCTCTCTGGATTTTGACTCCTACCGCTCGCTCATTGTAATTTAACGCATATATTCAAAAGACGTATGATATGGACGATCCATATTCTTGTCTAATCGTAATCTTAATCAATTCTGGCTGGCTCGTCTATTGCTTATATTAGCTTATATATTGAATTGAATACCAAAAAAAAAGCTTATATATTGAATTAGATTTGAGTATCAAGTGTGGGCCCTGATTGTATTTAAAAGCTTGTCTGTCATTTGAGGGCCCTGATTGCCCTTCTCTTTTTAAATTCTCAGTCGGTTGGATTGAGCATCCAATGGTGGGTCTAAGATATCCCCTTTACCCTTTTGTGTACACCATGAACACACCAAAAGAATATAGTTGCCAGTTTCCAATACCAGTCGTTTTAGGGAAGGAAGATATACAGAAGCTTATGTGGCAACCCCAAAAGGCTCCACATTGTTTGCCACGTTTCCGTCACTTGATTTGTCAAGTTCAGTCTCCTGGCCCACTGGCCAAGCCGTATGTCACGAGGACAAGGAGGTAAGTAGGTAACATAACATCTCTCTCTATCTCTCCTCTGGTGTTTCCCTTAATTTATTGCCAAGGCCAGAATCTAGTACAGAACGGGGGAGCAAAGATCATGTGGCATTAGACACGTGGCTAGTCAATTTGCAATAGTTGTATTAATTGACCAATGACAAGAGCTGGGAAAACGTACTGGTCGTCCAGGGAGGGAAAATAACAGGAAGCCGTGTAGCCGAGACATTTGGCTTTTCCTTTTCAAAATTATTGCTAGGTTTTATTAAACTGACATCGAATGAAAGAAGGCTGGAGAAAAAAAAAAAGAAAAGAAATATATGCAAATGACGTCGTGTTCTAGAAGAGAACTTTTCACTTTGGGTTTTGCAAGCTTTATATTTATGTTATTAGGATGAATAATTATGTGTCATGTGTGGTATCTTGTAACCCATCGGATTAGCTCGGGGTTGTTTGTTTACCCAGATGTAAATTCAATTAAGTGACATTGTTTTACCTACTTTCATGTATCGGAACACGACACGAGATATAGCATATACGCCAGTAGCCGATTCGCAAATTGAAATGTGAGAGAGACATTGTACAGTGCCGTGTTGTACTGACCACCGAGTGAGTACTGAGTACTGACCGAGGACTGAGGTCGACTCGATATGGTATTTATAGGCCCAAATTTTTTGTGTACCTCATTTCCCCAATCGAATTAAACGGTCTCCTGCCTCTCCAACACGCAATCAATGGTGTTTGTTTTGATTTTTTTTATTTTTATTTTTTATTTTGAAACGCCCAAACAAACGTGAAGTGAAAACCTACAGAAATTAATTCTGCAGGATCACTGGATTGACTAACCCAGGCCCATGGATCATACCTGTTTTGTTTGGATGATTTCACTTTAAAAGTCTTTAATCTTAAACCGTTTATCAGATCTCCACTATGTACAGAGTATCCTAATTCCTAAGGTGGGCCTCTTCTCAAATGGTTTTATTGCTATCCAGCTCCGATTAGATGATTAATACCAACAAATGGAAATAGCGGTGTCGGTCTGGGAGGGAAACCAAGAACCAATGGTGGGTTCCACCAATAACTCCAACATGTTGGAAATTTCTTGTGTTATCCGAAACCCAAAGGAATAATAGTATAGAGGATACGTGTGGCCCGATGCCATATTACTATTGTTTATTTTCTTATAATCGGTCTCCTACGTTCTAGAATCTAGCTAGTCTACCCTCTACGTTAGTCTCAACTCTCAACTCACGCAAATATGCTTTGACCATCATCGTGGATCAATTCGGCAATAGACTTGTCGCTAGTCCAACTACTGCTTATTCCGATCTAAAGGCCATCGTTTTACATGCGTTATTGTGAACATCGTAGTGGTCGACAGCGTGGACTGCTTGAGTGCTTATCACCATGCTATATCTCCTACCCCAAGATCATCAGAAATGGGATTCAACAAAAATAATGAAACACTTGGCATGGACTGACTTGTCTTGGCCGAGTTTATAGAAGAGCAATATAGGCCCTGAATTTGCTCCGATCATTTGTAGTCGTGGTTTCATTTATTCATTTTGGATTGGCTTTCTTAATTTACTTTTTTTTTTTTTTAATAAGTTGTCAAAACTTAACTAAGTTGCTTTTTATTTTTATAAATATTTATAAAAGTCTTAATATTTTTATTTCTTAAAGAGTACGTATGTGGTGATTTGATTTATCAAGTAACGTTTATGTATAATGTTTTAATTATTAAAAAGTTCATTTGGAGCCAAATTTGGGGCGAGGTGGACAAATACCACCCTCACCCCATTTCTAGTCACCTGTTTCAAGTTTCACTGAAACCCACCCTCAACACAACAGTTGAAAAAAAAACTGCCCCATCCAGCCTCAGTGTGGGATGGGATGGGACAAATTGCCATCCTAGTAAACATCAACAAAGCAATTAAGTTAATTCAAATTCAGGCAATATTAAGGCAGTGTTTGGTTGCAATGCAAATAAATTTGTAATGATGCAAAATCATGACTGTACAAATAATTTGAGCATAAATTCTAATCTATTTTTGTTTCAAATTTTAGTTTACTTTATTTGTGATTGCAATACAAGTACAAATGAAGTAAATTAAAGCATGAAGTAGAACAAAGTAAAATTCAAAACAAAATTAAAATCATAATTTTCGTGGTTTTCAAAACCAGATCAGACCAGAAAAACTGAGAATCAGTTAGGTGATCAGTTTTATTTTTCCTCAAAATCGGGTTTTTGCCAAAAAATATTAATTTGGTCAACAATCCACTGATCTAAGCGGTTGAATTGTTGAAACTGTTCAATGATTTTGACTGTTTTTATTTTTTTGTTAGAACGGGTTGACCATTCAATTTAAACGGTAGGATCGTTCGACCCAAGAACCAAACCCTTGATTGATTTATTGTCCTGATCGATTTTAAAAACCTTGTCAGAATTAATCTATTTTTCATTATATATAGACATACAGCTTACAATGATTATGTTGGATAAAAGATGAATTAAAAACAGACAAAGGGAAAAGCTGCCTCATTATATTCTGCAGACAGATTATTTAATTATGAATGTAAAGCTCAGGCCTCAAAGAGTAATCAAATGCTGCCTTCTGCTCATATCATACGGTTTTCCTGTGAAGTCCTTGTATTTTGAATGAGGGAATTAATACCAATATTATATAGCTAGGATGCAGTATGTTTGCCAAGTGGATTCTAATCTGACGGGTTAATGGCAGTCCGTAAGCCCACTAGCTATTGTTTTCCCCCTCTGCTCTGCTTCCTAGTTCCATACAACACTGTCCTGCCCTGCTGACAGGTCTGGGTCAATTGGTGTATGTCTATTACACGTTATTATTAATTTACCAACATATAAAATTTCAAGTTTTATATATATATTATAAAGCAATTACGTCCCTCGTTTTCATTTTTCTTTCTCTCTTCTCTCTTTAAACTTTTTTCATTTCTCCCTTACCTCTTCCTAGTCCTCCCATATAGCCATGTGGCAGCCCTCTCTTTTACACTAGAATCTCACTCCAAATCTCTCTATCATGTTCTCAAATCCCTCCTAAAATTTCTCTTAAACTATCTCTCCCATTTAAAAGTTTTCCTAACACACATATTAATCTATATTGCCATGTGGCATCCCTCTCATCTTCACTAGAGTTGAACTCCAACTCTCTCTCTCTCTCTCTCTCTCTCTCTCTCTCTCTCTCTCTCTCTCTCAACGTGGATAAATTAATTTGGAGTTAAATTAATTTGTGAATATTTTTTTATATTTTCAATAATTACTGATATTATTGAATATTATTTAGTAAATATCAACACAAAAACTGTAATTTTTGTAATTATTTTTTTTGAAAATTAATTTTTAAAATCAATAATTACTATAAAATTAATAATTAATTAAAATATTAATAAATAAAAATTATCATTAATTTTTAGCAATATGTAGTTATTGATATTTTCAGTAATTTTGGTCAATTTATAAAAATTTAATGATATTATCAAACAAAAATTAAAAAATTCAGTAATTTTTTAGTGGAAAATTAATTTCAATAAATATAAATGTATTTTTTATATTTACTATACTTATTAAGAAATAATTAGATTTTTTTTTTAATTTAGTGAAACTTAAATTATAAAACTTTCAATTTTTCAAATAAATAATTGAAAATTGTTAATAATTTTCATAAGTACCGAATACTACATTTATAATTACCATAATTAATGGAACTATATTTATGGGTTTGGGGGTGTTATGGGTTTAGGGGATGACCCCCAGGGAAGGGATGACAATAGTGGGTTTGGGGTGGAGATCATACTCCCCATTCCGACCTCAAGTTTTAAATTAATCCCTATAAAAAATTTTAGCCTACATCCCTAGTCCTCGACAAAGAGGGCTTCCCCATTGGGGACCTGAATTCCTAAATTTTTTTTAATTAAAAGTTTGTTTTTAGAAAGGTATTTATTTAAAATAAAGGAAAAATTAAAATGCAAATAATATTTGCAATACATTTTGATATATATATATATATATATATATATATACATATTATAAATAATATTAATATTTAATATAATATATATATACACATATATTTAATATATACAGTTGAGGTTGGGGTGGGGTGTGGACTTCATTCCCTCTCCCCAATTAGGTATTCCTATTTATTCTTTCCCCACACTATCCCCACTAAAGCAATCTCCATCCAACCCATTGGGGAGGTCGGGTACTTGGAGGGGATGGAGAAAATTGCCATCCCTATATGAAAAAAATGTCAAATTTTATTTCACATTTGAAAAACGCTGAACCGCAATGCATTTGACCCCCATTCAGTTTTGGAGGCAATTGGTAAGAGAACATTTTTGTACTTAAAATGATAATAAATTTATTTTTCTACTAAATTTTAATTTAAAATGAGAGTAAACCAACTTTGAATTAAAATTTGTTTATATAAGAAAATGGTAAATTCCAGAATATTCATCACAATCAAATATATTTGAGAGGAATAGGAATACAAAATTTATATGTAAAGCCAAACCAAATTTGCATGTTCGTGAATGATACGTATTTGTATTTGCATTTGCACTTTTACAAAGCACAAATAAAAATATATTAAACAAGAATATGAGGCTAATATTTTACTATTAATGCTAAGGTTTTACAAGAAAATTTGATGGTGTTGGGCTTTGAACGTAACTACTTCATAGAATTTAACCCCTGGCCTACCCTATAGTGTTCTTCCTCTTTCTCTTTAAATTCATAAATATCATGAGAATTATCTAGCCTTCACTGTCTAGACCTCAACCGCCATAGCCCTGAGCAGTTAGGTAGAGATAGGGGTGGCAATTTTTCACCCAACTCGCTGAACCCATCCAGCCCACCTAGTATCTAATCTGCCAATTTACTTGGCGAGTTGTGTGATCAATCCATCACTCAACACGCCCATTTAAATGGGTTGGGTTGGTTTGTGGATAACTATTGGGTTAATCATTATAGACATTAGTATTAATTCCTTAATTTTTTTTTTATTTTCTTCATTTGAATTAAATAATTTATAGTTAATGTATTAATTTTCTATTAATTATTGACTAAATTTAGTTGTCTTAATCAACACACTTCACCCAATATAAATCTAAATCAATTTGACCCAAGTTCGGGCCAGTTCTACGTGATCTGACCCGATCCAACATATACCGATCTAGGTTGACTCGAATTTGAAATAGACCTCGAACAGGATGGCTCGGTACCACTTGCTTTGCTCGATTTGGGTCACACAGCCCAGCTCGACCCGACACAAGCTGATATGGGTCAACCCAAATCTAAAATGGGTCAGACCGGGTGGGGTCCGAACCCTGAACCGCTCCACTTTCTATGCTCGGTTTGGATCTTCCAGTTTGGTTCATATCCATACAACACGACCCGAAACCCGCCTGGTCCGATTTACTTCTTTTGACCCACTTCGGGCCAATTAGTTCGGCCCCAAACCCGTGCACAAACCTGATATGAGCTAACCCAAGTCAATCCACCCAAGTTTCAAAGTATCGTTACGTATCGGCCGATACGTATCATTCTGGGACCCTTCTGATACACCCCTACAGTGGGTGTATCGGGGGTCTAACCGGTTCAAGGGATGGAGGGGTCCTAGACCGGCTCCCTTGAACCAGTTTTGAAAAAAAATAAAAAAAAAAGTAAAAAAAAAAAGTATTGAAACACCTGATACACCCCTACCGACGTATTGGGTGTATCGATATTTTGAACCTTGAATCCACCATTTGACTTGAATTGGTTCAGTCTGGTCCGACCAGATCGGACCGATCCGGTCGAGATCTGGTTCGATCAGACTGAACTGGTTTGGGCGGGGTCTAGTCCGACCAGACTTATTCGGATCTAAATGGTTCAACCACTCTTGAGCTTGCTGTGATTACCTCGAAGACAATCCAATTAGATAGTTTAAGTTGGTCTGACCGATTTGAACCCATGTGTTTTGTCAAATCCGAAACCCGAACATAGTTTTTGCTGCTTGTATAAAAATAACATGCATGTAATGTGATTTGAACTTTCACTACTAGTGTAAATAAAAACTACTATTACCATGACTAGCATATTTGTTAAAAAGGATTTAGCTTTTTGTTTTAAGTGCATAAATATAAGATTAATGGGTTTGGATGGGTTGGATTGGGTTAAAGCGGGTTTAGGTTGAATCCAACCCATTTAATTTTATATAACTAGGTCATTAATAGGTTTGTGGGTTAAATGGGTTGGGTTTCAACCCAACCCAACCCACCCAATTGCCACCACTAGGTAGAGATTATTCAGATTAGTCTTTAGGGTCCGTTTGGTTCGTAGTTTGAATCGGAATCGAAATCCTTCAGAATTGGAATCGGAGTGGTCCATTCCCATAGTCTATTTGGTTTAGACAGGAATGGGAATGGGAATTAAAATCATCAGGAATGGGATTTCATTCCCAAGGAAGGGACAGGGAATGGCCATTCCCTCAAATGGGGGAATGTCATTCCAGTAAGAATGAGAATATGATTTAGATTCCACCCAGCCAAACTGTTGGAATCAAAATATCCCATTCCAATTCCGATTTTGATTCCAGAACCCTATTCCCGCAAACCAAACGGGGCCTTAGTCTTTACCATGACAGTGTTAATTGGATGGATTTGGTCCAACCCAATCCAGTCCAATGTGAGTCCACTTATAAATGGACTAGACCCAATCCAGTCTAAATTCAATACAAACCCAATCCAATCCAATCTATTAAAATGTAAATGGATTGGATTGGATCCAATCCAAACCGAATGAAATATCAAAAATTATATAAAAGCACTTTTAGCATTGAAAAAATACTTTTGTAAAAGTACCTTGACAAAAATATTTTCATAAAAGTACTTTTATAAAAGCATTTTATTGAAAGTACTTCAGAAAAGTGCTTTTGTAAAATCACTTTTTGAAAAGTACTTCCATAACCTTTATTGAAGTACTTTTGTAGAAGTGCTTTTG
Source organism: Nelumbo lutea (assembly GCF_056320005.1). NCBI lineage: Eukaryota > Viridiplantae > Streptophyta > Magnoliopsida > Proteales > Nelumbonaceae > Nelumbo > Nelumbo lutea. Next base: position 47,652,990 of record NC_142685.1, read on the forward strand.
TAAAATTACTTTCGTAGAAGTGCTTTTATAAAATTACTTTTGTAGAAGTGCTTTTATAAAAGTACTTTTGTAGAAGTGCTTTTATAAAAGTACTTTTGTAGAAGTGTTTTTATAAAAGTGCTTTCATAAAAGTACTTTTGTAAAAGTGCTTTCATAAAAGTTATTTTTGTAAAAGTGATTTCATAAAAGTGCTTTTATAAAAGTGCTTTTGTAAAAGTGATTTCATAAAAGTGCTTTTATAAAAGTGCTTTTGTAAAAGTGATTTCATAAAAGTACTTTTGTAAAAGTGCTTTCGTAAAAGAATATGGGTAAATGAGCTTACCCGGGTAAGTGTTTCCCAAAAAAAACTTACCCAAATAATTGCACTTATCCAAATAAGTAACTTATCGAAAAGCAAACAGGGCCTGAATCTAAAGCAGCCATACAATTCCTTCAACTGATTTATTATTTGCAAGGTGTTTTCCATCTAAAAAAATATCAATCCTTCCTCATTCTCAACTCAATAATAACTCAACAATACAATTGATTTATAGAATATGAGAAACTAGAATAGTTCACCCACACATTAAATCCTTTTATACATATAATTGTTAGACATTGCATGCTCTTTGCTCCAATTAGACTGACGCATATAAACATTTATTTGTAAATAAATAAAGTATATTCTTTTTTCATTTTGATATTGGTATGTCTTTTGTGTATTATCCCTTAAACTGGACAGTTATGAGACTCGTGTTAGTTTAGAATATTATCAATTGTTAAATAGACTTGGAGAGTTTATCTTGACAAGGCTCACACTAATGTGATGTCAAACAGTTGGAGCAATTTGTCACAACTACTAGGGTTAGACCCCAAGTACATGCAATTTGTATTTGAAAGAAACATTGAACCCAGACCAATTTCCAATTATACTTTGGACCTTGAATATAAATGGGCAAAATTGGAAAGTTACACATAACTCCAAACTTGATTATGATACTGCACTAGGTGTTGGGACGGACTGTTTTTGATGTGCCAATCAGTGAGATTCATCAAGGGTCAAATACCTGGGCAAGTTGGGGCAGTTTGGGAAATCACCTAAGTCGGTGATTATAGTGATAGGATCGATCATTTTTCCAAACAAAGTGAATATCAGGGTTTACACTCTCTTTGATGGAAACCTAAACTATCGATAGTGGATTTTAACTATATTTGAAATCTGATTTTGCAAAATGTATTTATACATTATATATACTACTATTTTATGAAAAAAAAAAGTTTGAAAAATGTTTTAATCCCGAGATCATTCTGAATAGAGAGTGTGGCGCTGCATCTTGCAGCCAGGGGAGAAGTCATTCCTTGTTAGGCAATGTTTTGATCATTATGGACCAAGATGTTAAGTGTAAGAGACTATTACAGGGCTAATTTACCTTATGGGCTTTATCTCACTTAAGTTCATTATCCTTAGGTCTTCATAGGGTGGTTGAATCCAATTATCATTTCGGTGTATAATGTTGAGTCCATGTTGGTTGGCTCAATGATTCATTTCTCTAAATAATGAACTCAACCTAGCCTCTTTCAAAGGTAGGGCCGAACCCTCATGGACTTGTGTAAGACTTTTGTGAGGTCTTATACCATACAATATCAGGCCCAAAGTGCCCATGTAACACTTGGGGACGTGAGTCTTTAAGGAAAATGGGCCTAAGGCCCATTATTAAAATGATTAGTTAAATCGTCACATAACAGTTTAAGTTGTCATGTAATTTGGGCCAAAACTAGGCATGGTTCTGGGTATGGAGAATATATTCTCTTAAAAGAGTCCAGATCCAAATCAGTTGGATAATCATTAGGAGAGTGCTCCAAATCAATTGTCACTCTCTTGCTCTCTCCTTCTCTCTTCTCTCCCAGAAACCCTATCACAACCAAGGCTTTTCAATAATTGGTTTTGATTAATTTTTTCTTCTACTTTTTGCAAGAAAAACATTGAAGAATATTAGGCTCACTCATCCCACAAGATCCAAGCCAGTTGGATAGTAGATTTATTGAAATCAAAGTTGTCGAATCAGTTTCTTCTGTACACTGCGCCATCTTCAAGTGAAGGATGATTTTTGAGACTGATATTCGAAATGAACTTCCACCTTAGAGATGCAACTTATGATGTCCATATCAGGTATAATGTCCTTTTAATTTGGTTTCATATTTGGTCCATTTTAGTATAAAATCAATCCTGGAAATTCAATTTTCAAATTTACTAGAAAATCAATTACCGAAAGGGTTAAAAAATTTTTGAAATTTCACCCAACCATCTAACATAATTCAACCATCCATACGATGAATTCTTAACTTAACTCCAACAACAACATCCCATCACCCCACTAATATACTGATTACAAACTAGAAATCCACTAATTGATTAACCACCAAAAACGCAACAACGATCAGTTATTAGGTCCTAGCTAATAGATTATCATATGTTGTAAAATATCTGTCATTTATACATCATTGGGTTAGATTGACCTATACTCCTTGTTAGGTAGATTAATCTAAATAATGGAGGTGGAGTAGACATGTTCATGGGCCGGGCTTTCACTCTGCATTAACAGATTTTTCTAAGGCCCAAGCCTGAGCCCAGCCCGACCGTTGGGCCTACAACTTGGTCCTAAGCCCGACCCTCATAAAAAGCCTGAGGTCCAGGCCTGGGCCTGAGCCCGAAGTCTAGCTCATGCTGCTACTATTGCTGAAGCGGTTGAATATATATATATATATATATATATATATATATATAGAGAGAGAGAGAGAGAGAGAGAGAGAGAGAGAGAGAGAGAAATTATAAAGAAAAAAATAAAAATGTATATATTAAATTATTAATATATATATATTATAATAAATATTATATAAAATATATAATGCTGAGTCAGAGTGGGCCGAACTTTTTTGACAAATCCTAAGCCCGGCCCAAAATAGTCGGACTTACTGTTTTGGGCCTGAGATCAGGCCCGCAGGCCTAATTACATGTCCAAGCCCGACCAAGGTACAGGCCAGGCTTTTTTGACAGATCCTAAGTCCAGCCCAAAACATAGTCAAACTTACTGTTTTGGGCCCGAGGTCAAACCCGCAGGCGTAATTACATGTTCAAGCCCAACCAGGGTGCGGGCCGTGCCATCGGGCTACCCGGCCCATGAATAGGTCTAACGCGGAGGACCTTTATTTTCCCATCTTTTCATCCAAAATTCGTATAGCCAATTCGATTTCGTATTTAAGTCCTATCCTTTCAAATGTTCGCAAAAGCTAAAACGAAATGACATAATTATTCCCCACTGCTCCACAAGTAACAAAGTGGGCCAGAAACCTCCGTATAGGTATTACTATGACCACACTGCTCCACGAGTAGAACACTGTGCTGTACTACGAAGCTTTTATTTAGACACATTAGCTATATATCCAATTCCTTATGATATCAGAAGGTAAAAAAAAAAAAAAAACCAAACAAAACAAAGAAAGACTCCACAAGTAATTTGACACAAAGTTGATCGATATTAACTGAATTTTATGAGAACTGACCAACCTCCATGCAAATGGGTGAAATGAATTTTACATTCCTGAAAGGATTAGTACTGTAATTGAACTTGCAAAGTTCTGTTGGAAATATTGTTGAAAATTAAATGAGTAAGAGCATACTGAGATTAGAATGATTATATCAAAAAACATCGGAGAAAGGGAATCTATAAGGATGTGACTATGTGGTGATGTGCACTAGGAGTCAAATGAAGTGTCTTTTAAAGCTAACAAAAAAATTCAAATGGGCGATGATAATTCAATTTGACAAGCAGACACAGTGACCCCACAAGCTTCAATAATTCACCTATAAAGTATATATATTTTCCATGATAATAACAAAACAATGGAAAGAGGATATGTTGTCTTCAAGAAACACGTCTTCCTGTTAGCCCTATCACGCAAGTGACCCTTAATTTCTTAATCAAGTCATATTCTGTTTTCTTGTCTTACACCCTGAATGTTTGTGAAATCTATTTTTATTTTCAAAAGGAAAAATAAGTGATTTTGTTTCAAAAAATAATACATATATATTTTTGGAACCAACAAAATATATATTGATTTTAAAAATAAAAACAAATTATTTAATATAAAAATCATATAATTTATGGAACATGATATTAAATAATTAGATAAAAATGTGTTTTTGAAACCACATTCAACAACATGTATTTTGGTTTCAGCTTTAAAACCAAGAAACTTTGAAAGTTTGTGTTTGGAAGAGCTGTAAATTAAATTTAGTTTGGTTTCTGCAGTGAAGCTGAAGCCCCCTTGCTCTATTTGAAAGTTTGAAATTTGCTTCGGAGCTGGGTCGGCCTTGATAACGTCATTATTATAATGAGGGAGATGCTCAGGTTGTCATATAAGAGATTTTTTTTTTTTTTTTTTTTTTGAGGATTCACACAATCGCGCGATTTACTCTTTGAATTTCTCCCCATTCAATCCTGGAAATTGTCCCATTCCGTTTGTTGTTGTTTACAGCATTATTAGAGATTGTAATCACAAAAACATTCAAAGGAACTCTACCTATGAATATAGTTATCGATAAGAAAAACACATTTACCTGGCAAATATCATATTCATGCTCCACATTTGCGTGCTGAATTCGTTTGTTCGGGCTTCTTTCGTCAAGTGGTAGGTTTTTTGGATTTGGGATATCGGGATTATACCAAAAGTATAAATACAAATATATAGAGTTATTCTATATTATTTTGTATGAATTTGTTTATATATCTGTATTTGTACTTTTTTTAAATTGAGCTTTAGGTTGTATTTGGTTGCAATGCAAATTTATCTGCAATAGTGGGAGTGTAAATGTAAAAAATGCAATTTCTTGTTTAATTTTGTTTTGGATTTTACTTTATTTTACTTCATGTCTTAATTTACTTTATTTGTACTGCAATCAAATGAAATAAGCTAAATTTTGAAACAAAAATAAGTCAGAATTTAGACTCAAATCATTTGCACTGCCATGGTTTTGCATCCGTGAAAATTTATTTGCACTACAACTAAACACAGCTTTAGGCCCCATTTCAAAGGAGTTTATATATTTTTTATAGCTGCTTCATTTTACTAACAAGATATAAATTTTTTTTATCATATTTTGATGTAATTCATTAATATTATATAATATTCAAATACTAAATGTGGACATGAGTCGGATCCAAAGGACAGATCTTTTGTTCTATCAAAAAATGTAACTTCAATCAGTTGGGGAAATATTCAAATTAAAAGACAAATAAAGAAATACAAGTTGGGCCAAAAAGGTAGGAGTGATAGAAAAACATTCCAAACATTTACACCAAAAGTCTAAAAGGCTGTGTTTAGTTCTGAATTGGGATATGGTCCTTAGAGAGAATACCTTACACCAACCTTATAGCCACATCTCACCTTGTATTGAAAACATTTTTCCATTAATAATAAATACAAATGCGGGAGATGTTTCCAATGTGTAATCAGAACATACTGTGAGGTCAGTGTTAGGCATGCTCCGTGAGAAACAGATTTAAACTCATCACGTCTCTTTTTTTCTTAAAGAAAATAGAAAAGAAATATGTTTTAATATTTTCAGACAGTGAATAACTATACAACGTTTAAGTTTATATTACCAAAAAAAAAACTATTAACAAAAGGTTGATCTATGAATTTTTTATTTAAAAAAAAAAAAACAGATGTACATTATTCAAAAGGCAGAGTAAGATAGAGAAGTAACAAGAGAGGAAATCAAAAAATGACAAACAAAATCGGATTCGAAATTTTGTGATGGAAAACTTGCAAGGGAAAAAATCCTCGAAATTTCTGAACTTTCCAAAGAAACAGATAACGAGACCAAAGTAGCTTGAGAGCCGAGTCGTCCGTCCGGTGTCGTACTGTTACTGTAGCACAAATTTGGAGGGATGGCGATTGGAATCCAAGTGTGCAACTGTGCATGCTTAATTTTCTACCAAAACAAAAAAAAAAAAAAAAAGAGAAAAGGAAAAAGGTTAAAGAATCCAAGTGTGTACGTACGTTTTCGATGGCTAGGAAGCGTTAGGACTCAAGAGAGGTATGCTTTTTCTTTGAACCAAAGACCTGTCTTACTCTCTGGCATGGCCTAGTGAGTTGAAAGTTTGAAACTTGAAATTTGGTCCATTTGAGTAAGTGGAAGGCTGATGCTGATGCGTCCAATTCATGGCGCGGGAGTCCCTTTAGTCTTTCCTGGACAACTCACGGTCTACGGGTCCAGTCCATCCTACTTTTACTTGTAGGTGCAGACAATTTCTGTAACTTCCTTAATATCTATATTGTTTTTTCTTTTTTTTTTTTAAGCCTCAAATCATACTCCTCCTTAATATCAACTAACACTTGGCAACATCTAGAGCATCACAACGTTTCATCCCATATGCTGACTGTGACTGACCCAACTCAACTGACCAAACCATTCATTGCTTAATCCCTCCCTTTCTTTACTATTAATTCATCAGTTGGATTAATCCCTCTACATTTCTTTGATGTACTCATATATAAGGTGGCGGGCCCTCTACATACCTGGACCCATGTCGTCTGTTCAAATAAGAGCATCCGAAATCAGCATGGTAATTAAGTATACGTTTGGTATCAATGACCGTTCCGTTTTTGTTGATGTGCAAAAAAAAAATGGAATCGGCAAAAAAATCGCATTTGACAAGGATGTTTCTAAAAAAAAAAAAAAGGTTTCTGTAATAATTATTCTTGAAACGTCAAATTGAAGTTTCTTGAATCGCCTAGATGATCCTACATATTGAAATTTGAAAAAACTTATTATTTTTTGAGATATTACATATTTGTCATTGATGAAGGAAGATTTGGCCCGACCTCACAGTTATGCGACATATGGCAAAAACAACAGCTCGGCACAAAAGCGAGCCTAAGGCGCGAACACCAAGGGGAGACACCAATGGACCGAACTCCCTACTGGGGGCCCGAACTCACCCTTGGCCCCAAACCAGAAAGTAATCCGAACTGGCCTACCTTGTAACAATTCGGGATACACTTCACCGAACTGGCCAACCTTGTAACAATTCGGGATACACTTCACCGAGCCGGCCAACCTTGCAACAGTTCGGGATTCACCTCGTCAAACTGGCCAACCTTGTAACAGTTCGGGGTACACATCGCCAAACTGGCCAACCTTGTAATAGTTCGGGGTACATCTCGCCGAACTGGCCAACCTTGTAACAGTTCGGGGTACACCTCGCCGAACTAGCCCGCCCTATACATACCTCCGAACTCAAGACTTCGCCTCGCTCACCACTCCGCGTCACCTTCCAAGTACCAAAACCAAACAAATCGTACATTGCCTGACACTGAGGAAGTCCGTACCCGAGGGCACCGCACCGAACTGACTTGGGATCTGACGCTCGACGGCTGCACTCTAAACGGCCACCTGCCACCGCCACCCGACACCGCCATCTCCAGTTAGAGAGACGGTTAGGCAGTGACGGTTCTGTCCCAACAGAAAGGACGGCGGCCGAATTGACAGACGCAAGGGTAATCATACCCGACTAGACAAGGGCCTCGGAGCGAGTGCACGAAGTGATTATAAGAACTCCCTGCCCCCAACAAACAAGGTATGTGAACTTTGCGCTATCTGGTCTACAATTTGCCTTTGAGAGATTACTGACTTGAGCTTCGGAGTTATCACACCAGGTTCCCCCCCGGAGCTCTCTCATCTTCCCCGTTACAGGTCCCCCGACGCTCTAGCTCAGAGGCGAGTTCGTTGATAGCTAAGACTGGTCGGATTGCGCTCCATCAATTGGCGCCGTTTGTGGGATCGCTTCTAAAAGCCTCCCTCTAAATATCTTTTACCTACCCTTCTTTCAAAAACTCCCAACACCCACTCCAACACCGAAATGGCCTCCTCCAACAGTGCCGGACGTGGAACCGAAACAGCCACTACCAGAGAGCAACTAAATCCTCCGGCGGTGTGCATTGGGCAGTTCACCATCCCCCTTTCAGTGGATGGGATCCCAAGTTTGAATGTGCCACATGCAGTGGCACCTCTGAACACTCCCTCGCTGAACATCCCTCTCCTACTCCCCGTCGAAACGAACTTCGCGGAACCGACTGTTGTCCCACTGGCAGCCCGCCAAAACCAGATAGATGATCTGATGCAGTGCATGCGGGCAATGCAGGTCCAAATGCAGCAATTCCAGCAGCACCAACTCCAACAACACCAGGTGTTGCACCACCTCTCCCATCACCATTATCAACAGCAATTCCCTCAGCTACCCTTGAACCAGCCACTTCCCCCCCGACACCCTGTTTCAAAGCCGGTCAAGGTCTCCCCTCAAGGTGGACGACCTCACCAAGGAGAGGCTTCCCGACCGTAGAACCCCCCTAACAGTCATGCCTCATCCCCGGGCCGAAAACAAAGAAAGATCACTCCCGCCTCGCAGCCTGCGGGTGGGTCAAGAACCTCGCCAACAAAGTCATCTTGGCGCTCTAGGCTCGAGTTCCCACTCATGGAGAACCGCTTCAACGCCTTGGCAGCAGGCCAACAATCCAGGCCCATCGAGCTCGGCAATACAGAGGCAAGCAGCACCAGCACCAGGCCCACTCAAAGAAGGCGCCGGCGAAGTCGCCGAACTGCTACCTGCGTGCTACCCGAGCTCAGAGGAAAGGAAGAAACGAGCTCTGGCGACGTAAAAACCATCCCCATTCTCTCAGTTCCTTCCCCCCTTTCAGCAGAACTGTTGGCAGTCCCCTTGCCTAGAGATTTCAAACTCCCTTCTCTGGACAAGTATGATGGGTCCTTTGACCCCAACGACCACGTCGACGCGTTTCAGTCGCAAATGCACCTCGCTAGGGCAAGCGAGTCGTGCATGTGCGTGGCCTTCACCACCGCCTTCAGAGGGGTGGTCCGCACCTGGTACCGGAACCTAGCTTCCAGGTCAATAAAAAGCTGGCCCCAGTTCGTGCAGATCTTCACTGTGCACTTTATCACCAGCAAAAGGTGTCCCAGAACCGAGGAAAGTATCTTCGGGGTAATCTAAAGGGAGGGAGAACCCATCCGGAGCTACATCAAATGGTTCAATGAGGCATGTCTGTAGATCCCTCGGTTAGACCCCGCGGTATAGCTCGTCACGGCCAAAAGGGGTGTGACGCACAAAGAATTCAAATGGCACATGGTGGCCAGCCAGCCAGCAACCGTGGCCGACTTCCTCAAGCTCGCGGACAAGTTTATGAGAACAGAGGAAGAGATCAACCAGAGAAACGAAGGCGGTGTTGAAAAAAGAAAAAGAGAAAGCGAGCCCTCTAACCTTGGCGACAGAAGAGGCCACAACCGAGATGCGAAGCCAAGTCAGCCGTCTCGAGCTCCCCTCGCAGTTCAGACGGATTACACGCCATTGAACACAAGGCGGACCGAGATCCTGATGACGATCAAGGACGCCCCTTACTTAAAGTGGCCACCTCGCCTGAAGAGCAACCCCAACGATCAGAACAAAAATTTATATTATAGTTTCCATAAAGATCACGGTCATAGCACCGAGCAATGTAATAATCTCTGCGACGAGATAGGACTCATCCGTCGCGGGTACTTAAGAAATTTTGTACATTATGACAATAGTAATAAAGCAGGTCGGCAAGGGGAACATGGGAAGGATGTCCCCGAGCCGAGCAACAGACCGGCCGAAGCCTTGTAGCGACCTTCCCCAGAAGAAATGCTAGTCCGGGGAACAATCCACGTGATAGTGGGCGGTTCGGTGGTGGCAGGATGCACTTCGGCGGCAGCAAGGACGTCAGTTCGCGAAGCAACCCGAGAGGAGCAGAACCCTCCCAAGAGGCCAAAGAATGAAGACCTGATCTTTTTTATAGAAGACGACGCGCGAGGTGTTCAATACCCACACGACGACGCGCTCGTCATAAAGCTAAGGATCAACGACTTCGAAGTCTGGCGCATACTGGTAGACTCAGGCAGTTCGGCGGACATACTATTCAAATCGGCGTTCGACCAATTGCAGTTGCAGAAAAACGATTTGAAACCCGCTCACACTCCTCTGGTAGGCTTCAGCGGAGAGGAAGTCAGGCCCTTGGGAAAAATAACAGTACCTGTGGAAGTCAACACATGGCCGTGCACGGTAAGACTCAACCACGATTTCCTGGTGGTCGCGACCCCCTCCCCATACAACGCCATAATAGGGCGACCAATTACACATATTCTGCGTGCAGTGGTCTCAACCTATTATCTGGCAATGAAGTTCCCCACGGACTTCGGTGTGGGGGTAGCACGGGGCGACCAACTCGAGTCCCGCAAGTGCTATGTTGCCGCCCTAAAGGGAAAAAACAAGGCAGTCGTAGTCCCGACCTCGGTTACAGATCCGATGTGAACTCTACAGATCGGCGCCTCCGTCAAGGAGCCTTTGCGAACTGAATTGTCAGACCCATTAGACAGAAGAAACGCAACTTAGCCCCGGAGCGCTGGAGGGCGGTCGACGAAGAAGTCGAAAAGCTCCTCGCAGCGGACTTCATAAGGGAAGTTCATTACCTGAGCTAGGTAGCCAACCCAGTGCTGGTGAAAAAAGCCAACAGCAGGTAGCGCATGTGCGTCGACTACACCGATCTGAACCGAGCTTGCCCAAAAGACTGCTTCCCCTACCCCGAATTGACCGCCTGGTGGACGCGACCTCGGGACACGAGCTGCTAAGCTTCCTAGATTCCTACTCAGGCTACTACTAGATTAAGATGGACCAGTCTGACCAAGAAAAAACCAGCTTCATTACCGAGTTCGGCCTGTACTGTTACAAGGTCATGCCCTTCGGGCTAAAGAATACTGGCGCGACCTTTCAAAGACTTGTAAATAAACTTTTTCGGCCTTTAATTGGCACGAAAATCGAATGTTATGTAGACGACATGGTCGTCAAAACACAGTTTTCGCGAGAATTAATAAAAGACTTGGATTCTGTCTTCCAAATTCTGCGTCAGTATAACATGAGACTAAACCCAAACAAGTGTGTATTCGGTGTCACCTCGGGTAAGTTCCTAGGGTACATTGTCAACTGACCAGCATTGAGGCCAACCCGAACAAAATAAAGGCCATCCTTGATATGAGACCACCTCGAAAAGTAAAAAAAGTTCAAAGGCTAAACGGCCGCATATACCTCACCACCGTACTGACCTTAGCCAGACCCGAGGAGGGCGAGGTCCTAGAACTGTACCTCTCGGCGAGCAACGAAGTGGTCAGTTCGGTATTAGTAAAACAAGTAGATCGGGTACAGCGGCCTGTCTATTATGTTAGTAAAATTCTGCAGGGAGCAGAAACAAGATACCCGCAAATTGAAAAAATTGCCTACGCACTGGTGATATCAGCTTGGAAACTCCGCCCGTACTTCCAACCTCACACCGTCGTTGTCTTAACCGACAAACCCCTAAGACAATTTTTGCTGAAGCCCGAGGTCTCCGGTAGGCTGACGAAATGGGCCATCGAACTTAGCGAGTACGATCTCCAGTACAAACCCTGGACCGCAATTAAGGCCCAAGCTTTGGCAGATTTTATCGCTGAGTGCACTTTCAGCCACAAAGCCCTACAGGTCGAGCCCAAGGTCCCCAGTTCAGGTGAACCCGGAGCTCCCGAGCCAATAGAGTTTGAACCCCGTGAAGTAGCAGCAAGTGTGGCATCTCTCCTAGTCAGGCGAAACGCGAACTGGGATGAGGAGCCCTGGATCCTTCACGTGGATGGTTCCTCGAACCAGCAAGGCAGCGGGGCTGGAATAGTCTTATGCGGCCCGAGCGGCACAAAATTAGAGTACGCACTACGCTTTGAGTTCGTGGCATCCAACAACGAGGCAGAGTACGAAGCACTGATAGCTGGGCTAGACCTAGCGCGAAAGGTGAAGGCAAAGCACCTGGTCATCTACAGCGATTCCCAGCTCGTGGCCGACCAAGTTACGGGCAAGTATGAAGCACGCGAGCTCTCCATGATCGCATATTTGGCGAAAGTAAAAGAGGCCCTGCTCAACTTCCAGTCACACTTCATCAGGCAAATCCCGAGGTCAGAGAACACTGAGGCCGACGCTCTGTCCCGGTTAGCCAGCACAAGTCACAACAACATGAGAACCGTGTACATAGAGGACTTACCTCGGCTTGGTATTCTCGGGGGGGCAGAGGAGGTCACTCCCGTCCTGGAAGCAAAGCCGAGTTGGATCGACCCACTCGCGAGCTTCTTGATAGACGGAACCCTCCCTGCAGAACGCAATGCGGCCAAGAGGGTGCAACACCAGGCAGCCAAATACGTCATAATAGACGAACGGTTATACCGACGGTCCTACACGCTCCCCTACTTGCGTTGCCTACGACTTGCCGAAGCCGAGTTCGTACTCCGCGACACTCATGAAGGCCTGTGCAGCGGACACTTGGGGGGCAGAGCACTCGCCCAAAAAGCACTCCGACAAGGATACTACTGGCCAACGGTGAAGGCAAAAGCTGCCGAGCTCGTTAGAAAATGCGACAAGTGTCAAAAGCACGCCAATCTCCACCATCAGCCTACCTCCGACCTCAAATACCTCGCCAGCCCGTGGCCCTTTGCACAATGAGGCATCAACCTCCTAGGGCCATTCCCACCAGCAACATGCGGAAGAAAATTCCTAGTTGTTGTAGTAGACTACTTTACGAAGTGGATAGAAGTCGAACCTCTAGCAACTGTTACGACCCGAAACATACAAAACTTATTTTGGAAGAATATAGTATGTCGTTTCGGGTTACCTCGGGTACTAATTTCCGACAACGGCAAGTAGTTCGAGGATATCAAGTTCCAAGAGTGGTGCCAGAACATGGGGATTCGGCAAAACTTCACATCAGTCGCGCACCCGCAGGCAAATGGTCAGACGGAAGTAATGAACAGAGCCATCCTGCGCGGGCTGAAAGCACATTTGGGTCGAGCTAAGGGATTGTGGGCCGAAGAGCTACCAAGTGTCTTGTGGGCTCACCAAACTACAGAAAAAACCGCCACGGGAGAAACCCCCTTCAACCTCACCTACGACACTGAAGCAGTGATCCTGGCGAAAATCGAAATACCAACATTGCGACTAGAAACATACGACGATCGGACAAACGGAGATGAGTTACACACCAACCTTGACTTGCTGGACGAGGTAAGGGACCTCGCGCACATCCGGACAGCGGCTTACCAGCAGCAGGTAGCTCGCTACTACAATGCCAGAGTAAAGCAATGAAGCTTTCAAGTCGGTGACCTGGTTCTTCGTAAGATTATGGGGTCCGAACCCGGCGTGGGCAAACTTGGACCAAACTGGGAAGGGCCCTATAAAGTAAAGAGAGCGCTCGGGGGGGCATACGAGCTCGAAACTTTGGAAGGCAAACAAGTACCTCGAGCGTGGAACATCGTGAACCTAAGGCGATACTACCTATAAACCACCAAGCGAGGTGGACGAAATCAGGTCCTATGGGACACGGTGCAAGCCAAGAACCTCGGCGTAAACAAAGCAAAGAAAAGGGCATATTATCAGCTCGGCAAAAAAAAAAGAAACAGCTCGCTGCAAAAGCCTCCGCGGCAAAACAGGTCACGGAAGTATAATAACCCAGACAAGAAAAGTGGCATATTATCAGTTGGACAAAGAATCATTTCAGGACAAAGGAACACTTGGGCAAAAAGATTATCTATTCCATTGCAAGAAACAGGAGTACATTGGCCATCAGAAGGCACTTCAAAAAAAAAAAAAAGATTATCTTTACATGCCCGGAGCTACTTCTTCGCCATCAGAAGGCACTTCAACAACACCCGAAGGCCCTGCCTCTCCTTCAGAGTCCAGCTCGCCATCAGCAGCATTGGACATCTCCTGAGTTATGCGCGAGGTGGATATGGCACTAACATCGAGGTCGGGGTACATGTTCTGGATCATCCACCGGCTCAGTTTGAACCCCCTTCTGTAAGAATCCACCATCAGATCTTCAAAACGCGAAGAGGCAATGTAGTCTTCAACAGCCTTCTTCTTGGCATCTTCCATGCCTTGGGATAATGTCCTCTTGAAGATACTCAACTTGATGCTGCAAATCCAACTTCAAATCTGCTATGTGCTTGACAACAACCCCCATGGCCTCGGCATCACGCTGAGACCTCGCCTGCCTGGCCATTGCGACGCGAGCAGCCTCTTCGGCAGCATAAGCGGCCGCCTCAGCAGCTTGGGTATTCGCCTCTACAGCACGGAAAGCCTCTTCAGTAGCATGAGCGGCAGCCTCAGCAACTCGCGCCTGTCGCGAGCTCCTCTCCACTTGGGCTGCTAAGGCATGAATTGAAGAATTCACCTACCAAAAGAAACAAGTGAGCAATGACAGCAAAAGCGATAGAAAATGAAAAAGGCAAACAAAATCTGACTTACCACCATAGCATGTGTTACAACGCGGCAGGCGACCTGGTTCAAAGGAAGATCAGTCCACACCGCGATCTCCTCAGGGAAAGTAGCCTCCCTACTCTTCTGAAGAGCGTAGTTCGGCGTCAACACGCTCCTGAACTCCCCTTGAGCTCCCGAACCCGAGGGCCCAACCCGCGTATAAGCGGACCCAGAGTGAGCAGGAGCACTTGAGTATGCAGGAGAGCCCGTATAGGTGGTCTTAGCGTAAGGCGCCCCAGCAGCTTCATGAATCGGAGTCACCTCGGGCTCTCTGGGCAGATCCTCCGGCGTGTTGTCTGGAACTTGAGGCTCCTCTTCCGGGGGCAGCTCGGTACGAGTTCGCTTGGCAACCCGCTTCCTCCTCTTCATACCTTGGAACAGACGCCCCCCATGAGTTCTCTCCGCGTCCATCACACCTACAGAAACGAGTTCGACATCAGAAAAAATAAAGGAACAAAGCAACAAGAAACAGTAGTACTAGAAACCTACCCGAACTCAGGCCGACCGCAATAAGCTTGGCCTCCGTTAAGTAGTGATGGCACTTTAAACCTTGCCGTGCCCATTGCCGGAGGCCCTTCACCGTCTCTTTGTCGAGAGTAACACCTGAATCAGGAGCGGCCTCACCCCACCCGGTCTGAAAGGGCCATTCTTATGCACTTCGCACACCGAAGTAGTCCCGCTTCCACGCCGGGACCTTATTAGGAAGATCGTGCAGAAGCTTAAAGCCCGGGTGAGGAGAAAGGTAATACGCCCGCCTTCCCCCAGGAAGAGAACCCGCCTGTCTCTTGAGCATCAAGATGGAGGAGAATATCTCTAAATCTAAAGGGAAATTCTGCTCGCAAAAAAGGGAGACTGTCCCCACCAGGTTCTGAATAGAGTTCGGATGAAGTTGGCCAATGGTGACACCGAAATGGTTTATGACTTTGACGAGAAGGGGGTCGAAAGGAAGTGACAGCCCCGTAACGAGTTGCTCTCGAAAAATCACGATCTCATCAGGACCGTGTTCCCAAGGAAAGCTACCCGACGGAATAAAATATGTATACCCCCCAGGCAAATTCTAAGACATAAGTATAGATTGAAGCCCCTCGGGCGTCATGGTCGACGGACCAAACCTGTCTAGCATCCGACCTCGGTGAGAGGTAGACACCAAATTGCCCGAAGCGGCTCGGCCTACTGGTTCATAGTCCTCGAATTCCACCTCAGAATCACTGAGGCAGTCGGGGGATACGGTTTGGTTTGTAGAACCTACGTCAGTCCTACTTGAAGAGTCGTCTGAGCTATCAAAGGTAGACATTGAGGAAAAGAGGTGGATTCAAGAAAGTACTCACCGGAAGAAAGTTTTGAAGGCTCCGGAGACGGGAACAAGCCAAAGAAACCTTGGAGGCTATGTAACCAGCCTAGGCGCAAGCTGAAAAAACTTGGACGCGAGCTGAAAAGTTGGACGCGAGCTCAATAGGCAAACCGCAGAAGTGACAAATCAACTGGGGTCCCCCACTATTTATAGCTACAGTAACCAAGAACCGATTGTACAGATCAAATACGATCCGACGGCCCACATTCACGCTGACCGCACGTCCCCTGAGGTCGAGACTTGATTGGCGCACGTCCTTCCAAAAAAAGTGAAACGTCGGCGCACGTCTTTTTGAAACCGACGTCGCGCTGACGCACGTCTTTCTGAAACTGACCGCGCCGCACATCTCCCTGACAAATGCCAGCACACGTCCAGCAGTGGCGCGCTTTTTTCAAGTTTGAATGACCCGCTGTCACGACCCAGCAGCGCGAATTTTTGAAATTCAAAGCGCGCACAGTCAACCATCAACATTTATTAGGCACGTTTCCCGCCTTCTCAAAAATCGAAGAGCCCTCACAAAAGCAACTCGCGCATTCAAGGTTCAAAGGACAGGACAAATCCACCTACTACCTCGCAAAACTCCCTGCGCCTGGGCAAGACCCTTGCACGAGGAGTGGGGGGCAATTGATGAAGGAAGATTTGGCCCAACCTCACAGTTATGCGACACGTGGCAAAAACAATAGCTCGCACAAAAGCGAGCCTAAGGCACGAACACCAAGGGGAGACACCAGCGGACCAAACTCCCTACTGGGGGCCCGAACTCACCCTTGACCCCAAACCAGAAAGCAATCCGAACTGGCCTACCTTGTAACAGTTCGGGATACACTTCACCAAACTAGCCAACCTTGTAACAGTTCGGGATACACTTCACCGAGCTGGCCAACCTTGCAACAGTTCGGGATTCACCTCGCCGAACTGGCCAACCTTGTAACAGTTCGGGGTACACCTCGCCGAACTGGCCAATCTTGTAACAGCTCGGGGTACATCTCGCCGAACTGGCCAACCTTGTAACAGTTCGGGGTACACCTAGCTGAACTGGCCCGCCCTATACATACCTCCGAACTCAAGACTTCGCCTCGCTCACCACTCTACGTCACCTTCCGAGCACCAAAACCAACAAATCGTACCATGCCTAACACTGAGGAAGTCCGTACCCGAGGGCGCCACACCGGACTGACTTGGGATCTGACGCTTGACGGCCGCACTCTAAACGGCCACCTGCCACCGCCACCCGACACCGCCATCTCCAGTTAGAGAGACGGTTAGGCAGTGACGGTTCTGTCCCAGCAGAAAGGACGCCGGCCGAATTGACAGATGCAAGGGTAATCATACCTGACCTGACAAGGGCCTCGGAGCGAGTGCGCCAAGTGATTATAAGAACCCCTTGCCCCGAACAAACAAGGTATGTGAACTTTGCGCTATCTGGTCTACAATTTGCCTTTGAGAGATTACTGACTTGAGCTTCGGGGTTATCACACTGGGTTCCCCCCTGAAGCTCTCTCATCTTCCCCGTTACAGGTCCCCCGACGCTCCAGCTCAGAGACGAGTTCGTTGAGAGCTAAGACCGGCCGGATTGCACTCCATCAATCATTATAAATATATTGCAACATTAAGCTAAATTATTTTTAACGCCTAATCAGCCTGTATCTCTTTTTTCATTTTTTTCTTTGTGTGAAACGATTCACTGTAAAACACTCTCCAATGCCAAACAATTCCCAAGACTCAGTTTGGGACGCCTAATCAGCCTGTAACTCATCTTTCGCAAAAGATAAAATTAGAGAAAATCTGAACCATCACTATCGAACCCCACTTGCTGTCAGCATATGCATGCTGGCTGCATCAGGGCCTGATGTGGGACTGCATTTGCCCTATCAAAAGCATGTTACCTGATTCATCATCATCATCACCTAAGGGTCTTTTCCTTTGCAATGAAATTTGATATTTGAATACTTTTAAAATTATAAGAATTACTTCAATTAAGAGGTGCAGTAGAGTTTGTGAATTTTTTCTTCGTTTTAAAATCTAAATGGCGTGTTTGGAAATTTTGATTATTAACTATTTTAATGGTTGAAATGATATTATTTGTTGATTATGAGTATTTTAAACAATTTTCAGAGATTTATTAATTATTTCAAACAATTATATTAATTGTATTTTTTAATAAATAGTTAAGTAATAATTAAAAGTTATTGTTACTTGTGGGGGTTTAGAGATGGCAATTTCTACCTTACCCAATACCCAATATATAATTATACATACTAGATAGCATTTTTTGTTAATAAAATAGGTTTTGGAGTGGGAATGGATTTTAAGATTTTACCACTCATACAAATATAGTTTGAAAGGTTTGGGGAGGCAAGAAGGGTTTATAATTTATAAATTCCTCCCAAATCCAACATATTGTCAATTTGCATCCCTAATAGGGTCCACAAGTTTTAGCAACCAAATTTAACATTATGCTACAAGAAGCATCAAATCATTTTCAAATAAAAAAACAAGTATGTCTTAATTTAAAGTCACTAATGGGCTTCCAACAAATATAGAGAATTTCTAGGGGTTTGTTTTAATATCCAACAATTAATTTTTTTCTCTATATTAACTATGCAATCCTAAGGATGAAGCAATTAAGTTATTTCTTTTGTTTTGTAAAGCTTAGAAATTTCTTGTGAGAATCAAGACGGGCTTCTATTGGATGAATAAGTCTCTAACCTTATTGTCTCTTTGTAATCCACTTTATATTCACAAAACCCTATCCAATTTTATTTTTCTTTTCATTTCTTCTTTGAACAAATTTCTTCTTTTTCTTTCTTCATAATACTTAAGATGCATCATTTTAGGGTATCTTTGGAAAGCAAAATAAACCAGCAAATTGGTGCTGGTAAAATAAGGCTAAATAACAAAGTTCAACCAAAGGCATTCAAAAAAATTCAACTGAATGCAACTTTTTCATAAGAAGCACTTTAAGCGTTAATCATTAAGTGTTATCCAATAAGCGCGAAGTCTTATTCCATACAAGAACAAGTTACACGAATCCTATTTCACTATTCTTTTTTGTTTAGTGTCATATGTATTGTTAAATTATGAATTTTTAATTATAGGGTAAAATCACCCAAGCGGGTTGGATCGAGTTAAGGGTTAATTCAAGCCCAACTTTAAAGGCACAAATCTCGAGTTTGGGTTTAGCCCAACTAGACCTGTTCATGGGCCGGGTGCCAGCCTTACCCCCGGATAGGCTTAAACATGCAAATGAGCACACGGGCTTAACCTCGGGCCAAAAAGCCTGGCCCGCAATAAATTCGAGTCGGGCTCAGGATTTGCCAAAATAGCCTGGCTCGACCCGATCTATAAACTAAACTTTAAAAACCCTAAACTAAACCTCTCTTCTCTTTCACCTCTTTTCCCTTAGTCGAACCTCTCTTCTCTTCACATCCTCCTCAATCCTCACACTCTCAAACAACCACACAACCGGCGAGGTGGCAAACATTCGCCAGCGCAACAACTTCGGCGGTGAGTCCTCTCCTTCTCTCTCTCTCTCTCTCTCTCTCTCTCTCTCTCTCTCTCTCTCACACACACACACACACACACAAACGCAGACTGACACACTTTTCACTGTTAAAATCGCAGCTCACTACGAACTCAGCTCTGGCGAACACAATCACCGGCGGTGAGTAAAAGCCCGGACTCGGGCTTGGGGTCGGGCTTCGGGCTTTTTATCAGAGCCGGACTCGGGCTCGGGCCTAATAAATTTCTATTCATGAAGAGTAAAAGCCCGACTCATGAACAGGTCTAAGCCCAACCCGAGGTCAAATCCAAGTTTATCAACACAAGCTTAACTTAATACAACTTGGGCCAAATTCGAGCTCAGGTTGGGTGTGGTTGGGCTTGTTTGAGTTAATCAAGTTAGGAAGTATTTATGAATATATTTTGATATGACTATCAGGCTTTATGACTCCAATAAAAGAGTAAATTCCATTAAAAATATGTATAAATTTCATTTACAATTATACATATACATATTTTGTACATATATAATGATCAGAAAAAAAAAGTTTTAAATCACACTTAAAATGCGTTTTGAATCAATCAAATTACATATTTCCTACCCATAATACATTGCTACACAATTTAACATACAAGTATACATGTGCGTCTTTTAGTGTCATGTGGGTGGAGGTTTGTGGGCAAGAAATCTCTGGGTGATCTCTGGGTGGATGTATGTATGTTCTTGTATAGGTGATCTCTGGGTGGATCAAGCCATGTTGGATCGTCCAGCTTGGATTAGGCTTGAACCACATATGGCTTCAAACGAAACCTAATCCCAAGTTTAGTTACTCTCGAATTTTTATGGCCTAATCCCAACAAAAAACTTAGGTTTGATTAAGTCAGGCTCGGATCGGGTCCGTTCAATTTGCAGCCCAATTTGTGAGGCCAGCAGTGTTGTAAGTGGTTTTCTATGTACAATGTGACATTGGATTGGTCATGGTATGTCAAGTCAACTTCTGAAACTTCAAGTATGTTTAAATCCTATATCCTTCAGGCTACGTTTGTTTGAATGTCAATACCGGACTGGTGCTAAGGAGTGAAGCAGAAGGGAATGGGTATCCATATGCCGAGGTGTCTGTAGGAAGGGTGCGCTGAGCGCAACGCTGCAGAGCGGAGCTCTATCTAGCTTTCTAATTTCCAGTATCCTCATATTAACATTACCATCCAAATATTATCATCAAAACTCAGTAGTATCTTTAACTTCTTCTTTTCTCATTAACTAGGACCTTAGAAACTATTATACATGTTTGTGAATAGCTACTTTCAACTTCATTAGTTTTTCTTATTTCATCGATCAAATGGTATTTTAGAAACTTTTATACTTGTTTGCGACTAACTATGTTCAATTTCAACTCTTTTGGTTTGGTTCTCCTCGTTTCCCTCGATAAGCGTCCTCTATTAGTCTTTTCACTTCTTCCTTTCAAATCTTATTATTACTTTTGACAATTTGATTTGCTATTCTCCTTTCTACAGTCATTTGGTTTCGAAAATCTTTACTTATTATTTACAAATCTTTTCTGGAAAGATCTTAGGGGAGACTTTACTATTCTTCTTCCTCTTGCTTATCCTTAGGTTACTGACTTTCCACTTCTCTCCTATCTTCCTGGTTCTCTTATCCTGCATTCACCATTGAAGATTTGGATGCTCTAAATGCTACAATCTATGCTCCAAACTAACAATATTCCCGGTATTGATCTTATTGACATCCGCCCTCATATACCTGAACATCTTCATCAAGACTGGGACTTTTCCTTCATCTGTCATCTATTTCCACACCTCACATACCAATTTGATGAGTTAGAAGGAGGCCTTTATTCCCTGTGGAATCTAAACCATGACTGCCTCTTAATGTCACATTTTCAACGATGTCACTTTCATCTTCTTTTTCAACATGAGGAAGATTATATTTGAGTTCATTATAATGGCCCCTAGTTGTTAAACAGACAGTGAATTGTTCTAAAGCCTTGGAGGCCTGGTCGCCCTCAATACGAATGACAACTAAACCAGATTGATGTTTGGGTTCAACTCCATGATCTTCTTTATGAGATTCTTTCAATAGAAATAGGACAATCCATCTTAGAAAGTATTGAACCTACTAGCCACATCTCAGTCATTCAACACTATATTCATGCTAAAGTTACAGTCACCATTGATCAGCCTCTCAAAATAGGTTGTTTCTTTAGTGTCATGAATTGGGTCACTTTTTGATATGAAGATCTTCCTGCAACTTGTTATATTTTTGGACGAGTTGGACATTTTTTTTTATGCTGCTCTCAACCTATTCCCCAAGTGTTTGGTCAATCCTATGAACAGTTCTTCAACCAACGTTTTATGCATCAACCGGTCCCTAGTTAAGAGCAAAAATTCCAATGAGACGTAGCTGGAAACGTCATTTATTTAGAGAGTTTGTTAATCTTCATGCACCAGAAAGTATCCCTCCTTCCACCACTTCAGCACCATCTACTCCTATACAACCCCAACCTTCCACTCACCCAACTGATTCTACTCTCGCTAGGGTCACCTCTATTGGATCTAGTTTCGTTCCTTCCACTGTAAGAGTCTTCCCTGAAACCTTTCATCTTGCGCAATACACCCAGAGTATCCTATCTCATGTCTTTTCCCCTGGACTTTCTGACCCATCATCCTCGGTAAACGTCCCGCATTGACCTTCTGCATCATCTGGAAATTGAGGAGTCCACTGACCTTCCAATTTATGACCGACTAGAGTCCTACTCTCAAAGTGACCAAACAAAGAGAAATTGGTATATTTTTCCTTCCAACCTCAATGATGAGACAACTCCAAGCCAAAATCTACAGACACGGGACCATACAAATACAACAAATCTGGTTAGTTTCTTATCTTACTTTTTCTGTTCTCTGAAAAGGGCGGTGGTGGATGGCCCCCAACAGCCACTAGGTCACCAATGTTGATTTTGAGCTGGAACTATCATGGGGCAGAACACCCTAAGGCAGTTCAAGGACTAGGGGTTTTGATTAAAAATCATAACCTAGGTTTTATCTTCCTTTGCGAAACCAAAATCCCCTTTGACAAAATGATTTTATTAGCTCGTCATTTTCATTATCCTAATATATATTTTCTGTTGTCTGAAGGATGAGATGGAGGACTAGCAATTTTTTGGAAAGATGGTATTAATGCTTCTGCCTTTTTGAGCTATCCAAGCATTGTGTTTCTAAAAGTATCTTCCACTCTGTTGATTAATGACTGGCTAATAGGATTTATCTATGGACCTCTAGTTAAAGCCCATTGTAATGAATTCTGGTTTCAATTAAATCAATGACTCCACCACTTTAACCTGCCTTTTCTTTTAATTGGAAACTTTAATGAAGCAGACAATGTCTCTATCCAAGATCCTTCTACTTCTAACAACCCTTACTGCTTTTCCTCTACTTAATACCGAAACTTAATCTTCGATCATAATCTTATAAAACTTTACATTCAATGTGGTACAATTAGCTGGCCCAATAAACGCTCTATTGGCCTTATTAGCAAAACCTTACATAGAGCTATAGCCTCCCCTGAATGGATCTTTTTTTCCCTCTTGCTACTCTTTCCACATCTACAAAATGGGGATTTGATCACTTAAAACTCAATATCCTAAGCCTTTTAAATTCTTTGAAATGTGGCTATCAAATGACTCTTGTAAATCAGAGATTCTCAATGGCTGGAACTCTCAAGTTAATGGATATGCATCCTTTAGAAATTCCTCAAAACTGGATAAAATAAAAAACAATCTTATCAATTTGAGGAAATATAAATTCCTAGATCCCTATCATAAATTGAAGGATATTGAAACCCGAATCATTCAGATGGAACAATCTACTCATTGGAATCATCCAAATATTATGGCTCTCTATAAGGAATTTGATGAGACTCAAATAAAAACTGAGAGTTTCTGGAGACAAAGATTAAGACAACTTTGGCTAAATCTAGGAGACAAAAATATTAATTACATTCGTAAGAGCACAATATGTTGTCAGAGAATGAATGAAATACAAGAAGTTAAAGATCATCAAAGGAACTTTGATAACTTATCATAAAGATATTGGAGCCACATTTATTGAGTACTTCTCCAATCTTTCACTCAAAACCCACCTACTGTTCTGTTTTTTTTTAATACTCTTTTTTCTCCTATTATTACTGAAGAGGATAATCAAAGATTAACTACTATTCCTTCTGAGGAAGAAATCAAATTAACCCTCTTTAGTATAGGTAGTCTCAAATCTCCAGGACTTGATGGTATTCGTGCTTTAGTTTACAAAGAATTCTGAGATCTCATGGGACCTGAAATTGTTGAATTTACTAGGGAATTTTTCCAAAACAATAAACTTTAAAGCGCCTGAATCATACTTTTATTTGTCTTATTCCCAAAAAAGGCAAATAGTACTACAATCACAGACTATCATCCTATCAATCTCTATAATGTTTTGTACAAAATCATCTCTAACATTTTAGCAAATAGACTATGTACTGTCTTGGACAACTGTATTTCCCCCCACCAATCCGCCTTTATTCAATGAAGACAAATGACAGACAACGCTATAGTTGCCCATGAAATGTTTCACTTTCTAAAGCACCATAAACAAGGCACGAATTTTGTGGCTATTAAACTTAACATGGCTAAAGCCTATGACCACCTAGAATGGCCTTTCCTTCTTGAAATCCTCAAAGCCCTAGATTTCAATCAAGACTTCTACCAAATCATATTTGAGTGTATTTCTAATGTTTCATATTTTGTTTTTATCAATGGTACCCCAAAAGGAAAAGTCCTACCCTCTAGAGGAATTAGGTAAGGAGATCATTTATCTCGGTACCTATTCATTATAGCTATGGAATGCCTAACCAGAATGACTACGAAAGTTGAATCTGATAACCAACTTCATGGTATGCAGCTGTCAAGACAAGCTCCTATCATCTCTTATCTACTTTTTGCAGATGATATTTTATTATTCCTCAGAAGTCATAGAGATGAATTAGATAATATGAAAAATCTTCTACAACAATTTCAAGAAGCTTCAGGACAACTTATAAATTTAAAAATATTAGGAATTTATTTCAGCAAAAATACTCGTCCCAGACATCAAAGAATGATTAAAAGACAACTCTAAATTAAAAACATTCCTAAAAATTCTAAATACCTTGGGCTCTCTCTAATCTGGGGTAGGAATAAACACTCACAACTTTCTTTTATTCTTAATAATCTAAAAAGCAAACTCAATAATTGGAAAGCCTCTTCTATTAGTCAAGCAAGAAAAATAATCCTTATCTAATCGATTCTTCAATCCATTTCTTCTCATGCTATGACAGTAACACAATTACCCCAAAAAATAATCAACAACATTGATCAAATTATTAAAAATTTTTTGTAGGGTAAATCTGAAATGAACCCTCATCCCTATCACTAGGGACCTTGGCACAAGTTAACTCTTTCCAAATCTTTTGGTGGATTAGGCTTTCGGCAAACCAAGCTAGTCAATATAACTTTCCTAAAAAAACTTGCTTGGTGATTCCTTAATGAACCTCAAAAATGGTGGGCTCAAATTTGGAAATCCAAATATTTACCCCATAATACCTACTTTCCTTACTTCATTCCTAAAACCAGCTCTTTCTTTTGAAGATCATTTGCACCCAAACTTCGAGATCTTTCTCATGAGGTTGGCCATGTGGTATTAAATAATTCCAATGAAAATATCACTTCTTTCCCTTGGATACAAAATGCAGAAAGTTTTTCAATGATAAGTCAACCCATTACTTCTCATTTAACAAACAAAACCTTTGTTGACCTTATTATTAATGGACATTGGCATACATCTTCTATTCAGAATATTTTTTATGCTAATCAAGTATCTAAGATTCTTGATACTCCTATTCTCCCAAGTAATACAACAATCCAATGGATTTGGACCAAACATTTTTCATTCAAAATTTCCCTAGTTTACAGAGATCTTATCCAAGGTTGCATCCCTCAATTATCAAACCAACTACAATGTTGTAACAAATGGATTTGGTACTTGAGTTGCCCTCCTTGATATAAACTTCTCCTTTGGAGAATTATTCATAATTTCATTCCAGTCAAAGAAAAATTTGTTTCTAGTCAACAAGATAGATCTTGTGTCTTATGCCAAATGGAAGTTGAATCAGTGAACCATTTATTCCTTGATTTCCTTTTTACAAAATTAGTTCTATTTGCTGCTCCTTGGAATATTCTATCTCCTCATATTCCGTATGACTCTTGGATTAATTGTATTCTTTATCTTGTCCATAAGATTCCAGATAAAGTTTTTCTAAGGCAAATCCTTTCTTGATATGCTATTTCTTTATACTATATTTGGTTTGCCTGAAATGAAAAAATGTTTAGAGATAATAACATTTCAAACATTTGGGTCATTTGAAAAACTAACACTATTTTTCATGGAATTTCACCATCTCGGTTAAATACAAACATAATTGCAGAACCACCTCCACAATTATGCATACAGATTAAGATATTGATTGCATTATCTTCACTGATACAGGAAAGATCAACCAACTCTCATTCTCTTATGGTATTATATTTGTCAATTCTCAATTGGATTGTCTTCAAATTGCAGGAGGTAGACAAAGATTAAAATCAGTTGAGGAAGTAAAACTTTTTGCAATTTACTAAAGACTTTTAATCCCTCGAGATTTAGGAAAGTCTCATCTTTTGGTATATTCAGATTCCCAATCTGTCATCCAAGCGCTCCAAGATCTCTCTTCTCTGCATTGGTCCATTCTAGAACTTTTAACAGAAACCAAAAACTTGTTATTACCATTCAGCTCTTTTAAATTATTATTATATATAAGAAGAAGGTACAATACTCCTACACATCAAATAGCTAAACTAAGTAAACAATATTTGGAGGAATCTTTTGTATTTTCGAAATACCCTCCTTATCCAATTGTACAAAACTTTGTATTTTGCTCTTTTCGTTAATATAATCCTTTACCTGTCAAAAAAAAAAAAGTGGTTTTCAATATACAAGAGAAAATTTTAATCATTAAAAGATATTTTTAAAACTTAAATATCTAAATTATTCCAAAATATAAGAACACATTTCTAAAATTCTTTTAATTGGATCAAAGCTAAAGTGAAAGTCCGTCTAACATAATAATCACATAGAACTTTTTATCCCGATTATAAATTCCGAGGCATGCCCAAAGTCCAAAGTTGGAAAATGTAGTAAAAATTTTCCCGAGATTTTAATTGTGATCGATTTAGTTCGCCCTAGCTGAAACCAAAATTGCACTGAACTCCAGCTCAAACAGAAAATAATAAAATATAGATGAAAAACAGAGTAGGAACTCTTAAAAAAAAGAAAATCGTACAAGGATACCGTAGTACTAGGACAGTGAAGACAACCGACGGAGAATGCAAACGTCTAATCAGTAAAAGAAGGAATGAATGCAGCAATGCCACCCCCTCCTGTGAGCCGTGTGAGCTGTGGCCTGCTCCTGCTGTGAAGCGGGAAACCCCTCGTGTGTAGCAGTGTAGCAGTAGAATGTCCAAGTCCAATCTACCATTACAATACTAGCTCAGAGCCTCAGACCCCAGATACTATAGTCGGTGCGGTGTCAGAACTCTCTCTCTCTCTCGGAGAAAGAAAATCCGGGGAAGGACGAGAATCGAAGAGGGGCGTCGGATTGTGGGTCCCAGACCAGCAGCTCGTTTTGACTGGATGTTGTTGCGGTCGCCGACAACATATCCGAAGCCTAGATCTTCACAGACGGTGAGAGTCCCGACTGCGAGGCGAGGATTTGTTTGTCAATCCAATCGGGACAGGCCTTTGTCCCTCTCCGGCTCAGATATTTCTTTCTTCAAACTTCAAACTTCGAAGGATAGAATATAATACTCCTTATTCCTCAATTCCATTCCATACCAATCAGTCACAATACACAAATGCATACACGCATACTAGAGTTGGAGCAGAGAACTATACAACTATTAAACCACCCGTACCAAATTTGATTCCATCCATGTAATCAACCGAGAAGAAATTTCAATTTGGGCCCATCCAAATAGAGAAATTTTTTTCAAAGGAATATTGCCGTACAAGAATGAACGTGGAAGAGGAAATATGGCACCCCACGGACCACGGTGTCTGAAAATGAGGCTATAATAATTATAATACCAGCCAAGCCATGAAAGAAGAGAAAATCGGATTTGGTTCTTACAAAACCGTCATACAGCCCTTTCGCAGCGGTGCATGAGAGACGGGGATGTTCCCATTGTCCACCGAGGGAGTGGCTGGTTCGTTCCATCAGCTTTGCAAACTTCTGTTTCTGTGTTTCTTTGGTTTCAAAAAAACTTTATTTTGAAAACTTCCTGAAACGGATAGGCATTTATTGATATTTTACTGATGTGCATAATGACGCCTGTATCATAAATGCCCTTATTAAATGTGCTTCTTTTAGATAATTGATGTAATTCAAGACATTAACTCTTAGTTCCTCTGCCATCATATCCACAGTAAGACGTGTATGTCCCATAAGTCTGTCCATCTGCTATGAAACCCACCATTAGATGAGTTATGGCATTTGTTGCAACCATGGTTACTTTATTTTCTTGCAAGACAAGTACACAGCCAAAAAGCAATGTTTTAAATTTAAAACAAACTGGGATAGTATCCATGTTTTATTAGGGTTGCAAGAAAATGCTGCAATTATTGTCACCGCAGATTTAGTTCCTACTACATCTGGCATGTGTCAACTGTCAACCTGTAATACCTAGATGTTTCAAAATCGGAAGTTGGAACCATCTCATGTCTCCCAAGTCCCAACACAACATAGCTCAAAAACATGACGTGTATTTTTATTTGAAGAAAAACATGTTTTGTTTAAACCATTTGTAAGCCCTAGTTTTATCGAACTCACAAGTAAATAATCCATGCTGAAGAACACCCCCTGATGTAAGACAAGGAGAAAGTCCTAGGGATGAACGTGATGGTAAGGAGAATTAAGAATATGAGCCGTGAAGAGGATGAGATTCATCATTAATGTGTCAATAAAAGAAGAGAAAAGAAATAGCGCACTTTTAATTACCTATTTAGTCCTTTTTTGTGAAGAATTACCTATTTAGTGACACCCTAATCATAAAAAACTGACAAGTTTTGACCCCAGAAAAATAGACTCAAAGAAATAGTGTGATTGCATCTTCAACTTTTTCAAAATTCCAAAACTCGACAACAAGACTATATAAACTAAGAAATCCTTTGAAATAAGAATCCAAATGGTCTATTCCCATAATCATTAAGACAGGAATGAGAATGGGAATTGAAATCAGCAGGAATGAGATTTCATTCCTAAAGGAGAGGTAGGGAATAGTCATTCCCTCAAATGGAGGAATGACATTCCAGATCCCTATTCATGCAAACCAAACAGGGCCTAAACCAATCCTTTCAAATTACTAACTCTATTCCTAAGACACTAACTAGAAAAAATAAATAACTCAAAAATACTAAAATGTATACTAATAAATTACAAATGCCAAAACTTTATTTTCTCTCAATGGGTACTTTCCTTGTTTCCATGCCCGTATCACCCCCTTAGTTGCGTATAACCATGAATCATTTAAGATAAGGGTGAACAATTCAGAATGGACAACCATGTAGTGCCCCAGGGCAAGGATCCCTTGTGCAGAAGGGATGGAAAAAGTCAGCATCATATCTCAGTCAGCTTCTATAGATATTTCTTACTTTCCAATGAATACGCTAAAACTACATTATTATCATCATCCAAGTATCCCAACTATACGGGATTCCATTGTTAAATTATAAGTGCTTATGAATAAACTAAAAGCACATAGTTTTCATAATTATGATCCTGCAGAAATGAAACATGTAAGTGTAGTACAGATCCTGTAGCCCCATATCCACACAGACAAGTTGCGCTAAATGCCTCAGCCACACTATGGAAACTACTAAAGCAACTAGAATAATTATATGGAGGGAAAGACTGGCACCTCTAGTCATCTACTGGATCCTGCATCAGTGGGACGCCAGAAACCCTTTCTACCAACAAGAAGCAGCCCTTCGTGTAGACTGGTCTCCCAATGCAGTGACTGCAACAATGGGTTTATCTTATTAATGATTTCCATGTTGTCTCGCACCAAAATCCATCCACCTGGCCTTAATATCCGGTCCATCTCTACAACTACATATACAATGTCACACCTGAAAGAGGGCATTAATATTAAGAAATTAGGATGCCATGGTTCTCTTTTATTTTCTGGTTGGAGGTAAAATAACCCAAGTCTTAGTGAGAACTGTTGAAGTGTCTTTTTATCTTATTTCCTATTTATGGTCACAGGGGTATAGTTAGGATTTCATATTATGTTATGTTATTTTTCTTTTCTTAGATCAGAACCAACCACTGGGAAGCAATTATAAGGGTATTGAGGTATGTAAAAGGTGCTCCTTGCCAAGGGTCGTTATATAAAGGGAGGTGAGTTATCCCTAGAAGGGTATTCAGATGTAAACTAGGCAGGGTCCAACACAAACAAGAGGTCCACCAGAAGTTACTGCACCTTGGGGATAATTTAATTTCTTGGAAAAGCATAAGTAAAATGGAGTTGCTAGAAGTAGTGTAGAAGCGGAGTATAGAGTTATGGCTCATACTTGTGAGTTAGTGTGATTGAAGCACTTATTACAGGAAATTTGGATAGATGTACCCTCTCCTATGGAGTTGCTTTGTGATCATCAAGCTGCAATCCACATATCCACTAACCCAGTATTCCATGAGGACCAAACACATGGAAGTGGGTTGCAATTTTGTGAGAGAAAAGGTAGCAAGTGGTACACCCAATGTGAAGTCAGAAGATCAGTTAGCCAACCTCTTCAACAAAGGTGTAAATCAAGCAAGAACGAATTCTATTTGTAACAAGTTGGAGCTTTGTGATACTTATGCTCCAACTTGAGGGGGAGTCTTGAAGTGTCTTCATTTATCTTATTTTCCATTTATGGTTGGGAGGGGCATAGTTGGAATTTCATATTATGTTATGTTATTTTTCTTTTCTTTCTTACTTAGGGGTAAAGTTGTCATTTGCTACTTATTAGTAAATCAATAAAAGTGGGTGGCAGTTAGAGAGACAAACTGACTCAATTTCTATTGCTTTCATCCCTAGTTCTCATATCTCTCTCTACTCTCTCTTTCAGGCTGAGACTTCTAGGGAAGATTTCTACTAGTTTTCCCTTTTATTTTATTCTACTTTTATTTAATTTGAAGAACCAAGTAAATAACTTACCCAGCTGTAAAACTCATCAAAAAAAAAAAAAAACTTACCCAGCTGTAAAACCTGACACAAGCAAATCAACTTGGTCAATTAGCAAGGTTTCAGTCAAGCATAGATCTTAGTTTCTACAAAATCACAACTTTTTCCAATTTGTAATCGAGATTTTGGAAATATTATAGCACTATAAGCACAAGGTTCTATACAATACTTGATCAAGCAAAGAGGAGAACTTCAGTAGATTCAGACTTTGAGACATATTTCGGGTCTACCCGCATGACGGACCATTTTGACTTCTCCTATCCCCTGTTTTTGTAGGAGATACCTTGGACCCTTCACTAGGCATGTACCCTAGAATACTAAACCCTACCACTTCACCGGTTCAAACCCCTATTGCCATATGAAGTGCTGTCACTTACCCTTTTATGAAGTCTTCTGGACTTGGTAAAACCAGGAAATAAAAAAGAAATGGAATCAACTGACTCTTCTCATGCTGAGTTGTCAAAGTTGCAAGTATAAACAAAAAGGACCATTGTTATACCTTTGTATAAGATTTCCAAATAGGTTACTTGAGTGTAGAATATCATAAGTCCGAGGGTACGTGTTGAAAGCCTCACACCAATCATGATAAACTCCAATCAACCCTCTGTCAAAAATTACAGGTAGAGTATCTGGTCCATCAACAGGGACAACATTCATTACCCAAAGGGGTTGACCAATAAGTGCTGCAGCAAATCTGGTAAGGGGCAGAAAAATCAATTACACAAGATATACTAATCTTAAACAAGCACAACAAATATAAACTAGACATGTTAAAGGAGACTAAAACATGACAAGACACTTTTTATTGGTAAACATGGTAAGACATGTTAAGTAAAGCATTAAATAAATTTCCTAACAGATCATATGAACTGAAATGCAAAGGCAAGTTCAACCAAAGTTATAAGAAACCAGTTTCATTTACTGCATCCTTAAAATTGAACCAAATTTTCCCCTATAACAAAATGTCACATTGTAACTATCACGAACTCCTTCAAAATGTACCTTAGAAAGGAGATTTTAAAGACCCACCAAATCACTCAAAATCACCAAGTGCATAATTTCCTACTTTTGGCTACAAATATTTCCATGAAAATGTATAAATTAGCATGGGACATGATAGATAACAACTAACTTGTGGAATTAGTGAAAGAACCAACAGAAGCCATTCAACATATCCGGGCTTACAAATAACCTGATTAAAGTAAAACAAGGAACCATAAGTCCAGGAATAGTGATAAAAAATAGCACTCAATTTTACTACCAAAGAGTATTTACCCAAACAAAATTACTACCAAAGAAAAGGACTAAAAGGAAAGGAAAACAAGCACTCAATTTTACATGTAAATACAAAATAAGTTGTCATGCAGTGTTGCATGGACTCCTCAATGGATGAAATGTCTGTGTAGGACACATTGGATTTTGACACTCCATGGGTTCTTGAAGAACATTTCTACGCGACACTTTTCTTTTTCTCCTTGCTTATTCAACAAAACTGAACAGATGATGTGCACAAGGAATGTCATTGTTCCTATAAAATATCATTAAGTTATAAAGATAATCTTTTAAACCTTTTTCTATAGGTTTATAATTTTAAAGTTCAATATAACACTGTCAGTATATAAAAAAAAATCTATAGCATGATTTTAGATATTGTAATCAACATCTGATATATTAAGTGCTAACAGTTATATGGACTATTAACCTATACTTTTCTATAAAGATACCAAAAAGTCCTTTCTTTGTCTTGCCAAGTCAGACTCTGAGACATGTCAGATTCTGATTACCACGTACATCCATATAACACTGTCAGTATATAAAAAAGAATCTATAGCATGATTTTAGATATTGTAATCAACATCTGATATATTAAGTGCTAACAGATGTAACCCTAAAAAACCACACAACAAAAGATTAAAACGCAATTAAACTAACAGAATTTTGAAAATGAATCAAAATGAGATGGAACAAATGTATTCATCCAATAGACACCTGCCAGCAAATTCATCCAATGTGGATGCAAACATTACAACAGAATTAATATTATATGTAGAGCAGGTCAACTATTAGTTGTTAGTAAAACATTAGAAAAAGGTCATTTCAGATTTTTGAGAAACATAATTATTTTTCAATTTTCTTAATAACCATAAATGACTCCATTTAATATAATTTATTATAAGCCTTTATGCGACTGAAAACTAAAATCAAATTATTCATGCCACATTGCATCAGGACAGGGGTTACTAATGAACATTACCCTCCATAACCAGCATTCATATCAATCACATTCCTAATTCTCAACCAGTCAATGCCCAAGCCATTCAAGTAAACATCTGATACAAGCGCAGACCAGTATTTACTGTCCTCATAGAATAATTTTTCAGCACTCGGTTCCATTGATAGACTTGGAGGTTTACTGCTGAGCCTTACAGGCCAGTGTGTGGGCCAGTTGTGGTCACTGAGTGATCCAGCTGCTGACAGTGGGAGAAGACAACTGTCAAGGGGTGTATACCTGCCTCAACAACAAAGACAAGAAACCAGATCTTAGCAACAGTAATGGAAATTAGTTGGTCCTACAAACAAATATAATTCAGAACAGGAAAAGAAAAATACCATGAAATTTTGTTTCTATCCTTTTGATGACACAAAGGAATGATTCTTTCTTTGTGTTCTTCATAGCAAGAATTTGAGACAGGTTTCTGATATATTACAAGCCCAATACCAGCTGAATCCACAGCTTTTGCCACCATCTTCCAGCAGATAGATTCTGTCAATGCTACCATGGCTGCATGAAGCATCATAAAAGGAAAATAAGTTTAACAAGATCATATCATAGTACTGTTGTTACTAAACATGAAAAATCATTGATAGAAAAGGTAATTGAAACAGATCTGAACATGTTTCTCAACTTTCAAAAGCATCAGTCAGCATCATTGACAAAGCTGAAGTGTGAAGGACTGTAACTAGCATGAGATAGCATGTCTTCTAGAAAGAAAAACAGTACGCTCACAAACCATTCCAAACATTCCGATGCTTTTCATCATCACGATAAACTGGTGTTGCAGACCATATAAAAAACCCTCCTGGCCTAAGAATCCGGTTGAGCTCCAATAATGGCTTTCCACCTATAATTTCAGTCAAAAAATCTATAAAGCTTTATACTAGCTTCATAATATAAAGCATCAATAATGGTTTCCAAGATATGCATATATGCATATCTACAAACAAGGACATGGCATTAATTAGAACAGAGTGGAAAAACAGGATTCATGTAGCCGACCCCATACAGTTGGGATGAGGCTTGGATGATGATGATGATGATGTATAAACAAGGACATGGCATACCATCTTCATACCAGTGAACCCTACATCGTGAACAGTGAATCAAATCATATACATTATCAGCAAAATTCAATCTCTGTGTCCCAATGACAGCAAGAATTGCCGGAATTCCCCGTTCTAGAGCAAACTGTATCTGAGCTTCATGTCCATCCTTTGGGGCAAATGACATGGTAATGGCATTTTTTTCTAGCAAGTAGCCACCAAAGCTAGCCACACCACAGCCAACATCTAGGACAACCCTTGTGTGCTTCCCCCATCCAATAACTGGTAGAGTCTAGTGAAAACCAATGAAGATTTAAATCAGCCTGAATCAACGCCAACTCAATGATCAAATATTTATCAAATGAACATAAAACAAGAAACTTCAACACTCAATATATAATTAATTGCAGTCCAAATTGGTAACTAAGTATTGGATAATATTCTTATCCAGCACTATCTACTTAGCCAAAAACCCAGCTAAAAAGATCACAATTTCTTTTAACACCAATAAATCCTACTCTTCTTAGGAAGAAGAGAGTGATCATATCCCTCTATCACTTATGAACTTTTTACTTTGAGAGAAATAACAGTGCTCTAGTTTCTAGATAACAGAGTTAAGATTTTAATTAGATGAGTACATTCCCCTGTTTTAACTTAAAATGAAAGAAAATTTTGAATGGGTACAAGTTATAGGAGCACAGCAATAGAAAAATAACTTGCAGAACAAAGTTACATTTCTGAATATACGAGTTTGTTGCCTTCTTTCGGTTAACATATAAGAAAATCCAACAAGCATAAGCTAAATGAAGATAACAATCGAAGAATAAGTCCTGGATGAACTGTTTCATCTATGTACACGAATACACAGTGGCAGACTTTTAACCAGTAGGACAGATATACCACCTTTTCTATAAACTTGACATAGCTCGCCACTCCTCCTCTAAACTGCGTACCACCTCCAGGAAAAACAAAGTAATCACCAGATACCCGAACCCAGTTTTGGGATTTCTTGTACTCAGCGAGTTTAGGATGAGGGACATTGTTAAACCAAATCTGCAAATTAAAAAGTTGGACAACATCAACAATATTTTCTTGGTAGATAAGCTAAGAAGAAAAAAATGCTAATGATGACTGTTAAAATTCTTTTCTAGATGTATCTTGATAGCTTCAGAACTTGAAAGCAACTAGTTTTAATGAAATGCACAATAAGTTTTCTGTAGTTGACCTAACTAGAAGTTCTTAATATGTTAACTGATTATGAAAAGTTGCCAAGTTACACGTCAAGAAGTGGAAAGAGACAAAAGAAACTAAGAAAATACATAAAACATGTAACAGAGCATCCATTAATATGGAAATAATTATGTTTCCTTATGCTTGTTCTGAGAACCTATCATGATACATTCATCAATTTCAGAAATATAGATAGTGTAGCTAAAGCAGTGGCAGCATGTGAAAGAAGTAGAGAAACAAACAAAATAAAAAACAATACAAGCACATATATGGCTTGAAAAGTGAAATAATGTAAAAAACAAACCAGGACAATTCAGATTGGCCAGTACCAGAATAAATCTTGCACCTAACAGTCACAGAGAGAAGTTTGCCGTTAAGCATTGTATAGGAAACCACATGATAAGGCATGCTTTTATCTAGAGTGCTGGACCATCAAAATGTTTGTTCCTATGTTCAATTTTTACCAATAATAAGTTCTAAACAGTCAACAACCAAATAAAACCAACTTTTAGACTACTACAATCATCTGACCAGTACCAACTAGCACATCCAGAGATATCACCCATAAATACTACAGCTTGTAAATGAACAATCATGCACAATGAGTATAGCTATAGATATAGCTGAGATGAAACCTACAGCTGACAATATGCATAACCATTGCCTTAATAGCCATTGTATTATTGTGTAAGAGCATATTCTCAAAATAAGAAATAGATTGGCTTAAACCTGTATATTTTTTTGTGCAAATGTTTAATAATCACAAAACAATATCAACCATACACTGCATTCCCTTCAGATAGTAATAACTTTTTCCCTGCTTTTATTAGGAATCAGTGTTACGGCATTTCCTCATCTAAGCATTCTTCAAGGATCAAGTCATCATTCTCTGACTTATCGACCAAACCAAGGCCGGTTCGTAGTTTGTAGATTATGATCGTAGCCGCATAAGAAGGAATAAGGGATAAGTAGACTACACTCTACCTCAGAATTCTGAATTAATATATTTCTGGGGGCGTGTACTAATATATTTCAGGTTGGGGGTACCGCATTAGTGTCTGAAGTTTGAACTTTCTGGGGGCGTGTAGTAAGTATTTCAGTAAATCATTTAACTAATGAACAGTAAAGTTCTTCTAAGTCCTAAAAACTTTAGATTCCTCCAATTCAAAGTAATCTTGAATTGTGACGCGTGCCGTTATATGTCATAAACCAATTAAGAAACCAAGAAGGGGAAAAGAAATTGGGAGATTGGAGTGATCAATAAAATATTAAATTCAGAAAAATAATTATTTAAAAGAGTATTTAACCAAATTATGAAGCTATGCAGTTCAACATGCAAGAAGAAGAGAGGAATCATTACAGATAGAAATGAAACAGACTCCCTTCCTCTTCCCGAAGTATTATTCTCACCATATCCCTGCTCCTAGGCCACGGGACCGGGGTTTTATAACCCTGCGGAAGAGAAACCAAGCACAGCAGGCTAGGTTTAGGGCAATGCCGCTCTCTGTGTTCCATATGGCTTCTTGACTTCAACGCCTTTATGGCTTTCATGTTGTCAAGGCACGGTATGTAATCAACAGAAACTGGAACTTTACAGGACTCCCAGCTAATCGAGTTCAGTCCATTGCTGCCACTAGAGGTCCCATCCAAGGAAGGGACGTCAGCTTGCTTGGGTTTGGAGGAGGAGGAGGAGGAGGAGGAGGAGGAGAGCTTTCTTGACAGTCGTTGAGACTGGAGGAGGTGGAGGTGAAGGTGGTGGTAGTGGTGGTGGTGGAGGAGGAGGAGGAGGAGGAGGAGGAGGAGAGCCTGATGCATGAGTAGGAGACAAAGAGATTGCTTGAGAATTCTCGAGATTGGTAGCAGATAGAGAAGGGTATTGATCGTTTGTGTAGATAAGAACCCAGACGCAGACAAGCAAGACAAAGAAAGCACAGAGAAATGGATATTTTCTCGCTCTCAAGAGTTCTGGTATATATTGTGCCATTCCTTTGCGGGTTAGAGACCAAAAAGTCGGGTAGTTTGAAGCTTTTGGGGGGTCTGGGTGTGAGGGAGAGAGAGAGACAAAGAGAAAAGAGT
The DNA here is from genome assembly GCF_056320005.1 of Nelumbo lutea. Lineage (NCBI taxonomy): Eukaryota > Viridiplantae > Streptophyta > Magnoliopsida > Proteales > Nelumbonaceae > Nelumbo > Nelumbo lutea. The sequence goes on from NC_142685.1 coordinate 47,690,213, forward strand.
TGAATGGGTCTGTAACTCGAGAGGGTGCCCATGAGCAAGCATTGTAGCAGAAAGAATGGCGGTAAAAAGATGGTAAAAATTCTGGACCTCGAAAGGAGCAGAAAGGCAATTGTTGGATCTCAATGAACCCCACTATTATAGTTTAATATATTGTCGATTACCAAAAGAAACTTTATTATAGAGTCCAGACTATATTAATAGTCAGTAAAGCACATTTGAATTAATTGATCTACTATATGTTTGGTATTTTGGTATAGATCCGTATATTCGGTGCATACTAGCGCAGATTCGTGATATCTTAAGCGAAAATTAAATAATAGAAATGGTTATTTATTAAAAAATAATTTTTATAATTTTATGGATTTACTAAAATCAATTTTATATTAAGCATTTTACTAAAATATCATTTATAATTTGTAATGTATTTAATAAATATTTTATTTGATGACAATGGAAAATGACATATTGATCCTCATGTTCATTTAAATAAATTTAATCAAAAGAAAAATAAAATAAAAATACCATTTTATCCTCAATAAGACATCGACAATCACTCTATTAGCTATATTTGGTCCATTTTGTTTTCTATACAAAAAAAAGTGTTAATGATATTTTTGGAATAAAAAATCATGGGTCTAATAGTAAAACAAATACTCCTTAATAAAAGATTAATTAAGTAAATAAGTTGTAAAATATATGGAATGTTTTAGTAAAATAAAAACTATAAGATAGGTTTAAGTAAATATGTAAAACTATAAGGTGTAGGAATGGCAATGGGACAGGGATCATATGCCCTGTCGCCCGACCCCAATTTTGAAATTAACCCCCATCCTCAAACCCTAACGGAAATGGATTCCCCGTGGGGACCCGAATCCCCAAAATGTTTTCAGATAATACTATTTTTTTAAAATAAATTTATTTTAAATAAATAAAAATTATAAATTATAAATAATTTTTAAAATATGTTTTGATATATATATATATATATATAATATAAATAATATAATAGTATATTTAATATAAAAAACATTTAATATATATAATCGAGGTCGGGGCGGGACGGAGACCTCAATCCCCATCCCCGACCCCGGTTGGGGATTCCTATTAATCCCCATCCCCACCCCCGCCCCCGCCTCTGCCCCGCTAAAACAATCCCCATCCCCAGCCCAATTGAATCGGGGAAGTCGGGTCCTTGTCGGGGATGGGGAAAATTGCCACCCTAAAGGTGTGTTCTAGTAAATAATACAAAAATAACAATAATTATTTTTTAGTTAGGTTTATTCATCAAACCGATGAAACCAACCAACCCAATCAACTCGACTTGAGTTGCTCATTTTTCTAGTATTTTAGGTCAGCTTTGGTTAAAAAATTTTCCAATTTGACCAACTTGGATCAGTTTCACTTTGGCCATTTACAAACCAACCAAAATCGAACGACCAAACCATGGATATATTAATATTTTATATTTTAAATATAATTTTTAATATGGAAAAGTGGAAAATTTCCCATATTTCTTAGTCTAAAATGCTTTATATCATAAATCTAATTTTTAAATTTATTTTTTAGTAATTGCACTATAATTTTTAAAATTTAATTTAATTTTTAATTTTAAATCTTTTGAACTGACTAAATAAACCAAAAAATCAATCCAAACTAATACAGTTCGAGTGGGTTGGATTTCACAAAAGCTCAATCGGTTTTAGCTGACCAACTCCCCAACCCAACCAAGTCATTTTGGTTGGCCACTACGACCAAACTGAACCAACTCATGAAAATTCATAATTTCAGCTAAATTAATAGTCTCATCTCTGATAAATAAGAATCATTTAATCTCCAATAATTATTAAAAATTTATAGTGAAAATACATAATTATTGAAAATATATTGATAATGAAAAAATACAATAATTACAAAAATACAATAAGTACTAAAAATATATTAACTTAGTCAATAAATAGAATAATCTCAAATAATAGTTTAGTCTCTAATAAAAATTAATCAATAAAAGTTATAACAAAAATATAATAAATACAATAATTATAATAAATTATATTTAAAATTGTCAATAATAGTAGTTTAATCTCCAATAATTATAAAAAGTTTTCTATTAAATAGCAAACAAAATAATTTATACATAATCATGGAAAATACATTTATCACAAAAAATAATAAATAATTACTGAAATATAATAAATATTAATTTTAGTATATATAATTATATAATAAATACAAATCAAGAGATTAAAATTATTATAATAAAATATTATTTTTGAAAGTTATTTTCTCGAATTATTACTTAATATAAATGAAATTAGTTATTTACAATATTATGTAAAAAAAATAAATTATTATTAATTTCAATATTATGTTTTAAATATTTTTCTACTTTGAAGAAATATATATATATATATACTCATTATTTGAATTCAAAAAAAGGAGAAAATTATTTAAACATTTAAGTAGTTTATAAAATATTTAAATATACTCATTATTTGAATTTTATATATTTAGTTATTGAAATATTTAAATATTAAATATTTTTCTATGTAATTATTTATCTATTTTTAGTATTTTATTATTTAAGATATTTAGTTATTCAAATAATATTTTATTTTTTAATGTTAAATTTCAATTATTTGAATAAAATTTAATTTGAATAATTTGGAAAATCATAATTTATATTGTTAGTACATAATTCCGTGATGAATGTTGTAAAAATATAAAACTATTAATAATATGAATATTATTAAATCTATTATAATTATTTTTTGTGTTTTTAATAATTATTTTAAAGTTTATACTATTATTACAAAATTTCATTATTAATTTTGTAAAAATATTAAATTATTATTAATTTGAATATTATGTTATGATTTTTTTATTTTATTGCATAATTTCCTTAACAGAACTATTTAAAATATAATTATGTAAAATATTTCATTATTTAAAATATTTAATTATTTAAATATTTAAAAATACTCATTATTTAAATTTAAGATATTTAGTTATTAAAATATTTAAGTAATTAAATACTTTTATATGTAATTATTTAGCTATTTTTAGTATTTTATTATTTAATATATTTAGTTATTGAAATTTTGAAATAATATTTTATTTTTTAATGTTAAGTTTCTATTATTTGAATAACATTTAATTTGAATAATATGGAAAATCATAATTTATATTGTTAATACATAATTTTGTGATGAATTTTGTAGAAATATAAAACTATTATTAATATGAATATTATTAAATCTATTATAATTATTTTTGTGTTTTTAATAAATATTTTAAAGTTATTATATAATTTGTTAAAATATTTAAGTACTTTTTTAAATTTTAATTTATACTTTCTTTAGATAGATATAGATAAAAGGTGGCAAAGAGGATACATAGGAATTAGAGATAATTTTGAGAGAATTTGTCTAGTAGATTAGAGATAAGTCAATGGATAAATAGGAATTGCACATGATTTAGGAGAAAGTGAGGGAGGTAGTTTAGGATAAATTTTAAGAGAAGAGATTGCTGGGGAAGGAGAGCATCTCATTAGTTCTTTAAAAAAATGACATCGAATAAAAAATAAAAAATTCAAAAAAGGAGAATAATTCTTGACTCTTTTGTTTTAATATATATGTATATGTGTGGGGGGGGGGGGTTGGAAGGGTGTATTTTGGTTCGGAAACATTGCTACCAGGTAGAACGTTTCTTAGGGCAACAACAATACCTTCTATTTGGTATCAGTGTTCTATATTTGTATTTACTGGTGCTTATTATAGGAAGTCCATGTCACTGCCACATCATGTTCTCATTTGCAGCAATGAGTTCCAAATTGAGAAAATGTCAAATTTTGTGTTTCTCCAAACCACACCTTCTCGATTTCCAAGGCATAGCTTGGAGCACCATTTTTTATGGAAAAACAATTCCAAACATGTTACCATTTTCTGGAGCACCGATTTTTCTAGTGTGGTGTTGATGTGTCACCATTTTTTGGAGCAATGGGATCAATGCCAAACACCGCCCTCAAAGTTTAAGTGAAGGGAAATTCTCGTTTAGTACCTTGTATTTTGGGCCTAATGCCATTTTGGTCCTTGAATTTTAAAATGAGACCATTCAGTACCCGAATTTTCGAAACATGTAAATCTAATACCTGCCATTAACCAGTCTGTTAATTAGCCATCAAGTGGCATTTAAAAAGATACAAATGCCCTTTGAGTGTCATCCAATTTTCTTTATCAACCATCCAAACAATGATAAAAAATGAACAGTCCCAAATCCTTGCATTTTCTATTCAAGAAAATTAGGATCATGTCTCAGTGGGCATTCTAATGACCCCAACTTGGGGCTATTCATTTTTTATCAACGTTTGCATGGTTGATAAAGAAAATTAGCTAACACTGGAAGTAGGTCTACAAATAGAGCAAATTCGAATTGAATCATGTCATATTCGAATTCAAATTCAATTACAGAACTAATGATTCAAATTTGATTCAATATTCGTCATATATTCAAAATTAAAAACTGAATTCGAATTTGATTAGATAATCAAATATTCGATTAATTCTTGAAACTAAATAATGAACCTCTTGTTCTTTTGAATGAACTACAGAGAAAGGAGAAAGTATCTTGTTCCATTCGAATGATCTATGGAGAAAAACATATTTCTGTAAACAATGAAGACAGACAAATACCAAGAGGAAAATGAAAATAAAATTAAAAACATAATAAAATTTAGAACAAACAATAAGTTTTCGATAATGTAGAAAAAGCAAGAGAGAGGGGGGAGAGAGAAAAAGAGGCTTCTACAATTTTTTCGTATGTTATAAAATCAATGAGTAATAGTTGCAACTATAACCGTAAAACTCTTGTTCTCCATCAATACATGGCCTTCTTTGCCTTCAATATGTGCTATTCATATTTTTGAAATCTTTCTTAAATCTTGTAAAAACCAGTAAAACCAAATGCTTGTCATTACAGGGTAATGGGGGAACATCGAAACTGGGCTAAATCGGGTCTTACAGAAGTATAATTCTCAATCAAAAGGTCTAAACTGAATGGTCTTATCATGGGAGAAGTAATGAATTCTCCCTTTATTTTTTGAGTTCACATCTGCACCCCTCAAATGTCCCACAACACATCCCCATCGTGTATTGGGAACATCTCCCAATGATGATATCATCATCGGGATCATCGGGAGATGTTCCCAATACAATACACGACAGGGATGTGTTGTGGGGCACAGATCTGAACTCTTATTTTTTAGGGTAAAATATAAAAACTTTACTTGAAGTTTCTGGCAATCATAAAAACCTCCCCTATAGTTTCATTGTAACAAATTTCTCCCCTGAACTTTTGAGAAACTTAACATAAACCTCTCTTTTATCACTAACCTAGACGAAAAACGTTGGTTGATGCATCAATTTCTTTTAATACCAATTTTACCCTTCCATCACTATCAAACATCATCAATGAAAGACACGCCATTCCCTCCCCCTTGGCTAGCGCTCATTGCTTTGAACTTTTTCCCACTTCTCTCTCAAGCCTCAACACTAAACTCCCGACCTGGGAAACAGGGGCAAGATGGAGAGATACAGTATAGCCAAGAAAGTGCGTGAATCCATGCCAGCTGGATTTCCGACACCTAAAGTTGCAACTTGCTTAGCTAGAAAACTTGTCAGTCCGTCCCTAAAAGAATGACGGTCTTTGGTCACTCCAGTGGATGTTTTTTTTTTCGCTAGAAAACAAGTCTTTCTGGTTGATTATGAGATAGAAATCTCTCATCATCTAGTTGAAGCCTCGCAATCTGGAGATCTGAAGTCAAGTCAGCATTAGTGAGAAAACTATGAAGAGAATAATAATTAAAACAAAATTATAAAAACCATAAGAAAGGGATAACTAAAAACAGCAAAACTCAAAGAAAGAGAAGAACTTTAGTGAGAGAAATTCTTTCTCATGAAAAACATGTACGAGAGGGGCCAAAGGTTACAATATATATACAAGTTTGGGGCAGAAAAATAGTAAGTAAAAGAAAAAAGAAAGTCTAACAATAGTAAGTAAAGGAAAAGGAAAGTCTAACAAGATATTGTACACCTCCCTAATTCAGAGGATATTATACACTTTCCTAATTATACACCTTCCTAAATCAGAGGATATTATTCACTTTCCTAATACTCCCCCTCAAGTTGGAGCATGAAGATCTGAAATGCCTAACTTGCATAGGAGAAATTGAAATTGTCGCTTGCCAAGACCTTTAGTGAACAAATCCGCTAACTGTAAATATGATGGAAGGTAGCGTGGTAAAATTTCACCAGAAAGCAGCATCTCATGTACAAAATGGCAATCTACTTCGATGTGTTTAGTCCTCTCATGGAAAACGGGATTGCTTGCAATGTGTAAAGCTGCATTGTTGTCACAGAAAAGACTAGTGGCTCATGATTGCGGTGTTAATAATTCACTCAATAGTCTCTGCAACCAGACTACTTCACTAGTAGCCATGGCCATGGCTCTATATTCTGCTTCTGCCGAGGATCTAGACACTGTGGATTGTTTCTTGCTCCTCCAAAGAATAGGAGAAAAACCAAGTTGGAAGTACAAACCTGTTACTGATTTTCTGGTCAAAGGGCAACTTGCCCAATCTGCATCGCAGTATCCTCGCAATACCATATCATTCTCACTATTTAGCAATATACCTTGCCCTGGGCATCCCTTGAGATATCTCAGAACGCGCATCAGGTCGTTCCAATGTTCAACTCGGGGTTGCTGGACGAATTGGCTAAGCACATGCACAGCATAAGTAATGTCGGGCCTTGTGATTGTCAGGTACAATAGTCGTCCCACCAATCTTCGGTACTGATTTGGATCAGAATGAAAATCCCCATTGTCGTACCCCAAATGATGATTTTGCTCAATTGGGGTGTCTATGGGTTTGCATCCAGTCAGTCCAGTTTCTTTCAAAATGTCTAGAACAAACTTGCGTTGATTCAAAAACAACCCAATAGTGGACCGAGCTACTTCTATTCCAAGGAAATATTTCAAATTTCCTAAGTCCTTTATCTTGAAACAACTGTTGAGATACGCCTTGAACTCTGCACACGTTTCTGAACTGTTCCCAGCTAGTATAATGTCATCAACATACACCAGGAGACCAAGAAAGATGTTTCCCTTTCTGTATATGAAGAGAGTGCTTTCCGCAGTGGATTGCCTGAAACCATACTCACGCAAGGAAGCTGTCAACTTTGCGAACCAGTTTCTAGAGGCTTGTTTTAGGCCGTATAGAGACTTTTGTAGCCTGCATACTGCATTTGGATTTTTGGAACTAAAGCCTGGTGAGAGCTTCATGTAAATTTCTTCTTTGAGGTCACCATGCAGAAACACATTGTTTACATCCATTTGATGAAGTTCCCATCCCTTTGCTACTGCCACTGCTAAAAAGACACGAACAGATACATGCTTTGTTACTAGAGCGAAAGTCTCTGTATAATCCTCTCCCCATCTTTGAGTGAAGCCTTGTACAACCAACCTTGCCTTGAAATGTTCAACGCTTTCATTCGATTTGTACTTAATTTTGTAGACCCATTTGCATCCGACCACTTTCTTCCCTGGAGGTAAACTCACAATTTCCCATGTTTTGTTTTCTTCCAGAGCCTCAATCCATCATTCATCTTTGATTGCCTGTGTATATTTGATGAATGATTCTTTGGTTGAGGAAAAATTCGTTGAGAGTCCCTAAGAATTCTGTTCCATTGTCACTACAAAATATCTTGATATCGACCCCAAATTGTTTCCCAACCATAATACAAAAAGACATGAAGACCTTTTGAGTTTCTGATTTATCATGCAAAAGATATACCCACGTAGTACGTGTAAAATCATCCACAATGGTTAAGAAATAATGGGCTCCTGAGAGAGATGGAGTATGATACCGTCCCCATAAGTCACAATGTACTAATTCAAATGCACGTGAAGCTTTATTGTCGCTTAAAGGAAATGGAATTCGTGCCTGTTTTGCACGATGACATATATCACAGTACTCAACATAATTACTATTACGGTCAAAACCACATACTCTAGATAAGTACAATAAGTTTTTCTCAGAAAGATGTCCTAGACGCTTGTGCCACAATTCCTCTGTATTCTTCTTGGCGGCCATTGCATGAGCACTATGTGTGTTTCGCAAATAGTACAAGCCATCCTTGAGATCACCCAGTCCAATCAGCGTCCGCCGAGTGGGGTCCTGTATTACACAAACATTCAAATAGTAAGTAATAGCACAACCCATATCTTCACTTAACTTTCTTGAAGATATCAAATTACATTTAAAATCTGGAACATAAAGAACATCCTTCAATTTGACATGTCTGATAATCATGATGTCCCCTATTTTATTCACTTTCAAAGAATCTCCATTTGGAATGATGACTCTTTCATACTTTCCAGCCTCTCGAACATTCTCAAAGGCTTTAAGATTACTAGAAACGTGGTGTGACGCACCACTATCAATAATCCAATTTGATAAGCGGACCAAGGAAAAATTCTTACCAGACAGTGCATCATGGATCATGTTTTCTGAATCACCTGTACCCAAAAGAGACATTAAACGATCAAGTTGGGCTTGCGTGAGGGACGACATCTGTACAGTATTGTTTGATGCTCCCACTTCTTCAGTGACGACACATGCTTGGCCTTGGATGGCATTAGCCGTAGATCCTTTGCCTCCGCGATTTCCATTGCCTCGTCCTCGACCATGGCCTGCTTTACCTCCATTTCAATTCTTCTAGTGTTCCGGGTACCCGATGATTTCAAAACAGCGGGATTTGTCATGTCCAGGTCTCTTGCAGTGAGTACAAACTACGGGTAGATCAGCAAAGTCTCGCCCTTCTCTTGTTTGACCCCTTTGATCTAATTTACTTTGGCTTGCAAAGGCAGCAGCTTGTATCCTTGGATCTTCGTGCTGCCCTGCCTTCAATTGTAATTCTTCTCTTGATATCATGGCAAAGCAGCGAGTGAGTGAAGGCAGTGGGTCCATGCTTATAATGTTTGATCTAACGGTACCATATCGATCATCAAGGCCCATTAAAATTTTATAGACCTTTTCATTCTCTCTTTCTTCCAATATATTGATCAACGTTTTGCACGTCGATCCGCATACACAAGTGTCGGTTTTAGTATACCGATCTAACTGATCCCATATTGCTTTCAGTTTAGCATAGTAATTTGTGACACTTAGAGACCCTTGCCTGAATTCATTTAATTCTCCCTTTAATTGATATATTCGGGGACCATGTCCTTGATGATATCTTTGTTGGAGTTCAATCCACAACTCTCTACCATCATCAAAGGAGATTATAGTGTTGTGTATGCTTTTGTCAACACAATTAAAAATCCATGAAACAACCATAGCATTGCATTTATCCCAAGTATTTTTGTCAATGTCATCCGCCTTAGCTCTCTCTAGAGTCCCATCAATGAAACTCAATTTGTTTTTAGATTTTAGAGCTCTTTGAAAGGCCTTTTCCCAAATATGATAGTTTTCTCTATTAAGAATGATTTAGCTTAGAAGCATACCTGGACTATCAGACGAGCTTAGATAATACATAGACGTGGGATCACGGATTGATGGAATCTTGAAAGAGGTGGATGAGCTGTTGCCAGTCATTGCTTCAGTTATGAGGTTACTCGAAATACGGCTGGATTGAAGAAGTGGTTCGGCACACACCGAACCTGGCTGTTACGAGTCACACAACTCCGCTTCTTCGATGGGCACACGCCCTCTGAACGGATCAGTGGTGAAACTCACCACGGCTCTGATACCATGAGAAAACTACGAAGAGAATAATAATTAAAATAGAATTAGAAAAAACATAAGAAAGGGATAACTTAAAACAACAGAACTCAGAGAAAGAGAAGAACTTTTAGTGAGAGAAATTCTTTCTCATGAAAAACATGTACGAGAGGGGCCAAAGGTTACAATATATATACAAGTTTGGGGCAGAAAAATAGTAAGTAAAAGAAAAAAGAAAGTCTAACAATAGTAAGTAAAGGAAAAGGAAAGTCTAACAAGATATTGTACACCTCCCTAATTCAAAGGATATTATACACTTTCCTAATAATTAGAATGCATCGTTGAACTTTATTAGTGCCATTTGCAATTATTGGTAATGTTTGACTATGGTTTTCTCTTATTTTGCTCACTGAAAGAAACCCACCACCACTACTGCCTATAGAACTAAAGCGATCTTGGTACATGGATTTTTCCCACAAGACACCGGAGGTGAAGGCGGAGGGGATTCTTCTTCAGTATCATCTTCGTCGTTGCCACCACCACTATCTTCCTTCTTCTAAGGGTGGGGTCTTAGTATTGCAAAGTAGTTCATGCAAAGCAGCTATGCTAACGAGATCCATGTCATTACTAGGGATAGGTCACGGGTGCACAACCAACAGAGTCCTTCAGTGAGTCAGTTTTGATGATTTAACATGTTTTACAGAGGTGGTTGAAGGCTCTTCGTGTACAAATTTAGAGATCTGAATTTTCATTTACTAATTAAGAAGTTTCTTCTGCTACAGCTTGTTCTTTTTCATCTTTGAGATGAATAACAACAACTATGTAATAAGATGGGAAGAGTGGCCGTTACAACATTAATTTTCTCCCTTTCGTTGATCTCGTAACCCAGACCTGCCTTGATCTCGCTTTAGAAATCTCTCCAAAGCATATATTGGTTTGGGTCTGACCTGGTCAACGAGAAGGAATAACGCAAAGACGATGGCGCCAGTGCCTTTGTTGCGTGGGTGGTCAGTGACGTTTTCCATCTAGGGTAGTAATAGAAGGGTAAACTTGGTATTTAAAAGAAATTAATGCATTAGTTAATGCTTTTTGTTTGCATCAGTAACGGAAGGGAGGTTTTTGTCAAGTTTCTCAAAAGTTCAAGGAAGGCATTTGTTACAGTGAAATTATAGGGGAGGTTTTTATGATTGTTAGAAACTTTAAGGGAGGTTTTTGTACTTTACCCTATTTTTATATTAGATAGAGTATCTAATATCAAAAAGTTAAGACACTTTGACCGAATTTTTAAGATTAATATATTTCTTTTATAAAAAGTCACAATACTTGTATTTTAATCGTTCAATCCACCCCTAAAAATCTTACCTTTATCCAAAAGATAGAATGAATCCTGACCGTAGATTGATGCCAAATCTATGGACAGGATGCGGTTTATAGAGGACTACTAGTAGACTAGGAGGTGGTATTCCATTCACAGTGCAAACAGTGACCAAAAATTGCAATCTAATCAACAAAATATGTTAACTAAGCATATGGTGTATATGTATAAAATTCTATGTACCTACCAAGTTAGTCCATCAAGAATATAACAAGTAAATGTAGTCATCTTCAATCCAACTACATCTATTTTTATCTTTTCATGAGTTCAATTCAAGAGAAGCAAGGTTCTTTTATGAACAAATTTGCATTAGTGTCAAAAAATTAAAAAAAAAAAGTCAAATTCGCATTGAGAAGTATTAAATGCATATGCATAGATATAATCGCTACCATCTGGTTCAGGTATGAAATTGTTGACTTCTTACGAGTAGAAAGCACTGTTTTCAAAACTAGACTGGATTGGACTGGACGGTCAAACCAGAAAAACCGGGAATTGATCACCTGACCAGTTCTGTTTTCCTCCAAAACCATTGATTTTGGTAAGCAAACTGCTGAACCAGCCGATTAACTATTCGAACCATTCGAATGGTTTTGACCATTTTCTGATTTATTAATTTTTTATTTTTTTGTTAAAACGGGCCAGTCGTTCGAGTCGAACGATCGAACCGTTCAAACCAGTAAACGGACCCCTGACCGGTTCAATCGCCGATTCGTTTTTAAAAACCATGGTACAAAGAAAAATTTTTAAGCTTTCCTTAAAAGAAAAAGGGAAAACTTTTACAAATACTAAGGTTTTTAAGTGGGGTTTACGTTAATAACGAATTAAGAGTGTCAATGAACTGGGTTGTGTTTGGACCCATTTTAATAAAAATCAATTTGAATGGATTAGACTACTAATAAAATATATTAAACTGGACTAGTACAGAGTTAATAGTCCAAAGTATTTATTATATTGGATTGACCCAATATCTAGTCCATTGACTTCAGATAAAAGTAACAGGTATCAATGAATCAGGTTTGAGTTGGATCTAATCTAAATTAAAAACTAATTTAAATAGTTCGAATGATCCAGACATTAAATTGGACCAGTTAAGAATGGTAAAAGTATTCATGAAATGGATAAGACCTGATGCATCTATAACGGACTCACACTAGATTGGAATGGATTGGACCAATATGAATATCCGATTCATTGCACTAGAAGGGAGCAAACCCAAATTGTCATTTATCCCATGGTTTTTAAAACCGACTCAGTGACTGAACCAGTCAGGGGTTCGGTTATCGGGTCGAATGGTCCAATCATTAGAACTGAACGTTCGGCCCGTTTTGACAAAAAAATAAAAACGGTCAAAATCATTCGAACGGTTCAAATGATTAACTGCCTGATTCAGCGGTTCGCTGATCAAAATCAACGGTTTTAGGAAGAAATCCGGTTTTTAAGGAAAACAAAACCAATCACCTGACCGATTCCCAGCTTTTCCGGTCCGACCATCCGATCTGATCCAATTTTGAAAACCATGATTTATCCAACGTAAAAGATGAATGATAGCATGTCAATGGAAAACTAATTTCATCTGGAAAAGATGAATGATGATTTATCCACCGTAAAAGATGAATAGCCTATTATTATTGTCAAGGAAGTTTCATCTGTCTTAGAATTTTACACGGTGCCAATCGGGTTGATAAGGTTCTGAATACTTGGGATTGAATCCCGCCTGCTGATTGTAGTCTTTGAAAAAAAAGTCTTTAAAATTATTCAACCCACGATACTTTATTGTTCTGTTATGAGCATTATTTATGCTATGTTTGGGGGGCTTTTCCTCCACTTTTTAAACAGAATTTGTTTTCCTTGTAAAAGGGCTTCTCCAAAGAATTCGTATGGCCCCATGGGTGATATTTTCAATGCACGGGAGACGACGGGCTGTGGGGCTTAATATGTACGGAGCCCATTCCGTTCTCCGAAATTTTGAGTTTAAATTTTTAAATTATTCTTATAGTTTAGGTAATTGATTAAATGTATTCTTAGTGTTTGAAAACTAACGCTACCCCTACTGATTATAATAATTGACTAACTCTACTTTCACCATTATTATCCGTTAACATTCCCGTTACATGTGATATCATGTGAGTAATACATTTATAAAAATTTTCAAAAATACCCTTTCCACCTCCATTCCTAAAAATACCACATATGTTCCTCAAATACTATCCCTAAAACCTCTCCGTCACAAACGGTAGAGACAGTGGTCTGTGATAGTGATCTGAGTATGAGTTTCGCCCGAAACCAAGACAACAATGGAGATTGATCAGCTTGTTTATCTCCATCTACAGGTAATATTTTCTTTTTCACGAAAAAGAAATTTTACCCAAAAAACTCATTAGTTGTTGTGGAGAGAGAACTGAACAGTTGATCCGAGACCGAAGACGATGAACAGTTGATCTGCCAACTTCCGAGCCCTCTGCAGATGAACAGTTTCTAAGATGGAAGACGATGAACTAAAAACGATAGCATCATCTTAGGCATCAAAGAGCTCACCCTCACCTCTGAGCCCTCCACAGATCCCTGCCAAATCCAGCACCATGCGTCAACGCTCGTCTTCAGTGCCAGTGATCTCTTCCACGACTTTAGCGACGAGTTGGTGTTTCCGCTCGTCTTCAGTGACGTGTTACCAGTGGCTATTAGAAGCAGCCGCTCTTCTTCCGCACTCTGCTCTTATCAGAGCTCGTCTTCAGGTTGTCTTCCGCGCTCTACACCAGTAACAAAACCAGAAATATGCTCACCAGTCACCAAAGTTGCTACAATTGCCAAATAGAACCCCAGTACCCCACCAAACACTCTGGGGTCTCCCTATCCTCTGTCAGAATGGATCCCTCAGCTTTACTGGAGTGGCAAATTAATTCGGTTACTAATCAGTCCAAGGGGTCAGAGTAGAGACTGTTAAGGCCAGCACTAAGTAAGTTCTCGATTGCGAGTTTTGCATTCTCTTTGTTGCCTTTGCTTCTCTGCTAGTTGAGACAGTGGCGAGGCTCGGTCCTATCATTGAAGAAGTTGAACAACTCGAAAGACAAGCAAGATTCAGACAGGTAAAGCCTCGTGAAGATCAACAAGAGCAGATTGAAATAGTAGAGAAGCAACCTGCAATCTGCCTCGCCACTGTCTTATTGTCGACTTCAGAGACGATATCCTTCGCACGATTGCTGCTCTTGCTGCTCTTATCGTCGACTTTAGAGATGATATCGTCGGACTTTAGCTGCGACATTGGTCTATTCCCTTGGCATCCCTTGGCCTCCATAGAATGAATGGAGGTGGTTTTGGAAACTAATTGCTGCTCTTATCATCGACTTCAGTGACGATATCCTTTGCATGGTTGCAGATTGAAAACATGGATGACTGTCACCGACAACAGCGGCAACCACCAACGGATCTCCCCTTCTTTTTTTTCCTGTTGTTTTGGTCGGACCAAACAACAGAGAGCAATAGCAAATCCCACCTGTTCATGTTGCTGAATTTCTCCGAAAGCCGATGACCACTGCTAACAGTCGACGGTTACTGAAGTTCATATGTTCTGTTACTTTGTCCGTGAACCCAACAACGATGGGGAAAAAGTAGTGATAGAAAGAGGGGGAGGCCGACGGGGAAAAAGAAAGAGGAGAAGTAAGGGTTTTTCCACCACGAGAAATAGGGGTTTAGCATGACCACGGAGTTTATAGTGGATAGAGAGTTGGCGTTATAGTTCAGCTCACCGGCGATGATTGTTGAGCAAAAACAGATCTAAAGGATAAAATAGTATTTTTATCTTTTTGTTAACGGGAAATTAAGGGGTCTTATCGGTAAAAGAAGTATTAGTCAATGGATAGATCTGTTTTTGCTCAATTCGCTAAATGATAAAGATAGTTCAATAAATTTACCCTAAGAAAATTTGTCTAAAAACTTATTTATGACTTTTTCACCATTTCTCTTAAATGCATCGTAACTTCTCAAACGTCCAGTAACCTATGTCAATAAGCTTTTATTTTTCAAACTCACCATCCGTGAGGTTAACCTTGATGTTCATTAGTAGAAATTATCGAGACGTCAGCATTAATGCAGTTTTGATGACCAAAAAACCCCTAAATGGCGAATCAGCCATATTAAATACAATTTTATGGATAATCTTCGTCATCCCAAACAGCGACGGCGATCAGCGATCTTCCCCTTTCCCTTCTCCCCCATCATCATTTCTCGTTTTTTTCTCTCAGTTTCTCTCTCTCTCTTCCTCACCTCCATCGGGTTGAAATGTATTCGTCTTCAACTTCAAACTTGAACTAGTTGCAGCAGCAGTAAAACTTCTCTCCTATTCTCACTCATCTCCAACATAAATTCAACCATTTTCTTCCCTCACTCCTTCCTTTACCGCTTCAGGCTTCTCCAATCATCCATCAACTTCCCTGGAGCAGAATCTATTGTAGCAGCTGTTGTTCGACTTTCATCCTTAACCGATCGACGGGAACCCAATAACGGTACTGAAGTGGAAACAGGTCAATGTCAGCGAGTGGAGAGAGTGTGGTCGGCAGGTCGGTGCTCGATGGCGTGTGTTGGGGTGGGTAAGGAGGAGGAATTGGTTTGCTGGGCTAACTCCGAGTCGACAGTTCGTGTCGGAAAATGCGCGGTGGGATTGGATGATTAGACCTTGGTGACCGGATCGGCAAGCAGACCTTTTCGAGGGCATCTCTTTGCCTTGTCTCCTTTTCCTGTAAATCCATCTGAGCTAAGGTGAGATAAAGGTGAATCTTGTGAAAGCCAAAATAACAATTGTATTATGTCTATGAAGACAAGTTGTGGTATCAATTGCCAAGCGTTCTGGTGTCTCTTGTTCTCGAACAACTCTCGCCATGGCCGGCAGATTCTTGCAGCAACTCGGTGTCCCTTGTAAGATAACTGAATTGAAACCGATTTCTTCACGTAGATTCGGATTCAACTCCATTGCTTCACTCATTTTTTATTTTTCCCCCCTCATGTATGACGTATCAATCTTCACTCTTTTGCAACCTTGGTGACCGGATCAGCCTATCTCGGTGCACCTCAGGGGTCTTCCTCTGGGATGAACGAAGGGCAAATTTGATCTCTCCCAAATATCATCGGCGAAACTTTATATCATTCATGTAAAGTTGTAAAAATTATATTGGAATTCAAATTTTAAATTTGTAAATTATAATATATTTAAAATTTGAAGTTGAAACTTAGAAGATTAGAACTGAATTAAATGCTTTATTAGATAGTATATTTTTATTCTCGTTTGTTGATTATAATGTTTTTTCATAAAACCTATTAAAACATGACTTTTATGTATAAATAAGTTCAAAATATCGATACACCCGATATGCTAATAAGGGCATATTAGACTATATCAATACTTTTTTTACTTTTTTTTTTTTCAAAACCAATTCTGGGGGCCGGTTTGAGGCTCCTCCACCCCCTGAACTGGTCTAGTCAGAACTCCAATACACCCTTGTAAGGACATGTCGAGAAGCTCCCAAAATGATACGCACCAGCTGATACATGTCTATACTTCGAACATTGTGTATAAATAGCTTATTTAAGTCCTATATTTAGTGATATTAATATTTATTTATAATTTATTAGAATATTTATAACATTTCCATGTGTTTCCATACATATCTTAATTTTTCATCAATATCCATATATATCCAAGGCGTATTTCGATACATCTCCATGTATAGCATTTCTAACCTTGTTTGAAAGGGGGGTAATTGCTATATAAAAGACATGAGCCTTGGAATTTATTTGTCTGTCAAATACTAGCAAAACTGTTTTAGTTATGTTTATGTATTTCTCAAAACAGTAACCTCCAAATTAACTCGGGGAATATTTCAATTCTCAACTAGAAAAAACCTGTTGAAAAAATATAGCTAGATCGGAAAAGGGGTTAATGATACAGAAAATGAAAATCCATTCTATACAACTACTATCAAGATGCCAACGAAAAATTAAACAAAGAAAAAAAAGAATCAATCTATTTGTTGCAATTCTACTCTGTTATCCCAGACGCTGTGTTTTCAAGATCAATTTCTCCCATCCCCGTATCTTCCTCTTCTTCACTGCCTTCATCGCCACTAACTTCTTCATTGTCAAGACGCAATTTAGCCATGTGCTCGGCAAGTAATTTATCCTCACGCTCGCTCACCTACAACAACAGTATACAAGTTTAATCCCATAACATGAAAGAACAAAATTTCGCATGATATAAGCATCTTCAATATTGTATTATGTCCAAATGAAATAAGCCAAGAATTCAATAGTTTTCAAGAAATAAAAAGTAAAAACCACACACATAAACAGCCAAGTATTAAAAGATTCAAGAGAGTGAAGAGATCGGTATTTACAGCTCTAGGTGCTTCCTTCACTACAAGTTTTCCCTTGTGACGCTCTATTTCATCAGTGCAGGCTCTGATTGCATTATTAAGAATTGATATCCCTTGTTCCTGACATCCACAACAGACATGATATGAGATAAGTAGACAACAATGGTGAAGTAAAATAAATAAATAATCATCATATAAGCAACAAGTATAAATGATAACAGCTTTAATTGCACTTTCAGTAATCCTCCAAGGCTACTAGAAAGACACCCTGAGGAACATGTCATACTTTGAGGTGTCATGCAAGTACATGTATTTCATACATGAAATGATAAAAGTGAAATAGGACTCCCACCAAAATAAAAGGCATAGCTCCTTTTGGTAACAGTTCAATCTGGATCAAACCATTTGGAATGTAAATGTTCTATAAGAATTAGATTTGAGACCTAAGATAAAAGGATTTTAGATTAGGGGGGACAAAAATAATGTCCTCCCTTACATACACTATAATGTCCCAAAATAGATAGAAAGATTTAAAAAATGATTGAAGAGGAACAACCAAAGAATAAGGAAAAATGGGAGAGGAGGGGGAGGAGGTCTGTGGCAACTTAGCAACACACTCATAGCGTGTCTGTGAAGAGACAAAACAAGTCCACCGACTATGTATAAATTATGTCTCTTTAGGTTTCAAATATTTAATAACAAAAATTTTGTTAGCATTTACTAAATAGTCACCTGGTAAATTGTTCAAACAAGTCAAGGGTTCACTGACCAAGTTAATGAGTTTTTAGCATTTAATAGGTCTGGGTTGACAAATTGTTTTCTCCTATCTCCTCCAGGCAACAGGCTCAATAGACTGAAAGTCTGGATCAACGGTGGGTTTAAACACTGAAAACAAGACATTCAGAAAGATGCCAGAAGAATTATCTCTGGCCATGGAAAAGAAATGTATTAGCACAAAATTGTCAAAGAAAGAGATCTCAAGGTCGACCCATACTATCATGGACCATGGGTGAAAATGGATCACGCTCCATTTAGAACCCAGACTTTTACACCTCCAGAATGAAGGCTGCAGTATCATATCCTTCATTTCATCAAGAAAACATGGTCTATCCTGGAAACTGGAATGTTCCATAGACCTTCATCTGCTCTTGCCACACCTAGAATATTCACACTCAAATAATCCTTTTCCTCTATCATGGAAAATACCAATGCTAGTCCTTTCTTCCTAAAGAATACTTTGGCTCTCCATTCACAGTCCAGCACTCCAACTAGAGTTTCACTCTGTTTCGAAAGCATGTGACAAACCAATACTTGGACTTATTGCAGAGGAAAAGAATGAGATGATCATACATTTGACCATATGTCTGTTTCAAGTGCCTTGAGGAGAAAAAGTCAACCCTTACCTCCTAACCAGGCAATTTTTCCTTGGACTTGGCAGGGATTGCTATTTCCATAGGACAAACTCCATGGAGCATTGAGGACTTGTTCAATCAATGGAGAGGGCAAAGACTTGGATTTAAGGGTAAAAACTACTAGGAGGTCATTACCCATGTCATGATCGAGTGCACATGAGAAGAAAGAAATAAGAGGATGTTTTAAAACAAAGAACACCCCTTTAGGTTTTAAGAGTTAGGATGCTGTCCATGCTTAGCTCATGGATGCTTCCAACGAAAGGAGTTCAAAGGAATTTCTTACAATGATCTATGAACAAACATATAGAAAATCATTTTATCCTCTCCTATGAACCCTCCTAATAGAGTCCATTCTTCTCCACCAACCACGTATGGGCTTTAGTATGGTGGAAACTCTATCAGGCATGACATTTAGGCCCTTTAGTGGATCCATTAGGGATGCAGATTCCATGGGGGCTCATAAAATGATATAAAACTTCAGGTCTCATCCCTGGCAATTGAGGCCACTCTAAGAATGCAATTGAGTAGTGACAGAAAGTTGGAAGTAGGCCTCAGAGACCAAAGCATTTTTTCAACCAAATTATATAAATTATGGCTTCATTAAATGGAAGACATAAATGGACCCCAAGAGACTTCTATTGCCGATATTCTCACCAGATCCGGGATAGAGAGGACCTTTTTTTATATACAAAGACTAACAATTTTCCTGCCTAGCTTTTAGATAAGGAGTGAGTTGTCTTTTTGTTTATATACTGTGCAGACCAGTACTCTCATGTGCACCATTCTATCTTTTTGTTACTTTTTCCTCAAATTTTAACAGGTACTAAGCTTTGTTAACCTTAGTTTGGGATTGGCTTCTTATATGCTCAGGTTGGTTTGGTTGAAACTCTGGGTCAAACGCCAGACTGTGTTAAAATTTGTGGGTTGGGCTTACATTTTGGAAACATAAATAAGTTATTGGTTTGATGTTAGAGCTTCAGTCAGCATGTCAAAATTCATACTTTTATAAATTAGATTTCTTCATTATGCTTTATAATGATATGCATTTAATATTTTGGCAGTAAATAACAATCAAAGAAGTTTTTACAGTAAAAAAGTAACAACATGAGCAACAACCTCTGAAAGAAATCAATACTCTTTTTGTTCAATTTATCCTGTGGTAGTTGCATTTGCATGATTGTAGGCTGCCCATCCTAGAGTCCACATTTTCCTTTTAGATTTAAACTTAGTTCTAAGTTTTAGCTTCAATCCACTAAAGCGCCCACGCGCCCACTCTCCTACCGAAAAGAACTAGGTTTATTCATTTTATATATATATATATATTATCAAATGTCTATAAGGAACTTAATTGGCAAACACAAGTTCCTTTTCACTTGGGCTCCACCCTTTAATTCAGATAGAACCAGACCACATATTGGAACTTAAGTTCACAAAACACACATGCAAACAAAGCAGGGAAGAACAACAACAAAGAGCTGATCAGGCTACCTACTAAAATGGCATCATAGAAGAAAATCAGTTCTGCATTTGTTTTTGGGCAGCAGAAATTGCATGAATCAAAAGCACACAAAACCATAACAACTGGATTGCAAGGTTTCCACTGACCTTAATGCTAAAAATTAAAGAAGTTTCCACTGACCTTGTCAAGTGTTTGAGTTGTAAGAACATAGAGTGGAGGAGCAACTAGTTTAATCTTCACCGGACAATCAATATTGCCAGCAGCTTCAGCTTTTCGCATGGCCTCCTACAAAATTGAATACAAACATTAAATACAATGTTTAAGGCTCAACAACACATTGGGCAATCTTGGGAAAGAAGTATGACAAAAGATGTGCACAATCAAAACCTTGATGTGCAAAACCCCATCAAACTGAAAACATTTCATTTCAATGTCTGCACGAATCTTCAGTGGTTGAGGAGTCATTCTCCTCCTAATATTTTTTATCAAGGCATCCTTCACCTCATCTGACATAGCAGGCACTACTTTAGTCACCTGTAAGATAAATGAATGGGAAACAAGCTTGAGTATCAACTCAAATAATGGCATCTAAAAACTCAAATAATGGCATCTAAATCTCAAGTATACTTTCATTACCTCCTGGCCATCAGGACCAACTTCTTTAATTTCACGAGTGAGCGAATTTAGAACAGAATCAGGATCAGTCACAATTAGCTTAAATGCCTGCTCAAAGAAGAATATTTAGGCTGCCCAACTTCAATATCATGAGCTAATGATCTCTGAAAATTTAAATAGGTTTATAAAATAAAAGATTTAGGATACAACCTCGAAAGCATGCCCATATTTGCGGTACAATGGCCAGCCAACATGGATATACAGATTCTGTAACAATTAAAGACCAACATTTAGCAAGTGGCGCAGCAGAATAAAATGGATAGAGTCCACAAGCATACCCACAAGTTTTTAGTCATACTACAAAACATAAGGACAAAAAGATATGGTCTGGACTGTTTATGTAAAACAAACATAAAACTTCTTCAATTAGAAGAAAATAAATATCTTGGGATTTCAAAAAATTAGATGCATGGGGCCAAATTATCAAGATTTCTTGGATCCACCCGATAGTAAGAAGAAATTTCATTCCATTTTTTTTTATTCTTGAGCATACACAAACTTCCAGGATGGGATACATGCTGCCAAGAGATAAAGACAAACCTCCTATAATGGCATATTAAGTCAAAAACTGATGTATGCTGCAAAGAAAAAGGAAAGCACTTCCCAAAAATGACAACTTGTATATATCTAGAGAGAAAAAGAGGTAAGGATGCAAGGGGGAGGGAGGAAGGATAGGAGTAAGGATAGAGAGAGATGGACACACTCTCCGAAAATGATATATGGTGCCAATGAAATCCCTTAGAATGAACTTCTACAGCTAGAAAGAAAGCATGCATGGTATGCAAGTATTCACTTCCCAGGATGACCTTTAAATTACTAAAGCATCCAATGATGTCCCTTAGAACCATAACCAAAAAAAAAATTATATGTAGCCAATTCCAACTTTTCCTCAATAAATGAAACAAACACATTAGAAGAAAATTAAAGCTCATCTTACCTCCTAAGTTCACTTGAGGACACAACTCATGGCAATCTTAAAACAGCAGTTCCTTTGTTTATTCATGATGTATTCCTGCATTTTTTTTACTATAATATTCTTTTTTATGCACAATTTGTCTTCCTCGGATCACAAATTAATGCAAATAAGCTCCCTTCCCTGGACTAGCACCCCATCTCTAGTTTAAGGAAGATAAGAACATAAGACTTCTAAATGGGGAAAGCGAAAATGTCATGGTGCTGAGGAATAATGGTTGTATTATTGTAATAGAGTTAAGAGAAAATGGAAGATTTAAAAAAGAGGAAATGAGTTTTGAAGGTATTCCAGTACTGGAGAAATCCAGTTGCTGCTGCAACTTTTAGCAATGCAAGTTGCGATTGTTAACAATACCACTGCCAAACAGCATGAAGGGAGAGAGTCAAGAATAAGAGAAAAAACAATTGAGGAATTACAGTATAACTAGCTTTAATGGGAAAACATAAGCAAAACATAGAATTATGGAAGAAAAAAATAAAGAGAAAGAAAGATTGAGAATAAGATCTACAAAGGTATCAAACCGATAAAATGAACAACTTTAATTAAATTATTCACACCACAAATTCTCATTAAATTGGGCCTTATCTATAAACTAATAAGATATTGTTAATTCACGTCTCTGGACAAATTAAAAGATACGATTTTAATCACTCTAAAACTAAGATAAGACAAGATAATATGGACCCATCAATATACCCTCCAAGACACACTTAAAATAGAGAAACAAATAAGGCCTTAATCCAAAACTAATTAGAAGACAATACGACAACAAAAATCCTAAAACTAATAAGACTACTGAATTCAATTAACTCAAATAAAGTAATTCCCAAATCCCAACATAGAATTATACATTTATATTTTGTCCAAAGGTCATTTAACTAATATCTGAATATCATAATCATGAGATTCTCGGTAGGCAATCCTTCCCTCTTTTGTTAATGAAAAGTTAACTTTTCTCAAAAAAAAAAAAAATCAATTGGCCTTTCTGCAAATAAGATATTTCCTTGCATATATGTTTATTCTAAATATGTCCTACCAATCAATCCAACTCAACTCAAAACTCTATTAAAACTCCCGGTACCCTCTCTCTGTGCAAAGTGTAAGCTGTTTAGTCAGAGATGGAGGAAATGAAATGCAGTAGCTTTTTTTTTTTTTGAGAAAATTTAACCAAGATTTTTTGAGAATAAATGGGGAGGGGGAGCCCTACAAGTGACAAAGGAGGAAGCTTGTTGCTATACAGATGCTCCAAATACACACCAAATTTAGCTAGGCCATCTGCAGTATGATTATATTCCATAGGAATCCAAACTAAGTTAACATTCAATCCATCCAAAGAATCCCAAGCTTCGGTCAGATAGTGATAAAGTCTCCAAGGGCCCCCTTTTTTGTCTCTTAACCATTTTATTGTATTTGCTGAATCACCTGCAATGATCAAATTCTGAATATCCAAATTCTTAATTATCTTGATTCCGGTGAGAGTATCCATCACTTCAACCTTTGTGGAGTCAGCCCAACTGATTGGGCCACTAAAATTCCAGTAGATATTGCCCCTTTCGTCGTAAAAATTAAGGGTCATCACACCTTCACTAATGGAAACGAGATGCCTCAAGGGAGTTTGTTGAGGATGAGGCAGAAACAGAAAGGGGTGAATATTTCTAATAATATCATTGATTGAAAGTCCTTTAAATAGATCTGAATTCACCGATCAAAGGATGCAAAGATAGGTAATATCTAAGATTAACTCCTCCAAGGTTCTGCTTTTATTGTCAAAGATACAAGTGTTTCTTTCATCCCAAACGCCCCACATTACTGCATGAGGCACTGATTGCCAAAAAACTTTACCCCCTTTGCTAAGCCCTATTCCTTGCCATTGATTCAAGTTGTCCATAATGTGTTTTGGAAAAGCCCAGTTGTACCCTGCCATATTCAAGAAATGGGACCATATCATTTAAGTGAAGTGGTGGGTGTCGAATCCAACCAAAGATAAATGTCCTACTCAATTTAAATATTTGTATATAGTGATGAGCAAGGTCGTCTCCACAGGGATTGGGTGGATTTATTTCCAAGTATACGAAGTAGGGGGTTGTTAAATTAAGGAAAATAAGATGAAATAAAAGAAAATAACAAAAAGCAAGGATCAAATCGATGGGAGATAGCTTCCGGTTGAAGGGACAAGTTCAGCTTTGATTCTTATCATTGATCATCGATGCAAAGATAAATTCATATGTTTACGAATAAATTGGTTATAACCATTAATAAGCTCTAACAGTCAGCCTCTACTCGTATTATTCGACAACGAAAACAAGCTCTTTGATTGATTCTCTTATTAATAGAACTCTTAGGATTTAATCTATTAATAGCATTAAGAGGGGAGAGACCCAATTCTGGTCAACGATCTCACAAGCTCGGACCGTTTAAACCAGATCATACATTTTCCTAACATAGATCGAAAACTCTTTTACAATCAATTTATGTTAGTTAACACCATGATCAAACCAACCAATCATATACGAAACTGGAGGTTCAATCGGCCATAGATTATTCTCATTGAATGAGCAAGGGCACCTTCTTGCTTAATCAATAAAAATAATCTTCACAGTTAATTGCAGAAAACATATGAATACCCATAAACAATGAACTGAAATAAAAATCAATTAGATCTCACAATGTTTATAGAGTCAAAGTTTCCCTAACTCTTCAACCATAAATTAAAACCTTACAGACACTTCATGATGAAATCACAACTTCCAGGTGAGAGTGGGTGAACTCTGCTTCCTCCCCCTTGGTTATTGATTGCTCTTCTTGAAGGCTGAAGCTCCCTTCAAGGATTTGATAGTGCCTTAGGTGCTAGTCCGCCCCCCTTATATAGACTTAGGAGGGAGCTGTCTCCTGCTCCTCTTAGGAGTTCTTTCTCCATTGAGAGTTTAGTTCTCTAATAGATAATGCCTAAATTAGATCTAATATACTCCTATCTCTTAACTGGAATCTTAATCTCTCTTATCTTTCTAGAAATACAGTAGAAAGTTAAATCTGATAGGACTCTTTGATAATTCTTATTCTTGCATGTTAAATTCGTATTGGGCTTCCTCAACGATTTGGGCCGCTGCAAGGCTTCTCTGTGAGCTGGGCTTCTGCTGCGAACTGGGCTTCTCTACGAGTTGCTTAGACTTCGGGCCCGATTTTGACCTCGATGCATTCCGAATCTATCAAAACTCAAAACACAAAAGTTGTAGAGTTTTTCCTTATCTTTCCAATGCATCTTGAATCATCTCAATCGGAGTCCGGATGGGAGAGTTATGCCCAAATTACCACGCGGCACCGAAATTGCTCAAAATTACCCGATTAGCCTTATTTTTCACCTAATGCCTTCTTTCGTGCCCTAAATCAAAGTACAAGAATAGTGAGTCCAATTAGGCACTAAATAAGTATAAAAGTCTGAATATTAAGGGATAAAAATATGATAATTTTCATTCCCATCATGAAGCTGCAATGAAGAAGGATGTGATCTACAGATTCACCCTCGCTGAGACATAAAATACAAACATGAGGAGAAATGAAGCGTCTTCCCAAAAACTTTTTCTGAAGGAGATCACAAGTATTAACTTTCTGGAGACAGGCTTCCCATACAAAGAAGCAAACTCTTGAGAGGATGTGGCTGCACCAAATTTTCTTGTAAGGAAAAGAGGGATGTTGATCTTCAGCGGTCAAAGCCTTGAACATTGACTTAGAAGAGAATTCGCCATTTGGGTGAAGGGTCCATATTCGGGTGTTAGAATGAGAAGGGGATATATAGGCATCTTTGAGGGTTTGGATTAAAGCTATTAAATCAGAAATCTCTGAGTCCCTTAGGGGTCTTCTGAGGTGGAGGTTTAAAGAATTCTCGGTGGACTGGTTTGGGAGGCAATCAAAAATAGAGGCTTCTTGGACAAGGGTGAGGTTAAACAGCCTAGGGAAAGAGGCATCCAGGGTAGATTCCCCCCACCAAAGATCTTTCTAGAATTTAATTTTAGAACCATTTCCCACTTTATACCTTATAAAAAGAAAGAAAGAAGTATGAATGGAACATATACCTTTCCAAGGATTAATGGCCTTTATCCTGCTCAAATGGAGATTGCTACCCCACCCGTTTGTATTTCGTCCATATTTACTTGAGATGACAGCAGTCCAAAAAGCATTAGGTTCTTTCAGAAATCTCCAGAGCCATTTGCCTAGAAGAGAGGAATTTTTCTCTTTAAGTTGTCCAATACCCAAACCACCTTCCTCTTTTGGTCTGCATACTTGTTTCCAGCTGACTAAATGGTTTCTCTTATCTCCACCACCTTCCCAAAAAAATTCCTTTGAAGCTTCTCAATATGATTTCTGACTTTGGTCGGAATCTGGAAGACAGAGAGAAAGTAGACCGGAAGATTTGATAAGGAGGCCTTTAAGAGAGTAAGCCTAACCCTTTGGAGAGAGAACACTTTTTCCAAGTCACTAGTTTCTTCTCGCATTTCTCCAACACAGGACTCCAAAAGTTGAGGGATTTTGGATTCCCACCAAGAGGCATCCCAAGGTAGGTAATGGGGAGATTCTCCACTTTGCACCCCAATAACGCTTTGAAATTTTCTAGAAGATCCACTTCCACTGAGTTGATAGCCACAATACTGCTTTTGCAGAAATTAACTCTCATACCAATGAGAATACAATTAACTCAAATAAAGTAATTCTCCAAGGCAAAAAGAAAACCCCCTTTTTTCTCTTCTATGTTACAAATGAATTATACAAGAAATGTATGAGGTAAGGATTAAAAGAGTCTCTAAAGTCTAAACAAAATAAAAATAACCTAAAGTTGCCTACCTTATCTCCAATAACAGCCCAGGTCTCTCATTATAGACCATCCAGTTTATAAGGCTTTTCAGAAAGCCATCACATGAAGAAATGGTCCCCAAGGTTCTCAGAGAGACAAAACAGACGAAATAGGTTTCCTGGTTCTCATGTCACATTGATTCAAATGAACATGAGAAAGAAGTAGGGTCCTTAGTTTGGACGGCCTGATCAAGAAAACCATATCATGTCATGTAGTTATAATCACTCGTTGTGTGCTCTTGTTCAACTGATAAAGATATGAAGATGGTTTAACAAATAAAAGCTAGGATGTGGCAGGTAAACGAGAGATACCACTCTTATAGCAGCTAATTTTGGATTTGACAGCTAACTGCAGGCTTAGAAGGACATGAAAAAATGGTACTTAGGCATGCAGAGCAAGACGAAGAGGTCCATATGAAGGACGAAAAAGTTAAGAATTTCTGCCAAGCACTCTTCGAATCTGAAAGATATAGCTCTGCATCTGTATCAATTAGGGAAGAATGGGCAATGTGCCTAATATATATTTTGGCAATAATTACCATCTAACAGCTAAGATTCCTTATGCGAAGTACACTAGAGCACCGGTTAAAAAAAACAAGTAAACTTGTTACACTAAAAAGAATTGTTTACGAATTAATTAAATCAACTCGACCGAATTGAGCTTCTACTTGAATCTAACAGAATGAGAGCTTCTAAAACTTGAACTAGCTTTCAAATCTAAAAGAAGCATAGCCATCGAAAGGCCGGAATTGAGCTTCAGGATTTGAAACCTTATCCTAACACAAATATCGCAGATATAAGGGTAAAAGAGCATGGATCCATGTACCTCTAAATCAAGTTGCATCATCTCTGCAACATGGCGCATGATGGAATGAACAAGTTTACTCTTGTTATACCTCTCCTCGCATGCCTGAATATCTTCCTCCGACACCCTTCTCTTGCTGAGATCAATATAACCTTTCTCCTTATCAACCCTAAGAACCATAGCCGGCTCTTGTCGTCCTACCTTTATCAAACTGCTCACACTGCGAATCCGACGACGAGAGAGTTCCGAGAACAAAATCATACCCTCTATGTTATTGTACTCAAGAAGAGAAACATAAGCTCCCATATCGGCAATGTTCTTCACTTGAATCATTACCGCCATGTCAACTTCTGGGTACTTCGCTTCGTACATCCGGCAGTCTAAGTTCGGCACATTCGTCGCCATGTCTGAGGAACTAAGCTAGGTTTTCTAGGATTCTAGAAATTCTTGATTTCTGAGAGCAAACACAAAACTAGGGTTTTCGCCTAGAACAAGAATTCAAGGTTTTCTTCTATACGATGTGATGGTTGAAACCTTTAGGCTGGGACTTGAATAAAGCAAAGCTGTGAGCGTCTACGCACTGGTCTGAGAGCTGGAGTCCTACGTGTTTTACGGCCTAGGTGAGAATTATACAAAGACGATTAGACGAAAGATGTTTTTTCTATTTTGTGAGTTGGTATCATCCTCCCATCCATCGGCAACTAAAGTAAGGGTTATCCTCCAGATTACGCGCCAAAATAAATACGTGGAAATAAAACGTCGACAGCAGGATTCGAACCTGCGCAGGCCAAGCCCAACAGATTTCGAGTCTGTCTCCTTAACCACTCGGACATATCGACATAGTCCCTCGAAGCTTTTACCTAAATAATCTGTGATTTGCTAACAACACCTAGGAATCCAAATCATCATGAATTCGTGATTGAACGGCCACCTTTCAACCATTCCCACCTTTTGATTGCCTTGGTAGAATTGGTTGATATAAATTAATGAACTAGCGGGTATCCGTGCAATGTACAACAAAACAAAATGCAATTTTTGATAAATTATTGTAATTTATTTAGGTTCATATTATTTGATAATTTGAATTAACTATCATCCTAAGTTCTACTAATTTCCGGAATGTAATGGTTATTTTTACAAAGTTATACTAATTTCATCTATTTTATCATATTTTATGGAAATTAATGGTTATTTTCCCTAAGTTCTACTAATTTTTATTATATAATAAATTATGATAATTCTTGGAAAATATAATATTTTATATAAATTAGTGGTTATTTTTGGCTAAGTTCTACTAATTTCTGGTAATTTGTATTATACTAATTTATGAGAATTCTTGGTCAATATATACTTATTTTTTATACTTTTTTATAAGATAGTTTATTGGTTGATTAGTGGAAATTAGTTCTATTATATAATTTCTACTAACTTCTATTATATACTAATTTTTTGGTAAATATATTCTA
This sequence comes from Nelumbo lutea, assembly GCF_056320005.1. NCBI lineage: Eukaryota > Viridiplantae > Streptophyta > Magnoliopsida > Proteales > Nelumbonaceae > Nelumbo > Nelumbo lutea. Next base: position 47,719,363 of record NC_142685.1, read on the forward strand.
ATGTATTATATGATAGTTTATTGGTAAATTCTAGTAATTTATCAATTTTATTGAATTTAGTGGCTAATTTTTTGGACATTTCTACTAATTTATGATCATTTTTGGCAAATTATTTTAATGTATTTAGAATTATATTATTTGATAATTTCAAGTAATTATCATCCTAAAGTCTACTAATTTGTGATAATTTCTTTTGATTTATTTTTAGTAATTTTTGTATAAATATTGGTAATTTATGTCTAATAATGGTAATTTCTTTTAATTGATAATCTTTATAGTTATTTTACAATTGTTATTGTTACATTATTTGACAATTTTAGGTATAACAGTTATTAAATTTCAAAAAAAAAATCAAATAGCAATATTTTTAACTTACAATATGTAACAATCTTCAAAGCACAAAATATATAGATGTAAATCAAAGCAATTCAAGGTTCAAATATTGGCCCATATTGGCCGAAATGTATCATGTCGATGGCTTCCTAATACACCCCTACATGGGTTGTATTGGGTCAGCCACTAGTTCAAAGGGTAGCTAGGCCTTAAATTGGCCCCTCTAAACCGATTTCGAAAAAAAATAAGTAAAACATAAAAAAAAGGCACCAACACAGGGCGTACTGGCCCGTGTTGATATTTAGAACCTTGAAACAATTAATTTAGTGAAATGCAAATAGCATTTTTAACTAACATTATATAACAACCTTCAAAGCACAAAACCCAAAAATTTAAACCAAAGAAATTCAATAAGCAAAAAGACAAACATTATTTTAATATTTAATAAATAACAGCATTTATCAATTATAGTAAGTAATTATAATATTTTATTAAATAATTAGTAATTATAGTTTTAATAATATTATTTAATTATTTTTAATATAATAGTAATTATTAAATTTATGATTAGGATTTATTAACAATATTCATTAAATTAATAATTACCAAAATTAAATTAAATTAATATTATTTATCAGTAATAGTCAATAATTATAATCTTTTATTAAATAATCAATAACAATATTTTTAATAACATTTTTAATTATTTTTAGTATAACAATAATTACTAAATTTATTAATAGTATTTATAATTTTAATTTAAAGTAAAATTAAAGTAAATATCTATTTATTAACAATATTTATAATAACAGTAATTATTAATTATAATCACTAATTATATATTTATTAAATTATTGTAATAATCAGTATTTATTAAAATCGAATTAAAATAAATAGATAATAGTATTTATCTAAACTAGGTTTATAAATAAAATCGGGTTTGGTATTTATAGTCAGTAATAGTTAGTAATTATAATCAGTAATGGTTAGTAATTATAATCGGTAATTAATTTTAATCAATAATTAAATTACTTTCATTTGGCAAAGTTAGTAATTATTTTTGAATCAAAGGTAACTTTTTATTAAATAAGAAACAAACAGAAGTACATGAGAGGATGTATTGAAGCCAAGAGAGGCTTGGCCAGCTTACAAAGGCAAACAACTGTCACTAAACAAGAAATCTCTAGAGACCCCTGATTTTGTTAGGAAATTAGCAACAGAATTTTGCTCCCTAGGAATCTAGACCAACTTCACATTCATAGAGTCTAGGATGTCCCTAGCTTCCACTAAAAAGTGGGCTAATCTCCAAGGCCCTCCTTTATCCTATAACCAAGCTATAACATTTGCAAAATCCCCTTTAATTGTTAAGGAGGATAATCCTAGCTGCTTGGCGAGGCAAATTCCCGTGAGTGCTACCAAAACCTCAGCCTTTGTGGCATCAACCCTCCCAATCGGACCACTATAAGCCCAACAAATATTCCCCCTTTCCCCTCGAATTACACCCCCAATTTAATGGAGATCGAGGTGCTGGCCAAATGGCTTAATCTAATATTCCCAAATATTCTCAAAATCCTTTGCAAGGAATTAATGGTCCAATGACTAGGGCAAGGACAAAGATGATGAAAGAGGCTTTACAAGGCTTAATCATGGAAGTGCATGACAAAGAGGCTATTCTAGAATATTCTAAGACAGTTCTAAAAGTTTCCAAAGCTTCACCAAGGATAATCACTTATCTATATGTGCAAGACGATGTACAAGACTTAGATCTTAAAGAATAAAGCTTGGAATCCATGACATAAGACCAAGGCGCATGGACATGATAAGAAAAGGCCCAATCCGCATGCTAAGATGTATTGATGGGTTTGTTTTTGTCTTGTTTTGTTTTACATGCTATATAAAGCCAAATTTGTTTTCTTAAATTAAAGGGATCATCATTAGATTAGGTGTTTCCTTATAAAATAATGATGTTTACATGCTATATAAAGGCTACAATTATGTAAAACGAGATCATCAATAATATAGAGGTATTTCAGTAGGCTTAGCTTTGCCTTCTTGTGTTCTTGATAGAATAGAATATCTTAACTCATCAAGGGAGTGATCAACCTTTGTGGCATCTTCAAGATTGGATTCTTTAGAGACTTAGTTTCCTTAAGGTTCTAATCTGATCAATTACAATTTTTTTTCTAGTTTCTAAGTGTGCATAACAACTTGATTCAAGAGTTCCTAGAGCAGGTCATCTAGTGGGTTCTTATCACAATTCCTGCTTGACTTGTGGAACCTTGGGTGCTACTATCAAAGTTTAGAATCGTTCCTCCTCCTTCTCTAGGAGCCTATCTTATAGTCCACTCAAAAGTTGGAGAGGAGTGTAGGATTTTCGGTAGGTTTCTCTGGAGATCATTTAGGGAGAGCCCCTTGAACACTTCAAAGTTAATTACCCAAAGATTGTAGAGATGTATGATGTAGGTAGTTAGATCTTCAATATTTCTAGCTTTATTTTCAAAGGTTCTAATGTTCCTTTCTTCCCAAATACCCTATAAGACTGCATAGGTCACTATATTCCAGTAAAGTCATCCTCTTTTTCCAAGCCTTCTGCCTTGCCATTGCAACAAAATGTCCACCACCCTCTCCGGGAACACTCAGTTGTAACCCACTAGGTTTAAGAAGAAGTACCAAACCTTTCTAGTGATCGGGTAGTGGAGAAGGATGTGGTCTGTTGTCTCCCCATCACCAAGACAAAGAGGACAAACATGAGGAGAGATGCATAATCTTCCTTTAAACTTTTTCTACAGCAACTCGCATGTGCTTATTCTCTTTAAACAGGCCTCCCACACAAAGAAAGAGACTCTACGGGGGATGTGTGGTCTCCATACTTTCTTAGTTGGAAAAGGAGGTCTTGGGTCTTCTAACACTAGAGCCTTAAAGGAGGAGTTAGGGGAGAACTTACTGGCGGGGTTAGGTTTCCAAATTCTTTGGTTAGGGGTAGTGGGAGAGATGTAGACCTCATCAAGGGAGTTTAGCAAATTAGCTATATCAACAATTTCTATTTCCCTTAGAGGCCTTCTTAGGTTTAGGTTCCATGTTGTTTCAAAGGGTGAGTGGTTGAGGTTAGAGGCAATCGTGGCTTCTTTGAAAAGGGACAGGTTAAAGATTCTAGGATAGGAGTTAGCGAGGGTGTCCTCCCCTCACCACAAATCAGACTAGAATTTGATTCTATTACCATTCCCCACCTGGTATCTAACAAAAACAAGAAAAATATCATAGATAGAAGTAATACCTTTCCAAGGGTTTGATGCTTTGACTTGGTTCAAGTGGACCTTGCTATCCCAACCATTGGCATGTTTCCCGTACTTGCTCTTGATGATTTTTGTCCACAAAGTTTCCATCTCCAAGGGATATCTCCAAAGTCATTTTTCCAAGAAGGGCCAAGTTCCTTTCTTTAATATGTCCTATTCCCAAACCACCAACTTCCTTTGGCTTACAAACCTACTTCCAGCTTACTAGATGACACTTGTTTTTACCACCCCCTTCCCAAAGGAAATCCCATTGTAGTTTTTCAATCTTGCCTTTTATTTTGCTTGGGGTTCGGAAAACTGACAAATAGTAGGTTGGTAGGTTAGCGAGGGAAGCCTTAATTAGTGTGAGTCTTCCACCTTTTGAAAGAAAGCTTTTCTTCCATGTGGCCAATCTTTTCTCACATTTTTCCACTACCGGGTCCCAAAAACTTTGACTTCTCGGGTTCCCCCCAAGAGGCATTCCCAAATAGATGATAGGGAGCCTCTCCAACTTACACCCCAACAGCTCCCTATACCTCCAATAGAGATTCACCAACATCCAGCCCCACAATGTTGCTTTTAGAATAATTAATTCTGATTCCAATCACCATCTCAAAACTCTTTAGCACACTCTTTAAGATGGAAATGTTCTCTCAATCTGCCTCCAGAAAAAGAATAATGTCATCTGCAAATATTAAGTGAGAAATTGGAACTGCCTCCCTACCTATCTCAAAACCTTTTAGCAAATTTAACTCTCTCGCTTCTTTTATCAAGTAACTCAATACATCCGCCACCAAAGTGAAGAGTAGAGGGCACCCTTGTCTCAAGCCCTTGTTTGCATTAAAGTAACTAGTAGGTTCCCCATTAATCAGGACTGAAAACCAAGCAGAGCTAATACACCCTTTTATCCATCTCATCCACCTTCTCCCGAAACCTCTCAAGCTTAGGATCTCTAACAAGCAATCCCAATCCACTTTGCCATAGGCCTTTTCAAGGTCCAACTTGATTGCTACCCCTGGCTTGCCACTTTGTCTTCTCTCTTCTACACATTCATTGGCCACTAGAATGTTGTTAGTAATTTGTCTTCCTCGCACAAAAGCAAATTGATTGTTTGAAATTAGATCATTCAACACCTCCTTTAGTCTAGTCGCCAAAACTTTTGCTACTATTTTGTATAAACTTCCCACCAAACTGATAAGTTTGAAATCCTTAACTTCTAAGGATCTCTCTTTCTTTGGCACTAGGGTGATGAGTGTTGAGTTGTTACCCTTGTTCATAATGGTTGAAAGGTAGAAGTCTGCAAATACCTCCACTAGATCAAACTTGATTGTATCCCAACAAAGTTGGTAGAAAAGAATAGGGAACCCATCCAGTCTAGGAGCCCTATCACCATCCATCTTAAAAACTGCTTCTTTAATCTCTTGTTCTTCAAAAAGTCTTTCTAGCCACACATTTTTGTCTTCAGACAATCTTGGGCCTTCCTCTCTGTTCAGAGGAGTTATATTACTACCATCCTTTGAGTAGAGCCCTTTGAAAAACTACACGATGACTATTGAAATTTCTTCCTTGTCTTCTACCTTTCTATGCCCCATCCTCAGTTTTGAGATGTAATTCTTTTTTCTTCTCCCTGAAGCATAGCTATGGAAGAACTTTGAGTTATTATCTCCCTCCTTCAACCATCTCACTCAAGACCTTTGTCTCCAATAGATTTCCTCCCTTAATATAATTTTCTCCCACTCCCTTCTAATAACTTCTCTTCAACTTCTACCTTTTGCATTCAAATTCCTTGTTTGCTCTCTTTGATCCAAATCATCAATCTCTTGAAGTGAGTAATTATAATTGATAATTAATTATAATCAATAATTAAATTACTTCCATTTAGTGAAAGGTGTGATCTCCCATTTTATATTAATATATATATATATATATATATATATATATAAGATCAGCCCACGGGCAATTTTTAAATATAAAAAACAAGGATGATATATGATGGAGCGCGATCCGGCTGGTCTTAGCTGTCCGCTGCCTTGCTTTCGAACGAGGTAGCAAGGACCCTGAGACAGGAGAGATGGGAAAGCTCCGGGGGGAACCCGGTGTAGAGGCTCTGAAGCTCAAGTTAGAATCTTTCAAAAGCAAGGTAATACCAGATAGCGCAAAGTTTTTGCATACCTCTCTTATCGGGGGGCAGGGGGCTCTTATAGTCGCTTCGCGTACTCATCCCGAGGCCCTTGTCAGATCGGGTATGATTACTCTGGCGCTTGCCAACTCGGCCGTCGTCCCTTCTGCTGAGACAGAACCATCACTGCCTAACCGTCACTGCCTAACCGTCTAACTGGAAATGGCGACATCAGTGGCGGTGGCAGGTAGCCATTTAGAGTGCTGCTGCCAAAACGTCAGATCCCAAGTCAGTCAGGCGTGGCGCCCTCGGGCACGGAATTCCCTGGTGCCAGGCATGGTACGACTTGTTTGGCTTTGGTGCCTAGAAGATGATGTGAAGTGCTGAGCGAGGCAGTCTTGAGCTCGGAGGTATCCTGAACTGTAACAAGGTGGGTCAGTTCGGCGAAGTGTGTCCCAAGCTGTTACAAGGTGGCAGTTCGGCGAAGTCTACCCCGAGCTGTTACAAGGTGGCAGTTCGGCGAAGTCTACCCCGAGCTGTTATAAGGTGGCATTTCGGCGAAGTCTATCCCGAACTGTTACAAGGCGGTCAGTTCGGCGAAGTCTACCCCGAGCTGTTACAATGCAGTCAGTTCGGCGAAGTCTACCCCGAGCTGTTACAAGGTGACAGTTCGGCGAAGTCTACCCTGAGCTGTTACAAGATGGCAGTTCGGTGAAGTCTATCCCGAGCTATTACAAGGCGGTCAGTTCGGCGAAGTCTACCCCGAGCTGTTACAAGGTGGGTTAATTCGGCGGAGTGTGCCCTTGTTGCCGCCTAGGCTTGACCCCATTTGCCGAGCTGTCGTTCCTGCCACGTGTCTCATAATAAAGAGGTCGGGCCAAATTTTCCTTCATCAATATATATTAAAGAAAAAACTAAAAATTTATTTATAATGATCAGTGAGAGATAAAATAAAATGTCAAGTGAAAGTTAATAGGGTTATCACATGTTAATTATCTATTACTTATCAATTAGATAACTTAATTGCCTATTTTTAATAAGGTTGCAACTTGGGCTGGGTTAGGTTGATGCTCGGGTTAGGGTTAGGGTTGAAATTTATGAACCCGACTTTACTTCGGGTTGGGTTAGGGTTAACACCTCGAGCAACCCGACCCAACCAACCTGAATCTATAGTACATATCATATATAAATATATGTTATATATATTATATAATTATATCATACATTGATTTGTTTAGATGCATGATAGTTGTATAGCCCCCACCACATACTATCATTTATTTCTTTTAAGATAATAGCTTCACTTAATCCTAATTGGAAATACTAAAACTTTAATAACATATTTTATGTTTTTGAATATTTTATTCTTTATTTCCTCTCTGTTGCTTGCCACCAATAGCTTATTGCTTATAAAAGATCTATTATAAGTCATAACTCATACTAAACTATAGTCATTTCAAACACTTCTTTTTTTCTAAATTTTGTATTTAGATAACCAATAAAAATATCAACAAACAAATACTAATAAAACATAAGATTAATATACGTAGTAAAAGTTGAGTTAAGATATTAGATTAATAAGTTCTTCAAGATTAAGAAGGTTGGGTTGGGTTGGAGGTATTTAGTTAGGATTAGGGTTGGGGTTTAGAACTTAGAGTTGGGCTAGGGTTGGCCTCAACTCGACCTAACCCAGCCCGACTTGCAGCCCTAATTTTAACCCATGCAAATGTGAGAAAAGATAGAGGATTTTACTTACATGTGGTTTGCAACTGCAAGGGTTGCTCACAAACTTATGAATATTTATAGATCCACACCAATCTCTTAATGTAATAACTACATAGCAAAAAGAATTTTCTAAGGTTTTTGATTAATTTACAAGAAGTTGAATGAATTACAAAAAGGATAAATGATGCAATCATCTAAATTTAAAATTACAAATCTTAATAAAAATAATTCATCTTCCATAATTAGGAATCATGACGGAAAGAAAGAGTCATAGCTTTGAGGTCGAGATATTTGTTCTTAGATGATTGTGTAGGAGATTTTTTGAGTCACAATCTCATTGTTCGTAAGTCTCTGTTTGGAAAGAGTGCAAATACAAATATGTATAGTACAAATACATGCAAAATAATACAAAATACAAGTTTCTTCACTCTAGATATTTGTATTTGTGCTCCTTCCAAATTGAGGCTAACCTGTAGAGCACTCATCAAATAAGGCCATGTTTGGTTCAATTCTCATTCTTTCTCATTCTTACCCAAGATGAAATTTTAAAATGGAAAAGAATGGGTAAAATAGGTAGAATGAGAAAATATTACTATGAACCAACACTTTTTTTCTAAAAGTGAATTCTTTTTAGACTGTCAAGTGTCCTATGTTGCTCATTTTCATTATTCAAAAAAAAAAAAAGTGTCGATATTCACAAACCGCCAGCTTATGTCTCCAATAGTTGATGTTTATCAATTGGCATAGATGTTTTGTAAAAGTACTTTCGCAAAAATACTTTTATAAAAGTTCTTTCCTAAAAATGCTTTTATACTTTCGTAAAAGTGCTTTCAAAAAAGTACTTTTCTAAAAGTGCTTCCATAAAAGTGCTTTCATAAAAGTACCACCATAAAGTACTGTCGTAAAAGTACTTTCATAAAAGAAATTTCGTAAAAATGCTTTTGTAAAAGTGCTTTTGCAAAAGTACTTCCATAAAAGTGTTTTTAATAAAAGTACTTCCATAAAAGTACTTTCTTAAAAGTGCTTTTATAAAAGTACTTTTGTAAAAGTGCTTTCATAAAAGTACTTCCATAGAAGTGCTTTTATAAAAGTACTTTTGCAAAAGTGCTTTAGTAATGTACATTTATAAGTGTTTTCATAAAAGTACTTCTGTAAAAGTGCTTTCACAAAAGTACTTCCATAAAAGTTCATTTATAAAAGTACTTTCGTAAAAGTACTTCCACAAAAGTGCTTTCCTAAAAGTACTTCCATGAAAGTGCTTTTATAAAAGTACTTTCATAAAAGTGCTTTCATAAAAGTTCTTCCATAAAAGTGCTTTTGTAAAAATGTTTTCATAAAAGTGCTTTCGTAAAAATGTTTTCATGTAAAAGTACTTTTATAAAAGTACTTTCGCAAAAGTAAACAACTAAACATCTATGGTAACAGTTCTATACGTAGAGTTTCCTCAAAGAATGAAATGAACAATATGGGGCATGATTATTTTTCATGTTGCAGGCTAGTCTATTAACAAAGCCTCTGAAAAGTTCAGATTTTGTTTTATTTGGACTATGAAGCTTAGAACAAAGCAATAAAAAGAAATACCCAAATAGAAGCAGTGGTTAAACTGTTCTCTAGGTCCAACTTCTTACATGGATTAAACAACTAAATTTGTAAGAAACATAAACTGAAAGAAACAACTAAAATTACAACTCTCTAATTGGCATGGTTCAACCTACGGACTGAGGTAAGCTATGAATTAAAGATAAGTGCAACAGAATTATGAAGGCTTGAAGATTAAACAAACAGAGCCTTGAAGCATTGTCTTCTTCATAAGGAATATTGGTTTCATGCAAAATTTAAACCTGTTACTCCAGAATGTTATGGCCCATTAAAAGTGAAGAATGTTGCAGGGTGGGAGAAGTAAAAAAGCAATCCCTAAAGCTCAGTTTGGAAGGAGTATAAATGCAAATATGTAGAGTGTAAAACCTTGTATTTTGTATTATTTTATATGTATTTACACTGTACATATTTGTATTTTATATGTATTTACACTGTACATATTTGCAAATACATATAAAATACAAATACATATTTGTATTTTATATGTATTTGTATAAGTGTAAAACTTCTATATGCAAATTTAAACCCTTTGTAAAGTGTCCAATAATCATTGGAATTGGGCCTAGGAACGATGCAAAAAACAGAGGGTTCTCACTGTAAGCACGGCCATGGCGTTGAAGACACTGAGCCCACCAACAGTGAAAGTGATGATGTAAGCACCAACCCCCTCGTTGCTTCAAACAAAAATGAAAGCGTAGAAAAAACAGATCAATAAGCGAGAACATCTCGGCATTTTCATCACAACAGTCAAGCAATTTGAGAAGTATAAGGCATCCGAGAGCTAACAAATTTTCAAGGAACAGACAATTGTAATTTTTTCATAACTATAAATTTAATAAGCCATTATTTTAACCGTGTCAATGCAAGATCATTTTGACTCTGTTCACACACCATGACCAAGCAATATATTACTAATGCCACTACAATCTATACCACCACACCATTCTTCAACACCACATACTGCAGTTTGTAATTTGTATACATGCAGCTTCTTACTATTGAGTACGACGGATCAACTAAATGGTGATGCGGAACCACATAACTATTTATGCTGTACTTTCCATCTGGCGCCTCCCTGGGCCTACTTCTGCCCAAGCTCTTTTTGTTGTATCTTCTGCCTCGCAAACTCGAGGGGCCGGGCCTTCTTTCCCCATTACAATGATCTCATGAGACCGTGCCAAGCAAGCCTTGGGAACAGCAGAACCTTTATATGCCTTGCATACATAGGTTATATAGTTCTCATAATCCTACAACCAAACAAACAATGTCGTTTACATGATACTTTCTCCACGGTCTGAATTGCATCTCAACTTTCCTTCTTTAAATGGAATTTAATTGTTTATGGCCTTGAGAACAGAGGAGAAAAATGAAAAAAAAAAAAATCAGCAGGTAAGAGTACAGAGTTAAAAATTAAAATGCAGCACGTACCATATTTACATGGTTACCGGGAACTTACCTCATAAAGTGGTTGTCCATCCACAACCACCCAAGGCACATATTTATGAGGAGGCTGAAGAGCATCAGTTTCTGCGGCATATCGTAATTCAAGCTGCAATTCAATTATAAACTTGATGTCATGCCGTGGTGGAACATATAAGAGGAAAGAATTTACATAGTACAAACATAAATAGATAAATAAGCTAAAACTCCAAACTGATGCTTTTGAACAAGATATCCAAGTATAAGTTGACAATGCACAGCCATGGCCTTGCAACAGCCAGCAGCCTAAAGGAAAATATCCATTCCAATTTTATCAGATGTCTCTGAAGAGACAAAGGAAATATTCAGGGGGTGCGGAGTTGTACCTGTCTGACACACACAAGCATGCATAATGATTAATTCTTAAGCAGATTTTCCAACTTATTTTACACTTATAGTTCAAAATGGGTTCCAGCACTTCACTATGACATTACATATTCATGCATTGTCCAGCCATGTCTAGGTAGCATACTTTCTGATGTAATACAACAAAAGCCATCGGATTTTATCTCACTCAACCCCAACAAATTTATGCTTACCTGCAAAAGCTTTTGTATGGTTGAAAGTGAAAAACAATTCATCAAGTTATGCACTTGCTATAGATTCCACCACATCTAGTGTTGAGTAGGTTAGTTTTTCCTGGCATTCGGAGTTCCAAAAACCACTGTATTATTTTCCATATAAATAGATTGTTTACTAGCCATCACCTTCCATATCTCAAAGAAACTTTGCCCAGTTCCAGTGTCATGGCCCAACCAATATGAATAGTGCAAATAAACAGGTCATAGACTAATGCTATATTAGCAATTCATAAATCTGCTTCCAAACCACTGTATTATTTCCCATAGTGTAGATCTATGGAAAATTGGTAAAAAATAGGCAATGCAGAACTCTTCATTTATGCTTCCCCAGTCCTTGTTTCCAATTTTAGAAAAAGATGTCTCTTGGGAATTTGTAAACATTTCTTTTATCTCACTTCCATTTTAGTATAACTCAATCTTTATTGCATTTCAATTTTTTATCCTCACATAGGTTCAATATCAGTAAAACCATAAATCAGGAATAATTGATCACAGACAAATATTCTTCTTAGCTTTTGCTTCCTTTCAGATTATTTCTCTTTGGTAGTTACAGTGGACACGGGCAGTTCAACCTGTTAGAGGAAATATGTAACTCACTCAACATGAATATATGACCATATGTGCTCATCCTGCTTGACTAGGAGGGGTTTGAGGTTTTCAATTCGACCTTACAGAAACTGTGATACTGATAACTAACAACTATTAGACATGCAAAACAGTTAAAATACTTATTGCAGGATTTTAACACAAGCAATCAATTGCACCAAGATTTTTTCTGTTGAATCTTTTAATACCTCATAAAATTAATACAGGGAAGTTTCCCCTCTACATGCTAAACAATTGGACCATATGCACCAACATGCAATCCTTCAAGGTATACATGCACAGGTACTGCAGACAGAGGATTAAAGAAGAAAGCTAACCTCTTTTCCATATCCATCATTATAGCAATCTGCAATAGGTTTTGGATCCAGCCCCATTTTTCCAAAACAGGATTCCCATTCATTGTACTTCCCCTGTGTGACTAGATGCTCAATGCAATAAATGAATGTGAAATGCTTATTCTGCATCAGAATATCATAGAGATATGTTTAAGGTGAAATCAGGAAGAAAGAGTGAAAAAACTATTGGCATTATAGGTAACTTTTAAGTTCTGAGAAGAAACAATTTAGCAATATGATCAGAAACCAAAGAACAGCTGTCTCAAAAGTGAAAACGCACATATTCCCTCAAATAGATTTAACCCAATTTGAACAGTTGAGAATGCTTTCTTCAGCAAACACAAACATAAAAACAGATCTGTAAATAGCAATTGGAAACTCAATCTATGACCAAGATATCACAGAAAGCTTTAGTTTAATTAATTTGATGGATAATAGCATATTGTTAATTTACCTCGGATGTTGCATGTAAGTAACTCTTGCTGCTGAAATCTGTGAAGTCAGCACAAAGAAAAGTTGCACTTCCACCATTTCAGAGTTAGGGAAACACGACTCATACAAGTCACTAAACATTATTGTGCTTGTTTCTGTTTAGACTTTGGAGTGCACCATATCAATTAAGATGTTTTCTCAAAACTGTTAAACAAACAACTATTTAACTAGATGCATTTTTCTTGGTTTACATTCTGCCAACTGCCTTGGTGTTCCAGTATAGGTGAAAATTGTTATAATTTAGGCAAAAGCATTATTTTAGCAAACAAAAGCATGCAAAGAGCTTCTTGTACCATGTCTAACAAATCTGGTTGTTATCAGTACTAGGACTCTTAGGTCATTGTCGAATAGCAGGTTCATTGTAAAAGTTTGTGGTACGTTACCTCTAAATTCTTTTACCCATCGAACACAAAGTAATGTTTTAGGGAGTCATTGCTTGGTGTAATGGGAAAACCCAGGCATGGCAAATGCGAGAACATGGGCTTGAGTCTGAGGGCAGCTACAGCTACTTTGTGCAAATAATAAAAATAATAAATAAATATGATTAGGCCCATAACCATAGTAGCGTTTTAACATTGTGTGCCATACAAAAAGTAAAACAGAAATAATTCATCTCATGGCTACTGTGACACAACATCAAGGAATCCAGATCACTGGCTTCTAATGTGAGCATCTTGTTTCACCAGACAGGCAGAGACCAAGGTCAACCTACTCTAAAGCTGACAGTATGGCAAGGAGAGAAGTAGGAAGGACTTTGATGTATCAGGGTAGTGCATCCCAGGATAGTTTTGATATCTTGTGGATGTTTTTTATGTTATGTTCATAACTCAGAGATGCATCTTAGGCCTATTGGATTGGGTTTAGGCCCAGACCAGGCTCAACATCTGAGTTGACTAGCCCAAGCAAATTCTGATACAAATCAGGCTGGCCCTGGGCAGGTTGGTTGGGTTTGAAGATCTTCTTGATTCTGTTTTGCACTTAGCTTTCATTTGGGTTTTATAGCCCAAATTAAATATAGAATAAAAGAAAATTACATGCAAATGTCAGTAGATAATAAGTATACATACATATGTATATAAATATGGTTTTACCAAAAATAAAAGATAAATGGCATAGCATGCATAATATATGTTTATTGTTTGTACATCTTTTTATTTGAGTGTGGGCCCGGATTGACCATATATGTGTTGTAACCTCCAGAGTATACATATTAGTGTATGGTATACACAAATAAATGTAGCATATATACACAATGTACATGTATTATGGGGTAGATATACTATAGTAAGCAGGGCTTCCGTTTGGCTAGGTTTTGATTCCGTGGGATCCTAATCAAGCCCAAGTCAAATTGAGACAAAGCCTGATTCTTTAGGCTCTGGCCCAGTTCAGAGCGTGAAAATCCAAGTCCAACCAGTGCAAAAGTTCATCTTGGGCCTGCCCAAGTTGTAGCTCTACATTAGGGGGCATTGTGGTCTTGAGGTAGGCCTTTCTCTTTTTTTGGTCCTATCATCTACTTTTACCCTTCACTTTATTAACAAAAGTTCTCAAGTTACTCATCAAAAAACTTAAAAAAATAACAGACAATGATTGAGGAATATTCCATTCTTATGTGAAGATATAGGTTGCCATGTTTTCTAAAAGTAATTCGTAAATAGATTAAGCAAGGGTTTCATTCATACAGAATCAAGAAACCACTCTATATGCTACATGTAGACAGGACACAAATGTTTGTACATCCAGCTATCTAAATACAAGGTAATTCTATATAGAGATTACAGCCGGGTAGTTACATTACTAAAAAAAACCGAAACGTCCGATGAAAAGTGTCCAGCCCCATATTACTGAGATATATAGTCATTGATGATATGGATGCTGTACATGTGGATGATGACAATTAAATGTTCAGTCATCTGTTGAACTAGGCATGCCTTGTGAACTAAAGAAATTGACATGACTTTGGAACTAAGCATTGGAAAACCGATTCTAACCACACTGCTGATTGCTGAAGAATCTTTTCGTTGAAGTACCACACTATCCCGTAAGTCATGGAGGTAAGAATGACATTAAATATTAGAAGCCTAGGATTGCCCGAATGCCATGAAATTAGGCTAAACACGTGCCGCAAGTATTACAGAATGTTTGGACGCTATGGTAGCGTGCACCCACATTAGAATCAGAGAACTGAAACCACATTCTTCAGGAACATTGTACATTTAGGCTATCTATCTGAACTCGTGCAGGGAAGATGGAGCATGATTTCTGGATTCAGGATTTCTTGAAATATTCCTCACATAGTATGAGTAGTCTGTATAGATCCACATATAAAGGGGTTTTTTTTTTTTCAAAAATTGGGAGACCCTGGCCCCTCCTCTGCATGTACTATGTAAAATTAACTACTCATATCCAGAGAAGCACGTCTTTTTTTTTCGGTAGGAAGAGATGCAATGAGAAGAAGTGTAATGCATGGCCATGTAACAACAAATTAATAATTTATTAAAAGAAATTCGGCGGGGGTTGTGGGTGGTCTTACCAGATCCGGCCAGACATTGATCGCACAGGCTTCGACGGTGTTCAGTAAGCATTCGTATGAGCCATGCTGTGAAAAGTAAATAAAATTAATGATTAAAGACAACGAAGTCCATCAGGTTTTTGTTTATTTATTTATTTTTATTCGTCAAGAAGAATGAATAACCATTTTGTTCCCGAAAGGCGAAAATGCAAGTTAGAGAGAAAAAATGTCTAACACATGTGTAATTCAAGGCTTCAAGTCCTCAAGCGACATAGCTTTGGACCTTTCAGCGCAACCGCGCAAGCTTGAATTTGAAAGTTGAATCCTCTCCAGCTATACTTGTAAACAGTAACCAGAATCCATCCTTTCCGATGGAGAGGGCTATGGTCACTCCACTGATTTAATAGCGCATAATCGATACTGAAAAAACCAAATTCTAATAATTTTGATAAAAAAAAAATATGCTTTAACTGCTTTGCCAGTTTAATTATTATTAAGCTTCTTCCTACGGGCCTTGTACCCGCGGATTTCATCCAGATCACATTCGCACGCCCAAACGAATAAAAAAAAGGCCTCGTGTCGCTATTATCGAATTTAAATGACCAAAATCACCTTTAAGATTAACTGCAATACCTCTTGACCCCTTCAAACATCAATCACATTTCTCAGGGCGATTAAAATGAAGAAGCGAAGGAGAAGGAAACCTGGCAGGTGATGGTGTTATTGGATCCGACTTTAGCATTTCCGTAAGGGACGAGCTTGAGGTCGACGATCTTGATAAGTCCTTTCTCGAAGACATTGGCCAGATGTTTAACTATGAAACTCGAGCAGTAAGGACACAGGGTTTCGTAGTACAGAGCCAGCGATACTTTACCAGAAGCAGAAGATGAAACCCTGGCAGCTGAACAATAAGAAAATAGAGAGCCAAAGAGGAACAGATAGGACAGAAGAAACAGAGAAGCGAATCGACGAAAAGCCATGGCGGAAAACTCCTGGAGATGTGTTAGATGAACTGAGTGAGATTCGAAAATTAGGGCTCCGGTGGTATTTAATTTCAACAGACTAGGGCCGTTGGCCCCGCCATTTCTGCACTTGGAGAGGGGGAGATACTCGTTAGTTTAGAATTTGGATGACACGATCGAAGCGAAGAAGCCCCCTTCTAAATAGCAGGATCTCTCTACTCTCTAGCCGCTAGATCGGTCTGTTTCATAATTTTGCCGATATGACAGAAATACCCTTAGTAAGGTTCGTTAGTAACTTTTAACTCTACTCTAGGCCCGAATCAGAAAATGACCCTTCGACTTTAGCTTTTGAGGACTGATGAGAACCACGCTTTCTTTAGAGGGTAGTATTTTAACTTTTTTCGAAAACTTTGTGTGAAGAATGATTTAGACACATACTTTAGAGGGTAGTATTAAAAGACGAAACCCCCCTCCTGAGTTTCGAATTTTCAATTGTGTTTGGTTTAATGGAAAGAAACATAAAGTTGGGGAAAATTGTTCAGAAGTTTTGTATATTTTGTTAAGAATTTCTTTTAACTTTCTATTATTTCATTGTTATTTTCTATTAAACCAAAATAGTCTCGGGAAAGTCGATTGGTTTGCTTATTGCGTACATCGAGAAGCAGGGAAATAAATAGCCTGATCATTAAAAAAAATTCTTTCCAAATTACTTTAAAAATAACTTTAAGTGTTTGGTTGCACATAAAAAAATAGTTCTTTAAATGGAGCTAAGGTTAAATTTCTTAATGGTTTGTTAATGAACTCAATCAATCTATTGGCTATTAGTTACATACATGAATCAAGATTTTTACAAGTTTTTTGAGCTCAACTTGTGAAAGTTTAGTTTCGACTTTGTTTAAACTGAGTTTTAAGTTAAGTTTGAGTTCAATGAAGTTTGGTTTGCGAAACTTGCAGGCCTAATTAAATTTATATTTTATATAATAATAAATATTTTTTATATACGAAATAAGGAATATTTTTTCTATGTATACTTTTTATTTTTTCCATGTATAATTTTTTACATAAAACTTGGACCTCATTCAAGTTCAAGCTAAGCCCAGTTCAAACAAGCTCAAGCATGTGAGTTTTTGAGTTGAGCCAAATTCAATTTCAAGCCTCTAACTCAAATTGAGATCAAGTTCAAGATTGATCCTCAATTTTTTTCTTTTTGATAACTCAAGCTCGAATAACCAGATATTTAACTCAATTCAAATCCACCCTAGCAGTTACTTTTCAAAAAAAAAAAGTGAATATAAACTGTAAAAAATGGCACCTTTTGACTTTCATGAAAGTCAAAGGATATTTAACTCCATAAAAAACATAAACAAGAACACAAAGTTTTCCTGAAATCAGTCATTGGGTAAGATGTTTGGATTCCCAACGTCTGGAAGTTCTTAAGGCTCAGCTTGGAAGGAGTACAAATACAAATATGTAGAATGTAAAACCTTGTATTTTATATTATTTTATATGTATATAAGAATGCAAAACCTTGTATTTATGTTATTTTACTTGTATTTATACTGTACATATTTGCATTTATAGTCCTTCCAAACTGAGGTAAAGAATTGATATAGGAAAGTCAAATAACTGCCCTTAAATTTGGTTTGAGATGTTACCATGAATCAGTCTAATTAAGATGCTGGAATAGTGTAGTAATGCAACAATTAATGGCTCCCTAGCTAGGATGTCCAAGATGCCATTGATCAGAACTCAGAAGATCTATTTGACATCTTCTAAGCAGTGTGATGAGTTTGTAGCAACTTTTAGTGGGTGATATGCTCAAAGGTTGTGGTGTTGTTATCCTGATTCAGCAGATATGCTCAAAGGGCTGTAGCAACTTTTAGTGATAAGGCCCAGATCTGATATTTTCTCTGATGCGTTTGTTGGCTGATGAGCATTCGTTGGTGGGAATAGGGGTTTGGTATTTAAATCAGAATAATTCATTTTATTTCAACTCTTTAGTTGGATGGAATCTGAATCTCGTTTTCATTTCTATTAAAATGACATTGTCTGAATCTGAATCTCATTTAGAAATGTAATCAGGTTTCTATTTTTTTGCGTGAAAGAAAAGAAAAAGAAGTTTATAGAGAAGTAGCTATGCTACACAGATAACGTGAGGTGAGGAGTTTCAATTCGCTGCTTCATTCCATTCCAATTCCATGAAGGACGACGCAAGTACCCCAGAGAAAAGAGGAAAAGAGGGGGAGTTTTGGAACTTTATAACCTGCCGACCACAACAGCAAAAAAGCTGTCATTGTTCGTTAAAATTAAAATTTTAAAACTGATGCAAATACCGTTTTCTCTCTCTCTCTCTCTGTCCTCTAAAAAGATGCACTCATTAAACCAACCACCAGACGATTACGAGTCTATAAGGACTATGGACCCATCACCTAGTTAGCATACCCTTCCGCTAAAAGATTGAATAAAGGCAGTCCCAAAAAAGGCCTACGGTTTTACTGTTTTAATTGTGTTTGTCCGAGCCTCCTAGGTGGAACCGGCAACAATGACCACACCACTAGACCCCACTTAAAGAGCTTCTGTCTATAGCAATTCGTCAATTGATTTAACAAACATTGAGTGCAATTAGGATATAATATTAAATCAACATTTCAACCAATTATAATTATATCAAGGATAAAAAACTTTAGGCTCCGTTTGTTTTCGATGCAAATACAAATATGTACCCTGCATATTTACCCTCATATCTCTGTTTAAGAATGTAAAGTCGGTTCATATCTTAGTCTGGTTTTTGTACTCTTTTCTTTTATTTGGAATGATGTAAATCATGGTACATATTTACTGGCATTTGGTTGACATTGATGCAATCTATGAGAGCAAACATAAATGCTCTAACTACCTATTAAAATTTCGGTCAAATAACCACCAGTCCAGGTTCGATGAAATCTGATCTGTCCATTCTAATGAATTCATATGCAATTCTAACTTCTTCGTGTAAGATACCAATTAATATGTAATTCATATGCAGTTCTAGCCAATTATTACGGTCGGATTTCTATAAACAGATAAACCCACAGTTCTAATCAATGATAGCGTAAGAAGATGGATTCATGGGTAGAAAAAGTTGGGGCTCCACCCCAGAATTCATTTTGGTTCAGGCTTTGCTGCCGTGCCACCATGTGTGGTTGTGGGTTCAAATCCTCCTCAGCCATTTTGGTTCAAGCTAGTTGTGATGCTCTGTGCTTTCATGCTTCTGAATTCCAATCGTAAACAGCAGTTTGAATGCTGGCACACTAACCACATGCCAGGTTTTTTTTTTTAATGATAACAGGATAAAGAATGGGATAGCTATGACTCAGACGAGTATATGAGGAAACCCATATTTCAGATGAAGATGATGCAGATTATATGGGGAAACCCATATTTTGTGGATGACCACTCCTTCATATCTGGTCATCTGTTCAAAAATATGAGAATGACAACAGTTCCTCTCCAATCATATAGACCATATACTGGCATAAGGAACTATAGAAATCACCTTCCCCTTCCTATTCAATCCCTTCACACCAACATGATGTGTAAATAAATCCAATCATTGTCAAGAAATGCTATAGATTTTTTAGATAAACAATTATAAAAATACAATATAATTACCAGCTCACAGAAAATAAATTTGAGATTCAAACTTTCAGTTGTGTAAAATATGTTTATATGGTAGAAGTAAGATATCTTTTGACTCACACCCTATTTTCATATCCATGTTTCTTCTGTTTGGTGGAATGAGATATTTAATGGCTGAACAAACAATTGACCTTTTGTAAATCCAAAATGTGATTCCTCAGAGGATAAAAAGGAATAAATGAAAACAAATCCATATCTATAACAGAGGATAACAAATACAACACACACACACACCCCTAGTGTTTAGTTGAGTTGCATCTGAACCACCCCCCCCCCTCTCTCTCTCTCTCTCTATCTATCTATATATATAAATATAACCTTCCAAATGATTTGGCTAATTAAACAACCCCCTTGCCATAATCCCAGTAAAGAATCCAATGATGCCTCCTATCAGATATGGCCTAATTGTTGATGTGTATGGCCTTGCAACCAACTTCTCAAAGGAATATGTAGTATCCAGCTTTACCTTACAATACTTATAGTATACATCTTCAGCTTCTTTTCAACTGTTATATGAACAATAAGAATTCACCCTGAACCCAGCAACTTGCTTTTGACACTTGGGCCATGAGTCATACACACCGGGCTTTCTCCCCTTGAACACAACATAGGATTTTTTTCATGCTACACACTTCATCATGAAGACAAACTAATGTGAGTATAAGATATTAACAACAGACAAATGATGATATACTACAAACAAAGAATTATAACAAGGAAGTTCCATTATATCAGTAAGTCAAAAGTATCATTATAGAGGTAAGTTCTAAGGAGTTGTAATAGCTACTATAGCTGCCACCAACTACTTAATAGGATTTACCAGCAAATGCATCAACCTAATTTGGTTATAACAAAAAAGAGTAGAAGTGTTAAGTTCCATTGTCTAAACTCCATAACAAGCCAAGAGGTACTACTGCATTTCACCAAAACCAGTCATCTTAGATATGATTGATACCATCTGAGCTCTAAATGGATTGTCCCTCGCAAGGAAAATCTTTGCTTCCTTTTAATTTCACCTAGGTACCCAAAGACAATGTTCCGGACTTGGATGTCATACCCTTCCAAGTCCATAACTTCCCTCCATAAATAGTTTAAGAAATTCATCTCAGTCTCCACTATAAGTGCAAATGCAATTGTTGACATTGTAATATTCATTCTATTAATTGCATCAATAAAGTCTTGGTTGGGCTTCGGTTTTGATCCATGCGCCCTTTTTTTTTGAACTTGAGGAAGTTGCCCTACTGTTGTTGTTGGAGACTGATTGAGTACCATCTTCACAAATAAATTCATCAATAGTCAATGGGGTTGTTGCATCATCATTGACTCAAACCTCTTCAGCACCATCAACATCAACGTTACACTCAGTCATGGACTCAAACCTTACCATAGCCTTGTCACTTGTAAGCTGATCATTTCCCAGAACTGTTTGCATCTCCTCAAACATCTCCATCACTCTGCCTTTAATACACAGTGCAAGTGGACTGGCCTACATTATAGATGGCATCATGACCAGTTGCTAATTTTTAAATATTAATTAAAAAACCAAATAAGCCACATTTACCTTGATGTAATCATCCCAAACAATTGGGTCAGGTATGATTTGATTCTTGGATTCATTCCAACCAAAGCCACTAGTCACGAGTAGCTTCTTGGCTTCCATTTATATGGGTTTTAATGTTCTCATTCTACTCTTAATATGGGGTGTTCTCATATCAATATTGAAATGGACAGTCATTTCCTTGCATACTAATGTATATGCAGATGTCTGAAACCCCTTATCAATTTTGTTGTCCAATGCTATTTGATCAGCAAGTAGCTCAATCAATGCCTTATCCATGGCATCATTCCATCTTACTTGTCGACTTCGATCACCCTTGTAGGACATAGTTTGAGAGACAGACAACACATCTTTTCCCTTATTGCCATATTTCCTATTACTAATAGATGTTCTTGTTGTATCTCTAATAGAGACCATCCCTACCAAAGTATTCCATTTCATGTAGTAAATAAATAACATATAGACGTGTACATACACTATCATAAAGAAATATTGAAAATACCTCTAGTAATCAACAACATAAAAGTAACATGTACGATACAGAAATAAAGTGTTTAAAAAATATTGCTGATATATCAAATGTCTATACCAAGTCATGAATATATAATAAAACAAATAACTTGGAGGTTTTAAACATTAAGAACTACAATTAATACAAATTGGTTCTAAATGATGATGAGTAATTAATCCAAATGCTACAACTCCTAATCATCTTCTTAATCTCCTCCAGTCCCGAAACATGTCTAACCCAATTTGGTCCCTAAATGTGGACCACTTTGCAAGTTCATTTATTTGCAACCTCAGTGCAAGAGAATCTGCATTGGCATTTTCATCCACAAATTCATCCCCACCGAATGTATTTTGCATGTTCGCCTCATGAATCCCTTCTTGGGTGTATTGGTCATGTGGATCAACTCCCATGATATGGTTGTGAAACACACAACAAGCTATAACAATCTTGACCTGCATGTCAAAGTCAAAATGTTGTGTTGCAACAAGCATTGTCCAACGCTTCTTTAGAACACCAAAAGCACGTTCCACTGCATTTCTCAATAATGAATGTCTGTGGTTGAAAATCTCCCTAGGGGACTCCGGCAACCGCCTTCGTATCTTATTAAGGTGGTATCTAATGCCTTGGTAAGGTGCTAGGAAACTTGACATGTTTCTGTATCTGGCATCTACTAAGTAGTATTTTCCTATATTGCATTGAGTGATCATTGGCAATAACCAGTTAGTTAAGACAATGGAGTCCATTATTCAAGTATTAGAAAGGATAGAGTAACAATTTAAATTACCTTTTGGAACTTGGAGTTTGCATTCCCTTTGCAGGAAATCATATAGGACTGTGGCATCAGTGGCCAAACCCTCCCACCCAACCAATACATAAGTGAATTTTAAATCAAAAAATCACTACAGCCATTACATTTTGTGTTGTTTTCCCCATCCTACCACGAAACTTGACTTGCTCCTTAACAAACACTTTGAATGGGATATGGGTCCCATCAATTGCACCTATACAGTCCTACATTTAACTAAATTATGTTAATTTCATGGTTTAGGGAGGTTTTAAGGAAAAAAATGTAAAAATCCGTTACATACCTTAAAACATGGCATAAACCGGGAGTCATTCCTAATCTTCGGTGGTACTTGTTCTCCAGTTGGTTGTATAACCAACAAAATGTACAATCTAAGTACAACACGTAGGACTTTATGGAATTACTAGCTTATGGTCTCTTGTAAACACCCGAAGGTAATATGTATGACATTATTCCTTTCATTATGCCCTATAGTGTGCAAAAACATTGCAACTTGCTCTTTGACAGACATATTAATGGTTGATCGAAGTCCACTATGTGTCATAAGTAAATGATAGAGGGAATCAAAAAATAGCTTTCTCATCCTAATTTGAGATAAACAGGATGCCTCACTACTAAGGAATCGTTTAATTGCACTTTTCTGATGTCTAAATATGAAAATGCTACTTTTCAGACCTCACCCCTTGTTTGGTTTTACCTCTTAAACATGGTTTGAATCTTATATTTAGATCTAAAAATAATAGACCTTGGATCGGCTCTTAACGCGCTCAGATGCGTTTCAGAGCCGGTGCAAGATCAAATTTACCCTTCTATTTTTTTAGAAATGACACGTGCTACCCTTGATTACCCCCAAATCCAAAAAACCTAATCATTTCGTAGGGAGGAAGAATGTCTCTCTCACTTTCGCTTAGGGAGGAAGAATGCCTCTCTCTCTCTCTCTCTCTCTCTCTCTCTCTCTCCCCTATGTTCCCAGTGCCGCCATTGCAGCTTTCTCTCCCCTGTCTTCTCTCTCTCTCCCCCCCCTCCCTTGTGTTTTCACCATCGCCACCGCCGTTGCAACATGCAGTAGCGGTGGTTCGGTGAGTAAAAATATTTTATTATAAATTATTTTTATTAATTATTAATTATTTTAATATTTTTTATTAAACATTAATATTTTTTTGTTAAATTTACTTGTGTTATTTATTAATTATTTTTATTAACTAGTAATTTTTTATTATTTCATTAATTTTTAAAAAATATTTTAATTTTTATTTGTGTAAATTATTAATTATTTTAATATTTTTATAGTCATTAATTTTTATTTTTTAATTTTAATCATTTCATTTATTAATTAGTAATTATTAATTTATTATTTGTTATTTGTATTGTTTCAATATTATTTTGAGGTTGAAAATTATTTTTTATGAGATAATGCAAATTGAACTCAACATTTACAAATAGTAGGTTCTAGGGGTAAAATAGTAAAATCAGTAAATTTCATATGGTAAAGGGTTGATCCAACACAAAAACTTATGGATTCAGATCCTCTAAAGAGTAGAAAAACATCTATGCCTCTTTTCAGATTTCAGACACTTTTAATATATTTTTAACTTTTCAGATATGAATTTTCAAATTATCAAATGCCACCTAAATACGGTGTTAAGAAACACTCCCTTCCTTAGGCTTCTGACCTCCCATACCCCCCGACTCATAGATTCAGTATATTGTTTAACGATGACAACCACTACAAGATATGTCATAGTGGCACTAATGGCTGCACTGATCCGTCTACGCTTGGCCACAGTGTCATGTGTTACCCTCACGCTTGACTGACAAGTCAATAGTGCCATGAGACAACATGCCATTGTAAGACAATATAAAAATAAATTGGGTGCCAAATATGGTACTTCATTTTATCCTAGTTTAAACATGAATTTTGTGTTATATGGACATAATGTAAAAAGTACAAATTAATTGGAAATTATATGGGACTTGGAAATAACATCAAAGTGGCTTGGATTAGACCCAATGACCCAAGTTCATCATTCTGTTCGAATTCCACATGTAAAAGAATCCATATATGGAGTACCTAGATGGGAATGTATCAACTAATATATATATATATATATATATAGATAGATAGATAGATAGATAGATAGATAGATAACCAGGTTTCATTTTGACATTTATTAAGGGTGTTTAACTTGAATTGATTTCATTTAATGATTATTTGCCATTCCTTGAGGTATCCAAGCAACAAGATAAAGCAGGAAAAGGAACTCTATGATCCTTCTATACTGAAAGGAAACTGATCACCGTTTTAGGGATAAGCTCCCACTTATGTTATTAGTAGGGCTCCTTAGTAGAATGTGTGATTCTTTGAATCCTCATCTCCCAGATCTGGTCCATTCACTTGTATTAGTAGCTAGCCTCCCTCTTATAAAGTAGAGAGGAAATCATCTTTCTGCCTCTACCACATACTTCCAAACAAATGACCTTCCTCTTAATTCCTTTTCTTATATATAGATCAGAGATCACTTCATTTCACTTCCTATTTACCAAATGCTGCAAAATTTCTCTACAACTTGACAATAAACCTGCTAAATTTATGTTCTCTTCTCATGTATGCCATATAAAATGACAAATATAGACATCTTGGATAAAATTACTATAGGCAAACCATGAGAAGAAACATATAGAATAGTGGGAGGTATCTTTGTCATCTGCTATGTATTTGCATTGGGTTCAATAAAGCCAAAACAGGTCAAACCAATACTGGCCTTGACAATAAACCTGCTAAATTTATGTTCTCTTCTCATGTATGTCATATAAAATGACAAATATAGACATCTTGGATAAAATTACTATAGGAAAACCATGAGAAGAAACATATAGAATAGTGGGAGGTATCTTTGTCATCTGCTATGTATTTGCATTGGGTTCAATAAAGTCAGAAGAGGTAAAACCAATACTGGCCCTACTAATGAGGACTGAATTGCAGACCAAGATTCTTTATTCAATTCCTAATGGGGTCGGTAAGAGCTCAGAAGTAGTGTTCTCTTCTGGGTCATGATCTACTACACTCTCTCTCTTAAATTTTCTTTTAATCAATGACAGATGTTCTATTACATGTGTATTCCTCATATGTATAGGTTTTATTTATTTTATTTTTTTAACACGTACTTGTCACAGCCTAAATGAAAAAGTAAGAAAAAAGTGGAGGAGGTGGTCTTGGGTAGTAGTAGGCTGCATAAGAAGTCATCACAGAGGTCTTCAAACCGATCAGGCTCAAATGCAGATGCAATCGAAGCTGATCAGGATCAAAGGTTTGAGTTTAGGACTCCTTCCTGGATCACATTTCTAAGTGTTGCCTCATACCAAAGGAGGAAGTTTTCAGTTTCAGATGCAGACATTGATGGGAAGAATTTTGAAGCAAAAAACTTGGGTAATGGGGGTGCTGGTTGTGGGATGAGGTGTTTGGAGGAAGAGATTGGGCCTGCTTCTCCTAAACAGAACTTGTTCTTGCAGCATAATTTCTAAGAGTTCCAACAGTATATTATGTATTGTTACTCAAGGGAGGAAATAGAAAGAAAAAAAAAAAAGATTGCAGACTTGCATATCTAAAAACATGTTTTCTGAGTCTATCAGATCTTGGTGGGTTTCAAGTATTTTTTTTTTATTATGCACCTGTCTGTGTTTTGACAGGCAGTTCTTAATTACGTACAGGGGATTCTCAATTAATGGTGTATTTGATCCACTAACCCTTATAAGCCCTAAACTCCAACTTATGTTGGCATTTCTCAACAAATTTGAATATGAAATTTTCCAAATAGAAGGGCTGATCATCAACATGTGGAAAATGATTTTGGGCTAAAATTTGCTCCAGTTGGCAAGAGAAATGTATGTATTATTGTATCCTTTTTTGGGTTCTAACAACACTGCCATTTGCAAAATTTAGCAGGTTCATTTCTCTTTTATATAGATCGAACCTTTTGCAAAATTATTCTCCTTTTCATTTTCTTTTGCAAAATGTATCTTGAAATATTATGGATCCGTTTATTTTATTTTTTTTTTTTTGGGAAAAGTTGGTTAATGGGAACTGCAATATATTTACACTACTGTTTAAAGAAACTGAAATTCCTTTTAACTAAGAAAAGGATTACAAACAAGAAGATTGACAATAAGAGGTCCTGATCAAACAATAGTAACAAACAAGAAGGATAACAATAACAAACGATTAACTAAGAAGAAGAGTAACAAACAATAAGACTAACTTTCACCATGTACATACTCGATTGTTGAAGACAAAGCGGAAGATGTGTAAACTTGTCTAAATCTGAGAAAGAAGCAACGAAAAAGGAAAAAAAAAAAACCTTATTAGTCGAAGCAACAAACCAGATCTGTGCGTGTATGGGCGAAGATGGGTTTATACATCAGATCTGTGAAGCTCAAGTCAGATCTACTATTACCTTGTTTAGATCTTGAAGGGAAGACTTCAATCCAGATGAAGATCGGACATGAAAATCGGCAGGAACCCTGACTACCGACGATCTAGATGAAGATCGACAGGAACCCCACAACCTAGATGAGATCTAAACATGAAAATAGCAAAATAAAATCTGTTTAAACACAAGAGGAGATTAACATCTATTGATCGCCGACCACCAACAACCATGCCATGGTCGGAGATGGGGATGAAAAAGTTACCGTTGGAAGGGGAGGGGGGGCACAGCAAATCTTCTTTCACTCGTCAACCGAACGGCAATATTTTCTTCAATCGAACAACACAAATACATACCCTAATTACATCGTCAATCCGAGAGAGCAAGATTGCATCAAAAAAATCAATGCAGTAATGCACTCTTCAAACGATACAAATCTATCAAAAACAAACATTTTTACGCTCATAATCAATGTATCTATGTATCTCAAACAAATGCTTGCAAACGTGAACCGGAGTACATAAATACCCCGGTTCAGCATTTGTATCGCAAACAAACGCAGCCTAACATATTTGGGGTTTTAGAAAACCATTTAAATATATTATGAGTTCTTAAAATATATTTAAATATATCTTATGGGCTGATTTCACATGTGAATTCATAAAAAATTTTAAAATATTATGTTACCCTCTAATTCTTTGGTGGGATCTTCTACCGATGAATTCCTCATTGGTGTGATCTTCTACTGATGAATTCGTCATTGGTGTGATCTTCTACTGATGAATTCCTCTTCTTCCAACCAAAGAAGAGAGAATGAGAGCAGGAGAGAAAATGGAGAAGAAAGATAAGGAAAAGTCGGGTTTGTTCAGACAATGTGTTGAGTTTTTTTTTTTTTTTTCGGCAAACCAAAAGACCTTCATTAGTTGGAGAGATTACAAAGCTCCTCTGGGGAAGGATGAATGCAAAACAATTCTCTCATCCGGTCCAGAGGCACATCATGGAATTCCGATTGACTATTCTCAGATAATCTAGTCCTAGATGCTGCTAACTCATGTGCCATAGTGTTTGTAGAGAACCTATTCCCAAATCCCACATAGTCCATCCCATTTGAAACTTCCCTGCTTTTTGTGCATACTATTTACAATGCTTAGTGCCCTTCCGAGCTCCTAGAAAGATAATGGCCAAAGTTCAAAAATACTTCTTTTAAGTATTCCACTATTTTGATTTTCTTGTGGTTGCTCGTCCAAACTAATAGAGGATTTGCGAAGAGCAAGACAACAAAGTCATCAGAGATCTCGTGGATCTCACTTTTCTACCAGGCCCAATTTATTCCCTGTTCCCCAGTATAACCCGAAGCACTTGCCTTTGAAGAAGTTATTTGCAATTCTCATTTCCATTATTGATGAAATGGCATTCCCTCATTTGAGGGTGAGGGAATGGCCACTCCCTCTCCTTTCCTTGGAAATGAAAACTCATTTTCGCTGATTCCAATTCTTGTCTGAACCAAACAGGCTATGGGAATAGATTATTCTTTTTTGAAAGGGATTTTGATTCTGATTACAATTCCAATTCCAACCATGAACCAAACAGATCCTTGAAAAAACATAATCAGTAATTCTAACAGACAGCTAGGTTTGGTTTGATAAATATAAGAGGGAAAATTCCATCTACTTTCCATTTCTCTCTTCTACCAAACTAAAAGCAGTTGTAAATAGGATGTCAATTGGACCAGATTTGGTCCAATATGAATCCATTATAAATGGACAAGATCCAATCTTTAGACTAATTTGGACCAGACCAATTCAATGTTTGGATCATCTAATCATCCAATCAGTTCAAATTGGTTTTGATTTAGATTGGTTTCAACCCAAACTTGCTCTATTGACACCTCTATTCTTATCTTTGATGTACTTAGATATTTGTTCAATCCGACCCAATCCATTATCCAATCAATACCCTGTAATTTGAATCCAGTGACAATTTGTCCCTGAACTTTCAAAAGGAAACAATCTAGTACCTGCCATTAAGTGACATTTAAAAAGTCAAAAATGCCCTTCAAATGCCATCTAATTCTCTTTATCAACCATCCAAACGTTGACAAAAAACTGAACAGTTTAGATGGCATTCTTAGGGTATTTTTGACTTTTCAAATGTCACTTAACAGCTTAATAAACTGGTTAATGTTCAGGTACTGGATTGTCACATTTTGAAAGTTCAAATATTAAACTATCGCATTTTAAAGTTCGGGGACCAAATTATCACTCGAGCCAAAGTTCAGGATACTATTGACCAGGAATTTTCCCTTGATTATATCCATTATAAATAGACCAGGTCCAATCCAATCCAATAAATATTTAGACCATTAAGTCTGGACTGGTCCAATTCAATGTCTTGTTGGTCCATCCAATCTGGACGGGTCCACCATCCCAAAACAGGCCCATTGACACCCTTAGCCTTGAGGAAACGCAATTGAATAGAATAGTTCTGAGAACAATATTTCAAGAAAAAGCATTAAATTCTTCGTTCAATACATCTTGGCGCTTAAATACATAGATGAGAAGACTCAACCTAACATCATTTTTTGTGGCAGATAAGGACCTAACCTAATATCATATTTTGTGGCACTATGACCCACTCGGCCACTCCCATTATGACTCTGGCTCACGGAAACGACGAAGGTCTAATGGAACAAAGCTTCATACAAACTAGTTTCCTAAGACAGTTTTTCTCATCAACGATTGTAGTGTTCACCTAATTAAAATCCATCTGCACATTAATACTAGTTTTCCATCCACTCCACAGAACAAGGATCTAATACCCACAGACACCTCAATATGTAGTCCTAAAATTCTAAACCAAGAAAGCCATTCTTCATTATGCAACAGCCCCATCATGAAGGAGCATCTGATCAAAGTGCCATGTTCCTGAAACCCACAAAAACATTGCTCCTGTCACATACTAAGAAAACAAAACGCAAGAAGAGAGGAGGATTAAGCAGGATAGATATGATCAAGAGATGAGAGATAATTCAGTTCCTACCATGTCCCTTGCCAACTCTTCTCAGTTGTGCAACATATTCCGAGATCTTCTTGATCGCTTCCACCTAAACCGAGAGGGGATCAATGAAGCAGAACTAAACAAAATTGCTCAAAACACAATCAAATCCAGGAAAATAATGAGGACATTAAACCATGATTCACCTGCTCAGTCAAAAACTCGCTCTCAATGAAATCAGCCAATTGCACATCTTTGTTTTTATCTGCCACCTATTGCAGGAATCATGTAAATTATTACTTTCATTTCAGGGCAAAAGTACTCATTGAAGAGCACAAAAAGAAATAAAAATCAAAGGTTATATGCTGCATATAAGAGAAACCAGACTGCATATCTACATATCAAATCAAATAAAGATGGTCTCAAGATGTTTACACTGTGTAACTTCAGAAGCTTCTCATTTGTTAACTTCTCCAAAGCCAATGTAAGCTCCATTGCTAAATCAAGAAAAAGCAGATGCTTAATGCAAATACAAAGTAGAAATTGGTTTATATTACCCTCCTGCACATTTGCAAAATAAAAACAAACGACCACTTTGGCCCTATACAAAAGAAACTGAATTATATAGTACAAAGACCACAGACAGTCTATTCAACTGTGCTCTAACAAGCACTCAACCATCCTTGCAAATACTTCAGACCAACAAAAATCAATAAGCCTGGATACTAGAGGATGCAACTAAACTTACATGGCATGGTCAACAAGCAGAACAGAAAGCTCCATATGCATATGGACTCAGGAAAAGGAGAAATCACTATACATGTATAAAAGCATTAACATATAGTTATGAACGTGAGCGCGCGCGCACACACACACACCGCTTATAATTTGTTTAACATATAGTTTTCAGGCCCCCCTTGATTTTTTTCCTTTTTTCTATTTTGTTCAAAAACTAATTATAAACAAATGAGATGGCAATAAGTGGTGCTGATGTGGAACTGACATCAACCTCTAACAGTCTGAAAACTTCCATATTTCTTCTACATGAGCAAATACTTGATTCAATCATTCCTTCTCTTATCTCTTGTCAAAGAATGTAAAGCTAGGCTATGAGTAAAAAAACCGGGTGCTTTTGTTACAGGGATTTCTTTCAAATTCTGTTGAACATAAAAGCCAAGTTATGAGTTGAAATCCCTGAAGAAGTGGGATTTTAGATTGATCTGTTTTTACAAAGGATCCAATCACTTGCATCAACGGACAACGGATGATTCATCCAATCAATGCTCTATGAGCATGAAAACTAAAGTACATATTGGTTGTATGGACAAACTGAAACAAAGAAAACCTACCATACAGTGCATCCCCCTTCTCAGGGTGATCAAATTCAGATAATGGCATTAGTATGGACTGTAGTTTCACTTTTCCTCCTCGCTTGTTCTGGTGATTACCAGAAAACAAAGTTAGAGTCTTAGAGATTCAACTCCAAAATATAAATAGACTACCTGTTCATGGGCCATGGGCCGGGCTCGGGCTTGGCTTTTGTTAAAATTCTAATGGGCCCGGCCCGATATAGTGTAAAGTTGGGCCTGAACAAGCAAAAAAATTGAAAATGAACGAAGAGGCACAAGGGCAACTGAACCAACACCTGATACTCCATCAGCTTCCCTGCATGCTCCCATTCTTCTTTGCTCGACTCTTTGAAAAAACTGACAGTAAAAATACCAATCAGCTTGATTCAAAAAAACAATAAAAAAAGCCAAAGGTAAAAGAACGTTTGGGTCCTCGAGAGGTTACTTGGCCAGGCCTTTGAGAGCAACATTATCCCTATCAAAGTAGGCGAACATAGCATGATACACGTAAGAGACATTGTATTCCACACTGTCACCAGTGGAGAAAGCCACAAGTTAGAGAGAAAAGCAAATAGATCGAAGTAGAAAAGTAATCTGGGTCCTAATGATGAAAGATCGAAGTTGACAAATTGGCGCTGAAAATGAACCAAACTTCTTAATGAAAGACCAAATTGACATGGACCAACAACATTATAACATAGGCACCTCGATAAGAAGCGTAATAGAAACATACAGTAAAATTAGTTCATTCAACAATGCTAAAAAAAAAAGACAACATTACATAAAAAAATGAACAGACAAAAAAACCTAAAATAGATCAATAACAGTCAATAAGACAGATAAACAAAACGATGAGCCTCGTGAAAAAATAGAGCTTGAATCATGAGAGAACACATGGAAGATTTAGACAAGGAAAGCCTAGGGAAAAAAAGAGATTAGTACATCAAAATGAAAGAAAGCGAAAAATAAAAAAGCAAAAAAGAAGAACAAACGGCCAATGGACTCGGAATACATAAAACGATTGAAGATCCAAGAAGAGATAATATGAAGAAAGACTAAAACAAAGAAACGACTTTGATTTAAACAAAATCATGAGGTATAAAAGTGAGCGAAACAAAACCGACTTGATCTGCTCGTTGATGGCAGCTTCACACTCATCAGTGTACTTCTGACGAGCCAGCGACTCTTGGAGAGAAGAGGGGACGAGGGCAAGTTCTTTCTTCACTTCTTCAAATGGCTGAAACACAACGCCCGTGAGTGATTGAGACTCTTTTGATGCACAGACAATAAATCCATTGCCCGCGTTTCTCCGGGAGGGAGAAGACAAAGAAGCGGACGAGGAGAAAAGGGGAAAAAGACTCTCCCCTTGTGTGGTCGGGACAAAGAGACCAGAAGCAGCAGCTCTAATTATCATGATTTGTTATATGATAAATGAGAAAAAAAAATCAGAAATCGAAAAAAGAGGAAGAAGAGATCTTGAAATAGAAAATGAAAAGGAAGTTAGCGAGGAGTGAGGACTCAAGTGACGAAAAGGGGGAATGAGGAAAGGGGTGTGGTTAGGAGATGAATATATAGCGGTGGTGTTAGGGTGGCTCTTTTCATTTGAACCATTGGATGGAGTGCCACGTGGATGATTAGGATAAAGTAAACAATAGAAGCGCGTGGCGAGCTTGTGGATTTGGCGAATATGCTTGTGGTTGGTCCGGAATCCCAACGAAATATCTGATCCTGGACCTAGCTCTCTCCAATTAAAACCCAATAATATTTATTGACAATAAATTCCAATCGACTGATTAGAAGTTTTTTCAGATATCATATCTTTTCGGTGTCATAGTCGAAAGCTTTTTTTTTATATTGATTACTCGTTTTTTTTTTACCCTACAGGGCTTTAATCTAATTACCGTGACATAGAACCGCAATTCTTTATTGTTATTAGCGGAGTTCGAAACCGCATCACCTCTGGGGCTTTCCCGGTTACGTGCCAACTGACTGGGGTTTCGTTACCTTTGGTGACCATGAAAATTGGAATCATATTTAACCTTTTGCATTTTGCGCATACCAAGAACTATTATTTATTATTTTATTAATTATGAGTCCGAGCATGATGCGTAACAGGCACAATCAATTATTGAAATTTGACAGTTGTAGACCATTCGATTCTTTGATCCAACGGCGACCGGCGGTCCAATTGATGCATTACTTAAATTGGACTAAACGGTAATTAACAGGTCAAACTGACGAAACGATGATAACTATGTGCTAATGGCTCATTTGTCAGTAGCATTGTATGATGGCCTCGGGCTCGTGTCTCCACGTGTCCATTCTACTGCGATTACGGGAGTACGCTGGTTGTTACTTCTTAGCTACCATATATCGTTCTATGGGAATTCATTGATCCAGTCTCTCGATCAGGGGTTTGGTTATCGTGTCGAATGGTCCGATAGTTCGGCCCATTCTAACAAAAAAAAATAAAAAAAAAATTAGAAGAAAAAATAAAAAATGAAAATTCAGTTTTGAAAAAAACTAACCCAATTTTTTCTGGTCTGACAATTGAGTTGTCAACAAATCAGTCCGATCCGATTTTAAAAACCATGATTTAGTGGCGTTTAATTGTCAACAAATCTCAAAAAATGTTTATCGACCACTTTTTTTCATTTATGAGTTTAGTGGGACTTACAATTGAGTTGGGTAGAGAACTGAGCCTATCCACCCAAGGAATGTCTGACCTAATTGGTAATTGGGTTAGCTTTACTACTTTAGGACTATTCTATTACTATAGACTCTATGGGGTTTAATTTGAGGACTCCGGATCTTCTGCCCATGCCTACCCACAATTAGACCTATTCATGGCCGGGTGGCCCAGGCCGATCCAACCTGGCCTGGCCCTTAGACGGGCTTGAACAGGCTTTTTGGCCCATGGGCTTAATTTCGGGCCAAAAAGCCCGGCCCACATAAAATTCGATCCGGGCTCGGGCTTTGCCAAAATAGCCCGACTTGAGCCCGACCCGGCCCGACCTATAGTTAAACCTAAGTAAAAACCCTATGTGATGTCCATTTGAATAAATTTTTTTATTTAAGAAGGTTGTCGATTCGCTTGTAGGCCCATTGTTAATTTAAATAAGGGGAAAAAACATATAAATTAAAATAGATAATGTTCATTTGAATAGGAAAAAATTCAAATTTCTTTTATTAGGTCGGGCTTCAGGCTCGGGCCCAAGTTGTAGGCCCGTTGGTCGGGCTGGGCTCGGGCTCAGGCCTAACATTTTTTTGTTAATAAGGATTAAAAGCCTGACCCAACCCATGAACAGGTCTACCCATAATACACCACCCCCGTGAATTGGGAACATCTCCCCTTGCATAATACTATGCAGAGGATGAGATATTCTCCATGTGTGGCTGCGATAAACATGGGTAGGAGATCCGGGCTCTAATTTGAGACTAGTTCTTTGAACATTTTCTTACGGTTTGGGATCTGGTCTGTCAAGACCTAGACCAAATTTGAACCTTCGATAGCATAATATTTTGTAGCCAATAGTCTACAACCCTATTTTTTCCTCTTAGGCTCTCACTCTATCAATCACTCTACTCCAAAATCTAGTGTATGACTCTCTCTCTCTCTCTCTCTCTCTCTCTCTCTCTCTCTCTCTCTCTCTCTCTCTCTCTCTCTCTCTCTCAAAACAAGCCAAATATTGCGTTTGGGTGATGGGTTGAATAATTTAACCATTTGGGTCAATAATAGATTATGTTTTTTAACCGCCGTTGATTCGGATGATTGAACCGTTTATCCCAAGAACCATTCAGACTACCAGTTCCATTCTACCTCAAACCCAGTTTTTGGCCAAAAGTCATTGAATCAATCAACGATTCGTTGATCCGAACAGTCAAGCTATCGACCCGTCAACCAATTCAACAGTTTTTAGTCATTTTATTTTTAATTATTTTTATTTTTGTGTTAAAATGGGTTATCTATTCGAACCGGATAGTCGAACCATCAACTCGAAAACCAGCGGCCAAAATAGTTCCATTTACAGGTAATTTTTTAAAACCATGTAATAGATTAATAGTTGTGAAAACGGCTCTAAAAATAATGTAGAAGTGAAAACCTCAAGGTGGGGCATATTATAGCTGATGTGAATGGAGGGATGAAGGCACACGAATGATTTGGGGGCTTTGTGTATTGCCCCTTTTAATAGTTTCATGCAAGATTTTTAAAACTAGATCGGACAAAGAACCATTTTGGGTCCAGTTCCTGAGTTAATGGTTCATCCGTTTCAACTGAAGGGAAGGCCACTTAAGCAAAAAATTAAAAATAAATAAAAATAAATAAAAAATGACCAAAACCGTTGTCTAGTTCAACAGTTCGACCACCCAGGCCAACGGTTTGCTAACCAAATCAACGGTTTTTGGCTGAAAAGCAGTTTTGGGGTGAAACAAAACCAGCTAAGTGACCATTTTCTAGTTTTTCTGGTCTGACCATCTAGTCCAATCCGGTTTTGGAAACACTAGTTTCATGGGTTAGACAATAGAGGATCAGGTCCCCGATGCCAATGAAGGTCATAACCCCTGACCTTGGTGGTAGAGGGATTTGATCCCAAGCTTGCACTACAACAACCGGCCAAAAAACTTAAGGTACCTCCTTTGAAGCTTCTTCCAAAATTTTCAATATATTTGAAAGTTTAAATTTGCAATTTTGAAAAATAGATCAATTTTAGAAAATAGATTAGAAGGATTTAAGGTTGCGATTAGACTTGTCCATGGGTCAGGTAGACTGACACCGGCCCAACCCAATCTAATTTGGACTTGGATAGGATTTCAGGCCTATAGGCTCGGGCTTGACCCTCTTTTTGGGATAAGCTCGAGCTTTCTCAAAAAAAAAAAACCAACCTAAGCCCAAACTCGACTTAATAATACATTATATAATAAAAATATATTTTATATAATACATTTTTCTTTATTATTCTTCTCTTTTTTTTCAAGTATTAGTAAGATCTTTTATTTTTTTTAGGTTTCGAGGTCTTTTAATTTGGTTAGTTGTGTATTACCAAAATTTCCGGATAACCAAATATAACTCTAAAATGATGGAATTCTTTCTCGAATACATTACTTAACGAATTTGTTCATTGACCAAGCTGGAAAAATGGAAGTCTTTCTCTTGAGTGGTTATTGAGGATAGATTCAATGAACCTTCTTTTTTTTTTTAATTTTTTAAGGCTGCGTTTAGATAAATTTCCTGATTTGTGCATTGTCAAACTTTCAAATCAGGTAGCAACACAAGGTCCAATGACTAGTGACAATAAACTTTATACAGCCATGCATTGGGAACATCTCCCTTGTCGTCAGTGAGATGTTGCCATTATACAGCTGCAATGACGGTTGGGACTTAGTTGTTGAAACCCTATGGGAACTAAATCCGGACCATCTGTTCTCCTTCACTATTATTTTTTCTGATATTTGCAGGAGAATAATTGCATCTCTCTGTCTGGGCGATGAGAGGACACACTAATTGGGGTTGCATGTTGTTACTTTTAGATCTATTATTATAGATCATATGGGGTTTGGTTTGAAATTGGTTCTACACAGAGACTTAAAGTGTGTGACTGGTTATCATAACCTAGACCAGATGCAAACCTAGACAGCAATAATATGTTTTATAACCGTAGCCACAAGTTTGCAACCCTATTTTTTCCCCCTCTCCCTCTTTGTCTTTTTGTAGGTGCTTGACATCAATGCTGTTTCCATAAATCTGTTTTTTGGGAAAATGTGTATTGTTTGGTTAGTTGTTGTTTTGAAAAACATTTTTTCACACCATGCTTTGAAAATCGGGAAAAATGTAGTATGCTGACATGGTTAGCCCTTTTTAGTATTTTCCTCTTTTTTTTTATTGTTGCTAACAACAGTATGCTGGCATAACATTCAAAAATGCCTGTGATAGCAATAATAATAGTACTAAATAAAAAATCTGAGAATATAACATATTTATGCCTCTCAGAAAATGGCATTGGTTCCAAACACCACCTACATCTTAGCCTATAACAAGTGGTTCTCAGCTCAAGCCTTAGATGGAAAATGGGTTTTTTATCTGCTTGAACCACATACCTGATTATATTAAAGTTTGAGCTTAGGATTCATGACAATGCTGTATTGTGGGTTTTATCTGTTTAAAAACATGCTTTCATCTAATTATTTAACACCATTTCTCACAAATCACATCATTCTTATACTAAAAAAAATAAAAATTTATTTTTATTATAAAAATCAATAATTTGTTGGATCAAAATAAGATTCAATAACATATTTTTTTAGTGATGTGACAAGTTAAAAAACAATTAAAAACAAATATATTCATGTTGTAAAACGCCCCCGTAAGTGTTTGGCTTCAAAGTAGTGCTGTTGTTATGTACGGCCATCATCGGGCTGAAACCTTTAATCATCTTTTCTCTGTGGGAGTTATGGCACACAACACAAGATATGGGAGGGATAGAGCATATTGTCGATCTAATAGATCCCTTGTCTAATGGATGGTTTGGACCGGCTGCAGGATATGGACTTATGTAAATTAAAAGCACCATACTGCTATGGTTGATTTGAAAGAAAAGATGGGGGAAGAAAGGCAAAGGCAGGGAAACCTTTAGGCTGCTTTTGGAAATAGTATAAATATCGGTTTGATGCATTATTGCACCCTGGCCCTGATTTTCATGTGTTTGGAAATGTTCTAAAAATATCCTTAGGATTGAAGTAAGTTTGTCAGAATTTATTTTGATCCTGTGGAGAAAAACTATTTTGATTTTTTTTGAAATAAATTCATACCCTTCATCAATTGAGAGTACCCATGCTTTACATCGTTATTTGCCAAATCAGAAGTGTAAAATAAAGTGAAAACCAGGTCCCACATAGCATGGACCTGAACTGGAGGTGTCATGATTTGAAGAGTGTATTATTGCATTCATACTGTTCTCCAACACAACCTTACAAGCACAACTTAAGTGACTAATGACTCTATTTTGCATTTAAAAAATAAAATAAACTGATGACTCTATTATATATCAACATTCTTTTCTTGAGAGAAAATAACTGAATGGACAAGATTTGGGGGGTTTGTGTATTAATAGAGTTTTTAGAGTAAATAACTCCAAAAATTATAAAGAAGTAACTTAGGCAAACTGGGTTGTGTTTAAGGCCAATCTTAGGAATGGCAAAGGGGCAGGGATGGACCGGGTTTTGTATGCCTCATCTCTATGGGAAATAGAGATCCTATTTGCATAATACAAGGTTAAAAGACTTAAAACCTCCCTTGAAATTTCATATAAATACTAAAACCTCCCTTCTCTTTTTAAATTCGACTAAGACCTCCTCTTCAAATACATTAACCATTATATGCAACATAGGAGTGAAAAGGCCAAATATACCCTTGAAGCAAAATATAACAAAACCACTCAAATAAACTAATAAGCCTTAAATATATCATTGTTCGATTGCCCTACCTCAACCCTACCTGCAACACACCACCAGTAGTACTCTCCAAATTTCCACTGATATAGGCCCAAGTCACCCTATCAGTGGCAGAGCCAAGTATCTTGGTGGGGGGGTCTTCTCCAAACCTTTTATTTGTTTTGTTAAGTGGGATACAATTTCTCTATTTTCTTTTTTGCAAAGAAAATCTTCTGATTCTCTTGTTTTGGACGAAATCCGAAACCACGACTAGAACTTGTAAATATGAAAAACAAGTAACACCCAACCTTCTATGAATGAAAATTTAATCACACTCAATCAATGATTAGAACATAAACAGCTAAAAACAATGTCTTCATTTATAGAATTGACAGAAGCCTTTTGGATCACAAGAATTTGAATATTGAAATTTTCTGAGTTGATGTAGTACGAAGTTATAACAATTTCGGTCTTTCGGCCGTTAAAGAGTTAGACCCTTTCTTCCTTCTTCCTTGATCATAATTCAGCCCGTTTTTTCTTCTTTTTCAAAAGCAATGGTAGCGGTCGGAGATGAAATCGGTAGTTGAAGGGGGGCGCCAAATGGGAGAAAGACCGATGAAGGGCTAGAGCTTCCAAGAAGGCTTTGCTCTTCTACTTTTATCTATTTATAATGCCTCCCTTTAAATGAATTGGCCTAAGAATTAGAATTCAAATTTCAATTTGGCCAACTATTGTAATTAATATGGACCCACTAGATTGACAATTAGGTGGTCAATCTTTGATCCCCTTTTAAACGTAATTAAATTCATAGATTGGATTTAACATGCCACTTGGCAGTGAGGTGGACCCATGCATCATTTAGTTCACTGACCAACCATTAATTTCCTTTTTTTGGTGGATCAATTAAGCCTTGTTGTGTGATTTCCTTTTTTAAATCTTCTCTCCACCGATTTTGGGTTTAATCCAATCAAGATTGATTAGTGAGGCTTGCTGAATACCACTTGACAAGAGTTGACCCCAAAGATTTCATCAATCCGATTAAGCTACTCTTGCATATCTATTAGCCAACCATGTTTCCTTTTCTATGAAACCTCATTTAAGTGTGATTGCTATTCAATTAGGCTCCATTGGACTGACTAATTTGTTAATTAATCTTGTTAGGATTTCATCTCGTGTAATATGCCGATTTAGGAATTTATTGATGGGTTGGTGGAGTACCTCTTTCTTGGGCTGAAGAATTAGTGAGCCCCTACACTAGGTCCCATCATGATGGGCCAAAAAAATTATATTCCAACAAAACTTCACCAAATTACCATCATGAAGTTCAGCATAAGGCTACTACTACCAATGGTTGATTAGTCATTAGGCTCGTTACATCATCAATAAACCTCCATCAGGTCAAGCTTCATTGGTTAACCAATACATGACCAGTGGCTTCCTTCTTTTCTCAAGAGAACCAGAACTTTTTTTTTTTTTTAAGTTAGTCTTCGGGTTTGCAACTGAATTCATTAAGAACATGGAAATTCAAATGAAAAAACAAAACATCGAGGGGTAATAAAAACTAATTGATGAAGTGAGGAACTGGAGTATGTTTATATGTTATAGGCCTAGTGGAAGAAAAAGGGTAAACAAAGATAAAAAATGTCATATGAAAAACCTGCAATGATGATAATTCCAATTTCAAGTAATGTTATTGATGGTTTAACTTCTATGAAAAACCTTCAAACAACCATAGAAAGTCGTCAAATACAATATCAGGTTTCTAGTGAAATAAATGGTAAGGATTTGAACTTTTTCAAGTCTCATTCGCTTTTCGGTAAGTTATTTATCTGGCTAAATACACTTACCTAGGTAAATGTTTCTTAGGAAAGACTTATACAGGTAAGTGCA
Organism: Nelumbo lutea; assembly: GCF_056320005.1. Classification (NCBI taxonomy): domain Eukaryota; kingdom Viridiplantae; phylum Streptophyta; class Magnoliopsida; order Proteales; family Nelumbonaceae; genus Nelumbo; species Nelumbo lutea. The sequence goes on from NC_142685.1 coordinate 47,760,012, forward strand.
TTTATCAATTTTCTTTTATTTTCCATGTAAATAAGTCAATGGGCATTTTATCCATAAAAATCAATTATTTAAATGGGCATTTTTGTTCCATTCAAATGTTGGCAACTTTTCCCCAAGTAGGAAAGTTATTTATTCACCTAAAAGACGGGTATCGCTTACCCAAGAAAATAAATTTTCCTTGATGCCCACATAAATCTGAAAAAATAACATGGGTTTCTTGATTAATGAAAGTCAAAATCACATTGACCAACTTTCCCCCCTCTCAATATCCAAAAAAAAGAATGCCCTTAATTATCTCTAATTTACAAGAGAATTTTCCTCCTCATTCTTACGTCTTCCATATCTGGGTTAATCTCTATTACTACCTTTGGTTTCTTGCTTCAGGGTGATCTTCTTTGAAATTGCCTTTGGCACAAGCACAACATTTTCTCTCCTTGCTATGTCAGCATCACCAACTTATGTCCAATCAACAACTACTACAATTGGTTTGTACCCATTCAATCAATCGATTAACTATTTTGTTTTTTCAAATTAAAATTAATATTGAATTGAAAGTTATTAATTTTAGACAAAGGAAATTGTTGAAAAGAAGCAAAATTTACTCTTTGGTACGACTTGTGCGATTAGTGAGTGGTTGGTTATAGAAGTTTTTGAAGTTTTCTTTTTTTTTTTTTTTTTTGCAAGGATAAAACTGGAATTCATTAAACTAAACAGCAAGTTAAGGGAACATTTGGATCCATTTACATGGTTTCTCAAAAAGATTGGTGAGGTTTACTAAGCTGGCACAACTATTTACAAAAGAGTTCATATGCCTAGTTCTCTTTGCCATTTCATGGGCTGGCAAAATAACATCCCTGCTTACATACATGATTTTAATATTTCCAAAAATATATAGAAGTTCCAAAATATGATCATAGAGTGCTTGTTAGTCCCACTTTATCTGATTGTCTGTCCCTTTGAGCTTTGCTAACATTGCTTTAGCATTTGAAAACAAAAAACCTGTCTTTACACCCATACAAAAAACTTTCTTAGTCATCTAATCATTGCCCAGAGCTCAACTGTTGCTGGGGATCTTGCCAAACATGGTTCTCATTCTACAAGGATAAGATGAGACCTGTGAGTGAACATATACAAACCAATAGATGCAGTTTGTGTGAATGGGTTTCATGAGCCATCAATAAGAATGATCGAAAATTCTGAGGAGAAAACTTGTTGTAAATCTTTTTCTGATTGAGGATCTGATGGATTGAGGAGTTTTAGTCCTGATTCTTTATAACTACAATAACTTTTAGCCTTTCTCAATATTTGAAGGGGGTCTAGGTTCACTTTGTTAAATAATTGATCATTTCTTACATTCCCATATGCTTCTGAAGATGGCACATATCTTTGCAATATAGTTATACTTTATCACTTTATTTTCCAAATGGGAGTTGTGTTGCCACCACCACTAGATTAGGTCCACTTGGCCAGAGTTCAAAAAGATTTCTGGTACCAAACCAACATGAGCCTGAATCCAGATTGCCCTAGAGTGGGAGCATTGTAGGAAAAGGTGCTCCTGGGTTTCTGGAGAAACTTTATAGAAAGTGCACCTAGGTTCTTCTCTTCTCCTACAACTCCATATTTCTGTCTTGGTTCGAACAACTCTATGGAAAACCTTCCACATGAAGATTTGGCATCTGTGGGAGCATGGACTTTTCTAGATTCTTGACCAGCTTAGAGGGCTTATTTGTGTTTGGAGTGGAGTTTCTAAGAGTAAGTGGTAAGCTGAATTTACTGTAAATTCTCCATTGCTTGTATTATTCCAAAGAAGTCTATCAGGATGTTGCATGTTCATCAGAGAGATACTTCGAATAGCTTCAATACTTCTTTCTTCAAACAGGCTATTGAGGAGGTCAACATTTCAAGTCTGTTGATCATTGATTAGCTCACAAACTTTCATATGGATGAGTTCAAGGCTCTCAGCCCTTTTGGCTTGAATGTTGCTTTCAAGTTGAGACACTCGTGGGTCCATAAAAGCTGAGATAGATCTACCATCTCCAATCTTCCAGAAAAAGTAATTTTTTAGTTTACTTTTTAATTTGATAATACAATTCCACCAAAAGGAGTCTGAGGCACTATATTCCCTTCTCAAACCATTAAACTCACTAAAACAGAAAATTCATAAATAACGATGGAAGAGAAAGTGATTGTAGTGATTTCAATGCGAATTGGTTAAAGAAGAGAAAATGACCTCGCTTCGAGTATAGTAGTATGGATTAAGTCAGGGTCTTTTTTTTTTGTTCGGTTGGTTTATTCCACTAATGGCGTCCTTCGGTTTTTAGGATTGTTAATGGAGGGGAGCTCTTTTGTCTAATGACATCACCAGATAAAGGAGGTTCTAGTCCAATTAAAAAAAAAAGAAGGGAGATTTCAGTATTTAGGAGAAAAATTAGTGGAGGTTTAAGTCTTTTACCCCAATCAGTGATAAACAAAAACCTGCCCCAACCGGTGCAAGCCCCACAGGATCAAATTGTCATCTCTATCCAACCTAAGACCAATCCTCTAATATGGACCTCAAGCTCATCTTGATCTAACGTAATGTCAAAGCCTAAGTTCGTAGACCAATGCCTTAATTGAGCTAAACCAAATACAACATGGATGATGGGCTTACGTGGTCATGTTGGTTAAGGGTGACCATTAGACCTGTTCACGGGCTGAGTTTCGGGTCTAACTTGTACTATGTCGGGTTCGGTCTTTGGGTTGTGCCCCATTCAAATTTTAGCAAAAGTCAAGCCTGAACCTGGTCCATGAACAAGTCTAGTGACCATAGAAAACCAAAACATTGAACTGAATCAACAAAACCAACTTGAAAATTCTAATTAACTAGTATTTTTGAAAAATTGATTTTGATTAACCAAACTGGTCAATTTGGTTTCAGTTAACCAAATCGAAAATTCAGGTTAACCAGTATTCTTCAGACTTACAGGTCTCTCTCTCTCTCATTAACCGATCACCTGAACCCTCTCTCTCTCTTTCTCTCTCTCTCTCCACCTGCCCAACCCTCTATCTCTCTTACTTTTTCTCCACCTGCCCGAGGATCACCTCATCTCTCTCTCTCCCCTTCATACGCCTTAACTAACTAATCGCCTATAAGTTTGAATTGGTTAGTTAAGGCATATGTGAGAAAAAGAGCAAGAGAGAGATGATCCCCAGACATGTGAAGAGAGAGAAAGAGAGATAGAGGCGATTGGTTAGTTAGAGAGAGAAAAAGAGAGTTCAGGCGGTTGGTTAGATTCAGGCGTATGAAGAGAGAAACATGTCTGAAGAGAAAGATGGGCTCTCCTCAAGCAGGTGGAGAGAGAGGAGAGGAGAGCCGATGAGAGGAAGGATGAGCTGAGAGAGATGGAGGAGGAGCACATCTTATAATTCAGGTGCAACACGTGTAAAAAAAAAGTCATTCTTAAGCACCCCAGTCGTTATAAGAATATAGTTATATATATATATATAAATCTTATATATATATATATAAGATTTAATATTTATAATATAATATATTTTATTATATATATAATATATATTATAACTATAAAAAAACCAACGAACTGATTCAACTTAAAAATGAACCAATCAATTGATTAACCAATTGGCTTTGGTTGGATATTAAGGTTTTCATGCTTATATGTGTATACATAGATGTTGCACTTCTACATTTGATTTGGATTTTATAACCTAACTAACAAGTAGATATCAAGAAAAATAGATGTATAAACACAAAACTTATATGTGTATACATAGCATATGTAACATATATTTGTATACTTTTGACATCTATACTGTTATAAAGTGAATGCTTGCCTTAATTTCGGTGCAAACTATAAAATTTAAATTTGATAATATAACATCAATTTATATATTTTTTTTATTTGCACACATGTACATGCCCTTAAGTTAGTGTGTGACTTGAATTGATTATATAATTATTCTAAATACACTAGTTGTTTTTGCAAGTTTGTATGATGTGATGATTGTCCTTGTTTTGAAAAACAAGATCATACATGTTGTGAGCATCCCTAAACCTAAAAGAGAACCACATTCATAAGGCTTCATTTTTTTTGCAATAAATATTTCATTTGTAGTAGGTGTAAATGTATGGAAATGTTTGCAGTACATATATATATATATATATGGGAATGCAAATGACTGATTGTAAATTTTGGTTAAATTTATCTTCTGATTCAATTGATTCAATCAATGACATGGTCCCCACTTTAATGACAAAATAAAGGCGGGATGAAAGGTTTGTATGGAAGCAATCAAATAAGTAAAATAATGTATCAAAATTAAAGCATTTAATAGAATAGCTACTACGAGCAAACATGGCCTAAGTGCAGAGAGCTGTGATGGACTTGATAACGACTTGTTAATATTTATTCAGTGGGCAGCTGTACATTTGCTGTTGAGCTCCTGAATTCAGTTGCACCTTCTCTACATAGCACAATGCTTATCCGGATGATTCTTTATTATTATTATACATCCATTTCGGTACAGTTGGTTGGGATTTTGCAGAGTGCAGTGGACGCTCCCCACATTTTTGTGATCCTGTAATCCCTGTTGGTGGTCTCCCGAGAGATTTTTATCATAGAAACTAGGTATTTTCACAGCTCTTGACTTGCTGAAAACAAGAACCTAAGTACGATATGTTTTCACTTTTCGGTTTTCAGGTAAAGCTAACTAGGGCTCCCCACATTTCAGTTTTCACTTTAATGATAAACCCATTGAACGATTGCAACTATAACTTTAGTGCCACCAACAAAGATCAAGTTAATGGTTTTCATTTATTCCTCATGATAGCATGGGTTAGAGGCTAATTAAGGGTGATCATATTTTCAACAAAGGTTAGGACTTAAGACCATCCCCAATCTATGCCTTCCAAGACCGTAGATGGCTGGACCATTATTTGATAATCAACTTTTATGTATATTATGGAGAATTTACTATATGTTTTTCAAAATACAACACAAAACAACTGCTATATTAACAATAATTAATAAAATTTTGGAGGCGTTTGTTTGTTTCCATCGCTGCTTTGAGAAAATGATGACACATTGGAGCCATATCAGCAATTCACCTTCAATGGACGCTGAATCTGTTGTTTGGTTGACCGTTCCCTCAAAAAACGGCTACCGATAAAAATTTTGTATTAAATTTGGAGTATAAAAAATGTAGATAAATTCAAAGAAATTTATTTTTTTAGAGATGTAAGTGGAAAACAAACTCTTTTTTTCTACAAAAGAGACTGATGTAAATGCAATTTTACACCGATGAAGTTGAGAAATGATGGTTCAGTGTGAGTGTAAAATATGGACCAACCATTGTGCCCATTGACACTCATCTTGTTTGGTTATATCTTGTTGCAGCGGGAGATTTATTAGAGGGAGGGAGGGAGAGAGAGAGAAGGGCGGAACCAGGGTGTAAAGATCACCCTTCTCAGAAGCTCAGAAGAGAGAAGGGGAAAAAAGACAGAGCCACCAATGGGAGGAAAACGCCTACGAACGATGAGATACTGCAGCCATGGAGGAGCAAAATGCCCAGAAGTTGAGAATGCCCATCTGAATCAACCTCCAAGTTCCCCCAATCAGACCCCATCAGAGGTGGTGGCGGTGAAGGAGAATGACCAAGCAGAGAATGCCCATCTGAATCGGCCTCCAAGAACCCCGTCGGAGGTGGTAGCGGTGAAGGAGAACGCCCATCTGGATTTGCTCCGATGCCACCGATAGACACCACCTAATGTTAGGAGAGAGAGAGAGAGAGAGAGAGAGAGAGAGAGAGAGAGAGAGAGAGAGAGAGATGTATATTTATTACATCGATTATCAATGTAATTAAATTAACGGTAAACATGGTATAAAATTACATGTTTACCAAATGCCTATAAAATCAACCGGAATGTAAAGTTTACCCTAGTTCAATTTTACACCTCTACCAAACGCAGCCTTAGATACTCGTTTCTAATGATAAAACCACGCCTGAGTGGCAACTCAATCCTAATGCCTTTTTGGTTGTAGAAGTCTTGGTTGAGAGAGAGAGAGTAGTAGCATTTCTCTATACACTGCCAGTCGGGTCTTGACTTTTTCTTGAATAATCATGAATGAAATTACTAGAAAAAGATGGACAGATGCCTTACAATCTTGATCAGTGCAAAGCAAAAAATAAAAAAACTCGTGAGAGGGGTGGGGTGAGGAAAGACAACAAGTATTCACCCTTGACACAAGATTGACTAGCTAAGACATGAGGTATAATGTTCTTAGACCTAATATGCAAAAGGTAATAAAATCAAACCCTTGCATATCCACAACCAAATGTTGCTGCTCCGAATTGCAACAAGGGTGACGCTGATGACAAGTAGAGGAACTTTGAACTGGTGGCGACCTGATCATTTAATGATGATCGGAGGCCTTTAGGTGGCTCCTGAGGAAAGGTTCTTCAACATTTTAGTTAGGATTAGATGGGAATCAGGGCCAGTTGAGCTGGTGAAGTGAGCTGCGATATGTAGTGCAAGTTGTGAACAATATGAGCAAGTGAGCAATGAGATCGAGAGCAAGAAGTAATGCATGAGATGAGAGTGCTACCTTGGATGGAAAGTCCTCATACAAGCGTTTGGACTTTGGAGTGTCTACCTTGGTTAGGGTTTTCCACTCTTCCAACGGTGGGTGGCCCACTTTGCTTTCAGTTTGTAAGCCACGCATCACCTCCTCGCATAGTTTTGGACCAGTCCATTAATTGTGCAAGAGTGTCTCTAACGTGGCTCATGTATCCCATTGTTGACAGGGCGGAGGGCTCAAGCAGTTAGTTATGTTGACTCAAATCGTGGGGATAACTTTGGCTGTCTCGGTTGATCAGGGCCAATAGCGTAGGCTGCTGAGAGCGTTTTTGGGCTGGGCAGGCTGGGCATGTTCACTTATTCGAGTCCGAATCTCCTGCCCATGTTTATTGCAGTCATACATGGAGAACATTTCATCCTCTGCATAGTATTATGCAGGGGAGATGTTCTCAATTCACGGGAGGTGATATATTGTGGATAGGCGTGAGCAAGGTTCTTGTGGGCAGGAGATCCAGAGTCCACCTATTCATGTTCATGTCTTTCTTTTTTATCAAAATAAAATAGGGAGAAATTATTAATTTATCCACTCATGATAATGTGGCATTTCCAAAATTGCTCTCAACAATATAGGTTATTGGCCCCCAACACCCAAATCCCATGTCGTCTGCTGCCCCATTGCCAATGTGCAACACATTGACCACATGTTGCCTTTTTAGTTGAAGCTTTGTTGATCATGTATTTGTTCCTTAGGCTGTGTTTTGTTACACTGCAATTTATTTGCACTAGTACAAATGCAAGGGAGTGCAAATGAATATAATGTAAATTCTCTTCGTTTAATTTTGTTTTAGGTTTTACTTTATTTTGCTTCATGTCTTAATTTATTTTATTTGAACTGCAATCAAATAAAATAAGACAAGATTTTAAACAAAAATATAGCAGAATTTACACTCAAAATCATTTGCACTGCCACAATTTTGCATTAGTGCAAATTTAATTGCATTGCAACCAAACATAGCCTTAGGTCGGCCACATTTTTACATCTCGACTTGGCCATGTGTTTGTTTTTCATTGGAGTACGAACCATGACTGCATCACCAAGGCTGTATTTGGATGCGATGTAAATCAAGAACCGATGAAAAATTTACATTGGTTCGCTTTTGTACGCATTTGGTAAATAAGTGTAATCATTATTGACGTAAAACTACACTCCGGTTAAGTTTTGCGCACGTTTGGATGGAGTGTAGTTTTACGTCAATGATAGATGTAAAACCTCATCACATTTAAAGTTTTACATCGACAATCGATATAAAAACTATATCGATTTTATCGATGTAAAACTTAAACCACCTTTTACATTGACTTCAAAATACAACGGTCATTATATTTAAGGTTTAGTGTAAAACATCATCAGCGTATTTTTACACTGATGACGTTTTACATTTCTTCCAAACGCTACCCAAATATCACCTTGCAATCACAATTTATAAAGGATTTTAACCAATTAAACCACTAGATTTGTTGAGCGTCTTGGCTACCCTAAGACCAATAGGCACCGTTCAAGATGAGTTGATTTATTCCAACTTTTATTGTTGAAGGTGGGTTAATTTCTTCACACTTATTGTAAATGTAGGCAAAAAATTAGTTAACTTGCCTTAAGCCGTTTAAATTTCTGACCTAACTCCCAAGTAGACTTGTTCATGGGTCGGGCTTTTACTCTATATTAACAGATTTTTCTAAGGCCCGAGCCTGAGTCCGGCCCGACCATCGGGCCTACAACTTGGGCCTGAGCCCGACCCTCATAAAAAGCTCAAAGCTTAGGCCTGGGCCCGAGCCCGAAATTTAACCCATACTATTACTACTACTGAAGTGGTTGGATAGAGAGAGAGAAAGAGAGAGAGAGAAATTATAAAAAAAAAGAATAAAAAATGTATATATTAAATTATAAATATTATATTATTTATATATTTTATATAATATATAAAATACATATTATATATTTTATAAAATATATAATGCTGAGTTAGGTCGGGTCGGGCTTTTTTGACAAATCCCGAGCCCGGCCCGAAACACAATCGGGCTTACTGTGTTAGGCCCGAGGTCAGGCATGCAGGCCTAATTACATGACCAAGCCCGACTGGGGTGCGGGCCGGGCCGGGCCATCAGGCTACCCGACCCATGAACAGGTCTACTCCCAAGGTTTTGTAGATCTTGGCTCACGTAGCACATTTAATGAGCACTTGGTAAATATTTTGGCAAATTTTCAAAAGTGGTATTTAATCTTTTTCAAATGTAGGCTGGGGGTATTTTAAGAGACAGGTGTAAAAAAAAATCTAAATGCGTATTGAATGTGCTTACAATGTTGTGCCTATCTTATTTGGATTTCACACAGGTCGTGTCCTTGTCCATGAGACTAATGTTCCATAGTTTTCTCACCATATAATGTTTCCTTATTGTATTTCAATGGTTGAAAGTTGAATCAGAACCAACGTTCTTATTCACTTCCCTTCTACCCAATATAATTACCATTGCGATGATATGAGGAAATATATATATATATATATATATATATATATTCCCTTATGAATGTCTATAGCTCTCCACCATTCAAATACGTGGCCTTCTCATTTTTTTTAGAAATTTAGACACATGACATTTTTTGAGAAGTTATTAAAACCCACAACCCACTACCACCATTCAGACAAGTGAACTTCTCATTTTCTAAAAAAGCTAGACACGTGGTAATCTCTATTAAAGCCCACAACCCACTACTAGGTTACAACCTCCTACCATTCACACATGTAGCCTTCTCATCTTTCTGGAAAACTAGACACGTGGCTTTTTCTAAGAAGTTGATGCTAAAACCCATAACCCACTACCACCACTCAGACACGTGGCATCTTATTAAATCAAGAAATATGATTCAAAAAGTGAGTAGTTTCACTCTTAAACATTTTCAATAAATAGTTATTTATTAGTTTAACACATGTTTATCCATAATCTATTAAATACAAATAGTGATACCCATTAAAAGATCACCATAAAACCACATTTGTTTTTAAATGATTTTTTTTTCAAAAATAAAATACTTTATTAATTACAAACTTGATTTATCTTTTAGGAAGCAACTTAATTTAACTTTTAAAAATAAATAACTCAAAATAGATTTATTAGATAAATAGTAAATACCAAATAAAGTGGGTTATTGTTTACCAATAAAGCCTCATTTAACATCTTAAATCAAATTAAAAAAAACATAAATTAATAATAGGTTTCAAATAAAATAGGTCAGAATAGATTGTCAATTACATAGATGCAAGACCCATATTTGCTTTTTAATTTAATTTTTGGTAATTAAATAGTAAACTTCAAACTAAATTATAAACGCATTTAATTACCCCTTACTTAATACTGGGGTCATTCTCTAGTAAAAGCATAAATGTTATTTCCATGCATGCTAATGCTTAAGTCATTTCTATGATTGTAGATTTCTCACTTAATTTCTTCAAAGTCAAATAGGTTCATGTCATTTCTACAAATTCAAATTGTTCATCCCATAACGATATAGGTCTCTTAGAGAGGGCCTTTGGATGTTTTGAAAAGTCCAACTATGTTTAAGAAAAACGGGAAAAAGTGAATCAGCTAATAACAAATAAAAAAGAGAGGTTTAATCTAACAAATTGTTGAGCATGAGGAGTTGAGGACATATGAACATTATCAACTTTTATATCATTACAACTAGTAGATAACTTACTTTAATAATTAGAGTTGGGCACCACAATAGACTTATTATTATTATTATTATTATTATTATTATTATTATTATTATTATTATTATTTGTTTTAAGGCACAAAGCCGAAATTCATTCAACTAAAACCTTGATTACAAATCGTTGCTCACACTAATAAACATTTAACTCATTGTACTTCATTGCTTCATTATTTTTATAATTTGATTTGAATAAATTGATTGATAAAAATAGATTAAATGATAGGGCAGATCTCTTAAAGTATCTTTAAGTTTTAGAAAATGGACTTACTCACCCTTACAATTTAGAAATTGTCTTAAAATACCTTCAAGTTTTTCTGACAATTGACTAAATTCTTCCCAAAAGTTAACATAGCGTTCTGTCACAATCTGTTCATATGTAAATCCATGTGATGTATATAATTTTTAAATTCCACTATTACCCTTTTATGGTCAATTTTATCCTCTAGTACCGTTCAAAATTTCAAAATATAACTCAACAAAGGCCAAAAGTCTTTTCCTTTTTCTAAACTTTAGAGATATGAATCAACTAAAAGAAAACAACTTTATGAGATCGGTTTCTATCAGGGCAAACTTGTGCCCACACCATTCTAACAACCTTTTGCAATCTTACTTTTAGAATATCTCCCCATGAAATAAAGCACACAAGTACAAAGATATTCACAATCCATGGTAATAAAGACTGCTCAAATGGGCTTTACGGACTAAAGTCGAACTCCAACTTTATCACACATAAACAAAATATCCTAAGGGACAAATCTAGTTTGATAAACCATTTCTATCTATGTTCTAGAGTGAAGAAAAGAGTAGCCCATTTGCTTTGTAAAGCGATATAGCATCCCTACACCTTTGTTTTGTAGCCTTGACTAAAACAGTAAAAGCAAGAAACTATTACTTAGGCACACATTCAAATAGGGATGGCGAATGGGTGGATTGTTAGATTGGGTTGGGTTGGGTGTGGGTTGAGTAACAGCCCCCTCATATTGATTCTCCAACCCAATTGCCACCCATATTTATTGATGTTAGTGGGCCACAATCCACCCTAAACCAAATTGTGATTTTTTTTTTTAATTTTCTATATTTCAAATGAATTAAACATGGAAACATCAACTAAGAAAACATAAAAATGATAAAAAAAGTTCAAAAAATATTTTTCAAATGAAAATAAAAATGCACAAAAGCATAAATTTAGAAAAATAGAAATTGCATACAAATCAAATAGATTATAAAAAAACTATAGAAAAAACAAAAAATGCAAATAAATAACAAAAAATATAGTAAAATGTACTATCTACAAAAACAACAAAAATTATTAAATATTTAAAAAAAGTGATAAAATTCAAAGAAAATACAAAAACTCCTAGAAACATAAAAATTGCAATAAAATTTCTTTGAATTTTTTAATGCAAGAAAATAAAACGTAAAAATGTAGGAATTTTTTTGATAGAAGTTTTCTTCATTTTTTTTAAATTAATAGAAAAATAAAAATGTAGGAAAATATAAGAAAATTTGAGAAAATATTTTTGATTCCATCTTCTTTAAAGGTAGTGAACATAGATCTATCTTCATATGGAAGATGATGAACACAAATATGGGTTGAACCATATCTAGCATGATCTCCTCCTTTACAGGCGATGGATTGTTTTATGAACCTGTATTTGTTTTCATAGAGGAAGATGATGAAGGTATGAACCAGATTTGCGATATCTTCCTTTACAAGCAGTGGATCTATGTCTACAAATCCATATCTATCTTCACTACCCTACATTCAATAGAGGAAGACAACAGTGTAATCCCCTCCTTTACAACCTAATGGGTACCTCGACTCAACTCACCCTGACCATCTTCCCCTAACCCAAATGAATGACTCAACCCATAATGATCCACATCTTAAATGGGTGGGTTAAATGGGTTGGGGTCAATATCGCATCCATACATTCAAAAACACAACATCCCTAGCCACCTGCATTATTATTTATATTTTCTTCAATATTGAAAGTAAGAAACAATAATTAATAAATTTATAATGGAAGGACTTTAGAGATTATCATAAATAATCAAGTTTAAATTTTATTGCTTAGAAGAATACCCATCTTTATAATAGTAGTTGGAGGAACCTAGAAATAATTAAGATGAAATATGAAAATTAACTATTTGTTTATATGAAAAAGTATATATACTATGTTGTTTGTTTGTAGAATAAGAATTTGAATATGTTACCTACTTCATTGACTTTCTCTTGCTCTCTCTCTCTCTCTCTCTCTCACACACACACACACACACAAAAGTGTGCCTTTGTCCTCAATTGTTATAATTCAATTAGCAAAAGGTCTCTCTCACACACGCAATGATGGATAAAATACTATTTTCATTAATTTAACGGTAACTACGGTTCTCATTTATCAAAGAACTTAGCAATAACGATAATTTCTAAACAGTAGGGTGGGGTGAATATATCAATTTACTAAAACTTATGGGCATTTTAAAAAATTTGTCTTAAATAATATTAGTGGTTAAACCCTCCTGTTTTGGTAATGGACACGTTCCATATGCAAAAGTTGTGTATTGTGTTTTGTTCAATCAATGCAATATGTTTTTCATTCTATTTTTTCTGTATAATAATTTACAAACAAATATATGGACATTTAGAGAAAACGCATGATCAATACCTTATATTTAGGGTTGTGTTAAGTCAATCTCCAACTTTAAATATGTCTTTGCATTATTTAAATTTTCAAAAACTGTCTAATAGGTCCTTATCGGATAAGTGAAATGATAGCAATACCGGCCCATTATGTGTCATCTAATTTTCTTTATCTACCACATCCACATAAACCAATTTAATAATAGAACGACTTGAATTGGTAGCGTTTCAAATACAATGATTGTGGCGGAGAATCACCATGTTTGAGGGCGATGCAAAATGGATTAAAGTTGACTAAAATTTCTTGTACATTGATTATGCATTTGGAATCATGGGCGTTTATTGAATAAACGCTACCACATATGCACCACTTTAGCATTTCCTCTATTATGCCAATTTGTACTCATAGATATTCGAAAAAGCAGGTATTGCTTTATGTGCGTGTGTACATTGGAGAAGCTTCATTTTAACACTTCCCTCAATGGTGTAAACTTAGAGGCGCAATTCAATATTTAGAATGATTAAGAAAAGGTCTTGGGTAGCAAAACCTCATATGGTTGAGAGTTTTTGTTCTCCAAGTTCTGTTGGATTTTACTCTTATGGGTTTGATTGGTCAATTACATGAGAAATTGCACCTATACACTTTTGAAAAATTAACTTTTCTCTTACAAAACTCAGTTTTGAACTTGTCCCCACATTGGAAAATTATAATCTTTATCTTCAGTATTTTAATAAGAGTTGATTTACACTCCTTAGAAATAGTAGAGGATAGTATGGGGGTTTGATACCGCGCAACGCACATGCACGCGTGCGCGCGTGTGTGTGCAGCGCAATGAGGCTCTTTAGAGGTGCACTTTGCTCGCACTTCACGCGCACTCGCATAACTCGCAAAGGGCGGCTTTGGTTTTGGTGCGATGCTGCCCGTTGATCACCGTTAATGAGATCAATGGTCACGATTTGATTGCGTGTGATCAAGAGGCACAATTCAAAGTTAACAGTCATTAACTGTTAACTACTTTTTAAATAGTCACAATGTTTGAAATTGTGACTGTTTAAGATGCATCATCTAAACCAACACCTACATTTTCTTCATACCTCTTCATAAATTATTTAAGGAGCATGAATCAGATTTCAAAAACACACATTTTCGAAATTCACTTTCTCCCTCTCTCTCAATCCGGTCTTCTACAGTCTCATATAAGGTTTCTCCGGAGATTCTTCAATTTTGCTAGTTGCAGATTCTCACCCAAGGCTCTATTGTATCCTAAGAACGGATTTGCTTGTAACCCAATAGCAAACTCAGAGCTTCTCCTCCAAAGTTACAGTAACCCCATTTTCCAACAATTTTAGAACGTTATTCTGCAATAGAGGTGAAAACAAGCATGACTTCGATCAAGATGATGAAGCAAACTTCAGCCGATGGTAAGACAATATGATATTCTTTCTGACCACACTAAAATTATACTATCTACTGGACCCGAATCTGCAATCACTTATTGAACCCACTAATAAAGACTCAAAAAACTAAAGAAAGAAAGAGCAAAACGAAAAAACGACTCACTTCTGTACCGATGACACATACTGAATGCCTTATCAGACAATTTCTACAACTTCTACAAGGAATTTACATATTCAAAAGAACTCTGAAAGGCCTTGGAATTCAAATACAATGTGCAAGAAATATGCACGAATATGTATCTTATTGCATAATACTTTGATTTCACCACAATAGTTGAAACAACTATGGTGCATAATGAATTCATTAAAAATGAAAAAAAAAATTAATGAAATTTTAAAATGCATAACCCATTTTATTAACAATGATTTATTGCAAAAATTAGTAAATAATAATGAAAAATACTAACAATAAATTAAAAATAAGAAATTTAAATATAAAAAATATTAATTAATAATTTCAATAATATTATAAAATAACTTTGTATCTATTTTTTTGTTCAAATTAGTGGTAATTAATAGGAAGGATACCATGAATTTTATTTATCCAAACCTTTTCTATTGAATCTTTTATCGAAGTAATTGAATAATTATTCATGATTGAGCATGAATATAGTATTTTGATTGTTCCATGATAGAGTCTGTTAAAAAAAGGATCATACATTTTAGGCAAGCAAATTTGTTCAGTTTCATCATTACACAATCGAGTCCTTTTTTCAAGTACATTCAAAACAAGAGATCGCTTGTCTAGGGCTTCAATTCGATTTCTAAACTTGTTATTTATGTTATCATTTTTTTGTTCATTGATATAAACCCAATGATTATATAGTTTGATAGAGGAGAGTTTTTTTATCATGCATAAAAAGATCTTTTTTGTATCATTTCTCCAAAAGTTGATAAACTAGGTGGATATGTAAAGTATATTTTCTGTTTTGCATCACTTTGGCATGTATAAAAGAAAAAATATTGTGACATTTCATTTCTTACAGTATTTTCTAACTGATTTTTTTTTTTATCGCAATGGATGATTCCATCATTTATAATCCAAAAGAAGAGTAACAATAGGTTTTTCAAACCAAATAGGTTTTTTCCTGTTTAGTCCCCTTCATTTTGGAAGTTATTTCTATTTCTACATCTGTTTCTTCCTTACTTTCCCCCTTTCTTCCGTTTCTAAGATTTCTTAGTGAAAATAGGTTATGACATTCTGCCTAAATAGTAGACACGGGTGATAAATAAGAGAATTGAGCCATAGAATTTCTCAATTCTAGGTACTTATCAGATCAAATAAGTACATTAGAGCAAATAGAATGATTATGCCATATCCAAAATAATACCAATCCAACCCATTTCATGAATAAAATGTGGCCAATTAACCAACCAACAAAACTATTTGTTACGAATAACATCTTGTTGTTGCATCGAAACATATAAATGTTGACTAACCTGACTAACATTGAACTTGATAAAATGAAATGGTTGAATAATTGAAAAATGAAATTCAGGAATACACATTGAATGTTGAGATTACACATTGAATTTATAGTAGTAGATTTATAATAAAAAAAAGTGTTTGTGATTGTTCCAAAAGAAATAAAACAAAAGATACGATAGAACTAGGACAGTTATTGTATGAGGTTTACCCAATTCTAGATGCAGAGGCACACAATAGATCGATATGAACATCATGAACTGTCCCGTAATAAAACTAGTTGTTGCTGATACCTCATTCTCAGTTCCTTCTTCCATAACCCGAGTTCGAAGAAAGAAGAGATAAGAGGGCCCTATGGAGAATGTGGTTATAAATCCATAATAGAGTTCGACCACAACGACTAAACTGATTATCTTCATGCATAAGGAGAATAGATTACCTAGTAGAAAAGATTTCAAAATCATCACAAACCTCCTTTTTTTTTCTATTGCAATTTCTTGATTATTATATGATGATTTCTTAACCTTCCATATATAAAAATAGAAAGAGATAGACTAGAAATGACATCTCTTATGTAAGATATATATAGAAAAAGAAAGCATGCAAGTCATATCGTGCCAGCCAGTACGGCCTAATTTATACATCTACTTAAACTCACCCAATACTGGGGACGGGGCGGAAAAATTCAAGGATTCCCCATCCTTGATGAGGATGGGGTAAAATGTCTTGACTATGGGGCAAGGACATGGATGGGGTGCCCCGCCCTGAACCCACCCCGTTGTCATTCCTATATAATTATTAATTATCAGTGAAATTAATAAAAATGTTTGTTTTTGTAATTATTTTAATCTATTTAAAGTTATTCAAATTTTCATTTAAAAATAATAATAATTATTAAAATTACTACAAATTATTAATAAAACTAAATTTATTAAAAAATATTTGTTCATATTAACTTAACAATAATTATTTTTTTGTAAATCATTATTAAATGAAAATTACAATTATTATTTTAGATATTAACAATAACTTTGAATACATTTAGTTAATTAACAATAAATTTTGATTATTAATTTAATACTAATTAATAGTAAATAAAATTACTAAATCTTTCAAATTTTCCCATGCATCACATGGGTCCCTTCTAGTTCTATTAATTAAATTAATACATAATAAACTAATAATTCCAATAACACAAAAACTTATACTTTTAAAAATCTACCTAGAAAAAATAGTGTTTTTGTCTAAGTGCTAGTAATAAATTAAACCACTTGGGGTCAAATGGGCCAATCCATATTGTCACAATTAAATGATAAAATTCAATAATGGATAAAATGAAAACAAAAAATGATATTAAAAAATTGGAAACATTTTTAACATCATATATTCAACATATTAAACAATAATAAGTATGATAAATAATAAATGTTTTTATTAATGATAGAAATGGAATGTAAAATTTAAAACCAATTGGAAATAAAACTATTTTCCTATTCTCCTTCATTAAATCTCATATATAAAGTATATTCTCTCATTAAATTCTATATTTAAGATATTCTTTTCTTATCATTAAATTAAACTAATTAAATCAATAATTTAATTTTAATAGTACAAAAATAACTATTTTGAAAAGTAATTTGAAAACAAAACCATTTTCTTCCCTGGGGTGAGAAAAAAAAATCAAAAAATTGAACCAAAAAATTGGTTAACCGAACTGGTTGATTTGGTTTTGGTTAACCATTTAAAAAAATTGGCGGTTAATCGAACTGACTGATATATATACAGTAATATATATTTATAATATTATATATATTATATTTTTTAATTTGTTGAAAATTGAATAAAAAAGTTCAGTAGCCTTTCAATTGATAATTGAAATATATTATGTTTTATTTCAATTGAAAATCGAATACCTGCTAGAGTGCTAGTCTCTCGGTCTCTTCAAAAATCGAAACCTTGCCTTTCTCTGTTTATCTCTTCGAAGTTCGAAACCTAAACCTTCTCTCAGTTCTCTGTTTCTCACTCTCTCTATCTCTCTTAGTCATCGACTCTTCAAATTCCCCAGATGGCCAGACCCCAATCCCAAGTGGCCAGTTCGGTAGTCGGCACTGCAGTTCCCTTTGCTTTCCTTCGGCGTCGGTCATCCTTCGATCGGCAACCTCTCTAGCTCTCCCCCAATGTCTTATCTCTCTATTCTCTGTGAGTGTCTAAGTGAGCATCTCTCTCTTCTCACCCGTCATCTCCGCTGTACGGCCTGCGCCAACCACCAACACCAAGCAACATGTTGGTTGTTGCCTCGCCAGCAAGCAAGCACCAATGCCATCGCTATATCTCTCTTCTCTCTCTCTCATCTCTCCTCTCTATAGCTCCACCACGCACCACCTCTCAAGCTCACACTTCAGGCGACAACCGACAGCAACCTCTGTAGTTCGGCACCGATAGCAACCATCAACAGTTTTAGGGTTTTTTATTTTAAGTGCATAAAAAACGAAAAAACCGAACCACGATTAATCGATTGCATCAGTTCAGTTTCAATTTTGATATTTAAAAAAACAATCAGGTCGGTTCGGTTTAAAAGAACACCCACGGAGCACCCCCTACGAGTGCGGGTGGTGGGTAAGCAATTCAAGTGTTCAAACATTTGGGGTCAAATGGGTTAATAAATAATGCCATAATAAAATAAAATAAATAAAATATATAATACAAAAAAAGAACTGGGCATATCTCTAATTTTGTATATTCATTATACTAAACAAAAAGAAGTATGAAATGTAAAAAGTATTTTTATTAATGATGAAAATGAATGCCAAATTTAAAATCAACATAGAAATAAAATGATGTCATCATCAAATAATAAAATTATTTGAAAATGAAATATACAAAGAATCACTAAAATAAAAAAAAAATAGAGAAAAATTTGGGCACATATTTAGTGTTATATATTTATAAAAATAAAATATTTGGTACATTTATAATATTATGCAATCATTATATTGAACAAAAATAAGCATTATACGAAGGAAATAGTTTTATCAATGACAGAGATGTAATACAAAATTTAATATCAACCTAGAAATCATTTTTTTTTCTTTTCAGGTGGTGGGTTAGTGATTTGGTTTAATAGATTAATCGATGATATGATTGTTAAATAATGAATCTTTGAAAAATAAAAAAGTACAAATAATCAAAATAATATATAAACACACACACACACACACACATGCACCATGTGTTAAATAATGAATCGGCGATATGGTTTCTTTTTAAATTTTATGTAGTTGATGAAAATTTCCTGTATAATATTAAATCTTAATTTCTTATATCTTTTTTAATTTATTGTCTATATGCTTTGTTACATATGCTCTGCCAATTATTTCTTTTAAGACATTGTTAGAACTTGGACAGATCCTAGCACCATCATCAATTCGTTTGAATTTGTTCGTGGCACCGTTATAGTAATAGTGCGACCATTTAGTCTCAAGGTAGAAGACAATGAATAGTGTCTTCATCCAATGATAGTTTTGATATTTTTAAATGTTTTAAGTGGCACATGTCATCATGTGATACATATAATTGATGAATCGTATCAGAGCCCATTAGACACATTTTGAAAGTTCAAATACTACATATACATGTTTTAAAGTTTAGAGACTAACTTTTCACAACCCCTAAAATACAAGATAAATTACCCTAACACCTTGAGAATATGCATAATACAATGTAACCTATATGCTTTATAAGTATTTTTCTTGCTTGAAATAAGATGAGATAATATCAAATGGATGAGGGTTATCTTTGTCATTATGAGCGTCAGAAAAAACCCGGCTCATTTGCCACTTGGATTGGAAATGGAGTCACCTAGAAAATGGAAATGATGGAACCTTCCAAATGATTTTCAAAAGTGGTTTTCGATTAATTAGTGACTCCAAAACAAGGGCACCGCAAAATCAATTCGGGTAAGACTTGGGTGGTAGAGGGAAAGGATTAGCAAACCCACTCCCACGTCCAATACGTGGGGCCTACATGGTGATTGCAAAACAAACATAATTGCAAATAAATAATTAAAATAAAGGAGAGATGATATAGAAAACAGCAGGCTGAAAAAAGCAAACTCCATCAGCTCCAAAGCACGTTGCCTTACATACTCACAAACCAATCCCCTTTGGACGAAAGATACTCAGTCACCCCTTTTCTATTGGAAAATGTTCAGCCTTATATTTTCGTTTGAATTTAACTATCAACAAAGCGTAATAGGAAATTATACAGAATCAACAATTTGTCATAGGATACAATTGTAGACATATAATGGATAAAAACAAATAAAAAAAGAATTGTCGCATTTGCATAAACATTCTTAGTTCAGTGATATACCTCAGCAAGTTCCGGCTGCTCTGCAAGTTGATTCGGCAGGGAGCAAACAATGGAGAAAAAAAAAAGGAAAAAGAAAGAAATAGTGAAAAAGAAAAAAGAAAAGACGATTAACGGGGCTTACCTGAGTTGGAATTGGATGTCGGCCTGAAAACTGTCACGGAACAAGGGATATCTTTGATTTGCTTTGATGTGGGACGGAACAGATAAAAGGAGAAGTCGAGCGCTGTAGTCGATGTGGCCTAAACGGAGGACGTTGCACAGTTCTGAAGACTTGATAAAGTCTGATCTGAGCTATACTTCAAATTTGATGTCTGAAATGCTCAAACAGGGGAGTTCAAACTAGCTTCACACTCGGGGGAGGTGGACGAACTAGTGATCTGGGAATAACATCGGCATGAGGGAGAAGAGGAAGGGGAAAGAGAAATAAAACAAGAGAGATAGGGAGAATGAGAGAGAGAGCTCACCGTCGATGCTAGAAATTGTAGTGGCGATGGTGAGCTTTCGGATTGACAATAGGGGGAGAGAAGGTGTTTGAATCATTAAAAAAAGGGGGGGGGGGGGGAGAAGAAAGAAATTAAGCGAGTGATAGAGGTCAGGGAAGATGATAGTTCGCTGCCACTGTTGAGTTCGAATCCGCCGCTGAAAAGAGGAACGGGAGGGAGGAAGAAGAAGAAGGAGAAGAAGGAGAATAAGAAGAGAGAGAAGAAAAAGGGAGATCGGAGTGTGGTCGGAGGTAAGGGAAAGAGCTTTACTGCCGCTGATTTCTTCGCCGCTCAAAGTCGCTCGAAGGGAGAGACGATGAACGGTGCTTCCTCTCTAACCTCTTTTAGGTTAAAAGAGAGTTTTGGTTTTGCATTTATAATAGCAGGGGTAATTTTTGTAATTTCGGTAAAAATGTGGGCATTTTGGTAATTTTAATTGGTTGGATTAAACCGGATCCAGGGTTTAATGATGGACGGTCCGGGTTAAAATATTGGAGGGTTGAGATAGATCTGACCACGAGAGTGGGTTTGTATGGGGGTTAATAGGATTGGTCGAAATTGAATCTTTTTTTATGGAAGGTTTATTGAGGGCATTTTTGGCTAAAATTTTATAGAGTGGGGTTTTTGAACATTTTGAATTGATTAGTGGGGTCAAATTGGCCCAACTGGGCCTGGATAGGTAGATTTGGAAAGGGCTTGATTCGATTAATTTGAAGCCTCGATATGAAATTTATGGTCAATGAAGAGTAAACGAAAGTAGTTTTGGGTCAAATTTCAAGAGATAGGATTTTTAGGTAATCTGAGGTGATTTGTAAGGTTATATTAAGCCAATTGGGCAGATTTGGAATTCGATTAATCTGAAGCCTCGAAATAGAATCTTTTGGTGATCGATGGTAAATGAAGATATTTGGGGCTGAAATTTCATAGGTGGGTATTTGGGGGTGTCTGTGATCTAATGATGTGGTTTGATATGTATTTGAAGGGTTGAGTTCGAAGGAACAAGATTTTTTCGAAATGGAATCTTGGTTTGATGAAAGGGCAAATGGGAAATTCTATGGCCGAAACTTTATGAGTAGGTGTTTTGATGTGTCTAGAATTTAATGATTTGGTTTGATCGGTTCGAATGTGTTAAAATCAAGAGAATCCAGGTTCCTAGTGTTTAGGTTAATGAGAGGTATTGAAATGGAATATTTGTTTCATGGATGGGTGAACAAGGAGTAATGAGCTCAATCTTTCATGGGTATGTGTTTTAGGGGGTCCTGGGTCTTGGTTGTGTCTGATCTAATAGTTGAAGTGTAAGTGGAGTTGATCAGGGCCATCAAATCGATATCGAGCATGTTTAACACTGGATATCAGGGATTTTTGAATTTTTCAGGATGGTTGGATGGATCTAATTAAATGTTTGGGATAAATTGGAGGTTCTCCCGTGGACGCGATGGTCATTTACAAATTATTATTTTTTGGGTAATTGTCCAAAACCCACCATCACGTTTTATGAATTCTCTTAAATTCACCATAAATTTTCAAAACGTCGAAAAGTGAGATAATGGTAAAAACTTCGTTATCTCTTTCTTCGCTTTCTTCCTTTTCAATGGCTTCTCCCTTTGCTCTACCGCCAGCGGGGACAATGATAGCGTTCTTGGAGTGATTCGTTCATGAAAATGAAACTGAAACAAGACCAGGCGACGACGACGACGACGACGCAAGCCTATTAAGAGGCCTCGAGTTACAAGGGACAATAGATTTCGTCCGCACCGCTGCTGTTGCCAAGGATTTCGGCGGTATCGTTGAAGCAAAGCCGCTAGCGGTCACCATGCCAGCCTATCAAGAAGACGTAGTTAGAGTAATCATAGCAGCTTCCAGGTTCGCCCATCTCACGGTCGCTGCAAGGGGTAACGACCACTCCATCGATGGCCAGGCTATGACGAACAAAGGACTGGTGATCGACATGGGGTCCATGGAAACTCAGATTGAGGTGGTGAGGTTTGGCGACTCGGCTTACGTCGACGTTGGAGGGGGAGTGGCTGTGGGAAGATGTACTCAAACGGTGCGTATGGGGCTTCCTCTTTAGACGAAAAACATTTCAAACACTGTATTTCTTCCTCTTCGATGGGCTTATCCTGTCGATCGGTCATGCACGTCCAAAACACCTCATCGTACCAGAAACTTTTACAAAGCAATCTGATCACAACGGAAAAGGGGGATCGGACTAGATAAGAACGAGGGACTGGTGGCCGACGCGCATCTGTTGCCGACGACTGTAGTGGGTGAGAAAACCGGAGTTGTGATAATTATTTTCTCCTACTTTTCTGTTTGCTCTGCCACTCTCATACTCCAAGAGAGGAAGAGGAAGTAGGGGGTGCGAAGTTAGGGCAATGCCTGTTTCTTCTGTTGTTGTATCTATTGAAGAAAATGGTTCTCTTCGTTCTTTCAAACTAACGGAATTGACATTCTTAGCTTCACTGATGCCGAAAAAGGAGATCAGAGCCGACCGATTGTCAAAGCTCATCCCGTTAATCATTATCTCCTCTTGGATGCTTTGGTCATAAATGAAGTTGACTTGAATCCATCGCCACCGCTATTCGGGACGATGGACAGTAGATTACCCATAAAATTATGTTTAATAAGGCTGATTTGTCATTTAAGGGTATTTTAGTCATAAAAATTATATTTGTGTTGACGTAGATAATTTTTGCTAAATAAATATTAATGATACTTTGATGGATGGTGAGTTTTAGGAAATAAAAGCTTAGTGATATAATGAGTTTTGAACTTTTCAAAAAATTATGATGAATTTAAGAGCATTCATAAAAAAAGTGATGGTAAATTACAATTTCCCTTACTTTTCTTGCAAAACCCTAGAAAATGACAAAAGAGAAGCAAATGATTCATAAAAAAGTTTTTATGTTATTAGGAGATATTTTGAAGTCCGGAGGATTTAGGTAGTTTTCAAAACTAAAGGTAAACAAATAAAGAAAGGGTAAAGGCAATGCGATCGGGACGGGCCAATGACCTAAGATCGAAGTTCAATAAGGATTTCGTGCAACATCAGGGTCTGGGGATGCTGTGTCTTGTCCAATTTTTATTTAAGCATACCGTGACCTGCCTTGCCCGTGAGGTTAGCATATGCAAAAAATAAAGAAAACTTAGAAATGGTACTTGAGCTAAGGTGTGTGTGTTTTGCGAAGGCTCCGTGAGGAACACGGTGAAGGGATCAAGACTTTCGAGCTTTGATATTTATTTCTCCTTTCTTCCCGATTGGAATTGGGTATATGTACTATCAGTTTCGTGCCCTAACCCCCACCCATCTTCTCTCTCTCTCTCAAGTCTACATCCTTACAAGTGAAAGGAAAAAGATCTCGAATAAACCCTAAAACATGTCTGGGATGTATGGTCCTGGGGGCGACGAATCTGCTCCACCTCCCAGAGGTGGTGGTGGAGGCTATGGCGGTGGTAGTGCTGGTGGAGGCTTTGGATCTGGCAGTGCTGGAAACTATGGAACTGGCGGTGGTAGTGGCTATACAGGTGCTTCTAGCGGGGGCTATGGAGGTAGCGGTGGCGACGGGGGTTACGGAGGCAGCGGTGGCGGTGGTGGAGGCTATGGAGGTGGTGGAGGTTATGGGAGTGGCGGTGGAGGTAGAGGTGGCGGTGGGGGTGGATATGGCGGGGGCGGAGGCTATAGTGGTAGCGGTGGTGGAAACTACGGTGGTGGTGGCGGTGGCGGTGGAGGGGGAAGAGGAGGAGGATACGGAGGGAATTCACAAAATCGAGGTACTTAAATCTCTTTTTTTTTTTTCTTCGCAGGTTTCGCTGAGTTTATGTTACTTCTGTTATTTATTTTTAATCTAATTTATTTTTCTGCTTGCAGGCGGTGGTGGCGGATACCAAGGAGGGGATCGCGGCAGTAGAGGTGGAGGTGGTGGTAACAGAGGCGGCGGTCGTGGCGGTAGCGGTAGAGAAGGAGATTGGCTCTGTCCCAACCCAAGGTGTTATCTTTTATCCTTCCTTTTCCCGGTTTATTGTTCTTTTCCTCTGCAATTTACTATGCGTTATTAGAATATGTGTTGAAGTTCTGGTTGTTTGAATTTGTCCTTCCATTCATTTCCCTCCGTAACTTGTGTTGACTTTGGATACCTTCGATCTTATTTTTTGTAGTTGTGGGAATCTGAACTTTGCAAGAAGAGTTGAATGCAATAAATGTGGTGCGCCCTCTCCAACTGGAGCAGGCGATCATGGTGGTAGTGGCGGTGGTTATAACAGAGGAGGAAGCGGAGGCGGATACGGTGGGCACCGTGGTGGTAGAAACGGTGGTTATGGTGGTAGAGACGGTGGTGGAAGAGGTGGCTCTTATGCTGGTGGTCAAGGAAGAGAAGATGGTAATTATGGTCAGATGGCTCCGCCTGCATCGGGATCCTATGGTGGTGGTAGTGGAAATTATCCTCCTCAACCGAATTCTTATGGTGGAAATAGTAATTATGGAACGGAGGCAGTTCCTCCTCCTACCAGCTACACTGGTGGTCCTAATTCGTATCCCCCATCCTATGGTGCCCCTCCAAATAGTTATGGTGGCGATGCCCCAGTTGATACACGCGGAAGTGGTCGCGGGGGTCCACCGGGTGCGTATGATGGTGGATATGGTGGTGGCCCCCGACACTCAGGTGGTGGCTATGGTGGTGCTTCAGCTGAACCTCCAGCTAAGATCAAGCAATGTGATGAGAATTGTGGGGATTCCTGCGACAACTCAAGAATCTACATCTCCAATCTGCCACCGGATGTGACTACTGAAGAGCTAAGAGAACTTTTTGGGGGGATTGGCCAGGTATGTCTGTGTTTCTTCCATTTCATACTGGACTATATGCATGTGACATAGTTATTTGTGATACCTATATCTCAAAGAGTGGTTTCTTGCACTCTGCATTTTCATTTTCTTGGGACAAAGGGCCATTCAACTTTTAGCCTACATTTGTATTTTGTGTTTTATGCAGATCTATTTGTTTGTGTCCTGATTAAAATAGTCTATAATGTACATCTGTGTTTTGGTTTGTCTAGGATAATTGAAATCCCAAAGAAATTGTTTAGATATTATTTCATTGATTGAATCAGCTATTATTATATATGTCATTGAAAGAGCAACTGAGTTACAACAAGAAGACAACAGAAGTAAATGTTGCTTCCAATTGGCAAAAGAAAATTTTCACACATTTAGCATGTCTTTTGTCTTCTTGGTGTTTCTTCTAGTTGATCATATAAATAGGATGGCAGTAATGGGGCATCTACAAACTTCTGCACGAGGACGAGGAGGATGCCCCAAGTTCAAAGGCTTGAGAAAACAATGAATAGAAAATAAAGCCTTGATATGCATTAGTAAAATTTGCCCCTTTTGTAACCTGAAAATTACTTCCTTGGCCATGCTGATCAACTATGCAATACTGATAGTTGCTCTTGTATTTCCTGTTAGAGAGAGTACATATGCTGAGTTGAGCAGATTACCTCAACTACTTCTTGGTACTCAATAACCCACAAAGATGTAATACTGGTAGTGCAAAGGAATAATTGTTCACAGTAGCCTAATCATGATAATCCACAGCAATGTTTTAAAACATGGAGGTGTGACACGAGGCGTTCCACTACCTAGAGGCGTGAGGCATGGTTCAGAACGTACGAGGTGTAAGCCTCCTGAACACAGGCCTCCTTGAGAGGAGGGGAGTGAGGATGAAGGAGGAGGAAGAAGAAGAGGAAGGGGGGATCTCATTTTTCTTTATTCTTATTAAAAATCTTTTATAGTAAGAAGAATAAAGATGCGTAACACTAATTGAAACTTGAAAGGGGGGGTCTTGTCCAGTGATTTAAAACACGCGCCTCAGGCGAGCGCATAAGCGAAGCACATTTTAGGTTATGCGCCTTGTATAGGTCCTAGGCGCAGCCCTTTCAAAAGGCGTACGCCTGGTGCGCCTAGGCATGCACTTGATGCACCTTGCGCATCAGTCCAGGCGTGCGCCTTTTGAAAATTTGACGTTTTTTTGCTTTTTTTGAACATAGAGGCTGGGTTCGCTCGCTCACCGAAGCTTTGAGAACCCCCTAATTGCTAATGTTGTTCATTCATTCATCCTAATAAAATATTTTCTTAAAAAGCAATTAAAATTATAAATTCATAATTTTTGTGAGGGAACTAAGAATTGAACACCTAACATGGACTTGTTTGGGCTTGCTTCAAGGGGTGTGACACAAAGGCGGCTCATAGAATCAGGGATATAATATGTTTTACATTACATTAGCTACTTGAAGTAATGCAATTGAGTAAAAAAAGAGATTAGAGGATTTACATGCTTGAAAATATTTTATATCTTTGATTTTATTTTTAAATTCTCATTTGAATATGCTTTACATCTTATGTTTATGTATTTTAATTTTAGATAATAGGTTTTTTAAAACATTTATTTTAAAATTTAAGATTATATTTTTTATTAATATTATGTTTAATATTTTTTTTTATTTTTTTGGATTTTTTTTTGAATTTTCTGATTTTCTATTTGAAAACTTAGCATTTTTTTTTGTATTTTTGTGCCATGCTTCAAAATGGTGCACGCCTTGCGCCTCAGGCTCAAATTGACCTCTCTGTCTTTTTTATGCCTTGCACTTTTAAAACATTGGCCTTGTCGAAGCGGAGGCGAGTGCCTCTTGCACCTGAGGCGTATGCCTCAGAGGTGTCAGTGCCTCTGGCATACGTCTCAGGGCATTTTGGGAGCGCCTCCAGGCGTACGCCATCCATGCCTTTTTAAACACTGATCTGCAGTTCAACACCTCAACTATAACACTTGCAAATTAAAACGAATAACATGTCTGACTACTTTCTGTGCTTAGGTTACTCAATTACATATTCTTCTTTGACCATTAAATTTATGCTTACTTGATATGTTTATGGTAATGCTTCAATTTTTCTGTAGGTTGGTAGAATCAAGCAAAAGCGAGGATATAAGGATCAATGGCCTTGGAACATAAAGATATACACAGATGACCATGGGAACAGCAAAGGAGATGCAGTTCTGTCTTATGAAGATCCCTCTGCTGCCCATTCTGCAGGGGGCTTTTATAATAGTATGTTCTAGAGAATGCCTTTTAGTAATGCCACTTGTGTTTATTGTTATTATCATTATTATTATTATTATTGATCAGTAATTTGTGTTTATTAAATTCTATAATTGGAACTCATTCTATCATTATTTATCAGATTATGATATGCGGGGTTATAAAATCAGTGTTGCAATGGCAGAGAAATCTGCACCAAGGGCTCAACCAGCCTATGGTCATGGGTATCTCTCTCTCTCTCTCTCTCTCTCTCTCTTTTTCTCTCTCTCTCTCTCTCTCTCACACACACACACACACTTTCTGAAATTCTCTTTCTAATTTGTTTTCATATGCCAATCCTGCTGTTCTCGTGTTAACTGTTAACTACCAGTAGAATAGTTGCAATTTTTTTTGTTCTAATTACATTGCACAGGCTGTGATTGGTATGTCACCAGTTTTTTTTTTTTTTTGGTAATTGGTTATCATTTGAAACTGACCTTTATGTTCGCTTTTTTCTGGAATAATTGCAATATGCAGTTGCTGCGGACACATTCATTCTTTATTGCCTATTGAGGCATACATTATTGAGTGTTTATACTTGTATTGAAATGTAATGGGTAACTCATGGTCACTGTTTGAGACCAATCCAGATGTTGAGTTGTTGACCTGCCAAGGCTGATTGTCCATGCTTTGATGTCTTGATTGGCCCATGTGAATATATAATTGGAAAATAGAGGGATAAAATGAGCAGTAGAAAAAAAAACATTTGGGTAGCTTTTCAAACTTATTCAATTGATTTTGTAGGAAAAATAATTGATGATTTTACTTAGCAATAGCATAAAGGACAGGGGGTTGACCTGTTCTGGTTTAAGGCATTAATGATGGTTTAAATTGTTAAACCATCTGATTCATTTTAAGTTTCAGAATATTGATTTATGTGATTTAGAACATTGATTTACTGGTTCTCAAAATGGTTAGTATGGTTTAGAAAATTTACTAACTTCTTAAGAAAATGACAATGCATTTTTAGAACCATGCAATTCTTACTCTATACATTTTGCTAAATATTCTTGGTTGTATTTTAAACCACACAATACTGCAGAAGTTGTTCAGTTCATGGTTTATTTTTTGATCAAACATGTGAATACGAATTTTTTATACTTCTCCTATCAATGACTTTTGATCACAAGGTCATTTTTTATCAAAATTCTATAAGCTTAAGCTGTTGTAGATATATCATGTTTGCATCAGTGAAACATACCTGTGTGATAACACATTTTCTGTAACCATGGTTTGTTGGTTCCAAAACCACTGAAAATGTGGCTGAACAAACAAAATAGGTTTCATCATTTTAGAACTAGATGGAATGCCCCTGTTAACTTAGCATGATGCATGGACAGGAATGCCACAGTTATGTGCATTTTTCAAACTGTGGGTCTTCGTGCAAGTGCAATGGATACTACTAGGCGATTGTACTGAAAATTCTCTTTCATTTGCTTAATGAAGTTTGGTAATTGGTGTACTTGGGTTAGATAAGTTTTGATATTGCATACTATTTTTTTTTTCAATTATTGTTGTTGAGATGGTTGTTTTACTGGGTTACTTTCTTTCATGATTAACCACTGGTTCTTTTTATGGTTAATGATTTCAATCCACTTTCTTTTATGGGTAATGGTTTAGATCCTCCATTTAGCTTCAGAAGTGGTTAGACTTGAGCTTATGAAGTGTTTTGAATGCCGGTGAAGGACAGCTTAAAGAAATTTCATTTTATTTTATTATGATTTGGAGGTCTTTACCTTGATAAACTCTTTTCCAAAGGTTTCTTCTGAATAACCATTTATTTTGTCTTACTTTATCAGGGTTTCCGTTTTATCTTGCTTTACAAAGCTTTCTAACACTGGTTGGAAATTAAAATCTCTAGCTCATAACCAGCTTTAAGGTTTTATATTTTTTAGAAAACGAGTCTCAGTTATGATAGCCATACTTGGCTTGTCTTCCATTGCAATATTCCAGAAAGAGAGCTTTACCTGACTATGTCTTCATGCATGTAAAAGTGCATGATTGCACGGATTCCACTTGCTGACATTGACAAATTTGTCAGGTAAGTGCACTGTGCATATCTGATGTGTTGATCTGCAAATTGCTGTTGAAGTTGCAACTTATACAGGTCATGCAATGATTGAATTTCAGTGCCAAATTAGGCCTTTCAAATTCTTGAGAAATTAGGTAACTTCTATATTCTAGAAGTGATGATCTAGCAAGTAGCTAGTGATTTCTTAGCAGTACCAGTCAAGATTTGGATCATAACCCCATCGTACTAGGAGGTGTTGGATAAATGCTAGAAATCATGGTTGAGGGGGTGATATGACTAACTTTAAGGGCCAGAAAAGGTAGATGAGCATTGTCAAGATTAATCTTGATGGCTGAAAGTTATGCTGTGTCTTAAGATGAAATAAGGTACAATAATTATTATGTGAAATCCTGCTTTTTGTGTGTTCTTATAAAAAAAGCTCAGATAGGTGTTCTGTGGTGATCTCATCCTAATCTTGATGGGTAGAAGTGTTCATGTGTAGGATGAAGTACAATAATTTGAATTGATGTGTTTCTATCAGATACTTGGACATGGCAGGAGCAATCAGAAAAGATGGATGGGATTTTCTTTTCCATTTGTAAACATGTCTGAGGAAAGATGGTTGTAATGCATATTTTGATTGGTCATATTAATCATTTAAGACTTGGGTGATATAATTCTCATTTATCTGTTGATGCCAAAAATGTTCATATGGACGGATAGGTGATCTGTTGACTTTTGCGTATTAAATGATAAATGATGAGGGATTGGGAATACTTTTCTGGTGATGAAATTGCTTAGAGGAAGGTCATTGAAGGAAGGGGACCGTGCATGTGTAGTTTGGGTGCCATATGAAACGAAATCATTTCATTTTTCTCAATAATTTTTTGATCTACTATCATCACTTGAAATTGGAACCATTTTAGTTGTTAAGAAGCAATAGATATCTTTTCTTGAAATCTTGAAATATGGATTTCCTTTTATATCTAAATGGCTCTATGTTAGATTTTAAAATTCTTTTCCTAATTTCATTGGAGAGCCGTAGTGGAATTATTTCATTCCAGATGCTTTCAAGATGTTCAGTGGTTTGGAAAGATATTTCTATTATGATGGCAAGTGAATGTTTCTAGGATTTCATGATGGTAAAAGCAGTTACTGCAGGGCATGGCATTTCTTGTGACTTGTTATGGGATAAGAACAGAGTATTTAACATGATTATATTTAGTTTTCTTGATTTAGGATGTATATGAAGCATTCGTGGATGGAGGGTTATATGGGTGATCAAAGTATTAGTGTCAATTCTTTCTGTTTCGTTTCTATCCAGTTAACTATCTCTTTCCTGTATCTGGGTTCTTAGGTTGGAGAACATTTTAATGACCTAAAATTAGATTCACTGAACAAGTTTCAGTTGGTGGAAGCAAGACCATAACAAAAGTGGTAGACTTTCGTTGATGACTAAAGAAAATGATAGACTTACATCTTAACCTTCCTCAATCTAATAGTTTGCCAATAAAGGAACTTTTATGGACCTACTAGTTCTTTATGTAGGACATGTAGATAGTGCACTATTAAACTGTAATCAATATAGAGCTAAGGACTACCTTTTTATGCTTTTTTAAATAAACAGATGGGTAGTAAGTACACTCTTTTCTCTTCAATAAAAAATTACATTCTTTCTTTGATTTTATTATGTAGAAGGTACATCCTTTTGCTGATAAAAAAAGGTACATTCTTTTGTTTCCTTGACAAAAGGAGCAAGATCTTAACCTTTAAGGGAGGGGTAAGCTGAAACAGAAGATGCAGCGTGGATGAATGAACAAACTGTGTATGTGTGTGTGTTTATATATACACTGTATTTCTGCTAGATAGCATAATTGCACTTGCTAATTCCCTCAAGATTCCTTTTTCCTGTTGGTTCCATATTATGTGAGGAGCAGCCATCAAAACGGGCTACTCATATACAGAAGGAAATACAAAATCTATTCTTGTAAACACACTGTGGTCACTAATGGTAAAAAAATTACAACTCTTTTGATGTTTTGTGTGTCTCTATTGTCTGGAACTTGCTAATTTAGGGCCTTGGAGAATTTATGGTTTCTTTTCCCGTGGTGGGGGTTGAGTGTTTAAGACATTTTTAACTTCTGTAGCGAGCCAGATGAATTACATGATTCCTATGCAGTTTGGCAAGCTTTCTGCTAGTTTGTCAAGATTTTTTTAATATTGCTTGTCTGTTCTTTTCCATTTCATATTTGTTTTGATTAGATATTTTCATGTGATGAACCAATTTCCTATTCAGGAAAGTTCATGTTGTGTAATCAGATTGTAACTTTGAAACGCTTATTGGTAAAATACAATTGCTGATTGTGTAATCAGATTGTTTTGATTAGATATTAAAATACAATTGCTGCTTATGCATTTGCATCATTCAGAAGTCAAAAGCTTCTTGGCTGTTGCCAGTTTGAGGAACCACATGTTAATAAAAGCTTTTTGTCAGGAACAGTGGTGGTGGTAGAGGTGGATATGGCAATGGTGGGGACAGACGCAGGGATGGTGGAGGTTCTGGTCCAGATAGGCATTATCATGGTGGGCAGCGCTCACGTCCATATTGATTGAACATTGGCTCTGCTTTATTGTACTAAGAAATGTGATGAGGGAATTCTAAATCTGTTCCTGTTCGCGGGTTTGTTTTCATACAGGAGAGTAGGAGACTAAGAGGTAGGTTGTTCGCTTTCTTGGGCAAAACCTAACCTTCTCCTTCTATCATTTATCTTATTTCTACAGGTTCAAGGGGTCTTGTTTCTTTAAGATGGGGATTAATTTAAACCATGTGAATGTTTTTTTAGAGGCAAGTGGATAATCTCCAAATTGCTGCTAAGGTAGGTTGAGATTTTCAGGTGAGTGCTACTCTTTCAAAATTTTGTCGTTATGCTTGGGCATCAATTTGAAAGATGGGTGCATTGCATGGCTTTGCATGCATGTTTCTGTACTTGAATTATGTAGCATTGAATAGATGATTGTGATTGCATCCCAAGCAGGATTTTTTCACCCAAAGCTATATTCTTTTTAAGCCTGCATGCCAGTGCCATGTATCCTAATTCAATTGTTAGGTCAGTTGATTGGAGACCTGGCTTCTCAACGGCATTTGTTCCGTCTCAGTTTACTCCTGAGGCTAAGGTGTTAGTTGTTCCTCCATAGCTTTCTTAAAACTTGAAAGAAAAAGATTATTCATGGGCCCTGAAAAATATCTCAACTAGTGAAATAGATGCCGTCATTTCCCAAATTCCCGATATGGTTGATTATTAGGCAGGTGTTAAGGGTAAGTTCCACGGTTCCTTTTTCCACTTTCCATCAAAATGTTTGTTGGAACTTGGATGTATTCAAGATTCACCGTGTCCTTTTGATACGTACCCTAAGCAACATTCTGTCAACTAGATTGGCTTTCCTCCCTCCAACATGTCATTGCTACATGGCCTTGGATAAAGGGAGATCATCTGGATTATGTATGATTCAGGGGACTAGGGGGGACTTGCCCTCTGGGATGGAGCTCGGTTCTTTTTGACCTCGTTCAACAGCAGTGCGATGCATGCTCAAATTCAAATGTTGGACTGTTGAAGTGTTACCGACTTTGAGCGTCAGTTTTGGCCACCCAGAAGTCTTCATTTCCGGTTGTCATGCCAGTTGCAATGGCTTATTGTGATTTGTGAGCGCTATTAATCCATTTGATACTGGCTTGCGGTGTATTTACTATTTTAGGAGGGAAGAAAGATATTTACGTAGGTTTAGGTGTCTACTGGTCTTGAAGTCTCAATTTTGTAGACGATTATGTTGACACACACTACTATTTTTTTATGCACGAAAGGTCGGTTTTATTGCATCTCTCAAGTTTCAGTTTACAACCCTCCCCCCTTGTCATTGTCGATTTGTACGAGTGTCTCCAGCGTCAAACCGGGAGTGTGCGGAATATTTTATATGATGCTACCTGGCCAGTAAACTTTGCCAGAAATTACCTCTGTTGGGTGTATGGATAAACATGATGATGTTGATGATGAAGACGATCTTTCGTCGACCTGAGTTTAAATCATTCTCTGAATGATTTAATTCGATCTTCCGTGAGTGAAAAGAGATCCCCCTTCTTTTGTCCCAATGTTTTAGCTGGATCTCGTATTCAAAGTTCATGTTTAATTTAATTTACAAGGGAATTCAGGTCTGTTTCAAGTTGTAATGCTCCAATGAAGCCACCCTGGGGTTCGTGGCAAGTAAATGACTTGTGTTGCCATATGGTACGGTGGAAATGTTCCAGTCAGCTGCCATTTCGAGAATAACTGGAATGTGAAACAAATCCAGCCACTAAGGATGGAATCGCAATCCTTAACATCATATGAAAATAATGCCGCCTCAACTTTTGATTTGATAATAATCTATTGTACTCCGTTGAGCTATGGATACAATTCAATGGGATTATTCTGTTTTGCTAGATATGGCAGTTGGGGTCCACTATGATATGGGAAAAGATATGATATCTATGATATGGGAAAATATATGATATCTGAAGAACTTCTGACCAACTAAATAGAATCATAAATGTGGTAGCTAATAAGGTGTTCTTTATCAAAATTAATGGGTGGATTTAGGTTGGCCAAAGCTTTTCCTATACCATATATTTTCTGCAACGCGTCATAGATTTTCCCATTGAATTTTGTTTTCAGTTTTTTTTTTTTTACCAATAACTACACGGAAAAAGGTTCGCTGTTGGGGTTCAACCGCCTAGGCTTTTGGGAACATTTTTCTGTAAGACACGTTACCATGGGTAGAAGATTAATTGCCCTCGATTCTTTTGAACAAAAAGATAAGCAGTGGATTGATGGACTGACGTGTCATGCTCAAGAACGTTCTCAACAAAGGTTAATTTTTTTGGGTTCTCTTCGTTTCTGATTAAACATGGTTTATAGGGTGTGTTGCCTTTAAGTTGTGTGTCTCAGCATTATATGGGTTTGAAAGGCACAAAAACTATAAGTTCCATTCGCCCATTTTATCATAATATGTCTATCAAGCCCGTCTTTGTGCTGCCTACATCCGGAAGTCAAACGTTACAGCACTTGAGCATTGGTTACTTTCTTCAATTACCGGCAAAACTTCGGCTGTTTGTAAAAAACAGCCTGAGCTGTTTTGTAAGCCTGCGGTGCATAGCATCTCATAATGATTGGGGGAAATATCATTTACACTCAATACCTTTTCAGTTGAAAATATAAATGAAGACTTAAATTGATTAAGGTGTCATGTGTAAAGGCTCCCAAAACAGCCTTGATCTCCCAATTGCTGTCCATATTAGGTGTAAGGACAAGTTTTGGGGTAGGAGTTGGTTTGGGATTCTACAATCCGTATCAGTACGGATAGGGTTTGGTATTTGGTTAAATCCAACATTCCTTGATATTTGGTTAAATCCAACCTTCCCTGATCTGCATATTGTTGGAAAGCATCTAAATTTTATGCACTAGGTGTTGAATTTAATAATATTTTGAATTTTATGTGAAGGGTAATTGATAGTTTGTGTTTTTCTACATGGTTTAATAAAATAATTGGAAGTTTTGTTGTTTATTGGTGTTATTATACTTATTTATTGCTTATATATGACAAGGAATAATAGAAAATTACATGCAAGTTCTAAACCCAACCCACCTCTACCATTGAGTGCGGGGAGGGTCTGGATTCTCAAAATCCAACCTGTTATGAATTTTGGGGCGGGGCGAGGTTCTAAATATCAACATGGATTGATACGCTTGGCGTATCAGCTGTGCTAATGTTTTTTCTTATGTTTTACTTATTTTTTTTGAAATTGATTTAGAGGTGCCGGTTTAAGGCCCGACTACCCTCTGAACCAGTGGCTAACCCGATACAACCCCTGTAGGTGCTAATGTTTTTTTCTTATGTTTTACTTATTTTTTTTGAAATTGATTCAAAGGTGCCGGTTGGTCAGTTTAGGAAGGTGGGTAGAGTTTATAATTTACAAAACCCTCCATGTTCCTACCCTGTTGCCATTCCTTAATTGTGAAAACATTTTATACTTAAAATGTTAATGATATAACCATTGTACATCCAAAATAGAATCTCCTTGAAGAAGAAAGAACACGAACAATGTTAACAATACAAATATAGAATGTGAACATGATATAAATAAGAGATAATATCAAGGGAAAACAAATTTCCCAACTAAAGGTGGTTCTTTGTGTTTGTAAAGATCTTCCAATGATAATTTCTTCTTAAAGTAAAAATCATGAACATGTTGTAGTTTTTTATACATCATTTTGACTTTTTTTTTTCTTAAGAGTTTAAGATAATATATTATATGTGTTTGTGTTGGAGAATAAAAATCTATTGGGGGACCTCACCTAACAGCTTTTCATTTTTTTTGCTATTTGGTGCCATGCATCATTGATAACTACCATTGACCCCCATTTTCCCCAAAGTGCTGGTTGTGGGATTTGATTCCACATCAACACTGAAACAAACCAGCTAACAGTTTAAGCTTTTAGGTTAAATGGTTTTTTAATATGGCACCGTAACCTGTTTGACCAAGTGGTCTAGTGTTCGATTTTTGTTGTCCCCATTATAATTAATTAAATTTCAGCACAATGTATGAGGGGGAGTGGGATTGTGATTGTCCATGCTTCAGGCCTAGTGGTCTATCACATGAGGGGTGTGTTAGAGGATAAAAGTCTATTCAAAGACCTCACCTAACAATTAGGTGAGTGTGAAGCAAGGTTTTAAAAATCGGATTGGACATAGAATCGTTTTGGGAATTGGTTCCTAGGTTGAATGGTCTGATCGTTCGGTTTGAATGGACGACCCATTCTGACTTAAAAAATAAATAAAATAAAATAAAGTCAAAAGCCATTGTTGGGATCGATGGTTTGATCACACAAGTCAATGGATCGCTGACCAAATCAAAGGTTTTTGGTCAAAAAGTAGTTTTAGGGTGAAATGGAACTGGCTATTTGCCAAATTCTCAGGTCAACCGGTTTGACCATCCAGTCTGGTCCGATGGCACGAAGATAACTTTATCATTTTTATGGGAGAATAAAAGACAACCTTATCATTGAGGCTATAGTTTTATGTAATGGAAATATGAGGTGATTATAGGATATTTTTTTCATGTTCATTTTTGATGAACTTCAGGATTAGATTTATGTTTTTGGAATTCAAACCCAAAACCATAAACTCTCAATTTTAGGACGTGTGCTCCGGGACGTGAAAGCGTTCTTTAGATTTATAATCTTTGTAATAACAAATCTCACTAAGGCTGAGTTTGGAATGAGTACAAATACAAATAATGTAAAATGTAAAACCTTGTGTTTTGTGTTATTTTATATGTATCTGTATTGAACATATTTGTATTTGTACTCAACACTCAAAAAAGCTCTTTGTTTTACTTTTATTTTTACACCCAAAGCTCAAAAACAAAAATTCATCCAAACGAAGCTTTATAAAACAGTATCAAAATATACAGACAAATGTGTCAAATGACATTTGTTTGCCGAAGGAACTTGCCCCTGGAAGAGGCAACCTTAGATGGGGTATCCCTCTCGAAAGTGGTCTTTCTCTTTCCCATTCTCTGTGAGTTTTATTTTTATTAGAAGAGGGCAAGCACGCTTTGCAGATTGCAGTCTGGCCAACTCTTCTATACAGTTTATTCAGAAGAAGAGGACCAACCATGCATCCACAGTTTGCCCCATATATAAACAATATGATTATATGAGTTCCAACAACCATTTGATATATTTAGCATGTTTTAAGCTATTCTTTGCAATAATTCTAACGGAACCTTTCTCCGTTGTCAGAATATTTGACACTTCGGCAGCAACAAGCATCAATAGCTGGGACTATATCCTAGGCGGATTTTTGGCCTACTTAATCCTCTAGATGAGACTCACCCAGTGGCTGGTCCCAATCCTTCAAAAATGGGACAGCTGGCAAGTTATGAATGCCCTAAACTCATTAACGTGGGAAATGGAATAGTAAATATCAGCTATATATTATTGTTGCTCGCACCATTCCAGCAGCCCCTTGCAACATTGTATAGGGAATATTTTCTATGAAATAAATCATACAAGTAAGGAGATATTCCTAACGTAATGGTGGTGCTATATATGATAAGAATGTGAGAACAATTTATAAATAGCAACTCCAGAATGGGTGCAAGAAAAAAGAAA
This sequence comes from Nelumbo lutea, assembly GCF_056320005.1. Classification (NCBI taxonomy): domain Eukaryota; kingdom Viridiplantae; phylum Streptophyta; class Magnoliopsida; order Proteales; family Nelumbonaceae; genus Nelumbo; species Nelumbo lutea. The sequence continues at coordinate 47,798,079 of NC_142685.1, forward strand.
ACGCTTAACCCCAGTACAACCAAGTTGAAGCTAGTAGGCCTAATGTAAAAGAATTATAGGCCAGAATTTAAGTTGAATATAAAAAAGTGAGTGGCTTGATAAGTAGGTTGGGTCTGGAATCTAGGTCAGTTAGGTCTGGCATCCTTTCATTCTCCATCCAGAATTGGATGACTAAGGAAAGCAAACACAAGATGTAAACAGCTAAAAGTAGACAATAGCTCGTGCAAACACTGTAGAGCTGATAATTCAAGGGATGCTTCTAGCGAGAAACCTAAGGAGTCAATTAATGCAAGACAGACATTAATTGATATTGTTATGAAAAAAATATAGATAGAGAAATTAGGATTCAGTACTTGATGATGAGCAGAGATGATTCTCATGTTTCCCTTGAATCATGAATCATGTGTAAATGTTACGGAATCTAAACCATGTGATCGTGCACCGGCCCGAATTTGGCTTAATTTTGAAACTATGGTGACAAATCAATGAAACCCCATTTTGATATTACATATTTCAGGGTTGTTTTTTCTTTATAAAACAAAAGCATTCACATTGGCCAAATGACTCCCCTTAGAAATCGTTTGTTCTTTTATTTGCAGATCAGCATGTACTATGTGTCTCACCATCATTTGTGCTTTCGTCTGCCAAAGTCAAGGATCAAAATATCAAGATGCACAATACCCAAAAAAAAATGAGTATCGTGTGTATGGATTGCTCAATATATATTTATTTTTTTCGTTTCAATAGTATGGATATTAAAAACTCAAATTGTAACTCTTAGGGTCTGTTTGATTTGCATTCAAAATCCTTAGAAATCGAAATTGGAATGGTCTATTCCTATAATCTGTTTGGTTCAGACATGAATGTAAATGGGAATTGAAATCAACAGGAATTAATGAAATTTCATTCCTAAGGGAGAGGCAGGGAATGGCAATTTCTTCAAATGAGGGAATACCATTCCAGCAAGAATGAGAATGGAATTCTGTTTCTGCCCAACCAAACAGTTGAAATCGTTATAACCCATTCAGCAGATTCCAATTCAATACCCCTATTCATGCGAACAATACAGGGCCTTAATATTTTCCATGTGAACAGGGGCTGGACGGAGCTCGGGTGGCGGATGTGAGCCATGCCAAGGGGTGTCAATGGATTGGTTTTGGGTTGACCCATTCAAATCAAAATTAAATTGGATGGATCAATTAGACCAGTCCGGTCTTAATAGTCCAATTATTGGATTGGATTGGACCCAGTAAGAATACATGTGTTAATGGCTAGTTTTGATTAGACCTGGTCCACCTTTAATGTACCTACATTAGACTGGACTGGATTGGATCTAATCTGGTCCAATTGGCTTTTGAACAGAAAAGGTTGGATTAGAAGAAGATGGCACATGTAGACATAATACATTTAATGACAGCCAAGGTGGTGGGCACATACCACATAGGCATGCACATGGTTCTATACTGATAGGCGCACGTGTCACGACCAAGGTCTACAGCTGGGTGCACGTCAACAGAAAGATATATACATGTGCACATGATGCCTCTCTCGTACGTGCCAAGACACAGTTCTGAGCTGGTGCCTGGTGTGTTGCTCTAATATTATTGCATGGTCAGGTTCTGATTCATCCATTTCAACAGCATATGAATTTCCATTTCCAGTAGGTAGCGAGCCAATGCCAATAACCACTCACTCACTCACTAACTGTTGCAAGTGTTCATCCACCATGCATCGTTTTGGCCATGCATCTCGAAAACGAATCTTCCTCACCACAATGCGCATTAAATGCTGCATCGAAGCTCTCGTGTTTTTTTATAAGATTTCTTCTAACATGGAGAAGATGTCTGTTTCTTTCCTGTTTTTTATTTTCTAAAAAATATTTGTAAAAACAGCAACAAGGTTCTCACCTCTTTAGAGGGTTGAGACTGGAAGCTTGAAAGTACGCGTCTAATGCTCTTAAATTAATTCAACAACTCGATCATGGTTTTTTTTTTTTTTTTTTTTTTTTTTTTAAATATGGTCTAATATAAGCAACAAACAAATTGGCTTATAAGACCAGTGTGACTGTAAACGACCATGACAACCAGGAAAGAAGAGCTGTTTTTCTTGGGACAGAAGATGTGGAACTTAGAATCATGTGGAGTGCATTAAATGCAATAGCAGAGTGGGAATAGGACTTGGGTTGGGTTTCAGACAATCCTAATTAATTTCTTTTTCAATCTCTCTGGGAATCGGTTTGCCTTTAATAATTCTTAGACCTTAATTGGATGTCGGATCTCATTAAGGAGATGGTTCTCAGAATCTCATTAATGACTCTGTTGGTGTTTTTTTAGACAAGTATTATAAAATGGTCGATGGGTTTAGCTCCAATTATTCTTTTTTTCACAATTAATTCTTTTATTTAATCAATCAACGAGGTAGAAAAACGGTGGAGTAGTTGCCGATGCCACATGGTTATCTGTTTCAGTCTTGATTCTTGAAACGTGTCTGAATCAATATATGAATTATTTTTCCAAAAAAAATTAAATATCCATTTTAGTTGAACAGTACTAATTCACATATTTGGTTTCTCAAAATAATTGCTGTACACAAAAATTCCTACTAAATATATAAATTAAATTTCCTACAAATAAATTTTATCATCATCTGCCTTACCCCACTGAAACAAAAAATCCAAAATATCCAAAAAAAAAAAAAGAAAGAATTGCTCGTGACATCAAGATTCTCGATGAATCTAGAAAGAAATACTAGACTCACGGGGTCGGTCCAGGCTTATCTACCAAAGGAATGATAGAAGGGGAAAGAAAGAATATCTATTTATGTTGGTAGTCGTATATATTACGTTTTATTTATTTATTTTTCTATGTGTGTTTTATGTTGTTCAGATGCTTATCCACCATAAACGATGGAATAAAGAGAGAAAAGTTTTATTGATTTTTTTGCTTAATTGGCTAGTTTCGGTCTGGATGAGTGTGTGTACAACTACATGCATCCATGTGCCCATACGACCGCTCTACGTACGTGTTTGTGCCTTGCATCCGTACCACAGCTAACGGGGATGGAGAAGAAAATTTAGTTAAATTAGGTTCCTGCCGGCCTTAAAATTTACATTGTTATTTATTATAATATATAGCAAGCACAATTATGGGTATCGGTATTCTAATAGATTCTCATTTTTGCCCTTTAAATTAATTGGCGTAATTGAAAGGGTAATTCCATCTTTTGTGTCTGTCCAAGGTTCAATTCAAGCCAGCTGACATTTAGATAGGAATCAGTAGGAGCAGCACCTACTACTGTACATGGAGTTGGCTAATTATCACTACTGACTAGGGATCTCAGGGACCATGCTGGACTGAACATCAGATCAAAGCCCATAACAACCCAACATGTCAAATATCTACAAGACCCAATCTGTTAAACCTCCTGGGTCCACCCATTTTCATGAAGTTGGATTGGCTTTGCTACTCCCAATTTCCAATCCAGTCCACTATGACCTGGTCTAAGCAGCAGCTGCAGCCTACAACCTTTGGCCACCCTGAGCTGGATATTGTCTCAGCAACTGTAAATGATAAAATAAGTTGGGTTAATGACTTTATATGCCATCAATATTCTCTTATGTCTTCTCTTGCTTGTATTAGTCTTAAAAGAGATAATTTGATTCAGCAAAACTCCTACCAGAACAGAGCATATCCACAAGAATCTTATAAATAAATAGGAAGGATATAATTACGGAGTCATTATTATTATTATTATTTCTTGTATCTATGTATTGTGTTAATTAACAATCGCTGTCTTAATTGTGTATCTATCTTCACGTGAATGTCTGTCAACAAACATTCACGTCGAGCCCTTCTCTTAATCTCGATCTCCCTCCTGGCCTCCTGGTCCTGCGCGCTTAGGGTTTTGCATCCTTTCCAAATCTATTATTGTCTCTATGACCCTAACCCTAATTACTCTCTCTCTCTCTAACGTGGATTGCAAACAAATGCATGGCCGGCGATGGATTGCCAAACTTTCACGCGCCTCGGCGGCGGTCAACCCTCACCCCAGCAATTTTTTTTTTCACAATGCACGATGACGTGTTGAAAAAACTCAATAAAAAAAATCTTTTCTTACTCAAATCACCAGATAACCCTGAGATATAATAACATATATTTCAAGGCTAGAATCGTAAAATAAACTCAAGGCCTCGTTACTTTACTTGGATTGTCTCAAGGATATATCAAGTATATGTCGTTGATGTTGATGATGGTGATGATGATGATGATCATTGATCATTCATAATATAGTAAATAAAATAATGACAAATAATTAGTATGTTCATGCTTCGAACTACTTGACTCGTTAATAGCTCACAGGATCTATAATTGTTATAAATAGGCCCCAAGTACTCCTTCCAGTCCTCACTGCAAAGTCTCATTTGCTTGTTTGTTCCAAGTGGTTAGTATAGACAAAACAAGCTAACTCACTTATCCTCCCACCACTTCTTCCTCTTTCCTTCCTTCACCAAACTCTCTCTCTCTCTCTCTCTCTCTCTCTCTCTCTCTCTCTCTTCCTTATTCACTACACACAAGAGATGGGAGGAAATTCGCCTTGCGCTTCCTGCAAGTTGTTGAGACGTCGCTGTGCCAAGGACTGCATCTTTGCCCCCTACTTCCCTTCCGATGACCCCCATAAGTTCGCCATTGTTCACAAGGTCTTTGGCGCTAGCAACGTTAGCAAAATGCTACAGGTCTCTCTCTCTCTGCAGTCTCGAATGTCCGAAGTTTGTTCAGGACTGTGCTTTAAAATCATAACATAGTTTTGCTTTGTTTCACGTATATATCTTACAGTCTTTATATTTCTGCTCCTGTTTGACTTAGGCATAGACCCATTTTACATAAGGCCTGTAGGACTTTGTTTTATGTTGGAGAAGCTAACAGGGAATTAATTGTTGTTGCAATTTTGATGTTGGGTCCTTATGTTTCACTACTATTTAATCCACAGGAGCTTCCAATTCATCAAAGAGCGGATGCAGTGAGCAGCCTGGTATATGAAGCGAATGCGAGAGTGCGAGATCCTGTTTATGGATGCGTTGGGGCAATCTCCTACTTACAGAACCAAGTCTCTCAATTGCAGATGCAGCTCGCAGTGGCTCAAGCAGAGATCCTTTGCATCCAGATGCAACAAGAGCCTGCTTTACCTACTCACCAGATCGACTCCGATGACAAATCACTTCTTCTTCACAGTAACCTCAACAACCTTCCGCAGTATCTTAACTTTGCCTCTACAAGCAATGTAATTCAAGACCCTCTCAAGAGAGAGTCTCTTTGGACTTGATTATAGTTTCCCTAATGAAATGGTGCAATTAATGTCGTCTTTATTCTGCTTTCATTCTTGGGCACCCATTAATTACTGAACTTGCTTACTGGACTCAGAGAGAGAGAGAGAGAGAGAGTTGTGCAGTAATAGCGTTATTATTAATAATAGAGGTGGACTGGGGTATGGTTTGCTAATGAAAACAAGGGTTGCCATATGCAAAGGTCAACCCTAGCATGTGAGACGTAGAGAGAAGTGGGTTATTCGAGTTGGTTGCTAAGCAAATTAAACAGTGTACGTTGTTCCAGCAGATTAATGCGTGGGAGGGTCGGTGGGCTCTCATAACATCTCCAGTACTGACTGTGAGTTCTTTTAGTTAATATCTCGGTTAAGTTGCTAAATCCCTTGTTTAGTGTTCACGTGGGAGACAGTGCAAAGAAGTCTGTTCATGAATACAGACAGCAAGGTAATAGTTATTGGTTATCGTAATACCAAATATTTCACCACTTAACTATTTTTTTGAAACCAAACCTTCTCACATTTATTTGTCGAATATTCAATGTATTATTGTTTTAGAAGTAGTAAAACAAGGACAACATCACCTGACTTAAAAAGATTCCTCTTGATTTGTTTAAAGCGGAAGCATTTCCTAAGTCAAACTAAAGGGATTTCTTCTCTCATGAATTTTCATTCATCTCCAGCTTTTTGGGTTTAATTTATTTCTTTTCATGGTGATGGGAAACGTGAGTGCATATAGCGCCATTTGGCTACGTCTTGTAGCTGACGGTTATATATAGAACCCTAAGTTTATTTTATTAATGACTAAAACACTCCATAATGAGTTTCATTTGTCATTTATTTATTTTACTATATATTGAACGGAGATAATCCTTTATATTTGGGAATATGCTATGTCCAAGACTCGCAGTAGCCATGGCTAGCTCTATATATATGACACGAAAGGCAAGTATTAAACAAGGTCTTCACACCCTAAATTGTACGTTTTAACCTAAATACCCTGTAATAAAAATTTTTCCCTTTTGTGCTTTAAAAGATCATGGTGGTGACTGCGGCTCGTGGCTCTAGCGTTTAGTTCTCTGTTACTTTTTCTAACTTGGTTCTGTTGAGACCATAATAATCTCTCTCTCTCTCTCTATATATATAAACAAATAAATATAAGATTTTTCCCCTCCCTAATTAGTTTCTTAATAAATTTCACCATGTATTATAGAGCATTCCTTTTCTTTAGCTCTTATATATTTTTTAGTTGGATTCTTTAGCTTTTTTACATGTATAGGAAAACCTGTTTTCTGGTGAAGTGATAAAATCAATACATATTTTCAATAAATTAAAACCCTGATGTCCCACTTAACTTTGCCATGGTTAGAGTCGGGTCAGCTAGCGCCTAGGACTGGCTTAACTTAGGGCTAGGATTATAGATCCATTCAACCATGCATGTTTGAATAGATGCCATATCTGATGCAATTAATTCATGTATAGATCGAACCTGTAAGCTAAAAAATATATTCAGCCTGGGTTTAGTACATTTAACCTTCATCGGTTCCTTGTGGAGATTGGTGACAACTGAGAAGAAGGTGGATGGGAGTAAATGAAGAAGAAAATATATAATTAAGAAATAAAATTAATCTAATGTTACATAACAAGACAGAAAAGATAATCTAAAAGTTACATAACAAGACAAAAGCCCTCTCTATCTATCAATCTCGATATTGCTTCTTACCTAGATGCAAAAGATATAAAAGATATGGGGACCTAAACATTTCTCTTTTGAGGGCTCGAGGATAGTGCTTTCAAAGGATCAGATGTCAATCTTCTAATGGTTTTCTTCATCTTCTACTTCTACTTCTACTTCTTCTTCTCTTTCTTAATCCATTAAATTAAACAAATCGAGACTTTAATTTGTAGTTTGTACAATATAATACAAAAGTTGTTGGCCGCTAGTTATTAATTTATTAAAATTTCTCCACTTAGAGTATTCATCAAATAAATAATAATATTGGATTGTTAATATTTACAGTAAAGTGTACTTTCCGAATAATTATATATCATGTCCCACATTACATCTTATCAGCAATCGGACGGATAGTATACTACTTAAAGTGGTATCATGGGTCCCAGAATATTCTCGCAGAAAGTTTCATCAATGTCTTCGGTTTCAACTTTGTAATACTGCTGTGTGAAGGCCCTTGTCGGTTTTCCCCACCCTCCCCACATTCTTACTGTAAAGTGTAAACTCTCTCTCTTTCTCACACACATAAATAAATTAATTAGGACAAACAGAACTTACATTAGAATCCGAAATGTTAATTAAGGTAGTGATCGAAAACGTCCAACACTTGGCACACAGGATGGAGCTGACAAATTAGTGCTATATTTCCCAATGCATGCTTTGAAAAGAAAAACCTGTTTGTAAAGTTCGTAATTAGTTGATTGCAATGGAGTTCAAGTTTCGATATATATAGTTCAATAAAGTGAGTTCAAGTTTCGATATATATAGTTGACTGCAATGGAGTTCAAGCTCGTAATTAGTTGACTGCAATGGAGTTCAAGTTGGCAGAAGGCTATATATATAATTCAATAAAGGGAAAACATTTTCATCCTGATGCTCTATAGAGAAAAAAAAAAAAAAAAAAAAAACCATCTCTTCCTGAGTGGATTGAGTTTCCATTGGTGCAAGACGAAAAAGTCTAGCAGATAACCCTGAGAGGTTCATTGGTTCACGGGCTTGGAAAAATGAATATGCCAAATTGGTTTAATTTTTACACCTTTTTTGGAGTCATCTTTATTTTAACTTTCATCAGAGTAAACGGGATATACAAGTCAATTGTTTCTTCTTGCTACGTGGTATTAGTCTATTACTATTGACTATAATTAGGTTTCTTAGGTTGCATTTGGAAAAAACACAAATAAGTATGAATGCAAACATGTAGAGTGTAAAACGGTTCATATAAATTACAAAAATAGGTTAACTTTGCAATGATAAATTTATCCTCTTACCAAATAAACTTTTAGCTGTAAATGCAAACATAAATTTTAATAAAGCATATACATTTTTTTTAATCAAAAGCCCACTTAAATGCAAATTTACACATTTTTTATTGATGTACTTTTACATCTTATTATCAATGTAAATATGCATTGATCTTTCATTTGTCAATGCATAAATGCAATGTTGCCAATTACAGGCAAAAATGAACTAGAGTGCAAATTTACCTTGAATCGGGATTTACACTCCATTTACATCGATTCCAAACACAGCCTTAAACTATTTTAGAAGGAGTACAAATACAAATATGTAGAGTGCAAAACCTAAATATTTTGTATTATTTTATATGTATTTGAACTATACATATTTATATTTGCACTCTTTGCAAGCTGAACCTTAAGATAACTGCGAATAGCTGTGTTCTCATTAATGGGAGATGTTTCCAATGTGCACCTATTGTGTCCTGTGAAAAAACATTTCATGTGATTGTGTCATGTTTAACTGACATGCAACTCCCGGTGAAATGCAAATACACCAATGCTTGAAATAAAAGATCAGCCGATGTGATGCCTTGAATTTGTTTCAAATACTAGTGCATTCGCATTTTATTGAGGAGTCTCTATCATGGATCGGGGGTAGTAGGAAATGTAAGCTCATGTCTCGTGGGTCGGTAGGTATGTAACATTCTTCTTAGACTTCAATGCTTGCATATGAACATCAAACCTATATAATCTGGTCCGATCATACATGTTTGACATTTTCAATCCTAATATAGCTTATGTCTAATTCAGTGATCCTTGTTTCAATGAGTCCTTAAACATAAAAAGACTTCGCATGATATATTAGAGCCTATTTGACCAAATTGTCTAGATTCCATTACCACCATGCATCTCCATTATAGTATAAGATATGACTGAGACTATATATTCTTGTCCACACTTCAAGTTTAATAGGCTTTTGCGTGAGAGGGTGTGTTAGAGATAAGAAATATGTTTAAGACCGGACCTCATCTAACTGCTTAAGAATTTTAATTAAACAGTTGCTTGGTACTAGCTTATATCTTGGGTTGACAAACTGGTTTAGGCCATGTTTGAGAGTGTTTAAGTTAAATATAAGTGCTTATTCGAATAAGCACTTATTTGTCTTTGGCACCCAATTTTTTCAAGTGCTTATTTTAAAAAATAAATACTTATCTTGTATTGGGTGTTTGGTAGTCTTTTTCTCTAATAAGCACTTAAATAAGTATTTGTGACTATTTTGTCATTCATTTTCTTTCAAATTCTCAAAATATACCACTTGAAAGCACTTTTACTAAATTACTTTCATAAAAATACTTTGTAAAAGTGCTTTCATAAAAGTACTTTTATTCATAAAAGTGCTTTTGCAAAAGTGCTTTCGTAAAAGTACCTTTGTAAAAGTGCTTTTGTATAAGTGTTTTTCATAAAAGTACTTTTGTAAAAATACTTCCATAAATGTACTTTCATAAAAGTGCTTCCATAAAAGTACTTTTGTAAATGCTTTTGTAAAAGTACTTTCATAAAAATACAATTGTAAAAGCACTTTCATAAAAGTACTTTTATAAAAGTGGTTTCACAAAAGTATTTTTATAAAATTCAACTAGGGAAAATTTTGGAAGAAAAAATAAACTCTTATTTTTAAAATAAGCACTTATTTCAGGCTTATTTCCCAAGTACCAATAAGTTTTTAATAACCCAAAGAAACACTTATTTTTAAGCACTCCCAAACATGGCATTATTAGAGTTGAATCCAACCTATAGGTAGCTCCTATATCTGTTCCTAAATTCATGATTGCAATCTATAATAGTCCATTATAGAAGGTGAACCAGTTCACAAAGGGTAGGGCCAACGAGTTCACATGTTATTTCCTCCTTTGCTTAGGCTGTGTTTGGTTTGAAGGAAAAAATAGGGAAATCTTTATGAGCCGTTTCCCTACATTTCCCCTCCTTTCCCTACCTTTCCTTCAAACCAAACATAGCCTTAATTATTTACCGAAGTGGGCTTTTCCTTAATTACTTACTATTATGAAACAAAAATAAATAAATAAATAAATAAAAAGTGACTTTGATTGACAAGGGATATCCAAGATTTAGTTACATGCAATGATATGATATATGTGGATGAAAACATTATCTACATACTAAGTTTGGACGGTTTTCATCAGCCTTCTGTTAAGAGAATTTCTTTTTCTGGTAATACTGTTAAAAAATCTTGCGTTAATAAAAAAATTGTCTTTTTTGCCGTATAAAACAATAAAGTGGTATAGACATAACATAAGTTCTAAACACCAAAATTTGAGATTTTGTTATTCAAAATGGAGATAAAACCGTGTTTGATCAATCAAAGATCGCGTAACCATCAATTTGAAGTCTTTATTAAGGTTCTGTGTGGCTGTGTCACGGGAAATGGAACCATTTTATTTGAACCCACAATATGCTGCTGAAATGAAGTCATTTCATTTCAATTTTCAACTACCGGGTCAGGTTGCTGAGATACTTACGTAGAAGAAATTAAAATATATTGAAAATAAATATGAAACACTCAGTTTGGATTGGATTTGAATTCGGCTTTGGTAAGTGCAATGGCCATTCGAATAATTTTTACAGCTTTGCACTAGGAATATCTTCCTATTTGAACGGAATAAGCACAGGCTTGCACTGACTTAAACTGAATTCATCCAAATCAATTCTTATTTCTTGCTTGGTATAGTTTATGATAGTGTTATATCCGACTTAAGTTCCAAAACCTGCTAGCCTACAGGTGACTGGCCGGTTCACAAATCCATTGGAATTCCTTCTCCATCGTATAGAACCAAAGAGTTCACATGTTCTTTCTACGCTTAATTCCTTCTTGAATCATGTCACTTCTGTCACATGGATATGGGAGATGGGAGTCGATTTTCCAATTACTTATTATCTGAAAAATAAATAAAAAAAAAAATTAAGTGATTTTGATTGACACTTAAAGTAAAAGTACTCTTGTGTTGATGGGGCATGGAGGCTGCTATATGTATCTGAAAAGAAAAAGTTGTTTGGCTTTTGCCTTACAAAACAATAAATTAATGTAATATAGAAAGTTCTAAAGGCCATAGTTATTTGATATTTTGTTGTTTATAATGTACATCAAAACCGTGCTTGATCTATCAACAATCATGCCATCATCAATTTGAATTCTTGTTATAGGCCCGCATCACGGGAGATGTGGAATTGTATAGATTCAATTCGGTATTTTCAGCCCATATTGTGATCAAAGAAATTGGGTTCATTACGGCCGATTAAGACAAATTGTGTTGTGTTTCCCCCACATGTACCAATCCAACCCAGATTTCTTACTAACTTTTTTTTATACATTCTATTTATTGTAAATTGCAATCATACATTTTTTAATCCATAATAGAGATGTGTGACTACAATCCACAGCAGATAGAGAATGAATAGTAGAAAAGTTGAGTAAGAAATCCCATGTGCACATGTAGAGGAAGTTTCACGATTGTAATGAAGTAATTTTATCTCGTGTCTCACCAAACTGGGCGTAATTAAAGTGCATCTGTTCGTATTGTATATGCCATTTCCATGCATTATCATGTGTTTGGGCGCTTTAAATATCAAATTACGTTATGAACTGTTAATTAGTTGTATACACTATGGTGATTTTTCTGATATGGCAGTTGTTTTTGTTCTCACTGGATCAAACACCACTTAGACTCTAGTTCCAATTATAAACTTAGGCGGCATTTGATAATGCTGAATCTGCCTCTTTTTTCTCTGAAAAACTTGCTTTTCAGAAATAGTTTGGGATCATGCCTGAAAGTGGATTTTAATGTCACTTTCAGATCTGAAACAGTAAATGATCACCCAGCTATTTAATGCGGTCAGAGGCACTTCAGAGCTGATAAATTGGCCCTTCAAGATGGATTTTCTAGCTCGCCACTGAGGTTATACTATGCCAAATCAACTGTAGTTTTAAGAAGAAATATTTGCTACTTTTTTTCTTTTTCTTTTGAAGTGGCGCCATCCATTGCCATCTCGCTCATTATCCTTCAAATCGTAAAGTCACCAAAGCTCCTTCCTGCCTCCACTACTTCACTCTCACTATCAGTCTCACAAAATCTCTAACACAAGAGACCAAAGACAAAAGAGTTTCTTTGATATCTTGTTTGCAAATTACAAAACTTTTAATTTTTTTAAGGCTCAGTTTGGAAGGAATATAGAGTGTAAAATTATATATTTTGTATATATTTATATTGTACTACTCCTTCCAAATTGAGCCTAAATATTACACCTGTAATAATTAATCAAAATCTAGCTGCTCTTATTGTTTTTGTATGGGATGGTAATTGAGGCGTAAGCAATAGGGTGAAGAAGAGCGTGCTCAATTTAATACTTGGTGGCCTAAGTTTTTGTAAGAAGGCCACATATTCAAACCAACCTCGGTCCTCTATTTATAAATCATGTTCTTTCGATGGTCCTCCATTTGTTTCATCATTTCCTGTTGCTAAACACTTTGTTCTTCTTTGTAATTTTTCTCTTTGTTTGGGCGAATCTGAAACCAATGTTTTAAGACTTGGCCCGGACCAGACGGTCGGGCCATGAAAACCAGGAACTAATGGTATTTTCTGGGTCTCGATTAAATAGTGGTTTTGGGGATTGGACGGGCAAACCTAGAGAGCGTTCCGATTTATACTCCACTTTAAATTTGTTTATTGAGTGGGAAAGTGTTGAGATCAGATTGGTCCAAGCGCTCAATTTCATGGCTTTAAAAGTTAAAAAATTCAAAAATTATTTAAAGATAAATAATTTCATATGTTATATTATACAAAAAATTATGTATAATAAATTAAATATTTCATATATTTATTTATTTATTATAAATAAGTTAAAAATAATACATTTATTCTTTATTTTCAAGAATAAAGCAAAATGAAATTAACTCCGAATCCGATCCAAATCCCATATGATTCAAATTCGATTGAAATCTTTTCGGATTTTCATGTTGAATAATCGGATCGGATTAGATTTTTCGGAATACTGCCCTTCACCGGCTTCAGTGAGTGCAAGTTCATGTTCACACCGTTCAAATAATCTCTTACTTTGCATAGCATTGAGAAAATCTTCCCATAAAATAAAGTATATAAGTATTAAGATATTCTCAATACGAGGCTGTAAAAGGTGTTCCAATGTGGAATATCTCAGAAGCCGAACTCGCTGCTGAGGTCTATGTAATTTCAATGGTGGTTTCACTACACACGTCATTCACATTTTGGCGAGTCCGGATTACCTCCTAATAAAACACGTTCCAACCCTCTACCAACGTCAGCTTACACTGCACATCTCATATATGGCGGGTCCAGTCTCATTGTAAGATGTGTGGTGTGAGATGATGTTGGTAGAGGGTCCGAACGTATTTGTTGGCAGAAAATCTCAATTCCGCGCTCTCCGCCTTTATGGATTGTTTGGCGCTTCTCGTCTCAAAAGTGACAACCCGATTTGAATAACAAGTACGGCCCACCATTTCCCACCAGCACCCAGACCAGACTCGACCACTTTAGCCAATCAGAACAAAGTAGGTTATGAAAGAAGCCAATAGGTGAAGGATAAGGTGCCGGCGCATCCATTGATTAACCAAACTCTATCATATCATCTATTTTCTCTACAGAGAACGAACATCCCATACTTGCACATTACACAGACACAAAGTAACAGAGAGAGAGAGAGAGAGAGATGGGAAGATACAATTCTTTCTTGAGGAGTCCAAAACAGGAGGAACAACAAGTGCCTGACACTGCTGCGGCTACCGAAGAATCATCAGAAAGCAAAGCCGTTCACTCGTTTACCAGGGAAGGATACAATATCATGGGCGAATTGGAAGACATCTTAGATGCCGAGGACGACGACGAGAAGTTTGCAGGGCAGAATTTGTATGATAACTTTAAGTGGGATTTCATGGATTGGGAGGAATTCCCTGATCGTGGACAGCTCAAAGAAGGCGATGACGATGAAGCTGAAGATGACAACGTTGAGATAGGCCACTGGACGACGAACAACTCTACGGAACTCTCCGAAGATCAAAGCCATTACGCTAATGTTATAAAAAGAGAAACAGTCGGACTTCGGGAGGAGGATGAGGAGAAACTCATGTCTTTGAACCTGAATCTTAATTATCAGAAGGTTCTGGATGCATGGTCAGACAGGGGTTCGCTTTGGGCCGACGATACTTCTCTTTCCATGGTTAACCACAACTTCGTACGTATACATATTCAAAAACTAAAGGAAATTTTTTCATGCTTGTATTTTGATTTCATTTTCAAGAAAATTATACAGTAAAATGGACTGACTTCCAAAACTGATGTGTGTCTTTTAGACATCACAGACTTAAATGAGTTACTAGTACTACTTCTTTTATTGTTTGACCATTAACAATACATCTTATTTATTACAGATAGGAGAGGTGCCTGTAATGGAAGAAGAGAGATTAGGAAGAGAAGCCAGGGTTCTTAGATACAAGGAGAAGCGGCAGAACAGGCTCTTCTCTAAGAAGATAAGATATCAAGTGCGCAAACTCAATGCAGAGAAGAGACCCCGACTCAAGGTTAATTTGTCCTTTTTTCTTTCTTTCTTTCTCTTAAGTATTTTGGTTCAGAGTGGAATGGAGTCGAACCATTAATTTCACAATTCACATTTCAATGAGGGGTGCACCATGTGAGACCATCTTCTATAACCAATTCCAGATTTGTTTCTCTGGGAGAAGCTAGCTAGCGATCTAGCTATACAGGTATACAGTTAATGGTGTCTCTGAATTCCAATCCGAAGTGGAAAAAAGATGCTGACGCATCATTTGTGGGGAACCCTCCAATTGGAGTTCTTCATTTTTATTTAATCTTCATCGTTTTATAGGTTAAATCGACTTTATAATTTCGGTGCAGGGTCGTTTCGTGAAGAGAACACTACCGGCCGACAAGATACTCAGATGACGAGAGCCAGAACAGAAATATCTGGAAAATATCTCACCAATTGTGTAGATCTTTTTGATGTCGTACCCACCTTATTATTATCAAACACTTTTGTGCTTTATCACCAAGAAAATATCTCAATTCTCAAGGCAAGGGTAAACCTTTTTTGGCACTTTTTTCATTTAATTAGTAGAATTATGGAAACGGAACTGAAGTCGCTCACTCATTCATGCATGATCCATGGGCCCTACCCAAACCGCCCACGTGGCAAACATGACAATTTCAATTTGGTCCAATCCATGCCCGAATGGTCCCGAATCAAGATGCTGGTGGTGGTCCACAGTCCACACTATATTTATATTATATTGCATTGAATTTTCAAAGATAATTACAAGGGGTAGACTTGCCATTTCAGATTTCGTGTCTATGACTCTCCAATTCTTCATGTGCCAAGATCATCAGAAACCGCCATTTTAGTTACAGACTTACAGTCTGTCCAAGTCCAAGAGACCAAGCTTGATCTAAGCCATGCGTCCATGCCCCACGTCTCTGTAGTCTCTACTCTGTACCCACACACCCACTGAATATCATTTACTGTTTCGTACGTAATTGGTAGGTGTTCCGTGCTAGTTCATATTGCACCGTTCGTGAGTTGATTTTTGGGCTGGGATGAGTGGACTTAAGGTTGTATTTTACATTCCTTATTTTAATAACTTTATCTTCTTTTTATAATTAAAATGTAAACACTCAGTTTTTAATTGTAAAAAGGAGGTGCCAGATACAGCCTTAGTTTGGTTTGAATGGTGGCAGCTCCTGATATTGTCATAAGCGTATGGATGGGCATGGTTGATTATAGGGACAGAGGATGCATAGTTACAACCTGGGCCCCCATCATGTCCCCACTAGCTGTTGTTACATTGTTGGAACATTTTATTTTTCCAACTGTCAGTGTGATATAGTGAAAATGTATAGGTGCTATCAAGTTGTAGTCTGGGTTTTTGTCCAACTCTCCAACTAATCTCCATCATGGGAGGACCCAATTAACGGTGGTGGGTCTTAATCATCTGAATCAACTCAATCAAGTCCAAATCGCTAGTCATGGGCCCTGGTTACAGCTTATAGTTTTTTCTCTGTCCCTGTACCTACGCTTTTGCCATCTTACAATCTACTATTGTTGGGTTTGGATCATCTTAACATAAAAAAAAAAAAAAAAAAGAGAGAAAATTTTCGAATTAAACAAGCCCAAACGTAGCTCAGCTCAACTCGTCCAAGGTTTTAATCCAACAGTCCAACTATTTGGGTTGGGGTCTGCGCGCAATTAATTAAGCAAGTCGAGCACGAGCGTGTCGTATAGTATACTCTATACTGCTCACTACTCAGTGAGTCTACCCTGCGCAGTCAGCACATGTCCAAGATGAGCCCAACCCAGCTATTAATTGGTTCAGGAGGCTGATTTAATCTCGGCCAAACTTGGCTCAGATTGGTTGGTTGACAACCCTACTGTGAAACTCAAAACCGTCTTCCGAGGAACAACGGCAGGCTTATTTAATTGCATGCAAAACTAACATTTCTGCAATAATTCCGATTATTTTTTGGCATTAATCATCATTCATATCTGCATGTACGTATGATGTATCTATAAATCCTATTATGACCCAGATTTCTCTTATCTTATCTTATCGCAATTCCTTCATTCTAGCCTGCTATTTCCGATTATTGTTCACTGCTCGTAGGTCGTTTCACTTCAAATCATGGTTTTCAAAACTGGATCGGATGGTCGGAGTGGAAAACCGGGAAGTTGATTGGTTCTAGTTTTATCTAAAACCGAATTTTCTCCAAAAGCAGTTGATTTTGGTCAGCAAATCTCTGGCCCGGGTGATTAATGTTTGAACAATTTTAAATGTTTTTTTTTTATTTTTTATTTTTTATCAAAATAGGTCGATCATTCAATTCAAACGATTGGATTGTTTGACCCAGTAACTGGACCTCTGACCGGTTCGGTCTCTGGGTCGGTTAACCATGCTTCAAACGAAACCGTAATATACCTTGCATCAGTTTCATTAGATGACTAATCATCTGATTTGGTTTTATTTGTATAAGAGCTATTGCCTCGCTTCAAGAAAAGCTTCTCTCTACTCACTACTGTCATCTCAAGTGAAAGAGACCTTCGCACAAGCCAATTTTTAGTGTTAACTGATGATCGAATTACTCCATCTGACTGAATCTTGACGGTGGCCGTGTTCTAACTTCCAATACTCCAGACATGGGAGAAATGGCAGATTATGGGCCCCACGCGTATTTATGGGCCCGGTGTTCCAAAGCCCAGGCCCTTAGTCTTAAAACTGACCTACTTTATGCATGCACAAACATTCATGTCCCTGGTGGGTACGTAGTCTGCGTCCTAGTCACGGTTCTGCTGTCTAGATGGGCACAGATATTTCCAAGAGAAAAGTAAAACACACGATGCAGAATTCTGAATTCCATCCCTCCTATAATTCACATTTTGTTCATGAATTTAGCATCAATTCACGGTCAGTATGCATTTCCCCTATACTTTGAGCCTAGTAAATTCTGATTTGTACTGAGTGATACTTCTCCCTATTTCCAACTGGTCTCCTATCATATGACCGAATCAAGTCCACGTAGCTAGATATCACGTGAAAAAAGAATCCAACTGGTGGGGCACAACACTGATTTGGCTTTTGAGGATCCGTTTCAAAAGACTGGAGAATCATTTTTATTGGCCTTAATTTTTTCTTTTTAATTAGCATTTGCTTGGTTTGGATTTTGGGTGGTCCTATACTTGTATAGAAGGTGGTTAAAGGCAATTTATCTAAGAATGGACCAACGGTTGCATTGTGGAGCTAAAAGATGGCTTTCCTTTTCCTTCTGTTCGAACTGATCAATCCAAAGAAATTGCTTTGCATGGAGTGATGATGATGGAAATCTACAATGAAGAAGGGTCTATGTCATATCCATGTTGAATTGCACTTGGATCGGAATATTTCAATCCTGCGATTGGCAAGATTCAAAATGGATCATAGTCTTCTACTCCACCGACCCCATTTTCTAGAGGAAACGTGGCTTTGTTATTGCATTAGCTTTAGCCTTTATGTTCTTTCTCTTTCTGGCCCCTTAAACCCTTGTTGAGGTGGACAATACGTTCTGAGTGAGAGTTGATACCCATGTGGATGTGGAAAAGAATCTGCATTCTTCATTTGCTTCACCTGGGAATAACAATAGATAATTGGGCACTAAAGGGGGAAAAAGTGACTCAAACAGATGACATGCTACCTGTGTCACAAGTCATAATGATATCTGTGGTGGCTATGCCAACCATTGACACATTCATAAATTGTAAATATCCTACTTGATTTTTTTTTTTTTACAATTATAAATTCCCATATCCCATTTTAAGGTTTTGAAATCAAAATTAAAAGAATTCGGATATGCTCTCACATAGCACGCTTCACGTCGTTGCAGCCATTTATTAGGAACATCTCTCCAGTGTGCTATGAGGTTAGAGTGAGATACGTTCTGTGAGGAGCAAGTCCAAATTTCAAATAGGAAAGTAAAAATCGTGCATACACAGCATCCAGTTGTATATTGAAAATCTCTCCATGATTTTAATATACAAATAGAAGAGAGATTAATTTTTGATGTACAACTATACCGTTCTCTCATGGTGTGTGCATGGTTTTTTGCTTTCAGTAGATTTGGCCTCTTGAAATTAGCCTCTAGTAAAAAAAAAAAAAAAAGATATGACATAAACAGTAATTGATTACATAATGACTCAAATAATCCCAATATTCTGCATATTAATTTTATAATGATGATATATCAAAGGGTTGATTGTATAATTGCTAAGTCAAAACATCATAAAGTGATGTGTTTGTTTTTAAAATTGATTTTGGAATCATCACTAGTCTTGTTTTGAAGTGGTTTGTGATTTAATTTAGAACCACCAATCCATGGTTCTAGAACCTACAATTCCTTCAATTTTTGAAAACTGAAAATATTATGTTCTATCTGGAGCCAAATTTGAAAATCTTATTTTCTATTGACATAAGCATGATGCCATTATGACATGATTTTCCCAAGTATGGAGAAACTTCGGCTATTTGAAAAAAAAAAAAAACAACTTGGGCTGTTTGGGGGCTTTCTATACAAGTGACACGTTATCTCACCCAGTCCCTTGTTTGCATTTTTAATTAAAAGAGTATTGATTATAATTACTCTTTTACCCCTCATCTATGCTAGCGTGTCATTTGCGTGAAGCTTTATGATTTTTTCTTCTTTTTTTTTTTTTAAATTTTTTGGTAATAAGGCTATATAACAGAGGTTAGCCCTCTCATTCCTCATGTCCCATATCAGTCTGAACAAAATAAAAATATTTTCCATCGTAATATCCTGTTCTCTTTTCGAAAGTTGGGACAGTTTACTTGATTTCCATTCCTCTATAAACTGAGGAAGAATCTTGTTGGAAATCAGTTCTGGGTTCACATGTCTCAACTGAGCAGCTATTCACACAGCCCGGGCACAATGGTATGAGAAGAACAGGTGTTCCCATGTCTCAACTGCTAGTGCTAATTCACAAATACCGCATTTTTTTTTTTTTTGTCTTGATCATTTAGAAAATAAAGTTTCTCTCTCGTCAGTATTGATTTGCAGTGGATGGCTGTTGACTGGTGAAGAATTTATACCCTGATTTTACATCATAGGAACCATATCTTAAAGCCTTCTATAAAAAGAAGTTGCTTATTTAAATGAGAGGAGATAATTGTTTGCGATATGTGAGATATGTATGCACTCTGTGAAATACTCTTGTAGTCTTAGGATGTCCCAATTCCCCGAGGCTGTTAATAGTTGATTAACAGTCTTAGGAACCATATCTGGGTTAGCTTCTTCCTTGAAGTGTGGGATGCCTCCATTTAGTGTGGGACTCCGTGGGTCTGTTGTGTAGATCCGTCCGCCATCTTTAACTTGCCAAATCAGATTTATTCTAAGCGTCTTTAGGCAATTAAACCACATGTTTCCACCATTTGGAATCTGAGGCACACCTCTGTGCATAAAACAAGGATTTATTTTTCGTGTATTTTTCTTTCAAAGCCTGCTTCCATAGACCTATTTCTCCATCAAACATCCTCCCAATTTGTATTGAAAACAGGGCCAAGTTAAATATTCCCTTATTTTTCTAAAGTTTATGCCATATTCGTTCCTAGGTCTACAAAGTTTCTCCCATGGAATGGTGTGCATGGTTTTTCTTTCTTCAGTACCCCCACCAAAAATTCCTTTGGATTTGTTCCACCTTTTTTGTCAAAGAATTAGGGACAATTGTAGAGCCCATTATATATGTGGGTAGAGCTTGGAGAACTGCTTTTATCATTGTTGTTCGACATGCTTGGAAAAGAATCTTTGCTTTCCATAGTGCAAGTCTAAAATTCATTTTGTCTACCATATCCAGTTGATGTCTCCTGTCAGTCCCTCCAAACTGTAATTTAGAACCCAAGTATTTCTCCACTTGCTTTAGTGATTGAAATTGGACCTATCTCAGAAGTTGTTTTCTAATTTTTTGATGGACTTTTACTGAACTGAGCACCTGATTTGCTCTATTTATACATTGACCTGACCATGATTAAAATTGAGCTAGGTCACCTTACTAACTTGAGATGGGTTTGCTTAACATAAGACCAAACAGACATTAGCAAACAATAGGTAAGAAATTGGAGCTCCCCCTCGACTGATTTTGAATACATTTAGGCTTTTATGTAGTTCAACTTACACGAATAGAAAAGAAAGGACCTATTATCCATATCAATATAAATACATTAAGTTGGAGTGTGCCTGAAAATACAAGAAATGGAATTTAACATTAAATTTTGTTTTTTTTTTCCTTTCAAATTACAAGAATTCCACTCTCTACCAACTCTCTCTTTTGTTTTTTCTTTTCTTTCAAATTACAAAAAGGCCACTCTCTCCTACCAATTCTCTCTCTCTCTTTTGCTTTTTTCCTTACAAATTACAAGAATGCCACTCTCTCTCTTTTGCTTTTTTCCTTACAAATTACAAGAATGTCACCACTCTTACCAATTCTCTCTATCTCCTTACAAATTACAAGAATGCCACTCTCTCCTATCAACTCTCTCTCTCTCCTTATAACTTACAAGAATGCCACTCTCTTTCGAATTGAGGGAGACCTCATCTCAGCATATCGGCTACTAGGGGACCTATAATCAAAGGTAGTCGAGCTCGAAATTTAGAGCTCAAGCTCAAGTCACTAATTCGAATCGAGCTCAAGCTAGATAACACCTCGACCACTGAGGGAGACCTCAGTTCGGTACCTCGCCAACTAAAGGAGACCTCAACTCGACCCTTCAGCAGTTGAGGGAGACCTTGGCTCAACACTACGGCTGCTAAGGAGACCTATAATCAAAGGTCGCACAAGCCTAATTGAGTGTGTACATAGGGTGTCACCTCGGCTCGGCACCTTGGCTATTGAGGGAGATCTCAGCTCAGCACCTCGACAATTGAGGGAAACCTCAGCTCGACACCTTATCAACTAAGGGAGACCTCAACTCGACACCTCTCCTACTAGGGAAACCTCAGCTCGACACTTTAGCAGTTGAGGGAGACCTAGGTTTGGCACCTCGACAATTAAGGGAGACCTCAGTTGCTTGAGAGACCTATAACCAAAGGTAGCCGTGTTTGAACTTCTGAGTTTTTGACTCAAGCCGAGCTCAAGTCTCTAATTCGAATCGAGCTCGAGCCTGATAATTTATGAGCAAGCCCTTGCAACATAGGGCCGCCTCTGCTAGTAAATACATTAAGTTGGAATGTGTACCAAAGAAGGCCTAAGAACGCAAGAAATGGAATCTAATAGTAAATTTTGCTTTTTTTTATTTCAAATTACAAGAATGCCACTCTCTACCAACTCTCTCTCTTTTGTTTTTTTTTTTCTTTCAATTTACAGGAATGCTACCCTCTCCTACCAACTCTCTCTCTCTCTCAAATTACAAGAATGCGACTCTCTCTCTCTCTCTTTTGCTTTTTATCCTTACAAATTATAAGAATGTCATTCTCTCTCTTGCAATCTCTCGACTACTAGGATACTTGCAATCAAAGGTAGTCGAGCTCGAGTCAAGTCGATCTCGAACATCTGAGCTCGAGCTCAAGTCTCTAATTTGAATCAAGCTCGAGATAGACGACACCTCGACCACTAAGGGAGACCTCAACTCGATAGCCCATCTACTAGGGAAACATCAACTCGACAGTTCAGAAACTGAGGGAGACCTTGGCTTGACACCTCGGCTGCTAGGGAGACATGCAATCAAGGGTCTCATGAGCCTAATCGAGTGTGTATATAGGGTGTCACCTCGGCTCGGCACCTCGGTCATTGAGGGAGATCTCAGCTCAGCACCTCGACAACTGAGAGAGACCTCAGCTCATCATCTTGTCAACTAAGGGAGACCTCAGCTCGACACTTCAGCAGCTGAGGGAGACCTTGGTTTGGCACCTCGGCAATTGAGGGAGACCTCAACTCGGCACCTTGGCTGCTTGAGAGACCTGCAACCAATGGTAGTCGAGCTTGAACTTCTGAGCTTTTGACTCGAGCTGAGCTCGCACTGGAAATCAAGTCTTTAATTCGATCGAGCTCAAGCCTGATAGTTTATGAGTGAGCCCTTGCAATGCAAGACCCCCTCCACTAGTAAATAGGTAAGGGGATAAGGGGTATCCCTGTCTAATTCCACTCTTCAGACTAAAGAAATATTTTTTAGTCCCTTTGATTTTTATAGAGAATTTAGGGGTTTGTATATATACACCATTTTATCATTTGGCACCATTGATTTGGAAATCCAATATCTTTGATCACCTCATTTATAAAATCCCTTCTCATTCTATCATATGCACTGACCATGTCAATTTTGAGGAAGATCCACCCTTTTCCCTTTCTTTGCTTTCACATTTAATTGGCAATCTCATTTGCTAGTATCGCATTGTCTTCCTTTTGTAAAAGCAGTTTGATATGGGGGCAATGAGTTTATCCATGCGTTTTCTACATCCTTAGGACCAAACATTTAGACATAATCCTATATATCACATTGCAAACATTGATTGGTCTAAACTATGATTTTTTTCCTGCCATTCTAGTTTTTGGAATGTAGACTAAATTTGTGGAGTAATTTCAGGAGGGAAAGTGCCAGTAAGAAAAAAACTCTTGGATCAGGTTCAAGACATCTTGTTTTACAATGGGCTAGTATTTTTGATAAAAGAATTGAAGGGGGAGAATCCATCTGGACCTGGGGCTGAGTGAGGTTTGAGGGATTTCACAATCTCTTCAATTTCTGCTTCTCTGTATAAGGGAACCATTAAATCAGTTGCCTCTTTTGGAGATAATTTGTTAGTAATTAGGTTTTGGATGTTTAGAGGACAAGCATCTCTGTTGCTAATATTTTTTGCATGATTTTTGAAAGCTATATAGCAAATGTTAGTAATTAGGTTTCGGAAAATGGTAACATGACAAAATGTATGAGAGCTAATTATGGGGACCGGATGAACAGATGGATACCTTCTCCATCTGAAGGACTGCTATTTATAGAGATGGGGAAGGCCGGCTGAGCTCATTTGTGCATGGATTCCAAAATATTATTCTCAAGGTTTTCGTTCCAATATGAGAGGCTCCCAGTGTTTTGCAGTAGATGCGAAGTTATAGGTCATAGAGACAACAATTGTACAAAAGTTTCAGAGGAACAATTCGTGGAGCAACTCACAGACAGACTGGCTGAACAATCTATAGATAGGCAAAGGGGTAATAGCTATTACAAAGATTGGCTGAGAGCAAGTCCAGAGCAGGACAATTTCAAAGTCATTAATAGGGAGAAAAGCTTCGGTGAACATGCAACACTAACAAACGTAGCAGAAAGGGAAGTGGTGAATCTCCATCTGCATGATCAAAATGTCTCCCTAGAAAGGGTGGCAAAAAGAGCGAGCCCCCAACCTCCAAACTTGCTAGTAAGAAGGAAAATTTTCCAAGATAGGATTAGAGATGAAACAAACCAAAATCTCACCTTCCATGTAACGCTCTCACCAGCGGGGAAAGATTATTGGAGGAAGTTGACCGGAGAAGAAAGTACGACAAGGGATGACAGATTGGAAGATGGCGAAAATGACAAGCGGCTGATCGATGGTGGTAGGTGGGATTAGGGTGGCGACGACTTCAATAGTAGTCAAATCCAAACTTCAAGTCAGGCTTATGTGGACAATTTCTTGACTAGGGAAGCAATTCAAGCAAAAAAGGGAAAAGTATCAAATATGCCAATGAACAAGTTGACGTGACTATCCAACTCATGGTGGAGAAAAATGGAAAAGTTCTGGTATTGTTATCAGAGAAATCCAACCTGAAGAATAACTGGAGAATGTGAGTCTCGGGGCAAGAGAGAAATAGGCCAAAATTACCCAATTAGAAATTTTAAGCCAGAGTTGTGAAGACTAGTACCCGACCCGACATGTGATGAGCCCTCTACCAAAGTTCACCCTAAACCAAGATCATATCAGCATGGAGAATCTGTTCAAATTAGGGCGAGACAGGGCTGAAGTCGAACAAATGGCCATGGAAGATGAGTAGCTTTCGAAAAACAAATTAAAAGAATGGACCCAGATGAAGAACCTGCGCCAGAGAGCACTGGAACCTTAAACTAAAACACTTTAACGGGCTAGGAGGGGGAGGTAAGTTTACTACAAATCTCTTTTCTTTCTTTTCATAGCTACATGTCTAAACAATTTGCCCCATTTTTTACAATAAATTGATTGCTTTCTATTTTGTAATTAAAAGGAAAAAAAAAAGAAAATTAAAAAATCAAAATTGGAAAATAGAAGTGAAGGAAAGAAAGTTCTCCAAAAAAGAGGATAGTAGGAAAAGGAAAAAAAGGAAAAAAGAAACTTTGGGGATAAAGAAAAAAGCCCAAAAGAAAAGTATTGTAATGGCTCGGAGAAAAAGACACAGGAAAAAAACCTTGGGTTTGAAACATCATTAGCTATCTAGTAATCTCACAAGAAACAAATTTTGGGGGAAAATTTTAGTAGAATCAGAAGAACAAAAGGAGACCTCATCAATCATCTATGTCTTTCCATATGTTATAAGGAAAATAAGTGGGTTGGGGGTACTGTCTCGGAACAGGCCCCAGGAATCCAATGAGAACCATCAGCTATTGTCAGGGAATTGGGTCTCCACTAACAATTCAAGATCTAAAGGAGACCAAAAATAAAATAAAGCTGGATATTATCTTCCTTATGGAAACCAAAAGGTCCCTCCTAAACTGTAAAAAAAAAAAAAAAAAAAAAAAAAAAAAAAGCTTAGTTCCCTAAAGGACAGGTCCTGCTGGGAAAATGATGCAAAGGGTTTGAAAGGGGGGCTAGCACTCTTTTGGAAAAGAGGAAACCATCAGTAAAATTCTGTTTGCAGATAACAATTTTATCCATGCTAAATTCTATGTAGATAAAGGAACCATCTAGTATTGTACCTTCATCTATGGGGAGCCAAAGAAACATAAAAGAAAAACTTTTTTGAAAAAATTGAGCCTTTTGGCTACTTTAGTGAAAGGGGCCATGGCTTTGCTGTGGTGATTTCAACATGATTTTCAACAAAGAGGAAAAGGGAGGGAACCCTTGCAACCTCACCTATTTAACCAAAAACAAAAACTTCCTCAAGAATTGTGGTCTTTCTAAAATCAGAAGTAGTGGCATAAAATTCACTTAGTCAAATAAGAGAGAAAGAAAAGAAAAAAATAGAAGCAAAACTAGACAGGGCAGCCTATAACCAATTATGGAGAAACTCTTTCAAAGGAGCCCAAGCCAAAGTCTTAGTCTCTCTAGGATCAAACTATTATTCGATCCTGGTAAACACTGAGGATATAATGAGCCAAAGGAATAGACCCTTTAGAATGGAACAAATGTGGCTAACCCATAAGAATTTCAAAGAAACCGTTCAAAATAGTTGGAGTGAACAATCTTCTAGGTCACCACAAGTCAACTTCCATAAGAATCTAGAAAGGCCACAACAAAAGCTTAAACTTTGGAATAGGTTGATTTTTGGGAATGTTCAAAACAATATTGAAAGACTGAAAAAAAAAACCCTAGAAACTAAAGTGAACCAGAGAAACTAAAGGAATGAGGCTAAGATCAAAAACTTGGAATATGAGTTGGAAATTTGGTTATCTAGGGAGGAACAAATGTGGGCTCAAAAATCCCAAGTGAATTGGCTCCAGCATGGAGACAAAAATACAAAGTTTTTTTATGCCTAAACTCTGAAAAGAATGAGGAATATAATTTTAAGTTTGGAGAAGGAACTATGTGTTTGGGTTGAGGGGGAGAACCAAATAGAAGAAGTACTAAACCATCATTTCAAAAGCATTTTCAAATCCTCAAATACCTAGACTCTTGATGAGATCTTGGAGAGGCTAGACAAGAAAATTTCTAAAGAAGAGAGCAGGTGGCTAGAAAGGGATTTAGAGGAGGAAGAAATTAAAGAAGCCCTCTTCCAGATGGCACCTCTTAAAGTTCCTAGACCATATGGATTTTAGAACATTTTTTTTCCAAAAGAAATAGGAAATTGTAGGGCCTGATCTGTGCAAAGTCATCTCAGACTTCTTAAATTCTACCCACCTAAACAAAGACATAAACATGACCTTCATAGCCCTGACCCCTAAAGTTAAACATCCAATAGAGACAAGTCATTTCAAACCCATCAATCTCTACAACACCAGTTATAAGATCATAGGAAAGATCCTAGTAAACAGGATCAAACCTCTGCTACACAAAATCATTGGTGAAAACCAAAGTGCTTTCATCCCAAGCAGACAATTACATGATAACGTACTTATTGCCCATGAAATCATTGACTATATGAGTAAATGCAAGACTAAAAAAGCTTGGATGGAAATCAAATTAGACATGAGCAAGGCCTATGGTAAAGTAGAATGGAGTTTCTTAGAAAATATGCTAAAAAATGTTGGTTTTGGAGACAAATGGGCTGATTGGATCATGGAATGCATCTCAATGGTGTCATATCAAATTCTAATAAATGAAGCACTGGGCAGAATCTTCCACCCAAAAAGGGGAATCAGACAAGGAGACCCTTTATCCCCTTATTTATTCCTTTTTGTGTCTGAATCTCTCTCATTATACTTTTATCACCTTGTTTTGTAGCAAAGAATATATGGAGTGAAACTAATGAGGGAATGCCCAATAATTTTCCACCTCTTTTTTGTAGATGATAACTACATCTTCATGAGGGCAAACTGATCTAAAAGTCAATATCTGCTAGAGGCAACCTAACTTTATGAAAGGTCTTCTGGTCAACAGGTAAATTTCTCAAAATCTGAGGTTTTTCTAGTAAAAATCTTCACCTAAGACTTCAAAAGATTATGGCTAGAAGACTAAACATCAAAAAAGTAGATCACCCAGGAATATATCTAGGATTGCCTACAGCAATTGGCAAATCAAAGAAAATGCTCTTCAATCGTCCGATAAGGAAGATCCAATCCAAGACTTCTAAATGGCATGAATTATTCTTGTCAAATGGAGGAAATGAAGTCCTAAAATCAGTCATAGCTGCCATCCCAAATTACAATATGTCATGCTTTTTTATTCTAAAATCCTTTTGTGATGACATGGAAAAAGCCCAAAGAAAATTTTGGTGGGGTTCCCTAGAAAAGAAGAAAATTAATTGGGTAAATTGGGACACAATAAGCAGAAACAAAAATGATGGAGGGCTAGGTTTCAAAGATCCACACTGTTTCAACAAGACCCTCCTGGCCAAACAGGCATGGAGATTTTGCATCGAAGATCAAAATTTATGGTGTAGAGTTATCCAAGCAAGATACATAAAAGGGAAATTTTTCCTAAATGATAATTTTCGTCATGATTCATGGGGGTGGCAAAGCATCTTAGCTGGGAAAGATATCTTAAAAAAAGGAGCTTTTTGGGAATCAGGAAGGAAGGTTAGGATCTAGAGTGATCCTTGGCTAATCCAGGTTTAAGATTAATGGGCCCTGACCTTGGAAACAATGGCCCCATCTAGGTCAAAGACCTAATAGACAAGGAAAGAAGATGTTGAAACTCTACCACTTTAGGGGCTAGCTTCACCAAAGAAATGGAAAACCAAATAAAAAAAATCCCCCTAGCTTCAGGAAACTGGGAGGGCAGATTAGTTTGGAGGGGTAACTCTTCTAGGAAATTCACTGTTAAATTAGCTTACTTCATAGCAAGCAGGGAAATGTTTGAATCTCTTTCTACAACTCAACCACTCAACAGAGTCCACATCCAAAGCAGAGAAACCTAGAAGGTGCTGTGGAAGCTAAAAATAGATCCCAAAATTAAACATTTCATATGGAGATGCATGCGGAATGCAATAGCTATTAGAATGAACCTAGCAAAAAGAAAGATGACTCAATCCAAAACCTACCCTATCTATGCAAAAGAGCCAGAATCAGTTATGCATGCGTTGTTCAAGTGTTACCATGCTAAGAGTATATGGTTTGGTTCTATTTTTTGTTACAATGCAGATACAACTCCAAATGAATTCAATAGGTGGTTCTCAGGATGGATTAGATTCTACAATCAGTTGAAGGACGAAAAGAAGAGTTGTTAAACTACTCAGTTTTATTGTTGTGGATAATTTGAAAAAGTAGGAATAAATGTGTCTTTGATAATGAAGTGCCTAACCCCTACAAAAATATTTTGTGTATTAATAGGGCCTGGAAGGAGAGGAAGAAGTTTTTGATAAAAAAAAAAATGATCAGGTACTTTGCAAGTGCCTGAAGAAGATAGGTTAACTTTTTTGTTGCAACCCAAGAGCCAAATGTTTTGAAGTTAAACGTAGATGGCAATTTTTTTAGTAAGGGAAAAGTAGGTTTTGGAGTGGTGGCTAGAAACCATTTGGGTTTTTTTGAAGCCATCATTTTAGGTCCCTCAGTTGCAGTTTCTTCTCTTCAAGTAGAAGCCTACGCCTGTCTCCAGGGAGTTAAACTAGCAAAGGCCATTAGCAGGGGTCCTTTTGTGATTGAAAGTGATAGTAAAACCTTAGTGCAGGCTCTAGTCTCAAAGAATCCTACTGAAACTCCTGATGCTTTCTTTTTCTGTAAAGATATTCTGGATGAATGTAAAGACTTGGATTGTTCTTTCTCTTTTTCTAGGCGGGAAAACAATTTTCTAGCTCACAACCTTGCTAAAAAGGGGCTATCAGAAACAAGTGTTTATACTGATGCGATTGCCCTTTGGCTAGCAAATTGGCTGATTTCACCACCCTCTCTATAATTACTCTATTTCTCCTTTAGTATGATCTCTTTTTTACCCAAAAAAAGGTGGTTCACCTATGTTATCCTATCACATGTCGCCTGCAGAATGCCTTTTGCATGTTTCACACACGTGTATGGTGTTTTTGTCGTTTGGGGGCCTTACTTTTTGTGTTACGACTCCATAGTTTATTTTTGTTCCACAACTTAAGTGTTTGTCTACATCTTAGCATTTGGGGACTATATGGCCCATAATTCTCAAATAAGATATCTATAGTTGAGCTGATCATGGTCAACCACTTCTTAGTGACCACGGTTTCCCTGCAATAATGTCACCCCTATCCTGTGTTATCATAAATTCATATTCAATCATGGTATATAAGTCCATCCCCTTACACAGTAGTTGTTTAATTAGGAGATTATCTAACTTAAATAACCTTGAATGTTTAGTTGTGATGAATCAATTGTATTTGGTTATTATTTGTTGGAATCCAATTGATGTGAAACCACCTTAAAATTAACCAATTCTAGCCATCTTACAAGAACAAATTAATCACTGCTATCTTGCTAATGTAGGTCAAATTGAATCTTGAGCATCCAAAGTGTTATGGGGAGTTTGTGAAGATGTTTTTAATCTACCCAATAAGTGCTAGTCCTACATATTCCAGTCTCTTTCTTTCAACTCAGATGACTACAAATGTTGTTTATTAATTTGTCATGGATGGTTTTTGGCCACTCACAAACTTCGGATGTTGTATACTTGTATAGGAGTCATTTAATATTACCATACCTATACAGATTTCAAACACAAGTTCAAATGATTATATCCAAACAAAATTCCTTAGAAAATGCTAACAAGTAACAATAATCACAATATTCCCAGTTAGCAAATTATTCCTACCAACAAAAATTTATTTCAAAATGTTGCATTGGAGTTTTGAGTATAAATGGCACTATATCTAAAAATGTTGGACATTGAAATACCAATGAAACACAAACCCAAGTGAGAGAGCACTACACAAAACTACGGGATTCAAATCTGTTACCAATTCCAAATATAAAAAGCAAAATGCTTGTATGTGGAATTTTATGACATAGGAATGGATTGTGACCACACAACTCCCTTTAGACCCCATAGGTTATATTGAGGGGGCGTTCTTTTTAGGATTTTGAGAGGGGGGGAAGTTGGTCAATGGAATTTTGATTCCTATTGACCAAAAACCCATGTTCATTTTTTAGATTTATGTAGGGACCAATGAAAGTTTATTTCTTAGGTAATACTTTCCTGGGTAAGTGATATCCATCTCCTAGGTGGATAAATTAACTTTTCCATCTAGGGGAAAGTTGCTAATACTTGGATGGGACAAAAATGCCCTTTTAATAATGGAATTTTATGCCTAAGATTGCCATTGCCTTATTTACATGGGAAATAAAAGAACATGGATAAATGCACTTACCTGGTAAGTCTTTCCTGTGAAACATTTACCCATGTAAGTGCATTTACCCGGGTAAGTGACTTATCGAAAGCGAACGGGGCATAAAAATGTTGTCATCCTAATCCATTGGTTGATCTACTCTAGAAATTCATTGGTGAAGAAATTATGTACAAATCTCCTTTTTTTTCTTTTGGTAAGTTAGGAAATATATATTAATAACTAAAAGAGAAACAGAAAGACCATCTAAATAAACCTAGTGTGGTTATACAAACTAGCAATCCACTTAGCACAATGAAAACCAAAAATACCACTCTCCTGCATACCACGTTAGGCAAATTTGTGAATCATAACACTACAACATTTGCTAACAATGCTAAATGTAAGGTTTAAGTTTACAACAAGACAAAAAATATCTTTCAAAATAAGCAAAATGTCAACAACATCATTTTGAATCTTCCCATTGACAGCTTTGACCAACAATTGGTAGTTAGGTTCTGATGGGGCGCAATCCGGTCGGTCCTACCTGTCAACGGCCTTGCCTCTGAATGGAGCTATAGGGAACCTAAAACGGAGAAGATGAGGGAATTCCAGGGGGAACCCAGTGAGATTGCTCCGAAGCTCAAGTTAGTATTCTCTCAAAGGCAAGATAAAACCAGATGGCGCAAAGTTCACATACCTTGTTCTTGGGGGTAGGGGGCCTTTTATAACCACTTCACGCACTCACTTCGAGGCTTCTGTCAGGTCGAGTATGATTACTTCTATGCTTCTTCCAGTTCGGGTGTCATCCCTTCTATTGGGACAAAACCGCCACTGCTCCTTGTCGGAGCCGTCTCTATAACTGGAGATGGCGGTGGCAGGTGGCGGTGGTAGGTGGCCATTTTGAAGTGCGGCTGTCAAGCGTCAAATCCCAAGTCAGTCAGGTGCGCCGCCCCAAGATACGAACTTCCTTGGTGTCAGGCATGGTACGGTTGTTCAGTTCAGCGTCCTGGAGGTGAAACGCTGGAGTGGTGAGCGAGATGAAGTCTTGAGTTTGGATTGAGGTGTGTCCCAAACTACCATGGGGTAGGCCAATTTGGGTTATTGCCCTTTGTGCTTGGCTCGGGGCCAAAGGGAGAGTTCGAGCTCCTTGTAGGGAGTTTGGGCTCCTTGTAGGGAGTTCGGGCTCCTTGTAGGGAGTTTGGACTGCTGGTTCCTCCCTTTGGTGCTCGCACCTTGGGCGCGCTGTTGTGCCGAGCTGTTGCCTTTGCCACGTGTTGCGTAATTACGAGGTCGGGCCAAATCTGCCTTCACCAATTGCCCCCCACTCCTCGTGCTAAGGGTCTTGCCCTGGCGCGGGGAGTTCGCTAGGTGGC
Source organism: Nelumbo lutea (assembly GCF_056320005.1). NCBI lineage: Eukaryota > Viridiplantae > Streptophyta > Magnoliopsida > Proteales > Nelumbonaceae > Nelumbo > Nelumbo lutea. Next base: position 47,830,427 of record NC_142685.1, read on the forward strand.
GGGTGGATTTGTCCCGTACTTCGAATTTCAATAGCGCGAGGTGCGTTGTCAGGGTTCTTTGGGTTTCTCTAGTGCCCAAAAGGCGGGAAACGCGCCGACCTGCCTACAAATGTTGACAGACGTGGCGGCGCGCGCTTATTTCAAATTTCAAAAAAGCTCGCCACTGGGAGACATGACAACGGGTCTTTTCGAATTTGAAAAAACGCATCGCTGCCATTTGTAATGCGAGGAGACGTACGCTGGCGTTCTGTCAGTTTCAGAAAGATGTGCATTGTCATTCTGTCAGTTTCAAAAAGACGTGCACCGGTGTTTTGTCAGTTTCAAAAAGACATGCGCCAATCACAACTGTGGGCCGTCGGATTGGCTTTGATCTGCACTGTTGGTTCTCGGTTACTGTGGGTATAAATAGTGGGGGACCCCAGTCGCTTTGTCACTTCTGCGCTTTGCTTCTTGAGCTCGCGCCCAAGTTTCAGGTCGTGTTCAGGCTTTTAGTTTGCCTTCAAGGTTTTTTGCTCGTGTTCCAGTTTCCATAGTCTGTTCAAACCTTTTTCCAGGTGAGTACTTTCCTGGAATCCACCTTTTCTACTTGATGTCTAGCTCGGATAGCTCAGACGGTTCTTCAAGTGGGTCTGATGCAAGTTCTACAAACCGAGTTCCATCCCCCGATGGCCTTAGCGAACCTGAGGTAGAAATTGAGGAAGAGTTTGAGCCCGTAGGCCGAGCCGCCTCGGGCAGTTTAGCGTCCACCTCTCGTCGAGGTCGGATGTTAGACAAGTTTGGTCCCTCGACCATGACGCCTGAGGGGCTCCAATCCCTTATTACCTATTACAACTTGCCTGGGGAGTACGCCACTTCATACCTTCGGGTAGCTTTCCTTGGGAACATGGTCCTAAAGAGATTATGATATTCCGGGAGCAGCTCGCTACGGGGCTGTGACTGCCTTTCCACCCCCTTCTTGTCAAGGTCATGAACCACTTCGGCATTACTGTCGGCCAGCTTCACCCGAACTCCATTCATAACTTGGTGGAGACAATCTCCCTATTTTGTTAACAGGGCTTTTCTTTAGACTTGGAGATATTCTCCTCTATTTTAATGCTTAAGAAGCAAGTGGGTCCCCTTCCCAGGTGTAGGCGGGCGTATTACCTGTCTCCTCGCCCAGGTTTTAAGCTCTTACATGAACTTCCCAACAAGGTCCCAGCATGGAAGCAAGACTACTTTGGGGTGCGAAGTGTATTAGGGTGGCCGTTTCAGACCGGGTGGGGGATGGCCGCCCTTGACTCCGGTGTTACACTTGATAAAGAGATGGTGAAGGGCTTCCAGCAATGGGCATGGATAGGGCTAAAAAGCCATCAATATCTGACGGAGGCCAAGCTCATTGCGGTCGGCCTGAGTTCGGGTAGGTTCCTTGCTCAGAGGTTTCTTGTTTTGCTTTGTTCTTTCATTTTTTCTGATGTTGAACTCTATTTTTTTTGTAGGTGTGATGGGCTTAGAAAGGACTCGTGGTCGACACCTGTTTCAAGGCATAAAGAGGAGGAAGCGAATCGCCAAGTGAACTCAAGCCGAGCTGCCCCAGGATGCGGAGCCTCAGGTACCAAACTACCCGTCAGAGGATCCGCCCAGGGAGCCCGAGGTGGCTCCTCCAATGCAAGAAGCGGCAGGGGCCCCTTATGCTGAGACTACTCACACGGGAGCTCCCACCTACTCTAGTGCTCCTGCTTACTCTGGGTCTACTTATACACGAGCTTGGCCCTCAGGCTCGGGAGCCCAAGGGGAATTCAGGAGCATGCTATCGCGAACTACGCTCTTCAGAAGAGTAGGGAGGCCACCTTCCCCGAGGAGATCACGGCGTGGACCGATCTTCCTTTGAATCAGGTCGCCTGTCGTGCTGCTACTCATGCTATGGTGGTGAGTCAGATTTCTTGTCGGGCTTCTTTGCTTTTATCTCACTTACTGTCGTTCTCTTAATCACTTGTTCTTTTCTTTTGGTAGGTGAACTCTTCTATCCATGCCTTGGCGGCCCAGGTGAAGAGGAGCTTGAGGTAGGCGTGAGCTGCCGAAGAGGCTTTTCGTGCTACCGAGGTGACTTCCCGAGCTGCTGAGGCAGCTGTTCGTGCTGCTGAGGAGGCTGCTCGCGCTGCTATGGCCAGGCAGGCGAGGTCTCAGAGAGATGCCGAGGCCATGGGGGTTGTTGTGAAGCACATGGCGGACCTGAGGCTGGATCTGTAGCATCAGGTTGAATACCTTCAGGATGACATTAGGGAGAAGAAGCAGATCTTTTCTCAAGGCATCGAAGATGCCAAGAAGAAGGTCGTCAATGAGTACATCGCTTCGCCGCACTTTGATGACCTGATGGTGGACTCGTACAGAAGGGTTTTTAAACTGAGCCGGTGGATGATCCGGAACACATACCCCAAGCTCGATATCAGTGCCTTATCTACTTCACGCATAACTCAGGAGATGGCCAATGCTGCTGATGGTGAGCCAGATTCCGAGGGCGAGGCAGGACCTTCGGGTATCGTTGAAGTGCCTTCTGATAATGAAGAAGTAGCTCCGGGCCTGTGAAATGTAATTTTTTTTTTTGAAATGTACACTCCCTTATATTGAAATGAAATTACTTTTCTTTTGGTTAAGTGTTGGTTGTTCTCTCCCAAGTTGGCCGTATTTGCCGAACTTATCATATGACCGATCTGTTTCTTGCCCGGGTTATTGCACTCGCACGACCTGTTTTGATGTTTAATACTTAAGTCTCCGCTTCGCCTGAGCCTTTGGCTGACTTTCCTTTGCTTGCCTATGCCGAGGTTCCTTCATTAGCTCGGCATCCTGGCCCTTGGGCTTTGGTAGAGATTTCGTCCACTTCGCTTGGCGGTCTATAGGTAGTATCACCTTAAATTGACGATGTTCCACACTCGGGGTACTTGTTTGCCCTCTAAGGTTTCGAGCTCGTATGCCCCCCCGAGCGCTCTCTTTACTCTGTAGGGCCCTTCCCAATTTGGTCCAAGTTTGCCTACACCCGGTTCAGTACCATGGTCTTACGGAGGACCAGGTCGCTGATGCGGAAGCTCCGCTTCTTTACTCTGGCATTGTAGTACCGAGCTACTTTTTGCTGGTAGGCCGCTGTCCGGATGTGCGTGAGGTCTCTTACATCATCCAGTAGGTCGAGGTTGGTACGTAACTCGTCTCTGTTTGTTTGATCGTCATATGCTTCTAGTCGTAGTGTAGGTATTTCAATTTCCACTGGAATTACCGCTTTTGTGCCGTAGGTGAGGTTAAAGGGGGTCTTTCCCGTGGCGGTTTTTTCCATAGTTCGGTGAGCCCATAAAACACTCGATAACTCGTCCGCCCACAACCCTTTAGCTCAGTTTAGTCGTGCTTTCAGTCCGCGGAGGATGGCTCTGCTCATTACTTCTGTCTGACCGTTTGACTGCGGGTGTGCGACCGATGTGAAGTTCTGACGAATTCCCATATTTTGGCACCATTCTTGGAACTTGATATCCTCGAACTGCTTGTCGTTGTCGGAGATCAGCACCCGAGGTAGCCCGAAGCGACATACTATGTTCTTCCAAAAGAAGTTCTGCATGTTTCGGGCTGTAACTGTTGTCAGAGGTTCGACTTCTATCCACTTTGTGAAGTAATCTACTGCCACCACTAGGAACTTTCTCCCACTTATTGCTGGCAGGAATGGCCCTAGGAGGTTGATGCCCCATTGTGCAAAGGTTCATGGACTGGTGAGGTACTTGAGGTCGGTAACAGGCTGATGGTGGATATTGGCATGCTTCTGACACTTGTCGCATTTTTTGACGAGCTCGACAGCTTCTGCCTTCATCGTTGGCCAGTAGTATCCTTATCGAAGTGCCTTCTGGGCGAGGGCTCTGCCCCCCAGGTGTCCGCTGTACAGTCCTTCATGAGTGTTGCGGAGTACGAGCTCAACTTCGGTAGGTCGCAAGCAACGTAGGTAGGGGAGCGTATAGGACCATCGGTACAACCGTTCGTCTATTGTGACGTATTTGGCTGCCTGGCGCTGCACCCTCTTGGCTACATTGCGGTCCGTAGGGAGGGTTCCATCTAGCAAGAAGCTCGCGAGTGGGTCGATCTAGTTCGGCTCTGCTTCAAGGATGGGAGCGACCTACTCTGCCTGCCGAGAATGCTAGGCCAAGGTAAGTCCTCTATGTACACAATTCTCATGGTGTTGTGACTCGTGTTGGCTAACCAGGATAGGGCGTCGGCTTCAGTGTTCTCTGACCTTGGGATTTGCCTAATGAAGTATGACTGGAAGTTGAGTAGAGACTCTTTTACTTTCGCCAAGTATGCGATCATAGAGAGCTCGCGTGCTTCGTATTCGCTTGTAACCTGGTTGACCACGAGCTGGGAATCACTACAGATAATTATGTGCTTTGCTCTTACCTTTTGGGCTAGGTTCGGCCCGGCTATCAGTGCATCGTACTCCGCCTTGTTGTTGAATGCCGCGAACTCAAAGCATAATGAGTATTCCAATTTCGTGCCACCCGGGCCGCATAGGACTATTCCTGCCCTGCTGGTTCGAGGAGCCATCTACATGAAGGATCCAGGGCTCCTCATCCCAGTTCGCGTTTGGCCTAACTAGGAGAGATGCCACACTAGCTGCTGCTAAGTCTTGTATTAATTCCTGTGAGAACTGCGTCTTGACGACCATGTCGTCTACATAACATTCTATTTTCGTGCCAATTAAGGGCCAAAACAGCTTATTTACAAGTCTTTGGAAGGTTGCCCCAGCATTTTTCAATCCGAAGGGCATGACCTTGTAGCAGTATAGGCCGAACTTGGTTATGAAGCTGGTTTTTTCCTCATCGGACTGGTTCATCCTGATTTGGTTGTAGCCTGAGTAGGCGTCTAAGAAGCTTAGCAACCCGTGTCCCGAGGTCGCATCCACTAGGCGATCAATTCTGGGGAGGGGGAAGCAGTCTTTTGGGCAAGCTCGGTTCAGGTCGATGTAGTCGACGCCCATGCACCATTTGCCATTTGCCTTTTTCACCAGTACTGGGTTGGCTATCCAACTCGGGTAATGAACTTCCCTTATGAAGTCCGCTGCGATGAGCTTTTTGACCTCATCGTCGACCGCCCTCTAGTGCTCCGGGGTTAAGTTGCATTTCTTCTGTCTAATGGATCTGACTACAGGGTCAGTGTTAAGTTTGTGAGTTATAAGGCCAGGGTCAATACCGGGCATATCGGCCGCGGACCATGCAAAAATATCTAAATTTTGAAGTAAGAAACTCACCAGTTCAGTTCGTAGAGGCTCCTTGACAGAAGCACCAATCTGTAGTGTTCGAGCCGGATCCATAGCTGAGGTTGGGATCGCGAACGTCTCATCCATGGACGAAGCTCGTTCCTCGCCCTGCTCCGTAGGTCGCTCTAGTTCGAGGTCGTCGGCTGCCTTGATTTTTCCCTTTAGGGCGTTAACATAACACTTACGGGACTCAAACTGGTTGCCCCGCGCTACCCCCACACCGAAGTCTGTGGGGAACTTCATTGTCAGATAGTAGGTGGAGACCATTGCCCGCAGAATATGCGCAATTGGTCGCCCTATTATGGCATTGTATGGGGAGGGGGTCGCGACCACTAGGAAATCGTGGTTGAGTCTGACCGCACAAGGCCATGTGCCGATTTCCACAAGTATTGTTATCTTCCCGAGGGGCCTGACTTCATCTCCACCGAAGCCCACCAAAGGGGTGTTTGCGGGTTTCAGGTCGCTTCTCTGCAACTATAGATGGTCAAATGCTGACTTGAAGAGGATGTACGCCGAACTACCTGAATCCACAAGTACGTGCCTGACTTCAAAGTTGTTGATCCTTAGTTTTATAACAAGCGCGTCATCGTGGGGGTAGTGGACACCTCGCACGTCGTCTTCCATTAAAAAGATCGGTTCTTCTGTCTTCGGCCTCTTTGGAGGGTTCTGTTCTCCTCGGGCTACCTCGCGAACTGACGTCCGGGCTGCTACCAAAGTACACCCTGCTACCACCGAACCTCCCACTATCACATGGATGGTTCCCCGAACTGGCCTCTCTTCTGGAGGTTGTCGTTGCAACGCTTCGGCCGGTCTGCTACTGGATTCGGGGGTATCCTTTCCGTGCTCCCCTTGCCGACCTGCCTTATTATTATTATCATTATGTTATATAGAATTTCTCAAGTATTCGCGACGGATGAGTCCCTCTATCTCGTCCCGGAGATTATTACACCGTTCGGTACTATGACCGTGATGTCTATGAAAACTACAATACATATTTTTATTTCTCTCGTTTGGATTACTCTTTAGGCGAGGTGGCCACTTTACGTATGGGGTGTCTTTGATCGTCATCAAGATCTCGGTCCGCCTTGTGCTTAACGGCGTATAATTCATCCGAACTACTAAGGGAGCTCGGGACGACTGGCTTGCCTTCGTCTCCCGGGCCTGGTTTCTTCTATCGCCTGGGTTGGAGGGATCCACCTTCTCTTTTTCTTTTCTTGACCCCACCTTCGGTTCTTTGGTTGATTTCTTCCTCTGTTCTCATGAACTTGTCCGCAAGTTTGAGGAATTCGGCCACGGTCACGGGCTGGTTGGCTAAGATGTGCCATTTGAACTCCTTGTGCGTTACTCCTCTCTTGGCTACCACAAGTTGTACTACGGAGTCTAATCGCGGTATCTGCAAGCATGCTTCATTGAACTGCTTGATGTAGCCCCTGATGGATTCTCCTTCCCTCTAGACCACTCTGAAGATGCTTTCCTCGGTTCTGGGGCACCGCTTGCTGGTAACGAAGTGTGTGGTGAAGACTTGCACGAACTAGGTCTAGCTTCTTATTAACCCGGGGGCTAGGTTCCTGTACCTGGTGTGGGCCACTCCCCTGAAGGTGGTGGTGAAGGCGACGCACATGCATCATTCACTGGCCCTAGCGAGGTGCATTTGTGACTGGAAAGCATCGACGTGGTCGTTGGGGTCAAAGGACCCATCATGCTTGTCCAAAGGTGGGAGCTTGAAGTCTTTGGGCATGGGGACTGCTAGGAGTTCTGATGCGAGGGGAGAAGGAACTAAGAGAATTGGGGCACATTTTACCTCGTCCGAGCTCATCTCTTCCTTATCTCTGAGCACAGAAAGGACACGGGTGGCAATTCGGCGACTTCATCGGCGCCTTCGTTGTTGAGCGGGCCTGGTACTGGCGCTGTTGGCCTTTGTGTTGCTGAGCTCGATGGGCCCAGAATGTTGGTAGTCTGCTGCTAAGGTGCTGAAACGGTTCTCTGTGAGTGGGAACTTAGGCTTGGAGCGTCGATGTGCTGACTTTGCGGGCGAGGTTCCTGACCCGCCTGCGAGCAGCGAGGCTGGGGTGATTTTCCTTTCCTTTCAGCCTGGGGATGAGGCCTGACTATTAGGGGGGTTCTGGAGTTGGGAGGCTTTTCCTCGGTGAGGGCGTCCACCCTGAGGGGAGGCCTTAACCGGCTTCAGAGTAGGGCGTCGAGGTAGAAGCAACGACTGGTTTCAAGGGTAGTTGAGGGAACTGCTGTTGATAGTGATGTTGAGAGTGATGGTGTAGTACTTGGTGCTGCTGGAGTTGATGCTGCTGGAATTGTTGCATTTGGGCTTGCATTGCCCACATGCATTGGATCAGGTCGTCGACCTGGTTCTGGCGGGTCGCTAGGGGGACAATAGTTGGTTCAACAAAAGTTGTTTCGATAGGGAGTGGAAGAGGGATGTTCAGGTCAGGAAGGTTTAGGGGCGCCACTGCTTGTGGCGCATTCAAGCTGGGGATCCCATCCACCGGAAGAGGGATGGTGAACTGTCCGATGCACACCACAAGGACTTGGAGTTGTTCCCCGGTGGTGTTCATTTTTGTGCCACGTCTGGCATTGCTGGAAGAAGCCATGGGTGTTGGAGTTTTTTGGAAGAAGATGAGGTTATGAGAGTTTTAGAGGGAGGCTTTTAGAAGCGTTTCCCACAGACGACGCCAATTGATGGTGCACAATCCGATCGGTCCTAACTATCAACGGCATTGCCTCTGAATGGAGCTACAGGGAACCTGAAATGTAGAAGATAAGGGAACTTCGGGGGAAACCCGGTGAGATTGCTCCGAAACTCAAGTTAGTATTCTCTCAAAGGCAAGATAAAACCAGATGGCGCAAAGTTTACATACCTTGTTCTTGAGGGTAGGGGCTTTTATAACCACTTCGTGCACTCACTCTGAGGCTTCTGTCGGGTCGGGTATGATTACTTTTGTGCTTCTACCAATTCGGGTGTCATCCCTTCTACTGGGACAGAACCGCCACTGCTCCTTGTCGAAGCTGTCTTTGTAACTGGAGATGGCGGTGGTAGGTGGCCGTTTTGAAGTGTGGCTGTCAAGCGTCAGATCTCAAGTCAGTCAGGTGCGCTGCCCCTAGATATGAACTTCCTCGGTGTCATGCATGGTATGGCTATTCAGTTCAGCGTCCTGGAGGCGAAGCGCTGGAGTGGTGAGCGAGGTGAAGTCTTGAGTTCGAATAGAGGTGTGTCCCGAACTGCCATGGGGCAAGCCAGTTCGGGTTATTGCCCTTTGTGCTTGGCTCGGGGCCAAAGGGAGAGTTCGGGCTCCTTGTAGGGAGTTCGGGCTCCTAGTAGGGAGTTCGGACTACTGGTAGGGAGTTCGGACTGCTGGTTCCTTCCTTTGGTGCTCGCACCTTGGGCGTGTTGTTGTGCCGAGTTGTTGCCTTTGCCACGTGTTGCGTAATTACGAGGTCAGGCCAAATCTGCCTTCATCAGGTTCAACAATGCATTTGGTAATTTCAGCCATTCAAGCAAGATCAATTCCTTGGTCTTATGGCAATGGCTTTTGCCTGAAGCACTAAGGAGACAAAATTTGAGCCAAAGCATGCAACAACACAAAACCCTTCATTGTTTCTGATAATCACTCCAAAGCTACTTTTATTTTCTTTATTATCTCCATCAATGTTGACCTTGTAATTCACAACCTTTAGAGGATGCCAAAAAGATACCAAACCCCTATGCAAATCAGATACACTTGTACCTCTTGAGCAATGCTTCAAATTTTCTATCATCAGATGTAATTGCCTATTAACATTAGGAAGGACCCCAAAACAATGGCATTAGTTTCACAAAAAAAAAAACATTTTGCGTTAGATAGTTTATGCCCTTAGCTCCAATCATATTGATGTACATAAACATTTATCAGTAAATGAATAAAGTACGTTGTTTTATGTTTAAATTGGTATATTTTTGTAAATTGCTCCTTAAACTGGACACTTAAGAAACTCGTGTTAGTTTAGAATGTTCTCACCATTGGATTGACTTGGAGAGTTTATCTGACAAGGCTAACATTAGTGTGCTGTCGAATTGGTGGAGTATCCTGTCTCAATTGCTAGGGTTAGACCTTAAGCATAGGTAGTGGGTGTTTAAAAAAAACATAGAAGCTATGTCAATTTCCAATAATGCCATGGACCTTGGAGGTAGATGGGAAAACTGGAAAATTGCACTTAACCTCATACTTGATTATGATACTACATTAGGTTTTGGACTGAATTATCTTTGATACGCCAACTAGTGAAATCCATCAAGGGTCAAATATTTGAGTATGTTAAGGCAATTTAGAAAATTCCCTAAATGGGTGATCATAGTAATAGGATCGACCATTTTGTTAGACAAAATGAACATTAGGGTTTACACTCTCTTTGATGAAAACCATATTTAAAATTTGATTTGCAAAATGTATTTATATGCTACATTAAAAGGTTTGTAAAAATGTGTTAATCTTGGGATCCATCTGAGCAAAGAGTGTGACACTACATTTTGCAGTTAAGGAAGAAGTCTTTCCCTATAGGCAGTGTTTTGATGATTATGGGTCGGGAGGTTATGTGTAAAAAACCATTACAGAGCTGATTACCAAATAGAGTTTATCTTATATAAGTTCGTTATCCTTGAGTCTTCATAGGGTGGCTGAATCCAATGATCATTTGTGTAAATATTGGGCCCAAAATGAACCCAAGTTGATTGGATTAGGCGTTCACTGCCTCTGAGTAGTGAACTCGGCCCAATCTCTTCTAGAGGTGGGGTTAAACCCTTGTGTGAGACCTTTGTAGGTCTCACATCATACAATATTCAAGCTTAAAGTGACCATGCAATACCTTGGGATGTGAACCATTAAAGGAAATTGGCTTAAGGCCCATTACTAATATGATTAGTTAAGTAATCACATGAATTTGGGTATGGAGCACCCATTCTCTTAAGAATATAGTTCCTATCAATTAAAGATAAAGTTCTAATCTAAATTTTATTTGGATTAGATTCTAATTAAATTGGGAGAATATTCTATATAAGGGACTAAGAGGGGAGAGGCCAATTCATCCGTTCTCTCCAATCTCTTGCTCTCTTCTCTTCTCATTTGCCTCCTAAAAACCCTAATTTGACCCAACTGCGATAGGGACGGATTCTCATAAGTTCTCGATTGTATTTTTGCAAGAAAAATATCAGAGGATATAAGGTTCACATACCCATATTAATCCAAGCAAGTTGTGAACTGATTTTGCTGAAACAGTGTTGCTAAATCGGCTTCATGTACACACTACGCCATTTTCAGTTGGAGGCCAATTTCAGGACTGATATTGGGTGTGAACTACCACTCTATGTGCTACACGTTGTGGTCTCCGTATCGGGTATGATCAGCTTTAATTTAGATACCAAATCTGGTCTATTTTTGTACAAGATTGATCCCAAAATTTCGGATTTCAAAATCATCGCGAAATTGATTTGCATACTATGTTAGAAAATTTCAGCTTTAATTTAGATACCAAATCTGGTCTATTTTTGTACAAGATTGATCCCAAAATTTCGGATTTCAAAATCATCGCGAAATTGATTTGCATACTATGTTAGAAAATTTTAAAATTTTGACCAACTACTAAACCTAGTTTTGGCCATGTGTCTAACCCTTCCAACATTTTGTGCTTATCAAATATACCAAAGTAGGTAAGCAGAATTTAGAATTAAGACATCCTTATTTTCCTCTTGGTTAGAGTATCCTTTAGCTAGCTAAAGAACCATGAGTCAAAAGAAAGGTTACTTGGATGGCACTCCAAATGATCGATCACTAAACAAGCTCACATTGGCAAAAAAGCATGCATAGTCTTCGATTCTTTTACCACATAACCTGCAAGCATCAATATTTACCATCTTCCTCCTAAAGAGATTAGATTGGACAAAAAGATCATTCTTATAACACTTCCACAAATACATCTTGATTTTTGGCTTAATTGGAAATTTGCAAAGGGAATACCACTGTTTCATAGAACTTTAAGTCAGAGAAGGATTAGAAGAAACATTTTTTCAAACAAAGCAAAGACTTAGCTACAAAATATGTTGATCTAACACTAAACCTTTTTTTTTTTCTATCCGACATCCAAAGGATTAAGTCATTCCACTTGCTGCAAGGTTTATTTTCAAAACATGTCTAGAAAAAGTCATCACCTAGTAAGTTTCTAACAACAATCTCATTCCAGGTTCTATTGGTTGGATTATTCAGGTTACACACAATCTGTGGTTTGATTAGTACTAGGCCTATGACCCATGACTTTGTACCCTTCAACATAGGCAACCACCACATTATCCGAAATTGAGATATCTTGACCTTTTTTTACTAACCGACAACTATCCATTTTAATGATTTTCCTCCTAGCCAAAATTCTCTTCCAACCCCAAGACCCCTTGTGCTAGTGTTTATCCCTAAGGAAGTTTTTGTTTTTGAAGTATCTACCCTATTAATCTAAGCCCACAAACTCTCTTCATCCGTGGCCAATCTCCAAGTTAATTTTGTTAGAAGGACCATATTAAAACAATAATGATCTCGAAAGCCAATACTTTTTGCAAGCTTGTTTTTAGTTACTTGATTCCAAGAAACCCAATGGACTATTGTTTTTGTTTTCATAATTAACACCCCACCAATTTTTTTTTCTACAATTTAGCTAGTTCATTAGAGTTGACTTAGGGAGGAGGAAACAAGACATAGAATAAGTTAGAATAACCATCGTTGTTGCCTTAATAAGGACATCCTTACTAGCTAGGAATAGGGCTCTCAATTGGACTGGATTTGGTCCAATCTGATCCAGTCCAACATTGGTCCATTTACAAATGGACTGGACCAAATCCGGTCCAACTGTATACAAACTTGATCCAATCCAATTGAAATGCAAATGGACCAGATTGGACCCAATCCAGTCCAAACTAAATGAAGTTTGAAATTTACATAAAATCCTGAAAATATAAAAAAATGTAGAAATATACTAAAATTTTCCCAATTAGGACTAGACCGTTTGTGAATAGACCCATTACTGCAATTGGACTTGGGCCATCTCAGTGCACCAGGAAAAACCTTGACAAGTGAGACTGATCAACTCGTCTGAGACTCTCAAACTCCACAAATTCCTATCGCGAGCCTCACATTAAAGCGTTGCTTCTTGGTGCTTATTCTAAACTCTAAACCTTAGAAAGGTTTACTTCATCCTACATTGACTACTATATCAGCCAATTAAACCACAAAGTTACAAGAAATAGCCAACACTTACATCTAATAAAACATATGATTCAACCCAACTTCAAGTTTTAGTCACCAATAAGCATAACATCAAGCTTACTGATAATCCATTATCCATGCTCAAACAACATGCTGAAAATAGCATTTTTTTTATGCAAAAGTTTTAATTCATCTTAAATGAAAAGCTTATAGTCTATAATACCAGATTCCCAATGGGCTACTGGGCTTCCATTATTTGATGCAAAAGAGCATTTTGGTTCTAGGCAGCTCCTCTCACCACTTCACCAGTCACTAGTCGCTCTCACCAGTCAGTCAGTCACATGAGGGATGCTAAATGTAGGTTGTTTTCTATTTCTCTGTCAAAAGTAATGAACTCCGAATGAACTTCGTTTCTCTGTTTCTCTGCACAAGCAACTACTAGCATGTAAGAATTAGGTTACACTACTAGAATGTAAGAAGTAGGTTACAGAATTCAATGAAGATGTAAAGGAAATATTGTGACATCTGAACTAAGATTTAGGAGTGCTTCAATTCAAGAAAGGGTTCAGGTGCTACAGTATTTTCTATTTTGGGATGACAGCATGAGCAGCTCCTAACCCTACCTTTTTTGTTATATTTAATAGAGATGTTACAAAAATGTTGGAGGCATCAAGTAAATTCTATCAATAATAGTGTTATAGAATCCAACATTTCCATAAATGCTACTTTTATGGAAATACATATATTTATTATATGTATTTATTCAAAACATTTTTGTAGAGATTTGTACAAATCTTTAGGATTTCAGTTCAATCTAATATAGGACCACATATATTTATTAAAATCTATATGATACATTAAGGAAAACCCCCTTGTTGTTATGAATATCAAGTCCCCACATACTAAACAGAAAGGGAATCAGTACAAAGAAACAGAAAACATTTCTATCAATTAGATTCACAAAGTAATTTTCTATCAGCAATGAAAACATGCATGTCATAAGTAAAATGAAGGTGCAACAGTACAAAGACGTACAAATCCTTATTCTTGATCCTAAACATAGAATCAACAGGGAAGAAACAAGAAAATCTTGGCATGCTATGCATAGATTAGAGGTTGACAAAACAAAATGGCTAGGTAATCACCTGTAGGAGCAACATTCGAGGCCCCATTTGTGATTGTTGGCTAGTCAGTGAACACATCATCCAGGAGGTATAGGTGGGGCAGGCTTGCCAAGCTGGTTGACAGGAATTTAAATCTGGCCAACTCATAATATCATGTAATTTTTAAACATTTTTTGATCCATGGGCTTAGTCTCCTTGAACTCATAGTTAATCCTTATCTGTGTGGCCTTGTTGGTTAAAGCCTGAGTTTGAAACACAGGAAAGTGAATTTGAAGCTTGGGAAATTACAGTGATTGTAGTCTGCAATGCAACTTTTTGCCGCTATCAAATCTTCAACCAAGTTCAAACACTAGCAGTTTCCAACTGTTTGCTACTAAGGCATGAAAATTCTTTACAGTGATTGTAGTCTGCAATGCAACTTTTTGCCGCTATCAAATCTTCAACCAAGTTCAAACACTAGCAGTTTCCAACTGTTTGCTACTAAGGCATGTATAAAGAATTTACATGAAAAAGAAGAAAAGCTTTCCTTGTTTTCATGATTGCATCATCTTCTTTGTTTTTGAGAAGAAGCTTAGGAAATTACAGTGATTGTAGTCTGCAATGCAACTTTTTGCTGCTATCAAATCTTCAACCAAGTTCAAACACTAGCAGTTTCCAACTGTTTGCTACTAAGGCATGTATAAAGAATTTACATGAAAAAGAAGAAAAGCTTTCCTTGTTTTCATGACTGCATCATCTTCTTTGTTTTTGAGAAGTAGAATGATGTGGGTCCCATTTTAAAGCAAAGAAAATGAAGGCTGGTTGTTTGTTTGATAAGTATGCTCTATAATTCAGAGTTACACATCTTGAATAGAGATTAAGGCTTGCCCTCAAAACTTAGGAGGCATTTGATAACGCTGAATTTGCCTCTTATCTCTGAAAAACTTATTTTCCAGAGGTAATAGGCGTTTCGGGTCATTTCTTAAATTCAGATCTTAAACTTTAAGACTCAGGCCAAGCACTGAACGCGGTCAGATGCGTTCTAGACCTGGTCGAGAGGGGAGACGACGATGGAGAACTTGAAGAAACCCCATGATGGAGATGTCACCGGAAAAAAAAAAAAAAATCTCTCAAATCTCATTCTTCCCTCTCTCTCTCTGAGAACTTGAAGAAACCCTTCCAGTAGCTTCAATCTCCGCCTTTGTTCAAATTTCTTTGATGCAAGAAATCTTTCCGTCTCTGTTCTAAGTTTCTTTCGTGCAGAGAAAAAATCGCCGATCTCTGCCTCTGTTGGCATGTTCTTCGCCATCGATCTCTAGCGGAAATTCAACTCTGATGGCCTCGTCGTGGACTCCAGATCGTCCAATTCAGCTTCGAGTTCTCCGTTGATGTCTGATGCAAGAGGCCACACTATAAAATCCCGCCACCGCCGCTGCTGATCCCTCTCTCTCTCTCTCTCCCTCTCTCTCTCTCTCTCTCTCTCCATCTCTTCTCCACTCTAGATCGATTTGAGTTCGTTGTCAATCTCTGATGCAAGAGGCCTCGCTGTGAAATCCCGCCACCGCTACTGCAAATTTAAGCAGTGGTGGTTAACACCCTCCCTTCCTCCCTCTCTCTTTCCCTTTCCATCTCTTCTCCACTCCTAACTATCATCTCCGCCCCATTCGCTACTCTGCAACTAATGTAAGACAGAATATGTAAAATTAATTATTAATTATTTTAATTTTAATTAATTATAAAATAATTGAATAGTTTTTTAGGATATTAATTTTCTAATTATTAAATATTTTTAAAATTGTTTCATAGACTTTATTACTATTTTTATTATTATTTTAATTCTTAATAATTTATAAATTTTTACATACTTTCTAAATTTATTCTTATTTTAATAAATTATTTATTATTTTTTAAATTTTATTTGTATTAATTATTAATTATTTTAACTTTTATTAATTATTAAATATTTTAATATTTTTAAAATATTAATTTGCTAATTGTTAAATATTTTCTCATTGCCTCATGGGCTTTATTACTATTTTCATTATTATTTTAACTTTTAATTATTTATTTTTAATTTATAAGTTTATATGTATTTTTCAATTTTATTCTTATTCTAATAAATTATTTTTATTTTATAATTTATTCATATTTTTAATATTATTTTTGAATTTAATAATTTATTTTTATGAAATAGTGCAAATTGAACTCAAAATTATCAAATTGTTTGTTTTAGGGGTAAAATAATAAAATCATTGAATTTCAGATCTTGAAGGTTTGATCCAACACAAGCAACCTTATATATGTATTCAGAGCCTCTAAAAAGTAGAAAATCATCTATGCCTCTTTTCAGATTTCAGACAGTTTTAATATCTTTTAATTTTTCAGACTTCAGATTTCAGATTTATCAAATGCCCACCAATTTGTTATCCTCTAGATGAACACTGATGGGGGGCACCAATTTGTCTTTATGTAATCAGTAATGCATAACATACACTTAGTGACCAAGAGGTGTCTGCAATTTTTAAGGGTTTCGAGGATTTTAACAAGCAATCTAAATGGGAAATTTCATCTATTGTGAAACCAAACAATAATATAATTAAAAAAAAAAAACATAATATCAATTCATATTAAAGTAAAGAATCTAACTGTCCAATTTCATTGGAACCTCTATAACTTGCCGGGTATCAAAATGTCAAATATTTATAGGGATTAAAGCAGAGCCCTATGACTATAGATTGAATTATTCAAAATAAACCTAATGAACAAGATTAAAATTAAATGTAAGAGGCTAAAAGAAAAAGAAATGAACAAGAAAGAAAATACCTTAATGAACATCACAATCAGAGAGGTCAGAGGTTTAAGGAGACTATTGCTTGAGAGTGAGAGAGAGAAAATGGACCAAAATACCACCAAGACTACCACGGGAGTGCTATTGGTGAGAGAAGGAGAAGTGTTGTCGTTGGAGAAAGTGAGAGGACAAGAGAAAATAAGCAATGATAAATTGCTGGAGAAAGACAAATACCACTGAGACTACCACCGGAGTTAGGAGAATATTGTCGGAGTAAAACAGACTATTGCCGGAGTTAGGAGAATACTGCCGGAGTTTGTTCAATCTTTAGACTCTAAGGATGAAGTGATGGAGGCGCCGAGCCCGAGCCCTAGCCTTCGAAAATTTCCAAGCTTCAAACAAAATGAACGGACCATCAGACTTGTTCAAACTAATTGACTTTGTCCACTTTTGGTCCATTCTATGCATGGATGATTCATGTTCGGACCGGTCCGAGTTCATATCATTTTTAGGACTGTCCAGTCCGTCCATAACACTTCCAATTTGGACGGTGTCCAACCCGAAACCGGCCCATTGACACCCCTAGCTAGGAATAGGTATTTTTGAGACTAAGGCGAAGTCTTATTCGTTACTCCCTCAACTAGATTGGAGAATAAATTGACTTTAGACATTTCAAATTTAGTTGGCAGTCCAATGTACTTTGGTCAGCTGGTTTAAACCAATCTATAGTTTTGGGGGTCAAAAGCTTCTTCAATTTGGGATGAAGGTTAGCACTAAAAAGACCTCAGATTTAGATAACCTCGCCTTCTGTCTTGAAGCTCTCTCATAGTCTTTGATTGCATCCGCCACAACTACTCTCTCCTAAAAAGATGCCTTATTAAAATGTAGTTATAATTTACAAAAATTAGATGAGAGATGGTAGGGTACGAGTATTCAACTTTACACCAGTAATAGTAGTATTGACTAGATGGTTAATTCTAGTGGAGAACACTTCTTAGGCATTAGCAAAGCAAAAAAAAGGTAAGGGGAAAGAGGATCCCCTTTCCATTTTAGGCGCAATTTTCTTTGATGGGTACTATTTACTAGAACTTTGGTAAAAGACTTGTCATCACACACTCCATAGTCCACCTAATCTACTTTTGCCCAAAGTTCATACTACTCATGACATTCTCAAGGAACCTCCACTCAACTCTATCATGTTCTTTGGTCATATCCAACTTTGAAGCCATCAAGCCTTTATGGCTCTTAGAGGTTTTCATATAATGATTGATTTCATAAGCTATTCGAATATTATCATTAATCAATCTTTTAGGAAAGAAGGCACCTTGATTTTTTTACTTATTAGGGAATCTAGATGAAGTTTTAATTTGTTGACCAAAATCTTTGCTATTACCTTGTAGATGGTATTGTAAAGACTTATGGGCCTATAATGGGAGGCACACTTTAGGTTCTTGATCTTTGCGATTAGGGCAACATAAATAGCTTTAAGTTCCTTTAGAAGGTGGTTAGATTTAAAAATAGTTTGAATGACATAATTGACATCATCTTAAATCACCTTCATTATCTTTGGAAGAAAAGGTTAGGGAAACGATTCAGCCCTAGATTCTTTCTTGAAGATTTTGGACCTTACATGGTTAACACTATTAATTATGTCAAAATCCTAGAGATTGGAGGACTGGACCTTTGAAATTCTCAGTTGTCACTTTTGAAGTCCTCAAAGCTTTCACACGATTCCCATCTTGGTCTTTCAGCTTAACAATTCTGTTAATAACCATTTGTTTTCAAAGTTTGGATGTGATATTGGAAAGGCTTTGACCAATAAAAATCCCTATGAATATTGATGAAAACCCACCTGATTGATTACCACTTTTATGATACCAATTGAATACATACAAAATACAGAGAAGTACACTGAAGTCCACTACAGAATTCTGAAATTACAGGCTCCCATAGTCTACTAGTAACCCCCTATAAATCACATCATGCTCTTAGATTTGGCATCAATTCACAGTTAGGATTCATCCCACCTGTACCGTGGGGCTAAGAATTCTGAGGTGGGCTGAACAATCATTCTCCTTACAAAATAATACAAAATAGGAGATTTTGCACTCTATATGTATTTGTACTCTTACCAAACTGTGTCATAAGGTTTAATTCACTAATTCCTCTCCAAACACTCATTTATTTACCGACCAATCTGCGGCTCCGTTGCCCTCTTAATGAATATGAGCATACGTGATCCTCACATGCATGCAGTCCATAATAGATGAACACATCCAAAGTGCTTTCAATTTCCCTTGTAGAAGTTGATGACCATTAGTGAATCATCTTCTCTTATGATTGATGGGTAGAAGTTTTGAGAGATTATATGGTGGGCCACTTTGTGGGCTTGGAGGGCTGCCCACATTTATGCTATCGTGATAGTTGTTTTGGCCAATTTTTGCTTTTATCATTGTACCTCAATCCAACTCCAAAAATGGTGCTACATTGGATCCACATAGGCAATTCAACAAACGCTCATGTATCTCATTGTTTGGTTTAGCTGATTATTAAAAAATCGGGCATGCCTCGAAAATTGACACCTCATCGGTGAACCATTTTCCCCAGTGGTTGACTGATGTGTACCCTATGTGGTGCTTACTTGTTAGCAAATACATGAAAAACGGTGATGAAAATCATCTTACCAAACAGCATAGTGTTGCTCACTACTTACGTGGCAGAAGCGTTTTTTTTTTTTTTGAAAAATAGGTCTTGGAAGCATGGGCGTTTTTTCTTGAAAATCGGTCACAAAAAGCGCCCACGCTTCCAAACACCATGTATAGTTTTAGCCCTTCCAACGTGATCTTTGATTCAGTTTTAGCCCTTTGAACGTGATCTTTTGATCCCATGCCATTTTTTTGGGAGAGTGACGGTTCAACCTAAGGTCAGAATTTTTAGGTCGAAAGTATAGTTGGGGTATATAATGGGGGGTTTTTGACATTTTAATTGTTTACAAGTCTGTAGCAGAATTCAGAAATCTGCATTGGGCCTGTCCGTACTTTTCCATTTTTTTCCTTTTTTTTTGGGAAAATTTCCGATTAATACCTTGTACATTGGGCCTAGTGCCATTTTGGTCCCCGAACTTTAAAATGCGACAATTCAATACCCAAAATTTTAAAACATGACAATCTAGTACCTGCTCTTAACCAGCGCTAAGTAGCATTTGAAAAAGAAACAAATACCCTTCAAGTGTTATTTAATTTTCTTTATCAATTAGACCTGTTCATGGGCCGGGTGGCTCGACGGGCCAGCCTAGCCCGACCCGACCCCCGGATGAGCTTGAATAGGTATATAGGCCTGCGGGCTTAACCTCAGGCCAAAAAACCCGACCCGCAATAAATTCAAGTTGGGCTCGGGATTTGTCAAAATAACCCGGCCAGGCCCGACCTATAACTAAACCTAAAAACCCTAGTTGAATACCCCTATTTTTTTCACCTCTTTCCCTTCTTTTTCCAATCGAATTCTTCTTCTCCACATCCTCTTTCCCTTCTTTATATTCTTTTTTAATAAAAAATAAATTTTGAATTTATATATATTTTTAATGTAAATAAATTATGATTTATATTGATTATTGAATAGGAAAAATTTCTAATTTTTTTTATTAGGTTGGGCTTCAGGCTCGGGCTCGGACCCAAGTTGTAGGCCCGTTGGTCGGGCTGGGCTCGAGCTCGAGCCTAACATATTTCTGTTAATGAGGAGTAAAAGCCCAACCCGGAGGGCTCGGGCCCAAGTTATAGGCCCATTGGTCAGGCTGGGCTTGGGCTCAGGCCTAACATATTTCTGTTAATGAAGAGTAAAAGCCCGGCCCGACCCGACCCGACCCATAAATAGGTCTATTATCAACCATCTAAATGTTGACAAAAAATTAGTAGTCCCAAATCCTTTCCTTTTCCATTCAAGAAAATTGGGGTCAAATTTGAGTGGGCATTTTGGTGACTCCAACTTTATTGAATAGAAGATGCAAGGATTTGAGGTTGTTAATTTTTTGTTAATGTTTGAATGATTGATAAAGAAAATTAGATGACACTTAAAGGGCATTTGTGTCTTTTTCAAATGCCACTTAACGGCTTAACAACTGATTAACAACTAGTTAACAACATGTATAGATTGTCATGTATTGAAAGTTTAGGTACTAAATTTTTGTATTTTAAAATTAAGTGACAAAAATGACACTAGACCCAAAGTATAGGGTGTTTGAGAAAATCTCCGAACCTGTATTTAGGATGAGTGTCAATTTAGTACCTACGCAAACTTTCATGACAATCTAGTATCTACCATTAATAGACCATCATGCATATCAGATGACTTATGTGACAGACTTTTAAAAATGTCAAAATTACCCTTAAACACTATTGATCATCTTCTTTCTCAAAAAGATCCAGCCTCCATCCACCACCAGTCATACGTTCTTCGCCGCATCCAATACTCCGGCCATGCCCGGTTCCACCCCAACATCTAAAGGAATTGCTTTTGCTCCCTCAAAAAATCAAATAAAGAAGGATTAATAATGAGCAAGATGATCATTTGACACGAGGCGGTAGGCCGAAATAACCAACAGACCTGTGATCCTTGAGCGACTCAACCACCCTTCTCATGGTAGGCCGGCTCAGAGGCGGGTGAGGTGGGTTCCTTGGGAGTAAAGATGATCGACGTACTCCTTTGCGATGAGCGCCATTCGGGAGACGTTGGCACCGGTCTGGTTGGTATAGAGAGAAGTGGTGCTCCACCACTCGGAGACAGAAGGTGAAGCGGTTGCGCGATGGTTGGCAGAGATGGAGAGGAGGAAATCCTTGATGATGAACTTCTGAGATGGGTTTCACTTGCCGTACCAGATGAGGTAAATGTTAATCGGAGAGGAGAGGACCGGGCCCATATGGTAGCGAAGGTGAACGAGGTCGGAAGAACCCTCGTACTTCTTGGAGGACGAGAGCATGTGGGCTGGGAGCTTTGGGTTGTAGTACTGTGGGCATATGACAAGGGTTTGGGTTGTGAGTACAGCCATGCTGCCGCTGCTGAGAGATAGGAGGGGTCAAGAGAGTTTTGGGTTTCAATCTTATGTCAAGGGTTTTGGGCTTCAGACGGTTGCTCTTCCAGTTTCAAATGGAGATGGACAGAAGCAGAGGAGGGGTCAAGAGAGCGTGTGGGCTGGGAGCTTTGGGTTGTAGTACTGTGGGCATATGTCAAAGGTTTGGGTTGTGAGAGAAGCCATGCTGCCGCTGCTGCTGTCTAGAGATAGGAGGGGTCAAGAGAGTTCTGGGTTTCATTGGGGGTTTCAACCGTATGCCAAGGGTTTTGGGTTTCAGACGGTTGCTCTTCCGGTTTCAATGGAGGTGGCCAGAAGTGGAGGAGGGGTCAAGAAAGTTCTTCCCCTTCGTTCGAATAGAGTTGTAGGGGTGACAAAATCACCAAGTTCATTTCTTCTTCTTCCACCATCAAATCACCCATTTTCATAATTTTATTTTTGAATTATCTTTAAAATATTATAATTCAATTATAAAATATTTCTAAATTCTTATATCTTATGTATAAATTATCCATAAAATAAATAATTTTTAAATAATTGCATTGGAGTTGAAAAAATTCAAAAATTCCCTATTTCCAATGGAAAATGGATGCCCCGCCCTAAGCCCGTTCCACCATCAGGGACGGGGCAAGATATCATGAGTTCGGAGTGGGGAGAGAGAGGGGGTGCCTCACCCCAAACCTGCCCCGTTGCCATTTCTAACTGCAAATTCCGATGATACATCTGAATTCGTGGTGGTTTCTCCATCGTTTCTTCTACCTCCCTCTTTCTCCTCCTCAACTTCTACTTGGATGGCAGATCTGAACCACAACTCCAGTGGCGTCTACAACAACGATTAATATTATCAAACCTGGTTTTAGCCCTTTTTCTGAATTAGTATCAAATAACATTGGGAATCTTGCCAGAGAATATGTTAGGCGAGAAGATAAGCCTCTAAAGTTGAAGGTGGACGTAATGGCAAATCAAAGGGCATTTTTGTCTTTTTGTATATCACATAACGGCTGATTAACACCGGGTACTAGATTGATATGAATTATCGCATTTTAAATTTGGAGTATTAAATTGGCACTCACGGCTGTTGGAACTTAAAATGATTTTACGGTTTTACCCTTACCAGGGTGCAAGAACAGCATAATAGTGGACCGGCTCACGAGCCGGGTAAAACTGGAAATACCTGCCAAACACCCTGCAATTTCATTCATTCGACTTCACTTCGTTTCTTCTCCCGAAGTCTTTGGATGATCTATGCAAATATGATATGAGACCATTCGAGAATGGCGATTCGAGGCGATCTCCTGAAGAAATGGGTTCTCATGATGACATTTCTTTACTGGGTTTCTTTAAACAATGTCTCAGCTGTTTGTGAACTCAGCGTTGTTCACCGCGACGGGCTCTATAACTTTAGCTTGGCTTCTCCCACTCAAGAATACCCTCACGGGGTCCTCAGCGAAGATGGGTAACCCCCTTTTGCCTTAAATTTTCCATTTCTTAGTTGAGCATCTTTGATTTTCTGTTATTTATTTTGTATTTTTTATTCCTTCTTTATATTAAATTCGAGCTCTTGTGGCTAAAATGCGTTAAGTGTGTGGCCTACATTCATTTTCCATTTAGTCTAATTATCACTGTCCTTTTTTTCCCTATTAGATAATTTGTATTCCTGTTTTCTAGCTTGGGTGAATTTATGGTTACTATCCTTTAGTTGTCAAAGCGTAATTTGAGGTCTGTTGATGCTAAAGGGCATTCTTGGATGCATATGTTCTTCAATTTGTTCTTTTGTTTCTTTTTTTTTTTTTTTTAATTTATGAGTTAAACATATTTCAATTATCCATTTATTTATTTATATCATTCAGTGTTACCGGTGAAGTTGCTGAAAATTTCCTTAGATGATGCAAGGTTCTTGTGTGTCTGAGGTTGAAATATTATACCAATTGAAAAGAAAATTAGATACCCAGAGATTCCAAGACTATGCCATGCTTTCGTATAGTTGATATGAAATGTCCTTGAGAGTTTGGTCTTCCGGATTCTAAATTTATTTTGGCCAATTTAATCAAGCATAGGTATTAGGGACTGTTTGGTAACAGCTAAAGTGGCTGAACTGATTGACTTAGTGTGTTGTCTTTTAGTGAACAAGTTATTAAGTAGGTTGTGATCTCCATCATGGTTGAATTACATGTCTGTAATGGTTACTACAAACCCTAAATATTTTATCATATGACTATTTTATCCACTAAAAGACAAATCAATAAGCTACTACATCAACTATTGTCAAATGGCCCCTTAGAGAAAGATTGAGCTGATTGTTGACTCAATTGCTTTTCTGATCATTTTATGCGTGTATTTCATATTTGGTAGTTTCAAACAAGAAGATGAAAAAAGGAATTATTTATTTCTTTGTCCATTAAGACTTAAGAATTGGAATTTTACCTTCTTGAGTTCAAATTATAGCTAACCTTAGACAATTGAATCTCTAATTTATTGTTCTGTAGAAATTGGGATGTTTGTGAGATTTCATGGTATTATTTTTGATTTCTTATTAGATGATGCACTTGTATTTCTTCGCAGATTTTACAAGGTAGCAGTAAATGAGACTGTTCTCTGGTTTCAGGTTGGCCTCATCAGGTTACACTTTGTGGCTTTGTTTATCTTGAGTTACTCACCTAAGCATCTATATTCTATTCATATGTGAATATTTTGATCACAAACTTTTTATACTTATACATAAATGCCTGAAGCAAAAAATGTCTTTACTATACCGGATGTGGAATGATCCCACCAGTACTTATATGGTTATATGTTGGATCTGTTTTGGTTTGGAAATCCATGAAGTCTATTCTGTAATCAGCAAAGTGTTGGCACCTTAGGATCTATGGTGCTGAACTGGGAAACTATTTCTTCATGGTGTTAATAATTCCATTTTCAGTACTTGGGCTCCTCCCTTTTTTTTTTGATCAGCTTCAGTGCTTGGGCTCCTCTTATTTTGTAACTTTCTTGAAGTATCAGTTTGAGTTGATTTCTAATTGATTCTCTCTTTTTTTATATGATATGGAACAGCTTTGCAATAGAATGATATTCAATCATCATCCCCCTAGATGTTTTGACTGCCAGGTAACTGCTTCCTAGTTTAAATAAATCATTTCCATTGTTGACAATGGTGATATTGTTATTTTCTTCACAAGGTTCTACATTTGGATTTTCATTGGAATTTCTGGATAGGTATACTGTACCTATGACCTAGGGGGTTAGGCTCTAAAAAGGAATGTAGAGTATTCTTCTGAACTGAAGCCCTTCAAAGTCTTTTCTTTAAAAATAACTTCCATAATGAATGCAACTAGACTAAACATTATCCCAAATATTTGAGGTTATCTGCCCGAATGTTGCTCCACTAATATATTCCAATGCAAATCTAGTCCGTATATATATATTTTTTCCATAATTAGACTAAGATAAAATACTTGTGTTGCAAATTTAGATAGTAATGAGGGTACAGTTAAGAGTGGTTACCACTGAAAGAGAACCTCCAAATAACCTCTTTCACCACCTTAGTTAATACATAGCAAGGAAAAAATTGAAAAAGATTTGCCCCATATCATTGGAACCTAGGGATTTTCTTCTTTTCAGTCCTTGCCCTCTTTACAGCAATAATATGGACATTACATGGATTTAGTGTGTATCTCTTGTATTTCCGGCTGTTGGAATATCCCAACCTGTTGTACTAAACTTATTTTATATATTTAATAAAATCTTCTTTACTGATAAAAAAAATATGGACCTTATATGGCCTTGTTTTCTTAATGTAGAGACTCTTAATCACTGTCCAACTTATACCTTTGGTTTTTTGATGTCATTGCAAATTTGAGAAATTTTTAATAAGAAAAAAGTCTGAAAAAATATCAATAAAAATAAATTCTAAAAATACTAAATCTCTAACTCAAAACTCAAAACCACCAAAACAAAGGAACAAAGAAATCCTGTTGTAAATTTGTGGAGTGTCTTTAAATTGGCTATAAGCTGATCAATTCATGCCCAAATTGTGTGATCTTGGGCTTGTTAGATGGATTGAATAAACTTTCTAGTGACATCAAAATCAAGAAATGAGTAAGTTTTAATAGCCCAAGATTTGGCTGCAATTAGAATGATGGACTTGAGATGCTTTATTTACAGTTTTGAGTTGAAGCTCATCTCACTCATTTACAACCTTGCATTTGAGATCTTTTACACCGACATCATTCTTCCCTTGTTAAAAGAAATTCTTTGAATTTTGAAATACTTGAGGATAAAGTTTGGCTTCCAAAGAATTGATCACAAATTCACAATCATAATAAATCCTATAGATTGGATCTCAATTATAATGAGATAGTTTTTGGACATCACTGTAAATGATATAGTGATACTTTTTGAATAGTTTTTGATACAGGTTCTTTTGTACAGAGGAGGGTGCCTTGCCCTCCCATCTCATTCTCATACTATTAATATGATACTTTTTGCCAGCTTATCAAAAATAAATCCTATAGATGCCTCAATCAGTGTTTTACCATATTGTAGGTGGGGCTCATTTTGTGAGGTATACAATGCCTGAATCCAGATGCATTTCACCTGGCTTGTTGCTATATTTTGAGGAATTAATCTTGATTTTGATGTTGAATGGGTAATTTACTATATTGTAGGTTGCACCTATGATGTTTAGGGTTTAAACAGTCTAGTCTAAATAGGACTTAAAACAAAGGATACTATGCCCTTCATGTTTAATAACACACTGCTCTAACCAATAGATAATAGGTTTTTCAAAGAAATATCTTATTTCCTTCAGAAATTAGTTTTGCATGCATTTGTATATTAACGTTTTTATTTTTTAAAGGGAAAATTTCTGATTAGTACTCTATACTTTGAGCCTAGTGCCATTTTGGTCCCTGAACTTTAAAATGCGACAATTCAGTACCCGAACTTTCAAAACATGTCAATCTAGTACCTGCTGTTAAGTGGAATTTGAAAAAGACACAAATGCCCTTTGAGTGTCATCTAATTTTCTTGATCAACCATCCAAATGTTGACAAAAATTAACAGTCCCAAATCCTTGCCTCTTCTATTCAAGAAAGTTGGGGTCTGTTAATTTTTTGTCAACATTCTTGAATTGAAAAGGCAAGGATTTGGGACTTTTAATTTTTTGTCAACGTTTGGATGGTTGATAAAGAAAATTAGATGACACTTGAAGGGCATTTGTGTCTTTTTTAAATGCCACTTAACGGCTGATTTACAGCAGGTATTGGGTTGACACATTTTGAAAGTTCGGGTACTGAGTTGTAGCATTTTAAAGTTTGGGGACCAAAGTGGCACTAGGCCCAAAGTACAGGGTACTAATTGGGAATTTTCCATTTTTTTAAATGACTTCAGTTTGTTTAGGCATGTGTCGTCTCACTTCACATCTTGCACCTCAAGCTCTAGGAACCCCTTGCACTTTAGTTGCACTTCTTGCTTTTAAAACATTGGCATCAACGACTTTTAACTGTATTATAGTCATCTGTACAATATGAAGGATCTTCAAAATGACACTTTTGTAGAAAATGTTTCATGCTATACAGCCTAGACTGCCATCTGCTTTTTTGAATCTTCTATAAAAATTCTGGCATCAGAAGCATGTATTGTAAATCAATAGAATCTTCTGGTTGGATGTTCCCTTCATTAGCAGAAAGCTGATTTGGAAAGTTTTCCTTAGTAATCACTCCAAGATAATCTTGGATTATTATATCTTCGAGCTTTTCTTTAGTATGATCTTGATACCATGAAACCTTCAAAATTTTCCTCCACTGAATCTTATAGAGCAACATATTCTGCAGTATTTTTACATACCTCTGGTTCTTCAACCTTACATACCTCAGAGAGATCTTCCGAGTCCACTGAATTGTGGTCACCACCCCTTGGATGGTGCCATTGCTTATATGTGTAACTTGCAACTAATGATACATCCAATGAACATTAGAGAGGAATGTGGCATATTATGGATGAAAACAACTCCATTACTGCAACATTACTTCTTCAACGTATATTTTGATCTGCTTAATGTATAATCTATTCCATGCTTAGGGTCCTATGTACAGTAAATTCCCTCTCAGTGACAAATACCATTATTTGTTTTACTAATTGAAGTGTCTCATTCGGTACTATAGGATTGTGGTGGTCCATCACGCTGTGGTATGAAATGTAGTGCACTTGTGGCCAATAATATAGGAGGTATGTGCACTTATCTTTTTGGTAATTTTTCTTTTGTATGCAACTTACATGCTAAATTAGGTGTTAAACCTGGAGAAAGCAGCCAAACCTATAGTTCATGTCTGTTGAAGGCTTGAAATGGGTATGAGATGCAAACCATGATTGAAATCACGGGTTGACATTGGTTTATTATTTTTAGAAACCCTCCCTAGTGAGGGAATTTAGTGAAACCCCTGCCAGGTTTTTTATAAATTAGAAAAGTAAAATTGCTTGATTTGTTTAAGGACTTCTCTGTTGTTGGCATTGTAAGGGGGTGGAGTACAGTGGCAAACACTACGACTGTAAAAACTGTTGCACAGGAAATATGGTCTCTGCTAATTCAACAAAGAGTGAAGCTGAATTTTGATGGAAGTTCTTTAGGCAATCCGGGTCAATCTGGTATAGGGGGAGACTTTAGGGGTGGAGAGGGTAGAGTCATTGCTTTGTACTCAGGACCAATAGGAGTGGGTGACTCACTGAGAGTGGGAGTGATGGCTTTACTTCAATGTGTAAGGCTTGCTAAACAGTTCGGGTATCATCAAATTGAGGCAGAAAGGGACTCTTAAGTTATTGGGTGGATGCAGTCAGGAAGCTTGGAGGTCTGGGCACATAGACTTTTGGTAAGGGACATTTTTTGCATAGCAAGGTAGATTGGAGTATCAAGTATTCTCCAACTGGACTAGAAGATTTGGTACATTGGTAAAGCAAGGGACCTCTAGGAATAACTTGTTTTGGGCTGTGCTGTAATCATCAACTATTGTTGGGGTCAATATCCTTTCTGGGGTGTTTGACATTTGTACTGTGAATTCTCTTATTTAATGAAAGTTACCGTTTCCAATCAAAAAATAAATAAATAAATTAGAAAGGTAAAATAATGGGAGCTTGGGATGGGCTGTATTCCAGGAAAGGGAATCAAATAGATTGGCATGTGAAATCAGAAATTGTAGTCCAAACTGCTGAAGGAAAGATGAGATCAACCAAGGTGGGCATAGAGTGGAAGAGCATTTAGTTATGAAGTTATAGTTTGTGCACGAAAAATAGCTAGTTTGAAACAAGTTGGGAGTTGAAGTTTCAAAAATGAGTTGCTGAACTGTCTACTCAAGGTAGCCTGAGGGTTGCTAGGCACATTTTGCCTTGTATATTGTTGTAACATGTGGCAGCCTAGTAAGGGCATTTTTTGGTTTTTTCCTATGTTATTTGTTATAAGCTGTCGCCCAAGTATAAATATTAACTTAGGGCGCCACCAGCCTCACAACAGAATAGAACTCTCTTTCTTCTCTCTTTCTTCTCTTTTCCTTCTTCTTTTTCTCTCTTTTATTACTGTTGAACTACATGGTATCAGAGCACTGATCTAGGTGCAACCTTTTCAGATTGTGTTCTTCATCTGAAATTCTTTTTTGATTGGAAGAGGAGGTGAAGACTCCATCGTGTTCTTCATCTGGGTGCAACCTTCAGTCCTTGTTTTTTTTCTCTTCTCTCTTGGTCACTGTACCAAGAAGAAATCTGTTGTGGCAGCCGAATGTAGTAAAGGTTTTTTCTAGATTTGTGGTGGCAACCGAATGCAGTAAGGAGTCTTCCTAGGTTTGTGGTGGCAGCCAAATGCAGTAAGGAGTTTTTTCCTAAGGCTCTGTTTGGTTTGCAAAAAAGGGATGGGAAAAGAGGAATATTCCTAAATGATACCTTTTTCCTATGTTTGATTGTTGGGATACAATGGTATGAGATGAGAAAAGAGTGAGAAGCAGGATCCCAAAAATAAGTGAATGGGATCCCACCAAAATAGTGCGACCCCAGTGAGAAAGGAAAACCGTGATACGCGTCTAAGAAAATTATCGGACTTTGTCAAGCCTGAACTCGAGAGTCTCTTCTTCCTTCAGCCAAATGTCCCAACGGTCGTATCTCCAACGACTTCTTTGGTGATCCCGAGCAAAGGTAAGACCAGATCTACAATCCTCTTGCATTGGCGAGTCATTTCCTCTATTTTCTTATATATTTTCATGAATAAGAATGTCTTTACCATTGTTGCGCCAGTCTCTGCAATGGTTGGTCCCATTTCATCTTCTTCACTACTTTTGGCAAGGAGAAGCTCCATTCTCGTTGTGTAGGCGAGACTTGCTTTTTTTTTTTTTCTAGTGTTCTAGGTCTGAATAAATCTCCATTCTCCTTTTCTAAATAAACCCCATTCTCCACACTGGTGCTGATCTGCTTCTCACTCACACTCTCTGATATCTGAACATTCATCGTCACTCTCCCAAGGTTCATTTGCTGCAATATCGCCAGCGACCAGCTTCAACGCCGCCAAAACAAGCTTGTCACTGGCACCAGTGTGAATGCTGGTGTCTGTTCAAATATCTCTTCTCCTCTCTGTTTAGGGTTTGTTCAAATCGCCAAAACAAGCTTCAATGTTTGTGATTTCTCCAACGTCGCTAGTGTTTCTTCCCCTTCCACTTGTCAAGGCTGAATATTATTTCCTGTCCATCTGCATCCATTCTGCAACATCACAGGAATAAAGGTTAGGAACAAATTTTCTTTCTTCCTCTTCCCGTGTTTCTTCGATGTATGCTTGTTGATACCATTGTATGGCTTGCTGATACTTAAATGTTCTTTCTTAGTTAAACTTATTTTGAAATTTTCAGATCCTAAATCACTCCTCTATGACCTCTGTCTTTGCTTTTTAAACCTCAGTAGTTTATTAAAACGTTATCATTTGCAAGCAACACACGTTTAATGGTTAGTTTGTACGAGCTTATGTAGATTGACAATGTTAAAACATTGTCATTTTGAACCTCAGTAGTTTATTAAAACAGAGTTTGCATTCATATGCCTGCTCGTTAAGGAAGCAAGAGGACAATGTTTAACACATTACCATTTTAAACCTCTGTAGTATATTAAAACAGAGTTTGCATTAATATGCTTACTCGCTATGGATGCAAGAGTTTGCATTAATATTTTTCTGGAATACTGAAATGTGAGAACGACTTGATTTTTAGCTAAACATTCATCATAATAATATATACGCTACTCTGGAAAGTGCAATATGTACAAAGCTTTTATGGGTCTCTGGGATGTGAACTTTGAAGATCATTTGGTTGATTCAGAAGGGAAAGTGCAGAGGCTGTTGTTTCAAAGTTCATCTGCCCTCCCCCCATCCATAGTTGCTTACTAAGAATGCAACTATGGCTCTTGATGTTCAGTGTACCTGGATTGACGTCTGCATCCTAGAGAACTACCTTAATAATTAAATGAAATAACACTTGTTTTTGGTAATAAGATGAACCCAAAGTGTCCGTGTAGACAAACACAGACACACAAAAAAGGATAATGCAGTATTGCAGGTTTGGTGGCCTAATACATGTTCTGCTGAACAGGGGTTAAGCAACCACGTCAGCAGGTGATGATGTTGGAGTGGATTTGCTTGTCAGTGTGACATCTGGAGAAATGCCAAAATCTGATCTGGGTTTTACAATTGGTTCTCCTGGGATTAGTTCACCTGTGGCAGATGACTATGTGGGTAACAGTGGGAGTAGTTTATCAACTTGTAAAGAGGGAGGGAGGGGGACTTCAGAAACCACAGTGCCAATGCCCTCCTTTGTATTCAAATCTAATATGATATAGAAACATGGTTTATGCTGTATATACTAGCTTGTTCATGGTTTGAAGCTGATGAGCGCTTTGAGTTACCATCATGTTAAGATAATTCATAGACCATCATTGGCTGGATGCTTGACTCTGCCATTCACAGAAAATCCAGATCTTTTGGTTCTAGAGTGACTTGGGATGGATGAATAATGATTCCTTTCATAGTTACCTTAGGAAGATTTAAAGAGAATACTTGCACTTCAAGGCTTAGATGTGGAGGCTTTGCTTTGTTTAGTCAAGAAAAATAATTGCAAACAAATGTGAAATATGAAGATTCAAACAAGTAAATCAGTAGAAAGAGAAGAGAATTGGCTTTAAAAAAAGAAATAAAAATGAATGAGAGGGAGAATACTTCCTTCAGGTGTGTGTGCCCTACTCTATTGCTTATACGGTTGTGTTAACTGATGTTAAAAGGACTAGGACAAATAATGCGCCCAATAACTCAATCGGCCCCACTTCTCAACACATTATGAGTTTTGAACTTTTGATCTATTGTACATTCTTTAATGGTTGCCATCTAGCAGTGTATTGGAGCATGATGCTACATATCATTTGTTAATATTTGGAGCTGTAGCATTAGGTATATACAATTTTTTTGACTAAAAATAAATGTGATTTTGTAAAAATTGTTGGTTTGGAAAGTGATTTTCCTTTGCATGATTTTCCCACAAAACAAACATGCGAAAAATAATTTTCCCACGTTTTTCCCTTGTATAACCAAATGATGGAAAGTGAAATTTTCACACTTTCTCATCCCACCCTTTCCCATCCCATCCAAATCTTCCCGTAAACCAAACGGGACCTAAGGTTTTCCTATGGACTGTCGTGGAAGCCAGTTATGTACTGTAACCAATGTCACAGTTTTGAGGTTGTAGGGGCTGGTTGTCTCCTTCTCTTATAAGCTGAAGTGTTTCAGCTAAGGTTTATTGATCTACAGTCCGGCTAAACCTATATTTGGAGCCTTCTTAAACTACAGAAGTACAAACCTTCTATCTCAGTCTGTTTTGAAAAATCAGCGGGAAAGTTTTTTGAGAAAAATGGCTACTAAGGATTCAACAACCTCTGGTATTACTTCCCATCAAGGAAACCTAAACGGGGGAATGGACAACATGAATTTCTCTATGTTTATTCCCCCCTTTGATGACCTAAATTATCTGGAATGGTCCAAAGGCATCAAGCTGTATATCACAACTAGGGGGAAGGCTGGTTACATAGGTGGAAAAATAAAATAACCAAAGTCTGGTACTGCTGAACATGATCGATGGGATCAAGAAAACAACATGGTTATGTCATGGCTGTTAGGTTCCATGCCGCCTCATGTAAAGAAAAATTTCATATGGGCTGACACATCTGGAAGGAGCTGGATTATTATCAGACGATTGAGTGGAAGAATGATGAGGATGCACAGGCATACAAAAAACTTGTCTCCCAACATCGAGTATTTGCTTTCTTGCATGGGCTGAATCCTGCTTATGAGTCTCTTCGGGTGTAGATTTTAGGAAGCAAGGAACTTCCTTTAATTCAGGAAGTATATGCCCTAGTCCAATCTGAAGAGAGTAGAAAAAATCTAATGAATGTTTCAGAGGGAGAGCAACCTGTTGCCCTAACTGCAAGAGGGGGTAACATTGGAATGAAAAATGGAGAATCAAGGAAAAGTGAGGACAAGGACAAACTGTGGTGCACGCACTGCCAAAAGCCTAGACACACTCGAGAAACCTATTGGGAGTTAGTGGGGAAGCCCAAGTGGATAACCAAGAATCAAGACACTTCAAAGAAGCCTCCTCAGAAGAAATTTATTTATGCAAATCTAGTTGTACAGGATTACCAACCATATAATTTGGCTACTGGATTATCCCAAGAGCATCTAGTGGTTCTGATCCCAAGAAAGACATCATTAACTCCTTCAGAGATCATTTGGAACTGTAGGGTAGGACTCTCGGGCAGATTGATAGGTTGGTTCCTACCCCTTATACTTCATTTGCTTCTATATCAGGTAAAGGTGCTTTTGCATTTCATGTGTCTACCTTTGCTCCCGAGTCACATTGGATCATTGACTCAGGGGCATCAAACCATATGATTGGTAAGTCAAATTTATTTCCGAAATACACTCCTCTCTGGAAGGGATAAAGTGAGACTTGCTGATGGGTCTCTTTCCACTATTGTTGGTCAGGGATCTGTATCCCTACTTGATGGCCTTGTTTCACCCCACACCCTTCATGTTCCCAAACTTCTTATTAATTTGTTATCAATAAGCAGTATTGCTCAATCCTTAAACTGTTTTTTTTTTTTTTTTTATGAATGAAAATATTTTATTAAATTAGAATATAAGGCAATACAGGAAACCCATGAAGAGGCACGAGCTGTTACCTCTTCTAACAAAGTATTACATCAATTAAGAATTGGATAAGCAGAAATTAACAGAAATAAAATTACATAGCAGCCCAAAACAAATGATCACTTGAAACCCCTTGCTTAGCTAGTCCATCTGCTAAGGAATTTTCTAATCTTTCTATCCAAAGAGAGGTAACTGTCATATTTCTTGTGAGCCAATTGACTTTCCTCAATAAATCTCTATATCGCCACATAGCTGAAGCTGGTTTTGTCAGCCATTCCACAACAATTTTAGAGTCTCCTTCAACTATCAAGTGTTGAACTCCTAATTGTTCAGCAACCTGGATGCCTTGTACAACCACTAAGATCTCTGCTCTATTTGAGTCTCCTATTCCCACAGGGCCTGAAAACAAAGCTGGGATGTTGCTCTCTCTATCTCTCAGCACCCCTCCTATCCCCGAAGGGCCTAGGTTTCGTTGGCTACTACCATCAAAATTCAGCTTTGCCCAACCTTCAGGTGGAGGCTTCCACACTGCAGTTGCCTTGTCCCTCCTCGTATGACTAGTGGCTACCGCCTTCCAGTTACTCCAAATGTCATCAAAGGAAAACGTATGAAAGAAGTCTAAAGTTCTTAGCTAATGAATGGCTCTAGTCAATATACAATCCTCAACAGTTTGTAAGCTTATTTCCTTTTCTTTGAACACCCTAGCATTCCTTTCTTTCCAAATTGTCCACAAGGCTTCTGCTCTAATACATCTCCACATCGTTTTTCCTTTTTTGTAGGCCACACAAAAACAAGAAGGATCGAACAACTGACTTAATTCTGAGGACAGATTCTACCTGCATCCAAACAAAGAAAAGATCCAACTCCAAATAGTACTAGAAAAGGAACAAGATACAAATAAGTGGGAGCAATCATCATCACTAGCCCTGCAAAGTACACACCAGTTAGGGGACAAGCACATGAAAGGCCTTTTCTTCTGCAAGCAATCCAGAGTATTGATCTTTCTATAGAATATCTCCCAATAGAATATTATAATTTTAGGAGGAACAGGTCTGAACCAAATCTCCTTATAAGGAAGAGGGTGAAGTAATAAAAGGAAGAAAATGAGAAACAAATTTTTCCTTGTAAAGGGAAAGAGAATAGAGAGACGGGAATTTGTCCTTAAGGGCAACGGTACCCACCCAAGTATCTTCCCAAAATAAAACAGTCACACTAGAGTTGACATCATACTTGACCAAGTTGAGAAACTGAGGGAGGACACTTTGAATTGCTTTCCAAGGAGATGCCAACGTAGCTTGACGTGATACACCCACATCCCGACCATTTTTCCCGTTAGCCATGTATACTAGCTATCACTTCATGCCACAATCTCTCCCTTTCTCTCGGCCATCTCCACAACCACTTCCTTAAGAGAGCTTTATTCCTTTGAGCTAACCTTCCTATTCCCAATCCACCCTCCTCTTTACTCCTACAAACTATTTCCCAATTGATTATATGATCTTTCTTTTCCTCCCCAGGCTTCCACAGAAAAGATCTCATTATCCTCTCCAACTTCTTAGCTTCCCTAATAGGAATCCTAAAGATAGAGAGAAAATAAACTGGTAAATTTGCTAGGGTAGCTCTCAATAAGTCACTCGACCCCCTATGGAAACGTAGTTCTTTTTCCAAGAAGCTAATCTTCTCTCAAACTTTTCCAGAATTGGGGTCCAAAATCTACTCTCCTTTGGGTTAGCCCCTAGAGGGAGACCTAGATACTGCAAGGGCCAAGAAGAAATTGGACAACCTAAACAATCAACTACAGATTGCAAAGTCCTCTCATTCACATTAACCCCTACCACACAACTCTTATCCAGGTTTATCTTCAAATTGGAGACATTCTCAAAGTGTTGTAACAATGCTTTGAGATTTCTCACTTCCCGCCTGTCGCCCCCTTCACAAAAAATTATGATATCATCGGCAAACTACAGGTGGGTTACTCGGACATTGTTCCTTCCAATCCTCCAGCCTCTAACTTCCTCTTCCTTATTTGCTTTAGAGATTAATCTATTGAAGACATCTGCAACTAGGGTAAAAAGAAAAGGGGAGAGAGGATCACCTTGTCTAAGGCCTCTACAAGCCGGGAAAAAGTCTTTCACCACCCCATTAACCAAAACGGAGTAATGGTAGGAACTAATACAGCCCTTGACCCAATTGCACCATCTAGCTCCAAACCCACAACACCCTAGGACCTCTAGTAAAAAACTCCAATCCACAAGATCATAAGCCTTCTTCAAATCTAGTTTACAAACTGTTGAAATAATTTAGTTGTTGATGTTAGGGTTTGTTTGGCTAGTTAAAGTGTTTTTTATTTCTATTTTTTCACTTCCGTTATGTCTGTTATTGTACTCACTTATAGCAGGGGCACAAGGGTCTTTTCCCTTCTTATTTCTACCGCCCTATATATATATATTATAATAAAGTTGGCGCTGCCAGCACTGTTACATGGCAAAAGCCCTTCTTTTCTCTTCTCCCTTCTCTCTTCTTCTTCTCTTCTCTTCTCTTCCTCCTATTTCTTGTCGGCCATACTGCCAAGATGGTATCAGAGCAGGAATACTGACTAAAGAGAGCAGATCAACCAACTTCATTGAGAGAGTAGATCGAACAGACTTGTTGAGTCTGGGTGGAATAGAGATCTGAATCTGGACTAAGGAAAACAGTTCTACAACTGGTACAGTTCTTCCGTTTTCTCTTCTTTACCTTCCTTGATCGTGTACCAAGTAAAAAACCAAATGAATCTGGGCTGCTGAATGTTGTCGGATCTGTATACCTCTTTTTTATTGGATCGTGTGATCCTCTGTTCATGTGTTAAGACGACTGTAGGTCAAGGATGACCTGTCATCTCAATAATTTGACTTGATTATAAGTGATAAGGATCTCTCCTGCTGATTAATGGTTTTAGACATTCTGGAAGGCTGGTAGGTTGGGACTGTTAAAACCATACAGGTCTGAAATCTGCCGAATATTGCCTCTGTTTTGTCCTAGAATTGGTACTGTTTGTGCTCAACTTGTTTTCAAACCCAAGTGTGTGGGTGTGGACTGAGTGAAGCATTTTTTGTGGAGTAAGGAGGGGTCCTATGTTCGGTGTTTGGGACTGATTATTTGTTTTGACCATGTCTGAGAATTCTGCTACTTCAGAGATTTCAGGGAGCCACGATGGAGTGAGTGAGGGAATGGATATGAGTTTTCCCATGGCTGTTATTCCCTTTTATGGTCTGAACTACCTTGAGTGGTCTAGGGGAATAAAACTCTACATCACTGCTAGGGGGAAAATAGGATACATCAATGGGAGAGTGAAGGAACCGAAGTACGGAAGTGCTGAATATGATAGGTGGAACCAAGAGAATAGTATGGTGATGTCTTGGCTCTTGGAGATATGGGCTGAAATTGCTTGTGAGATATGGGAACAAGCGAAGTCCACCTATTCAGAGTAGAGACACTATGCCAAGATATATTAACTGCAAGCTGAATCCTCTACTTGCAAGCAAGGGGAGAGGAGTCTCTCGATGTACTATTCTGATTTGACATCGATATGGAAAGAACTTGATCACTATCAGAATGTGAATTGGAAAGTATGATGAAGATGCAAAGGCATATAAGTCACTTGTATCTCAACAACGAATCTTTGCCTTCCTCTTAGGGCTGAATCCTTCGTATGAGTCCATCAGGGTGCAGGTCTTGGGTAGTAAAGACTTGCCATCAGTTCAGGAGGTGTATGCCTTGGTGCAGTCAGAAGAGAGTAGAAGAAGTGTGATGAATGGTGTAGAAGGGGAGTTAGTTGCCCTAATTGTCCGGGGAAATTCAGATACAAATGTCGGAGGTGGTTTTAAAAAAGGTGACTCGGAAAAAAAAAACATATGAGAAGAGCAAACTTTGGTGCACTCACTGCTAGAAGACACGACACACGAGAGATACATGTTGGGATCTCCATGGAAAACCAAAATGGGCATAGGATTTGGGTAAGAAGTCAACACCTGATCAAGGCAAGAAACCAGGTCAGCAGAATCAGAAAAAGTATAACTTAGCTAATATGGTGTCGACAGAGACGAGTCCTTTGGTAACTCAGGAGAGGCATCCCAGTTCTGACCCTAAGGAAGATATTATCAACTCCTTTTGTGAACATTTGGAATTGTATGGTAGGACTCTCCGCCAGATGGATTCTGGTCCTACTCCCTCTACCTCGTTTGTGTCTACATCAGGTAATGCTGCGACAACCTTCCATGTGTCATCTCATACCACTGATTCTCCTTGGATTATTGACTCTGGAGCCTCAAACCACATGACCGGTAAGTCAAATTTGTTTCAGACATATAACCTTTTCTCTGGGAGAGATAAGGTAAGATTAGCTGATGGTTCTTTTTTCTACCATAGTTGGCCGATGTACCATTCCTTTCCCACTTGGCCTTACCCTTCCTAATGTACTGCATGTTTCGAAATTACCTATTAATTTGCTATCCATTAGTAGTCTAAATCACTCATTGAACTGCTCAGTCACTTTTTTTCCGTCTTCATTTGTGTTTCAAGATTTGGCCTCGGGGAAGACGATTGGTAGAGGAAGCAAGGTGGATGGTCTCTACGTGTTGGAGAATAAAACTGGTCTTGTGGCTACAGAGTTCATGAGTTCGTTAAGTGAGAGTTAAGCCTATCTATGGCATAGTCGTCTAGGTCATATTTCTTTTGAGTCATTAAAAGTTATGTTTCCAAAGTTGTTTGAGTCCTTGTCAGTGAGTTAGTTATAGTGTCAGACATGTCAATTGAGTAAGCATTGTAGAAGCTTTTTACCTTTGCGAAATAAAAGATCTGAATTTCCATTTCATATTGTTTATTCTGATGTTTGGGGCCCGTTTCTCAACCTACTGAGACTGGCTATAAGTACTTCATTACCTTGATTGATGATTATTCTAGATACACCTGGGTTTACCCTATGCGATCTCGAGATGAAGTGCCAAAAATTGTGAAAGATTTTCAACGCATGGTGTTTACTCAGTTTCAAATGGAAATCCATATCTTTCAGTCAGACAATGCAAAGGAATACTTCCATAGTGATCTCACGTAGTTTTTTGCTTCGAGTGGGTCACTTCAGCGAAGCTTTTGTGCCAGGACACCCCAACAAAATGGTGTGGTTGAACGGAAGAACCGCCACCTTCTCGAAGTAGCTCGTGGCTTATTAATTCATATGAATGTGCCAAAACATTTTTGGATGGATGCAGTCTTGTGTGCTACATTTATCATCAATCGCATGCCCTCTCGGCTACTAGAGTATAAGGCCCCACATCAGCTTTTGTTTCCTACAGCGCCGTTGTCCACCATTCCGATGCGTGTTTTTGGGTCTCGTTGCTTTGTCCATAACCTGTCCCCTACTCGAGGTAAGCTTGATCCTCGGGCTATTCCTTGTGTTTTTCTTGGTTACTCTTTATCTCAAAAGGGGTATCACTGCTATGATCCTACCTCTCACAAGTACTATGTCTCCATTGATGTATCATTCTTTGAGAATCAACATTTTTTCTCGGTTTCTCCTTAGGGGGAGAGTAGGGTTCAGGAGAAACATGCGACTCAAACTCAACTACCTCCTTTACCCGATCCTCCTCCATTCCGGGTTTTTCATCATCGCCATAAAAGCCAACAGAGTTCAAGAACCGTGGAACCTGACACTATGCAACCAACATCATCGGATTCACCCGAGGCAGATCCGTCTCATCAGCCAGGTACACTTTCTCCTATTGATATGTCTGTTCCTCTAAATGTTGATTCATCTGTCATCAATGATCTTAATATTCCTATTGCTAAGAGAAAGGGTGCTAGGTCTTGTACCACTAATCATCCTATCTCCAATTTTGTGTCCTATGATCATGTTTCACCTTCATACCGTGCATTCCTCTCTTCTGTGGACAGTGTCCCCGTTCTTAAGAATGTGGCAGAAGCTTTGTCTAAGCTTGAATAGACAGATGCAATGCAGGAAGAAATTAATGCTTTACACAAAAATGACACTTGGGAGTTGGTGGACCTTCCTGAAGGGAAGGAACCAGTGGGTTGCAAGTGTTCACAGTGAAACACAAGGCTGATGGAACTGTTGAAAGGTACAAGGCTAGATTGGTGGCAAGAGGCTTTACACAGGTATATGGAGTGGACTATGCAAAGACTTTTGCTCTAGTAGCCAAGATGAACTCTATCAGGATTCTTCTTTCATTGGCAGCAAATCTTGACTGGGAACTTCACCAATTGGACATAAAAAATGCTTTCTTGAATGGTGACTTGGAAGAGGAAGTGTACATGACCCAACCTCCAGGGTTTTGTGCCAAAGGCAGTGAACAAAAGGTGTGCAGGTTAAAAAAATCTTTTTATGGGTTGAAACAATCACATCGGGCTTGGTTTAGTAAGTTCCATTTAGCTGTTCAACAGATGGGGTTCAAACAATGCCAGTCAGATCACACTCTATTTGTGAAAAGAGGTGAAGGGAAAATTGTAGCTTTTATTGTGTATGTGGATGACATAGTGACCACAGGAGATTGGGGGACTGAAGTACGGAGACTAAAAAAATTCTTAGCTACTCAATTTGAGGTGAAAGATCTAGGCCCCTTATGCTATTTCCTTGGAATTGAAGTTGCCCGCTCTCACAAGGGCATCTTTATTTCTCAGCGGAAATATGTATTAGATCTACTAGAAGATACAGGCAAGTTGAGGATAAAACCAATTGAATCTAATCATCATCTGGGAGACAGTTAGGGAGAGTTTTTGAAAGATGTGAAGAAGTTCCAGAGACTCGTGGTGAGACTTTTGTATTTGTCTATGACCAGGCCTGATATTGCTTATGCAGTGGGTGTCCTTAGTCAATTCATGCACAATCCTAGGACAAATCACTTTGAAGTTGTAGAGAGGATCTTGAGATATCTCAAGAAGTTTCTCGGAGCTGGTTTGTTGTTCTAGAAACATGGTCACTTAAAGGTATAAGTATATACTGATGCAGATTGGGTAGGAGCAGTCAATGACCGAAAGTCTACCAGTGGGTATTGTGCCTTTATTGGAGGAAACCTGGTCACATGGAGAAGTAAAAAACAAAATGTGGTGGCTAGATCTAGTGCTGAAGCAGAATATAAAGCGATGGCTCATGGGGTTGCTGAAATCATGTGGATAAGAAATCTGTTAGGTGAATTAGGTTTTGCAGTGAGCAATCCTATGTCACTCTACTGTGACAATAAAGTTGCCATCAATATTGCTGCTAATCTAGTCCTGCATGATAGGACGAAACACATTGAAGTGGACAAGCATTTTATTAGAGAGAAACTTGAAAATGGAGAAGTGTGTACTCCATATGTCAGCTCAGAAGAACAACTTGCAGATATCTTCACCAAAGGTCTTCATCATGTGCGGCACAAAGATTTGTGTGACAAGTTGGGCATGATTGACATCTACGCTCCAACTTGAGGGGGAGTGTTGAAATAATTTAGTTGTTGGTGTTAGGGTTTGTTTGGCTAGTTAAAGTGTTTTTTATTTCTAATTTTTCACTTCCGTTATATCTATTATTGTACTCACTTATAGCAGGGGCACATGGGTCTTTTCCCTTCTTATTTCTGCTGCCCTTATATATATATATATTATAATAAAGTTGGCGCCGCCAGCACTATTACATGGCAAAATCCCTTCTCTTCTCCCTTCTCTCTTCTTCTTCTCTTCTCTTCTCTTCCTCCTATTTTTGGCCGGTCATACTGTCAAGAAAAACGAAACCTCGGGTTCCTGACTTTCACATGTCCTCCATGCACTCATTTTCTATTAGGATCTGATCCGTTATTTGCCTTCCCTGCACGAAAGCACCTTGTTCTTGACTGATGATGGAGAGTAGAACTACTCGATTCTCAATGACAACACTTTAGCCAGGATTTTATAGATGCTTGTCACTAGACTGATTGGCTTATAGTCCTTAGGGTTCTTTGCATCTGCCTTCTTTAGGATTAGGGCTAGGAAAGTAGCATTGACTCCAGGGCTCACCGTTTTTTTATTTGCAAATTCCTGAAACACCCCAACAAGGTCTTCTTTGACCACATCCCAACAATCCTGATAGAAAGCCATTGTAAAGCCATCTGGACCAGGTGCTTTGGATCTATCCATTGAAAACACTGCCTGTCTGATCTCTTCTTCACTAAAGTTCCTTTGGAACCAATTTGCTTGTTCTTCAGACATTCTAGTCCACTCCAAGTCTTCCAAGGTTGGCCTATTATTCAACGGTTTCCTATAGATTGATTTGAAATGATCCACAAAACATCTAGCTATCTCATCTTGATTTGTGAGTTCCTCCCCATTCACCTCTAACTTAGCCACAAAATTTTTTCTTCTCCTTCCATTAGCCAATGCATGGAAAAATTTAGTATTTCCATCCCCTTAATGCATTAATGTCGCGAATTTTGCCTCCACGGGATTTCCTCTCTCAAAAGGACCTCTTCTAGGTCATTCTTTAGGTTTCCTCTCAAAACCCGTTCTTGCTCACTCATCATCCTTTGAGCTTCCTTGGAATCAAGTTCCTCAATCCTGGACATCAAGTCAATTTTTTGCTCCTCTATCCTTCCAAAGTGTTCCCTATTCCACTCCTTAATTTTGGATCTCAACCTTTTCAAATTTTTGTGGAATCTTACTCCCTTCCAATTCACTCCTCTTAATTCTTCTCTCCACCATTCCCCAA
This sequence comes from Nelumbo lutea, assembly GCF_056320005.1. Classification (NCBI taxonomy): domain Eukaryota; kingdom Viridiplantae; phylum Streptophyta; class Magnoliopsida; order Proteales; family Nelumbonaceae; genus Nelumbo; species Nelumbo lutea. The sequence goes on from NC_142685.1 coordinate 47,872,796, forward strand.
TCAAGTGCACAAAATCCAGATGAGTTAACCACATATTCTCAAATCTAAAAGGCCAAGGACCAGAAGTTAAGGTTTCAGGACTTAGCTGGATAGGGCAATGATCAGAGGCGACCCTAGGTAAGTCTCTAGCCATCAAGTTCGTCCAATGGTTCTCCCACTCTTTAGTAAAGAGGAATCTATCTAATTTTGAGCAAAGGGGGTTTTCTTGGAAATTCGACCATGTAAAATTGGCTTGTAAAAGGGGTAACTCCTTTAGACCACAATTAAGTAATTGTCCTTTGGGGGTTATTAGATTCGGTACAAAGCCTAATTACATTAAAGTTCCCCCCAAGACACCAAAGATCCTCCCACAGACCTCGTATGGCATACAACTCTTCCCACATGTCATTCCTCTCTCTCTATACGAGTTTGGCCCATAGACATTGGTTAAGACCCAGGTGAAGCCATCCCCCACATTCCTAACCTTTAAGGACACAAAATCTTCCTATTAGCTCCTCCACTGATTCTACAGCATCTTCCCTCCCTAAGGTTACTAGACCTCCAGAGGCTCCATGGGACGACGCTGAAGTCAAACAAACTCCTTTTGATCTCCATACACTTCTGATCCATCTTCTATCCAATTCTGCCAGCTTGGTTTCCTGCATCAAGACTATGTCCGGTTTCTCTCTCCTCAACAAATCTTTAATTGCCCTTCTCTTTCTTTCACTTTCCAAGTCTCTCACATTCCAGCTAATGATCTTCATCAAGCAATTTTTCAAAAAAACCGCTTCTCAAAGACTCCACCTTACAGTAAAGTCTTTCTTCTTTCCTCTCTCCCACTAAATTCAATATCACCCTCAATATCTGAAATCAATCTCTCCACTTCATATCTCTTTTTGTTTTTTCTCCTATTGTTACCCTTTGTCTTCCTCATTAAGGCACTAGCTTCATTTATCTCCCTCCCCAGATTAGAGCTCCTGTAATAGTCCTTTTCTTTAAAAGTTGTTACTCTCTCATTTTGATCTAATTTATCCTCCCTCTTTATACTCCAACAACGCGCATATTCTCTCCCAAATTCTCTCTAGTTCCTCCTTTTATCCCTCTTCCACTGCCATCTCACCTTCTCTCGGTTCACACTAAGAGCTGCCAGTCTCTCTTCTCATCCCCCCCACTGGAGCTTCCGCTCGGGATTCTGGTGTATTTGTTTCAAGCACAGAAGGCACATTAGTAACCAAAACCGATTGGACAATAGTACCTGTAATGTTTGGGACTGAGGGGATGACTTCCAAGGGAGAGGGATTCTAGTAAGGAGATGGGCCTAAAGCTGTTCCCTGTGACTGAGCTTGTGTGAGAGAGTTTACACTGTGAATCAAAACCCTGGCTGTTTTAATAGGTGAAAGACTCTTCCATTTCTGTCCTTCTAGTGTTACATTGCAGGTTGGAGCGTGGGAATAGTTTCCTACCAGCATCATATCCTGCTCTTCCTGCACTAATGGACTAACTTCCTTTGCAGGTACAAGCAGCACCTGAACCGTAGCCTTAGGCAACTGATCTTTAGCCTTCACGATGTCTTCCTTGAATTTTGGTGCCTCGTCTTCTTTCTTGTTCTCTTGAAAAAGTACCTCTGTTCCCAGACTGTCTTCATCAAACACATTCCTTGAGCTGCTTAGGTCAATACTCCCTAAACTTAGTGTGTCATCTGAATCAATGGCACTGAAATCTTCCTCCTCAGAATGAGAAAACAACTCCAGCCTCTCTAAATCCCTTTGTTTGATACACCTAGGGTTTCTTTTTTCTGGTGACATCGTGTTCGTCTTCTCCAGCGCGACCCATTGTAGTGAGTTCCCAGGTACAGGGAGATTCGAAGACTGCTGGTTTCGGCTTGTGGAACTCAACGAAGATGATGATAGATGGTTACCATCTATCGACGCCACTCTCCCCCTCGTGTGCCAACTTAAAGGTGCATTGGGTCCCTTAGATGGGCTTTTAATTTTGGCCCAAATCTCATTTTAATATGAGACTCCCCCTGTCCCACCTTAGATAGGCCCACAATGGGCGGCCCACTATGAGTTTTCCCCACTCTTCTATAAGTTGGCCCGATTTTCTTGGGCGCACCTCTTCGAAAAGGCCCACTCCTACCTGGACAAGATTGGGGAAAGACTGGGCCCTATTGGTGATGCCCGACTTTTCAATTCCCCTACTCCCTTTTTCCTTTGATTCAAGAAGTTTTATTTGCCCCTTGTCACCATCTGTCCTGCGACCAGGTGTGCTTAATGCAGAACCTTTACCACCATTAGTAACTGCTAAAACATAAGATCTGTCAGACCTCCAGCTAAAGTCTTGTGAAGCACGTCTCCGATTTTCCTTCTTCAGCAAAGCTTTTGAATTTCCAAAAGCTTGCTCTCCCTTTTTTGTGAAAGCGTCTAACCCTTGCAGATCTACCAATCCCCTCCTGCCACATAATGCTTCTTCCTCGACCTCCCCATCTTCCTCCCTTCGATCTTCCCTCCACATTCCAGCTTCAATGGAGGAAGCCAACCAGACCTCCATGAAGGCTCCTTCCACTCTCAAATTTACCTTCCTGGGAATTTCCTCCGGCTTTACTCCATTTAATAATATAGCTGCAGACCTGAGGTCTCCCCAAAAGGCACCGGCTAGTCTTGCGCTAGTCTTGCTTCGCACAATACTACAATAGCTTTTGCAACTCCAACCTTCCAAAGATGGAAAGGTAGCCCAACCACACGCACTGTTACTCCATCCATTATCATGGATTCCTTTGAGTTTGACGAGGGAGACCATCTGAATATATTCACAGACCCCAGTTTATCTTGCAGACATACAGCCTCAAGATTTGGCTTGTTATCCAAAGGATCAAGTACCGCTTTGCGCTCATTAAACGGGGTTAATACATATGTAGTCTTCATCTTCAGTTGTTTTGTCACCAAATTAGCAATCTCCTCCCAGCTTCTCCCTGGTTTGTCAACTTCAACAATCAGTTTGTTCGCCCAATCTCCTTTTTCCTTCGATACAAGTATGGCCGCTCTATTTCCATCCTGCGCCAAGGTAGGAACCATAGGGGGTTCAGAATTCACTACTGTTTTCGAGTGAACCTTTTTTTCCACCTGATCCAAACCTTTCTCCTTTTCCATTTTCGTTCTTGGTAGAAACTCTCTCAAGACTGACGATTTCAGTCCACCCTTGGCTCTTTCTTCCTTCTGGTACATAGACCATTTGCTTCCTATTGTTACCAAAATGCTCTGTAAGTGCTATGAATCAACCCTTATGATTTTTCCTGCATTCCACCTCATACCTCCGTCCCATCTCTGTTATGGATTCTTTCCAACATCTCTCCTTTCCCTTTGCACTGGCTGCATCTACAAAGTTTAGGAACCATTCTACCATGTTTAGTCCTACCAACAACACCACAGCTAGCTTAGATTCCTTGTTTTTCAAGCTAGTCTGCCCTCTAATTTTTAGTTCTTCCAGTAAAAAGTTCTTCGCCTCCACCTTGAGATACTTCCTCCATCGGTTGGCTTCCACAAACTTCTCCTCCATCCAACTTCCTGCTTCTTTTCCTTGGTTCTCCATTTTTTGTGAGATTTTTCTCCCTTGTCTTCTCTTCTTTCATACCAGATCTACAATGTTTCATACCGGAACCAATTATTCAATCAATCCTTAAATTGTTGTGTAACTTTTTTTCCTCATTCTTGTGTTTTCCAAGATTTAACCTCAGGGATGACGATTGGTAAAGGAGATATGATTGATGGCCTCTACATCTTGGAGAATAAAGCTATTCTTGCGACATCGGCTCCTATGAGTCTTATGAGTCAGTCTACAAAAAATCAATTGTGGCTGTGGCATAATCGCCTTGGTCATTTGTCCTTTGAGTATTTGAAAGTTGTGTTCCCTGAATTGTTCAAGTTTGTGTCTATCATTAGTTTGCATTGTCAAGCATGTCAGTTGAGTAAGCATTGTAGAACAACTTTTCCATCAAATAATAAAAGATCTACTTTACCTTTCCATGTTGTCTTTTCTGATGTTTGGGGCCTAACATACTTACTAAGGGTGGGTACAAGTATTTTATTAGCTTTATTGATGATTATTCGAGATACACTTGGATATATCCTATGCATTTCAGAGAAGTACCCAAGATTGTGCAAGATTTCCACCGCATGGTTTTTACTCAATTTCATGTTAAGTCCAAATTTTCCAATCGGATAATGCGAAGGAATATTTCCATCATGACTTAGCTGAGTTTTTCTCCACTCATGGATCTCTTCATAGAAGCTCGTGTGCTAGAACACCCCAACAGAATAGCGTTGTCGAAAGGAAGAACCAATATCTTCTTGAAGTTGACTGCAGTATGATGCTTCACATGCATGTTCCAAAACGTTTTTGGGTTGATGTTGTGATGGCCGCAGCTTATGTTATCAATTGTATGCCATCACATCTCTTGCAATACAAGGCCTCACATCAACTTCTTTTCCCTCAATCCCCTTTATTCTCTATTCCCCTACGTGTGTTTGGTTGTAAGTATTTTGTTCATGATCTATCTCCAAATCAGGGTAAATTGGATCCTAAATCTGTTCCATGTGTTTTCTTGGGTTATCCATCTTCCCAGAAGGGATACAGATGCTTCAATCCTATCAAACATAAATACTTTGTATCAATGGATGTGCCATTTTTTGAATATGAATCCTTCTTCTATGTCTCTCCTCAGGGGGAGAACAATGTGAAAGAGGAGAGGCAAGCTCCTCAAGTTCCTCTTCCCTTTATTCCTGACTCCTCTCCATTCCGTGTCTTCTTGAGGCACCATTAAGGACAGCTGAATTCAAAGGTTGTGGAGCAGCTTGAGACTATACATCTAGCACCATTTCACTCCTTGAAGGAAAACCCAGGTACCCTTGTTCCCTTTGATATTACTGAACCTATTGCTATTGATGATTCTACTAATGATCTTGATGTCCCGATTGCTCATAGGAAAGGAGTTAGATCATGTACTACTAAGCATCCTATTTGCTTAGTTCTTGTCTTATGAAAACATTACACCCTCATTTTGTGCCTTTTTGACTGTCATTGATTGTGTCTCCATTCCCAAAAGTGTTGCAGAGGCCTTATCTATACCTGAATGGACAGAGGCAATGAAGGAAGAAATTGGTGCTTTATACAAAAACAACACCTGTGAGTTGGTGAATCTTCTTGAAGGCAAGGAGCCAATGGGGTGCAAATGGGTATTCAAAGTAAAGCACAGAGCAGATTGGTCGGTTGAGAGATATAAGGCCAGGTTAGTTGCAAAAGGGTATACATAGGTGTATGGGGTCGATTATGTAGAAACATTTGCCCCAGTTGCTAAAATGAACACTATTTGGATTATACTATCATTGACTGTTAACTTTGATTGGGAACTCCACCTATTGGACATCAAAAATGCGTTTTTGAATGGGGATCTGGAAGAAGTTTACATGATTCATCCTCCTGGGTTTGTAGCACATAGGTGTGAAGGGAAAGTTTGCAAACTAAAAAAAATCCTTATATGGTTTGGAACAATCCTCAAGGGCCTGGTTCAGCAGATTTCACTTGGCTCTTCAACAAATTGGGTTGAAGCAGTGCCAATCTGACCATACTCTGTTTGTTAAAAGAAACTAGAAGAATGTTGTGGTATTGGTTGTCTACGTTGATGACATTGTGATTAATAGGAATTGGGACTCTGAGACTCAAAAGGTTAAAGACTCCCTCGCTATGCAGTTTGAGGTGAAAGATCTGGGACAACTACATTATTTCTTTGGTATTGAAATTGGCTGCTCAAAAAAGGGCATCTTCATTTCCCAAAGGAATTATGTCCTAGATCTCTTGTAGGACATGGGAAAGTTAGGAGCAAAGCCTGTAGATTCCTTTATTGAGGAAAACCATCGGCTTGGTGATTGTACTGGAGAACCAGTGACAGATGTCAAGAAGTTTCAAAGGTTGGTAGGAAGACTTTTTTACCTATCAATGACTTGGCTAGATATAGCTTATGCTGTTGGTGTCCTTAGTTAGTTTATGCATGCACCAACATCCTCCCATTTAGAGGTAGTTGAGAGAGTACTTTGATATCTAAATAAATATCTAGGAACTGGGTTACTTTTCAAGAAACATGGTCATATGAAAGTGGAAGTCTACACAAATGCAGATTGGGCTGGAGTAGTTGATGATAGGAAATGAACTAGTGGATATTGTACCTTTGTTGGTGGAAACTTGGTCACTTGGAGAAGCAAAAAACAAAGTGTAGTGGCTAGATCTAGTGTTGAGGCTGAGTATAGGGCCATGGCACTTGGAATTGCTGAAGTGCTATGGGTAAAAAATTTGATTGGAGAGTTGGGCTTCTTTGTTGATGGTCCAATGTCTCTCTACTGTGACAACAAGGCGGCCATTAATACTACAACCAATCCAGTTCTTCATGACAGGACCAAGCATATCGAAGTTGACAAGCATTTAATAAGGGAAAAACTTGAAAAGGGGGAAGTTTCTACTTCTTACATCAGTTCCAAGGAACATTTACCTGATGTCCTTACAAAGGGTCTTCACTATTTGCAACATAATGAATTGTGTGACAAGTTGGGCATGATTGACATATATGCTCCAACTTGAGGGGGAATGTTTTAATATGTGGTGGCCTAGTAAGGGCATTTTTGTTTTTTCCTATGTTATTTGTTATAAGCTGTCGCCCTAAGTATAAATATAACTTAGGGTGCTGCCAGCCTCACAACAGAATAGAACTCTCTTTCTTCTCTTTCCCTTCTTTTTTCTCTCTTTTATTACTGTTGAACTACATATATATTCATTTTTTTACCATCAATTTAATAAAATTCTTTGGAAGTTTAGAGTAAAGAAATTGCAAAAGTTGACTGAATATTGTAATGTTCTAACCATCAGCTACTTTCTTATACTCCATGTGAACATGTTATCTAACTTGGAAAAGAAAATGAGATAAGAACGTAATTGATTCAACTTGTCACATGCCATCCTTGCATGGGTTTCTATCAATCTAACAATGGTATGCCATATTCTGTACTTTTGTCATGCCAAACATATTGTGACACTTTTAAATATAAATTAACTATTTCTTATTTGCATACCACTTATATTGGCTTGCGTTAGCTTTTAAGTAATATTTTTGTGAAATTGTGCATTCATATGGACAAAATATTTAATTGTAAAGATAGTGGGGGAGGGAAACTTGCTTATAGATGGAAGTTGAAAACTTGTAGTTTTAAGGTATAGTTATGGCTATTCATAAAAAATAAAGAAGGTACTCAAGGCAGTCTGTTTTTATTGCTATCCCTTTGCTTACCTATTCTTGACCTTGTCTGGTTTCTGTATGTATGCATGTATATCATTATCTTTTATTTCATAATAAAGTCTTTGTTGCTTTTATGAAACTAAAATAATATATAAAATATTTGGAGCTTATACCCTCTTTTTTTCCATAAGTCATGATAAAAACTACTGCCAAACTTAAGATGACCATGAGAGGTGATCGTTCAAAACTTGCTAACTAAATCTGGTTGGTGTATGCAGGGTATCATGTATGCACAACTATTGGGAAAACTTCAAGTGTTAATGTTAATCTCATTGGTAACATAATTTCCTCATCCTCTAGCCATTTCTCCTTTTTCTATTCCCTCTTTCTACCAGTGGAAATAGAATATAAAGTTTTCTTAGCATGATAACTTCGCTTTTGTTATGTCACCATGCAATGGAAAGTCTATTTAGTCTGGTTATATCAGATATCATCTGTCTTTTCCCTTCTTGGAGGGCAATTGACTTGGTGGTTAAGAGTTGGTAAATACTGTTTTTTTTTGATAAACGAAGAAATTTATTAATCACTGAAAATAGGAAGAGTTGGTAAATATTGTTATTGAATTCAAATATTGTGTCAACATCCATGGACTTCAGAAAGTTGGCATCTTCCTACTTATATACACTATTGGTGTTTGTATTTTCACTGTGTATTTATATTCATTTTGTGTTGGTATTTGTATTTCAGTATAGATCAATAAAGACTCATGATAAATATATGGGACTATATATCCAATTATTATCTGATAATAGGTTCAATCAAATACCCAACTACTTGGATAAGCATGTTCTGTTTATTGTCCTTTACATCATCATCATCATCCATGCCTCATCCCAACTATATGGGTTTGGCTACACGAATCCTGTTTCACCAATCCATTCTATTTAAAGCCATAGTCACTGCTAAACTATTAGTGCTTAAATCATTTCTTACTATTTCTACCCATATCCTTTTTGGTCTGCCCCTAACTCTTCTAGCCCCTTCCACTTGTAACAAACTACTTCTAACTGGAGCTGTTGGTGGTCTTCTATACACGTGGCTTAACCATCTGAGTCTACACTCTCTCTCTCATTTTATTACTTATTGGAGCTACTCCTAGGTTTCTATGGATGGCTTCATTCTTGATCCTATCTTTTCTAGTTTCTCCACTCATCCATCTTTGCATTTGCATTTCTGCCACACTCATTTTCTGAATATGTTATTTGTTGACTGCCCAACACCTTGCTCCATACAGCATAGCTAGCCTTACAATTGTTTTGTAGATTTTTCCTTGTAATCTAAGTGGTATTTTCCAATCACACGAAAGTCTAGATGCACCCGTCCATTTTTCCTAACCTTCTTGGGGTGACATTCTCCTCAATCTCTCCCTTGTTATGAATTATTGAACCAAGGTACTGAAAATGGTCACATTGAGTTATCTGTTGGTCTCCAATCCTAAGTGTATCTTGATTTACACTTCTATTATTACTAAATTTACATGTCATATACTCTACTTTAGTCCTACTTATTTTAAAACCTTTTGTTTCTAGGGCATTTGTCCATTAGCTTAATTTTGCATATAATCCTTCATTAGTTTCAGCAATTAAAACAATGTCATTTGCAAACAACATGCACCATGGAACTTCTTCCTAAATATGTTTAGTCAATTCATCTATGACCAGAGCAAATAAATGAGGGCTAAGTGCTGAACCTTGGTGAAGATCCATGCAATTGTAAAATCTGAAGTCTCTACCACTAGTGTTCTAACATTAGTTGTTGCCCTCACTGATAAAAAAAAAAAAAACATTGGTTGTTGCCCCCTCATACATATCCTATCTGCATACCTATTTTGAACCCCTTTTCCAAGATCCACCATTTTATCTCTCTAGGAACTCTATCATAAGCTTTTTCTAGATTAATGGACATCATATGAAGATATTTCTTCTTCTCTCTGAACTTTTCTATCAATCGTCTCAAAAGAAATATAGCTTCCATGGTTGATCTCCCTAGCATAAAGCCAAAATTGGTTCTTTGATATACTTGTTTCAATTCATAGTCTGTTCAATTATTCTCTTTCAATGTTTCTTAATGTGGCCCATGTGTGATTGGTCTTTTTTCTTTCATTTCTAATTAATTTGACAGATAGAGAAGATCCCCAAAAGGGTGTTAATGTTAGGATGTCAAGTAGTGGCTCTAAGGGTAACTGTTCATTGACAGTATCCGTTTTCTGTGATTCAAATGGAGTTGAAGTAAGTGAAGTAATCCATTACACATATTTATCTTTTAAAGAAGTTTATGCATATGCCTTACGGCCTAAGATTTCCTGAAAAAAAATTATTTTTTCCCTCCTTTTTGATGACAGGGACCATACTCATTGGAGAAATCAGGGACATGTGACTATGTATGTGAATACAAATCTTTTATGTTCCTTGAGTGTTTATGTTTTATTATTTTGTGGAATTTTCATTTGTAGATTCTATTTTTGGGTTGTGTACACATGGAACTGATCTGTGCAAATGTTTGTTATTCTGTTTTTCATCTTTTCTTTATCCTAGTTCATCCTATAATTACACAACTCTCTGATAATGCTAGGTTCCAAGAGAAGTTGGTAGAAGTAACTTAAGTACTTCAACAGATATTGGCCTTCTAGGATTCAGAGTTGGATGTATAATCATGAGTCATGGCATGTGCCTTAATTCTATGCATGGTATCTGTACAGTTCTATAGATTTTTCATGTCTTGCAATATTGTCTTCAAAGACCAATGGCTAGAGATGCAGTATCACCTAGATGGTATCCACCTTTGATGGATATCATAAGGATGAATTTCTGTGCCAGTTGGAATTGGAGACTCAACAAGGGCTGAATTGTGGGCGGTGGTAGAAGGACTAAGAAGGGCAAAAGGGTTGAATTTGAGAAATCTTATATTGAAGGAGATTCTTGTATTGTAGTTGGATGGTTAAAGGAAAACAAGGAGGACTCTTGGAGGTACAAGCATGTTATAAGAGAGATAGGAAAAACTAATGAGAGAGTTGACAGCCATAGCTACTTGGATACCACCTTCAGTCAATGGACTAGTAGAAAGTTTGGCAAAAGAAGGGGGCATTAAGAAATGAGATGTCCTGGGGGACTGATCCCCCAAGATAATCTGGGATAGGTGGCTGAGGCTAGCCACCTTGTGGGGAAACATAACAACTCCTTGTACTTTATTCATATATATAAAATCAGAACAGTTATTCATAAAAAAAAATTCTACATAGCTGAGTAAGATGCAAGTAAACTTTGGGTTTGGTATAGACTTGGGCCCATGTGGAAGTGGAATTTTTTTTTCTTTTGCTCAAAACTAATAAATACATTTAAATTCATGTAAACATCATTATTAAATCCATGGAAGCTTATAGAAACATTTTAAAATTATGGAAACCACAAAATGCTGGAAATTTACAAATTACAATAAAAGTTTGAAAAAGATACAGTAAATATCAAACACACTTAAGATTCACTATATAACCAAAATAACTATTTAAAATAGGAAATGAAATGTAGAAAGTGGTTTACATCATTGTGTATGATATTCTTATAACATCTAGACCGAATATAAATAAATAATTCATAGTCATTGTAATAAGTATGCATCTTTCGTGGAAGAAAATACAACTAATATACAGTTATTCTCACTTGTGGTTTTTAAATATTTCTGTTTTCGTTTATTGGTTTCTAAGGGGCCATTTGAGAACAGCTGAAATGGCTGAATTGAATGACTTGTTGCTTTCTCTCTGGTGAATAAGTTATTAAATAGGTTTTTACCTCCTTAATTTCTGAAGCTGAAGTTGAGTTGATTAGTATGCCCTCAAATATTTTATTGTATAATTATATTATGCACTAAAAGACCAAGCAATAAGTCATTCTGTTCAACTGCTTTAGCTGTTATCAAACAGCCACAAAGTTTTAGAAAAAACTTGACCCTTTTAGTATTGTTGAAGCAAATACCGTTTTCTCTATTATTCTTTTAGATTTTTTGTTGGCATTATTTTCATGTCAAGTCATGTATTTTTGTGCTATAGGTGTAATTTTTTATTGAAACAATCAAAACTTTTTCATAATAAGATTTTTTGGAAAGGTCCTTGCCACCAAAATTTAGAGCTTTTTGTTTTGAGGGCTTTACAATGGGATTTCACCAAGGGTCAGGACTTAGCCTTTATTTATTTGCACTAATCATGGATGAACCGACTAAATATATTTAAGAGGTTCCATGGTGTACGCTGTTTGCTGATGACAGTATTAATTGATAAAACTAGAGTAGATTAAATGCAAAATTAGATTAATGGAATGTAAATTTAATAATATTAGGAGCAGAAATCAGGATACACTTTCTTTTTTTTTCTTTTTTATTTACCACCAAAAAAAATCAAGGTATGCTTAAAATTGGAGGCAAGAGATATCTCAATGTGACCTCTTTCATTACCTTGGTTTGATAATAAATAACAAAGGAGAGATAAAGGAGGATGCTACTCATAAAATTTGAGCAAGATGAGCAAAATGGAGGGGTGCATATGGAATCTCATGTGATGGGAGAATACCATTTAGCTAAAGGGAAAAACTTTTAAAACAACTATAAGACCAGAAATGTTATATGGAGCAGAGTGTTGGGCAACTAAGAAACATGTCCAAAAAATGAGTGTGGCAGAAATGTGAATGCTGAGACAGATGAGTTTGAAAGCTATAAAGGATAGGATCATAAATTAATTTTTCAAAGAAACCTAGGGGTAACTCCAATAGATGATAAAATGAGGGAACGTAGTAGACTAAGATGGTTTGGGCACATGTAGAGAAGATCATTTACAGCACAAGTGATGTTACAAGTTGAAGGCACTAGAAGAGCTAGGGGCACACCAAAAAGGACTTGGACTAAGTGGTGAGCAATAATTTATGTTACTAAACAGAAAGGAATGACAAAACAGGCTTATGTAGCTGGCCCCAAATGGTTTGGACTTTGGACAAGGCTTAGATGATGACGATGATGTTTTATTGCTGAGTCATCATCTGTAATTAGTAATTTATCATTACCTATTGGAATCTACTTGGTTCTAGAGATGGCTTTTGGGGCTGGAGTTAGGCTCTCTTTCTCTCTCTCTCTCGTTTGTTCAATGCACATAATTAGCAACTGATCAGAGATTTATTAATAAAAAACCAAGTAGAATACAATGCATTGTATAGGATATTACCTATCCTAAATAAAAGGGAGAAAACGGGAAAAAAGGGTCAGCCTAAGTTATATTTTATCCAAATCCATAAAAGAAAGGCCAAAACAAGCAGAAGTTAGGTTTTTGACCCCCACCTTTGGGGGATGGGGTTAGGTTTTGCATTTATTTTTGAGAGAAAGAGTAACTGATTGTAATGTATTAAAAAACAGAGTACATGAGAAAATGTACAAAGGAAGCCACACAGGTTACCAAGGCATAATTCTGTCACTGTAGAAGCTTTCCCTGTGAACACCAGATTTAGCCAAGCTATCTGCTACAGAATTTAACACCCTAGGAATCCAGATTAGCTTTACATTCAAGGACTCCAACAGATCTCTTGCCTTGTCCAAGTAGTGAGAAAATCTCCAAGGCCCGCCTTCCTTCTTCCCTGGCCACTTTATGATGTTTAATAGAATCACCTTTGATTACTACAATAGTCAAACCTAGATCTCTTGTGATACAGAGACCAGTTAGCAGTTAGCACAGATAAGATTTCATCCTTTGTAGAATCAGCAGTCTCAATTGGTCCACTAAAGACCCACAAAAGGCTTCCATCCCTTCTCTTAAACACACCACCAATTCCTGCTGTTTCCGGGTTTCCAGATTTCAGAGAGCACTTTCATCAAAGTTCAGTCACCTCCTCCTCTTCTCTTGGCTGAGGGAGGCTTGTAACTCTTATAGGACTGGGTGAAGAGAACAACAACTCCACCACATTCTGCTGAAGCATATTTAAAGTGCTTTCTTTAAAATTCTCCGAATTCAGCACCCACAGATTGCACAGGTTTTGCATTTCTTTCTTTCTTTACATTGGGGTTTACTGCATGAACTTGCACGTATGGCTTGTTTTTGTGAAAGAACAGAGCAAGAGGAACTGAGTTAAAACGGGTTATCTGTGTTGAAGAACTTTGGATAAAGTAAAACACTATCTTTCGTCCACAGGGATTTGGCATAATGGATTTGAAAACATTAATCATGGTGTGATCTTGGATTGTTTAGATATATTTCTCTCTGTAAATTCTAGGTCAAACTTGCTGAAAGGAAACAAAAAGAGAAGTAAAAAATTGAAGTCTTAGGGAAAGATGACAACCTGATTACAGAAGTTGAGGAAAGGAAGATTGGTAGAGTGGGGATTTATGGAAAATTGTTGATAGGGACGTGGAGGTTGGCAAGATTTGGGTCTATTTTTGTGGGGCAGTGAGACCAGAAGGGCTTTTGAAGAATTCAGAAAAGGAAAAGGAGGAGAGGCTGAAGAAATCCACCTCAGGGGGAGGAGGAGAGGCATGGGCCAAGGGAAAAGTACATGAACATGCATTAGATGGGGAGGACTAATTTTGATTGATGGGAGGTTTTGTGGAGCTTGGCTTCTTTGAGTTTAGAGAGGGGAGCTGAGATCTCCATTTAGTTAGTCTAATGGGGTTGGTTGGATTGCTTGAATTTTAAACAGGGTTTGCCATTGCTTTTGGTTGGTTCTTGGGACGTGTTTCATATTTAGTCTTTGAGTCATGCTTTTTTGTTCAGTCTCTGCTGTAATGTTATGCTGTGAGTTGGTAGCTGTTTTGGGAGTTCTTTAGTTTCTTCTCTCAGATGATGTCTTATCACATTTCTCTTGTATTCTCTTTTTCGATTTTAATGGAAATTTTATTTTACTATAAAAAAAGGAAAAGGAAAAGGAAAAGGAAAAGGAAAAGAAAAGAAAAGATCAGAAAAGAAAAATAGACAAAAAAAACTTGTATGATTCAAAAGTAGGAATACATCTATGGAACAAATCCTAACTGCTTTGGGAAAAGAGATTCATAAATATCGGGGTTCCCTTCTGCCTTATCTCTTTAAGCAGTTAAAACTATTGTGTCCCAATTAAGAATATAAATAACAATTCAAATACCAGTATTCCCTCCCTCTCTCCCCCTGCAATAATACAAGGCAGATACAATAATGCTCTCATTTTTCTGGTGTCTTTATTTCAACAATTAATAGCTCATCTAGTTTGCATGTCATTACTTCTGTTATATGAAATTCATCATTTCTGGTTTCTTAGATAAACAACAATCAAGTAACTAGTGAGTTATTGCTGTAATTGAGGTTCAAGTATTCATTGAGTGTGCCAAAAAAGTATTCATTGGGTGAAGACAATGGAAGGATTTTCTTGTTTTCCAGCAGTGGATACCATTAGATGATGGTCAATAGTCATTTCTACATCTATGCAGAGGGATTTATGCATTATACCATGGACCCCTTCTCCTACGTAGGATTAAGATGAATTTTGATGGATGCATCCTTGGAAACCCAGGGAAGTCAGACTTTAGGGTGTTTTCAGGGACATGGAGGAGACATTGTCATGGCTTTTTTGGGACCATTAGGTATTAGCAACTCAGTAAGGATAGAGTTATATGCTGACATGGCATGAGGATAGCAATTTGATTGTTGAAGGGGGTGCTGAACTTTATAGGATGGTTGAGAGGTGAGGTGGGACCTTGGAGCTTCAGACATCAGCTTAGGAAGACAAGATTCCTGGCTAGAAGATTGCAGGCTGAGTTTTTGTGGATCGCAAAGCCTGCCAATTCCCTTGCAGACTTATTAGCTCAGGAAGGTGTTAATTTTTTTTTTGAAGAGAAAAAGTAACAGATTTCATTAAACCAAAAAAAGGATATTACAATCTAAGAGGTGTCAATTGGATTTCAAGTACATTCCAGAAACTCTCCCCCTAGATCTGCCCAATTAATTTGAGCAAAATCTGGGAGCACCAAAACCCAACCCAACACTAGTTTTCCAACCGAAGCCACCAACATCTCAATGGTCTTGGACTTATTTTCAAATAGCCTTCTATTCCTTTCATTCCAGATGACCCAACATACTGCAAATGGGTTGTAGCTCCAAACTATCCTTGCTTTCTTGCTACCTCTGAGCTATGGCCAGCTAGAGAAAAATTCTGTTGTGGATCTTGGCTGAAATGCTGACCCCAAACAGGGCAGCCCAGTGCATGAGGCTTTCGCCAATGCCGGGCCTGGGGAGGGACAGATATGTGCAGCCTTACACCTCTGTGCATAGCTGCATACAGAGAGGCTGAACCCTGGTCACCCAGGTCACAATGAAGCAACCCAACTGTTGCACCAAGGCCCACCTTCCTCTAACCCCAAATAGGAATGAATAAAATTTCTAGATGAAATTTGCAATCTTGCAAGAGGAGCAAATGGCAGACTGTCTCCTCATCTGAATGGCATAAGTAACAGTAGCTCACCATGTTAAAGCCCCTACTCTAGTCCAAAGCAACTAGCCATGTGAAGGCTTTCATTCTAGGAGGAACTGGATTCCCCCAAACACCTTGTACTTGGTCTGAATCCAAATGATCTCTAACCAGCTTCAAGTAGAAAGATTTCACAGAAAACTTTTCATCCTCGCACTCCTTCCACCATAACCCATCCCTTGAAGAAACTGAAACCTTTGTTTGCTCGTGTCTGTCCAGTAACACTAAACATTCTTCCAGTTCCCAGTCCAGCAAAGGTCTTCTAAACTTAGGATGCCACAACCCACACCACCTCCCCCCCATCTCATAGGACTGATCAACCCTCACTTGATGTTCAGACAACCTGTAGAGCCTAGGGCACAGCTCACACAATTTCCCAACTCCACACCATTCATCCTCCCAAAATCTCAGCCTAGATCCATCTCCCACTTTAAAACTAACCAAGGACTTGAATTCTTGGTTAAATTTCATAATTCCTTTCCAAACACTCACCCCATAACAATTTGACACCTCCCTTGATTCCCACCCAAACCTCACCACCCCATTATCTTCCAACCACTACCCTCCTCCAAAGAGACTCCCTCTACCTCTCCAGCCCAAACCTCCACAACCATTTACTCAAAAGGACCTTATTTAATAATCTTATCCTTCTGAATCCCAGCCCTCCTTCCTTTGGTCTACACACCTTGCCCAACTTTACCAAATGGAACTTCTTAGGATCCTCAGCTCCTTCTCAGAGAAAATCCCTCTGTAATTTCTCTATCTTACCAACCACATCAGCTGGAATCTTCAGCAGTGAAAGGTAATAAGTCGATAAACTTGAAAGTACACTTCTGATGAGTGTGATTCTACACCTCAAAGAGAGATATTTTGAATTCCATTTCTCCAGCCTCCTTTCCACCCTTTCTACAATTGGCCTCCAAACGTCAACAGCAGATGCCTTAGAACCTACCGGGAGACCCAGATATAAAAAAGGCAGCTCCCTGGTCTGACATTCAAAAACAGATGCAAACTGCTCTAGCTCTTCTCTCCAAACTTCCCCCACTCCAATTAAAAGACTTTTGCCAAGTTAACTTTCAGCCTAGTTAACATTTCAAAGTTAGTCAAAAAATGTCTCTCAAACTCAGCACTTGATCCACTGTGGCATCCTAAAAAATGTCATCAGCGTACTGCAGAAGAGAAATATATGGCCCCTCTGAACCCACTTTAAAACCTTCAGGTGTTAATAGACAGCCTGAAATGTGGAGGACATCCATTATGTAACTTAATTGGACCACTTGGATATATTGCGGAGGGAACAGCATGGGGCTAGCTCCATAAAAGCTTTGCTATGAATGTATAATTTTTTATTTTACATTGTTGCTGTATATTTCTTTTTCTCATCAACAAAATTTCTCATGTTACTGAAAAAAATCTTTTTGTGGCCCTCTACAGGCCACAATTCTAAAACATCCTGCTGGTTGTGCCAAGATTATATCTGTTCACCGAAGGGGGTGGGGCTGGCTAGGTACTATAATAACAATGTAAGTTTTTCAATTAATTCCAAGTGTTATGAATTGCTTCAAAATGCATGTAGTATGTATTCGTAAGAACAATAGTTAACAAATGTTGCTCCTATTTTCAGAATTTTATGCCTTCTAGGAGGGTATTTGCTGGTCGGTGCAGTTTATCGATTTTTCTTCCTGGGTATTCGTGGAATAGAAGTAAGTTTTCTTTCACTTTGGTTCCCTTTTTTCTTTTGGTCTTCTTCCAGTCTAACATGTATGTAGTTTCCTTTGTTAATGGGGCCTCCGTAATACTGCTAATTTGCATCAATTTGTTCTTAGGCCTTGTGTTTCCATGACCTGGATCACTATTGATGGTAACTGAATTTGATCAATCTGGTGCATGAAATTAAACATGCTTTTTACTTTAAGTCATGGTTCTTGAGGACCATCATGATAGCTGCATGTTGCACAATGACATACATGCACTGGTTAGTGAGGCTGAACCTGGACATCTACATCAGCAACCAATATGATGGTTGTATCAATTTGATGTATAAAACTCTTTTGGATGGTTGAATAATATAAAGTATGTCCATAAAGTCTAAAGGTCAAATAGATTGGGATCTTTGGCCATCGAAACTGGTTGTTGGTTTCCCTGTGAGATCTCCTAGGTGGGGGCCATTCAAATGGTGGGCTCTACTCCTTGTCTACTGCACTTATATATCCTGGTGTCTTTAAACCATAGCTACAGAACTTCAAACTAAATGTTATATTACCATCCATTGTTTTGTCACCTCTAGCTTGTAACGAGCATTTTAGACTTGATGAGACAACAAAATTCAAAGCTTGTGGCTACATTTTATATTAGGAAATGCTTGGAGAGTAAATTTCCATCTTTTCTGGTTCTGTTTGGAAATATATACAATTACTTACGTGAATTTTGTTATCCTCTTTTTCCAGGTCATTCCGAACTTGGAGTTTTGGCTTAGTTTACCACAAAGAACAAAGGTAACCTTAAGATGACATTTGTGGTCTTTTTTTTTTCTCTTTGGTATTGTGCTACGAAACACCATTGGAAGGAGCTACTGCTTGTGTCAGCCTTCACACTCACTTGGCCTAGCAATGGGTTTAACTGGTTTCTTATGAAAGGATTATGGTGGGTTAGGAACAGGGAATGTGGATTTAGAGATCAAATATAGATATACTGGAGCTTTTATCTTTTTCCTCCCTCTTCTTTACCCCCCCCCCCCCCCCGGAAATAAATAAATAAAAGGGAAAAACCAACAATGAAGTGATTGGAGATAGATATAGATATGCAATAATTTTTTTTTTATTGATAATGGATCGATGAGAGATTATTAAACAAAAGCTAAAGCATTATCAATAATCAATCATGTGGTAGTTAGGATATATATTTTTTTTTGATAAATAATATCACATTTCATTAAGATCAAGAGAAAGATACAGTCCCTTGGAGAGGCATGAGGTGCCACCTCTCCAACACAGTAAACCCAGTGCTACTATTCTCTTAGACACATAGTAAAGTGATTTGATTGTAACTATAAAAAATATTAGATACTAAGACTGAAAGTTATTTGGATCAAAATGAACCTTACACACATACCTTTCTAGAATTAAAGCTGAAGAAAACGATTAAATTTCACAAATGCCTGCCCTATGGGTAGAGTCCCAGTAAAAATCTACTGTATTAGCTCTGTCTTTCCAAAGAATCTACTAAAGAGTTTGCAGATCTTGGTATCCATTTAAATGAGGTGTTCTTGCTGGGTACGAAGTTATAACCTCTTTTATCATGTATAGGTGTAACTGATTATATTAAAAAGAAAGGGAGGGGTACATGAGAAAATGCACAACTCCAAGGTGCAGGTGGATCCTGCAAAAACTAAAATGGTAGAGAATTATTACTATACCTTTTTTTTTTTTTGAAAAAGGTAAAGTATCAATGTAATGCATTAATTAGCAAAAAGTATACATGGTCCTCTGTACAAAAGAGATTCTGTACATTATATACATCTTAGGGACCCCCAAAAAAGTCTATTCTCAGAAGGATGAAGAAAATCCCTCCCTCTGAAGCAAATAAACTCTTGAATACATTACATCCAAATGAACTCCTGATTTAGCTAACCTGTCAGCAATAGAGTTCGGTTCCCTAGAGACCCAGAATAATTTTACAGCCATTGAGTTCACAATATCTCTAGCTTCTGACAAGAAGTGAGCCAGCCTCCAAGGACCACCGTCTTTTTCTCCCAACCATTTACAGTATTTGCTGAATCTCCTTCTAAGGTAAGAAGAGAAATTCCCAGCTTCATTGCAATACAGAGGCCAGTTAGGGTAGCTAGTACTTTAGTCTTAGCTGAGTCAGCTTCCCTGATTAGTCTACTAGAAACTCAACAGATGTTGCCCTCCTTGCCCCGTTTTACTCCTCCAATACCAACTTTTCCAGGATTTCCCAAGCAACTTCCATCTAAGTTTAACCTCATCCCCTCTCCACCTCACACAAGTGGACCCAACTGAGGGGGGGGGGGGGGAGGGGGTAAAGAATGAGCGGAAAAAATATTAGATCTTAGACAGGTTTCTTTGGAAATCATTTAAGGATATTCCCCTGAACTCAGGAGAGCTTACGACCCAGGAGTTGCACATATAACTAATCAATTCTCCATTAGATTCTGATCCTGTTGTTGAAGATGTGATCGTTCCTCACCTTTCACACTCTCCACATCACTGCATGAGCAATGGGGTATCAGTAAATTTTCCCCTTTTTCCAAAACATTTACCATGCCATTGCCAAAGGAACTCAATAATGTGCTCAGGAGCTATCCAAACTAACACTAGCCAAATCAAGGAAATAGTTCTATATTCTACAATGTTTACTCAGTTGGCACACTTGACATTGGAAGTCACTAACAGACAAAGACTTAAACAACTCTAGAAACAAAACTTCAAAGACTCAAAAGAAACATGGCCCAAACGATGGTTCCACAAAATAATCTGACTCTTATTCGATGGACTCAAAGACTTTGAAACTGTAAGATCAACTTTGTTCTCCAACACGTAGAGACCATCCACCATGTTCCCTCTACCAATCGTCCTCCTGGTAGCCAAATCCTAAAAAACACAAGAATGTGGAAGAAATGTTACTGAGCAATTCAAAGTATGAGTAGTACTACAAATGGATAACAAATTAATAGGTAATTTTGGAACATGTAGGACATTAGATAAGGAAAGGCCAAAGGGCAAAGATATAGATCCTTGACCAGCAATGGAGGAGAAGGATCCATTTGCTAGCCTCACTTTATCTCTGCCAGAGAGAAGAGAATATGTTTAAAACAAGGTTGACTTACCAGTCATGTGGTTGGATGCACCGGAATCAATGATCCATGGGGATTCTGGGTTATCAGTAGACACATGGAAAGCTAAGGTAGAATTACCTGAGGAGGCAAAATAAGTAGAAGGTGTGGGTCCAGAATCAGCATTGCGGAGAGCCCTACCATATTGCTCTAGGTGGTCACTGTAGGAATTGATAATATCTTCCTTTGGGTCAGAACAAGGGGGGCAGCCCTGAGAAGTACTCTGATGTTCATGAGATGCTAAGTGAGCTGAAGTAAGCTTCTTCTGGTATGGCTTCTTGCTTGGTTCTTGCGCTGACTTCTTATCCAATTCCTGTGCCCATTTCGATTTCCCATTCAATTCCCAACAGGTTTCATGGGTGTGCTTAGGTTTTTGACAATGAGTACACCACATTTTTGTCTTTATCATCTGTCTTTTTCTGATTTTCTTGTTTTCTCGGTGCCCCGGTGTTACCCCTTACAGCAAGGGCAATGTGGTCTTCCCCTCAGGAGGATTCATGGCAGACTTCCTACTTTCTTCAAACTGAACAAGTGCGTAAACCTCTTGGACAGATGGAAGATCCTTGCTGCCCAGAATCTGAGCACAAATAGATTCATATACGGGATTCAAACCTAAAAGGAAAGCAAACACCCTTTGTTGTGAAACTAACCTTTTATATGCTTTAGCATCCTTTTCGCTTTCCCACTCAATGTTCTGGTAATAGTCAAGTTCTTTCCAAACTGAAGTGAGGGCAGAATAATATGTTGATAGGTTCCTATCTCCCTGCTTACATGTTGAAGATTCTGCTTGTAGCTGGTAAATTCTAGCATAATGTCTTTGCTCTGAGTAAGTTGCTTGTGCTTGGTCCCATATTTCTTTTGCTGTCTCGGCCCACATAAAATTCTGTTTGATAGATGGTAGCATGGATGTCAAAAGCCAGGACATAATCATGCAATTTTCTTGGTCCCACTTATCGTATTCTGCAGTACCAGCCCTAGGTTCCTTTATTTTCCCATTAATATATCCTGCCTTACCCCTGGCTGTGATATACAGCCACATCTCCTTAGACCACGCCAGGTAATTCCTACCATCCAACGGGGTGATAGTCATTGGGAAATTCATGGAGTCATGAACATTACTCATTCCACTGTGATTCATGGTGGTTCCCGAAGTTGCAGACTCTTCAGTGTTCATGTTTTCAGTCTATACACACCACAAGAGAAGACACAGCCCTCACTCTGATTAAATAACAATCAAAGGACCAACTTCTGCTGCGATACTGGTCACCTGAACACTCTCACAGGTGTAATAGGTCCTCCAAGGCTAATATTAGCCACAAACATCAGTAATCAGCTGCTGTACCAGTCAGCCAAACCAGGTCACTCATGACCTACAGATTTCTTCACAAAGAAAAAAGGGTTTTCTGAATCATCTGACCCACAAAGGGATTAAACCCACCTTATATCATTCGGTCAAGGCAAAAGAACCTTAACCTGTTTTTGGTATCAGCACCAAGAACCAAAAAAAAAAATTCAATGTGTCCCTGATCAGTCTGAGAGAATTCTGGGTTTTCTAGTAGCACAGTAGGGAACAACAGAGAAAGAAAGAACAGCCGACCTTTTAGGAAGATTCAGCCAATCATCAACAACTCCTGGAATTGCTTTAGTCGAGTTTAAGCCCAGAACAGACGAAGGAGATGCAGTCGAACAGTTCTCAGGTCCAGAGCATCAGTGTGCTTCCTTTGTTCTCTGTCCAGAAGTCACAGAACACTCAGCCGATGCAGTTGAGGAGATTTTACAGAGCACCAACCTGCTCTGATACCATGTTTTCAGCAAGAAGAAGAGTAGAAGAGGAATAAGAAGAGGAAGAATGATGTGAGAGCCAAAAATCCTAGTGCTGGCGGCACCCAGCAATGTTATTTAAATGTTAGGGCAAACAAGACAAAATGAAAAAATAAAAAGACCAAAATGCCCTTCTGCGGCATATATTACATATTTCATCACATCTTAAAGATTAGGAAGCTAAGGAGGCTACCTTATGGAAGTATTACGGTATGATAGCTTTTTGTATTCTAATTTTCCATCTGGCCCAAAAATAACTGATCATAATTTACACCTTGCTTTGCCAACTCTTCAGCCATCCTGTTTGCTTCTCTTTGAACCTATTTGACATTAATTGTCCTCTCATCTTTAAGCTCTTAAATCTCCTTCATGATGTTCCTATATTGCCATGGAATTAGCTCCTTAGCCAAGTCAAGTAACAAAAGTAAAGACATGCTTATATCTACATAAAATTCATATTGTATGTGTTAGATAGGTTGGTTTAAATTTTTATGCTAACTATAGAGTCATAATCCAAGTCTCATAGGAGTTATTTCCAATTTATTTTATTCATGATATAAAATATCAGTCATTTTTAGCTCATTCTCCCAACAATGTATAATATTTTGATCATTTTTAATTTGATTTATTAATGATATTCAATATCTGGTATCAGTCTGAAGTTAATCTAAACCCGATGGATAAGATTTAATTCAAATCAAATTTGGATCTTGGTATATCCAATTCAATCCAATCTGTTTGTAGTCCTATCTAGTCTTGTCAGTTGTCATTAATCTATCTTAGAATCCTCATCTCAGTTAAACATTTACTGGACATGTTTCTTGATTGTCCCACACTTAGTTCCATATTTTCCTTATATGCCATTGTCATGGACACCGAGTGTCACCATACACCCCCAGTCTTGTCACTCCTGTTTTAGCTATTTTATCAGTCAAAGAATCATAAATACTCAAAACCTGTAACTATATGCATTTTATGAGACTGGCACACATTACTTGTTTTCTGTTCTGCCTTAACTAGAAGTATATTGCATATGGACCATTAGGACCTGAAATGTTCCTTCCAATTTTTAAAAGCACAGAGAATGACCATGGAGCAACCCAACTGTTGCGCCAAGGCCCACCCTCTCCCTTAAATATTAATCACTAAAATAGCATGGTTATTAGAAAGTGATGCTTTTTTTTATAATTCCCTTGTTCTTGTTTTTCATTGTTATGTCTTTCCGATAACGCATTTAAGGATCTTTTGATGTGGAAAGCTAGAGTAAAAAAGCAGTTTTTTTTTTTTTTTTTTAAAAAAGCTAGAGTAAAAAATAGTCATGAGACCGTAATTTATATCTGATGGGTTGGTGTGAGATAAGACAATATCATCTAATGTAACTTTTGATTTTGATGTCTTGTCCTTGCCTAAAAGGCTAGAATAAAGAACAATTATATACTTGTATCTCTTTGGTCCTTTTGCCTGGGCCTGTACATATGCAGGTACGCCAAGACTTTTCTAGTTCCATTTATTGGATGTTTCCAGAGAGACCACTAATGACCCTTCTAGTTCAGTTTGCCTTGTAGAGGATGACATTCTATTGGAGATTGCATTTTTTCTATGGTTTTTAGCTAAGGGGTTGGTGAAAGTGGTGAAGCACATCGATGTTACTTTTGGCAGATAAAAAGTGAAAAATTCTACCCTTGCTAATATAAGAATTCTAGGGGCATAAAGAAATTTGAAGTATATTAGCTCCAAATTCAGTCTACATGGATCATATGTGCACAAGGACATGCATCTATTCTGGTCTGGTTTGTTGTATCTCTTGATTGACGTGATATTGTTTTTCTGCTCTTGTCCTGTAGAGTTTGCTTGGATCATTAGTAAGGAAATTTAGAGGACCTAGTCGAGGTTATCGAAGTTCCTATTCTCCAGTCAACTTCTGAGCAAGGATTTTTTTTCATGAAAAAAATCACTGGTGAAGTTCATATTGATTTCATAAGATGAACATCCTGCACAAAGCGGGAAAGGAGACGATTAGAGGACCACATTTTCTTAAGGTCTGTCTATCAGCACGCTTACTCTTTCAGAAAACAGTTGGGAAATTCTTTAAAGGTTTCTGTTATTTGTCAAAAAGGAAAAAAAAAAAAAAAAGAAAAATCCTTAGAAGGTTAGCTATATCATTCTTTTCTTTCTTTCTTCTTTGATGGGTGTCAGCACAATGTGCATTTCTATATGAACGGTATCCAATTGATTGTAGTATCTTGTAAAAGCTTAAACGGAATGATAAATTTTGATCTTCACTGGGCAACATTCGTTCTTTACCAGATCCAGATGTGTCGTATTTATGTTTATGTTCGATGGTACACAACTTAGACTCGATTTTGTAATTCTGCTGCTAATGTGAATCCTCTACATGGTGGACTAACAACTGCAAGAGTATATGGCGATATTTGGTGCCATAAACATAGACTGCAAAGTGCACATACGACATGCAAGTGATTAGATTTAGAACCCATTTTCATGGAAATACTCTGCTCGTAAGCTACACTCTTATACACTTTTATAGTCGTATGAAAGCTAAACAAATATAGATATAATGTGTTGAGCAGACAGTTACCTGATAAAGCTAGCCATGGGAGCTGCATGCCTGGATTTTGACCTCTAATGTTTAAACAGACAAAGGCTGCATTTGGCATTCCTTTTAAGGACTAGCTTATCTCCTTTTACATTTTAACAGGAAAAAAAGGAGATAAATCCTTAAAATAAAGAATGCTAAATGCAGCATAAACTGAAACTGGGTCAAGCATAAGCATAAGTTCGGATCTGACCAACATTGGGCCATGGCGCTTTAGCAAGAGGACTCTCCTATGGGGCTTGATCATTGATCATTTAAGCTTCCAGCTGAAAGCTGTAATGGGAGATTTGATCTGACTTGATGAAGCAAAAGTGCAAACCAGTAATATATTCCTTAAAACAAACAAATAAATAAATAAACTCTACAGGTCAATACGATTTGCCTGCCAACCAGGGTGGTGGAGCTTCATGGGGTGGTTGGATCCACATATTATGAGGATCTACTCGACCATAACAATTGTCCCCAGGATGGTACCGACCCTGATCCAGGGAGTAGTGCAAACAGCCTTTCATGTAAACTTCGTCGCTAAAATTTGTAATCCTGTGCGAGTATACACAATCTGGCTTAATTCCTGGAACACAAGACGTTGAAATGGAAGCCGACGGGCTGAGAAAAAGTGTCCGATTGTCCAAGCTTTTCACGCTGGTCCACACATTCTTTGATCGATCGAGCTCGAGAATAATGGGCTCGTCAGGATAAAACAGAACCACCATTAGAAGCTTTCCCCTTGACTCAACCAAGTACTGGAAGCTCCAACAATATTTCGGCATGACTTCCTCGGGTCGATCATTTACTGGGGGAGAGATAACCGTCCAAGTATTTAGTTTTGGATCATAAACCCCCAACCGTCCATTCTCATCCAAGCAGTAGAATAGGCCATCGCAGAATACTGGACTTATCCATGCCATCCGGAACTGCACTTTGTCCCGGAAGAAATGAGACCTCCACTCCTTTGCTCCCGGGCGGCAAGTCATGACGATAATATATCCTTCTACGAAAGTCTTGACGCCGATGACTATGCAGGAGGGAGAAGTTGGGTCGGAAGAGAAAGCCACGATCCTAGCATCCAAGTAAGAAAAGGGGAGCTCTACTCTTTCACAACTGAAGGGATTAAATAAAGAGTTTTCACCGGAAGCAGAGTTGCATACTAGCAGCCAACCATGTTTCGAATAACGTATTGTTTTGGTTTTCAAGTACGGGATGCATCTTTCGTAAGAGTTGCCATCTGATGGGTCGAAGAAGGTGCATTTGCCAAGGGATATTCTCGAGAAGGACATGAGCAACGGAGATTGCAGGCGTCGGAGGGGAAGCGCGACGGACTGCCACCTCTTGCAAACAGCAGAGAAAAGGATATTGCCGTCAAGTGAGAATTGCGATACAATCCGCTCGAGAAGGTCTTTCGGTAGATCAGCCCAAGATCGAGTCATCTCTGCTCCTTGTTGTTCTTTTTCTTGAACGGACAATCTGCAAATTAAAACAAACTTTATCAGCCACGCAAGCTTTTTGCCTTCAATAAACGTGAAAAGTCGAAACTTACAAGCTAGAAGTAGCTACGTCCTCCATTGACAACCTTATACACAAACTAGGGCAAGGGTCTACACAAACCCAAGGCGGCAACTGTTCGTCACGAACAAGAGGAAGAAACGATAGAACTCTTTACGTCATTGTTTTGAAAAGAATAAAAAAATAAAAAACAGAAAAAGAATAACAAAAAGAAAGTTAAAAAAAAAATAGACAATCTTCTTCATCTTGTTTTTTGTTGCCATCGGAAGTATGAACATTAAGGGGGAAGATGAAGAAAGAGAAAGTTTTGGAAAACTAGGAAGGATAATTCTTATATATATGATACGTGTCTGAGAGAGTGGCATTCGATCCTTTTTTCAAGGAGGATAGATTAATGCCGGTATTAGGATTAGATGCCGTAACCATTTTAATCTCTACCTCGACGATTCTTTCGAGAAATCGATCTGAGTTGCAATATATTCTACTAATCCTCCTAACCTAACTAAGAATTAGGAGGAAAAGCGTAAACAGAAACAGGAAAACAAAAACTCTGGGAGTACAGCATCAAACCGCACATCGGGAATACCGACCGTACTAGAGATGTTCCCCATGTGTGTTCCCTATAGAGTTCGCATGGTTCTTTTTTTTTTTTTTTTTTTTTTTTTCCGGAGACCCGTCACGTTACGTACCAGTACCACACAGTATCCGACTTTCCGTAGTGGTAGTCTTCATTTTCCTTATAGAAGCAAGATAGCTAGTTACTCCCGACTTTAATTAATTGGTCGATGTGGCATGAAATAGCTTACCAACCCTTTATTTTATTTTTTTGTTTTTTCTTTTGCTACTTATTTCCTTTTCAACTTTTCTGGTTTTCAATTTTGCTGGTTCTCATGACTCCAACGATTCATCGAGGGGTTGACCATGGAACTATTTCATAACAACTCAAGTGGTTCCCTAAATTATAAGGTTTTTGCAGCTTTCGCAGTTTTACTTGCAATGCATGAAACTACTCTTTTCCCAATATTGGATGCAGAAAACATGAAGTTTTGGTGTTTGGCATAAGCAAATCCGATTTCTCATGAGATTCCTACCAATACAAGTCCTAGGGAGGGAGGGATATATGCAGCCTTACACACAGATTTTTAAGGCTATGTTTGGTTTGAAGGAAAATGTAGGGAAAGGAAGGAAATAGGTTTCTCCACCTTTTCTTTTTTTTCCCTATTTTTTTCTTCAAATCAAACACAGCCTTAATGTTTCTGATTTGAGGACTGGCCCACTAACTGGGTGGAGGGATAGATGTACATAGCCTTACCCTTGCATATATACAGATTTTTAGTCTTTCTGATTTTTAATACAGGTGGTGTTTCTTTAGGTGAGACGTAGGGTTGTCAATGGATCAGGTTTGGGTTGGACCCTTCAAAATAAAACTAATTTGAATGGGTTAAACAGTCCAATAAAACATATTGAATTAGAACCATTCAGATTTAATGGTCCAAAGTATTTATAGGATCGATTGGACAAATCCATCTGTAGTGGGTTTATATTGGACTGGGTCAATTAAACCTATCAAACAGTGGGTCTCATATTCTATACATTGGGCACACGTGATTGAAAGGGAAGGCTATTGTATTTATTCATCCATAAGACTGTGATTGGTTACAATGCAAACCCAAATATGTATTTACCCTTTTTTTTCGATTCATGAATGCAAACATGATTCACATTTTAAATCATTTTTGCACTCATCTTGTTTGTTTGAAATCAGTGCAAAATGTGGGTGCATTATTACATGCTCCAAGTATCTTATACTCCAATGTCTTAACTTTAATCAAAAAAGTTAATTATCAAGATAACACAAAATTGTATCTAGAAAATAAGTGCATTAATGATCTTTTCTCATAGTACAGAAGGGCCAAAAAAGTATATTTTTAATACAAAAATGTCCCTGGGGACAAAATTTTCCGTCCCAAGCCAATAACAATCTGCCACACCTAATGCCTTTTGGATAGAAAATTTTCTATACCAAAGGGACATGTGAATTCATTACTTTGGCCTAGTGCGTTTTAATTAACCACTATGATGCGTTTAAAATGGTAGATTCTAAAGTCCATGACACCTTTGACATGTCAAAATATATTAGATCAATGTTTATCTATCTATATATTATATCAATGTCTTACCACAAAAAATAAAATATATTAGATCAATGTTTAATTGTTTATTGAATTTTTGGAAACAAAAAAAAAATGTTTATTGGATTTCTGAAGGTACGCTGTGTTCAAGAATTCCAAGATTTGACATATTCTTTGTTCCACAATTAAATTCAATCATTTCTAGAACACTTCATAACTTAAAAAATAGGGTAAAATATAAAAGCTTCACCTTCTGACAATCATAAAACCTTAGTTTTGCTTTAACAAAAATCTCCCATAAGTTTTTAAATTTTTCACGCGCAGATGCGAAAAACATTAGATCGATTAATCAAAATTTTCAAATACCCATTTTACTCTTTTATAAATTAGTTTACATATAAACGTTAGTTTAATCACTTTCGTTTCCTCTTCTGTCCCCGGTTTAAGGGTGTCAATTGGACTGGATTTTGTCCAATTCGGTTCAGTTCAATGTGAGCCTATTATAAATAGATCAGGTCCAATCCAATCTAATGAATATTTTGGACTAATTTGGACCGTTCCAATTTAATGTCTGGACTACCCAATCTATTCAAATTTATTTTGATTTAGATTAGTTTCAACCCAAACCCAGTCCATTAACACATATATTCTTATCTTATATCAATGGATCAGATATTGGCTTAATCCCACTCAATCTAATATAAATTTTTTACCAACTGATCAGGTCCAATCCAATGTAATAAATATTTTGGATCAAATTGGTCCAATCTAATATATTTTGTTGATCGGTCCAATCCGTCCAAATTGATTTTGGACTGGACAGGGTTAAATCCAAAGTCGGTCCATTGACACCCTTACCCCGGTTCGCTTTTTCACCTTCTTCTTTCTTCTCCCCTTCTCCCGTGTTCCTCCTTCCCCTCCTTTCTCTTTCTCTCCACAAACCTCTCTCTTTTCTTCTTTCTCTTCATTGCTCTTCTCCTCCTTCTCCGGCTCTTGCTTCATGATCGCTCCATGTTTCCTTGTTCTCTTGTACACCTACTCCAAATCGAATACGCCTTTCACCGTCGCTTGTGAGAGTTCTTTAGATCTGATTCAGCATCATGTCCTCATGAAAATTGGACACCTGTACTGTAAAATTTTTTATTTTGTTCCCTTTTTATTGGAAAGTTTAGGTCATTCAAACGAAATTTACTAGAATTACCACTGCCAATTAATTCTACATTTATTTTTTAGGATTGCGAGGATCTAGTGAATTTATTTTTCTTTTCAAGCTAGGGGTGAAAAAAAGTGGTTTCGTATATAAGGGCAATTTTTGGAGTTTAATATCAATTAAAATAATATATTTAAATAAATTAAAAAATAGATTATCTTTTTAAAGATAATATTAATAAAGAGTAAAAACAGTATTCATCTTCTTCTTGCCATTTATTCACTAGAGCCGACCGCCGCTTCCTCCGATAACGTTGCCGTAGGTGACCAGGGGCAGAGATGTCGGCGGTGATGCTAGTGGTTTCTCTGTCCAACGCCGCCCACCTCTGCCTCTAACTCCAGTAACATTGTCAGAAATGGGTGGAGACAGAGGTGGTGGCAGCGGTAGGCAGAGGAATGATCACCAATGCCGCCGTTGCCACCTCTGCCTTTGGACACCTCCAACAACGTTGCCGGAAAAGGAGGCAACAGCGGGCAATAGTGGACAGTGGTGGGTGACAGCTCTGGTGAATAAATGGCAAGAGGAAGAAGATGAACAATATTTTTGCCCTTTATTAATATATTTCTTTTTAAGTTAACTCACTTTTGATTCTTTTTTTAAATATATTACTTTTATTGATATTAAACCCCAAAAATTACGCTTCTTTGCTATAACCCTTTTCTTTAACCGAAAAGAACAACTTCAAAAATTATAAAGGATTATGATTGTTAAAGACAACTTTTTGATCTTATTATCAATAGAAATACTTTTTAATATAAATTTTAGAATAGGATAGTTTTAAAAAATTATATCAAAATAAGTTAGAAATACTCCTTTCTCCTTCAGACCATCGAAAAAATCTCCCCACCGGTCTCTTTCTTATCCATCACCATCGTCCCCTCCTCTTCTCTGTCCTTCAATACCAAGCTTCCCATCTCTTTGTGCTCTCTGATCACATCTCTCAACAAATAATGCCTCGCCGAAGCCGCAATCAGAGCGACACTACTCTCAACTTCAGTCTTCCCTCTCCGTCTTCACTGTTGAAGTCCATGTCATCCCCGTCTCCTCCATTGCCTCCCTCATCGTCAGTCGCTTTTCCGATGGTCCGGACCGCAAAAATTACGCAGCTCTTCAATGTTTTCCCGAACTCCGCCTTCCATCTCACAACCGCATCCTTCTCTGAACGGAGATCCCCAGCGGGAAGTTCGATCTCAAGCCGTCTGGTACTCTCGAATCCGCGAAGGTTTTCAGTGGGAGAGTTTCTGTTTTGGGCTGGATTGGAAGTCGTATCAGGGATATCAAGTCTTGCAAGGATTGGAGTATAGACCTGAGGAGGTGTAGAAGGAAGCTCCACTCACCAGTTTCGTTGGAGATGACGCGATCAACCTTCACCACTAGGTTGTCGGCCTGCGGTACGAGGGAGTTGAAGATGAGAAGATGAACAGTGTTGTTTGTGGAATACTTTGCATACTGCTACAAGCCTACAACTTTGTGGAATATTCATTCAAATGATACTTTTTTTGCCTATAAATTTGGCTATCCTAGCACCATGTACAATTGCCAAAATAAAGAGAAAAAGGCTCGAGTGAGGGGAAGAAGGCAATTAGAGAGTTACGGCATCCGCTTCTCCAATCCTCCTTAAAATTCTTGCGATACTATTGTTAGCTACTCTGGGTGTTTCACAAGAACAATCACTCTTTTGAACAGGAAATTGAGCGGTGGGGAGATTGATATCGGTTTCTGAGGTCAGAAGATGCATCTATTTTCTTCTAAATTTGGCAGAGAGATGATAGAGCTGAAATTGAGGGGATTAGTTTGCCTGGTGGAGTGGGATTAGTTGTTAGTCTTATAATTTTAAAAACAGGAAAGATGGTGGGACCGTAGGAGTGGGACGTAAACTTTACAACTGAGATAAGCGGAAAGTGATTTCAGAGCTTGCAACGCTGGTTTGAGAATGGACTGTTCTTCTAACCGTTTCAGAAGAAGAATTCATAGCAGCTGTTCTCCAAACTAAGATGCAGAGAAGAAGAAGAGGAGGAGGAGGAGGAAAGAGAAAGTCCTAGGTGGAGAGATTTGTTTGGTGGTCTGAAAGCAGAAGGAGATAATAGTGTTTCTACCTTTTTTTAATATATTTTTTTAAATTATTCTATTCTACAAATTATGTTAAAAAGATTATTTTTATTGATAATCACTTAATAAGACTCAAAAGTTGCTCTTATCAGCTATAATCCCAAGTTATAACAAAGGCCAGAAAGGTGTTGAACATTCAAAAGAATTTCTTTATAAAAAATAATAGTTGGAACTTGGAGAATTTTGGGACCTTTAAGCTTTGTTTGGTTTGAAGGAAAAGGTAGGAAACGAAAGGGAAAGACAGAAAAACCAATACAAGATTTGTAAAGGTTTCCCTTCCTTTCCTTTCCCTACTTTTTCCTTCAAACCAAACATAACCTTTTAAAGCGACGGGGAAAAATAATTAAACATGGTGAATGCTTGGTTCTCATTACAATAAAACACAGGGAACTATGAATAAAAGAACTGGAATGCAGAAGCGAAATAAAGGCTGGAGAAGTCTAGTCCATCGCAGTAGCCTACCCTTCATTCTGTCACGTTCCCTACGTGTGCCCCTCTGAAGCAAAATATTTTCTGTTACAGGTCGTTAGAAGGCAATCTTGTCTGTTGTGATTACCATCATTGGTTGTTATGAGGTTGTTTCGAATGCTGACGTGGCAAGGCTTATATGAACTCATTCTCTGTTATAAAGGGAGGCCAAATGGAATAAGAAAGCAAGCTATTATTACCTACATTTGTCTTTGTTTTTTTTTTCTTCCTCTAGTCTTCCCTTCGAGCGGTGTCGTCACCATAGCTCGGGGTAACCCTATATTGTCTTCTCGGCAACAAGAAGAGATCCGAGACATCTTAGTATCAGAGCTAGTAGCTCGGGACGATCAGATGGCCGGCGTGGATGAACGTCTCAGCGGGCTAGAGAGGATGCAGGAGATCATGCAACGCACTCAAGAGGCTCTGCAACGCACCCAGGAGGCCATTCTCAAGTAGCTGGCGGAGATCACCGAATGACTGAATCGCTGGGCTTTCATGCTGATTCCCCTGAGGACTCTAATGCTCGTGGGATGGGTGCACAGCTAGGGAGACAAGGAGAAGGATCATCTCAGACCGGAAGTGGAGTGGGGGGACACTAGAAGTTTTGGAAGGTGAACTTGCCAAAATTCAGTGGAACCGGCTTAGAAGGCTGGCTACTACTGGTGGGGCAGTACTTGGAGATTCAGGAGATTCCGGAGGAAAGGTGGGTGACAGTGGCGAGCTTGGGTTTTGAAGGCAAGGTGGTAGAATGGTATAGCTAGTTCAAGGAGTACCAGCCAAATCTTTCTTGGACACAGCTGGTGGCGGCCATGGAAGCTCGTTTTATTGGCCTACAGGGGAGTAACTATGGTGGGAGGCTATCTAAGTTAAATCAAACAACAGCAGTTCAAGACTACATGGAGGAATTTCAAAGGTTGTCTAGTCGAGTAAAGGGGCTAACCGAAGATTACTTGGTGGGATGCTTCGTGTCGGGGCTGAAAACAGAGATACGAGCTGGAGTGGAGAAGCTGGAACCCAAGACCCTAAGCAAGGCTTTCCGGCTGGCCTTACTGGAGGAGGAAGAATGGAACACACGCAGGAAAGCGGTGCAGGCGGAGTTACCCCAGAGCCGACCACCCCTTAGAACTTCAACACCGAGGTCTCTCACTAAGGGAAAGAAGCCCATTCCACCGGAAATTCAGAGACTTAGCCCTGCCGAAGCCAAGGAATGAAGGGAAAAGGGGTTGTGTTTCAATTGTGATGAAAGGTATGTGCCAGGGCATCGCTGTAAACAACATAAGTTGTTCTGGATCGTGGCTGACCCGGAGGACACTAAAGGAGAGGACGATGAAGAAGGACTGGAGACAGAGGCAGAGATCTCTCTGCATGCCATCAACAGTATAGACAGTCCCCAGACTATGCGGATCCAAGGGACGATCAATTCCTACCCAGTCATTGTGCTCATGGACAGCAGTTCATCTCACAATTTTCTGGATTCCAGAGTGGCACACAAGGTTCAGGCCCCAGTATTGGAGGACACCCTATTTTCTGTGACTGTTGCCAGTGGAGAAAAGCTCACCGGGAGAGGTAAGTGTGAGGGAATCAATATTAAGTCTCAAGGCGTCTTGCTACAGGCCAATTTTTACTTACTTGACCTCCCCGAGTTTGATGCCATATTGGGGGCTCAGTGGTTGCAGACATTGGGGGATGCCACTTGGAACTTCTCCAAGTTGACAATGAGCTTCCTTGACAAGGCGAACTGAGAGTGCTGCGTGAGTTACAAAAGAAAGAATCGGAGGTGGTGGATGAGAAGAGAGTTCGGAGGGAACTGAATAGAGCTTGCTCAGTGTACCTTGTGCAGCTCAACCCGAGGAAGGCAGACCCAGTTCCAATCTGTGAACAACCCTCCCTGGTACAACTGTTGGAAGAGTATGCTGATGTATTTAAAGAGCCGACTGGGTTACCCCCACACCGCCCAATCAACCATGCTATCCCGCTAATCAAAGGAGCCCAACCTTCTCTGTCAGCAGCCTTATCGGCATCCACACTTCATGAAGGGAGAAATTGAGAAGGTTATCCAAGAACTTCTAACCAAAGGTATGATCCGACCCAGTCACAGCCCGTTGCTTCCCCTATTCTATTAATCAAGAAGAAGGACGGGGTTGGAAGTTATGTATAGACTATAGAGAAATCAATGACCTTACAGTCAAGGATAAATACCCCATGCCTATCATAGATGAATTATATGGAGCCACCATCTTCTTGAAACTAGACCTTAGGTCCGGCTACCACCAGGTGCGGGTCAGAGAAGAAGACATTCACAAAACAGCTTTTAGGACTCATCAAGGACATTATGAGTTCTTAGTGATGCCGTTTGGCCTCACTAATGCCCCCTCACCATTTGGCCTCACTGCACAAGAGGTGGCCCGAATTTCTCTCTCTGAAGTTTTTAAACTCCATGGGATACCGGCCATAATCGTTAGTGATAGGGTCCCGGTGTTCATAGGGCCCTTTTGGCAAGAATTGTTCCGGTTGCAAGGAACTAAAGTCAGTATGAGTTACTCTTACTATCCACAGACGGATGACCAGACTGAAATTGTCAACAAAATGATCGAGACTTACCTTAGGTGTTTTGCAGGTGAGCGGCCTCAACATTGGGCCCGTTGGTTGCCTTTGGTGGAATGGTGCTACAACACTTCACACCATTCCTCCACCAACACCACCCCCTATGAAGCAGTGTATGGACAGCCACTGCCGACCCTCCTCACCTACGTGCCTGGCACTACCCGTGTCCAGGCGGTGGAAGAAGAGCTAAAAACAGAGGGACCATGCTCTTCGTATTCTCAAGGAGAATCTCAGCCGAGTACAAAATAGGATGAAACGATATGTAGATTGAAAGAGGTCCGAAAGAAGCTTCCAAGTAGGAGATTGGGTGTACCTCTGGCTGCAACCGTATAGACAGATGTCGGTGGCTGTTCGGCTCTCCCAAAAACTTGCTACATGCTACTACGGACCGTTCCAGATCCTGGCCTGAATTGGGGAGGTTACATACAAATTTGCCTGATAACTGTACGATCCACTCGGTCGTGCATGTCTCATGGTTAAAACAGGCTGTCAAGGACCCGACCCGGATCCAGACCACCCTACCGCCCACAGCGCCCAACGGGTATCTTCTTCCTTACCCGAAGAAAATACTGGATAGAAGGATGGTTCGGTGAGGTAACCGGGCTGCCATGGAAGTGCTAGTTCATTGGGAAGGTTTGTCGTAGGTGGACGCTACTTGGGAGCTCGATGACCACCTCCATTAGTGCTTCCTAATGTCCGACTCAAGGACGAGTCGATGATCAAGGAGGGGGAGTGCCATGTTCCCTACGTGTGCCCC
This sequence comes from Nelumbo lutea, assembly GCF_056320005.1. Classification (NCBI taxonomy): domain Eukaryota; kingdom Viridiplantae; phylum Streptophyta; class Magnoliopsida; order Proteales; family Nelumbonaceae; genus Nelumbo; species Nelumbo lutea. The sequence continues at coordinate 47,908,649 of NC_142685.1, forward strand.
TCTGAAGCAAAATATTTTCTGTTACAGGACGTTAGAAGGCAATCCTATCGTTGCGATTACCATCATTTGGTTGTTACGAGGTTGTTTCGAATGCTGACGTGGCAAGGTTTGTATGAACTCATTCTCTGTATAAAGGGGGGCCAGATGGAATAAGAAATCAAGCTATCATTACCTACATTTCTTCCTTGAGCGGTGTCGTCACCATAGCTCGGGGTAACCCTAGCCTGTCTTCTCGGCAACGAAAAGAGATCCGTGACACATTCTTTGAATACGTTTCCTGATTTCCTACGTGCAAACTTCACAATGCATGTGGACTTTTAACACTATAATAACTTGCTACAAAAAAATTAAAAACAACAAAAACTCAAAACAACTTAGAAATGACATTGAAACAAAAGTGAATAATGAAATATATGGAGAAAGAAAAAAGAAATGCTTTAGATCAAAACAGAAAGGTTCAAAATATCTAGTTTAGGATTTTTTTTGTTCTCGTCAGTCTTCTTCAGCTCTTTGGCTAGAGGTTTCTGGATTGGAGCGAGGAGTTACCTTTATATGAGCAAGGTTCAAAATATCGATACGCCTGGTATGCCATTAGGGGCATATGGCGTATTGGGCGAATCAATACTGCATTTTTATGCTTTTTTTTATTTTTTTACAACCAGTTTAGGGGGACGGTTTAGGTCTCCTCCACCCCCTAAACCGATCAGACCCCCAATACATCCATTGTAGGGGCATATCGGAGGGGTCCCAGAACGATACGTATCGGTCGATATGGGCCGATACGTGTTGACACTTTGAACCTTGCTCTTCCTAAATAAAAGGGTAAAATGGATATTTGAAAATTTTTAATTTATTAGTCTAACATTTTCCATTTGGGTAAGTGACAGAAGATATATTTTTGTTCAATTCTTTAAAAATTTAAAGAAGGTTTTTATTAAAGTAAAAGTAAATGAGAAGTTTTTATTATTGTTAGAAGCTATAAGGGAAGAGATATTTTTGTTCAATTCTTTAAAAATTTAAAGAAGGTTGTTATTAAAGTAAAAGTAAATGAGAAGTTTTTATTATTGTTAGAAGCTTTAAGGGAGGTTTTTATATTTTACTCTAAAAAATAATAGGGTAAATTACAAAGACCCCCCTGTACTATGGGGTCTATGACAAAGAACCCCGGACTTTGTTTTGCGACAAAGACCCCCTTTCGTTAGCCTTCCGTCCAAAAAGGCCATTGCAATATTTTTTAATCCCCATACTACCCTTGTAATAATTATTTCATCTTCCACATGATTCCTTCGCATTTCTCTCTCTTCTCTCTCCTCTCTCTTTCCCCCAATCTCTCTTCTTCCCCTTCCCTTAACAATGTCGGGATTGAACCCATTTTCACGACTATGGTGCGATTGCTCTGAACGAGTGAGAGGTGATACAAAGCTAGCACCGAGTCATATCGAGCCCACTTGCTATTGGACTAGAGCAGGTGTAGAAGCAGCGACAACACCCCTAACACCCATATTGCCATTTTGTTGTCATCGTCAAGCGCCAGGCTGAAGAGGGCACCAGCCGGTGTAAGTGCATGAACCCATGCGCCAGGCTGTACAAAGTGCATGAACCCAAGTGTGTTCATCCTCCCTTTTATATACCCCCACCCCTCCCTTATCGTTCCCTAGTGCTTTTGGGGCTTCTGAGCTAAAGGTAGAAAGCAGTGACAGAGAGTATGTGTGTGGGTGAGACATTGAGAGAAGAACAAAATGATTTCCTCATCTTCTATTACGATAATCTCCAAATGCATTGTGTTCCTATAATAGGAATCCTCGCTTGGATTACTCAACCTTTCCGTCTCTAATCTCCCTATGCTCCCCTACCATTATATACAGAAGGGCCTTTTTTACACTCATCCTCCTCTTCCCATCGATTCTCTTCTCTCTCTTCTTAAACGCGGCCTTTCCAAAACTGATATATTTTCTTGCCCTCGCTGGCCGTCTCACAACTAACGATGACGGTTACGTTTACATTGTCTGCAATGATGTTGGCATCGACTTTCTCCATGCCAATGCTGCTCACCTCCTCATTCGTGACATTCTCTCTCCCTTCCACGTGCCAGACTCCGTTAAGGAGTTCTTCGCCTTTGACCGCACCATCATCTACAACGGCCATTTCAAGCCCATAGCCACCCTCAAAGTGACTGAGCTCGCTGATGGAATCTTCATCTGGTGCACCGCCAACCACGCGGTGGTTGATGGTACGTCCTTCAAGAGCTTCTTCAATGCCTTTTCCGAGGTATGCAGGGGTGTCAACAAACTCACGAGGCCACCGGATTTTCACTGCAATTTTGTCAACGGTTATTTTGCGGTGCTTCGATTCCCTGAGGGCAGTCCCCAGGTGTTGTTTTCTACCGATGCCCCTCTAAGTGAGAGGATCTTTCATTTCAATAGAGAAGCGATACTGAAGCTAAAATCCAGAGCTAACAAATGGGTCGACAACAGATTAACATTCGACACTGAGATTTTGGCACCACAACCCTATTACATGCATGAACCCAAATAACTACTTTACCCCCTCTGTACATCACTGGCCAGTGCCCTCTTCAGCCTGGCGCTTGATGATGACAACAAAATGGTGATAGGGGTGTTGCCGCCGCTTCTGCATCTACTCCAGTCCGAGTGCGAGCGGGTTCAGCACGACTCAGCGCTATCTTTGTATCACCTCTCAATTGTTCAGAGCAACCACACCAAACTCGTGAAAATGGGTTCAATCCCAACGCTGTTAAAGGGAAGGAAAAGAAGAGAGATCGGGGGGAGAGAGAGAGAGTAGAGAGAGAGAAAATGTAAAGGAATCACGGGGATGATGAATAGTGTTTTCTCGTCTAAATAATTATCACAAGGGTAATATGGGAATTAAAAATATTACAATGGCCTTTTTTTGGATGGAAAGCTATCAGAAGAGGGTCTTCGTCTATAGTACACGAGGTATTTGTCGCAAAACAAAGTGTAGAGGGGTCTTTTTAACGTGTTCCCAAAGCAAATGAGATAATTTAAAAAAAAAATGAGATAAGCATCTACAATAGAACACCTTATTGATGAGGTTCTTTTGATTGGGTTCTACATTGCAGATATGTATTGATTCATAAACCATTTTATGAGTATCATTTCTTATTTTAGTGGGGCCGTGTCAACCTTCTCAAGTGAAACCTCCATCTGTCTAGAGGTGTAAATCGGGTCGTGTTATTCGTAGCCCGATACAAATTTGGACCGGCCTGGCACAACGGTCTACGGGCTGTGCTGGGCCGGGGGTTTTAGGTCCATGGGTGGCATGGCCCAACCCGTAGCCCATCCTATATATATTATTTATATATATTATATATATTTTATATAAATTATAATTATATAATAATATATAGTATATAATATATTAATAAAATAAATATTTTTAAATTTTATTACACTAATTTATTTAATTATTGTATGTATAAGCTATTTTATACACAAAATTCATATAAAATTAAAATTTTATGTTTTTTGTCATTTTTTTAAATAAATAGCTTTGGCCCAACTTGGCCCAAGGCTTGGCCTATGGGCCAGCCCGACCTGTGGCATGGCATGGGCCCGCACGGGCCTGGGCCGTGGGCCATGCCAAGCCAACCCCCAAAATTTTCATCGGGGAGGGTGACACGGCCCGTGACAGCCCATGGGCCAACACGGCATGACCCACACTTTGCATGGGCCGCGCACGGGCCATGCCATGCCGGCCCACTTTACACCTCTACATCTGTCCTGTCCAGCCACAATCCTAAGAGTCTCAAACCAACTATTTTTAAGTTCTGTTCTGCTAGTTGGCTCCTAGCCATGCATGATTATGATCATCAATTAAGGAAACCTAACAGCATTATAAAAGAAACACACCTTCAATTTCATTTGCTGTTTGCATTTACAATATAGCTAGTTTCTACTATTTATATGTAGTTGAGAGGCTTTCTCATTGTTTCTGACTTTTTTTTTTATTAAGCTTTTAAGGTGAGGTCCTTTAATTCATTGTGAATATCAGTTAGAAGTATGGATCCATACCTTATGCTAAGGGAAATTGTCAAAAACTCACCATGAGTTTTCATCATTTCTCTTAAACTCATTACAACTTTTTAAAATGTCTAAAACTCACCAAGTTAGTAACTTTTTATTTTTCAAAACTCACCTTCCATTAGTGCACTTTAATGTTTCTTAACAGAGGTACCCATGTCAGCATAAATAATAATTTTTATGACCAAATCACCCTTGAATGGTGAGTTAGAGGAAAAAGGGTCTTTTTCATTTTCCAATTTTCATTTTTTTTTTTACATTTTAGTGTTTTGTCATAATTTCTACTATTTTTTATAATTTCTGTTTTTTTTACATTTTTCTATTTCTGATTTTATTTTTCAATTTCTATAATTTGAAAATAATTTTTTATTTTGTGTGCATTTTCTATATTTTTTATATTATTTTGTAATTTCTGTGTTTTATATATTTTATATTTAAAAATATTTTTTTGAACTTTTTCCTTTTTTTTATGTCTAAATATTAAAACATATGTATATATTTTATATTTTCTATGAAAGTTAAAATGGTAATTGATGAAGGAAGATTTGGCCCGACCTCTCTATTATGTGACACGTGGCAGAAACAACAGCTCGGCAAAAGGGGCCAAGCCTAGGCGAGAACAAGGGGACACACTTCGCCGAACTGACCCTTGTAACAGCTCGGGATACACTTCGCCGAACTGACCCGCCTTGTAACAACTCGGGATACACTTCGCCGAACTGACCCACCTTGTAACAGCTCGGGATACACTTCGCCGAATTGACCCTTGTAACAGCTCGGGATACACTTCGCCGAAACTGCCACCTTGTAACAGCTCGGGATACACTTCGCCGAACTGACCCGCCTTGTAACAGTTCGGGATGCACCTCGCCAAAACTGACCTGCCCTATAGATACCTCCGAGCTCAAGACCGCCTCGCTCAGCACTTCGCATCACCTTCTGGGCACCAAAACCAAACAAGTCGTACCATGCCTGACACTAGGGAAGTCCGTGCCCGAGGGCGCCACGCCTGACTGGCTTGGGATCTGACGTTTGGCAGCAGCGATCTAAACGGCCACCTGCCACCGCCACTGACACCGCCATCTCCAGTTAGACAGTTAGGCGGTGACGGTTCTGTCTCAACAGAAAGGACGACGGCTGAATTGACAAGCACAAGGGTAATCATACCCGATCTGACAAGGGCCTCGGGACGAGTACACGAAGTGACTATAAGAGCCCCCTGCCCCCCGACAACGGAGGTATGCAAACTTTGCACTATCTGGTACTACCTTGCTTTTGAAGGATTCTAACTTGAGCTTCGGAGCCTCTACACCGGGTTCCCCCTGAAGCTTTCCCATCTCCTTCGTTTCAGGTTCCCTACTACCCCGTTCGGAAGCAAGGCAGCGAACAGCTAAGACCAGCCGGATTGCGCTCCATCAATTGGTGCCGTCTGTGGGAAACGCTTCAAAAAGCCTCCCTCCAAACTTCGATACCCCCTTTTTTCTTCAAAAAACCCAACACTCATGGCCTCCTCCAGCAACACCGGACGTGGCACGGAGACAAACGCCACCGGGGAGCAACTTCAGGTCCCCGTAGTGTGCGTTGGACAGTTCACCTTCCCCCTTTCGGCGGATGGAATCCCCATCTTGAACACGCCACAAGCAGTGGCACCCGTAAACCCTCCTACCACAAACGTCCCCTTTCCTCTCCCCATTGAGACAACCTTCACTGAACCAACTGCCGTCCCCCTGGCAGCTAGCCAAAACCCATTGGAGGACCTGATGCAGTGCATGCGGGCAATGCAAGCCCAAATGCAACAGTTCCAGCAACACCAGCTTCACCAGCACCAAGTGCTGCACAACATCTCCCAGTATCACTATCAACAGCAGTTCTCCATGCTGCCATTGAACCAACCACTACTTCCACCTCGCCACCCCGCTCCGAGGCCGGTCAAGGTCTCCCCGCAGGATGGGCGCCCCCGCCAGGCGAAGGCCTCCCGGCCCCTGAACCACCCCAACAGCCAGGCCTCGTCCCCAGGCCGAAGAGAGAAAAATGTCATCCCCGCCTCGCAACCCGCAGGCGGGTCGGGAACCTCGCCCGTGAGGTCGGCATCCCGGTGCTCCAAGCCCGAGCTCCCGCTCACCGAAAACCGATTCAGCGCCCTAGCGGCAGACTACCATCACTCCAGGCCCATCAAGCTTGGTAACACGGAGGCCAGCAGTGCCAGCACAAGGCCCGCTCAACGGCGAAGGCGCCGGCGAAGTCGCCAAACCGCCACCCGCGCCTTGTCGAAATTCAGAGGCAAAGACACGAGCTCGGACGAGGTAGGGGCTGCCCCGGCTCTCTCCGTTCCTTCCCCCCTCGCATCGGAACTCCTGGCGGTCCCCTTACCCAGAGACTTCAAGCTCCCACCTCTGGACAAGTACAACGGGTCCTTCGACCCCAACGACCACGTTGACGCCTTTCAGTCGCAAATGCACCTCGCCAGGGCTAGCGAATCGTGCATGTGCGTGAACTTTACCACCATCCTCACGGGGTAGCCCGCACTTGGTATAGGAACCTGGCCCCCGGGTCGATAAAGTGATGGGCCCAGTTCGTGTAAGTCTTCACCACACACTTCGTCACCAGCCGACGATGCCCCATAACAGAGGAAAGCATCTTGGGAGTGGTCCAAAGAGAAGGAGAATCTATTCGGGGCTACATCAAGCGGTTCAACGAAGCATGCTTGCAAATACCGCAGTTGGAACCCGCAGTGCAGCTCGCGGCGGCCAAAAGAGGGGTGACGCACAAAGAGTTCAAATGGCACATGGTGGCCAACCAGCCCGCAACCGTGGCCGAATTCCTCACACTCGCAGATAAGTTCATGAGGACAGAGGAAGAAATCAACCAACGAAACGAAGGCGGAAACGAGAAAAGAAAGAGAGAAGGCGAGCTCTCCAACCCAGTGAATAGAAAAAACCCGACCCGGGAGCCGAAGCCGAACCAGTCCTTCCGGGCCCCCCTAGCAGTTCGGACGGACTATACGCCGTTAAACACAAGGCGGACAGAGATCTTAATGACGATCAAAGACGCTCCGTACGTTAAGTGGCCACCTCGCCTAAAAGGAAATCCGAACGAGAGAAACAAGAATTTGTATTGTAGTTTCCATAGAGACCATGGTCATAGCACCGAACAATGTAATAACCTCCGGGACGAGATAGAGGGACTCATCCATCGCGGATACTTGAGAAACTTTGTACAGCACAGCAATAACAATAAAGCATGTCGGCAAAGGGAGCACGAAAAGGATGCCCCCGAGTCTAGCAATAGACCTGCCAAACCGTTGCAGAAGCAGCCTCCGGAAGAGAGGCCAGTTCGGGGAACCATCCATGTAATAGTGGGAGGTTCAGTGGTAGCAGGGTGTACCTCGGCAGCAGCCCGGACTTCAGTTCGCGAAGCGGCCCTTGAAGAACAGTTTACGGAGGACGACGCGCGAGGAGTCCACTACCCCCATGATGACGCGCTTGTCATTAAGCTAAGGATCAGCGACTTCGAGGTCAGGCACGTACTCGTAGATTCGGGCAGCTCAGCGGACATCCTCTTCAAATCAGCATTTGACCAGCTGCAGTTACAGAGGAGCGAGATGAAGCCCGCGAACACTCCTCTGGTAGGTTTCAGTGGAGAGGAAGTCAGGGAGCAGAGGCAAGTTACCCGGAGATAGAAAAACTAGCATACGCCCTAGTAATAGCAGTTCGTAAACTCCGCCTGTACTTCCAGGCTCACACCGTCATCGTCCTAACTGACAAACCTCTTAGACAAGTTTTACTCAAACCCGAAGTCTTTGGTCGACTGACGAAATGGGCCATCGAACTCAGCGAGTACGACCTCCAGTAAAAATCGAGAACCGCTATCAAGGCCCAAGCTTTGGCAGATTTTATTGCCGAGTGCACTTTCAGCCACGAAGCCCCACAGGTCGAGCCCGAGGTCCCCAGTTGCAGTGAACCCGGAGCTCCTGAGCCCATAGAGTCCGAACCCCGTGAAGTAGCAGCTAGTGTGGCATCTCTCCTGGTCAGGCAAAGAGCAAATTGGGATGAGGAGCCCTGGATCCTTCACGTGGATGGTTCCTCGAATCGGCAAGGCAGCGGAGCTGGAATAGTCTTGTGTGGCCCGAGCGGCACAAAAGTAGAATACGCACTACGCTTTGAGTTCGTGGCATCCAACAATGAGGCAGAGTATGAAGCACTGATCGCCGGGCTGGACCTAGCGCGAAAGGTTAAGGCAAAACACTTGGTCATCTGCAACGATTCTCAGCTCGTGGTAAACCAAGTTACCGGCGAATACGAAGCACGCGATCTCTCCATGATCGCATATTTGGCCAAAGTAAAAGAAGCCCTGCTCATCTTCCGGTCACACATCATCAGGCAAATCCCGAGGTCAGAAAACACTGAGGTCGATGCCCTGTCCCGGTTAGCCAGTACGAGTCACAACAATATGAGAACTGTGTACATAGAGGACTTACCTCGGCCTAGTATTCTCGGGGGGACAGAGGAGGTCCCTCCCATCTTAGAAGCAGAGCCGAGCTGGATCGATCCACTCGCGAGCTTCCTGATAGACAGAACCCTCCCTGCAGAACGCAATGCGGCCAAGAGGGTGCAGCGCCAGGCGGCCAAATACGTCATAATAGACGAACGGTTATACCGACGGTCGTACACGCTCCCCTATTTGCGGTGCCTGCGACCTACCGAAGCCGAGTTCGTACTCCGCGACACTCATGAAGGCCTGTGCGGGCTCAAAAGGCACTTCGACAAGGATACTACTAGCCAACGATGAAGGCAGAAGCTGTCTAGTTCGTCAGAAAATGCGACAAATGTCAGAAGCACGCTAACATCCACCATCAACCTACATCCGAACTCAAATACCTCGCCAGCCCGTGGCCCTTTGCACAATGGGGCATCGACCTCCTAGGGCCGTTCCCACCAGCAACAGGCTTAAGAAAATTCTTAGTTGTTGCGGTAGATTATTTTATGAAGTGGATAGAAGCCGAACCTCTGGCAACTGTCACGGCTCGAAACATACAGAACTTCTTTTGGAAGAACATAGTATGTCGGTTCAGGTTACCTCGGGTTCTAATCTCCGACAACGGCAAACAGTTTGAGGATATCAAGTTCCAAGAGTGGTGCCAGAGCATGGGGATTCGGCAAAATTTCACGTCAGTCGCGCACCCGCAGGCAAACAGTCAGACGGAAGTAATGAATAGAGCCATCCTGCGCGGACTGAAAGCACGTCTGGATCGAGCTAAGGGATTGTGGGCCAAAGAGCTACCAAGTGTCTTATGGGCTCACCGAACTACCGAAAAAGCAGCTACGAGAGAAACCCCCTTCAACCTCACCTATGGCACTAAAGCAGTGATCCCGGCGGAAATCAAAATACCAACGTTGCGATTAGAAACATATGACGATCAGACGAACGGAGATGAGTTACGCACCAACCTCGACCTACTGGACGAGGTAAGGGACCTTGCGCACATCCGAACAGCGGCATATCAACAGCAGGTAGCTCACTACTACAATAGCAGAGTAAAGCAATGAAGCTTCCGAATCGGCAACCTGGTCCTCCATAAGATTATGGTGCCCGAACCCGGCATCGGCAAGCTTGGACCTAATTGGGAAGGGCCTTATAAAGTAAAAACAGCGCTCGGGGGCGCATACGAACTCGAAACCTTGGAAGGCAAACGAGTACCCTGAACGTGGAACATTGTGAACTTGAGGCGATACTACCTATAAACCACCTAGCGAAGTGGACGAAATCAGGCCCTATGTGCCACAAGGCAAGCCGAGGAACTTCGGCGTAGACATCACATTATCAGCTCGGCAAAAAATCAGTTCGCGGCATAAAAGACCACGGAAATTTAAAAACCCGGCAAAGAAACAACTCGGGGAAGATGAGCAAGGGGAAAAAAACACTCCATTGCAAGAAACAATACATTGGCAAAAAAAAAATTTACATGCCCGGAGCCACTTCTTCGCCATCGAAAGGCACTTCAACAACACCCGAAGGCCCTGCCTCTCCTTCAGAGTCCGGCTCGCCATCGGCAACATTGGCCATCTCCTGAGTTATACGCGAAGTGGTTATGGCACTTACATCGAGGTCGGGGTATGTATTCTGGATCATCCACCGGCTCAACTTGAACCCCCTCCTGTAAGAGTCCACCATCAGATCGTCAAAACGCGGGGAGGCAATGTAGTCTTCAACTGCCTTCTTCTTGGCGTCTTCAATGCCTTGGGAAAAAATCTGTGTTCTCTCCCTGATGTCCTCCTGAAGATACTCGACTTGATGCTACAAATCCAACTTCAAGTCCGCCATATGCTTGACAACTACCCCCATGGCCTCGACGTCACGCTGAGACCTCACCTGTCTGGCCATCGCGATGCGAGCAGCCTCTTCAGCAGCATAAGCATCCGCCTCAGCAGCCTGAGTATTTGCCTCTGCAGTACGGAAGGCTTCTTCAGCAGCATGAGTGGCAGCCTCCACAGCTCGCGCCTGTCGTGAGCTCCTCTCCACTTGGGCCGCCAAGGCATGAATCGAAGAATTCACCTACCAAAAGAAACAAGTGAGCAAATGACAGCAGAAGCAACAGAATAAAAAAGGAAGACAGAATCTAACTTACCACCATGACATGTGTTACGGCGCGGCAAGCGACTTGATTCAATGGAAGATCGGTCCACGCCGCGACCTCCTCGGGGAAAGTAGCGTCCCTACTCTTCTGAAGAGCGTAGTTCGGCGTCAACACGCTCCTAAACTCCCCTTGAGCTCCCGGGCCTGAGGGCCCAGCCTGCGTATGAGCAGACCCGGAGTGAGCAGAAGCACTTGAGTACGCAGGAGCGCCCGTATGAGTGGTTTCAGCGTAAGGCGCCCCGGCAGTCTCGTGCACCGGTGGAGTCTCTTCGGGCTCCCTGGGCAGATCCTCTGGCGTATGGTCTGGGGCTTGGGGCTCCTCATCCAGGGGCAACTCGGTACGAGTTCGCTTGGCAACCCTCTTCCTCCTCTTCATACCTTGGAACAAGCGCCCCCCACGAGTTCTCTCCGCATCCATCACACCTACAGAAACGAGTTCGACATCAAAAAAAAAAAAAAGAACAAAGCAAGCAAGAAACCGCATAGCTAGAAACCTACCCGAACTCAGGCCGGCTACAATAAGCTTGGCCTCCGTTAAGTAGTGGTGGCACTTTAAGCCTTGCCGTGCCCATTGCCGGAGACCCTTCACCGTCTCTTTATCAAGAGTTACGCCAAAATCGGGAGCGGCCTCACCCCACCCGGTCTGAAAGGGCCATCCTTGTGCACTTCGCATGCCGATGTAGTCCCGCTTCCAAGCCGGGACCTTATTAGGAAGATCATGCAGAAGCTTGAAACCCTGGCGAGGAGAAAGGTAATACGCCCATCTCCCCCCAGGAAGAGAACCCGCCTGTCTCTTGAGCATCAAGATAGAGGAGAATATCTCTAAGTCTAAGGGAAAGTTCTGCTCGCAAAAAAGGGAAATTGTCCCCACCAGGTTTCGAATAGAGTTCGGATGAAACTGGCCAATGGTGACACCGAAGTGGTTTATGACTTCGATGAGAAGGGGATGGAAAGGAAGTCGCAACCCTGCAGCAAGCTGCTCTCGAAAAATCACGATCTCGTCGGGACCGTGTTCCCAAGGAAAGCTACCCGAAGGAATAAAATATGTGTACCCCCCAGGAAGATTGTAAGACAGAAGTATGGATTGAAGCCCCTCAGGCGTCATGGTTGAAGGGCCAAACCGGTCTAGCATCCGACCTCGGCGGGAGGTAGACGCCAAACTGCCTGAAGCGACTCGACCTACTGGTTCGTAGTCCTCAAACTCCACCTCAGGATCACTGAGGCAGTCTGGGGACATGGCTCGGTTGGTGGAACCTACATCGGCCCTACTCGAAGAATCGTCTGAGCTATCAAAGCTAGACATTGGGGAAAAGACGAATTCAAGAAAGTACTCACCGGAAAGTTTGAAGAAATACCAAAGAACCGTGAACTGTATAACCAGCCTTGACGCGAGCTGGAAAAGACTTGGACGCGAGCTGAAGGGTTGGACGCGAACTTAGTAGACAAACCGCAGAAGTGACAACAACCGGGGTCCCCCACTATTTATATCTATAGTAACCAAGAATCGACCGTGCAGACCGAAGACGATCCAACGGCCCACGTTCTTACCGACCGCACAACCCTTAAGGTCGAGACGTGATTGGCGCGCGTCTTTCCGAAAAAAGCGAAACGTCAGTGCGTCTTTTTGAAACCGACGTCGCTTCGACACGCGTCTTTTCGAAACTGACGCGCCGCACGTCTCCCTGACAGTCGACCGCGCACGTACAGCAGTGGCGTGCCTTTTTGAAATGACCCGCTGGCACGTCCCAGCGGCGCGAATTGGTTTGAAATTTAAAATGCGCGGTCACAACCACCAGCGTTCTTGAGTAAGCACGTTTCCAGCCTTCTCGGAAACTGAAAGAACCCTAGCAAAAGCGTCTCATACAGTGAATGTTTGAAGGACGAGACAAATCCACCATCTACCTCGCGAAAACTCCCCGCACCATGGCAAGACCACCGGCGCAAGGAGGGGGGGCAATTGATGAAGGAAGATTTGGCCCGACCTCTCTATTATGTGACACGTGGCAGAAACAACAGCTCGGCAAAAGGGGCCAAGCCTAGGTGGGAACAAGGGGACACACTTCCCGAACTGACCCTTGTAACAGCTCGGGATACACTTCGCCGAACTGACCCACCTTGTAACAGCTTGGGATACACTTCACCGAACTGACCCACCTTGTAACAGCTCGGGATACACTTCGCCGAACTGACCCACCTTGTAACAGCTCGGGATACACTTCGCCGAAACTGCCACCTTGTAACAGCTCGGTATACACTTCGCCGAACTGACCCGCCTTGTAACAGTTCGGGATACACCTCGCCGAAATTGACCTGCCCTATAGATACCTCCGAGCTCAAGACCGCCTCGCTCAGCACTTCGCATCACCTTCTGGGCACCAAAACCAAACAAGTCGTACCATGCCTGACACTAGGGAAGTCCGTGCCCGAGGGCGCCACGCCTGACTGACTTGGGATCTGACGTTTGGCAGCAGCGATCTAAACAGCCACCTGCCACCGCCATCTCCAGTTAGACGGTTAGGCAGTGACGGTTCTGTCTCAGCAGAAAGGACGACGGCCGAATTGACAAGCACAAGGATAATCATACCCGATCTGACAAGGGCCTCGGGACGAGTACACGAAGTGACTATAAGAGCCCCCTGCCCCTCGACAACGGAGATATGCAAACTTTGCGCTATCTGGTACTACCTTGCTTTTGAAGGATTCTAACTTGAGCTTCGGAGCCTCTACACCGGGTTCCCCCCGAAGCTTTCCCATCTCCTCCGTTTCAGGTTCCCTACTACCCTGTTCGGAAGCAAGGCAACGGACAGCTAAGACCAGCCGGATTGCGCTCCATCAGTAATATATTAGCAGTCATTAGTCTCTTTAATGTCAAGTTAATGACATGGTGAGTTTTAGACATTTTGAAAAGTTGTGATGAGTTTAAGAGAAATGGTGAGTTTTTGACAATTTCCCTTATGCTAAAATTTAATTAATTATGATAGAGGTAATGATGTAACATTATGATCAAGTAAATTTTCATATTATTTCAAAGAATTGTTTAACCTAAAATCTTAAATTGTTAGATGAATTGCCTGAATAGGTTTTTATTCTTTAACGAACCCAACTTCATATTAATACATTATTTACTGATGCATCCAACATTAGCTAGAATAATAAACACATGAATTAATGTCTGAAATTAACTTACAGCCGTTTAGCACGGTGGAGCAAAACCCATGGAAGTAATGGGCAAAACTTCATTTGTCTAAAACTTGATTATTGCCCATTACTTCCATGGAGAAAAATCCATTTCATTGAAAGACTAAGAGAAAAGACAAAACTTCATTTGTCTCATCCACGGATATTCCAGAGTGGGGGACCCTTGGATTTATAGATTCATTTCGAAAGGATGCAAAACGTTGTCAATTGGCCAAGAATGCATTAATTTGGTTCTATGCTAGAATGGTAAAAGCAATGAGACTGATATATAGTGAGTACCCTGCTTTTAATGGCTTCCCCCCCAAAAAAAACCCTGTGCTTTTAAAGAATAAGAGAGACTGTGTGTACGAGAATGCCGTGGACATGTTCTCTCCTATGTCTTTTTTTTTGCTCCCCTGTAACTAGTAAGAGGCCTTACCAAATTACTTAATTTATTGTTTTTTGTTTTAATTCAGTTTCGAAAGATTACAAATTAAATTAAAAAATGTAGTGTAAAATCTTGTATTTTGTATGTACTTATAATAATGTATATATTTATATTTATACTTTTTTCAAATCCATAATTAATAATAAAAATAAACGAGCTGAAATGGATAGATTAAAGAGGGAATGTCATTTTCTTATTGGATAGAAGCAATTTCAAGTCATCGTTTGATAAGTTTCTCTCCTCAGGGAGATATTCCAAACCACGTATAAGATATTCCTTCACACAGGATATTACCAAGAAAAGAAAATTCTTATTAGCATACAGCATCTTTTATCTTCAGGATATTTGCGTAGAAATTAAATCAGAATGTTTTGATATAATGCCAATCTTTACAAATTTTCAATAAAATCTAAAAGTTATGGCATTCAAATAACCCAAACAGGATGGGCTAGAACTTTATGGGTTTGGGGAATAGATCCTGGCTTCCTTCTCTGATCTCTCTGTTGCGTTTGGGTTTGATAAGCTTCTCTCCTCAGGGACGGCTACCCCCGTTGTGTGCCCCATTTCGTCGTTGCTCGTCCGTTGGAAATGGGAAACCAGAAACGTTGAGTTAATCGGAATCGAAAATCGATTTGCAAGTTGCAACCGTAACCAAACATCGCCGTGCGGGTGCGGCCCGTGGGCCCGTGCTTTCTCCAATTAAGTTGGAGTTGGAAATTGGAATTAGCGTACAGGAATTTCTTTTTTAATTAATTTTCGCACATGAAAAAATAAAAAAATTTATATGGCCTGGGTGAAAGGAAAGGAACTTGGAAGGATCTTGGTAGAACTACCCCATTCTGAATAAACTGACTCTGTTCTTTTCTGTTTTCTCAAACCCTAATCTGCAAGGCGGTTCTTTTTCCTGTTCTTCTTCTTCTCTCAGCACTCTATCTATCTCTCTAGGCGCAAAAGAGCAACCATAGCTACATCGTTCTTCTCTGCATAATCTCTCCTTTTTCAGATGTGACTCAACCTGTTCCCTCCATTCTATCTCCTCTTCCAGAAAATATATTTGTGTATGGCGAGAACCCGATTCAACCAAATCCAAAAGCGATATCCAAACCCTAATTCTTCCAACTCCCTTTCAAACACCAGCCCTACTTCAATCTCTCTCTTTCTGCACCCTCCAAATCCTTTCTCCACATGGCCACGGACGCCTCTCCCAAATTCCATCAAAATTCCGACTTTCGCACGGTCCCTCAACCCCCCGATTTCCACCCTGAGGTAACTGTTGCTTCCCACGACGGCCTTGAATTCTGGCAGTTCATGATCGCAGGCTCCATCGCTGGTTGCGTCGAACACATGGCGATGTTCCCTGTCGATACCCTCAAAACCCGTATGCAGGCTCTCGGCTCCTGCCCTGCTCGGTCCGTCAGCCTCCGGCAAGCCCTTAGATCAGTTTTGCAACATGAGGGCGCCATAGGTCTCTACCGTGGGATTGGAGCCATGGCTCTCGGTGCCGCTCCTGCCCACGCAGTCTATTTTTCTATCTACGAGGTTTGCAAGGAGTTTTTCTCAGGTGGGAATCCGAACAATTCGGCTGCCCACGCCGTTTCGGGAGTTTTTGCTACTATTGCTAGTGATGCCGTATTAACGCCCATGGATATGGTGAAGCAGAGATTACAATTGCGGAGTAGTCCTTACAAAGGTGTGATGGACTGCGTTAAGAGGGTATTGACGGAAGAGGGATTTGGAGCTTTTTACGCCTCTTATCGGACTACTATCTTGATGAATGCCCCGTATACGGCTGTTCACTTCGCAACATACGAGGCCGCGAAGAGGGGGTTGGTGGAGATATCACCGGAGAGTGCGAGTGATGAGCGGTTGGTAGTCCATGCCACGGCTGGGGCCGCTGCAGGGGCTTTGGCTGCTGCTATAACAACGCCGCTGGATGTTGTTAAGACCCAATTGCAGTGCCAGGTAAAACGAAAAACTTAGAATATGTTGTTTAGCGCTTTCGTTTTGCACTTTGTTGGGCTTATGGTTCTGCACATACGCCTCTGTTAATCAGATTTCAGAATGCGGTCGAATTTATTGCAATATGGAAGTGTTTTGGGATTTGGGGCTTAACATTTTCTACTCTTAATGACCAAGCAACTCCATCTTGTTACTTTCTGGTTTGCATGTAATGCTTTTCTACATTATTAAATTTACAGGAAGTTGCAATTATCTCTGGCATAAATTCCACATTTCCACATCAGGTTTTGTACTCTCATGTAGGCACTTGATTAATTATCCCTGCTTGGACTGGATACTATATGATATGTAGTCTGACTTAGGCTATTATAGTGTTATATCCATTTTTACATTTCCCTCTTCTTTACACTAATTCATCCATTGCTTCAGTTTTCTTTGCCAATAGACATAGGGAAAACAGAACTATTGATTAAAAACTGTTAATGTACATAACAATAAGTAATTATTTTTTGTTCATAGATTGTTTATGTATAAGCTTACTATATATAAGAACAAGAAATCATCACTGGAATAATTTTTAACATGCCTTATAATACTTGTTAATTGGAATTAGTAAATAATGTATGGTATGTTATGTAGATTTTTATTAAATCATTTACTAATAATTTGTCACAACATATATGTTATAATTACTGTTATTATTGTTAAAAAGAAGCTTTAAAACTATATTGGTGATTGTTCTTTCAAAAATTAAGATGTCGAACAGTGTTTCAAAAGGAGTGTCTAGGTGCACATTAGGACGCATTGTAAGGCATGTACCTCATGTTGCTTGGTTGCTCCTTCTAAAAGCAGCCCAAGATGTGCCTTCTATATGTTTCCTTTTTTTGTTACTTTTTATATTGTTTTACACCTTTATAGTGACTAGTGATGTACTAACTTCTAAACTACCTTTGGTTGGTGCTTATGCACCAGCAATGGTTTAGTAACTTTTCAAAGAAACAAAAAAAAGACTTTTTGAATACTTGAAATCCTAGTTGTTGTTGATAGAATCTCAAATAGCAAAATTTCCACTAAAGAAGTGACAAAAATACAACCAATCTCTGATCCGACTCTAAAATAGAATGTATTGCAACTGAAATTACAAACAAACCTTCTTATGTATACAGGTAAAAAGTTCAGGTCAGGGGTGCGGCAGTTGAACTACATGGGACACGCCATTAATAGGATTTATGTGTGTGTATTTTAGTAAGAAAATCTTAGATTAACTTGCAGGGCATGGCGAAGTTTTTGGAGTGAAAAGATTGCTTTGAGAATTTTTTAGGTAATTTATATCTATCAAAAAAAATTAGGTAATTTAAAAACCTATAATTATGTTAACATTGGAAGTAAACTCCTGCATCTTTTGAAAGGAAGAAATTGGAGCCCGAGTATCATTTAAAGAAAGTAAAAGACTGTTGTTAGCAAGTGGAGATTGGGTCTGAATCCATTTATACGGTCTGGAAACTGATATTTTACCAGCTATTGCAAGCTAGTCAAAGGCATTTGTTCTCCATGACTTGAACCTTGTATGTCTAGGTTAATGCTCCATCTGTACTATGTAGGGTCATCATACTGGATCGTGTATGATGTATCATTGCTCCATGAGATGCACATTTATGGTATTCCTAGTCTACTTTGGATGACTAGATAAGCCTACCTGGTTGCAGGACAGAATGCTAATGTTTTGCCAACTGGGACATCATGATTCGTTCATACCATGAATTCAAGAAAGGGGAGATGAGATGAATAATTTCCATTGAGAAGATGTTTGGAGCTATACACATGTAATATATTATATTCTTAAGAGGATCTGGTCTTATAATGTTGTTCATTTTGCTACTTGAAGCTGAATATTTTTATTTTCTTTTAATGATAGAAAAGGTAATTATACAACTACTACATTGTAACACATTATTAAGTTTGAGTTTAGTGTAGACATGCAAGCAAAATATTATTTTTGTAAATCCCTAAGCAGTGTTCCACTTAGGTGATCTCTGTATTGTGGTCTATGCATTTTATATGGTATATCACTAGCTTTTAGTTATGCTTTTTTTCATTATGTATTTAATGGTTAGCAATGGTAATCTTGTTTGCCACCATTTGACGCCTAGTTGCTTAGTTTGGTGGAAGCACAACCAACTCGGTGGTGGTGGTGAGATGGCTAAAGGAAGACAACATTGGTGTGTGGAAACTACAACAATGAAAGGAAAAAATTTAAATGGCTGACTAGGGACATTGAGATGAAATACAGTTGGGTGAACAGAACTGCTAATTCACTTGCTGACTGGTTAGTCAAGCAATGGGTGAATAGGGATTGTTTGTTTTGGGCTCATTTCTAGTTTTGTTTTCCCTTGTAATTTGCTGGTGGGGGTATTAAGACAGTTTACCTCCCTTTCTGTACTTAAAGTTTCTTAAATTTTAATAAAGTTACTTGTTATTGATGAAAAAAGTGCTAACCATAGGCTAGTTTTTCTAGTCAATGTCATCCATTTCTCTTGTTTGTATTCTTTTACTCTGTTTTTCTAGTAGTTTTTTTATATAGCTTCTTTTTGATATTTGGCTGCTTAGGGCGTATGTGGATGTGATAGATTTGCCAACGCGTCTATTGCGGGTGTCATACGAACCATAGTGAGAAAGGATGGATATACTGGACTAATGAGAGGTTGGATGCCTAGGATGTTGTTCCATGCACCTGCTGCAGCAATCTGCTGGTCTACTTACGAAGCATCAAAAGCATTCTTCCAAGAACTCAATGGTGACAGTGGCAAAAGCAAGTGAACATAAGGGACCAGCATTTTTTGTGTTGTACTACAGATACCTCAACCCGGCTGATGATAAAGGGATGCATTTCACCGCGGCAATGTCAGATTGAAACCACATATACATCTCTTAGAAATGACCATTAAAAGGTGTTAGTTAAGCAATCGGATTGAATTTGTTTGTACCATATAAATTGGTTGCTTTCAGATTTAATAATGTTAATGATCAGTAAAGGTGGTTGAGTTCACCTGTCTGAATTGGTCATGCACTATGGAATTTTTACTAATTGTTGCCCATTTGTGGCATTTAGTTCAATGCAAATTGGTTAGTATCTGAAAATTTTAACTTTGTTTTCTAAGAATTTAGGGATATAGGGGAAATTGTTTAATTTTATTGCTTACAGAAATTTCTTTGGGACAATATCATGATGTCAGATGGGAAGGGTGTCATAGTCGGTCTCCTTTGTCTGTTTTAGACCTTTTTTTCAATGGGACCTAATCGGCAATGAAAGTCGCCATCTACCATAGGTGATGACTGATGAGGCCTCCAGAAAAACCTTGAAAACTTTCTACCAGTGGCCCCTGATTCTACCTTTCAAAGGCTCCAAGTATACCCAAGTGGCAATAGAGCCTAAATAAAGAGGGAAATTTGAGGGCGTTGTTGGATCTTTGTTTGTCTATGTTTTGCTTTCAATTAATTAATTTATAATTTTTCAAACGCTTTAAATGATAGTCACTGGTTGGCATTGGGTCTTAAACCCACCAAAGATCCAAAATTCACTGATTGAGATGACATAATGTTATTGGCCAGTAGAGAATTCTCTCCTAGCCGGATCGGAGAGGATTCGAAGGTTACATTTCCATCCTTAGTGGCAAACTTTTAGGGAAGATGGGGCATGATTTCTTGTGGAATGGTCCTGGTGATAAAGACCACCTGGTTCATCATGGTCAAAGATAGAAGTGGGATTGGTCTTCGATCCCTCCAGTAGATTAACAAGGCTTTTACTTTGTAAATTGCTGTGACAATTTGGCTCTTAAAGGGAACACTTGGAGGAAGATCAGTGGTTGTAAGTGTGACTGCTTTAACCTTGACTTTTTTTTTTTTTTTTCTATTGAATCACACGCCATAGGGGCCGTAAATCCGTAATTCATTTTTCTCGGACATATGGATAGCACAATGCTTTTATTTTTCTTTTTACAAAAATCTAAATATTCTTCTTCAAAGTCTCAACTCGGATGCACATCTGTTCTGCGACAAATTTATTTACATACCAACTGAGCCACCTTAATTTTGATCCTTGCCTAGTTTCTACTTCCTATCCCTGTCTGGAAACGAATCATACAGGCATCGAGGAAGAGTTGCTTAAAAATGTTGCATATAAACCTAGAGAAGGATCTCATGTTCTGGTTCATCATGGTCAAAGATAGAAGGATCTCATGTTCTGATGGTCCACTCCACCGTCTATCCTGATCTGTTTCACGTAGCAGCAGCGAAGATGTCAGTCATAGTTAAAGAATGTAATAAGTGGTGGCTAACTAGGACAAGGGACGATACAAGAATATGGAAGCTTGAAGAGGACAGTCCTTGTGTTAAGTGTTAAGCTCCTCCCTTGAATCCTTATAAAGTCCAAATCAGGATTCCTTTCCCTGGAACTCTGGAAGGCTGTGTTCATTTTCCATCTGAAGGAGCATTTTTTTTTTTAACATAGACTGCAGTGCTAGGCAAAATTCTCACAATCAAACACTTGATGTCAAGGGGTTGGGTGCTGGAAAACGTGTTGTCTTTGGTGGTGTTTGGTATCGGTGCCGTTTTTTGAAAAAATGGTGCCCTGTAGGTGCCACTTCAGAGAAAAGGGTGCTGGAAGTAATGCCCTCTTATTGGGTACCATTTTCTCAGAAAAAATGTTACTTCAGACTACGCCTTGGAAACCGGGAAAGTGTGGTATGGAGCAATGTCAAATTTGATATTTTTTGAAAAAACGGAGATCGGATCTGTTCCTCACATAGGGCGCCTCACACGCACATCCCACCATGCATTGGGAACATCTCCCATACTTGTAAGTTATTTTTCACGGGAAATGTTCCCAATACACGGTGGATGTGCACGTGGGTCACCCAAGTGTGAGAAGCAGATCCCGTTCCGGAAAAACAGTGCATTGCTACCAATAATACAATGACATGGCATCAATATGACATCATCTTGAACGTTGGATAATAAGATAAATGTTGAAAACATTTCTGCCAGCACTGGTACCAAATAAAACCAATGCTGTTTTCTCAAAAAATGTCTATGTAACAGCACCAGTTCCAAACAAAAAATACTCCACATGCCCAGCACCGCGATATTCCTAGCACCGATGCCAAATACCTACTTTGTTAGTCAGAAGCAGAATCCCTCACACTTGGTACCCTTTCATTGCGTTATTCAAAAGAACGTGGCGATTCACTGAGATCTATTTATGCTCGTCCTCCTAGTTTATGAAAGTGTTCTAGCGATTATAAGTAATACTACGAAGCCTCCTTTCTTTTGACCTTTGTACTGCGCAACAATAGGTGCATGGGGAGGAAGTAGCCGGATTTTTTACATGAATGCACCCCTTAGACTGTGTTTGGCTTGAAAGAAAAGTTAAGGAAAGGAAGGGCTACCTTCTAGGGGTGTTCACGGTTCAGGTAACCAAACCGTGGGCCTTTTTTTTAACCAAAGCAGTAGTACCAGTTTTTGGAAAACTAGAAATCAGAACCAAACTGAAATCAATCAATTAACCAGTTGACCGGTTTGGTTAACCGTCGGTTCAATTTGCCAGTTTTTTGGTTTTTAGTTTTTATAATATATATTATAAAAATTATATAAATATATAATAAAAAATTATAAATATATAAAATATATATAATATACATAAATATATAGAAAAACATGTGTACCGGTCGATTCGATTAACCACTAATTTTTTATATTAATTAACCAAAACCGAACGGTACCTTCAGTTTTTTAAAAACACCAAACCAAAACTGAACCAACTGGTTCGATTAACCGATTTTTTAGTTTGGTTTTGATCGGTTTTTTTTTCTCTCCTACTACCTTCCCTTTCAAACCAAACACAGAGAGAGAGTCATGATTAATGCTTTGGGAAAGCAGGAACTCAGTTTGGAAGGAGTACGAATGCAAATACATAAAGTGTAAAACCTTGTATTTTATATTACTTTTATACTTTGTATGTAATTGTACTGTACATATTTGTACTTGTACTCCTTCCGAACTGAGCCAGAGAGACTCATGATTACTGGAGTTTCATTGGTTGCTCATTGAGCATTTCTGAAATCATTTTGGGGAGCTAATCTTCAGTTAGGGATATAATATTGGGTGAAAATCTGTAAATTTTGGATATGATTCTAGCTCATTAACCATGTTAAGTTGCATCTAGGGATGGCTCTTCTTTTGCTATTTAAATTTTATTAATATATATATACACCATTTATCAACTAAAAAAATTAATAGCTCTGTGCAGTTTGGCATCTTTCCATTCTGGACATTGGTGTCATGATTCATCATGAATAAATAAGCAAACAGCTTCCCTGAAAATCGCTTTAGGGCCTTCAATAATTACATTCATACTTCTTAATTTATCTAAGAAGATGAAAATGTATCATGAGCTACAACCTGGCCCACGATAACTGTGATATCATCCAGCTTTCCACCTGCATAATGAGAGAGTAGTTAGCCTTGACATTGAGAGACAGACATGGGCAGTAACTGTGTAAGTGATTTAAAATGAGGCTTTCCTGTCAGCTTCATCCCAAGGATTTTCTTCCAAAATGGAACATCAAAGCCCTGCAAGCATTGGCGCCATGATAAGTATGCAATGTTATTATTGACTTTTCTATTACCAAAAAGACTTTCTTTTGTAAAAATCATATATATTGATTATTTAAAAGCAATCATACTTGTTAGTTATAATTAATTTCTTCTAATAACTTACCTTATTCCTGGCTTCCAATGAGTAGGGTGAATCAAAGTCGGTGTCCCTTGAATGATTGCTAGCTAGGTTAGCCAATGCCTTGGCTATGGTTGAAGTTGAAACCACAGTCAGAAACTCACGAGGGGAATGAGCAACTTCTGGAGTGGATAGACAAATTAAAGAAACAAACACCTACCAGCCTCTGAAACATTGCTGAATTTAGAGATTGTTGAGACAATTTCATGGTCATAAACATTGTCAAATAGTCCATCAGATCCCATAACTATTGTGTCTCCCTCTATTAATTCCACAGTGCTAACCTGTTTCCAAAAGATATAGGAGGTACACCATCAGGAAAGAGGTAATCGGTGTCAGTTTGCCAAGCATAGGTGCATAGATGAAAATGTTGGGAGAGGAAGAGGTGGTGATGAATATTTTGCTTTTGTCAACACAGGACTAGTTCTAGGTGAAAAATTGAAAGTTTTCTCTTTTTGTACTACAAGGAGTGAGTAGGGGAGAGAAAAGAAATTGTCATGATATTTTCAACAGTGACAAGGGAAGCTAACGTCTAAGGACATCCTTTGTTATCCCTTTTTGGCCTTTCACTTTGATCATCACCATCAGAACATTCTCATTCAACTACCCCTTAATTTCCATTTCAGAGGAAAAGAATTTAAAGTTCAAACCAGGCACACAATCCAACTATAACAATGAAATGTTAAAGTCAAAGAATTAAGCTTTTTTATAGTAAACAAAAAATCATTAAAATAAAAAGGATAACGGTAACTGATTGCTTCTGCTTGTCTTCACATCTTTATTTCCAAGGTATCTTGAGAACATTGAGTCCAAAGGCTTCAGATATAAGCTCAGAGGTGGACTTAGGACTTAGCCAATCCAAAACAAGGTAGTATCAGATATAACACCACTTACTAATTATGAATTTCTTTACTTTGAGAGGTTTACTTGGTGTGGAGAGAAATTTTCATCCAGAGAAAAGCAGTTAACCTATGCACCATTCGAAAGAAACATGTGTGCACTGTGCACACATGCAAACACATGGCTCATGAAAAAGAGAGATCTAAAATTCACATTGTTATTTGGTACATGCCCTATCTAAGCATGAACTACTGTTACTTTTGTTCTGTCTAGGAAGTACTTCTGTTTTTAGATCATTAACAAGATAGAAGTGTGTATTTATATGATGAAATATGAGATAACTGCAATTCTTAGGGTATTGAAATCTCTGACTACTTGACATTTAACATGTCATAAGGAAATAAAGCCAACTTAAGTATGTATATATTTCACTACAGATATAATTAATGCTTGATATAATTTACCACAGCATCTAGGTATGTCTGCCCAGCTGCTTCAGAGCTCAACTGGTAAGGACAGTCAAAGTAATGCTCTTGTGGAGATGATGAGAAAGCAATCTGGCCTGAAAAAGAACAAGGACAGTGAAGGAACTCTTACTGTGGAGATGTTAGACTAACTTAGCATAAGAAAACCAAACTGTAGAAAGAACAGGATGTAAGATGATCCTACCTTGCCGAACAACCTTTAATCCACAATCCCCAACATTTGCAATTTTCAGAATTCCATTACGCTCCAGCATGGCAACAATTCTACTTAGTCAAATGGAAGAGAATGTTTATGAGTCTTGACCACACACACACATGCACAAACAAACCTTATGTGTGTATATATGCACGCATACACATAACAAGGCATATGTAGCTAAAAAATATTTATAATAAATTGGAGGAAATGTATTTGAATAACTTAACCTACACAGTAGCTGAACCAATGGAAGAGGTAGCAGCATGTGCTTTCCCCAACAGGATCTGAGGGTCATAATTGACCTGCCAAATAAGTAACATTTATCCAATGTTATTGGCAAATACAACAGCAAGGCCCTTTATTACATGTGTGTATGTGTATTATAGTGTGGAGAAAAATCTAAATTGTACATCACCTCATCATCATCAACTAAACACAAAGCATTAGCCATCAGCTCTTGGGGGAATAATGCAGGATCTATGTTCTGCTCAGCCCATCTGTCACTCAAGCAGTTAGAAAAAAAAAATGAGAGAAAAAAAAATCTAGTGCTTCAAATTGAAGGAAATGTATTTGAATAACTTACGCAGAGACACCATCCGCAACTGCAAGAACTCCTCCATTGTAACTGCTCACGAAAAAGGCATCTTCTCCTCCTCTATCAACCTTAAAACAGCAAGATTTAAAAGTGAGGTGCATTGGCACAAAATTGGTACTTTTCAAGTGAGCATTACACTAGAACATACTATGTGAAAGAAAAATAGAGGTAAAGAATGATATTTTTCAGAAGTTAGGAGAAAACTAGAGCTTTACAAGGCTTGTACTACCTTGTTAGGGTGTGGAATTAGGTGAGTTCCAACACAGAAAGACACCTCCGACCTATGTCCATGAGAAAATAGATCAATGTGATTGTTAAATTTCTTTTTGACAAATCTCAAGGCCTATAAGAAAGAAAAGAAGCTGTTTGCTTACAATAGTTCAATATCGGCATCTAGCTGGAACATTTTAGATGTATTAAATATTGCAAGATGTCCATTTCTTATGATTCAGGTTATGGTAAATTGACTTACATAAATATGCAAAGATTAATAGAATGACCCACTACCTCACTTTGGTTGGTATTGATTAGATCCTGTTCTGTCAAAATCAATTTTGCATGGACATGGACAGGAAAACCAGAATCTAACGTGTGCCTGGGATTCCAATTTGGCAAGACCAAGAAAAGCTGGAATAGTCTATAAAGAAGTATAAACTATTAAAGCAGCTCATTTTTTGTTGAGTTCTAACTTCTAACATAGCTATAAAAGAAATCTGACAGTCTATCTTTGTTACCTTATAGTGTTTAACGTTTTAAAAAAGAAAATCGATATTCATTGTGTAGATTAGCTATTCATTTATGTCAAATAACAAAGGAAATGAAAATACTACGCTTAAATGTTCCTTAACAATCAATGGAATGTTAGGATCCGTCTGACCAGCACTAATACTTACATTGTGCACTTCCTTTTTAATCTAAGAGTATCTAAATCTTTTGAATTTTCTCTTTCCAAATACTAGATTAAAGGGACCCTTTCCTTCTTTAACGGTTGATTGGAGAGGTAGGTCCAGAGATAGTCAAGGACAGCTGAACAAGGCGGATTAACTGCTCCGGTTGATCATGCTAAGCTAGTAATTGTTTCAGATGTGGGTGATGTATGGGTCCGATGCTTCACTATAAGTCGTAGGCAGAATATGGGGAAACCTATTAGGCATTAGATTAGCTATACTCTATAATCAGTCAAGACCGGAACATGGAAGCTTTACTTGAGAAGAATAATTGATGCTTTCTGTACCGTTTATTTCCTTGATTTTTCCTACATTTAAACAGGTTTGTCCTCCGTAAGTTTGAATCCAAGTGAGGCATTTGAATTCCCCTTCTAATCAGAGTTCTGTTAACCCTTTTCAGTTTTCAGGTTAGCTTTTAGTTCATTAACTTCAGTCCAAGAATCACAATTCTTGCACCACACGTTGCAAATGTAGGAACCTATTTTCCCAATTTAGAAAATAATGCTGCAAAACCAGACTAAACCATGGAAATGCTCGACAGAAGATCAGAAGCCTCCAAAGGAGACCATTAGAATGGCAATAGCTCTAGAAATTCAAGTGAAATGCGGAGAATCACTTACCCAACTGGACCCTCTGGTGGAGCGCATGAGAGAGAAAGCGGTCTCCTCGCCCTTGGATGTGAATCATATTTAAAAGGGTTGTGAGAGAAAGAAAGTGAGAGCCTCTGATAATGAGAAAACAAAGACCGGAAAATGGGAATCGCCATTCCCGGGGAGCTCACTCGCTCTCGCGTTCTCAGGAGTGCGTCTCTATTGGGCAGGATTCGGTGGGTGTTGAAAAAGTGCGCCACGTCGGAGAGATGTTGGTTCCCGCTACCACCAGCCCCGAGAGACCGATATTTACAATTGGCTCCTTAATCCTCTTTTAAATAATAAAGGCACCATATGGCATGAAATACTAGGGTCTGTTTGGTTTGCAGGAATGAAAGTCTAGAATCGAATTATTTCAATTCCAACTGTTTGGTTGTACAGAATTAGAATTGGAATCTCATTTTTATTCCTGATGGAATGACATTCTCCAATTTGAGGGAATGACCATTCCCTCCCATTCCCTTGGGAATGAAATCTTATTCCAACTTATTCTAATTCTTATTTTGATTCCCGTGAAAACTAGACTATAGGAAAAGACTATTCCGATTTTAATTTTAATTTCGAATTTGATTTCAATTCTAATTACAAGCCAAATGAATCCCTAGTGTTTTTGAGGTTTTGATCCATTTAAGGCAATAGGCACGCAAGGCCTCAAGACTTATCCCCCTATGCATTAAAAAAACGAATGAATGAAAAGATGCCTAAGGTTGAAAGTATTGATGCACCCCAATACGCATCGATATATCCTTCAGTGTATTGGCGGGTGTATCACTGCTTTGAACCTTGATTGGAATTGAAGATCTATCCCCCTAACCTATTTTTGAAAATAAAACTAAAAGAAGGAATGACTAAAGTTCAAAGTATCGATACACCCCAATACATATCAATACATCCTTATTGGCATATCAGGATGTAAAAAACTGTTGTTTTCACCCTTTTCATCTCCCAATCCCTCATTGAGTTCAATTCCCATCCATCTCTCTCCTCGTTTCTCGCCACCAGTCCACCATGGGCCCATGGGCAGAGAATCTCAGTCTCAGATATAAGACTGGGACTAAGAGAAGTCTGTTGGAGATTTAAAAAAGGGGAAATTGTCTAAAAACAACATTTCTCTTAAATTCATTACAACTTTTTAAAATGTCTAAAACTTACCTTCAGTTAGTGCACCAGCATTAGTGATTCTTAATAGAGGTGTCCATTAGCATAAATAACAATTTTTATGACCAAATTACCCTTGAATGCCTGAATGGTGAATTAGAGGAAAAATGGTTTTTTCAGTTTTCAATTTTCTTTTTTTTTTTTATTTTGCATTTTTAGTGTTTTGTTATAATTTTCAATGTTTTTTATAATATATGTTTTTTTTCACATTTTTCTATTTTCTACAATTTATAAGTTTCCCTATATTTTTGTTATTTATTTACAATTTTTATGTTTTCTAGAATTTTTTGTTTTTTTCTACAATTTTTATTTTCTGACTTTGTTTTTTAATTTCTAGTTTCTATAATTTGAAAATATATATTTTTATTTTGTTTGCAATTTTTATAATTTTTTATATTTTTTGTAATTTCTATATTTTTATGTATTTTATATTTGAAAATATTTTTTGAACTTTTTTCCTTTTTTCATGTCTAAATATTAAAAGGTAATATATTAACACCCATTAATTTATTTTGTATATAGTTTATATTTTGTTATAAAAGTTAAAATGATAATATATTAACACCTGTTAATCTGTTTAATCTGTTTAACGTCAAGTTAGTGACATGGTGAATTTTAAACATTTTTAAAAAATACTAATCTGTTAATCTGTTTAACACCTGTTAATCTGTTTAATGTCAAGTTAGTGCCGTGGTGAATTTTAAACATTTTTAAAAAATTGTAATGAATTTAAGAAAAATGCTGAAAACTTATAATTAGTTTTAGACAATTTAAAAAAAGGGATTCCTGGATCATGATTCATGACAAAAACCGTCAAAACGCTCTTTTACGCGTTATGCATCTAAGATCATGGATGATGAGATGGGCGGGTCTCTTACGAAGTTTGATGCCCGATTGAGTAAATCGAGTTCATTAAATATTTCGGATTGATCAACTTAGGAGGAAACCAAGGTCGCCATAACCTGATAACCCACCACTACTAAAATCCAAAATTAAATACAATTTATAGGATAATTTCGAATTAAAAAAAAAAAAAGCTACAAGCCTACTACTACAATTCCAAAGGAAAAAAAAATGAAAGAAAATAATTTTGAAGAATTTGAGGAATTGAGATGTAAATTGCAATTTTCTTTTTTTTTTTTCTCTTCTTTCATTATGTTAGTAGAATATTTCTATTCTATCGCTAACTAATCCCTACGTGAATTAGGCAACAAATTTCCTAAATGATGATAATTAGACGATACATTAAAAGGTGAGAGTCATCAAATAAACACACAGAGGCTTTTCAAACAAGAAACATAATTCTACTTCTAGACCGACGTATCACGTATGAGAAGACTATGAAGCACCCCTACATACGTTCAAACAAAGCCAAAATTTAAAATTTATATACAATGATTCCATCTCTAAGGACCTCATAAGCCTCCCTCTTCCTGGATTTCTTCATCCCGGCCATGAAATGGATCTTTGATCCTTGGGTGGAAATGCTGGTCACCTTCACCCAAATCATCACCTTGGTCTTAATTCCTTCAACATCAGTTAGCTTTCCTTTCTCCAGGTACCCAGTCACAGTTGTGGCAAAACGCAAGACTGATGAGTCTCTGTACCCAACCTCACACACGGATGGTATGAACACAGTTAACTTCCCGGTCTCTTCGTTAAACTCATAGTTTGTAGCGTCACGAGGGAGGATGCCTACTGCCATGTCATACTCCCGCAACAGCTCTGGCAATGGCTTTTGCATTTTTCCTGCAAAAATCAAAAGATCACTTAATTGAAAATATTGCAGATTTTCATTCAGAAAAGGAAAAATATATATATGAATTCTTACCATAAATACCATAAGAACAAAGATAATGCATGATAACCGATTGCCCCACATCAATCGAATTCTTCTTGGAAGATGATGAGGGCAGATTTGGCCCTCCAGTGAATTGCGACACGTGGCACCTCGTGACAATTAGGCAAACACCCAGGCAACAACTAACCAAGTTGGTATCCCACCCGGGCACCAGTCTAGCTGGCCTGGCGTGGCCTGGCGCAACCTGCATGCGGCCTACGCACTGCCTGGTGCGGCCTACGGGACTTGGCCGGCCTGGATCAGCTTGGCACATGATTTGACCTGGCCAACCTAGCCGCCCATAAGACGCCCATACCCCACAAGCTCGATAGCTCACCAAGGAGCTCGCCAAAGAGCTCGGTAGCTCACCAAAGAGCTCGCCAAGGAGCCAGGCAGCTCGGCATAGCTCCCCCGGGCAGCTCGCCACTTGTAGGGTAGCTCGGTACAACCTAGCCTAGACACCGACCTGCCGACCTGACAACCTGGCCCAGACACCAACCTGCCGACTGACGTAGGTGCCGCCCTAACAACCTGGCCCAGGTGCCGACCTGGCCGCCTGACACAAGCGCCAGCCTGACGACCTCGAGGAATTCACCACCGTACCCCGGTTCTGACGAAATGTGACGAGTCTTACCGTTTGGAGGCTTTTCACCCACCTAATCCGCAAGGACTCCGGTATATAAAGATCTCACCCCCCAAAGGGGCGGAGGATGGAAAAAATGGAGGTAATCCCTGCTTTCTAACTCTCTTGTTTCTCCAATATCATCTTCAAAGCTCTCTACAATCAGAGTGCTAACTTAAGCGTTAGAGAGTCCCCGCCGGGAAAATACCCCCGGGTCCTCTGATTCAGTTCTCGCATGTCCTTCAGCTCCCGCCGCCTACAAAGAGGAGGAAAAGGTGGAGTTCTCGCAGATCCCTCAGCTCTCGCTGCCTACAAAGAGGAGGAAAAGATGGAGTTCTCACAGGTCCTTCAACTCCCACTGCCTACATAGGAAAGAAGATCACCTCATGCAGAGGGCAATCGGGTTGCGCTGCACCAGGGAGCTCCACCATTCTCTGAGTCACAGGCCGCCTAGTAGGGAGCTCGCCACCAGGCACTTCACCACTAGGTCAAATGACGAGGTACTTAGCCAAAAAAATTGACACATCACAAAAAATTGGTACGTGACCAGAAACGGTTACATCAATTGGCGTCGTCTGTGGAAAACGCTACAAAAAGCTAAGTTCTCATCCTACAAAAGCTAAGTTCTCATCTTACCAAAGCTAAGTCCTCACTTTTTAGAAATTAAAGCTATTGCTTTATAGTTTACATTTTTTATGAACTCAAAGACTATGCAGGAAGCTAACAGACTAAATAGCTCTACCAACCTTACTTTCAATTCAGATAATGCCTCATCAGTCCTCTCCGCAAGGTCCCCCCTACAAAGATGAGCTCTTTGTGGCTTCCGCGGGAGTTGGTGGCCAATAGACTACATAGGCGCCCTTACCGGTTGAGCCTTCCAAGGCTCCCACGTAAGCTGGCGACCTAAAGTTAGTAGTGCTGCCCCCGAAGGTCAAGCTCCTAGTAGCTTCTTGTAGGAGTGGGTGACCGGCATTACGAAGCTGATGCAGCACAATCGTAGCTCGACACCTCACAGGCAAAGCCTACGGGCCACGTTACTGCTTAAGACCCGGTTGCCTCTCCGGCACAGGCAAAGTCAAAAAAGAGTAGACTACGAGTCACTCCCAAAGCCTACGGGCCACATTACTACTTAAGAACTGGTCGCCTCTCCGGCACGGGCAAAGTCATAAAAGAGTAGACTACGAGTCACTCCCAAAGCCTACGGGCCACATTACTACTTAAGACTCGGTCGCCTCTCCAGCACGGGCAAAAGTCAAAGAAGAGTAGGCTACGAGTCACTCCCAAAGCCTACGGACCACACTATTGCTAAATATCCAATCTCTTCCTCAACAGAAGCAAAATCAGCAAAAGTGAACTATAAGTCGCCCTAGAGCCTAAGGGCTACACTACTGAACTGGCGGAGACCCCCTTGACTTATTGGCAGCTCGCCACATACAGGCAGCTCCCAAAGCCTAAGGAATTGGATCAGCACTTACTAGCTCGACTTACGGGCCAAAAGAAATCTACTCCCTTTGTTGAGTTACTCTTAGCTCGGGTGTGGGGGCAGATGATGAGGGCAGATTTGGCCCTCCAGTGAAATTACGACACGTGGCACCTCGTGACAACTAGGAAAACACCCAGGCAACAACTTACCAAGTTGGTGTCCCACCCGGGCACCGGTCTGGCCGGCCTGGCGTGGCCTGGCGCGACCTGCACGAGGCCTACGGGCAGTCTGCACGCGGCCTGCGCGCTGCCTAGCGTGGCCTGGCACGGCCTGCGTGACCTAGCCGACCTAGATCAGCCTGGCACATGATCCGACCTGACCAACATAGCCACCCATAAGACGCCCATACCCCACGAGCTCGGTAGCTCACCAAGGAGCTCGCCAAGGAGCTCGGTAGCTCACCAAAGAGCTCGCCAAGGAGCCAGGCAGCTCGGCAGGAGCTCGCCACAAGCAGCTCGGCATAGCTCCCCTGGGCAGCTCGCCACTTGTAGGAAGATCTCCTACCTGACAACCTGGACTAGACACAGGAGTAGTTTGGCGTATCGCAGGAAGTTCTCCTACCTGACAACCTGGCCTAGACACCGACCCGCCGACTGACACAGGCGCCGACCTGACAACCTGACCCAGGCACCAACCTGGCCGCCTGACACAAGCGCCAGCCTAACGACCTCGAGGAGTTCACCACCGTACCCCGGTTCTGACAGGATGTGATGAGTCTTACCGTTTGGAGGCTTTTCACCCACTTAACCCGCGAGGACTTCGGTATGTAAAGACCTCACCCCCCAAGGGGGGGGGGGGGGGAGGATGGAAAAAATTGAGGTAATCCCTACTCTCTAGCTCTCTCGTTTCTCCAATATCATCTTCAAAGCTCTCTACAATCAGAGTGCTAATGTAAGCATCGGAGATTCCTCGTCAAGAAAATACCCCCGGGTCCTTTGATTCAGTTCTCGTAGGTCCCTCAGCTCCCGCCGCCTACAAAGAGGAGGAAAATGTGGAGTTCTCGCAGGTCCCTCAGCTCCCACCACCTACAAAGAGGAGGAAAAGATGGAGTTCTCGCAGGTTCCTCAGCTCCCACTGCCTACAAAGGAAAGAAGATCACCTCATGCAGAGGGTAGTCGGGTTGCACTGCACCAAGGAGCTCCACCATTCTCTGAGTCACAGGCCGCCTAGTAGGGAGCTCGCCACCAGGCAGTTCGTCACCAGGCACTTCACCACTAGGTCAAATGACGTGATACTTAGCCAAAAAGATTGATACATCACAAAAAATTGGTACGTGACCAGAAACGGTTACATCAGAAGATATTCAAAGTGCCAACATATTGGGCCTATTGGCTTTATAAATTTATAACGACAATACTATTACATCCCATGGACTGATTTTTCTACAAATAGTTCATTTATTTCAAGGGCATATTTCAGGAGCAACAACAATAGCTTTGTAAGATGTTCTGGAGATCCAAAAAAAAAATGAAGCAAAGCCTATTCACAAATATTGCATATATGCACAATAATTTGAATTTCAGGCAAGAAACCAAGCCGAACCAAACCAAACAGAATATTTCAAATACTAATTCAAATTAAAGCATTTAAGAATCATGAAAATGGACACAAAAAGAGGAAAGGAACCAGAAGTAGGGAGAAAGAAATGTACCTTTAATTTTATTAACTAACCATTTCGCTCCACCTTCAATGCTGCTTGACAATGACTGAATATTTAAGAAGCTAATGTCAGTATGGAACTAAAACAATTACAGTTATTAGCTAATACTAGACAAAATTAAAAATCTAAAACAAAGCAGAAGATGACTCACATTATAGCATGAAAATGACAATCAGCCTTGTTAAATTTAGGTAAATAATGAATGAAGTTAGATGATCAACAAAAAGAAAAAGAAAAGGAAAAAAGAATGGAGTTGTTGCCTTAACACACAAATAAGCAATAAGTTAACCTAATAAATGACAATCAGCCTTGTTAAATTTAGGTAAATAATGAATGAAGTTAGATGATCAACAAAAAGAAAAAGAAAAGGAAAAAAGAATGGAGTTGTTGCCTTAATACACAAATAAGCAATAAGTTAACCTAATAAAAGCAGAAAGTCATATAGAAAAATGATAGGTTAGTCATGGAACAAACCTGAATTCAATCGTTTCATCTCAAAAGCCAAGCTAAGTCAGTTAAGGAGAACTCAATTAAACAAGTAATTATATATTTTTTAATTATTTAATGCAATGGATAAACCAAATACAATAAACATCAATATTCATGAACCCAAACCGAGTCAGGCATAGGTCAGTGCAGCCTGGCTTGCTGAGAATTCCTTATGAGGAGACCGCAATGGTAAACAGCAGGCCATATGCAAATAAATCCACAATCAACCTAGGGAATAATTATGCTAGATGAATGGAATGTGCACATAGAAGAAGAACTGAAGATATCAATCATGGTAGTTAGTTTTGGTGGAATGGAATGGCCTGGTTTAACATCAAAGAGAATCTGAATGAACTTTATCTTCCCTGTTTGTGTATGCCTTTCCTTCTAGGTTTTAGAGAATCTCAAAGATTGCAGGTAATTTTTCTCACCAATTTAATTTGGTAAAAAAACATATCTTGTATAGGACAACTTGATATAGTTTTCAAGGCGCCAAGGCGAGGCTAAGCGACTGGGGGGCGTCTTGTCGCCTAGTCACCTAGGCATCGCCTAGGCGATGGATTTTTTATGTTAAAAACATAAATCCTAGGGTAGTTCCCTAGGTACCATAACCATATTTCTTTAATAATTATTCATGATTTTCATAAGAAAAGTATAAATTTCATATTAAAATATAGAAAATCAACAAATTCATGAGAAGAAAAGGAAGAAGGAAAATAAAATTCAAAAAATATAGGGGCTGAACCCTTATTTTTGTTATAGGAAAAGAAAAAAATAAAAAATATTGGTAGTAGTAGTAGTAGAAGAATAATATATGGAAGAGGAAAATGTGCTGATTAGATAAAATTTTTAGTTCTTCCTTATTGGTTCAGGTTTTTAAGTCTTTGAGGGTTCAATACAGCATTTAGCAATGTTTGTGTTGATTAAACCCTAATAAATAAGAAAATCATAAAAAGAAATTAGTATATAAACACACAAAATAATTATTTTAGTTTAATAATGTCTATTTTATAATTATAATCTCAAAAAGAATGAATAAAAAAGTATTTTATAGTAGGAAGTAGAAAATTGCTAGGCGATTAGGCGAGGCGAGCCTCAAAGGGCGCCTTTGTCACCTAGGTGTCGCCTTGACAACTATCTTGAATGAAGCCAGGAAATCCAGTGTTTGCTGTCAGAACTAATGTTGCATGGACTCTCCTAAATAGACACGTCCACTTTAGACATGCATGAAAGTTCAGCACTCCATGGATTCTTGAGGAGACGTGTATATAACATTCCTTTTTAAAATAAACAGCTAATTTACAAGGTGAACGTCATTTTTTGTATCAACTGTTAATTGATAACAAAGGCTACATTTGAGACCCCCCTTCTGCAGGTATTTGATGTGAGCTTCAAAAAACATCAACTATTTTAATGGTATAATGCTTTTCCACAGAGGTGTCTATGAGTTCATGTTTTCTCATCTTGCTGAGTCAGAATCGTGGACATGCCTTAGGTTCTGGTTCCCATATCCCCCTCCATGCAACATTTCCCACCCCCACCATGGTTAAATGTGCTTTCTACCCATTCCCCACTTATCCTACCCAACCAAGAATCTCTGTAAAAGAACAAAAGAAGCAACCTGACAAGATCATCTATGCAGCATTTCATCTTAGAGTTGATCACCAACTTGAACCATTCTTTAACCTGTTGGGTGATTGATTAATAATGTCTTAAAATCACAATAGGCAAGACATATTATCTGGAATTTAAGCTCTGCCACAATTTCGTTATAGTGGAAGTACCACTGGACTACAAACCTCACATATTGTTCAAAAACCAATACAATCATGTATCTCTATTAATTGCTTTAGAAGGTAACTTGCTAATCACAATTAATTGTTGCCTTTGGACTTAATAAACCAATACAAGATGAAATCAGTTTCTTTAATCTACAAGGACTATAGATATGAGACAATATGTCAACTTGGTCGTATGATGTTTCATTAGTAAAAATGTTGTATAGGTTCCTTAATTATAAATATATAATGAATTTCAACATGTAGTTATTTTTTATCTTGTTTCACCCTCTGTAATCATCTGAGGATGTGTTTCTTGGTTCTACTTCATTATAGAAGGTTTTCAGTATGATAACCCTTCCCCAAGTGCATATCCACAGATCCACCCTTTTGAAATACTCCTTAACTAAAAAATCACATGGATGGATGCCCTAGAACCAAGGTTCAAAGTATCGATACAATACGCCCTGTATCGGGCATATTTTATTGTATCTTTTGGGTCCTGATACACCTGTTCACAGGTGTTTCGGGACCCCCCCCCCCCCCCTTATCTTAATAAGAAAACACTAAAAAGCCTCCCCAAAAATCAAGTTTTGAAAAAAAAAAACTAAAAAAACATAACGCTCATAATTTTTAGTACCAATACGCCTCTGCCGATACACGGGCGTATCGATACTTTGAACCTTGCCCAGAACATCTCCTTCCTTGATGAACTGTCATATCAATCCTATATTCCTATGGATGGAAAACCATTAGAGTTATAGACAATTGATTTATGAAGGGAGTCCTTCATGGAAAAGTTCTTCCTTCCTGATTTTCTAATCAGAGTATAAACTTTTTGATGGATTGTGATAATTAAACTTATTATCTGACAGATTCTACACTCCTAGTAGCTGAAAAATCTAAATACTCCTTTCATGCCAACTATGGATGACTAAAAAGAATGTAAAACTTATAAAGAACTTGCTCACAACAAATGATTTAGAATGATTTAGAACTTTCTCATTATGGTTGAAGTTCAGTTCAATCACCACAGAAATGATTTAGAATCACTAGAATATTGTCAAGGACGGACAAATGTCATGAATGATATATCTTTATGATTGCAATACTAAATATGGAAGCCAACATTCTTAGTAGTTTGTTCTATCAATGCATCTATGGTCAAATAATGAACTGCAGCAGGCTCTCAAATGTTAATTTTGGGGATGTTTTCGTTCATTGACTTAACTGGTTGAAGAGATAAAACTACATACCAGCAAATTTGAAAACTTTCCCTACTATACCATAATCATAATTAAGATCTGCTGTTTTGTAACAACGTGCTCTCATTATTAACATATATCAATATGTACAATAGGCACTTATTGTGAACCTACTGAAACCCTTTCTTTGAGTCAGAAACTGAAATTATATTCATTTAACAGAAAGCACAAGACAATACAAAGAAAGACGAGATCCTACCATATACAACTACAGATTGGTGATGGTCTGTTCTCTTGTGATGAATATAATAAATAATACAATTCTTCACTTATATATATATATATATATATAATATATAATATAATATAATGAAAGGCCAAAGAACAATAATAGGCCAACTAGACAGGATGGATATTGTTAGTACTATTACTAATGGAATGGGATTAGGTGCATAGTCCTTCTTCCTAACCTCAGCTTCTTGAATCATGGAATCAGCTTAATGCTGTTGCTAAATAAACTACAAAGAAGCTGATGCTGTCGTGTGGACTCAACAGTCATAGATGACTTTACTATTTCTTCAGTTTGGAACCTGATCTGTGAAGATGGCAGACAAGTTGATTGGAAATTAGTTTGGTTCTTACCCAATGTTCCTAGACATTGCTTCACAACTTGGAGAGCCCTCATTGAACTGTGTCTATTTTGGTAGTACAAGCACAAAGAATGTGGATCGTTTTATTCTTTGGATGCAGCTTTTCAGATAAAATCTGACTTGTACCTTAGTTGCTTTAATCTAATAGAAGAAGAATGCTTAGGTGGTGCTGTGAGATCATATAGATGAAAAGAATCTTCATAGGAGATTTTATCATTGATAATATTGGTCATGTTGTTCTCTGCAGTGCTGCTTATAATGTGTGGCAGGAGAGGTATCACCATCACTTTTGTGGACAGTTGAAGACACTGGAGGCTATATATAAAGTGATTTGGAAAAGTATTTATTTATGCTTGCTAATCAGCCAAAGCCTGTTCTGGATAACTCTCAACACCAATCAGTATTAGCAAATTCTCATTTTCATATTGATCTCAGTCCCTTGATTCGGTATACAGACACATGGCCCAAACCTCCTTCACATTTCCAGTCTTTGAATTCAGATGGGTCACTTTTCTCCCAACCTTAACCATTTCGTACAAAGTGGCGAAGTGCAAATTGTATATCTCAGATTGTAAAGCATGTTGATTTAATGAAACTTTTACATCGGTTTTATTTAAAGCATAAAGTAATAATAACCCACTTCCTATAATCCTATTTGCGGTTTAAGACATCATTGATTTCATTTAAATCGATAAGGTTTCCAAATCTCCCTCTTAGGCAGATCATCAGTATTCAGTGGTTTATGACCTTCGCCACTGACAAAATACTACATGCATTAACAAGAAGCAAACCAACATGCCTTATAAAACTGAAAAGAGAATTCCCACAGTGATTGACGGAGGCTTCAACCAGAAGTTACTTTTTTTTAACATTAAACGTTAATTATCTCCAGGTTTAAACTATGCGTTTAAGGAATAAATAACGACAATTAAATACAACCTAGCTATGAAAGCTGAAATTCCGGTCCTCTTCTAGGTTACCCAACAACTAAAAGAAAAGAAACATCAAAATGATCTGATAAACCAAAATCAATTGAGTTAAGAGATTAAACATAGAGTTAACAAAAAGAAAAAAAGAATAAAAAAGTAAAAAACACTGCTCACGAACAGAAAATATTTGAAATCCTAGTTTTGTAGGTGAAGATACAGATAAAGAGGACCATACGTTGAGATCATCGCCGACGGAATCGAATTCCTTGCTGGCTCTCCTGCTGAACCAGTAGGACCCCACCTTGTTCAGGATCTGATCCATTAACGTGCTCTCTCTCTCTCTCTCTCTCTCTCTCAGAGGATTAAATAGATTACTAGACTATCTCTCAGGAAGCGAAAGAAGCAATCACTTCCGAAACTGGTTTCCTTTTCTCCGAAAATCGTCCCCGCAATCTGCAGAGAAAAAGGGCGTCGGGTCTTCCCTGCGACTTTTCTTTGTACATGTCCGGTCCGGTCCGGTCATCTGACTTCGCTCTTATTTTAATTCATTTCTTATTTTCTTGTTAATGCGGTTAAATGCTTAAAATGGAAGATAATGTGAATGCGATGATAAAACTTAGAAGTACGAACTTCTGGTTGCCCGCTATTGCTTAGGATTTAGGAATTCCTACAACTACTGCTCTACAAGGTGGTTTGGACTTCAGACTTTGGCGGGATTGAACAAACAGAGCCCCGGGCCGTTAATCTATGGACTACTGCCCAATTGATTTTCATGGACAGAGACACTGAGCCAGTAGATGATTTTCAAATTTAGCGGAGCCCAGACCCAGTATATCTTCATGATTAGATCAAGCACATTTCTACGTAGATATACATTTAGTAATTTATTTATTTTTTGGGTATTAAGTAATAGAGCTATGTAGCAGAATAAACAATTAATTAGGCCAGACCCTTCCGTTTAGGGCTGCAAACGATATCCTTTTATCCAAATTCAGATTTGAAGCCGATCCCATTAGGGTGACCCGAGTTTGATATGTTTATATTAAATTCGGGTTGCGGGTT
Source organism: Nelumbo lutea (assembly GCF_056320005.1). NCBI lineage: Eukaryota > Viridiplantae > Streptophyta > Magnoliopsida > Proteales > Nelumbonaceae > Nelumbo > Nelumbo lutea. The sequence goes on from NC_142685.1 coordinate 47,948,309, forward strand.
ATGGGATGGAGGGTGGACTACCACAATTGTGTAGATATAAAAAAAAAGTGATATGTTTATAACTGGATCGAATATGCATCCACCCTTATCCGATATAACAATATCCAAATTTAATTCTATTTCATTTAAATATATACACTCATACATACTTAAATTTTATATTGTATCAGTGGAATAAGTTCAAATTCTTCATTTTTACAAGATTGTCGTAAATTTAAGTTTATTTTCAATGCATTTCGCTAATGCAATATAATGTTGAAGTCATTTTTAATCCATTTTATTAACGTATAATCTTCTAATTATTTTTAGTTTAATTTATTAACGCTATTCAATATCTCGTTGCAATTCATATGCATTCCAATCCCATAGATAAAATACTATTGGAACTCAAATATATACGAGTCAAATTTGGATTTGATTAGATACTTTTGCAGCCCTATTTTTGTGCAGTGCTGTTTCTTTTTTTTTTTTTTATAAGATGAATAAAGAGATTACGGCCTTGCATTTCCCCCCCACCCCCCATTAAAAAAAACCATACAAGGAGATATTCCTAATGCTTTATGAATGATGTGACCATGGTCTTATGAGGACCAAAATCCGATTTGCAAGGGTTTTAGAGCTGTCTCATGTGGATTTAGATCTGCTCCTAACACAGTCCCAACAAGCCATTGCAGCTGTAAACATCTCTCTTTTCCTTCATGGCAAGATGTCCCCAATGTACAGCTGCAATAGCTTGTTGCAACATTGTTTGGAACCATGTTGTTGGGAGCAAATGTAGATGTTTCATAGGGGTCTTTTGGAACACATAGGGAGATTGCGGGAAGTAGGGAATAAGGATCTACTGCAAATCGAACACTACCAATAATATCCCAACATAGCTCAATTGTGGCTGCTGGATAGGGATGCTTTGATAATAGCTTAAGTGGCTTAACCAAGGGCCTATTCATTTGCTTTGAAGTCTGACATCTGTAAGTACAATAATTACATTAAGAAATATATTGGTTTTGGTGAACTTTTTTTTCTTTTGAACTCTGAATGTAAAGAATGTTGTTTTGAATTTTGAACTCTATAAATGATCAAATATCCGTTTTGACCCTATATATGAGAGTTTTTGTTTGTCTTTTTTAGAGTATCATTGAAAAACAAAAAAATCCGTTTTGACCCTATATATGAGAGTTTTTGTTTGTCTTTTTTAGAGTATCATTGAAAAACAAAAAAAAATTGAAAGAGAAAACCAACAACCATTTTTCTCTTAAAGTTAAAAGATTCCTCTTAAGAGATAAAAATTAAGAGAAAACAAATAGGCCCTAAACGACTTAAAAGGATTTTGTTTTTAGTGAATTAGTTATTAAGAAGATTATAAGCTCCTTCCAAGCTGAAGCTGAATTTAGGTTGATCGTTATATCTTTGAATGGTTTATTGTTTAATTATTTTTGTCCACTAAATAACAAAAATGGCAAAACAGTAACTCATCCACTCCAACCACTTCAGCCGTGACATTAATGTCTAAAGAACCTTTAGTTTATGGTAAAAAACGTAAAAGACCTGAATAATGATCTATCCCTATAGAATGCTGTGTGTGTGTGTGAGAGAGAGAGAGAGAGATTAATCTTCTAATAAGCAAAAATATCTTCTTTCAAATGGGGGGAGGGGGAAGCGTACAGGAATGAACCGACTGAAAAAATGATCAGATTGTTTTCGATCAAAAGCTCAGCATCTATTTATGCAAGTGACATCTCTAGTGTCGGATGAACTTCAATGTAGAACTTCGCCTTATGCTTTCTAGTTTTCACCGAGCGGTGAGCGGTAACATATATTGAGCCCACCAGTGATCAAGCAAATTATGTCAAAGATCATTGAAAGTCAATAAGCAACATACATAAATAATAAAGTACCATTCCAAAGGTTAAAGTCTCAAAATGTTAAATGTCTGAATCGGCTTCTGATACTCACACAGTGAATAATCTGCAGATGGCCAATATACATTAAGTTTTGTTCAATCACCCATTACATCTGAATATCTCAAGACTGGAAAGCAAATCCCAAGCAATCCAACCCGAAAGTTCAAGATCAAAGTTCGGTCTTTGCATCATGTGCTCTATGTTAGTTTGGTATTTTCATCTGCAATGCAAACCCAGGCCCAACAGTTGAGAAATCAGGAAACCTTTGTGCCAAAAATCTTCAAGGCCTAAATGATTTGAATATGATTCACTAAAGAAGGCCTGAAGCCTCATCAGATGGGAAGGTTGTTGCCCCTCAAGCACCAATGTTCTCAATATCAGCACCTTTGTCCATCCTTTTCACGATGCCAGCAATAACCTGATAAATGATTCAGCAAAAATTAATCATTATCCAAAAAGCCTTTATTAGAGGCATATTTATTGCTGCTTTGACCATAAGCTAAACACTGGAACAGTTTCCCGTCAGATTGCTTACTTTTCCTGGTCCTAACTCATAGCTCTTCTTGAGCCCTTTGGCTAAGAGATTCTTCACTGTTGTCTCCCACTGAACTGGAGAAGTAACCTGCACTTCAAGGTTAGAAGTCTAATCAATTGCCACAACAAACAAAAGATGAGGAAATAATCAAATTTGAAGAGGTCCACCTGGCATGCCAATATCCTCTTAATTGTATCAGGATTTGCATGTGGCTGTGCATCTACATTTGATATGACTGGTATTCTTGGGGTTCTGATTTCTGTCATTGCCAAAGCAGCTTCCAATCTTGAAACAGCTGGTTCCATAAAACTAGTATGAAAAGCACCGGCAACAGATAATCGTACCTGGGATAAGAGAGAAGTTGCTATAAGGAACTTGCCTTTCAAATATGCAAGCCTTTCAGCTTTGGATGGCATAAGCCAGCATAATTTTCTGAAACTAGTCCACACTAGCATATCATGTCTGCTACATGGTTGAGACGTCAAGTTTGGCAACAGCAGCAGTTTACACCTTCAAGTTTTTACCAAAATGCCAATAAAGAAACGAGCAATCAAATAGAAAATAACTGGTTGAGAAAACTTACCGTCATCCGAGCCTTGAATGACTTGGCCTTGGCTTCAACTGCTTCCACTCCTTTCACACCTCCAGAGACAGCATAATTGCCCTGAAATTATAATTTATGAAGCCTAGTCCATCTCAAAGTCCAACCAAGTCAAACAGCAGGGTTTGTCAATCAATTAGAAAAGACCAAATATAAGTCTTACAGGACATAGGAAATTTGCAATCTGAACTTTGTTTTCCTCATCTACTTCTGCATTGGCTGCTTCACATAATAGTTGCACCTTTTCTGAATCCAGTCCTATGACACTGACCATGGCACTTTTAGCAGCATCAGCTGCTTCCTAGCAAAAGCCATTTAAAGGCATGATCACTAAAAGGATTCCTGAAACCACTATGAATAAGTAAAACATTAACTTTAGATAGGTACCTGCATTGCTTCTCCTCGTAATTTGACCAGCTTCAATCCATCCTCAAAGCTTACAAGTGGTTTTTTTTTTTGGAGGGTGGGAGAAGCATTAGAGTCAGCATTAACAAATGAGACCAAAAGAGGAAAAAAAATCAAATAAAAAAATAAAAGAAAAGGAGACCAATAGAATATAAACATGCACCAACATTAGATAAGACACACTTGTTAATGGGTTTTTGTGGGTATGTGGGTGGGTATTATGACGCGGTGATTAATGCCAGAGACAGAGAGGGCTCTTTGCAGTTCACAACCTAGAGCTTCTTGATTTGAACTGCATGCAAGGCCACAAACACACCTTATTCTAAACTGCCTAATGAAAGTTCTGAAGCATGAAGTGGATCTAAAGAAAATATCACTCACAATTTAATTTCTTAATTGACATATATGTGCTTACCTGAATGCCCCAGCAAATGCAAGAGCAGTGTATTCTCCCAAACTCAGACCACAAGTGACATCTATAGAATCAATTATCTGCTGGCCTCCATCACGAGCACGCAATACCTCAACTGCAGCTAGGCTTGTGACATAGATGGCTGGCTGGAAAGACAATGAAATGTGAAACCATGACAAACTAAGAAAAACTAAAATTCTTTAGAACCAGCAATAGAACAATTCAATTCAATGTAATTTATTGTGGAAGAGTGATTCTTCTATACATAACTTATTGGGCATTGTTTAAGATCATTAAGCATTAAGACTGCATATTCAGGTGGAGAACATGAGTTCGATTTACATGCATGTGCTACAATGGTAAAATTTGAAGTAGAATATAAAGCATTAAAATAACATATCGCTTTTCCACTGCAAACGACACTGAATTAACCGTGGGTATGAAGACATAAAAGAATTAGACCTGGCTTATAACAGTTGAATCCAGCTTTTCCTTTGGTCCATTTGTGCAGATATCCAGAAGATCAAAACTGCATTAAAAAAATATCTACATGAATACTCATAATAATGATTTTTATATAGAGAGAGCATGCTAAAGCAAAAGAGCAAGTATTTAACAGTAAGAAATGCAAGTTATAGAAAAAGTATCGAAAAGATCATATTTTATTTTGGTTCACTTCACCCAAGTATGTCATTTGCTTTCTTGTACAAGTTAGCAGCAGCTGGTACATTTTGAGCCTCCTTACCCATTCCAACAGCCTGTGCACCCTGAAACATGAAAACCATAGATTATCAGAAAGGCCCCTAAAATAGCAAACAGAACCATCACATGACATAATCATCCAAAACTGACTCCCAAATGAGCCCCATTCACCCAGGCTAGCTGAATTGACTAGATGAAATGTCCTGCACGTTTCAGCAGGCATGGAATTAGTTTTTGATCCACTGATGTAATTGCTAACTGGTATGATGATCCAAGTCATATTACTTGTCGCCCCCTAGAATTTACTTGAATAGTTGAGCTCAGGATGAAAACAAAAAATCAAAACCTTTTTGCCCAGAAAATAAATATTTCTGGGATAAAAGGATTGCTACAACTTATTCTTTTTGATATATGACCCCAAATTCACCATAGTTCAACCAATGAAAAACAACTAATATAATTAAATAAAAATGTATGGTGCAGGACAGTCTCCAAATGGAAAGGAAGTACTGCATTTGCATACTTGAAGAAGCTGAAAAACCCATGTTTCCACACTTTTATCAAGTGAAGTAAGATTCTCTGAAACAGGGAACACATGGCTGTCTCTTGGTTGGCCTGTTGGAGCAAAAGTGAACTTAAAAGAAGATGGAAAAGATATGAGCAGAGTCATTATTTCCACCCCAGTAAATAGAGGAGTCTCCCCTCAGGACAATCATGGTGCTAGGGAATAGGTAAATGATTCTATAATTGTATCATTATTTGGAAATAGAGAAATTTAGGTTTCTTTCAGGGAAAGAAACACTGACATGTAAAATAGAGAAACCAATAAAAGGAAAATAAAATGAAGAAAATATACAATGTCTTTGAAAATCTTGTGGGCCCCAAAATTATAACCATATCTTCTTTGTATGAAGACTCCCTCTTGGTCTCTTCTCAGAAAAGGAAAAGGAGAAAAGAGAAGAAACTAAAATTCCATTCTAGTAAATTCTTCAAATATGAGAATTGAATTATATGCATTTATGTATGTATATAAACTCAAACCATTAGCAACTCGACCAAACCAAACTATTTGACGTGAACTATGTGAACCCTGTTCTACATTTCCACTGTACCAATTATCTATATAGCCTAAGAGAAGAAGACTCAGAGTGAAATAAACTCTAAATTCCTACACGATCATAAATTTTTTGATCTGTTAGGACAACTCTAAGATCAAACTGCTCCAGACCTGCATGATTAAAGCATACTCGGAACAACCATAAGCAGCACAAATCCAAAACAAAACCGAAACTCATCTGCTTCAATAGTAAAAGAACAGTAGAATGATGATTCTCCAGTTATACAACCCTAAAATTTTGCCCAATAGTGAAAAGGGGTTCACCGAACAGAAAGCGAATGAACTTCCAAATGCAGTTTATGGATCTTCAATCCAATAAAAGTTATGGCCTCCAAATGCCTATGACAAAATGTTCACAAGATTTCAACTTTTCAATTACAGGACCTCTTTCTCCCCATCCATTCTTTCTTCTTCTTTCTGTCTTTTTTTTTATAAAAAATAATTAGAGAAGAATTCATTGATGAAAAAGAGTTAAACTGAAGTATGAACTCTTCTACAAGTGACGAAACCATAAGAATACAGATATGTAGTATATCACAGGCCGACCTAATGACAAAACAATAAACAATAGGGAAAAAAACAGATATACTGCCTCCACCCCTGGGCCTGGTGCATGCAGAAAAATACAAGATTATTTCACTCCACTCCTCTAGCAAGTAAGTTGGCAAAGACATTAGCTAATCTAGGCACCCAACTGAATAAGGTGTTCAAGGAGGATGTTAGAGTTTTTGCCTCTCTAACAAGGAATATCAGGGACCAAGGGCTTTTATTTGAATATGCCACTTTACAGCCCACTTCTAATAAAAAGCCATTCCATCCTGAAGAAAAGGCCAATTATAGGACTTGTATGAGGGCTAAGAACTTCACTCTTAGAGAGTTCCCTTTCCCTACCTTCCATGATAAATGCATGATAATGAAGCTATCGTGGTTTCTAAAGTTAATCAACAATTTTCCTTTGTTCTGCACTTTCGCTCAACTTCCAAATTTACTGTCTATTCAGTTTGTTTCCACATCTTGTTTTGTTTTTGTCCTTTTCTTTTGTTCCTCAAAAATAAAAGAACTATCAAGTTAATAAATTACCAAGTTTGTTACAGGTTTATTAAGTTAGTTAGTAATGGTTAGAACACTATAATATGAATGACCCTATGGATTGGTGGCAATACATTTTGTTACTATTCCATATCAGCTAATTAGCCACCATGTATTAGACTGTGCAGAAGTAACACCAACAGCTGAAATTTCAATCATTCAGACATAATAATTGAAAAGAATGCCCATAAAAGAGGGCTTTCATTTGCTACATGGTGAGGCCAAAAGATTCCAACTACAATTTTCCAACCTTCATTTTTATAGAAATAAAGAGGCGGTGAAAAGTACATATTATCAAGCCTATTCTCAATAGAGTGAGCCTGATCCATATAATCCACCATGGGAAAACAAATCCACTTAGGTACATACACATACAAGGTAAGTACAGAGGGTCATTTAGTCTGGGAGAAGCCCCCCATGTTTTTTCACCTTCAAATATTCATTGTTAATTGCTTTAATTTTTTTTTTTCATTTTTTCAGATACTATATTTAAGAAAAAAGGGATATCCACTCCCCAAGCTGACTCATTGAGATTCATCGAACAAGTTAACTCCCGGTTCTTGAACTCAAAATCACAATTTTCTTATAATATAAGAAACACAATCTCCAACTCTCCAGACTAAAGTTCAAGAAGACAAATTTGAAGTAAAAATCAGTTTAATAACATCAATCATAATAATTGAAATGTTGCCACTAGAGCAATGTTGTCAAAATCTCTTGATTTACGATACGATTCATGATTTGAATTGTGAATCCCAAAGGGTTTCGATTTGAATCTTATGTCCGAATCCTTTAATGCAAAAATCTTACGAGTTTTGTTTGAATCTCTCAAAAAACCATCCAACCTAAAAGCTTAAGCTGTTGAGCGAAGTCCTTGAATAGGTTTTATTCTCTAACATGCCCCCCTCACACGAAAGCCCATTGGACTTGAAGTGTGGACAGCACAGGCCCACCCATACATTGTGCTGAAACTTAATTAATTATAATGGGGGTAATGAGGATCGAACAATGGACCACTTGGTCAAAGTGGCTCTAATACTATCTCAAAGAACCATTCAACCTAAAAGCTTAAGCTGTCAAGTGAATTCCTTGAATAGGTTTTATTCTCTAACAGAATCCCATGATTCGAATCATAAATCTTACGATTTCTACGATTCAAATAAATTCAATTAAGAATTAGTTATCTACTTTGTTATGTTTTTGTTTATATTTAGTTTTGTCAAGGGAGATTTTCTTTTAAGCCCTTACTAGAAAATGATTTATTTACATTAATTAAGACTATAAATTGAGTTCACCTTCCATCATCTGTAGATTAAAGAGCCATTGTATGTGCATTTGTTTGACCTTCAAGTCAAACTTGATTATTTTAGGTACATATATGATATATATAGATTAAAAATTGGGTAAAGTCACTTTCCTATATATATATTTAGCCTTTTAATATATCTATATTTAATTTTTGACAAGTTTATAAAAAATAGAAATAATCTTACGATTTACGATAAGATTCACGATTCTATTCGATTCGATTCAACTTTCTCTAAAATTTACGATACCATTATGATTTTCAAAACATTGACTAGAAGCCCTTCAATTCGACATAACTAAAAGAAGTCAGTAATCGACATCTTTAAGTCAGTTTAGAAACCGACCTAACTCATGGATTAAAATGGACCCACGTGGTCCATATAAAAACCATAAAACATTAAAACTGCCTCTTGAAAGCGGTGCAACACAAGTATAAATAGGGGTTAACCCCCTACGGTTGTAAGGTCAGTGTGTGTGTGGTTTAAGAGATATATTGTGTGTTTATGTTTGTATCTTTGTGTGTTTTGCATTAGTGATATGCATAGCTATTTTTAGCTATAGTGCATTTGCTTTTATTGTGTGATCCCGCTTGTTTGTTGTGTTTCTATATTTGGTATCAAAGCAGGTTGACCGAAGTCACCACTCTGTCACATTGACGTTTGAGTAATGAAGATCTAGCCATTACTCTATCAGATTAGAGCCATCCACTGTGAGCAGTGTAATGTTGTGAAGCCGATTAGTCTGGGACTAAGCTTCTTGGTGAAGGGCAACAGAGGAGAATTTCACCAATCATAATGGCGGGTTTAGCCAGCATACTTGCGGGAATGGAGAAGCTAAACCACTATAACTATGATAGTTGGTGCACATGCATAGAGTCATATTTACAAGGTGAAGATTTGCTGGAAGTAACAATTGGAGGTGAAACTACTGCTCCCATTGACGAGAATGCTAAAAAGAAATGGAAAAGCAAGGCAGGTAAGGCTCTTTACGCTATCGAAATTACTATTGAGAAAGAATTTTTAGAGCATATAAAAAAGGCAGGCTCCAAGTGAAGCCTGGGATATTTTATCTAAACCATTTTCCAAAACAAATGAAGTTCGGCTTCAGATGTTGGAAAATGAGCTTACATCGATCAGTCAAGGATCGATGACAATTAACCAGTATTTTACAAAGGTAAAGAGCCTTTGTGATGAAATCTCTCATTTAGATAAAGAATCTGCAATTAGTGAAACCTAAGTGAGACGAATAATTATACAAGGGTTGAGACCCGAGTATAACGGGTTTACGACAACTATTAGAGGCTGGTCAACACAACCATCGCTTGTTGAATTAGAAAACATGTTGACCAACCAAGAGACACTAAATAAGCAGATGGCTAGTGTCTCAATCAAAGAAACATAAGAAGCACTTCTCACTCGAAAGAAGGGACCAAGTAGAAGGCCTAAGCAGCAGAAGCCTGCTAAGTTTTATCAGCAGAAGGAAAGTTATCAACAAAGGGGATCTTCTTAAACACGTGCTGATAGCACTCAGCAGTATAAGAGTTATCAACACGAGATAATATGTTACTGTTGTTTCAAGAAAGGCCATTATGCACGTGAATGCTGGTACAACAAAAGGAAACCAGTCTAAGGAAATTCAGCAACGTCAACTAGTCAACAAGAAGATAAAGGAAGTGAAGAAGAATGGGAAGTTGAAGCTTCCTATTGTATTATAGAGCCAGATGAGCATGGTTGCTCTGTTGAAGATTATTCAACAGTATCAGCACTTACTGTCTTGCCAAATCCTGTAGCAGTTGACTATAGCTGAGACTGGATTGTTGACTCCAGATGCTCAAATCATATGACAGGAGATAAACAGAAGTTTCAATCTACGTCAAAATATAAAGGCAAGCGAGTTGTTGTTACAACTAATAATTCAAGACTTCCAACCACCCATATTGGTCAAGCATTATGCATCTCATGATTCAACAAAGAAGAAGCACAACTCCAAAATGTCTACCATGTGTTGGGTATGAAAAAGAATTTACTATCAGTATCTCAATTAACTGCATCTGGTAATTTTGTAGTGTTTGGTCCGAATGATGTTAAAGAATATCAGAGAATACATAGACCGAAGGCACCACTTATGGAAGGACGAAAATTAGAGTCTATCTATGTAATGTCTGCTGAATCAGCTTATGTAGAAAAGACTCGACGCAATGAAACTGCTGGTCTCTAACATGCAAGACTTGGCCATGTTGGATACAATAGGCTCAAAGTAATGATGGCAAAGTCAATGTTGAAAGGCCTCCCTCGATTGGAAGTACGAATTGACACAGTATGTGCTAGATGTCAATCTCCTGTAGCCAAAGGGTGAGGAACTAAGATGGGAGGGAAAATGGAGGGGATGGAGTTCGTGCAGGCAGGTCAGTGGAGGAGATCCTTGAAGATAGAAGCAAAAAATCTCCTGTTCGAAGAGATGAGAATCAAGGGGAAGGTAAGGGAAGCGAAAAAAGGTACAATATTGCTGGAAGGATTAGAAGTGATCGAGTGGCTAAGAAAGTTCATAGCTGGAGCCTATTCAAAAGGTAAGCAGATAAACTGGCAGGATTTTAGTACACTAGAAGGGAGAAGATATGTTGTTGAATGTAAGAGGAATAGAAAGGGGTTCTTCATAGCTTTGACTGAATTTTTTGGGAAGGGACAGAGGCAACTGGTGTGTCTACCAGCAGGAAAACAGAACCAAGGCTGGGGGGAAGTAGACTGGCTGCTCAAAGAGTTCTTAGTTCAAAGAGTAGCAAATGAGAAAAAAGCCTCCATAAGAGAGGAGAAGGCTTATTTCAGTAACAGCAGGGTACAACAAGGGCCAGTGGTCATGGAAAAAACAAAAGGCCATTGCAGAATGGTGGGAGGTCTAGAGAGAGAGGAGTGGGATAGTAAGTTTGTGATACAAGCTAAGGAAAAGGTTATTGATTGGAGGAGGGTAACTGACTTACTGGCAACCAGGTTGAAGTTGAAGAGTGTCTTCATAGTAACCGCCTTCGATAACTGTAAAGCCATCCTAGATCCATTAGAGAATGATTTGGAAATATTAGCTATCAATGTTCAGGCTGAGTTCGGATCATTCACAGTCTTCAAATGGAATCCAACATCCAACTCCAAGGATTTTTTTGTTGAAGATGGTGTGGTGGTGCGTGTAATAGGCTTGCCATTCCATCTATGGAAACAAGAAATAGCAGAGTCTATAGCTGTGTTGTGTGGAGGAATCTTGAAAGGTGCTTTCTGGGGCGATCTCTATTCAGTAGCAATCCTGCTAAGTGGTGTGAAGCCAAAAGAAATTCCACGAAAGGTAGAGGTACAAACAGAGGGGAGCTTTGTCTCTGTGTGGTTAGCTTCCTCCATTGAAGCAGGGCTGTGGAAGGAGGCTCGGTTGGTAGGAGGGGAGAAGGAGGAAGAAGAAGCACTACGTGGACTAGTGAGATGGGTAGTTCAAATGGGAAGGGATGTTTCACTAAAAAGGGCCAACATATTCTGGGAAGCCAAAAAGCTTTGGGGCAGTTGGAAGGTCAAACTTGGAGAAAGCAAGAAGAGGGTATGACAAATGGCAGATCCTTTGCACACATGGTGTCAGGGGAAAAAGACAAAAAGCTTCTACTGTCGAAAGGGAGAAGGCTGAACCAGCAATCTCAGACAGGGGCGTGACTCTTTAATTGGTCACGTGGGACGAAAAGAAGGGACCAATCAAGTGGATCCCTATTATGGTGGGCCGGAGAAGGCTTTTCAAATAAAGGACTTAAAGTTGGGCTCCTATAGTCTTGAGCCCAAGGCCCATTATAAAACAGGTGAGCCGAGGGACTTGTTAAGTAAGCACATGACTGGGAGGAGGGATGAGCTGATAGACGAGATAAAGCGTTTATCTTCTTCAACCCCGTACCCTTCCTCTCGACTGAACAGTTCAGGCGCAAAAAAGTCTCAAGACTCGCAATCTTGAGGCTCTCTACATTGGGTCCCATCCAACCTGGCGACCATCTCTCACCAGATAGGCGCAACCCGAGATACATGAAGCCTAGTGATGAGAACATAATAGGGCTTGAAGATTGGTTGAGTGAACAAAACAGTAACGACGATTCTGATAGAGACGAAACGCCAAGTCTGGGGAGTTTGTCTCCGAAAAGCAACAATGATCTTCTTGAAACATAAAGTTTGCATACAGAGTTGTTCTTAGAGGAAGAGACTGAAGAGGCAGGTGGCGGGAAGACTAGGAATGGTGAAGAAATTGGTTCTAAAGCTATGAAAACTCCTCCTCCCTTTGTCGAGGGAGTTGACCCTGAGTCTAATGAATTACAGGATGTTGGTGGAGAGGGACAAGAATCGGCCGTGAGGATGGATGCGGGTATTCCAGTGTCGGAAACACAGAGAAAGGTTTTCCAAGTGGGTAGGTCGTCAGGAAGTGATTCTTTTACCATGTCTACTTCCCAACCTTGTCCAAAAAGGGGAAAGGCCTTAAAACCATGTGCCGCCTGTCAGCAAGTCATTTTCAGTGATTCTAGTCCTACCACCGTCCTATTAGGTATGGGTGTCAATTCTGTTTTAGGTATTGACTTGTTTGCTATGCCTGTAACAGATATCCCAGCTTCCCATCCAGGAGTTTCTGATGCAAGAGAGAGGGTGATAGTGGAAGGAGGAGAGAGGGTGTTGGAAGGAAGTAGTAAGGGGGGGGCGGATAGAATTTGGGAGTTGATCTGTACAATGATGGAGGAACAAAATAAAAAGGAAGGACTCGTAGAAAGATGTTGTAGCAAAAATAAGTGCGAGAAGGGTAAAATTCCTTCTCAAACATTGACTGGAAATGATGGAGAAATTGGGAAGGGGGGGAAAAGAGGAACAAATAAGAAAAAAAGATCTGAAGTGGAAAGGCTAATCTCAGACATTGAGGGGGATTTAGAATTCAGTGGTAGAGGGGATAGGAGGAAGGGCCTAAAATGAGGAGAATATGGCCTCTTATTGGGTCCTTTGCTATTTTGTATCGATGAAAATTATTAGCTAGAATGTAAGAGGGTTAGGGAGTGCAAGGAAGAGAAGGGCGATCAAAGACCTACTCCGAAGGGAAAAACCTGATATTGTGTTGTTACAAGAATCCAAACTGATGGAATTATATGGGAGATGGGTGAGGAGTTTTTTGAGGTCTAGAGGTTTAGGTTGGAGCTTGTCTCCTTCTTGGGGAGCCTCGGGGGGGGATTGTAACACTATGGAGGGAGGATGTGGTGGAAGTAGTGGAAGAATTGATAGGCAGATTCTCAGTTTCCATTAAGTGCAAGAATGTAGAAAATGGGTGTGTATGGGTCTTAACCAATGTTTATGGCCCTAATTCCTATAGAGAGAGGAATGAGATGTGGGAGGAACTATATGCAATTAAGGGGCTATGGGATGGTCTTTGGTGCCTGGACGGGGATTCTAACGTCATTAGGTTCTCTGATGAAACCAGTAATCCCCAACAGGTAATCTCAACAAGCATGAGGAAATTTAATGGTTTTATTGAAGATTGTGAACTGAAGGAAATACCTCTGCTGCAAGCCAGTTACACTTGGTCCAACCTTCAGGAAACCCCTTTGTGCTCAAAGTTGGATAGATTCCTTTTTAACCTTGCTTGGGAGAATAGTTTGGAAAACTTGGTTGCTAGGGCATTACCTAGGGTCACCTCCGATCACTGTCCTATCCAAATAGGAACTGAGTCTTTTCCTATAGGACCCAAACCTTTTAGATTCGAAAATATGTGGCTTACCCATCAAGATTTTGTGAAAAAAGTGAAGGAGTGGTGGGGTGAGGAGGAGAGGGGGGTAAGATGGAAGGGGATCAAGTTCCACAAGAAATTAAAAAGGTTGAGAGCCAAAATAAAAGAGTGGAATAGAGATCAGTTTGGTAGAATTGAGGAGCAAAAATTGGGCCTAATCTCTCGAATAGAGAATTTGGATGTAAAGGAATCTCACAATGGGCTGACCGAGGATGACAGAGTGTTAAGGAGACAATTAAAAAAGAAGTTGGAAGAAGTGTTATTGAGGGAAGAAATCAATTGGAGACAAAAATCTAGACATAAGTGGATTAAGGAAGGCGATGGGAACACTAGATTCTTCCATGATTTGGCCAATGGGAGACGAAGAAAGAATTTTGTGACCAAGCTAGAGATAGGAGAGGAGGTGATTACCAACCAGGATGATATAGCCAGAAAATTTGTGGACCACTTCAAATCGATTTATAAAAGGCCTTTGAGTGAGAGAACAGTCATGGAAAGGGTGGATTGGCCAAGGATTGATGGAGTGGCAAGGTGGCTAGAAAGGGATTTCGAGGAAGAAGAGATTAAGAAAGTTGTCTTTCTAATGGATAGATCCAAGGCTCCGGGTCCAGATGGCTTTACAATGGGTTTTTATCAAGACTGTTGGGAGGTGTTGAAAGAGGATCTAACTGAAGTCTTTAAGGAATTTGCAGACAATCACACTATAAGCCCTGGAATTAATGCCACCTTTTTGGCCTTGATACCTAAGAAGAATGATGCCAATCACCCAAAAGATTATAGGCCTATTAGTCTGGTGACAAGCATCTATAAAATTCTGGCTGAAGTGCTCTCATTGAGAATCAAAACAGTCCTCCCTACCATCATTAGTGAAACTCAGGGGGCTTTCATTCAAGGGCGACAAATAACAGATCAAATCTTAATTGCGAATGAGTGTATGGAGGAAATGAAAAGGTCTAGTAGGAAAGGATTCATTTGTAAATTGGATCTTGAAAAGGCCTATGATTTGGTGGATTGGGAGTTTCTATTAGAGGTTATGCGGAATGGTGGTTTTGGGGACAAGTGGTGTAGTTGGATCTTTGGGTGTATCAGTACTTGTCACTACTCTATTCTGGTAAATGGTACGGTGAGGGATTTTTTTCTAGCGTGCAGAGGTGTTAGGCAAGGGGATCCACTTTCACCATTCCTTTTTACCTTAGTAGCTGATGTGATTAGTAGGATCATTACTAAGGCTGACAGCGAAGATGCCATCAGGGGTTGGAGAATAGGGAGACACCAAGTCCCCGTCACCCACCTTCAGTTTGCAGACGACCTAATGATTTTTTGTGAAGGAGGTCTTAGTGAAAAGGTAGCAAACCTAAAGGAGCTAATATAAGGATTTGAAAGTGTCTCTAATTTGAGAATAAATCTAGAAAAAGAGTTGCGTAGCAGGTATAAATTTGGAGGTAGGGAAGGTCGAGGCTATTGCGGAGTGTCTTGAGTGTTCCACCTCTGCTTGGCCTATGTCATATTTAGGGCTTCCTTTAGGGGCAAATCCTAGGGAGAGTAAATTTTGGACCCCAGTGTTAGAAAAATTTGAGAAGAGATTAGTCTCTTGGAAGAGGAACTATATCTCTTTAGGAGGAAGCTAGGAAAGCTAGGAAGCTGGAGAAGTTGATGAGAGACTTCTTATGGGAGCCGGGACAAGAGAAAAATGATCACTTGGTTAATTGGGAAATTGTGTGCAGAAGTAAAGAAGAGGGGGGTTTGGAAATTGGGAGGGTAATTAGAAAGAATCAAGCTCTGTTAGGGAAATGGTTGTGGAGATGGCCTTTGGAAAGAGAGAGATTGTGGCATGAGGTGGTGGGAAGCATTCATGGGAGGTCAGAGAATAGATAGGATGCTGGTGTATCGAGGCAAGCTAACCTAGCAGCACCTTGGAAGGCTATTCACAACACCCTTCCTCAATTCCTCAATTTTATCAGGCATGAAGTCTGTTCTGGCAACTCTATCCTTTTTTGGGAGGATATTTGAGTAGGAGACTCACCGTTAAAGGATTTGTTCCCCTCGCTTTTTTCTATTTCTTTGTACAAAAAATAGGTGGTCTCAAAATTTGTCTCACCCTTGGGAACACCCTTAGATCCTACTTGGGATTTTGGTTTTCGTAGAGGACTTAGGGATGCTGAAATTGAGTCTCTTTCTTTTTTGTTGGGTGTCTTAATCAGGTTTGTTTGGATCCCTCCAAGCCAGATAAGAGGGTTTGGACTCCTAGACCCAATGGAACCTTCACTTGTGCTTCTTTTTTCAAGTCCATCTCTCAACTTTCTACTCACCAACCCTTTCCGTCAAAAGAAATTTGGTGTAGGCCAGTCCACCCAAAAATTATGGCTTTTTGTTGGGAAGTTTTCCATGGGAAAGTAAACACTTTAGACAACCTACAAAAAAGAAGACCTTTTCTCTGTATTTCTCCTAATTGGTGTATCCTCTGTAGAGCTCATGGTGAGGATTGTTACCATCTATTAGTATCTTGTCCATTTTCTGTAGACCTTTGGGCTTGACTACTTTCGTTGTTTGGGAGCAATTGGAGTCTACCAGCAGAAGTTCACATGCTCTTCAACCATTTTACCTTTTATTGGCCTACAAAAATAGGGAGAATTATGTGGAGATGTGCTCGTGCTGCCTTGACTTGGACTCTTTGGAAAGAAAGGAATCTCAGAATTTTTCAAGATAAGGAAAGGAACAGCCAAGATTTGAAAGACTGTGTGTTAAACAGGGCAATACATTGGCTGAAGACCTTGGAAATCTTTCGTCAATTCTCCTTTAATGACATTTGGAGAAATTGGTTATCAGTGGCAAGGTGCTCATCTTTAAATGCCAAATCAATTACAAGTTGGTCACCTCCACCCGAAGGCTCAATTAAGTTGAACTTTGATGGAAGCAGCATGGATAATCCAGGATTATCCGGAATGGGGGGTGCTTTGAGAAATGAGAAGGGAGAGATTTTGTTGCTCTACTTAGGTCCTTTGGGAATTGGGAATTCCATTAGGGCAGAACTTTTAGTTGTTGCATAAGGGATCCAATTTGCAAACCAGCTGGGGGTACAACAACTAATAATCGAGGGGGATTCCAAAGTGGTGGTGGGTTGGTTGAAAATTTCTAAAGAGGCTATGTGGCAATACAAGAATGAAATGAAGAAATTTAGTTGGTTGACAAGGAATATGTTGGTCACTGTACAATGGGTGGGGAGATCAGCAAATACCTTATCAGATGTGTTAGCTAAGCAAGGGGTAAATAGGGAAGAATTATTTTGGGCTCAGTTGTGATTCTTATTTTTCTTTCCTAGTTTACTTGTAAGTTTCAAGGAGGGGCTGCAGCTCGCGCCTCTCACTGGGATGATGTATGAATTCACTCTAATTTGCTTCTGGATCAATAAACTTACTATTATTCATCAAAAATATGGTAAGGCACACCAATTATCATATACTGAATCAAAGTTTCGAGCTAAACCACCTTTGGAGCTCATTCACTCTTATATACTTGGATGAGTGAAGCAAGAATCAAACATCGGGATGTGGTATATGATAACATTTATTGATGATTTCTCAAGACAGCAGCATATGTTATCAATCTACTACCGCAAGCATCACTTGGCTTTCTCTCACCATATGAGAAGTTATGAAATCATTGACCCATAGTAAGTGACTTTTGCGTATTTGGTTGTGTATGTTATGCATTTGTGCCAAACCATCTATGCAGCAAGTTCAATAAAAGCTATTGGGTATATATTCATCGGCTATGATAATTAAAGAAAGGGATATGGAGGTGTTGTGATCCAAATACAAATCGTTGCTATACATTTCGAAATGTGGCATTCAATGAAGCTACGTCTTGGTGGTCATCTGAGAGAATCATACTACCCAATTTTGAAATTATAGAAGAGAATTTGCAAGAGAAGATAAATGAGAAAGAAGATCTAGAGCCCCAACCTAGCTCAACTGATACTCAAAAATCTCCAAGACCATGGAGCATTGGTGTTCGTGAGCAAAAGACAGCTGAAGATATTAGACCAAATCAAATGGAGGAGCTATAGGAACAACCAAGACAAGAATTACAAAGGTCAACTAGGGTTAGACGCCCTAACCCTAAGTATATAAATGTTGCACTTGCTGAAAAAGTCAGCAACTTAGATGGCAAAAGGCAAGAAAAGAGATTCAAGGCTTAAAGCAAAAAGAAGACTTTGGATGATTAACAGGAAAGAAGTCGTTGCTGAAGGGGACAGATGAAAGAAGTCAGCAACCGACTTCCTTAAGTAGGTTTAGAAACCGACCTTATTCATGGATTAAAAAGGGCCCACGTGGTCCACATAAAAACCATAAAACATTAAAACCACCTCTGAAAGCGGTGGAAAACAAGTATACGGTCGTAAGTAAGGTCAGTGTGTGTAATTCTAAGTTAAGTAGAGCGTGTGTGGTTTAAGAGATATATTGTGTGTTTATGTTTGTATCTTTGTGTGTTTTGCGCATAGCTATTTTTAGTTATAGTGTATTTGCTTTGTTTTTCTTCTATGGTCCCGCTTGTTTGTTGTGTTTCTATAATAACTACAGAAGTAAAAGCGCTAAACAAGGTAAAAAGCTACAATTTGCTTCGAGTACCATTAGCCTAGGAAATATAGATTCTTTTTTTTCTTTCAAGAAAATTGTTTACACCTCTTCGGAACTCGGAAGAGCAATGTTTAAAGGAAAAGAAAAAAACAATGCTGATCAAACTGAGTTACAATAAGTTTATAAGAACCCAGAAGAAAGAAAAAGAACAGTTTTTTCTCCATAAAATCCCATTAGCAACAGTATGCATTTCATATTAAGAAACCATTCAGTTCAAATTCTCGCAATTGGATTCTCCACAATCTATCAATTACATTTGATTACACCAATAAGTAATAAATTAAGTAAAAAATATAAAGAATCATATCTCACCCACCTGACCAGGAAATAGAAATGCACACAAGGGCTTATAATCCAGAAACTGGGTGTCATCAACAGCCGTTTGAGATCCAACGGAAGCGCTCATGAAGACTCTAGATTTTTCCAGATTTTTAGGACTAAAGCTTCGAATTCCATGTTTGGAACAGGAAAAACCCAACGAGCTACAGCTCTTGGAGGATTCCGAAGCATTGAGAGATAGCTTCTGCAGAGAAATCGATGGAAGAAGAAGTGAAGACATTGTGGAGATCGGAGAGAGTGAAAGACCGCGGATGTAACGGTGGGGTGCGCAGGTTATAATATTAGTACAGAGAGAACGCATGCATTTAAGCTTGTTGTGTAGGCAAATCTTCAGTTAGCGCCAGCGGAGTTAACGAAGCTGTTCGATGGACGACTAGAGTTGGCCAATGGCCAAAGCTACATACAAAGAAAATCAAAGAAACCGGCCAACGGCCAGTAGGGTTTAATTGTGCTGTGTTTGGGGATGACATCGGACCGAGCTATACCAGGCTGGAATCAACCTGGCCCAAGGGCCAAGTTGGCGGGGCCTAGGTTTAAACTCAGCCCAGTGTTATGCAGTAGTCTGTAGACGAGTCGAGATGGTTCCATACTCGCATCGCATAGGCGAATAGCCCTCGTTCCATTTAGGAGACGCGGGATCAAACCCAGGGATATGGCCGAATGAGTATGGCTAGTTGGGCATCACTGGTTTTATCGACTCCGGATCTCCTGCCCACGTCTACCCATAATACACTACCCAGTGAAATTGGGAACATCTCTCCCAGCATAATACTATGCACGAAGATGAGATGTTCTCTATATCTCTCCCAGCATAATATTATGCATGAGGATGAGATGTTCTCTATATGTGGCTGTGATGTTATGTGAGTAAATGTAGGCAAAGTTTGTGTGGGCTTTATGAACAAAGGGCAGAAATTAAAGATCCCTCCACTGCTAAATTCAGGGACCTGTTGGCCCTAGATAGGGAGTGAGTTTGGATCACCTACCAACAAAACATGTTCCAACCCTCTACCAACATAATCTAACACCATGCATCTCATATATGACGAGTCCCACTTTTGTGGTGGGTCCCAGTCTTATAATGAGATATGCGGTGTTAGATCAAATTGGTGACTCTGGATCTCCTGCCCACGCCTACCCACAACACACCGCCCCCCGTGAATTGGGGACATCTCTCCCTACATAATACTATGCAGAGGATGAGATGTTCTCCATGTGTGGCTATGATAGGCGTGGGCAAGAGATTTGGGCTCCAAATTGGTAAAGGGTTGAAACATGTTTTGTTGGCAGAAGATCTCATCTCCTAGATAGTAGTTCACATTAGTGCCCCACAGCCGAGCACCCCATTATATCCAAAATTCACCCAAAAGTATGGGTGCAAGTCAGGTGGGTTGGGCCAGGTTTATGGTCAACCCTAGCTTGGCCCTAAAATTTGGGCTTAAGGCCTGAGCTTGGACTGAGCCCAAGGTTAAGCCCAACTTTCCCAACCTGAGCCCAACCCACACTATAATTTGATGCACTCGAGTTGGGCTCGAGCCCGAGTCGAGCTCGAATTGGTCAATGATCCCACTCTAAAATTATACGTATATATGTATTTATGCAAATATGTATGTAAATAAGTAAATATATATGTATATAAATGTGTGTAAATATGTATGCAAAATTAAGATATTTATACATATGTGTATAGTTGGGCTGCGATTGGGCTACCTAAGGGCTAGGTCCGAGCCTAGCCTAAAAAATAAAAATAAAAATAAAACAACCAATTTCTTGGGTTTAAGCCCAACCTGAGGATTGAAAATCCAAGCCCAACCCATATAAAATTACTGGTTGAGACCAGTTCAGGCTTGGGTTGGGCTTGCCCAAGTTTCACCCCTACCCAAAAGTCAAGCCAATGGAAGACTACCCGCCACTAGACCTGTTCATGGGCCGGGTAGCTCAACGGGCTAGCCCGGCCCCTAGACAAGCTTGAGCATGAATTTTAGCCCATGGGCTTGACCTAGGGCCTAAAAGCCTGACTTGATTTTTTCTGGGTGGGGCTCGGGATTTGTCAAAAAAACCCGACCTGAGCCCGACCAGACCCAACTTTTATATAATTTAAACCCTGAATTCCTAAACTGTCTAACGCTAACCCTAACTTCTTCTCACTTTTCTTCTCATTCTTGTTTCTTACTCTCAAACTCTCAAAACCGACGAACCTAGGTGCACCGTTTTCACTCTTCGAACTCAGGCACTGGCAGTCGGTGCCACTAGAACTAGGTCATGTCTCTCTTTAACTATGAGCTCCTCTCTCTCTCTCTCTCTCTCTCTTGAAGGGATGAGAGATCCATCATATGGATAGCCGAACCCTGCAAGTAGGTAGGGCAAAATTTCAAAAATTTATCTCTCTCCCATATGGGAATCATATTCCCTATTTTAGAAAACTACATTTTCAAGGATCAATCTTGAACCTAAACTGGATCAGATTTGAAACCAAAAGGTAAAAGAGGGATGTACCTGATACGGAGTAACAGTAACTCCCAACGAAGGTGTTCACGCCCAAGGAAAACGCCAAAGACTACTCCCACTGAAGATGACACAATGTAGGTTGGAGCAGAATCAGCAAGTGGTTCTTTAGCAAGAACCGAACTCTTCAGCAAGAATTCGATGGAGGGTGAGTGAGCACGACTTCAAATCAAATTTTCACCCAAAACTGATATCAAAAACGCTTCTTGATCACTCGTACAGGTGGAGATCGAACTGGCAATGGCGGCAGTAATAGGAGGAGGCAAGAGCAAAAGATGGCATTAGTCTAACTGGAGTTGTCTTCTCTCTTGAATCTGTAATCTGATTGGGTGCAATAGGGTTCGCCCTCCTCCTCTATTTATAGCCTTGAAGATAACTTCTCCTAATCCCATTAGGAGTTTCCTAATCCAAATCTTATTTGGATTTGGACTCTCTTTAAGAGATAAGGATAAATCCTTATCTTATCTACAGATAAAGATCAACCCTCCTAATCTAAATCCCAGAACCGCCCATCTTTAAATAATCATATTATACTAGTTCGAATTGGGCTTTAGGCCTATTAAGTCCATGTGCTCACTTTTCCTTCAAACTGTTGCCCAGTTAGGTATCATTGTATGGCGTGGGACCCAAATATTGATCTACACATCAACCACATGGGTTCAGCCCAACCTCTGTTACAAGGCCTGGCCAAATACACTATAGGAGACAGTGAAGCCCTAAGTCCATCACCATGGGCTCTTAATGGGCCCAACATTTATACTAAATGGTCCCTGGGTCAAGCCACCTTATAAAAACTCAAGGACTGTGGGCAGATGCAAGATTAGCCTATCAGATATTACCCTCAATGGTCTTACACTTAACCTCTCAGCCCATAATGATCAAACACTACTCGACAAGAAATGACCTCTCCCTCAGCTGCAATGAACAGTGTTGCACTCTCTATTCACATGGATCATAGGAATTAAAACCTTTTGCAAACATTTTGAAACCATAATATATATATATATATATATATATTGCAAAACAAATTTCAACGATTGAAATCGGTTGCCGACAGCTTTGGTTTCCATCAGAGAGAGTGCATCCCTGATCATTCACTTTGTCTGACAAAGGGGCTGATCCTATCACTATGATCACCCACTCAGATGAATTCTCGGACTATCCCAACATACCCAGGTTTTGACTCCCTCTAAGGATCTCACTGATTGGCATATCAAAGACAGCCCAATCTGACACCTAGTGCAGTATCATAATCGAGTCTAGGGGTCAGGTGTAACATTCCAGTTTTGCTCATCTATCTCCAAGGTCCAGGGCAATACTGGAATTCTGGTCCGGTTCAGGGTTTCAAGAAAACCCACACTACATGTACCTTAGGTCTCACCCTGACAACTGAGACAAGTTACCCCAACCAACTTGGCGGCACATCAGTGTCAGCCTTGGTAGGATAAATCTCCCCAGATCTATCAAACGGCTGTGAATATTCTAAACTAACACGAGTCACATATGTATCCAGTTTAAGAGTATTACACAGAAACATACCACAATAACATGAATCAAATATGTACTTTATTCATTTATAATAAATGTCATAATGTACATCATTTTGATTGGAACTAAGGGCATACACTTTCTAACATCTCTCTCTCTCCTCCCTCTCCTTTTCATCTTCTATCTTCTTAGTTCTCACTTTTCTTCTCACTCTCAGACTCTCAGAATTGGCGAACCCAGTGCGTCGTTTTCACTCTGCGAATTTAGGCATCGGCGGTTGGCGCCACCAGAAATAGGTATCTCTCTCTCTCTCTCTCTCTCTCTTCGATCGACACCATCTTCATCTTCTATCTTCTCACTTTCTCAATTTCCATTCTCACTCTCAGACTCTTAGGAACTGGCAAACTCATCAAAGGCAAACTCAAGCACCGCTCAGACTCTCAGGTTGGGCTTCGGGCTTTTTATGAGGGCTGGGCTCAGGCCCAAGTTGTAGGTTCACTAGTAGGGCCTGGCTCGGGTTCGGGCCTAAAAAATTTCTATTAATGAAGAGCAAAAGCCCGGCCCGACCCATGAACAAGTCTACCCACCACCGATAACATTTTAAACATGTTCTTTTTTTTTTATATTTTTCCCAACATTAAATAGCTGCACCTACTCCTTCTCTTTTCTTGATACCTTACCGTAATCATTTTTGCCTCAGTTCAAGGTCCAGTAAGATGATCTATTTTGTCTTTGACGCTTTTCCCTTTGGTTGTGTTTGGTTTGAAGGAAAATAGTAGGAAAAGGAAAAGAAAGGTAGGAAGTCTTTTACAAACCATGTATGACAATATGGGTTTCTCTATCTTTCCTTTCCTTTCCCATGCACCTTTTCCCTCAAACCAAACCTAGCCTTTGTGGTTTTGAGTTTGCTAACAAGCCTAACATGCACGTAGCAACGGGATATGGTCAATCATTTGTTGGGACACAGATAGACCTATTCATGGGTTGGGTAGCTCGATGGGCTGGCCCGGCCCCCAGATGGGCTTGAGCATGCATTAAGCCCGCGGGCTTGACCTCAGGCCTAAAAGCCTGAGCCCGACTATTTTGCGGGTCGGGCTCGGGATTTGTTAAAAAAGCCCGGCCTGACCTTTGTATAAGTTAACCTAAATTCCCAAACTGTCTAACCCTAACCCTAAATTCTTAAGTCTTTTCTTTTCATTATCATTTCTCATTCTTACACTCTCAATTGGCTCTCATTTCTCCCTCTTAGACTCTCACAACTTGCAAACCTAGTTGCACCTGCGAACTTAGGCACCGGCGACTAGCGCCACTAGAACTAGGTCGCTCTCTCTCTCTCTCTCTCTCTCTCTCTCTCTCTCTCTCTCTCCCCAGTCGGCACCATTTTCATCTTCTATCATCTCATTCTCAGTTCTCTCTCTTCTTAGAACTAAGTCTTCTATCTTCTCAGTTCTCTCTCCAATCGGTGCCACCAGAACCCAGGTGCACTGTTTTCACTCTACGAACTCAAGCACCGGTGGCTAGTGCGACCAAATCTAGGTTGTCTCTCTCTTCGGCGGTGAGCTCTCTCTTTCTCTCTCTCTCTCTCTCTAACCATCACTATTTTCATCTTTCTTCTCACTTTCTTAATTTCTATTCTCATTCTCGAACTCCCAGGAATTGACGGACTCAGCCTAGGTACCATTCTCTCAATCTCAAAGGGCATCGGTGGTGCTCAGACTCCAAATTGGGCTTCGGGCTTTTTATGAGGACTGGGCTTGGGCCCAAGTTATAGGCCCGTTGGTTGGACTGGGCTCGGGCTCGGGCCTGAAAAATTTTTGTTAATGAAGAGCAAAAGCCTGGCCCAACCCGGCCCCGCCTGACCCATGAACAGATCTAGACACAGATCAGTCCCAATCTCCCGGAGCCAAGATTCTTGCGTTGGTGTTCTGCCACGCACGTTAAACGTTTATATACTGTTTATCCTTCCTTCTTGACATAATTAATTTCTACTTGTTGAATTGTGGTTAGGGTGTGACGCTCTTGACAATATCCACCGTAGTTCCGAGCTACGACCATTGGAGAACCCTGTATGCCATCAAGCAGGTTATAACTACTGGTATTATATCTGGCATTGTACGTAACGGCACTCAGCACGGAGGTCTGAAATCGAGCATGTCGGGGTTTGGGTTGGACTAGTTCGACGAGTAGGTTATAACTACTGGTATTATATCTGGCACTGTACCTAATGGCACTCGGCACGGAGGTCTGAAATCGAGCATGTCGGGGTTTGGGTTGGACCAGTTCGACGAATCAGACAAAAAGGAGATGACGAACTTCTTCAATTGGTTGTTCTTCTTCATAAGCATCGGATCGCTAGCAGCGGTGACCATCCTCGTTTACATACAAGATAACTTAGGGAGGCAATGAGGATACGGTATCTACGCTACGACCATCTTGTTGCCTTGTTGGGCCTCATTATCTTTCTTTGCGGTACTAGACGTTACCGACTCAAGAATCTCGTCGGGAGTCCATTGACACAAATAGCGAAGGTGCTTGTTGCCGCCTAAAGGAATAGACATGCATTTTCCGTCGGACCCATAGCTCCTGTATGTAGACCTATTCATGGCTGCAGTCGGCTTGGACAATATTACTAGGCCTGTGGTCCCAGGCCCAAGCTCTATTATCTAAGCTCGATTCAATTTTGGGCCAGCTCGGGATTTTACATAAAAGCCCGGCCAAACAATATTTATATATATATATTAATATATATAATATTTAATAATATATATTATCAAAAATATAATAGTATACATATTATTTCCTAACCCTAATTCTTCTCCTTCAATAATCTCCCTCCCTCAACTTGTTCGAACCTGTAAGAACTTAGAAGTTTATTCTCTTATCAGCGCCAGCGGTACCTTTTGGATCATCTCCTTCCACAAGCGGCGACTGGTGACTGGTGACTAGTGAATGGCAAGGTCTCATTTTGTCTCTTTGATTCTCCCTAATCTCTATCTATTCAAATCAAAGGCAGCGTCCCTAGTCCCCATTTCGCAACAACTTCGACAGCATCTATAACGACATTTCGGCAACCACAAGCAATTCAAGGTTTCTCCCTTGCAACAGCTCCGACAGCATCTACAACGGCAATACGACAACCACAAACAACTCTATCTCTCTCTCTCTCCGGTAACTAGAGCTACACTCTGGCATTTCCATTCCTAATTTATGTCGGGCTTCGGGCTTGGGTTCAGGCCCTAGATCTAGGCCCAATGGTTGGACTGGACTAGGCTTGTGCCCGGGTCTCAATATATTATGTTGATAACATGTGTAAGATGGGCCGACCGGGCTTTGCTTCTTTATCAACAGAAAATGTGTAGGCCCGAGTCTGAGTTAAAGCTCGAAGCCGAAGCTTGACCTGTACACAAAATGTCTTATTTTCAGTGTACTTTTATAAACTAATATTATATTAATTCACTAATAATTTAATAAATTAATAAACTAATTTATATTTCTTAATAATAAATTAATATTTAGTAATAATTTAAGAAATAAATATATATTATATATAATATAAATGTTTTTTTATTATATGTAATAGTATCAGGCCAGGCTTATTTGAGAAAGCCCGAGCCCAGCCTAAAAAATGACCGAACTTAGTATTTAAAACCCAAGCCCAAACTTACGGACCTGAAGTTTTGTCAAAACTCAAAAAATAATGGATCAGGCTGGGCCGGGCCATCGGGCTACCCGACCCATGAACAGGTCTACCTGTACTACATTGGTGACAACTGACAACGTCAATGATGCGTAGAAGAAGGAAGAGAAAACCCCAACGTCATCGGTGATCGTTGGGTGATGGCTGGTGGTGGGTAATCTCCCATTGTCTGTTTTGTATTGAAAAAGAAAATAATACACCTGTAATGGATATTTGTATGTGTGAGAGAAAGATGAGATTAGAGAGAGGGAAAGTATCTATGGACAGCTGGAACGATCGTCAACATCAAAGAACTCGTGGATTTCGAGCTTGGATGAAGGAGAGTGAACAAGGGTCAGGGTATACAGGAGTGTATCCCCACAACGTCCCACAACACATTTCCTATTTGGAAACATCTTCCAATAATAGTATTAGAAATGCTGATGTCATCATCGGGAGATGTTCCCAATACACAATGGAGATGTGCTATGGAACGTTGTAGGGACCTTTTCTTTTGAGTGGATTTTGAAATTAACGTCTCTTTAGCTCCACATGCGTTAAGGGTGGAGCTCGTGTGGGAAGACATGTCAGCATTTTATTATGTGGGGCCTATGGAGTAATGATGCAAATTCCTACATAGTTTTTTTTTTTTTGGAATATAAACAAAATATATATTAGATATAATAAACTTCTACAAAGTTCTTAAGTCTAAGAATCCCATCAGGTTATCGTAATATTCAAAATAAGATAAAAGATGAGTTTTTGCCTGTTGGGAGACCTTATGTGCTGATACATTAAACATTTTATTTACAAATTTGAAAGAAATATTAAGGTTCAAAGTAGAAATTAAGTTCTTGGTTCTCACAAAAAAACTAGTGGCAGAACCAAGGAAGTGTGGATATCTTCTATAATGCTTGGACTATCTGCTTTGCATTTGAACAATATATACTTCTTTTTTACTCCAATTTTGTAATTCTATCATCACCTGCATGATGGCATATAATTCAGTTTGATCGGTAGAAGTAGGATGTGATTTCTTCCCCCAATAATTTTTATATAGTGTAGATTTGTATATCAAAACTATATAGAGTCTGAAATTTTCCCTGCATCAATGAAGACAATTAACTCAGTAGTGTTAGAGATAGATAAGTACATCCTTCAACTTTCAGACAAGGAGCGATTTAAATTTAACTCAGGCCTTGATTCCATGGATTGTTGGAAGATTTTATTAACAATAATAATTATCTGATGTGGCAAAAGTTGATTTTTCTTGAAAATTTTCTCATTCCGGGCATATCAGATGTAATAACAAGCAATAGCTATCCAGTTCAAACATTGGAGGAAAAGATGATTATCTCCTAATTGGTTATAAAGATCCTTGAGACATGAGATACAAGTATCTTGAAAGATATTGTGCAAATTTAAATTCCAGGGATTCCCAAATAAAACAACTTAAGAGAATTGGCAATTAATAAAAGGGTGAGTAATCGTTTCTTCTGTTTTATCGCACAGAGTACACATTTTGTCTATAGGATCTACAAAAGAGAAGTTTTAACTAGAATAAAATTGTTAAGAATTCTCCAGAAAAAGAGTTGATAATGAAGAGTAGTAGTCAGGTGCCAAATCTTGGACAAACAGAATTTAAAATCTTCTGAAAGATTTGGAAGAGTAGTCTCTTGTTGAATCTTATATTCCTCATTGACAGTATATTTTCCGGAGTGATGAGAGGTCCAGATCCAGTTAATTTCATTGTTAGAGGAAAAAATAGGAGTTTGTAAGATATTTCTTAATTCCTCTCTTGAAAAAAGAAATTGAATTACATCAGTAGAAGGTGTAAGGAATCCAGGGAAACTGATGAGCTAGAAAGTTCGAATTTTCATTGACAAGATGGCCCACTTTAGAAGCTAGTTCTATTATTTTTGGACATACAAACTTCCAATAGATAGGACCAGTAGAAGTTGTGGTGTAAGGAATAATATTATACTTTTTAAGATATTTTGATTTCCAAATCTAAGCCCATAATTTGTGTTGTTCATTTAAGTATTTTCATGCTACTTTTTGAGAAGAGCATGATTGACCAAATTAAGATTCTTAAATCCTAGACCACCATAAGCCTTGGGTAACATGAGAACATTCCAAGAACACCAATAATAAGGGTATTTACAAGAAGACGAAGCATCCCACCAGAAATTCTTTATTATTTTATTCATTTGATCTATAGTTTTTTGGGGAAATTGAATAATACTCCTACCATGAATAGGTAAGGCTTGAAGTACATCAGAATTTTATTTCCAGCCTGGCTGATTGCAGAGGCTCTCCAATTGTTTAATTTTGTCTTCATATTTTCTAGAATAAAGTTAAGTTGAGAATATCTATTATGGGACCAAAAAAGAGGAAGGCCTAAATATTTGGAATTTTGTTTAGAGGGACTATATGTAATTGCCTTTTAATCATATGTTGGTGTCGTGGGTGTATATTTTTGCTGCAAAAAAAACTATAGATTTTTCAAAATTAATCATTTGACCAAAAGCTTGTTGAAACTTAGTAAGAATTTGGAGTAAATTATCTAAGTCTTCCCTGTGGGCTTTCAGGAACAGCATAACATCATCAGCAAAGAACAAATGAGAAAATTTTGGGGAAGTAGAAGTTAAAGATATACCTTGTACATTTCCTTCATGTTCAGCTTGAGAAAGGAGACGACTTAAACCTTCCATTTCTAGGAAAAATAAATAAGGCGATAAAGGATCTCCTTGCCTTAGACCTCTAGAGGGGCAAAAGTATCATTTTGGGGTACTATTAATTAGTACTGAATAGGACACCAAGAAAAATCCTCTGAAAAACCTAAAAGAGAAAGGATTTTTAAAAGAAAATTCCATTTAAGGTGGTTATAGGCTTTTGACATGCCTAACTTTAGAGCAATGATAGACGCCCTGCAAAGCTATTTCTCCTCTGTATGCAATCCGTGAATGTTGTTCCTTTATTCCTATGTTGTGTATGCCAAACGTAATTATTGAAAGTGATTTCAATTCAGAAATGTCTCTTCTCGTTCTTTTGATTGTCTTTGTTGATGTTTGGCATATTTTGAAGGGATTATAGTTGATAAAGACAACTTTTGTGCCCTAATATCAATAAAAATAATCTTTTTAATATAATTTTTAAAATAGGTTAGTTTTTTTTTTTAAATATATCAAATAAAGGCAAAAACATTGTTCATCTTCTTCGTCTCCAAATCACCGAATAAATTTCTCTCAACCAATATATGCATTCCAGGACACCTGAATCGGGACCCCATCCGCTTCAATCCTCTCATTTCCTCTGAACTTCCACTTCAATCGCTTAATCTGCAATACCCTTTTCTGATCGACACTGAAACAAAGCTTGGGTTCATCGCCACTCACGCTGCAATCGCCGACAACACCTGGTTGGGCTTCCCTGTTTTGGTTCTTCTGTATGCTTCCCTCTGAGAATTTCCGACAAGAAGGGTCATCACACCGTCAACGACGGCGGTGACTTAGAACCCATATTGGGGTTCAGGGCTGGAGGTGACGAACTTGGCTATGGTGAGATCCCAATAGATTTCAACCTTCTTCTTCTTCTTCTTCGTCGAATTGGCATTGTCGGAGGTAGGCAGAGTGACAGTGGCAACACTGGTGGATGGTGGTCATTGAGGTTTGTGGGGCTGGGGCGGAAGCAAGATGTTGAAGAACCAGAAGAAGAAGATGAAAAGTATTTTTACCCTTATTTGATATATTTTTAAAAAAATTAACCTATTTTAGAAGTTATATTAAAAAAATTATTTTTATTGATATTAGGACATAAAATTTGCCCTTATCAGCTATAATCCCTATTTTAAAAGATATTTATAGCTTATGTGGAAACTCTATCACTTTTCAGTTTGTAAGAGAGGCTAACAAGCCAGCTCATCTTCTAGCTAATTTGGGTTTGACGGGTCAAGACTCATTGCATTGGACGACTCCTGAATGCATCTGTGAAGCGCTAACTTTGGATCTAGATGCTTGTGAACTCCTTGTTGCTTGGCCCTTGTACAGCTGTGTCTCCTGTCCAAGTGGAAGTTTGTTTGTTTGTTTGTTTTTTTTTTCAGCTTCGTAAGCTGTGGCGTTAGTAATAACAATCTTTGATATCCCTAAAGACAATTGATCAATTGTAGCATGAGGCCATGAGAGCCACCAGTGGAGGCATTCGACCAACAATGGAACCAGTCAACAATAAAACAACTGATGGGGATGACAAATGCAGTTTGAGAGTTGCAACTTGCAAGGGGTCTCAAACACCCTCTTCCAAGGATAAAGCAACTGTGCATTGACGGAACTCTGTTTCGAGTTTCGAGTGCCATCTTAGACATGTTGATGTTTTCCCTTCGATCTAGCCGTATTGATATATATTTTTTTTTGTTTTGTTCTTTAGAGTTCTTAGGTCTCACGTCTTGACTAAAGGATGATTAGACCTACTCTAATCAGAGATCGGTGTAGGCGGTGAGAACCATAGTACTTTACCTTCTCAAATCTCCCTCCGTAATGGACATGTTGTGGTTCTGCCCATTTGGTATCAACTTTGTTTCAACTTGTAATATGGTAGCCATTATTTTCATTAAGTTTAGCCTTATTTTGTATTTTTTATTCTTTTTTTGGATATTGAAAGAAGTTCTCTCTGCATATTGGCCATTTGATTAATTTGGACACCAATTTTAAGGCTTTTGATATTTTGTTGTTTGAATAAAACCAAATTCTTTGTGGCTTTGTATACATACTCTGATTTGACGATGGAGAAGTGTATAGTGGATTTTTTTTTTTTTTTTTCGCTTCAAGAGAAGTGTAGAATGGAATTATTTTTGCTGTTTTAAGACTTATGGTTCAAACAAGAATGGAAATGAGAATTAAAATCAGCAAGAATGGGATTTCATTCCCAAGGGAGGGGCAGGGAATGGCCATTCCCTCAAATGGAGGAATGCCATTCTAGCAGAAATGGGAATGAGATTCTGATTCTACCCACCCAAATAGTTGGAATGGGAATAGCCGATTCTAATTCCGATTCCATACCCTTATTCCTACAAACCGAACAGACCCTTAAATTAATTTCTATGTATGATTAAACACTAATATCATTGGTAACAGATTAATTTTATGAGCAGGTGCATGATTTTTAAAAAAGTTTTGAATGCAACAAAAATAATTTGGGATACAAGAGGGCTGCATCCGTGAATGGTATGAATTTTGCATTAGGCTGGGTTCATATTTATAGTTGTACTAGTGAATGACCCTGTACTAAGTACGGAGAATCAATAATGTTAAATTTACATTATGGAATCAATAATATTAAATTCATATTTATTAATATTTTAAATAATTATTAAAATTTTAAGAAATATTTATTTCAAAAAAACAGTTTTTCAATAATTATTAGGTTATGGATCGAAAATGGCTGTGGATAACCACTTTTGCATTTTTTGCATTTTTTAGGAATAAATTGCAAATGGTGGTAATGGGTTGTGGGCTTTAGTAACAACTTTTCAGAAAATGCAACATGTTTAGCTTTCCAGGAAAATGAGGTCATATGTCTGAATGGTGGAGAGCTGTATGGTAGTGAGTTGTGGCTGTAGTAGGAATTTTTTAAAATTTGTCAAGTGTCTAGCTTTCTTGAAAATGAGAAGGCTAATTGTCTGAATGGTGGTAATGGGTTGTGGGTTTTAACAATAAGTTTTTAGAATATACCATATGTCTAAAATTGAAAAAACCACATGTATGAGTGGTGGGGGCTGAGCTTGAAACCTTATATATATATATTAGATGTATATCAATCAGATGTCTGTAAAAATGTGACGTCTCTTTGTGCATCGTTATTACCAAACAAAGTGGATACAAATGGGTCTCATAACCCAGTTCTCATTTGCATTCACCTAAACTGATGGTTTCTTTATTTGCGGCATACATATTTGCATTTATACTGTAACAAACACAGCCTAAAGCTCTTTGTAAAATTAAAATATAAAAAAATGAGAATCCTTCTCTGGTCTTAACATGAAAGAATTTTTGAATTATTTTCCCGTTGGTCTGACTATTAATTTGAAAATAAAATCTCATTAAGAAGAGATGGATGTGAAGGAGTGGAAGCATGCTATCTTGTATTAGGAGTCATAAAATACGCATGGACCACAACCATCCACTCTCTCATCTAGCATTTAATTGGCATGCATGGGGCGTTATTATTGATTCCAGAGTCTGCTATACAGCCATTTGCCATCATGTTCAGCTAATGGCAATTATAAAACACAATTAAAAAATAAATAAGTGATATAGGTGGGGTTTTTATTTGGCTAGCTTTTGTCCGACCACTAAACTCTAAATCTTAAATAAATACTAAGCTATAAACTGAAAAACCTAAATTCAGGTACAATTAAAATTAATTTTGATGCATTTACTCCAGGTGACTTATCTTTTGTTGGAAAATTTGGCCTGCAAGCAACAATTTTGTTTTCAAACCAAATTTGTCGGCAAATTAAGGCGTTCATAGCAGAATGTTTAGTCTTTCGTGATGGAAACTCCCCTCTAGGCATAGGCAGGCATCTAATCGGCTTTACCGTTGGATAAAGATTAACCGTGATTCTGTGCTTAACCCCCTTGCTAATGAAACTTTTGGGTGCATTGCTAGGAACGATAATCTCAAAACAAAAGTGGGCTATCTAGGTCAAGTCAGACTTCCCTGAAAATGCCTTTGCCATCGTCCAAAGTTGCAAATGCTTTGAAGAGTAGCTCGTCGTCGGCTGCCTTTTATCTACAACCACACCCACACGCATCGGGAAGAAAATGCAGCTGCTGGTTGGTTCACGAATAAGGAAAGGCCAATAGTTTAATGTAGAGATGTCATGTCCCCCATGCTTTCCCTTGGGACCTTTTTTGATTCTTCTGGCAGGGTTCTCCCTAGTTGAGTTTAAGCCTAAACTCTAAATAACTAAATCCTTAAATCTTAAACCCCTATAATTAAAGGATTTAATGCATTTGATTGGATTAATGCCCTCAACCGGATAGGAACCAAAAATTTTTCCACTTTGATGGACGTGTCACATAAAAAGGTCTTGTGTTGACTCACCCGGCCCACATGTTTTTTCTCACATGTGGGTCTTATATAAGTCATATCATTTCTAAAGTAAAAGTAGAATTGTTATTGGGTTAAGTATGTAAAATTCTGAATGACAGCCCTCTATAATCTACCGGTAAACGGCATCCTGCCCGTGAATTGAAGTCCCTCGTACGGTGGGGTTACAAAATTCTGACCTACACACATCGGTAATTCTCCCATTGATATTCTGAGTGCAACAATCATAAACGGTGCAAAAGGGAAAAATGACACGACAAATGCCAAGCTCATTAAAGCCTTCCACAACTGAATTTCCTACGCCCTGGCCACGGTGCATACGCCAAATAATATGTTAGCAACAGATATGGGCCGAAACAATGGGCTTGATGAATAACAATCATTTGCCTGCCAAGGCCTAAAAATGGTCCATTGATAATTCATTGCCTTGATAATCGGATGGTTTACGCCCTTTTTTCTTGTAAGATACATTTTTGGCCCGTTTCGTTTACAGGAATAGAGGTTTAGAATTGGAATCAGAATAGATTATTCTGATTTCAACTGTTTGGTTGGACATTGAAATCTCATTCTTATTCCTGTTGGAAAGACATTTCTCTCTCTCCCTTGACAATAAAATCCCATTCCTACTGATTTCAATTCCAACTATAAACCAAACAGACCCTTAATTCTTCCCAACCTAAAAAATATGGGTTGCTCTGATATATCTTCACTTTGCATATATGAGTATTATTATAAATATATGGGTATATACATCCACATTCATATCTACATGTATGCAGTTATGTATGTATGTGTTTGTATGGGTTCAATTATGATACCGAAAAGACACAATACCTAAAAACTTATAACCAATCAACCCATATACAAAAGTGGAAGTTATGTATGTATGTGTTTGTATGGGTCAAATTATGATACCGAAAAGACATAATACCTAAAAACTTATAACCAATCAACCGATATACAAAAGTGGTAATCAATCGGATGATATTCATAAAAATTCATTGGTATTTTTATTGGTCAAAGTTGTTCTGATATAATACCTTTCCAGCATCATAAATCACCAATTTTAAGTTTAAAAGCAAATAATTTTTAGCATGTCCTAAAGCACATCTTTGCCCCTGTATATTGTTATTAGCGTTCATTTGCAAGTGGAATAGGATGCAAATTGCTGAGCTTAGTTGGGAATGTGATAAAAACCAAACCCAAAGAGTTGAAAACTCAACCCTAGACAGTAGAGGTGTCAATTGGATTGGATCTGGTTCAATATGATGTAGTCCAATGTGAGTTCATTATAAATGGACTAGGTCAAATTCAATCCAATGGATATTTTGGACTGGTCTAATTCAATGTCTGGACCATTCGATCCATTCAAAATTGTTTTAATTTAGATTGATTTTAACTCAAGCCTGGTCCATTGACACCTATATTCTTATCTTCTATCAATGAATCAGATATTATCTCAATCCAACCCAATTTAATATAAACTCATTATGGATAGACCAGGTCTAATCCAATCCGACAAATACTTTAGACCATTAAGTATGGACTGGTCCAATTCAGTATGTCTTGTTAGTCCGTCCAATCCGTTTAAATTGATTTTGATTTGGACGAAAATCAGTCATTTGACACCCCCACCTAGTCCAATATGCGGATTCAAAGCATTCAACTTTAAGTATAACCTGTGCTAGCAGTCAGCTCATGAGCCGCTTGAATCCCACCTCTAGACAGTCTAGATGTTCATACAAAGACAAGATAAAATCTAACTTTTTCATGAGCTCTTTGTTGCATCGAAGTGGAAGAAGCATCTGCATGCTAGCATTTGGGGTAGGGATGATCATGGGCCAAATCGGACTGAATCCAAGTCGGGCTTTGCCCTTATGATAAGGGTTATAACCTAGGCCGGCCCCGAAACATAAACTCTAACCCAGTCCTGAAAGATAAGCCGGTGGTTAGTATTCGAAACAAGGACCGCTAGGAGTCGAACTCTGAATTCGACGGTAGGGAAATGAATTCATGGAGTTGCATATGTCGTTGTTCACTAGTATTCCTTAAAACACGTCATAATAACTAGGCTCGGTCGCTTAGATTGTGTTAGATTGCGGCATTGCACAAAGCATTCAACTTTAATCCCATTTATTGCAAAGTGGGGTTTGCTTGGACCTGTTGGGTTTGGGTTGAACCCAATTCAAGCCACACTTGGATGGTGTCAAGACATGATAGGCCATACATCTGGAATATGTGTCCCTTTAAAGTGGATCACCCAACTGTCAGAACAATAAGTTACACACAAAGTTTAAGGATTTATGTGACATATACCAAAAAAAAAAACGGTAAGATTCGGGTTGGTCCGAGTTAGAAGCCGACCCAAGTTGCATGCTGATTTTGTGTGATTAAAACCTTGGATACGGAGAAGATGACAAATTAAGGCAAATGAAGGGCGAGTTTGTTGTTACTGAACTGTCATAATGTTGTGTTATTATCTTAATAATATGTTTTTAGTAATAAAATACTCAGTATTAAATGATATCCGTGTTTTATAAGGTATTGATAGATTCAGTTTTCTAATAAAAAGAAAATTGAATTGGTCATGAGTGAGTTTAAATAACCCTCTGTGTTTAATGTTTTTTTTTTTTTTAAATTAAAAGAATACAGATTTGAGAGAATTAAAAGATAAAAGGAAGTGAGAGAACAAGCTGGCGTTGACCAAAACTTGGGAATAAGTAGACAGAAATAAGTATCCAACATCATATCGGAATCTTCACTCTTCTAATGAACTCTACAAAGATCTAAATTTTAGTCGATTTAATGTGCCAGCTTAGGCAGATTTTTTTTTTTTTTATGTTTTTATTTTATCTTTCGGCCTTAACTATTGTACCAAGTGTAAGATTCTTCTATCTAATATTCTCCAGGACGTAGAAATTGTTGCAAAATAGTAATTATTTTAGGAAAAAGGCTATTAATGTGGTGAAATGCAGAGGAAGCACGGAAGCAAAATATGATCCAAAACCAGAGTGAGAATGATTTAAGACTGGGGGAGCTGGAACTTGCAACATTTGGATCCGACTTTATATTATTTTGGGCTTGGGCTTCGAGCTGGGTGTATTCAAAATTTGGCAAAATCGATATCTGAACCCGGTTCATGAATATATCTATTTATTAAAAGATAAAGTATGATACCAAAAGAAATTTTACCAATCAGAGAAAGCCCATGAATTTTGATGAATATCAGCTGATTGATTAATCAATTTTTTAGGCTTCATCCCAGTTTATTCTATTCTATCATGGCATTTGACCCTGATGTAATTACAAGCAAGTCTATAAGTTGGTGGTTACAGCCTTACAGTAGAAGATGATACATGTGACAATGAGATTGGGCTCTGATTTAAAATGCCAACGACTAAGACTAACCAAGCCAGCCTAGCATCGTGGAATTGGAATACACGTTGTATGCAGCCAAACAAAAATAGATGAGGCTGAAGCTGAGATATCACCAAATACCAACTCCTCCCACCTAAATCACTTAACAAATATAAACCTGCCACCTTTTAAACTTTGAAGAAAATGATTTCCAATCCACCATGTCTGCTTACCTTCCAACCCACGCAACATGACATTGATACCTCACTTTCTACCCATAAGCAGAATGATAGTTTCCCCACACCACTTCCTTCTATTTCTCTTTTTCTTTCTTTTAGTATCAGTAACCAAGTGCAACAACATTATTAACCATTAATCGCTCTTGACTATTGTTTCATCAATCAAACAACATTGCCTTTCTCATAATCAGAACCCAGAAACTTTTTTTTTTTTTTTAGTTTTCTTTACTTGAATCAGAAAGACAGAAACCCAGAAACTTGTGTAGTTCTTCAGTTCATCCCTTTTGGAAACTCTTCCTTTCCTCGCACCTAACTTACCTAATATATATATATATATATATATATTCAGTGACAACAAGACCTTACCTAGCCATCAATACAAAATTCTAATTAACTACAACCACGAGGACAGAGACAGTGAGTCTGTTATTTGTAAGTTGTGAATCATTTTCCTTGGAGGGCAATTAAGCAATGCAGTGTTTGTCTATTATATCAATCTTAGGGATAGAAGTCATAGAATAGATTACTCCTATTTACTGGTTTTTGTACAGAATTTGCAGTTAACTGTACTGGCCGTAGATATTCGCCTACTGACTATAAGGGTAGACCCTGGTCCACGTTCATGCAAGATGCAACGTTGTTTGATTTGGATATTCCATCTAGACCATTCCTAGTAGAATGAACTGCCCTGACCTCAGGGTTTCGCTGATGTCATTATCCATCTAAAAGAACCATTGGGTTAGAATATTTCACAGGGCACAGGAATAGTATACACTATACAGTGGTGGGTCGGGTCTCCTGTTCGGAGATTCTTATTCAATGGTCACTACATGGCCCTTGGCTGTGGGCCCGGAGTGTAATACATTCTGCATTCATTGCCCGAGCGACACGATCGGTAGCGTACCAACTACAGGTCTACAACAGAAGGGGCGAAATCATGGATTCCTTCAACCCGTCTCCATCAATTCTCAGTCAGTGCTCATTTATTCGACTGGTGTCCGGGACGAGTGAGGGAGAGAGCCATCATCAGCCACTTCCTCCTATTCCTCCAAAAGCCATAAATAAGCGAGCCCAGAGGCCAGAGCCGTAAATATAAACACAAACAAACAAACAAACAAGCGAATAAAACTGTATCAATGAAGCACCACACATCTCCCTCCTCTTTTCTCAGAAGAAGTCGAGTTTCTCCCTATCTTTTCACCTTCTTCGTTTTCATTCTTTTCCTCGCCGTGCTCTACAGCGAGGACCTCAGTTGCCTCTTCAAACTCCCATCTCTACAGCCCGGAAAGGACCCGGAGCAGCAAAAAGTAGGCAGACCCGCATCGGCAACAGGTGAGTTGTTGGTAAAATCAGTCGAATTCTGATGTATAGTGTTGTTTCCTGAGTTGGTTGCTTTTGGGTTAGAGAAGAACATGCACGGTTGCCATTTGCCGTCGGAGAGACCGAGGGAGGTTGCGATGTGTTTAGCGGCAAATGGGTTCGCGACGAATCGAATCGGCCTCTTTACGAGGAGTGGGAGTGCCCTTACATTCAACCTCAGTTAACATGCCAAGAACACGGGAGGCCCGAGAAAGAGTACCAGCACTGGCGATGGCAGCCGCATGGGTGTTCCCTCCAGAGGTTGGTATTTCTCTTTTTTACATTTACTTGAAATTAATTTTTTGTCTTATATGAAACTATCAACGAATGCGATTTATGTCTGTGGAATTATTTTTATTTTTATTTTTTTCAAACTTTTGATTTATGTTTTGAGAAGGAACTTTTTTCTCCATCAATCACTGCGGGATCGCATGCTCATTTCTCTCGGGGTTTTCCACAGGGAAGGAAGAGTATTTTGTCTTTGTTCTTTTTTAAAATTTCAACCACTCTAATTCGTCAATCGGAAAGAAACCAAGATTTTGTTTTCTATGAAAGTTTATGTTAATCGATTCTCTAAATCGCCTTGGTTTCTTCTTTAACCAGATCATATTTTCTCTGTAACAAGAAGATTATGTAAACCAAAAACGTTTATGAATAGATAATTCCATCGGTGGGACGACTGGCAAGCAAACGATTAGATACTAATAAATGGAAAAAATAGTCCACCCTCAACGGCTAAACCATCAAATTATGGGCGACCTGTGAAAATAAAACTTGGTAACTGTTGATACAACAAACAGGTCCGGCCACCGGCCTGTCGTAAGTTGTTCGGCTAATGATTTATAATTGTGTAGTTCGAAACTATAAATACAATTATGTACACCGCGGGTTTTGCCGACAACCCATTGACAAAAAGAATCCAAGTAGAGTAGACTTATGAATTGGACTAGAACAACAGTTGATAGTTCAGTTATATGGATGACCTAGCCAGCAGGTCTCTTGGAGTTGGAGGTCTCCCTGAATCAGTGAATCCCAGTCCCAGATGGGTTCAGTTGGTGTTTGGTCTTAGGTGGGCTCCACTTGGGCCTAACAAGGAATGTCCATTTTTGGGTTGGGGGGGCTCGGGGGAGGGGGAGGGCAATGTGTAAACCTCAGAAATTATTAAGGCCCACTAGGAATTTTTTTTTCTTTTCTTATCTTTGAAGCCCAGGGTCCAGTGGCAACCCCAGCTCCACTGATTGTTTAGAAAGTATAGAGTGCTTCGAGGTTAATTACGGGCACTTCATGTGGTTCAATGCCTATTCATCTTCGCTGTATCATCTTCTTTGTAACAAAACTGTTCAATTTGACGCAGCAAATAAACAAATATGCAAATGGAGGGGGACTCAATATAACTCATCGAATTATCAACCTCACTATAACTTGTAAGAAAAAAAAAATCGTAACAATTGAAATTTCCAGCAGCGATTTTAATTTACACGGTGTGATTGTCATAAAAACATACAGCTTCAATGCAACATTCATGCTGGAAAAGCTCCGAGGGAAGAGGATGATGTTTGTAGGTGACTCATTGAATCGGGGTCAATTCGTTTCCATGGTCTGTCTCCTGCACAGAATCATCCCAGACCATGCCAAATCCATGGAAACCTTTGACTCCTTAACAGTCTTCAGGGCAGAGGTAACACAATATGTGTAAATGAG
The DNA here is from genome assembly GCF_056320005.1 of Nelumbo lutea. NCBI lineage: Eukaryota > Viridiplantae > Streptophyta > Magnoliopsida > Proteales > Nelumbonaceae > Nelumbo > Nelumbo lutea. Next base: position 47,988,559 of record NC_142685.1, read on the forward strand.
TTCTCTTGTTCTCTCTCTCTCTCATGCATATATATTATATATATTGCATACTTATATGAGCTTGACTTAAAATTTTACAGGAGTACAATGCCACGATAGAGTTCTATTGGGCTCCATTTCTTCTAGAATCAAACTCGGATAATGCTGTCATCCATAGGATCGCAGATAGAATTGTCCGCAAAGGATCGATCAACAAGCATGGACAATACTGGAAGGGAGTTGACATTCTGGTTTTTAATACCTATCTGTGGTGGATGACTGGATTGAAGATGAAGATCCTGTACAGTACCGTTCCTATTGCTACGCAAATGCAACGAATGTGCCAGTTCTGAGCTTGTTTTCTATTGTTGTACTGAATAAAATCAATAATGGTCTCACCTCATCTCATCTCATGGCTTCTTTTCCACAGGCAAGGGTCTTTCAACGATGACGTTAATGATATCATGGAGGTATCTACAGAAGATGCCTATCGGATGACGATGAAAAGTATGTTGAGATGGGTGCAAAAGAATATGGACCTTCAGAAGACCAGGGTCTTCTTTACTAGCATGTCGCCCACCCACGGCAAGTGAGTAACTAACTGTACCTCACTCTCACTTCACTTAAAATAAATAGTTGATGATGAATTTATATTAAAAAGGGAAAATCTATAATGCCAACGGGACAAATTCCCCCATTCCGGTGTTTAGGTGGCACATTGATTTTATGGATCCAACTTCCATGTAGATCTTGGTTCCTAAAGCCCATTCGGGTGACTGATAATAGGCTTATTATGTTAGTCCCACGGACAAATTCCATGGTAGTCCACTGTCCACAATTTGCTAGTATAGGATGTAAGTGGCCTTTGACTCCTCCCCTTTCTTTTCCAACCCAGATTTCCTAGTCACTCTCTCTACCCTCGCCCTACCCATACTGTAGCCTAGCCGCACATCGCCATCTTGTATTATGAGTGAAATCTGGGTTCATGCTTCTTAAGACCTCTGAGAAGAGAGAGTCCAAACCCAAAATAAGACGAGGTATGTTAAACGCATTGGCCCATACCTTAAAAATAGAATCTGAAAATACTGGTCGCAACTCAGAAATACATGCAAGATGAAGCTAACTTTGAAAGAGGGTGACAGGAGCAAAGAATGGGGAGGCAATGCAGAAGGCAATTGTTTCAATGAAACAACTCCGATCAATGATCCGACGTACTGGGGATCAGGGTCACGGAAAAGCATAATGCAGGTGATCGGAGAAGTGTTTGGTAAATCAAAGGTACCCATCACATTTCTCAACATCACCCAACTCTCGGAGTATCGGAAGGACGCCCATACTTCAATCTACAAGAGGCAGTGGAGCCCTCTCACCCCCGAGCAATTAGCCAACCCAGTCAGCTACGCCGATTGCGTCCATTGGTGTATGCCTGGCCTTCAAGATACTTGGAATGAGCTCTTGTACAACAAGCTTTTCTACCCCTAATTATGAATTATATATTAATTGTTTGTTTCATATAAGCCTTGTGGCTTTGTGAGAGAAGGAATACCAATGGCATTTAATTCTCTTTGTTAAGAGGGTTAAGCCAATAATTCCGGAGGAGCGATCTACAGAAAAAAAAAATGATATGTTGTCAAGTTGTTCAGTTATAAAAGCAAACATAAAGAAGATTGGGTTGATTCTTTCAAAGTGTTTTTTCAATAAGACTTCGCCATTACGAAGGTTGTATTTGGAATCATTGTTGTTTGTTTCCAGTAGAAACGTTGGGGTTTATTAGTATACAATTTTGAGAAATTGTCTAGTTGAATCTTTTATGAAGAAGTGGCAATGTTATCTGCATTTAAACAGTAGCATATTTTATTAAAAATTTGTATTGATAAACCCTAAACATTTGTAGTAGAAGAGCAATGATACCAAACACAACCTTAATCTGTGCAAGTATATCCATGGTAAAGGAACTTAGGGGCAGAAGGCCTTAACCAATAAGCAGTGAAGACTATTAGAGCAATCCAGCAGATTAGAAGAAGTAATCTCCTCATCCTCAAAACTCCTGTGTGGGCGGAGATGGAATTAAGCACAAAGGGGGCGGGATCACATGGCCAGTTGTTCAACACCAGGCGGCACCTATCCCTCCAAATGCATAATGTGCCATATCACAATAGTGCACCCAACAAAGATAGAAATAATACTGGGGTCATGTATATCATCCACATCAGTCCGATACGAAAACTAGTCCAGATGTACATCGGTTCTAAGGCCCACAGCAGAGCCCATCCAAATGCGCCTAGACATCTGGCACTGAAAAAAGAGATGGGCAATGGACTCCTCAGCCGCATCGCAAAGACTGCAAGCTGGATCGATATTTAAGTGGCTTTTGACTAATGGGAGATTGTTGGTGATGCATAGTTTCGGAAATGTACACTTAAGGCCTGTTGGTTTTTTGGATTTTGAGAGTGGAGAATTTTTATTTTATTTTTTTCTAAACGCCAGAAAGGCAAATTTTAACAATTTTATAAGCTCAGGTTATAAACTTATAATCAGTACGGACCGATTTGGTTTGGATCCAATCCGATTTAAACCTTATCAAATCGGATTTAGGCAGTTCATTATAATTATTGGGTTGGGTCAATTCAAAATAAATTGGTTCATATTCTTATTGGTTTGAATTGGACCTAAATCAAATTTCCAATAATCTGATCATGAGGTCAAACCCTTATCCAATTTGAAATCAATCAAAATTGAAGCCAACATAAAATCATTTTTATGAAAGTATTTTTACAAAAGCATTTTTATCAAAACACTTTTATAGAATCACTTTTATAAAAGTAATTTTATGAAAAGTATTTTTACGAAATCACTTTCATAAAAGTACTTTTATGAAAGCACTTTTATAGAAGTAGTTTTGTAAAAACGCTTTTACAAAAGTACTTTTACATGAAAGCACTTTTATGAAATCAATTTTACAAAAAAAATCTTTTCGGAAGTACTTTTACGAAAGCACTTTTATAGAAGTATTTTTATAAAAAACACTTTTATGAAGGCTCTTTTGTGAAAGAACTTTTATGAAAGAATTTTTACAAAGGCACTTTTATGGAAATACTTTTATAAAAGCACTTTTATGGAAGTACTTTTATAAAAGCACTTTTACATAAGTCTAAAAGTACTTTTACTAAAGCACTTTTACAAAGTACTTCAATAAAGTATTTTTGTAAAAGCACTTTTATGGAAATACTTTTATCAAAGTACTTTTACAAAAGTTCTTTTTCAATGCCAAAAGTGCTTTTATATAATTTTTGATATTTCATTCGTTTTAGATTGGATTGGATCCAATCCATTTATATTTTAATGGATTGGATTGGATTTGGACTGGATTGGGTTCAGTCCATTTGTAAGTGGACTTACATTGGACTGGATCGGGTTGGACCAAATCCAGTCCAATTGACACCTCTAATAATCAGTTTCAACAGCAGAGAGAATAAAATGTGGACTGATTGATCAAGTGCGCACACCACACTGGAGATAGAAAGGGATTTCTTTGCGAGAAGATGAGCCACCTGGTTACAGGATCTCACAACGGAAGTAATCGAGAAAGCGGAGATTTGTCTTAACAATGCCCTACAATCGGCAATTATCTTATGGATACGCTAAGGGGAGTTTGAAGAGAACTCCAACAGGGACCTTATAACAATTAATGCATCTCCTTCAATTGAAGCATAGTGAAAGTAAAATTCCAAAGCCACCTTCAATGCTGTTCGAAAGGCTAGAGCTTCGATTTCAACAGTAGAGCAAGGAGCAAAAGGCTTCGATCTTGCAACTATCAATGACCCCCAATGATCATGAGAGTCCGCATTCTGTGCACCGGTGGGTTCACCGGACGCGTGAACCTACCAATTAGAAACACCCATGTCGGCATGTTCAAAATTCACCAACTTAACGGTGCTTTACTCGTTAGTTGAAAGAATTTGGTTGAACCAGATACAAAAAAAAAAGAAAAAAAAAAGAAAAACAAGCATCCATTGGAGACCGATGATCTCACTAAACTTGGAAGCCACCGGTGGCGGCGCAAAATCAATAGATCCACACCATCATTGGTCAAACTGGACCTGGATACTTGCAATTTACACGGGCTTTCTGTACCAGATTTTCCAAGGTCACACTGAACCAGGAGTTGGAAAGTGAAAATTCCGTTGGGCCGATCATTTGATCAATCAAGACTCCACTGGAGCCCAAGCTCATTAGCTCGGGTTTTCTCCAATTATAGAATTCAACTAGAAAAGCCATACTTACTCCAAAGTGGGTGGTTGAAGGTTGAAGAGTCCATAGTCCATACTCTGTTAATTTCCATTATTGCTTAAATTCATTAAAACTTGAACCATAATCTACAAACTACAAGTGAAAGTTCATTACAAAAAGCCCTTTTATTAAACATGTAGCACCAATAAGTCAGTCTGGCAGGATCAACACACAAAAAACAACCATGGCATACACAAACTTGGGTCCCTGAGGATCAACTGCGCTCCTCCGCCTTGTTACTCGTCGGTGATAGATGACAGATATGTGCTAGTGGAGTTGCGAGCCAAACAATTAGGACACCCAATTGACCCATTTTAAGCATGGCGTACACAAACTTCTTGAAGAATGGGGTCTGGCTTAGTGCAAAGATAGTAACACAATGGGTCGAGTCCTTGAGTCGGTGTACAAATCCTGGTCATCGGTGAACATCCCCTGCTGCTTCATGAGATCCACGTAGTACTTGTTGTCGAACACATTTGGAATTTGGATGTCCAAATCGGTCGTGGTTGTGGGACAAGTGAGCTTGAGTTGATCGGTGAAGAACTTGTCCATGGTGGAGTTTTGGCTGGGATACAAGCGATCGATGAACGATGTACAATGGCCAATACCAATGGTGTGGCCGTCGCAGAGTGCGACAACTACGGTGGCCTTGAAGTTCTTGGTGGCCAATGAAGTTAGAATAACGCTGGTATTGCTATGGGTAGCTAGAAGGTTAGCCACCGTTTCGTCCCTTCTAGCGAAGCTGAGTAGTGAGTCCATTGCTCTTCTACTCTTCGATCCGTCGAGAAAAGTACAAATAACATAAGAAGAAAGGGTTCGGGAGTTCCCTTCGTTCAGGTGAAAATTTGGGAGGGAGTTCGAAATGAGTATGAATTTTATATATATATATATATTGATAAATATATTATTAATAATTTGAGTTATAATTTAGTCTAGTTTTTAAAATTTAAAAAAATTGACCAAACCAGAAATTTACAGATTGAGGAATTATCAGACTAAACCAACATATTTTAAGGCTAGACCATACCATATGATGAACATCTCTACTAGCAGCCGATTTGGGCTCTTTGGAATTTTCACCAAATATAACTTATATTATAAGCTGTTCATGTGAGGCCCAGCTCAAAAAGCCAGAAGCTGCTGAGCTTCAAAAGCGAAAAAAACTGATCCAGGTCAATGCCTGTTTTTATATAGTTGAGTAGATATATGTAGGGGAATGAAGATAGTTCACCGCTTCTTGTTTTTGTAAGTATTTATTTGAAAATTGCAACGGATGAACTGAGCTTCTTTTGGCAACTCGACCCAATTTCTCGTGAAGGGTTTTCATAGTTCGGGTAGCATCTCTCGTTAATTAACGAGGCATTGGTTCAAACTCTCAAAAAAGCAGAGTCTATGGTTGTGTTAGTCATTTTAGACCACCCCACCTGCATCTTTATAACTCTAAACCCACTAAATACAGGTCTAGTGTATGAATCGATACCTCATCACACTAATACCCTCAACAAATGGACGATTATTGCTTAAATATTTGACTACCTAGATGCTCCTTTTCGGTTTCATTTGTTCCGATGCAAATTTCATTTGCACTGGTATATATGTATGGAGTGTAAATGGGCTGATGTAAATTTTGGTTTAATTTTGTTTCAGGTTTGATGCCTTTGTTTTTGTAAGAAAAATTGGAAGTAAAATGATGTCACTCAACTTCACATGGAAACAATGAAGGCTGTCTTTTGGCTTTGTTTATTTGCTGAGTAAAAGTATAATTGCACTGATAGAGTTGTAAACTTATGGACCGTTGTAAATGGAAAGTGGGATTATGGATGTAAATATTTACATCCTTTTTATCAAAGTTGCAGTTTATATGGATTCTGATATAAAATTCGATGTAAGTGGAGTTTTACATCGATTTTTAGAGTTTAATTATACTCCATCCAAAAGGCTACAAAACTGGGCCAGAGTGTTTAATTACACCAGTCTGATATTTACACCGCAAGCAAACACAACCTCTGTGAGAAAAGTGAACGGAAAGTAAAATGATGTAATCCCGCTATATAAAACAAAACTAACTAAACCAAGGTAACGGTGGTGTAAATTTGGTATCCATCCTATCATCTTGGAATATTGCCAATTGATTGCAAACAAGACAAAAAGTGAAATTTTGTATGGGGTATGTAAGGATGCAACTTGGGTTGGGTTAGCCCAAACCCAATCCAAAAAAGTGAGGTTGGGCTGGGTTGCCTAGTTAGTTAGGTCTTTTGAGGTGGGAGCTCAAGGTTCTGTTTGGAAGGAGTATAAATATAAATATGTAGTGTAAAATCTTATATTTTGTATTATTTTAGATGTATTTGCAGTTTGAATATTTGTATTTGTACTCTTTCTAAGGCTCAGTTTGGAAGGTATAAAAATGTAAATCTGTAGAGTGTAAAACCTTATATTTTGCATGTATTTGTACTATATATATTTATATTTATACTCTTTCATAAATGTGCATTTTCTAAAGTTTGCAGATTTACGGGTAGGCTACTTTTTTGGTGGGCTGACCTTTTTCATATATTTTCTTTTTTTTTATAATAAAATTTTCTATTTGAGAAATGATAGTAAAGTAGTAAACAATGAATTTATACGATCTATGAATTATTTGATCCAAAAGTTATCTGAATATTTTCTTAAAGATTTTCCCACCTGCAAAATTTATTGTTTCAAATTGTAATTAATATTACACTTTCTCTCCACCAACTTAAGTTTTGAACCTTTGATCACTTCAGAGACAACTCTCACCAAAAGAGGCAACAAAAGGGTTGGTAATTCTAATGTTATGCTTGGTATGGTTTTAAAAATTACAGTATTGCAACGACCATATAGATTTCAACTACTTAGGAAGTAGATAAAAGATCTCTCCCTCATGGGTGACATGGTTAGGTGGGTAAGGGCGCTTACAAGTTTAAATTTAAATCGGTTCAAATGGATTTACCGATTTAGGGAGGTTGTCTCCGATGCTAAACAAGAACGGGGTGGGGACAGGGAAAATAGTTTTGTCTCAAACTAGGGGTGTGACAGGGACAGGATTTGTATATAATTTCTCGAATCTGATGATAAATTAATAAAATACATCTAAATTTATTATTAATTTTTAAAATATCTTTAAGTTTTTTCAAAATTCTTAAAATTATAGGATCCTGTAATTTCATTTCTAAATGATTCTCCAAATTGTCATAATTCAATTCTTAAAATACTTTTAAATTCTCATAATCTTATTTGTAAAACACTTACCAATTAGATTATTTTTCCGCAATTGCCTCTGAGTGGGGAAAATTCAGAAATTTCCCATCCTGACGGAAAGTGGGTGACCAACCCCCAATACTGGGGATTGGACAGGGATAGAAAAGGGTGCTCTACCCCGTTTCCATTCCTAAGTGAATTGGGTTGGATTGGACATACCCTATGGCGGGTAATTAAATGTCTGATCAATGGTGTGGGTGTTTAGTGGGCGAGTCGCTTGTTAACTTGCACCTAACACAACCCAATTAACCCGATTGCCACCCTAGAGGGCACCATTCACATGGCTGGGGGGTCCATTCATTATCAGCTGAACCACTTCAATTTACTTGGGTATGTTATCCATTCACATGACAATAAAAACAAAGTATTAAGAGAAAATTAGTTAAACTTCACATATGCTTTCTAAAATAGGTTTAAATTTTCTCTGCTTTTCCAGAAGTAGGCTTAAACATCCCTTATCACATATGTTTGGTTGGTAAAACTTGACACCTAGAATATCTTAGTAGCGGAAAAAAAAAAAAAAAACCTTAATGCTTTGTTTGGTTGTAGTGTAATTTTATTTTGTACCAATACAAATATATAGGAGTGCAAATGGAAAAAATGCAAATTTGCATTTAACTTTTTTTCGGGTTTTACTTTACTCTGCTTCATCTCTTAATTTACTTCATTTATAGTGCAATCAAATAAAATAAACTAAAATTTGAAACAAAAATAGATCAGAGTTTGCACTCAATTCATTTGTACTACCATAGTTTTACATCAGTACAAATTTACTTGCATTGCAACCAAACACAACCTGAATATCAGTTACATGAATGAACTGAATGTCATTCATCAATTCAAAAATACCCTGTCAATGCAAATTTAAATGCTAATTGAGTTTGAGACCAAGAAGCAAATCTAGCCTTCATCTTCTTCACATTTGGTCATGTTACTAAATACAAAAAATTTTCAGACCTAGACCAGACAGAACCATTTTGATGAATGGACCACAAGTCAAATGGTTTTGGCTCGTCCAAACAGAAATTCTAAAAATAGAAGTTTAAAAAATGAAAAATTTTCTAGGTTGATGTCAATAAGGTGAATATGATCAAGTCAACATTAAAAAACTGGGTAACAAAAGGACCATTTTGGCTGCCAATTCTCAGGTCTGGTGGTACCTAACATTAAGCCTAATCTGAGTTTGATAACATTGAATGAATAAGATCACATTAAATGAGTTGGCAGAAATGTGGCAAGGTGTATTAAATTAATATTTGGTAAACAAGAGGAGTATTTATATGGAACTTAAATTATAGAAGTATTAAATTGTCATTTAATGAGAAGAGTTTTCTTATTATCACCCATCACCATTTGTATTTTAGAGAAGGTTTTGTGCTGGTGGATGCTTAAGCCTTAAAGCAGAAGTTTCAGTCGATTTCAACAAGTACAGGCAAAGTCCACTAATTTTCCCAAAGAAAAAGGCTTTAAAGAATTAGTAGTTTCTATAGTCTTAATTTGTCCTACTGTATATTTCTTTCTTTTTTTCCTTTTAAGCGTGAATGTATTTGTTAGTAAGAGGGATAATTGAGATTCACATTAAGGCCTCGTTTGATAATACTTTTCAGAGGTCTGATGTCTAGAAAACTTGCTTTGTAGATATCAGACTCGTTACGTAATTGAGAAGTTCATAAAAGACATAAATGCCTTCAAAGAAATTTTAATATTACATGTTTTTATCCTTCCTCTAACTCAAATTGAACCCACTGTGACCTACGAAGCTCCACTGCCACCACCGCCACTGCACTCTCTCTATCTCTCTCCTATACTCCCACCACCGCCGCTGCAAGTTCCTTCTCTCTCTCTCTCTCTCTCCCATGTCTTCCCGCCACCACCATTGCAACTTCAACGGTGGCAGTTCCTTCTCTCTCTCTCTCTCTCTCTCTCCCTGTCTTCCCGCCACTGTCATTGCAAGTTGTAGTAGCGACGGTTCCTTGTTTCTCTCTTGCTCTTGCTCTCGCTCTCACACTCTCTCTTCTCTCTCTCTCTCTCTCTCTCTCTCTCTCTCCTATCTTCTTGCCACCGCCACTGCAAGTTACAGCGTGGTTAGGTGAGTAGAAATAATAATAATAATATTATTAATTATTTTAATATTTTTATTAAACATTAATTATTTATTAATTATTTGTATTGTTTCTATGTTATTTTGAAGTTGAAAATGATTTTTTATGAGATAATGCAAATTGAACTCAACATTTACAAATAGTATGTTATAAGGGTAAAATAGTAAAATCAGAAAATTTCAGATGGTAAAGGGTTGATCCAATACAAACAAATTTATAGATTCAACCTCTAAAAAGTAGAAAAACATCTAAGCCTCTTTTTCAGATTTCAGACACTTTTAATATCTTTTTAATTTTTCAGATCTAAATTTTCAAATTTATGAAACGCCACCTAACACAAATTTCATTTGAAAATAATAAGAACCATGCACGGGTGAATTTACGATTCTAATTGTCTGGTTGAACTTGGAGGTTAGTAATGTACTTGGTGACAAGTTTAAAGGTTTAAAGGTGTAGTTGAGGCATTCATATAGTGATAAAATTTACAAGCATTCATTAAACAGAAGCCTATAAATACTTGACTTTTAATTCAACAAAATAATAGTTAATCAACTAACAACCAGTTTTTATATTTCGAGTTTCAAAATCCAAATTTCTCAAATTGATCAAATGACTGATTATATGTTTTAGATTATAAAAGATTATGCATTATCAAATTTTCTATCTAATGAATCATCCACATTAACTGATATTAGATTTCTGCTTACCCAACATTTTAGAAAAAGTGGACATTTTAGTTGGCTTCGATCTATGCAAAAGCCCAATATAAGGAAAAGAAATCATTCTGATGATAATTGAGAAGCAAAAATGGAATAGTATTTTCTTGGGAAGAAAATAGAAAAAAAATGACAAACATCTAGGTTTCTAGTTACCCAAAGGTGTAGAATAATAAGAAAAATATCCCATTTGATTTGACCAAGAATGAATTGAGAATGATGAAATTTCTTTTTGGTCCTTGTTGCATTGAATTCTTGTAAAACCTAAGAGAAACTAAAAACCATACTCCTTTTATTGGCTTTTAATTTGGCCCATAATTACTAAAGTGCCCTTTCCATAAGTTAGAAAAAACATAAAACAATATATTTTGGTATAAAGTTACTCAATTGCCATAGATTGTTGAGAATTACGGCTTTCTACCCTTCACACCCTAAGGCTCAAGGCTTATGCCCCTATCTGACAAAGGCTTAAAACCTAAGAGAAACTAAAAACTCTACTTGTTATATTAGCATTTCATTTTAATTTTTTATTTGCCCATAATTACCGAAGTACCTTTCCCATAAGTTACAACTTAATTGCCATAGTTTGTTGAGAATTACAGCTTTCTACGGTTCATGTCCTAAGACTAGAGGCTCATGCCCCTTTCTGACAAAGGCTTAAGTCTCATACCAAAATTATATGATGCTCTATGTTTTGAGGCAAAATCTGAGAGCCGCATGCGTCATACTTTAAGCCTTTTAAAACAATGCTTGGTGGAGTTTTTGCCTTTCTATGCTTTACAGTATGAGGTTAGAGGCTTACGCCCCTGTTTTTGACAAAGGATTAAGCATCATACCAAAAGGCTTTATGCCTTAAGGCAAAATCTGAGAACATCATGTGTCAATGCTTAAAAGCCTTCTAAAACAATGCTCGGTTGAGACTTGCGCCTTTCTATGCTTTACATCTCGAGGCTTATACATCTTTTTGACAAAGGCTTTAATCCTCATACAAAAATTAAGAGGCTTTAAGCCTTGGAGCAAAATTTAAGAGCTTTACATCTCAATTCTTAAACCTTTTAAAAATTAGGGATATTTCAGATTAGTACCCTATACTTTAAAACGTGTTATTACAATACCTAAATTTTCAAATATCATCAATTTAGTCTAAAATCGTCAACAAACCTTAAGTGGCATATGAAAGGATAAAAATACCCTTCAAGTGTTATCTAATTTTCTTTATCTACCACTTCCACAAATGAATTCCCTGAAATGTCCAGCACTTTTAGCATTGTCGCATTTGTTAACCATAGAGGGAAAGATATGCATATTCTGTTCTGTTGAAGATCTAACTCTTGCAAAGAACTAAAAAATGTTGCCTTTGATAGTGGAATAAGGTCCGTGAACACATTAAATACAAGCATAATGATTCGCAGTGAGGAAGGTTTACTTGATACATTGCAAAATAGAGAAGGAACCAAACCATAGAGGTTATTTTGTTCTAGTGGAGATTGCAAAGTGCAACTTATTAAGCGTTCTTTATTTCGAAGGTAATCATTTTTCTGGTGAAGTTGCTTCACTTGACAGCTAAGGGATCTGAATATGTTATCTCTTGTCATCTAATTTCCCCAAAGTACCTGTGGGTTGTATCAGGGTGGAAATAATGAATAGTGTCTTTTCCGGTTCAGTATTAATGTAAAAGATAATGAACAATGTTGGATAATTTTGATATTTTAAAAAGTTTTAAGTTACACCCCTAATGCTAAGTTTGGAAGGACTACAAATACAAATATGTATGGTATAAATACATACAAGATTTTGTACAGTATACTAATACAAACTTGTACTCTTTCCAAACTGAACCTAAGGCTGTATTTAGTTGTAATGCAAATATATTTGTACTGAAGCAAAATTATGGCAGTACAAAAGAGTTGAGTGTAAATTCTGACCTATATTTGCTTCAAATTTTATCTTATTTTATCTAACTGCACTGCAAACGAAACAAATTAAGACATGAAACAAAATAAAGTAAAACCTAATACAAAATAAACAAAAATTTACATTTTTTTTCATTTGCACTCCTATACATTTAGACTAATACAAATAAAATTGCACTGCAACCAAACAAACCTAAAGTACAATATACTAATATGAAAATTTCCCTAAAAATTTAAACAGTGCTCGGTGGATATAATTTCCATGCATGGGATTTAATCCCGTTGTCTTCCTCACCACCCCAACGACGCTAAGGTTGCTCATTTTGAGATTTCAGAATCTCTCTCTTTAAAATACCATCATATATAATTTCAAATTAGATTGAATCTCTCTCTCGCTCTACTTCTTATAAAATACAATTTCTCGGCTTTCTCTCCCCTCGAGATTCTTCCAATTTGTATGAGCAATTGCCGTTTCTTTTAGCTGAAAAAAAAAAAAAAAAACTAATTAAAGAACCCCAATCAAATCAAACATCAGTCTTTGGATTCGGCGTGGCGTCGAAGCCATGGAAAGAAAGTTGGGAAATCCTAGCTAGTTTATTCCAAATGCATAACCAAACATCATGCATTGGTAGTAATATATCTGTAGTGATGTTCAAGGCAAACCTAATTCTATTAGTAGATCATACAACACTTATTGATATAGGCATATAGCTAGCTAGCATAGGCCGGGCTTCAATTATATCCCAACAACATTTATTAATTTATTGTCCCTCTTTAGAGGTACGTAGGCTGTGCTACTTCAATTAGAATATCCATTTAAATAAACAACAAAATTTCATGTTCCAACTTGCTTTCTTACTTCTAATCTACATACATTGTTCCAAAGCCTTGGTTCTCAAAAACAATAACCAATTTAATCACCAGTGGAGGTATTATATTAACCAGTTGCCTGTTGATCAAGGTACGGTTACCTATTCTCTCCACTCATGACTCAACTAGTGGAGTGGAGTTATATATATATATATATATTAACATACAGGACAATTCCATTCTATGATGCTGAAATTTCATTTCTCAATTGTCTATCATCGATCCCAACTTGGTGAAAGCGTGATCAGAAACGAGAGAATATATAATAGAGAAATGTAGGAAGAGCAGGAGACTAAAAAGAAGAGAAGAAATCAATATTAATACATAATTATGTCTTATAACGATATTTAATTTAATGGAAGATGTAGGGATAGAACCATAAACAGGGCAAATGGATCGAGAAAAAAAATCAGAGAAGCACAAAAAAAAGGTCAAGTTTTCATCCCAACCTGCTGTTTCTCTATGAACATGGAGAATTAATGCTAAGGAAATTCAGTACCGTTCATATGTTTAAGTCTATGAAAGCAAATAACCTAACAATAATGCATGGAAATTAATATAAATTAAATTGTTGAAACACAGGATCAAACCAATTAATATGTGGGTAATATATAACTGCAAAAAGCTAGCTCCAAAATTAATATTAGCCTTGCAACTAGTTGTGATCTGATAAGTGGGTCTAGAATTAATAACTAGAAGTATTAAACAGTTTTCAACCTTACTTTGAATCATTTATTTACTCTTTACTGTACATGACAGTTGGGTGGTTCCATAAAATGAATCCATCTTAACATGTGGCAAGTTGGGCCGAATAACCTTATGTCACATTGATAAAAGAGGCCGGGTCATCGTCACTTTATCCGCTTCTTTATTTAAAAGAGGAAAAAACCTCAAAAGAGGCAGACATCATATAGACCTTGTGGAGTGATGCGATGACTTATGGTGTGGATGGATGACATGACAAAGGAAACTATTCACATGGCTAGAGAGGGTCCATTGTCAAGTGGGCAAGTTGAAGTTGTCACATGTCACCCAGCCCTTCAAGTGGCGAAAAAAAGCCCAAGATATTGTAGGCTTTATAAAATTTGATGGTCCCTACACTATCTAATACTTTCTAGTATATATATTTATATTATATACAAAAGTGCGAATACAATGTGAAACTTTTTTTAGACTAAAATTACTCTTTATTTCGATGTTTGTAAACAAGAATTATTTTTATTGGTAATGAAAATGAAATACATAATTTAGAACTGACCAAAAATGAAATTATTTTATTGTTTGACAAAGATTAATAATTCAAATTTTGGGTCAAACATATTAACATTTAATGCCATAAATAGATAATAAACGTTAATAAAATATAAAAAAACAGAAATAAAAAACATACATAAATTTTGCACAAAAAAAAAAACCATTTAGGCACATGTATAATATCATATATTTATCATATTAAACAAAAAGTAAGTGTGCCATATTATAATTATTTTTACACACAAAAATATAAAAAAAAGTTATAGAAAAAATTGAACACATCTATAATTATATATTTACACTGCTATTAAAAATATGAATAAGATTGCAGACTTTTCTTTTGACTAAAATACTCTTTTTTGAATTTAGTTCATATTTAATTATAGGGTTTAAATTGTAAATTGAACTACTACTTTTCACCCCATTCAATTCCCTCTATTTAAATCTTACATTTTTTTTTTATAATTGAATAAAAAAAGATACACCAAAAAGAAGAATCTAGCCAAACAAACTTTACAACTCGATCCAATTATCACATATTTGGATGAGATGTTTATGTAATCAGATTTAGATTTTCAATCCGCATCTGATTAATAATAACAAATAAAAAAACATACAATTTATAAAAAAATTGGATACATTATTATTATTATTATCGTCATTTAGAATTACCACGTATACACTTACTGCTATATATAGAGATAGAAAATTAATATTGCAGTTACATGCTTGTATGTAACCAACCAGTCAAATAAGTAGATAGCTAGAAAACAAGGCAATGAATTTTGTGACAATGTGTATATCTGAATTAAAAATCCTATCCTACAACCCAACTCATTTCCTTTTGTTTTCTATATGCTTGCAAATGGAATCTTAATCATAAGAGAACGAAAGTTGATGGCAAGAAAACTGTAGAGACTTGAATCCAAGCATTTATGGTTGATCACTATATCATTTAACTATCGAGCCACTTAAGTAAATTAAAATCGGTTTCTTAGGCATTTTTGTTTATTTCATGCTGTAACACAAGGGGGTAGCTCATTCATGCCCATAACCCCCCAACCCTGGTGGGAAAGGAATTTGATCCCAAGTCTCCTAGATTGATTCTCCGCTACAACCAGAGGAAGATCTCATCAGCTGAGCCACCATCAGGTTTGTTTTTCCTTTAGTTAATTTCTATCAAACCAAAGCAGTCTTATTAGTTAATGATTTACTGTGCACATGCATAACTCAAACTTTGAAAGAATAAGGGGGCATTTAACTAGTCTTTTTGTGTGTGTGTGTGTGTGTTTTTTTTTTTTGGGCTTTTCAAAGTTTGGAAGATTAAAATTTGATCTTTCTCAGTTGACAAAAACAAAAAAACAAAAGCTAGAAACACCTATGTCCTTAAAAGCTCATAGAAACTCAAAATAGCAAAAAATCTCAAATGAAACTTCCAATCTTTTTACACCTAAAATCTTTCATTTAACAGTCTATAGATCATGGTAAATTAAGATAATTAGGTTATGTTTGGTTTGAATGAAAATGTAGGAAAAGAAAAGGAAATACAAAAAAATTAATACAAGGTTTATAAAGATTTTCCTACCATTTCTTTTCTTTTTCTACATTTTCTTTCAAACTAAACATAGTCTTATGAAATCATATAGGCTGTATTTGATTTGAAGGAAAAAATAAAAGTAGAGAAAGAAAGGAAAACAAATTTCTCTACTGTTCCTACTTTTTCCCTCAAACCAAATATAGCCACACTGTTCAACAAGAGATGCCAAACTGTACCTGCCATCTTTCAAAAAGTTGAATGAATTTGCAAGTTGCGAATCAAGAGGAAATGAGCAACTGGAGAACGTTACAAGTGGTTGCAGCCCAGTCTTTTCATGGATTAGTCACATCCTTGTGCTTCCTATTCGTTTGAGACAAATAAAAAGGCAAGTGTATTTCGTTTAATAATGAAAGGACAGAAGAAGTTATCACGGGCCTTGTCTATCATTCATCGGAGATATGACAAATCACGACAGACAAAAGAGGGAGTTAAAAAGGTGGTTTGTCTTGTCCTTTTGTGATTTAAGAGACCCCTGTTGGCTAGCTACCACCTATATGATATTAGCGTCGTCTAATCCGTCTCTTTGTGTCAAGGTTGTCACTCCCTCAGAAACAAACCCATTTTGGTCACTAGCTCTGTCATAAGTCAAGTGTTGTGTTTCCATTCATCCAACTAATGCCTATACAAAATATACTTTGTTAGAATAAAAAATCATTCTATATTTTCTTTTAATTCTTTCTATTATCAAAATAAGGCTGCATCTAGTATTCTTATTTTAAGGACTTTTCTTTTTTGCAGTATTTTTCTTTGAATAGGCCTTTTTGCAGTTAAAAATTCAATATTCATTTGGCCATTTTAACTGCAAAAAGAAGATAAATTCTTAAAATCAGCAATGTCAAATGCAGCCTAAGCTTATTAAAACAAAAACAAAAAATAAAATTTATTAAAATGATAAACATAAGGAAAATTCTATGATACCAGAAAGGCTTTTCTGCCTGATTTTGATGAAAACCCACCCCGCCTGATTTAGATACTACTTTTATGATTTCGATTGATTGATTATAGGTTTTTCCGGTGTCATATATTTCCGGCATCATATGGTCAAACCCTACATATTATATAGTCATAAAAGATGTTAAGATATGTATTTGAGGTAGGTTTGATCAAGTCAACATTTTTAAAACCGAACAGTCTGATAAGTGTTTTGGCTGCAGGTTAAACCCGGCCGGCTTTGATGGTCCAACCATGATCTGATCCAACTCTGAGTCGTCTGAAAGCATTATTTTGAAGTAACATATATACTGCCAAAAACCTACTAACAATTAACAATTAGAGTTTTTGCTTGTCATGCGGAATTAATAGTGTCATTTCATTTGAGTTATGGTATTTGAACCCACGCTATGACACCTAAATGGATTTATTTCCAGTTCTAAATTAAGGAAAAGGAATGGGAATGGCTTCAAAATCGAAGAATTTAATTAAACATTTTGTCTTGGAATTATACAGAACAGGGTTTGTACCTTCGATTGGAGGATGCGAATGGACTGGGACTTAATAAAATACATGGCTATCTTCCAACCGGAAAGAAAATTGGATTTGAGCCAACTCTTACTGCTGATTGGTTGGTTGGTTAGTTGGTCTAGAACAGCAGATCTACCCTCGAATAATTAAGGGTCGTTTTCAGCTCCAGCCATTAAGGAGCCCATAACCTCGTTTAGAAGAAAAGTAAAAATAAAAGAATAATATTTTCCAGTTCAGCCAATTCAGCTGTTATCAAACAAATCCGAATACATATAAATTATAATCTCAAGTGTTGGGTCGAACCTAAATAAAGAAACCCGTGATGTAAGAACAAGCGAGATCATTTGGCAGGAGCATAAATTGGGTTGGCCCGAGTCAACAATTTACACTGTTTTGGGCTCGAACTTTAAATTAGACCTATTGAAATTTTGACAAAATCCCAACCTCAATTGCAAAAGTTGCACCCCTATCATTTGCTGATGTAAAAAGGTGGAGGAACTGGAATTAATACTGTAATTCCGAGTGTTGGATATCTTCAGTGCAAATCACGTTTCTAAACTGCATAGCCTACGACTACGAGCAGGTATATATAACTTGTACTAGTGCTGCATTGTCATCCCAATGAGGTCGATTTCAGTATATTTAGAAAAATACCAACTTGATTAGATGATAACATTAAGTGTTCATACTCAAGATATTGTTTTAAAATCAGGCTTCATAAAAATGAGATAAGTAATTGCCCAGTTGGCATGCAGCTTTAAATTTAACAAGTTGCGCAGAGGAAAGCAACCTTGTCTCTCTCCACTCAACAAGTGGTGGTATTGATAGGTCCAACGGGTGTTATGACCACATTTGATCGATGTTGAGGTCTCAACTAGGGGTGAGCAAATGGGTAGGTTTCATTCGGAACTGAATGGAACTGATCTTAAACCGATCTTATTCAATCTTTTATAAGATAGGGTCTGGTTCCAAATTCTTGGAATTAATTCTTACGTAGGCCAGTTCTAGGGTGTAGGGGTTTATCCTACCCGAGCTGATCCGATGAGCTGGCCTTGGTGGAACCAGCTTTGAAATCAAACTTGCTTTGAAATAAACCCCAAAATATTTTTAAGGGTGTGATGATTTGAATCCACGGATTCATGGTTACAAAAGTCATGGTCTCACTTGACCACTGAGTTACTTAAGTGATTTTATCATTTGTTTTCATTTTAATATTTGAATGTCTATAATGAATAATGTAATATATGATATTTATAAAATTTAAATTATAATAACAAATTTTGAACAACATATTAATATAATATGATAATCTACATATAAAATTACTCAATTTAATTAATAAAGATAATATAGGTTTTAAATTACATATTATCATTATTGAAATCAAGTTTTTAATGAATGTACTTCAATTATTATTATTATTATTATTATTTATTTTTTTTTGTAGTGGAGAGTAAAGAAAGAATAGGTTCTATGGGTAGACCTTAAAACTAGCCCCAGACACTGGAACATGGTAGGTTCTAGTTCCAAAAACTTAGAACCATGGAACTTAACCAGAAAATGTTTTTATTTTACATACAAAAAAATAAGAATTATAAAATTTACTTACTATTATACATAAAAATAAAAATATTATATATAAAATAAAAATTATTTATTATATATATTTATATGTATATGTATGCATGTATATATATAAAATAAAAAAATTATTTATTTATTATGCTAAGATCACGAGTTTCATTGGGCTCGATTAGCAAACGAGCCTATATATCAGACTCAAATTTAACTCAAAACTCAGTTTAAATCAAGTCGAGCTGAGCTCGAATAGCTTATGAGAAACTTATTTCATGGCCGCCCCTACTCTCATCTCTCATTCTCTTGGCCCCAAAAAAAAATTCCTGACTTCTTCATTGGATGTAAGGTTGGCATGATGGAAACTCAGTGAGAAGTGAGAAGAAAATCCGAGTTCCATCTAAACAGGCTTGGTAAAATTATCTATTTTACGTTCTTGTCGTTCTTCACATCACATGCATGACCGGTGAAAAACCATCTTCCATATGTGAGAAAATTCAAAGACCCAATCCTATCTTATGATACAATCTAAGTTGTAAAAGTGATATTTCCACGAACAGTACTACTCAGAGGGTCCATTAGCAATTGCGCAATTTGAACTTGCCGTGTCAGCTTCCATGTGGACAAAAACCTCAAATTCACCTTACTTCAATTCCTTCCTTGAAGGATTGTGGGACCAATATAAACTCGGCCGCGTCATCCAAAAAAAGCAATGAGGATTGGGAGTTGGGACCTTTCCTGGGTTGAATTGAACTTCTAGCGCTGCTTTTGTATGTGAGTTTGCCGCGAAGGACGATTCCCATTTCAAGGTTCGTTGGGATGGGACTTGGGAGGGTGTGATGGAGAAATGGATGGATTTCAGTGGGTCCACCGTAAAGGCCACAGCGTTGGATGCACATGCACCCTGGATCGGGGAAAAGGCCAAAGAAAAGAAAGAAACCATCTCTCCAAAAAAGAAAGAAAGAAAAAAAAAAAAAGGAAATGAACAAAGTACAAGTGGAGAATCTTACTTGCAAGTGGGTTGCTTAGGTGACACCCTCATAAAGGTTCACATGTTTGCCACATTTCCCATGTATTATAATATAACAGGTCCCCAGAAATACCATATCAAAACTTTTAATTAAACAATGCATGGTTCGATAACAAAGTTTTGTGCGCGCAATACATCTATCTTATATATATATATATATATGTTGTTTAGATGAAGCAAATTTCAAATTTTGCTGCTTTTGTTGGATCTTCTCAAGTCAAGAGTTGAGTTGGTGGGCCAATGGGTGTCCCTCCGTCCTTAATTGTCATACTCTTTCCACATGGCAAGTTTATATAGTCAAAAAAGAAAAAAAAAAAACATAGCGAGTGATAATGTCGAGGCAATTCTGTGTGTCTATATTTTTTTTTCTTTGTGAACTTTGTGTATGTGTGAATGAGAGAGGGAGGGGGAGAGGCCTGAGGTACTGAGGTACGTAGGGAGGTGTTATACTCTTGCATTACAAGCATGATTTTCAAAACCAGATTTTCTCAAAAAAACAAAAGGTTGATTTTGGTCAGCAAACCATTGAACCGGGTGGTTATCTATTCGAACAGTGTTGACCATTTTTTTTTGTTAGAACGGATTGATTGTTCGGTTTGAATGGTTGGATTATTTGACCCGGTAACCGGACCCCTGATCGGCTCGGTCTCCAAGTGAGTTTTAAAAACCATGACTACAAACTGTTTGGTTGGAGGTATGTCTTTACATGTGAAGATGAGAGAAAGAAAAGATGAAAATCTTCATTTGTAGCTTCTTAATATAAGGGCAGATTAAGTTTTTTGTGTATTACAGGGCAAAATCTTTTGACAGCTAAATCTTCCCCCAACCAAATAGGAATAGACAAAAATGCATACTGCCAGAATTCTAAACAGCCAACGGCTCAAGCAGAAAAATATGTCAAAAGGGGCTTATGCAAATATACACTGTGCTGTATAAAAGATAACCATAATAAAATCATCTCTTTTAAAGGTTAATAAAAGTATCTGAATACCTCCCTTGTCTAGCCCATGAACACTCCTCCCTAAAAAAAACTGAAAATCTGAATTGACTATAAATGTAATTTGAATGTTTTTATGGCCA
Organism: Nelumbo lutea; assembly: GCF_056320005.1. Lineage (NCBI taxonomy): Eukaryota > Viridiplantae > Streptophyta > Magnoliopsida > Proteales > Nelumbonaceae > Nelumbo > Nelumbo lutea. Next base: position 48,009,705 of record NC_142685.1, read on the forward strand.
TATATGTACATACTGGCATGCTTGAAGTGCATTGCAATTTCAAACTATCCAGTTAGTAACAAGCTCACATCTGCTGTACATATATCAGCGGTGAAAATAAAATCAAAATATTTAATAACTGATGTGTCCATGTTTCCCTGGGTCTCAAGGGAATTCTTAACTGTCACCATGTTCGCAAAAAAACTTAATTTAGCCACAAATTACCACCTATTTGTAGTAAATTTTACTTGCACACTAATTTTTAAAATTTCTTCTTGACAAGTAGCAAGAGACAAGCCCTTTTTTTTAGAATCTAAATCTAATTCTAATTCAAGGTAAAATTATCTGTATTCCTCAATATATATATATATATATATATATATATATGAATTTATATAAAACCCAAAAAATATATACAAAATAATTAAATAATTATATTATATGTTATAAAAATATATTCAAAAATAAAATAAATATGCCGTGTGCTGGTCTTGGAGTTTTTGAGATTGTATTGTTTAGAGAAACTGAAATGATATTCCGTGTCAAATTGGAATTAGATTTCAAAAGATGAAATTTGCTTTACATATTTTGAGTTGATTGTTTAGAAGTGGAATTGGACCTGAAAAGTTGGTGGTCTTTTCCCAAAAGAAAGTCGTATGCAGAAACACATAGGCCCCTTATGTAGTACTGCTACCTCAGTTTCTACATGTACGGGGATGTGCATAAATGGGACCAGAAGCCTGCTAATAGAAGAAGAAAAACTTGGACCGTAAAGATAAAAAAAAAATTGATAAAAGGATTGTTCTATTTATTGATCTAATGTTATATTATTGAAATTTATAATTTAATTAGCTGGGTTTTGGTTTTAAACGACTACAAATTTGTATCTTGGTTCAATTGGCTAGGTGGGAGTTGCAATTTATCTAAGAACGAATTGCCGTTTTTAATTTAATCGGCTACTTTTATTTAACTTAGTTGTATGTCTTATCAAGAAAGAATAAGGTTATTAAATCCAACTAATTACATTAAGGCTGTGTTTAGTTGCAGTGCAATTTTATCTGTATTAATACAAATGTATGGGAGAATAAATGAAAAAAAAAATGTAAGTTCTCATTTAATATTATTTTGTATTTTACTTTATTCTGATTCATGTTTTAATTTATTTCATTTACACAGTAATCAAACAAAATAATCTAAAATTTGAAACAAAAATAGATCAGAATTTATACTCAAATCATTTGTACTATGATATTTTTGCATCAGTACAAATTTATTTACATTGCAACCAAATACAGCCTAATGCACATAACTTGCAGCAAATAAATTTGCTATTCATATTTCTTATTAGTATATGTTGTTAATGCAATATCACCTCCAGAGTTGAGTTTAGTTCTCCAACTCTTTCCTCTTTGTTTTCTTGGATTATTTGGAGGATTCTTTGTATTTTCATAGGTAATTTGTCGCATATTTTCCTTTTTGCCGAAGATGATCTCTCTATCCTAGATTTATTCCTAGTTAATGTGGAGAAACCCTAATGCAAAGGCGAGTGTTGGATTCAAAGTCATTGTCGTGGTAAAAGTAGAGAAATCATAAGGGTCTGTTTGTTTTTTGGATTTTATTTCTTCAGATTTATGTGAGGTTTATGAAAAATTTATTTTACTGGGTAAGTGATACTCATCTCCCAGTTGGTTTAATAACTTTCCCACCCCACCTGAGGGAAAGTTGCCTACACTTTGGTAGGACAAAATTACCCATTTTATTAATGACTTTTTTATGGATAAAACCATTAGGGGTGTTTACAATTTGGTTAACCAAACTGTTTTTTTTTTTTTTTTTTTTGAAACCAAGCTGGTATCATTGCTTTTTGTAATTACTCAAACCAAACTGAACCTGTACCACCAGTTAATTGGTTAATTGGTTTGATTCTTTGGTTTTTGTTTTTTTTTTTTATATTAAATATAGATGAGGGTTCGATTATATATAATACCGGCTGAAAAGGCATGATATTGGAAAAACTCACACCCAATCAACTGGCATCATAAAAGTTATGACCAATTAGATGGTATTAATCAAAATTTATGGGATTAGGCACCACATCAGCAAAGGTGCTTAATGGGGTTACAAAACCAAGAAAAACAGATAATGAGAGCGTTAATGACACATAGGCACCATTAGGCACCACATCAGCAAAGGTGACAATAAACACCTATTCATTGGGTGAAGCTCCAAAATGAAACTTCTTAAAACGGGAGAAGCGCACACAATATAGGTGAGCATAATGAGGCATTTGCTGATGGGGAACTTATGTAGCAGCGTTTATACAATAATGTAAACGGAACCAAACACCCTCTAAAAATCTGCACTTTTGCCGGGAGAAATTAACCAATGAACTACCCTTCAATCATTTTTTAGATTCAATTTAAAGAATATAAATGCAAATATATACAAAATACAAGGCTTTATTAATAAAAAAACCATATACTATTGCTTGCATTGAAAAAACCATATACTATATATTTTATTCTGTTATATATTGCAACCTTGCAGGCTTTAAAAAACATTAACTCCCATTTTATTTTTTATTTGTTTTGTACAAATGGAGGTATGAAGACGAAGATACGCAAATCGTGCAGTCCACTGTGCACCCCTGAGTCAGACCCAGATACAGCTAGCCCACTCTTCATTTGGCCTATTTGTACAGGGACAAATTTGGAGTGGCCACGTTAGCTGCCAGATGCTAATATTTAAGTATATGCACGGACAAGCTATGCATAACACATCTCTACTCCTAATGCTTAACTCCTTGGGGAATAAATAATGAATAATATGTGATGAGGAGGCAATGGGCTATGTCCTTGCCAATAAATTCTAAATTGACAAAACAATTACAACATGTCACTACTTTTAACTTTTATATATAGGTGAGTGCACCACATTTAGTGGTAACGCTAAGCGGGCCATGCGGGATCGGAGGAAATTAAAATTGGGACACGAGGGCGTGTGACATGGTACGAGGTGGAGCAACTGGCAAGTGGCATCAGCATCCATCCCATGTGGTGGTGGGGGAACCCGGAACTGAAGGGTGAAGCCCCCCCCCCCCCCCCCTCCCTCTCCCTCACTAGTCACTTTACTTTCAATTTTCAAAAATATATTATTTAATTGTTTGAGGTCTTGACCCACCAGAATAATCCCCGCTTCGGCTTCCCCCCAGGCCCCATCAACTGCCTGGGCGGCACCGGGTGAAGGCCATAGCAATATAGCATAGCCAACGGGCAGATCCAGCTGCCCTTCAGGAATGCTTTTGCTTTTGGGCTGCCCCTAAAGTCCAAAGCCGCTTGCTAGTTGCTACCATGCATGGTCCCTCCCACCCTCCCCAGACGGATTTCAATGGCGTTAATCGATTATTTGACGCAAAATTTGCAATCTTATGAAAGCTCCAAAATTGGGGATACTTCAGTAACTTTCCATTCTGCAACTTGCATCTATTTTTATGACCAACATGAGTTTTAATAAACTCCTCTCTCTCTCTCTCTCTCTCTCTCTCTCTCTCTCTGCACAAGAACAGATGACCCATTGGAAGAAAACAACCGAACCACTATCGGAAAGTTCAAAGGTGAATTACCCACCCACCCCCACCCTCTGCTCCTAATTCTGTTTCGTCTACATCTCTCTCTCTATATATATACATCCCCATAAACCCTCAACAAAACCATATCTTCATCTTCTTCTTCTTCTCCTTCCCCTTCTTATAATCTGAAAATACAGGGAGAAGAAAAGAAAAATAAAAATGCCTGCGACACCTCCAAAATCATCTCTCCAAACCCACAGAATCAATAACACAATCACCAACATGATCTGCCACAAACAATCACAACCCACTCCACTTTCCCGCAGGTTCCCCCTATCTTGCGCCACTTCCGTGCCCGACTACATCGTGCGCTACCACACCCACGCCGTAGGACCCAACCAGTGCTGTTCTTCCGTCATCCAACCAATTGCCGCTCCTGTATCCACTGTCTGGTCCGTCGTCCGCCGCTTCGACAACCCTCAAGCATACAAGCACTTCGTCAAGAGTTGCCACGTTATCGTTGGCGACGGCGATGTAGGTACTCTCCGAGAGGTCCACATCGTTTCTGGTCTCCCCGCCGAAACAAGTACCGAGCGCCTTGAAATCCTCGACGACGAACGCCACGTCCTCAGCTTCAGCGTTATCGGTGGGGAACATCGCCTAACCAATTACAGATCCATCACCACTCTCCACCCGTCGTCTTCTGGCACCGGAACCGTCGTCGTCGAATCGTACGTCGTTGACATCCCGCCAGGCAATACCGGTGAAGATACTTGTATGTTCGTCGATACCATAGTCCGTTGCAACTTACAATCGCTTGCTCAGATCGCCGAGAGCTTGACCTCCCGGAACCGTACATCGTCATGACACGACCATCCTTCTCCGGTCTGTGACGACTTTTCTTTCTGTTGATTTTTCCAATGTGGGTCCGATTGATATCCGTTATTCATTGCCACCCTGATGGGTGAAATCCTTTACTCTCATCCAATCCGAAGCTTCATTCTCGTCTTTCATGAGCTGGCTATAAACCCATCATGTAAAGAAGAACGCAAAGAACCATGTTTTCCTTCAGTCGGCCCTGCCGGTACCGGAACTCTTTGTTAGCGTCAGTCCGTCACCATCAGCCCTGCCGGTACCGGAATTCTACCTGATTTACCCATCATCAAGCCCATGGTTTTTTTTTTTTTTTTATTTATTTATGTAATTTAAAAACCAAACAATTAATTGCCCCCGAAAAGAAGGCTTGAGTTGCACTGCATGTGAATTTTCAATATGACAAAAGTAGCCTTAAGACTGTTTGTATTTTGTAATTCCTTCTTCGGCTCTATGTAAATATTTTCTTGAATTGATTATTCATTTAAGTAATAATTTGGCTTCCTTATTCATATCGCTAAGTACTCGACAGTCGACACGGTAAGCACGTATCGTTTCGGAAATTTCCAGCCTACTTCTGCAGTTGAAGAAGACTGTAATTTTGAATGCACTGACAGACAGGGGATATATGCATGTCTGGAACCTAATCGCCCGCTCGTGCCGTCCGTATCGTTTCCTTGTAGTGTGGTTGTTAGAAGAACCAATTAATTAGCCGATGATTCTTAAACCGTGAGTTTTGTTTTTGTGATCAATTGTGACTGTGAATCGGTGATGAGGAGAGGTGAAGGTGGATCTGGGTTCGATCAGTAATGGAAATTGGAAAAAGATTTCTAAGGAGCAGTAGATAAACCAGGAAATGGGGAGAAGAATTGTGTGAGGGGGGAATCAACAATTTCTCTGCAACTTGGCGGCTTTGACGAGAGGCCAAGTTGTTGAATAAAGAAGAACGCAAGTTGTGATTTAATTGGGTAATTTTGGAGTTTTGCTTGTTAGAGAGGGACCGGTGGGTGGGTTGCAATTTGCAAGTAGCAAGTTGGTTTGCAAGTGGGTGATAGTCGACTATTTTTATTATTTTTTTTTTTGAAAACAAAAGGTATCCATTAATGTCTCAAAGGAAAATCAAGATCAATCAAATGGTGCAAAAGATCACATGAAAACATTATGGATACCGCAGGTCATCTTGGCAAGGCGGTGTGCAACCCTATTAGTAATTCTAGGAGAGTGAGAAAAGATGCACATAGCGAAGCTAGGCACTAAACTCCTTCATTCTTCCAAGTTCCAACACATGAAGGATTAGATCCACCCAACAACAGGAGTTTTATGATAGAAGGACAGTCAGTTTGAACAATTGTTCTGCCTGGAGTTAAGTCTCTACTCTCTAGCAAAAGGGGGTCCTAGTAGTACTGTATTAGCTAGCTAGCTTCACATTCTTCGATCTTCTAGATTCAAGAGTCTGAATTTGACAGCTCGAGCAAAGATGGATCTCCCTTCCAGTTTCGAATGACAATGCTAACTCCAGAGCAGCAGGATAAGGACTTTTCACCTTCCTTTCCCTACCTTTTTCCTTCAAAAGGTAGGGTCAGTCTTCCACCATTTAGCTAGCCAGTCAAAGATTGTGCAATTGGGATGTGCATCTATACGAAAACTAGGAGAAACTCCAAACCAAACAGCCGTCATAGGAGGGCATTGTAGGAAACGATGATCAATAGTTTTTTGTTCTAGGCCACAAATTGGGCCAGAAGGATGCCACAACGATGATCAATAGTTTTTTGTTCTCTACCTTATTAGAGAATTTTGCAAGTGTAGCTGCAACAGGAAGGATCACAATTGCAGAAGCGCCACAGAAATCGCTGGACAACTGGACATGGGGCGGTAAGCCCTTAATATTTCTCCGCCCCACAACGCCCCACGGCACATCTGCTGCTGCTGCTGCTGCTGCTGATATCATCGGGAGATCGGAGATGTGCTGGGGTGGCCCCTTGTGAGGCGGAAATGTGATTTCTAATATTCCAGAATTTTTTCCAATAGACCCCTGTCCAAGCCATGTTTCCAGTAGAAGATGAAGCTCTGTTGGAAGCTAGTGTTTTATGAAAACGATGTAATAATGTTGAGGAATAGTACCAATTACAACTCTGTTGGAAGCTAGTCTGGATTTTCTACCAATTACAACTCTGCCCCACACTTATCCACATAACATGCAGCCAGCCATACATGGGGAACATTTTATCCTCTTACAAGTTATTATGCACGGGGAGATGTTTACAATGCACAGAATTAGTGTCTCCTCTTGAGGGTAATCGTGGGTAGGAGATTCGGAGTCCACCAGATCTCCTACCCACAAGAACTCTATTCATATTTATCCACAAAACATGACTTCTGTGCATTGGAAACATCTCCCCATACATAATAATATGTAAGAGCATGAGATATTCCCTATATGTGACTGGGATATAATGTGGGTAGGAAATCCGGACTCATTTCAGAGACCGGGCTTATGAGTTACGACTATGTTCTATAAATTCTCAAATCTCAAGTCTCGACCAAAAAAAATAATAACAATGTGTAAAAGCCCATACCGGCCCAGCTTGCTTTGTGTGTTATTCATTCTGTACTTCCCATAAACAAGCCCAAGTTTATAAAGAGGTCTCGTTTTCCTTCCCTTCCAAAATGATAATACCCATAAGGTCATAACAAATAGGTTGTGTTTGGATTTAAAGAAAAAGAAGCGAAAGGAAGGAGAATTCCATTTCTTTCAAACCAAACACAGCCTTAAAGTAAAGCAAAGAAAATAACGCCCAAGCATGGTAAAATGGAAAAGGATGGAAAGACCATTATCTTTCTCTTCCCATAAATCCCTGTCGTTGACATAACTTTTTCTTTTTCTTTTTTTAAAGGATCACGGATTGATATGTTCAAATAAGACAGTTAAACTGTTAACCCTGAAACTGGTGGCCAAAATAATCCCAGTTCTAAGTCGATTTTTAAAACATTGACTAAAGCAATAAAATCACTGTTATTTGAGATGAGCAATTAAAGTATCTTCTTAGTCCTACGATTTGATTTGAGTTAATTTCCACCAAAAAAGGGCTCCACACTCCACCAGGCTTCTTCAAGAAGGTTCCCATACATATATTAAAATTGTGGAGCTTTCAATGGTTAACGTCAACTCTGAAAGGTCCAATTAATACAAGGCGGGAACAAAACCAGACATGGACGAAGAACTCAAGAAAGTAAACATATGACCAAGCAAAATCTCTTGGACTATTCGAGCAAGTTGCCTCCACTTTTTATAATTTTTCCACTTGTCAAATATTTGATTTTATTTTAATGGTCCATGGCTCCATGCATACACATTCATATTCTCCAACTGACTAGCCTTTTTTTTCTTCCAGCTAAAATCGGGTCTACGTGGTTAATTTATCCCTGTTTTACTTAAAATTTTAACCCACAAGCTCTGTACAAAAATGTGGGTAACGGGCTGAATCAAAACGACAGCATAGTTGGATTGGATCAGTATTCGGGCAGGGCTGAGGGTTTACATACCTTGCAAAAGAATTGATTCCTGAGATAGGGAATTAGGGATGAGCCAGAAAGTTAATGATTTTGCTCTCATTGGTTATTGCTTAAAGCCGTTGATTGATAAAACATACGGACTCACGTGGGCTTGTCTGGGCCAGGTCAACGGATTGGAATGGACCATTGTGATTGTCCGTATGCAGAAGAATAGTCTGAGACAGGTTCCTCTTCCATGAATATTTACTTGATTGAGAACGAAGAAAGAAAGGGAGAATGACCAGTCAGCCCAGATCAGAGCTCTATAGTACAGGGGGAATGCATTTGACCGTGAATTGATGCCAAATCTACGGACAAGATGTGATTTATAGGGAAAGTGCTAGTAGTAGGGGGAAGAATTCAGAATTCTGCATAGGCTGTATTCGTACTTTTCGAAGAAAGAAATGGTGTGAAAGCTACTAAGCTAGTTTGTCATTAGACTGAGAATTAAGTGGTATAGTAAAGGCCAGTGTTTTAAAAACCAACCTGGAATGTATCGTCTTTGCTCATCGGTTTTTCAACCGCTGGATTATCAACCGTCCAATCCAAATGGATGGTTAATTCTTCATTGCAATTTAAAATAACAATAATTAAAATAAAAAAAAAACTAGTGAATGACCCCGTACCAAGTATCGGGAAGTGTGTGTGTGAATAAACATTAATGATTTTTATGACCACTCTTCTTGAACCATTTATTACTTTAATTTAACTATTATTATTATTATTATTATTATTATTATTATTAATTTATTTTAACATTTAATTTAATTTTTTTTGTTATATAGTAATAATATTTAACTAAATGTGTAATTATTTAAATATTTACTTAAAATATTTTTTTCCAACCAACTATAATTATTATATAATAGATTTGTTAATTCATATTTTAAATTTAAGAATAAATATTAATGATTTGGCTTAACAATTTTAATGACTGTTAATAAATATTGATTCTTATTTAAGGTTTAATTACTGTATTCGGTAATTATTATGGGGCATGTTTTGAATAAACATTAATGATAATTGATGATTGTTATTTCGTTTTTTATTATTTAGTTAATTAAGTACTTGATAATTATTATTATTATTAATTATTTCTATAAATAATTGATTGCTATTATTATTTACTTAATTCAGTAATTTTTAGCAAGTAATTATTTGATTTAATTTGAATTATTTCATTTTTTAATTATTTATAATAGACATTTAGGGTAGTCTATTTATTTGATTTAAGAGACTTAATTACCATGTTTTATCTAGACAATGACCCCATACTAAGTAAGAGGCAACTACAGTATCATTTAATTTGAAATTTACTATTTAACAATAAAAAATAATGTCCTATTGAGCAATCCACCCACAAAAAAAGTATCAATAACTTTGAAATCATTAATCTATTTATAAAATAGTAAAATTAGATGGATGTTTACGACAATATCACCAATCCTGCTTAATATTTAGGGACATATGAATGGATAAAAAGTATTTAAATGATATCCATTCAAAGAGGCAAAGAAGGAAGAAAATCATTAAAAGAGTTGCTAAGAAAAACAATCCATGCTTGTAGATGCATCCATCATCTGAAGTATGAGATGAAAAATATATGACTACAATCAAATCATCATGTATAGCTACAATCAATTGATAATTTAATCAGGACTCCAAAGCCCATCCAACAGAGGAAACATGAAATAAAGACGAACAATTGGACCATCCTAAGTACGGAAATCACCTCCAAGTTAGGTGGCAACACTTCTTTTGGTTGATCATGGTTATGGATTTTAAGTCTAAGCTCCCCATAGTGCACGTAGACTGGCTAGATTTTACCTTTAGGTAAAAAGTAGGGAAACATGTATATAACATAATGGTATGTTTGAATTATGGGAATTGGGAGATAGAAATAGGAAATGTATGTTGAAATTATAATTTTGGGCATGTTAATGTGTCAAATTCAAGTCAATTAGGATACTCATAAGTTTTTAGTTCGTTCGTTTAGTAGCAATTTGAAATTTTTTTTTATTCCATGTCTTTATTGAGCAATATAGATTAATAATATATTAATAATATAAAATCAGTAATAATAATAAGTATATTATTATTACTATTATTTCCTAATAATATATTCTTATTATGTGTGTATTGATTTTGAAATCAATAGTATTAAATTATTATTATTATTATTAAATAATTAATTTGTTATAATTATGATTTTTTAGTTAATTCCTAAAATAATAATTTCTTTTAGTTTAACAATAATGGATAATTATAAGCTTATAATTTTACTCTAACCAAATGAAATATTTATTGGAGAATAATAATAGTATTAAGTATAATTACTAATAATAATGTAAATAAGTAACACTAATTATATATTTATAAAATAATTAATATGAATTAATATAAATATCAAATGATTTTATCCCAATTAATAATTAACATTATTAAAATGCTTATTAATTATCATTAATTAATTAACATTCTGAAGTAATAATTACCAATGTTATAATTAAGGAATTAATTATCAGTAAGTAGTTATAATCAGTAATTAAATTTTATCAAAAATTATTATTATTATTATTAATTAATTATAATTATTGATAATAATAATAATATAAATATAAAATTATATTAATTAATACAAGTATTAATTCTAATTAATAATAATAATATAATTAATTATTTCATATAAATATATGAATTATAATTTCTAATAATAATTCTAATATAAATAATTAACAATAAATATTTATTTCCAAAATAATTCATAAGATTTAATATAAATATAAAATGATTATTTTCGAATTTTTAATTACCATTATGAAAATCATTATTAATTATCATTCCGAATTAATAATGAGAAATATTATCAGTAATTATTTAATATTAGTAATTAAGTATTAGTAGTAATTATTATAATAAACTATTATCAATAATTAATTATTATCAGAGAGTTATTATTATTAGTAATTAATAGCTGAATTTAATTTATTAGAAATTAATTATTATTAGTACTCCTCTCTTTCAAAAAGTTGACTCATCATCATTGTCATCATCAATGACAACTTGATAAATACATAATTTGATAAAATTAGGTAAATATCTTTAATTTATTTTTTTTATCTTTTGAAAAAATGAATAAGAGAAAAATAAAATGGTTAGCATTGCAAATGAAAAATTATTTGGATTTTTGAGAAAAAAATTATTGAACATAAAAACCCAATTATTCAAAAATAAGGTCGTTAATCAAAGAGTATTTAAAATTATTTAGTAAATAATGATTTTAATAAGTTAAAATTATTAATTAATTATATATCGAATTAAAATGGGTAATTTCAGAAAATTATTTTAAGTAATTAAATTTTGCTATGAACATTTTTTAATAATAATCAGTATTATTAATAGATTAATAATATATTAATAATTATGAAATCAGTAATAAAAATAAGTATATTATTATTATTAACTAATAATATATTCTTATTACGTGTGTTTTGATTTTGAAATCAGTAATATTAAAGTATTATTATTATTACTATAATTATTAGTATTTTATTTTTATTTTTATTAAGTAATTAATTTGTTATAAATACAATTTTTAGTTATTTCATAAAATAATATTTGCTTTTATAATTCTTTAAGTTTAACAATATTGAATAATAGAAAGTTTTATAATTTAACTTTTACTAAATGAAGTATTTATTTGAGAATAATAATATCGTTAATTATAATAATAGTATTAATTATAATTACTTGTAATAATAATAATGTAAATAAGTAACACTAATTATATATTTATAAAATAATTAATATGAATTTATAATAATATAAAATGATTATATCCCAATTAATAATCAACATTATTAAAATACTTATTAATTATCATTAATTAACTAACATTCCGAAGTAATAATTATCATCTTTAGTATTAGTAATAATTAATTATAATTATCGATAATAATAATATGATTATATTAACTAATATAATATAATTAATTATAATTACATACAATAATATAACTAATTATTTCATATAAATGTATGAATTATAATTTCAGATAATAATTATAATATAAATAATTAACATTAAATATTTATTTTCAAAATAATTAATATGAGTTAATATAAAGATAAAATGATTATTTCCAAATTATTAATTACCATTATAAAAATATTTATTAATTATCATTAATTAATCATCATTTTGAATTAATAATGAGCAATATTATGAGTAATTAATTATCAGTAGTTAAGTATTAGCAGTAATTTTTGTAAGAAATAATTTTCAGTAATTAATTATTATTAGTAATTAATAGCTATAGTTAGTTAATTAGAAGTAGCTAGCAGTAATAAATTAGTAATTAATAGTTGTAATTAATTAATTAGAAGTAGTTAACAGTAATTATTATTAGTAATCAACAGCTGGAAATAATTAATTAGTTTAGTAGTTAACATTAATTAATAACACAATTTCCTTTTTTTTAGGAAATGATTGAAAGTGGGAGCTTCCCACTTCTCACAACTATGCATGGTGGTATGCTCCACTTTTCATGTTAGTGGGCTCTTTTCTTGAACTACCACTAATCCAAATTTGACATATGTCTAGTGGGTTCTGTTATTGAACTACCACTAATCAGAATTTGACACGTGTCTATTTTGTTTAAATTTTTGGAATGACAGGTGTCTGAATATAAATGAGCGACAGTAGGGGGCTTTAGCTTGAAATCATTACTTTAATATATATATATGACAGGTGTCTGAATGTAAATGAGCGATGGTAGGGGGCTTTGGTTTGAAATCATTACTTTAATATATATATATTAATGGATCTTAGCAAAGAATGGTTTAGGGGTAAAAACAGAATCAATTACCCAAATGGTCCGACCGTCTAAGTCAATAGTGGTTCAAAAATTATGGTACAGGCTACAGAGTTGTTGTATTATTTGTTACAAAGTGGATTTAAGGGAGGATCTTTCCTTTCATTTCATACCATGAGTTGGTACATTTAGGCTATGTTTGGTTTGAAGGAAAAGGTAGGGAAAGGAAGGGAAAGACAAGGAAACCACTACAAGGGTTGTAAAGGTTTCCCTACCTTTCCCTTCCTTTCCCTACATTTTCCTTCAAACCAAACATAGCCTTAAAGTAGTGGGAGTGGCACATCGCAGATTGAAACATTTAGACAAAAAGATTTGGCCCCAAGGCTTTGTTTGGAAACGATGCAAATGGAGTGTAAATCCCAGTTCAAAGTAAATTTGCATTGTTGTTTAGTTTTGCTTGTATTTGGCAACAATGAATTTATGGATTAACAAATGATAGAAAATACATTTTCCAATGCATAATTACATCAATAATGAGATGTAAAAGTATATCAATAAAAAAAGAAGTAAATTTGCATTCAAATAAGCTTTTGATAAAAAAAAGGCATATACTTCATTGGAATTCATGTTTGCATCCATTGCAGCTTAAAGTCTATTTGGTATGAAGTTAAATTTCTCAGTACAAAACTAACCCAACTTTGCAATTTTATATGGATTGTTTTTCACTCAAAGGTAAATTTCTCAGCTAAAAGTCTATTTGCATCCTTTCCAAACGCAGCCCAAATGGTAGTGTAAATCCCACAAACCAAAAGTATGAACACAAGATTCACAATTCCCAAACTAGGAATCACAAGGAACCCAAGTTGTTGAGCTCAGAAGTTAATGAACAATCAGAAGCAAGGTTCAAAATATCGATATGCCCGATACGCCGGTATGGGCGTATCGGGTGAATCGATACTCCTTTTGGTGTTTTTTTTTTCACCAATTGGTTTAGGGGAGCCGGTTTAGGTCTTCGTCACACCCTGAACCGATAAAACCACCGGTACACCCATTGTAGGGGCGTATCGGTGGGGTGCCGGAGTGATACGTATCGATCGATACAGGCTGACACGTGTTGATACTTTGAACCTTGATCAGAAGAAAAAATAACAATAAGAGGGAAGTAAGAGCACAAATAAAAATACAAAGATCTACATTCAGCTTTATAGCCTATAGAAGAAATCCACTATATGGCTTAGTTTGGAAGGAGTACATATATTAATAAATAAATAAATAAATAAATATATATATATATATGATTATATGTAGAGTGCAAAACCTTGTATTTTGTATTATTTTATATGTATTTGCACTGGACATATTTGCATTTGTACTCCTTCCAAACTGAGCAATAGTGATTTTTAGAGTCATTAACCAAATCGAAGAAGAAATCCACTACTGAAATGGTAGAGTTTGCAATCTCGATGTACACACTACACAACTTCTAACACCAAACCCTAACTGCCAATATATATCAAAAGCACCCTCTCTCATCAATGTGCCTCACACACTCCAACACCATCTCTTTTCTTCTCACCCAATATACAAGATTGCTTGTTGTCCAACATAGGTTTCCAAAGAGTTCGGAATTAATAGCAATTTACGAGTGGATATAGGTGTCATAGGCGGAGGAGTTTATAATTTTGAATTGTTGTAGGTCTGCAGTTTAATTCAGAATTCTGAGGTGAAGTGCAGCCTACTTATCCTAAAAATATGCGGCCTTGGCTCCTATGCCTCCCGCAAAAAACACTTAATATAAGTTGGGTTTCCCATTTATATTACATGTTTTGGCGACTGGTACCAAGTGCTTTTTAGATACACAAATGTTCTTCAAAGAGATAAAGAAAGATGCAAGGGACTCAATGGAGTAGGGATGCAATGGATTGGATCGAATTTGAATCCAAATCCAATTTGATAATGTAAATCCTATATCCAACCCAATAATATGACGAATCTTACAAAGATTCATTCAAATTAGAATCCGCTAAAGATATCAAATATCCAAATAAAATCCAATATGATTTAATTATAAATAGAAAAAATAAAAAATCAATACAAAAGAATAAAAATCATCATAAATAGTATACAAATCAAATGACATAATACATACATTTATATTCTGATTCGGATAGGGGGTAACTCAAATTTATTCTATTTTTTAAACTGGCCATATTTTTTGTCCAATCCAATTCGAAAATCGAACAAAGGGATATCCAGATCCAACAAAATAGGATTGGATTCAAATTCAAATTCAAATTGAATCATGATCCAGTCGATTTTCAACCCTACAATGGAGTAGTAGTTGAGGGCTGAGAGCCTCTGAGTTGTTATAAGAGATACATAAATAAGGCTAATATTAACAACAAATATAAATAGCATACAGATGAGATAACCTTATCCTAATCATCTTTACCTTATGCTCATAGTTCAAAATTGGATCACTACAAGCCTGATCGATGTTGATCATATTTGAACACGAAAGTGCTACTTGATCTTGCCGAGCAAACCATCAGTGTTTCTCTACCTCTCCACTTCCAACAGAATTGTTCTAATCCCACAAGAATTATGTCCATTCATTTGCAATTTTATGTACTACATTCATTGGCTTCTTTTTAAAAATGTATTTTTAAGGAAAAAAGAAGTATCGGTGTTTCATCAAAGCTTTTATTTATTTCTAGTTTTTTATATATAAAATAGTAAAAAAAACTAATTTTCTTTTCCTTTTTAGTTATCGAGCTTTAAACTTATTCCTTTTTAATGAGAGAATGGGGTACATACCTTATATAAAAAAATTAATGAGAGAGAATTGAATAAAGTAACAAGTAGTATTTTAAATTATAGTTTTGCCCTTGCAATTAGGAAATGATCGAATTCAAAAAAAAAGGATATTTTAATCATAAAGAAAAGTTCCACAATCTCATTTATACCATAACAAAAATAGATAAATTGATAAGAGAAACTATTCTCCACCTTTCGATAACAATCAAAGGGGTTATATTCTTTGCATCCTACATATTTTCCTAACGAATCTTCCATTCAATTAGGACCGGGGTGAATATTGAGTACTAGTACTTGTTTGGATTTGCTCCCAATAAGACATTATAGTCGACATTCTTAGCATGGCTTGAGACACCCCACAATTAATTATTTCTACATTAAGCACATATTTATATGTTCGCTTGTTTTATACTATATTACTTACATTATGCATACAATTAGTATAAAATAAGACATATATATATTATTTTATAAATATTGACATATTTTATACATATATTATATGAAATATAAGATAAAGTATTATTTATATCTTATAAAATTTAATTAGTGAATTGGGCCCAAAGTTTGGCCAAAATGGACTGGACCATACAGACCTGGGTCCGGACTTACATTTTAGGCCTTGTGTCTAGGCCCATGATCACCCGATTCACCCCTACTTGTTGGATTTTTTTTTTGTAGCAATTCCGGTTTCTACCATCACTACCCGATTGGTACTAATAGACAAAATACAATATGTAGAACCATACATAATGCGATGGGATCTAGGTATCATGGGCATTGGATAACCTGACCCATTGGCACTCTTACCCTTTCATAGGCCTAGAACTGGTTCTTAATTGTATTCATTCAATGTATGCTACAAGTTTATTTTAACAAATAAAATTTGTTATCCTAATTGTGTCACTTTTACACCCGAAGGAAGAGCTGGTGGTTTAACTGTTCTGTGGAAAGCGGGTTTTGGGGTTACTGTAGTGTTGTCGTCTTCAATATATGTTTTTTCCTAAAATTTAATTACATACTTGCTCTTGGTTATTAGGTTTCATTTATGGATCTTCAATTAGACACCATAGAAATAGTTTCTGGTTAGATCTAAACCTGAGAATGCAACAGGTCTCTTTACCATATTTATTAATAGGAGATTTTAATGAAGCGGCCTCTGTAAATTCACTAGAACCTTCAACCTCTTCTAATACCTCCACCTTATCTTCTGGGCAGTATAGAAATCTTATAATTGAGCAAAACTTGTTAGAAATGAATATTCAAGGTGGTGGAATGTCGTGGACTAATAAAAGGACCTCAGGCCATATCCAAAGAACTCTTGATAGGGTTGTCATTTTCCCTGACTGGTTACCTATCTTCCCTAACGCAACTCTTACTTTATGTTCTAAATGGGGTTCAGATCATCATCCACTTACTCTAAACCTATCCCCTACTATCCGTAGCCTTCCAAAACCTTTCAGGTTTTTTGAAATGTGGCTATCTGACGTTTCATGCAAACAATAAATAGAAGAATGTTGGCAACTTTCAGTTAATGGTCATGCAACCTATTGGATAACTTAGAAATTGGATTCCTTAAAGAAAAATCTAATTACCTCGAGGAAATCCACTTTTATAGAACCAAGAGATAAACTCAAAAGTTTGGAAGTTCAGATCTTACAAGCTGAATAATCAGGAGTCTCTGGTAATCTAAACAACTTGTATAGAGAGTATGAACAAACCAACGAACAACTAGAAAGCTATTGGAGACAAACCTCTCGTCAAACTTGACTATAGTTGGGAGACAAAAACACAAATTTTTTCATAAAAGTACTTTATTCAGAAGGAAAAAAAACTATATTGAAGGGATTAAAGATGATCAAAAACAATTGGAAAACTGAGCATGGAGATATAACTTAGATTTTCTTAGATTACTTCTCAAACCTTTATTCCTCTCAGATTCCTCAAGAGTTAGAGGATCTATCCAATATTTTCAATCCAATTATATCTGAAGAAGAGAATTCCATGCTCATTGCTATTCTTTTTGTTGATGAAGTCAAAGCATCCCTTTTCAGTATTGGTAGCCTTAAATCTCTAGGATGTGACGGTTTGCCAGCTTTAATTTTTAAGGATTTCTGAAACTTAATGGGGCCTGATGTAGTATTGTTAGTACATGAATTATTTTAGAACAAGAAACTCCTAAAGCGATTAAACCATACTTTCATTTGTCTTATCCCCAAAAAGGTTGATTGTACTAAAGTACAAGATTATAGGCCTATTAGCCTTTGCAATGTGACTTTTAAAATCATTGCCAAAGTGATAGCTGGTAGACTTCATACAATCTTGGACTAGTGTGTTGTTCCAAATCAAGTGGCTTTTGTACCAGGAAGGCAAATGTCTAACAATTCAATTATAACCCAGGAAATGTTCCATTTTTTAAAACATAAGAAACAAAGAACAAGTCTATATTGGTCTAAAGCTAGATATGTCTAAAACCTATGATAGACTAGAATGGACTTTCCTCCTTCAAACCTTGTCTCTTCTTGGTTTTTCACCTGACTTTTGTCTCCTGATCAAAGAATGTATATCCATTGTTTCCTTTTCAGTCCTCATTAATGGCACTTCTGAAGGACATTTCTACCCTTATAGGGGTTTAAGATAAGGAGATCCTTTATCTTCTTATTTATTCATTTTAGCAATGAAGGGTCTTTCCAGACTTCTCTATCAAGCAGAATATAAAGAAAAAATTCAAGGTATTCTCATTTCTCCTTCATCTCCTAAAATTTCCCACCTTTTCTTTATAGATGACGTTAGAATCTTTTTGAGAGTTCGCAGGGAAGAGATAGATAACATTGTCCAGATCTTAAATAAATTTCAAAATGCTTCAGATCAAATGATAAATTTGGATAAATCCTTTTTTTTTCCAGTAAAAATATTCATCCTACATTCCAACGATTAATTAGAAGGCAACTCAAAGCAAGACCTTTGCACAATAATTCTAAATATTTAGGTCTTCCTCTCTTTTGGTCTAGAAATAAACACACTAAATTAACCTTTATTCTAGACAACATGAAAGCTAAACTGAATTCTTGGATGGCTTCTTCAATTAGTTAGGCGGGGGAAAAAGTTTTAGTTCAATTGGTTTTGCAAGCTATCCCTCTCCATGCCATGACCCTATCAAATTCCCTAATAAGACTATTGATCAGATGGATAAGTTAATCACAAATTTCTGGTGGGGAGTTTCGAAAACTAGATCTTATCCTTATCGTTGGTGTGCTTGGAATATTCTAATTTTACCCAAAGATGTTGGTGGCTTAGGTTTTAGAAACCTTCAATTAAATAATAAAGCTCTACTTAAGAAAGTAGCTTGGAGAAATCATAGTTGTGAAACCATAATTTGTTTCCCTACTCTATCATGTCCTTAGGTTCTACTTTTTGGAAATCAGTAGGCTCAACTCTTATAGAGCTAGCTTCTGAGTGTGGTTATTTGGTTAATGAAAACTCTTCATTTCCAATATCTCAAAGACCTTGGATCCAATCTCATAATCAGTTCTCTTAGATATCTCTCCCTTTAGCACCTCATCTTAAAAACTTGAATATATCCCATCTACTCCACAATGGTCAATGGAATTGTGATGTCATCAACTCTTTATTTCCTCTTGATGAAGTGTCAAAGATTTTGAATACCTCTATCTTTCCTTCCACTCATTCGACTTCTTGGATTTGGTTTCAACATAGTTCTGGAAATCTACAGTAAAGGAAGAACTGAAGAATATAAGAATAATAAAAAAATTTCATTCCCAAATATAGCTCCTGATCTCAGTTTTTGTCTTAAAAAGCTTTGGAAACTAAGTATTGCACCTCGATTTCAGCTTTTGTTTTGGAGAGTCCTTAATGACTTCATTCCTGTCAAAGATATTATTTTTCAAGAAAATAACAAAAAATCTTGTGTTCTTTGTGAATTAGAAGCTGAAACTACTAATTACTTATTTATGACTTATTCTTATACTCAAGCAGTTTTATTTGGTAACCCTTATAACCTTCATTTTCATTCCGGTCAAAGATATTATTTTTCAAGAAAATAACAAATAATCTTGTGTTCTTTGTGAATTAGAAGCTGAAACTACTAATCACTTATTTATGACTTATTCTTATACTCAAGCAGTTTTATTTGGTAACCTTATAACCTTCATTTTCAAACTATATTTCAAGGGTCTTGTACTTTATGTATTCAAACTCTTTATAACCAAACTGCGGATTGCTCTCTTTTTATGAATATTTTCAGTTGGGTAGCTATGGCTTCTTATTATATTTGGTGTGCCAGAAATGAAAAGTGCTTCAAGAATAGGCTAATTCAGCCTATTAATCTCCTTCATCAAATTAATAATTCTTTCCTCCATTCGGATCATCATTTAAATGCTACTGCTCCTCCAATCCAACACTCAATGGATAAAGTTACACTGACCATATCTTACAATTTGGATCTTATTGTGTTTACTGACGTAGGGAAAATCTCATATTCTTTATATACTTATGGTGCTATTCTCATGTCTAAAAATTTATCTTGTTTGAAAATTATCAAAGGTAGAACCAATAAAATCTTTTCAGTAATTCAAGCTGAACTATATGCAATTATGCAAGCTTTATCAGAGCTCTCACACTGGGAAATACAGGAAATTTGTATATATACAAACACTCAGCAAGTTGTCAAGGCACTTCAACAAAATGCAGATCTTCCCTGGACTTGCCAGTGGCTTTTGTCTAGGACCAGATCTCTACTATCGAACTTTCTAAATGTTAAGTTTGGTTTTGTAAATAGAAAGTTTATAGCCCTGCTCACAAGGTGTCCCAATTAACTAAATTGCATTGTTTGTCATCTTTTATTATTAACGATTATCAAGATGGAAAACCAAGAGTGGAGGAATTTATTATCTTGATTTAGTTTAATATAATATGCATCTTTAAAAAAAAAAAAAA
This sequence comes from Nelumbo lutea, assembly GCF_056320005.1. Classification (NCBI taxonomy): domain Eukaryota; kingdom Viridiplantae; phylum Streptophyta; class Magnoliopsida; order Proteales; family Nelumbonaceae; genus Nelumbo; species Nelumbo lutea. The sequence goes on from NC_142685.1 coordinate 48,030,264, forward strand.
AAGTAAGGGTGAATGGGTGATCATTTTCAGTTTGGTCCTGACCAGCACAGGAATTCCGGGCTCAGGCCTAAGTTTTCTGTTCAAGTCCAGCCTGGGCCCTGGCCTGCATGAAGCCCACAATTGTGAGGGCTGGGCCTTGAGACTAATACTTTATGATCGCTTCATACCATATGTAATTTACACATAGTAAATAATTCATAAATATATAATACAATATAAAATATAATATATGTAAAGTTTTATACATTAGATACATATGCCCGTAATCAAGCCCGGCCCGTGCCAGCCCATGATCACCCCTAGGTCCAGAGTTAACACAAAGTTGGAGGTCATAAGTCATAACTTGCTGTTCTCAAAGCGAGTAGCCCACCAAAGAATAAGGTGGACCGACAGAATGATTTAATATTTATCACGCCGTCGTTCACGTCGAGTGATTTAATGATTATAGATAGTAATCCATTTCGGTTATACCAAATCAAATAACACGTTACCATTATTCATCACGGAAAAGAGATAGAAAGGGAGAGAGGTCCGATCTCCTGAATCAAAAACCGTGCCAATACACTGAGAGTACGGACATCCAACCGCACATCCCCGTACATGTATGTTAAATTCATGGAGAGGTTCGTGATGTGCGGCTAGATGCCGTGTCTCAGAGTGTTAGCACAGGATTCGCTTTCAGGAAATCCCATCTCGAATGGAGGGAAATTCCAACAAGTAATTCCACAAAGTTACTCGTTAATTTTCAACAGAAATTCCTTTCCAGCCAGCAGCAAATCAGCAATCCACCGTCAGTCTATCGAGAAATCCAAGCTCTCCTCGTGTAAGTTTAACCGTCGTCGTTGAAAGAAGATTATCTCTGTAAATTCAAGAGTTGTATCTATGTTGCAGAAATGGAGCAGGAAAAGAATCCATTTCCCTCTTCTTGCTCTTTTCAGTGTTCTCTTCTCTCTGTTTGTCATTGGAGTTACAATCCTCTACAACCAGCGAAGCATTCGGCAAATACTTGAAGACAGAGAACAGCAACAGCTTTCCATTACACAGACATCATTACTCTCTTCTGACCCTTCAAAAGCCTCTGGAGTCAACAACCAAAACCAAGCTCTAGGTGCGTTGGCATCGGAGCCTATCGATCTACTTACCATTAATTTCAGTAAAATCTATCTGGGTTTGCTGATTCTGCTGAAGTATTTTCGCGTTTCTGTAGCTTAATTATCTGATGCTTTTCCCTTACCATTAATTTCAGTAAAATCTATCTGGGTTTGCTGATTCTGCTGAAGTATTTTCGCGTTTCTGTAGCTTAATTATCTGATGCTTTTCCCTTTTTTATCTTATTTTTGAGACCGTGATGGTTTTTTTTTTTTTTTTTTTTTTTTTTTTTATGGATTTCTGTAATTTTCTGTTATGTTCTGATTTTACGCACTTGAATTTTATGTCGTGTTACGTTCTTTGGAATTTTATTTTTGCATTTGATTAATTGATTTGGTCTCATGGATATAAATGGGATTTTGTAAGTTTAGCGAGCTTGGATAGGTTCACCAAATGCGCCTCCACTCGACGGTACAGTGGCAAGAAAACTGTGCGGATTGACCGTATGATGGAGACCGACCGACGGCGAGGAATTCCAGAGAGATGCGACTTGTTTTCCGGCAAATGGGTCTTTGACAATACCTCTTATCCGCTCTACAACGAGTCGCACTGCCCTTATATGTCCGACGAGTTGGCGTGTCAGAAATACGGAAGGACCGACTTGAGGTACCAGAACTGGAGATGGCAACCTCATAACTGCAACTTGAAGAGGTATCTCATATCTGTTGCTTTCATATTGAAATCAAGACTGTTCGAGCCTCCTTTAGTTGTCCATCTTTGCTCAATACTTGTTTTAGAATTTTCAAAATTTAAACAGCTACTGTCTTATGCTAAAGGTGGAATGCGGCTGAAATGTGGGAGAAATTGAGAGGTAAAAGACTGATGTTTGTTGGGGATTCTTTGAATAGAGGACAGTGGACATCCATGGTATGTTTATTACAATCTGCAATTCCAGCTGACAAGAGATCCATGTCCCCCGTCTCTCCTCTAACAATCTTCAGGGCAGAGGTAAGAGAAAACCAACCTCAATAGAGAAGTTGAAGTATCAGACTTAAAATCCTTAGACTAAACTGGCATTTGAAGAGCCCCCATTCTGTCTAAACGTATTCTCAATGAAACATTCCAAGTAGGTTGATCTTACCCAATTTCAGAATCATACACGTTATGTGGAAGGCAGAGGATTATCCTGTACTCAAGATGCATTAACACAACAACCATTACACCTTTTTGTTAATGCATTGATGTTTATGATTCCCACCCAGGAATACAATGCTTCGGTTGAGTTCTATTGGGCACCACTTCTTGTTGATTCGAATTCTGATGATCCGGTGAACCACAGATTGAAGGACCGAATAATTCGGCCGGACTCAGTTCTCAAGCATGCTTCCCAGTGGGAGAATGCTGACATACTGGTCTTTAACACCTACTTGTGGTGGAGACACGGCCCCATTAAGTTATTGTAAGTGCAATTTCTTGCCAAATCAGGCATGGCACTAACTGTGTAGCCAGTTAAGTAGGAACGTAGGAATTGTCTTCTTTCCTCACTGTTTTTTTTTTAATTATTAAACCATTGGCTCATATGACTTTGCAGATGGAGTAGTGAAGAAAATGGGGTATGTGAGGAACTGGATGGCCTGCGAGCTATGGAGTTGGCTATGGAGGCTTGGGCCGAATGGGTGTCTTCAAATGTGAATACGCTCATAAAGCGGGTATTCTTTGTTACCATGTCTCCTACCCATCTCTGGTGAGTGTCAACCCCCTTTCTCTAATACTCCTTTCTTTTTGGGTAAATTATAGATTACTATCCTATATTTTTGTGTGTTGATGCTTAGCCCCCTGACCTTTTGTTTGCAACAGAAACCCCCTGAACCTTCAGATTCTAGCATTTCCCCCCCACTTCCAGCACTCAAAGATTCCCATGTGACTGCCATGTGTTTGTTAAACATTTCTAAATCTTCAAAACTATCTTTTTTTTCTTTAATTTGTTGGACCATTTTACCCTTTTCTTACATATTTATTGTAAAGACTTCTGTTTTTTTTTTCTTTTTCTTTCTTGCACTAAGGGTTTTATTTATTTAGGGTTTAGAAGCCCGGGAAAGAAAGAGATAACATACTTTGCCTTGCCCATTTTCGTTAGTTTGAAATGTCATCATCTTAAGTCATCTTTACAAAATAAAATATTGTCATCTCACCCATATGATTCTTGAAAGGTCATTTTAGTAAATTAACTTCCTCTGTCATTCCAATTAACACGGAGGAGGGAAGTGTTGGAATCAGTGTTCTAAAATGAAGAGGCGTGATGCAAGGCGTTCCACTACCTAGAGGTGTAAGGTTGACGTAGTTCAGAACGTAAGAGGCGTAAGCCTCCAGAACATAAGCCTCCTTAAGAGGAGGAGGTTACAAGGAAGAATGGGAGGAGGATGAAGAGGAAGAGGGGATCTCATTTTTTCTTTATTTTTAATAAAAATATTTTATATTAAGAATAATAAAGATGCATGACAATAGTTGAAAAGGGGGGTAGGGGGCAGATCACTTTATTTCCTCTTATCTTTTCTTCACTTTTCTTTCATTTTCTCTTTTTTTCTTCTTTCATTTTCTTTATATTTCCTTTTTTTATCTTTTTTTTCTATCTTCTTATATAAGATGTGCATGAGGCGCATGAGGCATACGCTTCTAGCACGTTTCACGAAAAAAGCTAATGAGGCGTACACCTCAAAGGTGTTAGCGCCTCTAGCATATGCCTCGGGGTGTTTTAGGAGTGCCTCTAGGCATATGAAAGTCCAGGGGGTCTTTGTTGTGAATGATAGTTTGGGGGCCAAGTGTCACTACCCCAAAAGTGTAGGGTGGCATTCTGTAATTTCTATTTTTTTATCTATAAATTTAAATGACCAAAATTTATAGACTTCAACGAACTTTAAAGGGCGCTTTCAAATGAAGAAGAACTTTATAAGAGATGGATTATGTGAGCTATTAATTTAAGAATTAAAGATAGAGTGGAACCATAAACTCACATGCTTAAGTTTAACTGTCTTAGATTATTTTAGGGCTACATGGTTATCTGGATTTACTTAGGCTGTGTTTGGGAGTGCTTTCTGGCCTAAATCGGCTTCTGAAAAAGCCTCATTTTGAAATAGGCTTTTGGAAAAAGTGCTTTTTATTGTTTGGCTGGTCAGTGGCTTTTTTGTGTGAAATAGCTTCTTACAAATGTGGAGTTAAATGGAGGTTTTTTCTGCTTTTTTTCAAATGACTTTTTTTAATGCAAAAAGGCCAATTCAAGCTTTTTTAACCAAACAATTTTTTCACTGGATTTTGGCTTCTCCAAAGTAAAAAACACAAAAAGCCCACTGGAGTAGATCGGTAGCACTCCAAACACAGCCTTAGGATCACTACAGAAATTACTTTAGCAATTTAACGCTTTAGAAGAAAACGGCATGTGGTTGAAATTACAAAAGCAACTCATGTATCATTGTTAGCATGTCTAGTGGTTTTGGTAAAGAAAAATAGCATAAGGAACCAGCATAGCACCATCATTACTGACAGGGTGCACCTCCCTATTCACCATCAATCAATTAGTGATGCAGGGCAAATTCATTTTGTTTGAAATAGGGGTTTTATTATTTTTAGTGATTTTTTTTATATATCTTAGTTTTGTCAATTTCTTATTCCTTGATGCTAAGGAGTCAAAATTAATCTGTTTTTCATATTTCTGGTGTCATTTAATAAGTTCTCAGTTAGCCATCCAAGAGAACCAAGATCATTCAAATTCAAAATGATATGAGCAAATTATATGACCAGTGTGCTGATTCTGTTTCGGTTACTCGATAGGATGAGTTTGGAATTTCTTCTTTTTTTCGATACTAAAGATAATTATATTAATTAGCAGAGAGATTCTTAGTACATTGCCTCCACTCAGACTCACCTATAGTTTGGAAACTTTATTTTCACTGTGACTTCTTCTTTGGTCTTCAGCTGGGGTTTTAATTTCTAAGAAAACATTGTAAAGGGACTTTCTAGTACTGAACGAAGTTTAATGTATTTCTTTTAGAATTTTCTTTTGTGCATTAGAGTTTTCTGACAGGAATGAAACGGTGATCTTCATCTTCTCCTTTTTGGCACTAAATGCTTTGTTAGTTGGAAGCAGAAAGCTCAGTATAATTTTTCTGCATGTTGTTTGTCGAAGATTGCTTTAAATGGACAGTCTGGATCAATGGACATATTTGGTAGCCAATGACAGGAAGGGAGATGGTTATATGTTTATTTAGCCTCTTATACCAGACACCTCTCACCAGCATAAATGCAAAGTCTTAAACGTAGATTTTCCATGCTTATCAGAAAACTTCTATTGTCCATGCTCTCTTTTTACTGTTTTCGTTTTGGAAAAGTTCCTATTGAAGTTCTGTTTTGTAGTTGCCTCCCTGCTCAACTTTTCAAACTTACTGTTTGTATCTAGTAGGAATCCTTATACTAGGTACCCATGATAATCAACTTGTCTAATTCATGTTGAGGATGCTGTTGTATTGGATAGAAACTACAATGCACAAGGTTTTGTATGATAAACATATGTTTCATGATCTTATAATTCAACTCAACTGAGTAAATCCCTGTCCCAACTCAACAAAAACTTTATGAGAAAATGTATTCAGGGTTCAGATAGTTTCTGTGTTATGAGAAAATGTATTCATGGTCAGTCCAAGATCTACCACAATCCAAACTTCACAGTATTCAAGCTTCATAGTTTCTATGTTATGCCGTATTGATATCAGCATGATTGTTAACGTGTCACCTCGGTGTCACAAGGATGTCTAGGTGAGGAACGCCAATGCAATCAAGAAAGATCACTAATACCTTGCTTTCAAAGTGCTAACCTTAAGAAATTTGGGCAACTAGAATAGATAATGTGGTATCAGGTATGGAATTTACATTAGATATTGGAGTGTCCAACATGATATAGCATCTTTGTTTAGGTACTCAGGTATCATAGGCATCTATCCACTTGCATGGCACTCTGCATTGGGGTGGGGAGCTGCATTACACCGTACCATGTTAATATTAAGTTATTGATTATTTATATTGCTTTAATTGTATTAAGTGGAATTTAATCATATTATAATTTAATTCTTTAATACTTGTATTTATTGTTTATGTTAATTATTGGTATTCGTCATGCTGTTTGCAACAAAGCATCCAAACTGCACTGCCAAATGAGAGGTTGCTGAAACTATATATTGCTGTTGATTTACCAATAAGATGGCATATTTAGAAGTTTATTGCGATGGTTGGATTCCTTAAATAAACTGTGATGTGTTGCTGGAATCTATCAAGGCTACCATCAGCCATTGAGAGATTGCTCAGACTGGCATTCTTATTCAGCAGTATCCAGTTTGTCAAGCAACTATAATTATCCTTTGATCAACTACCCAAGACATATTTTTCCAGATAGAGCCTCCAGCCTTGAGCCCATAGCGATTTTTCTCTCCCATGCACAACAAATTGCCACTTTATCTTTTTCTGGGTGGGCAAGAAGGTTACTGGATGAAGATTTATTTTGTACCCAAATCCAATGATTGCTCTTCAGTGTTCAGACACTAGCAACTAGACAAAGATGGCATCCTCTAAGCTTTGGAGTAAAGTAGATATAGACTGTTTAATTAATATGCAAATAAGAATAAATTTCAATCTGAACACCCTACATAATGAATGCATTTCACTGGGGAAAAAATTGTGGGTTAATCAGTTTCAGTGCTGGAGGTTTAGACATAATATTTCTTGTTTAAATATTGTTGATGATGAGTTTCAGAACTGGTATCATTATTTTATGATTTTGGAGATTCGAAAACAAAACCTTTTTAAAACATTTGTGGCATACAGGAGCCGAGAGTGGAAGCCGGGTAGCGAGGGCAATTGCTATGAGGAAAATACTCCCATTGATGTAGAGGGTTACTGGGGAAGTGGGTCTGATTTGCCCACAATGCGGATGGTGGAGAATGTTTTAGGAAAGTTGAGGTCGAAGGTTTCTGTTGTCAACATCACACAGCTATCCGAGTATCGGAAAGATGGCCATCCTTCCATTTACAGGAAGTTCTGGCAGACACCGAGTCCCCAACAGTTGTCAAATCGCACGAGTTACTCGGATTGTATACACTGGTGTTTGCCTGGAGTGCATGACGTCTGGAATGAATTACTGTTCAATCTTTTATAGAAATAAGTTGGTAATACTTGTAGCTTCATTTGAATTTCGTCCCTTTGTTACAAACTCGGCTAGATTTCTGCTTCTAAGGCCTTAAAATTGGCGAAATATCAGTGTTATCAGAATATCATCAGATATGGAAACCAAACCATATATAATAGCAGATTAATTGCAGATATGACAGAACTAGCTGGACTGTTCAACTTGTGAACTTAATACTGCACAACCCCAACGGAGTCAAAGGGAAACTTACACTGGAATTGATTGGAGTGACAAAGTTGTGATGCACCTTTGAAGAACCAGAGATGGTCGTATTTCAATTCTCTATTTTTTCTTTCGTCTTTTTATTTTTTTTGGATAAAACGGAAGAGGAGTATTTCAGTTCTCTGAAACTATGGCATGTTATTTTATGGACAATTTTAGTGATTAAACTATAGTATTCTTCTATTACTAGAATCCTTTGGAAGGTATACCAACCAGACTTGCTGGTGAGATCTCCGGTTGGTGTCCTCCACCAAGACTTGGGATCAAATCCGCCTTTCTTTCTTTCATCACCTACATGCTGGAATTAGTGTTATCAGGCTCTGACTGGCTAGAGGTTGAATCAGTGACTGGAGACCCGGTTAATTGATGACTTTCATGGATTGAATGAATGAGCTAACCGGTCGGTTAACTGGTAAAACCTTTACCATGATTCAATCAATAGGTAATCCGGTTTTCCGTCTGGTCTGACAACACAGGCTAGGTTACAGCCAGGCTTTTCGAATGGATTATCCCACCGGTCCTCTATACGTAAGAGGTATATTTGCAAACGCATGTGGGGGTAACGAAGGATTATTACCTGGATTGTTAAAAGAATACATTAAGGCCAGTTCACTTTTTCTTAAGTTACTTATCCAGTTAAATACAGTTACCTGGGTGAATTTTTTCTGGGAAATATTTATCTAGGTAAGTGTATTTATCAATGTTCTTTTATTTCTTATATAAATAAGACAATGACTATTTTAATCATAAAAATCCATTATTAAAAGGGGCATTTTTGTCTCATTAAAGAGTTGACAACTTTTTTGGGTAAGTGATATCCAGGAAAATAAATTTTCCCTGGTCCCCACATAAATTTGAAAAAAGAATAAGGGATTTTTGGTCAATGAGAACCAAAATCCTATTGACCAACTTTTCCCCCTCTCAAAAAATCCGAAAAAAAATGCCCCCAAAGTCCAACATTGACCGAACGAATTCAAATACAAGGTGATTGAGATGCATATGGCACAAGTAAGCATGTCAATGGACCGGTTTTGGATTGGACCCCTTACAGTTCAAGAAGACATTGAATTGGACCAATTCAGTCCAAAATATTTAATAGATTGCATTGGACCTGATTCGTCGTAAGAAATTTTGGATTGGGTTGATTAAGCCAATATCTGGTCCATTGATATAAGATAAGAATATATGTGTCAATGAACGTTTGGGTTGAAACCAATCTAAATCAAAATGAATTTGAATAGATTAGATGATCCAAACATTGAATTGGAACAGTCCAAATTGATTCAAAACATTCATTGAATTGGATTGGACCTGGTCCATTTATAATGAATTCCCATTTGATTGGATTGGATTAGACCTAATCCAATTCAATTGACACCCTTAGGCACAAGGTGTTTCTAGTAAATACTAGTGTGGTTAATAAAACAAACATGCTATTTATGGTGGTGGACAGATTTATTATTCACATTTTTTACCCATGTGCGGCCACACGTCTCACAATACAAGATGCTGATGTGCAGTTGTAAATTAAGGCGGATAGAGCACGGGTAGAGAGTATTGGACAAGAAATTTGGTTTGTTTATGGTGGGCTTATGGCATGACTCATTTAGAAGGTCAATCAATTCTTTATGATGTTAGCCTCAACAAATTTAACTCAGGAAAGTATGCTTTTGTGATAGTAATACAGCCAAAATTTGATTTTATAATGTCAAATGACTTAATCTATATTTTTACTCTTTTGTCTGTGTTGGAAAATGATGCAAATAGAGTGTAAATCTCAGTTTAGGATAAATTTGCATTCTATTTCACTTTTGCCTGTGTTTGGTAATTGTCGATACAAATTTCATGTATTTCAATTAGCATAAAATATAGAGACAAATTACAAAAAAAATAAATTTGTAATAAAGAAAACAATCAAGGGAATGAATTCTCTTCGATTTTCGCTCGATGATGTGAGCAACATCTAATTAACGGTCGAATTTTGTGAAGATGAGAGCCGTTGATGTGTTTCTCGTACTTCTTGAAGTGTTGATGTAATTTTCCTTGATTTTGGTGCTTTGGAAGATTTGATGTATATTTCTTCACTTTGGGTTTCACGCTTGATCGACTGTGAAGGATGCTTTTCTAAGAAGGGCCCTTTTGTAGTGGCATGATCTTCTTTGGAGAACTTGAATCCAAATGAGTTGCAGAGAACGGAGAAGTTTTTTCCCTTCTTTATTCTCTCTTGATCTTGTAGTTGTTGGAGTTTGCAGGAGCTTGTAGTTGCTTGCAATATTCAGTATTGGTGTCTGAGAGCTTCTCATAGTGTGATTCTCTAAAAGGAAAAATGAACCCTCTTTCTTCTTAGGCAAGACTATTTATAGCCAAGGATAAAAACTACCACATCAGCCCACTTAGCTAACCAATCTATGTGAATGGGGTGTTGGGTTAGCATTAACCCCTATACATGCACCATTATACAAGAGTTAGTATACTTGGATGTTTGAGCCACTAAGTCAAATTTATGTAGACTTGGGCCTTTGGCCCATGGAGGCCCATATTAATTTAGAGGTTACCATGTAAATTAAGCCCATTTATTTGGTTTCGAATATTCAGATGTCTACAAATGCCCTCTGGAGGACGAGGTGACTGAGCTCCATACGATGACGATGACGATTTCCAATGCAGCCCTCCGTTGGAATAATCAGAATGGCCATTGAGAGATCGAGTTTGAAGACATTGAGAGATTGGAGCAAAGCCTTCCTACTTTCCACAAAAGTTGCGGTTTATACTTGAGGTTAGTGATTTGATTTTTTCCTCTCTTTCCTATGTTGCCATTGGTTTACTTCATCTCGAGACTTCTTCTCTCTCTACCATGAACAGTTCATGTGAAGAGGTTTTAACCGATATCTTCTATTTGATGTTACATGACAAGATCGACCATCCATGTTTTTTTTAAATAAATACTCAACGATCGAAGCTATCATCAGGCTGTATTTGTTAGACTGTCCATCCCTTTCTTTTATTTCTGTTCTCACCATTGCTGTAATTGATCTACCAAGATATGTGTTGTTGCTACATAACATGTTAAATTCCCATTTATTGACCATGGGATTTTATAGCAAGATGTTAATTTTGGCATAGTGCTCTTATCTCCTCTCATCAATGATCTGGTGCCATAGACTTTGCAAGGCCCATCTAATGAGATTGGGGCTACCAAATGGAAAGACGTATTAGTACACTATCATGTATGTAGAAGATTTGTTGTCCAACTTGTCTACTATTAAATTCAGGCCATTTGGCAACTCTAAAGGATGGAGAGCCAACCTGTCCTAGGCACCAAGACGATCGAATCCAATCGAATTTAATTACTAATATGGGGAATCTGCACATGTCCACTTGGGTGTAGCAGTTTATTCTTCCACTAGAAGCGGGTATGGTGAATGGTGATGACATCATGGAAAATAAACGGTATCCACTCGATCAAGTAATGCTTGAAACACGCTGCATACTTTCATAGTTTCATAACCAAAACCATAAAAACTCTAGATTGAGGCTCTCATATTCTGTCCTATAAATGTGTTCCATCACATTGACTGAAATCGTACTTTGATGACTAAAACTCCTGGGTCAAACAAGATCTGGCTGTTTGTTCCTAATGACCCATTAGCGGGCTTGGTATTTTAACAATGCTCAACAGAATCAGATTATTTTCCTTTAATTAATTGTAAACAGCTCAGTTGCCACTGTTACAGAGTGAATTGTAGAGTAAGGCTTTTGCATGGATGCCCCTTTTGGCGTTGGATGAATAAACGCAGTATGGGAGCCAATCTTTGAGATGATAGTATGATACCTTACCGTATCACATGGCAACAGTAGGATGCTTAAACTCCATGACAGCAGCCCACTAAAAATTTGACGGAGTTCTCATTGAATTGTATACAAACCAAGTCAACAGGAAACATGAACGTATCCCTTATGACGATTGGATTAAGCATTTGAGCTTATCCCACCAAGGTGCCAGTGTCCTTGCTCGTGGACCTTTTGTCATTAGGTAACCTGTAAACCAACAGAACCAACCAAAATGAGAGTCATATGTACGCAACTTGCTTATGAAGATTGAATTGTAGAGTGCATTTTCTTTCCCTTCCTCATTGACTTGTGCCAATAAGGTTCCCAATGACTGTTCTTGTGCAACAATGTATAAAATGAGCAATTTCTCGAGGATTGGTGCAACAAGTACTGGGGGTTTGAAGATGTATTGCTTTATGCTCTGTAAGGCAGTTTTGCAGGCCTTATCCCACTCAAATGGGATATTTTTTTTCATCAATTTGTTGAATGGTTGACAACGTCCTACCAGGTTAGAGATGAATTGTCGAATGTAAGCTAGTCGTCCTTAGAGACACTTCAACTCTTGTAGGTTCTGTGGCTCTGGCATGTTTTAGATGGCATCAATCTTTGACTAATCTGTTTCAATCCCTCGATGGCGAACAATGAATCTGAGGAACTTGCTTGAGGTGACTCCAAATGCATACTTGAAAGGGTTCATCATTACTTGATACCTCCTTAGTCTATTGAAGATGCTACACAAATCATCGAGATGGTCTTCTCTCTTCTTAGACTTAACAACCAAGACATCGACGTAGCACTCGACCTTCTTGTGAAGAATGTCATCGAAGATTCGCTACATCGCACGCTAGTACGTAGCACCAGCATTTTTAAGCCCAAAAGGCATCACCTTGTAACAGTAGATCCCCTTTGGTGTTCAGAAGGCCGTGAGTTCTTTTTCCTTAGGTGCCATGCGAATTTGATTGTATCCAGATGAACTGTCCATGAAAGATAATGCCTCGTAGCCTGTACTTGCATCTACCATGAGTTCAGTGATAGACAAAGGAAAGTTGCCTTTTGGGCAAGTTTGATTTAGGTTCGAAAGTCAACATAGACCCAAATTTGATTATTCTTCTTCCTTACAGGGACAATGTTTGCAACCCAAGTTGGATACTTCACCTCCCGAATGAAACCAACTTCAATGAGCTTGTTGATTTCTGCTTCAATTTGCCTAATCAACTCAGGTCAGAATCGATGTTGTGTTTGCTTGATTGGTTGTACCTTGTGCCTAATAGAGAGGTGGTGGACAACAACCTTCGTGTCTAAATCGGGCATTTCCTTGTATGTCCAAGCAAAGACATCCTTGTGCTATTGAAGTAGTTTGAAGTGTTTGGCTTATTCTTCAGGGCTAAGGAGTGCACTGATGTAGATAGGTTTAGGTTCCTCTTTAGTGCTAAGGTTCAACTCCTTTAAGTCATCCACTGTTGCTTGGCTTCTTTCTTTAGAGGTAGGAGGAATGGGCTCAAGTTCTTCATTAGAAGAAGTTCTTGACAGATCTCCATCCTCCTTCTCATTAATGGTGATGTGATTAACCGAGACAATGTCTTCATCCTTGGTTAGCCCTTCACTATGTTCTTCCATGTCTTGTCCTGGTTAGAAGTTGAACTTTGATTGAGAAGATGATGATGATTTAATGACAACAGTCGGTTGTCTAACTGTGAATGTCTAATTAAAGAAACTTCCAAGTTCGTCACCCTCTTCATATGAGAAGGAACAACACTCTGAGGCTTCAACTTCTCCTTTGTGGAGATGGCACATTGTAGGCTTTGACTTTGTTGTCGGCCCTTTTTCTTCATATTGGCACCCTTAGGCCCTATGCGGGAGAGTACTGAAGTCCTTTGGGGTTGAGCAGATGGTGTTGGAGCAACATCTTGTCTTCCGAGCCTGTCAAACGTTGATAGTCTTTCTATCGGTTTTCTAACCGACCGAAGATTGAACTCCGTATGTATGCTTCTTTTCCTTCTTGTCCACCACTTTTACAGTGATATGGTTGGATGACGTCTTCCTCTGTGAAATATAAGTTGGTGGATTTCGATGGTATCCTAAGCCAACATTTTGCTGAGGGATGTGGGAGCATCCACTTTGTAAAGCTCTTTGCAACTTTGTTAGGACATAAGCTTGTCTACTTGTAAGGACTGGCTCAAGGTTCCCTAACTAATGATTTTCACCTTCTTTGTAACCTACCTTCTCGCGGAGCTTTTCAACGTTTAGGTCAAACCGCCCTTCTTGATGTTGCCCTACTTTACTAGTTGATGTAACTCTAACAAATACTTTTAGAGGTGGTTTAGAAACTGATGACTTCGATGCTATGGAGATTGGAAGCATAAGATCATTCTCGAGAACTTCAACGTCGCTCTTTGATATTGGTGTAGTACTTGTTGCAGCCATTACCTCAAAAGGTAGTTGTCCATCCTTCTCTTTGACTTTGGTGTGTAGCAAAGCACAGGGGTTGATTGGTTACAAAAAGAGGAAGGTGATGGTGGAGTTGATGGCAAGGTAGAAGATGCATGTTGATTTTGTAGATGTTTCTTATCACCACTTGAAGATGCATTTTCTTCTTCATGTATTGTGTCTTTCTTTGCCTTCCAAACCTTCACTGTGTAAGATTTCAGCACAGAGACCGGAAGAGCTTAAATGACCTTGTCAACATAGAACTTTGCATCAACGAAATGTGCTTCGGCTTTGTTGAAAGGCTCTGGCTCAGCGACTACTTTCCTCTGTGTTCCATTATGATAGTATTTGAAGGATTGGTGTTGCGTAGAAGGAACCACTCCTGTCACATGAAACCAAGGACATCCCAAAAGAAGTTGGTAGGATGTCTTGGCGTCGATGACATGTAAAAGGGCCGAAGATGTCAAGTCCCCTATTTCTATATTGGGACACACCATGCCCACGACACGTTGTCCCTTTTGATTAAAACCTTGGATTTTCAACTTACTCTTTAGCAATTCGTCCTTGTCAATCCCAAGTTTTTCATAGTGAAGGCTAACATGATGTTGATAGCAGATCCACAATCAATGAGGATGAGTGACATGTTTTGTTCACAAACATATCCAAGAACATACAAGGGTCTGTTATGTGGGCGTGACCCAAGTTGTAAATCCTCATTTGTGAAGGTAATTGTCAACATACAATTCGTGCAGCTATCCCCTTTTAGTACTTTGCTTTGGTACTTGTTGGGGAGAATCAGGGTCTTCGCCATTGCAAAGCGAACCTTCTACGGTAGTTGTAGCGCTTAGGTAAGGCTCAAGTGGGATGGCACTTCCTCCAGTTGCTTTGCTAATTCTTCATCACACATGGGGTGCTCTTGAAGAAGCCTTGTCATGTCTTCATCATCATCGAATGAAGCTTCTTCTACTGATGGAGATGTTTCCTCTTGTCAATTGTCACCATGTATGCTACTACACACTCCTCTGACAAAAGTTCTATAGGCATCAACTCCTAAAGGGTTACTAGAGTTGGATGAGGTTGTTGAAGCACTTCCTCCTCACTAGCTGGGGGTACTTGAGGTGCTTTCTTCTTTGGCACTTTCTTCTTCTTGGAGGCGTTGTGTACTCGCTGTCTTCTAGTTCGCTTTGGTCTGGTTGATGTAGGGACAACGGGACAAGGAGCGTTGTTCTTACACCGAGAGACGATAGTCCATCCGATCTCGTCTTGAAGAGATGCTCTGAGTCACTAGAGTAAACGGAAATAGTCTTGCCCCTATTCAAAATGGTTCCTTCGGGTTGGTGTTGTACCTTCTCCTTAGGTTTCTTGCTGGTGAAAATGAACCACCCATCTTCTATCTCATCTTTTGAAACAGATGACTCTTTCCAGTAGTCCAAGTCATCAATCATCAGCTCATAGAGAGTTGGGATGTTGGTATTCCTGAACCTTGGCATGTCAGGATAAGTATAGACAGTGGTCACCTCTTGATCAACAATAAACTGGACAGGAATTGCCCCCCTGTGGGAGGGGTACCGTAGGAATAGACGTCATTGGGGGTCCAGCTACCTTGCCCCTAGTCTCCATAATTTGAGGAGAATCCACTGAGTTGTGTTGTGGTGTTGACTTCCCTTTTGTGGGTGCATAGTTCCTTGAGGTCTACACACTCACTTTAGCTTGAGTAGAGGAGGAAGAACCTATAGAGGATTGTAGTGGTATTGGGTATAAAGCCCCAAAAGTCACTATAAAGACGTTTGTAGTAGCAAAATTGCCACCAAGATCTAGCTCGATCTTTCCTTGTTCTGGAAGATGAAGTCTTTTGTCCTTCAGGACAAAACACTTTTTAGTTGGATGACTTATCATTCGATGGTACTGGAAATACTTGGGGTAAGTCACACGTCCTCGTTCTTCAAGTCACTTGGGCGGTGGAAGCTCAATCAACTTTGATTGGAGTAGTTGGCTGAGCATTTTTGGAATGTTGGAGTTAGGAATGGATACTCCTTCTCTTCTAGTTCGATCAGAATAGGCCTAGACTTTTCTTGGCCTTGGTTTTGCAAAAGACTTCACTTTGATCTCCGTCTTCTTCTTCTTGTTGGAGCTCTTAACTAGTGCAGTGATAGTATTCATGACTTCCTTTCCTTTAGAGGAGGAGGTCTTAAGGTCCTTCTTGGCTTCTTTCTTTCCATCATTCTTTTCACGAGGATCACTTAGTTGCAGATTCCCATGCTTGGCTATCTGGATTTCCATGCCATGAGCTCGAGTAGCTAATTCTTCGAATGTTGTAGTCATGTTTCCTTTGAGGCTGTAGAGTAGTCTCCAATGCATCCCTTGGTCGCATGTGTCAATGGTAGAGGATTGGCTGATTTGTTCCTTGCACTGAAGGGCGAGGTTCCTCAACCGCTCGATGTAGTCGATAACGGACTCATCCTTTCTTTTCCTTGTAGTAGAGAGTTCTGGAAGTCCAACAATTCATCGTGTATAGTAGAAGCGAGCTAGGAATTCTCTCTCGAGCTAGTCACAACTGTTGATGGAGTTGGGTTGGAGGTTGGTTTACCAATCAAATGTTGTAGACTTGAGGGAGTGAACAAACTGCTTCACCATTTGTTCGTTGTAGGTTCCCACGTTGTTGCAAGTCTCGATGAAGTGGGCTATGTGTTGCTTCGGATTGTTGTTCCCATCGAACTGCTAGAACATAGGAGGTTGGTAGCCAACTAACATGCACATCTCATCATTTCGACGAGTGTATGGTTTGGCATACACTAGAGTGGTATGTGGAGCTCCTCCATATTAGGCCCTTAAGGTGTCAACGATCATGTACTGGAGTTGTTGCATCGTCAGAAAAGCGACAGAAACTTGGGTGGTGTCTTGCATCATGTTCTACACTATGACCCGATCATGCTCCTCTTGTTGCTGCTTTTGTTGCTCTTGGAAGTTAGGAGTCATTGAAGAAGTGAATCCTAGAGGGTGAGAAGGTCCTTGATTGGACTTTGCTTGGCGGTTTTGTATCTCCAATTTGTTCATTAGGAAGGCAATCTGGAGATCCTTCTCAATGTTGGAGTTCTTGAGGTTGTCAATGACTTCAGCCATCTTCTGGAGTCGTTCTTCCATTGTCACGGCTTCTGTCATCATCATTGGTACAATGCCACTAGAAGAAGAGTAGGAGTTGTGTGATGAAGAGGAATGAGACTTCGTCCTAAACGCAGTGCTGGATTGGTCATTTGGGAGAAAGTGTTTTTTCCCCTCTCATCAATGTTTGAAGCATTGAATAAGTTTTCCTTCTTCAGAGTAGTCACCTTGGTGATTTTCCATGTAGGAAGCTCCGCTGGAGATGGTAGTTGCTCTTTATTGGATTTCACTATGGCAAGTGTGTAGGACGGTTGTAGGAAAAACAGAAAGCACCAGAGGACTTGTGGAAGGAAGTTGCAACCATCTTGGTAGCCATTGGATGACTGTTGTAGTTGTTGACTCAAAATATGAGAGGAAGAGAGCGTCTCATCGGGCGTGCTAGAAATTTGTTAACACAAATTTCATGTGTTTCAATTAACACAAAATATGGAGACAATTTACAAAAAAAATAAATTTGTAATAAAGAAAACAAACAAGGGAATGAACTCTCTTTGATTTCCGATCAATGATGTGAGCAACCTTTGGTTAACGGTCGAATTTGGTGAAGACGAGGGTCGTTGGCATGTTTCTCGTACTTTTTGAAGTGTTGATGTAGATTTCCTTGATTTTGATGCTTTGGGAGATTTGATGTAGATTTCTTCACTTCGAGCTTCACGTTTGATCAGCTGTGAATGATGCTTTTCTAAAAAGGGCCTTTTGTGGTGGCTTGATCTTCTTTGGAGAGCTTGAATCTAAGTATGCTGTAGAGAACGAAGAAGCTTCTCCCTTCTTTCTTCTCTCTTGATCTTGTAGTTGTTGGAGTTTGCAAGAACTTGTGGTTGCTTGCGATCTTCAGTGTCGATGTCTGAGATCTTCTTGTTGTGTGATTCTCTACAAGGAAAAATGACCATTTTTCTTCCTATGCAATGCTATTTATAGACAAGGGTTAAGGCTGCCACCTCAGCCCACTTAGCTAACCAATCTCATGTGAGTGGGGTGTTGGGTTAGCATTAACTCATATACATGCACCATTATGTAGGAATTAGTGGTTTTCCAATGGAACCACCATATTACAATAGGAGATGGGCCAAATTGGACTTAATACACTTGGATCCTTAGGCCACCAAAACATATTTATGTAGACTTGGGCCTTGGGCCCATAGAGGCCCATATTATTTATAGGCTATCATGTAAATTAAGCTCATTTGTTTGACTAAAAAGTTCACATGTTTACAGTAATATTACATTTTTGCATTAACAAATGACAAATCAATGCATATTTACTTTGACAATAAGATGTAAAAGTACATCAATAGAAAAGAAGTAAATTTGCATTCAAGTTGGCTTTTGATAAAAAAAGGCATATGCCCTCTTGGAATTTGTATTTGCATCTACTACAACTAAAAGTCTGTTTAGTAAGAACGTAAATTTGTCAGTACAAACCTAACCCAACTTTGCAATTTATATGAACCGTTTTACACTCTACATATTTGCATTCACACTAATTTGCATCGTTTCAAAATACAATCTTGTATACATGCCCTTACCCTGATATATAAAGTGTGTGCTTTCTATGGTTTCTGTGCATGTCATAAAAACCAAGTATGTGTTTGTTTCCATTTAAGTTTTTTCATTCAATATTTGTACTTTATTTGCTTGCAAAACCGAGAAAGGTAATAATTACAACCGTTAATGACAATTAGGCACCACTAGGCTCCACATTAGCGTAATAGCGAAAAAATGCTTAACTATTTGTGGAAGCTTTACAAAATAACTTCCCCAAATGGTACACATGCACAAAAACCAAAATCCACTTTTATCGTTCTCAATGTCTATGGAAGAGCAAGAGAGGGAAACTACTGAAGTCACACATATGTAACAGCATTTATTGAATAAATGCCCACAAAACCAAACAACCTGTTAGTATGTGTTTGGTTCCATGGGCATTTATGGATAGACTATTTATTTGTACTTTTTCACTTTAAATGTTTCCCGTTTTTATTGTTTGGTTGGACTTCACTTTAAACGTTTTTTACTCTTCACCTCAGATTAATACACATTAAAGTGTGCCACATCAACATTTAGTTTCAAGAAACACTGGAGCGTTGGGGAAAATAAAAATTTGACATTTCTCGAAATGCCCCACATACAAAAATCAAAGTGTTTCAAATTTCTTTCATTTATTTGATAAACGTTGAAATCAAATAATTATTTTATTTTGCTTAACTCCAACATGTATGTGGCGCTAATGTAATAGCGTTTTTTTAATAAACACCCCCACAAAACGAAACACAGCCTAAATCCACATACATATTACTTACATAAAACAGATACGGTTCACAATTATTTGCATGTTCTCTTACACTTACAAAAAGCAGATACAGTTCAGTCATAAAAGTTAATAATTATATGCACATGTGCGTGGCATGTACTCTTACAATATATTTAAATTATACTCATACCTTTCAAAATTTTGAAGGCTTTTCTATTCATCAGAATTAAGCTAAAAAGTTAAGCTAAATTTTGTACTAAATTTTAAGTAACTTATTTTTTGAAGTTCTAAGAGAGAAAATTTAGGATTCAGTAGTCTTCACTTTTTGGATTTTGTCCTTTGGTTCCATTTTCACGGTGGAATAAAATTTTGTGTTTTCACTGATTCAGAAATATCTGTGGTGGTGTTATACGAAAATGGCAAAAGTGAAATTAAATAGGATAAGAAAAACTAGACCACAAACATATGTCATGTCACATGTCACATTACATACAGCACTCACTTCAGTTAGAATGATTAGAACCATTGCTGCTTATGCATCCATTTTTAAAGTATGCTTGTTTATATTAACCTTTCGGCAATAAACATCAATGGTACCAAATACAATTATAGTGGTATGGTCACGAACTAAGCTTGACCTATTCGAGTTTGATTCATAAAAAGTTTGATTCGGTTTGGTTTTAATCATGTTTTGACTCTAATTTACAAACTCATTTATTTATCGAATTGAGTTTGAGCCTAATAAAACTTGACTTGTGAGTTTTACAATATTTTTATAATAATAATAATAATAATATGTATAATAAAAATATTATATATATAATATTTTTTATATATAATAATAACTAATTATTATAATTCTTAATTTTTTAAATATTATATATATGTATATATATATATATATTTATTTATATTTATAAAACATTTTTTTCAAGTTGAGTTTGAGTTGAGTCAAGCTCGAACTTATGAACTTTCGATTCGGGCCAAGTTCAAGCTCAAGGTTCTGGTTCTAGCTTGAATTGAGCTCAACCCTCGTACTGCCTTGGCTCCACCCCTAGTGGTCTTCGTCAATTTTTAATTTGCCACCTCTGTCCAAGGTTTATTTGTGAAAAGAAAAACATTTTGCATAGTCATTTAATATCACAGTTTTTCTTTATTAGGGTCCATTTGTTTATAGTGCAAATCTGAAGCGGATACAGGTTTCTACCAAGTTTAGGCAGAAAAAGTGGTGGAGACCACATCATCTTTGTCCTTACCACCTCCTATCTCTTTCATGTAAGGGGGACCATATATATTATACTCACTTCTCACAAACAAATAAAAAAAGAAAAAGATAAAATCTGAAGCAAAAGTAAATTAGAATTTACACGTTGCCTATCACTTCCAAGCATTTACACAAGAAAAGGAAAGTTTCACTTCTCATAAACAAATAAAAAAACTAAAACCTGAAGTAAAAGTAAATCGGAATTCTCTTTGCCTAGCACTCCCAAACAAATGAGTCATAAAAAAATATAACCATAAGAAATTTATGAATCAATATCATCATCATCATCATCATGGAATCCCCTACATGAATCTTATTCTTCTGTTTAATGTCAAAGAAATTTATTGATCATATTAAAAATAGATTAAGAACCCTCAATTCTACAAAGTTAGAAGCTATAAATTAAAGAAGAAAAGATAAGAAAATCTTTTACATGTATGTCCATTTGATCATATGTAATTAAATTACATATTCTCAAATTGGAGGTCTCTACCATATAAAATACACACTAGTTTAAGAAAAAGAAACATCAGACTTTGACAAAGATTAAATTTAGAATGGACAAAATAAACTTAGGGAGCGTTTGGTAGGTTTTTTCATATGGTCTTTTGCACTTTTCAAAGCTTGAAGACCAAAATTTGGTATTTTTATATTTTACAATAAAAACAAGCCAAAAAATACCTATGCTTTAAAAGTAGTTCACAAAAGCCCAAAATGGCAAAAAATCTAGAAATTTCAAATGAAGCTTTTTGTTCTTTGCACCTAAAATCTCTCATTCAACTGCCATGTAGTATGTAATACATGGTAGATTAGGATATTTATCAAAAATTCTAGATCTTTAAAGACAATACTCCAAGAGATTGTTACACCGTTTGACCATCTAAACTATCAAAAGACCATCCAAAAGATGGCAATTTTCCTCATTTCCCCGATCCCTGTGGGGATCTGCCCTGAATAGGACGGGGATGGGGAAAATTTCATCCTTGTTAGCAGGGACGGGGAGAGCACTCCCTGCCCTGCAGGGACCCCGATCCCCGCCCATGGGATCCCCATTAATATATATGTATGTATACGTTATATATGTAAACATACGTCTATATATTAATGCTTTAAAAATATGGTTGAATGAATATGTTTGAATCTTTTTTAATAGATTGTAAATTTTAATTATTTTATTTTTATTTTTTAAGAAAAGACAAAAACAAAAACAAAATTATTAACATTATAAAAAATTACAAGAAATGGGATCCTCGTGGGGATGGGGATGGGGAGAGGCTCCCAGTCCCCGCCCTGCCCCATTGCCATTCATATTCCTAAACAACGGTTTTACCAAATGGTGCCTTAATCAAAGAGATGGACTCTACCTTTGTGGGGCCATCTCAGATACCAAAACAAAGATAATTGTCATTCCTCTTTAACAGGATTTAAGAAGGGAATCAAATAAATTACTTCTTTCCCCGACAAATAAGTGGAATTAAACATATAAGCACTAATCTAAAAGGGTCAAAACAGTGTGAAGATCAAGGACAGTATGATCCCTAATAAGGTTTGAATATAATTAGCAAAGCTTAAAATTCTCAACATCAGTCTAAACATATGGATGTGTGATTACATTTCCATGTAACAAATTAAGTTAGAATATTAAAGTATTAGATAATTTAACAAAACATTTTTATTTTATTATTTTAGGTGAAATTCTTGAATAGGTTTTAATTCTCTCTATAGTTTGGTAGACTTGTAATTTATATGCCATGTTTTTATCAAATCATCACTGTTAAGAAAATATGGATGCACCACCTAACACGAATTTACATCTAAGCATCACAGCATATATTGAGAACACACCTTCGAAAGATGTTTCTGTTAACAAGATATTACTATTCTCTGGTCTTCGTTTGTATCGCCCCCTTACATGGCTGGAGCGCTAAGAAGAGGGTGGAACTTATGTCCAAGTTTTAATGAAGTGGTGCATTTATATTGGTTTTCCCTACCTTTTTCCTTCATTTCCCTACTTATTCTTTCCCCTTCAAATCAAATACAATCTTGAAATCTAGACGCTCAGTTGGTCGCTCTGAAGTGCAAGCCTTCACTTAATTCCATGTATTATAATCTCAATACTACTGATGAACATTAACTCAAACTGGTACAAAAACCCTTTTATCATTATTGTCTCTAGTCTCTCCTCCCCTTTCACGTAAATATATATTGATTGTGCAATAACCCGATTCGGGTTAGTTGGGCTGGGTTGGGTAAGACAGCAATCCTATGACAAACCAATATAAATATGGGGTTGAGTGGGCATTATTTTAATTCCGACCATAATTAAATTTCTAACCATATTTTTGGGTCGGGTTGAGTTTCAATTTGGGGTGGTCCAAATCAAGTTGCTTTCCGCAGCATACACGAGGCAATGAGCTACTTGAAGGGGGTGGAGGGGATCAGGGGATAGGGGAATGTTGAAAGTTGAGGCAGGACGCGCGACGAGAGCTTGGGGTGGTGCGGCTCGCTAAATATTTTTACTATTATTTATTTGTCTTTTTTTTATCATCACTCAATAGTCAATAGATGCTGGATGCAGGCAGGCAGCAGGTAGGCAGGGCACAGGGCAGGGGGGCGCCTTATCCGGGTTTGGCGTCGGGTGCATTTACTTCTTACTCGTTTCAGGACAAAGAAATGAGTGAAAATATGAAGTGATGTCGGGTCGTGGGGTCCACTCCGGAACTCGTGATGGTGGATGATCCGCTTTCTTTATGATTACGTGATTTACCGGTTTGACATTTTGACCGGATGGGTTTTCACTTCTCTCTAATATTATTATTCTATTATATGAATATAAATATTTAAATTTATTAATATTTTGATTGACCATAATCTGTGGGAAGGCTGCACCTAGTCCTAGTCTGTAGGGTCGTAATGGCCAACACTCCAGCTCCCACGTGGCTCATTTATAATGGGGTTTTTCTGATGTAGACCCTCTGATGTGACTGCTACCACACTGCACACCACTCGCCACTCTGATGTGTCGACACTAGACAGACAGACGCCTGCTCACGCGGATGATCCCTCCTCACTCCTCATCCTGCTGCTCTTACTGGGAGGGTAATGATCACGCGGTAGTGCTAACGCTTCGTTAACTTGTGATTTCTATCGTGTACGTCTCTCACTGGCTTGTGTTAGCATTCCTAAACTTTTAAGCCAATGAATGACGAACACGGTAGAAGTCTCACAGTTCATTCGCTATGATATTCCCACATGATCAATTCATACAGGTGAAAAGCTGATTGTTTCATATTGGCTATATTGCCCTCGCAGATCTCGTTTAATTGTCTACAACTTTTGCCATGATCAATGGAATTTGAATTATAATATTGGGGTAAGACTAAGATGCGAAAAATGTAAAATCTCTAAAGGTCCTCCCAGTCCCACTGTCATGTATCCTATGATGGATATCGTTGAAAATCTATGATACCAAAAATACATGGTATCATAGTCGAACCCCTAAGGAAAAGGTACAGTTGAAACTTGAAAGGCACCATACTTCGCCACTTTCCTTATCTGGAAGGAATCTAGATCGTTCAATAACATTGTCACTTATTCTCACACATTCTCTGTCTCTTATCGCCCTCATCAAGAAACGCAGGTATCTGAAGGAATGATCAGGTTCGTCCGATGAGATATAATCAAGGCTGTAGAAAGTGATCCGCTGTTGGATTAGAATTTTAAAATAAATAAAATCATGGCAACAAATACCGTAAGATCTCCGGATTTTAAGACGAGATATTCTAATCCCAGTAACCAGAAGGGGTTAGAGATAGATTTTGCCATTTGGACGAAGGGTGCAAGCGTAAAAAACAAAAATAAAAAGGAATAAATAATTTATTAGACAAAAATATCCTAAAAGTGAAGCTGCCATATAGGGAATTTCGTCAATTCAATTGCAAGGAGTCAGGGACTTGTTTTGGTGGTGAGGGCATTTATGTCTTTTTGTTCGAGTATGTAGGAAAACCCAAACCATAAAAACCTCGATTTGCGAGTGACTGTGGCCCTCTGGGTCTGGGGTCTGGAGTCTGGACCCTGCTATTTTTTGTACCGAGGAGGATCACTCCTGCGCAAGTTCCGAGGCATCCTTCCATGAATTCCCGACTTCGGGGCATTTTTCCTATTCTCCAATTACAAATGGCCCTCGAGATAATACAGAATTACATAATCGTCACAGTTTAATATATTAAATATTTTTAATATAAAAATCGCATTCATCGTTGATTCATTTATCCAGGACCAGGTCTCCCTACTGGAGCCTTTCTCATTGTTGATCATTTCTTGGGAGTTAGGGCCCTTCTGGAGATTATAATATCGAATGGTTAGAATTGGGACAACCTGTTCCTTCCTCCTCTGGGAAGTGGGACCCATTTCTCTCTCTCTCTCGTTTAGCCTCCGTTAATTAACCTGAAACGTTTCAGTGGATAACTCGAAAGTAATAATGAGAATAGTAGGGGTGAAATGGTAAGCAGGAGTGTTAGTTCCCCGCTCTCGTCACCGTCACTCATCAGTCATCATCTCTCTTCTAGACTTCTACGTACCGTATCCAATCGCAATTCCCAAGAAGAGAGGGTAATCGGCAGAGGGGGAGAGATGAGAAAGAAATCTGGAGTCCGGTCCTCCACAGTCCACACCACACAGAATGCTCAGGCCCTTCACGGCTTCGCCTAGTCACCCCCTACTCGGCTAGTCCCCCTAATTTTGTTTCGGTCAAGCTTTTATAAACGAGTTCGCTTTTGCTACGAGACTGTCGTAGCGCAGGGATAAAACAATAAAAGAGAAGAAGGCCATTGAGGCTTTGAGGCTTTGAGGATTGAGATGATTTGATTTATTGTTGTGGCCCCACTAAAATGTCAGTTCATTTAATTCAAATTCAAGGTGGAGCCATATTTATAAATGAAAGGTTTTTGATTTTGTTGTTTCAGAGTATTCCTGATTCCTACGACTGCGTGCGTAGCAATTGTGGTTAGCCAATAAACGCGACGCCTGTCTGGTGTCAGCCCTTCCCCCCACGTTGGCACGTCGCCCTCCACTCCTATAAATATACCTCTCCCTGCTTTCCAACTTTCAACCCAACATATTTGTTGAGAGCCATGTGACATCGGCTTTCAGTCCTTCCTCTGATCCAGCATTAAGAACTGTCATGGGGAGATGTCTTCTTCCCCCTTCTCCCACCCATTTTATCTCGTCGTCGGCTGTGGCTTATTTTCTCTCTTATCCGATCAAAACGTAGAGGGAAATCTGTAAAGCTCAGGAGGGATAGCGCCATGGATGACGACAGCTGTTTAAGCTTTCTTTCTCTCTCTAGCGCTATCCATCCTGAGTTTTATTGGTTTTTCGGACTCTATTTCCGTCTCCCGTACAATTGGAGCGAGAAGAAAGATAAATGAGCACTTGGGTATATGATTCACTACTTCATCGCTATGCTTAATTCCATCTTTTTGTTTTTGTGTTAGGTAACCACTAGGATAGACGGTAGTGGACATGTTTGATGGTTGACGATATCTCTGATTAACATGATGTATTCCTTTTTTTTCTCTTTTTTTGTTCTATTATGGTGCTTCGTGACTTTCTCTCAATCTTTTCGAACCGTATGAAAGGTTGCTTAGAAAGCTAAAAACCCTAGAAGCCGGAACCAGAAGAGGTGGCTATATTCGCTTCCTCTTCTAATGAGGAGCTCTGAGATATATAGAGTTAGGGTTCTTCTTTCGGTGTTGTTGACTCTTGTTTTGCAGGCTTTGCTTAATCGAAATAAATAATGGGTCTTTAATGACTTGACTATGCGGTAAGGGCGTTGATTAGCTCTGTATTGTTTAAGCCACGACAGAAGTCGTTAGCACTCTCCGGTACAAGGCGCACTCCTCAACTTTTGATATGATTATGTGTAAATTTATTTCCATTTCTCGTTTTGACTTGAACTTTATACTTTAAAGTAATTGTGATTTATCTTTATCTTACTCTAATAAACGAAGACGTCTTCACTCTTTTTTTAACTAACGGTGACTTCAACACTTAACGGACGGATTTATGAGACAAATCCAAAGTAATTAAGAGCCCTTTTGAGTTCCGGCATACCCAAATCCTATCCTATTCACAAGAACTCTACCCGTACCTATCCACGAAACGCACCCACCATGAATTGGAAGCACCTTAAGATTGGGCAGAGTTCTGTGAGTAGCAAATCCAAGCTCCCCAAACGCTTCCCATTGCTGTTCGTTCCTTCCCTCTCAATTTGGAGACCGTGTGCGTAGCAGATCCCGTTGAAGTGGTCTCAGCCGATTAATGGAACATCCTCCTCTCTTATAGCAACCCATTCCGAACTTAACCCCATTCTCTTTCAGTAACCCCACGCCATCGGAAGAACTCTAGAACACGCCAGTGACCAACGCTAGCGTCTCCTCGGCTTCTCTCTTGTACGCAAAAAGCATGGATTTGATGGATCCGAATGTAACAAGCACGTTAGGTGAGCAACGAGAGTGTTTATGAAGAATGAGCACGTAATAGCTGTACGATACATGTCCAGTTAATATATCTTTCATTTAATTTATTTTTTAATTAGACAGAAATTATTTATTATTTTATTATTTTTATTAAAATAATGAAATAAAAAGCGTAAATGAGCCGACTCCCAATACGCTTAGGTTTTCTTTTTTTACATTTTATACGTATAGGTTCTACCGAAAAAAAAATGTATCTGCCAGCCTCCCGCCTCAGCGTATACATCCGCATTCGGCATGGCTATACTACAAGAGGCTACCCATCCCTCTGGTATTCCCAAACTTCTACTGCCAATAACATATCCCACCAAGCATAATCCAGCTATTACTTGTCCAATTACCACTCATGTTGGACTCCTCGCTCTTTGCCCTGCAATACCTAGTTGGAAAAACCATTAACCATCCATTCTAATCGCTAATGGGTTGACGATTGCAAAACGCTGTACTTAGTTTTCTACTTTTACCTAATTGGGGTGGTTTCATACCCTTGTTATTTATCAATTTTCAGTTCTTGTTTCAATTCATTGGCAATTGTGCAATTATTTCCTTTTTAATTTTACTACGATCGATATATATTAAATATATTATTATATTATGTTTTTATAAATTTGTTTTATTATTTATTTTTTATATGAAAATATATAATATATATATATATAATGAAAATAATTAAAAAAATATTTATATTTTTGTTTTTACTTTATTTTAATTAGTGTATTTATTTTTTTAATGATTTATTAGTTCAAAACATACTCATCGGATGGGATAAGATGCGAAGATCCGAGTTATCAAAATGGAGTCTTATCAGATCTAATCGGATCTTCGGATAATCGGATCCTATGCGAACAATGTTGGCTCGAATTCAAATCAGTTTCCATCCCTAATTATTTTCCACTATAATATTTCATATCCATGTATCAATTCACGTTTTAGGTTTTACACTTTTACCGTCAAATTTTTAAATGAAAAAAAAAGTTGGCTGACGTGTTTATTATGATTGAAGGTGGCCCAGTAAGGACTAGACCGTGGAAATGCAATATTTTTCACATATATAAATCTCTTGATTATGTAAATTGCATATCGAAAATGGTGCCGAATAGCCAAACAGATGATCCCGTGCCGTATACGGTGTGTGTTATTTCAATATTATATTTTGCAATGGTATGGTATGGGTCATAGCTCTGCCTGCTAGGGACGTACTTGTGCGTATGCTTTGGGCAGCTGAAGTAAACAAAGAGAGATTTTTGGGGACGTGCTACTCCAGAGGCCAGAGATGTGAAGTCCCTGCCGTTTTATTACAAAAAAAAAAAGAGATGTATTATTTCTAAGTTGTCTCTTGGTCTATAGTGTGTTGTCACTAACGGGTAACACAAGGGACCATCTTATACATTAACCAAATCCCTAAGCCAAGGCAGATGTCAGATACTCAGATCTGTACAGTGGGCGGGGACGAGCGTCCCCAGAGTCGGAGACACTCCGCCCCAGCCTCCACCACCACTTCACCTTGCGACGCTACGGACAAGAAAAAGGTATTAATTTTTCATTAATGCGATGTATGTACCGATGTAAGTATCGAATACCTCATAAAGTATAATCCAGACCTGGATTTGGACGTGTACGGTAGATGTGAAGGGATTTGTACGTCTCCAAAACTAATCAATGAAACCAACTGCCTCCCAAGGGGGTATTCAATTTGGTCCCAAGTATGTGCCGATTGCCATCCGTTTAGATTAGATTGGGTGTACGCGGAGCAGTGGTCAGAAGCATCCTAGCCGTTCGCATACTTACAGTGAGCAAGACGTGGAACACTATGATAGGATTGGATGACTCATCCATCATCATTGTGGTGGGGTCCACTGTAACCAACCCCCAACCTTGAAAATTTGGCAATCGTAATGCAGCAGTTACACAGTATTTAATAGCGTGTCTCTTTTCGTGGACGAGGACGAAGGTTTGTATATTTGATTGATTATCATGGTGTTGGAGTTTGTTCCGGTGTACACCATTACTGATCTGAAACAATTCAGAATTTGTATGAATGGCTCTATCACTGTTCAGCATAGCAGTTGTAATAAAGGGAGAAAATATAGAGTCCGGATCTCCTGCCCACCTCTACCCACAACACATTACCCCCGTCCTTCGGAACATCTCCCCCTCTATCATACTATTATCATACTATGCACAAGATGAACGTGGCTGTGATAAATGTGGGCAGGATTTTCGTAGGCCGGAGATCCAAACTCATAAGGGGATTTACCGTAAATAAAGTTTGTTTTTAGATTTGAATTTGAATAACACAACAAAGTATAAAAGATTAAGGCTGCGTTTAGAATCAGTGTAAATCATAGTTTTCAAAACTGAACCATTTGGACGGTCGGACCAGAGAAATTGGGAACTAGTAAGATGATCAATTCCAATTTACCTAGAACCGTTATTTCTCCTCAAAATCGTTGATTTGGTCAAAAAAACCATTCATTTGGTTTGGCTTGTATTATTTTTTTGTCAAAACGGGTTATTTGTTTGGTTCAAGCGGTTAGACCATTCAACCTGGGAAACAGACCCCTAACTGATTCGTTATCCGATCCAATTTTAAAACCTTGGTGTAAAACGTCATCGATGTAAAAATACACTAATAACATTTTACACTGAACTGTGAAAGTGACAAGTGCTTTTTGAAAACATGATGAGTGGAAGAGAGTAAAGTTTTACATCAATAAAATATAGTTTTTATATCGATTATCATGTAAAACTTTATGCTTGATGAGGTTTACATCGATTATCAACGTACGCAAAACTATACAGGAGTAGAATTTTACATTCATATCACTCTTTTTTTCCCATTTCCCATATTTTTCCTAATTTCCTTCATCATTCATATCACTCTTTTAGCGAGAAAAGCACAACATTTACTGATGAATGAAGATTTGGCCCGACCTCACAGTTATGCGACATGTGGCAAAAGCAACAGCTCGGCACAAAAGCAAGCCTAAGGCGCGACCACCAAGGGGAGAAACCAGCGGTCCGAACTCCCTACTAGGGGCCCGAACTCACCCTTGGCCCCAAACCAGAAAGTAATCCGAACTGGCCTGCCCTACAACAGTTCAGGACATACTTCGCCA
Organism: Nelumbo lutea; assembly: GCF_056320005.1. Lineage (NCBI taxonomy): Eukaryota > Viridiplantae > Streptophyta > Magnoliopsida > Proteales > Nelumbonaceae > Nelumbo > Nelumbo lutea. The sequence continues at coordinate 48,060,391 of NC_142685.1, forward strand.
AATTGGCCCGCCTTGCAACAGTTCGGGATACACCTCGCCGAACTGGCCTGCCTTGTAACAGTTCGGGATACACCTCGCTGAACTGGCCTGCCTTGTAACAGTTCGGGATACACCTCGCCGAACTGACCGGCCCTATACATACCTCCGAACTCAAGACCTCGCCGAACTGACCGGCCCTATACATACCTCCGAACTCAAGACTTCGCCTCGCTCACCACTCCACCACATCACCTTCAGGGCACCAAAACCAAACAAATCATACTATGCCTGACACTGAGGAAGTCCGTACCCGAGGGCGCCGCACCTGACTGACTTGGGATCTGACGTTGACGGCCGCACTCTAAACGGCCACCTACCACCGCATCCTGACACCGCCATCTCTCGTTAGAGAGACGGTTAGGCAGTGGCGGTTCTGTCCCAGCAGAAAGGACGATGGCCGAATTGACAGACGCAAGGGTAATCATACCCGACCTGACAAGGGCCTTGGAGAGAGTGTGTGAAGTGGTTATAAAAGGCCCCCCGCCCCCAACAAACAAGGTATGTGAACTTTGCGCTATATGGTCTACACTTGGCCTTTGAGAGATTACTGACTTGAGCTTCGGAGTTATCACACCGGGTTCCCCCCAGAGTTCTCTCATCTTTCCCATTTCAGGCTCCCCTACGCTCCAGCTCAGAGGTGAATTCGTTGACAGCTAAGACCGGCCGGATTGCGCTCCATCATTTACAAACACTTGTTCATCGTCTTCTCCAACGAGATGACAATCCAGTAACGATGCAATTCCAGTTTTCCTACATATATTCAACGATTTTTTGCCATTTCTAGGTTTACTCTCGTCTACCATTGGTTTCGTCAGTTTTCCAAGGACTCCCCTATTATTGTTCTTTGTCACATGTTAAGAAAAGCCATCGATAATGAAAATCACTTGAGAGAATCCATCTTTCTTCCAAATTTCAAGCAGAGTCCACGCCAATGATATTGTCTTCTCCTGTGAATCGCCCCTGTCCACATTCCTAATTGTCATTATGGCTCACAACAAACAACCTAAGGTGAAAAATCAACTAAAACTCATACTTGCTGCGTCGATCAAGTCCAGGCCAAATCCCAACTCTGGTAAATACGACTTTCATTGCATTTTACTTTGATTTTTTTTCTAAATTTGCTGAATTTTTTGTTTTTTTTTTCTGAAATTTGAGTATTTTTATGCTTTTTTTCTGAATTCACTACAAAATTAGTGTAAGTTTTGCATTTTTCAACAATTTTTCTGCATTTTTGGTATTTTCATGCATTTTTTGCTTTTTTATTTTTATGAGGTGCAAAATTGGAAACTAATGGTAAGCGATCTAACTACTCCTAGTTGGAGGGCAATCTGGACTCCAGATGGACGGTGAGCTGGATCGATTTGCAAAACAGTCAATTAGAGAACTCGGGGTAGCTAACCCAGCGAGGTAGCTCCAATGCTTAACTCAGTAAGTAGGTTGTAAATGCGAGCTGAATGCTTGAGAGGTTTGAGTGCTAGAGAGTAGAGTAATCATGCGTACCTTTGCCATGAAGTTTCGTGTCTTTATATACTGGAGTAACTGTGGGCTTCACGAAAGAGTCCAGGTTCTTCGAGCTGTAGAGATAAGGTTGGTTCCATTTTTTGAGGAGGGCGGTTCGTGGATGAGGCTTATCGTCCAGCCCCAATTCAGGTGGAACCGAGATAAGTTCTTATCGTGACCTCGGGAGATTCAGGATCTGTTGGATCATTGCGATCCCAAGAGATTCAGGATCTGTTGGGAAGGCCTTCTGAATTGGTTATACGATGCTTCGACTTGTTAGCTCTGAGCTAGAACTTTGATTCTTTAGTCCTAGATTGGATGCCCGAGGTGCCTCTACACCAGGTGGGTTTGGAGCCGAGGTGACTGGGTTCCCGAACTACGAATGTTGCAAATTGGGCTTACCCGGCTGAGTTGTCATCCTTCAAATAGATTGCTTTTACGTGTCCCCTTTCTGTTAGGTCGTGCCAAATCACCCTTCATCAATTTCCCCCCACTCCTCGTGCCAGGGGTCCCAACCCAGTGTGAGGAGTTCATGGAGGGTGTAGGTGGATTTGGCACGGGGTCTTGTCAATTTGAAGAGCGAACTGTTGGTCGGACCTGTTCAACAGTCTGGATCAACCACGGAATGACCCAGATCGTGTCCCGGGCACGCGCGGACGTCACGCTATTTGTAGATTTCACAGACTTCAAAGAGCTCCCTCAACCGATTTCATCCTCGAGTGTCATGCAACCAATTTTCATGGGAGTCGTTGGATTGCACAGGTCTCAGCCGTTGATCGCCATGTAGTGAACTATAAATAGGGGGCCGAGGGGCCCCTCTCCTTCGCAAAAAAATCTTGTGTTTGAGCTTTCCTGAGGTCACGTCAGAGTCTTTTAGCTCGCCACTCTTTCCTTTGTGTTCCAAGATTATTTTCGTCCTTTTGGTGAGTTTGTCTTCTTTTGTTAGTTTGTTCTCCTTTCCTTTTCCTATTCCAGTATGTCTAGTGCTAGTATAGATAGACTTCTCAGCGATTCTAGTGAGCCCGAGGGTGCCGAGGTGCAGTCCTCGGCTCCCGCTGGCGAGATCAGCTCCTCGCCATGCAGTTCCTCTTCTCGCCTCTTAGGAGAAACACCTTTACCCGAAGTCGGGCCATCTTGGCCTAAGGAACCTGAAGCTCGGATGGAGGGACCGACCTCTAGAGAGGGGGTCCCGTCTTCTTCCCGGGGTCGGGATCCGGATGACTTCGACCCTTCCACTATGACCCCGGACAAGTTACTGTCCTTGGTAGCCCGTTATCATCTTCCCAATAACCTTATTTTTAGTATTCCTTTGGGTATGTACCCTTGGGTTCATGGTCACCATGAGCTCGTGGTTTTTGAAGAGCATCTTGTAGTTCACACCTCGAACCCCTACCTAGTTATCTGCTCGTGAACCGTCATTCTCTCGCTGTGAGTGCCAAGGTGGATTAGGTTGACCGTCCCCGGGCCTACTTCTGACATTTCCTTGTGAGGCTGGCGGAGTGAGTTGATCGTCTCTCCTTCCTCGGGGTGAAACCTAACTTTTGAGAAGAATCAGTGCTTGTGAGGTCTCTTCACCATGATGGGGGGATCGACTGATGTCCTGGTTAATCCCAAGGCTATTCGAGTTCTAACCGCGATGGGGCCCTAGGTGCCAAGGTGGGATCGACTGCTGGTTAGGCTGTAGTGGAGGGAATTGGTGTTGATATTGCTGGTAGAAGTAATACTGTTGGTACTGCTAAAACTGTTGGACCTATTGCATATGGATTTGAATAGACCGAACGCATTCAACGAAGTCATGGAACTGGGAATGTCCCACTCCGGGAGGAACCACGGAGGGCTCAGAGAAAGTTGCACCAACCACTGGGGAAAGTGGGGCACTCACCTGTGTGGTGCTCGGCGGTGTAGTCAGCGATGGGACACCATACGCTGTAAGTGGATTAGTGAATTGACTGATGTACACCGTAGGAGCTTGGGGGAAGGTTGGCTGCTGGGCTTGCCCCCCCGATGATGTTCATCTCGACACTTTTCCCGGTGTGGCTAGAGGATGCCATTGAAGTTGAAGTTGAGCTTGAAGCAGCAAAAAGGTAGGACTGACCTTTCGATCAAATTCCCACAGATGGTACCAATTGATGGTGCGTGATCTGACTACTCCTAGCTAGAGGGCGATTTGGACTCCAGATGGACGGCAGGCTAGATCGATCTGCAAAACAGTCTATCGGAGAACTGGGGGTAGCTAACCCGAAGAGGTCACTCCGATGCTTAAGTTAGTAAGTATGTTGTAAACGCGAGCTGAATGCTTGAGAGATTTGAGTGCTAGAGAGTAGAGTAATCACTCGTACCTTTGCCTTGAGGTTTCGAGTCTTTATATACTGGAGTAGTCGTGGACTTCACAAAAGAGTTCTAGGTTCTTCAGGCTGTAGAGATAAGGTTGATTCCATTTTTGGAGGAGGGCGGTACGTGGATGAGGCTTATCGTCCAACCCCGATTCAGGTGGAACCGGAATAAGTTCTTATCGTGATCTTAGGGGATTCGGGATCTGTTGGCTCATCGTGATCCTAAGAGATTCGGGATCTATTGGGAAGGCCTTTGGAGTTGATTATACGACGCTTCGGCCCGCTAGCTCCGAGATGAAACTTTGATTTTTCAGTCCTGGATCGAATGACCGAGGTGCCTCTACGCCGTGGTGGTTGGGTACCCAAACTGAAAATGTTGCGAACTGGGCTTGCCCAGCTGAATTGTCATCCTTCAACCAGATCGCGCTTACGTGTCCCCTTCCTGTTAGATCGTGCAAAATCACCCTTCATCAGAAACCATGATTGATTGTGATTCCAGCATCTCGATAAACCAAATAGCATCAATCGAAATCCAATTCCGATTCCGATTCTTGTTTGAACCAAACAAATAGGAAGAATAAATCATTTCAATTCCGATTCCATTCACGAACCAAACAGACCCTTTGCAACTTCAGCCTGGTCAGCTACCACATCTGGAAAACCCCCAATAAACTACTATTTGAAAACAACACACCAGAGCCTCTACGAGTAGTTCAAACAGCTCTATAATTCTCTCTAGAGAAACTGTACACTCGGTCACCGGTACAATTACGCCCACCTCCCTCACCTCACCCTAATACTCCCACCTTGTATATTGAAGGCGCATTTGATTCAGATGCAGTTAATGCAGGACGAGGGCTCATCCTCCAACATGCCAGCACAAAGCTTCTCCGTGCAGAGAGCGGCTCATGCTGAGCCCCTAACAGCTATATATGGTGCTGAAATACGAGCGCTTTTAGGGTTATAGGGTCAATGCCTTATCTTTTTGTTTTGCCTTGCTCTAGATTGATTATAAGATTATTTCATTGTAAATAGAGGAGATACAATTTGATGAACTTGACAAATTCATGGACCAAGATGCTGGTTGAGGTCTTTGGCGTACCATAGCGATAGCTTATGCTATAACCCAAACCTTTTGGCAAAGAATTTATAATGTGTAACAGCCGCGGGGGGTTGTTTTTCTTGTCGTCTGTTAGTGATTCCCTATTTTCCTACACCAATTCTAGGATGGTCAATCTCAAAATGACACCTCTCCTTTTAAAATTTTGGCTGTCTAAATTTTGACACAGCTTAACTGTTACATGCCACTTTTGGCATGACACATCCTTATAGGTTTTATTATTATTATTATTATTATTATTATTATTATTAAGGTAAATTTCTTAAACTATTTTTATGGTTTAGTTAATTTATTAAGTGTACCTTTACTGTTTGAAAATTGACAAACATACTCTTACTATTTTTGACAATTGATTAATCCTTCTTAATCGTTAACGTGCATCAACAAAGATATGAAAAAGACTATTTTACTCTCCACTAGATTAATCGGATATCTCCCTCTCCCTCTCATTCTCGTTGCCAGAACGACAAATGATGACCAGATTTAGGTTCCTTACAAATATGAGAGATACTTAGATATAGGTTCCTTACTTGGATCTCTCCCTCTCATTCTCTTCGTCGAAACTGTCAGAATGGCGGAAGATGGTCGAATATCAAATCTGAGTACCTCTCAATAGACCAGACCAGACCAGACCAGATATCGCACAAGCAATGAAAGCAGACATGTTGTGTTGTGCATCAGACCAGACATTGCACAAGCAATGGGAGCAATCAATAAGTTCATGGAAAATCTTTGGAGAGATCATTAGACTCCAAACTATACAGGAGATCGCAATAATAGAAAGTCAATTACTGGCTATGTGTTATCTTTCGCTGATGGTACAATGAGTTGGCATCGAAGTTGCAGTCTGTAGTGGCTTCGTCTACAATAGAAGCAGAGTATATGTCAACAACACAAGAAGCATGTAAAGAAGGTATTTGGCTAAAGAGGTTGCTTGAAGAGTTCAACATTAAGCAGAAAATGGTGACAATTCATTGTGATAGTCAAAGTGTATTACACTTAGCATGAAATCCGGTATTCCATTTGCGAAGTAAGCATATTGATGTATAATACCACTTTGTTTGTGAAGTATTTGAAGATAGGCAGATCTTGTTAAAGAAGATCCATACCAATGACAATGTTGCAAATATGTTGACAGAACTAGTGACAAAAGAGAAGTTTATCTGGTGTAGAACTTCTCTTGGGCTTGAGGTTACTTGACAACTGACAAGATGATGACAATTGCGGTAGATGGTCTCAAATGTTTTTTTCACACTATAAAGAGAAATGTTTTCAAGTAGGAGAATGTTAAGGTAGTGTCCAGGGATATTTACTATGGGTTAAAAAGGGGGATTTAATTCTATCTCTCCATTTGGGTGAAAAATCTAAGGGTGCAAAGTTTTTCTAAAATGCCTATTCTATCCCTCTTGATTACTATATTGTATTGAGTAATTGTAGTGAGGTTATATTGTAATTTCTCTTATTTGTATAGTGAATAAAAAAGCTCCGAACTGGTGTTAGTCGACGTAGACAATTTGGCCAAATCACGTTAAATCCATTGTCCAACCATTCAAACCATCAATTCGACCCATCTCTACATGGCCAGGTGGTTACCCATCCATATCCACCCCAAGCCAACCCGCATCTACCCGCTAATTTAACTTCCAAGTTCCAACCACATTAAATGACTTGCAATGCTGAAACATGTTGCAGCACTTTTTGAATTCAACTCTGCTTTGATGAATCCCGCATCTCCTATATAGGAATAGACCTGAACTATAAGTGATAGAATCTGTTGATATTGGATTGGAATATTTGGTTGTACGACATGGAGATGGAGATGGAGTTGCAATTCCAATCCAACGATTTCTTCTTGTATATCGTTAGCCTTGGAGATATAAATATTCCAATCCATTGATTTTTCCGTCATACTCCATAGTCACCATGAAAAAGCAAAAGACATGGCCATGCCTGCGTAGGAATGGCAACGGGATAGAGTGGGGCTGGATTTAGCATGCATTGTCTTTAACCTTAAACTCAAATACCCTGCCCTAAATTCTATTTCGACAAAAAATCTCAACCCCATCTCTGTCCCCGTAGGGAACGGGGATCCTCCAATTTGCCCTGCCCTACCTCATTCTTATTTGCATTTATTTTTTAATTTTTTGGTATGTATCTAAATCTATATCATATTATATAATATAATACAATAATATATATATATATATATATAATCTCCTGCCCATAACAATTTTACCCACAAAACACTAGTTTCATGCATTGATATTTGGGTAGGTGTGGATAAAGTTATCGTTGCAATGTCATATGAGTAGGTGTGGGTAGAATTGTCGTGGATAAAAAATCCGGATTCCAAATATCAGACCCGGAGTCTCCCCTCTCCCTCTCCCTCTCTAGCTTCCTCCCACTTATGACGCAAGACACCGACTCTTTCGTAATGTTTCCCATCCCGATTTTTGCTGTGTAGCTAATTAGCCATCCACGTGTTGAAAAAACTGCAATTTTTTTTTTTCATTGGAGCGGAAGGGAGGTACTGGTCCATAGTCCATTGCAACTCAACCGGGTCAAAGACATGTATCTCATGTTTGAGAGCCCCCTCTCAAAAGTCTCAATCCATTGATCTTTCCCCGTCTCTCAATCCCATTCTATGCTCCTTACGCCCTTCCGCGATCATTCCTCTCCAGTCTCCTCCTCCCCCTCCCTGAAGCTGAGACCACCGTGGACTAAGAGGGGGAGGAGGCTTTGACGAGGGAGAAAATGTCGTCTGAACAAATAGATGGACGGCCCGTAGTTGCATTTAATTTTAAGAATATGACGGGGTATGAGGATGGAATGGTCTGTCGTACCATGTCCGAAATCCTAAATCATGGCTTATGGACCAGAGACAGTTATTCCAGATTGATTCTATTGGTCTTGATGATTCAAATCGTATCAGTCGTCTTCGTGACTCGTATCGTGGATTTTGCCTTCAAGCCTCTTGGACAACCCAAGTTTATCTCCGATGTTATTGTAAGCTCTTCCAACCTCTTTCCATTGTTGCGCGCTCTCTCTCTCTCTCTTTGGTATCTTCGGTGGCAATTCCACATTAATTCTTGTCCTTGACTTCATCACTTTGTTTTAATTAACAACAATGATGCCATGCCGATGCCGAGTCAGCCGAGAGATCTCTGTCTTTCTTCTTCCCATTAGCCAGAACATCTGCTATATAAACTAACAACGTACAATTAATATTGAATTAATAACATTGCTTTTGCTTTTATTTTTGGCTTTTGTTTGACGATATATATAAAATTAGAAATATAAATATGATCATATTATACATGATGATGTGAAGGGTGGTATGATCGTGGGTCCCTCCGTCTTAGGGCGCAGCAAGACATTTAGCCAACTGATGTTTCCAAGCGATGAAAAGGATTTCATGGTGTCTGTAGTTTCCCACCTGGGAATAATGTACTTCATCTTCTTGGTTGGCGTGAAAACGGACAGAAATTTATTAATAAAGCCTAGTAAGAGCGCACTGGGTATTGGTTTATTATGCTGGTTGATTCCTTACGTAGTCATCGTATTCACGGGCTCCCTCCTCCATAGTTTCATTGGGGGACTAGGAAATGGACACCTTCTGCTTTTTCTATCTGCGTCTCTATCCATCACATACTTCCCCAGTGTTGGTCATGCACTGGAAGAGCTGGATCTCCTCACTTCGGAGTTGGGCAGGATTTCGATGTCCTGTTCTATTATCAATGACGCAGTGGGATGGTGCTTCATGGTACTCTTTATCGTTTTACGTCAGACCAGCATTCTGGGCTCGTTTCGAGCATTCATACTTGTGATGGCGTTTATAGTTTTCACGGTTTATGTGGTAAGGCCGTGCATATTGTGGATTATCGAGAAGACACCGGAGGGAAGACCAGTGAAACAGGTTTACATAATAGCTATACTGGTTGGGGTCTTGATCTATGGATTGCTCAGCGAAATGCTAGGTGGAGCTGTTACGGATGGCCCGCTTGTCCTAGGATTGATTATACCGGAAGGGTCGATCATTAGTGCTGCCCTAGTTGAAAAGACGGAGAGCTTTAACACCAACATCCTCCTACCATTGTTCTATATGCAATACGGTTTGGCCACCGACGTGTTCAAGATCCAGGATTTTAAGCTTTTGATAGGTTTGCAGGCAATCCTAATGGTGGCCTATCTATCAAAGTTTGTGGGGACTATTTTACCTTCACTCCATTTCAACCTCAGCTTTCTTGATGCCAACTACCTTGGTCTCATCATGAATATTAAGGGCCTGCCAGAGATGATCATCTTCATATATTGGAAAAGGATCGGTGTGAGTGACAACGCTTGACACCCTCCAATTAATCTCTCCATCCATATCCAATTATCCATCCTCCTTAATTGTTTTTTTTTTCTTCCTTTCTTTCAAATTAACACTTATAAAATCCCCTTTGTTTCTCAATTCTCATTGTGCATGCAGATTTTAGACGACGAAGCTTTCACTATATTGGCACTAACTCACCTCATAGAGACGTCCATTGTAGCGCAGTTTATGAGAGTCCTGCATAGGCATCCGAGTTATATCCGCACAAACACAACGAAGAGTGGAATCCGAAGTGCCAAATTCAGCCCTGATTTTCGGCTCCTTCCATGCGTCCACAACGAAGAAAATGTGCAAGCCATGATCTCCATCCTCGATATTTCCAATCCCACTCAAGAAAGCCCCATTAATGCCTTCGTGCTCCACCTGGTTGAACTAGTTGGCCGAGCTGCCGCTTTGATAATCGATCAGAGTGCGCAGATGTGGGAACCTAACTGCGATCGTATAATAAGCGCTTTCAAGAACTATGCAGACAACTCAGATGGGCGTGTTTTCTTTCATCCTTTCATGGTGACCGCCCCCTATAAAACCATGCACGAAGATATTTGCAGAATAGCTCATGAGAAAGAGATAGCTCTCATCATCATGCCTTTTCACAAGCACTACCCCGTCCTCGGTGGAACGGGTGTTGGCTTATCTCACCTTAACCGCAACGTGTTGGCCAATGCACCTTCTTCCGTGGGGATACTTGTAGACCGTGGATTCCGCCGCATTGGAGTGCGTGGTTACTTCTCATATAATATACTTCTGACATTCCTGGGCGGAGAAGACGACCGTGAGGCGCTAATATTCGGCTGCCGCGTATCAGGTCACCCTGGTGTACGTTGCACCGTTATAAGGTTTCTGCCGTTATTGAACTACGATGGCCATAACTGGAAGGAAACACAGCTCGATGACGCGACCGTTCTTGAATACAAAAGCATTAGCACGAACAATGAGCGCGTTGTTTACCGCGAAGAGGCGGTAGAGGGTCTAGAGCAAGTGTTTTCTGTAATTCGATCTCTAAACGGTGACTACAACCTCGCAGTGGTAGGACGACGACGTGGGCCGAACATGAATCTCCAAAAATGTATTGTGGATTGGAGTGATAATGAAGAAGAGCTTGGGGTGGTTGGAGACTTCCTGGCGAGTACAGACTTTGCGGGTAGCACGGTCTCTGTGTTGGTGTTACAGGCTTGCAGCAGTGAAATTAACCGGAGTTGACATCCCTAAGCCTTGTAGAAATGGTGCTGATGATCCGCACTAGGTTGTGCACTTCTTTGCTCTGTGTAGAGTGAGTAGAGACATGTTCATGAAATTAAATTTAGGGGGAATTTTATTATTTTGGTCACAATTGTTAATTGGGAGGGAGGGATATCATCAGCCTAGTAACTAGGATTTTTACAGGACATTGACAGGAGAGTGGTGTCAGTTCCCATGGTGAAATGGATTAAGGGTGATCGATCGGAAGTTGGGAAGCAGTAGTAATTCAATCGCCGGAGTACTTCCGGAGTCCGTGTTCGGAAATTAAAAAAGAGCCTGCACACAGGTTTGCCTTGCCCCTCTTCTTTACATTCTTGGAACGGGGCAACTATACATGTGTAAATATGTTTAATTTCGTTTGGGACCCACCCCACCCATGTCACTTGTCCCCAAGAATTTACAATCATTTTTTTTTGGATTTTGTGAGGTTAAATTAGAGTTAATTTATAATCAAATACTAGGAGGATTTATTAATTTGAATTAATAGACCAATTCAGATTTAAATTGTAATTGTGATAGTTGGAATCCATACCATTTTACTTATATTTTTATTTTGAATTAAAGTTTAGCTTAAGCCTCGTTTGGTTGCAATATAATTTCATTTTACTGGTATAAAAGTATTGGAGTGCAAATTCTGATTTAGGATGTATATTGGTTCACGGGAATAGGTCCTGAGAATTTGAAATGGAAATGTTCATTCAATTTCAGTCGTTTGGTTGGGCAAAATTGAATTTTGATTTTCATTCTTCGGGATCGAATGGGATCCTCTCACATGACAGAATGGCTATTTTAGGCCCCTGTAGCATTTTCCATTCCAGAATCCCTTGAAATTATCAATATCCCAACAAAAGCACCCTTATAAGTTATAACCCCATCCGAGCCCAGAATGGCTATTCTTTTTCTGCATCTTCCTCCCTTTTGTTGTTGTTGAAAGACAATAATGGTTGAGAGAATGTTGAATTGATCAATTGATTATTAAGAAGCCTTGGGTATTTATACATATAAGAGGAAGATGTATGAGATAGGAGTGTATAGAGATTAACACAAAGTTGTTACACAGACGATAAGGATAGGTGATATCTTTAGATATCCTTATCGTGGTAGTGTTTATCATGTATCCTTATGGTGGAGAGACACCACTTGCAGTTTGTCACGAAGCCAATCAAAGCTCGACAGCCCAAGAGGTTTTGTGAAGATGTTCTTGGTGACAACATGATGGCCTATGAAATGAACATCTATCACAATATGTTTCAAGCGAGCATGAAATACCGTGTTAGTAGCCAAGTATGTGGCACCAACATTGTCACACCAGAGTACAACATCACTGAAGGGGATACCAAGCTCCAGGAAGAGGGACTTAAGCCATAGAAGGCAGCTATGGCAACACTGCAGTATTCAGCCTCTATGCTGGAACGGGATACGGTGCTCTGCTTTTTAGAGGCCCATGAGATAAGATTGCCACCCAAGTAGATGCAATAACCAGTTTGAGATTTCCGGTCAGCCTTGCAGCCGACCCAATCAGAGAATGCATGGAGAGAGAGAGTGAGGTAGAGGGGATGATGGCAAGCCCAAAGTCATCAGTATGCTTTAGGTAGCATACTATTCTTTTAATAGCAATCCAATCACCGATAGTGGGTTTATGCATGAACTGGCATACCCGATTCACAAAGTAGGAGATATACTTGTCTGGTGAAAGACAAGTATTGGAGGTCGCCAACGATTTGCCTGTAGAGGGAGACATCAGCAAAAGGATCGTCCTGTGTAGGAGCTGTAGTAGCTGTCGGTGTGGATAGAGGCTTGGCACCAGCAAGCTGAACCTTGTCCAAGAGGTCAAGTATATACTTGCGTTGATTGAGAAAGAGACCATTTGGTGTGCGTACAGCCTCCATGCCAAGGAAATAGCTTAATGGGCTTAAGAGTTTGAGTGCAAATTGAAGTTTTAGCTTTGAAATAATGGCCTCAATAAGTGAAGCGGAGTGATTATGATGTCATCGACATAGACAAGTAAGAAGATTTTCTCACCATGATGATGAAGGATGAACAAGAGCTATCAGAGGTACATCACGTGAAGCAAAGTGACAAGAGATGGGAGCTTAGTTTTTGGAACCAAACCCGTGGGGCCTGTTTGAGCCCGTAAAGAGATTTGCGAAATAGGAAGACATTATCAAGTCTCTCTTTATCGACAAAGCCTGAAGGTTGCACCATATAGACATTAGATAAGTCAATACGCAGGAAGGCATTTTGGACGTCTAACTATTGTAACGGCCATCCGTTGGAGATAGCAAGAGTGAGTATAACACGAATGGTGGTGGGCTTGATGATTGGGTTGAATGTGTCTTGAAAGTCAATACCCTCTCTCTGATGAAAGCCCTTGGCAACAAGTCAGGCTTTGTAGCGGTCAATACTGCCATCCGGACAACACTTCACACTAAAGACCCATTTACAGCCCAAAATGTTTTGGGCCTCACTATTGGGTCGTAAGATCCAGGTGCCATTCTTGATTAAGGCAAGGAACTCCTCCTCCATTGCTTTGTGCCAACGAGGGTCTTTATTGGCTTGGGTGAAATTGGTGGACTCAACACTATGAGATAGGATAGGGTATTTAGTAGAGTTATGGGCCTACCAATAGTCATATTCAAGGATACCAGATTTGTATCTGGTGGCCAATATGATGTGTGTTCATGATGGGGGGAGCAGTAGGTGGTGGTGCACCAGGTTGCAAATTAGAACATGGCTGATCATGGTCAGGTGGAGAGATAGCGGCAGGGGGTTCAGGTGTTGAGCCAGGTGCAGGTAGAAGAGGAGGATCGGTGGAGGGGTCAAGGGCTGGTGTAGTGGGTCCTCATAAAGTGGGGGGAGGTCCGATGACGGAAGGGACCAAAGTTGTTCTACTAGGCGCTGCAACCTGTTGTGCAAATGGGAAAGAAGTTTCATTGAAGCGCATATCCTTGGAGATGTAACGCCTGTTTGTGGGAACATGTAGACAAATGTAGCCTTTATGGGAGTCACTGTAACCCAGAAATACATAGGAGGTGGCACGAAATTCCAACTTATTTGAGGCATAACCCCTTGTGTGAGGGAAGCATTCACATACGAAAACCCGCAGTCGTAGGTAATTTGTCATCTTGTTGAAGAGAACCTCAAGAGGAGTTCGATTATTCAGAGCTTGTGTATGTGTTCGATTCATTAAGTGAACAACGGTGCTGAATGCTTCCCACCAATATTTTGTGGGTACTAAGGAGTGGGCGAGAATGGCCAGGCCAGTCCATGCTCAACAATGTGCCGGTGTCAACGCTCAACCACACCATTTTGTGCTAGCGTGTAAGGGCATGGCATTTGATGAATAACACCCAATTTAACCAATGTGGACTGCAATTTGCAAAATTCACCACCACCATTGGATTGTAGCCGCTTGAGAGGGACCCCCAACTATCATTCAGCCATAGTTTTAAAATGAACAAAAATATTGAGAGTATCACTCTTTGCATGCATAGGGTAAAGCCATGTTAATTTGGAGAACACATCTATAAAAGCTATGTAATAATGATAACCATGAACTGAGGATGTTGGTGCAGGGCCCCAAACATCCATTACAACTAGTTCAAGAGGAAATGAAGCTATCACTACATTACTATCAAATGGCAACCGATGACTTTTCCCATAAATACAGGAAGAGCAGAAGGAAGACGCCTTATTGGAGCTGACTGGAAGTTGATTATGCTGCACAATGTAACGAACTGTGGAAGGTGACAGGTGGCAGAATCGTAGATGCCAGGTATCAAGGGAGACACGAGCACCAAATAGAGCTAAACAGGAAGTAGTGGGCACAGGTAGATAATAAAGCCCATTATTTGCCGCTCCTTTGAGAAGTACCTGTTGAGTTTTGGAGTCCTTCACTAAGAAATAGTTAGGGTGAAATTCAAAGTAGCATGCACTATCTTTAGTGAAATTGGATACAGAAAGTAAATGATTGTGAATGTCAGGAACATGTAAAATATCCTTGAGCAGGAGTGGATGAGAAGAAGGTAAATAAGAGGTGCCAATGTGCTGAATGTGCAAGCCTGTGCCGTCACCGATGGTGATCTTGTTAGAACCCCGATAGTCATCATGGATGTTGAGGCGGGACAGGTCATGAGTTAGATGATCTGTAGCTCCTGAGTCATGAAGCTAGGCATCCTCTAAGGAAGGAGACAATGCAGCATTGCAGGCATACTTCTGATTGCGCAAGTATTCAATAGAAGCTTTCAACTTGCAACAGTTCTTGGTAGCGTGAAACTTACCACCACAATTCTGACATGGGCCCTTGTTGTTGTTGGGTTTGTGTGCCGAAGTGGGAGGTGCTGATGACAATTTGTTGTCACGTACAGGTTTGGCATTACAGGATGCAATATTGGCACTTCAAACTGGATCACTAAGAGAGCGAGTGAGGCGGGTTTCCTGTTGATGCAAGAGACTCTGGAGTTACTCAAAAGAAATATCAGTAGATCGAATAGTGAGAACAATAGCAAAGGAGTCATACTCAGAGGAGAGTCCTTTGGTGCTATGATGAATGAGTTGAGAGTTAGAGAGCAGTTCACCGAGAGCAGATAAATGATCACTGTAACTCTTGATCTCATGAAGATAATCAGGGTTGACATGTCCCCTTTTCGTAGTGAGGCCAGATCATCACGAATGTGAATAGCCCGTGCGGTGGATTTGGCAACGAAGTTATTCTCCAGAGTGGTCCAGATCTGACGGCTGGTGGTGCATTTGACAACCTAAGACAGAACTGAGTCAGTCAGGGTGTCTAGAAGCCGACTGACTAGTAGACGGTCTTGTTTCAGCCATGATGCTTGATCAGGGGTGAGAGCACTCGAGGTGGAGTTAGCGTCGTGGTAGGGGATGGTGCCGTCAACGTATCCCAGAATTTCATGACTCAGAAGTGCATGTTGAACCTGGAATCTCCACAGATGATAGTTCGGTCCAGAAAGTCTGACCGTTATCAGTTGAGATAGGTTGAGAATGTACGGACTGGGAAGGGAGGGAGTGCTCATGGTATAGTTGCAGAGGGAGAGGTGGATGAGCTGGAAGAGGTCGACATAAATCAATGAAGGACGACGTGAGTCTTAGGGCTCTGATACCATGAAAGGCAGTAATGGTTGAGAGAATCTTGAATTGATCAATTAATTACTAAGAAGCCTTGGGTATTTATACATACAAGAGGAAGACGTATGAGATAGGAGTGTACAGAGATTAACACAAAGCCTTGGGTATTTACGCTGATGACTTGGGTATGTACACTAAGTGTACATAGATTAACACAGAGATTATCATGTATCCTTATCATGATAATATTTATCACGTCTATCAGTTGCTACTCCTAAAACCGCCGATAGTCAGTTCTTTTTTTTTTTTTTTTTAATTTTCTCTCCCCCTCTTCTTCTTCCTCCTGCCACTGCCATTGCTAAAACCGCCAGTAGTCGGTCCTTTTTTTTTTTCTCTACTTTTTCTTTCTTCTTTCTTCTTTCTCCCCCTCTTCTTCTTCCTCCCTTCAGCCATTTCCATTGCTAAAACCACCGGTGGTTAGTTCTTTTTTTATTTTTTTCTCTACCTCTTCTTCCTCCCCTCTTGTTTCTTCTTTCTCCCCGTCTTCTTCTACTGAACTAAACACACCTTTCAAGGGAAAATTGGAAATTTGGTTGAGTCCAATTTTGGCTTCAAAAAAACAATTTTGGTTTCCAAATGAATCAAACATCAACAATTGGAACATCAAAACTTAACACATATTTCCATTCAATAAGGCTGTGTTAACCTTGTATCGGTTTCCCTAGCTTTTCTTTCAAACCAAACACAGCCTAAAGTAAATTCTGTTTTTCATGTTTTCAGTTTTCCAGAACTTAGTATCTAGCGGGGCTTAGGTTTCCATCTTGACATCTTAACGTAATGTTTCAATAATGTGATGTTCCTCGCTTGGCTGGACTTCGGTATGTTTCTTTTCCCTCTTCAACCATTGTGTGAAGACCATTTTCACCCCCCCCCCCCACCACTCCAGTCAAATCTAACGTTCTTATCTCTCTTTTTATTTTTTTAAAGGCAACCCTTTCTTTTCCACATTGAAAGTAAAACAAGAGGGCGTAAGAGGTCTTCACAATTACCCTTTTTTTTTATAATATAAAATCCAAGTGGTTTAACCCCTTAAGACCTGTATGGTTGTACCTATATATATTGACTAATATATGAATGCCAAGAGTAGTTGATAATGAAAATTTACTAATGGTAGGTAATATGACAAAGAAATATAAATTACTCATGGATTCATAGATGGACTATATACAAGGTTTGAAGTACATTCTTTCTCTACCAAGAAAAATTCGTAGCCATGCAAAAAAGAATTGGTACACCGGGGGCAATTACATAATTTACATCCATCCAATTAGGGATGTTTCCAACAACCAAGACACATTTTACCTTAGTAAGTAGCCCATCATCACATCATATTTACCTGCGGTGCATATATGTGTCCCTTGTGTATATATGAAAGAAAAGGAATTACTGGTTCTTCAACTCTAGTGGTAATAACATCATTTTTATTTATTTTGATTTTCCCCCATTAACTTCCTATTGCAGTATGTCAAATTAAACAGAGGCAGTATGTATATAAAGTTTAGTGCATGGTTTCACCTTCAGCAATCAGCATTGTCAAACATTGAATTGATGATAACCAGAAAGAAGAAAAGTGGTATAATAACTAGGATATTTCAAATTTTACATTCATCTCTCACACAAGGTCTGAAAAATGATGTGGCTAGAAACAAAGAAGAAGCTGGATATCCAGAGGGTCCGCGCAATGCGAGAAAAATGACACTACTTCTTTGAGCCCAGCCTAGCTACTAAATAGGGAGAGTGAATGAGAAAGAACACATAACAACAAGAACATTGTCCCAAATGCGGGTATACAATACGTACAACAACAGACAAACCGATTAAAGGACCAGAAAACCCTGCTCTCTGACAGATAACAATTCTGTCTCAGGCAGCATTTGGATTTGGCTATTGTTTGCAATTGAAGATATTAACAAGGGGGCAGATCAGCTGGAGGAGACTGTAGAGACTGCAGTTCCCCTTCCCCATTCTCCACCAGGAAGGCCATAGCTAATCCCCAGGTTATGTGAACGTCCAAGTGACAGTGCATCAGCCAAACTCCTGTTTTTGCCAAATAATAACTAAATGATTACGTACAAGAGATGATCAGTAGTGATGTGAAAGTGAGAAACTATATATATATTATTATTGGAATTTGCCAATTTGGAAAAGGTGATGCATGCATGTTTTAATTTATTACCTGGGTTATCAGCAACAAAGCGAATCACTGCCCATCCATTCACCGGTACTGCAACAGTGTTCCTCATTGGTGGATCAACAAGATTGAATTTAGCTGTATCTGTTTGAGGATTGAAATTCCCAAAGCCCTCTGCAATGATGTAGAAATCATAACCATGAATATGAATTGGGTGGTTCTCGGCGGTGACGATACTCGTGTCCTGTAATACTAGTTGCACCTTTGAGCCGTACTTCAACTTGTAGAGCTTGGTCCCCGAAATAGGTTGCCAGAGGGCTCGGCTGACATTACCGGTATAGTCGAACTGCACTGGTGGGACTGGTGGGAAGTCTGTGGTGTAAACTCCAGGAACGCCTTGCTGGTAGGCTTGCAATATGGAGAAGCTGGATGGGAGCACAAGGGAGACATTGTTCATGCTAGCGGTGAAGCGGGTTCCGTTTGGACCTTGACATCGGCTCTGACTGAAACCGGGTGGACAGTTAAGGAGGCCTAGACCCACCGTGAAGAAGAGGTTTTCATCAATGTCGGTGGGGACGTCAATCTTAGAGGGGCTTCTGAATTTGGCTGCAAAGGCGGTGGCGGTGGTAGTGTCGTTGTAAGCAGGTAAGGATGGGAAGACGGGTTGGAGGGTGAGCCCCTTCTTTGGGCAGGGGGCGGACTTGTATTCAAGGATGGCAGTGGTAGTGGTGTTATCGAATGCTGCGCCCTGAGCACTCTGATAAGCCCGAGCGGCTATGTAGTATCTGCCCGGTGGTTGATTAGCTGTTATAAGGACGTCAGTGGTCTGCCCTGGACCCAACATTAGAACAGATGTTGTGAAGGGCTTTTGATAGGATGCGTCCGCAGCAACAACCGTCATCTGGTGGTTGCCGATAGCCAAGAAGAGTTCTTGGTTTAGCGCAGCATTGATCAGCCTGAGGAGGTTGGTCTCACCGGAGTCCACCGGAATTATAACAGTGTCTGCACGCGGCATACCAATCGCATCAGTAGATAGGTTATTTGTGTTTTCCTCAATTTGTTGCAGCAACATCTTTGTATTGTACGCAATCTAAGCTCTTGACTTGAGCGAAGCTTTAAGATCCATAAATCTTTTGTGTAAACTAGCTAGGTTATGCTTAATTAATTAATTCTTAATTATTGGTGGTTAGTTGACGAAAGAACTTCAACCTTTTATAATTGAATTGAATGTGGATCCACTGATCTTAACCAATCTTACAACCTGATAGTTGTATCTATGTAAAATTCATGTCTATTTGCTAGAGTCATAGGTACAAAACTCATAAACTTATATGTATAAAAGATTATTATATATTTAAATTTAACTTATAAATAGTACAAAAAAATCTGAATTAGTTGAATGCAAGCCCATAAATGTCAAGTGACAGAGTGAGTGGTTATAGGGCATATGCATTAACTTAATGATTTTATGGGGAGTGTTATCATTGGTTCCAGCTTGCCAACTAGTTCTGCTTCGGTCAGGGCAAAGCTCCCTGACGGAAGCCGATCTCGCCTGCCGCACAGCCATTGCCTTCAGTTAATCTAATATCATCCCATTCAAATCCAATCTGCTTAAAGCCCTACCCATAACACATTTGAGGGTTCTTGTACATACATAGAGAGCGGGGAGAGGAATTTGGAGACTTCTTTTTAAGGCTGTTTTTGGTTTGAAGAAAAAGTTATAGAGTTGTAGAGTGGAGATACAAACCTTGGCTGGAGCAGTTATAGAGATCACCGGGTTGGCCGTTGATGGTATATGCATCAGACACGTTAGGAGCGGCTCCCGTTCGTGTTGCCCTCCTGATGACATCAATGGGATTGTCATCCCACCATTCCCCTGTCCATCATATAAACAGTGATCATTATCATCATATATACATGCATATGAGAGCTAGCTCCACTCCGTCTCTAACTATTAATCCATTTGAATTTTGAAATTAATCAAAAAGTGCTCAAATGGGTGGCTTCCTAGACAACCACAGCTCTTTTTTCACTTTTCACGAGGTTGGTCTTGACTCTTGAGTAAATGGTAGGAAGGGGAAAAAATTAAGGCATGAAATTAAACCCGGAGGGAAGAAGGGGATTATTGTTACCAAGGAGAACAGGTGTTTCTCGTTTGGGCTTAGTGAATGGATAGGAAGAACCCAGTCTTGGGTAGATAATTAGAGCTCCATAAACGGTGGCTCTGAGCCATGAACTATGAGCATGCCACCACAATGTTCCTTCTTGGCCCTGGATGGTGAACCGGTAAGTGTAACTCCCTCCAGGTTGGATGGGACACTGAGTCACATATTCTGGCCCGTCCGCCCAGGCTGTTCGCAGTTGACGAACGCCGTGCCTGCAATAGAAAGAAATTAAAAGAAGAACTAAGAATAAAAATATATAATTGTGCATATGTATATGTGTAATTACTCATGCATAGCAGTTACCAGTGGATAGTGACGTTGTATCTGGCTCTGTTTATCACTCTGATCACAAGCGTGTCTCCATTTCTTACTTCCAAGGTTGGCCCTGGAAATTGTCCATTAACCGTTATTGTGTTATGGGTTTTGCACAGCCTCTTCACTGGTGTTGCTTGAACCTGTTTCAATCCAAGAAGTCAGAAACCACCATCACTACGATTGTGTGGTGCGTAGAAGAAGAAGAAGAAGAAGAAGAACATACAACAAACTCGTGATAATGAGTCTCAGGATCTGCGGAGCATGATGGTGAAGACACGAAGAGGAGTAAAAGGCTTAGAAGGATGCAAGAACACCATGGCTTGACAACATTGTCGTAGGACTCCATCTCTCTACGTAGTCCTTGTTTGAACGAAAGTTGTTGTGATAATGCAAGAGAATGAGAAACAAGGCTTCTTTTTATATGATAAAGTATAAGGAGGGAGGGAGAGTTGTTTTGAGGTTGGCAGATTAGGTTTTGATTCAAGACATGCATGGTCAGGTTCAAGGGCAACTTAGTTCAGCCTTAGGGGGAGTTGGTGCACCAACTAGCTTATCAGAAGTTGAGAATTTCTCGAGTGCTTGTCTCACAAGTCTTTCAAATGGGTTGAATACTTGAATTTCGAAAGTTATAAAGGAATGATTTTTTACAAGGGCCTATAATACTCTATTCGAAAGTTATAGAGGAATGAAATCTTTAACTCGCCTTATAATCAATCTTATGTCAAGCACAGGAGTCAAAGCAATTTACTTTCTTTGTAATTAAAAAAAAAAAAAAAGAAATCTCACGATGATATTCATCAAAATTCACGGGGGTTTGATCGGTCAAAATTCTTCCGGTATCATGCCTTTCCGGCCGGCAGCATAGATATTGCCTTTGAGAAATCTTTTCATTCTTCTCTACCTGGGTTCGAATGATAAGGGAAGACAGCAGTCCATGTTTCTTAGTTATTCTTTTGGTCACTTTGACCTTTTCATTTGCGTGGTGGAAGACTGGAAGTCTGTCTACAAGGTTAAAAAAGAGAGGCCCCAAATCACATTTTGAGACAGCCCGATATATGGGCACCTAAATGGGACCAACTTCTATATGAAATTCCGGTCATCAAATCCTTAATTAATCCTAAATCAGAAGGTTAAGATCCTTCTAATTAATCGAATTATTTGATTCGTCTGGGCCCACCATTTGATCAGGTCATATAGACGAGTTGGTAGTATGGTTTGACGAGTGAGGCTTGTGGGCCCCCCACACCTCATATTTAACACGTTCACTTTATAAATCCTCATTTTTTACTTTATTGGCTTCCAAAAAACGATGAATAGAAAACTTTTGACTTTATTACTTGTGGCTTAAGGCTTTTCTTAGCCTGGCCTTCTAATTGTTTAGTCTACTGGTTTAGGTAAAATCAAGCGTGAATCAATGACTATACCACTTAAACCAGAGCGTATTGACCTCTTCTTGGGTTATAATGACATATTTCATTGGAACTCTTTCAATACTTTTATTTATGATCACTTAGTTAGAGGTATTAAAGCCAACCGTTTTTACATTGATTAATTTGTGATGAATTAACAAGTCTATGGGGACGATTTTGGGTTGGGCCTGAATCAATTGTGTGACAATGTGGACATAGTTTTCCATCAGTCCAGGACAATCTAATTGGAGCATGCACCTATGCAAATTGGATCGTCTTTCATGCCCTCTTGGGCTATTAATTAGCGTGTTATGAAGTTGGATTTTGAGGATAAACTGTCAATTTATCTTTTGAGCTATAAATGCAAAAGCCATAACTGTTTCTCAATAAAGTCAATACATCTAAGTTAAACCTAAAGCTAGTGGAATTTCAGAAAGACAGGAGATGAATTTGGACTTAAAGTTGCTTAAATTTGGACCAGTTGATAACAAGATGATTCTCTCCTCAAAGCTTGTTTGTAGGATGTCTACGAGTCAGGCCACCGTTGAACTCTCCTCTTGAAAGGAAGCATCGAGAGAGAGAGAGAGAGTTTGGATTAGATTGGGTGAACAAGAGTAGAAAAAAAGATCATTTAGGTAAGAGATTTGAAATCTTGTTATCAACTGGTCGAGGCTCTAAAGTAGGAAAAATAAAGGAGAATATTAAAAGGAAGTGATTTGTAATATGTATAGCGTCCTCTGCCAATTTTTCCATGGTTTGTGCCTTATGCCTTCCTCTTTTTCCAGATATCTTTTTGAAAGGCGTACAACTCACACGTCACAGAATTCCAGTTTCAGTTCAATCATCAAGATTGAGTTTCGAAAGAGGTCCACCATGTACAATTGACTCCCTCTTGTGTACATTATCAGGCATTTAATCCTTTTATTGTTTTCTTAGAAGGTAAGAGGCAACATCCTTTTAACTTTAAGCAGCCCCACCTCCTCCTTGATTAGTTTGGGAAAAAAATTGAAGAATGTTAAACAATAGCGTGCGAAGTGCAACTCTTTGGGATGCCTTTAATGCACTAATATATGATGGTTGATCTTTCGAGTTTCCTTTTCATGTTTCTGAGGTTGCCAAATGTCCAGGTGGGGGACTAGGAGCCATTAATGGATGCTTCCCATGTTTAAAAATTTTCTGATAACACCGTTTTTTTTCTTTTTCTTTTTTTTTTTTTTTTTTGTAGAAAGGAGAATTCATTAACTAACGAAACAAGCGTTCAGAGAAACAACGAAATAAAAAAACAAAGCAAATCCACCAAAGATGACTAGAGCTGCACAAGACTTCAAACAAAGAAACAAGAGGAATATCAATAACAAGGATCGATGCCTCTACGATCCTCTGCTAAGACCTCCTTTAACCAGTCTGGGACAGAAACGACTAAGAAGCTGTTTTCCTTGAGCTCTCGATTAGCAGCAACATGAGCTACTTTGTTACACTCCCTGTTAACAAAACAAAAGGAGAGATCCAAATCTTTGCCAAGCTGAGAGATCTTTGACTGAGGAGAATGTCTCCTTGGGACACAAACCACCCGAGGGTCGAGGATTTGATGCTGTTAACCAGTACACTGCAATCACTTTGGATATCTGCTTTTGTTATACCTAATTCACACACAAGTTTGATACATGGGCTTGGAGACAAAGCAAACAGGAACCATAACGAATTGCCATACAGTCATTCCCTGAAGAGTTTCTCAAAACAACACCAAAAGCAGCTAATTGATTGCTAGCAAAAGCACTATCCACGTTACTTTCACCCTATCACATTTTGGCAACTTCCAAAAAGGCGTGATACATGAAAACTAGAAGGGGACACTTTTGGTGATGCTTTCATCATCACGATTTTCTGCTCCGTTATATGCCGGCACATAGAAGAGATCAAGAGAGCACCAAAGATGGATTAGACTGACAATTACTGAAATAATAATTATTTCTAGTGAGCCACACATTCCAGAGAACTATCACAGAATGAGTAAGCATTTCATTCTTCCCTCCCCCATCTTACAAGAAGTTTTAACCAAATCACAAAGCCAACTTTTGAAGCTCACAGAAGAAATCCCATCATCAAACCTCAGACCATATTACTACCAAACCAAACACTCCTCACATAATCACAGCCTAAGAGAGCATGAGCAATACTTTCCTCCTTTTTACCACACAGAGCCTCTTGACTAATATGTCTAGAGACTAGAGTTGATTTCACAGGCACACTATTTAGGCAGCATCTCCAGATAAAGGATTTATCTTCACAAGCACAGGAAAGGACCAAACAGATTTCGAATAGAACTTTATCACTTGTGGACAGGTCTGAATCTTCACTAGCATCAGAGCACATGTTCTTAGCCATAAAGTATGCAGATTTGACAGTAAAGACTCCTTGGGGGTGGTGTGACCAACAGCTTGTTATCCCAACTATGGAAGAGAGTTATCTAGGTCTTGGCTAACAGGATGATCACTGTAATATTTGCATATTGAGGTCCAATGGTATTTTCAGTCTCAGCAGCATCAAGAATAGAGGCCACAAAAAAAGGGTTCATTTCAAAAACATGTTTCTCTGTATTTCAACATTACATTTTCATTGTAATAGCCCCATGACATTGTTCCAACAGTAAAAGTTGATCCTTCTAGTGGGCTAATCATAATTTACTTAAGAGAGTTATAAATAAATCTGAAAAGAAGAAAGGAAAGTGACATGGGAGATTGAAGTATCATGGTAACACCAACTTCAATGATGAAAATGTAGATCCTTGTGAGAACCCTCATTTGACAAACTGTTATCAATGAGACAGAATTGAATGGCAACATTAAATGATTGCAGTGTTTGGTACTATGATGTTGCATTCCCAGTCAACAAAAACTGTAGGTTTTGCCAGATAAAATCTATTGTTCACATGGACTTTCAATCCCTAGAAGAATCTAGGTGATTCTGGGTGACAGTGTGATGCCTAGTCTTTTTTTTTTTAAAAAAGCAGGTAAAGTATAAATTCATTAAAGAAGAAAACCATGTACAACAAGAAGCTGTACACAGGGATTTACAAAAAAAAACTGCTCAAGCAACTCTATACCCCCCAGCCCTGCTTTGAAAAAAGATATTTTCATGTACAAAAAAAAAAAAAAGTGTTGTAGTTCCTATTTTGAAAATTTTGTTTATAGAAAGCCAAGACATCATTTTGCCCATGATTCTCTGAAACACTGTGTCGGGAGAACTGTGTTTGTTGTTGAAAACTCTTGCATTTCTTTCCTGCCATAAACGCCAAAAAACAGCTGCAGGGACCATGTTCCAAGCCACATTGCCTTTCGAAGATAAACCCCCTAAACTCCAGCCTTTTACAAAATCTATAACTGACTCCAGGCAGCAGCTCTTTATTTCAAACAGGTTCCAAATTTTAAACCAAACTTCTTGGGCAAAACCGCAACAGAAGGTGATTCACCAATTCCTCTTGAGCCTCACAAAAGACACAGGTAGTGGACGTCGACTGCATCCCTTTTCTGACCAGATTGTCTCTGGTTAGAGAGTCTATTCAGGCAGTTCAGCCACACAAAAAAGGCCACCTTAGATGGAACATTCTTGCACCAGATGATCTGAACTGGGATGCTCTACTCTTCCAACCTTGAGAAAGCCTTATAGAAGGATTTAACTGAAAAATTCCCAGATTTGTCCCATCTCCACACTCTTCTATCAGTGCTCCCAATGTCCACCTGAGTGTCATATAATTTTTGAAGTAAAACCAACATATCTTCTACTTCCCAATCATTCAAAAGCCTAGTTGCCTACGCTATAAGAACTTTATAAAATAAAAAACTACATTCTTGCTGGGTTACTAGTTTTTATACCATTCAGAATGCACATTAATTGAAAGAATAACAATTCTCTTTATTAAGAACATTAAACTTCTTCTCAAAACATGGCAAATCATCATATCTAACAAAATAAAAGTATTTCAAATATATTGATTTCAATATTTTCAAAAATAATACTAATATAATGTATTTAATAGAACAATTCCATATCAATTAGCAACCAAAGAAGGCTATATAACAAGGGTGGAGCTTTATTTAATGAGAGAGAAAGAATAGAAAAACAAAAAAAAAGGAACTTCTTTATACTTCTATTCATTCATTATTCTTTCTCTTTATACTTTAAAACAAATTATAAATGATACACAGTATATAACAGAATGTATTAACAAAAGAACACATACATTAGTAAGATTTAGCAACACAAATGATATTATAATAAGACTAGCAACATGAGTCCTGTTTTGCCATTCCATTCGTTCAGTGCCATATCCATTGTTAAATTATGGGCAACTTAAATCATTTTTTATTACTTTCACCCAAGTCCTTTTCACTCTACCCATAACTTTTCTAGCCCCTTCAACTCGTAATATATCAGTTTTTCTAACATGTGTTATAGAAGGCCTTCTATGCATGTGACAAAACCATCTCATTCTACTTGTTC
Organism: Nelumbo lutea; assembly: GCF_056320005.1. NCBI lineage: Eukaryota > Viridiplantae > Streptophyta > Magnoliopsida > Proteales > Nelumbonaceae > Nelumbo > Nelumbo lutea. The sequence continues at coordinate 48,086,665 of NC_142685.1, forward strand.
TTGTTAGTGTTGTAGATGATCTTCTAGAGGCACTTAGTGGAACTACTACATTTGAGGCATGCTTTTCTTAGGAGTTGGCCATTCCCCATTGCCCATAAACCCCCCCAACCTTGGTGGCAATAGGATTTGGTCTTGAGTGTCTACTATAACCAACTAGAGACCCCACCAACTGAGCCGCAATCAATTGGTGACATCTCTATTACTACTCTTCTTATGATATATTGCTTTTGGATTACACTAGACTTTCTTAATTTGTAAACTTAAAATTGAGTTCAATTTAACTCAACCTTCCATTATTAATTTACCTAGAATAGGGTTTTGATCAACTGTGTGTTGTCTAAAGATGTTTTCTTTTATTATACTAAATATATAGGTTGTCTACATACCTAGGGTTTGCCTAAGATACTGGGGTTGACCTTGGCACATCATTTTACTATTTAACCCAGGGGCGGAGCTAGGGGGACTTAGGGGACCACCGGGGGGGGCAGGATTTGGCCCTCCTATAACCTGTATTACTAATTTACTATTATCTATTATTTTGCAAAATAAAAAAAAAAAAAAAGAAAATAAAAACATAACTAAACCAAGATTCTGAACCCAATACCCACTGCCTTGAACCACTTGAAATCAGTTTAAACATTTCCCCTGGAACTATGGAACTAGATACTTGCATAGGTTACAAGTTCCAACAATCTGATTTTCTTTTTCTTTTCTTTTGTTCTGGTCCATTGTTCAAGTTTTTCTTTGAACACTGCCCTACAACCAATAGTGCCTAGAAGAATCAAATTCCAAAATGTCTAGAACTGACAAATTGTTGAACACTTGAATTGAATGAATTTGATTATTCGTTAATTTGCACATGCAATTGAAGTTGAACTTATGATATTTTAAAGAGTTCGACTATGATGTCGGAAAGAAATGATACTGAAAAAACTTATAACCAATCCCCTAGGGTCATAAAAGTGGCAAGAAATCATGTGGGTTTTCATCTCATGGAGGCTTTGTTGTTAGTTTGTCATTTTGTGCACACTGGAATTCCTTCATTCAACACATTGGAAGATGGAATAACGAAAACAAAAGATTTTACATTGTAGATTTGAGATACAATTTATAAATTATTTGGATTTTTTATATTTTATTTTATTTATTGGTGTATTTTTTATTAGTTTTCCTTTATAAAGAACCTAAGGCTATGTTTGGTTTGAAGGAAAATGTAGGAAAAAGAAGGAAAAGGTAGGGAAATCTTTACAAACCTTGTATTGGTTTCCTTGTCTTCCCCTTCCTTTCCCTACCTTTTCCTTCAAACCAAACATAACCTAAAGGTTAATGAATGAGAATGAAGGATTAATTTTGAAATAGACAAGCATTAGCAATGAATGAGCCCTATATGTTCAACAAAAGTCCCAAATGATATTTTCGCATAGACAAATGCCACGACCAACCCAGTGCATGCAAGCACTTGCACCCCCTGCCCACTGCCTAGCCCACTTGCCTGGGCTGGGCTTGCCCAGCACCCAGCCCACCTACCTGCACTTGTCTACCCACCTTGTGCCCTTATCCAACCCACCCACCCACCTGCCTTGGCCCAGCCACCCGGCCCCTTTCTAATTAAAAAGGCAAAAAACAAGGAAATCCAATTAAAAAAGAAAATATATAAACGATTAAACAACAATTGAAAAACAATGAAAAAACACTCAATAAATGTTTTTCTTCTTAATCAAGTAGTCAATGACAATAGAAAAACATTCAATCAAAACCATAAGACCACTTAACATTTTGATGAGTGAAACATTTTTACTATTTTCAATAAATATATAAACATAATAAAAAATTAAAATTTAGTTACAACATTCAAATTAGAGCTATTGAACTAGGAGCCAAAGAGATCTTGATAGTACAAGAAAAAAATCATGTATATTAACTTTAGTATTTTGGTATTTAGAATCATTTTATTTCAATTGTTAGCATTTTTACTATGAAAATTAGGATCCATGTTTAAGTAAGCATATTAGCTTTTGGCTCCCCTGAAGAAAAAATCCTGACTCTGCCCTTGGTTTAACCCCATGTTATTACAGGAATTTCTTGTTGAGTTCGGCCTCTGTTGGGGGTTGATGATCCTCCCTTTTTGGCATTTTCAATGGATTTGCGTTGTTTGCATAGGCATCGCAAGTTTCTCTCTTAATGCTCAAGGTCTGCATCTTCTTCACCAACATTTCGATTTGTGGTCTATTAACAGATTTGTCTCTCTGTTTTGTCAATTTCTTTGGCCTTTTACTGATTGATATTTGTTGGGCCATATTCTAAATATTCTCTATAAAGTTTGCCTTTACAAGTTAAAAAATAGTATCATAATCCAATTTTATCAAAATTCACAAAGGAAGGGGTACCTAATGCTTTGGGAACACGATCCAATAAAAAAAATGAAAAAAGTTTTTACTTATTTCTGGTAAAATGTATTAATTAAAGAAAAGAGGAAATGCAGCCAAAAATAGGTGAACAACAATATTCTCATTATTTATGGATTTGACTGAAATGGATGTTGCTTGTAAAACACACCCACACAGAAGTGGAAAACTGACACTGTTACGTTCTTAGCAGTTTCCGATCTGTAAAACACAGTTGCATGGATCTGACTATGTTTGTATGTCATGACAATAAATAAAGGGTTGCAGAAACTTGTCATATTGTTTAATTATTAACATTTTATATTGGCTGATATCTACCACATTTCCCCACCAGCTGGGCGTGGGAGTGGGAAGAAGATGAAAGATAGCGATAGAAGTTGAAGAATATTGAGATGTGTGTCTACAGTAGTTTCAACTAAATGGAGATGCAAATAGACTTTGTTACTCTCTATCAAAGACAAGATGCTTGGACCTTTCTATTCAATTAACAATCACCAGCTAATATTAATATATATATAGAGAGAGAGAGAGAGAAATTAGAGCTGGTTCTCTTTGCATGATAACATCCGTTCAAGGATTTCTAGGTCATAATAAAGCTAGTTTTTGGAGCGGTTATTAGAGAGAGTGTGTGTTGCAACTTCGTTTGGCCCGTGTCCCTCCTCAACTATTCAATCAGAAGCTATAACTAAGCGTTAAGGTCTGTTGTTAGCTTAGCAATGCAGTCTTCCCCAAATCATTGTGGTGTCAGATTGGGTGAATTGAATTTGATTTGTTGCGCTGGCAGGAATTTGATCCCCATATTTTAATCCTGATGTGCTCTTTCTTCGGGACATTTTTGAAGTTGCAGCTGATTTGAAGGTGTCTTCTGTTTATGTTAACAGAAATTGTAATTGTAATGGTCTTGCTCACTTAGTAGCTAAATGAGGCCTTTAGGATATTAGGGTCATTTTGTGTTTAATTATTAAGTACCTTAGGCTCAATTTAGAAAGAGTATACAATACAAATACATACAAATTAATATAAAATATAAGGTTTTATACTGTATAAATTTGTATTTATTTTCCTTCCAATAATAGGAGTATAAATACAAATATATATTGTATAAATGCATATAAAATAATATAAAATACAAGATTTTGCACTCTACAAATTTGTATTTGTACTCTTTCTAAACTGAGTCTTAGCTCTTTCCAATGCGAATCTCTTTTAGCTTTATCATTGTACTGTTGTTTTGTTTCCATCTTGAATGAAAAAAAGAAAAGGGTTTCATTGTTAAGCCCAAGAAATACAATGCATCAGCAAGAGTCATTCTTAACATTGTGTTTGGTTGTGAATATATTTTCTCAATAAAAGAGAAAATGGGGAAGCAAATGAAATAAAATATATCTTTATAGCTAGGAGAGAGTAGAACCAATCTTACTTCCCAAATCCCATCACTCTCTTGTACTTTTCCTTTGCTCTCTATACCTTCTAGGATAGAACAAAAGAGGATCGGGAAAAATAAAAGAAATTTATGTTTTTTCGAGTTCTGTCAATAGCTAAGCCAATAAAATTACTCCTAAAATTTTCATTCCTCCCTTCCATTTTCTGCATAACCAAATGGGATGTAAAGAAAAATCAACAATGAGTGAAAACCACTACCTCTCATCTACTTTTTTATACATTTTAGCTGCCGAAATTAAACGAGGAGGCTACCTTCCTAGTAAAACTCTTGCATGCATATTGTTTATTGGACATGCATTATATAATATTTCTATGCTCTTGTTCACTTTCATCTCTTTTGGCAAATTAAATGTCATTGCCCATTGTGTCATGGCAAAACTTATGATGCTCCGTTGCGTCGTGCAACAAAAGTAGGGTATCAACGGGTAGGATACCCATGAAAATAGTCTTTCCCATTTCCAAACCCACGAAAGCACCCTTTGTCTCAAATTCATCCTAGTTATACCCATCCTGTCCTAAACCTGTCATCACATAAGTGAAATGTCATATCCCTCTTAAGCAAAAGTGGTGGGGTAGGTTAGTAGTAAAGATGCCTAATGAGACGCAATGGGAACGGTTTGAATCCTTTTTCGAACCTTTTTATTATATATACTATTAAGTGTTTACATGCTTTGATTGTGACAGTTTTGATTATGATAACAATGATCATGATAGTAAATAATATGTTTTAAATTTTTTTATATTTCTATGTCTATAAAAATTATTCTTATTTGTCAAACTTATGTCTATTTAATATGATAAGTGTACATTATTAGAAATGTGCCAAAAATATTTTCTACATATTTTTTTTTGTTTTTTATACTTTTGTGTGTTTTTGTCTTTTAAATTTTATTATTATTTAATTATGGCATCAATGATTAACACATTTAATCCAAAAGATTGAATTGTTGACTTGCCACCAAATAGGAAAACAACTCCATTTCTAGGTTGTTTTAAAATTGTATTTTATTTATACCATCAATAAAAATAATTATTCTTTGTAACACTTATTTTTCTTTAATATAGTTTATTAATATAGGATCCTTTACAAAACAAATATAGGATTCAATGAAAGAATGGAGTTAATACCCTAAATAACTTAATAAGACGGAATTGAATGAGGAGAAACGTAGTAATTTAAACTACATTTTGTGCCCTCACAATTAGTAACCAAATTCAATTATGGGAGTATTATAGTCAAGAGTAGTATTCAATGAATGTTAATGGGAGTTATAACTTAAATATATGACTTAATGAGAATCATTTGAATGATGAGAAAATTGATTGTTTAAATTATATTTTTGTCCTTACAATTAGAGAGGTCATAAATTAAAATATTGGGGTATTTTAAACAAACAAAAGTTCTACACTCTGTTTACGCTTTTAGTGGTATAGATGTATGTATGTAGAGGTTTTGATTGGTCAAAGCTCTTCTAGTATCATGTCTTTTAGATATCATAGATTTCCCCATACTTAATAATGGGCATGGGTACCTATCTTAAATACGACCGGGTTTTGGTATCTTAAGGACAAAACCTAAACTTGACCCAAACACTATAGGGTTTAATCTAAAAATCCAAACATGTCCTAAACCCTATAGGAGTTTTGATATATGGGTCCTATTAGGGTTAGGTATCCAAAAATTCCCACAAAATTGTCTTTCCTAAGCAAAAGATGTGATTGATTGAACATCGAGATAAATACACCTTCTTAAACACAAGATACACTATTAAAATGTAAATCAATGAAAAACTGACCATACTTTAACATGATTGGTTAAAATCTGGATTTAAGGTGCAACCTATAATAGTCACTGTATGGTACTCTATTGTGTTAGTTATGAGAATCTATTGATAATTATTGTTGTTCATGGAATTTTTTTAGGCATTTCAAAACTTCCACCACTCAATCTCAATACACTACAAAGATGGTTAGATCCATGACATTATTTGCCTTATAATGTTGCACTAAAAAATATGACCTATAGCGGCAGTTTTTTAGGTGACAGTAGGGCGACTGTCGCTAGAAATATATTGGTTTTTAAGTGGCAGTCGATTAAAACTGCCACTAAAGACCCACCGACTGCCGCTAGAGAAAGGGCACGGGCTGAGCTTTTCCTCCCCAGCGCATCTTCCTTCCTGCCCTCTCTGTCTCTCTTCTCTCCCAGTCGTCTCTCTCTTAGTCCTCTCTCTCTTGAGCTCTCTATCTCAGTCGACCCTCTCTCTCAATTGTTATCTCACTCTCGCTCGCTCTTATCTCAATATCTCTCACACACAGTCGCACTTTGGCAAGTATCTCATTCACACATCGGTGGCATTTGATTTAGGTAAAAATCCCTTTCTCTGATTTTTAGGTTTTTTTATTGTTTGAAAAAATCAATGGTTGTTTTCTAGTGTTAAGTGGCCATTCCTCCGTTTTCTAGTATCTCGTTGCTTTCTTGGAAACTCCGTTTTCTGGTGTTTTATTCTATGCAAGTAAGGATTTTGAAGCAGCAAACCTGTTAGTTTTTATGATCTATTTGCCTTCTGGCTTCTGTTACTGCTTTAGATGAGCATCATTTGATTTCATTCATTTGACAAAAGAAGGAACAAGCTGTAATATTTTTGTTGCACTTACACTAGAACTGTTAACCTTGAGTTCGATGTTTCCAATTATGGCTTTATAGTCTTCTTATGATAGTTCTTATTGGAGAATTTCACTAGAAACAGAATGAAAACCTGTCATGCCTAATGCAGAAAATTATGAGTCTGTTAGGATTCCTGGCAATCAAGTATTTCTTCTGTAATTGTTGATGTGAACCTCATTATTCTAGTGTTTATAAATGGACTGCTTATGTTTATAAGTGGGGCATCAGGGGGAAGGCAATCTCAGGAGAATGCCTTGCTTATGTTCTCTTCATGTGTTACTCTATGAGGACCTGGTTGGAACAGAACTAGAGATATCTATAGGACAATCACTTGGCACCGATATTATTTAATTTATTTTCAATTTTTTTTTTATAGAAACCAAAAGGGTCCTACTTGATTATAACTTTTATATAACTTCTACTTGATTACAACTTTTATATAACTTATTTGCAAATTGGTTTCTACTTGATTATAACTTTTATATGGATAAAAAAGTATATGATGGATAAATTCAGTAATAGGTGTAATTCCTGAAAAGGTCAACATTTGTTTGGGTAGTGGTATGAGATTGAAGCTCATAAGAAGATTGAATTTTTCCTGTCATGACAGTTTCTCGGACTGCTGTTGTTTGGGTGTAATTAATTGAGCCTTTTTTGGGAATATGTTTTCATCTTTATGAATCAGAGAGGACTTTCAGAGTTGAATGCTTTTGTCCTTCTTTTTCCATAAAATATTCTTATATATAATATTTACCTGAGTGCACACCAAAGCTATCATGCTACCATGCCCCCTTCCAATTATTCTGTGCACTAGAATCATTACCTGAAATTAAAAAACAAAAAGGAAAAACCATTAAAAATGGATGTTATGTGAATGTTTTGCCATTCTGTTCTGTTTGGTGCCATAACCATAAGACATCTGTTCTTATTAATAATGATATTTTATATGGTGTACATGGCTGAGATGGCCTGACAAGGAGCATCCTCTAGATGAGCTTGAACTACTATTTTCAGTCCATTGGTCTGGATAGGATATATTTTAAGGATAATTGATTTAACAGGACAGGCATGTGATGTTAAGGCACAATAGACCAAGCCAGGCCTCAAAAGTAATAATTTATATCCAATCTATATCTAGCAATGTTCATGTTCTAATTAAACATTCCATGATATTTTTGTAAATCAATAGATATCCTTTATATCTCTGAATATGTATCTTTAGTGGAAGAACTATTCTTTTTGTAAACTTTTATATTTTTTTAATTATCAATATATTCTATACACACATCATTAAAATCACAAACAGAACTCAAACAATATAGATATGATAATCCATAAATATTATCAATTATTGTTATGTTTCAAAGTTTACCTTCTTTATTGCTTGCCAAGCTTGTCTCCATCTCTCCTCACCTTCATCACCAGGCCATGGTATCCTTGAATTTTTCATTTTGTTCTTAAGTTCGTTGATCTACCAAACACCCAAAACTAAATAAATGAATAAGAAGAATATTGGGAAACTAACTAGCAATTTGTGATTCTTGCTTTTCATTGCTGTATATCAAAAGAAGAATATAAGTTCTCTGACTAGTTGTAGCGAAGAGTTGGGGTCAAATCCTGTTGCCACCGAAGTTGGGGGGTTATGTGTATGGGGAATGGGCTTGTTAGACAGTTTTGTATGCCCTTAGCTTCAATATGATTTGATGTACTTTTGTTATTTAGTGGAAATAAATAAAGTGCATGTTTGATTCATGTTGTTTGGTTTAATTCTGTGTAAAACCCTAAAACTGGACATTTATAGAGACTCATGTTAGTTTTAAATGTTCACAGCTGTTGGATAAGTCTGGGGAGATTTATCCTGCCAAGGCTGATACTGGTGTGCCACCAAGTGTTGGGATGGCCTGTCTCAGCCATCAGGGTAAGACCCGAGGCACATGCAGTATGGGATTACTTGAATCCTTGAACTGGACCAGATTTCCAGTATTGCCCTGGACCTTGGAGATAGATGGGCAAAACTGGAAAGTTACACCTGACCCCTAGACTCGATTATGACATTTCACTAGGTGTTGGATCAGGCTGCCTTTGATATGCCATTCAGTGAGATCCTTAGCGGGGATCAAAACCTGGGTATGTTGGGGCAGTTTGAGAATTCATCTGAGTGGGTGATCATAGTGACAGAATCAGCCACTTTGTCGGACAAAGGGTAATGATCGGGAATGCACTCTCTCTGATGGAAACCAAACTGCCGGCAGTTGATTTCAATCGTTGGAATTTTGTTTTGCAAAATTAATATATTTATATATATATGTAAGGTTTCGAATTGTTTGCAAATGGTTTTAATTCCCGGGATCCATGTGAGAGGAGAGTGCGGCACTGTTCCTTGCAGCTGAGGGAGAGGTCCTCTCTTGTCGGGCAGTGCTTGATCATTAAGGGCTGAGAGGTTAAGTGTAAGACCATTGAGAATAATACCTGATGGGCTAATCTTGCACCTGCCCACAGTCCCTGGGTTTTTATAAGATGGCTTGGCCCAGGGACCACTTAATGTAAGTGTTGGGCCCATAGGGTCCATATAATGGACTCAAGGGGTTCATTGAGTTTTTTAGTGAATTTGGCTGGGCCTTGTATTAAAGGCTGGGCCAAACCCATGTGGCTGGTGTGTAGATCAATGCTTGGGTCCCACGCCATACAAAGAAGTCCAACTGGGCAGCAGATTGGAAAGTAATTAGACACTGAACACTTAATGGGCCAAAAGCCCATTTCGAGGTGGGCTGATATGATCACCCATCCATGGGGCGAATTTGAGATTAAAGTTAGTAAAGGATTGGGCCTTTTAGCCTTATCCACTCTTAGAGACCAAATTCAAATTAGATTTGAATCTGGTAACCTCCTGATAAGATCAGGAGTAAGCTAACTCTATCTGTAGAAAAGGATTAAGATTATCCCCTATCCAAATACTGATTTGGATTGGGATAACTCCTAAAAAGGAGGTTTCTTAATCAAGAAGAAAGGAGGAGATTTCGAACCACCTTGAAGAGGTATAGGATACCTCCTGCGAATTCAGATCTGATCTGATTCATACTCTCCAAAAAAAAAAAAAAAAACAGAAAAACAGTTCAGCCTTTTTGTTTTGGAAATCTCCTCCTGCCGCCGCCATCTGCCTTTGGAAGATTAGATCTTTGCAGAGAAGAAAGTCAAGAAATCTGTTCTTGACATCAGTCTTGCAAGAAAGACTGAAAAGGATTCAGTGTTTAGTACTTCCAGAGGATTCTTGTGAAGGATCCAGTGTGTAGGACGCACCCTGCTGGTTCTGTTCCATTCACAGCTGTGTCATCTTCAGCAGGAACGGATCTTGGAGCATTCTTTGGGCGTGAACACCAACTTTGGGAGATACTGCTTCTCCGGATCAGATATATTCCTCCCATTTATCTTTTGGTACAGATCTGGTTTGATTATGGTTCAAGTAGGATCCTTGAATACTGTATTCTAAATTTAGGGAATATGATTCCCAGTTGAGAGAAGGTAGGAAATTTTTGAAATTCGCCCACCCATTCCGCAACCTTTTTGGCGTCCATTAGATGGATCCTACCATTCTTTCAGGGCTACCCCTGTTGTGTAGCCCCATGAAGCCAGAAAAAAGGAAACAGAATTTATTGTAGGCGAATTTAAGCAGTATCATATTTGATTTGAGCTATGTACATATTCCATGTGGAATAAAATTCAATGGTAAAGCATGACGATTTGGTGCTTATAGTGAGTTTCTTGCTTGAGCTTTCTTTAATGGTCTTTCACTTCAGATGATCTTGAAGAATGTTTTTCTGCCTCTATTGAGAATAAGGATTTTGGCTCCTACATCCTTGTACAATTTTGTAGGGGTGTAACAGACTCAAGTTTTAATCAAACAGTTTTGGCTTGAATTGGATTAAGCTTGATTCAAGTTCGATGCTAATTGAGTTCGAATCTCAGGTAAGTTCAATTGGTTTTTCATACTCGAATTTGACCAATAAAATATTCGGCAAAGGCTCGCGACTCCTGTTCTGTCATCACAGTTTAGAATCACTAGAACATCTATTCTTACACTGCCCATCCAGTGCAAAGATATGGTGTTTTTTCTTGAACCTATTCAATATTAGCTTGGTCTTTCCTAACACTGTTAATGAAAGCATTGAAGACTGGTATCATGTGGTCCATAGACCAAAAAGAAGACAAGAATCTTTTGAGGACAAATTTATACAATTTTCTGAATTAGTATGAAAAACATATTCTCCCTGTTTCTTGTTATCAGTTACATAGGAGTTTAAAGATATGGCATACCATAGCTGTTTTTGAGATGAAGTGCTTTAAAGCTGAAGGAGTGGCTCTTCATTATTGTTTTGTTGTTGAAGAGCCTTTATATGTGCAGCTTCTTTTTTCTTTGGGAGTACCCTTCTACCGCCTTTATTAGATATAATCCTGTTCTTAAAAGAAAGATATACATGGATTATATGTGAAATCATTTTGGTGCCAAAATTTTCCATAAATGATTTCTTTTCTAAGTCCTAAGTACAAGACTTAGAAACCAAGAATCCAAATAGGGGTGGGGACTTTAGAGGGGGATAAATTAAGGAGATAAGAAGACCTAAAAATAGATTTAGACAAGTTAAAAGACTGAAAATGAGATATAAATGGATTAAATAAGATGGAAATACTAGTTGGTTTTGTAAGAAAAGATTTAGTCCCTAGGTATAGACATATGCTCCACACCCAACATCTTCTCATTTTTTCTACCAAAATGCTGGAAGGTGTTAAAACAATACCTTCAAGGATTTGCATGAATTCTGTTGAAGAGTTGTTTATATATACTATTATATTGGGTGGGTTTCGGGTGTGAGAGGAGGGGAGGGGGTGGTGGGGTTTCCATCCAATTTTCAAGCTTATTGGCATTTGCAAATAACAGAGCAAGGATTCTCTCCCTTTTCAAGCACAATCTTAAGATTGTGATTGAGTAGATGGGAGGTAATATAGTTTATTCATGGCATATTACTCCTTCCATTAGAGAGGCCTGTGCCTTGATATGCATGTTGAATACTTCTTTCAGGTGGATGAACAGATAAAAAATTCTCTATTTGATTTAATTTATTTTGATGTGGCATTTCTAGGCCAGATAACAGATTAATGAATGAATTAATTAATTAACTTTTTCTTCGGTTTTGTTTATTGCATCTTGTTTTTGTTTTTTTTTTTATTTATGCATGCATTATATTTTCCCCATGGTTCACAGCCCTTCCATTAGAGAGGCATGTGACTTGATATGCATGTTGAATACTTCTTTCAGGTGGATGAACAAATAAAAAAATTCTCTATTTGGTTTAATTTGTTTTGATGTGTCATTTCTAGGCCAGATAATAGATGTATTAATTAATTAGTTTTTTTTTTTGTTTTGTTTGTTGCATCTTGTTTCTGTTTTTTTTTTTTTTTTTAATTTATGCATGCATTGTATTTTCCCCATGGTTAACAGCCCAGAATTTGTCCTTTTGTGTCAGACATTTTCAAACCACCTTTATATTAAATCTACATATTTCACAGCACAGACTTTCTCAAATTTTTGTCCTTTTGGTGTCGTTCCAAATATCTTTGCAAAATTTCAGCCAAAAGTTCAATTACTAGAGGGCTTTTTGTTAATGACTGAAGTAGAAGATTGAATAACTTATTGCTTTTATGGATAAATTGTCATATAATCAACTAACATGTTTTTCAGCAATTAAGGAGATTAAAACCTACTTAATGAGATTCACTAAAAGACAGTTCAGCCACTTCAGCCATTAAAGGTCTCTAAATGTAGTTTTCAATTTCTTAGAGTTTTTCCAAGCTTCAAAGTGAATCTCCAATTCCTCCATCTTAACCTTACCTACCCTAGATTCCTAATTATCTTTTCCATGCAAGCCCAATAAACACTAAGACCTCACTTGTAGTTATTTTCCAACTCTTGAGTGGTTATTCTTCAGTTTCCACAGCTCTGGGTCATAACTATCCCACATCATAATGTATTCATAAAAAAGCAGAATGGTGGTTGAAATTTATCTTTTGAGCTCCTGGTATATCTGTTTGACTAAAATCATGAAAACAGAACTATCACTCCTTTTTCAAAATGAAAGGCAGATTCAACTATACAAATCTCTAAATGGTTGCAGCTCAAAACATGGAAACTTGGAAAACAGAGTAAAAGCTCACTAGAATCATCAGAGATCTCCAGGGACCTAGCATCAGCACAGACCCAACTAATGCTCAACACAAGAAGATGGAAAAGCCCCAATCTCAGAGTCATAGTGCCTGAGGGGAAAATTAGTAAGTGCCCTGCATGATAACCTCATCATTTCCAAATTAGCAAAACATCACATTATCTCTTAATCTATTTAATTTTAATTGCAGGAAAGAATTTCTGCAACTGAAGATAAAATGTTGTATGATCATCAGCTCTTTTTAAGCAGTAAAAACCAACAAGCCTATTTACGTTCAGAAAATCAGTGGCAGAATAAAATCATAAAACCAACAAAGCCCATAATTAATTTTAGTTCATCGGATTTCTGATGGCACCTACCAGTAAATTTCCGGGATTATAGTTATTTTCTTCCCTATTTGTCAACATATCTTCTGAGACCAGCATGACCTAAGAATTGATATACTGATCTAGGTACACTCAGCGCCTAATGGCTGATTAGAAACTCTACCAAATGGATTAAAATTGATAATGTTTATAGGAAATTCCATCATATATACAAAACTATAAAAAGAAAAAAAAATCAAATTACAAAATAAAATAAAAGAAATGGATTATTTCTTGACTTAATTACTTGGAGAAGATACATTCTTTTTTGGGGGTACAAGGGAACATGGTTTGTGTGCCATCAGGTGCCAGTTGTGGGAGAAGGATATTGAACTTAAGGAGATGAAAGAGCAACTGAATGAACTTGTAGACCTACTACAGCAGAGTGAAGCACAGAGAGAAGAAATTCTTTTACAAGCCAAGAATTTATCAATTTGAAATTAAAATGTATTTGTGATTCAAATATTTTGAATAAAGAATGTTTTTTTTTTTTAAATTTTATTTGTAATTGATGTTTATTTATTTTCGTATTCTATTTCTATTTAAATGAATACAGAGAAGAGAAAACAGGAAATATGAAGAAAATTAGAAAAAAATAAAAAAAAGGTTATTTGAAAAAAATTATACTTTTAGCAGTAGTCACGACTGCCGCTAAAAAACACACGTCAAACTTTTAGCGGCAGCTGAACCAGTATTAGCAGCAGTTAAACCAGTAAAAAACCTTTTAGCGGCAGTTTAAAATTTATACCGGCAGTCGTAAAAACTGCCACTAGAACGTCTAGCGACAGTTCTTTTAGCGGCAGTTTGATTGCCGCTAAAAGTCATTTTTCTTGTATTGTTGTTTTGTATGTTTAGCATGTTAAAACTTGGTAATCAACCCTTTGAGTGTGCCTCTTATTTTTATGGTATTTTTTAGATGAAATGGTCAATTTGGAAAAATATAGGTGCATGAGTATGATTGTGTTTAAGCATGCACTTCTCGATTCAAGAAACATCATTTTGACATTCATTTTTTTCAAACATCTCCTATGTGTGTAACCCAATGCAAGCTTCTTGTTCTCATTTTAAGTTAAACCGACCCTAGTAAACAGGAATTCTGAACAATAATATTGATTCACTTATGTGAAGCTAAAGTAAACAAAAAACTAAAAGGTAAAAAGAGGTATACAACTCTAGTAAACTGAAAAAAGGAATACAACACCACAGTACCAAACACTAGATCTCTGACTGTTTTTATTTCATATTGCTTTACAGTGTATTCTATGATATCCATTAAAAAAACAATAACAATCGTTTGGTTTATAGTCAGAATCAGAATTGAAATTGAAATGGTCTATTCCATAGTCTGTTTGGTTCAAACAGGAATTGGAATAAGCTGAAATAAGATTTCATTCTCACTGGTAGGGGAGGGAATGACCATTCCCTCAAATGGGGAAATGCCATTTCAGAAGGAATAGGAATGGAAATAGGATTCTGATTCAGCCCAACCTAACAGTTGGAATCGGAATGGCCAGACCCTATTCCTCTGAACCAAACATGCCCTCATATTTTTATCATTAGGCTGTGTTTGGTTTGTACAAACTTCCCTACCTTTCCCTTTTTTTTCTTACCTTTTCTCTCAAACCGAACACAGCGTTAATATACCCAAGTAGAAGTGGTGTTTACTGTTTAGAAAGGTTAGTTCCATGTGGTTGTCATAGTTTTATGCTCCCAATTTACTAGTAAAGTTGGAATAAGGTGGAAAACAATGAAAGGGAATGACCATTCCCTCAAATGGGGAAATGCCATTTCAGAAGGAATAGGAATGGAAATAGGATTCTGATTCAGCCCAACCTAACAGTTGGAATCGGAATGGCCAGACCCTATTCCTCTGAACCAAACATGCCCTCATATTTTTATCATTAGGCTGTGTTTGGTTTGTACAAACTTCCCTACCTTTCCCTTTTTTTTCTTACCTTTTCTCTCAAACCGAACACAGCGTTAATATACCCAAGTAGAAGTGGTGTTTACTGTTTAGAAAGGTTAGTTCCATGTGGTTGTCATAGTTTTATGCTCCCAATTTACTAGTAAAGTTGGAATAAGGTGGAAAACAATGAAAAAGATTCAGTACTCTAGAATTTGCTAAGGCGAAAGAATTAATATTTCTTTAAACAATAAAAATGAGATCCTATCCTATGTTGAAAGTTGCAAAACAATATTGCTAATAATACATATATAATTTTCCACATATTTGTTGATTGTTTGCACTAGTGTAAATGGGTGGGAGTGGAAATGGGCTGTGTCAATTCTGATTTATTACTACTTCAAATTTGATTTAATGTTGTTTGTTTGTGAGAAATAAGATAAGAAGTAGGATGACATGATCCACATTTCAAGGCTGTGATCCACATAAAATTGCAGTGCAATTTTATTTGCACTAGTACAAACATGGGAGTGCAAATGTAAAAAATACAAATTCTGGTTTAATTTTGTTTTGGATTTTACTTTATTCTGTTTCATGTCTTAATTTACTTTATTTGTATTGCAATTAAACAAAATAAACAAAAATTCGAAACAAAAATAGGTCAGAATTTACACTCAAATAATTTGCACTGCCATGGTTTTGCATCAGTACAAATTTATTTGCATTGCAACCAAACACAACCTAAGTGAAAAGAGATTGAGACACACATAGGGTAAGAACTAAAATGACGTGGTCCTACTTTAAATGAGAGG
This sequence comes from Nelumbo lutea, assembly GCF_056320005.1. Taxonomy (NCBI): domain Eukaryota; kingdom Viridiplantae; phylum Streptophyta; class Magnoliopsida; order Proteales; family Nelumbonaceae; genus Nelumbo; species Nelumbo lutea. The sequence continues at coordinate 48,102,473 of NC_142685.1, forward strand.
GAAGTAAGGTACGAAGAAGGTGATATAAATTTTACACCATTGTGTGCAAATGACGACAAAATTACGAATTTTGCATCAATTAAAAGTGCAAATCATAGTTTTAAACAATGGAATGTAATTAAATATAAGGGAAAAATTCTTAAAATACCCTTATGGTTTATTTAATTAACTAACTCTACACTAAATTTTACATATTGTCTTGAAGTACCCCTACTGTTTTTGAAAATTGACATCACGTTAAGTGCTAACAAAAAGAAACAAAATATTGAATTTGCTCCCTACTATTTCTCAAATTTTCAAAATAAAACTCAACTGATGAAAAAAATCAGGAAGATGAAGCGGATCACAACACTGACGATAATGTTTTGGAGACAAAGAAACCTTTGATCTTAGCGATTATACTTGTTCACGGGCCAGGCTTGGGCTTGGCTTTTGCCAAAAATTTGAATGAGGCTCGACCCAAAGCCTGAGCCCAACATAATGCAAGTCAGGACAAAGCCTGGCCCGTGAACAGCCTACTAGCGACAATGAAATTTTTAACTAAGCTTTGAATGATTCCCTCAACAACATAGATGGAGGGTTGAGGTCCCCAAATCCACTCCATGGCCTCTCCCATTCAAGCTAATCTGATCTGATTTTCATTAATAATTTCAAAAAGAAAAATTACAACCATAGTTCATTCAAATCTTCCTCTCAACACAGCCGCAACAATTCCCAGATCCACTCCATAGTTCACTCACGTCATCCCCTCCCCCCTTTTCTCCTTCCTTGCTCTACTCCATCATCTCCACCTCTGTTCATAGCCACCATCAGCATTTCTGTATTTAGATTGACTCTGCTCAGATTGGGTATAACAACAATGCTAATTTTCTACAAACATGTTAAAAGACTGACTCTACTCAAATTGGGTCTAACTGTTTTTTTTTTTCTTTTTTTTCTGAATCAAAGAGAAGCAAAGCGAAGATTGGAATTGAATTGCAGGGAGAGGGAGGGGAGGAGTCTGAAGAGGCTAGCATTTATTAACACTCCCCTGTTTTCTTTTTCTTTTGGTTGGGGTTAGCTTCTATGTCATCGTTTTCTTTCTCTCTTTAATGGTCTTCTTTTCCATCGTTAGAAAACAGGGGAGACAGAGAAAAACTAATATTTTAGAAAAAAAGGGTCCTCGAATGGGCGCCACCTCTCAAGATGCGATCAAGCAATTCCAAGCTCTAATGGACGATGGTTAGCTCCTTCGATCCCCATTTCCGGGTACCCCACCACACGGTGCATGAGCATCCCTTCGACCATTCCTGGCACGGCAGCAACCGTCTCCAGCATCTTTTCCCGACAACCATACCGATTCTGCACCAAAAAATTGAACCGAGCTGTCTTGCTTCGTGAGATTAGTCGAAGGCATGTCCCAATAGCTCACAATCATCTTCTCCTCCGGGCGGTTGGCACCGCCAACAGTGGAACTGGTTAGTATGCCCTTCTCTTCTTCTTTGTTGTTCAAAGCCGAGGTACTCCCATTACCTACACCTAGACCAGGAAACCTGATCCAAGTTCACCCTAGCATAGCAAACCAGCTGACTTGAAGGAAATAGGAAGTCTCGGTGGTGATTTCTTTTAAAGGTTCCCTGATCACCGGTGGTCGGAGGATTAATCTGTCCAAAGGTTACAGCCGGGTTGATATGTCCACTTGCCCCAAAGAACCACTCAGCCGAGTTGAGAGAGGGAGTGGAGTCGGAGGAGGAAGCGGGTGCCGGTGTTTTAATACTGCATTATTAGGTTTTAAAAAATATTAAACGTCACGTGATGTCACATATATATGAATTTTGACAGAATATTAATGAATGCTAAGAATAACTGATGAGCGATAATTTAGTCCTCCAAATCGCCTTGCGACACGTGGTCTTCAAGTAATACGTCGGTATTGAGCAAGCAAATTAACTCAACAAGTTAGCTCGGAGCACATCGCCTAGACCGATCTCCACTTCGATCGAGCAAAACTGACAGGTTTCTTAGCTGGTGACGATCTGTTTTAAAGATCGACGGAGCAAAACTCCCAGGCTCGTGACCTGGGAGGAGAGCCCATTAACTTAGACCAATAATGCATTATCAACCCAGAATCTCTAGAATGTTGATACCTCGATCGTTAGACCGGCTTACTGCATCACATGCCTCTGAGTTATTTGAGTAGTTCGTAACCTCCACGCAGATCTTGTAATCGACATATTAATGTGTCTAACCAACTGCAGATGACTCCATAAAGAAGGTGAGACCTATTATAAAAGGGCTATGACCATCAATACCTATATGAGGCACTCATTTATACCTAAAAAGGTATGTGTGATTATATGCTCCCAAGCTCTCTCATTCTATTAAAGAACTCTTAAACACTTGACTTAAACATCAAAGTATCCACTCCAGGTAAAGACAACCTGGGCACTCTAATATTTTCTCTTATAGGAATACATCAGCTTGACCTTGATAAAGAATCTTTTGAATTAGCACGAGGGAACAACCAAATCATGCAATATCAATAAAGATAGAATTAATCAATTGTTAAAAATAGGGTGATTTTAGATAATAATTAAACAGTAAAGATACCATTTGTTAATTAGTTAAACATTAAGAATAATAATTTAAGAAATTTGTTCAAACTTGTATCCTTGCACTTCCACCAAACAGTGAATAAGTAATCATAAGGCTATGTTTGGTTTGAAGGAAAATGTAGGGAAAGTAAGGAAATTTTTACAATCCTTGCATAGGTTTTTTTTGCCTTTCCCTTCCTTTCCCTTGCTTTATCTTCAAACCAAACACAGCTTAAAGTTTCAACTCTTTCGACAACCGAAAATTATTCAGCACTTCTCCACATACGAAATTCGAATATTTTAGATGGTCTGACTGGTTGGTTGCCTCTGATCGTCTGTGAACTGCACCTCTACTGTAGCACTGGATTTGAGGGAATGGAAAAGTTTGTCCAGAACCCATTAAAATTACGAGATCAACGGCGTAGAGATCTTGTATCCATGTAATTGTATAAGTGATAAATCACCCTACCCGATAAAACCCGCCCCGGTCCCCAGACTCCCCACCCCCCAAGTCCCAGAGAATGAAACAAAACAACCCGGTACCAATCGAATCCAGAGTCTCTTTGAAGACTTTCAACGTGTATTATTTCGATTTTTTGATCCATCGCTCGCCTTCTAACGCACGTCACTGATGCTTCTTCTTCCACTTTGTCTTTCTTCTTCCTCGCTCCCTTCCGCAGGAGTCCATATCACCTCTCGGCGCAAGATAGCTTCAATTGCCATCACAGGAATCAGAGCTTCTTCTCTTCCCTCTTCTCTCAGCATTTCCCGGGTTCGGATTTGTCTCCAACTATTATGCTTGTTAGTTTTGTTTTGCTTTTGGGTTTGGGTTCTTTCTCATGAAAGACAGGCCCATGAGACCTTAGCTTTTTTTTCTTTCTTCTTTTTATTATTATTGTAAATTATTATCTTTTTTTTTTTTTTTCCTTTTCCTTTTCTTCTTCTCTTCTCTTGCTCATAATTTGCAATTTTTCACTTCGGTGTCAATTTTCAAACTGAAATAAGATGATGGGCTCTGAGAATCAAGGCTTCGAAGAAGCCCATCTCTTTTCATCTCGACAAGAGATCCAAAGTCTCGTTCTGGACGAGCCTTTAGACGGAAAATCTTTCTCTGATTACCGGAGCGCGATGCCTTCTATCTCTGAAGCGCACCATCCCTTGTCACCGCCGATCGTTGGCATCGAAGTCGACGACGATCCCTTGCTATCGCCTTCGTCTTACATGGACCGCCGAAACCCTAATGTATCCGAGAACTCGTACCTGGAACCCCCATCTTATGCGGATGTCGTTTTCAGTCCTTTCGGCAACGAGAATGGCGAGGCAAACGGCTTCGAGAATTCTACTCATGATTCAGTAAAGTCCGAAATTATATCTAGATCAGCTTCCTCAAGTTCTGGGTACATAAAAATTGCAGTGTCAAATCCTGTAAAAGAGCAGGAGATCTCGAATTCGCTTGTTCCCGGAGGAAATACTTACGTCACGTATCTGATCACGACGAGAACTAACATACCCGAGTTTGGAGGGTCAGAGTTCAGCGTGCGGAGGCGATTCAAAGATGTGGTGACATTAGCGGATCGGCTATCGGAATCTTACAGAGGGTTCTTTATTCCACCTCGGCCGGATAAGAATGTAGTGGAGAGTCAAGTCATGCATAAGCAGGAATTTGTGGAACAGAGGCGGGTGGCCTTGGAGAAGTATTTGACTCGATTGGCAGCACATCCGGTGATCGAGAAGAGTGAAGAATTGAAGGTGTTTTTACAGGTTCAGGGGAAGCTTCCGTTGCCAACAACCACCGATGTGGCTTCGAGGATGCTTGATGGTGCCGTCAAACTCCCAAAGCAGTTGTTTGGGGAACCTGCGACTGTGGTCGCTCCCCATGAGGTTGTGCAACCTGCAAAAGGGGGAAGGGATCTGTTGAGGATCTTTAAAGAATTGAAGCAATCAGTAGCTAATGATTGGGGTGGCTCGAAACCACCAGTTGTTGAGGAAGATAAGGAGTTTCTAGAGAAAAAGGAGAAGCTGCAGGTTTTCGAGCAGCAACTTAGCAATGCATCTCAGCAGGTAGTTCGACGTATATGTTCTCTCTCTCTCTCTCTCTCTCTCTCTCTCTCTCCTCGAATTTTATTTTTTAAACTTAGAAGCCCTTGCAGTTAGTGTTCTTTTACCAGGATGTTGTATCCTTTTTCTTTGCAGGCTGAGTCTCTTGTCAAGGCTCAACAGGATATTGGAGAAACGATGGGGCAATTAGGTCTAGCATTTATCAAACTAACAAAATTTGAAACCGAGGAGGCCATGTACAATTCTCAAAGAATACGAGCTGCTGATATGAAACGTGTGGCAACCGCCGCAGTCAAAGCAAGCAGATTTTATCGGGAATCAAATGCTCAGACAGTAAAGTATCTGGTAAGTTACAAACTTTTTGTTACCTGTATGTTCTCCTCATTGGATATTTATTTGATAATAGATGTTGCAGCTTCGAATGTAAATTTGAACTTGGAAACTCTAAACTTGTTGGATGATAAATGTTCGAATATTCCATGCTTCCTCCCCTCATTGTAAGAGACCATATTTATTCTGGTGCTTAGGGCCTTTTAAAAATTTAGTTAAAAGAGAGTAGTTCTTGGTTGTTTGGATGCCGTTGTAGTGGTCAAAGAAATTAATAACTTTGGTCGAAGGATCTTATGATATAGTAGCAGTACTCTTCTATCATTTTTCTTATCCTCGAAGTCCATATCTTGCAGGATACACTTCATGAATATCTTGGATTAATGCTAGCTGTTCACAGTGCATTCTCAGATCGTTCAAGTGCTTTATTGACAGTACAGACTCTTCTATCAGAACTGTCTTCTTTGCAATCAAGGGCTGAAAAACTAGAAGTTGCATCCTCCAAAATATTTGGCGGGGATAGATCTAGGATTCGCAAAATAGAAGAGTTGAAAGAAACAATAAGAGTTACTGAGAATGCCAAAAGTTGTGCAGTTAGAGAATATGAAAGGATCAAGGTATTGTATATCTTCCTGATATTCTGACAGAGTCCTTATAAGTGATACTATTTTTTTTTTTTAAATGCATGTTGTAAACTTGTAATTAATACTTATTTGTCTAATAGATACATGGTCTTGTTATGAGTGCAAAATACCATTCGTGTTAGGATCTATGATGAGTTGATGAGTGACTGATATAATTTAACAATGCTAAGCTCTTGAAGCTTTGGCTGCCAAAAGGTTCTAGATCCTAGTATCCTGCATATTAAAAATTTTGTTTAATGATGGGCAAAGTGGACCATTCTTTTAACAGAGAGGGTGGAAGGCTATTTAAATTTGATTTTGAAACCATTTCTCTCACATGTTATAACTCATTATGGTACAAGGTCATAATTCAAAAACTTTTCTTCAAATTTCTCTTTTCGAATTAAGTCTGTGCCATGAAAATTTCTGCAAGGAGATAAGCTTTTCTTTTCGAAGTAAAAGGAAGAAGGACAGCACGTGCATTACATCACAACTGATATTTAAAGACTAACAAGCAGTCATCAACAAGTCTTATTATTTCCTTTGTTTTAACTGGAACCAAGGTGGCAAATACAACCTATAGTTTTGTGTATATGATCCACATTGACATGCGATATATTTTCAAATTCTCTTTTACTTTATACAAAATAAAAAATACTGAAGAAAATCAATAATAAATGAATTTGTATATAATATATATCAAGACATATTACATCATTAATTTCACAAGGCTATATTACGTTTGATCATAAATTTCAATATTCCATTACAATTTGATCAATTTGACTCTGTAAAGCAGTAAGACATTTGAAATCATGGATTTTTTTTTTTTTTTTGCAAGAATTCAAGAAAATAAATAATTGACAACACACTAACATGTATCATAGAGCACAAATAAAATATATCTTATAAAAAGTGCCCACTGTGCCCTTTTCCTTGCCCAAGAAGACGCCTAACATTCATGCAAATCTGGTATGCTATAAAGGTATCCCTATAAAACACCTTGTTGCCTGAGCATTACCTTGATAACTATGTTTTGGCATGAATGTCATTAGGTCAGAAACACTGTCAGTCCTGACTGAAATGCTAAGATCTTTCCTTTTGTGTAGAGGTGCAACATGGGTAGGCTCAGGTTGGTGTTTTTAACAAAATTTGAATGGGCCTAGCTTGAAGGCCCAATCCCAAAGTAGTGTAAAATGCTAATGCAGGCCAACCTGAGTTGCACCCCTACTTTTATGATGTACTATTATGTTGAACTTTCTTTCGGGTATTATCAGTTCATGATAACTCTGTCCTCTTATAACCACAGCTTCTGAGGGTGAAACTAGAAAATAGTAGATGACCATTTTTCATTGTCCATATGACAATGGAATTCTGTCAACAGACTTCCTGTAGTTCCTTTTATTTATTATATTAAAAGCAACTTGTTCTTACATGATGGTATTTCTATTGACATTTTATTGAGGCATAGAAATCCTCATTCAACAGTCAATCCTTTTATGAAATACATCTCTTATTTGTAAATTTATTTCTGATGCTAAACTGCAGGAAAACAATCGAAATGAACTTGAGAGACTAGAGAGGGAAAGACGCCATGACTTCTTGAGCATGCTGAAAGGGTTTGTAATTAATCAGGTATCTTTTTTACATTCATGCTGAAAGGGAAAGACGCCATGACTTCAGGCAAAACCATTGTTTGTAATTCAATGAGTTCATTTTTGAGTACATAAATAGGAACATTTAATTGCCTCTGGTTGCCAAAATTCTGAGCTAACTAAAGGTGGACATTAACTTTAAATTCCAAGATTTAAGTTATTTCTTAAATGGATTTCCTCTTCGTATCCAGAGGAAAACAAGGCATTACTGGTTTAACATATGGTCATTTGACCCAAAAATGATGTTTACATGGGGATAGGATAAATGTGTATTCCCACTTTTTGGGTTCAATGGTTGATTTCTGCATATATTTTCAATGGGCTACAACAAGGGCTGCCATTTTCAAGCTACAAAAAAAGTTGTTGAATTCAGTTGAAGCCCTTGAAACAGTTTGGTCCTTTGCAAGTTGAGTAAATTATCTACTTGAAGGATGCATTAGGTATTCTTTGAGATGTATGTGATTAATGGAGCTGTTAAAATGGTGACTTTTATCTCTCTGTTAGCTAAAACCAGCTAAAATGACCCTTGCAGGATGTAGATTTTCTAACCATGTTGCGACTCCTGCTGGTCATTATGGCTTATAGCTATTTATGGTTCTTTTAACTTGTCTATTGGGTTCTATGCTGGGATCAATTACACATATTGTTACTTTCACATTGTTAACAAAGGTGGTTGACTTGTTTCTCTTTGGTCTTTTTTGTTGAATCAAGTCCCAAAATCTGGTTCATGGTATTGCTATATGTAGTCAATATATGAATGATGGTTCAGGAATATTCTTCTATGTAATTTGATGTATTTTATCTTTTAATTTTTTTGGTGCTTATTGATGTACATATCAATGTTTAATTTGATGTAATTTGATGTATTTTGGGGGTGCACCTCGCCTAATCCCAGAAGCACCTCAGATGACTTGTATTTTGATGAATTAAGCTTGAATCAAATGTTGGGTAGGTGTATTCTATTTTCTGTTGTTCTTATGGTATTTAGAGTTTAGACAGATTAGCTTGAGTAGGGCTTGAATGTATAGGGCTACAACCTTTGTGTTAATATAATAACAGGATGCTTTAACAATTGAGAAATAGGCTTTGTGAAATATTTTTCTTTCATAATTTTATTTGCATATACTTGGTATGTTAAGTTCTTCTAAAAGTGGCACCTCACTTTGTTTGGGTGCACACCTTACCTTGTGCCTAAATCTCTAGGTACCCTTTGCTCTTGCCACTTCTTTTCTCTTAAAACACTAGCATTGATAACATCTTGCAAAGATCTTACTATTCTATCTTGTAAACAGCTATTATTTTTTTACTTTTATTGGCCATCTCCCATCTAATTAGATGATCCTTCTTCACCTCTCTTGGTTCCCACTTCCCACAAGAATTCCCTTATTACCTTTTCCAATTTTTTAGCCTACCTCGAGGGAATCCTGAAGACTGAAAGGAAGTAGGTTGGAAGGTTGGCAAGTGTGGCCCCATTCAAGGTCACCTTACCCCTATAGAGATGTAATTCTTTTTCCAGGCCGCCAAATATTTCCCAAATTTCTCCACAATAGGGGACCAAAAACTGCTCTCTTTAGGGTTGGCGCCTAAGGGAAGACCTAAGTAGGTCAAAGGCCAAGAAGAAGTGGCACAAACTAAGCAACCTGCAATGGACTCTATCTCCCAACCCTCCAAGTTTATTCCAGCCACAACTTTTATCAAAGTTTATCCTCAAATTGGATGCATTCTTAAAACCTCTTATTAGATTCTTTAGATTGTCCACCTTCCTTAAATCACTCCCTTCATAGAAAATAATAATATCATTAGCAAACTAAAGGTGGGTCACTGGAATGCTTCTCCTTCCTAGTCTCCAACCCTTTATTAGCTCCTGCTCGTCTGCTTTTGAGATCAATCTACTAAACACATCAGCAATGAGTGTGAAGAGGAAAGGAGAGAGTGGGTCACCTCGTCTTATGCCTCTACTAGCTGGGAAGAAATCCTTAACCACTTTGTTAACTAAGACTGAGTAGTGACGGGAAGTTAGGCAACCACTTATCCAATTACACCATTTATCACCAAAGCATTGTCTTCTTAATGGAGTGGTTAAGAAGGATATTCTTGCATGTCAAATTATTTTTAGGATATTAGTTTGGTTATCCATTATGGATGCTGATATAGTCCATGGAATTAGATGTATGAAGTGGAGATGTCCCCCATATAGTTGGGATGAGGCATAGAAATGTATTTTGAGTGTTGTATGATTGACATAAATCAATAAGATTGAAGGGAGATTTGTGTTTAGATGTTTACTAGCAATTCTATGAGGAACCCTTGGCTCCTAATTGGGATTTTAGGTTTCATAGGGGACTCAGGGATGATGAAATTGAATCTCTCTTTGACTTGCTATATTGCCTTAATCAGGTTTGCTTGGATCCCTCCAAGCCCTATAAAAGGGCATGGACTCCTAGACCCAAAGGAACCTTTACTTGTTCTTCTTACTTCAAGTCCATCTCTCAGCATTCTGCTCAACAACCTTTTCCGTCAAAGGAAATTTGGTGTGGGCCCGTTCCCCCAAAGATTATGATGTTTTGTTGGGAAGTATTCTATGGGAAAGTAAACACTCTAGATAATCTACAAAAGAGAAGACCCTTCCTCTGTATTACTCCCAATTGGTGTATCCTCTGTAGAGCTCACCAGGAGGATTGGTACCATCTACAAATATCTTGTCCTTTTTCTACAGACCTTTGGGCTTGGCTACTTTCGTTGTTTGGGAGTAATTGGAGTATATTAGCAGAAGTTCACATGATCTTTAACCATTCTACTTTCTCTTGGCCTACAAAAAGAGGGGGGATTATGTGGAGATGTGCTCGCGTTGCCCTGATTTGGACTCTTTGGGAAGAAAGGAATGCTAGAATCTTTCAAGAAAAGGAAAGGAGTAGTCAGGAATTGAAAGACCGTGTGTTGCATAGGGCAATACTTTGGAAATCTTTCATCAATTCTCCTTTAATGACCTTTGGAGAAACTGATCAACAGTAGCAAGGTATTCACCTTAAAGGATAAGTCAACTACAAGCTGGTCTCCTCCATTTGAAGGCTCACTGAAGTTGAACTTTGATGGAAGTAGCATGTGTAACCAAGGATTATCCGGAATGGGGGGTGTCTTGAGAAATGAGAAGGGAGAGATTCTGTTGCTCTACTCGGGTCTTTTAGGAGTTGGGGACTCCATCAGGGCAGAGCTATTAGCTGTTGTACAAGTGGTGCAATTTGCAAATCAGCTAGGGGTACATCTAGTAATTGAAGGAGATTCCAAAGTGGTGGTGGGCTGGTTGAAAAATCCTGAAGATGCTATATGGCGCTACAAGAATGAAATGAAGAAACTTAGTTGGTTGACAAGGAATATGTTGGTCTCTTTACAGTGGGTGGGGAGATCAGTGAATACTTCGTTCGATGTGTTAGCTAAGCAAGGGGTAAATCGGGAAGAATTGTTTTGGGCTCAACTGTGGTTCCTATATTTCTTTCCTAGTTTTACTTGTAAGATTCAAGGAGGGGCTACAACTCATGCCTCTCCCTGGGATGTTGCATGAATTCACAACTCTAAATCAGCTTTTGAACTAATAAAATTTACTATTATTCATCAAAAAATTCTATGAGGAAAAAATGTTGGGCAATTAAGAAATAAGTGCTCATAAGATGAATGGAATTGATATGGTGGGTGGTTGGATTGGATTTGGAGAAATGCATTTGTGGGAGCCTAGGGTAGCCACAATAGGTATAGTGGGAAAGGACATGATCATGGATCCTAGGGATCTACAGGTCAATCTAACTACAACCATATTGCCCATGTTTTGAGAGAATCTCAAACTTAATATGTTAACATGGGTGCAGCAGAAATGAACTCAGTCATGTGGAGGCAACTTGGGAAGATTGGCTTAGGTTCATGGCCAACCAAAGCCCACATTCTAAGGCCAACATGGTTACAATTCTAGTCAGGCTTAACACAGAGCCAAATGATCCAATGGAAAAAAGATGGGGGATCAGGATATCAGGTTGGCTGAGTTTAGGTTATGGTTGAAAAATCTCCATACCTTAGTCACCAAATGAACCTGCAACTGATGAATCATACATGTTCTTAGGATTGAGTACATTGGTTAGGGTTGAGGGTTCAACACAAGGGTTTGTGGTAGATTTAGCCTCAACTGATATTGCACTCTAGCACAAGATAGTAATTCCGCAAGCAAAGGGAAATTTTCAATCAAGTTGGACAGTAGACTTGGATCTGTTTTGGCTGGATTATTGTTTTTTAGTTTTGACTTTAGATATGATTCTATAAATAGAGAAAGACTTGCAATGGGGTTTTAGGTCCAAGCTCTAATTGGGGTTTTAGGCAATGCGGCAGGCGAAGCTCTATCTGAAGAACAGAACAGGGATTCTTTCAGCCTGAATTGTTTGTTCATAGGGATTCGGTGGGGGAGGGAAAGGAAGGGGAGGAGCGGGTGAATGATCTTAACCCAAATTTGGCTGAGCCCTTCCCTAGTTCTAGCGCTTTGTAAGAAGCGAAAAAGGAGGTAGCTATGGTCTTCTCAGAGCTGAACAAGGGTACCTCACAGAGAGGTACATACTTGGGTACAGAAAGGGGCCTTTGTGTTGATACAGCGACAAGGATTTTTTTCCCCCAACTCGGGGAGACAAAGTGCTCTAATTTCTCAAAAAAGGAAGTGACTACCACTCCTTCGCCTACGCTCTCTCCTCACATCTCTGCCTTAGGTAAATCCCTCAACTCTGTCAATTCAGTTTTGGCTATTGATGAGAACTCTGTGTCCCTTGTTCCAGATTCTCTTCCCAACCAAGAGTCGGAAGCCCTTGGTCTGAAAGCCACAGTGTGTCTACAAGGCGGGGAAGTGGGTGAGAAAACTTGCAGAGAGACAAAAATACGGGAAATCATAGAGAGCCTTTTGGGTGAAGTGGAGAGGAAGGAAATGCAAAGAGGGAGCATGGAGGGGACAGAAAGGGTTGTTGTTGGAGGTAATGTGAGAAGGAACGAGAAGTTTCTTAGGAGTGAGGAGAGTGCAACTTTAGAAAAAGAGGAAACTATTGGGGAAGAGTCAGTTGCAGAGTTTGTGAAAAGGTTGTGCATGCTGAAGAACCCGAATGATCTAAAAGCCTACATGCAAAAAAAAGAGGACAGCAAGATGAAGAATAGAAAGCTGAGTGAAGTGGAGAGATTAAAAAGTGATATTGAGGGGGACAAGAAGTTTGAAGTGAAAGGGGATAGAAGAAAAGGGTCTAAATAAATCTTGGAGGAGTTGGGGTTAAGGCTAAGAGTTTTCAATGAGAATCCTAAGTTTGAATGTGAGGGGGTTGGGCAGCATTAGGAAGAGAGAGACAATTAAAGAGGTAATTAAGAAGTTTAATCCGGATGTGGTAATGCTTCAGGAGTCCAAAAGAATGGATTTTGATTGCAGATGAGCAAGGAGTGTGCAGAGTTCTAGGGGTATAAAGTGGGTGGCTGCTCCCTCGTGGGGTTCCTCAGGAGGGATTGTGACCTTGTGGAAAGAAGATTTACTCATAGGTGTGGAGGAGCTAATTGGAGATCATTCTGTCTCCCTAAAGTTCAGACAGGTGGACGATGGGTATGCATGGGTACTAACAAAGTGTATGGCCCCAATGACTATAGGTAGAGGGAGAAATTATGGGAAGAATTGAGTGACATTAGAGGCCTTTGGGATGGACCTTGGTGTGTGGGAGGGGATTTTAATGTAGTGAGATTTACAGAGGAAACCAACAACCCCAGACAGAGAGTGACAACAAGTACGAGGAAGTTCAACCAATTTGTGGACTCTTTTCAACTTAAAGAACTTCCTTTCCTAAATAATAATTTCTCTTGGTCCAACCTTCAATCAAGGTCAATTTGCTTTAAGTTGGACAGATTTTTGTTTTCAACAGATTGGGAGGAACATTGGGGCAATATTACTTCTAGGGCTCTCCCAAGACTTACTTCAGACCACTAGCTTATAGTGTTGGTCAAGGAGGAAATAAGAGGAGTTGGGCCAACCCCTTTCAGGTTTGAAAACATGTGGTTGACTCATCCGGGTTTCATTGAGAAGATCAGAGAGTGGTGGGAGCAAGCTAATCCGGTAGTTGATTGGGAGGGAATGAGGTTCCACAAGAAACTCCAATACTTAAAATCACAATTAAGGAGTGGAATAGGCTAGAGTTTGGAAGATTAGAAGAGAGAAAATAAGTTCTGGTGGAGCAAATCGAGGATTTGGACCTGAAGGAAGAGAGAGGTTCCTTTGGAGAGGAAGAAAGGAAGTTGAGATGGGTTTTGAGGAGGCAGATGGAGGACATCTTGGTTAAGGAGGAAATTAGTTGGAGGCAAAAATCTAGGAGTAAGTGGCTAAAGGGAGACAGAAACACAAGGTTTTTCCATTCAGTGGCAAATGGGAGGAGAAAGAAGAATTTCCTCTCTAATTTGGAAGTTGATGGAGCATTGTTGTTCCACCTAGCAGAAATTGCAGAGGCTCTAGTAAACCACTTCAAAGCTATTTTTAGAAGGCCTATGAATGGGAGAGTGTGGTTGGAGGGATTGGATTGGCTGACTCTAAGTGCAGAGAAGAGAGAGTGGTTAGAAAAAAGTTTTGATATGGAGGAGGTAAAGGAAGCAATATTCTCAATGGATAGGACAAAAGCTCTGGGTCCAGATGGGTTCACAATGGCCTTCTACTAGGACTGTTGGGATATTTTGAAGAATGATCTTAGATCAGTTTTTGAGGAGTTCCACCGAAGGGGAGTAATAAATCCGGGCTTGAACTTAACTTTCATTGCTTTGGTCCCAAAGAAGAAAGATGCATCACAACCAAAGGATTTTAGACCTATCAGTTTGGTGACTAGCTTGTACAAAATCATTGCAAAGGTGCTCTCTCTTAGGATAAAGAAGGTGCTTCCCTCTATTATTGCACCCAACCAAGGTGCTTTTGTGGAGGGAAGACAGATCATCGATCAAATTCTCATTGCAAATGAGAGCTTGGAGAGCTTTAGGAAGTCAAAGAAGAAGGGAGTGGTTTGCAAATTGGATTTGGAGAAGCTTATGACTTGTTTGATTGGTCTTTCTTGATGGAGGTGTTGAAGAGTTTTGGTTTTGGATATAGGTGGTGTAAGTGGATTTGGGGCTGTGTTAGGACTTGTCATTATTCTTTCCTAGTGAACGGGGCTGTGGTTGACTTCTTTCTTGCGTTGAGAGGTCTAAGACAAGGAGATCCTCTTTCCCCTTTTCTTTTCACCCTGATTGTTGATGTGCTTGGGAGACTGATCCATAGAGCAGACTCGAGAATTTGAAAAGAGGGTGGAGAGTAGGAAGGGAGGAGGTTCCCTTAACACTTCTACAGTTTGCAGATGATACTGTCCTATTCTGTGAAGGAGGGAACTTCAATTGGATCCGAAATCTAAAGTTGACAATACAACTCTTTGAGCAGATATCTAACCTCAAGGTGAACTTTGATAAGAATTGTGTGGCGGGAGTGAATGTGAATGAAAGGGACCTAAGGGAATTTGCAGGTGAGCTAGGCTGTGCAATTTTGGACTGGCCCCTGGCATACTTGGGCCTCCCTTTAGGAGATAATCCTAAGAGTGTTAGCTTTTGGACTCCGATAGTGGAGAGGTTTGAAAAAAGTCTCGCGGCCTGGAAGAGAAATTATCTTTCGTTAGGTGGGAGAGTCACTCTCATTAGGTCTACCCTAGCTAACCTACCTGTCTACTATCTATCAGTGTTTAAGATCCCCTCAAAGGTTTTCAATCTTTTGGAACAATTAATAAGGAACTTTCTGTGGGAGCCTGGAGAGGAGAAGAGAGATCATAGGGTGAGTTGGGGGGTGGTCACTAGGTGTAAAAAACTAGGAGGTCTTGGGATTGGTAATTTCAAGAAAAGGAATATGGCTCTATTGGGGAAATGGTTGTGGAGATTTTCATTGGAAATGGATAAATTGTGGACTAAGATTGTGACTAGCATTCATGGGTTGGAAGACAATGGCTAGGATCCTGGAATCTTGGCAAGGGCCTCAGCTGCTTCTCCTTGGAAATCCATTCACAATCTGCTTCCAGTTTTCTCCCCTTGGATCAGGTATGGTTTAAACTTTGGTAACCGAATAAAATTCTGGGAACAACTTTGGGTCGGAGATTCTCCTCTGAATGACCAGTTTCCTTCCTTGTATGCTCTATCAGACTTGAAAAATGAACCCATATCTTCTTTCTTGGTCCCTTCAGCCTCCACTTCTGGCTTTGGATGGAACTTAGGCCTGTGTAGGGAAATTAGGGATACAGACATGAATAGCTTGGTAACTTTGCTAGCCTCCCTTGAGATTGTCTTCCTAAACCTTGCTAAGGAAGACACTAGATTTTGGACCCCTTCTAGCTCTGGTACCTTTTCATGTGCTTCATTCTTTGAAACCTTAACTCAGTCTCCTATTCCCTTTGGGTTGTCCTTTCCGGTTAAGGAAATTTGGAGCAGGGCCTATTCCTCCTCAGGTTGGTTTTTTTTTTTTGTTGGAAAATTTTCCTAGAAAGAATCAACACTTTAGACTTATTTCAGAGAAAGAGACCCAACTATTGTCTACTTCTTAATAGATGTGCTCTTTGTAAAGCTGATGGGGAATCTGGCTACCACCTCATGGTCTCTTGTAAGGCTGCTAAAACTGTATGGGAGTGGCTTTTCTCCCACTTTGGGTGTTCTTGGTATCCTCCGGAGACTGTCCAAGGTTTGTTTTCTCTTTTTATAATTGGCCTAGGAAGCGAGGGAAGACTATGTGGAGGTGTATTAGGGCAGCGGTATGCTGGTCATTGTGGGAAGAAAGAAACTCGCGCAATTTTTTTCCGACAAGGAAAGAACGTTGGAAGAATTGTTAGATAGAATCCTTTTAAGGGCTGTCCACTAGCTAAAATCTTTGGAGTTGTTTTCAGATTTTCCTATGGATGACTTGCTAAGAAACTGGAAAGAGATTGCTTCCAATACTAGATACAAGAGGACTTTTTGTCCGTTTTGGTCCCCTCCCCCCTCGAGCTTTATAATGCTGAATTTTGATGGCAACAGTGTAAGGAATCCAGGGCCCTCTGGGATTGGAGGAGTCTTCAGGAATGAGGAAGGGATTGTTATTGCTTTATACTCTGGCCCTATTGGGGAAGGTGACTCTCTTAGGGCTGAGATCCTCGTAGCGCTTGAAGGAATTTGAAGAGCAAAGGAATTAAATATCAGCCATTTGATCCTGGAAGGTGATTCGAAGGTGGTGGTTAGTTGGTTGAAGACAGAGGATAGTGGTTTGTGGAACTTTAACAATGAAAAAAAACAGTTCTTATGGCTGGGTAGGGACATTGAGATTCAGTACATCTAGGTGAAGAGGAGTGCCAACTCATGTGCGGATGGGTTGGCCAAGCAAGGAATGAAAAGGGAGTCTGTTTTTTGGGCTAGTTTTTAATCTTTTCTCTTTGCACTCCTTTTGTTTTCTGTTTTTGGGGAGCTAAGATATTTTATCTCCCCTCTTGTATCAATATTCCCTCTTTTCTTTTAATTTAATGAAGCTGGTGTTATTGATAAAAGAAATTCCTTTTAAATTTCGATGGTCTGAACTGGCTTTATGTTAGCTCAAGTGCAAGCTAGGTTTTAGACTTTTAGGCCTATTTTTGTCATGTTCATAGGACCAATAGCTACACTGGTAAGTTTTTCTTTTCTTCCTTGGGCTTTTCTTTCTCATTTTTCCTCATTTGTGCATACTTGGTTCATTAACCACTGAAAAGAAGTCAAAGAAGTACAAGAAAGAAGAAACATCTAAAGGGATTAAGCCAGAAAACTTACCTTTTTTTCTCAAAAAAAAAAAAAAAGGCAGGAGGAAGGGAGAACATTGACAAGTACCACCTCTACAGATTGTATACAATGAAAACACCTAAACCCAGGAGGCCAGCCAGTAAGAGCCCAAAAGATCTTTACACACTTCTATGACGTAAGACAAAGAACACTACCACTCTAAACAGATGCCACATCAGTAACTAGTGAATTTTAATGCAAGTTGAAGGTGTTAAAACAGCATAGATAACATGGAAGGGTGGTGCAACAAAATATCGGTGCGTCTGGTGGAGCATTGTCAGGGAGAACTTCAGATACAACAGTGTCTTTTGGAGGATTCTGATAACTGTTTCAACTTAAAGAATGATCCAAGTAAATCTGATGTGTGATTCTACTTTAAGTTGGGTGCTTCTCAAAAAATAAATAAATAAAACAAAAAATTGTACTATAAGTTAGTTGGTGTGGAGCTTGGGCTGGGGTATTGTCGACATTTCAATTGGCCCAGCCCGAAGCAGTGTAAAAATCTTACTTGGGCCAACCTGACCCTATGGACCACTTGATAACCAAGAGATCAGTGGTTTGTGGGGTTGAGTAGGCCTGTCAATGAACCGACCTGACAACTTTGCTCTGCTTGTCTCAGAATCATTACCATAGGACGAGGCTTGTCATAAGCTTGAGGTGTTAAGTGCCAACTTGGCTTGCTCAGCTCACTTGTCAGCAGTATTTCCGGAGAATCCATTGTTTGAATTGCATAGGCGGAAGACTTTTAAATTACATCATATTCCCATGATATTCTCACACCAGACTTGTATATATACACTGCAGAATTGAACGGGCATACGGTGTATGCAGATTCTAGAAGATATTCTTGTATATCCTAATTCAAATGAGGATATTATGTAGTGTTGTCTCCTGGAGACTTATGAAAAAGGCTATTACCCAATGCTGTCCTAGCTATCTGGGGTCTTGGGAGAGAGGTGTTGGATATGGACCTAGCCTTTGGCATTTTCAGCAGAGTGATCCTTCTCACTCTTGAGCTGACGTTCTTTAAAGAAGAAAAAAAAGAAAAATGACACCCTCATGCTTATCATCCCTAGATTTTATCATTGTATCAATAAGAAATTGCAAATATTAACATTGTATATTCTACTAATAATGGTGGTTTGGTCTTCCCTATGAAAATTACTTTACATTGATAATCTGAGACCTACTTGAGAGGCTATTTTATTTAAGAAGTTGCTACTAACCTCTTTTTCTCAGCAAATTTTAGGACTTGCACGACAAATGTTGAGACTAACACATACTAGGTGTGACTGTGCGAGTACTGATAAGGAAAAAAAGAAAAAGAATCGTACTAGGCGGGAGTAGTTCTGTCTTTGCATACTTTTCATCTTATCCTTGCCAATTAACTAGATATTTATCATGTTTTAAATTGCTCTGTGGCTTCTAAATGTTGTCTAGTGGTGATCAATTTCAACATCATCACATGTTTTACTTTCTTTATGGAGTTTTCTTATGGTTCTTATTCGATATGGTTCTTTACTGGTGTATGTAAACATGAAAAATGCTTTTATTTGATTACAGGTGGGGTATGCCGAGAAAATAGCCAATGAGTGGGCAAATGTTGCAGAAGAAACAAGTGGTTACACAAAAGAGAGTAGTTAAAGTGTGATTGTAAATTTAGGTTTTGTTTTTTGTTTTTACATGCAGTTTTTCCCTCAATTTCATTTATGTACACTACTAGGAAATAATGAATTAATGACACGTCCATTCTCCATAGTAATAAAGGAGAGCACTTGGTTAGAATATGGAATATCTAGAGATCCATCATGCTTTTCCTAATTCTGTTCGCACTGTGGTCTAACAACAACTACGCTGAAGTTGTTGATCATTCCTTGCGGATTTTTCAAAAATCGCTGAGATTTTGAAATCAGTGTATTTTAAAAAATTGGTAAATTTCGTTATTTGGTATCTTTTGCCATTTTGAATCTGTTTGGTACCGATTTTCAAGGGCCGATTATTTTTGTCTTAGAATTGGTTAACCAATCAGAAGTTTTAACACCGATTCTTCCAACACTGATGTAGTTTCGACATGCAAGTAATTTTCAAAAAAATCATCAGTTTATCACTAATGCCAAACATCACCTAAGTTGCTGTAAAGGAACAGGAATCTTGGTACAAACACTGTTTGCCCTGGAAGGCAAGGCAGGAGGTATGATGCTTTTATAGTGCTAGATTTGAAATCCACCATAATACGGATGTTTCGAAAGTCGAAACTAGACCAAATCTTACGTATTCTACTGGCCTATTATCTTGTTCAAACAAGCTTATGGGAACTGGATTGGGTTGCTTTGCTTAGACAAGAAATCTGGTTGAATGGCGCTGTGAAATGTGAATCTATGGAGCATTACTCCGAAAGGACTCAACGTTTTCCCACACTTTTTCCTGTATCGTTGAGTCAAATCCGTTCCCTGGGCTGCCGGATTGTCGAATTCATCACTGCCTCTGTTCGTGCAACTCACAAACCAGAAAACCAATTTTCTAGCTGTGGTTGTCATCAGCAAACCTGAGTGTGCAGATGCTTTGGGTGGTCTATACCTGTGTATTAAGGCCTGTTCGAAGCCTTTCTCACCCTTGGAGTTGACAGTGGGAACCTACAAATTGACCCTTTTCAAGTTTTCTGCATGTCATTATAATGCTAAATCGCATTGAATATGTAAAAACCTCACTCATTTTCACATCGCATTTATTTCATCGTCTTTCTGTCTTGTGGACCAGTGAAGAGGAGATTGGAATCCTTTAGTTTAGGGCTTTCTCAAATACACGATGTAGTGGTGAAAACAAAATTCCTCAAATCACCATGGCATGGCTCTGTATGGGCAATACAAAACCACCGTTTTATTTTCCTGCACTCGAGTGACTTTGTCTTTCTCTGAAAGGGCACTTTTGGAATGCACACTTCATAACTTACATCATGGGACATGAGCTGTTTGGCGACAAGAACTAAGGAAGGTTATATCTTTGGTGGGGAGAGTGTGAAAAAAAAAAGAGAAACGACAGAGAGGTTCTTTGTTTTTGCAAGATACACTCGGTGTGGTTGTTCTCTCTACAAACTTCTTTCTTCTTCTCCTATAAAAGGTTTGCTTTGCTTCATAATGCTATTCCAGTTTTGTAGTGACATTGTGGACGTGAGAAAAGTCTCTGAGGGGGCTTGGGACCGAGGCATTTCACGAGAGATTCGATTCTACTGATGTAGATTCTGTTTCTTAAAACAACCTTTTTGCAATGATTAGTCTGAGGATTCAGGAAAGGAGGGGTTTTTTGAAATGCCAAATTGAAATTTCTTGAATTGCCATAACTATCTTAACTCACCAAGGTGATGTGGCATATTTAAATTTGAAAATACTTTCTTCTTTCTAAGATATCATAGGTTGTTATTATAAATATATTATAATAATAAGTTAAATTATTTTAAACGCCCCATCAGCCTACATCCCGATTTTTTTTTTTTTTTTTGTGTTTTCAGTGGAATCGGTTGCTTGTTTTTTTTCCGAGGCGTTCCTAATTTTCCAAGAAACGGATCGCTTGTGCAACGCCTCGGTGCCAAACAACTTTGTCTGTAAGAAAAGTTTATACGTTGTGGGTTATTTGACAACAATTCTAGAGAGGTGCTGTAGACATTCTCTTGTAACTTTTTTACTATTATATCTGACAGGTTAGGTTTAATCTATTTTGAAAAGAGAGCTGAGAGGCAAGGCCTTGTATGGGAGGTTTAAGCCTTTTACTCTATTTTTTTTTTTTATAAACATGTTCCCCTTTGACTTTGGGAAATGAAGTGATTCATGGACTGTGAGTTACTTGATGTGTGAATTTTTTTAAATAGCCCCATGTTTTGATTACATTCAGTGTTCTAATGAAAAGGAAACAGTATTGATTGTGGGTGAATTTAAATAGCCCTATGTTTGATTTTTATATTTTTAATCAGAAAACTATGAAAAATTATAAGGGGTTGGGAAGGTGAAGTAAACTGATGTGGATAAATGTATACATCGGGTTAAACAAGAAATAAAATAACAATAACAGCAATAACGATGACGATGATGATATTAATGGAAGAGGTTATGATTTTGTTTTCAATTTAATTGTTTTGGCGTTGAAGTTCTTTTGCCATACGGTTGGCCTAATGATCACGATTCAAGCCAATAGATGTGCATAGTTTATAAAAACTGGCCGCGGCCGATTCAAGCTACTGGCGAAGTAATTGGGATGATGACGAAATTAAGAAATCAGGTACAGAAAAAATAGAAAAAATGTAGAGACTTGAACACAGAAAGGAAGTTCTGTTTTTGTTTTTGTTTTTATTTTTATTTTTTGGACGAAAAGTAAGAGAAGCATTGGGATTTGGGAGTAAAAGGCGTAGAAGAACAGTATATACACAATACAAGTGGAAGCGCTTTTGGTAAGTATACATTTGTGTACACATAATAGTTATCCCAATTTTTATGACATATTTGTATTTATAGTTGATAGAAGGTTTGTATCAATTTTTTAGATTACAAACTTTGCACTCATAGCTGATTAACATAAAAAAGGTGGATTTCAGTCTTGAGATCAGTCATTACAATCAAAAAACGTTTGATTGAAATATAAAATTTATCAGTGCAAAATTAAATCGATTTGTATTTATGAACTGGTCAGAGCAGATTTTTAAACGTTACATATTTGTTTTTATGGAAAAGTACGGATGGATTTAATGCAGAATTCTGAATTCTGATACAATTCTATAAACATTTAAAAGGTCGAAAACCCATATCCGCCCTTAAATTGACATCAATTCCGAACCGGGACCTTATCATTATTGCAGTTCTCGCATAGATGGAGATGACACGAGACCCCACCTTTCCCTCTTGATGCTATTGTATTGTTGTAGAGTAAAAAAATTGTAATTTTTCAAAATTCTCGTAGGTTCAATGTTATTTTTGATTCATTTGGTTCATGAAATTAAATATTAAAGTCATTTTTCGTTTATTCTACTAATAATATATTTTTATTTAACTTATTAATATTATCCAATATTTATTTCAATCTGAATTCAATGCAAGTGTGATGGATATGATTCCATTTAAATTCGGATTTACTTATATCCTTTTTCGATTTGAACCGTTGCAGCTCCAAAACCTCACAATTCATTGCACATTCCCTATAAAATAATTTACTTTTTTTTTTTTTAAAATAACAACTCAACTGAACCTTATCCCAACTATATGGTATTGCCACATGAACCACTGAATCGTTTGTTAATATTCTTAACCGATATCCTTTTAAAGGTGTAAATTACTATCTTAACCCATTTCCTTTTGAAATTTGTAGGGATGTTTATTCTCATCAGTCATCATTCAGTGGTGGATTTAATTTAATGGTTGTGAGCTTCTCTTAGTTTGGCAAGGGATAAAAGTCTTGTGCTGATTTGGATCGCTGTTATATGTCATTATATTTGGCTCCTTGGGAACGTTTTTTCAATCATGGGTGACTGTGGATCTTCAAAATCTAGTAGTAATTAAAATTCATGTCGGTTTTGGATTGTCTTTTGTGTATGAGGATTCCCTTCTTTGTTGGTGCTTTTTGATTCTTTTGTGGTTCTTTCAGCTCTAAATGGATCTTTTTCTTCTCTCCCTTCGACCTATAACTTTTTGTTTTTGTTGGATGATGTTCTGCTTAATATATTTTCTTTTTATATCACAAAATCATTTCCCCTCTAATGGACAAGAGGACCAAAAGGTCCAAAACAACCTCTTTTAAACCAAAAGTCAAGTAAAAAAGAATTCCATTCACATTCACTTGGTAATTGATGAGACAAAAAAGAACCCTAATTTTATCCCCTAATATTCACTCTTTTACATTTATTTAGCACTTAAATGGATTCATTACTATTGTATTTCGATTCAGGGCAATAAAGAAGGCAATTAGAAGAAAACATGGCAAATCGAGTGATTTTGCACAGTTTCGGCGATAGTCAGTAATCTGGGCCTAACTCTCAATTCCGGACACCGAATTGGACAATTCAAGAAGCATTAGAAAGATGAAAGGAAAACCCACAACTTTTATGTTTTGGGTTTTGATAGATTCGGCCCGCATCGAGTAGGAAAATGAGCCCAAAGTTGGAGCAAGTTCGTAGCCAGGCCCATTTCACAACTTAAGCCCAACTCGCAGAAGTACCTTGAAGCAGCCCAACTCGAATTCAAGAGTTAAGAGTCCGAATTTCGAATGTAATCTCCAATGAGAGAGTTTTATCAGATTTAAAGTCTTGAATGTAATCCTAGAGAGATAAGAAGATTGAGATTAGAGCATTAGATAAGAGATAGGATATGATTAGTTCAAGATAAGATCAAAACTCCCTAAGGATAAGATGATCTCCTAGAAGGAGTTGGATAACAGCCCTCTCCTTTGGCTATATAAAGAGGGGGGCGAACCAGCTCTAGCAATCACTCAATCAATCAGCAATCAAGCATCAAGCAACTCAAGAAGATCAGTTCGGCCATGGAGAAGCAAAGCATGGAGATTGCACAGATCATGAGAAGCTAAGCTTCTTTTTCTGGTTCAAGGGGGGAGGTTCGATTGTGCCATTGTGAGGTTCTGTAGTTACTTTATTTTCTTTCTTTTTAATTCAAGTATTCATTGGTTTTTGTGCACATTTTTATTGGATGTTAATGTTAATTAGTCTGACAAACTGAATTAATGTTGATTTTCCTACTGCTATCCATGATTTCGATGATCCGTAATTGTCACGAATAATGGTACAAGTAGCAATTAGGTTGATATCTTTTTGGGTCAATTGTTCGTGACAGCCTTTGACCAATGTTTTAATATGGTTCAACCTAAAAGAATCGATGGAACAAAATTCAGTAGTTGCAGCTATCTCAATTATTGTTATTTTGGTTTAACTGTTTTCACAAATCTTAATGCTATCATTGTTTAACATGGAACGCTATCGTACCCAGTTGAGTGGTGATAAGTGTTGATCGAATGCTGGGTTTGGTCAACTGAATTAGGAAAACACAAGGTTTATTATGGCTATCCTAATAAATCTAAGGTTAAATGCTTGAATTGCAAGAATGCTGAATTGTACCTAGGATCGATGGCCAATCGATTCAACCCGAACCCTTGAACCAGAATTCGGTAAGACTGATTTTCTCTTGTTTGCTTAGTTTGTTATTCTTTTAATTTTAGTTATTTAATTTTCCCACACAATTACTTTATCCATTCGGCTAAGAAATTACTGATTTGCTCCCTGTGGGATTCGACCTAGAACTACTTTTACTGCAAATATTTTATTGTGGGACTAGTAATAATTTTGAGGGCTTCGACAAACCCGTCAGTAATCCGAAGAAAAACAATGGAATTGTAAGGAATGAGCCAAATACTAATTAGGTATCGGGGTCGTGGCTCGTGAGGTAAAAGTAAAAACTGACCTGAGAAGAGTGAGAATTTATCACCAAATCACATTAATTTCTCTTCATCAAATACATACTCTATGTTTGTTGATTGTTTGCTTTCTTGGTCTCAGATTTCACAAGGCGAGTTGGTAACATTTACATTCCTTAATCGCTTGAAAACCCGTGTATGTAAGCTCTATTTTAGAACAATGCTCAAGCCTAGCCAAATCATGGTAAAGAAACCTATAAATTTCTTAAAATATTCCTAAATTTTAAAAATTGATTTATTTTACCCTATTTTTTTTAAATTGCCCCAAAGTACCCCCTTTTTTTTGATATTTGATTAAATCCTATCCTACCGTTTACGTTAGCATCCATTAGTGTTCCATTACAATTCGTTTACATGTGACCACATAACAAAACTTTTTTAAAACTGGATATTATCCTTTGTGGTTGATGCTCTGCTTTCTTCAACACCAGAACCTTCAAAACCCGTGTCTTCTATGAAGAGACAAAACTAATCCAAACAGTCTCTTTCTATTCTCCTTCCTCTTATATTCTCTTTCCTTCAATTGCTTTTCCCTTACCACCTCCATCACTCTCATTATTCTTCTCAAACTGAGAAGCATTGGTACATTTAGGTGGTGGTAGTGTATGTGGAAAAGAGGAGAAATAAGACGAGACAAGAGAACCTAATACCCAAAATGAGGCTGTTGAGACAGCAAAGGGTATGAAGTTCTAACCACAAGAGTGTTGCCAGAGATTGAAAAGCATCGTCGATAGAGGAATCAAGTGAATAGAAGTTCTGAGGCTGTTGCTCTGGCGAGTGTTGTAGTGTGTTGTGAGTAGACGTGGGCAAAGTTCTCATGGGAAGGTGATCCGGAGTCCCTCAACTATCCCCAACTTTCTCCTGAGTTATCACTAATTTAGTAGAGAGTTTCTCTCCTAAATTATTTCTAATTCTTATTTATCTTCTCCCCCACTTTTTATCTACATCTATCTAAAGAAAGTTTAAATTAAAAAAATTTAAGAATTATTAAAATATTCTAACAAAATTATATAATAACTTTAAAATATTTATTAAAAATACAAATAATTATAATTGATTTAATAATATTTATATTATTAATAATTATATGTTTTTATAAAATTCATCATAGAATTATGTACAAACAATATAAATTACGATTTTTAGATTATTCAATCTTAATGTTATTCAAATAATAAAAAACTAATATTAAAAAAATGAAATATTATTTAAATATTTCAATAACTAAATATCTTAAATAACAAAACAATTTTTAGTGTCGATTATATAGGGGTAGAATTGTCTTTTTGTTTATGTTTAGTTAAGTGATGTCTCTCATACTTAAGTAGGGGCACAAGATTTGGAGGTGCTCTATATAGTCCTTTTGTTTATGCTTAGTATGAGGTGTTCTATATAGTCTTTTGCACACCCTAGTTGAGTATTTTGCAGATTTCTCTTAGGTCTCTTGGAGTTTGACAAAAAGGCTAAAAAGGAGTAGTCATTCCTTTCCTTCTAGAGGTTTTAATGCCTCCAATTGATTGTGGTGTGATGGTTTCAGGTGGCTGGAAGGAAACCCTTCGATGGACCAAAGAGGGTTGCTATAGTAGTTTCGTGGTCTATGTTCAGATGTGTGGTTCAGATAGGTGGTTGAAGATCTAGTACTAGATGTGTGGAGTGCTGGTTTGATGGATTTTGTGTGGTGCCAAAAGTGGAGAACAATGGTTATTACCATTGTTGAAACCTGTGATAGTGAATGTTTCAGCAATGCTCAGCTGTAAGAGTGAAACAGTGGTGATCGTTCAGCCATAGGAGTGTAGTATGGTGATTGTTGGTAAGGTAGGGTAGCATATTAGTGTGAGAAAGAAAAAAAAATTTGACAATTATGGGAGACAGTAGTGAACACAAGTCTGTTATGATTCCCCCTGATTACTTGAATGTGCAAATGACCTCCATCAAATTAAACGGAGAGAATTACTTGCTCTGGAACAAATCTATTGAAGTGTTTCTCAGAGCTAAGAAGAAAGTAAAGCATGTGAGAGAAGATAAACCCTTAGTTGACTCTCAGGAGTACAATGATTAGGAACAAGAAGATGCATAGATTATGACTTGGTTATGGAACCTAAGATTAGTGTGAACTTCATATTCTTAGACACAACTAAGGAGATTTGGGATCATGCAAAGAAACTTTACTTAGGGTAGGACAATACCACTACAATATACCAGCTTTATCAAGAGCATTTTAATCTACAGTAAGATAATCAAAGTCTTGAGGAGTACTATGCTAATCTGAGGAATCTAAGAAATGAGTTGAATGTGTATCATTCCCTTACATCTGATGTTAAAATTCAGCAATGATAGAGAGAGCAACTTGATGTAACCAAATTTTTGGTGGGATTGAAGTTTGAATATGAATCGATGAGAGCACAGATACTAAGTGGGTCTGCCCTTCCTCCCCTTGAAGAGGTGTTTGCCCATCTCCAAAGGATTTCCATTGAACATCTGGAGAACCCCACCATATCGGATAGGTATGCTTTTATAGTGACAAAAGGGGCAGGTCATGGTGGTATAGGAGTAACTCATCAGGTTCAACCAGGCCGTGGTGGTAGTGGTAGACATTTGTACAGTCGTGGTGGAGGTAGACTCATACAGTCATGGTGGTGGGCATGTTGGAGGTCAAGATTCAAGGGAAGCTCGTGGTAAAGGATGTAGTAATGGTCCAAGAAGGTGTACACATTGTGGTATGGATGGACATACTATTAATTTTTGCTATGATCTATATGACCCACTTTCAACCTGGACAAATCATGCGGTGGCTAATGGTGGTAAAGCTATTTATGGACTTAAACAGTCCCCTTGTGCATGGTTTGGAAGATTCGGTGAAGTAGTGAAGAAATTTGGCATGAAACAATGTTAAGTCGATCATTCAGTATTCAACTATGATTTTGGTGCTATGAAGATTTTGTTGGTGGTATATGTAGATGATATTGTTATTACTGGTAGTGACAGGTCCAGGATTGATAGGTTGAAGACCTTTTTGCATGATCACTTCTAGACAAAGGACCTTGGTAAAATAAGATATTTATTAGGGGTAGAGGTAGCGAGGTCCAAGTATTATGGTATTAACTTGTGCTAGAGGAAATATGTCTTTAACCTACAAAAGGAAACAAAGTTCTTGGGTGCCAAACCAGCTGAAACACTCATGGAATTGAATGCCAAGTTGAGTACTAATACAGGTGAGGAGTTTGAAGATCCAGGAAAGTACAGAAAGTTAGTGGGTAAGCTAAACTACCTAACCATTACTCGGCTAGATATTTCATTTACAGTTAGTTTGGTGAATCAATTTATGCAAAATCCTCGGGTTCCACATTGGGATGCAATTCTAAGGATTGTAAGGTATTTGAAGGGAGCTCCTGGTCGTGGCTTGCTATACATGAGTAGAGGAAAACTTAAAATAGAATGATACACTGGTGCTGATTGGGATGGTTTTGTATCTATCAAAAGGTCCACTACAAGTTATTGTACCTTTCTTGGGGTAGCTTGGTGATATGGAAGAGTAAGAAATAGACAATGGTGGCAAATAGTGTAAAAGCTGAATACAAAGCCATGGCACATACAACTTGTGAACTAGTGTGGTTGAGAAATTTTTAACAACAGATGGGATACTCAATTAATACTTCGATAAAGCTTTATTGTGACAACCAAGCTGCAATCCACATCTCCTCTAATCTAGTTTTTCATGAGAGAATAAAACACAGAAGAAGTTGATTGTCACTTTGTGAGAGAGAAGGTTCTTAGTGGAGTAATAAGTACAACATATGTTAACACAAGAAGCCAATGGATAGATCTGTTCACCAAAAGGTTGAATCGGGCAAGAGTGGATTACATATGTAACAAGCTAGGATTATATGATATATACTCACTAGATTGAGGGGGAATGTTAGTGTCGATTATATAGGGGCAGATTAGTCTTTTTGTTTATGTTTAATATGAGGTGTAGTGTTGAGTTAAGTAATATGTTCCATACTTAAGTAGGGGCACAAGAGTGAACTTATTTTTGATATAGAAAACTATAAATATAACCTGGCCAACTAGAGAGGGTAGATTCTTCTCTCTAGTTTGAATCGGTCTTTCTTTCTTCTCTCCCTCTCTTCCTCTCTCTTCCTCTCTCTTCTCTCCCTCTCTCTTTTATCTTTCCTTCTCTTTTATTCTAAAACTAACAATATATAGATCTGAATTTTATCAATATTAAAATTAATATTTTAAATCAATTAATAATATATTTTAAATAGTTATTGAATAACTTTTAATTATAAAACAAAACTAGATTTTAAATAGTTAAAATAACAAAATTATGTATTAATAGTACTATAATTTTAAGGTTATTAAATTGAACAAGTAATTAATATTTTAAAATTTAAATAATGATATTATTTCAATAAATAAATAATTTCATTTATATCAATTAATAATTCTAGAAAATAACTTTCAAAAAAATAATGTTTATTGTATTTCAGTAATTATTTATTGTTTTTATGATAAATATATTTTCAATAATTATGTATAAATCTATTTTTGTTTTGTTATTTAATAGAAAATTTTCAATAATTATTGGAATCTAAACCACTGTTACTTAGCTTTTTAAATTTAATTTATTGTGTATTTCTGCTATAAATTTTTAATAATTATTGAAGATTAAACTATTGTTCATAGGTTTGTTCGGTTCAATTGTAGGTTATTTGGCCAACCAAATCGACTTGGTCAGGTTGGGGATTGGTCACTAAGGTTATATTGGTTTGGGTCAACTTTCGATTTGGTCGGTGGGTTCAAAAGAATTAAACTAAAAAATTAAATTTAAAAATTAAGTAAATTTAAAAAAATTACAATGACATTATTTAAAAACTAAATTTAAGAATTAAGTTTATGATATAAAATATTTTAACCTAAGAAATATTGAAAATTTTCCATTTTCTCATATTAAAAATATATTTAAAATATAAAATATTAAAATATATCTATGGTTGGGTCGTTTGATTTTAGTTGGTTTATAAATGGCTAAAGCAAAATTGATCCGACCTAATTGAGTTGGGAAATTGTTGAACCAAACCTGATTGGAAATAATAGAAATTGAGTTGGTTAGTTTCATTAGGAATGGCAATGAGGCGAGGCGGGGATGAGGAGCCTCTCCCCATACCCGTTCCTGCAAAAATCCCCATCCCTACTAATAGGGACAAAGTTATCCCTATCCATGTCTCCACGGGGATCCCCACTCCCCATGATTCTTTATAATGTCAACCATTATGTTTTTTTGTTAAATAAAATAAAATAATTAAAATTTACAATCATATTAGAAAAGATTCAAATAAATTCAACCATATTTTTAAAAATATTGACATATAGACGTATGTGTACATATATACATACATATATAAAGGTATGGATATATATATACATATATAGTAACGGGGATTCCATGGAGTGGGGATTAGGGTCCCCGTGGGGCAGGGAGCACTCTCCCCGTCCCTACATCGTCCCCACCAATAGGGATGAAAATTTTCACATCTCCATCCCCATGGGGAAAAATCACCCCCATCCCTGCCTCATTTAGGGTGGACCCCTACTAAGAGCGGGGAAATGGAAAAAATCGTCATCCCTAAATTTGATAAACAACCCTATTTAAAATTAATTATTGTTATTTTTGTATTGTAAAAAATTATTAAAAGTAGTATATAAAATATAAATGATTATTAAATTATTATATAAAACAATTATATACTCTTACATGTTTCTATTGTTTATCTTTAACTTAACAAATCCCATGCATGGAACAAGTCCCCACTAGTATATAATTATTTTTGAGATGTAATAATGTGTATAATCATTTTTAAATTTAGTTTTTGATTTATATTAAAAACTTAAATTTGAGACCCAAAAGAGGGTTTTTTTTTGGCGAAAATAACATGACTTATAGATCTTAAAAAATTATTCACCCAAAAAAATCAACTAAGTACAAAATTATGATCTTCAAAAATTTATACGTACATCAAATGTACAACCCACAATAAAATGACTGGCCAAACGAACCAACGGCTAAACTACCTGGGTCAAACAGTTTTTAACCAAATGCCAAAAGGCAAATTTCAACCATGCGAGACCCAAAATCAAGACCTGGGTGACAGTTCAAGCAGTTTTGTATGGATGGTAATGGAAAATAAATCAGTGTATTCTAGTGAGAGTTTAGTTGGGGTTGGAGGGTTTTCCCTTTCTGTTCTCTGTTACGGCGTTCTTTTCGGTCGTTTGGATTTCTGACAGAAACATAAAAAAAAAAATAACATCATAGGAAATAGGAAAAAGAATAACAGAAACAGATAAAAATCTTCATCGTTTTATTAATTTTGCATTGTTGATATTGTTTAAGATTACATTTGGAAGGAGTACAAACACAAATATGTAGAGCGTAAAACCTTGCATTTTGTATTATTTTGTATGTATTTGTACTATACATATTTGTATTTATACTCTTTCCAAATTGAGCCTGACCAACAGATTTCTTTGGCTTTGCGAATTATGAATTACTTGAAAATGGTTTTAATAAAAAAATGGAATTCGGATCTCCTATTCACGTCTACCCACAACACACTACCCCCCGTGAATTGAGAACATCTCCCCCTGCATAATACTATGTAGATGGTGAGATGTTCTCCATGTGTGACTGCGATCAACGTGGGCAGAGTTTGTGTGGGCAGGAGATCCGGACTCTCAAAAATTATTAGCGTGAGTTGTCAAAGTATGAGGATATTCCTTAATTCAAGGGACAACTCCTATCCGGAGTTAGTGATCACTAATCCTTATCATAGGAGTAGTTTGTATTGGACAAGGAAAGATGGAAGAAGGCCATATATATATATATATATATTCATTCCCTGAAGAAAGACAGGGGAATAAAAGAATAATATCTTTCGTTCTACACGAATTGTCATGGTATCAGAGCATCGATCCTATAGGGAAGGCATTCGAGAGGTGATCCTACAGTGATTGGCCACCCGTACCGAGCCCAGAACAATCGACGAGCCCAACCTTACCTCCTCCTCTATTAGTGGTAGCAGCATTGATCTTGGTGGCAATCTCCTTGGCCGTGTGCTTATTAGGCTTCGTCCTTCCAGTCATGGTTGGCTCTCTCTCTCTCTGCTTGATGATCAACGACAAATCACCCAAAAACCAGGAGAGATAAAATAGAAGTTCGGAGCAGTGATAAAGTCATCGGAAGTCGGACGCAGCCAGACAAGCGATCACCTCTTCCTCAGCCCTGTGGACGCAGCCGAATCATGTCGTCTATCTCTGACGTCGGAAGTCGGACACAGCCGGATAGGCGATCACCTCTTCCTCAACTCTGTGGACGCAACCGGATTGTGTCGTCTATCTCCGACGTCAGAAGTCGAACGCAGCCGGATAGGCAATCTCCAAAGGACCTCTACACGTTCAATCTACTGGGAAAATTTATCGGTTCTGTGGAGCATCTACAGAGATCAGCATCAAGATCACGTTCTTGAGGTAATTCGTAGCCGTACTAGAATATTACTATTTTTAGAGCTTTGGTTTTTTATCTCGGAGATCGACGAAGCGCGAATGGTTTTTTCAACCAACAAGAGGAACTCGGATTCCTTCGTCGAGATTGCGAACTCGGTGTTTGATTTCCAAGATTTCTCACCTCTTCCTCCGCCCTATGGCACTAAGCTCTTCTGCTCCGAGACACCATTAGTAGGGACACCCTTCGGGAGATACAACCATGTCCAATTCAAAAACCTTAGATCCGGTGGGGGAACAACGATCCGACCTACCCTCACAGAATCAACCACCAAAATGGCTAAAAACCTGCACAGACCAACCTTGACTACAGAGACTCCTGTCGCACAGATTGGTATCAAGTTGGACGACACCAACTATGCTCTTTGGTCCCAAGTTGTTGAGACGTATATCTCCAGTAAAGACAAATTGGGATATATTAATGGTGAGCTTCCCCGACCTCCTCAGACTGACCCAACCTTTCGAAGGTGGCGCACGGACAACGCTATTGTCAAGGGCTGGTTAATTAACTCCATTGACGTATCCTTGATCGGTAACTTTATTCGATTCCCTACGGCAAAGATGGTGTGGGATTCTGTTGCTACTACCTACTTTGATGGCAGTGACACCTCACAAGTATATGATCTCCAACGCCGTGTGACCCGCTTGCGCTAGTCTGGAGGATCTCTTGAAAAATATTTAATGATCTCCAAGGTTTGTGGCGTGAAATTGATTTTCGCCATCCAAATCCAATGGAGTGTGCTGCAAATATTCAATGATATAATGATCTTCTTCAAGAAGAGAGAGTGTATATTTTCTTAGATGGCCTTGATGACAAACTTGACAAGATTCAAGTAGATGTACTCCAAATGCACGTGTTTCCCACTATTGAGCAGGCATATGCACATGTTCGTAGGGAAGCTATTCGGCAAAAGGTCATGATCACTGGTAACAATATTGAAACTCCAGGAGCTGTTTTGGCCTCCAAAAGTGTTAAAACGGGACAACCTACTTCATCCTTAATAGGCTCTCTTTCTTTGAGCAACGGAAAAGCTGGTATGTCCTCTAAATCTCGAACATCTTCTGATAAAACTATGTGTTCTCATTGTGGTAACTCAAAGCATACCCGGGAGAATTGCTTCAAACTACATGAACTTTAAGCCCAGAAACGTCAAGACAAGGCTGAAACTGGTGGTAAGGCTGCGATGGTTACAGCAGAATCCCAACTGTCATTCACATCGCTTGTTGAACTACCACAAGGAGACGTACACCTCTCAGATTCAGGTAACAACCTTCCCCACAACACTACTGATAGCAATGCATGGATACTTGACTCGGGGGCTACCGACCACATGACCTATGATGCCACTGATTTTTCAAAAACTTCACCACCAAGACGGACTACAATTTCTAATGCCAATTGGGCTATATATCTAGTGACAAGAGCAGGCACTGTAACCTTGTCACCTACAATATCCTTAAAGAACACTTTGCTTGTTTCCTTTCTCTCTCATAAATTACCATCTGTTAGCCAAATTTCCACTGATCTAAATTGTGTTGTGCTCATCTATCCTACTTTTTGTCTTCTTCAGGATATTCTCACCAAGGAGATAATTGGGTGTGGTACTAGGGAGGGGGGGCTCTACTACATGGATGATCTCAGTATGGGTCGAGCACATCATGCACACCATCAGAGTAATACCAAAGAATAGCAGATTTGGATCTAGCATCGCCGGTTGGGACATCCATCATTTGGTTACATGAAACATTTATTTTCGGATTTATTTACAGATATGCAGCCTCGTAATTTTCAATGTGAAACTTTCATCTTAGCTAAGAGTCATAGAACTATATATCCTTTAAGTATGAATAAAAGTAAAGTTCCATTTGCTTTAATTCACTCTGATGTGTGGGGGCCATCCCCGGTAACTACGGTGTTTGGGTTTCGCTGGTTTGTAATATTTGTTGATGATTGCACTCACATGACATGGTTATATCTGATGAAACATAAAGATGGAGTGTTGATTATATTTCAATCCTTCCATATGATGGTGAAGACTCAGTTCTCGGCTAAAATTCAGGTTCTCAGGTCTGATAATGGCGGAGAATACATAAATCAACGGTTCCAAGATTATTTATGGATTCATAGACTACTTCATGAGACTTCATGTCTACAAACTCCACAGCAAAATGGCATTGCTGAGAGAAAGAATCGGCACATACTCGAAACTGCTCGTGCTTTGCTACTTGGAGCACTTGTACCTAACCGACATTGGGTTGATGCTGTTGCTACTGTTGTACACCTCCTTAATTGAATGCCATCACGCATCTTACATTTTAAGACACCATTACAAGCACTTTCATCACATGTCTCTCTACCATCCGTGTTGATGATTCCACCTCGAGTTTTTGGTTGTGGCATTTGTATATCTACATAAAAATCAACGCACAAAACTTGATCCACGAGCAACTCGGTGTGTATTTTTGGGGTATGCGTTACATTAGAAAGGATACCGATGTTATGATACAGCCACCCAACGGACCTATATTACCATGGATGTTACTTTTTTGGAATCTGAAACATTCTACTCTCCTTCCAAAACCAATTCTTCTCTTCAGGGGGAGAATCAGAGTGCAAAACATAACTGGTTTCTACCCGATTGACTGAATAATAGTGATTCAACAGAAAAGATGGTCAATGAAGAACCTTCTACAACTGGTGGAGTTTCAAGAGAGACATCTACAACACCGGAAACGTCTACATCGCCATCGCCACTTCCAGTAGAAGAAATAGAGACCCCAACCTCCACAGTACCCAAAGACCCATTTCCTGAGAATATTCCTAAAGTGAATGACCCTGAGGTAAACTCTCCTACTATGCCTTCAAACTCTAATGATATGAATACTTCTGTTGGTTACACTTTACCTTTCAGGCATAATCGTGGCAAACCGCCAAATAGATATTCTCTAGAGATTGAGGACCGGATGTCAAAGTATCCAATTGTCAATTATGTATCAACAAAGAGACTCTCCAAACCTCTCAAAACATTTGTGCAAGAATTGTCCTCACATCATATTCCCACCAATGTTCAAGAAGCTTTGACAAACTAGAAATGGACACAGACCATACAGGAAGAAATAGAGGCACTATTAAAGAACAAAACATGGACTCTTGTTACCTTGCCCGAAGGGAAGAAACCTGTAGGGTGTAAGTGGGTATTTTCCATTAAATACAAAGTAGATGGGTCGACCGAGAGATACAAAGCAAGGCTAGTCGCGAAAGGTTATACTCAGATACATGGCGTAGATTATCAAGAGACATTCTCACTAGTGGCAAAATTGAATACGGTTAGAGTTTTATTATCTCTTGCAGCAAACCTTGATTGGCCGCTACACCAGTTCGACGTAAAGAACGCCTTCCTCCATGGTGACCTTGAAGAGGAGGTGTACATGGACATCCCACCTAGTTATACAGCAAATTCCAAGACCAAAGTTGTGTGTAAACTGCAACGAGCACTATATGGACTGAAACAATCACCGCAGGCATGGTTTGGGCGGTTTAGTCTTGCGATGAAGAAATATGGCTTTCAACAAAGCTATTCGGACCATACACTATTTCTAAAGCACCAACGATGGAAGGTAACAGCCTTAATAATATATGTAGATGACATGATTATCACCGGAAATGATTTAGAAGAAATAGCAACTCTTCAAAGGCAATTGGCAACTTAGTTCGAAATGAACTTGGGAGGGCTCAAATATTTTCTAGGAATTGAAGTTACTAGATCAAGGAGATGTATATTTCTGTCTCAACGAAAGTACACTTTAGATTTACTATCTGAAGTAGGACAATTGGAATGCAAGCCGGCAGACACACCAATTATACAAAACCATAAACTTGGAGAATACCCCGACCAAGTACCTACCAGTAAGGAGAGATATCAAAGGCTGGTTGGTAAACTTATTTACCTCTCATATACTCGTCCAGACATCACTTACGTGGTTAGCGTGGTGAGTCAATTCATGCATTGTCCAAGCGAAGATCACATGAATGCTGTAATGCGAATTCTTCGATACTTGAAGTCCTCACTCGGAAGAGGACTTGTGTTCTCAAAGAATAATCATCTAAAGATTGAAGGGTATACAGACGCAGATTGGGCTAGAAATATCTCGGACAGAAGATCCACCTTGGGGTACTTTACATTTGTTGGTGGAAATCTTATCACATGGAAGAGTAAAAAACAGAAAGTGGTGGCATTGTCAAGTGCTAAAACTGAGTTTCGGGGAATAGCTAAAGGGCTTTGCGAGCTTCTCTGGCTTAGAAGATTAATGACTGAAATCGGTTTCTCCCCAACCTCTAAGATGGACCTATTCTGTGATAACAAGGCTGCCATAGATATCTCTCAGAATCCCGTTCAACATGATCAAACAAAGCATGTGGAGGTGGACCGGCATTTCATCAAACAAAATATTGAAGACAAAATCATCCGATTTCCTTTTGTCAAATCTGAAGACTAGCTGGCGGATATACTTACAAAAGTTGTATCTAGTAAAAATTTCCACAGCTCACTTAGCAAGTTGGGCATCCAAGATTTGTATGCACCAACGTGAGGGGGAGTATTAGCGTGAGCTGTCAAAGTAGGAGGATATTATTTAATTCAAGGGACAACTCCTATCCGGAGTTAGTGATCACTAATCCTTATCAAAGGAGTAGTTTGTATTGGACAAGGAAAGATGGAAGAAGGCCTATATATATATATATATATTCATTCCTTGAAGAATATAGAGCAGTTATTTTGACTTTCACCCTATATCATCTGTTGGCTCATTACAATGTTTAAAAGATATGAAAATTGAAAAAATGAGAAGATTTGAAAGGTGATGATAAGCAATGATGAATCAGGATTCTTTCGATCGCCATTTCCCTAAAATTTTCCTTTGGTCTTCTCTACGCATAGAACTTAGAACCTTGTGTTCTTGTATTAGTCTATCTTCTTGTATAGAATTAGAGTCTATAGAGCAGTTATTTTGAAAATTGAGCAAATTTCTTAAACTACCCTTATGGTTTAGTTAATTGACCAAGTATACCCCTACTGTTTGACTATTGTCTAATGCTACCCCTACTATTTATGACAATTGACTAGCTCTTACCATCACCATTAGCATCCGTTAATGACATTTTTTTTAAAACCCAATTTTACCCTTCGTCCCTCTCCCTCTCCTCCACCGTCTTCAACACCTGCCAATCTGCCAATAAAAACCCAAAAACTCCACTCTGTGGGGTAAAAAAAATTCATGTTGACAACAAAAAGAGTTATCCCTCATTTCCTCTTTTTGTTGCTTCTCTCTGAAAGGGTTGGCAGTGATGAAATAGGGGCAAGAGGGAGAACAATTAAACTATTCATCCATATGATAGTTCACCCACAAGTGTCTTTAAACCCTAACTAGGGTCTGACTATAATACCAGAAAACCTTACAGCTAATCAATCAGAATCAGTTGCGTGATAACCTCTTTTATTATACCGGTTGATTGGCAGCAAGTCTTTCCAATATCTAAGTTAACTCACACAAAGATGGCAACAGAGACCACAATCTAAACTAACTCTTTCTTTTTCTTTACATTAATAACAAAAAACACAAAGAAATAAAGAGGACTTTAATTTCCTCGAGCATCTAGTATGTATGGGCAAGTCCAACTATCAAATGGGATAAAATTTTCACAAATCAAATTCAACAAAAGAATTGCACAAATCAATGGCAATACAATCAGGTTTTTATCCATTCTTATAGTTTGAGTTGTAGATTCTATAACAGAGATGTATTAAAGCAAAAAAAAAGGGGGATTTTATCGTTCAGTCAACCCCTGGGTGGAGCTAGGATTTCTAGGGATAGACTGAATCCTGCCCGTGGATTGATGTCAAATTCGTAGGCAGGATGTGGTTTTAGGGGGGGAGACTACTACTAGACTAGGATGGGGCTGCAAAAAAGATTTATGGGGGATTGCAGTCCAAAAATCCCAAAAGAAAAGTTAGATCCAACTTGTTAACTGATTTAATAATCAGTCTAAATATAGCATACATCTACGATTTTAATGCTGCTTTCTACTTCCTCCTCCAAGCGACTTATCCCACAAAAAAACTTCTCTAAGAACAAAACAAGGGCAAGAGGGAGAAAGAACGAAGGAAATAGAAAGACGCAGAGAAGCCGGATGTGAAGGGATCCGCTGCTGCTGCAACAACATTGATGAAACAGGGGTGTAAGGGAGAGAGAGTGTAATGGACAAAGAGAGAGGTTAGATGTGGAGGGGTCCACGGCTTTGCAGTAATAGCAGTGGTGATGAAACAGGGGCCAAAAAAAAGAAGGGGATGGAGAGAGAAAGAGAGAGAGAAAGGCCAAATGTGTTGCAATGGTGATGATGAAACAAGGGAAAGAGGGAGAGAGAGAGGGGCCAAATGTGAGTACAAGAGAAAACAAAGGAGAGGAAGAGGCCGCTGCTGTTTTACATCTTTTCAAAGCTCTCCGATCAAATCCAAGGTTGAAAATATCGATACGCCTATACTCTCATACTAATCGATACAGTTTTTCAGGCGTTTTTTTTATTTTCATTTTTTGCAACCAATTTAGGAGGGCCAGTTTGACCTCGGATACACCCACCCTAAGTGCGTATCGGAAAGGTCCCGGAACAATACATATCGGCCGTTGCGAGCCAATTCGTATCGATACTTTGAATTTTGCTCAGATCAACATCTGTTCAAAGCTCCTCCGTGCCTACCCACCTCATGAAGAAACCAGTGGAACTTTCAATTTGACCTAAGGGCTAAACGGGCATTTCAGCCTTCCATTATTATTTTAACGATTAGACAATAATCAAACAATAGGGTATACTTGGTAAATTAGTAAAAATTTGCGCTTGAAAATTTAAAGAAGAATGAAGTGTGCGAATGTTTCCTTATAAAAATCATTTCTCTGCCAAAATTTTCATGTTAGTGTGAGATCTGGCTACGAGTGACGACTACATATGATCAACCGCAGAGAACGCTTCGTCTGTTTCGTCTGTTTTCCAACTTAACAACTGGAGATCCATGGCATGCATGTTCTGCACCTCTAACTCCAAATATTCAATGCTCAAATAAACAGAGATTACCGAAAACAATGTAATCACCCTTCTGATTTGCAAAATGTATCCACAATCCTCGCCGACAAACATATCGTGGAATATAAACAAAAAGCCTAGGTAACAAATGGAAATAAAAGTTGGGGAAAGTAAAAATCATAGTAATTGCAAACTCGATCTTCTCTAAAGCGAGTAAAAACCAGTAGCCCCGTCGGCAATTTCGGGGTATAGAAAACCTCATGCGTCTTTCTTTCATCCCAAGATCTTGATTAAGAATGAAATAATTCAAATGAAACAAGGAACCAATATCCTACAGCCGATACAGAGAAGATGGAAAAGCAATGGGATCTAAAAGAGGAAACAGACAGGATCCCCTCTCGTACTCAATCCTAAGAGGAAGAAGGGAAGAAGAGAAAGTTTACACAAGCATGTAGATCTGTATCTGGGTGGAAGTGAAAAAAGAACAAGCATTGGATTGATTTTCTTTTTTTTTTTTTTTTTTTTTGCTTCATGGGGCTACACAACAGGGGGTAACCCATCCCCTTTCCCTTAACCCCCACCCCCCCCTGGTGACAGCGGGATTTGATCCCAGGTCTCTACTCCGACAAGTCAGATAACCTACCAACTGAGCCACCATCAGTTGGCAGCGATGGATTGATTTTAACCGAAACAAAATGTATACAAGAAAGATAAAATGTCATTAACCAACCACGCAAAAGGACTCCATGAACATGATATATAACAGATCGCTAAAGATTTGTCGTAAACAGCATTATAGAACACTAATAAGCAGTTTTCAGATCCATTTTCAAATATTACATGAATTTCTATATCAGGCACAATATAAAGCGTAAACAATTCTACAATTGCTGGTTCGAGATCTGATCTACATATAGAAGAGAAGAAAAGAAGGGGCAAAGAAGAAGAAAAAAGTAAACCCTAAGCGAGTGCGGCAAAAAATTTCGAAGCAATGAATCTTTCGTTTTGATACCTAAAAGGAGGAAAATGGGAGAAAACCCACTCAAGAATAAACAATTCAGCTTGCTCCAACCAACCTTGACACCGTGAATCAGATCATGTCAGACTCTCAGACGCGAGCGGCAACAACAGGCGCAGCGGCGGCGGCGGCAGATGAGGCCGCGCCTCCGAGAAACGAGAGAAATCCGGCAGTGGCAGGCTCTTGGTCGTCAAGAAATAGATCCTCTGGAACCCTAAATGCACCGTGAGCGCACACTATGGCCACGCCAAGCATTAGAGCGGAGATGAGAAGCGATCCAACGCTGGTGAGAAAGACAACGACGGCGGTGAGCACAATCAGGATACCAAGGGTCTCACGATCGCTAAAAGTGCGGCCGAAGAGGACGAGAGGCGGATCTGACGGACGGAAGAGATAAAGGAAGAGCCAGGCGGCAAGGAGGCAAAGGAGGACGAGGAGAGAGAAGGGGTGAGAGAGAAGAGAGAGGGCGAGGACAGCGGTGATAAGGGTGACGTAGTTGATCCGGAAGTAGGAGAAGTTCTTGCGGGCACGCGATGCGGCTTCGGTTAATGAATCAGGACGGGAGAAGGCGGAACGATCGACAAGCTCCGACCAAGGTCGGCGTTGCGAAAGGCCGTGGCGGACGGTTTCGGAGAGGCGGGAGATGAAGGCGCGGAAGGCGGGTGTGGCAATGGGCGGCTGAGATTGGCCGGCCGTAGGGACGGTTGGCGGGTTTGAGATCGGGAGGGTAGCGCGAGGAGGAGACGACATACCTTCTCTTGCGATGAGTGGACGGATATTTGGCCGGTAAATCGGGCGCAGCGGGATTGATTATTTGATTATCGAGAGAGGTTTTCAGGTGCAGAAGATGACTTTGGATCTGGGAGAGACGAGAGAGAGAGATCAGCGGAGAGAACAAAGAGTAAAGGAGCCGTCTTTGCGTTGTGCCTGCGCTTTTATTGGACGGATATATAAGCAGAAACAGAACTTTGATAATATGTATTGCGAGATAATATAGCACCGTAGGTTCTCGAACGGGTGCCGTTTACACACTTCAACCTTTTTTTCCTTTTTGATAACTGGTTAAACACTTAACTTAATCGTGAAGATTTGATTTGACTACAATATAGTGATATACCTCTCGCGCACGCTGATGTATCTTCCTCTTTACTGTCCACTTACTACCCTACGCGTTAGCCGTTGGGGCAGCACTTATGAACATGACGGGAAGCCGCACCTCACCTGCGCTGGCTGTTGGTAGTGGAAGTCTATACCTGCTCCTAACACCGACGTCAGAGGCACGTTCCACCGAGTCCGGCTTCGGTCAGCGCAAAGCTCGTTCCAACAGCCTTTACGGTCGTGCGTTGAGAATATCTTTCGTATTTATGTGATTTATTTTAAGATATTCCTAATATAAAATTGTAAGGGGTTGCTCCACATGTGCTTGTAATATGCCTTAGAATAACTCACCCCTAAGAGCTAATTGTTAAAGAGAGAATCCAGACCAATGGGTTGTAACATTCCACCATGCTCCACAGTCCCGACACTCATACAGGCTGACTTGGCACTAATCCACCTAGTCCGACCAAACACTATAATGCTGATGTTATCACGTGCATATTACAATTAAGAATAATATAGGCTTTGATACCATCTATTATGTGTCTTAGAAGAACTTACCCTAAAGAAAGGGAAGCCAAACATATATACACCTCACAACATCTCAAACTACCGATGTGGGACCAATGGGTTGTAACATTGTGAACATTGACTTGTCCTTACATAAACCATCACGTGGTGGTGTTTGCTTGTTTGGTATGCCATCTTGGCTTCCATCAAAGCACCTCAAATAGCAAGTCAACTTCAATCAGGGCAAGGCCCATTCAGACAACTTTTTCTGCATTGCATTGAAAATATCTCGGCACACATGTTTTATTTATGGGAAAATATTTTCAATGCATGGTAGAAAAAGGTTATTAGAATGGTGTCACACAAATTTGCCCGAAGCCGATCTCCTTACACAGGCGCCTCACAACGTCGATATGTTCGAACGTATTTTGCTTTCAGGAGAGAGTCTAAATCTAGACCTGATCCCAACACTGGGTTTCAATACACGAGATGAGATCTGTTTTTCAGAAATGGGCGCCTCACATGCACATTTAGGTGTATTAGGAAATCTCCTCTGAATAATAATTAATAAGTGCGTGAATAATAATTAATAAGTGCGGGAGCTGTAAGGAGCAGATCCGGTATCACTCCTGTCCCACATGCAGCAGTACAAATTTCATTAGTTTTCATTTCTCACCGACAAATTTTATTCATTAATCAGGATTTTTTTATTATTTTGCTAAAATATTGGTTTGGTTTAGAAACAACGTCTAGTGAACGAACCATACTCGGGGACTGGGGAGTAGGTGCATTCTGTTGCTCACAGGTC
This sequence comes from Nelumbo lutea, assembly GCF_056320005.1. Taxonomy (NCBI): domain Eukaryota; kingdom Viridiplantae; phylum Streptophyta; class Magnoliopsida; order Proteales; family Nelumbonaceae; genus Nelumbo; species Nelumbo lutea. Next base: position 48,145,061 of record NC_142685.1, read on the forward strand.
ACAATCAGAGGTTAAGGGCCCACCGCCCATCATGATAGTGGACCAACGTGTAACCTGTGAAATACGTCCTACCATGATTCCATTTGGGAGGTGAGGATGTACAAGTGGCGGACTTGCGGTCAGTAATTAGTGCTCAAAATGAGAGCTGATAGCTGAAAATCAGCGTTGATCATCCGGACCTCGAGGATGTTGAAGAGATTAGATTTCTCTTTGGACGAATAATATGTATTTTATAACCCCAAAATTTATTCTAAATGGAGGACGGACGAACAGATAAATTTTATTCCTCATTATCAAAAGGAAGATTAAGGGGGGCAAATGATCCAAAGTCCCATCCTATTTCGTCGGAGTTGGATTTTCGAATTCAGATATTTCATATATATATATATATATATATATATATTATTTTATTTATTTAAAAATGTATTATTTATACTGCATTTTTGTATATTTTTATATTATTTATTTTTTTATAAAAAATTATATATGTTACAAAAATAATTGAAAAAACTTGTATTTTTTTAATTTTCTTTATTTAAATAATTATATTTTGATATACCTTGCTTTGTATCCGATCCATTTGCATCCACCACGGGAGAGGACATAACTCGCCTTGCCTCAAGCCTAAATAAAGAGCTATCACCTTACCTCTTTCGAAGCCCACCCAAAATAAAGAAGCAAACCACATTACAAAATAAAAAAACAAATACATCTAGTAAATACGCAAAAGAGGGTCCTCATGCATGAGTTTATTAAGACTAGTCAGAAGATCTCAATCATTATCAAATATTGCATGGCATCTAACATCAATTCCAGCATTAGCAAAGAAAGTTAGCACATCTATTTCCTTCTCTTAAGTCGAAAAATGTCTTTGAGAGTTTTTTTAAAAAAAGAAAAAGAAAAAAAAACAAGAGAGCTTGAGAGCTTGTAATCGCACGTACCTTCTCTGGTAGGAATGGGGATTTTATATAGGTGTGAGTGGTTTGAGCCTTCTCACAATGGGCGTCATGTTCTCGCGAAGCCGTTTCTGCTTGGTTGGGTGAGTTATTACGTCAATTATGAAATCTACGCGAGGGTTACGATCCATTTGAATAATTTTAATGCATGCGGATGTGGTAGGCCAGTCTAACGGTCGATGCATGAATGCTCTAGAGATCTCAGGTTGGTAATGTATCTCTGAGTCAGTGGGCTCGCCTAATAGGTTGTCATAGGTTCCTATAGCTTGGCCGGTCTCTGAGGTAGGTCGCCATAAGTTGAGAAACTTGTCAGCTCGGCCTGGCCGAGGTGGAGGTCAGCCTAGGCGAGGTGCTTTAGGCCAAGTTTCCGAGCTGATTTGCTTACTCAACGCTGTCGCTTGAAGGCCACGTGTTGCGATGCGATTCGGATGACCAAATTACCCTTCATCAATTGTCCCCCACTCCCGAGCCTATGTCAGCTCGGTGAAGGGAGTAGCTCTTAGTAAGGTAATTAGTCCAATTGGTTCAAAGGTCGCTTGACTCGCTCTCTTGATCCAGTTTGAGACTGGGCGGGACCGCAGTGGATTTCAAATTTCAAATTTGAAAAAGGGGGCATGCATAGTAGGCACACAAAATTTTGAATTCAAAATTTCTTGCATGCGTTGCCCTTGTCTCAATCGCCGATCTGATATTAGTGTATCTCAGTAATTCACCCTTATGCCTAGCGGAATATAAATATGGGGTCCCAACTAAGGTCCCCATTTACACTATTTTTGGATTTTCTGAGGAGGTGTCCAGTCTAAGGAGGTTAGGTCGAAGTACTGCCTTCGGTTCACCTATTGAGATTTTGCCCATCACCGGTGCTGGTCTTCTCTGTCTTTCTTTCCGGTGAGTAGCTTCCCTTTACTGATGTCTTTTGATCCCTCGGGAAGTAGGTCGCCTGACCAAAGGTGGGACGAAGAGGTGGGTTCCTCAGGTTTGGATTCCCAAGGGGAGTTTTTGGGAGTAGAAGTTCAATTAGTGAAGTCCATTTTTTGTCCAACTTCACTTTCTAGGGAGCACATTGTAGATTACAGTCTTTACCAAATCCCTGCCAAGTTTGACTGTATCCAGCCAGGCCTTGACAAATACCCTTGGAGTCATGGGCGAGATGTTGTTTGTGTTTTTGAGGAGGCGCTGGTTGCCGGCCTCCGATTTCCCCTGCATCCTTTTATTCCTTTGGTGTCATCGTACTATGGTGTCTCCTTAGGTCAGCTTCACTCCAATGCAGTTTCAATTCTGGTAGAACTTATTTGCTTATGCCACCACCGCGGCTTCCCTTTAGATCTAGATATCTTCTTCGGCTTGTGCTCTACGAAGAAAGTTCCTAGTGTCCCTTACTATTTCTACCTCCCCTTTTGCGGTGGCTATAAGGTGTTAACCGAGTTTCCCTCCAAGGTCAAGGATTGGAAGAGTAGATACTTCTTCCTTTCTAAGAGTAGTGGCTGGAACATGAGTATTGTCTGGTAGGGGGAGTGTCGGGGTTTTAGCATAGACTTCGATGGGAAGCTGTGAGCTGCTGTTCAGGATTTTGTCCGCTAGAAGGTTTTAGTAGAAACTCTTTTGGTCTAGCCCATGCTTATACAGGCTAGCATGAGTTGCGTAGTTAGGTTGGCCTTCAAGTCCTTTGCATTTGATTTTGGTATTTCAATGATTCTTAACTCGACTAATTCCTCTTTCCCATTTTCAGATATGGCGAGCATGGAATCGATGTTGGCGGCATCTAAGAAGAAAGCTCCAAGGAAGAAGCAAAGGGTCGATCGTTGTTCATCAATGAAGGGTACCTTGGCTAGTGCCGAGGTGAGGTTGTCGTCGTTTGCTCCCTTCATCAATGAAGGGTGCCCAGTGAGTACTGATTGGGACTCCATGGGTCTAGTTGCCTTCCAACCTCAGGTTGGCCAGGAGGAACATTTTGCCAGCCCTCACACCTCGGACATACCTCGCTTCGTCCCATGCATAGCTCTTCAGATGGCAAGGAGCATGTTGCTTCCCAAGGACGTGTGGTACTATTGCGGCCTGGACCCAGTTGATGTAGGGGTTTGGATGGCTTGTTGCATAGTCCAGGTTTGTTTTCTTCCTAAGTTTATGTCTTTCAATTCTGTAACTCTTGTTCTGATCATACCTTTCTTCTTTTGCTAGGTGAACACCATGTGGCAAGTCCTGTTGGATCAAGTCACTACGGGCCAAAAGGAGAGAGGCAAGTTGTAGGCCAATGTCAACGCGTTGTAGTCTTAGATGTGTGGGGTCTAGCTCAACGTTGAGGAAGACTATCAGCGATCCATCGAGATGAGCGGGAAGATGCAGCTTGAGATGGAGGAGGCCCGAGAGACCATTGTCGTCTAGGAGCGCTAATTGGAAGAGAAGCATACTAAGTATACCGAGGATATCTATTGAGACAAGGTGGCAGTCATTTCTCGTTTTTGTATCTCTCCTGAATATGACCAGGAGAAGGTGGAGCTCTCAATCCTTGCAATGCAAAAGGGGTTTAAAATCTAAATCTGCTACTTGAAGACACTGCACCCTGATTTCGACTTTGGCACTTTCTCCGTGAACGATGTGTCGAATGAGCTTGATGTACAGGTCGATAGGGAGCCACTTCGGGCTCGACCACAAGGGGAGGCACGTTCACCGGTGCGATGGTAGGGTTCAGAGGGACATCAATCTGTCCAATGTTCACTAAGGGGGCTTCTGGGATTGTCTCAAGCTACCTAGTGATTTGGTTGTTGTTGTTGTTGGAAGGCTTGCTTGAAGATGCCATTTGTTTTAAGGTTTCGTAAAATAAAGGATGAGTACTTAGCTTTTTGTATCAAATTCCCGCAGAGGATGCTAATTGATGTAGAGCGATCTAGTTGCTCTCATGTGTCAGGTGACTCAGACGCTGATTCGGATGAGACCTTGTCAGGGTCGAGTTGTAGCTAGCCTTGCTGTTATGTTCTACAAGAGAGAGGGTTAGAGTGCCCACGCTGTCTTTACCTGGGGTGGGCACTCTGATGCTTAAGTCAGAGAATGTCTTTGAATTTTTTTAGAAAACAAGAGAGATTGAGAGCTTATAATCACACATACCTTCTCTAGTAGGAATGGAGACTTTATATAGGTGTGAGTGGTTTGAGCCTTCTCACAACGGGTCTCATGTTCTCGCGGAGATGTTTCTGCCTGGTTGGGTGAGTTATTACATCAGTTACAAAATTTGCGCAAGGGTTACATTTCATCCGAATAACTCTGATGTGTGTAGTGTTGTAGGCAGGTCTAATGGTCAATGCATTAATGTTCTAGAGATCTCGGGCTGGTAACGTATCTTCGAGACAAGTTAGTGGGCTCGTTTGGCAAGTCGCCATAGGTTCCTATAGCCCGACCGAGGTAGGTCGTGATAAGTTGAGAAATCTGTCAGCTCGGCCCAACCGAGATGGAGGTTGGCCGGGGCGAGGTGCTTTAGGCCAACTTGACGAGCCGGTTCACTTACTCAGGGATGAGGTGTCACTTGAAGGCTACGTGCCGTGATGTGATTCAGAGGACCAAATTACTCATCACCAAGGATCAAGGAAAGACATTTCCATGATTGTGAAAAAAAAAGAGAAAATATATGATGCAGGAAAGACATGGTATGGAAAGAGTTTTGACCAATCAAAACCACCCATGAATTTTAATAAATAACACCTGATATCATATATCACTCTCCATTTTTATTTCAATAATTCCATGATTGATGCATAAAAGAAGCCTATCAAGAAAGCAAAAAAATTTAGTTTGCAAAAATGGTTGCAAGTTGCAACACCATAAAAATTGTAGAATGCAAAACAAAAAAGCTCCATACGCATTTATATATATATACACACACATACATACATATATACAAAAAATTATATAATAACTTAAAAATATTTATTAAAAACAAAAAATAATTATAATTGATTTAAATTAGGGTTTTACAAAATACATCATGAAATTATGTACTAACAATATAAATTAGGGTTTTCTGGACTATTCAATTTAAATGCTATTCAAATAATAAGAATTTAACAGTAAAAAATAAAATATTATTTAAATATTTCAAGAACTAAATATCTTAAATAAAAAATATTAAAAATAGCTAAATTATTAACAAAATATTTAATATTATGTAATATCTTAAATAGAAATAAAGTTCAAATAATGAAAAATGTTAAAAATTTTATAACATAACTAGATTTTAAATAGTTAAAATAATGAAATTATGTAATAAAATTAAATATTTTCTTAAAACTAGAAAAATAATTATAACATAAATATTAAATTAATAATTTAATATTTTACAAAATTAATAATGAAATTATGTAATAATAGTATAAAAAATAATTTTATGGATTATTAAATTCAATAAATAGTTAATATTTTTAAATTTAAATAATGAGATTATTTAAATAACTAAATAATATTGCAAATAACTAATTTCACTTATATTAATTAAAAATTCTAAAAAAAACTTTCAAAAAATTAGTATTTATTAATAATAAATTTAAAATCATGATCTATATTTATTATATATTAATATGTACTAAAATTAATATTTATTGTATTTTGATTATTTTTTATTGTTTTTTGTGATAAATACATTCTCAATAATTAAGTATAAAATCAATTTTTGTTTTTTATTTAACAAAAAAATTTCAATAATTATTGGAGATTAAACTACTGGTGTTTAACTTTTTAAGTGTAATTTATTGCACTTATTTTATTTTTGTAATTATTTTATTTTCATTATCAATATATTTTCAATAATTATGTACTTTTGCAATAAATTTGCAGTAATTATTGGAGGTTAAACTATTATTATTTATTATAGACATATTAAATTTTTAATTTAGCTAAAATTAGGAGTGTTGATGGGTTGGTTCTGTTTGGTTGTAGGTTGTTTTGCCATCCAAATCAACTTGGTCAGGTTGGGGAGTTGGTCATCTGAACCTGATTGACCGTTTGTGAAAACAAGACAACTTGGGTTGTATCAGTTTGGGTAATTTTTTCGGTTTGCTCGGTCGGTTCCAAAGATTTAAACTTAAAAACTTGAAGTTAAATTTAAAAAATTAAGTAGCATTATTAAAAAATTAAAATAAAAAAATTAAATTTATGATATAAAATATTTTAGACTAAGAAATATGAAAACCAAATTGGTCAAGTTGGGAAATTGTTGAGCCAAAGTTGACAAAAAATACTAGAAAATTGATAAACTCGAGTCGAGTTGGTCAGGTTGGTCGGTTTCACCAGTTTGATGAACAACCCTAGGTGAAATTTATTATTGTAAAAAAAAAATTATTAAAAGTGGTATATAAAATATAAGGGAAAATTTATGATGCAAGAAAGATATGGTATTGTAAGAGTTTTGATCAATCGAAGTCCACTCATGAATTTTGATAAATAACACCTGATTGGCTACCACAATTATGATACTAGTTGATTGGTAAAAAAATTTTCAGATATCATATGTTTCCCATATTGAAGTTGAACCCAAAATACAAATAAACATTAATTATTTAAAAAATAAAAGAATAAAACAATTATATACTCTTATGTGTTTCTATTATTTAGTCTTTGCTTAATAATTTCATTGCATTGCATTGGTCCCCGCTAGTAACTTAATTCCTAAAACTTTAATATACAACCTGTGATCCAATGACAAGATCAAATGAGTCAATGGTTCAATCATCTGACTATCCGAATTGAATATTTTTTTTACCAAATCAATAATTTGCTTTTTTTTTTTTTGTCAAAAGCCGAGTTTTAAAAAAATTGGACACAAAACATCATTGAATAACAATTTGAATGGTTCAACCATCCGAATCAACAATGTTACAGTGGATTGAAAACATTGACTTCCATCAGAAAAAAAAAAAAAGAATGCCTTGCAGTAAGAATCAGCATGACACTGAATACTGTTGGGTGATGATGGTAAGTTATGAGCCGGGCCCATCCATGAAATTTTCAAATATAGAGAGAGATATCAATTGCCAAAGTAGGCAAATTTTCTTTTCTGTACCTACTAATCTGGGACACGGTCTCAATTTTTACTAATGGTGGGTGGGTGCCACCAACCATGGATAATATTCCTGATGTGCGATATAAGTGCACTCATAAGGAGGGCACAATAAGAAAAAAAAAAGGTGCGTTAATGGGGGGTGCTGAGCTTTTAAATGGAGGTGTCAATAATCGCTATGCTTTGTTTGGCATTTGGCACCAAATATCCATCTAAGTAGACGATAGCCACATGACTCAACGGTTAAAAAGTTACTTCAACTCATCTCATTGTGTTCTAGAGAAAGTCATGACATGCCACATTAACGTTGTGTTTGGTATTATTACCGTTTCTACCTGAAACGATTTGTGTTTATCATTTTAAATTGATGAAATATATGCATTGTCACAAACTCACATCTAATATATGTCACTTTACTGAGTAAACCGTGTATATATATATATGGGGCTTTATCGTTAAGTTTATGGTTCAGTTCATAATTCAAAGCTTTTTAGGTAATAAAAGAAAATCTCAGTTAGAAACAGCAATTTGAGTCGGTCTGCTGTCCTCTCCAATGAGCATGTCGGGATTGAAATTGAAACGAATACAAAGCTAAGAATCATGAGGTATCGAGGGGATGGGAGGTGGGATTTAAAATCAACCCACTCCAGTAGGTGAAACTTGGCGGCTTCAGTCCTCTGTGGCTTAAGGCTATATTTGGTTTAAAGGAAAATGTAAAGAAAAGAAGGGAAAATAGGAAAACCTTTATAAACTTTGTATAGATTTTCTTGATTTTCTCTTCCTTACCTTTTCCTTCAAACCAAACAAAATCTAAAGGTATTCCTACATTTTCTTTCTTTTTTCTACACTTTCCTTCAAACCAAATATAGCCTAAAGATACAAGAGTGAAACTTTTTAGGTTGAGAGATGTGATTGTCACACCAATATGAGAGTTACTTCTCAGCTAGATTGGTTAAACTTTATCCCTACACCAAACAATGTCAATTTAAGGTTTCTATAAATAACCTTCCCACACGTAGGGCCCTAAGTTTGTTTACACTAATGAAAAGTATGGGAGTGGAAATTAGTTGTGTAAATTTTGATTTATTTTTATTTTAGTTTTTACCATTTTTTTTTGTTTGGAGTGCAGATGAAATAAAACAAAACATGAAAGGAAGCAAGCTAAAATCTAAAATAATTTAACTGAAATTTGCATCTTGTTCACATGCATTTGTATTAGTACAAATGAAATTACATTGCAAATAAATGGAAACTAGGGCTCTCTGTCTCATGCGTATTTGTATTTGCACTCTTTGCAAACCAATAGTCTAGACCTGGCAATTGGGTCGGGTGGGTCCGGTTCGGGTTGGGTCAATACACTTCGGATTGATTTTGGGTCGGGTTGAATTTTGGGTTGGGTTATCAAATGCTAGACTCTAATCTTAAATGTTCGGGTTAGGGTTGACCCATGGGTCAATTCAGGCCATTCTAAAATATAACTGAAATTTAAAAAAATAAAGAAAACTACATGAAAAATGCCAAAATTAAAGGAATTAACCTTAAAATTCCAAATATAAAACAAAAAAAACTTGAACATTTAACAATTTAAAGAGTAAACAATAAAGAGTAAAGGCTAAATAAAAAAAATTAAAGAGTGGAAACTTCTAACAATGCATAAATAATCCCAATTAGACTCAATAATCGGGTTAGTGGATTGACTCATGACCCAACCCAATCCAACCCAGTTTTTCCGGGTCGGGTCGGGTCATTCTCACATTTAGGTAGCTAAATATGAGACCCTAACCCTGTTTTTTCGGGTTGGGTTAGGTCGGGTTCGTGGGCTGAGTCAACTTTTTGCCAGGTCTACTAATAGAGGTTCCGTTTTAGGAAGAGTGCAAATAATGATATAGGAGAGAGAGAGAGAGGCATCTTGGGCCGGGTTAGGCTGGTTTGAAATATATGAGCCTCGTCCAGGTGACTGGTCAAGTGGTCCAACCGTCTGCTGAATGGATCAAATGGTTCAGTGGTTGAACCAAACGTGTCATTTGATCATTAACTGAATATTTTTTTTTTCAGATGATTAGAGGGTGAAATGGACATAAAAATTTGGGTGCGTGTGAATAAACCAGTTTGACCGGCTGGTTGGAATTTGGGTTGAAAGCATTGTTTCAAGAAAAGGATGCTTACGGCTTATTAGGCAAACCCTTTACTCCCATAACTAGCTTGCTTTCCATTTGTAGGTTCCGTCTTAGAAGATTTTTACCTCCAAAGTTGGCAAAAAAAAAAAAAAACATGGTTAAAGAATGCTGTTATCCTTTAGAAGAAGGCGATCTATTCATTTGATGGTTGAATGCATCCAACCAAGCTGGTATTTCGTCTTTTATATCTCTTAGACGAGATAAATTAGAATCTGTTTGGTTCAAGTGGAAATCAAAATTGGAATGGAATTTCATTTGCAAAGGGAAGAGAAGGAATGAGATTAGAGCCGAACGGGTCCTTAAGCCCTTGTTGATATTGCAAGAGAAGATGTTTATCTCATTACAACCTTGTGGTTAATTGTAGGACTTGACGCAAACCTGTTTAGTCCTAGATATATAACAGATTCGGCGCGTTGAGAAACTTGTAAGGAACTAATTACTAAGGGTATGTTTGGTTTGCAGGAATAGGGGTTTGGAATCGGAATCGGAATGGACTATTCTGATTCCAACTGTTTGAGGGAATGATCATTCCCTGCTCCTCTTGGTAACCAAAATCCCATTCCTACTGATTTTAATTCCCATTTTCATTCTTGTCTGAACCAAACAGACTATAGGAATGGACCATTCCGCTTCCGATTCCAACCACAAACCAAACGGACCCTAAGTTGTTGATGCTAGCTATTTTAACAAACCTTTACTTCTTTTTATCTTCCCCACGTTAATTAGGTCGCTGCAAATAAAGATATAGGATAGTTTGCTTGAATCTTAAGCAATCCTGGCAAGCTTAAGGCTTTAATTAAGCATATATTCGTAAGTTAGGTGGGTTCTCTGTGAGCAAGAAACATTATACCATCTGATGAATATATACATAGGTGGAAATCCTCCTCCCTATGTAGTGGTGTTGGGTTTCTTGTATTCTCTAGTTAAATCATAAGAAAGGTTTCCAGCATGGTGTGATTCTGCAACTAAATGATTGCCAATTCTCAGAAGAAAGAAACTTGCTGCAAGCTTTGAATGGGTTAAAAATTCCCCATCATTTTCTATGTTTTCTTTCCGTCCCTTACTCATCCATTCCTTCATTCAACCTTATCGCAGGTTTGCTTAACAACTATTAATTACCCTTTCTAGATAATATCCCTATTGATGTATTCCATACCCAATAGTCTTGCTTGAAAGTAGGAGTTTTCTTAATCTAGAGAAATAAAGCCAAGGGTTGATGCAATGAGTGATGTAGACAAAAGTTCGTACATAATAGTTCTAATACAACAGCTTTGCTAATTGCCTGAAAATGTTTCATTTGCTCATCATTGTCTTAACAACTTCTTCTCAGTGCTCACCTCGATCGTTCAAATCCGTCTTTTTCCCTGAAGTAGGGATGGTGGACAATCACTCTAACTGAGCAATTTTCAGCGTACGTGTTTGACTAAGTGGTAGCTCCTAAAATCTTCATGCAACAGATTAATCACAACACCTTGAGCACTTGTGGGAGTGGTCGCGTCAATACTCAATACCATCCTTCCGTGTAACTAGGGTCAGTACATGGCATTCTTCATCATCTTGACCTAACGGTCCATCAATGCTTGCGGATAGCTTCAGTCCTGCACTACTATTCAAGGTCCTAACTAGCTAGCTATGCCTATGCTCACAGGCTAATTCCAGTCTACCAGCATCCGTCATCCGTGTAGTTTCTACCTTCCAAGGAACTGGGCTTATTTACGTGGGTATCCTTTTCACCATATTTCGTACGAAGAATCTCTCCACTGTCCACTCTATTCTTTTCGTTGATGCAGGTCCTTAAATATGAATCAAGTGCCTAAACACAACACTCCATGCATCATGGCTTCTTTCTGCATTCCAGTTGATATATGGTCGTGGATCAATAATCTCCCACCCATCACCCAGTGGAAAACCAATGCCGTTTCCGTCTGTATATGTTCCTCAAGATCAACCCTGCAGCCATCTCTCAATCTCTCCATAACAAAAGACCTTCATGACTCTTTTGTTTCCTTCTCTGTGATTGCAGATTTCAATTTCCCCATTTCTCTCTGGTCCTCCAAATCATTCAAACTCAACACCAAGGCTCCAGAGTCAATAGATGTGGGGATCGTTTACAATCTGTTCATCAATTTCATTAATGACTTCCTTGGTTACGGCCCCAGCAAGAACACCTCCTTTCTCAATATCCCCACCTTAGAAACCATCATCTATTTCAAAGACATCTTCGATATCACCTTCTTTTCTCTGGCGTTCCTCGTTTGCATCTACGAAGCCCCCAAGGATATACGATCAGGATGTCTAGATACTCTTAAGAATCACTTAACCAGATCCCAATCGAGAGAAGCATCAAAGCAACTCATGAGGCTCCTGGGCTCCAACATCGAAGACCAATGGATGAGGTCATTAAACCTTGCCATCACTAATTGGACCATAGAGCTTCAGGAATCCCATCACGCCCTAACAACAATGTTACCCTTGTTTTCCTATGCAATTTCGACAGTTGGTCTGTGGAAAGCTCAATTATATTGTCCGGTCGTTGCCATGGAAACTGAAAATTCAAGCAATACTGCGGACAAAAGAGTGCTCTTCTCGCTCAAGTATCACCAGTTGGAGTGTGTCATCCAGTTTGGTTACAAGGTCATAGTTCGTGATGAGTGGGTCGACGTGATGGTGAACGTTGATAACATAAGGTTGGTAATTAATACATGTGTGGGCTTGTGCTTGAGGTGAGGCTTCTTAAATTATTTTGTGTATTGCCTCATTCTTTCTTTTGTTCTATCAGATGCGATGTGACCCGGCTGGTGTCTGAGACCCTCATGGCAGAGAGAGGAGCTGGAGTAGCAGAAAAACATTTCCCTTCACGTATATCTTTGCAGCTCACCCCGACTCTCCAAACCAACGTGTTATCAGTAACGGTGAGCAAATCCTCTGATAATCCGTCACGAGAGATCGGCACAGAGAAGGCCCTTGAAGCTGGATTTGATCCCCCAAACCCTTACTTGGGAGTAAAAGTCTCAGCTTCGGAGACCGTGACCATGAGCTTGAAACCATGGAAATTTGAGCAATCCGTGGATGGAAACGGTGCAAATTTGAATTGGTTCCTCCACGATAGCAAAGACGGACGAGAAGTCTCTTCTAAAAAGCCTTCAATGCTCAAATTGGTCCAACCAAAAGCTTGGTTCAAGAACCGGTATTGCAGCGCTCATCGGCCCTTTACCAGGGAAGGAGGGGTTATTTTTGCTGGAGATGAATATGGAGAGAGTGTTTTGTGGAAGGTGGATAGAAGCGCGATAGGGACAACAATGGAGTGGGAGATTAAAGGGTGGATTTGGTTAACATACTGGCCTAATAAATATAGGACAATTTATAACGAGACTAGGAGGCTGGAGTTCAGAGAAACCGTCCATCTTCCCATCAATCTAAGTTAAAAATAAATGTTACATAGCGAGCCCTCGTGAGCTGTGATCTCTCATCTCTGTGATGGCCACTGGCCATATATTGTTTAAATAAAGATGGCACTGGCACTGTAATAACTCTTTAAGTGGTTAAACCTTTTTCTCCAGTTCTTGCATGGAAACAAAAGCGCAGAAAATCAAAATGCGATGGGGAAAAATTAACTCAAACAAATCTAAACTCTGTGAATTGTTACTTGCGTAACTCTGCACAAGACAGACTTTAGTTCTTCTGGTGCACTATTTCTTCCTGTACAAAGGCAATTTTCTTTATGGTATGTGCAATAAAGCATGCACACCGAAATGATAAAAAAATGTTTATAATATTTAACAAGAGCCAGATTTTCACAGATCGAGGTTCAAAGTATCAACAAGTATCGGCCGATGCATATCGTTCCAGGACCCCTCCGATACACCCCAACAGGTGTATCGGAGGTCTAACCGGTTCAGGGGTAGAGAAGACCTAAACCAGCCCCCCTGAACCGGTTGCAAAAAAAAAAAAAAAGCATCTCCAAAATGTGTATCGATTCGCCCGATACACCCCTATCGGCATATGAGGCGTATAAATATTTTGAACCTTGCCACAAATACATGGTCATCGTAAAGCACCAAGCTTCTACAAGCACTTCATTGGAGATACCTAAGTCTGAAGCCATCTATTATGCTTTGTTATACAGGTATCCAATTTTGTATGGAAACAGGGTATCTAATTTAATCTCTCCAATATAAGGCAACAGCTTAACTAATCCTCAGAAGGAAAAACATTTTATTCCAACAAACCAACAAAGAAGAAATCTTATCCCCAAACGAAAGTACTGCCACTATATGTTCAACAATTCCCTGAAATTAAACATGTCGATTACAAAACAAAACATGATGTCCCTTGTTGCGTCTCTACAACAGTTATAAGACCATATTGATAGATTGTCATAGAGTTTACTTCTACATATGCCATTTGGTCTGTAAAAAGAGTTCAGGCAACACACCAGAACTTCTACAGAATTTAGAAGGTGGACCCATTCCATCCAAAGTTGGAGCCCTGCAAATGCAAAATAGGAAAAGAGATTAAGATTTAAACTTACAAGCTTTACAATTGCAGAGAGCATGAAATGGCACACAATACAAGTGCAGAGATTGAAGAAAAGCATTATTTGAGGGAATGTCTAGAAAGTTGAAAGCTAACAAAAACCTCACTCGTGATTTTAAACAGTAAAAGGTTATTTACATTATCTAGTGCTGATGTAAAGAATGCAAACACTGTGCATATTCTTGGCTTTGATGGGCCTAAACAAACAGGAAAAATGCAATGAGAAAATTTCAGATGATCCATCATTACCCAATGGGGGGAGTGGAGACACCTTGAGAAAATAAAATAACTTGCCTTTGTGTCGTAGAATTTGAGGAAGAATCGTGACTTAGGAACAGACAATTTGGTCTCAAGAATTGTTGCAATTGCACCACTCAGTTTCTTGTTTACTTCAGGATTGAGGCCCCCAATAGACACCAGCTCACCATAGGCTGCTGGTTGCTCATTCCCACCAAAAGACATGGGTACTGATCCCTTCAACACTATCATGACATACTTTAAAGAAATTACCATAAAATTAGTATAAATGTTTACTTAGTTATCAGGTAAATAAAGATACAACTAAAAGCAAACAAAGGGGAATACTTCAAAATTAAAGAAAACCGCACATTCATAAACAAACACACATACATACACATCACATTACAAAACATTGGACAATGCCAACATAGTCAATACAAGATTTATGTAACTGATGGAAGCATCAACATAATAAAAAAAAAATGAGTACTCAATTTAACAATGGATATGAGATATGACATGAAACCAACTCGCAGGTGATCATATCAGAATCCTTTTATTTTCTGCACATAGTTATCTAAGTAATTTGCAAGATACTTGACAAGAAACCAATTTGCAGGTAGGTTCACATTAAATCAACCATAGAAAATAACATAATACTTCAATTCTCTTAAAGGAATATACACAAAGACAGAGACCTATTTGTTTACCCCAATGGAAGACTAAAATATTGCTTATTTTAAAGAACCCTATTGATTTGATTTATATAACAAACAGCTTGTAAAATAGTAAGGACACAAAATTCATTGATATGCAAAATGATCCATGGCATGGTAATGCCCACTTATGGAGGTTTTTCCCTCTTTGTTTTGCAATTGCAATAGGAGAAGGAAGCATTGGTTGCAGAGTACTTTGAGATGCAAAATGAGGAGGTGGTGTGGAGTATGCAGTTCAGAAGGAATATGAATAATTGGGAAATTCAGAATTTGGTTTGAGTGATTATTAAGCATTCAGAATCAAAAGCCAAGTCCAGATGAAGACAATAGAAGACTAGAAGAGTAGTGTGGGCATGGGATAGATCTGGTGCTTTATTTGTGAGGTCCTTCTTCAACAATACCGATCCATGGCATGGTAATGCCCACTTATGGAGGTTTTTCCCTCTTTGTTTTGCAATTGCAATAGGAGAAGGAAGCATTGGTTGCAGAGTACTTTGAAATGCAAAATGAGGAGGTGGTGTGGAGTATGCAGTTCAGAAGGAATATGAATAATTGGGAAATTCAGAATTTGGTTTGAGTGATTATTAAGCATTCAGAATCAAAAGTAGTGTGGGCATGGGATAGATCCGGTGCTTTATTTGTGAGGTCCTTCAACAATACCGATCCAATGGCGGCAGGAAATTTTCCTAGTTCAACAAAAAGGCACTCAGGTGTGCCATCCAAGTGCTTAACAACTGATAATCTTAATAAGAGAAGTGTGGTTCTATATAATGAATCTGTGTTGAGATCATCTTTTCTACACTAATATGGTGGTAGCAAACTGTGAGGAAGAAGCATAAGACCATTTAGGGAAGAAGTTTGATTTCCAAGCTCAGTTGAGGAGTTCTTTTGTGGCTGGTATTTTCTGGAACTGAGTAAAAGGGGCAAAGTTGTATGGAACATTACACCATATGGGGTGGAAGAAATGCATGGACTTTAGCATAAAATAGCTCTGAGGAGATGTTAACAAGGAAGGTTAAGGGCAGGCTGTGCTTGCTATTAATGCATAGGAGATTTAGGGGCATTTCCTATAATTCTCTTTCGTAGGATCAAAGTTTGAGAACGGCCATCTCTTCTGATGCATAATTGCATATGGCGCTTGTGTAGCCCCATTGTACAATGTCTTGGACAGCGTTACTGATGTAACTTCTTGAAACATGCCTATAATTAATACAATACAATACAATACTTATCCACAAAAAGGAACTAAAAAATATTTCCTTTATTTCCACCATCATTTGGACAAAAAGCCTAATAAAACAAAAATTACCATTAAATGCAAAAACTCTTATTTCTATGTGCAAAATTATTACCATGTAAAGAAGGCAAACCATACTTTTAACACTATAAAACAAAGTATAGTCTAAATAATACCCTATCAAGAACTCCATGCACTAGCAAATCATCAATGAAAAAAATATATAAAATCCTACCCCGACTAAACCTCGTTCACTGAAGGCTGGGTTGCCGACTAAGAATGACAAACACAAATAGGAACCAAGCAAACTAGCGATTTGGATAACTATGGTTTTGCCTTTTTGGTTGAATTGGTGTTGTTAAAGTTGTAAGGTATATTCCATTCTAAGTTAATGCAATAAATTAATTGGAATTAATTGCTCTGTATGCAGTACATAAGGAGAAATCTGAAGGGAGGGAAGCAGAGTTGACAAAACAAAACAAAACAAAACAGGTAAAAAGAAAGTAATAAATTAGACAATTACAGAGAACATGGTGACTAGGGTTTTCAAAGAACAAAGGACTAGGCCATTTTTTATGCATGTTATATGGTAAACTGTTTCATATATGCCTCAATTAATCTGTTCGCCCTTTTCATTTCCCCCTTTCTTGGAACTTCTAGGTTATTGCTCAAATCTATTCAGTTATTTGGTTTTCCTACCAGAAATATAGTGTAATATTCTAAATCTTGAGCTACTAAGTCTAAAGGTATATTGGTTAGTAACAAGACAACTAAGTTCAAACTGCTGAATCACGAACATTTCCTAAATGCTTTCATCTGACAACCTGCATATCCCGATCAATGGGTGCCGAGGAATACCTAGGCAAGCAACAACAGTGATGAAGGTGGCCTAGATGGTTGATGTGCATAAAGTTAATTAATACGTTTGCCCAATAAACAATGGAAAAAATGAAGCAAAAGAAAAGGAGAAAAAAATCAAGATGTGAGGATCCACGATACATGAAAACTACCAAAAGAAAAAAGAAAAAAAAAAAGAGAGAAAATAATGGAAAGAACAGAAACACGAAGGAGAAAGAGGGGAGATATTTACGGCCTCCGGTTTTCCGATGATCTTAGCGACGGTCCTAGTGGCTTCAGAAAGAATGGAGGACGTATCGACTCCATCCAAACTGACGTTAGTGGACAGGTTCAGGCAAGGCATCTTCTCTCTGTGTAGAAAGCAAGTAGAAGTTCAAAACCCTCAACCCTTTCTTCCTAGTCCGTACCGCTAACACAAGAGATACACACAACCATTCATTTTTCTTCCCTAATATGTACTAACGGTGACCAGACTCGGGGAGAGAGAGAGAGAGATAGAGAGGGGGTCTATGTGATTACCGAAAATGCCCCTACTGTTGTGAAAATCTTAGGGTAAATCATATAAACAACAACCCTTATAATTGGATGTAGTGACACTTGACCCTATAACATTTTTTCGACCCCCGTAACTTTGTTTTGTAATAAAAGCTCCCCTAAACTTCTGCATTTCAGCACTTTGCCGTCGCCGTTACTATTCCGCCAATTGATTTCATAAAATATTTATTTTCTTTAAATAGCTGTAAAACTCAAAACTACCCTTATGTTACTTTATAAATTCATTTACCATTTTAACCTAGCTTTTATTTTTTTTAAATCCTAATTCGTCTTAAGATTGTGTTGAGAACAATTTCTACTTTGGGTGCATTTGATTCCGTGGAAAAATCATCCATGTAAATGTTAGTTGATGGAAAAGTCAATCCATAATGCTATGTTTGGTTTGAAGGTAAATGTAAGAAAAGGAAGGAAAAGATAAAGTAACCTTTACAACCTTTATAATGGTTTTCTTGTCTTTTCCTTCCCTCTCCTACTTTTTCCATTGATTTTATTGATGATCTGTTCATGGGTTGGATTGGTTTGGTTTGGTTTTGTTTATTTAAAACCAAATTGATCACATCAGCTTGATTTAAAAACTAATGGAAACTAATCAAAGTTAATTTAAAACCAAATTGAAATTAGTTATTATTGGAGTTAGTTTTAGTCGATTTGAATTCAATCGATCCAGCATTCTCCTTTATGGGCCCAAGTACAATACTTTGATAATGTTCGTGTGGGTGGATTTTATAGATGACTAGCTATGCCATGTTGTCACGAGGATAGTCATTGCATTAATGGATGGCAAGCATAAACACACAGTTCAGTGTCGAGAGGATCTCATGCTTAACCTTTACATGCTCTTGATTCACTCGACTACCTACCTCCCCTCAAAGAGTACGTTAAGTTTTTGGGGGAGTGACAATAAGAAACATAAAAAATGTGAAAAATCATATTATAGAATTACAATAATGCCGTTGGTAATCCCCCATACAAAATCATGCAATGCCCCACCCAAGACACACACTTGGACACTCGGATGGCAGGCTGTGGGTGTGGTGAAGGCACTTGACGGTGTGGCAAATTGGTCACTTGTGATAGTCTCTCCCACTCAATTCGATCTTCATCCTCGAAGACCAACTTCTGCTTGTGGCGTGAGACTGCTGTTGGTGAAGGATTCTTCAGCGGCTCCACAAGCTTCTTCTCTTCCAAGGTTTGGGCAAGTGCTGGGGTGATGGGATTGAAGGTTCTTGAGGTGCTGGGGAGACCTAAGGCTAAATGTTAGATTAAGTCCTTGGCTAGCGGCTTGAAGGTATGTCAAATGAGGCCTAGGCTGGCTTGCGCTACTAGCTAAGGGAAGGATTGGTGCAAAAGGTGAGTTTGGATTAAGAGGGCGTTGGATGTAGAGGGGTGTTTGGATTAAGGTCGAGTGTTGGAATGGACCCTATCGAGTTGGGGTGGCAATCTCTTCCCATTATGGTAGGTAAACTGGGTGTTGGAGTTGGCCTTGGGTCTTCCCTTGGGTCTATCAATTGCGGGCACTTGCGGCTTCTACTGATGTTGAGACTGAGGCTGATGTTGATGTTGGTGCTGGCGGCACTGGAAATGGAATGATTTTGGGGGAGACTTCTTCCTAGTGATGACTTCCCAACCAGTTCCAGTGTTGATGTGAGATGATTGACAGGGGGCCTTTCTTGTTGACACGGCGCTGGCTTCATGGTTGCTTGTTTCTTGGTACAACTGTAAGGTTGAAAGCTGCTTCCCATGTATCTGCATGGCTGATGATACGGGAACCATGCAAGGGGAGTGCTCATCCAAGATAAGTAGCTGCTAGTGTTTGGCATAAGTGCTGATTCCGCCTGCGTGGGAAACTCCACTCCAAGAACAACCTGAAAATCATCCAAAAGTACCATAGATAGATTGATGGGTCATTTCCATGGTCCAACTTGGAGTTCTACTCCACGAGTCATGCCCTCTACTTCTTTGGCCCCTGAGTTGACAGCCTTGACCAACCCTATTTGTTTGGTGGTGGTCAAGTCAAGTCGCTTTGCCTCCGCAAGTGAAATGAAGTTGTGGGTGGCCCCAATGTCCATCAAGGCTTGGGTTGGCCTCCCACCGAGGGTGATGTCTACATAATTCAGCCCCTTATGAGCTTTGGTGGGCCACTTAGACGTGACATTTTTCTTAACCATGGCGTTGATAAGTTGAAGGGCGCCTACTCTTGGCACAACTGTGGTTTTCTCCTCATCACTCTCTTCATCATCACTGACAAGGTGCGGGAGGGCATTGATTTTCTTCTACACAGGACAGTCGCTAATCCAGTGCTTTTCATTGCAAATGTAACAAGGTGCGGGAGGAGTAGTGGGTCTCCTGGTGTACCGATGGCCTTGATGGATTTGGGCTCCTTGTGGCTTCTTCCCTTGTTGGTGATTGATGGGCTTGTTAGTGCACATTGGCTTCTCCTTTGTAGAGATTGATTGTTGATCTCCTCCACTGAAACTCATGGTATGTGGGCTGGATGGTTTTTGCTCTTCTTCCTTAGGTGCCCTTAGATCAACAAGTTGCTCAGCTATGGCCATGGTAGTGGCGAGGTCCTTAACCCCGCGTCGTTGAAGTTCAAGCTCATCCCATGGCTTAAGAATGTCCATGAAATTGAACAGGAGGTCCTTGTCTGACATGTCAGAGATCTCAAGCGTTAAGGCCAAAAATTCCTTGACATAGTCATGTAGTGATTCTTGATGTCTAAGGTTCTTCATTCTTCGGCGTGCCATGTGCTCCACATTTTCAGGGTAGAATTGACGCTTGATCTCATGCTTGAATCCAACCTAGGTGTCAATGGTGCGGGTTCCACGTTCTATGTCTTGGCAACACCTATGCCACCATAACACTGCGATATCAATCAAATACATAGCGATTGTACGTACCTGAGTTTGGTTATTAATGATGCCAGTGGTAGAGAAATATTACTCCAATTGCCACAAGAATTTGTCAAGCTCCCTAGCATCCTAAGCACCCGAGTAAGGTGTTGGCTTGCGAATCTTGATGTGCATGGAAGCTAGGGTGGAGGGAGTGCTAGATGAGTTGACCACCGCCCTCTTTAGGAGAGTTATCTCGTCTCTCATCTCGTCCAATTGCGCTTGAAATCTGTCTAGCAAGCCCTATAGAGTACTTTGGGAAGGCAAAGCTCCCAGGTTTTGTAGGGTGTTGTGCGTGTCTCCAAAGGTGCCATTGAAACACCCTTCTAGTTCCACCACTGCATTCTCAACAGTCTCTAGGTTGAGGTGGAGTTCATCGACCCAATCTCGGGTTTCTCCCACTGTCACCTCGCAACGTAGGGTGCACATGTCCATGCTAGCTAGTTGGTCGACTGAATTATCGCGCTTGCTAGCTTTAGTTGTGCGGCACTTTGGGGCTTATGTCTTGGTGGGTTTGTCGAGTGGAGCCTCATTAGTGTCGTGGGCTTGGTGTAGCCCGTGTAGTGTGTCAGCGGCAATGTCCCGGTTGCTCTTCATTGTGTTAAAGTATGGGAGAAGATAGGGTCCAATGTGTATGTAGAAGCTCCTGCTCTGATACCAACTGTCACGGGGATAGTCATTGGGGCCCTGTGCGGCACTTGAATGCGACGAGTAAGCCTAAGTGACAAACAACAATACAAGAAAATGCAACAAAGATGACACACAAATTAGACAAAAAGTAAATTGTATTATATTAGTGGATGGAAATGATAAGCACACAGTTCAGTGTTGAGGGGATCTCATGCTTAACCTTTACATGCTCTTGATTCACTCAACTACCTACCTCCCCTCAAAGAGTACATTAAGCTTTTGAGGGAGTGACAATAAGAAACATAAAAAATGTGAAAAATCATACTATAGAATTATAGTAATGCCATTGGCAATCCCCCATACAAAATCATGCAATGCCCCACCCAAGACACACACTTGGACACTCGGATGGCAGGTTGTGGGCATGGTGAAGGCACTTGATGGTGTGGAAAATTGGTCACTTGTGACAATGTGTCAAGTTCAGGTGCATGAATTTAATGACACAATTTGTTGTAAAAGTGGGGTGGATTTTATAGATGGTTAGGTAGTTATATCCTATAGTTAGGGGTGAGAAATATTTGGTTAAAACTGAAAAACTGAACCAAAAATTTTGGTATTGGTTTTTACGGTTCAACCTTTTTGGTTTTTGGTTAAATTAATTTGATTAATTAGGTTTTTGACTAATTCGGTTTTCAATTTTGGTTTTTAGAATTAGAAACTCAGTTAACCAAACTTTCTATTATTATATGTAATATATAAGATATAATATGTAACATATAGTATATAATATATAACATATAATACATAATATATTTATATATTAATATATAATATAATAAATTTTGATTTCATAAAATATGTTAACCGGACCTGATATATATATACATGGACACCATATCGTAAAATTCTGGCCATCTAAGGATCCATTGGTTTTTTATACAATCTAGATTTTATTGATGGAACCTATATTCGGCGTGTTTGGACAGAGTGAAACAAATGTAAGAGTATAGTACCACCTATGCATGTGGGCCCCTTATTAGTCATTTCATTTGTCAAATTTTAATGGAACTAAGGTAAGGGGAAGCATTCAATTTATTTAGTTAAAAACCTAATTGAATAAATCAAAATTTTAAAAACTGAATTAAAAAATAAAAAATAAAAGCAAACAAAAACCATATTATAGAAAAACTGAATTTTTAAGTTTGGTTTTCAGTTATAACATATAATATATATTAAAATCAAATTTTAATAATATATACTTTAAGTCGGGTAAAAAATATAAGCCATAACCGAATTGAGTCAATGGTTTCTACTGTTATCAAAACTGAAACCAACGAAGTTTTTATAAAACGGATAATCTCGGATTGAATTAGTTCGGTTTGGTCAGTTTATGATATTTTGTGAACAGCTCTAGTTTATGTACAATTATATCGATTATTGATGAAAAAGTCAGACAATTAAATTGTTGAACAAATGTCTCAAAAAATGAGTTGGGTGTAGAGTTTTACACCGGTTCACTTTTACATTGGAAACAAATGCATATAAATGCGTACCAACGGTGAAGTCCTACGTCGATTCCAATTTACACTAAAAAACAAACACAACCTTTTGAAATTGTTATTTTCACCAATATTTATTATTGTCAAATTATAGAATCATGAATGCACAATTTAATAATTTTATTTTTTATTGTCAACTCTTTTAATGAGTCAAAGTGCAAAGTGCTGGAACTTAAAGCTCTATTTGGTTAATTGGTTTGCAAGGAAAAAAATTGGAAAAGGTGGAATGTTCCTAAAAGATTCCAACAAGATTCGATGAAACACAAAACCGTCTAATTGGTTTGAAGTGGCAGTTGTTTTTGTTTTCATAAACAAAAGCACAAAACCGTCTATGTTGTTAAACACCCCTTAGAGAATCAGATTTTAAAGCCATCTAATATATATCATCCAACTGCACATTGGAAACATATTAAATTCATGGGGAGATATTCCTAATGTGCAATGGGGTTTTCATGTTTGTAGAGTGTTCAAGGTTTTTTCTCGTAGAGAATTCCTTCGCAAGTTAATCTTGGTTGAATTCCCCGATGCCCTTTTTACAAAAGGATTATATTCAAGCAAAAACTCTATGCTTACTGTGAAAGTATGGATATCCAGTATACATTGAAAATATCTTCCCATAAATTTAACACACATATATGTGATGTATCATTGGATGTTGTTATAGGCTACGCTCAAGGACCTAAACAAGATGTTAACATTGACAAAACGTAAAATAATCCAATAGCAACAATCAATAGGCAACATAAACAACAAGTCCAAGGAACAGAGAAAAGGGAAGCAAAGAAAGCAATCATACAAGAGACAAGAGATTTATGTGGTTTACTCAATAAGGGTTACATACATGGGAATCCCAGCAAACCAATGATTCACTATCAATAGAAAAATAATATAAGAGATGGTGAACAACATTTCTACAATTATTGTGAGAAGACCTATGAGTAACAACTTAAATAAATAAAGAACCTTCTCACCTCCACAATGTCACCACAAACTGGAATAATATCATGAAAAAAAATAGAATAGTTGAATTCACCCCTTCTAAGAAAGAAGAAAGAAACTCTTGTAGAAAAGAAAATCCACACTCACCAAAGATATAATACCTCATTGCTTGTTTCCAAATAGCTTATATCTCATAACTTAAGTTGTAAAAAAAGAAACTTTTTTTTTCCAAACCACCCCCCCTCCCCTTTATTTCCTTGTCTTTTTGTTTTCTCTGTTTTCTTGTCTTTACTTAAAGTGAGTTAGCCCCACATCATAAGGTGGGAACCCAGCACATTACATACAGTGGCGGGTCCTACTTTATAGTGGGTCCCAACAGACCATCCTACTCTCGACCATTTCCACCAATTTTTTTTTCTTTTTCTTTTTTTTTTTTCTATTCCAAAGCCATATCAAGTGCAATTAATCCTGATTCTCGCAAAAAATGGCAATTTTTTTTAACTATTCTTAAGGTTTAGGAAATTGACTAACTATACCCTTAATGCTTCAGTATTGTCTTAGAGTATCCTTAATGTTTCTAATAATTGGCACACAATTCCCTTCCCGATAAGTTTCCATCGCAAACCATTTACACTGACTTCACATGTTTGATTTAATTTTAAATTATACCCAGAATACCCATTGATTGGTTACCCTTCTCTACTCAAACTGCTGGCGGCAGCTAGCACAGAGATGGTGTTTTATCAGAGTTGTGAATCAGGGAGGTCGCCGGAGAGCTCTATAAAGAAAGACCTAGAAAGACCTCCACCCAAAAACCTAGAAAACCCACCACTGAGCAAACCAACGACAGCTCCTTCTTCCCTGATTTCTTTTTGTCTTGGGGAGGAAGACTGTTCTTCGGCTCAATTCTCTATTTTCTATGGTTCGAAGATCAGTACAAGGAGTTGTTCTTCCTAGCTTTCTGTTTTTCGTTTCTTTTGATGAAATTTTGATTTGTTTTGGATCTTTGTCTAGGATTTATTTTGGGGAATATTTGCATAAAATTTATAGTGTTGAGCCATTGAAGCCGGAATCCGTTTTAGATCTTCGTCTAGGCTTTCTCTCTCTCTCTCTCTATGAAGCTCAATCATGGACTATTAGAAACCCTCGCTCGTTGAAGCTCAATTTCTACTCAGTCATCCCACTTCTCACCAGTCTTCGAAGTGGACAGTAATTACATCTATTGAGGAGTGAATCAGAGTGAAGGTCCTACCGGGAGGATGCAGATCACTGTTGTCATTTTATTTTTCCATTAAAGACTGGTCTTCGAAGGGGTAAAATAGTCTTGTTCATTTTCCCAATAATAACGTTAATGGCAAAGAGGATTTACTCAATTATCAGAAACAATAGGATATTTTAAGACAATACTGAAACAGTAGGGGTTGAATTAATCAATTTCCTAAACCTTATAGACAGTTTAAGAAAATTGCCCAAAAAATGCTCCCTGATGAATGTCGAATATCTGTAGCCTCTTTTTTATGTTTCAAATTAATTGAGAGTTGAGATTTGTAAAGAGTTCTCGTCAACCATTTTTATTGTGTATTTTAATTACCATTCATCATGAACTCCAACCTGCTGTTTAAGAATCTCCTCCCATCTCCTATAAATTAAGTATGATTCTGAAGGATGATCTGATATATATATGGAACATAGTGGCGATTGTCTTTATCCTCTCGATCTCTATGTAATTTGAAGGTTCTATTATTCAAGGCCCTTAAAAGAAGTAAATACAATGGACGTTGATGGGTTCTAGCTAGAGGCTCTCTCGACTAAATGGTATCAGCTCTATAGGGAGTTCTGGTGGCAGCTGGGGAAGGAAAGAACCATATTTTGGGCATAATATATCTTGTTCAAAAATATGCAAAATGAAGAATGAAGGTGGGTTAGGTATTAGGAGTTCAGAGGCTATGAATAAGGCCCTATTTAGTAAGCAATGCTGGAGGCTCCTAACTAGAAGGGAGGAACTATGGGTCCAACAGATTTAAAGCAAAATATCTAAAAAAATAAAGAGTTTTTTCAGTTGTACGTAAAAGGAAGTCCTCTGACTCATGGTGGTGGAATTGCACTTTGAAGCTATCAAAAAAACTGATTTTGAGAAGCACCAGGAAGGGTGACTCGATTAATGCCATTTCAGACCTGTGGATCCATCCCATGGACTGAGAACCATAAACCTTAACTATAAGAAGATATTCAACAGCAGTTAGAGAGCCAATTAATCCATTAAAGTTTAGGATCTCCTTCAACCAAACGGCCAATGGGAAATTGCACTCCTTGGAGAGTACTTTAATGCTTCTACTGCCGAGGCAATAAGTAACATATATATTAGTCACCTCTCCAAATGAGAGAAACACGTTTATGTGGACAATTTTAAATAATGGCACATTATCAGTCTATATGATTTTTATGCTATTCAATTCGAGGTGGTGCACGAATTGAGGAGAACAACTAGATAGTTCTTGTTGGCAGGGCGGAGCCAAACTATAAGGATGAAGCTGCGTTTCAAGACTTGTGATCAAGAAAGGAAAAGTCAGATGTCCGAGGAGTTATCCTGAGTAAGTACTCTGATGCTCAAATCAGTATGAGGTGGTAGATGGTCGGGCCGAGATATAAGGATGCTGGACTCAGAAGTTAGATCCCTTACCTTGAGCATGAAGTACTTTTTTATAGCTGAATATCCATACCCTGATTAGATTGGGTTTACAGGATTGTTGGATGAAGTTAGTCGTCGAGGTATTCAAGATAGAGTCCCATTCCCCAGCGGATTCGTCTTTCTTATTCCTCTTTATTCGTAGTTTTGCTCATCCGTATGACGTATAACTGACATAGTTGAAAGGATAAGATGGGAGGCCACAATAATAGCATAGCCCGACCAAGCTATGCTGACGTAGCCGGGCGATGACTGAATAGCCACATGTCTCTCAGGACCAACTCACCCATGACCCAAAAAATTTTCTCTTCAGGATCAAACCACGCTACAGAGGCTCAACCAGCATTCTCCACCCAAAGTTGGAACAGGTTGCGGGCTTTACAAATAATGCCGTATAGATTAATAGATGCCAGTTATTTGGGTGGAAGCTACTTAAAACCAAAAAGAGCAAACTGGCTCTGTCGACAAAAAGGAGATCTAATTAATGTGCCCGTTCTACTGTAACCAAGCAGAGGCCAGAGACACAAGGTCATCTCTTCTTTGAGTGCCCATTCTCAAAAACAGTGTGGATGCAAAGCCAAGTGGGCCTTCATCCGCACCACTATAGATATATATATATCCTTGCAAATACACCGGATCTCTTGGATTGGTGGTTCGGGTCCTGCGGGAGAAATGAAGATAGAAGTAAATCAGTCCAAAATGCCTTCTTACCATAGCGCAAATCCTAGCTCTACTGAGAACTGAGAAGCCTATGGGATGAACGTAATGAAGTCATCTTCAAGAACAAAAGTCCAAATACTTTGGATGTTTGCTCTATGGCTGATAAATATTACCCCCTTGAGGTTAACTGCATGAAGGCCACTGTGAGCTCAGGCCGCCCGATTCATAATTTTAGAACTGCATCCTAAACATCTGCTGCTATAGTAGATGGTTCGTGGAACACCAGTACAGTACACCAAGCCACTACTGGTCTTTACTCTTTACCTATCCGCTCATCTTCTAATTTTGTATATTGCAGAAGGACAACATTGCATGGCAATCTCCTCTTGCAAAGCTGAGCTCTGGGCTTGAGGCTCTTGATCTTAAAGAAAATCTCGACTGTCACTCTCTTCACTGATGCTATGGAAGCTTTAGAAGAAATTAGTGCAACCAAAAGAAACACCGGTTGGAATCACCACCACCCGATACAGCATATTAAACCCTTACTATCCTCTTTTGATAACATTTGATTAGTCCATATATACACGTAGAACTGATACGTACTATAGCTGCACATGTGATGGCAATGAATAAATCTTGTCACCAACTTCCTCGTCGAAATACACTCCAAAAGGATCAAATGTGGGCTACTATGTATTCAATTCAAACATAGACTCATCAATTTTCTGCAGTCTCGATCGATCCATTTTATAACAGGACAGAACAAGGTGAGGAGCCCCACCTTACTCCCATGGAAGAATAAAAAAACAAAGATTATACAGGGCAGTTAATTAGTTCTTGGGTCTCGACTCTCGAGTGCAGAAATCACGGGGATGCATCCCGTACCGGATTTGGTGCTGCCGACATGACCCAATCACAATTCACAAGCTAAGCGAGTAAGCGCACTCTTGCACTTTGCACACTTAGGCCAAGAGCCAATGTATAATGTATTGTCACTCGGCCGGGTCAGTGCTTATCCAAATAAAATATAAATAGATGCAATATTTGTCCTTGACTCATGACTTCAAAGGCTGCTGTTAATAGAAGCATGCTTGCCACTTGTCTCATGGTTTCTTTCTTCTTTTAAACATGAATGGGGCTCCATTTATCTTTTCAATTAAAATAGTAGTTTCATCTATAACGTATATTATAACAAAACATGCACTAACCCTAATTTCGTTTCCTCAAATTAAGATGCATGAGCGAGAAAAGATTAGACAAAAGAGTGAATTAATCAGACATGCTTGCTTGCTTTTCAATAAGCAAATTAACTCATTGAACTCACACTTGCCAAACGTTGACAAACTCATCCCCTTGTTAATTATAGTAAAAACTAATGAGAGTTGGTGGCCATCCTTTTTTTAAGTGTATATATATTTGGCAAAGTAGACGCCCATGGTGGTCCAAAAGAATAACAAGACAAAAGAATTCCCAAAATCCAAAGATATCTTTGAGGCTTTTAAGTATAAGACAGACACTACACTTAGTCATTTCTAGGCTCAGCTTTTGAATTTGATGGCGAAAAAAGCCTCATAAAACTCTCATACATGTGGGTTAAAGTAAGATGACACCAAACCCTTAAACCTTAAGCCTCATATAGTTGGATCCCTATACAATATACACACTCATTCACAACAACAAAAAAAAAAATACTTGTTTATGCTTTTAAATCTCTCTCTCTCTCCCCGTTACCGCCGCCTTTGCCTCCACAGGCAAAGGTGGGCGGAGATAGGTGGAGGCATCGCCATAGGTGGCGGCGGGCGGTAGTGGATGGTGACGCTAATGAATGGATTGCAAGGGGAAGAAGATGAACAATGCTTTTGTCTTTAATTGATATTACTTTTAAAAAGTTAACCTATTTTTTATTTTTTTAAAATATTACTTTTATTAATATTAGGGTCCTAAAATTGCCCTTATCTGTTATAATCCCAAAAGAAATTGTAAGGTATCGAGGCGTATTAGCCGATACATATCATAATGGGAGTTTTTCGATACGCTCTTATAGGGGAGTTTTGGGTTTGGTTTAATTTAGAGGATAAACCGGTCTTAAACCAATCCTTCTAAACCAATTTCAAAGAAATAATAAAAAGTGAATAAAGATTCAGGCTGATATGCCCTTATAGGGCTGTTTTGTAAAAGTTTCCTTACCTTTCCCTACCTTTTCCTTCAAACCAAACATAACCTAAAGGCCCGAGGAAAATGGCCATTTAAATTAAAAAGAGGAGGGAGGAGGGAGAAGTAACCGATCGAATCCCCTCGAGAGGCCATCTGCATACCCTCTAATGAGGGATCCAATCAGGGAAGGAGACTCTGGCGTGTGAAGGAGACTCGTGTACGCTCAATAAGTCATCTTGGATCCTCTAAGGATCCTTTATTTAGATGAGACCTCACCAAGTGTCCAAGCTGTTTTGTTTTCCAATGATACTCCTAAAACCCAAAACACTTCTCCCTCCTTATAACTCAAGGGCTTCATATATAATAGTAATTAATAATAATAATAATAATAATAATAATAATTGAAAGTTAATTAATCATTAATTAATACTTATTAGTATAATCATTAATCATTATTCATTTATTACTATTTTCATTATTTATTAAATAATAATTAATAATAACTAATTATTATTTGATGAAGGGTGATTTGGCCCTCCAATGACATTGCGACATGTGGCATGACAAGACCGTCGCATGATACCTCAGCGCCACACAAACAGTTGCGGATCTCACTAAGTCAAGGAAACACACTCCAGGACTAATATGAGCATCTCGTATATAGCTCAGGCACCTTGAGAGAGCGGCTAGCAGCACTTTGTAAGTCGCGTCCTCCTTGGGATCTCGGATGGCAATGCAGGAAGCTCATGCCAACCGACGCCTATATAAAGGTGCCCCCATTTCTAAAAAAGGTACGCGTGGTTTAGCTTTCACATCTCTCTAGCTCTCTTGCTTTTTACCTTTATCAGAACTCTTCGCTGATTTAAGCATCAGAGTGCCTACCCGAAGTAAAGCAACCTGGACACTCTGATCATCACTTTCTTGCAACTCAATCAGGTGACTTACACAGTCTAACATCCGAGCTATCTGCCAACAGAGAGCACCAAATCATACACCATCAATTACTATTATTATAGTAATTGCTAATAATTATTAATTAATAAAAAATATTATAATTAATGATTAAATATTAATTATTAGTTGTTAATAATTAATAATTATTTAATAATTAACAATTATAAATTAGTAATCATTATTAATTGTTAAATAATAATTATGATAATTACTTATTAATTATCATAGTAATTATTATTAAGTATTAATTGATTATTAATCATTATAATATTTTTAATGTTATTTCTTTATAGAATTACTAAAAATAATAATTATTAATTAATAAGAATTAATATAATTAATTAGTAATTAGTAATTATAGTCATCTAGTATTAGTAATAAATTAATTGTTAATTAAATATTAAATATTATTATCATAATATTAATTAATAATTATCAATGAACTATTATAATAATTATTATTAGTTATAAATTAAATTTTAATTATTAATTAACACAAATTATTTATTAATAATTAATAAAATTTTAATTAATTATAATTATTTTTAATATTATTTTTATTGAATTACATATATAGACAAAAAAATCTCATATATGGGGTTAAAATGAACATTTGATAATTTTCAAAATTAGAACATCATTCTTTACGTTCAAAGTTCAAAGGAAAGAAAAATTCATCAATATCAATATACCTCTTAATGCAATTATTGCACTTTAAGATATTAGACGTTAGAACAAACAAACAGGTCCTAAGTCTTTAAGAAAATTGCAATGTCAAGTTGAATGTGAGGGAATTGGGTGTTAATGGACTTAACATGATGAGAGGCTGATTGTGATCAGAGGTTGAATGTGAGGGTGAGATGAGGGCTGAATTGGGGCAATGGGAAGCTACATGATGTAAACTAAGTACAATCCGATGAAAGCTAAATGGAAAACCATTGATCCGTGGGGGGTCCGGATGTAGTAGGCATGTTAGGTAAGCACAATGAGTAAGCACCTAATAGTTGTGTGGCACCTGTCCCGACTAATGTGTCTTTTATCCAAATGTTTTTGTTGGGTTACACATGAAGTATTTATTATTTTATAATTTCTGTCAAAATAATTAAAAATAAAAAATAATGAAAAGGGAAAGCATTGTCATCTTTCTCCAAGAATTTTGGGTCGTCATCGTCTAAGTAGATTAGAACAGATAGAATTTCATCGAGGGATATTTTTTGGGTCATCATCGTCAAGATAATAACTGAGTTTTGGCTTGGATGTAGAGTAAATCATGGTACAGATAACTGGGTCTCAAGGGATATTTTTCTGGAGCGACAAAGAACGTGGGGTTGGTGGGTTTTCTGCTATAGATGGCTTTAATAAAAACATTGTTGATATAGGCGATGCTGTTGATGGGTTTGAATCTTTAGGAACTGATCCGAAGCGTATTAAATTAACCGAATACGATCAACAACAGCGTGGATCACTTGACCTGTCGAATATCTCTCACCAAGTTAGCCCTCTTGGATTGAGACTGAGTAAGGCTGCATCATTATTAGACCTTGTAACAATGGCAGTTAATCAGAAAAAAGAACCTCTACAGAGTAAGACTGTATCAGCAAAGTGCGATTCTGCTCTATCCACTACCACTTTGAATATAACCATATGCTCTAAGGATACAAGGACGATTACAGATCAACTTGTTACCCAACTAGTTGCAGAAAAAATGAAGGCTTCAAATTTCCCAGCATCCTTTATCAGAATTGGCAATTGGGAGAGAAAGTCGAAATACAAAGGTGACTTGGTAGCAAAATGTTACTACGGAAAACGAAAACTGGTGTGGGAAGTGTTGGAAAATGGGCTAAAGAGCAAGATTGAGATCCAATGGGCGGAGATTTCTCTGATCAGAGCAGTCTTTCGCGAGAAACAGCCCAGGGTTCTAGAAATTGAGTTGAATCGTCCCCCACTCTTCTTCAAGGAAACAAATCCTCAGCCTCGAAAGCATACTCTCTGGCAGCATGCTTCGGATTTTACCGGAGGCCAAGCAGAAGGAACTCTTGAGAAGCACTATGAGAAGATTCTACAATGCGATAATCGTTTGCTCATGTTGAGCCAGAGACCATTCCCTGATTTTAACAGTCCTTACTTTCAATGACATCTGTGTGGACTTGAGGACTTCTCCCACGAATTCAATGCGCCACAACCGGAAATGCCACCCCAATTTCAGTTTTCCCATTTGGGTTTCCAGAGGCCCGATTCAGCCCCTCTTCATTCTGTTGAGAATATCCAGACAATAAACAGACTGCCCGTCGGTGCCTTTGGTTCAACTTCACCATTGTCGGTTATGGAATTCCCACCCATGGAAGACAAAGGATATAACCATAGCCGGAGTTCCGATTGGGGATAAACAACAGACGCTGTCGAGAGCATGCAGACAAGAAAAGTGGATCCATTGTATTCACCTTTCTCTAGACAGGGCTCTCATCACCTACTGACTGAATCGGAACAACCTCCTATAGCACAAGGACACGTGTGCATGACCTGGTTCAATGAACAGCTCAGCCTAACAGCACAACCGTAACTCGACGGGAGGGATCCGTTGAGTCCAACATTGGCCACTTGGTGGGTTAAGCGACTCACCGGGGACTAGCGCCTGGCTAACCTTGACTCCCACCAAGTGTGGGAGATCCCGAACTCCTTTCAAGGCCCGAGCTCCCCTTGTGACCCGAGCTCTCCCTTCCTAAGAAGAGATCACCCCGGTTCTTGGCTAAGTTCCCCGAAACACCTCGGGGAAAAACCGTTGAGACTACGGTTCGAACTTGCTTAAGGCCCGCTTCTAGTGCGAGCACCTTGGCGTACCTCGGCACCTCGGTGCAAGGCAAACCTGCCCCAGGTGGTTCGGCGCACAATAGCTTGGCAGGCTGC
Organism: Nelumbo lutea; assembly: GCF_056320005.1. Classification (NCBI taxonomy): domain Eukaryota; kingdom Viridiplantae; phylum Streptophyta; class Magnoliopsida; order Proteales; family Nelumbonaceae; genus Nelumbo; species Nelumbo lutea. The sequence goes on from NC_142685.1 coordinate 48,177,756, forward strand.
AGGGAGATCTGCCTGACATCTGTGCCTGCCTGACATCCGTACCTACCTGATCCGGTGGCAGGGCTCGGATCCCTTGCCAGGCGGCGTTCTGCTTGCCGGCTCTGAAAAGCATGGCGCGCCTATCGGGTTCGTACCTTGCAATAACAGCCTGTAGCAGCAACCTGCACCTGCCACACCTGCCCTGGCAGTAACGGCTAGGGCAGAGGCGGTTATGCCAAAAGTGACCAAGCTCCGATATAAAAGAACCCCAACCCTCACGAAGCGAAGGTATTGAAGCTAGTACTTTTAGCACTCTTAACTCTCTGTATCTTCTTTGCGTTTTCCTCAGAGTTCTAACTTAGCCATCGGAGTGTTCCCTTCGGGAGAGCTCCCCAGGAACCCTTCACTTTCTTCTTCCTCTCAGGTGTCGTCCATCATAGCTAGGAGCCAATTCTCAGCTAGCTAGGAGTGCCCAGATTGTGCTGCATCATTTGGCGTCGTCTGTGGGAATGCTTCAAAAGGCATTCCTCTAACTTCTGTGAAACTTCCCTCCAAGAACTCATCATCACCATGGCTTCCTCTAACAACTCCGGACGACAGAACACCCCAGAGGAACAACTCCAGCTACCCATAGTCTACATCAGGTAGTTCACCATCCTCCTCTCCATGGATGGGGTACCTAGTCTAAATGTGCCCCTGAGGGTGGCACCCGTGACCATTCCATTACCCTCTTCCATTGGAACAACCTTCGCTGAACCCATCATCCTCCCTCTGGTGGCCAGCCAAGGTCAGTTCGAAGACCTGATGCAGTGCATGCGAGCCATGCAAGCCCAAATGCAATAGTTCCAGCAACTTCAGTTCCACCAGCAGCAAGTGTTGCACCAAGTGTCCCAGTATCAGTATTAGCAACAATTTCCTTCACTCCCTCCCCGACACCTGGCTGCGTAGCCAACTAAGCCTCACCGCCGCAGTGAACTCCCTTCCCGTCGAGGAGAGACCTCGACATCATCTCATGGAAGGAAGGAAAGACTCCCTACCCCCACCTCGCAACCTGTAGTCAGGTTGGGGGCTTCCCAGCCGATTAGGCTGGCATCACCTCAGCGTTCGCAGTTCGAACCTCTGCTTGCAGAGAACTGGTTTGAAGTTCTAGCCGACAACCGAGAACAAGGTCCCTCTGTTCGCAGCTACCAACAGTCGTCCCTGCCTCTCTCTGGGCCCATTGAGCTCAGTAACACCAAGGCCAGCAGCACCAACGCCGAGCCGGCCAAGAAGCAACGGAGACACTGCCGAACTCGTTGAACTGCCACCACCCACAGCCTGCTCGAGCTCAAAGGCAAAGTAGAAATAAGTTGGGAAGAGGTAAAAGCTACACAACTTCTTTCAGTCCCCTCCCCTCTGTCCCCAGAGCTCCTCGCTATCCCCATGCCAAGGGACTTCAAGCTCCCCCCGCTGGACAAGTACGATGGGTCCTGATGGTGCGCAATCCGACCGGTCCTAGCTGTCAATGATTTTGCCTCTGACTGGAGCAATGGGGAGACTGAAACGGAGAAGATGAGGGAACTCCGGGTGGAACCCGGTGAGATAACTCCGAAGCTCAAGTTAGTATTCTCTCAAAGGCAAGATAAAGACCAGATGGCGCAAAGTTCACATACCTTGTTGTTGGGGGTAGGGGGCCTTTTATAACCACTTTGCGCACTCACTCCGAGGCCTCTGTTAGGTCGGGTATGATTACTTGTGTTTCTACCAGTTCGGGTGTCATCCTTTCTGTTGGGACAGAACCGCCACTGCTCATTGTCGGAGCCATCTCTGTAACTTGAGATGGCAGTGTCAGGTGGCAGTGGCAGGTGGCCGTTTGAAGTGCGGCCGTCAAGCGTCAGGTCCCAAGTCAGTTAGGTGCGTCGCCCCTGGATACGAACTTCCTCGGTGTCAGGCATGGTACGGTTTGTTCAGTTTGGCGTCCTAGAGGCAAAGTGCTGGAGTGGTGAGCGAGATGAAGTCTTGAGTTCGAAGGTGTGTCCCGAACTGCCATAAGGCAGGCCAGTTCGGAGAGTGTGTCCCAAACTGCCACAAGACAGGACAGTTCAGAGAGTGTGTCCCGAACTGCCACAAGGTAGGCCAGTTTGGAGAGTGTCCCAAACTGCCATAAGGTAGGCCAGTTCAGGTTACTGTCCTTTGAGTGGCTCGGGGCCTAAGGGAGAGTTCGGGCTCCTAGTAGGGAGTTCGGACTGCTGGTAGGGAGTTCAGACCACTGGTTCCTCCCTTTGGTGCTCGTGCCTTAGGCGTGCTGTTGTGTCGAGTTGTTGCATTTACCACATATTGCGTAACTATGAGGTCGGGCCAAATCTTCCTTCATTGCCCCCCACTCCTCGCGCTAAGGGTCTTGCCCTGGCGCGGAGAGTTCACAAGGTGGTAAGTGGATTTGTCCCGTACTTCGAATCCTAATAGCATGAGATGCGTTGTCAGGGTTCTTTGGGTCTCTCAAGTGCCAAAAAGGCGGGAGAGGCGCCTACCTACTTACAAATGTTGACAGACGTTGCGGTGCGCGCTTATTTCAAATTTCAAAAAGGCGCGCTGCTGGGGGATGTGACAGCGGGTCTTTTTGATTTTGAAAAGACGCGCCGCTGCCGTTTGAAAGGCGAGGAGACGTGTGCTACCCACTCTGTCAGTTTCAGAAAAAGACGTGTGTCGTTGTCTTGTCAGTTTTAGAAAGACGTGCGCGGATGCGGGCTGTCGGATTGGCTCTGATCTGCACTGTTGGTTCTTGGTTATTGTGGGTATAAATAGTAGGGGACCCTAGTCGCTTTGTCACTTCTGCGTTTTGCTTCTTGAGCTCGCGTCCAAGTTTCAGCTCGCGCCAGGCCTTTCAGCTCACGTCTAGGCTTTTTAGTTTGCTTTCAAGGTTTTTTGCTTGTTCCAGTTTCTGGAGTCTTCAAACCTTCTTTCGGGTGAGTACTTTCCTGGAATCCGCCTTTTCTCCTCGATTTCTAGCTTGGATAGCTAAGACGGTTCTTCAAGTGGGTCTGATGTAGGTTCTATGAACCGAGTCACATCCCCCGATGGCCTTAGTGAACCTGGGATGGAACTTGAGGACGAGTTTGAACCCGTAGGCCGAGCCGCTTTGGGCAATTTGGTGTCTACCTCTCGTCGAGGTTGGATGCTAGATAGGTTCATGACACCCGAGGGGCTCCAATATCTTATTATCTCTTACAATTTGCCTGGGGGGTACGCCTATTTCATTCCTTCGGGTAGCTTTCCTTGGGAACACGGTCCTGATGAGATCGTGATATTTCGGAGCAGCTCGCTGCGGGGCTGCGATTGCCTTTCCACCCCCTTCTTGTCGAGGTCATAAACCACTTCGGCATTACTGTTGACCAGCTTCATCCGAACTCTATTCATAACTTGGTGGGGACAATCTCCCTTTTTTGCGAATAGGGCTTCCCTTTAGACTTAGAGATATTCTCCTCCATTTTAATTTTCAAGAAACAAGCGGGTCCTCTTCCCGGGAGTAGGCGGGCGTATTACCTGTCTCCTCGCCTGGGTTTTAAGCTTTTGCACGAACTTCCCAACAAAGTCCTGGCGTGGAAGCGGGACTACTTCGGGGTGCGAAGTGCACAAGGGTGGCCTTTTCAGACCAGGTGGGGGGAGGTTGCCCCTGACTTTGGTGTCACTCTTGATAAAGAGACGGTGAAGGGCCTCCGACAATGGGCACGACTAGGGCTAAAATGTCATCAATACCTAATAGAGGCCAAGCTCATTACGACCGGCCTGAGTTCGGGTAGGTTCCTTGCTCAGAGGTTTCTTGTTTCGCTTTGTTCTTTCATTTTTTCTGATGTCAAACTCTTTTTTGTAGGTGTGATGGACTCAGAGAGGACTCGCGTGGGCACCTGTTCCAAGGCATGAAGATGAGGAAGTGGGTCACCAAGCAAACTTGTACCGAGCTGCCCCAGGATGCGGAGCCTCAAGTTCCAGACTACACGTCAGAGGATCCGCCCAGGGAGCCCGAGGTGGCTCCTTCAATGTAGGAAGCGGTAGGGGCCCCTTATGTTGAGACAACTCACACGGGTGCTCCCACCTACTCTAGTGCTCCCACTTACTCTGGGTCCGCTCATACGCGAGCTGGGCCCTCGGGCTCGGGAGCTCAAGGGGAATTCAGGAGCGTGCTGTCACCAAACTACGCTCTCCAGAAGAGTAGGGAGGCCACTTTTCCTGAGGAGACCGCAGCGTGGACCGATCTTCCCTTGAACCAGATTGTCTCAGAGGGATGCCGAGGCCATGGGGGTGGTTATGAAGCATATGGCGGACCTGAGGATGGACCTGTAGCATCAGGTCGAATACCTTCAGGAGGACATAAGGGAAAAAACGCAGATCTTTTGCCAAGGCATCGAAGATGCCAAGAAGAAGGTCATTGATGACTACATCGCCTCGCCGCGCTTTGATGACCTGATGGTGGATTCTTACAGAAGGGGATTCAAACGGAGCCGATGGATGATCCGGAACACGTACCCCGAGCTCGATATTAGTGCCATATCCACTTCGCGTATAACTCAGGAGATGGCCAACACTACTGATGGCGAGCCGGATTCCGAGAGCGAGGCAGGACCTTTGGGTATCGTTGAAGTACCTTCTGATGAGGAAGAAGTAGCTCCGGGCTTGTGATTTTTTTTAATGTACTCTTCCTTTTCTTGCAATGGAATGGACTTTTCTTTTGTTGAAGTGTTGGTTGTTCTTTCTCCCGAACTGACATAATTGCCGAATTGATAATATGCCTGATCTGTTTCTTGTCCGGGTTATTGGACTCGCGCGACCTGTTTTGGTGTTTGATACTTCGCTTTGCCCGTCTCTTTGCCTATGCCGAGGTTCCTTTGTTAGCTCGACATCCTGGCTTAGGCTTTGGTAGCGATTTCATCCACTTCGCTTGGCGGTCTATAGGTAGTATCGCCTCAAGTTGACGATGTTCCACGCTCGGGGTACTTGTTTGCCTTCTAAGGTTTCAAGCTCGTATGCCCCTTCAAGCGCTCTCTTTACTCTGTAGGGCCCTTCCCAATTTGGTCCAAGTTTGCCCACGTCGGGTTCGAGCACCATAATCTTATGGAGAACCAGGTCGCCGACTCGGAAGCTTCGCTTCTTTACTCTGGCATTGTAGTACCGAGCTACTTGCTGCTGGTAGACCGCTGTCCGGATGTGCGTGATGTCTCTTACCTCATCCAGTAGGTCGAGGTTGGTACGTAACTCGTCTCCATTTGTCTGATCGTCGTATGCTTCTAGTCGTAGTGTAGGTATTTCGATTTCTGCTGGGATTACCGCTTTAGTGCCGTAGGTGAGGTTGAAGGGAGTCTCTCCCATGGCGGTTTTTTCTGTAGTCCGGTGAGCCCATAAAACACTTGGTTGCTCGTCTGCCCACAACCCTTTAGCTCGGTCTAGACGTGTTTTCAGTCCGCACAGGATGGCTTTGTTCATTACTTATGTCTGACCGTTTGCCTGCGGGTGTGCGACCGATGTGAAGTTCTGACAAATTCCCATATTCTGCCACCATTCTTGGAACTTGATATCCTCGAACTACTTGCCGTTGTCGGAGATCAGTACCTGAAGTAGCCCGAAGCGACATACTGTGTTCTTCCAAAAGAAGTTTTGTATGTTTCGGGTTGTAACTGTTGCTAGAGGTTCAGATTCTAGGAACTTTCTCCCACCTATTGCTGGCGGGAATGGCCCCAGGAGGTCGATGCCCCATTGCGCAAAGGACCATGGGTGGCTGGTGAGGTATTTGAGGTTGGAAGCAGGCTGATGGTGGATGTTGGCATTCTTCTGACACTTGTCGCATTTTCTGACGAGCTCGACAGCTTCTGTCTTCATCGTTGGCCAGTAGTATCCTTGTCGAAGTGCCTTTTGGGCGAGTGCTCTGCCCCCCAGGTGTCCGCCGCATAGACCTTCATGAGTGTCTCAGAGTACGATCTCGGCTTCGGCAGGTCGCATGAAACGCAAGTAGGGGAGCGTGTAGGACCGTCGGTATAACCGTTCGTCTATCATGACATAGTTGGCTGCCTGGCGCTGCACCCTCTTGGCTGCATTGCGGTCCGCAGGGAGGGCCCATCTAGCAAGAAGCTCGCGAGTGGGTTGATCCAACTCGGCTCTGCTTCAAGGATGGGAGCGACCTCCTCTGCCCCACCGAGAATGCTAGGCCAAGGTAAGTCCTCTATGTACATGGTTCTCATGGTGTTGTGACTTGTGCTGGCTAATCAGGATAGAGCGTTGGCCTCAGTGTTCTCTAACCTCAGGATTTGCCTGATGAAGTGTGACTGAAAATTGAGCAGAGCCTCTTTTACTTTCGCCAAGTATGCGATCATGGAGAGCTCGCGTGCTTTGTACTCGCTCGTAACCTAGTTGACCATGAGCTGGGAATCACTGCAGATGACTATGTGCTTTGCTCTTACCTTTTGCGCTAGGTTCAGCCCGGCTATCAGTGCCTCATACTCCGCCTCATTGTTGGATGCCGCGAACTCAAAGCGTAGTGCGTATTCCAATTTTGTGCCACCCGGGCCGCATAAGACTATTCCAACCCCGCTGCCATGCTGGTTCGAGGAGCCATCTACGTGAAGGATCCAGGGCTCCTAATCCCAATTCGTGCTTGGCCTAACCAAGAGAGATGCTACACTGGCTACTACTTCATGGGATTCAAACTCTATTGGCTTGGGAGCTCCGGGTTCATCCGAACTGGGGATTTCGGGCTCAATCGGCCCAGTGGCTTCGAGGCTGAATATGCACTCGGCGAAAAAATCTGCTATGGCTTGGGCCTTAATGGCAGTCCGTGGCTTATACTGGAGGTCATACTCGCTGAGCTCGATGGCCCACTTTGTCAGCCGACTGGAAACCTCGAGCTTGAGTAAGACTTGTCTCATAGGTTTGTCAGTCAAGACGACGACAGTGTGAGCCTAGAAATATGGGTGGAGTTTCCGAGATGCAATCACCAGTGCATACGCTAGCTTTTCTATCTGCGAGTATCTCGTCTCTACTCCCTACAGAATTTTACTAACATAATAGATGGGCCACTGGACCCGATCTACTTCCTTTATTAGTACCGAACTGACCACCTCGTCGCTCGCCGAGAGGTACAGTTCTAAGACCTCACCCTCCTCGGGCCTGGCTAAGGTTGGTACAGTGGCGAGGTAGCTCTTTAGCTCATCGAACGGGAGTTGGCAGTCTTGGGTCCATTCGAACCCTTTGCCTTTGATCACTTTAAAGAAAGGCAGACAGCGGTCTGCCGATTTGGACATGAAGCGGCTCAGAGCAGCTATGCAGCCTTTAGCCTCTAAACCTCTTTTACTTTTCGAGGTGGTCTCATATCTAGGATGGCCTTTATCTTGTCCGGGTTGTCCTCAATACCGCGTTGGTTGACAATGTACCCTAGGAACTTACCCGAGGTGACACCGAAGACACACTTGTTTGGGTTCAGTCTCATGCTATATTGCTGTAGAATTTGGAAGACAGAATCTAAGTCTTTTATTAATTCCTGCGAGAACTGCATTTTGACGACCATGTTGTCTACATAACATTCTATTTTCATGTCAATTAAGGGCCAAAAAAGTTTATTTACAAGTCTTTGGAAGGTTGCCCCAGCATTCTTTAGTCCGAAGGGCATGACCTTGTAATAGTACAGACCAAACTCGGTTATGAAGCTGGTTTTTTCCTCATCGGACTGGTCCATCTTGATTTGGTTGTAGCCTGAGTAGGCGTCCCAGAAGCTTAGCAGCTCATGTCCCGAGGTCGCGTCCACTAGGCGGTCAATTTGGGGCAGGGGAAGCAGTCTTTTGGGCAAGCTCGGTTCAGGTCGGTGTAGTCGACACACATGCGCCACTTACCGTTTGCTTTTTTCACCAGCACTAGGTTGGCTACCCAGCTCGGGTAATGAACTTCCCTTATGAAGTCCGCTGTGATGAGCTTTTAGACCTCTTCGTTGACCGCCCTCTAGCGCTCCGGGGCTAAGTTGCGTTTCTTCTGTCTAATGGGTCTGACTACAGGGTCAGTGTTAAGTTTGTGAGCTATAAGGCCAAGGTCAATACTGGGCATATCGGCCGCGGACCATGCAAAAATGTCTAAATTTTGAAGTAAGAAACTCACCAGTTCAGTTCGTAGAGGCTCTTTGACGGAAGCACGTTCCTCGCCCTGCTCCGTAGGCCGCTCCAATTCGAGGTCGTCGGTTGTCTTGTTTTTTCCCTTCAGGGCGGCAACATAACACTTGCAGGACTCAAGCTAGTCGCCCCGTGCTACCCCCACAATGAAGTCCATGGGGAACTTCATCGCCAAATAGTAGGTGGAGACCACTACCCGTAGAATATGCGTAATTGGGCGCCCTATTATGGCATTGTATGGGGAGGGGGTCGCGACCACCAGGAAATTGTGGTTGAGTCTGACTGCGCAACGCCATGTGCCGACTTTCACAGATACTGTTATCTTTCCCAGGGGCCTGACTTCCTCTCCACTGAAGCCCACCAGAGGAGTGTTTGCGGGCTTCAACTCGCTTCTCTACAACTGTAGTTGTTCAAACGCCGACTTGAAGAGGATGTCCGCCGAACTGCCTGAGTCCACAAGTACGCATCGGACTTCGAAGTCGCTGATCCTTAGTTTTATGACGAGCGCGTCATCGTGGGGATAGTGGACACCTCGCGCGTCATCTTCCGTGAAAAAGATTGGTTCTTTTATCTTCGGCTTCTTTGGAGGGTTCTGTTTTTCTCGGGCTGCCTCGCGATGTGACGTCTGAGCTGCTGCCGAAGTGCATCCCGCTACCACCGAACCTCCCACTATAACATGGATGGTTCCCCGAACTGGCCTCTCTTCTGGAGGCAGTCGCTACAAGGCTTCGGTCGGTCTGCTGTTGGACTCAGGGGCATCATTTTTGTGCTCCCCTTGCCAACCTGTTTTATTATTATTGTCATTATGTTGTACAAAAGTTCTCAAGTATCCGTGACGGATGAATCCCTCAATCTCGTCCCAGAGATTATTACATTGTTCGGTACTATGACCATGATCTCTATGAAATAGATTTTTATTTATCTCGTTTGGATTACTCTTTAGGCGAGGTGGCCATTTTACGTAGGGGGCGTTCTTGATCGTCATCAAGATCTCGGTCTGCCTTGTGTTCAACGGCGTATAATCCATCCAAAATGCTAAGGGAGCTCGGGATGGCTGGCTTGGCTTCGCCTCTCGGGCCTGGCTTCTTCTGTCGCCTGGGTTGGCGGGCTCACCTTCCCTTTTTCTTTTCTCGACCCCGCCTTCGTTTCTTTGGTTGATTTCTTCCTCTGTTCTCATGAACTTGTCCGCGAGCTTGAGGAAATTGGACACAGTCGCTGGCTGGCTAGTCACCATGTTCCATTTGAACTCCTTGTGCATTACCCCTCTTTTGGCCGCCGCGAGCTGTACCGCGGGGTCTAATCGCGGTATCTGCAAGTATGCTTCATTGAACCGCTTGATGTAGCTCCGAATGGATTCTCCTTCCCTCTGGACTACTTCGAAGATACTTTCCTCGGTTCTGGGGCACTGCTTGCTAGTAACAAAGTGTGCAGTGAAGATCTGCATGAATTGGGCCCAACTTCTTATTGACCCGGGGGCTAGGTTACGATACCAGGTGCGGTCCACCCCCCTGAAGGTGGTGGTGAAGGCCACGCACATGCATGACTCACTGGCCCTAGCGAGGTGCATTTGTGACTGGAAAGCATCGACGTGGTCGTTGGGGTCAAAGGACCCATCATACTTGTCCAAAGATGGGAGCTTGAAGTCTCTAGGCATGGAGATTGCCAGGAGTTCTGAGGCGAGGGGGGAAGGAACTGAGAGAATTGTGACAGTTTTTACCTTGTCCGAGCTCGTCTCTTCCTTGCCTCTGAGCTCTGGTAGGACACAGGTAGTAGTTCGGCGACTTTGATGGCGCCTTCGTTGAGTGGGCCTGGTGCTTGCGTTGCTCGCCTCCGTGTTGCCAAGCTCGATGGGCCCGGAATGTTGGTCTACTACTAGGGCGCTGAACCGATTCTCCGTGAGTGGGAACTCAGGCTTGGAGCACCGAGGTGCTGACTTTGTGGGTGAGGTTCCCGACCCACCTGCGAGCTGCGAGGCAGGGGTAATTTTTCTTTGCTTTTAGCCTGGGGATGAGGCCTGGCTATTAGGGGGGTTCTGGTGTTGGGAAGCTTCTCCTCGGTGAGGGCGTCCACCTTGAGGGGAGGCCTTAACCAGTTTCGGACCAGGGTGCCGGGGGGAAGCAGTGACTAGTTTAGGGGTAGCTGAGGGAACTGCTGATGATAATGGTGTTGGGAGAGGTGGTAGCTGAGGGAACTGCTGCTTCGGAACGGGCTGCTGGAGTTGATGCTGCTAGAATTGTTGCATTTGGGCTCACATTGCCCACATGCATTGCATTAGATCATCCAGTTAGTTATGGCAGGTTGCCAGTGGGACAGTAGTTGGTTCAGCGAAGGTTGTTTCGATAGGGAGTGGAAGAGGGGTGTTCAAGGCAGGAAGGTTCAGGGGCGCCACTGCTTGTGGTGCATTCAAACTGGGGATCCCATCCACTGAAAGAGGGATGGTGAACTGCCCAATGCACACCACTGGAACTTGGAGTTGCTCCCCGGTGGTGGTCATTTCTGTGCCACGTCCGGCATTGTTGGAGGAAGCCATGGGTGTTGGAGTTTTTTGGAAGAAGAGTAGGTAAGAGAGGTAAGAGAGATTTAGAGGGAGGCTTTTAGAAGCGTTCCCACAGATGGCGCCAATTGATGGTGCACAATCCAGCCAGTCCTAGCTATCAACGACTTTGCCTCTGACTGGAGCAACGGGGAGCCTGAAACGGAGAAGATGAGGGAACTCCGGGGGGAACCCGGTGAGATAACTCCGAAGCTCAAGTAAGTATTCTCTTAGAGGCAAGATAAAGACTAGATGGCTCAAAGTTCACATACCTTGTTGTTGGGGGTAGGGGGCCTTTTATAACCACTTCGTGCACTCACTCCGAGGCCTCTATCATGTCGGGTATGATTACTTCTGTTTCTGCCAGTTCGGGTGTCATCCTTTTTGCTGGGACAGAACCGCACACTGCTCCTTGTCGGAGCCGTCTCTGTAACTGGAGATGGCGGTGTCAAGTGGTGGTGGTAGGTGGCCGTTTGAAGTGCGGCCGTCAAGCGTTAGATCCCAAGTCAGTCAGGTGCGCCGCCCCTGGATACGAACTTCCTCGGTGTCAAGCATGGTACGGTTTGTTCAGTTTGGCATCTTGGAGGCGAAGTGCTGGAGTGGTGAGCGAGATGAAATCTTGAGTTCGGAGGTGTGTCCTGAACTGCCATAAGGCAGGCCAGTTCGGAGAGTGTGTCCCGAACTACCACAAGGCAGGCCAGTTCGGAGAGTGTGTCCCAGACTGCCACAAGGCAGGCCAGTTTGGAGAGTGTCGTTTAAGTGGCTTGGGGCCTAAGAGAGAGTTCGGGCTCCTAGTAGGGAGTTTGGACTGCTGGTAGGGAGTTCGGACCGCTGGTTCCTCCCTTTGGTGCTCGTGCCTTAGGCGTGCTATTGTGCCGAGCTGTTGCCTTTGCCACCTATTGCGTAACTACGAGGTCGGGCCAAATCTTCCTTCATCAGGTCCTTTGACCCCAACGACCACGTCGACGCCTTCCAGTCCCAGATGCATCTGGCCAGGGCGAGTGAGTCTTGCATGTGAGTGGCCTTCTCCACTACTTTCAAGGGAGTAGCCCGCACCTGGTACCGAAACCTCACGCCGGGCTCAATAAGGAGTTGGGCGCAATTCGCGCAGGTCTTCACCTCCCACTTCATCACTAGTAAGAGGTGCCCGAGGACCCAAGAAAGTCTCCTTGGCATAGTCTAGAGGGAAGGAGAGTCCATTCAGAACAACATCAAGCAGTTTAATGATGCTTGCCTATAGATACCTGACCTAGACCCTGCAGTTTGGCTCACTACAACCAAGTGGGGCATTATCCACAAGGAGTTCAGATGGCACGTGGTGGTCAACCAACCCTAGACCGTGACCGAGTTCCTCGAACTGACAGATCGGTTCATAGGGACAGAAGAGGAGATCAACTAGAAGGGCGAGCAGGCCCTTGAAGAAAGAAAAAAGGGAACCAAAGCCCCCAGCTCCAAGTGACAGCAAGAAGAAGAAGGACCTAGCTCGGGGGGCAAAGCCAGTTCAGCCTTTTCGAGCTCCGACAGTAGAAAGGGATTATACGCCCCTCAACACAAAGCGGGCTGAGATCCTCATGGCAATCAAGGACGCCCCATATGTGAAGTGGCCACCTCAGCTTAAGGCCGATCCCAATGTTAGGAATAAAAAATTGTATTGTAGTTTCCATAGAGATCACGGACATAGTACCAAAAATTGTAAGAATCTCCGTGATGAGATAGAAGAACTTATCCGTCACGGATATCTGAGAAATTTTGTACAACATAATAATAATAATAATAAAGCAGTTAGGCATGGGGAGCAGGGTAAAGAAGATCTCGAGTCCAGTAGACAAGCAGAACAGCTGCAAAGGCAACCTCCCGACGAGAGACCAATTCGGGGGACCATCCATGTCATTGTCGGGGGATCAATTGTCGCGGGCTGCACTTCGGCAACAGCTCTGTCATCATCCCGCGAGGCCGCTAGGGAAGAGCTTAACCCCCCAAAGCGGCCAAGGCTGGAGGAATCAATCTTCTTCATTGAGGACGATGCGCGAGGGGTCCATTATCCCCATGATGACGCGCTCGCCATAAAGATCAAGACCAACAACTTCGAGGTCAGGCACGTCCTAGTCAATTCGGGTAGCTCAACAGATATTCTCTTCAAGATGGCCTTCGATCAGCTACAGCTCCAGGAAAGCGACCTGAAACCCGCAAACACTCCACTTGTGGGATTCAATGGTGAGGAGGTCAGGCCTTTGGGGAGATTCACTGTACCAGTAGAGTTCGGCACCTGGCCCAGCATGGTAAGGCTCAACTACGATTTTCTAGTGGTCGTGACCCTCTCCCCGTACAACGCAATAGTAGGTTAGCCTATTACCCAAGCCCTATGAGCAGTAGTCTCCACTACCTCTTGGCGATGAAGTTCCCTATAAACTTTGGAGTTGGGGTGACGCGAGGCGATCAGCTCGAATCCCGCAAGTGCTACGTAGCCGCCCTCAAAGCAAAGGCCAAGGTAGTAGACGACCTCAAGCTAGAACGACCTGTGGAGCAGTTCACGGAACGAGCCACACCTACTGAAGAGACCATTCCCATCCCGACTTCGGCGGAGGATCCAACTCGGGTACTTCAGATCAACGCTTCTATTGAGGAGCCCCTGCGGTCTCAACTGGTAAGTTTCTTACTTGAAATTTTAGATGTTTTTGCATGATCAGCGGTAGAAATGTCTGGCATAGACCCCAACATTATAACTCATAGGCTAAACACTGACCCTGTAGTTAGGCCCATTAGATAGAAGAAACACAACTTAGCCCCGGAGCGGTGGAGGGCAGTCGATGAGGAGGTTGGGAAACTCCTTGTAGTCAATTTTATCAGGGAGGTTCATTACCCGAGCTGGGTGGCCGACCCGTTTGGTGAAAATGGCCAATAGTAAATGGCGCATGTGCATCGACTACACCAACCTGAACTGAGCTTGCCCAAAGGACTGCTTCCCACTTCCCAGGATCAACCGTTTAGTGGATGCGACCTTGGGGCACAAGTTGCTGAGCTTCCTGGATGCCTATTCGGGCTACAATCAGATTAGGATGGACCCAACTGATGAAGAGAAAACTGCTTTCATAACCGAGTTCAGCCTATACTGTTACAAGGTCATGCCCTTCAGGTTGAAAAATGCTGGGGCCACTTTTCAAAGACTTGTAAATAAGTTGTTTGAGCCACTAGATGGCAAAAAAGTAGAGTGTTATGTAGACGATATGGTCGTCAAGCCCAATTCTCACATGAATTAGTACAAGATTTACATTTAGTTTTTGAAATTCCACGTAAATTTAATATGAAGTTAAATCCAAACAAGTGTGTCTTCGGTGTCACCTCGAGTAAATTCCTAGGATACATCGCTAACCGGCGAGGCATTGAGGCCAACCCGGACAAAATCAAGGCCATCCTAGAAATGAGACCACCCCAAAAGTTAAAGGAGGTTCAGAAGCTGAACGACCAGTTAGCCGCCTTGAGTCACTTTTTGTCCAAGTCAGTAGATCGCTGCCTGCCTTTCTTTAAGGCCATAAAAGGCAAAGGCTTTGAATGGACCAAAGAGTGCTAGCTCACGCTCGACGAGCTCAAAAGACACCTCGCCATCATTCCATTCTTAACCCGACCCGAAGTGGGTGATATTTTAGAGCTATACCTCTCGGCAAGTGACGAGGTGGTCAGCTCGGTACTAATAGGAGAAGTAGATCGGGTCCAACGACCCATCTATTATGTTAGTAAAGTGTTGCAAGGAGAAAAGACAAGATACTTAGAGATAGAAAAGTTAGCCTATGCACTAGTGATAGCAGCTCGAAAGCTCCGCCCATACTTCAAAGCTCACACCATCGTTGTCCTTACCAACAAACCTCTGAGGCAAGTTTTGCTCAAGCCCGAGGTCTCGGGAAGGTTGACAAAGTGGGCCATCGAGCTCAGCGAGTACAAACTCCAGTATAAACCATGAACTACTATCAAGGCCCAAGCCTTGGCAGATTTCGTCGTAGAATGCACCTTTAGCTCCGAAGTCCCCAGGCCGGTGGAACATGAGGCCCCTAGTACGGGAGAGCTTGGAGTTTCTAGGCTGGTTGAACTCGAGCGTCATGGCCCGCGAAGTAGCAACCAGCGCGGCATCTCTCCTACTTAGGCGAAGCTCGAACTGGGATGAAGAACCCTGGATCCTTCACATAGATGGCTCATCAAATCGGCAGGGCAACGGAGTTGGGATCGTTCTGTACGAGCCAAGCGGTGTGAAACTGGAGTACGCACTATGCTTTGAGTTCGTGGCATCCAACAATGAAGCAGAGTACGAGGCACTACTAGCCGGGTTGGATTTGGCAAAGGAAGTGAAAGCCAAGCACATCATCGTCTGCAGTGAATTCCAGCTTGTGGTCAATCAGGTTCTGAGTGAGTATGAAGCTCGCGAGCCAACCATGTAAGCATACTTAGCCAAAGTAAGAGGGGCTCTGCACAACCTCCAGTCACACTTCATCCAACAAATCCCGAGATCAGAGAACGCTGAGGCTGATGCCCTATCACGGTTAGCCAGCAGGGGAGATAAACCATGAGGACTGTGTATATAGAAAACTTGCCTCGGCCTAGCGTTCTCAGGGGGGCAGAGGAGGTCGCTCCCGTCGTTCAAGCAGAGCCGAGCTGGATTGATCCGCTCATGAGCTTCCTTCTACACGGGGCCCTCCCTACATATCGTAATGCCGCCAGGAGGGTAGAGCGACGTGTAGCCAAATACGTCATGATAGACGGACGGCTGTACCGAATATCCTACATGCTCCCCTACCTGCACTGCCTGCAACCCTCTGAAGCCGAGCTCATCCTCCGTGATACTCATGAGAGCCTGTGTGGTGGACACCTGGGGAGTAGAGCCCTCACTTAGAAAGCACTATGACAAGGATATTACTGGCCAACGATGAAGGAAGATACAACCGAGCTCGTTAAAAAATGTGACAAGTGCCAGAAGCACGCCAACATCCACCACCGACCTGCCGCTGACCTAAAGTACCTAACTAGCCCATGGCCATTTGCACAATGGGGGATCGACTTACTCGGACCATTCCCACCGGCTACAAGACAAAAGAGGTTCCTAGTGGTGGCAGTTGACTATTTCACAAAGTGGGTCAAAGTTGAACCTCTCGCAACAATCACAGCTCAGAATGTGCAGAACTTCTTTTGGAAGAACATAGTCTGTCATTTTGGATTACCTCGAGTATTGATCTCAGACAATGGTAAGTAGTTCAAAGACATCAAATTCCAAAACTGGTGCCTAGACATGGGAATTCAGCAGAACTTCACCTCAGTGGGCCACCCTCAAGCAAATGGTCAAACGGAAGTCACGAACAAAGCTATTCTCCGTGGACTAAAGGCGCAACTAGACCAAGCTAAGGGACTATGGGCAGACGAGCTACCCAGTGTATTATAGGCCTATCGTACCACAGAAAAGACCTTCACAGGAGAAACCCCCTTTAATCTCACCTACGACACCGAAGCAGTCATTCCAGCCAAAATCAAAGTTCCTTCACTGAGAGTAGAAGCGCATGATGACAGGGCGAATGAAGACGAGCTACGCACCAACCTCGACTTGCTTGAAGAAGTACGAGACCTCTTATACATCAGGACCATGACCTACCAACAAAGGGTAGCTCCGCACTATAACGTCAGGGTCAAAAAGCGAACTCTCCACGTTGGCGACTTGGTTCTTCGTAAGGTTATGGTGCCTGAGCCCAGTGTTGGCAAGCTCGGTCCGAATTGGGAAGGACCCTACCGAGTAAAGTGAGTACTCGAGGAAGGAATGTACGAGCTCAAAACCCTGGAAGGGGAACAAGTACCTCGGGCATGGAATATTGTCAACTTAAGGCAGTATTACCTATAAATAACTGAGTAGACCACGAGTCACTCTCAGGGCTTAAGGGCCAAAATGTCGAGCTAACAAAGACCTTGACGCAATAAAACTTTGAGAACAAACCATGAGTCTCTCAGGGCTCAAGGGTCAAAATGCCGAACTAACAGACTCTGGCATAATAACCTAGCCACCTCTATGACGCGTACAAATTTTAAGGGAACACCACAATACATGACGAATCACGGGCGCAAGCAGACCAGCAGATTCCTTGACGCTTAGCTCACCTCGGCATACGACTAGAAGACAGTTCGGGCATATGCCTTACTATGCCTTATTGTGCCTTACTATGACAATATTATCCATAAATCACCGAATTGAGTAGACCACGAGTTGCTCCTAGAGCCTAAGGGCCAATTCGTCGAGCTAGTGACAACCTCAACAACACGAGACCCAGCTACCCCCTCGGCAGGGGCAAAATTTAGGAGAATGGACCGCGAGCCACTCCCTCTAGCCTAAGGGCCAATGCGCCGAGCTAATTGAAGACCTCGACGCTATGCATGACTTAACCGTTTCACCAGCATAGGCCTAGTATGCCAAGGACAAAAGGCATCTCGGGTACGAACTCCCTAACGCTTAGCCTACCTCAATATACGCTGATAGGGGTAAACACCAACCTAAGTAGCCAGGTAGACAGGTCGGGCATGCGCCTTACTATGTCCCCCTCGGCGTATGTTGTAAAATCTTATGGTCGCCCCTACTAAGTATAGGGAAACAGTTCGGGGTAACAATGGTAAAGGGACGCTGCCCACCTCAAGAACTAAACTCGCTAGCTCGATAGCTCAGGATAAGACAAACACTTCAGCATAAGAAAATTACACAAATACTTAACAAAATATGTACTTTCATTACATAATATGTGCTTCCATTACAAAAACCTCAGTACAAAGGATCAAGAAAAAGAGAAAGTAAAACTGAGCTCGCAGGCCCAGAGTACAAGGAACACACAACTACTTCGAAGGCTTGTCGACCTCACTCAGAGCCTCTTCAGGGGTGTCATCTAGGTCGGTAGCACCAGCCTCCTCATCGCCGCCCTCCTCTTCGGAGTCTGGATCATCCATGGCCTGGCAGCCCATGTCGTATGTGATCCTCCAGGTGGTGATGGCACTTGTGTCGAGGTCGGGGTATGTATGCCTTATCAACCACCCGCCGAGCTTAAACCCCCTACAGTAGACCTGTGACATCACATCGTCAAACCTAGATGATTTGACGTAGTCAATGACGGCCTGGACCTTCGTCTCCCCGAGAGCTTGATCGAAGATCTCGGTCTTCTCCTTGATATCAGCTTTTAGGTACTCCACCTCGTGTTCCAGGGCCCCCTTGGCTTCCTTAAGTTCCTGTACCTCGAGCTGCGAAGCCTCCTGACCCACCTTGAGGCTCTCCACCTCAAGCTTTAAGGCCTCCTGGCTTACTCTAAGCCTATTTACCTCAGCCTTCAGCCTGTCCCTCTCGCGGGCTAGCTCCTCTTTCTCTGACAACAGAACTTCAATAAAGCTCTTCTGAGCTGCAGCGTCACCTTCCAACTGATGGTTCTTACACCGAGCTGCCCTCAGGTCAGTATGAGCTGCGCGAGATGACTCCTCAGCAGCCCAAGTCCACTTCAAATGTCTATTAGACTGAAAGGTCAACGAGTGCATGACGGTGTTCACCTGACAAAAGGAGGTCGGTTAGTACCAAAGAGAAGAATGAAAGAATGGGAAAATGATGATTCTTAGAGTGTGAACTCACCACCATAGCGTTGGTTGCAGCACGGGCCCCGAGTTGACCAGGGGTGAGGTTGGCCCAATCTGTAACCTCCGCGGGCTAGACAACCCTTTTACTTTTTTCAAGGCTACACTGGGGGATTAGGATGCTCTCCTCCTCCTCCTGCCTCCCGAGCTGGAGACCATCGTCTCAACAGCATGATGTGTCGATTCTTCGGAAGCCTCGACGGGATTAGGAACTTCGGCAGCAGCCCCAGTTGGCTCAGTAACCGGCTCTACTGCCACCTTAGGCTCCTGAGATGGTAAGTCCCCCTCCAAATCTATCACTAGAGGGGCATTAGGGAGCTCGGGTTTCGAGATGGGAGCCTGTGGGAGCTCGGGCATCGAAGAAGGAACCTGTGGGAGGTCGGGCTCAGGGGTGGGGGTACTTGGGGGCTCTATGCATGCCTTCTTGGCGGCTTACTTCTTCCTCTTCTTCATTTGGCGAAGGAGCCTCTAACCGGTATTCCTCTCTTCCTCCATGGGACCTGCAATAGAGCTCGGTGTTAGTAAGCTTGAAAATACTTAGCTAATTAAGCGAGATGCTGAGGTAAAAATAGACCTACCCGGGCTCAAACCGGCCTGAATGAGCTTCTCTTCAGCAATGTAATCTTTGTGATCAGTCCCGACCTGAGCCCAGGAGTGGAGTGTTTCCCTCGTCTTCTGGTCGAGAATAATGCCAGGGTCTTGGGTAGCCACCCTCCAGCTAGTAAGGAAGGGCCACCTCGTGCCGCTCCGGACTACAAAGTAGTCCCGCTTCTAGGTCGGGACCTTGCTTGGGAGTTTGTGTAAGAATTTGAAGCCCGGGCGAGGGGACAGATAGTAAGTCCGCCTGTTCTCGGGGAGAACGCCTGAGGCGCTCTTCTTTATTGACAAAATAGAACAAAGGATATCTATATCTAAGGGGAGGTTGTATTCGAAACAAAGGGAGATAGTCCCAACCACGTTTTGAATAGAGTTTGGGTGGAGCTGTTCAGCATGACGTTAAAGCGTCTCAACACCTCGGGGATAAGGGGGTGAAGAGGGAGATGAAGCTCGACAACGAGTTGCTCCCTAAAGATCACAATCTCATCCAGACCGTGCTCCCAAGGGAAGTTGCCGGTAGGAAGACTATATGAGTATTCCTAAGGTAGGTTGAAGTGTTGGATGAGGTGCTGAAGTCTCTCTAGTGTCATAGTGGATGGACCGAACTGATCTGGCACCCGACCTTAGCGGGAGGTGGACGCCAGCATACCCGAGGTCACTCGTGCCTCGTGGGAAGGTTGGGAAACAGCGGGGCCACCCTGACCCGAGGTACCCACCTCGGGCTCGTTTAAGAGACTATCCCTGCTAGACATTGAATGAAATGAACTGAAAAAAGAAAAAGGGCGGCTCGGGGACTCACCAAGGAAAAACACAACCGAACTAGAACTGGACGAGTTAGAAGACTCAAGTTGAAGACTCCATACGCAAGCTCAAGCTAGGCGAAGGATACTTAGTGGCGAAAGAAAATAACCCGGGTCCCCCACTATTTATAGTCACTAGGCCTGGGCACCAACGGTCAAGATCGAAGCAATCTGACGGTTCTCAAGAAAACCGGCTATGAGGCTCTCGAGGTGAAATTAGTTTAGTGCATTTTTTGGCATCCATGAAGTCTACATCGCGTGACGTCCGCGCGTGAGTTGTACATGGCCCGGGTTTTTCCTTTCGAGTGAATGGAGCGCCAGATCAGTCTGGCCAACGGGTTGCCTGACAGGGTGGAATAAGTGCCGAGCCAAATACACCCGGCGCACCGTGAACTACCTGCGCTGGGTCAGCATCCCCAGCACGGGGAGTGGGGGGCAATTGATGGAGGGTGATTTGGCCCGACCTCGTAGCACAGGGACAAGTGTGCGTGACCTGGCTCGACGAACAACTCAGCCTAACAACACAACCGTAACTCGACGGGAGGGACCCGCCGAGTCCAACATTGGCCACTCGGCGGGTTAAGCGACTCGTCGGGGACTAGCGCCCGACCAACCTTGACTCCCACCAAGTGTGGGAGATCCCAAACTCCTCTTAGGGCCCGAGCTCCTCCTAAGGGGCCTCGAGCTCTCCCTTCCTAAGAAGAGAGCACCCCGGTTCTTGGCTAAGTGCCCCGAGGGAGAAACACCTCGGGACAGCAACATCAAGACTCTTGTTCACACTTGCTTAAGGCCCGCCTCCAGTGCGGGCACCTCGACGTACCTCGGCACCTCGATGCAAGGCAAACCTGCCCTAGGTGGTTCGGCGCACAATAGCTCGGCAAGCTGTAGGGAGATCTGCTTGACATCCGTGCCTACCTGACATTCGTACCTACCTAATCTGGTGGCAAGGCTCGGATCCCTTTCCAGGCGGCGTTCTGCTTACTAGGCGGCATTCTGCTTGCCGGCTCTTAAAAGCATGGCGCGCCTGTCGGGTTCGTACCTTGCATTAGCAGCCTGTAGCAACAACCTGCACCTGCCACACCTGCCCTGGTGGTAACGGCTAGGGCAGTGGCGGTTATGCCAGATGTAACCGAGCTTCGATATAAAAGAACCCCAACCCTCACAAAGCGAAGGTATTGAAGCTATCACTTTCAACACTCTTAACTCTCTGTATCTTCTTTGAGTTTTCCTCAGAGTTCTAACTTAGCCATCGGAGTGTTCCCTTCGGGAGAGCTCCCCGGGAACCCTTCACTTTCTTCTTCCTCTCAGGTGTCGTCCATCACAGCTAGGAGCCAATTCTTAGCCAGCTAAGAGTGCCCAGATTGTGTTGCATCAGTAGCCGATCAGTTGCTGAATGACTCACAGACATTGATATTCTTCGATGAGTTCTCCAACCTTCTGCGGTTTTGGGTTCTCCCACCTTAGGACCTTGAAAGGTTTTCCTTTTTCAGTTTTTTATTTTTAATTATTTTGATAAAAATAATAAAATAATAGATAATTCTTGAATAATGAAACAAAAGCGTTTGGATGAAAGGTACATTAGCGGGAATGTGATTAAGTGTCAATTTAAGATGATAAACTAAATGCGATAGTGCGATGCAATGGGAGGATGTGAAACGAAGTTGCGATTAGGATACAATCGTGATGCGATTCATATTTCACTATTTCTTATCGCATCTTGATTAGTGAGTTCGCGATAGAAAATTCATGTATTTGTGCCATCGTCCTATTGTACTTGTACTACTAGTTATGTGCCACGATTAACTCCAGATACTTACAAAATACATTACAATAATCCCACTATTTTTATGAAAAATGACTTTTTTTTTGTCATCATTAAACCAAAATTACATAAACATTTAATGGAGCATAATGATTTATTCATATAAATGTATATATAATAAATGGGGTTCATATTGGGTCCAATTGGCTGATGCTTCAACCCTAATTAACTTAATTCATCTAAACCTGGGTCATGTTGAACCCAATTTTTTGAAAAAAAAAAAAAAACAACTTAACGAAGCCCAAAATTGGCATTAAGATCGGAGTCTGCCAATGTGGATTGAGGAGAGAGGAGATACTACACTTGATCTTAGCCAAAAGGTCGAGAAAGATATAGCATTATCTCATTTTAAATTAATGAGGTATTAAGATGGAATATGGATTACGCACACTTTGAATGATCAACAGGCAAGATGTAATACAGATTTGACCTTTGTGAGCAGTTGGTTTCTAACGGACAAACATGGTTTGATTATTCTAGAACTTGTTTTGTTAGGCATATTGAGATCACGATAATGAGTTCATGTATTAGAACGTGTTATCCAAAATAAAAAAAAAGAAGAAAAAAATATATTTCTGAATCGTGTGAGATGGAGCATAAAATGCACTCACACTAAAAAAAATAAGAAAAGGGTGAGATGGAGCATAAAATGCACTCATCCCTAGATCCCAAACCCTAATTCACCTTTTGATGCATCAAACTCAAGATAAGTGGTGGAGATGTGACACATAAGCAAGCTTATGGTAATAACATTCATTGTTTTGTTCTGAAAAATCGTGAGAGGGTACTTTTGAATATTGCTACATGTGATTATGAAAACAAAGAGAGCTTACTCTAATCCTAAATTATTCATGCGAAGAGATGCCCGTTTCTCTTGATTGTCGATTTCACTTGGGGACATGAGGATTGGCGATTTAAGATTATTCTTTGCCAAGTTAAAGAGGAAAAGAAGTGGACGAAGGGAAGGATCATGAATACAGATCAAGGCACGCGGGAGAACAAATACCCTGTTGAGAAAATTCCAAAACAATCTTTTAATTAGCTTGTTCTTGTTTTAATTTTGTTTTGAGTTTTGTCTTGCCCGTGGACGGGCAAGAGTTTAAGTGTGGGGGATTTGACGAGAGTAGAATTTATCATATTTTTATCCCTAATTATTCAGTCTTTTATACTGAATTAACATCTAATTGGACTCATATTTCTGTTTAGGGCATGAAAGAGGCATCAGGAGCAAAGAAAGACAAATCGGATGGGTTTTCATAGTTTTGGCAGCGATCAGTAATCCGGGCCTCACTTTCATATACGATCTTCGATTGGGCTCATTCATGTTCAACTAGAAAGATAAGAGATAAAACTACAACTTTCATATTTTGGGATTTCGCAGATTCGGCCTATATCAAAGTCAAATCTGAGCCTAAATATGGAGCACTTTCGTAATGAGACCCAATTCCCAAGTGAAGCCCATTTCACAGAAGAACATTGAAGCAACCCAAGATATTAAAGCAGCCCATTCGAATTCAAGAGTCGAGAGTCCTCTTAGATTTAAACTCTTAAATGTAATTCCATAAAGATTAAGAAAGGTTTTAGATAATGAGAGAGGAGAGAAGATAGGATAGGATAGGAGGAGTTTGGATCAAGGCTGGATTATTCATTCTTGAGATAACTCCAAGAAATTGTAATCTATATGAGAACTGGGGGATACCAGCCCTAGGTGAAAGAATGGTAGGATCCATCTAATGGACGCCATAAAGGTTGCGGAATGGGTGGGCGAATTTCAAAAATTTCCTACATTCTCTCAACTGGGAATCATATTCCCTAAGTTTAGAATACAATATTCAAGGATCCTACTTGAATCATAATCAAACCAGATCTGTACCAAAAGATAAATGGGAAGAATATACCTGATCCGGAGAAGCAGTATCTCCCAAAGTTGGTGTTCACGCCCAAAGAATGCTCCAAGATCCGTTCCTGCTGAAGATGACACAGCTGTGGATGGAACAGAACCAGTAGGGTGCGTCCTACACACTGGATCCTTCACAAGAATCCTCTGGAAACACTAAACACTGAATCCTTTTAGTCTTTGTTGCAAGACTAATGTCAAGAACAGATTTCTTGACTTTTCTTTTCTGCAAAGATCTAATCTTGCAATGGCAGATGGCGGCGGCAGGAGGAGATCTTCAAAACGAAAAAAAAAAGCTGAACTGCTTTTTCTCTTTTTCTGGAGAGTATGAGATCTGATCTCAATTCGCAGGAGATATCCTATACCTCTTCAAGGTGGTTCGAAATCTCCTCCTTTCTTCTTGATTAAGAAACCTCCTTTTTAGGAGTTATCCCAATCCAAATCAGTATTTGGATAGGGGATAATCTTAATCCTTTCTGCAGATAGAGTTAGCTTACTCCTGATCTTATCAGGAGGTTACCAGATTCAAATATAATTTGAATTTGGTCTCTAAGAGTGGATAAGGCTAAAGGCCCAATCCTTTTACTAACTTTAATCTCAAATTCGCCCCATGGATGGGTGATCATATCAGCCCACCTCGAAATGGGCTTTTGGCCCATTAAGTGTTCAGTGTCTAATTACTTTCCAATCTGCTGCCCAGTTGGGCTTCTTTGTATGGCATGGGACCCAAGCATTGATCTACACACCAGCCACATGGGTTTGGCCCAACCTCTAAAACAAGGCCCAGCCGAATTCATTGAAAAACTCAATGAACCCCTTGAGTCCATCATATGGACCCTATGGGCCCAACACTTACATTAAGTGGTCTCTGGGCCAAGACATCTTATAAAAGCCCAGGCACTGTGGGCAGGTGCAAGATTAGCCCATCAGGTATTATCCTCAATGGTCTTACACTTAACCTCTCAGCCCTTAATGATCAAGCACTGCCCGACAAGAGAGGACCTCTCCCTCGGCTGCAAGGAACAGTGCCGCACTCTCCTCTCACATGGATCCCGGGAATTAAAACCATTTGCAAACAATTCGAAACCGTACATATATATATATATATATATAAATATATTAATTTTGCAAAACAAAATTCCAACGATTGAAATCAACTGCCGGTAGTTTGGTTTCCATCAGAGAGAGTGCATTCCCGATCATTACCCTTTGTCCAACAAAGTGGCTGATTCTGTCACTATGATCACCCACTCAGATGAATTCTCAAACTGCCCCAACATACCCAAGTTTTGATCCCCGCTAAGGATCTCACTGAATGGCATATCAAAGGCAGCCTGATCCAACACCTAGTGAAATGTCATAATCGAGTCTAGGGGTCAGGTGTAACTTTCCAGTTTTGCCCATCTATCTCCAAGGTCCAGGGCAATACTGGAAATCTGGTCCGGTTCAAGGATTCAAGTAATCCCATACCGCATGTGCCTCGGGTCTTACCTTGGTGGCTGGGACAGGCCATCCCAACACTTGGTGGCACACCAGTATCAGCCTTGGCAGGATAAATCTCCCCAGACTTATCCAACGGCTGTGAACATTTAAAACTAACATGAGTCTCTATAAATGTCCAGTTTTAGGGTTTTACACAGAATTAAACCAAACAACATGAATCAAACATGCACTTTATTTATTTCCACTAAATAACAAAAGTACATCAAATCAGATTGAAGCTAAGGGCATACAAAACTGTCTAACAGCTCCCACTTGCACTTAGGTCCAATCTGGTACAAGTCGGAGTCCCATACTTTCCACGTGTTTCTCAAACACCTTCTGTGCCAGTGGCTTAGTCAATGGGTCTGCCACATTATCCGCTAATGCTACCTTCTGAATCAGGACGTCCCCTCTATCAACGATCTCCCGCAGTACATGGTACTTTCTCTCGATGTGCTTCGACTTCGAGTGAGCCCGAGGCTCTTTAGCCTGGGCGATCGCTCCATTGTTGTCACACAACAACGGGATGGGAGATGTGCTGGATGAAATTGCTCCCAATTCGTGTATGAACTTCTTCATCCACACGGCTTCCTTGGCAGCTTCACTTGCGGCAATGTACTCGGCCTCGGTTGTGGAGTCTGCAGTGGACCCCTATTTGCTGCTTTTCCAGCAAACAGCACACGATCCTATCGTGAAAACATACCCAGATGTAGACTTTCTATCATCTGGATCCGACTGGAAATCGGCATCGGTATACCCTAGCACTTGCAGTGAACTACCATCGAATACCAGACAAAACTCTTTTGTCCTTCGAAGGTATTTGAGTATGTTCTTCACAGCAGTCCAATGCTCCTGCCCTTGGTTTGCCTGGAATCTGCTTACCACACTCACCGCCTGAGCAATGTCAAGGCGAGTGCACAGCATGGCATACATGATGCTCCCTATGGCTGAGGCATAGGGAACGTCTCTCATGCTCTCAATCTCCTCAGAAGTCTTGGGAGACATCTTCTTGGAGAGAGTGACTCCGTGTCTAAAAGGAACGTTTCCTTTCTTGGAGTTCTCCATGCTGTACCTCTTGACAATTTTGTCAATATAAGCAGCCTGGGATAATCCAATTATCCGCTTCGATCTATCTCTATAGAGTCGAAGACCCAGTATGTATGAAGCTTCTCCAAGATCTTTCATGGAGAACTGCTGTGATAGCCATACCTTGACCGAAGTCAACATTCCTACATCATTCCCAATGAGCAGGATATCATCCACGTACAACACCAAAAAGGTGATCTTATCCCCACTGGACTTCCTGTAAACACAGGGCTCATCCGGATTCTGCTCAAAGTCAAACGTTTTGACTGCAGAATCAAAACGGATGTTCCAACTCCTAGAAGCCTGCTTAATTCCATATATGGATCTATTAAGTTTACATACCATGTGTTCCTGACCAGCAGCAATGAAGCCTTGCGCCTGCTGCATGTAGATATCTTCACTAAGATCTCCATTCAGGAACGTGGTTTTGACATCCATTTGCCAAATTTCATAGTCATGGTACGCTGCTACAGCTAGCAGGATCCTAATGGATTTAAGCATGGCCACGGGCGAAAAAGTTTCCTCATAGTCGATGCCTTCTTTCTGAGTATACCCTTTTGCCACCAAGCGAGCTTTAAAGGTCTCAATCCTGCCATCGGGGCCCTTCTTCCTCTTGTAGATCCATTTGCAACCAATTGCTTTTACCCCAGGGGGCGGATCCACTAGAGTCTAGACTCCATTGGTCTCCATTGAGTCCATTTCATCCCTCATGGCCTCCACCCACTTCTGGGAGTCTATGTCTAACATAGCTTCCGCGTAAGTCACGGGATCCTCTTCACTAGTCAAGGTTTCCACCAGGTAACTATCCTAGTCATAACCATATCGGACTGGTGGTCTGGATACCCGGGTGGTTCTTCTAGGTTGGTAATTACTTGGAATTTGTGGGACATCTCCCACTGCTCCTGAGCTCTCCTCATCAAGAACTATTTCCTGACGATGGGTGTCCAGGATGTAATCGGATTCTAGGAACTGGGCGTTTCGACTGCAGAACACTTTCTGCTCACTCGGGTCATAGAATAGATAACCCACCGAATCCTTTGGGTAGCCTATAAACAGGCAACGACTGGTTTTAGATTCCAACTTGTCCCCACTTGTTCTTTTAACGTGTGCAGGACAACCCCAAATCTTCAAGTGTCTTACACTTGGCTTCCTTCCGGTCCAAAGTTCATATGGAGTTTTCGAAACTGATTTGGTTGGAACCCGATTCAGCACGTAGATAGCAGTCTCTAATGCGTATCCCCAAAAGGATGTGGGTAATTGTGAGCGTACGAGAAATGACCAGACCATGTCTAACAAGGTCCTATTCCTCCTCTCTGAAACACCGTTGACTTGAGGTGTAGCAGGAGGAGCTAATTGTGACACTATCCCATTGGCCTTTAAGTAGTCCCTGAATTCGTCAGAGAGATAATCGCCACATCGATCTGATCGAAGGGCCTTAATTTCTCTCCCTAACTGTTTCTCGACTTCCTGTCTGAACTCTTTGAACTTTTCAAATGATTCAGACTTATGTCTCATTAGGTACACGTAACCATATCGTGAAAAATCATCTGTAAAGGTGATGAAGTACACGTGTTGATTCCGTGTCCTAACACTCAGGGGACCACATACATCAGTATGTATTAGGTCAAGTGTGCCTTCAGATCTTTCAGGCTTACCGTCAAATGGCCGCTTAGACATCTTACCTTGAAGGCAAGGTTCACAAGTGGGAAGATTTTCTACAGTTAGAAAATCCAAAGGACCATCCTTTACCAACCTTGTGATTCGGTCAATACCGATATGGCCAAGTCGGTAATGCCAGAGGCACGTGGGACTCACTGTATCACGATTCCTTTTCTTGGGAATTTTGACCGACGTAGTTTCGGTTAAGTTAGTTTCCAGAGAAGGATGTAGAACATAGAGACCGTTCTCTAGTTCCCCGCATGCGATGAATTTATTATTCCGTTTAACAGTAATCATATTACTAAAATAAACAGTATATCCATCAGCACACAGTTTTGAAACAGAAATTAAATTTCTTCTCAAGTTCTGTACATAAAGACAATCTTTAAGTACAAGTATTCATTCTTTAAAAACTAATTCTACGGTTCCTATTGCTGCTGCTGCAACACTTGCAGTTGTTCCCAAGAATAGTGTCACTTCACCTTCACTCAACCTTCTGCTAACTTTGAACCCCTGCAGTGAGTTACACGCATGAGTTGAATCCCCGGAGTCAACACACCAGGACACAGAAGTAACTAACATGTTAGTTTCTATGACACAAGTTTCGATGTTGCCTTTCTTAGATTCCAGGTAGGCAGGACAATTCCTCTTCCAGTGGCCGGTCTGCTTGCAGAAGTGACAGACATCAGATGCCTTGTTCTTCTTCTGCTTCTTAGGATTGGCAGCCTTCTTCTGAGACTTCTTTGCCTTTCTCTTTTTCTTGCCCGATTTGTTAGCTTCAGCAAGCATAACTACAGGCTCATCCTTCTTGAGTAGATCCTCGGCTCTCTGCAACATATTGCTGAGTTCCTGGACGCTGACATTCAGCTTATTCATATTGTAGTTCATTGTGAACGCATTGAAGGAAGAGGGCAAAGAATTGAGGATGGCATCCACTTGCGTGCGAAGATCTAGCCCGGATCCAAGAGCTTCAAGTTCGTTAATGTAACCCATCATCCGAAGACAATGGTCATGAACTTTCTGCCCTTTGGTCATCTGCGCGGTCATGAACAATTTCAGGACCTTCTGTCGAGTAGAACGGTTCTGCTCTTCATACATTGTTCTTAGACTGTCCAATATGTCCTTGGCTAGTTCGATCTGATCGAACTGCCTCTGTATTGAGTTGTCTAATGAGGCAACGACAAAGCAGCGGGCTAGGGAGTTCTTATCCTCCCACTCTTGGTAGTCCCTTCTACGGGCCTCAGAAGCCCTATCACCCGGACGTTCCGGGGTAGGATTTTTCACTACCTTGTCTAACTTTTCGGAAGTTAGGACCAACATAAGATTTCTGTACCTGTCGGCATAGTTTGGTCCCTTTAGCTTGTTATCGTCTAGAAGCTTTGCAAATTGACCGTCTGCCATTTTCTGATAAAATAGCAAAATCATTAGTCCACAACCTTAGTTTGATTCATGTTACCTACATAGATATGGCTTTTAATCTATGTTCCATTCCCATTTGTTCATCTCTGAGATTTCCCTCCTTTCTCAGTGACGGAGACGACGAAATGTCTCTGGAAATGTGGGAAATCACATGGGGTGCGTGAAGCCAACTGTTTCAGCTGCATAACCTCACCACCTTTCTGTGACGGATCATATCCACTCATCAAATGAGTTTCCCTTTGGCCTCTGTCAGACAAGGTTCAGAGCCGTTTTCAGGTAAACCTTTCTGTCCAGTGAGTGCTTACCCATCATATTCAGGTTACGCCAAGGTACCGTGAGAGAGTTCCCATTTTCTGGTGAAGCCCCTCCCACATCGGTCTATGACGCCCCTATCATCTTATGAAACACTCTAATAGATCCAACAGCAAATGGATAGCCCAATTTTATGGTGCGTTTCCTCATTACTGAAGGACCCATCATTGTGCTAATGACGGAAGGCCTTTAGAGAGTCCATCACATGGGTCTCCCTATCACAAGCATTCATATTTGCTAGAGAGAACAAAAACGCCCTAGTTTTAATTTAGGTCAAACCAGAGTGGCTCCCACTGACTTTCATAAAGTCAGATTTCTGGTGGGCCTTAATCGGCTAGGGGTTCCGTACGCATCCCTTTTCAGGGTTGTGGGGCCCACCAAGCAAAGAGGGGTCATCCAATGACCTTGAAGGACACTATGGCAATGATGTGCATTTAGCCATGGTGTGCGCAAGAGCCACTAACGAGTTTTCATGGGCCAAGTACTTATGGCCCATGGTCGCAGCACATCAAACATCCAAACATCACATGTAAAGGAGGAATTGATCCAATCAATTAACTGCTGTAAAGCCCATTGAACAGCCCATTTAAAAACTAAGTCATTAACAATTAATGACTACTAGGTGTATGGGCTGAATCGCAGATAGTAGTTCGGCCCATACAGCTTATCTCACAATAATGGGCCTTTTGCAGTTTTAACCCTTTAAAACTGGGCTTTACAGGTGGGCCGAATTAATCCTTGTAATTGAACATCAGATTTGGAACAGCAAGTGTGAGAAATACAGACTGAAAAACAGTCCCTATCGAACCCCAGATTCGGTCCAAACAGTTTTGGTCCAATCTAGTCCGAGAGGATCCAAAATTGATTTTCAATTCAAGAATTAATTCATGAAAGATCTGAAATTAATAATTTAGATTTCAAACAATCACAAATCAAACTATGGACTATTCGCACCACCTGCAAGACAGAGGTTAATCACAAGGGTTGCAGTTTCACAAACTGCAAATCGCAGAAAGCGATTTCTCCAACTGCAAATCTCCAGCGCCGCCTTCTTCTTCCTTCTTCTTTAATCAAGAAAAAATAACAGAAATCCTATTTCTATTAATTACATTCTTGATCAAATCCTATACATTCAGTCTAAAATAAAAAAAAAAATTATTTACAAACCGAATATAAATAAATAGAAAGAAAAAGGGTGCACAGACTATCTGCGCCAAATCTGCACTGTGATCTCCAGGTTCGAACAGTCCATTAAATCAAAATAAATAAAGAACAATTCTAAATAAATTTTGGATTTAATAAAATTAATTTCAGATCAATCGCCCTTAACAAGAAACAGTTTCTTGAAAAAGAAAACAATCTGCGCAAATCTTGAAAGAACACCTTCTATCCATCTGCGCAGGGTCAGATCTGATTTTCTTTTGGTTCAAGATTTGAACCTGTGGCTCTGATACCACTGAAAGAATGGTAGGATCCATCTAATGGACGCCATAAAGGTTGCGGAATGGGTGGGCGAATTTCAAAAATTTCCTACCTTCTCTCAACTGGGAATCATATTCCCTAAGTTTAGAATACAATATTCAAGGATCCTACTTGAACCATAATCAAACCAGATCTGTACCAAAAGATAAATGGGAAGAATATACCTGATCCGGAGAAGCAGTATCTCCCAAAGTTGGTGTTCACGCCCAAAGAATGCTCCAAGATCCGTTCCTGCTGAAGATGACACAGCTGTGGATGGAACAGAACCAGTAGGGTGCGTCCTACACACTGGATCCTTCACAAGAATCCTCTGGAAACACTAAACACTGAATCCTTTTAGTCTTTGTTGCAAGACTAATGTCAAGAACAGATTTCTTGACTTTTCTTTTCTGCAAAGATCTAATCTTGCAATGGCAGATGGCGGCGGCAGGAGGAGATCTTCAAAACGAAAAAAAAAAGCTGAACTGCTTTTTCTCTTTTTCTGGAGAGTATGAGATCTGATCTCAATTCGCAGGAGATATCCTATACCTCTTCAAGGTGGTTCGAAATCTCCTCCTTTCTTCTTGATTAAGAAACCTCCTTTTTAGGAGTTATCCCAATCCAAATCAGTATTTGGATAGGGGATAATCTTAATCCTTTCTGCAGATAGAGTTAGCTTACTCCTGATCTTATCAGGAGGTTACCAGATTCAAATATAATTTGAATTTGGTCTCTAAGAGTGGATAAGGCTAAAGGCCCAATCCTTTTACTAACTTTAATCTCAAATTCGCCCCATGGATGGGTGATCATATCAGCCCACCTCGAAATGGGCTTTTGGCCCATTAAGTGTTCAGTGTCTAATTACTTTCCAATCTGCTGCCCAGTTGGGCTTCTTTGTATGGCGTGGGACCCAAGCATTGATCTACACACCAGCCACATGGGTTCGGCCCAGCCTCTAAAACAAGGCCCAGCCGAATTCATTGAAAAACTCAATGAACCCCTTGAGTCCATCATATGGACCCTATGGGCCCAACACTTACATTAAGTGGTCTCTGGGCCAAGACATCTTATAAAAGCCCAGGCACTGTGGGCAGGTGCAAGATTAGCCCATCAGGTATTATCCTCAATGGTCTTACACTTAATCTCTCAGCCCTTAATGATCAAGCACTGCCCGACAAGAGAGGACCTCTCCCTCGGCTGCAAGGAACAGTGCCGCACTCTCCTCTCACATGGATCCCGGGAATTAAAACCATTTGCAAACAATTCGAAACCGTACAATATATATATATAAATATATTAATTTTGCAAAACAAAATTCCAACGATTGAAATCAACTGCCGGTAGTTTGGTTTCCATCAGAGAGAGTGCATTCCCGATCATTACCCTTTGTCCGACAAAGTGGCTGATTCTGTCACTATGATCACCCACTCAGATGAATTCTCAAACTGCCCCAACATACCCAAGTTTTGATCCCCGCTAAGGATCTCACTGAATGGCATATCAAAGGCAGCCTGATCCAACACCTAGTGAAATGTCATAATCGAGTCTAGGGGTCAGGTGTAACTTTCCAGTTTTGCCCATCTATCTCCAAGGTCCAGGGCAATACTGGAAATCTGGTCCGGTTCAAGGATTCAAGTAATCCCATACCACATGTGCCTCGGGTCTTACCTTGGTGGCTGGGACAGGCCATCCCAACACTTGGTGGCACACCAGTATCAGCCTTGGCAGGATAAATCTCCCCAGACTTATCCAACGGCTGTGAACATTTAAAACTAACATGAGTCTCTATAAATGTCCAGTTTTAGGGTTTTACACAGAATTAAACCAAACAACATGAATCAAACATGCACTTTATTTATTTCCACTAAATAACAAAAGTACATCAAATCAGATTGAAGCTAAGGGCATACAAAACTGTCTAACACTAGGGTATCACGAATTGCATTGAGTTATCAATCAAGGGAGGAGAAAGGAGGTCAAGAAACAGTGGAGAGGGGATCAAGAATTCAAGAAATCTCAAGAAGAAAGTGGCGACAAGAAGAGGAGATCTCAACACCATGGGCGAATTCAAGAGTTCTTTCTTTCCCTTTGTTTGCTTTAATTCTTCAATCATGAACTGATTTGTTTCTTGCTAGGGCTTAGGAAAGCCTAATTATGTTAATGAATATATTTTTATCTTTATGATTT
This sequence comes from Nelumbo lutea, assembly GCF_056320005.1. Classification (NCBI taxonomy): domain Eukaryota; kingdom Viridiplantae; phylum Streptophyta; class Magnoliopsida; order Proteales; family Nelumbonaceae; genus Nelumbo; species Nelumbo lutea. Next base: position 48,210,742 of record NC_142685.1, read on the forward strand.
ATCCAAGATTATGATTTTCATATAGTCTATGAATTATTGTGCTTAATGCAATTAAGAGCTTGTCCACCTCTTAATTGATTTGAGTTATGCGAATGAATCGAGAGAAGAATTCACATAATCGACTAAATAATTCAGAGTGTGAATTGAATGGTATATAGAGATATATATACATGATTCATCTGAATTTCATGGTCTTCTTGGACTTAATGCACTTCCATCTTAAGAGTTTTACTCGAGAGATCGAAGGGCTACCTGATGGGCATAGGTTTAGTATATCTCAAGAGAGAATATTAAACAAAATTTGGAAAGACCTCAGCTTATGAGAATGACAACTAATCTTGGTAAATCGAACCCATAAATATTCATTGCATTGGTTAGGTGGAGCAAAAGCCCTAGCGATTCCATTCTTTGCAGATTCGATTAGTGATCACCTTTGCTTCTATTTTCTTTTTCTAGTTTTTAATTTCAGTAGTTATTGCTCAAATCTGAATTTCGTTTGTCCAGATAATTAGGAAAGACTATGATTCTAATACTTATTTTGTTAAATCCCCATGGGAACGATATTTTTTATACTACTTGATAACTAGTGCACTTGCTAGGGTTATTTTTATAGCTATCATAGTCTTGCTACAATTGCAGGTTGTTTAAAGACTTTCTAAGTCGATGGTGGTAATGCAATATCAGTTCGAGCAATACTATACTCTATTTAGAACATTTTATTCAGTATACACATTAGATTAATTAAAGGAAGTGCCCAATGCACTGTAGGCCACAACGCATCGCTACCAATGCAGTACGTGACAAAAAAAATGTGGTACAGAAAAAAAATATTAGAAAAAGGGAGAAATTCTATGAAGAGGAAAGATATAGTATGAAAAGAATTTTGACCAATCAAAATTTATTGATGAATTTTAATAAATAACACCTTATAATTTATAATTTGCTATCACGTTTATGATTCTAGTTTATTGATTAGTTATTTTTGAGATATAAAAGTAATTACTCCAGGTGGCTAAAATTTGCAAGACCAAAGCTTCTTCCATAGAACAGAATGTGCATAATCCTCTTTGCTTAATCAATTCTATGTAAACAGACTTCGTGGTGAAATTACCCTTTGGAGTAAGTAACCATACAAGGAAATCTGGTTCAGTGATCTCAAACTGTAATAGAAGAAGCTTGCAAAAGTGATCAATGCTTAAAGGGTCAAAAAGCTCCATAACTTTGGTGCAGTCCCAATCTCAACCTTCATTGTCAAACAAAGAATTCACTGTAGAAGAATCTTATTCATCAAGATGATGTAAAGGTCAAAACCCTTGAACAGAGGGAACCCAGGGTAATGGAATTGAATTTAAACCCCGCAAAGTACGTAGCGAATGCAAACGACTTTGCTCTGTTTTTAACTTTATTTTTTATGGACAAAAATTGACTATTGGGTGGGCTGTGGGCATTGGCTTTTAGCAATTGCTCTCGTTGCTGTGCAGGCACTTAATTGGACGAGTACAAATACAAATATATTGGCTTAATTTGGAAGGAATACAAATGTAAATATGTAGAGTGTAAAATTTTATATTTTATATTATTTTTTTATGCATTTGTATTGTATATATTTGTATTTTTACTTTCTTCAAACTGAGCCATTAATATTAGACCTGTTCATGGGCCAAACTTTACAATGTCTCAATTTCGGGCTTCAGGCCGGGCCCATTAGAATTTTGACAAAAGTTAAGCCCGAATCCAACCTATGAACAAGTCTAATTAATATATATAAAATAATACAAAATATAAGATTTTACACTCTATTCCTTCCAAATTGAGTTTAATATGAATTCAAAGAACAACAACCCAACAAAGTTAGAAAAGCCAATACGTAGCCGAGTCGATAAGACTGAATGAATGGAACCCTGAACCTAGAGTCTGTAAAAGGTTAAAACTGTGGAAAGTAATTGTTGCAGTTAGTAAGAGATTTTAAATTGGGATTATAGCAGATAAGAGCAACTTTTGGGCTCTAATATCAATAAAAGTAATATTTAAAAAAATAAAAAATATGTTAACTTTTTTAAAATAATGTCAATTAAGGGCAAAAACACTATTCATCTTCTTCCTATTGCAATCCATTCATCAGTGCCACCGTTCGTCGCCGCCTCCAGCAACACCTCTGCCTATCTCCGCCCACCTCCGCTTTCACCTCTGGCAATGTTGCCAGAAGTGGGCGGAGGCAACGACGACACTAGTGGTCATTCCTTTACCCAATGCCACCACCTCTGCCCACCTTCGACAACGTTATCAGAGGTGGGTGGAGGCAGAGGCAGCGGCAACATTGGTTGGTGGAGGTGGCGGTGTTGGGCAGAGGAATGACCACCAGTGCTGTCGCCTCCACCCACCTCCAACAATGTTGTTGGAGGCAGAGGTGGAGGTGGGCGGAGATAGGTGGAGGCGTTGCTAGAAGTGGCGGTGGACGACAACGCTAATGAATGAATTGTTGTAAGAGGAAAAAGATGAACAATGTTTTTTTCCTTAATTGATATTATTTAAAAAAATATATTTTTGATTTTTTTAAATATTATTTTTATTGATATTAAGGCTTTAAAATTCGCTTATCTATTATACAATTCTTTTTTTTATCCTTATTACACTCCTAGTGCCAAAATCCCACAGTCCCACACATTTATTGAACTCACATGATCCAACCTGACTATGAAAATTAGATTAGTTAAGGATACATATTTTAAAAGCTGGGCTTGGGTTGATCTCAACCCGACCCAATTGCAGTATGATTTTTCTTCTTTATTTCCTTGAAAATATAAACTTATGTAGGTAGGCGGGTATATGCCACTTAACATTCTTGACCGACCGGCCTGTTCGAATCGGTAGTTCGGTTGCTACTGCGTAGTGCTATCTATCTTATCAGGATACGCACATGGCCTTTAACTGAAGGACTCATTAAATCAGGGCTACAGTATTGCACAGGTGGCATAAAAGGGAAGGGGTGCGTAATGTAACCTAGGAGCTCTCTATCACGGACCTGCCGTTTCCTATTTGAAGTTTTTTTTTTTTTTTAAAGGCAAGAATCCTATTTGAAGTTTTGAATTCTCTCAAACGCGGCTCCACATATTTTATAACCGTGACCCCAATAAGTTTTTGGGGAATACCAACTCTTCTCTTTCTCTTTTTTAACTCACAACTCACCCGCAGATACACAATCTCTTCTCTTTTTTCTCCCCTCCACTCCACTCCCACTCTCCAACCCCTGTTTTGTCTGTCCCCTTCCTTTTCTCTTTTACTGCACCCCAAGAAACCTATGTAGTTCAGACCTCCGAGAATCGAAGCTAGAGCTTCTCGGCTACAGAGAAATAAAAGAGACAAAAGGTTAACGCATTCTTGTTGTATTGCTCTTCTGCACTTCTACCCCTACGGATTTCCTATCCGGTTTCTCAAAGAATTGTAAATGGAAGCTTCATCGCCTCTCTCAGTCCCACAAACCCCACAAGACAATCCGAAAGTCTCTCCGAAACCATTAAAAAAAGGCTTTGTTAGTTCGTTAATGGAGGCCACTTCACTTCGCTCTCCTTCCTTCAAAGAAGACACCTACTTTATCTCTCACCTCAAAGCTTCCGAGAAGAAGGCTCTGCAGGAACTCAAAGAGAAGATGTCGGCCTCTCAAGGGTCTGAATCTATGTGGAATATTCCCCTTTTGGGTGGAGACGAGAAGGGTGATGTAATTCTGTTAAAGTTTCTCCGAGCCAGGGATTTCAGGGTCTCTGACGCCCTCACCATGTTGGAGAAATGCTTAGCCTGGAGAAAAGAGTTCGGTGCAGAGAACATTTGTGATGAGGATTTGGGGTTTAAGGAGCTTGAAGGCGTGGTGGCTTATATGCATGCTTATGACAGAGAAGGCCATCCCGTTTGTTATAATTCTTACGGGGTCTTCAAAGATAAGGACATGTACGACAAGGTTTTTGGGGACGAAGAGAAGATGGAGAAATTTCTTAGGTGGAGAGTTCAAGTGCTCGAGAGGGGTATAAACCTTCTCCATTTCAAGCCTGGGCGGATAAATTCGATTATACAGGTGACTGACCTGAAAGACATGCCCAAGAGAGAGCTCAGGGTCGCCTCCAATCAGATCCTCTCTCTGTTTCAGGATAATTATCCTGAAATGGTGGCTCGGAAGGTAATCTATTTGCATTTTCAGACCAATATGATAATTAATTAAGCATTTTTTTCTCTGAAATATGAGTTTTGATGTATCAGATATTCATCAACGTTCCATGGTACTTCAGTATGTTGTATGCAATGTTTAGTCCATTCCTCACCCAACGGACCAAAAGCAAGTTCGTGATCGCTAGAGAAGGAAATATTGCAGAGACCCTTTACAAGTATGTTCTCGAACTCATTTTGATGGTTTTTCCCAAATGGTTACGTGGTATGTGAACTGCGTTAGATAATTTGATGAAGAATCTAAGTGGGTTTTTGTTATTGGGAGCATGTAGTTCAACAACTTCGGTTGCTTGTGGCCTTCTATGTCCCAATTAAAGATTCGAAGCTACTCTACTCTTGTCTCTATCAATCTTAATATATTAACTACAATTTTAAGTTCTCAGGCGGGATTTCCATCTTCAATTCTTTGTTTTATTATTACTGTGCTTGCATTGATTAGATAATTAAATTCGAAGATATTTCCTTCCTGAGTCATGGTTCTGGACTCTTACTTCCCCAATCCGATCTCTGTCTGGTTAGGTACATAAGGCCAGAGAACGTTCCAGTTCAGTACGGTGGGCTGAGTCGAGCCGTGGATATGGAGAGCGGTCCGCCAAAGCCGGCATCGGAGTTCACCGTCAAAGGAGGAGAGAGAGTGAACTTAGAGATAGAGGGAATTGAGGTAAATGTATTATGAAATTTCAACTTTAATCCATCCTCGTCAGACCCATCTGAAATCTAAACTAAATTCACCAATGGCATAACTACTAGGGTGGTGCAACCATAACTTGGGACATAGTGGTTGGATGTTGGGAGTTGGAATACAGCGCAGAGTTTGTGCCGAGCACAGAAGGAAGCTACACGGTGGTGATCGAAAAACCGAGACGAGTTGCAGCTTCAGAACAACCGGTCCACGCCTCCTTCACGTCGAAGGAGCCGGGAAAGATGGTTCTATCCATCGATAACACTAAATCTCGGAGAAAGAAGGTTGCGGCTTACCGATATTCCGTGCGCAAACCCACGGTGCTTTAAACCTGCTTTTTTGTTACAATTACATAAATAGCCCGCCAGAACGTGGGCTATTATTATTATTATTATTTTCTCGTAGTATTGTCTGAAAATTTCAAAATTCCAGGGTGAAAATTGAGAACCGGAGGAGATATCATTTGCCTTTGTCTCAAATCTCTCTCTCTCTCTATATATATTTTTTTCTTAAGGGGGAGAAAGGAGAGAAGCAGAGGCAAAAACTCTGTTGGTCTGGGAGAAGGATAGATAGGAAGATGACTAGCCATGGGCGATAAGGAAAAGAGGCGCGTTAGCGTTACCACTTCGCATTAAGACCAGATTTTGGTAAGAATTAATCTAAATTAAAACAAATTTAAATGGGTTAGATAATCTAAATATTAAATTAGATCAATCTAAAATAACATTAGATTTGATTGGACCTGATCCATTTATAATAAATTTAAATTAAATTGGATTGGTCCAATTGACACTAGGGAATATGCTGCTGGTTTTATTGATTCGACATTTTATCCTTCTGGAAAGGATTTGTTTAAAGTTACAGAAATGCCCCTCTGAGATGTTTGCTGAGATTTTAGGCAACCGATATGGCAGTAATATGATAAGCTGTTGTAGGTGTAGCATGTAGGTCCTGGGTTTTTAACGTTAGGTTAGTTAAGGTTCTCGGGGCACCCGTTACAGATAACACCTGCCCACCCAACCAGCAAGGTCTAAGTGCAACCAATCAACGAGTTACGAGTGTGTGAGGTGATTGGGCTGCAGAGCTGTAGTGACCACCGGCTAAACCGGGTTTGGGTTGGGTCATTGGAGGTAAAATGTGGAGTTGTATTTTTCTAAAATTTAGTTGGTGAATGGTGGGTTATTTCTCCTCAATAGTTAGGGGACAATGGATTAAAATAAAAGGTATTGTGGTTTTGAAATTTGAAAAGGTTAAGAGTTAGGAGTAGGGGAGGAGGGGGGAATTGGTGGATGCCTAGATGGTAATGGGGCCTAGTGGCAAGCAGCGGATTTGAAGAGGGCTGGAAGTCAGAAACCGACAGAAGTACCTGAACTGAACAACAAATAATATCAAATAAGCAAAGCATGTTGTCTCTATTGCCGTGAAATAGAGATATTTATTTGGCATCGAAGATACGCGAGAGAGTAAGTATTTATTTGGCATAGATGTTGCAGATATAAAATGATGTTTTTTTTTTTTTTTTTTTTTTTTCTGTTTGGAAATATTGCTGTTAGGTAGGATGTTTCTTGGAGTAACATAATATTTTCTGTTTGGTACCACTGTTCCATGTTTGTTTTTAGTACTAGTACAGTGGTATCCATTATAAGAAATTCACATCACTACTTACCACATCACATCCTTCTTAATAGTAATGAGCTGTAATCTAAGAAAATGTCAAATTCGGCATTATTCTAAACCACATATTCTTGATTTCGAAGGCATGGCTTGGAGCATTATTTTTTATGGAAAAACGATTTCAAACAAACAGACGTTTTTTGGAGCACCATTTTTTTGACATGGCGTTGATGTGTCATCATTTTCTGGAGCAACGGCACCGATGCCAAACAGACAATAAGATGTATTAATGAAAGGGATGATGGGTTGTACCCTCTGATCCATATTCTGCTCCAAACGTCAGTCCTTAGACCGGTTCTCCTATTTCTCTTTCAAACATAGAGTGGGTGTTTGACATCAATGTCGTTTTTTAAGAAAATGATGCCACATAGGCATTAAAATCAGAGAAAACAATGTTTCAAATAACATCTTCTTATTTGGTATTCTTTTTTCAAAAAAAACGTTATTCTAGAAATGTGGTATGAAATAATGTCAAATTTAATGTTTTTTAAAAAATGATATATTACTGCTACAATGATGTAAAATTAATATATCATCTTAGATGTTAAATTATATAGATCATAAACAAAACCAATGCTATTTTATCAAAAAACAGTTTATATAACAGAGTCATAGTATTAATTCCAAACAAAAATAAGCAAAACAATAATTACAACACTACACAAACCGTTTTTCTGATGCAATGTTACTAGCACTGATGTGACTACTTTTTTTTTCTCCTCTCTTATAATATTCGACCAAGTACACTCCCCATTTATGGTCATATTTGATTTTATACTCAAATTGAGCACCCCAGAATGTTACCGTACCTCGTGCCTTAAAAAGGGTTATTACTTATCGTTTAAATAATTAACTATATTTCTTGTGTAATGAGTCATAAGGAGAAACAATTTATTTAATCTCCGATTGAGGAGAACAAGAAGTGAGTGCCTTATTAATGTTTACTTTTATTTCCATCTTTTCACTTTATACCTTGAAAGTTGAGGTTTTGAGGTTAATAATGAATGTCACTATCTCAGTGAATATCAGTTGGGAATCGGGTAAAATACAAAAACCTCCTCTCAACTTCTTGATAATTTTAAAACTTTTCTTTATAGTTTTATTTTAAGAAATATCTTTCTTGAATTTTTGAGAAATAAACAGGTGCCAGGGTCAGAACAATGCCCTTTACAATTTTACACCCTCCAACTTTCCAGTCTCTCTCCCTCCATAGGATTTCTTTGATCAAATGGTTGGTGGAAAAGTCATCAGTACTGCACCAAAATGATTTTGGGAGAATGATAATTCAGTTCAGGGTCAGAATTTTTAGGCCCAAAGTACAATTGGGGTAATGGGCATTGATGTATAAAGCGAGGGTTTTTAATATTTTAAATGTTTATAGGTCTACACTGGAATTCAACGATCTGCATTAGGCCTGTCTGCATTTTTTAAATAATCTTTAGTTATTAATTAAGAGCATTCCTTTTTTTTTTTCAAAATTTAAAATCTGTACAAATTACTGCCCTGAGACAAACATGAAGTCAACTGCGTGGTGTAAATTCGTCAATGTCTTTAAACTGTAGAGTTGTGTTTTTGAACGGGATTTGCTTTCAATTAAGTTGGATTGTTTTCAAAATAGAGAATGTATTAGGGCAATAAGGAAAGATTCTGGTTTCAGAAAAGAAAATAAATGATGGTGAGAATGACAAGGCTCTTTTTGAAAACTATAAAGCAAAATATTCAAAACAAACCACAGTTCTTGTTGCATTATCGCTGATGTGAACAATGTTTTGGTGTGAATCTTGATGAGGACAGATTTGGCCCTCCAGTGAAATTGTGACACGTGGCACCTCGTGACAATTAGGAAAACACCCAGTCAACAAACTTACGAAGTTGGTGACCCACTCGGGCACCAGTCTGGCCGGCCTGGCGCGACCTGCGCACGGCCTGACGCGCGCCTACGCGACCTGTGGGGCGCGCGCGCGGCCTACGCGGCGCGCGTGCGGCCTAGTGCGCGGCCTGCGCGAACTGCGCATGGCCTGTGCAAGCTGCGTGCGGCGTGCGGCCTGCGCGACCTGGACCAGCCTAGCGCATGATCTGGCCAAGGCGCCCACCGACGAACCTGGCCTAGACACTGACCCGCCGACTGACACAGGCGCCAGCTTGACGACCTGGTCTAGACACTGACCCGTCAATTGACACAGGCGCCGACCTGACGACATGGCCTAGACACTAACCCGCTGACTGACGCAGGCACCCCTCTGACAACCCGGCCCAGGCGCCGACCTGACCGCCTGACACAAGCGCCAGCCTGACGACCTCGAGGAGTTCACCACCGTACCCCGGTTCTGACAGGATGCGACGAGTCTTACCGTTTGGAGGCTTTTCACCCACCTAACCCGCGAGAACTCTGGTATATAAAGACCTCACCCCCAAAGGGGAGAGGGATGGAAAAAAGGGAAGTAACCCCTGCTCTCTAGCTCTCTCATATTATCTTCAAAGCTCTCTACAATAAGAGTGCTAACTTAAGCGTCGGAGAGCCCCCACCGGGAAAATACCCCCGGGACCTATGATTCAGTTCTCGCAGGTCCTTCAGCTCCCGCCGCCTATAAAGAGGAGGAAAAGATAGAGTTCTCGCAGGTCTCTCAGCTCCCGTCACCTACAAAGAGGAGGAAAATATGAAGTTCTCGCAGGTCCCTCATCTCCCGCAGCCTACAAAGGAAAGAAGACCACCTCATGCTGAGGGCAGTCGGATTGCGCCGCACCAGGGAGCTCCAGCATTCTTAAGGCATCGGCCGCCTAGTAGGCAGTTCGCCACCAGGGAGTTCGCCAGGCAGTTCACCACCAGGCAGTTTGCCACCAGGGAGTTCGCCACCAAGCAGTTCGCCACCAGGCAGTTCGCCACCAGAGAGCACCACCAGGCAGTTCGCCACCAGACAGTTCGCCACCCAGTAGTTTGTCACCAAGTAGCTCTCCACCAGGGGGCTCGCCATCGGGCAGTTCGCCACCAAGCAGTTTGTCACCAAGCAGTTCTCCCTCAGGGAGTTCGCCACCAAGGCACGCCACCACCGGGTCAAATAACGAGGTACTTAGCCAAAAAATTTTACATCACAAAACATTGGTACGTGGCCGAAAACGGTTACATCAAATCTCATGGATGAGAAAATTAGCAAATTACATATTAAAATCCTGTTATATGTTTGGTATAGCTTCCGTTTATTAAATAAACATTTGTACTTAATTTGTCTTCAAAACTAAGAAAAATACTTGATATTGTTTATTGACAATTAGATGTTATTGGGCACCAAATCAGCAGAATAGTGAATAAATGCTCAATTATTGGGGGAAGTGTTAAAATATTTTTTTATCGATTGACGTGCACATAAATCAAAGTCCACTTTTGTGAATATCAATGCGTATAGATGAACATGATGAAAAAATTTCTGATTTGACGATGACATGGCGATGTTTTAATAAACGCTTACCACGAAATGTCCATTGAATAAAACACATGCAAAGACCCCTTCGAACTTTCAATTTCAACCCTTTACACCCTCCATAGGTTTCTGTCAGTTAACTTTGAAAATAATTTATCATGTAATGTAACTTTCATGTGTTTATTAATCATTTCTAAATTCCCAAATTACCATTAATTTGTGGGACCATTTTGCTTTCTCATGTGACTTGCCCTACTATCCATTTTTGTTATTGTGGGGGGAGGGGGGGTATGGGGACTCAAAGTAGGGGTGATCATGGGTTGGGATAGGCTTTGAACTTATGATAAGGGCTATAGCTTAGGCTCGTGCCCAGGCCAGGCCTGATTTTGAGCCAATGTCAATCATATATAAAACATTAAATATCTACATATTAAATGACATAACATATATATAAACTTATTTTATATATTATATAATATAAATTATACATGCCATGTTATAATATTTATATATAAAATATATAATAGTGTAAAACAATATATATACATTATACACAAAATATATAAGTTTAAATATATCCAGACCACCAGGCTTGAAGTATTAAGCCCAAACCCAACTCTAAAATTTGTGGACCTAACATGGGCCCAGGCCCAAGTCGAACTTAAACACAAAATCAAAACCCAAACCTAAAATTTCCAGGCTGAGTTTGTGCGGACTGGGCTGTAATGATCACCCCTAACTCAAGCTATCCTGGTCTAACCCAATATCTTAGGATTGACGTCCCCTAGCCCTAGGCTAACAACTTTAATAAAACAAAGACGTTGATAAAGCAACGTAGAAAATGAAAATTGAATAGTGCCACTTACTGAATGGCCTTTTGCCAATGCGTATACAACAAGACAATATGATGATAACATTTTGGTCAATAAAATGGGTTTGGTGCTTGTCCTTTTGCCTGTGTGTATACCCTAACTTGCTCGGGTATTATTACTCCATATCTTTCTCCAAGTGGTTCCCTTGTCACAACTACCAACTTTGACGGTAAAAGTTAAAATCTGGCCTGTTGGGTTGGGTTAGTTGCGGTAAAAGAACATACAAATTTTGTGTTAGTTGCGGTAAAAGACAATATGATGATCAAACCTTCGCTGCCTTTTTTCTAATCAAATCTGGGATAGATTGAGCGATATAATTCCAATTAATCCAAATCATATGGTGTCAATCCAGGTGAGAGAAGAACAACAGAGATCATGAAGACGAGTTGCATAGTCAGTTATATTCTATGGAGGATTTGGAAAAATAGCAATAGTAAAAGCCTTCTCCCTCTGCCCATTACAATAGAAAAAGCCTTGTGGGAAGCAAGAGAGTTCAGGTGGCTTAGGTGTCTTTACTGGAATAGGGAGGTTTGCTGACCTAACCAAACACTCTGTTCAAAGTTGGGCTTGGTTTGAGCTCGGTCAGATGTTCATAGTATTAAATCTGGCTGCCTCCAAGTTCAGCACTTGGCCCAGGCATCGCACAGACCTTTAATCTAAGTTTGAACCAACCTGAGCCCAACCAGCCTCCACCTCTGGTATGGCAAAACAACCTCATCTCAGAAGACGAAGTCCAGTCTACTTGTCATAAGCCCTCTCAAGATCTAATTTGATAATCACTCCTAACTTGCCCAAATGCTTCCTATCTTCAATAAGTTCCGTTGCAAGTAGGATGCTATAGTAATTTGTTTCCCTTTGACAAAAGCTTACTAATTTGGAGAAATCAAATGTCTTATAACTTCTTTTACTCTCCCTACCAAGATCTTAACAATAATCTAAGTTATTGGTCTAAAATCTTTCACTTCTAAGTTACCTTTTTTTGAGAATTAGACAGATAGAAATTGAATTCTTACCTTCGTTTATGATTGTTGAATGGTGAAAATCTCTGAATACCTCCATCAAATAAGATTTAATAGTGTCCCAACAAATCTGGTAGAAGAATAAAGGAAAACCATCCAGCCCCAGGGCTCTATCCCCCTGCATGTTAAGGACAGCCTCTCTTATCTCCCATCCCTCAAAACTTCTCTCTACCCAAGCAGCCCAAGCCTACTCTTCCTCCAGTTCTAATCTATTCAAACTAATGTTATTAGGAATAATTGGAATTTGAGTCATTGGGTTAGTATAAATGCTTGTTGGTTATCTGAAACTTTCTTCTTTTGCCTCTGTTTCTAGCATTGGCTATTCAAAACAAGAAAATAAGGAAATAAGGCTATTTTTTTTTAAGGAAAAAGTTACGGAAAGCCTTTCGCTACCTTTTTCCTTTGAACCAAAGACATCCTGTAAGACTCTTGAGGTACATGGATGCTTCTTTGGAACGTGGCTAATCTATGGTATGAGGTAATGTGCTGTTGCTTTCTTTCTTGTGGTTAGAGGGGGGATTGAGGTCTGAATATTTAGGTTAATGGGGTAGGCTAGAGAGCTTGCATTTATGTAAGCTCACATATCCACTGTGCTTTGGATAACCTACTTATTTTAAGATATTAAGATTTTTGTTGGATATGAAACTGTAACAGAATAAACATTGTCAAGAAGCACTGAACTGAAATTACCTGTATGAGTTGGTTAGATTAATTGGTAGAATTAAGGTTACATGCCTTGTGGTAATAGTCAAATAGTACAATGATGTTATCATCATCATCCAAAGTTTTCCTCAACTATTTGGGATTCCTAACCAAAAGAAGTAAAAAAAAAAAAGAAAGAAAAACTATTTGTGATTCTTGGTTACGTTTGGTATGTGTTGGAACTATGAACCAGTACTCATGCATTACCATTATTCGAAACCACGATTGACTTTTGTAGACAAGGTTCTTGTACAATGATAAATGAATAACAACAGAAAAAAATAACAGGGTTGATTTCTGTTCTGCTACTTATCCTCCATTTTTTCAAGCAGCTTCTGTTTGACAGTGAGAAACGCAAGCTCCAGGTTCCTCAGCTGGTAAAACGAGTTTCATTTGGTTACTGATTGGATCATTATGCACTATATGCTTATAGAAATTAACAAAAAAAAATGGAAGCTTGTCCTATACCTCCTGCATGGCAAACTTGTTATGCATGAACAATCCACAATATAGATCCAGACTATCTTTGATGGTGTTCTCTTTCTGCAGTAAGTACCTTGTGTTAGCCTCAGGTCAGTGTGCTTTACTTTGTCATTTAGGGTGTACCGGTAAATAATCAAACCTCTGATGACATTGTCTATGTAATTAGTTAAAGGCTGGACCATAGGTTTGATCTCGTGGTGAAGCATTAGAAAGGTAAAATGAGAAGGATGATAAAAATGGACCTAATAACTAACTTAATTTTAATTTCTTATCTTACCAATTGAACAAGAGTCTGGAAGCCCTTTGTGTCCATGCCTGTGGACTTGATCTCCATTTCAGACAAAATCCTATTAACAACAAAATATTACCTCATGTAAAGAAATAATTCAGGGGTACGGGTGGGGGGGCAAGGCAAGATAGGTACCTGCCGATGGTGTGGGTGAGAAATTGACTTCGAGCAGCCAGTTGATCATGTTCTTCGCAAGACATTGCCACCATTCTGCAACCCTGAATTAATTGCAGTATTGACATTGGCATCATCAATATCAATTATCAAAGCTGGGAGATAATAAGGGTAGTTTAATAATTAAAATCTAATAGCAAAACTGAGAGCCCCAAAGAAATTCATACCCAGTCGGCGGTGGGAAATGGGAATCAATCTTACCTCAGTTTGAAAAATTTGAAGGAACCGGGAGCAGGTATCTTCATCCCTGATGCGGACTCTGTCGTAGACGAAGGGAAATGCCGTCCAGCCATCCTTGCCACTCTCGGGGCCGAACATGGGGTGTGTGCAAAGCAAGTCTGATTCTGGTGGGAGTACTTGCAATAAGTGATCTCTTGGGTATTGTTTGACGGAGAGAACGTCGACGAAAAGCGTCGTCTGCCTTTTCAGACGGTGAAATGGGATCGATCTCACTACCTCCGATAACGATAAAATGGATGTGCATAGTAATATCACGTCGTTGTCTGCATCCAAAAATGTGTCCATTTCCCTGTTTTTTGTATTTGTTATTGTAAATGAACAAATCGGATGTTGCGTATGTTGTGAATGGAAAAAAAGAAATGCAGGTTTACAGTTTACAGATAGATAGATATACGAATGTGTGTGTGTGCGTACCTGAAGAATGGAATACCCAACTGGGTGCAGAGGTGCGAGTGGTCCGATCGAGATGTGGCTGTTAGCGTATGGCCTTGTTTGATCATAGTGGCCGCCAGGAACCGAGCAAAGGGCCCGAAGCCTATAATCCCAATCCTTAAGGTTTTTGTTGGAGCTGAAGACATGGCGTCGTCTCTGGTACTGATACTCTTTCCTCTACCTATGTAACTAGCACTAGCCTACAAATAGTTAGCTAGCTACACGACAGCGAATCAAATAAAATCCAATACATCGCGTGAACTGTTTGAATGGGAATGACAAATTTGCAATCAAAAGGGATTTCTTTTGTTAGAAAAATAAAAAATGATGATATGGTCAAACACGCCTCAATTACTAAAATGCGAACACGGCAGTCAGCTATTGACCAAAACCTACTCGAGTAAAAGTACCTCTAAACTCTGAGGTCTCAGAAAATCACTTTTTATTACCTCCTCTTACCGTTAAATTTGACAGAAGAGTCTTTTTTGCCCTTAATTACTTTCAAAATTTTCAAAATATGCCAATAGGAGCCAAATTGTTGATATACCTCCAAAAACATATTGTAAGCCAAATCTCGAAGCTGAACACCTTTAGTTGGGACGAATCAAACTTGACGTTTTCGAAAAACAGAGCTGAGAGCTCCTCCTTCTTTGCCCAGATCCTCATCTTGTAATCCAAGTTCAACCACCGGGGAGTGCATCAGGTTCAACCAGCCAGGAATATACAGTAATGAAATGGAGGTGCAGTGGGATGATGCTATATAGATTTGCATCAACGTTAATGCTCCATACCCGCCTACCCGGGATGGATTTGATGTATCAAGCTGTTTACTTGGTTGAGGTGGTCCTTGACTCCTTGTATTTTATGACTATCGAAGGTCCCACGAGTCGTATGTCCGATAGGGAAAGGAGAATCTCCAAAGGGATTTGGCACCGACGCCATCCTCACCGTTGTGTTTGGGTGTTGACAGGGGCAAAATTGAGTTTTAGAAAATTTACAAGTGTCATGTGATGTCACCTATAAATATGCATATAGACAATTGGTGGACAGGGGTGATATTTGTCATATTTCTGAAACTTTAGGGATATTTTAGGTAATTGCCAGATAATTTAGAGATATTTTAAGTAATTAATTCTTTGAATAAAATCATTATCCATACTATCATTAAAAGCATAAATGAGAGTGCAGAACTTTTGTGTAATTAAAATAAGCCAGTTGGTCCCACTTTAATGTAATTTGAATAATTATTTTACTCCAAGGTTTATAGTATCGTTATTCGTATTGGGAGCACCCCGATACGCCCCCACAGAGGGTGTATCGGAGTTTGACTGGTTTAGGGTGGAGGAGCCTTAAACCGATTTTTCTAAACTGGTTTTGAAAAATAAAAAATAAAGGATCGATACGTCTGTATCAATATTTAGAACCTTATTTTATTCCTCACTCAAATTCCTTTCATTAAATCTTATATTTACGAGATTAACTCTCATTAATATTTACTAAATCTTATTTTCAGATCTTCGAACATGCTTGCTATCTAGTGTTGCCTATGTTTTTGTCTCGAAAGAAAACCACCTCATTACTACAATAGGAAATCCATGTCAAGCGGCAAGAAACAAAGATGCTGAATTAATTGCATGTTATAATTAAAGTTCTTCAAACAACTCAAATGGAAGGAATCAAGAAAGTGTTCATCATATCTGATGCAGAGTAGACAGTGCAAAAAATCTAGAGTAAAAACTACAATGGCAACTGGTTAAAGACTGATGAGGGCAGATTTGGCCCTCTAGTGGAATTGTGACACATGGCACCTCGTGACAACTAGGCAAATACCTAGCCAACAAACTTACGAAGTTGGTGACCCAACCGGGCACTAGTCTGGCCGGCCTGATGCGACCTGTGCGCGGCCTGACGCGCGACACGCGCGCGGTCTGCGCGCAGCCTGGCACGTGGCCTACGCGACCTGGCCGACCTGGACCAGCCTAGCACATGATCCGGCCAAGCCGCCCATAAGACGCCCACCGATAAACTCGGCGGCATACATACCCCACGAGCTCGGTAGCTCACCAGGGAGCTCGCCAAAGAGCCAGACAGCTCGGCAGAGCTCGCCACAAACAGTTTGGCAGAGCTCGCCACAGGGAGTTCGCCACCAGACAGCTCGTCACTTGTAGAGAAGTTCGGTACAGGAGTATTTTGGCGTATCGCAAGAAGATCTCCTGCTTGACGACCTGGCCTAGACATTGACGCGCCGACTGACACAAGCACCGACCTGACAACCTGGCCTAGACACTGACCTGCCGGATGACACAGGCGCCGACCTGACAACTTGGCCCAAACACCGACCTGCCCACTGACGCAGGCGTCGCCCTGACAACCTGGCCCAGGCGCCGCCCTGACAACACAAGCGCCAGCCTGACGACCTCGAGGAGTTCACCACCGTACCCCGATTTTGACAAGATGTGACGAGTCTTACCGTTTGGAGGCTTTTCACCTACCTAACCCGCGAGGACTCCAGTATATAAAGACCTCACTCGCCAAAGGGGAGGGGGAGGAAAAAAGGGGAGTAATCCCTGCTCTCTAGCTCTCTCATTTCTCCAATATTATTTTCAAAGGTCTTTACAATCAGAGTGCTAACTTAAGCATCGGAAAGCCCCCGTCGGGAAAATACCCTCGAGACCTCTGATTCAGTTCTCGCAGGTCCCTCCGCTCCCGCCACCTACAAAGAGGAGGAAAAGATGGAGTTCTCGTAGGTCCCTCAGCTCCCACTGCCTACAAAGGAAAGAAGACCACCTCATGCTGAGGGCAGTCGAATTGCGCCGCACTAGGGAGCTCCACCATTCTCTAAGTCATCGGCCGCCTAGTAGGGAGTTCGCCACCAGGTAGCTCTCCGCCAGGCAGTTCACCACCAACCAGTTCGCCACCAAGCAGTTCGTCACCAGGGAGTTCGCCACCAAGCAGTTCACCACCAAGCAGTTCGCCACCAAGCAGTTCACCACCAAGCAGTTCGCCACCAGGGAGCTCGCCACCAGGCAGTTCGCCACCAGGCAGTTCGCCACTAGGCAGTTCACCACCAGGCAGTTCGCCACCAGGGAGCTCGCCACCAGGCAGTTCGCCACCAAATAGTTCGCCACCAGGGAGCTTGCCACCAGGCAGTTCGCCACCAAGTAGTTCGCCACCAGGGAGCTCGTCACCAAGCAGTTCGCCACCAGGGAGCTCGCCACCAAGCAGTTTGCCACCAGACAGTTCGCCACCGGGCAATTCGCCACCAGGCAGTTCTCCACCAAGCAATTCTCCAGTAGGTAGTTCACCACCAAGTAGCTCATCACTAAGGCACGCCACCACCGGGTCAAATAACGAGATATTTAGCCAAAAAATTTTACATCACAAAACATTGGTACGTGGCCGAAAACGGTTACATCAGAGACCATGCTCCTGGATCACATATTTTGTTTAATCAGATCATTCAAAGATATCCAAATCAAGCACATAAACCGTAACCAAAACTCTTTGGCTCATCTTTTTTTTTTCACTTATTGGTCATGTAAATATAAATATTAGCTATGTGTGTAATGAATTTACAGTTTTGGCTTTCTGCAAACATTAAATAAAGTTTGCACCTATTTTTCCAAAAAAATAAAAGAAAAACAGTACAAAAGAAATCCAAAAATTAAATTACAGAGTAACAAATTATAAAAAATCGGGAAGTGATTGAATTCAGGGTCAGGAACGGGGCATGCAAAACCCAGCCACACCCTATTGCCATTCCTAAGAGTTACAGATAATTTAAGAGAGAACAATGAGTGTGTTTTTTTGAAAATACAGTTTCTAAAAACAATGCCATTTTTATTGAAAATTGGCAACAATATATTCTTCATTGTCTCTCCTTCCTCATTATATCCTTCTTAGTCCTTTTACATTGCCACACTCAACACCCCTGTTTTCCTCTTCATTATAGCTCCATTCATTTACATTCGAAAATCTCCAATGAGATCGGATGGGCTCCTCATAGGATAGATGTATACATGGGGCACACTCTTAGGCTATGTTTGATTTGAAAGAAAAATATAGGAAAAGGAAGGGAAAGACTGGAAAACCAAGACGAGATTTGTAAAAGTTTCTTTGCCTTTCCTTACATTTTTCTTCAAACCAAAAATAGCCTTAACGAGCCCATCTGATCTCTCGTTGGAGATTTTCCCTATACATACGAGTGTAAATGGGTGGAAATGTAGTGAGTACGAAAACAGGGGTGGTGAGGTGACAACATGGAAGGATTAGGAAGGATATAATGAGGAGAGAGAATAAGGAAAAAGGCTCGGTTGGAAAAGTGGAAGAGAAAATCTGATGTGGCCAATTTTATTTTTATAATAATAAATAGATTTATATTTTAAAATACAGAAAAAACTATACATAGAAGTTTTTTTTTTTTTTATCAATTGTTGATTTATCCGTATGGAATGTATTTTAGTGATAGAACTGTCAATATATCTCTATATGGTAACCTATGATAGCCGCATGAATACTAAATTGTCTTGTTTATATTTAAGAATGTCAATTGGACTGGATTTGATTCAATCCCACTCAATTCAACGTGAATTCATTATAAATAGACCAGATTCAATCCAATTCAATGAATATTTTGGATCAATCCAATTCAACATCTGAATTGTCTAATATTCATTGAATTGGATTTAGATTTGTTTTGATCTAATATAAATTTATTAGATCAAATCCAATCTCATAATTATTTTGGATCGGATTGGTGTTGGTCCGTCCATCCTTTTGGACTGGACGGAGTCCGATCTAAAACGGTGTACTGACACCCTTAGTTCATACGATGCCACAACAATACTAAACGATGGCGTTGTTGTCACCATTTACAACACATGTCAACCGCGTGGCAAGTTTTCCCACATGCAGATGGCCTTTTGCATTGCTTGGCACTTTCTAGAGTCTTACACGAATATCCCTCGTCCCCTCTTAGTAATAAATCAAATTGTGAGAAGACTGACTGACTTGCAATAACTGGTAAGTGAGAGGAAACGCCCCTCCGGGCACCATCCCATTCCCACAAGGCCACAACCCATTACCCTAAAAAGCATATACAGGAGTAGAACAGAGCAGCAAGCTGAAATCTGAGAGGAAATGGCTCAGGATGCATTGGCAACATGCGACTTGAACACCAAGTCATTTCGACTCGTGAGCGGTCATAGCATACCAGCCGTGGGTTTGGGTACTTGGAGGTCTGGTTCTCAAGCTATCAACTCTGTCTTCACCGCAATTGTTGAGGTACTTCCTACTTACCTCCTCCTAAATCACTAAATATTACACTCCTACTTCCGCTATGGTTTACGGTGTAGATTGTATGTTAATGTTGATCTGTAGCCATTTATTTCATGGGTCCTAACTACTAGGTAAGTTTTCAAGTGAGGAACTTCATGAGAGCTGTCATAAAGTGGGACGCATCCAAGGGGTTATTTTTATCATTTTCTTAGAAATTCGTTTTCTGGAATTTATCATGATTCGATTCCGATGAAAGAAATCCCAGTAAAGGATGTTTTTCAATGTTTGGTTGGCCTTTGAAAATAAATGTTTTAAAAGAGTTATGGTATAATTAATATTTGTACAACAATGTTTTAAAAGAAATCCCAGTCGCTTTTCCCTTAAACAAAAAGGGTTTGATATCTCCTGATTCGCATAACTCATTCAGCTGGTTTAATCACTTTTCTTTTGTTGCTCATATACAATCAACTGCTGCCTAGACGTTGTTTTTGAGGGCAACTATAACATTTTTTTTTTTTTGCAATCAACGTTACAGGCTGGATACAGACATGTGGATACGGCTTTAGAGTATGGAATTCAAGAAGAGGTTAGCCCAACATCAGTTGCTAATAATAAGATTGATGAAGCTCAAATTTTGAGCTTTTTTCGATGATGGTTTCAATTCAACTTTCAGGTGGGAAATGCTCTCAGCGCAGCCATTCAAGCAGGCGTGGATAGAAAAGATCTCTTCATCACATCAAAGCTATGGTAAATGCTTTCGACTCTGCTCTGCAAATCTAGACCCTTCTGTGCAGACCTTCTTTCCCTTCAATATTTGACATAGACGTACATCAGATAATATAATATCATTGAATACTTATAACAAGATAGGGAATTGAATCATTGATTTGGTTTGACCAAGAAACACCTGCCATTATTGTCTTTTGAAGGTGCACTGACTTGTCACCAGAGAGGTTAAGGACTGCGTTGATGAACACCCTTCAGGAACTACAGCTGGACTATCTTGATCTCTATTTGGTAAGCAAATAAAAGAAAAGTAGAACCTTTGATTTTGGGATTTTAAATCTAAGCTACAAAGCCTTGTAGATTAAATCCATGTTGAAATGCTTTGCAGAGAGCAGGAAATCCCCTCCTGACTCCATAGCTAGTAGTATTAATTCCAGGCTTTAATCTGTTGATAGTACCTATGGTCTAACATGGTTATGAGATATTTGTAGATCCACTGGCCATTTCGGCTTAAAGATGGAGCAACAAAGCCTCCAAGGGCTGGGGATGTCTTGGAGTTTGACATGGAAGGAGTTTGGAGAGAGATGGAGAAGCTTGTGAAGGATAATCTTGTCAGGGACATTGGTGTTTGCAATTTCACAATTACTAAGCTCGAAAAATTACTTAAATTTGCTCAAACCATGCCATCAGTGTGTCAGGTAAATCAGCACAGAGAGACGTGAGAGAATGTAAGATTCTTTCATATCGTATAGCAAAATCTGATAAAAACTGTTAAGCATAATAATTGATTTGTTTTTACTTCTTTTTTCTTCAGATCGAGATGCATCCTGGATGGAAGAATGATAAGATGTTGGAAGCTTGCAAGAGGAATGGCATCCATGTGACTGTAAGATCCATCAAGACATCTGTTCTTGGGTTCGATTTGATTTGGACTTTTGGGTACTGTTGATAGCTATAGTGAATGGATAACATCGATCATAATTGTCACTGAAAAAGCTCTGTTTCCTAGCTATATATTTATATATGAACAGATGCTTCTGTTTATACAGAGATGGGTGTCATGTTGTTAAGCTAATTTATAAATATATCTGCTATTGCTATTGCAAATGCAGGCTTATTCTCCATTGGGATCGTCTGAAGGGGGGAGAGACCTCATCCATGACCCAACAGTTGATAGAATAGCAAAGAAACTGAACAAGACGCCAGGCCAGATATTGGTTAAGTGGGCCCTGCAGAGAGGGACCAGCGTCATTCCCAAATCAACCAACCCCGAAAGGATCAAAGAAAACATACAAGTATGTGAATGGGAAATCCCGGCCCAGGACTTCAAGGCGCTCTGCAATCTTCCTAATCAGGTAGGGTACTCCACTCCAGCACAGGTATCTGTACCTCTGTTTTCATTTGGACGAATTATAACTTGCTCTAGTCTCTAAATCTACTGCATCCGATCGATCGAGTTTTAAACCTTGTTGCATTTAAATTTTGCGTGAGTCTCTGCGTGCAGAAGCGGGTATTGGACGGAGAGGATGTGTTTGTGAACAAAAGTGATGGACCATACAGGAGTGCGGCCGATCTGTGGGACCATGAAGATTAATTGCTTCTGATGATGCAATACAGAATAACATGGGTGTAATTATATAGAGTGCTTTCAGTGTGTTTTATAGAATAAATAAATCAACAGACAGATAGATACCTAGAATTAGTAGTACTGTTCATCCGTGTTCTGTGGTTGATGATATCAGTGGTTTTTACACAACAAATTAGGGAGGTTAAAAAGGTTTTTCATGTTTTAACTGAATCGGGTGTAAAATGAAATGGTATGTTTATAACCGAGTCGGTGATAAAGTTCAACGAACAAGTTAATAATAATCCAACTAGCCAGGTAGGAGAAACTCAGCTAGCCGCTATTGTATTTATGATGGCTGGGGAAATTTTGATCCAATAACGAGTTATTTGATTTTATAGTCTTTGAAGTTAAATGTGCAGGACTGCAGGGTAAATAATTCATACGCTCCACTTATCCAGTTGTTAAGTTTTGGGGTAAAATACAAAAACTTTTCCTGAAGTTTCTGAAAAATTGGACTGCAGGGTAAATAATTCATACGCTCTCCTGAATTTTTTGAAAAATTGGACTAAAATCTCCTTTCCATTACTGACCCACGTAGAAAACGTTATCTGATATATATATATTTTAAATACTGATTTTACCCTTCATTTTGAATGCTCTTGGTGTTAACAACGGCTCTATGCAAGCAACTCTTGTACCGTCTTTGGACAGTTTGAAATAAAAGAAATTAATCCAATAGAACATAAATCATTCATTCTAATATTCTATTCCTGCATATAAATATAACTATTGATCTTATTTATCTTACCGATGTTGATATCAACAAAAGCTTCAGGGTTGGGATTTATCGAATGTCATTTGTTGTCTACGAAGATTTGAATGTCGCTGATGTGGTCTTGATGAAGGAAGGTTAAGGAGGTTGGATCACAGTGAAGTTTCTGTTCTAAGGGTGGGTTCTGGCTTTTGTTACTGCGACTTACTCCAAGGCTCATTTTTAATTAAGAGCTCTATAATATCGAGAGAGAGAGGGAACTCATAGAGGACAGATACGACAAGAAAACACGTACAGGATGAATAGCTGAAGGAAAGGATTTTTTGTGTGGTTGTTATTTTTCCACGGTTTTGTGTGGTTGTTATTAGGATGAATAGCTGAAGGAAAGGATTTTTTTTTTAAAGGTAGTTTGAAGTAGTCAGTAAAGCTACCGGCATATTCACAACTCTCGCCGGGCTAAAGAAGCCATGTTTTTTACCCACAAGCCACGATGCTTCTCAGGTTGCAGTTGGGTTCCTGAAAAGGAAACCACCTAAATTGAAGAACGGAACATGGAGTTGTAGTGCATCAGCACTAGATTTCTCATGGTCGGCCACACATTGTTTTGGCATGTTGGATTGGTATCAAAGAATCGAAACGTTTTATGATTTTTTTAAGCAATGAGGTTTGAAAAAATCAACAAAGGCAATTATGGTATTTTATGATTTTTTTAATGACTCATCAGGGGTAATTTTGTAAATGTATACGTTTTCTGGGTCAGTGATGGAAGGGAGGTTTTGTTGAATTTCTCAATAATTCAATGGGGTATTTGTTATAATGAATAGGGGAGGTTTTTATGATTGTCAGAAACTTTAGGGGAGGTTTTTGTATTTTATCTTTTAGTTTTAGTGTTTATGCCGGTGGGGACCCATGTGATGCACGGGTTTTGTTAAGAGTTTTTTGAGATGAAAAGAGTTAAGGGTATAATTCAAGTGGGGTCAACCTGAGTCTGAAGGATTTAATTCAGGTGGGGTTAATCCAAGTTTGATCTGACTCAATTGAAGGTTTTTCATAGGTTGGGTTTGAGTTTTTGAACTTTAAACTCAATTTGGGCAGAAAAACTTAGGCCTAATTTAAACTTGAGTTGGGTTTGGATTTATGTATCAAGTAGTGTAGTCCTATTCGATCCAATTGAGCCTACTTAATATTTTATAATATATATTTACATATTATCAATTTATTCTATTTAGAAATTGGGTTATAAAGCTAAACACACCCAAGCCTAAGCCCAGCTAGTGATGTTGGATTAAGCTTAGGATGGGCTTAGACCGGTAAGAGAAAAATTATTGGTATTTTTCAATAATTACTGATAACTTACTAAGAAATAACAAAAATAGAACGATAATAATTATGGATAATTTACCAACCAAGGCCTAAGTTTACCAACCCAAGTTTAAGCCTGAATTTACCAACTTAGGCCCAACCTGAGCTTAACTCAACATCTTAGGCTATGCTGGGAATTAGGAGTGTTGAGTTTTATATCCCAATTTTCAAGCAAAAATATATTGATAATATGTAGATATGTATATTGTAAAATATTGGGCAGGCTCAAATTTAGTTATGTAAAGCTTAGGCTACCTAAGGCTTTACTGGTAATTTCTAGTAATTTTGTTATTTTCTTGGCAATTTGAGAGTTAGTGATATAACCAAAGCTCATGTTTAGCCTTATTAACTTGATAATGTTATCTCCAGATAATACGGGAACGAACTCTATCATGGTAAAGATCACGGAACTACTCCGAAAAGCTCGCGAGGACTCCATTATATAAAGGCCTCCCTCCCGGGGCCCAAAGGTACGTGCAATTACTGCTTACTAACTTTCTTGCTCTCTAATTACTCTCAGCTTGTATATACTGACTTAAGCATCGAAGTGACCTCGCTGAGTAAGCACCCCCGGATTCTTTGATTTTTTGTGTAGATTCTCAATGTCCGTCATCTATAGGAAGCTAAGCTACCGCCAATTAGGAGTAGCCAAATTGTGCAATATCAAGTACCTTATAATGAAAAATGAAATCGAAACTGTCATGGCAATTCTATGAGCTGGGATGGGCCTGTTGAGGTTTCAAAATGAGAGAGGGAGAAATGAATGATGAGGTGGCTTTACGAGGGATCAAGAAAGGAGAAAATGAGAGGGGCATCTGAGAATTTTCTATTGAGGTAATGGAAAAAGCTGAAGCATGACATGGCATCCTTCTACTTTAACTTATATATATAATAAATAGATAATATAGAGAGAGAAAAAGATTTTATTTTATTCCTTTTGGAAATAATGTTAACAAAAGATCTTTTATTTATTCTTTCTGAAATGAAATTAAATTTATGGCAAGTAAATGATAGATTGGTTTAATGGTAAAATTGTATTTAATGTTTATAAGGCAAGTATCAAATGATAATGATAATTGAAGATGGGTTCAATGGTACGTAAAATATTATACTTAAGTTTTTATAAGTGTATCTTCATTAGTTTTAAAAATTAAAGGCAATTAAAGGCAATTAAAGGCGAGAGTAATATTTCATATTACCCCTTGTAGTTTTACTAAAACCTAACAAACCTAGTTGCTTTATTTAAATCAAACTTAACTATTTATATTTTCATTGGAAGATGCTAATGCGATCTCCTAAAATGAGTGGAAAAATGTGATAATGCATTATTCAGGGTATTTTATTTCAAAAATACCCCTAATTGTTCTCATATCAACCTTTTAGAAACAATAACCCCTTCGTCTGCATCATAGCTTGGTTCAGAGAGGGCCAGCAATGAATATGATATGAGAAGTATTAAGAGTGTTTTTGGAATTCAAATCTGAGAATCACGGCTTTTCTCATTTTATTAACTCATTTTAGGAGGTTTATACAATTTTTTTTTTTTTGAAGGCGGAGGTTAATACAAATGATCGAGTAAAGAGGTTGCATGTTATATAAAAACGTGAAACTATAAGGGGTATTTATGTAAATCACCCAATTTTTATTGATAAAATCATTTAATAAACTATCTATTTATTTTCCTCTTAATTCAATTTATTCTGTGTATGAATCCACTGTAATTCTGTGGTCAAAGGGATATAAATTATTTGTTATTATAAACCATGCTGTTCTTTAAGTATTTGACTGAAACCTATCGGAAGGTATAATTAATTTATACAAAAGATAATCTTAATTCACTTTCTTGGGCCATAAGCAAAAAAGACACATATATTATACAATAAGAAAGCTGTTTTATTTCATTTAGAGGGAGTTTTACGATTTGAATGTTTTTGTTTTAACTTGTTTCTAGAATTGCCATATTAGTAATAAAATATGTTTTTAAGGCTGTATTTGGTTGCAATGTAAATGTAAATATGTATATTATATATTTATTCATTTTTCGGTTCATGAATACAAATAATGGTTCACATTTTAAACCATTTTCGCATTTATGTTGTTTGTTTGCAATGGGTGCAAAGGTATTAGACTATCATTAAATGCTCCAACTATCTTATTATACTCCAATGCCTTAACTTTGATAAAAAAATTAATTATCAAAAAACACAAAATAATTCTCTCTTCCCAGAATATAAAAGTGTTGGAAAATACATTTTTGCTTTGACAATCATTACTTTTTTACATATCAAATAAATGCTCACAAACACAAACCGGGATACATAAATACCCCGGATATTTATATCACAAACAAACAAACAGAGCCTAAATTCTGTTTTTATTTTCAAAAGAAAAAACGAGTAGGTTTTGTTTAAAAAAAAACAGTATATATTTTTGGAAAAAAATAATGATTTTCAAAATGTAAGCAAATTTTTAATATATAAATTATATGATTTATAAAATATAATATTAACTGATCAGATGAAAAGATATTTTAAAACCCATTATATATTTTGAAAGTAAATGACGTTGACTTGTTTGTAAAACCGACAACAAGAAAAATAATTTAATGAGAGGCATCTTTTATCTTTTAATGAGGAGAGAAGGTACTGAAAGTGGTACATGGTATGAGCACTTCTGCCGAGCAATTAATGTAAATTGAGACAACAGGTGTATGTCCACGTTACTGCACGTAATGTACAAAAGAAGGAAAATGCCTTTGACTTATGGTTAAAGCTTCTACCAATTAAGAAAATAACAAAGAACTTTGTTTGTATTTTATATTAATTACTTTCTAGACTGGAAATCTAATACTAATAGTCAGGATGCGGGAAGATGAGCCTAAAACACGTGTATACATGAACCCAACTCGTGGTTATTTCATTCTGTGTGTTGGTGTGATGCGAGATTGATGATTTAAAAATAATTAAAAAATCCACTATGGAAGAGTTATGATTTATAAATAATAATATAAAAATATCGAAGGAGTTCGAATTCTCTACGGCGAGTTTCGCTGTCTGAGAGAGAATAGGAGGTCAGCCGGGAATTCCAAAACTATCCTGAAAAGGGTTTAGTGATACAAATTAAAGGAGCGGTTGCTGCAGAAGATTCTTTTCTCACATGTGACATTCAACGTCGTCTGCCAACTGAATATAATATAAATACCTCAAAGGGTTGAAGAAATCAACTGATCACAACAAACGAAATAGCCATACTCTGTTTTGGCTTCTCTCGCTCTTCTGCGTTCATCTTCATCAGGACTTAATTTCCTGTAGCTGCAATGAAGAGTAAAACTCTCGACTATTTTATGGTTCCGTTGGGACTTTCCGTCATGGTGGCTTACCACATCTGGCTTCTCTATCGGATCTTAAAGCACCCCACCAAGACGGTACTTGGTGTCAATGCCATCAACCGGGGCATTTGGGTTCGAACTATGATGGAGGTACTCCGGCCATTTCCTTTCCCTCATCGCTAATTTTTTTGTTTTTCTTGAAATTAATACAAAAGAAAACACAGAGATCAACCAACATGTATTTCTGAATTCTGCCTCACCAAAGGCTTGGGCTTGTAAAAACCGAGCTTAAGGTTTGTCAAGTTCGTTCAATTTCTCAAGTCCTATAAAAGTTTATCTATACATCACAGGATTTTTTTTTTTTTTAGTTTGATGTCTAAATTATTATTATTATTTTGCTTCTAGCTCAAAAGTTTATATTAGCTCACTGAGATAAAGTTGTCACTCTAGTATTTGTATATCTAACCAAGAATTTTTGTTTAATATGTGAGAATTTAAAAGAATAAATTGTAGCACATACATTTAAAACATTTTCAAATTCAATCTGATATTTTATTAAAAATTAAAGCCGTTCAATGTTCTTAAACACTTTCAATTGTTGTATCTTAAAAGTATGCTTTCGCAACCTAGAGCTTTGTTTAAAGACCCATCTCCCTATTGCGATTGGTGTGATATTAGATTTAAATCATTTCTGCACAGGTCTGCATTCCCCCGATCAGCCCATAACATGCATCTATATTTTACTTGTAACATATATGCATGTATGTATATTAAAATTATTTGTAATTTTGAATATAAGCATAAATTTAAATTCTAATTTCTTCAAAGAAAAGCTTTATTAATTTATGGGAACGAGCTTGGATGCCCAGCCTGCAGCCTGGCCTAGGTCCACATTGGTTCCGGGCATATATTCTCAAGCCTGGATGTAATGCCAGCCAAACTGGAAATGATAATAATGGGCCAGAAACATATACCCGAGGTCGTCCATACTTTTTCTTTTTCAATCTTTTAACAAAGGAAATTAGCATAAAATTAAGAGAAATTCAGTACCCTGAACTGAGTGACAATTTGGTCCCCAATTTTAAAATGCTACAATTCAATACTCCAATTTTTGAAACATGACACAATAATCTAGTACCTACATTAAGTGGCATGTAAAAAGATACAAATCCCTTCAAGTGTCACTTAACTTTATTTATCAACCATCCGCTAAAATCAGAACCAATCATCAAAATTTTCACCTTTGTGACAACTCTTTTGTCTCTCTCTCAAGTATCAAGACAAAGCTTCCGTTCTTCTCCTCTCTTTTACCTATACCTATAGGGATAAAATATTACTGTGCTAAGTTAAAAAAATAAAAATAATTTGTATAAAACTTGGAGTTTTCTATTCTTGGTAAAAACTTGCAACGACTTTGTGAGTATGAATTCACATCAGCGTGTTTTATTTCTGCTCTTGGTAAAAATACTTTCAAAAGTCTGCTAAACATTTTGGAGCAACTCGACTCTGCTAAACATTCTCTCAGCTATCTCTATATCCTGTAAGTTTCATTCCATTCATGATCTTCTGCATTTGTGCTTCCTACTAAGTGTTCTATACTTTTGAAGTTATACATTTTTTGCCTGGTTTTTAATGAGATCCATTTATTTCTGTTCTAGTCCTATTCGAGGTGGATTTTAAAGTACCAAAATTGTAGCAAACAATTAGGGTTAAATCTGAAACGAGTTTTAATCATTTGACAGTGCAAAGAAGTTTCAAATTGATTTTTGTCTAGCTTTACTTTAACGATGCATTCTTTTTGTGCTCGATCGGCTATGGATTCATTTTCAACTAACCTAATCCACTAGGTTCCCTATCTGATGGATTGTCAGCATCAGCCACAATTACCCTTCTTTTTATTTTTCACTTTGGCTTTTATTCTAACAATATGTAATGGTAAATATGTGTGTACTATTTTTTTTCTTTTCTTTTTGAGAGAGGAAAGATTAACTTTCATAACAAAGGATGTACCAGAGGAGATGCACAAAATTCCAGTTAAACCAAAACCCAAAAAAGGAAACCTCTAACCTCCAAGAACAGAGCCCAAGCTTTCTGTTCTTGATGAAGAAGATGATGAACATTATATTTTATTTTTAAGGATAAATCACACATGAGATCATAGATTGTCGTATTTCATATTTGGAGACACTTTATCAGGAATTTTTCCTAAAATTAACTGTTTAGAAAGATTTACATGAATCCCAGGAGCAGGAAACTTAGCATAACTTACAATATAAAACTATAAATATCAAAAAAAGTATAGCAAAATAGGAAACAGCTCTGCTTCAAATATTCTCTGAGCAGACCAGCTGCATTGTTGCCCCTTTTTATCTTATTTTTTGATTCATTGCGAGAGAAAGCACTTCACTGTCATCTTAGCTCAGTCTCTTTATTTGCCATAGACAGAGCATCGCAATCTCCACTTTAGGACAAGGCATGTGGTTTTCATTGAGCATCCACCAGACTAACATTAGTGATTAGGGGCTTAGGACTGGTTCATATCTGTACAACGTCGAAACTCCAAAGTGTCCATGTGATCTTGATACGAATTGTTTATGCCCTACCTGAGAGTAACTAGAATTTCTTCCCTGCCACAAAGGCTGTTAAGAAATTATTCCTTTTCTTTTATGAAGAACAACTAGTGGGTGGGGGATTTTCTAACATATCATGTACCGGAATTAATTGCTAGCTTGAAGCAGAGATTTTAAATCCGAAGGGGCGCGCTGTACCTGTATTTGCTTTGACAGAAAATATAAACCAGAGAAAGAAAAAGTTGAGGGATGTGTTCCTAATTAAAAGGAGTATGGAACGCCCCTAAAAGACTTGTCCTTATTAACAGAATTGTATGCCTTAATCAAGTCTAAGGCACCGCATCAGTAAAATCGTGTTTTCTTCTGTACATAAGAAATTGCAAATTAATTCTTAATAATGTATAAATTTTGAATGAATGGTATATAGGATGCGTCCAAGAACGGCGTTCTTGCTGTGCAGACACTGAGAAACAACATAATGGCGTCGACGTTGCTGGCAACGACGGCAATCATGCTGAGCTCCTTCATCGCACTGTTAATGATCAACAGCGGTGAAAGGCCGT
Source organism: Nelumbo lutea (assembly GCF_056320005.1). NCBI lineage: Eukaryota > Viridiplantae > Streptophyta > Magnoliopsida > Proteales > Nelumbonaceae > Nelumbo > Nelumbo lutea. The sequence goes on from NC_142685.1 coordinate 48,241,105, forward strand.
CCAAGTTGGTATTCGGTGATAAAAGCGAGCTTTGGTTCTCAATCAAGATTTTCTCCATCTTGGTATGCTTCTTGGCGGGTTTCCTCTTGAATGTGCAGTCTATTCGGTACTACAGCCATGCAAGCATCCTTATCAACGTTCCAGTCAAAAAGGTCTCCTCACCTATCCATCCCCATCTAACGCAGGAATATGTGGCTCGGACCGTCAACAGAGGCAGCTATTTCTGGTCTCTTGGATTGCGTGCCTTCTACTTCTCCTTCCCTCTATTCCTCTGGATCTTTGGCCCAATACCCATGATCATCTGCTGTTTTGTTCTGGTTTTCCTGCTTTACTTCCTTGATGTCACCTTTGAATCATCTGATTTGGGATCATCTGTCGCCAACAGGGACGAGGAAGAAGGAACCTAGCTAGCTAGCCAGCTAGTTGCAATATGTTGTACAGAGACATTAATAAATTCACATTCAACCCAAGTTGAATGGAGTTTCTGCGATAGAAACCAGGACAAAATGCTAATAATGGAATTATTAGCATCAATCCCGGAAGAAGTTTCCTTTTATTTTCAATAGATTGGAATAATTTTTGTCTGGCTGATCGTGTCGTGTAGGTTTTTATCTGTGAGACTGTGAATATGGGGTTTTTATGGGCAGCGCTCTACCAATAAAATGGTCAGACTATTTCCTAACTTTTATTTGTCTTTCAATGGGTTCCAGTTCCACCATGTCTTTTGAGCATTAATGTACTATCAAAGAGTTGCATTTGCATAAACTAGTAGCATTCATCTTATCTAGAGTAAGTCCACATTGTTTGATTCTCGTGTTTCTGCATGAACATATCAGACTCACTCATTTTGTAGCTGCTGTGTGATATGTGGCTCTGGTTGATATTCTTATTCACACTAATTAGTAATTACATCTCTGCAAGCTTTATCTGGAACTGGTTGTAATAAAAAAGAATAAAATAGGAGGCTTCCGATGTGGATTTTCAAGAAGAGGATGTATCCGAATCATTCCCCATGTAAATCTAAGTAAAACTGTAAAATATATTTATGTATTGAGTGCTTGTGTTTGGCTGCCTTGTTGTTCAAGCAATCAAGCCTATCGGAGTAAGCCTTAGTCTGAGGTTCGATCCAATGCTTTAAAAATCGATCCAGAAATAGAACCGTTCTGATCACTGGATTTTGGGTTCAAGTTCCACTGTACGGTTTGAATGGATGGCCTGTTTTGACAAAAGAAATTAAAATTAAAAAATGGTCAAAACTGTTGAACGGGCCAAGCAGATCGACGGTTCGATCACCCAAATCAATGGATTATTCACCAATTCAATGATTTTTGACCAAATACCGAATTTAGGATAAAATGGAACTAATTACTTAGATGGTTTTTGGTTTAAACAGTTTGACCATCCTGGTCATTGATGGTCCAAAAACATTGGTTCAACCGAAAATAGATTACAGCCTAGTAACCCCACAATCAGCTGGTAGAGAGTAGAGGCCAGAATGGCAAGAGAGAAGCTTCATTGGAACCTCCTGAGCTTTCCAACGTAACTTGAAAACTTCCCTTCAGATTTACAAAATTTGGTCTGCCATGTTCTAAAGTTAGTATATATACTTGGAATTTGTTTACATGAATTGATTCCAAACTGAACCTTACATCCCTTTTCTTCAAATACTTGCATATTTTTTCTACGATCCATAATCAAGTCGTAAAGCAGGTTGAACCAGCCATATGACAATTTCATTTTTTTCATGGGTGTGCTTTAATGTTGGTCCGCATAAACAACCCTTTCTCTTCTCTCTAACCACTAACCAGACTTTATTAGAGTCACTCTCACTATATATTCAACCCATTTGTCAAATTCAGTGGGACATTAGGTGGCGCATCATATTATAACTATTCGGGAAATGGTTGAGCTGGTCAACGATGTCACGTGACAGTCTTCGCAGGCATTCTCTCTTTAATCACATTGATATCATGTATAACGGATGATCACGACTAAAGAGTGTCCTATACGGATGAGGAAACGGACTCCGTCGGAGAAGAGGAAACATCCCAAAGACCTCAATGGATGAACTCATCCCAATAACTCTAGAAGCCTTATCCATTTAGAATATAGACATCCAACTATAAATAGGTAATTTCTACTCGAGGTAAAGGACTTTTGAAAAAATACACTCTGAGAATATTTCTGCACCATCTCTTCTGCTCAGATCAACATTGTTCTCACTTCTTTAGACTTACCACTTTCTTCTCTATTCAACTGACTTGAGTGTCGGAGTACTTACCCGGGGAATAACTGCTCGGGCCTCTGACATTTCTCCTGGTTGCAGATTTTAATATGCGGCTTCGCTCTTCCACCTTGGCCTCATTCAATTTGCAAGACTATCTGATTGTCTTCAGTTCAGAACACCTCGAATCGGACAACATCTATAACTTTAGTGACCCTTTGGCTGGAGTCTATTCTATTGAAAGATTACGAGATGATATACGCACAAAGCTTTTATGAACTTACCCAAAAAAAGATCATTTACTGAAATACCCCTATAGTTTCATGAATTTACTAAAACCTAGCTACTTTATAATTTGTTTTTACTAAATCATCCTCTATAATTTGCAATCAATTTATTTAACCGACCTTCTATTAGATGAAAGTTGAAAATGACAATGTTAACACTAACATCCATTCAAATAAATTTAACCAAAATAAACTAAAAACAACAATTCCATTTTTGCTCCTATTAAAACATGGACAATCACTTTATTTTCTCAATTTGGTCAATTTTGTTTTTTATACAAAAAAGTATTAAGGGTACTTTTAGAATAAACAAATATGGATCCATACTCGAACATTTTCCACTCAGTTTAGGGGTACTTTTGGAATAAACAACCTTAGGTCCATGCCGTTAAACATTTTCCATCTACCTTAGGTGATCATATTACTATTTTCATATGACAAAACAAATAGTTCACAATGAAAATGTTCATTAAGTAAATTGGTTGCAAATTATACGGAGTATTTTCATAAAATGCAAACTATAAATAATAAATTTGCTTGGCGTCATGCTGCAGTAAAATCTCAGGAATTACGATTAATTGAATCTTCTCACAGAAACTAAAGTGAAAACAAGGAGGAAAGAGTCTACGAGGAATGGCCGAGTCATCTTGAGGGTGGTGATCTGTGCGAGTGTAGGTGTTTTGTGCATTACCCATTTTGATAATAAAATGAAGCAGTGGAATCAGGATGGACTTATATATGGTTTTGATGGTACCAGCACGTAATTAAAAGAGATTGCAAAACCAAGAATACTCAAACCTGTTGGTGGTGCACTCCATGTATTCATGAACCAAGTCACCTAATCAAATCACTCTGTAAGATTACTGTTGAGAGGCATTTTAATAATCTAAAGAGTTTAAATTTACCACTGAACTGAACAGAGAAATTACCAGAAACTAGTGCATTTTTCTCTTTTAATATAAAAAAGACCTACTGAAAACAAGATTTGATGCCTACTTTGTTGTTCGACAAATCTTTTGGAATCATATTCGAAGTTTGGAAATAACTAAAAAAATTAATTAAAATCGATAAAATGAAGCAGTCAAGCTGTACTTTACTGTCCATTGTCCGTAGTCCATGGAGATAGAGAGTGGGCTATCAAGGCCCATGAACTTGGACGGTGTTGGGACTTGGGAGGGCCTATAATTTATCTGACCTGACACATGACATGATATGTATGAACTGTCAATGAAATGTTTGGGGAATAAAAAGAAAAAAAGAAAAACATTCACATTGGATAACAACCCCCCTATAGCCTAACTGCCTAAGCCCGGCCAATTCATCTTTACCAGCTGCCACCTCCGTATTATATTTATGTTAGTTATAATAACAGCACCTTGAAATGGGTGGATGCGCCAAACCAGATCAATAAACTTTCTCTACCAGTTGAAGAGTTTGTGGATTTCAAGATTATCCGTCTCATGGGGGTCTATATATCTATGTATAAGAAGCAGATGACATGTCTGCTACGATTTTGACCTCCTTACTCATTTAACTAACCAACCTAGGCTACTTAAATTACCATTAAATCGTGTAGGTCTGTTGTTTCCAAAGCTTAGCTACTTAACTCTTAGCTTGTAAGTTTCTCTTCTTTTGAAACTTGAAAGAGAAAGAGAGGTGGTTAATTAATGGTTAAAATACCCCCCATGAAGAAAACTGAATTTTCTCAACTTTTGGCACCCTGGTATCACGCATGGAATCTCTATCTAGAGTTCTAGACGGCTCAACTTCAGTGTTTAAAAGTTCTATTTAGTAGACCTGATTATTCAAACTTAAATGTGGAATGATACAGTTGCATTGGGTTTCATGCACAGTGTGACTACTTGTTTAAGTAAAACATTTTAAAAAACCGGCATTCCTAGCTTGTTCCTGCTTCGCTTGTGCTGTGTTAAGTGATGAAACTTAAACTCAGTTTGGAAGGAGCATAAACACAAATACATAGAATGCAAAACCTTGCAATTATTTTGTATGTATATATTTTTGCATTTGTACTCCTTCATTACGGTGCAATTTTCATTTGCACTGGGTGTAAATGTAAAGCTAGGAGTCCAATTCCCTATTCTACCATTTCCATTTCTATATATTTAAATGCTTTTAACTGAAAATCTGAAATGCCAACCTGTAGTTCCTGTACCAAACACCGTCGGTGCATCTTTAGAAAACTGGTGTTCAACTTTCAGTACTCCTTGAGATAGATTAGACATATGATACAAATATCTATCCACTATATATCTGTCCGTCTATCTATCCTGCTACGACGTTCGGCAGTAAGATTGTAGGAATAAATAACCTTTCTTTTTATCGAATTTTTAAAACTTGGTTAGGCTAAAAAAAGGCCCCTTAAGTTGTTCTCTGGCGGCCTATATGCTCATACGAGTCCCGATCTCCTGCATAGTCCGTTCTATACAACTTTCTGTATATTCAAACATATTATGATACAACAGCGTTATATATTATGAGTGTTGTACATGTGTTAATAATTTAAAAGATATCTCCAAATGTTCGTTTCATTTATTTAATTATTTTAAACATGTAGTCATACAAAAAAAAAAAAAAAATTTGGCCCTTCAGTCCAACTGTGAGAAACAAATTTGATGGAGGATAACATGTGACATCTTCTTTACGTTTTCACCCACAAACTCTTTATCCTCACCAGCACGGCCATTTTTGTTTCCTAAATACAGTGATATAAAAATTCTTTTCAATGAGACATATCATGATTTCAGTTTCAAATTCAATCACTACCTTTCAAAAGATTTAGTAAGTAGAGTTATTGTAATTCTAGTTTAGACATTTTTTTTTTTACTTTCACTGTTTCACATTTTAAAATTTATCGATTAATTGATATATCCTAGACAGCAAAAATTAAAAATAATTTTCTGATTTTCTCTACAAAGCAGGTTGTATTTAATACCTGGATCACACTTGCTCATCGGTTGGTTCATCTTCTTGGGAAGGGAACTGGACAGGAAGGAGAGATGGGCCATCTCTTCCTTTAAAAGGCAATAATTTCAAAAGAGTTGAAGAAGAAAAACCCCTTTAGAATGCCCATGCATGATCAACAGATCATCTGAGTCGTACATCTCTGGATGACCGATCGATCATAATGCAATCAATCGGTAATTCAAAAAAGAAGAATCTGCAAAAGCAAAACAAGCGGCAAGCAGGGAGTTGAAAGGCAAAACCAATACGATCAGTAGACCAATAATAGTAGTTTAATTGCGTTCCACCTTGGCTTTTGTGTGGAGACAGACAACTATTCAGAATATATAATCCCAAGATTCACTCACCTTAAGAATCTAATCTAATCAAATCTACTCACAAACTCATAAACACTCCTCGTGCGTACCTTCCACAAAATATTCATAATATTCCTTATTAAAACTCTTTATTCTCCGCTGTGGTCGGTGCCCCCAAACTCCCGTGCGACGAAACTTCCCCCTAAGGCCCTAACGTGCTAGCGCCGGAAACATTTCCCCTTCGAGATCCAGTCATTCACTCACACGGTGACACCCTGGGTTACCTTCACCCAAAATCACTTTACTGCCCCCATGACTTCTCATTATTTACGCCGCTGACAACGTTATTCACAGTAGCAGAGTAGCTGACTAAAGCTCACAAAACCGGGTCTAGATATTTCTCCAATGAGGGGTATAATGGTAATATAATTATTAATTTGAGGGGAGTGGCCGAGTGGGGACAGTTTACCCATTTCCTCTCACGAGAAGAAACTGGCAGACTAGGGTTTTACGCGGATTATTTAAGAGCTAAGAGCGGTGGTCGGTGGGATGTGATGTCACTTTCTTTCACTTTGTGTGCTCGTGAACCAAATTCCCGTACGTTACATACCTATCGATCGTTTATCATCACATCATCAGAGCCATTAAGCCCTTAACGTATGCAGTAGTGGGCTCCACTTGAGAAGACTGAAACTTATGGATTCGGACATAAGCTTCTGTATGACTATATCTATCACAAAAAAAAAAAAAAATCCTTCTAAATAATTAAAGTTTTCAGCGTATAAAACAAATTAAAACTTTATTGAACGTTGTCCCATTCGATTTGTTCTAGTCGATTTTTGATGGATGGGTTTGTTCTAGTTGATTAATTGTTCTACCAGTTAGAAGAAAAAAATATTAAATTAGATTATCTTTGGTTTTTATTCAAATTTCAATTGACGGAGCCGATTGAATTCCAACTTTAAAAGAGGTGTAGGACTATAGGTGATTGGTGAGGTTCGTGACCGTCCACCAACGTACTCAAAGATAAAAAGGTCCTCTGGGTCCTCTGGTTAAAAAACAAAAAGGGAACAAAATTGTTCCACTCCACCCACCCATTCAAAAGGAAATAATTTCCGTATATTTTGCATTCTTATCTTGATTTGAATAAATGTAAACAAAATTGTACGAAAAGATTCTAATCAAGTGGGATTGGCACAGATTCCAAGTCGAGATTGTAAGCACAAGATTTATACACCATCACACCCTTTTACTATTATGCTTTTTGGATGGATTCTTGGAACGGAACTCTTCTAACTGGAATGCTGCAACCCAGCGCATACAGCGTAATGTTAGTCCTCCGTCTCCGGGGATGGACAAAAGATTGACCTTGCCATTTTGACCTTGTCCCATGACAAATGGGATTGAAAATTTGAAAACGAATCTAGAGCCTTGGCTTATTCCATATCAACATTCCACGTGGCAAATACATTCTTAAGCAGGAGGCTTTGAGTAGAAATAGGACCTTGATTCTGCTGTCCCATTCGTATCATTTTATGGCAACACAAGCATAAGATCGTGAGTCGTGAGTCGTGACATCGCGTATACGTGTTAAGAAAGAAACGTGGTAACAAGTTGCCGAAATGACAAATTTAACCCTGGATTGGGGGTATCAGGTATGTACAAATTTACAATCATTTGCAAGACGACTTCGGTCAACTGGCAATCGAATTAAAGGAGGAGATAGGACTGGGAGGGAGGACATTTTCGTCATTTTAGATTCAAATTTATTAATCTTGGTAGTACTACGGCTAGTTCCTATATAATATTGTCCGATCCATGTTGAGCATGACCAGCCACAGGCCACAGCCAGCCTAGGAGGAGAGGAGAGCACAAGACGGCGAGAGGAGACAGAAAGAAGGAGGAGAGATGGGTAACAGCCTGAGGTGTTGCTTGGCCTGTGTTCTTCCCTGTGGAGCTCTAGACTTGATCCGTATCGTCCACTTGAACGGTCATGTGGAAGAAATCACCCATCCAATCTCCGCCGGTGAGGTGCTGAAGGCCAACCCCAACCACGTACTCAGCAAGCCTTCTTCTCAGGGTGTAGTTCGCCGGATTCTAATTCTCTCTCCCGAGTCCGAACTCAAAAAGGGTAGCATTTATTTCTTGATTCCTTCTTCGTCCCTTCCAGAGAAGAAGAAAAACAACCGCAGCAATAGCAATAGCAATAGCAATCCCCACAGCCACAACAAGTCCTCCAAGAAGACGAAGAAGACTTCCATCACCACCACAGCCACCCCGGCAGCCCCAGATTGCGATCGCCATCTAACTGAAATTCTCTCTGAAAAGAAGTCTTCACGAAGAGATCGCCGGAGCGGCCGTATCAGGATCTGGCGGCCTCATCTCTCAAGTATATCCGAAGACTTGTAACATTTTACGATAACTCTGACATTTCTCGTTCTTCTTTTTTAACTCCAGGCCGGAAAGCAAACTCGATCCGTCGATCGTTTAACTCTTTATATATATATATATATATATATATATATATATATATTTCTGGGGGGGGGGGGGGGGGGGCAATGGATCATTCGATTACTGTATCTGAACTCATCAGTTGTGGATATAACGTGTACTCGTTTTTTTCTTTTCTTTTTGAAAAAAAAAAATCCGGCTGCCGGGAAGATAGGCAGATTTGGAAATTTCGTCCTCTATGAGAGATCACCTTGCCTTTGTTTAGAGTATCGAGAGTTGTCTTATTAAACAAGTGGGAGATGCGGAGATGAAACAGAGAACAGAGAACGTCTTTGACATAATAATGAAACCAATCATGGAAGCTGTACTTAGCGACCTCCAATTGTAACTAAGAAAAGACGGTTTTTTCTTTTTGATGAGAAAAGAAAAGGATGTAATTTGTTTAATTTCTACTCTGTAATCACTAAATTGGATTGCAAAATCTATAGCATGTGATTATATGAATAAACTAATAGCAATTATTAACTCAAACCATTTATCAACATACCTAATTATTCCTCTAATTTTTTTTTAACTACTAAAGTATGACTTAATGCTTCAAGAAATGTAGTTTATTCTAAACCTTAAACCCTTATATTAGTCTAATCCTAATTATTCCTAACTCGGGTTATCAAAAGTCTGACTCCAAGATGAACCAAAGCTATGCTCGGTTTGGTAGAAAATAAGAAAACTAAAGTTGAGGGAAAAGTACTTCAAGAAAAAATAGTCTCTTGTTTTCTATCAAAACAAGCATTGCTTAGTATTGAGATTAACCAAACAAATATCACGCTTGTAAGTTGTAAGAATATCATTATTGAGGGTCGTGGAAAAATTATTTTAAGTAATGAAGTTTGAACATACATGTATGTTAGGAAAGGATATTCTGTAAACAAGCATGGAATCCATTTAATTAATAATTAGGAGGTGTTCGCCAATATATAGACTTTAGTTTTTGAAAATAAAGACGACTGCCACTTATTGATGGGGTAGCTGTTTTTTGTTTTCAAATGGCTAACAACCCCTTAAATCAATTTAAAGACAAGGGAATAAAAATAGGAAAAATCTATGATAATATGGAACATTTTATTAGGGAGAAATGTGTTTTGGCGCCTTTTGAAATTTGAGCATTTTATTCAGTTAGATAATGAAATAAAAATAGGAAAAATCTATGATAACATGGATGAAATGATTCGAGTAAAATCCAAATGGCAAATGATGAATGATAAGCATTGTGTAGGGGGGAGGGTAATTAGGGAGAAATCGTTGGTTACATATTGTTTAACCATGAGGAACTGGGTGAAATTAGGCACGGAGCTAGCAAAGTATTCATTCATTGATTGACCCAATGAATGTCCCATATGGGGGGGCTACCATTGGTGATGGATGCGAAGTTTGGGCTACCTGTTTCCTCTGAGGTTGCCCCTTGAATGGTACCGCCCATAAGTTCCCACCCTCTACGCGGAAGAGTAATTACTCACGATGGCAACAACATAAACATATATGAGACCTTACTTAATTACTTGGTAGCTATATCAGTTCAGTAATTATTCAACAAAATGTTTTTCGGCTCACCTGATAGAGAGAGAGAGAGAGAGAGAGAGAGAGGGAGAGAGAGAGAGAGGTTGAGGACAAAACCCATCATCCCCTCGGTTTATTTTAAAATCTCCTCCTATGTAAATAGATATAAAATCATATATGGAGAGCCCTTCTGCAGTCTGCCACTCCATGTTAGAACAAAAATAAATGCATGCAAGCTGGCAATTCCTAAGATATATTACATACAGCACATCTTCACATGGATTCCTCACACACAAACACACACTGGCATAAACCCATATGCCTTTCTCTAACTCAATGTACTAAAATGTGTTAATGTTACTAGTTGAGTGGCACGTGCTAGAGAGAGAGAGAGGGTTCCACACTTTGGAAGTTTCTTCAAGTGTGTCGATGATCTTGGTTCAGAAAAGAACATATACTGACTCAGCAACAGCCTCATCGTGTAAGAGAACCCGCGTACCGATGGTGGATGGGAAGTGATGGCTCAGATGCTTCCAAAATATTGAACAAGAATCATGCCTTTACATACTCTGATGCATAAACAAGCCCATAAGAAACGACATTTGCTCTACAATGGCTTCGCTAGCTTGTGCATTACTCCTGATCCATCGTGTAGTTGAGATGGTACTCGGTGACCCAGTGGCCCTCCTCTCCATGTCTCCATGGTAACTAATGTCATGTCAGTAGACCTCTCTCACAAAGTTACATGACAACCAATTACGAATAAACACGCCAGTGTTCTCCATACAATTACAGCGTGGTGATCGGCAGATCCAGGCTCGGATTAAGTAATATAAACGAAGAGGCAGGGAAGAGTGGAGAATGTGGTTGGCATTTTCAACGTAAAAAGCCACAAAAGAAATGAACACTTTCTCTGCATATACATGCTAAAGAAAGAAAGTTGCAACTATGTATGGACCATATAATTCAGTAGTAAATCTGCGATTTCTTTTCTCTGTCTCTCCCCCCTACATATAAGCCTATGGTTTTGATTTTGTTTGGCGTAAGTTTGACTTGCAGCTTGGGTCTCTCGTCACCCCTAAGCTCAGACTCAGAATGAGTGAATAATTAACAAAAGTTTCCCTATTGTACAGGCATTTCAGTTAACATGGAGGAGTTAACTAAAAAATGTTGACTGCGGCGTTGATCCATAGATCGGGCTCTGAACCATTCCTTCTATTGGCATTTGTTGTTGCACCACCAATACTGATAGGGTTTTGGAATCTAATGAGACAAGAATATCTCCAATTATACCAAGCTCGTCCAGCTCAGTCCAGTCTGCCAATCCTGCCAGTAAAGGCGAGTTTTGTTCATGTCGTCTCCCCACCAAGACCAGGAAAAAGTCATTTTCAATGGCTCGAATCACATTAACCGTTCCCGGCCCATCTTGCACTACTTCCTCCCTGTACACAGCACAGTCATTGTCGATGAGACTAACCCTGAAGCTATTAATTGACTGAACTTCGAGCTTTTTCTCCGTAAAATCGTTGCTATTCAGATTGTTACTGTTGGCGGCTACGAAGCGGACGACAGTGAGATTGATGCTAGGGTGTTGGACCATACGGATGGCATAGGCTAAGGCCTCTCGATCATCAGGGCCTCCTAAGAAGGCAACGGCGATGTGGTAGAAGGAACGAGATGTTAACATGGACCTAGGAACCTTGAGCTTTCCACGATCTATAAACAGGGCGACAGAGCAAGGGGCCTTGTCAAGGATATTGCGGTTGACATTCTTGACGGAAAGACTGGCGAACTTGTCGAAGGGGACGATGATCAAGTAAGTCCTTCTGTCCATGGCAAGGGTACATATGTCGTCGTGCATGCTTGCGTAAGGAGAGATGCTGGTGAAGCATTGCAACGCCACCAGACCTTCGTTTTGTTGCTGAAAGCTTCTAAAAGCATTTATAATGCACCCGACGGTGTCATAGGGTTTTGAAGGAGAGCTGCTGCTAATGGATACATCATGTGAGATGAGGAGTGGGGTTTCACGGCCAATAAGCTCTACCAGGTGGATAAGGTAGACACACAGAGGGCTCTCTCTCGTTGGGTTGGAGGCCTCCAACAGGTTGATAAGGGCAGACACACTTTCCTCGTTGTGGATGCATGCAACTACTCTGAATTCCACATTGCTCCTTGAATGTTCCATGGTCCTCTTCTTGTAGGGTATGTATCTTCTCGATGGATCATAGATGAGTCTTACTATGTTACTGGACACCACTTCTGAGATTATTGATATAATAGTTAGGGTCGTGTAACATTTCTCGTTGATCAGCTGCTCGATCCAAATTCATATATAGTTTTAGCTTTGCATGCATATGTATATATAAAGAAAAGAAAAAAGCTAGATACAAAATTTGCTTTTTGGCTTTATTCTGACATTCATGGTCAATTGGCTAGCCAGCTAGCTAGCTAAGTAATAGCTCTACTCTGAGACTGAGTGGGAGAGTGAGAATAATTAATAAGCTGGCATGGAGAGTACTTGCTGCAGCAATAGTTTAACATGTTATATACCTTGAGCTCTAGTGCATATTTGAACCAGTGAAGAGTATAAACCCCTTGGGCACATCCGATGAGGCCCAGACAGAGTGCATCCTGGGGTGCCATCCTCCAGATAACACAAGGCAAAATGATTGCCAAGAGCTTCACAATGAACACCACCAACAGCGTCATTTCCACAATCCCTAAACAAGTGGATTTGTATAGCACCAACACATCCACTTTAGAGCCATACATAATGAAGAAGGATGGTAAGAACATTACTGACACAATCACTTCAAGCTTTTCCGTTATAGCTGACCCTAGGGGTGGGCCATCCGGTATGGCCAAGCCCAAAATCATCACCCCGAAAATTGAATGGTAGCCCATTGCTTCACCCAACAAGCCACACCCAAGCACGGCCACAACAACGGAACAGAATATACCTTCCTTGACAGAATTGCTGCGTTGTGGTGTCTGTCTCGCCATCCAAAGAATTATAGGTCGGATAAAGAAAATGATGAACAGAATACTAACAACCCGGCTAACCATGATCCCGAAAAATGCTTGTTTGTCGTCAAAGGATTCCCACACGGTGGACAGAACGGCCACGCAGGTCCAACATCACATACCACTGATCATGGATGAAGAAGAGGCAACGCGACCCACCTCGGAATTGACCAGCTTGAGTTCGGAAAGGAAGCTATTAACACAATGGAACGATGACATTGACTCGAATATTCCAATGAAAAGGACAGACCTCAGTTGGGCTTTGTCCATCTGAGAGAATCGTTCAAGAAGGTGATGCTTGTGGATAGCAGCACGGGGGCAACGAAAGAAGAGAGGCCTAAAATTAACGACAATCTTCCAGATTTGTTCACGATGCTAAGGTCGTGTCTCACTCCAACAAGGAAGCTAAACAACATGAACCCAAACAAGGCATGCACGTTAAGCAATATTTCATCTCTTGGCCGGAACATCGTCTTTCTGAACGTCTCGTTTTGTCCAAGAACCGACGGGCCTAGCATTATACCACTCTGCTGGTGAACATGAATCAATCAATGCATGGAATTGGACATTAAATCATTGATCATATATAAATAAATAAACAAATATATGGGTTACAGAAATTATCAGTTTTAATTATATATATATATATATTTGATTATATACCAGCATCTGTGAAATGTGTTTGGGTGGTCTGAGAGGCTTGAGAAGCAAGTGAACGATCAGGGACAATATTGTGCCTATACTGAGATGTAACAACAGAAGAGGAAACGGGAAGTGCAAGGGATTATCACCTTGCCACAAACCCCTGGAAACAATTGTAAGTTTTCCCTCACAATAGATTTTCCACGTGAATAAGAGCGGATCGATTGAAACTGTGCTTTCGTTTGACGATGTACTGGTGTTCTCCATCTATCTTCTTCGACAAACCTTTCCTCCCATTCCAAATTCTACCGGGAAGACCAACAGAAGGAACCAAGGTGCCAATACAATGGAGGAAAAGAAAAAGAAGTAAACCATCCTAGAGAAGAGACAAATACGAGAGTAACTTCAGTTTTAAACCGAGGATCCAGAGAGAATCGAGGCTGCCAAAAATGTCTATTTGACCATTGACCCCGATCATGTGGTTCGCATCTTCTCCTCTTCCGTATGGAGAATTTACTCTAACTCCCAGACTCCTACTCCTACACAACGCAAACACTTGGAGGCATGGAATTTTCAGTTTTGCGCTTTTTTTCATGATTTTTTTTTTCTCAAATACTAATTAAGTTTTTCCTTTACAGTGTGTTGCCTCTGCAATATTTTAATTACTTTTCCTATATTTTAATCTTAGATCACTCTTGGATATGTCCAAACTGCTCGCTTTCTCCATATATTCTTCTTCCCTTTACTTATGCACTGAGGTCTTTCCCTCTCTCATTCAAACCCTATTTAATAAACCTCCACCCTTGACCACCAACACTATTATGTTGCTTTCTTAAATTATTAATTAATGGAAACAAAAAAAAAAGACGAAGAGTTGTTGAGAAAAAAAGTATGGGTGGTTTTTATATTCTAAGGGGGTATTTACATGAATGGTTTTGCTTTCTAAAACCAAAATATAATTACTACGTCAGCAAAGAAGTATTGTATTTGCTGAATGCTGACATAGAAATTGTTGTTTAAAAAGAAAATTTTAATGTTCATTAAATTTTATAGTAAAAATTTACCTATAAATTAAAAATGGAATTTATTTAACACACTTCGCAACGTATACACGGTGACTCTTTTTAGCTTCAAAGTAATTTGTCGTGTATAAGATTGTTCATTATTCAGGAAAGGAAGGATTGCAAGATGAGACAACTATCGAACCCCCTATAATAATAATCCGTTAGAGAATAGAAACTATTCAGGGAACTCATCTGAAAAATTATATAAGCTTTTAGGACAAATTGTTATTTCAATTTGACCAAGTGGTCTAGTATTGGGATCTCATCATTCCATTAAAATTAATTAAATTTCAGTACAGGTATGGATGGATTTGTGACTGTCCATGCTTCAAGCCTATGGTATTTCGCACAAGAGAGCATGTTAGTAATAGGTTGAACGGTTCTTTGAGATAATTATATAGAGTTATTTCCCCGTCCAAATGACTTTACACAAATCTTGATAACAATACACACATGTTAGTGATACATTCTCTTGGTTTTTTACTCATTCAAGGTATTTGGGGGTGTTTATGTTAAAAATATGTGTTTATTTGAATAAGTACTTATTTACATTTGGCACCCAGCTTTTTCAAGTGCTTGTTTTAAAAAATAAGTACTTATTTTATATTAGACATTTGGTGGATGTTTTCTCCAATAAGCATTTAAATAAGTACTTGTGTCTTTCATTTTCTTTCAAATCTTCAAAATTTTCAATCCAAAGTGAATGAATAAAAGTACTTTGATATAAGTGATTTTATAAAAGTACTTTTGTAAATCAGTAAAAGTTCTTTGATAGAAGTGATTTTGTAAAAGTACTTTCACAAAAGCGCTATTATGAAAGTGCTTTCATATAAGTGCATTCATATAAAAGTACTTTTATAAAATTGCTTGCTTAAAAATGCTTTTGTAAATGTAATAATATTGAAAGGGTATAATTGGTATTTTAAAGTTTTATTGAGGATAATTCTGGGAGAAAATTTTGAATAAATGTTTATAGTACGAGTACTTCAAGAAAAAAATGACAGGAATTTTGAACTTGAAAAAGAAAGATTTATTTTTAAAATAAGCACTTATATCGGGCTTATTTTCCACACACCAATTAGTACTTAATGATATGACTCCAACTCAAATAAACACTTATTTTTAAACACTCCCAAACATGGCCTATATAAGTTCATTTAAACAAAACAAGTTGTGTATGTGGATATATACTGGATTTGCCTAATAAAACCATCATTCCGGCATCATAGATTTTTCTTTGAACGTTTAAAGGCACTCAGGAGTCAGGATTTCCTAATACTTAATTTCGATGAATTATCATCAGTGAGTATACCACTTGCCCAAGTATTGGAGACCCAAAGTGCATGGTTTTAAGATGGGCACAGCGCGATTGAAAAGATGAGGGACGGTTAATTTCCTGGCAATTAAAGACTTTGAAAAACTCAAAATTCAAATAGCTTGTCCATTCTGATCACGATAGGTTTTTTTCCCACTCTTTACACTTGAAAATCGAGGAAGCTTCACTATACTATTCACTCTACTGACACCTTTAAGAGCATTCCACTCTTCCTCTGATGATGCTTCTGCAGTCGTTTGGGGTTTTGTCTTTGTAGTCTCATGGCCTGCATGTCTTGCTGCAGCAGCTTTCAATTTCTTTTGACTCACAATGTCTGTTCTCCTTAGTGTCATTTTTGGCCAGGATTTCCTGACGACAGAAGACGACGATTTGAAGAAGAGGCAAATGGCTGCACAATCATCAGCCTTTGCTATAGGGTGTTGGAATTTCCAGGCTCGACTAGCTCGACGCACCAGCAACTTAGCTGCCATGGATCTCTTCCCAGCGGATGCAACTATCTTTATCACCTCCTTATTTGACAAAACATCCCATACCTGAACAAACCCACAACATGCATATACACATAAATTATTAAAACATCTGGCCTTCACGTACGCTGGATTATAGATGATGGTCAAATGGGGAGGTTAGGTTTCAATATCTATCTATCTATCTAATCCAGTGAAAAAGAAACTATGAATATACAATTTGAGTTGAACTAATGAGAGCCTGCTTTGGACATCAAGCACATCGATCGAGAAGATATAAAGATTATGAATTTATGTTCTCTTCGATCTTACCCCATCTGTTGCTAAGACAACAAATTCATCCTCCTCGGCGAGCTCCCTATAAGAAACTTTTGGGGTAGAACTGAGGCCAAAATTTTTCAGGCAGAAATCGCCGAAAGCTCTTGACATGGCAAGGCCAGGACAATCTTCGTCCGCCATCCACAATCTATACACATCGGGCTCCTCCTCCCTAGCGAAAACTCTTCCATTATAGCTCCTAATCCTTTCAGCTTCACCTAAAAGGGTGAACGTGAATTGAACATGCAAAAGAAAAGACATTGATGATTAACACCAATTGCTCCGTTCTTTCTTCAAAGATATGGACATAGGACATAAAAGAGAAATTAATTAAACCACCCACCTGGAAGATTTGGTTTTAGATCAACTGTAAGTTGGACGGGGATGAGTTGATTTTTCTGGTTTCTAGTGCACAGAACTGCACGCGAATCCCCCAAATTCGCGATTATTAAGTGCTCTCCCTGCAGCAGCGATAAAAAGAAGAAGATCACCTCCTTTAATTTGTTGTCTAATTAATAATCTTAAAAATAAAAACCAGTCGGGCAGTCATCAGTCATCATCTGTTGAGTGGATTTCATTAAATGTCATGCATATGGCGTAATGTTATCTACGTCTAGACCTTCTTAAGAACGGTTACAGCTGTGCTGCCACTACGAAAGGAATCGACGGTGGAATCCAGGTAGAGTTCTCTATCCATCTCCTTAAAAGCCTTAACAAAACACTTCTTCCATAAACTGAACGATGAAAAGCTGTTTTGGGTATTAGCCTCATTATGACTACTATCGACATGATCGGCTTCCTCGTCCTCGTCGGAAGAAGAAGAATAATAGTCAACCATTTCGGGTTCTTTCAATAAGTAAGATAGTTTTGATGGCAGAGCATCCCGAACGTGGCATGAGACCTTGTGGCCAAGGGGACCATGACCATCGAACACACCGCAGAAAATCTCATCTTTTTCACCGCTGAAATCCTACAAAAAAATTATGTCGAAGAAAGACAATAATAAAGCTCTAATGAGAACAAAACAGAAAAGCATTTAATTCATGAACTACTGCTAATTGGGAAGAGAGAGAGAGAGAGAGAGATGGAACTTCAAACACTAACAACAACAGCGACCAAAAAAAAAAGATCGGATGCTTCAAACAAAGCAAAGAATAAATGAATTCCTTTTATACAAGATGAAAGCAAAATTAATAATAAAACTACATTCTGATCTTTTTTTTTTCTCTCATAATTACCTTACCTCCCATATGGTCATAGAGTCTTGATTAATCCCTTTTTTCCCCTTCTGTGTGAACATGGATGTATACTCGGAGAAACCTTTTAACCTAACAAGCTCTCCGAAGTCTCCCTCGCGTGCATCATTCACCTCCTCTTCCTTGTCATATTCTTCTTCTTCCTCCTCCTCCACAACGTCTCCTTCAAATTCCATATTCGCACTGCAGCAACCTCCCATATTTGAATTTCCTCTTTGTACATAAAACACCCACCAAATTTTCTCAAAAAAAAAAAAAAAAAAAAAAAAAACCTAACCGGAATCAGAACAGAAATAATCAGAGTCCGGCGTCTTACAGAGCTATGATAAACGTAAAGGTGAAGGAAGAGTCTTCAAAGCTATGGTATACCAAATTTCATTATAATTCGGTTCTTTTTTTTTTTACATGTTTTATCTTTTTCTAATATTCAAGCAGAGCAGAACATGAAACGGTGTTCATAGTTCATGCCTTCTGCTAAACGAATAAAAAAAAAAAAACACACAATAGCTAAATAAATAAAAAGAATCAATGATGGCGTTGTCCTCGTCTAGGGTCTTGGTTTCTTCTCTTTTTGGATGACGGGAGAAGAAACCAATTTTTTTATCTCAAAATATATAAAGTCAACAGATCGAGTTCCTTCGGGCTTCGGTGATGAATGGCTTAGGAAGAGGAAAACCTGTCCAAAGGAATTAAAACCACCTGCCCATACGACGATAATTTCGTATATACTATTAGTGCTCCTACTACGCAATTCCTGTAATTTCGGATTAGTGTCACTTCGGTTATCAAACTTTCATAAATTTACATACTTGTCCTAGTCGTTAGTGTCATTTGGTTACCAAACTTTCATAAATCCACATACTTGTCCTTGAATAGTCGTTAAGTAACATTTGAAAAAGATATAAATGGTTTTTGAATGATATTTAATTTTCTTTATTCATCATTCATATATTGACAAAAAAAAATGAATAGTTTCAAATATGAGTTTGGCTTAAATCCAAAAACACTTAATCAGGCACGTTCGCATTTGGCCACGCGTCCTCCCAATCATGTGAAGGGACATCTCTCCTCCTCCTCGACGTTAGTGAAGTTAAGCAAAACGAGTCATTTTGCTCCTCACCTCTCTTCTCCTTTGAGTGTCGCAGAGACATCTCTCCCCCGCGGCAACTTAACATCTATCACCATTGCCTAGAAACAACCATCACCGGCAGCAGGATATTCTCACACTTCATTCTATTCTTGGCAACAATTAATTAATTTCGTTAGTCTCTTCAAAGTCTAGTTTTTGATCTGTCCGATTGTTTACACATTCTAATATCTCAAATTCTCAATTTGGCTTTATTTATTATGTGGTCAGAAATCGCGAAGCAGCTCTCTGGCCGAGCTGATCATGAAATTAAAATTTTCTGGAACACCTGCATAAAGAAGAAGCTGATAAAGATGGGCATCGATCTGATCACTCACCAACCTCGGGTACTAATTTCTTCATGGACCAACCCCATCTGTTATTGTTAGAGAAAATGGGGTCACTATAACTTTGGAGGAGAAGTTCTGAGATACGTCTGAAGACACTGTCTTTAAAATGTTATTTGTCCCTACTCAATTGCACTGAGTTTGCTGTTGTGTTACAGGCAAATTCGTTCCCAGGATACAATAGAGCCTTGGGCGAGTATATGCAACCAGCAAAGTTGAAGAGTCTCAAAAGAAACCTTCTGTGAGACTGTAGCAGAGCGGATTGAGAGAGAGAGAGAGAGAATGAATTTCAAAATTGTGTGTTTTGGAGTCTGATTCATGCTCTTTAAATAATTCGTGAAGAGGTATGAGGAAAAGGTAAGTGTTGGTTTAGATAAGCACCTTGTACAGTCACAATTTCAAACATTGTGTCGCACACGCGCGCGCGCAAAGTGCGCCTCTAAAGCGCCTCATTGCGTCGCACACACGCGCACCCACGCGCGTTGCGCGGTATCGAATTCCATACTCTCTCTACTAATTCTAAGGAGTGTAAATCAACTCTTATTGAAATACTGAACACAAAACTTATAATTTTCTAATGTGGGACAAGTTCAAAACTGGGTTTTTGTAAGAGATAAACTGATTTTTACAATCAAGTGTGTAGGCGCACTTTCTCATGTAATTGACCAATCAAACCCATTGGATTTAATCTCATTAAATCCAACAATCCCCCACATTGATTGATCAATTACATAGTTTTCTCTCAATCCAAACTACTATAACACAGTTATGCATACAAAAGGTGTTTATCAACTTAAACCTCTTGTTACTATAGTTATCTTAGAGCCTTGTCAAAGTTATTGGTGGTAAGACCTTAAACCAATTACTCTCAAAACAAATCGGATACACCTATACACACAAAATGTCCAGCCTCTACAAGAGTTTCAAGTTTTGCTCAGCACTGTTATGGCCATGTGCTTCTTTCCTGGTTTCATGAACAATCCCGAGAGTAAACCCAAACCCTCATGAGAAGCGGCACCACTTCTATCTTCACATAGGTGAAGTTCCACAATGTGCTCCATTATTCTACACATTTCAGAACTTTATTAAGAGTTTATCTCAACCTCTCATCATAACGGACAACAATGTTTATGTTGTGATGGAAAATTTCTCAATATCAGTGCTAACAATCACATTGCTGTAACTTGTTGTTACCCATTAAACCCAATACTGATGGTTTTTCAATTCAGGTTGGGTTAGCATTATAGGTGACTAAGTGAATGGTTTTAATCTCATCTCTTTGGTTGTCATTTTTACCAATTCTCTAGCCAAACCCTTGGTAAGAGGACCATCCATGTTTTTACTTGACCTCACATAAGTTATAGTGATGACTCCATCTTGTAGGTACCACTGTAGGCCCTTGGCAGAGTTGCCTCACTATCACAGTAAATGGAAATTGGAAGCATAGGACTAGGCCAAAGTTTTATATCCAATAATAAATTCCTAATCCATTCAACCTCTTTTCCAGTAGCCGTTAAGGCTATGAATTCTGATTCCATGGTCGAGTGAGATATACAAGTTTATCTCTTGGATGCCCAAGAGATTGCACCCCCACCAAGGACAAAATTCCATCAAGATGTGGAATTATTATCTCCATTACCGGTAATCTAACTTGCATCAGTGTACCCTTCTAGTACAGCTGGATAATCACAATAAAACAAGCCAAGTTCCAAGGTTCTCTTGAGATACCCAAGAACTCTCCCAATTGCCTTCTAGTGCTCTGCACCGGGGTTACTTATAAACTGACTAAGTTACTTACTACAAATGCAATATCAGGTCTAGTACAAAGCATAGCATACGTCAAGCTTCCTACTGCACTAGCATACTCAAGTTGTGCAATTGCTCTACCTGTATTTTCTACTAGCTTTATACTATAATCATATGGCATGCTATATTCTTTAAACCCTAAATGCTTAAATTTCTCAAGTACTTTCTCAATATAATGTGATTAGCTTAATGCATATCCCCTACTATGCTTTTTAACTTTTATTCCTAATATGATATCTACTTCTCCTAAATCTTTCATCTTGAAGACAGAGGATAAGTAGCTTTTAGTTTCATTTATAACAACCATATTTATACCCACAGTAAGCATATCATCAACATAAAGACAAACAATTACTCCATAATTTTCAATGAATTTTGAGTAGATGCATCTATCAGCACTATTATATTTAAAGCCAAAAGCTAGAATGTAAGAATCAAATTTCCCATGCCACTATTTAGGTGCTTGTTTTAATTCATATAGTGATTTAACCAGTTTATAGACTTTCTTCTCATTTTCAATAAAAACAAATCCTTCTGGTTGTTCCATATAAACATCTTCATTTAAATCACCATTTAAGAAAGCGGTTTTAACATCCATTTGGTGAACAAATAAGTGATAAATGGATGCTAATGCAATGAGTGTTCTAATGGAAGTTGTTCTAGCCACTGGTGCATAGGTGTCAAAGTAATCAATCCCTTCCTTTTGACTAAATCATTTTGCTACCAATCTAGCTTTAAGAGTTTGTACAGTTCCATCAGTGTTGTATTTTCTTCTAAACACCCATTTACATTTTATTGGTTTTGATCCTAGAGGCAGATCTAATAGTACCCATGTG
Organism: Nelumbo lutea; assembly: GCF_056320005.1. Taxonomy (NCBI): domain Eukaryota; kingdom Viridiplantae; phylum Streptophyta; class Magnoliopsida; order Proteales; family Nelumbonaceae; genus Nelumbo; species Nelumbo lutea. The sequence continues at coordinate 48,263,124 of NC_142685.1, forward strand.
TTATTTGACATATTGAATCCATTTCATCATTTATAGTTTCCTTCCAAAAGGCAGAATCTCTAGAGATCATGGTGTCACTATAGATTTTTGGATTATTTTCAATGTTTAGGACAATAGGTATTTTATTTAAAATCTTCTCTTTATCAACCTCAACCAAAAATACAATTGACTGAGTAGAGATAAAATCTGAACCTAAGTGTTTCTCTGTTCTTTGTTTTTGACTTCTTCTAAGTCCTATTTTAGGTGTTACAGTTGTGTCATTTCTTCTTTCAGTCTCATTATTATCAATAGGTATTGAGATCTGAGTTCTTTGTCATTTTCTATGGACTCATTTTCTGTAGGTTCAAAACACAGTTTATTTTCAAAGAATTCAACATCTCTAGTTTCAATTATTATATTGGACTCTAAGTCTAGAAACCTATAGGCCTTGCTATGTTTTGCATATCCAATAAGCATACTTTTCTTAGCTCTGAGTCCTAATTTGGTTCTTTTAGGATCTGAAACTCTACAATATGCTAAGCACCCCTACACTTTTAGATATGCTAAATTATGCTTTCTTCCTGTCCATAATTCATATAGGCATTTGTTATTAACTCTATAAATAATTCTGTTATGTAAATGGCAGGCTATTAGGAGTGCTTCCCCCCACAGGTTTAAGGGTGCATTAGCTTTTAACAACATGCAGTTTATCATTTCTGTAAGTGTTCTATTTTTCCTTTCATCCAAACCATTCTGTTAAGGGGTATAGGGAGCAGAGCACTGATGTATTATTCCAAATTCTTCACAGAAAGAATTAAACTCATTTTTGAAGTATTCAGCACCCATATCACTTCTAAAGATTTTAATTTTCTTTTCTAGTTGATTTTCAACTTCAGTCTTATATAGTTTAAACATGTCAAATGCTTCATCCTTAGTTTTCATAAAGTAAACATAGGTGTACCTAGAAAAGTCATCTATAAATGTTATTAAGTATCTTTTACCTCTTCTAATTAATACACCATTGAGTTCACAGATGTCAGAATGGATTAGTTCTAGAAGTTAAGAATTTCTCTTAACACTAGGGAAATGTTTCTTAACCATTTTAGATTTTACACATATTTCGCATTTTTCATTTGATTCATTATTGTAAGCAATTATACCAAGTTTGCTCATGTTCTTTATGGATTTAAAATTCAAGTGTGCTAATCTATCATGCCATAAAGAGAAAGAATCAATAATATAAGCAAAAACTTTTCCTTCATTAATACTTAATTTGAACATACCATTACAACCATATTCCTTTCCAACAAATATCCCATTCTTAGATATAATTAGTTTGTCGGATTCAAAGACAACTTTGAATCCCTTCTTACAAACAAGATTTACTGAGACCAAATTCTTTCTAATGTCAGGAACATGGAGAACATTTAGGAGAGTCGGTGTCTTTCTGGAGGTGAAGTTCAACTCTACGCTACCTCTTCCAGCAACTTTGGCACATGTTTAGTTTCCCATCTGTACCTCCTAGCCATCAGTCACTTCTTCATATGTCTTGAACAAGGACTTGTCCTTGCAAACATGGACTGTAGCGCCTAAATCAAACCACCATCCAGAAGATGATTCTGCCATATTAACTTCAGTAATCATAGCCACGAGATTGTCTTCTACCATGTTTGCAGACTTGGTTCCACCTTTCCGATGTCGGCAGACTCGGGCATAATGCCCATTCTTTCCACAAACATAGCAGGATCCTTTCTTATTGTTTCTCTTCTTGAATTTCCCATCCTTATTCTTTACTTGTAATGCATGATTAGTCTTTTTCAATCCATTTTCCACAAACTTGACCTTAGAGTTCAGCATACCGGATAGGGTTTTATCCCTACTGTCTCTAAATCGAGACTCTTCTTCAATACGAAGGTGTTGTTGAATTTGCTCCAAGGTAAGTTCTTCAACCTTGTGCAGCAGCTTCTTCCTGTAATCCTTCAAAGAGGGTGAAAGTTTGGCAATGATTGCTCCCACTTGGAAAGATTCAGGAAGGATGATGTTAAGGGATCGAAGTTTGGCAATGAATTTCGCCTCCATTGCAGAATAACGTTCTAAATTGTTGGAGAAAATTGGGTCATTGTAACTTTGGAGGAGAAGCTCTAAGGCGCGTCTGAAGACACTGTCTTTAGAACGTTATTTGCCCCTACTCAGTTGCACTGAGTTTGCTGTTGGGTTATAGGCAAATTCGTCCCCAGGATACAACAGAGCCTTGGGCGAGAATCTACAACCAGCAAAGTTAAAGAGTCTCCAAAGAAACCTTCTATGAGACTGTAGCAGATTGGATTGAGAGAGAGAGAGAGAGTGAATTTCAAAATTGTGTGTTTTGGCGTCTGATTCATGCTCCTTAAATAATTCGTGAAGAGGTATCAGGAAAAGGTAGGTGCTGGTTTAGAGAAGGCACCTTGAACAATTACAATTTCAAACAATGTGATTGTTTAAAAAGTAGTTAACAGTTAGTGACTGTTAACTTTGAATTGTGCCTCTTGATCACACCCGATCGAATCGTGACCATTGATCTCATCAACGATGATCAACGATCAGCAACGCACCAAAACCAAAGCTGCCCATCGTGAGCCACGCGGGTGCGAGCAAAGTGTGCCTCTAAAGCGCCTCATTGCGCCGCACATGCGCACACGCACGCATGCACGCACGTTACGTGGTATCGAATCCCCATACTCTCCTCTACTAATTCTAAGGAGTGTAAATCAGCTCCTATTGAAATACTGAAAATAAAGCTTATAATTTTCTAATGTGGGACAAGTTCAAAACTAGGTTTTTGTAAGAGAAAAACTGATTTTTACAACCGCAAAGTGTGCCTCTAAAGCGCCTCATTGCGCCGCACACGCGCGCGCACGCATGCACGCACGTTACGCGGTATTGAATCCCCATACTCTCCTCTACTAATTCTAAGGAGTGTAAATCAGCTCCTATTGAAATACCGAAAACAAAGCTTATAATTTTCTAATGTGGGACAAGTTCAAAACTAGGTTTTTGTAAGAGAAAAACTGATTTTTACAACCACAAAGTGTGCCTCTAAAGCGCCTCATTGCGCCACACACGCGCGCGCACGCATGCACGCACATTACGCAGTATCGAATCCCCATACTCTCCTTTACTAATTCTAAGGAATGTAAATCAGCTCCTATTGAAATACTGAAAATAAAGCTTATAATTTTCTAATGTGGGATAAGTTCAAAACTAGGTTTTTGTAAGAGAAACTGATTTTTACAACCGCAAGTGTGCCTCTAACGTGCCTCATTGCGCCGCACACGCGCGCGTGTACGCATGCACGCGCGTTACGCGGTATCGAATCCCCATACTCTCCTCTACTAATTCTAAGGAGTGTAAATCAGCTCCTATTGAAATACTGAAAACAAAGCTTATAATTTTCTAATGTGGGACAAATTCAAAACTAGGTTTTTGTAAGAGGAAAACTGATTTTTACAATCAAGTGTGTAAGTGCAATTTCTCATGTAATTGACCAATCAAAGCCATTGGATTTAATCTCTTATGAGATTAAAATCCAACAATTACATCGGGCTACTACTCCACCAGAAGCTTATGAGTTGGGTAAGCTTCAGTGTTTTCAATGCCTCCTCCAAACAACAGCTTTGCTGATGACAAACTCTTCCATCAGTTCCATGAACAACAGCCTAGCACTGAACTCAATCTTGAATGAAAATCCTATTTTAGGTTCATCACAGCTCAACGATCTCACCCAATTTTCTGTTGGAACTTAATCTCAAGCTTTGCCTTCTTCAATCCTTTCCTCTCGTTTGCCTGCAGATATGCAGCTGCCATGTATTCATCCTCCCTCTCCTCTTTCATCACTCCCACCTACTTCACCTGTTACCAACACTATAATTAGTAATCAGGGTGGCAGCTGTGGAGTTACGTCTGGCTTTCAAGAAAGAGATATTTATGATTGGTTATTAAGTCACCGCTGGGTGGATGGAGGGAGAGAGAGGATGAGGAGAGTTGTCTCGTCTGTGACACTCGAGGGAGAGGAGAGCAAAAGAGCTAAACAAGTCTAGTTTTGTTTAACTTAACTAACGGCAAGTCTTGTTTTGCTTCAGCCCTTCACAGGATTCGGAGGAGGCATGAAGGGCATTCTCAAAATGCACGAACAGTGCCCTGACCAAGGGTGCCTGGAATGAAGCCAAACTCTTTAAATCCATACCTCTTTTATTCAATAAAGTTGGAGTCACTAGAATGCTTACTGAGACATCACCCCAACTTTCTTGAATAGAAGATAAAATGATTTGGGACTGTTCATTTTTTTTCAATGTTTGGATGATTAATAAAAAAAGTTAGATGGTACTCAAATGAAATTTGTCTTTTCAAATGCCACTTAATGACATGTTTTGAAAGTTAGTGTTGAATTATTGCATTTTAAAATTCAGAGACCAAAGAAATATTAGGCCCAAAATACAGGGTAATAATTGGAAATTTTTTTCTAATATAAATTTGGCATTTTTGCTTCTTTCTTGAAGCCCAACTCGGCAAATAAAGAGTAATAATCTTTGAGAGGTGTAATACTGTTTCGTAGAATGTTAAAAAGGGTGGGATATATGTTGTTGGACCATGCGAAATAGTTTCATATAAGAAGGTATAGTTTGCTTGAGGTGGATGAAATTGGGATTTTCTTCTGGTGAAGAACGTAAGTAATAACATTGTCTACGTCACTCACTTCTCCCTCTCTTTTCTCTCTCCCTCTTCTTGCTCTTTTTCTCTCTCTTGCATTCTATTTTGTATTTATTTGCATCTCCTTTCTCCTTTCCCTTCGTAACCCTCTTCTTAGACCACATCTCTGTAACTCCCCCTCTCAACTTCCATTTTGCACCCATGTAAAAACAGGGTCCACAGTACCTGATAGACGCTTAGCATATGAATTATAACTACGAAGTAAAGTTAAGATTTTAATTTCACTTTATAAGTATTTAAAAAATATATATATATCCTGTAGGCTTATTAAAATTTCTACCTATACCCCCCAATTAGTTCTTTTTTTCGAATGGGTGTCAAGCAATTTGAATGTTTTTTGTTTTTCCACATTTAATTATGATACCAGAAATACATACTATCAGAATAATTTATAGTCAAATAAATCAACCAGTATCATAAAAGTGATAATCAAAAGGTGGTTTTTATCAAAATTCACTTTGATAAAAGTGATAACTAATCAGGTGTTTTAATCAAAATTCACGTTGATAAAAGTGATAACCAATTAAGTGTTTTTATCAGAAATTCACTTTGCAGCAGTAGGGGGGATTGATTGGTCAAAACTCATCTGGCATCGTATTCATCCAGCAGCATGGTTTCATAGATTAACCCATAAAAACAACTGTCATACTAAAGGTCAGGTCAATTTACAAAGAGCATACATACAAATATGCACTATGCAAAACCTTATATACTGTATTTCTAAACCTTATATTTGTATTCTTTCAAAACAGAGCCTGTTTGGAAAGAATATAAATACAAATTTATACAGTGCAAATACAAGATTTTAAAATATCCATACAAGATTTTGCATTGTACATACTTGTATTTATACTCCCAAACCGAATCTTAATATTAAATAACGAAACCATTTAAAGCCATTCATATTGCCGAACACCCTTTATAGGTCCTAACTCTAGAACTAGTAGTTCATACCCTCATCAAATTCCAATAAACCTAGAACTAGTGCATACAAATAAGGCCCCTGTACCACATTTTGTTTTAACCTGACCCAAACTCGAGCCATCGACAGCTCTAGAACTGGTTTTATGCATGGAACATAATTTTACTTCACTCAAATAACAAATAATATTTCATTGTTCGACTTAATACCTGAACTGTCTATATTTTAATTTCATCAGATACGATTGAAGGAAAAAAACATTGAAACATCAACTGTTTGTTAATTTCGCCGATAATGCTTCAAATATGATATGGGATATAAAGACTAAAGCACCACCAAACACCTTAGAGTTTAGTATGTCACCCATGGCATGATATGATAAAGGTCTCGTTCATTTTTTGGTAAGTTATTTATTGGGGTAAATACACTTATCCAGGTAAGTGTTTGTCGAGAAAGACTTATTCGAGTAAGTGTATTTATCCATGTTCTATTATTTCTCATGTAAATAAGGCAATGACAAATTTAGTCATAAAATTCAATTATTAAAATGGGCATTTTTGTCCCATTCAAATATTGGCAATTTTCTCCCAAAGGAGAAAGTCATTTATCCACCCAGGAGAATGGTAAGTGATACCCAAGAAAATAAACTTTCAATTCTCTGGTCCCCACATAAATTTGAAAAAAGAAAAATGAGTTTCTTGGTCAATTGGAATGAAAATCCCATTGACCAACTTTACCCCCTCTCAAAACCCAAAAAAAGGAACGCCCCCCAAGAAGTAGGGAAATCCATGGGTTTGCATATTTCAAAGATTTTCTTTAATTTGGAGTTACTCTTAAAGGCTCAGTTTGAAAATTAAGAGTGCAAATACAAATATGTACAATATAAATACATACAAAATCATACAAAAATATAAGATTTTACACTACATATCTGTGTTTCTAAACCTTTTATTTGTGTTGTACATGTATTTGGTGGTATTTCTAAACATTTTTACTTATGTTGTACATAAATTTTTTTATTTGTTCCAAGTGTAGCATATCTGTATTTCTAAGCCTTGTACTCTTTTGTACTCTTTCCCAGGCTTAGTTTGGAAAGAGTACAAACAGAAATATGTAGAGTGCAAAACCTTATATTTTATATTATTATTATATATATATATATATATATATATATATATCTAGATATATATACCGTATAAATTTACATTTGTATTCCTTCCAAGCTAAGCCAAATAGACAAAGAAACCTCCTTATTTTGTCAACAAGAAATAGAATATATATGCGAATGGCCTCAAGAATATTTCTGAATTTTTTTAGGATAAAGTTTACCCTTCTATATATAAATTTATTGATAAAAAATGAGGGCAAATAGGGTAATCAATTATTGATATTAAATGAGTTGAAAAGAGGTAATTTTAAGATATTCAAGCATTCAATTCCCTCTCATTAAATCTAACATTTAAATTATTAACTTGCATTCATGTTCATTAAATTATATATTTAAGTCATTCTTGTTTCTTTTCATCATTAAGGTGGCATTTGATAAATTTGAAAATTCATATCTGAAAAGTTAAAAAGATACTAAAAGTGTCTGAAATCTTAAAAGAGGCATAGTTGCTTTTCTACCTTTTAGAGGATCTGAATCCATAAGTTTGTTTGTGTTGGATGGACTCGTTACCATATGAAATTTACTGATTTTACTATTTTACCCCTAGAACATATTATTTGGAAATATTGAGTTTAAATTACATTATTTCATAAAAAATAATTTTCAACCTTAAAATAATATTGAAATAATACAAATCATGGATTTTAAAACTGAACCAGTCAGGGGTCTAGTTACCAGGTTGAACGGTCTGACCATTAAAACCGAACAGTTGGCCCGTTCTGACAAAAAATAAAAATAAATAAAAAATGGTCAAAACTATTCGAACGATTCAGATGGTTTGAACGGTTAACCACTCGGGTTAGCTGTTTGCTAACCAAAATCAATGTTTTTTTAAGAAAATCCAATTTTGGAGAAAACTAAAACTGGTCACCAAACCAGTTCCTGATTTTTCCAGTCCGACCGTCTGATCCAGTCCAATTCTGAAAACCATGATACAAATAAAAAATAAAAAAATATTAATTATTAATTAATAAATGAAATGATTAAATTTAAAAAAATAATTAATGACTAAAAATATTTAAATAATTAATAATTTACATATAAAAATTTAAATAATTTTTAAAAATTAATGAAATAATTAAAAATTATTATTTAATACAAATAATTAATAAATAACACAAGTAAATTTAATAATAAATAATTAATGTTTAATAAAAAATAATTAAATAATTAATAAAAATTGTAGTGCAAGACAGGGAGAAAGAGAGAGAGATAGAGGGAGGGAGGGAGGAGAGAGAGAGCGAGAGAGAGAAGACAAGGGGAGAGAGAGTCGCCACTACAACTTGTAGCGGTGGTGGGAAGACAAGGGAGGGAGGGAGAGAGAGAGAGAGCCAGAGCAGGAAGATAGGGGGAGAGAGAGAGAGCCGCCACTGCAACTTGCAGCAGTGGTGGCAGGAAGATAGGGTGCAGAGAGAGAGAGAACCACCGCGGTGGTGGTGGGAACACAAGGCAAAGAGAGAAAGATCGAGAGAGCGAGAGAACCACCACGGCGATGGCGGGAAGACAAGGCAAAGAGAGAGAGAACTGTTGTGGTGGTGGCGGAAGACAGGGCAGAGAGAGAACGAGAGCGAGAGAGAAGAACCACTGTCATTGCAAGTGGTGGTGGCGGCCAATGGTGGAAGATAGGGCAGAGAGAGAGTTGTGGTGGTGGAAGACATGACGAAGAGAGAGCGTGAGCGAGACAGAAGAACCACCGCCATTGGAGAGAGAAACAGATAAAGTGCAGTGGTGGTGGAGCTTCGTTAGTTCATAGTGAATAGTTAACAGTGAGGGTTCGATTGGATTTACATGAAGGACAAAAATATGTAATATTTAAAATTTTTAAGGATATTTATGTCTTTTATGCACCTCTGGATTAGGTCTAAACACCAACTTCTCCACCCCTAAGAAATTAAGATTTGAAGTCCAATTTCAGATCTGTAATAAGAGGAAATAACAAACAAAGCAAGGTGTTTGAAAAGCAAACTTTTCAGATATGAGACAACCAAAAAGTGCAATCAAATGCCACCTAAGTTCAATTAATTAAATCCATACCAAATAAATTAATAATTCCAATAACATAAAAGCTTATACTTTTAAAATCTACCTAGAAAAAATAATGTTTTCATCTAGGTGGTGGTAAGAAATTAAACCATTTTGGGTCAAATGGGTCAATCCATGTTTCCATGATTAAATAAAAAAATTCAAAATTAGATCAAATAAAAAATTAGAAATTAAAAAAAATGGGGACATTTTTAACATACATAATAAACAATAATAAGTATGATAAATAAGAAATGTTTTTATTAATGATGGAAATGGAATGTAAAATTTAAAAATTAAAACCAATTAGAAATAAAAATATTATCCTATTGTCTCTCATTAAATCCTATATTTAAGATATATTTTTCTCATCATTAAATTCTTGTAATTAAATCCGTAATATTAATTTTAATTGTATAAAAATAAATATTTTGAAAAGTATTTTGAAAACAAAAGCATTTTCTTCCCTTCTAATAATGGGTAAGCAATTCAACCATTTGGGGTCAAATAAATTAATAAATAATGTCATAATTAAATAATAAAGTATTAAAATAAATAAGTATGAAATGTAAGAAGTATTTTTATTAATGATGAATATGGAATGACAAATTTAAAATCTACCTAGAAATGAAATGATGACATAGTCAAATAATAAAATGTTTAAAAATGGAAAATACAAAGAACCACAAAAATAAAAAATAGGGAAAATTTTTGGGAGCATATCTAATGTTATGTATTTATAAAAATTAAAATATTAGGTACATTTCTAATATTATGCATTCATTATATTGAACAAAAATAAGTATTATACATATGAAATAATTTTATCAATTATGGAAATCTAATACAAAATTTAATGTCTACCTAAAAATCAAACTATTTTTCTTTTTAGGTGGTGGTTAGTGGTTTGGGTCAAATGATATTATAGACAAATAAAAATTATTTCTATAATGTACATGATCAAATATATAGTTTAAAGGGAAAATTATAGTTAAAGCCAGTTGTGTGGTAGGATGACCTAAAAATCAACAAAACTCTGACAAGCAGCTCTACATTTTAAATTATAAAAACTTCCCACCATGTCATCAAAGGCTTATGTGATTGTTGCCAACATGGGACTCTTAATCCATGTTGGACACAACAAAAAGCCTATACCAAAAAGAGGTTTCAGTTTCTCTCATGCTCCATCTATCTCTCAATCTCTCTCATTTCTCTTTCACTCTCATAGTCATGTCTCGATCTGCCGCTCCCTTTGTCTCTCCCACTCTCTCAACTTTGGTTTGTAGCCAAATTAGAACTTTTGTTCTCTCTCTCTCTCTCTCTCTCTCTCATTTTTCTCCCTCAGTCTTCCTCTCGATCAATATCTCCTTCTCCCCCAATCTTTATCGTTCTCCCTCAATCGTTCTCCCTCTCCCTCTCTCATTCTTTTCTTTTTGTTTTTCATATAAACTTATATAATATTAATAAGACCGTATAAAAGAACTAAAGGGACCAACCACTTGTACAATCAATTTATAAATTTCTATCAAGTTGGTGTAAATTTCATTGCTTTTCAAATTGGTATAATTACACCAATTTGATAAAAATTGGTATTAATCATCCCTTTTTTTTTTCTTACACACTTATACCACTTGTACAACCAAGCTATTTTCTTACCTTGATGGTGGGTCAACGATCCAACTTTTCAAAGAAACCCATGATGTCATAATTGAATAATAAATATTAAAAAAAAGATAGAGCATCAAAAATGAAAATGTACAGAATTTTTTCAAAAACATTTGAGAGCATTTTTAATATTATATATTCATCATATTAAATAAAAATAATTGTTAAAATAAAAGTAATTCTTATTTATGATAGAAATTGAATACGAAATTTAATAATAAATAATAATCATATTGTTACCTTTGTTAATTTTCAATTTCTATCTTAACTATGATATATCTAAATTTAATTAATTAATATGAAGAAACAACTTTCACGTGCAATGAATGTATATATATATATATATATATATATATATATATGTATTTATTTATTTATTTATTTATTTATTTATATATAGGAGTGAGCACAATTCAATTAAAACCAAAAAACCGAACCAAATAATTTTAACAATACCAATCTATATATTTTAAAACATACTCGGAAACAAAACCATTCTTTATCCAAGCAAGCAATTCAACCATTAGTATCAAATTGGTCAAGGCAGGAAGTCATAGGCAAATAATAAAATTTTTAAATATAAATAAATATATATAATTATAAAAATATATAAAAAATTAGACACATTTATGATATTTTTATTAATCAAATTAAAAAAGTGTAATAAACAAAAATTATTTTTAATGATGATGAAAATGAAATACATAATTAAATAATAAAAATTTATTAATCAACTTATGGGTCAAATGTGCCAACCTTTAATGCCATAATTAAATAATAAAAATTAATAAAATATAAAAACATAAAATTGAAAAAATACATAAATTATACAAAAAAAACATTAGGCACATGTATAATATCATATATTTATTTTATTAAACAAAAATAAGTGTACATACCAGAATTATTTTTACACACATAGAAACAAAAAAAAAATTATAGAAAATTTTGAACACATCTATAATTTTATATTTACACTACTATTAAAAATACAAATAAGATTGTGAAACTTTCTTTTCACTAATATACCATTTTTTTTAATTTAATCCCTATTTAGTTGTGAGCTTTAAATTTTAATTTGAACTATTACTTTTCACCTCATTGAATTCACTCTCTTTAAATCTTACACTTTTTTGATAAATGAACAAAAAAAGATGCACTAAGAAAATAAAATATTACAAAAAGAAGAATCTAGCCAAACAGACCGGTCAGTGACTAAGTTATACTTAAACCACCTCTTAATACTTAAACCACCTTGCATAAGAACGAAGTGGATCGATTTGTTTTCAGGATACGATAAACATCAATGCCCTATCAGGCTTATTATTGATTAAAGGCTGTGTTTTCTCTTATTTTTGTTCGAACCAAACACACTGCTCAACAAGTAAGAGTCTCAAAGTTCAACCCAATCTCCTCAATTCATCAAATCTATCCATTTATTTACAGGTTGAGTTGAGTGTTTATGCATGTTGTTAATGGGTCATAAACCCAATTGTTTTCATTTCAAATAGGTTTGATTTCTCCTCTAAGCCTATTTATTTAGTTTGATATTTTTACCCATCATGAACCACTGATGTATTGATATATTGATACATACTAAAACCAAGAAGAAGATTTATTGAGTGAGACTTAAACAATTTTCTAATCTCATTGTCAATCTCCCTTTTGTTTGGTGATCTGTCAGGATCTATTTCCATTTCACACCTTAAAATTGATAGTCAAAACATATGACTTAGCGTATTATACAAATATCAATAGTCAAAACAACCTATATTTTGCATTCTTTTCGTAGATGAAATCTTCATCGTAGAAATAACTGATGGATCTAATGAATATGGTTGTGCTTACTGTGATCCAAGGGGTGCAGAGAGAGATTAAGAGATTTTGACGGTTAACCCATAGTGCTGTCAATGGGTCGGGTCTACCCTATAGACTGAAACCATCTGAATCATATTTACCGGTTCTGGTTATTATGATTCATTCCGATGGGCGAGTTTTGGTTTTATCTTATGTGTCCTAATTAATATCGATTTGGTACCGGTTTTGATTATCCCGAACCAATTAGACCTGAACCGATTATATATACATGTTTTAGAGTTATAGGTATGACTAGAATTGTAATTTTACTTTTAACACCTAAAACCCTCAAGCTCAAACCCTTTTATTTTGCTTTTGCCACTTGAGGCTGTAGCTTCTAAAGTTCTACTCGTCACTTTCTCTTTCTCTGAGAAAGTTTCTCATCACCGTCTTTGTGCCCATTCTCAGTCACTGCTGCCTTAGCTTCTAATCAGACTTTGACACTTCAAACTGGCACAGCGGCACGGTGGCACTTGAAATTTAATTCAAACCTTCTGTAAACTGAGTTCTGTTCTTTCTTAGCTCATCACTTTTTCTGTTCGAAAAAGGTGAAGTTTTAGTCCTTGGCTTCTAATTTTTGTTTCATTTTCTTTCATTATTTTTATTTTTTGGTAAAGAATATATGGGTGTATTTCAATATTTAGAACTCAATATTTCAATATTTGGTAAAGAATAATTTATTTACATAATAAATATACCAATTAGTGGTGGTGGGTAGTGGGATTGATGATGTTGTAGCCTGTAGATGGGTCAGGATAGTTTGAGGAGAGGAGACAGTGTTGTTTATGGGTTTTGTGATGCCACTGCTGTTGCAGTTTGACCCATTGTAGTTTGATGACATGGATTCACTCATGAGGTGTGTTAGTCCCTCAATTATTAAAGAAAATGATGGTTTGAATAATGATTCATTTGTTGATGCTAATGAAAGTAGGGGAAGTGAATACTTGTTTATATCGAAAGATAGTATTAGTGTATGATTGAATGCCCAATAATCAAATGAAACGCCAAAAAGTCAGATTTGGATCAATATTAGGATGAACCACTCTTTCCTAGAAATCCAAATTTCAATATATTAAATTGGTAGAAATTCAATAGTTCAAAGTACCTTGTACTTTCTAAGATGGCACATGATGTATTGATGATCCTAGTTTCAACTGTTGCAAAAGAGTCGGCATTCTCTACAGGTGGTAGAGTTATTGATTCAAGACGTAGTTGCCTTCGTCTTGACATTATTCAATCCTTGATATGTGGACAAGATTGGTTGCCAGACTTAGATATTAATAAGTAGAATAACATTGTTTATTTGACTTCAGATTTAATGGATATACTAATTCCTTTCAATTTTTTTTTCTTGTATTAGAAAATACTACTCCAGAAAATAATACTTGATGGAATTTAAGAGTTTTGATCATTATGAAATGATAAGAAAAATTAACACAAACTAAGTGCTTTTTTCTTTCATTATAATCATATGAATACAAGTATATTTTGATTATTTTTTCTTGTAGGCAGGGATGGAGCCAGGGGACCTAGGGGAGTGATGGCCCCCCCTGTGGTTCAAAAAATCCCCACTGTAATACAGTTTTCCATGTAAATTTTTCCCTCCCCCCACTCTCCATCTCAATGGTTGGCCCATCCATACTTCATTTATATTTTGGCCCCCCCTTATAACAATTTCCTAGCTCCACCTGTTAGGATTAAACTCTGAATTACCGATTAAGTAGTATGGCAAACAAGAAAATAATTGAGAAATATGTGAATTATAAAGCAAATAAGAAGAGCAAAAGAAAGGTACAGATGGAACCAGATTTACGTGGTTCGGTCAAAGAGACCTACATCCACGGGAGAAGAAAGAAAACTTGTTTATTCATGTCCTTGATGAGAGAACTACAAACCGACCAACTTACTAGTGCCGAAATGCCTTTAACAAAGCCTTGAATCACTCAAAAGCATAGATGACTGCTTTGATCTGGTGTGAAAGAACCCTTAATGGCAACAGTGAAGAAAGAAAGAAAAAAAAAGAAGTCGATCCCAAATAGAATAGGAGCAGATCTTGCTGGAAGATGACGATGGAGTTCTCCCAATCTCTTTAGCCTTCTAATGCTCTCTCTCCATGCACCTACTACCCCCACGAGGCACCCTTTTTATAGAAGAAAATAGGGAACATGATCCCTAAAATTTTGGCAAAAAAAATGGAGGGGCAGAAGTGGAGGAGTCAAAATAAATGCAGCATTCTTGGTGGAGTAATTGTGACTGTTGAGTCACAGCAATCATACCAAAAGACAATAGTTATTGTGGCTGTTGAATTCCTTAGCCACACCAAATGTCAAGAATCCCCACCTTGGCGAGAATTCAAACAACAAATCTTTCTCTCCAAATGCCCTAAGGGCATCAAGCATCAAATGAGACAAGACCCACCAAGTTGATGCAAGCATCAAACTTGGATGATGGTAATGGCTTTGTCAACATATCTGCAGAATTCTTAGCGAAAGCTATTTTATTGACCAAAATACGACCACCCTCAACAATATCACGAACAAAGTGATAACGTACATCAATGTGCTTGGTCCTCTCATGAAACATCTGGTCATGAGTCAGATGTATAGCACTCTGACTGTCACAATATATCACTGTAGCCTCCTTACTACCTGTGAGTTCACCAACCAGATTTCGCAACCATAAAGCTTCCTTAGCGGCATCAGCCACCGCCATATACTAAGCTTCAGTCATAGACAAAGCAATAGTTGACTAAAGTGAAGCTTTCCAGCTAACAGAGGTACTACCCAAAGTGAAACAATAGCCAGTGAGAGATCTCCTCTAAACAAAATCTCCAGCATAATCAGAATCACAATAACCCACAAGCTTCTTGGTGGATCTTCCAAACTTAAGGCAGAAATCAGATATACCTCTTAAATACCTAAGTATCCACTTCACTGCTTCCTAATGAGCCTTCCCTGGACAGGGCGTATAACGGCTCACAACACTAATTGCCTGAGCAATATCTAGACGCGAGCATACTATAGTATACATGATGCTACCAACATCAGTAGAGTAAGGCACACGAGCCATATATACCTTCTCCTCATTAGACTTCGGTGACTGATTCACCGACAATTTGAAGTGAGCTACTAGAGGAGTGGAGACAGATTTGGCATCTAACATGCCAAAACGATTAAGTACTTTCTCAATATAGTTCTGCTAAGTGAGAAACAGTTTCCCGTTCTCACGATCACGAATAATCTCCATACCCAGAATTTTCTTCGCTAGACCCAGATTCTTCATCTCGAACTCACTGTTCAAGAGAGACTTCAACTTCACAATTTCAAACGTATTCTTATAAGCAATGAGCATGTCATCGACACATAATAACAGATAAACAAAGAAATCATCAGAAAGCTTCTTGAAATAAACACAATTGTCAAAGGCACTCCTGGAATAACCATTAGAAGTCATAAAAGCGTCAAAGTGCTTATACCACTGCCTTGGAGACTACTTAAGACCATACAGAGACTTCTTCAACAAGCAAACGTGGTGTTCATTTCCTTCCACAACAAAACCATCTGTTTGTTTCATATAAATCTTCTCTTTCAAATCACCATGCAAGAATGCAATTTTAACATCTAACTTCTCTAATTTCATGTCATGCATAGCTACCAAACCAAGCAAGGTACGAATAGAAGAATGTTTAACAACAGGGGAGAAGACTTCGGTATAGTCAATACCTACAACTTGACTGAAACCCTGTGCCACTAACCTTGCTTTGTGTCAAGCATCCTCAACACCAAGAATACCCTCCTTAGTCTTGTAGACCCACTTGCACCCAACAATTTTCTTTTTTGGTGGTGGCAATACAAGTTCCCATGTGCCATTCTTTTCGAGAGATGCAATATCCTCTTCCATGGCAACTAACCACTTACCACTATCCGGACTGGATATGGCTTCATCATAAGTGGTTAGATCGGTAGTGCCTTCTACCTCACAAGCGGTGGTCAATGCATAAGACACGCAAACTGGCACAACGGCATGGTTGCACTTGAAATTTACTTGAAACCTTCTGTAGACTGTAGTTCTGTTCTTTTTTTGCTCATCACTTTTTCTGTTCGAAAAAGGTGAAGTTTTGGTCCTTGGCTTCTAATTTTTGTTTCATTTTCTCTCATTATTTTTATTTTTTGGTAAAGAATATATGGGTGTATTTCAATATTTAGAACTCGACATTTCAATATTTGGTAAAGATTAATTCATTTACATAATAAATATACCAATTAGTGGTGGTGGGTAGTGGAATTGATAATGTTGTAGCCTATAGATGGGTCAGGATAGATTGAGGGGAGGAGACAGTGTTTTTTATGGGTTTTGTGATGCCACTGCTATTGCAGTTTGACCCATTGTAGTTTGATGACATGGATTCACTCATGAGGTGTGTTAGTCCCTCAATTATTATAGAAAATGATGGTTTGAATAATGATTCATTTGTTGATGCTAATGAAAGTAGGGGAAGTGAATACTTGTTTACATCTTTCGATAGATAGTATTAGTGTATGAGTGAATGCCCAGTAATCAAATGCGACGCCAAAAGTCAGATTTGGATCAATATTAGGATGAACCACACTTTTCTAGAAATCCAGATTTCAATATATTAAATTGGTGGAAAGTCAATAGTCCAAAGTATCCTGTACTTTCTAAGATGGCACATGATGTACTGATGATCCTGGTTTCAACTGTTGCATAAGAGTCGGCATTCTCTACAGGTGGTAGAGTTTTTGATTCAAGATGTAGTTGCCTTCGTCTCGATATTATTCAATCCTTGATATGTGGACAAGATTGGTTGCCAGACTTAGATATTAATAAGTAAAGAAACATTGTTTATTTGACTTAAGAATTATCTTATGGATATACTAATTCCTTTCAATTTTTTTTTTTCTTGTATTAGAAAATACTACTCCAGAAAATAATATTTGATGGAGTTTAAGAGTTTTGATCATTATGAAATGATACGAAAAATTAACACAAACTAAGTGCTTTTTTCTTTCATTATAATCATATAAATACAAGTATATTTTGATTATTTTTTCTTGTAAGCAGGGGTGGAGCCAGGAGCCTCCCCTATGGTTCAGAAAATCCCCACTGTAATACAGCTTTCCATGTAAATTTTTCCCTCCCCCCACTCTCCATCTCAATGGTTGGCCCCCCCTATGGGCCCATCCATACTTCATTTATATTTTGGCTCCCCTTATAACAATTTCCTAGCTCCACCCCTACTTGTAGAATTGGGAGCTTGGACTAAAAGATTGGAAATGGGAAGATTGCAGTCAGAATTATTTTGGAGTCTTGGACTTCGTTGGTGGATTTGGAGTTGTATTAACTCTTAACTATTAGATATTTTGTGGAGACTTTTGGAGATTTTATATCATTTTTTTTGTTCAGAATGAACGAGTTGTTTATTGATACTTGAGAAACTTAATGATTTTGAACTTTTGATGGTTTAATGGATTATAGATTTGTGGTTTAAAGGTTTAATGAATGTTTTTGAGAATTTGTTAAAGTTTCAGTTTTTAAGGATTTAATTTAATGGATTGTCAATCATTAGTATATAGGTTTAAGGGAGGAACGTTTAATGGTTTCAATTCTTGTAGTGATTTTATGAATGATCTAATGGTTTAAAGGAGTATGCAGGTTTGGCAACGGATACCTCTCTCATCTCTACCAAGCTCTACAATGGCCAAAGAAAAAGAGAAGATGGAGTAGAAGAAAAAAGAAGCTTATCACAGTTTAAATGCCACCCATGTGAACCTGGGACTCGGAGTACCAGATAAGTGGACGGATAGTAAGTGGGCTCTAGCTTAAATGCCGGATATTTCAATTCTTAAATAAGGAGGCAGTCTGATTTCAAGATCACTCGATATATGCAGGTTTGCTTAATTTTTTCCCATTAGCTTCAATTTAATTGCTATTATTTTGTTTTTAGTAAGGTTAAGCTGAAATTATATAGGATTGTACGTTGTTTACAAATTGATTTACAGGGTTTTTTTTTACCAATATTCTACTGATATTCTGATAACAAGTTATTGAACAAAATTTTCTTTTCTTATCAAACTAGCATAAAGTAAGTCCTTTTTTGCTGTTGTATTTATTAGTAATATTAATTAATTAATATAGATTTTATTAATATAAAATATTTTATCAAAAACTACCAGTCTTACCATCTTAAGTATGGATTTTTATTTAATCGGGTCCAATCGGATTAGACCTAATTGTTCTGATTGGCCCGTAGGTTCAGTACCGGTTGTGAAAATAGAACCGATCCAGTCTAGTTCGATTCCAGTACTGTCGTTTTAGCAATTGGCTCAAAACGGTTCTACCCTGTCTTGAACCAGACCCAGACTGTTGACAGCCCTATTAACCCATCAGAATCATGGGAACACTTCCTTCAAACTACTTCTGACCATCACCATAGTTCTTAATAATAGGCATTTTCAAGTCAAATTAGGGCTCATTTGGTACAGTGAAGGTGAGTTCTACCTGGTGCAACTAGGGATGCAAACGAGATCAGGTAAGGCTTCTACAGTGAAGGTGAGCTACGTTGATTGAGCCATGGTTATTGAGCACATGCGAACAAATTACCTAGTGCAATTAGAGATGCAAACGGATCAGATCGGATTCGAATCAGGATATATTTGAATCCGATTCGACATTGTTCATATTGGATCCAATCCGATCGGATCTGATAGGATTCAATTTGAAGTTGAATTTGAATCCTATTGTAAGTCGGATCTTCAAATCTGATCCGATCCAAACTTATTTTCTTTAAAAATTAATAAATTATTAAAAGAAAAACAAAATATACTAATTTAAATAAAGTAAAAACAAAATTACAAGTATTTTTTAATTATTTTCATCATATATATACATGCTTTTTATAAAAAAAGTAAATAATATAACAAATTTATAAATAAATAAATAACTATATATATATATATATTATTTATATTTATAAATATATAATATACATCGAATTAAATAGGAGGCAATCCAAATATGATGCGATTTTTAATCAGATTATTATTATTCGATCCCAAGATCCGAACAAAAATAAGACCAAATAGGATCGGAATGCCGATATTAATTTTCCTGATTTTTACCAAACACAATTTATATGAATTCCATTTAAGCCCCAGCTCAATACGAAAGAAGCCGCATCATATCGACTCCTCCCAAACGCGCAGTCATAGAATGAACTAGCGTAATCAGTCCCAAATTCCGATTGACCAGCTTTGGCGTGGCAAAAGTAAATTAGTTTTGGCGTTTCCAAAAACAAAAAGTAAATTAGTTTTGGGCCGTGATGGAATGGAATCTTTTCATGTAGCTACTCGAATTGTATTGTGATATTTCTACAGTTTGGATTCTGGAGAGATCCTTTATTATTCCGTCGGAAGCTAATCCGATACTTTGATAGCAGTTTGGATTTAACGTCAATTCATATAACACCCATCTAGCTGAAATTTGCCAAATCCCTCAAAGAGACCAGAGAATGACTTTGTGTGAAAGTGATAAAAAATTATTTAAACACTAATAATTTAACAATAAATATAAACATTAAATCTGATGGAATGAAAAAACAGAATTTATACAGTCAATCCATATAATTATATAATTAGGATAAGGTTTAGATATTGAAAATAATAATAATAATAATAATTATAATGATAATGATGACGGCATAACTGGGATTAACATATTATGCGGGTTTTGTACCATGCCTATATTTCAGAGGGAAGCTGAGGGACCATCTCATCTAATCGACATCGACCAACCTAAGATCTTGAGCTCAGCCAAGTAAATAGATCGAGGCCATGTTATAATCCCAGCCCACTTCCAGGCCCGTTTGGAAGAATCCGGATCTCCTACTCACTCTACCCACAGGATGCTACAGCTATACATTGGAAACATGAATATGTAAAGATGTTCTCAATGTACGGGGAGTCCGGATTTCCTAATGGTGTATGCCGAGTTGCACTTCCATTCATTTGATAACACGTTAGGGGTATGAGGGTCCTGATATCGGTAAGTGTCTTCTTTTTTATATTTTAAAATAAAAAACCTAAAAAATAAATGAAGATCATTTGGATTATCTGGCGATGGAGAAAAAAACCCATCTATGTGAAAATAATAAGAGAAAACTTAGGATTAAAAAAAATTTCAAAACAAGGAGTTCTATTGATGAATGGCATAAGAAAAAAAAATAGAGAAAATTTTTTATAGGTACCCGGTACTTTAGGCCAAGTGCCAATTTAGTACCTGAACTTTTGAAATACGATAATCTAGTACGTACCATTAATGGATTGTCAGTTATGTATATCACATGACCTCGTGTGCGATTTAAGATTTTTGAAAATGTCAAAATTACTCTTAAAAATAAAACACAATGTTCATCATCTTCTTTTTCAAGAAAATGAAGATCCAGTTCCAGAAACCCAAATCTCTTGATGGAGGTGAAGCCTCCATCCACCACCAAATTATGGCCGTTCACGTATTTGGCATCATCGGAGGCAAGGTACAATTCTGTATTTGCAATGTCTTCAGCTTCACAGTTGGCCTCAGCCAACTCTCCGAGACCCTGAACCATCTCCACAACGTGCTGTTCATCAACGCTGGGAAACATCTTGACCATTTCTTCCATCACAAACGATGTTGGAATGGCGAATGGCAAGATGCAATTAACCCAAATGCCATACTTGCACATCTCAACCGCAACTATAAGTGAGAACTAAGCAGCAGCATTCACTTCAAAGCCCAAAACCTCTTTTTTACAAAATTGATCTGATCGAGCTGTTTGTTTTAGGGTAATAAACCCTAACCGGTATTACCGTACCTGCATAGAACCTTACACTTGACCACATTACAATAGACATAGAATCCTGGTGCCACCATGATCCGGACCATGGCTAGAACCAACTTCCAAGCTTTGTCTGCACCCATGTCCTCCATGTACACCCCATCGAACTTCATCCCTTATCCACCCTGAATACGGGTAAGCTTGGGTGCACCAAACAAGCCAACATATGAACTAGCCAGACATTCTTCTTCACACCGAAGAATGCTTGCAGTAGTGGCTCTGGCCACGCCTGATTCCACCCAACATCGCCACGATCTCGCTCATCTTTCGATCGCAAAACCAGTTGAACTCCTCGCTGAAGTGTCTAGTTCCTTTGTTCAACACCTCGTCCCATGTGAGTCCCCTAAGAAGAGTGAAGGAAGCGTAGTTCACTTCGCATTTTTGTATTGGGTTGAGCATTCGCTCAAACCCACTTTTCTGAAATTCGATGGATTCGAAGTCTTCGTAGAATGCTTGGTTCAGGAGTACTTCCAAGTAGAACAGGGTGCTTATTGGTTCTTGCAAAATGAAAACTTTACGTCATAAAGTTGGAGAAGAGTATAGATGCACTCATAGACTCTGCAACCCATCTGCCGGAGCTAGAGTGTGAGAGACTGGCTCAAAGTCCCGACCGAAGTTTAGGCTTCAGACACTGAGTTGAGAAATGATTCAATGATTGAGTCTTGATGTTCGAGTCTTTCGATTGCACTCATCACCATCACAGGGTTGAGACCAGACTTCAAGTTGTGGCAGTAGATTTCAAGCTTGTTGAGCTTCTTCTCTAACTCCGAGATGGAGTACTTAAGTCAAGAAGCTTCTTGGAGATTTTCATCTCTCTTTTGAGTGGCTTGAATGAGCTTCTGCGACAGGTCTACGGCGACGAGCTTCCATTGCTCTTCCTTGGCGGTTGAAGATGACGATAATGAGATCCCTCTCTATAGTTGTTGCAAACTTGTAGATTGCATATGGTTGATAAAGAAAATTAGATGACACTTGGGCATTTGTATAACACTTAACAGCTAGTTAACAACAAATAATAGATTGTCGCCTTTCAAAAGTTCGGGTACTAGATTGTCGCATTTAAAAGTTTGGATACTAAATTGGCACTCGGCCTAAAGTACAGGGTACCTATCAGAAATTTTCCCAAAAAATTATTCTTTTCCCATTTTTAAGGGATGCCATTAACAAGATCCTCATGCAAGGTTTTGCTGCCAGCCTATTAGTGTATTCAATGGTGGATCTATGTAGAAGCAAGTGTGGGCAGTTACGCTCACTGAAATTTGAAACTGCTTTATATGTATAAGAAGAAAATTATTTTTTCTTAGAATTGCTGCCACTCAAATAAAATAGTAAGGGTCAATTTTTCTTAAATGAGATCTTTTTCATGGTTTAAAAGGCCTTTTTCATGGTTTAAAAGGCCTCAAAGGTCCTGGATCCGCCACTGAGTGTATTTGCAAGAAGAATCTTTTTTCTTCTCACTTAAAGACCCAATTTCAGCAAGGTGGAAACTACACCAAGTGCTGCCAACAACGTAAAACTTCTGCAAATTATCAAGCCATTGTTCAACAATATTAACTTAAGTTAGATCTCAAACCATTATTAAATACCATAGATATTGACAAAAAACCCAGAGAAACAGCAGCTATCTAACTCAGTCATTTCACTAGATAATTGTCTCCTCTAGTCCTTAAATGCCTGTAAGTCTAATACTTCTTCTGAAGTTGCAATAGGTAATGGCGTTGAAGCTTAAAGAAAAAAAAAAAAAGAGTTCTAAAATTGTTAATGACATCCATCGAGTACTAGGATTTGGTTGAGTTTTTCTCTTTCCTTTGAGTTTCCTTTTTATTATTACTTTTTTTTGTCTTGCTTTTTTTTTAATTTACAGGGAAAACTTACCATTTAGTTTTTCCGCACATGTAAACCGGTTGCCCATGTGAACTGTGTGATGTGTTCAATTATAAACGGAAGTGCATCCCATACATTCTATTCCGAGTGCAGGAAATCCAGACTCTCATGTGAGGCATGGATAGCATCGATGTGTGTAGGAGATCCGAGCTCCGTTTGGAAACTTGCCATTAATTGAGCTGCATTGGAAAGTTTAGAGTTTTCACCAAACATGGTTTCATGGAAATAGGGCCTATATCATGCAATGCCCGAAGCCACTGCATGAAAAATCCGGATATGCTCTTCACAGACCACGGACCTCACAGCATGTCCCAGACACGCATCAGAAACATCTCCAATACTTGTAAACTATTATTTATGAAAAATGTTCACAATGCACGGTGGGATGAAAGCCCTCTACTCAATCTCTACCATTGAAAACAGCTTGATGTTTACTCATCACTATTAGCACCGACTTCCAATTCTCCCTACCAACTACTTCAACTTTGGAATTTCAAATAGAGCTAGAACCATTTTCCCCCAACACTTCTTAGCCAAAAGAAAAGACAATTAAGAATCAGAATGGTTGTTTTAATGTGTTTTATCACTAAACACAAAGGTCATAACTCATGACTCGTGAGAGTGTCGTGTCGTGAGGCTCAAGTGACTATTTATTGGGCTTTGATTAGCTTTTTTTTTTTTTTTTTTGTTTTCATTTCTCTACATGTCATGCCACCTTTGTTGACTAGAAGGTGAAGAGCAGGTTGTCAATGAGTTGGCTCTGTCCCCCCCCCCTCCTCTGTGCCTGGACCCATGGCCTTTTATTTTCCTCCCCTGTTTTGAATTAAATTATTCTTAAATTATAAAACAAAAAAAAAAGTCATGGCGAGTCTATCACACAGAACCCATAACGTAAGATAATTGGGTAATGACATCGCATCATAAATTTCAAATTGAGACTGTTTAACCATATGCTGTGTTTGCTTAGAAGGAAAATTAGGCAAACAGAGATCATTATGGCTATGTCTGAGTAAAATTCCTTGGAAACCTTCCCTCAACTTTCTATTTCATTTTCATTTTCTATCAAACCAAACAAAGCCATAATGTTATTGTTGGTTCCAAAATCCAAATCAAATGCATCAAAAGAATAACTGCAGCCTATAAGAGAAAGAAAACAAAAACAAGGGCCAAGTTGCAAGGTGCAACCAGCTCTGCTGGTCGTAGCGGAAACATGGGATCGAATCCCGCCTGCACCTGGGTCGGGGGATGTGCTACACTGCTACCCCGGTTTAGCCCACTAGCCCCTAAGGATATCAAAAAAACAAAACAAGGACCAAGTATCTTATCAACTTTTCCTAAACTACTAAAGAACCGAGGAACCAGGAGTTCCTTTCATTTCACTCATACTACAAAAGAACCGAGGAACCAGGAGTTCCTTTCATTTCACCCATACTACTATCCATTTCACAGTTGAATTCCTTGTACCTCTAACGATTCCAAATGAACCGTCTAATTCCCATTATCAAGTTATTTCAAGTTATCTATGGCTGGCTCTTCCCATTAGTATTCCCCCAATGCTTTATGGATCACATAACCAAATAAATTTGTTTATATCCTTCTTACTGATCGAGAATGATGAAGACCACACAAATGAAAGTACATAAAAGTGATTCTTTCATCCAATATAAGTGCTAAGAATTTTGATTTATTAAATATAATAGACGAGAAAGGAAAGAAAGGGAGATAAGGAGGAAAAATGAACGAGATACAAATTTTTCAACTATAAAAATTGACAAAAATCTATGAAAATTAAAAACAAAAAAAAAATAAAAGTTACAAAGAGATGTTCAAGGGAAGTATGAATTACCACCACTGATGAACAAGAACTCCACTCGCTCTGAGAGAAGTAAAAAGCTCCAAGCATTGGCTATAAGTATTTTGATACTTGGAAGTCCTCTCGCCAGGGCAGCATTTCTGCCATCTATTGTAGTGACATTCGAGGAAGATCTCATCAATCAAACAAATAGCTCCAGTCTCGAACAACCTTGGGATCAAATCAAATTCAGTCCCTTCCACGTCCATTTTCATTACCACAAAATCTCTCTCCGAGACGGTATTCTTCAACCAATGCGCAAAGTCGAAACCACGAATCTTATCAATGTCCCCCACGAAATTAGTAGAAGATTGAACTTGTCGAATCCGACCCATTCCTCTACCTCCCGCTACATTTTTATGACCTGGATCTCGGTTAATTTCGAAGAACAAGGATTCATTCCTCACCCACGCTGCGTACGGCAAGAGAGTAACTCCTTTCTTCGTTTGGTACTCTTGGTGGAAAGTTTTATCAGCTTCAATGGCATAGATTGCAAAGGTTTTGTTCTGTTTGGGATATTGCTTCCTGAACCAGCTGGCAATGCTGGACCCGTAACTCCGAGCCCCTACATCGACGTAAACATATCTCTGCTTGAAGCTTATATCGACCATTGAAGGAAGATACTTTACGTTCTTTATGTTCCTCTTCAAAGTAAGCCAAGGCTTTAACGGCTCCTCTGTAATTAACGGCTCTGCTTTCCGGATCAGTTCCTGTTTATACCCCGGAACAGAGCACATATTAACCGATGTGCTATGGGGCTTCTTCGCCGTCCCATGGCTAAGAATCATTTCACTTTCTTTCTTCAGGACGATCTCGCGAATAGACGGCATCGAAGAATCAGGGCCATCAATTTCACGCGACCGAACCAACCTACAGCAATTGAACAAACTTAGAAAAGTATTGAAGCTGTACATGTCTTTAGCCGAAGCCGTGTGGACGACCAAAAACCCTTCGGGTTTAAGCGTCCTACAAACCTCGGAAGCAAACTCCAACGGTCTAACAGACCGGTCAAGCCCACCGGCACCTGAGAACTCGAAATCAAAGGTATTTTTCTTGAACGGCTGGCGAAAGGCCTGACCAGATACTACAAATGGCGGGGATTTCTTCTTAGAGATTCCGATTGCGTCGGGAAGACCGACTTCCTTGAGAGCAAAGACGTCTTGCCCGCTCACGGTTTCGATGCACAAGGCTTTGGACCCCGGCGAGAGATAGCCTTGGGCGATCAGATCTTGGAAGATCGCGGAGTAGTAGTCGACGGACTTACGCCATTCTTTGCTGGTCCAGAGGTCACGAAGAGCCGTGCTGGAAGAAGATCCGACGCTGTCGACGACAACGGAGGAGGCGCCGATCCGTACGGCACCGCTGCCGGCAAAGTTGAAGTTTTCGGGAGAGGAGAAGAAGCAAAAGTCAGCGGCATCGCAAGATCCGCCCCTGATAATGACAACGTATACAAAACGAAGGAGGAAAATAAAAACACAAAAGAAAAGCACACGGACGAGAATATTTCTCAAGAAGCTTGGTTTCCCTGTCGTAATCTCCATGACTGATAACTGAGAGAAGTGATATTGTTGTGTTGAAAGAACGAATGAAAAAAAATGATAATAATAATAATAATAATAAAGAATGATCTGTAAACGAGAGAGAAAGACTAAAGCCTAGCGAGAGCAGAAACGAGCGGAGGTATGGTTAGCGCCGATTAGAGTGCTCCGGGATTGACAGACAGATAAGAAACGAAAATAAGTAGAGCTTCGGAGGGTGAAAGGAGGATGCATGATTGATTTCCTCGAATATATCTTTCTCATAATAGATCTTTTTCCCTTTTCATTTCGCTTCTTCACAGACTCTCTCTCGAAAGCTGAATGAAGGTTGGTCTATACAGGAAAAGCGGATAACACTGGGGATGGGGAACAGGAACAGGAACAGGCGAAGAAGGAATAAAAGGTGGAAGGAACGCGGCAGGACACCGAAACGGTCGGTCGCCAAAGGGGGGTAGTATGCTCTCGGCTATCGCTTCAATTGACTGTACATTCCAGCAATGCCATTGGTTGTTCTTTGAAATAACGAAGTTACCACCAATGGGCAATGGCGCTAGCACTCAATATTGGCAGGTGGCACTTGACAGTTGACACAAGGCAAGGCAATAGGTGTCTCGTCTATCACAAGAGGACTTCTGACACGGCGTAGACCTAACGGTAAAAGCTAAGTGCTTTGAAGCATAGATTTGTTGGTCCCAACTCCCACATTGGGACTCTTTCAATAGTTTTATTTAAGTTAAAAGAAACTGTTAACAATTATTTGTAATTAATAAAAAAATATAAGCTCATCCACATCCAGATTCCAGAGCGGATCATCCATTTTCTTTTAGCTTATTTGCGTTTTAACTTTATAATGTGGGGCCGGCTTTTCCCTTCAACTTCAATTGGTGGGGTCCATTTCTATGTTAAGTGCCAAAAGCGGTGCATTTGACACCTTATCTTACATATCCAATTATCCATGCCATCATTATCAAGTTTCACGCACTTTCCTTCTTTGTTTTCTTTTTCTTAGGCCACCTTCTTTGTTTTTTTACTTTCTAATTATTATATGTCGTAATGGAGTAATGAAGGTATCATGGAGATGGTCGACTAGGGTAGGGTCTAAATTGAATCCATTTTGAATCAATTATTAATTGGGACAAAATTATAAACTGATAATAAATAATATTTATTTTTTTAATTTTAAACTTTGATAACATAACCTTAACAAAAATGATAAAAAAAAACTAAATTATTTATATATTAATAGATTAAACATTTTTAACTTATATTATTAAATTTATTATATATTACATTGTTTATTTCAAATTCAAAATATAATAAATTTTATATAAAAAATTAAAAATTATATATATTTAATAAAATAATTAGTTCTAAAGATCGGAATAAATGATAATAAGAACCGATTCAATTATTAATTAGGACTCATAGCCATTATAATCGGTTCAGATAGACACAACCCATTGACAGTCCTATTCAGCACGAGTAAATTTTGGGTTTACACAATATACAACACATTAGAAAATTCTGATATTCACTATCACAGTAACAAATAGTCAATGAAGTTGGAACTTGGAAGGTATATGTCCTTCCCAATTCCCTTTTTATCTTAACCATAAGAATTATTATATTAGAAATCGGCTTCCATCTGGACAAATCTATACCTATATCGACCTAACAGTCTTTTGCAACGATTGCATTCTTCAAATGGCTTTGCCCCGATCAAAGCCGAACTCATTTGAAAAGGACACAAATGCCCCTTGAGTGTCATTTAATTTTCTTTATCAACCATCTAAACGTTGACAAAAAATTAACAGTCCCAAAATCCTTGCTGCTTCCATTCAAGAAAGTTGTGGTTATGTTTGAGTGGGCATTCTCGTGACCCCAACTTTCTTAAATAGAAGAGGCAAGGATTTGGGACTATTAATTTTTTTGTCAATGTTTGGATAATTGATAAAGAAAATTAGATGACACTTGAAGGGCATTTTTGTCTTTTTAATATATCACTTAACGGTTAATTAACAACTAATTAACAAAAGGTATTGGATTGTCACGTTTTGAAAGTTTGGGTATTGAATTATTGCATTTTAAAGTTCGAAGACCAAAGTGACACTAGACCTAGGGGTGAGCATTCGGTTAAAAAACAAACCAAATAAATCGAAATTTTAAAAACCGAATTACAAGAAAACCAAAATAACTAAAATAAAAAAATTTCAATTAGGTTTTTAGTTAAAAACCGAATTTAATTAATATATATATATATATATAATAATATATATTATAACCTATAATATATATTATAATATATTATGAAATTGAATTTCATTATAATACATCATATATAATATATTAATATATAAATATATAAAATATTATATATTAAATGTTATATTACATATAATATAATGAATTTTGGTTAATTTGGTTTTTTCGATTAACTGAATTTCTAACTCTGAAAATCAAAAAAACCAAACCGAATTACCCAAAAACCAAAAAACCAAAACCAAAATTTTTGGTTCGGTATTTCAGTTTTAACCGAATAATGCTCACCCCTAACTAGACCCAAAGTATATGGTACTAATCGGGAATTTTCCCTATAACATAAGGGGTTTACTTGCAACTATATAAAAAAAATTAAGAGAAGGCTATTGCAATTACCAAAATTCAAGAGAGATTTCAGCAATGGTCAAAAACTTTAAGGGAGGTTTCAACAATTTACCAATCCATTATATATCTATATCTATATTTACCGATTCTATTATGAAATTTATCCCAATTAATTGATGGATCTTTTTTTTATTTTTTGATTTCTTTTTGAAGAGCTACACAACAACAGGATAGTCCATGCCCCCACCCATAACCCCCAATGCAGGCGCAAGCAGGATTCGATCTCAAGCCTCCACTACAATTAGTTGATTGGCACCTTCAAATCGAAGTCACATCTACCTCCACAGCATGTATCCAAAAAAAAGAAAAACGTCTTGCACCACATCTCAACTGTGTATTAAAAACATCTCTTAATGACAAATAAAAAGATGTTCTCAATGGATGCTATGGGCCGTTTTTGGAAGTGTTCTATTGGGGCAGATGTAGACTCTTCATCCATGAAACTTTTTATTTTGGATACTGAGTTTTGTGCACCCGTGAATGGAAAACCAACACGTCAACCAGGCCAACGTTAACGTGCGTTTGAGCGTTAACGTGGCCTGGTCGGTTCAATCGAGCGGTTCACACGGCGACGAACCGGTTTGTGTCCACGCGCGCGAACCGGTCTAGAACACAGACAAGGCTCCATTTATTTGATTCCTTTCTTCAATTTCTTTCCACCGAACCCTGCCCATACACCAAACCCTTCCTCCATCGGCAGCGACAGAACTCCGACGAGTCATCGACAGTGACAGAGCTCCGGTGACGACGTATTCTTCTTCTCTTCTCCTTTTCTCTTTTTCATCTCCTCTCCATTCTCCTACTTGACAAAGTTCCAAGACATTCTCCTCCGTGAAGCGGCGGATGTAGATAGAAAAGAAACCCATGAAGAACAGAACCATCAGGAGCACCACCACCGTCAGTGCCATAAAGGAATCGAAGGTCGACATGGGTTGCAGGGGTTTTCTAGCTGTCGCTGCCCAGGCGATGGCAGGGGTTAGTGGCGGAACCGCGTAGTTATCTTGGGGAAGAGACGGAGACTCATTGGGGTCGGGGGCATCTCTGTCGAGGTGTTTCCGGGTGTAGGGCTTTTTCACCGGTAATGGCTGACTTGCTTTTGGCTTTCCCGGCACCAGAGAGCTTTGCGTAGAGTCCTGCAAAGAATCCTGCTTCAACACGTGCATTCCATCTCTCTTTTTCTTCTTCCCCTCCATAACCGGTTCAACCAACTAAATTATTAATAACGAAGAAAATTTCCGTTAATTCGCGGTTAACATGTGTTCGCCTCTCATTCGCGAGTGTGCGTTCTCTTTTGTTTTTTCGCTTCATGGGACTACAGGGTAGTCCATCTCCTTTCCCTTAACCCCACGCCTGGTGGCAGCGGGATTAGATCCCAGGTCTCTACTCCGTCCTCTTTATTTTAATGATTATATTCCCGAATCCTGATCTATTCTATATGCTGCTATACATTGGACATAAGCATTAACAACTATCAACGGTAATCGCGGCGGTTAATGTGCCTTCACACAGAACGAGAAAAGTGAAAGTGAAATGACATTTTCGTGAATCACCTGGGATATGGCAGGCAATGAGACAATCAATGAATGTGGAATGTACCCCTCGAAAATATGGAGCATGCGAAGTGTATTAATTAATTTTCCTTTTTCCGTTGGCCAATGCCCACTTCACACGGTCACGGGGGTAACGGCTCAAACTGCCAAACCAACCAACCAAAAGTGACAAAAAGTGGCCGGAGGGGACTGGGGACTGGGGAGTATGGGTATGCGTAACTCACGAGGTTACCTTGGGTCTTGGGAGCCCAAAATTGCAAAAGCCACCGGTTCCTCTGACGACATCATTTAACGAGAGACGGAGAGAGAGAGTAGAGTAGAGGCCGGATCTCCACTGTCTCTGCACATCTCAGACATGATGGGTGATGACTGATGAGTCTCAAACGCATGATGGACCAAACAAAAAGTGTCATGGTTTGGTGGGTAAATCAATCCCTGCCACGTCCTTTAAGTATCTGCTAAGGACGAAGGAAATCGACACAACCGCGTCACCGTCAGCGTTGCGCCGCATGAATGCTCCGGTCTAACCGTGTATAAACAAATATATGACACAACAGCAAGTGAAATGAATATCTGACACGCGTAAAAATTAAAGATTTCGGATCACCTACCAACAAAACACGTTTCAACCCTGTATCAACGTCATCTCATACCACACGCCTTTTAAGGGCGGATCCCACTTTTATACTTTTATAATGGGTTTCAGTTTCAAAGTGACATGTGCGGTGTTCTTTATGAGACGGAATCTGATAGTCACACATGTGCGCCTCACAGGCACATCCACTGTGCAATAGGAGACGCTTCACTCGTCAGCGGTAGGGTGCTCCTCGGCCTCGGCGGCATCGGGGAATCGACGCAGAACCTTATCTCAGAAAAAGTAGAACCCTGCCTCCTAGGAGTGCACGGAAAAATCATCCATCTCATTCATGTATTCTTTGAGGCTTTGAACTAGGCAACTGTTTCTTCTCTTGCCTGGGCCACCCTTTCGTAAGCCTCCTAGTGATCCAAATCAATGACGTAGATCAAATGCCATCCTCTAATCATTCAGGAAGAGGAAACGATGCCACTGACCTTTGCACCCATGTAGCCTCGGGAAGGTAAAATGTCGCTTCTATCAGCATGACACAAGCGTTGGATCAGTCGGTTCACCCAAAAAACCGGTTCAATTTCAAGATCCCTCTCTCAAATGGCACACTCAACCAACTTCATACTCAAGTTCCTCAGCCAAGAATCGAGGAACTCTTCCATGCCACACCGCGACCGAGTACTACACTCCTCAACTTCGGAACTATGGGAGAGTGGTGTTTGGGTTATAGTTGAACTGGCCCCAGGTGCCACGTGTCACCTCTGTAGCCGCCTTATCACTGCGGCCACATCATGTGGATAAGCACGACTAAGATAGGAGAGCATCGTACGGATGAGGACAACTCCACCGAGGATTAGGTCTTATCTTGAAAACCTCGACAGACAACCTCATCCCGACAACCTTAGAAGCCTCATCCGATTAGGACATGGATTTTTGGCTATAAAAAGGTACCTCTCCCTCAAGGTAAGGGATCCAACTTTTGACTTTCATATTACTACTCTGCTTGGACCAATATTGTTCTCCCAACTGTTCAGTCCAACCACCCATCCTCTTTCACTAACTTGAACATCGGAGTACCTACTCAGGGAATCTCTTTGGGTCTCTAACCTTGTTCTTGGTTTTAGATCTTGGAGCACGACATCATCCTTCAACCTCGGCTTCGCCCACTTGGCAGGATTATCTGACTGCGACCTTGGTTCAAGAATTACCTTGGATCAAGTAGCATCAGTTCCCAATGCATTGTAGGATGTGCATGTGAGGTCGGTGTGAGGCGCCCTATGTGAAGAGTAGATCTGGTCTTGTTCTTTAGTGTGGATGAGAAAATGATGGGTATAGACTAGTCCATACCACACCTTGTGAGACTAATCAACACCACACCACAGTGTACATCTGTTTTGAATTGTGGATAGATTAGATTGTGTGGACCAAACCAGTCCATACCACACCTTTTGATTCCATGTATCTCATATACATTTTATGGGAGATTTATACAGTCGATCATAAATATCTAAGCTTTGCATTTTATATGGTAAATAAATTGAAAAAAGGCATCAATATGTGGACAACAATTGCATTTTTTTAAATAACTAAAAAATATTATTTTAAAATAAAAAGTAATATTTTAAATATTATTTTATTTATAAAATTATTAAAAAAATAATATTTAAATAATGAAAAAAGAGTTAAGAAGGAGAACTGTCATACTTATGCTAGAATTAACATTAAAAATTATTATTTTATTTATAAAATATTAAAATTATTAAAGGATAAATAAAATAAGAGTAATTGGATGTGTTACATTGAAACCTTTCCACAAGCTGTCCACACCATCCACGAGAAAATATTGTGGATGACCTATGGTACCCCTATTCCAATCCAGGACACTACATATGCAACTCAGGCACCTCGACAGGGTGGCTAGCATCACCTTGTCTAGGGCCGACCTATGGTACCTCATCGTTACCGTTCCAAGGGACCTCGATGTGAGGAGTGACCTCCACGAGGACTTGGCAGTCTGTGGTACCTCGTTGGTACCAGTTGAAGTGACCTTAGTGTGGGGAGTGACCTCCCTCAAGAACTTGCCGACTTGACTGAGGATCAAGTGGTGACTTGCAAGACATGCTTGCCAACCTCCTTTACGGGCGTCCCATCATTCCCAAGTCCTCCAGAAGTCAGCTCCCATACTGAATGTTCCGGAGAAAGGCACAAAAGCCTAGTCTATATGCGAAACTACCTCTAAGGACTTCGGACCAGTCAACCACGTCTTCGTAGAGATCTCGGACGTGGTGCGTGGAGCTCACGCCAAACAATACCTATATAAATGTCTCATTTCCAACTTCAAGAGGTATGTGCAATTTAGCTCTCGCAGCTCTCTAGCTCTTTTGCTCTCTCTAAAATCTCTAGTTCGCTAATTTAAGCATCGAAGTGCCCACACCAGGTATGATATTTCTCTTCTTGCAGCTCGACTAGGTGTGACCTACTCAACTTGACCTCCGAGTTGCCCTCCAGTAGGGAGCTGCCAGATCACGCATCATCATTAATAAGTCTATATTTTTACAAAATTCATCATGAAATTATGTAGTAACAATATAAATTCTAATTTTATGAATTAATTAATTTAAATGTTATTCAAATAATAAAAATCTAAAATTTAAAAAATATTTAAATATTTCAATAACTAAATATCATAAATAACAAAACATTAAAATAACTAAATAATTATATAAGAAAATATTTAATAACTTTAAAATAAATAAAATTCAAATAATAAAAAATTTAAATATTTTACATATTATTTAAATATTTAAAAAATAAAAAAATTATGTAATAAATTAAAAAATTCTTAAAAGTAGAAAAATAACTATAATAGATTTTATAATATTCATATTAACAATAATTTAATATTTTCCAAAATTAATAACAAATTATGTAATAATAGTACTAATTATAATTTTATGGATTATTAAATTCAATAAATAATTAATATTTTAAAAATTTTAAAGACAATATTATTTAAATAACTAAACAATATTGTAAATAACTAATTTTAGTTATATCAATTGATAATTATAGAAAATAACTTTAAAAAATTAATATTTATTAGTAATAATTTCACAATAATAGTGTATATTCATTACATATTTATATATAATAAATTAATATTTATTGTATTTCAGTAATTATTTATTGCATTTTTTGATGAATATTTTTTCAATAATTATTTAATTTTTATTTTGTTATCTAATAGAAAATTGTCAATAACTATTGGAGATTAAACAACTATTATTAACTTTTGATGTCAAATTTATTGTATTTATTGATTTTTTATAAATTTATTTTTAGTGATTATGTATTTTTATAATTTATTGATTAATATATATTAGAAATTAAAGTATTACTTGAGATTACACTATTTATTAAGTAATTTAATATTTTTTCAGTATTTATTGTATTTTTGTAATTATTGTATTTTTATTAGATATCTATTGTATTTTCACTATAAATTTATTTTTAATAGTTGTGTATTTTTGCTATAAATTTTCAATAACTATTAGAGATTAAACTATTATTATTTATTGGATATTATACTTTTAATTTATTTGAAATTAAGAGTGTTCAAAGATTGGCTCAGTTCGGTTGCAGGCTATTTCACCAACCAAATCGACCTGGTCAGGTTAGGATTTTGTCACTCGAAATCGACTGACCAT
This sequence comes from Nelumbo lutea, assembly GCF_056320005.1. NCBI lineage: Eukaryota > Viridiplantae > Streptophyta > Magnoliopsida > Proteales > Nelumbonaceae > Nelumbo > Nelumbo lutea. The sequence continues at coordinate 48,298,157 of NC_142685.1, forward strand.
TAGTGAAAACCCACTAACTCGGGTTGTATCAGTTTGGATCTATTTTCAGTTTGGCTTGTTTGTTTAAGATATTTAAACTTAAAAATCAAATTTAAATTTAATAAATTACAGTGGTATTATTAATAAATAAGTTCAAAAAATAAATTTATGATATAAAATATTTTAAACTTAGAAATATGGGAATTTTCCCATTTTCTTGTATTAAAAATTATATTTAAAATATCAAACATTAATATATATCTATGGTAGGGTCGGTTCAGCTTTGGTCAGTTTACAAATGGACAAACCGAAACTGACCTAACTTGGTTGGATTGAAAAATTGCTGAACCATAATTAATCAGAAAATACTAAAAAACTTACCAACTCAGGTTGAATTCAATCGGATTAATCATTAAAAAATTAATATATAAAATAATTATATACTCTTATGTATTTATATTTACTTAATAAAATCCGTGCATTATAAATAAAAAATAATTTTATATAAAATCAATATATATCAACGCCATCTTATCCCAAGTGGGGTAGGTAAATACAACATGCCATTCCGTGACATACATACATAGACATAAGGAAATGGGCGATTTGCATCAACGAAAAGCAAAACTCTTTCATCCTTCCAGCAAATTAAAGGACATCCTACCCACCCTCCCCTTACCCTACATATTACGCATCAACATTACAATGCACATGTAATTATTTCCAAGTTGCATGAGTTACGTATATACATTGTTAGTTAGAAATTGAAAGGCAAGGAACATTTATAACTCCAGCCAATCCAGCGCATTGCCAAACTGTCATGACGGTGTGGCAACCTTAACTTGAGACCAGAATACTGACTTTACACCAAAACAACGCATCATAAATCGGATCATCAAAATTTGTTCTTATTCAGCTCCTCCTCATCCTTATCTTCAACAATGGACGAGGAAGAATCCTTAAGTTGTGTTTGTTTTGAAGCAAAAGGATAGGGAAAGAAAAATGAAATTTATACATGACCCTTTTCCTACCGTTTCCTCAAACCAAACACAACCTTGATTTAATGATGTTATCAAGGACAACGTATGTAACTTATTGAATAAATGACAATTATGATGATGGAGATATTTCCTACTTTAGATCCTCCATCACAGTCTCTTTATCTTTATAACAATGTGCCTTAAGCCAGTCTCTTAATTAACCTACACGTTTCTTTTTTTAATTAAAGCTACGTTTGTTTGGGGTGAAAAATCGAATTGGGGTAAATTTTATACTTTGGTTCAATTTTATTGGCATTTGGTAAACATGTAATTTTATACTGAAAATTGATATAAAATTTTATTTTGAATTTTATTTACATCGATAATCGATATAATATATACGTCAAAATTATCGATGTAATCGATATAATATATAATATATACGTCTGTGGGAATCGCTTCTAAAATCCTTCCTCTAAACCTTCACAGTTCTTTCTTCTCTGAAAACTCAACACTTATGGCTTATTCAAGCAATGCTGGACGTAGCATGGAGATGGATAATGCCAGGGAACAACCCCAGGTTTCCACGGTCTGCATTGGGCAGTTCACCATTCCCCTCTCGGTGGATGGAGTCCCCAGTCTGAATGTAACGCGAGCAGCGACGCTTGTGGTTGTTCCCCTTCCCTCCTCTGTTGAAACGATCTTTACTAAACCGACTGTCATCCCTCTAGCAACCAGCCAGAACCAGCTTGATGATCTAATGCAGTGCATGCGGGCCATGCAAGCCCAAGTGCAGCAACTCCAGCAACACTAGCTTTACCAGTAGCAAGTGCTGCACCACGTCTCCCAGTACCACTACCAGCAACAATTCCCTCAGCTGCCTCAGCCTCAGCTTCAGCCACAGCTCCCTCCTCAACACCCAGCCTCACAGCGAGCTAGGTCCCACCGCCAGGATGAACGCCCTTCTCACCAAGGAGAAGCCTCACAAAACCCCCCTAAGAGCCAGGCCTCCTCCTGCAGCAGACAAGAAAGACCGGCCACCCCGGTCTCACCGCGGGTGGTCAGGTCGGGAGGACCCCAGCTCGCCAGGTCTACATCACCTCAGCAGTCAAAGTTTGAAACCCCGCTTCTGGAAAACCGGTTCGAGATCCTAGCTGCAGATTCCAAGTAGGATCCCTCTATCTACAGCCATCACTAGCGGCCCGAGCTACTTCTTGTGCAAACCATTCTTGATAACATGGAGGTGAGCAGCACCATTGCGGAGCTCGCCAAGAAGCAGAGATGCCACCGCCGAGCTCGCCGATCTGCCACCCACAACCTACCCGAGCTCGGAGGCAGAGAAGAGGTAAGCTCGAGCGAAGTTAAGGCTCCCCTCCTTTCAGTTCCATCCCCCCTGTCTCCCGAGCTCCTGGCTGTTCCAATGCCTAAGGACTTCAAGCTCCCCCCTCTCGACAAGTGCGACGGATCGTTTGACCCAAATGATCACGTAGACACCTTCTAGTCACAGATGTACCTAGTGAGAGCTAGTGAGTCATGCATGTGCATGGCCTTCTCCACCACTTTCAGATGAGTGGCCCACACATGGTACCGGAACCTAGCACCCAGATCGATAAGAAGTTGAGCGCAGTTCACGCAAGCCTTCACGTCCCACTTTGTCACCAGTAAGCAGTGCTCGCGAACTGAAGAAAGCCTCCTCAACATAGTACAGAGAGAGGGAGAGTCCATCCGGGGCTATATCAAGCAGTTCAATGATGCATGCTTGCAGATACCACGCCTGGACCCCGCCGTGCGCCTTGCAACAGCCAAGAAGGGCGTGACGCATAAAGAGTTTAAATGGCACATGGTCGTCAACCAACTGTCGACCATAACCGAATTCCTTAAGCTCGCTGACAAATTTATAGCCACGGAGGAAGAGATCAACCAGAAGAGCGAGGGCGCGCCCGAGAAGAGGAAGAGAGAAGGAGAGCCTTCTAGCCAAGGGGACAACTGAAAGAAAAAGTATGCAGCTCGGGGGGCAAAGCCGGGTCAGTCGTTCCGAGTTCCTGTAGCGGACCGAACTGATTACACCCCACTGAACGCGAAGCGGGCCAAAATCCTGATGGCAATCAAGGATGCCCTGTATGTGAAGTGGCCAACCCACCTGAGGGGGAATCCCAGTGAGAGAAATAAGAAAATGTACTGTAGTTTTCACAGAGATCACGGTCATAGTACTGAAAATTGTAAGAACCTCCGCGACGAGATAGAGGAGCTCATTCGTTGTGGATATTTAAGGAATTTTGTACAAAATAAAATAATAATAATAATAATAATAATAATAATAATAATAATAATAATAATAATAATAATAATAAGGCAGGTCGGCAAGTGGAGCATGGTAAGGATGCTCCCGAGTCCAACAGCAGGCCGGCCGAACAGTCATAGAGGCAGTCCGAACGTTTTAGGGTAAAACAAAATCCTCCAAAGCGGCCGAAGACAGAAGAACCAATCTTCTTCATGGAGGACGATGCGCGAGGGGTCCACTACCCCCACGACGATGCGCTTGTCATAAAGCTAAGGATCAACGACTTCGAGGTCAGGCGCATCCTCGTTGACTCAGGTAGCTCGGCAGATGTTCTCTTCAAAGCCGCATTCGACTAGCTTCAGTTGCAGGGAAGTGACTTGAGGCCCGCGAACACTCCTTTGGTGGGCTTCAGTGGAGAAGAGGTCAGGCCCCTTGGGAAAGTAACAGTACCTGTGGAAGTCGGCACATGGCCCTCCGTAGTCAAACTCAACCACGACTTCCTGGTGGTCGTGACCCCCTTCCCATACAACGCCATAATAGGTCGGCCGATCACCCATGTTCTACGGGCGATGGTCTCTACTTATCATTTGGCAATGAAGTTCCCTATAGACTTCGGTGTAGGGGTAGCGCGGGCCGACCAGCTCAAGTCCCGTAAGTGGTATGTCGCCGCCCTAAAGAGAAAGACCAAGGTGGCCGATGACCTCAAACTGGAGCAGCCTACGGAGCAAGGCGAAGAACGAGCTGCACTCACGGAAGAAATAGTCGTTGTTCCGACTTCAGTAGCAGACCCAGCTCGGACGCTTCAAATCGGTGCTTCTATCCAGGAACCTCTACAATTCGAACTAGTAAGTTTCTTACTTCAAAACTTAGATATTTTTGCATGGTCCACGACAGAGATGCCTGGTATAGACCCTGACCTTATAACTCACAAGCTCAATACTGATCCTGTAGTTAGGCCCGTTAGACAGAAGAAACGCAACCTAGCCCTGGAGCAGTGGAAAGCGATCGGCGAGGAGGTCGCGAAGCTCCTCGTAGCTGACTTCATAAGAGAAGTCCATTACCCGAGTTGGGTAGCCAACCCCGTTCTGGTAAAGAAGGCTAACGGCAAGTGGTGCATGTGCGTCGACTACACCGACCTAAACCGAACCTGCCCAAAAGACTACTTCCCGCTCCCCAGAATCGACAGCTTGGTGGACGCGACCTCAGGACATGAGTTGCTAAGTTTCTTAGACGCCTATTCGGGCTATAACCAAATCAAGATAGACTTGACAGACGAAGAAAAGACTGCCTTCATCACAAAATTCAGTCTATACTGTTACAAGGTTATGCCCTTCGGGTTGAAAAACGCTGGGGCAACCTTTCAAAGGCTTGTAAATAAATTATTTGAGCCATTAATTGGCAAAAAAGTAGAATGTTATGTAGACAATTTAATATGAAATTGAATCCAAACAAATGTGTCTTCGGTGTTACCTCGGGTAAATTCCTAGGATACATAGTTAACCGGCGCGGCATTGAGGCCAACCCAGATAAGATTAAGGCCATCTCAGATATGAGACCACCCCGAAAGTTGAAGGAGGTCCAGAGGTTGAATGGCCGCATAGCCGCCCTGAGCCGCTTCATGTCCAAGTCAGTAGACCGCTGTTTGCCATTCTTTAAGGCAATTAAGAGAAAAGGGTTCGAATGGACCCGAGACTGCCAGCTCGCATTTGACGAGCTCAAGAAGTACCTCGCTAGTGTGTCGATCTTAACTCGACCCAGGGAGGGTGATGTTTTAGAACTGTACCTCTCGGCAAGCGACAAAGTGGTCAGTTTGGTACTAATAAAGAAAGTAGATCGGGTCCAATGACCCATCTATTATGTTAGTAAAGTATTGTAGGGAGTAGAGATGAGATATCCGAAGATAGAAAAGCTAGCATACTAGTAATCACAACTCGGAAGTCTTACTTAAGCCCCAGGTCTTTGGTCGATTGACAAAGAGGGTCGTTGAGCTCAGTGAGTACGACCTCCAGTACAAGCCACGAATTGCTATTAAGGCCCAAGCCTTACCAGATTTCATCGCCGAGTGCACTTTCAGCTTTGAAGTCCCCAATCCAGTTGAGCACGAGGTCCCCAGTTTGGGTGAGCCCAAAGCTCCCAGGCCAGTTGAGTCTGAGCCCCGTGAGGTAGCATCTAGTGTGGCATCTCTCCTAGTTAGGCCAAGCGTGAACTGGGATGAGGAGCCCTGGATCATTCACATAGATGGCTTCTCGAACCAACAGGGTAGCGGAGCCGGAATAGTTCTACACAACCCAAGTGGCACGAAATTGGAGTACGCGCTATGCTTCGAGTTCACAGTATCCAACAACGAAGCGAAATACGAGGCCTTGATAGCTGGACTAGCTTTAGCTAGAGAAGTAAAAGCCAAGCACATCGTCATCTGCAGCGATTCCCAACTCGTAGTGAACCAAGTCACAGGAGATTACGAAGCTCGCGAACCAACCATGGTGGCTTACTTAGCCAAAGTAAGAGAAGCTCTGCTCAACTTTCAGTCACACTTCATCAGACAAATCCCGAGGTCAGAGAATGCTGAGGCCGATGCCCTGTCCGGGTTAGCTAGCACCAGCGATATCACCATGAGAACCATGTACATAGATGACCTGCCTCGGCCTAGCATTCTCAGGGGGCGGGGGGGGGGGGGGGGCAGAGGAGGTCGCTCCTGTCATTCAAGGAGAGCCGATCTGGATTGACCCGCTCACGAGCTTCTTGCTACATGGGACCCTCCCTGCAGATCACAATGCGACTAGAAGGGTAGAGCGCCAGGCAGCCAAATACGTCATAATAGACGAATGGCTGTACCGGAGATCCTACATGCCCCCTTACCTACGATGCCTGTGACCTACCGAAGCCAAGCTCATACTCGTGACACTCATGAGGGTCTGTGCGGTGGACACTTGGGGGGCAGGGCCCTCGCCCTAAAAGCACTACGACAGGGGTATTATTGGCCAACAATGAAGGCAGATGCCATCGAGTTCGTCAAAAAATGTGACAAATTCCAGAAGCATGCCAATATCCACCACCAACCTGCTGTCGACCTCAAGTATCTCACTAGCCCGTGGCCTTTCGCACAATGGGGCATCGACATACTTGGACCGTTCCCGCCAGTGGCAGGCCAGAGAAAGTTCTTAGTAGTAGTAGTGGATTACTTCACCAAGTGGGTAGAAGCTGAACCTCTTGTAACAATCACAACCCGAAATGTCCAAAACTTCTTTTGGAAGAACATTGTGTGCCGTTTCGGTAAAGCAAAAGTCACAAATAGAGCCATCCTCCGCGGACTGAAGGCACGTTTGGACCGAGCTAAAGGATTGTGGGCAGACGAGCTACCCAGTGTTCTACGGGCTTACCAAACCACGGAGAAAACCGCCACAGGAGTGACTCCCTTCAACCTCGCCTATGACACTAAAGCAGTTATCCTGACAGAAATTGAAGTACCTACGCTGCGACTAGAAGCATACAGTGATAAGACGAATGAGAACGAGCTACGTACCAACCTCGATCTCCTCGACGAAGTAAGGGACCTCGCGTACATCAGGACTATAGCTTTCCAGTAGAGAGTAGCTCGGTGCTATAACGCCAGGGTTAAGAAACGGAACCTCCGCGTCGGTGACCTGGTCCTGCGTAAAGTTATGGTACCTGAGCCCGACGCTGGCAAGCTCGGGTCCAACTGGGAAGGACCTTACCGAGTGAAGCGAGTGCTCGGGGAAGGAACATACGAGCTTGAAACCCTCAAAGGAAAACAGGTACCTCGGGCATGGAATATTGTCAACTTAAGACAATATTACCTATAACAACTGAGTAGGCTATGAGCCACTCCCAGAGCCTAAGACCCTGTCACCTCTTTGGCACAGGTGAACTCTAGGAGAACGGACTATAAGCCGCTCCTCTAGCCTAAGGGCTAAAATACCGGGCTAATGGAAGACCCCGACACCACATAAGACCTAGCCGCCTCATCGGCATAGGCTAAGTATTTGTAGTGCCTAAGGCGCAGGCAGCTCGGGTACGAACCTTGTGATGCATAGCCCGCCCTAGCATGCAACAGGTTGGACCCACTAAGGACAACCAATGTCAACTCAAACCGGGCCCAGACAGGTCAGGCACATACCCTACTATGTTACTCACCTCGATGTACATAAGGCTACCCCTACTAAGTATTGGAATATAGTTCGGGGTCACGACAATTGAGGAACCCTCACTTCAGGTAATTAGCCTGATAGCCTAACAGTTCAGGATAAAATAATCACTTCAGCAAGTAAAGGAAATTGCACAAGCGTTTAGCGAAGTGAATTTTTTATTATGAAAATTTCATTACAAAAGGTTTAATTACAAGAAAAAGAAAAAGAGAAGATTAAGCTTGCAAATACAAGGACTGAGCTATTTTGGAGGCTCGTTGTCTTTGCCAGGGACCTCCTTGGGGGCAGTAACCGGGCCAACAGCCTTTGCTTCATCGTTGGCCCCTTCATCCTCAGAGTCTGGATCATCCGCCGATTGACGCACTATGTCATCAGTGATCTGGGAAGTGGTGATGGCACTTGTGTCCAGACCGGGGTAGAGGTGTCTAATCAGCCACCAGCTGAGCTTGAAGCCCTTGCGGTAGGCCTCAATCATCACTTCATCGAATCTCAAAGATTGGACATAGTCGATAACAGCTTGAACCTTAGTCTCCTTGAGGGCATCCTCGAAGATCTTGGTCTTCTCTTTGAGGTCGGCTTAGAGGTACTCCACCTCATGTTCTAGCTTCCCTTTTGCTTCCTTGAGGCCCTGCACCTCGAGCATCAGGGAGTCCCGATCTGCCTCGAGACCGTCCCGGTCTGCCTTGAGACTATCTCAGTCTGCCTTGAGACTGTCAACATCAAGCCTCAAAGCTTCTTGGACGACCTTAAACCCGTTCACTTCGGCCCTCAGTCTATCCTTGTCTTGGGCCAGCTCACTCTTCTCCGCCAACAGCACTTCAATAAAGCTCTTCTGAGCTGAGGCATCGTTCTGCAGGTGGTGGATCTGACCGCGAGCTGCCCTCAGCTCGGTATGGGCTACGCGTGATGACTTCTCAGCTTCCAAGTCTCGTTTCAGATGTCGATCAGATTGAAAGGTCAAAGCACGCATGACTGAGTTCACCTACAAGAAGGAGACCAGTAAAAAAAAAAAAGAAAGAGAGGAGAGTCTTTCATAGGGAACTCACCACCATGGTATGAGAAGCAGTCCGAGCACCGAGTTGACTAGGAGTGAGATCAGCCCATTTCGTGACCTCCTCCGGGTACGCGGCCTCCTTGCTCTTCTGGAGACTACATCGAGGGTTCAAAATACTTTCACCTCACCTGGCTCTCCGAGCTAGACGCCGTCATCTCTGCCGCATGGGCGGACTCCTCGGAAACCTCGGTGGCGGCACCAACAGGGCAGGCCTCGGTTGTAGCCCCTGCAGGGTGTACCTCAGGAGTAGCTTCTGTAGCACCTCTGGCAGTTGTCTCGGCAGGCTTAGTGGTGGGCTTTGCTGCTTTCTTAGGTCCCTGAGGCGCCATGTCCTCCTCCAGATCGATGACAGGCTGAACGCCAGGGAGCTCAGGCTCCGAAACTAGAGCCTGTGAAGGCTGAGCCTTGGCGGAGGCCTGCGGAGACTCAACGCGTGCCTTCTTGGCTACGCGCTTCTTTCTCTTCATTTGGCGGAAGAGCCTCTGACCACCAATCTTCTCCGCCTCCATGGCACCTGCAGTGAAGCTCGGCGTTAGTAATCCCAAAGTAAATATATGGACAAAAAAGCTGAAGTGAGGAAAAACCTACTCGGGCTCAAGTCGCCCTGGATGAGCTTCTCCTCGGTTGTGAAGTCTTTGTAATTTAACCCGAGCTGAGCCCACGACTGGAGTGACTTCTTGGTCTTCCCATCGAGGATGACCCCTGGGTCTTGAACGGCCACCCTCCAGTCAGTAGGGAAGGGCCACCCCGTGCTGCTCCGAACTACGAAGTAGTCCCACTTCCAGGCCAGGACTTTACTTGGGAGCTTGTGCATGAGTTTAAAACCTGGGCGGGGAGACAGGTAATAAGCCCGTCTGTGCCCGGGAAGAGTGCCCGAAGCACTCTTCTTTATAGCCAAGATGGTGCTGAGGATATCTAGGTCAATAGGGAGAGAACGGTCGAAGCAAAGAGAAATGATCCCAACCACATTCCGTATGGAATTCGGGTGAAGTTGGTCCAAAGTGATGTTAAAGTGCACCAGCACCTCAACAATCAAGGGATGAAGAGGAAGTTGGAGCCCGACAACTAGTTGCTCCCTGAAGACCACGATCTCGTCGGGACCGTGCTCCCATGAAAAGCTATTGGTAGGAAGATTGTAAGAGTACTCCCCGGGAAGTTTGAACCTCTGTATGAGGTCCTAGAGTCTCTCCAGAGTCATGATGGAAGGGTTGAATTGATCTGGCACCCGACCTCTGTGGGAGGTGGAGGCCAGATGACCCGAAGTCACTTGTACATCAGACGGCTGGGCAGCAGAAGAGCCACCCTGAGCCGAAGTACCCACCTCGGGCTCGTCGATGAGGCTATCTATGCTAGACAACATTACAAGGCGAAAGGAAAGAATATTCGGAAAAGAAAAAAGAAGCTCAGAGACTCACCAAAAGAAATGCGAACTGAACTAGGGGAAGAACCCGAGCTAGAAGACCCGAGCTGGGAACCTCAGACGCGAGCTCAACACTGATGCTGGGGACTTTGTGGCAAAGAAATGACCAAGGGTCCCCCACTATTTATAGCCGCTGCACCCAGCCGTTAACGGTCAAGATGGAGACGATCCAACGACTCTCAAAAAAACTAGCTACGGGTTCCTCGAGGTGAAATCAGTTTAGCGCGTTTTCTGGCATCCACGAAGTCCGAATCGCATGACGTTCGCACATAAACTGAACGTGACCCGGGTTCCCTTTGACTGAGCCGGGAACTAGACCGGTCCAGCTGGGCGAAATGCGTGACGAAGCGGCATGAGTACCGAAGCCAAATCCCCTTGGTGCAACATGAACTCCCCGCGCTGGGTCAACACCGCCAGCACAGGGAGTGGGGGGCAATTGATGGAGGGTGATTTGGCTCGACCTCGTAGCATAGGTACACGTGGGCATGACCTTGCTCAAGCGATGACTCAGCGTGACAGCACAGCAAGCGTAGCCGCAACTTGGAGGGAAGGTCCCACCAAGTTCAGCCCGGAAACCCGACGGGATTGGCTACTCGCTGGGAGCCGCCTAGCCTACACCTCCTCCTCGAGGCTAAGGCACCCCAAGCTGCCTCCAAGCTTGGGGTCCCCTGACCTTTCCTAATACTCGAGCTCCTCCCAATGAATCTTAGGCCACTCCCAGACAGGAACACCCCGACCCGCCTCTAGGTACCCCGAGGTGAGGACACCTCGAGCCAAACAGCTCGGCATAGCTTGCCACAAGCAGCTCGCCGCTTGCGAGATAGCCCGACACAGGGTAACTTGCGAAAGGGCAGTTCGACATATCGTAGGAAGATCTCCTGCCCGACTACCGTACCCGACAAATTTGGGGACAGCAACCACGTCCCTTGTCAGACAGTGTCGTGCCTGACACCTTTAGAGGGTGTCTATACACCTGACAGGCACGTACCCTGCAATGACGGCCCAACGCATACCACCTCAGCCCTGCCTGTAACGGCTGCGGCAGGCTGACAGTGGCGGTTATACCTGCCCAGTCAGAGGCCAGTGGGTCTGATACACCATAATTCTGTTATAAGGAACCTACTCTCAAAGAACAGGGGTAACTTCGATCACTCACGCTATCTGCACTCTTAGCTTTGATCCTCTCCTTGCTTCTTCCACAGAAACTAACTTAAGCGTCAGAGTGTTCCCACCGGGCAAGCCCCCGGGGATCCTTCTTCTTCTCCATCTTAGGTACTTTTTAGGAGCCACGCAAGTGCCAGTTAGGAGTGACCGGATTGCGCACCATCAATTGGATTGGATTGATTGAACCAACATCCAATAACCAGTCCATTGATAGAAGATAAAAGCCCATGAGTTAATGAACCATGTTTGGGTTGGACCCAGTCTAAATTAAAACTAATTTGATCAAATTGGACGGAGCAGACATGGAATTGGACAGGTCCAAAATAGTCCAAAGTACGTAATAATCAGATTGGATTGTACCCGGTCCATCTGCAACAGACTCACATTGACTGAGTTGGGTTGGACCAATATCCGGTCCATTGACAGCCCTACTAAATGGGACCTAATTAGTTGCAGGAGACTGATCATACTCTAGTCTCTAGTCTGCAGCAACAAATCTCCGATGTCCATTGCATCTGAAAATCTTATCTTGTCTTACTTCTGCAAGGGTGCATGTTTTGCTGCACATATTCATGCAAACCTTGGTGCCCTTCTCTCCCTTCTAATGTTCCAATGAACTTGTCTTTTTACGTCATTTGGTGGACAAGATTGTACAATAAGTATTGCAGATCACAAAATAAACATATAAGATGAGAGGAGGGAAGAGATGAAATTAGTTAATATCATGCATGCATAGAGAACATTGTTCTTTTTACCTGATAACTAAGTGATAATGCCTCCAACGATGACCCAATTGTACCCAACAAATTAACACAGATTGCTTAAAACCAATGCTCAAAATCATCTTGAGCTAGCAGAAGCTTCTTCGCCATCTATATTACACCATCACGTACGGTAGCAAATCCAATAAAGTGTGCATTCTATTTCAGAATTCAGAGTGGGAATACAGAGGAAAGGGATCCCGTACGATTCAGTTCAGTCCGTTATTTAAGGTGAATATACAATAACTGTTCCCGCACAGAGCTGAGTAGTGTTCAACCTCATATTAATATCTCCCTTATTCATGGGGGAGATAATTCCCAATATACATTGCGGTGGTGTTCCTACTAACCAGCCAGCGTGTGGGTTTCAAGATAACCCCGACAACAGATGTACAGAAATATGGATGTCACTCTATCACTTTCTGATGTAGCACGATCCGTTCACTTCTACCTGGCGGTAGTCTGGCTCTTAGCTGGCGAAGGATAACACCTGAGATGGAGAAGATAGTGAAGGATTCTCGGGGAGTTTGTCCGACAGGAACACTCCGACGATCAAGTTAGAACTCTGAGAGAGAATTGCAGAGAATACAAGGAGAGCTAAGAGTGCAGATAACACAAAATCAATTACCTTTTCTCTCAAGGGGTTGGAGTCCTTATATAATGGTGTTCTGTCAAATCTGACATAACCACCTCTGATTTTCTGCCGCAGTCGTTACTTGCCAGGGCTGCGTAGGTCATTGTTGCAAGGTACGGCTCTGTCATACGGGGGACACCTCTCAGGCTTGGCAGGCATGACGCCGCCTGGCGAGAGACGTGGGTGCGGGGCCCCAGGTTTGGGAGGAGCTCGGGAGCTCCCTTACCATGGAGGAGCTCGGGGGTTCCCTTACTGTGGAGGAGCTCGGGAGCTCCCTTACTGTGGAGGAGCTCGGGGGCTCCTTTGCTTGGGAGGAGCTCGGGATAATCAGAGTGTTACCCTGTGCCGAATTGCCACGCTAGATCTTGGCGGACTGGTCGCACTGAGCTGTCACTTATGCTGAGTCACGCCCACATGTCCCCCTAAGATGAGGTTGGGACAAATCACCCTCCATCACTTTCTAATACAAATGTCTGAAATCCCAACCTATAGAGCCGACTTCCAATATGAGTTTGAAGCTGAACTATCCTAGCAATCTTAATTTCATTCTTCTTCTTATAAAGTGTTATTGCCTTGGGCCGAGGGCAATAAAGTAAATTCACTTTTAAACCGAGGGCTGATTGATGAATCTAAGGTACGCTGTGGTAGAGGGCCTGTAGGTCAATCTTGTGAAGAGATAAAAGACGTCAAGGCCTAGATACCAATTTGAGGTGAGGACTCTCACGATCAAATTAGTAAAGGTGTGGCAAGAAGCGGACGAGGCCTGAATTAAGAGTGCTCACATGAGGCCACAAGGTAGAAAATGAAATCCTCCGTAGTGAAGAATCTAGATATTCACCTTAGAGAAGTCACCCCCGCTTGAAAGTGGGTGGGCATGGACGACCAAGATGCAGCCCGGCCTTTTCGTGCAGCCATCCGAGGCCGCTGCATGCGATCACGCCATTAGTCCCGCGTCACACGCTGGCCTCTGCACTGGGCGACACTCCCATCGGGTCCGCTCAGTGCGCCGCCTTCTACCATGCGTGGGCATGTCATTGGCCCTGGCTATAAGCACCTACATCATAAAGCAATGATAACAAATAGGGTCTCAAGTCTTCTTCCCTAAATAGCAACAAAACTTTATTATTATTATTTTTTCATTAGAAAAATTCCATCTTAAATGTCCAATTCAAGCACTATTGCTTTCACTGTACATATTTGTAAATGCACTCTTACGAAAATGAGCCCAACTAACAAGACTATTAATTAAGCAGCCACCGACGTGTAAGGGTGTTTTTTTTTTGTAATATATTATAACCCCAAACCTGGTGGATATCCTGTCTCCAAGCCACATAGGATTTTCTTCTTAAACTCCAGAAGAAAGATGAAATTAACTCCAAGCTGTTGGCTTCTGGATATGCTATCCACAGCACAGAAAATGTGATTGGTATTGTTATTTGTTGAAGGAATAACAGCTACAACTCCAACTCCAACTTGTATTTATTTATTTTACTTATAGGGAGAAGAGTTTTATTAATTGGTTAAAGACTAAAGATAAGCCCCATCAAAGTATCAAACCCCAAATCTTTTTAAGCTGCCTGCTGCCCTGTATGCTCCGCCTATAACGGTAAGTGAAGAGCTAATAACGCTTTTGTTAGAAACCACATAACTTTGGGATTGTGTTATAAGAGAGTAATTCTAATAAAAGTTTTTTCAGCAAGTATGATGCCATTTCAATCCTTGAGTGTGTAGTTGAGTTACAATTCCAGATCCGTAACACTTGGAGATTCTAATGGATTGTTCCTATATTTGAAAAATGGGTCGGGCCTGGCCAAGGCCCACTTTATCCAACAACAATAACCGAAGTCCGGCTTGGGCCATAGAGCGCTAGCCCATTAACAAAATAATATATTATATATATGCAGGCCAGGCCATTAATGGATAGCCAAAATGAATTGGAATGATGGAATCTACATCTACGGCTATTGATCGCTTCCCTTTTTTGTTATTTTTTTTTATGAAAATATTTTCTTTAATTTATTTCCTTTTACAGATTATTTATTCCCTTATAAATGGAGGATATACTTTTCTTTTAAGTTTGGCAACATATTATTGCGTTTCTTTACTCGTTGCAACTTATATCATAATAGTGGGGCCGGAAGTCCTCATTCCTCGGCCTATTAGGACCCACCTTTAAATTTCGTACACAAAAAAAAAACAATTACCAAATCATGCTGGATGATGGAACTTATATAATGATTCACAATGGATTTGGATCACGCCATGATATGGATCGATATTAATGGCCGGAACCGGAATGGTTGGTTGGCAGTTAAAAAGAACCGGACCAATTCATGGAATGTAGCAAGAGTAGGAGGATAGAACCGCGATTTATGGTTATCGTTACTTGTAATAACACGGGCTCTAACCTTTCCTCTATCTTGAATCTTGAATATTTATGGGCCCTACTAATGGACCAACTTCTTTGAGCTTGCCAACTGTAACCCGTTTTTTCCTAATATAATATTATTTTTTGATGACTAAATATTGAAATATAAATAGAGTCTGGTTGTTGAATTTGTAATTAAACCATTCAATTTGTCCAACCTTGTTGTTCGCTTCTCTGTTCTCTTCCCTTCCCTCCCCTTCTTCTGCTTCTTCTTCGTCGTCTTCGTACACTTAACACAAGACGAATCTCGAAGCGTAGTCTAGTCCTCCGAACCCGAAAACAGACTTCCACAACTCTGCCATTGGAAAAAGGCTTATGGCAAATTCGCAGGATCCATCGTTGAAAAATCCAACTGTGTGTCCTCCTCCGGTGACCGCTCCGCCAGCTGACATCGAGAACCAGGAGACACCAATGTTCGGAGTGTCGTCCATCATCCGGCGGTGGAGGAGAGAGGATTTACTGAATAAGGGCTCTACCATCCTCAGGACTTTGGGCCTGCTCTTCTCCTTGCTTTCTTTTATTGTCATGGGCAGTAACAAGCACGGCGATTGGATGCATTTCGATAGATTCGAAGAATACAGGTGATTGTTGTTATTATTTTCTTTTCTTTTTCATTAGCCCACAAATTCTTCAAATTGATCGCTATATTTAATATTTATATAACACTCAAATTGATGATCAAGCTGTGACCAAATTTTGGGTTTGGTGAGATTAATTAAAATTCCTTCTCTTATTTTTTCTCTGTATAACTTAACAAGCTCCAATCCAATTGAGCAGGTATTGCCTGGCCATATCAATTCTATCCACTCTATACACGGCAGCCCAAGTTCTACGCCAAATCCACCAGTTTTGGACCGGAAAAAACATAATTTCGCAGCGAATATCAAGATTTGTGGATTTCTTTGGCGATCAGGTGCACAATTTCTTCCCTTATTTTGGGAAAGAAAATACCTGTGTTTATTTCTTTAAACTTCTTTAGGATTTTGCGTTGATTTGGCTCAAATTACAATCCCTTCGAGAGGAAGATCTAACGAATTCATCCTTAATTAATTCGCAAGAATTGAAGCTTAATCTATTCGTCCAGAAGGGGAGATCGATCTTGGAAATTGGGAAGTGGTCTCTATCCTCAACTAAAGGCGTAATTTGTTACCGGCTGAAGTGGCTAAACTGAATGACTTTCGTCTTCAAATCAATAGGTCGTTCAGTTCAGCCACTTCAACCGTTATTCAAAGAGCCCCTAAGGCCAATGGAAAATAGAAGATCAACATAAGAGAAGGATCAGATTCCATTCAGAAACACATGAGAAGACCGCATGTATACTGGATAGCTATGGTTGTGGTCTGGGTCTATCAATCAATAACTAATTACAAGTGCTAATCACATTACTTAGAGCGTTACAAACCGAATAAACTATATTTATCCCTGGTTGAATGGGTGACTTCCTTGGCAATGTCACAGTTGCCTACTTTCTTGCCTTGCCAAGTGGCAAACAGACTCAAATTTGGCAAATTTTGATCTCCAAAAGTTTATAGTTGTCACAATCTTGAGAAAGATGCATTAGGGTTAGGGATGCATTTCTCTAGTGGATTGGTTAATCATCGTTATAATAAAGCACCTTCCATCCTTTCATCTTCCAAGCAGAAAGATGAGAGAAGAAAATTTCAATGTAAATTGTTGACAGTGTTCAGAATGACATAGTTATCATTTAACTATTGATCGACTTGAAGTTGAGCATGGGATGTGGATTATTGTGCAGGTTACGTCTTACCTGTTGATTTCATCAGCATCAGCAGCTATTCCATTAACAAACCAAATGAGGGAGGGGTCAGATAACATTTTCACAGACTCATCTGCAGCTTCTATTAGCATGTCTTTCTTGGCATTCGTAGCTCTGGCATTGTCTGCCACAATATCTGGATATAAGCTCTCAAATCAAAATAACATATAGGCTTACTGATTTTTTTTTCTGCTACAAATGGATACATGAGCTGACTTTGTACAAACGGTTCCATTGTTCAGCCAAGCCAACACAAAGTTAGTGTGTTGGCTCTGTTGTAAGTCGATTCACAAAATGATTCCCCACACTTTACCTCACTTCTCCCCTCTTTTTTCTCCTTTCTATGGGGTGGCTTTGGGCTATTTCATGACGATCGATAAACTCCATTGTCACCTATTCTTTCAAGTGGAAAAAAAAAAACAGAACATTCATTTGCTAGCAATTCAAGTGCGAGGCTCTTGAATGTATTTGCCAACAATAAGCACTTATTTGAGCACTCCCAAATTTAGATGATTTAACTTCTTTTGGTGAAAGGCATGATATGGGCATTAGGCTAGGACTTCTCAGAATTTTGTTGTTACTAATGACAAAAAAGATAGACTTGAAACTGTTAATCTTAAAAGCTTATGCTACTCAAATTGATCTAAAGCCTGTGGTAGATATGCATTTAAAAAAAAAAACCTTTTCTACTTTTAAAGGGAGGAGGAAACAGTCACATTCACACAGTGGAAGGAAAGGCTATGCCTCCTTTTTGGATGAAGTGGCTTTAACATCCACCAATGAGATAGGATTAACTGAACGCTTTAGCTGTTCAGCAGGCTGTGGAACCAATAATATCACTTCACACTTATCATAACCATTCAACTTCTCAGTATGGGCTCCATGTATTTTATCATTGGCATTAAGTTATATTATTGATTCCATGCCTGCTAAATAACTAAAGTGTTCAAATAATCCGAATTTGATACCAACCCCTCTTTAAAAGGAGTGTAAGCCACTCATTTTATGAAGGCTGTTTAGGAAAGTGATTGTTGGACCCGCATTTAGCCCTGAAGAAGTCAAGTGCTCTCCCTAAAACCCTGCGGACATTAAGTTGGGAGTCTTGATCTCATACACTTAACTCGTAGTATGGCGTATACTAACCAAATAATAATTTTCTCAAATGTGAGAATGGGCGAGTATATTATCAAAAGATATTAGCCCCGTTTGGTTCATGGAAATAGGGGTCTAGAATCAGAATTGGAATGGACTATTTCAGTTCCAACTGTTTAGTTGGGTGGAATCAGAATCTCATTCTCATTCCTGCTGGAATGGCATTGTCCTTTTTGAGGGAATGGCCATTCCCTACCCCTCTCTTGGAAACGAAATCCTATTCCTACAGATTCCAATTTTCATTTCAATTCCTGTCTGAACCAAACATATTATAGGAATGAATCATTTTGATTCTGATTATGAAGGATTTCAATTCCGATTCTAATTCTGACTGCAAACCAAACAGACCCTCATATTTTGAGAGTATGACCAATCAAAACTATCCTGTGAATTTTGATTAATTTTCATTGGTTAGTGTATGCTTAAGCGCAAGGTGTGAAAGAACAAGAGATCTAAACCCGACATCTAGCTATTTTTTGCATTATTGGAGGTCGAATTGTTTTCTCTTCATTAACAATACAACCATTTGGATAAATGGGCCAACCTGTGACGTTATCAATATAAAAATTTGAAAAAAAAAAATTCCTTAACCCGTTGAACGTGTTAGATGTGTCAATGGTTCAACAGTCCGAATTAAGAGGATTTTGTGAAATAAGGGATCAGAGGCTGAGTTGAACCGAGATTATGACTAAATCAACGATGGATTGAATTTGAATACACTGCCTTTTGGATAACGTTGACATGATCAACAATGCATTGAAAACCTAGCTGGGTCAACAATCGGTTGAAAATATTGACCAGGCCAATGGGTATATTTTTTGGTATTCAGCATTAACCCAAGTCCCAAGCCCAACCCAACATAACTCGCTCTGGGTTTAGGCTCAGCTTGGATCGGACAAGGTTTGGGTAGGATGGTTCGGTTTGAAAGAATAATTGATATATTTTTGTATAAACCATCTTTTATTGACTTTATAATCCAATTTAAGAATAAAATGATTGAAAATATGTAAATATTTCATTAACAAATGTACATTTACATATATTATAAAGTAAATTTAACTAGAAAAAGATATTCTCATAAAAATAAAATGCATATATGCATTTATTTGTTTGGTTGAACTTGAGTCAAACTTAAGTTATTTGAGATCTCAACCTAAGCCCAACCTAAATTTAAATCGAGCCTGAATTTTTGGTCTAGGTCCAACTCAAAATCCTAAAATTTTTGTCCAGCTCAAGTCAGGCTCAGATTAGGCCCACCCAAACTGCAGAGATAGATCATGGTACATGTGAGGTTCATTGACCTTACCATGGAATAATGGAATGCCGAGTGGCTGTCTCAGCTACTCGGTCATCGGGCTAAAACAACAGGCTTTTGTAATTGCCTTTTCATAACTTTGAAGCAATGTTTTAAAAAATGACCTGGAAATGGAACCATTTTGGTCATCAGTTTCTGAGTCAACAGTCCGATCATCCAGTTAGAATAGACAGTTCATTCTGACAGGAAAATAAAAAAAATAATTAAAAAATAAAAAATGGTAAAAAACCATTGAATAAATCATGGTTCAACTGTTCAACCGCCTGAGTCAACATTTTGTTGACTTTTTTAATAAATTTTAACCAAATTATGAGTTTATGCAAAAACGGAACTGATTGCCTAAATGATTCTTGGGCCAACAGTCTGGATCATTGGCAGTTCGAAAACACTGCTTTGAAGAACTGGGGTGGGTGGTGAAATAAAAAACTGAGGGCTGATTATGTCTAGCACTCAACAATATGATCACATTCATGTCTGTGAAAAAGGATTATGTGATCGAGGAGGAGGAAATCTCCAATTACATGTGACGTAGAATATTTGTGGTACATTTGTGCGATGATTGTACTGTGTAGAATGTACCAAATCAACAAATCGATCAATCAGGATTTCTTCCTTACAGTCACAGGTCCGTTTGGTCCTCATGCCCACCTTATAACACTTTCCACGGATGCAATTTCCATGAATGGAAAATATATAAGTACACAGATGTGTAGCTTTTGGCATGCGCTTAATATTAATGAGTCAAGTGTTGTGAGCTGTGAGTAAATCCCACCTCCAAATCACTCAATCATGCATAGATAGATGTCGCTTTTGCCATGCGCTTAATATTAATGGGCATATACTATTATTGCTGTTTTAATCTGTTCGTAATTAGCATTGCACATTACTAGTATTTTTCTTTTTCCTTTTTTTTTTTTCTTTTAACAGTAAAAGCAACTGGCAGTAGATATGACTAACCAAACCCATCATCAACCTGCGCCAAGTGCTTTGATGTAGGTGCATATGACAGGGCAAGGATGGCACCACGTGGCATTGGCCAAATGAAATTCTGGCCGTCTGTTGCTAATAACCTCCAACCAACTCCCAAGCAAGTTTAAATATAAATAAGTGTGTCACTCTTTAGGTAAGTTATTTTGGCTCTTTACTCTCAAGCTCTCTAGCACTTGGGTGAACCCATGTGAGTTCTCTCCTTAGGCCTCATCGGATCCTTCATCCCCTTTTGAGCACTTAATTAATTTGACCGTTAGAGTCTCCACCCCTGTGATAACAATCAGGGCCTTTGACATGCTCTTTGATCCTCAAGTCGGACATTGCAGCTCTTAAACACATTATCATTCAGATATGGAGAGGCCAGACTTGATTACGATGAAACATTCAGTTCAGTGGTTAAACCCCCCACTATTAGAGTTGTTCTTTCTATTGCTATCTCTAGGGCTATTCATGAACTGGGTCAAATCGATCAAACTGATCATCAACCCAACCTAACTCGATCCAAGTTGATCGGTTTTATTAATTTTTTGGTTGGCATTGGTTTAAAGACATAAATAAATTGACTGATCAGTTTGGGTCACAGTTTTTGAATTTACAAATTGAGTTAAACTGACTGAATAGTGGTATATAATAGGGATACATAATGTGTTATATCCATTTAAAAAAAATCAATTCTTTTTTAAGTATTTTTGCTAAGACATGACAAGACAATGACATGACCTACCAAGTTTTATAGGTCTGCATTCCTAGGCCCTATCCCTAGGCCTATTTTTAGGCAAATGCGTACACTTTAATTCTTTATCCCTTTTTCATTAAATTTGTAATTTGGTATTTGATTAAAATTTCAAATAATTTTTTATTTTGAAAACAAATGTCAGAAAATTTGTACCAATCACAACGATTTCCCCTTTTCTTTTTTTTTTTTTTTTTTTCAATTTTTATGCCATTTCATACAAAACCCCAAGCTACAACCTATAAACAACAAAATTACAAGAAAAAAGTAGTCTCATTTCGGTTTAAACCAACCTAACTGAGCATTCGACAACATTATTTTCAAACAGTTTAGGTTAGTTTTGGGTCAATTTTCGTTGGCTAATAAGCCAATCTGAGATGTTCGGTCTGGTTGCTAAAATATCATGTAGCTTAACCGAACCGACCGAAAACAGCCCTAGCTATCTCATTTGGTTGGAAACTCATCAACTTGATGTTTCCATGTTTTTCTCCATGACCATATATAAGAAGAAATTTACATGAGACAACCCATTGTTCTTTGTGGATCCAAAACACCCCACCTATGTTTGTAAACTCCACAAAAACTTATATGGGCTTAAAAAAGCTCCAAGAGCTTGGTTCAAGTATCTTTGTGACTATCTTCTAACTATTGGATTTCAAGATTCAAAGGTTGATTCCTCTTTATTTGTCAGGCAAACATCATCTGACACCACATTCTTGTCTATGTGGATAATATCTTGATCACAGGATCTAATCCTTCCACAATTCAGCATGTCACCACTGACCTCACTACTCAGTTTCCTCTTAAAGACCTTGGGAAGCCCCACTATTTCTTAGGCATTGAAATGCATTAGACCAAGAATGGCTTACACTTGTCTCAACACAAGTACATACAAAATTTGTTGCTTGGTACAAAAATGCATGAATTCAAACACAGTAATACTCCAATGGCAACTTGTACCAAACTCCTTTTTGCAGTACTCCTATTCCCACCATAGCTGAATACAGAAGCTTTGTTGGGGCCTTATAATATGTGACCCTCACACGACTTGAAATTGCTTATTCTATCAACAAGGCTTGCCAAATTTTGGCTAAGCCTACAACTGATCATTGGCCAACTATCAAGAGAATACTCAAATACCTCAAAGCCAATATTGATTATGGTCTTTTTCATTTGGCCAACCAAGTCATTCTCTCTTGAAGCCTTCTTTGCCGCTGATTGGGCCAGCGGCATTGAAGATCGCCGATCACATGGTGGGTTTTATATCTATCTTGATTTGAACTTAGTTTCTTGGAGTTCACGCTAACAACGAACTGTTTCACGGTCTAGTACAGAATCATAATATAGGAGTAACAGCTGTTGCTGAACTTTCATGGGTACAAATGCTTCTCACTGAGTTGGGGATGGAGACCTGGAACCTCTTGCAGATTCAGGCAGTGGTATCGGTTGCCAAGGTATTCGTCTCCTTGATTTTTCAAAGAGTCATTTTTGTCTTGAACTTTATTTATGATACTCTTCGTATTCTTCTTCTTCTCCAGTGTGGCCTTATTGTTTCCTTTTTTTGACATTGCGAACAGTCGAAAATGCGGAGCCAATAATCGTTGCTATATTCGAGAAGTCTCTCGACTTCTCTACTCGTTGTCTAGAGAAATTGATGGCTGGAAATGGTGATTTTAGTCTTCAGGTATATAGCTGCCTTTTCGTAAGTCAGACAAGCTATTTTTGCCGATGTAGTTGTTTCTTTCGTTTTTTTTCTTTTTTTTTTTTTATTTTAGCGTAGTTATACGTAGTCAGTAATCATTTGTCGCATTTCACTCAATCATTGGGGTTGCATATACGCTTAAGTGATGTAAATTGTTCTTCCAGTTGACGAGAAATGGGAAGTTGCTTGATTGGAAATGATGACCCAAATGATTCCAGATTCTTTACTGGTGCCCGCAACATTTCATTATTTTTTTTTCCCGGCTTAGTTGGTTTGAATTTGCATATAAAGGTCTCGTGGAGGTTATGGATGTCCGGTCTTTGTTGTAACTTGATACATAAATCTAGGGCTTCCATGTCTGCAGACCGCGGGGTGCCTCGTAACGTCCCATAGCGCATTCCCATCTTGTATTGGAACATCTACGGATGATGATATAATGGGGTCTGGTATTATCATTAATATTCACGGCAGGGATGAGTTGTGGGACATTGTGATGTCAATTCCTTAACAAAAGCTCTGATCTGCAGAGATGTGGAAGCTCATTGTTCATGTTGAACTTGAATATCGATGACTTGTCATGTCCTAAACTATTTTACAGCTTTAATTACCTCTTTAGCTTTTGGGCCATCATTGAGGCTTCAGATGCTTCAGAAACGATACTTGTACCCTGAGTTATGCCACGTCATTTTAATTTTTGTGAAGGATGAAAGGACCATATTGTATTGTTTATTGTAATATCAAGGACAAGGAATCATTTTTATTGTTTATTGTTGGAGTTTATTCACGATTGATTTTTTTATGAGAAAAGTTTAATTAGATTTCATTAAAATAAAAGGGAGTACATGAGAAGATGTAGAAAACAGGGAAGAACCCCAAAGGTTATAAAGGAGGAATCCTATCACTATACAGATTTTCTAAGCAAACATCAAATTTAGCTAAGCTATCTATAATAGGATTTAGTTCCCTCAGGATCTAAAACAGGTTTGCATTTAAGCTGTCTAAGGAATCTCTTGCTTTTGTCAAATAATGGCTTAACCAAGAGCAGACAACACTTCAGCCTTAGTTGAGTCAGTAAAACCAATTGGTTTGGATTGTCTGCTTAAGTTTTACCATTACAACTTCATAATTAACCTGTACCATACATTGCCCAATTCAACACAATGTTTTCAATCCTTTTTTCTTGTTCCTAAGAATTTCTTCACTATTTCATACCCTATTTCTGTTATGTCTCTTGCCCCAGTATTCTCCAATGATGAAATGTGCACTATGATACATAATTAAAATTCAATGATAGTCAATTATATATGAAATGCTGCTTAAACTTTAGGGATGAGGCTCCTTGAACTTTAGGGGCGAGGAAGATGAAAGTTGCATTTATCTTCGATTCCTTAGACATGCTTATCAAGTGATTTTTCTTTGTGTACCAAAAATTCTGGTAGAAGGCTAAAGAGAATCTATCTGCTACAACAAAGTGAACAGACTGATCTAGTGCTTGCATCCATCTCTTCTGCTTCATGTCTTGCAAAAAGACTACCGATTTCCTTCTTACTGTTACAAAAAAGTTTCAAAGGTACTATACAATAACCCTTTTTATTTTGTCTTTTTTTCTATGAAGTAGCTCTTTCCTAATGTTTTGAATAGTTCCACTTCCTATCATTTGTATTTTTTCTTGATGAATAACAATAAAATGTTATTAATTGTGGTAAAAAATATTTAAATACAACTTTTTTTGGTAGTCTAATTACTACTTGCCCTCATTTACTATTTACACACTACATTAGTTCAATACACCCCAATACAAATGATCACTGTTTTCAAAATTGGATTGGATGGTCGGATCGGAAAAATTGGCAATCGGTCACCTGATCGGTTTTGTTTTTCTTCAAAACCGTTTTTCCCTCAAAATCGTTGATTTTGGTCCACAAGCCACTGAACTGGCCGGTTAACTGTTTGAATGGTTTTGATCGTTTTTCTTTTTTTTTTTTTTTTTTAATTTTTTTTTCAGAACAGGCCAGCCTTTTAGGTCAAACGGTCAGACCATTTGAACCGATAATCGGACCCCTAGCTGGTTTGGTCACCGGTTCATTTTTAAAAACCATGCAAATGATCCCTACGGAAACCCTGCCTAACTAGGGAATCGACTACTTTGTTTGCTAGTGTGCAAGTCCAATGCCAGTCCAAAACCATTCCTTTAGCTAGCTGTTTGGTTCCCCTTAACAGTGTATCTATGTTGCCAAGTCCAGCTACAATTGTACTTTAACCACTTCACCACATTTTTTTAATCTCCTTCAATCAATCAATAATTAGATCCTTACTGTACAGTTGGAATGAATCCTGACCATGGATCGATGCCAAATCTGTGGGTAGGATGCGGTTTATAGGGATTACCAGTAGACTAGAAGGGGGCTATAAATTCAGATTTCTGAGGAGCAGTGCAATCTACTTATCCCTTTTATAACCTACTCTCTCTACCTTAATTTTCAGAAAAGAAAAATAACTTACCTTAATTTTCAGAAATACAGACTTATTTTTTTTTCATAACCTACTCTCTCTCTCTCTACCTTAATTTCAAAAATAACTTACTCAAAAAATAATTAAAAACCTGTTTCTGCAACCACTATTATTAGATATAAATTATAATTTATTTTAAGTAATTTTTTCTAAGATATTTTCACTAAAAATACCTTCTCATCTTCTTTTTTTTTTCTATATAATAATTTAATTTCTTCAAAACCCTGCAACGCATGGCCTCTCCGCTAGTTTTATATTGAGATGAATGTATGGTGTGAGATCAAATTGATAGGCCCAATTTTATGAGATGTATGTATGGTGTCAATAAGTTGGTAGGTGGGCCCAATTTTATAGTGAGATGCATGTATGGTATCAGATAAGTTGGTAGGTGGGCCCAATTTTATAGTGAGATGCATGTTGGGTGGGTATTGGAACTAGGGATAGCAATTTTTCCGGTTGTTGATGGTACCCAAACTCACCAACCAAGCGGGGCCGGGTATGGAGAGTGCTTTGACGGAATCGGGGTCGGGGATGGGGCTAACATTTAATCCCCGATCGGGGATGGGGAATGCAATCCCCGCCCCACCCTGGCCCCAATTAATATAATATATATAATATATTATTTATGTTATAATATTATTATATTATATTATTTGTTAACAAATAACAATTTCAACTAAAAAGACAACCTTAATACTCTCGAGAGACTCTTCCACTAGAAGAACGAACAGATGTGGCGGCTGAAAGCCTGAAACTCAAAACCCTAGTATGGTAGTGCCCTAACCCTAGTATGGTAGTGCCCTACTCTTCTTCTTCCGTTGAGAGACTCTTCTATTATCATTCGACGGATGAAGAAGAGAGAACAGATGCGGCGGCTGAAAGCTAAAACTCAAAACCCTAGTATGGTACTCTTCTTCTTCCGTTGAAAACCCATCCCCGTCGGAGTCGGGGATGGAGGGCCCGACGGGGATCGGGGACGGGGACAGGGGATTATTTGGGGGTCGGGATCGGGGATGGGGAATGTTATCCCCGCCCCGTTGCCATTCCAAATTGGAACGTCTTTATCGCGTTAACAGAACGCATGGTTTTCATTATGACACGTACGTCAACAAACATGTGATTCACTACTTAATCGATTGAATTCTAACACAATGATCAAGCAAACGAAGAAATTCAAGAAGCTCGAGGAGCCAGAGCCAGAGAGAGAGAGAGAGAGATGGCACATCTCCCCGAGAATGTTGTTTTTAGCATCCTCGCTGGACTTCCGGTTAAGTCTCTTTTAAGATTCAAATCTGTAGATAAACATTGGTGCTCGTTGATCTCTGATCCCCGTCTCGTCGATTCGCACTTGGATCGGGCGAAGATGGGGAAGAAGAAACAGGGTCTCATCCTTTCAGGCAGAGTAGACGGCGATCGTTATAGCACCATACACTTCTTTTCTTTGAGGCTGAGCGAAGCTGGGGATGGGGTGGCGGTTCCCATCTACTCCACCACCGTCTCCCTCGGTAGGTACCATGTTTTACCTTCTTGTAACGGATTGATCTGTTTCTATAACATCGACAGAATTTACATATGCAACCCAAACATAAGACAAATGGTGACTATTACCAGAAGCGATGTTGATTATGCGGCTTCTACTTTGTCCATGAATATGTGTTGTGGGTTCGGTTTCGACTGTTCAACCAATCAGTATAAAATCATCAAATTGATGGAGTCTTCTTCGGAGCCACGACTCGGGGCCCAGGTCTTTAGTTTGGGTACTGGCGAATGGAGGAAGATAAGCGGCTCTCCTACCTGTAAATTACTACGTCTTGATTATCCCGTCTCTGTAAACGGCTTTTTCTACTGGATCACTGCAGCTTCTACCTTCTCAGAAATACTAGTCTCCTTCGACATCGGAAATGAGAAGTTTGAGGTGGTACCGCATCCCGAATGTCTTTCCACTAAGAAACGCCATTTGTTGTCAGTAGTAGAGTTGGGAGGGCATCTATGCCTGGTAGATTTGGATTTCGAATCGGAAGGAAACAGAAGGATGGACATATGGATGATGTTAGATGAGTGGGGTGAAGGCGAGGATCGTAGTTGGGTGCAAGAAATCATTGTTCATTCATCGGAAGCTCTGGATGCAGTTCGTCCGGTAGCAATTGTTGATGGGCAGATTTTGTTGCATGGGTTTATTAAGGGATTAGGCAATTTAATTTGGTATGACCTGCATTCGCAGAGCTTCAAGGATGCGGATGTTGAGGGGATCCCTTCGTCCCATTTCTTTATCAGTCCGCATGTGGAAAGCCTTGTCAGCGTCGGAAAAAAGATATAATGGACGCCACCATCCGTCTTTTACTAGTAGTTAGTTTGCCAGGCGTAGGCCTTTTTCATCGTATTATTATGGGAAAAGATTTAATTTGATTGGCCTTTTCTTTCTTTTTTACTTAATTTCTTTAAGCTAACAGTAATGAAGAAAAGATTTAAGTAAAAAATGAAGAACCAAAATCTCAGGTATACTTTGGGTTCTACTCCGACCCAAAGGCAAAATCAAGATTACATGCATTGAAGCCATTACTCAAACCATGAACCACCTTCTTCCCGGCCCGGGCCTCTCTCATATCTTTACATTATTACATGTTCTCGATTAAGAAGAATTCTGATGTAATCGTTTCTGATCACGTATCAATTTTTTATGATGTATCAATTTTTTTTGGCTAAGTGCCTCATCATTTGACCTGCTCCTAGGAGAGGATGGTGGAGCTCCCTGGTGGTGAGGTACTTGGTGACGAGCTCCTTGATGGTGAGCTACCTGGTGATGAGCTACCTGGTGACTAGCTCCTTGGTGGTGAGCTACCTGGTGACGAACTCCCTGGTGGTGAGCTACCTGGTGACGAGCTCCTTGGCGGTGAGCTACTTGGTGACGAACTCCCTGGTGACGAGCTCCCTGGTGGTGAGCTACTTGGTGACGAGCTCTCTGGTAGAGAGCTGCCTGGCGACGAGCTACCTTGGTGGATTCATCATTTGACATGTTCTTAGGCGGCCTGTAACTCAGGGGATGGTAGAGCTCCCTGGTGTAGCGCAACCCGATTGCTCTCTGCATGGTGATCTCCTCTCCTTTGTAGGTGGTGGGAGCTGAGGGGCCTGCGAGAACTCCATCTTTTCCTCCTCTTTGTAGGCGGCGAGAGCTGAGGAACCTGCAAGAACTGAATCAAAGGACCCGGGGGTATTTTCCTGGCGGGGACTCTCCGATGCCTAAGTTAGCATTATGATTGTAGGGAGCTTGGAGAGAAATGAGAGAGCTAGAGAGCAGGGATTACCTCCATTTTTCCATTCTCCCCTTTGTCTTTGGGGGTCAGAGTCCTTATATAGCGGTGTCTAGCCAAATCAGGCATAACTGCCTCTCTCAAGTTAGGCATAACTGTCTGTGTCTCTCTGCCGCAGCCGTTACTGCTAGAGCTGAGGTGGCGGGTGCAGGCAGCTGTTACAGGGTACATCTCTGCTAGGCAAGGGACAACTCTTAGGGCTGGCAGGCACGGCGCCGCCTAGCGAGAGACATGGGCACAGGTCTCCGGATCTGTCAGGTACAGTTGTCAGGTAGGAAATCTTCCTGCGATACGCCGAACTGCCCCTAAGTGGTGAGCTACCTATGCCGAGCTGCCTATAAGTGCCGAGCTCTTCGTAAGATGCTAGACTGCCTGTGGAGTGGCCAGCTACCTGTAAGTGGCGAGCTGCCTATGCCGAGTTGCCCCTAAGTGGTGAGCTACCTATGCCAAACTGCCCCTAAGTGTCGAGCTGCCTATGCCGAGCTGTCCCTAAGTGGCAATCTACCTATGCCGACCTGCCTATGCCGAACTGCCTCTAATTGGCGAACTACCTAATTGTCAAGAAGCTGCACTTAGTTGGCATGAGGTTTCAGGTGTCATATTTTCACTAGAGGGCCAAATCCGCCCTCATCAAATTCCATAGTAGCTTCGTAGCAAATGGACCGGATACAATCTGTCCAAACTCAATAAAGCCAAATCTAGACCCATCTAATTGAAATGAAAATAGACCGCATTAGATCCAATCCGATCCAAATTGAGTGAAGCATTAAAAATTACAAAAAACAAAAAACCCCAAAATATATAAAAAAATATTAAGAATTTTACAGAAAAAAAGCGAAAAACAACAAAGAGTATAGCAATAGAAAAGAAATTAGTGCTGCAATAGAAAAGAGAAGAGGTTAACTTCTCTTTTGACTTTTGTCTTTGAATACAACAAGCAGGTTAAGGTATTCATACAGTAGAAGAGGTTAGCTTGGTCCAATCATCAATTAGATCAGATGACTACAATCATCTGAAATATACAATTTCCCTGAGCACATAACTCCCAATGATTTAAAAGCTTGCAACTCAAAAAATAGTTATCATTTTCTCTCAGGCTCCATTTGATTCAATGTAGAATGAACGAAAACTGAAAAAATAGAAGTCTAACATTTATTACTGTCTAAACAGAACATTAAGCGCATTTCAGGAAGTAATAAAAAAAAGGAAACCAATAACCAAAACCGACCAAATGCAGACAGATTACGAAAATTAGACTAAAAATCACATATTTTTCCTTGGAAGTTGATGAATCAATTTTTTGTGTTAAGTACCTCGTCATACGATCTATTTTCAAGTGGCTGATGATTCAGAGGCCAAAGTAGAGAACTTTTGCTGGATGAGGACCTGGATGCCGAGCTGACTAGGCTGAACTAGAGGCAAATCAGGTGCCAAGCTAACTAGGCCGAGTTGGGGGCAGATTAGGTGCCGGGCTAACTAGACCAAGTTGACCAGACCGAGCTGGGGGCAAATTAGGTGCCAAGCTAACTAGGCCGAGCTAGGGGCAGATTAGGTGCCAAGCTAACTAGGCCGAGCTAGTGGCAGATTAGGTGCCGAGCTGACCAGGCCAAGATGGGGGCAAATTAGGTGCCGTGATGACCAGGCTGAGCTGGGGGCAGATTAGGTGCTGATCTGACCGATGGCGAGCTGGAGAGGTGACTGATGTCTGATTGAATGGTGACGAGTTGGATTGATTGTTGAGCTATGTAGTTGAAACTTGCAAGGAATCAATGTCAGAGGACCCGGGGTGACTAACCCGACAAGGTTGCTTTGATGCTTAAGTCAGTAAACTAGTAGTAAATCGCGAGCTAAAAAATCATAAAACATGAGAGCTAGAATGTGCTTACTTGCCCCCTTGCGTCATTGGGGTTGGTGCCTTTATATAGGTCTTGTTTGATGTGGGCCTCACGTACCGCATCCGATATTTTCGGGAGGGCGTGCCTAACTGGTCCGAAATCCTCAGAGGCAATTGCCATGCATGTTGACCATCCTCCGGAATGTTCGGTACGTGGGACAACTTCCAAGAATCGTGGGAGTATTGGGATATGCATGCTGAATTTGTCAGCAAACACGTATCGCAGGTCGCCACCTGGACCTCAGTCAGGCCGACACGCCCTCGAGGGAGGTCGCTCCTTGTGCCGATGTCACTTCGGCCAGTGTTGAGGTGCTGCAGGTTGGCCCTGGACGAGGTGCTTCTATCCGACCTGAGTTGTGGTCGAGGTCGCTAGGTCTGCATAAAGGCAGGTTGCCAGGTCGACGGTGAAGGCAGGTCGCCAGGTCGGTGATAGTGCCATGTCGCCAGCTGGGACACCATCATCTTGGCTAAGGTAAGTTGTTGCCTAAGTGGTTTTAGGTGTCCCCCAATTGTTCCGAGATGCCATGTGTCACAATGTTATTGGAGGGCCAAATCCGCCCTCATTAGAAGTTAAGATGTTCGGGCCGATCAAGATTGCTGTCAGGTTACTTGTATCTGTATTCCTGAAAAAGAACGGAAGAAAAAAAATAGAATAAGAGAGGAAGGAGGAGATGGAGAGTGGTAGATCCTTAAGAAGGAAGATGAGACCACAGCTTCTTACCCTATAGAGCTTTTTGGCCCTTTCTCATAAACCAAGCAATATCAAAATTTACTACTTAACAGGAGTTTTCAGTTTCAACACGTTATCGAGAAAAGCTCACAGCCTCACCATCACGATGGAGAAAATCTAGACTCATCGGATAGTTTTGATTTACTGCAAGCAGGACAAGAGAAATCTGCACCAGCGAGCAGCGATCGATCGGAGACCGGATCTGCTCATCACAGAGGGCGCCTCACACCGACCTCTTAGGTAGATCCCGTATTGGGAGCATCTTCGTACTATTATTATTTACGGAAAATGTTTCCAATGTACAATGCGATGTGTTTGTGAGGCGCCGTTTGTGAGGAGCAATCCCAATTCGATCGACGGGGGCGGAGAGAGAGAGGTCGCCTTGATCAAATTTTCAGGACAAAGGAATCATCAAAACAATATCCCTGTCAAAGTTATGTCTGAAAGAATCATCAAAAAAATCTCTTTTATCCCGGTCCCGGTTCAGTGCGTTTGGAATCTCTTTGAGTCCACTAAAATCTTGACGACAACAAGCTTAATGATGTTCAAACAGCAACAGAACAACAACCATGGATTTTAGCGGTAACGTCAACAGTGTTATAGAAAGTTTCAAACATCAAAGAGTGTTTAAGGCTTCAAGGGTGAACTACTGCGTTTAGGCTTTTTCGTCCTTACTTTTCGAAAGACTTTTTTTTTTGCCTAGATTATATATTCTAATAAGAAATAGAAACAAAGCTCCAATTCCATTTTTAATCTTGGAAATCCCAAAATACAGAAGCCAGAGAGGGAGAACGAAAAAGCTAATTAATCCACTGACTGCAAGAAAAAATATGTTTGGAGCTATTGTTTTTACTTGCAGAAGTGGAGGAAGAAAAAAGACGCGTCTTGTCTGCAAATCTAAAGTCAGAACAAGCTTATTTACCCATTAATAGTTGGGAGAGCAGTGCTTGAGTTTCATTTGTACTGAGAACATGAGCGTTTTTTCTGATTTAGAACGTGAGGGTTTGTATTGCAGATCAAAATCCACAACCGTTAGAAGGGCTTGTCGTCCGATTAATGGTTGGGGGAAGAAGGGTGAGAAACGGAACCGTTCTGGGCACCGTTTTTCGGTTCGGCGATTCAACCGTCCGGGTCGAACGGTTGGACCTGTGATAACATAAATAAATTAAAAAACAAAAAATATTTAATACCATAAAAATTAAAATAAAATACAGAAAATATACATAAAAATACAGGAAAAAGAAACTATAGTATTGCAAGAAATACAGTGGTTCTTGTCTCCAATGGAGTGATCCCCAGCACAAATGGTGGTTCCTGATGCAAGAAATCATAGTATGGCAAAAAAAAAATGGAAATGAGTTAATCGCTTAATGCGCATAGATTGGTGGTTCCTAATGTGAAATTGGAAAACATAGATCAAATGAGAGAAAAACGAAAAAAAATAATAATAACACAATTGATGTTGCACGATCTGGGCACTCCTAACTGGTTGTGACTTGGCTTCTTACTGAAACGGACGGCACCTGAGAGGAAGGAGAAGGTGAAGGGTTCCCGGGGAGTTCTCCCGGTGGGAACGCTCTGATGGTTAAGTTAGAACTGGAGAAATCTCAAAGAGAGAACAAAGAGTAAGAGTGTTGAAAGTACTTAAGCTTCAATATCTTTGCTTCGTGAGGATTGGGGTTCTTTTATGTCGGAGTTCGGTCACACCTGGCATAACCACCACTACCCTAGATGTTACTGCCAGGGTAGGTGTGGCAGGTGCAGGTTGCGGCTATAGACTGCTATTGCCAGGTACGGACTCAACAGACGTGTCACGCTTCTTAGAGACAACAAACAGAACACCGCCTGGCAAGCAGAATGCCGCCTAACAAGGGATCAGAGCCCTGCCACCGGATCCGGAAGGTACGGATGTCAGGCAAGTTTCCTTGCAGCCTGCCAAGCTATTGTATGCCGGACCACCTGGTGCAGGTTTGTCTTGACGCCGAAGTGCCTGCGTTGGAGGCGGTGCTGCTTCGAGGTGCTTCTCCCTTGGGACACTTAGCCAAAATTGAGGTGCTCCCTTCTTAGGAAGGGAGAGCTCAGAGCCCCTTAGGAGGAGCTCGGGTCTCAAGGGGAGCTCGGGCCCTGGGAGGAGCTCAAGATCTCCTACACTCGGTGGGAGTCAAGGTTGGCCAGGTGTTAGTCCCCGACGAGTCACTTAACACGCTGAGTGGTCTGTGTTGGACTCGGTGTGTCTCTCCCATCGAGTCGCAGTTGTGTTGTCAGGCTGAGCTGTTCGTTGAGCCAGGTCACGCACACGTGTCCCTACGCTACGAGGTCGGGGCAAATCACCCTCTGCTAATTGCCCCCCACTCCCCATGGTGGGGGTGGTGACCTAGTGCGGGGAGTTCACGGTGTGCTAGGTGGATTTGGCTCGGTACTTATGGCACCCTGTCGAGCAACTCGTTGGTCAGACCGGTCTGGCGTTCGGTTCACTCGGAAGGAAAAACCTGGGTTGCGTACAACTTATGCACGGAGGTCACGCGATATGGACTTTGTGGACGCCAAAAAATGCGCTAAACTAATTTCGCCTTGAGAGTCTCGCAGCCGGTTTTCTTGAGGACCGTCAGATTGCTTCGATCTTGAACCCCGGGCCTAGTGGCTATAAATAATGGGGGACCTTGGTTATTCTCTTTTGCCACTAAGTATCTTTCGTCTATCTTGAGCTAGCGTTTGGAGTCTTTAGCTCGAATCTTCTAGTTCGTTCAGTTCTAGTTCGATTGCTTTTTTTCCCGATGAGCCCCCGAGCTTCCCTTTCTCCTTTTTCAGTTCATTTCATTCCATGTCTAGCGGGGACAATCTTTTAGACGAACCCGAGGTGGGTACCTCGGGTTAGGGTGACCCTACTATCATCCGGCCTTCTCACAAGGCACAGGTGACCTCGGGTAGGCTGGCGTCCACCTCCCGCCAAGGTTGGGTGCCAGATCAGTTCGGTCCATCTACTATGACACTGGAGAGGCTTCAACACCTCATCCAGCACTTCAACCTGCCTCAGGAGTACGCATATAGTCTTCCTACCAGCAACTTCCCTTGGGAGCACGATCCAAACGAGATCGTGATCTTTAGAGAGCAACTCATTGGCGGGCTTCGTCTCCCTCTTCACCGCCTTATTCCTGAGGTGTTGAGACGCTTCAACATCACACTGGACCAGCTCCACCCGAATTCTATTCGAAACGTGGTCGGGCCTATCTCCCTTTGTTCCACACATAACTTTCCCTTAGACGCAGACATCCTTTGTTCCATTCTGTTAATAAAGAAGAGCGCCTCGAGCGTTCCCCCCGAGCGTGGGCGGACCTACTATCTGTCCCCTCGTCTGGGGTTCAAAATGTTACATAAATTCCCAAGCAAGGTCCCGGCTTGGAAGCGGGACTACTTTGTAGTCTGGAGCAGCACGGGGTGGCCCTTTCTTATCAGCTGGATGGTGGCTACCCAAGCCCCCAGCATTACTCTCGATTAGAAGACGAGGGAAACATTCCACTCATGGGGTCAGGTCGGGTTCGATCACAGGGATTACATTGCTGAGGAGAATCTCACTCAGGCCGGTTTGAGCCTGGGTAGGTCTACTTCTACTTTAGTGTCTTGCTTTATCAGCCAAGTATTTTCAAGCTTATTGACGTCGAGCTCTATTGCAGGTCCCATGGAGGAAGAAAGGATTACTGGCCCGAGGCTCCTTCACCAAATGAAGAAGAGGAAAAAGTGAGCCGCCAAGAAGGTGCGCGTGGAGCCCCCAAGTACCCCCGCCCCTGAACATGACCTCCCGCAGGTCCCTTCTTTGGGGCCCAAGCTCCCACAGGCTCCCATCTCGGGACCTGAGCTCCCCAGTGCCCCTCCAATGATAGATTTGGAGGGGGACTTGCCATCTCGGGAACCTGAAATGGCGGTAGAGTCAGTTGTTGAACCAGTTGGGGCTGCCGCTGAAGTTCCTAATCCTGCCGAGGTTGCAGCTAAGGCTTCTGAAGGATTGGCTCATCATGCTACAGAGACGACGACGTCCAGCTCGGGGAGCCAGGAGGAGGAGGTGAGCATCCTAAACCCCCAGGTCAGCCTTGAAAGAAGTAAAGGGGTTGTCATCTCTGTAGAGGTTATAGATTGGGCTGAACTCACCCCTGGTCAACTTGGGGCCCGGGCTGTAACCCAGGCTATGGTGGTGAGTTCACACTCTAAGGGTCACAACTTTCCCATTCTTTCGTTCTTTCCTCTCTGGTACTAACCAAATTCCTTCTGCCAGGTGAACATTGCTATGCACGCATTGGCCTTTCAGTATGACAAATTCCTGAGGTGCGCTTTGGCTGCTGAGGAGTCATCTCGCACAGCTCATACTGATCTGAGGTCAGCTCGGTGCAAGATTCATCAATTGGAAAGTGACGCTGCAGCTCAGAAGTGCTTTACTGAAGTTCTGCTGTCAGAGAAGGAGGAGCTAGCCCGCGAGAGGGACAGGCTGAAAGCTGAGGTGAACGGGCTTAGAGTAGGCCAGGAGGCCTTAAAGCTCGAGGTGGAGAGCCTCAAGGCGGGTCAGAAGGCTTCGCAGCTCGAGGCGCAAGCGCTTAAGGAAGCCAAGGGGGCCCTGGAGCACGAGGTGGAGTACCTTAAGGCTGACATTAAGGAGAGGACCAAGATCTTCAATCAAGCTCTCGAGGAGACGAAGGTCCAAGCTGTCATCGACTACATCAAATCATCTAAGTTTGACGATGTGATGTCGCAGGTCTACTGTAGGGGGTTTAAGCTCAGCAGGTGGTTGATAAGGCATACCTACCCCAACCTCGACACAAGTGCCATCACTACCTGGAGGATCACAGGTGACATGGCCCGCCAGGCCATGGATGACCCGAACTCCGAAGAGGAGGGCGGCGATGAGGAGGCTGGTGCTACTGACCTGGCTGACACCCTCGAAGAGACTCCGCGTAAGGTCGACAAGCCCTCGAAGCAGTTGTGTGTTCCTTGTACCCTGGGCCTGCGAGCTCAGTTTTACTTTCTCCTTCTCTTGATCCCTTGTAATGAGGTTTTTTGCAATGGAAACGTATGTTGTGTAATGAGAGTGCGTATTTTGTTAAGTGTTTGTGTAATTCTCTTCTGCCGAAGTGTTTGTCTTATCCCAAGCTATCGAGCTAGCGAGTTTAGTTCTCGAGGTGGGCGTCCTTTTACCACTATCACCCCGAACTGTTTTCCTATACTTGGTAGGGGCGACAATAAGATTTTACAACATACCCTGAGGGGGACATACTAAGGTGCGTGCCTGACATGGCTACTTAGGTCGGTGTTTACCTTTGTTAGCGTATATCGATTTAGGCTAAGTGTTAGGGAGTTCGTACCCGAGACTCTTTTTGTACTTGTCATACTGAGCCTACGCTAGCGAGATGGTTAAGCCATGCATAGTGCCAAGGTCTTCAGTTAGCTCGGTGCATTGGCCTTGCCGAGGTGGTGATTGGGTCTTATGTTGCCGGGTCGTCGCTAGCTCAGCAAATTGGCCCTTTGGCTCTAGGAGTGACCCGTGGTCTACTCAATTTGGTAATTTATGGGTAATGTTGTTGTAGTAAGACACAGTAAGGCTAAGTAAGCCATAGTAGTGCATGTTCCCGAACTGTCTTCTGGTTGTATGCCGAGGTGAGCTAAGCGTCGTGGGATCTGCTGGTCTTCTTGCGCCCTCGATACGTCATGTACTGTGGTAGCCTCTTAAAATTTATCCGCGTCACAGAGGTGGTCCGTTCTCGGAGTTTTATTGCGCCGAGGTCTTTGTTAGCTCGGCATTTTGGCCCTTTAGCCCTGAGAGTGACTTGTGGTCCATTTTCCTAAAGGCTGCCCCTACTGAGGGGGTGATTGGATCTCGTGTTGCCAAGGTCGGCGCTAGCTCGGCGAATTGGCCCTTAGGCTCTAGGAGCGACTCGCGGTCTACCCAGTTCGGTGATTTATCAAAAATATTGTCTTGACAATATTCCATGCCCGAGGTACTTGTTTCCCTTATAGGGTTTCAAGTTCGTATGTTCCTTCCTCGAGTACTCGCTTTACTCGGTAGGGTCCTTCCTATTTTGGGCCGAGCTTGCCAACGTCGGGCTTAGGCACCATAACCTTGCGAAGGACCAGATCGCCAACACAGAGAGTCCACTTTTTTACCCTGGCGTTATAGTACCAAGCTATCCTTTGCTGGTAGGCCGCGGTCCTAATGTATGCGAGGTCCCGTACTTCGTTTAGCTGGTTGAGGTTGGTGTGTAGTTCGTCTTCATTTGCTCTATCTTCATATGCTTCTAACCTCAGCGAGGGGACTTCAATCTCGGTTGGGATGATTGCTTCAATGCCGTATGTAAGGTTAAAGGGTGTTTCTCCAGTGGTAGTTTTTTTCGTGGTACGGTAGGCCCATAGTACATTGGGCAGCTTGTCTGTCCACAATCTCTTAGCTCGGTCCAGGTGCGCTTTTAGTACTTGAAGGATAGCCCTGTTCGTAACTTCCGTTTGGCCATTTGCCTAAGGGTGCGCCATGGAGGTGAAGTTCTACTGAATTCCCATGTCTCGGCACCAGTTTTGGAACTTGATGTCTTCGAATTGCTTACCATTGTCGGAAATCAGTACCCGAGGTAATCCGGAACGACACGCTATGTTCTTCCAAAAGAAGTTCTGCACATTCCGAGCCATGATTGTTGTGAGAGGTTCAGCTTCAACCCACTTTGTGAAATAGTCAACTGCCACCACTAGGAACCTCCTTTGTCCTGTTGCTGGCGAGAATGGCCTGAGTAGGTCAATCCCCCATTGTACAAATGGCCATGGGTTAGTGAGGTATTTCAAGTTGGCAGCAGGGCGGTGGTGGATGTTGGCGTGCTTCTAGCACTTGTTGCATTTTTTGACAAGCTCAGTCACATCTGCTTTCATGATTGGCCAGTAGTACTCCTGTCGTAGTGTTTTCTGAGCAAGGGCCCTACCCCCCAAGTGTCCACCGCACAGGCCTTCATGAGTGTCACGGAGGACGAGCTCGATTTCCGAGGGTCGCAGGCAACGCAGGTAGGGGAGTGTGTAGGATCTTCGGTACAGCCATCCGTCTATCATGACATATTTGGCTGCCTGGCGCTCTACCCTCCTAGCGGCATTACAATCTGTGGGGAGGGCCCCGTGTAGCAGAAAGCTTGTGAGTGGATCAATCCAGTTCGGCTCTGCTTGAACGACGGGAGCGACCTCTTCTGCCCCCTGAGAATGCTAGGCTGAGGCAAGCTTTCTATATGCAAAGTCCTCATGGTGTTATCTCCCGTGCTGGCTAACCGCGATAGGGCATCGGCCTCAGCGTTCTCTGATCTCAGGATTTGCTAGATGAAGTGTGACCGGAAATTGAGTAAAGTCCCTCTTACTTTGGCTAAGTATGCTACCATGGTTGGTTCGCGAGCTTCATACTCACCCAGAACCTGGTTGACCACGAGTTGGGAGTCACTACAGACGATGATGTGCTTGGCTTTCACTTCCTTTGCAAGATCCAGCCCGGCTAGAAGTGCCTCGTACTCTGCTTCGTTGTTGGATGCCTCGAACTCAAAGCGTAGTGCGTACTCCAGTTTAACACCGCTTGGCCCGTACAAAATGATCCTTGCTCCACTGCCCTGCCGATTTGACGAGCCATCTATGTGATGGATCCAGGGTTCTTCATCCCAGTTCAGGCTTGACCTAACTAGGAGAGATGCCACACTGGTTGCTACTTCACCGCACTCGAGTTCAACCAGCCCGAGAACTCCTAGCTCTCCCGTACTAGGGGCCTCGTGTTCCACCGACCTGGGGACTTTGGAGTTAAAGGTGCATTTTTCGATGAAATCTACCAAGGCTTGGGCCTTGATAGCAATTCGTGGTTTATATTGGAGTTTGTACTCATTGAGCTCGATGGCCCACTTTGTCAACCTTCCTGAGACCTCGGGCTTGAACAAAACTTGCCTCAGAGGTTTATTGGTAAGGACAACAATGGTGTGAGCTTGGAAGTATGGGCGGAGCTTTCGGGCTACTATAACCAATGCATAGGCTAACTTTTCTATCTCCAGGTACCTCGTCTCTACTCCCTACAACACTTTACTAACATAATAGATGGGTCGTTGGACCCGATCTACTTCTCTTATTAGTACTGAGCTGACCATCTCATCACTTTCCGAGAGGTATAGCTCTAAAACATCACCCACTTCGGGTCGGGTTAAGACAGGGACATTGGCGAGGTGCCTTTTGTGCTCGTCGAATGCGAGCTGGCACTCTTTGGTCCATTCAAAGCCTTTGCTTTTTATGGCCTTAAAGAAAGGCAGACAACAATCCACTGACTTGGACAAAAAGCGACTTAAGGCGGCCAACCGGCCGTTCAACTTCTGAACCTCCTTTAGCTTTCGGGTGGTCTCATTTCTAGGATGGCTTTGATTTTATCCGGATTGGCCTCAATGCCTTGTCGGTTAACGATGAACCCTAGGAATTTACCCGAGGTGACACCAAAGATACACTTATTCGGATTTAACTTCATATTAAATCTACATAAGATTCCAAAGACTGAGTGTAAACCTTGTATTAATTCATGTGAAAATTGGGTTTTGACGACCATGTCATCTACATAACACTCTACATTTTTGCCAATGAGTGGCTCGAACAACAAGTCTTTGAAAAGTATCCCAACGTTCTTCAGTCCAAAGGGCATGACCTTGTAGCAGTACATGCCGAACTCGGTTATGAAGGTGGTTTTCTCCTCATCAGTTGGGTCCATTTTGATTTGGTTATAGCCTGAACAGGCATCCAAGAAGCTCAACAACTCGTGCCCCGAGGTCGCATCCACTAGGCGGTCAATCCTGGGAACTGGGAAGCAGTCCTTTGGGCAAGCTTGGTTCAGGTCGGTGTAGTTGATGCACATGCGCCACTTATCGTAAGCCGTTTTCACCAGAACGGGGTTGGCCACCCTGCTCGGGTAATGGACTTCCCTAATAAAATCAACTGCAAGGAGTTTCCCGACCTCCTCGTCGACTGCCCTCATTGCTTTGGGGCTAGGTTGCGTTTCTTTTGTCTAACGAGCCTAACTACGGGATTAGTATTAAGTCTATTAGTGATAATGTTGGGGTCTATGCCGGGCATTTCTGCCGTTGACCATGCAAAAATGTCTAAGTTTTCGAGTAAAAAGCTTACCAGTTGAGACCGCAAGGGCTCCTCGATAGAAGCGCCAATCCAAAGTACCCAAGCTGGATCATCTGTCGAAGCCGGAATGGGGATGTTCTCCTCGGTAGGCGTAGCTCGCTCCGCGAACTGCTTTGCAGGTTGTCCTAGCTCGAGGTCGTCAGCTACCTTGGCCTTTTCTTTGAGGGCGGCAACATAGCATTTGCGGGACTCGAGTTGATCGCCTCGTGCCACTCCGACTCCAAAGTCTATAGGGAACTTCATCGCC
Organism: Nelumbo lutea; assembly: GCF_056320005.1. Classification (NCBI taxonomy): domain Eukaryota; kingdom Viridiplantae; phylum Streptophyta; class Magnoliopsida; order Proteales; family Nelumbonaceae; genus Nelumbo; species Nelumbo lutea. The sequence goes on from NC_142685.1 coordinate 48,338,542, forward strand.
AGGTGGTAGGTGGAGACTACCGCTCGCAGGACGTGGGTGATGGGTAGTCCTACTATCGCATTGTATGGAGACGGGGTCGCGACCGCCAGGAACTCATGATTGAGCTTTACCACATTGGGCCAGGTATCGACCTACACCAGCACAGTGACTTTCCCCAAAGGTCTGACCTCCTCGCCATTGAATCCCACCAGTGGAGTGCTCGCGGGCTTCAGGTCGCTTTCTGGGAGCTGAAGCTGGTTGAAGGCTTCCTTGAAGAGGATATCCGCCGAACTGCCCAAGTCTTCTAGGATGCGCTTGACCTCGAAGTCATTGATCCTAATCTTGATGACGAGCACGTCATCCTAGGGGTAGTGGACCCCTCGCGCATCGTCTTTAGTGAAGAAGATCGGCTCCTCCACCCTTGGCCGCTTTGGGGGGTTTAGTTCTTCTCTTGCAGCTTCGCGGGCTAATGGTCGAGCTGTTGCCCAAGTGCAGCCCGCGACAATCGATACTCCGATGGTTACGTGGATGGTTCCCTGGACTGGCCTCTCGTCTGGAGGCTGCCTCTACGACTGCTCTGCCTGCCTGCTAGACTCGGGGGCTTCTTTATTCTACTCCCTGTGCCGACCTGCCTTATTGTTATTATTGCTATGCTATACAAAATTCCTCAAATATCCGTGACGGATGAGTTCTTCTATCTCATCACGGAGATTCTTACAACTTTCGGTACTATGACCATGATCTCTATGGAAACTACGATACAACTTTTTGTTCCTAACATTAGGATCGGCCTTGAACCGAGGTGGCCACTTTACATATGGGGCGTCCTTGATTGCCATGAGGATCTCAGCCCGTTTTGTGTTGAGGGGCGTAAACACCCTTTCTGTTACCGGAGCTCGAAAAGGCTGGACTGGCTTTGTCCCCCGAGCTTGGTCCTTCTTCTTGTAGTCAATTGGAGTCGGGGGTTCCGGTTCCCTTTTTCTTTTCTCGAGGGCGTGCTCGCCCTTTTGGTTGATCTCCTCCTCTGTCCCTATGAACCGATTTGCGAGCTCAAGGAGCTCGGTCACGGTCTTGGGTTGGTTAACAACCACGTGCCATTTAAACTCTTTGTGGGTGATGCCCCATTTGGCCGCAGTGAGCCGAACTGCATGGTCTAGGTCGGGTATCTACAGGAAAATGTAGTTCCGGATGGACTCCTCCTACCTTTGGACTATGTTGAGGAGGCTTTCTTGAGTCCTCGGGCATCTCTTACTGGTGACGAAGTGGGAGGTGAAGACCTGCACGAACTGCGCCCAGCTCCTTATTGAGCCCGGCGAGAGGTTTCGGTACCAGGTGTGGGCTACTCCTTTGAATGTAGTGGAGAAGGCCATGCATATGCAAGACTCACTCACCCTGGCCAGATGCATCTGGGATTAGAAGGCGTCGACGTGGTCGTTGGGGTTGAAGGACTTGTCATACTTGTCCAACGGTGGGAGTTTGAAGTCCTTGGGCATGGGGACTGCGAGGAGCTCCAGGGACAGAGGGGAGGGGACTGAGAGAGGTGGCGTAGCTCTTACCTCTCCCGAACTTATTTGTATTTTTCCCTTGAGCTCGGGAAGGTTGTGGGTGGTGGTAGTTCGACGAGGCCGGTGACGTCTCCACTGCCTCTTGGTCAGCTCGGCGTTGGTGCTGCTGGCCTTAATGTTGCTGAGCTCGATGGGCCCAGGGGGAGGCAGGGATGACTGTTAGTAGCTACGGACAGAAGGACCTTGTTCCAAGTCGTCGGCTAGCACTTCAGACCTATTCTCCGCAAGTAGAGGCTCAAACTGCGAGTGCTGAGGCGACGCCGGCCTAACCAGCTAGGAAGCCCCCGACTTGACTGCAGGCCATGTGGCGGGGGTAGGGAGTATTCCCTTCCTTCCATGAGATGATGCTGAAGACTCTCCCCGGCGAGAAGGGAGTTCACTGCGGCGATGAGGCTTAGCTGGCTATGCAGCCGGATGCCATGGAGGGAGTGACGAGAATTGTTGCTGGTACTGGTATTGGGATACTTGGTGAAGCACTTGCTACTGGTGGAACTGAAGTTGTTGAAACTACTGCATCTGGGCTTGCATGGCCCGCATGCACTGCATCAGGTCTTCGATTTGACCTTGGTCGGCCACCAGAAGGGGGATGGTAGGTTCGGCGAAGGTCATCCCAACTGTAGGGGGCAGCGGAACAGTCACAAGTGCCACCGCGGAAGGCATGTTCAGGCTAGGAACTCTATCCGCAAAGAGGGGGATGGTGAACTACCCGATGTAGACGATGGGTAGTTGGAGTTGCTCCTCTAGTGTGTCATTCTACCGTTCGGAGTTGCTGGAAGAAGCCATGGGTGTCGGTGCCGATGAGTTAAAGAGAGGGAAGTTTCACAAAAGTTAGAGGGAGGCTTTTTGAAGCGTAATTCCCACAGATGGCGCCAAATGATGTTGCACGATCTAGGCACTCTTAGCTGACTGTGACTTGGCTTCCTGGTTGGAACGGACGGAACCTGAGAGGAAGGAGAAGGTGAAGGGGTCCTGGGGCAATCTCCCGGTGGGAACGCTCCGATGGCTAAGTTAGAACTGGAGAAATCTCAAAGAGAGAACAGAGAGTAGGAGTGTTGAAAGTGCTTAAGCTTCAATACCTTTGCTTCGTGAGGATTGGGGTTCTTTTATGTCGGAGCTCGGTCATACCTGGCATAACCACCACTGCCCTAGCCGTTACTGCCAAGGTAGGTGTGGCAGATGTAGGTTGCGGCTACAGATTGCTATTGCCAGGTACGGACTTGACAGATGCGTCACGCTTCTTAGAGACGAGAAACACAATGCCGCCTGGCAAGCAGAACGCCACCTGGCAAGGGATGAAAGCCCTGCCACCGGATCCGGAAGGTACAGATGTCAGGCAGGTTTCCTTGCAGCCTGCCGAGCTATTGTACGCTGGACCACCTGGGGCAGGTTTGTCTTGGCACCGAGTTGCCGAGGTGCCTGCATTGGAGGCAGTGCTGCTCTGAGGTGCTTTTACCTTGGGACACTTAGCCAAAAACCGGGGTGCCCCCTTAGGAAGGGAGAGCTCGGAGCCCCTTAGGAGGAGCTCGGGCCCTGGGAGGAGCTCGGAATCTCCTACACTTGGTGGGAGTCAAGGCTGGCTAGGTGTTAGTCCCCAACGAGTCACTTAACACGCCGAGTGGTCTGTGTTGGACACGACATGTCTCTCCTGTCGAGTTGCGGTTTGTGCTGTCAGGCTGAGTTGTTCATTGAGCCAGGTCACGCACACGTGTCCCTGAGATATGAGGTCGGGCCAAATCACCCTCCATCAACAATCACATGCGAGTTTTCTACCTTATAGTCATCGTTGTACTCCTTCTAGTGTGGTGGTAGGCGACTGTAGTGAAGATTGGCCTCTAAAGGTTGGATGTCCACAGTGATTGCCGCCGTTCTCTTCAAGACATGTCGTTCCTTTCAAGAGATCAGAGATGTTTAGAAATAGAGTGTTCCACCGTGTTCATCAGCTGCCGCTGCAAATCTTGGTCGTTGACATGTGGTTGTTCAGACTTCGGGAAGGTAGTGTCGGTGTGCTGTCGTCGTCTTCTTTGATGAAGCTGATGAAGATGTTGGGTTTTCAATTTTGGCAAAACAAAACCCTATAGAGAGGAATCATTGAATGTTTAGAAGTTGGGATATGTTTGTCATTTTCTTTATTGTTTTGTTTTCATTTTAAAATAAAATAATAAATTAAAATAAATATAAATGCCAAACCACTAACCATTGACCGAGTCGAATGGGTCGACGGTTCAACCATTTGGGTCAATAGTTTTTTTTACCATTTCAACGGTTTTGGTCTAGATGATGGTTCGGGGTAAAACCGAAACCGTTCAAGTGATCAGTTTCTGGTCCAAACAGTTCGATCGTCCAGGTCAACGATAGTTCAAAAACATTGATTAATATTGTTGATAAGGGCAACTTTTGCCCTTTAATATCAATAGAAATAATTATTTTAACATAATATCTAGAAAAGGTAAACTTTTTTGAAAAAAAATCAAAGAAGGCCAGGTATACGTTTTACCTTCTTCCTCCTCGAAACGGTGAATGGTGAGATCCCTATCCACTTCTCTCTCTCTCTCTCTCTCCCCTCTTCTTTTTCTTCTTCTTCTTTTCCCTCTTTGCATCTGAGTTCTAACCACAACCTATTCATTTTGTCAAACTTAGCTCACCATAGACGGGAAGCCAGCAAACCCGGTGCATTCAGGTGCGACAAATGTCTTCAACAAACTTGGTAAGTTTTTTGTTTGTTTGTGCTTCCTCTCTCTCTCTCTCTCTCTCTCTCTCACACACACACACACACACACACACACATCATTCACAATTGAGCAAGGTGGAGAGGGATGGTAAGATCCATCATATGGACGCCAAAAGGGTTGCAAAATGGGTGGGTGAATTTCAAAAAATTTCTTTCTTTCTTCCAACTAAGAATCACATTCCTTGAATTATCCATGATATATCTTAAATCAAAACCGAACCAATTCTAAACCAAAAAAAAGAAGGGAAGGGATATACCTGATCTGGAGAAGCAGTATCTCCCAACATTGGTGTTCACGCCCAAAGAAAATCCCAAGGACTGCTGGCAGTTTGGTTTCCATCAAAGAGAGTGCATCCTTGATCATTACCTTTGTCCAACAAAGGGGCTGATTCTGTCACTATGATCACCCCCTCAGATGAATTCTCAGACTGTCCCAACATACCCAGGTTTTGACCCCCGCTAAGGATCTTACTGATTGGCATATCAAAGACAGCCCAATCTGACACCTAGTGCATTATCAGAATCGAGTCTAGGGGTCAGGTGCAATTTTCCAGTTTTGCCCATCAATCTCCAAGGTCCAGGGCAATACTAGAAATCTGGTCTGGTTAAAAGATTCAAGCAATCCTACACTACATGTGCTTTGGGTTTTACCCTAGCAGCTGAGACAGGCCACCCCAACACTTGGCAGCACACCAGTGTCAGTCTTGGTGGATAAATCTCCCCAGACTTATCCAATGGCTGTGAACATTCTAAACTAACACAAGTCTCATTAAGTGTCCAGTCTAAAGATCTTACACAGAAACATACCACACAACATGAATCAAATATGCACTTTATTCATTTACACTAATTGTCAAAAGTACATCAAAACTGATTGGAGCTAAGGGCATACAAAACTGTCTAACAACTCCCACTTGCACTTAGGTCCAATCTGGTACAAGTCCGAGTCTCATGCTTTCCACGTGTTTCTCAAACACTTTCTGTGTGAGTGGCTTAGTTAATGGGTCTGTCATATTATCCGCTGATGCTACCCTCTGAATCAGGACGTCCCCTCTACCAACAATCTCCCGCAGTACATGGTACTTCCTCTCGATGTGCTTTGACTTCGAGTGGGCTCGAGGCTTCTTAGCCTAGGCGATCGCTCCATTGTTGTCACACAACAACGGGATGGGTGATGTACTGGACGGAACTATTCCTAATTCGTGAACGAACTTTTTCATCCACACGGCTTCCTTGGCAGCTTCACTTGCGGCAATGTACTTGGCTTCGGTCGTGGAGTCTGCCATGGACCCCTGTTTGCTGCTTTCCAGCAAACAACACACAATCCTATCGTGAAAACATACCTAGATGTAGACTTTCTATCATCTAGATCCTACTGGAAATCGAGATCAGTATACCCTAGAATTTGTAGTGAACTACCATCAAATACTAAACAAAACTCTTTTGTCTTTCGAAGGTATTTGATTATGTTCTTCACAGTAGTCCAATGCTCCTACCCTAGGTTGGCTTGGAACCTGCTTACCACAGTCACCGCCTGAGCGATGTCAGGGCGAGTGTACAGCATGGCATACATGATGCTCCCTACGACTGAAGCATAGGGAATGTCTTTCATGCCCTCAATCTCCGTAGAAGTCTTGGGAGACATCTTCTTAGAGAGAGTGACTCCATGCCTGAAAGGAACATTTCCTTTCTTGGAGTTCTCCATGCTATACCTTTTGACAATTTTGTCAATGTAAGCAGCTTGGGATAATCCAATTATCCGCTTTGATCTATCTCTATAGAGTCGAAGACCCAGTATATAGGAGGCTTTTCCAAGATCTTTAGAGAATTGCTGCGAAAACCACACCTTGACCGAATTCAACATTCCTATATCATTCCCAATGAGTAGGATGTCGTCCACATACAACACCAAGAAGGTGACTTTATCCCCACTGGACTTCCTGTAAACATAGGGCTCGCCCGGATTCTGCTCAAAGTCAAATAACCCTAGCAAGTGCACTAGTTCTCAAGTAGTATAAAAATATCGTTTCCATGAGGATTTAACAAAATAAGTATTAGAACTACAACCTTCCTTAATTATTTGGACAATCGAAATTCAGATCCAACAGTAAGAACTACTGAAAATAAAAAATAGAGAAAGAAAATAAAAGCAAGGGTAATCAATAACTGGATATGCAACGATTAATTGAAATCGCTAGAACCACTGGTCCACCTAACCAGTCCAATGAATATTAATGGATGAGATTAACTAAGATAATTTGTCATTCTCATAAGCTGAAGTTCTTCCAATTTTATTTAATATTCTTTCCCAAGATATATTAAACCTACTTCTATCAAATAACCCCTCGATCCCTCTCCCGATTCTTTATATAAACCTAATCAATTAAGAGATGGCCACTCCTAATCGCATTAAGCAAATAATTCATAGACTATATGGAAATCACGATCATGGATGAATCATAATAAAAATATATTCATTATCATGGTTAGGCTTTCCACAGCCCTAGCTATAAATAAATCAGTTCATGATAAAGGAAATAAAACAAACAAGAGGAAAGAAAGAACTCATGATTTCACCCCAGGAGCAAAGATCTTCTCTTCTTCTTGTCGCCACCTCCTTCTTGAAGTTTTCTTCCTTTGCTGATCTCCTTCTTGAAGTTTTCTTGATGATCTTCTTGATTACTTCAGAGGAAACTTTAGTAATTGATTGATTGAGTGATTCCTTCCTTTAGGAACTGGTACGCCCAACCCTTGATATAGTTTAAGGGGGGGCTGTTACAACTACTTGGAGTTATCTCTAGAATAGATAATCCAAGTTAGTTCTAAACTGATCCTATCATATCTTATCTCTTATTTAATGATCTCAATCTTCTTTAACTTTCTAGAATTACATTTAAAATCCAAATCTAAGAAAACTCTAGACTCTTGAATTCGAGTGGACTGCTTTAATAACTTGGGCTGCTACAAGGTATTTATGCGAATTAGGCTTCAGTTGTGAATTGGGCTTTACTACTGATCTGCTTCGACTTTGGGCCTAATTTTGACTTCATTCAGGCCGAATCTGTCAAAACCCAAAACATGAAAGTTGTAGATCTCGCTCTTATCTTTGCAGTGCATCTTGAATCAGCCCAATTGGTGCTCGGATGTGAGAGTTAGTCCCAGATTACTGAATGGTGCCGAAACTATGAAAAACCATCCGATTAGCCTTATTTTCCTTCTTGCGACTTCTTTCTTGCCTTGAATCAAAATACCAGAGTAATGAGTCCAATTAAATGTAAATTATGTGTAGAAAGATTGAATATTCATAGATAAGAATATGGTCATTTTTATTCGCATCATTAAACGATTTGACTGCAGAGTAAAAACGGATGTTCCAACTCCTACAACTTGCTTAAGTCCATATATGGATCGATTAAGTTTACATACCATGTGTTCCTGACCAGCAACAATGAAGCTTTGCGACTGCTACATGTAGATATCTTCACTAAGATCTCCATTCAGGAACACGGTTTTGACATCCATCTGCCAAATCTGGTAGTCATGGTATGCTGCTACAGCTAGCAAGATCCTAATGGATTTAAGCATGGCCGCGGGCGAAAAGGTTTTCTCATAGTTGATGCCTTCTTTCTGAGTATACCCTTTCACCACCAAACGAGCTTTGAAGGTATCAACCTTGCCATTGGGGCCCTTCTTCCTCTTATAGATCCATTTGCAACCGGTTGCTTTTACCCCAAAGGGTAGATCTACTAGAGTCTAGACTCCATTGGCCTTCATCGAGTCCATCTCGGCTTTCATGACCTCCACCCATTTCTGGGAATCTATGTCCAACATAGCTTCCACGTAAGTCACAGGATCCTCCTCACTAGTCAAGGCTTCCACTAGGTAACTATTCTGGTCATAACCATAACGGACCGGTGGCCTGGATACCTGGGTGGATCTTCTAGGTTGGTCACTACTTGGAACTTGTGGGACATCTCCCACTGCTCTTGAGCTCTCATCATCAAAACTATTTCCTGACGATGGGTGTCCAGGATGTAATCGGTCTCTAAAAACTGGGCGTTTCGACTGCATAACACTTTCTACTCACCTAGGTCATAGAATAGATAACCCACCAAATCCTTTGGGTAGCCTACAAATAGGCAACGACTGATCTTGGATTCAAACTTGTCCGCACTCATTCTTTTAACGTGCGCAGGACAACAACAAATCTTCAAGTGTTTGACACTTGGTTTTTTTCGGTCCAAAGTTCGTATGGAGGTTTCGAAACTGATTTGGATGGAACCCAATTCAGCATGTAGATAGCAGTCTCTAAAAATGTCCTATTCCTCCTCTCTGAAACACCGTTAAGCTATGGTGTTGCAAGGGGAGCTAACTGTGATATTATCCCATTGACCTTCAACTAGTCCCTGAATTCATCAGAAAGATACTCGCCACCTCGATCTGATCGAAGGGCCTTAATTTCTCTCCCTAACTATTTCTTGACTTCTTGTTTGAACTCCTTGAACTTTTCAATGGATTCGCACTTCTGTCTCATTAGGTACACGTAACCATATCGTGAGTAATCATCAGTGAAGGTGATGAAATACACGTGTTGGTTATGAGTCCTAACACTCAAGGGACCACATACATCAGTATGTATAAGGTCAAGCGTGCCTGTACATCTTTCAGGCTTACTATTAAATGGCCATTTTGTCATCTTACCTCAGAGGCAAGGCTCACAAGTGGGAAGAACTTCTACGGTTAGAAAATCCAAAGGACCATCCTTTACCAGCCTTGTGATTCGGTCAGTACCGATATGGCTAAGTCGATAATGCCATAGGCACGTGGGACTAACTATATCACGAGTCATTTTCTTGGAGATTTCGACCGACGTAGTTTCAGTTAAATTAGTTTGTAGAGAAAGATGTAGAACATAAAGACCGTTCTCCAGTTCCCCGCATGCGATGAATTTATTGTTCATTTTAATAGTAATCACATTACTAAAACAGACAGTATATCCATCAGCACACAATTTAGAAACAAAAATCAAATTTCTTCTTAAGTTTTGTACATAAAGACAATCCTTAAGTACAAGTATTCATTCTCTAAAGACTAATTCTACGGTTCCTATCGCCATAGCTTCAACACTTGCAGAAGTCCCCAAGTAAAGTGTCACTTCTCATTCACTCAGCCTTCTGCTTACTTTGAACCCCTGCAATGAATTATACGCATGAGTTGAAGCCCCGGAGTCAACACACCAGGACACAGAAGTAACTAACAGATTAGTTTCTATGACACAAGTTTCAAAATTACCTTTCTTAGATGCCTTGTCTTTCTTTTGCTTCTTAGATTTACTAGCCTTTTTCTGTGGCTTCCTCTTTGCCCTCCTCTTCTTTCCTAATTTGCAATATATTGCTGAGCTATCGGCTCATTCTTCCTAATCAATTCTTCGGCTCGTTGCAACATATTGCTGAACTCTTGAACGCTGACAATCAAGTTGTTCATATTATAGTTCATAATGAACGGATTAAAGGATGGAGGCATGGAGTTAAGAATGACATCTATCTGTGTGACTAGATCTAGCCCGGACCCAAGGGCCTCTAGCTCATTTATGTACCCCATCATCCGGAGACAATGGTCATGGATTTGCTACCCTTTGGTCATCTGCACAGTCATGAACTGCTTCAGGACCTTTTGGCGAGTAGAACGGTTCTACTCTTCGTACATAGTTTTTAGACTATCCAATATGTCTTTGGTGAGTTCGATCTGATCGAACTGCCTCTGTATCAGATTATCTAAAGAGGCTATGATATAGCAACGGGGTAGGGAGTTTTTCTCCTCCCACTCTTGGTAGTCCCTCTTGCGGGCTTCTAAAGCCTTGTCTCCCGGATGATCCGGTGCATGATTCTTTGCGACTTTATCCAATTTTTCTGGAGTCAAGACCAGCATAAGGTTTCTGTACCAGTCGACATAGTTTGGGCCCTTAAACTTATTATCGTCGAGAAGCTTTGCAAATTGGCAGTTTGCCATTTTTCTGGTAAAACAACAAAACGTTAGTCTACAACCTTAGTTTGATTCATGTTACCTACATAGATATGGCTTTTAATCTATGTTCCATTTTCATTTGTTCATCTCTGAGATTTCCCTCCCATCTCAGTGACGGAGACGGCGAAATGTCTCTAGAAATGTGGGAAATCACATAGGGTGTATGGAGCCAACTGTTTCAGCTGCATAACCCCACCACCTTTCTGTGAAGGATCACATCCACTCATCGTATGAGTTTTCCCTTTGGCCTTTGTCAGACAAGGTTCATAGCCATTTTAGGGTAAGCATTTCTGTCCAGTGAGTGCTCACCCATCATATTCAGGTTAAGCCAAGGTACCGTGAGAGAGTTCTCATTTTCTGGTGAAGCCCCTCCCACATCGATCAATGACACCCCTATCATCTTATGAAACACTTTGACAAATCCAACAGCAAATGGATAGCCCAATTTTATGGTGCGTTTCCTCATTACTGAAGGACCCATCATTGTGCTAATGACGAAAAGCCTTTAGAGAGTTCATCACATGAATTTCCCTATCACATGCATTCATATTTGATGGAGGGAACAAAATTCACGCCCTAGTTAATTTAGGTCAAACCAAAGTGGCTCCCACTAACTTTCAAAAAGTCAGATTTCTAGTGGCCCAATTCAGCTAGGGTTTTCGCACGCGACCCCTTTCAGGGTTGTGGGGCCCACCATGAAGGGAGGGGTCATCCAATGACCGTAAGGGACATCATGGCAATGATGTGCATTCAGCCATGGTGTGCGCAAGAGCCACTATCGTATCATCATGGGCCAAGTGCTTATGGCCCATGGTCGTAGTACATCAAACATCTATACATCACATGACATGGAAGAATTGATCCAATCAATCACTTGCTTTAAAGCCCATTAACAAGCCCATTAAAAGTCCATAATATTAACAATTAACATTATCTAGGTACATGGGCTGAATAGCAGTTAGCAGTTCGGCCCATATAGCTTTCATACATAAATGGGCTTTTGTAGTTTTAACTCTTTAAAAATGGGCTTCACAGGTTAGGCCGAATTAATTCTTGCAATTAAACACTAGTTTCAGACCTGAAAGTGGGAGAAAACAGGACTGAAAATAGTCTCCTTCAAACCCTAGATTCGGTCCAAACAGTTTTGGTTCAATCTGGTCCGGAATGGTTCCAAACCAATTTTCAACTCAAGAATTAATTCAAGAAAGATCTGAAATTAATAATTCTGATTATAGACAATCACAAATCAGAACGAGACCGTTCATACCAAATCCACCTGTAAAACAGAGTTTAGAATGCAGGGTTGTAGTTTCCTAAACTGCAAAACACAGATTGCGACAACGACATTTGCAAACCTCCAGCACCGCCGCCAACTCCAATCAAGAAATAAAAAAAAAAGAAATCCTAATTTCTATTAATTAATTACAACTTGATTGAATCCTATACATTCAGTTTAGAAAAAAAAATTATTTACAAACCGAATGAATAGAAAACTACAAAAAGAATGCACATATTTAAAAGGGTTATTTGATTCAAGAAACAAATTTTCTAGATCAATCGCCCCACTTCGAGAAACAAATTTTCTAGAAATAAAAACAGTCTGCGCAAATCCGGGTAGAACACATTATGCCCATTTGCGCGGGTTCAGATATGATTTTATTTGATTCAAGATTCGAACCTGTGGCTCTGATACCACAAAAAGAATGGTAAGATCCATCATATGGACGCCAAAAGGGTTATGGAATGGGTGGGTGAATTTCAAAAAATTTCTTTCATTCTTCCAACTGGGAATCACATTCCCTGAATACTCCAAAATATATCTTGAATCAAAACCGAACCAATTCTGAACCAAAAAAGAGAAGGGAAGGGATATACCTGATCCGGAGAAGCAGTACCTCCAACGTTGGTGTTCACGCCCAAAGAAAATCCCAAGGTCTGCTCCCACTAAAGATGACACAGTGATGATGGAGCAGAACCAGCAGTGTTCGTCCCATGAACCAGGTTCTTCTGAAGAGCTCGGTGGAAGTAGAGAGCACCACACAAAAATCAAGAACTTTTCTTGATCTTCCTTCATAGAGAACTCGATTTGGCAGTTAGATGGCGGCGGCTACTAGAGGAGAGAAGCTAGATAAGAAGATGGCGAACTATTTTTTCTTCTCTAGGGTTTCTGAGATCCTATCTCAGGAATGCACTGTGTTCTGATAAAATCCCTAAGGGTTCGAATTCTTGTAATTCGAATAGGGTTTTCTCATCCATTTCTTAGTGATTAAGAAACCTCTTAATCCCATTAGGAGTTATTTTAATCTAAATCTGTATTTGGATAAGGAGTCTTCTTAATCCTATCTGCAAATTAGATTAGTCCAATCCCGATCTTATCAAGAGATTACTAGATTCAAATCCTAATTTGAATTTGGTCTCCATGAGTGGATAGAGTCAAGACCCAATCCTTTTTTGGCTTAACCTAATCTCAGATCCGCCGCTTTAAGTGACTGATCAAATCAGCCCAATTCGAAATGGGTTTTAGGCCTAATATGTATTAAGTGCTCAATAGGCTTCCAAATTGCTGCCAAGTTGGGCTTCTTTGTATGGCGTAGGACCAAGCATTGATCTATACATCAGCTACATGGGTTCGGCACACCCTCTATTGCAAGGCCAAGCCGAATTCACTGGAAAGCCCAGTGAACCCCCTGAGCCCATCACATGGACTCTATGGGCCCAACACTTACATTAAGTGGTCCCTGGGTCAAGTCGTCTTATAAAAACCCAAGGACTGTGGGCAGATACAAGATTAGACCATTATGTATAACCCTAAATGGCCTTACACTCAACCTCTCAGCCCATAATGATCAAACACTGCCCAACAAGAGAGGACATCTCCCTCGGCTGCAAGGAACAGTGTTGCACTCTCTACTCATATGGATCCTGGGAACTAAAACCATTTGCAAACATTTTGAAACCGTATATATCTATATATCTTATATACAAATTTTGCAAAACAAAATTCCAACAATTGAAATCAACTGCTGGCAGTTTGGTTTCCATCAGAGAGAGTGCATCCCTGATCATTACCTTTGTCTGACAAAGGGGCTGATCCTGTCACTATGATCATCCCCTTAGATGAATTCTCAAACTGTCCCAACATACCCAGGTTTTGACCCCGCTAAGGATCTCACTGATTGGCATATCAAAGACAGCCCAATCCGACACCTAGTCCATTATCATAATCGAGTCTAGGGGTCAGGTGCAATTTTCCAGTTTTGCCCATCAATCTCTAAGGTCCAGGGCAATACTGGAAATTTGGTCCGGTTCAATGATTCAAGTAGTCCTACACTACATGTGCTTTGGGTCTCACCCTGGCAGCTGAGACAGGCCACCCCAACACTTGGCAGCACACTAGTGTCAGTCTTGGCAAGATAAATATCCCTAGACTTATCCAACAGCTGTGAACATTCTAAACTAACATGAGTCTCATTAAGTGTCCAGTTTAAGGGTCTTACACAGAAACATACCACACAACATGAATCAAACATGCACTTTATTCATTTACACTAATTGTCAAAAGTACATCAAAACTGATTGGAGCTAAGGGCATACAAAACTGTATAACAAGAGAGAGAGAGAGAGAGAGAGAGAGGAGGTGGGGGAGATTTACCACCAGTTGTTCACCGTTCGGAGGAGGAAGAAGGTGAACGGTATATCTACCCAACTTTGATATATTTTTAAAAAGTTAACATTTTTCAAAGATTATATTAAAATAATTATTTTTATTGATATTAGCGGCCAAAAGTTGCCCTTATTGGCAATAACCCCTAGTTTTTACAAAAAAAAAAAATTATTTAAAAATATTTTTATTAGTTATTACTACCATTAAAGCTTTAGCCACTTGTAGGTATTGACCAGGTGAGCATTGAATTACGTGTTAAAGTTTTAGTGGACTTGAAAAGAAAATCCCTTCTAGTCCAAATGCACTGGATTCGAAGTGCTTTTATCCTGATTAATTTTTTCAAATTTTCAAGACAATGGAATCTCTGCTACCATAAAAATGACACGTAAAATACTTATATAGCTATATAATTTCCTTTTCCTTCTACACTAGGAATGACCCCTATACTATGTACGAGACCACTAATCTAAATTATTTCAATTTTAAAATTATTTATATTAGACATTTAGGTTAAGTTTTTTGTTTGATTTAAGATGCCATGTTTTATCTAGAGAAGGACCCCATACTAAGGGCAACTACAACATCATTTAATTTGAAATTTACTATTTAACTATAAAAAATTAAATTAAAAAAAAACTAACATGGGTTTTACATCTTTGTAATTGACAACCTATTCTGACCTACTTTATTTGAAAATCACTATTAATTTATGTTGTTTTTAATATGATTTAAGAGATTAAATGAGGTCTTATTTGTAAGCAGTAACCCACTTTAATTGATATTTACTATTTATTTGATAATCTTATTTTTAAAAGCTAAATTATGTTATACTTTCAAAAAAAGTTAAGTCTAGTTTGCAATTAATAAATTATTTAATCTAAAAGAATGAAACTCGCACCATTTGTATTAATTGTTTAGTCATTTTTATGAATTTCATTTATTTTTATTTTTATCCATTTAATATTTTGAACATTTTTATGTAAAATTATTTGTTTGATCGTTACTTTTGAAATGGTTGTGTTTGAATAAAATTCAATTACTACCATAACATTTCAAGTGGCTACTTTTTAGGGATTGGGATGCTATGTTTATGAATTTTAAGAGAGTGGAGTTATTACTTTTTTGTGAGATGATAGACTTTTTTAAGAGGGAGAGTTTAACCTCTTCTAAAATTCTCTCTACTGAAATTTTATAGTGCTACATGTACGAAGGGTGGGGTTTGTTGCCTAATTAAAGACCTTCCTTTGATATATATACTAGCGGAGGGGGCCCTGCATTGCAGGGGTATACTGGCATCTATTAGGCTCGAGCTCCATTCGAATTAAAGACTTCAGCTCGAGCTCGTCTCGAGTCAAAAGTTCAAAAGTTTGAGCTCGACTACCTTTGATTGCAAGTTTCTCAAGCAATCGAGGTACTAAGCCAAGGTTCCAAGCCAAGGTCTCCCTCAATTGCCGAGGTGCCAAACTGAGGTCTCCCTCAACTATTGAAGTGTCAACCTGAGGTTTCCTTAGCAAGCGAGGTGTCGAGCTGAGGTCTCCCTTAGTTGACAAGGTGCTGAGCTGAGGTCTCCCTCAGTTGTCGAGGTGTTGAGCCAAGATATCCCTTAATGACCGAGCTGCCGAGCTGAGGTGACATCCTATGTACGCACTCGATTAGGCTCATGAGAACTTTGATTGTAGGTCTCCCTAGTAGTCGAGGTATTGAGCCAAGGTCTTCCTTAATAGCCAAGGTCTCCCTTAGTTGCTGAGGTGTCGATTTGAGGTTTCCCTAGCAGGCGAGGTGTTGAGCTGAGGTCTGACTTAGTTGACAAGGTGCCGAACTGTGGTCTCCCTCAGTTGTTGAGGTGTTGAGCCGAGGTCTCCTTCAGTGGTCGAGGTGTCATCTAGCTCGAGCTTGATTCGAATTAGAGACTTGAGCTTGAGTTTAGAAGTTCTAGTTCGGCATGGCTCGAGCTCGACTACCTTTGATTGCAGAGGTCCCCTAGCAGCCGAGATATCGAGCTAAGGTCTCCCTCAGTTGGAGAAAGAGTGGTATTCTTGTAATTTATAAGGAGAGAGAGAGAGATGACAAGAGAGAGAATGGTATTCTTGTACTTTAGGAGAGAGAGTGCCATTCTTGTAATTTGAGAGGGAAAAAAAAAATCAAAATTTACTATTAGATTTCATTTTTTGTCTTCTCAGACCTTCTTTCGTACACATTCCAACTTAATGTATATATATATATATCCTCATTGCCGGGATGGGATGAGATGGGAAAGAAAAAATGGGTGGAAATTTTGGATGTCCCATTGTTTGGCTACAAAAGGGAAAAATATTGGAAAAATCAACCCTAGTAACAAATATTAATTAATTAATTAGTAATATATTAATTATATTCTCAATTAATTAATAATATTTTTATGATTTAGTATTTCATTGTTAATTATTATTTTGTTATTAATTAGTTAGTTCGTTATTATCATAAAGTAATATTTTAATTTTTATTAGTTTATATTTTATTTTATTAATACTTATGACTTAATTAACAATTTTAATATTTTATTCTAAAAAATAATTAATCATTAAATTATTTATTGATTATTTTATTGATATACTATTGAATAGTTAATAATTTATTTATGGGTCATAAATTTAGTATTAATTCTTAAAAATAGTACAAGGAAAGTGTCTTTTTTTGTTAAATAAGTTTTCCCCTACATTCTCATTTGTTTTCCACCAAAATGGTGGGACTCCACATCCCAAGAATTGGGATCTATATATAGTACCACCTTTTTCCCATTCTATCTCATAACACTCCACAAACCAAACCTGGAAATGGAGGAAGATTTCATATTTTTCTTTCCCATCCCACAAAGCAATTGGAACCTAATGGTCTATTTGGTTGCCGAGAAAGAAAGGGATGAGAAGAGACAGAAGGATGGGATGAGAAAGGAAAATTTGTTTTTCTCATTTTGGCATTTTGTGCTTGGTTGTTTAGATTAGACCTTGCAATTGGATTGGGTGGGTCGGGTTCGGGTTGGGTCAAGACACTTTGGGATGATTTAAGGTCAGATTGAATTTTGGGTTAGGTCAACAAATGCTAGGCCCTAGCTTTAAATGTTCAGGTTAGGGTTGACCCATGGGTCAATTTGGGTCAATCCTAAAAATAACTAGAATTTGAAAAAATGAAGAAAAAATACATGGAAAATGCCAAATTAAAGGAATGAACATTAAAATTCCAAACATAAAATAAAAACTTGAAAAATCAAAAATTCAAAGAGTAAATGATAAATAGTAAAGATTAAAGAATGGAAACTTCTAACAATAAAGATGGCAATTTGACCCGTCCCTGTGGGGCACTACCCTGCCCTGCCCAGTTGGGGTGGGTATTTTGACCATTGATCGGGTTCAGAGGAGGTTCGGGAAATCCCAAAACTCTAGGGATTGGGGACGGGGCAGGGATGGTATTTGTTCACCCCACCTCACACCCAACCCGAAACCCATCCCAACTATATTATATAACATAATCTATATATAAAAATGTTAATATATATATTATATTATACTATTTTATATAATATAAAATAGTTCTAGGTATGTTTCAAAAAAAATAAAATATTAAATTTGTAAGTATACAAATAAGAATAACTAGGGCGGGGTAGGGCAGAGCAAATTCGGGGATCCCCATTCCCTATAGGGACAGGGATGGGGTTAGGATTTCTAGCCCCATCAGGGTTTGGGGCAGGGACGGGGCGGGAAATTTGAATTTGGGGCCGGGGCCAGGGTAGGAAAAACTCGGCCCCACCCCACCCCATTGCCATTCATATCTAACAATACATAAATACTTCCAATTAGACCTGATAATCAGGTTGGTGGGTTGACCCATGACCCAACCCAACCCAATTTTTTCAATCCTAACCCTGTTTTTTTTGGGTTGGGTTGGGTCAACTTTTTGCTAGAGTACAGCTATTAATATGCAATTTACAAAAATAAAAATAAAAAGAATCTTATCATTATCCACCCATCACATAATTGCGTTTATGTGGATCATGAAGTCTGGCCTAGGGTAGGAAAAACTGGGCCCCACCCCACCCCACCCCATTGCCATTCATATCTAACAATACATAAATACTTCCAATTAGACCTGATAATCAGGTTGGTGGGTTGACCCATGACCCAACCCAACCCAACCCAATTTTTTCAATCCTAACCCTGTTTTTTTTGGATTGGGTTGGGTCAACTTTTTGCTAGAGTACAACTATTAATATGTAATTTACAAAAATAAAAATAAAAAAAATCTTATCATTATCCACCCATCACATAATTGCGTTTATGTGCATCATGAAGTCTGGCCTAGGGTAGGAAAAACTCGGCCCCACCCCACCCCATTGCCATTCATATCTAACAATACATAAATACTTCCAATTAGACCTGATAATCAGGTTGGTGGGTTGACCCTTGACCCATGACCCAACCCAACCCAACCCAACCCAATTTTTTCAATCCTAACCCTGTTTTTTTGGGTTGGGTTGGGTCAACTTTTTGCTAGAATACAGCTATTAATATGCAATTTACAAAAATAAAAATAAAAAGAATCTTAACATTATCCACCCATCACATAATTGCGTTTATGTGCATCATGAAGTCTGGCCTGGGCTTTTATTTTATTTTATTTTTTGTTTCCCCAATCCCCACCATAAAAGTTCTCAACACTTCAGAAATATTAAAACTAAAAAGGAAGAAAATATCAGCTACCTTGATTTCTTGAACTACCGTAATGCTTGCTAATGGAGGTGGAGTTAGATTAATTCAAAAGTGTGTTTTTTTTTTCCTGCAAAAGAAGACATTAATTACATAACTAAATACATCATAAACACAACTACAGTAATGTATCCAGTCACAAACAGAATTGAGAACATCCGTTGCCATCAGCAAACCTATGAGATGTTCGATAATCTATTTAGGGGTGTAATGGACCGGTTTTGGATTGGCTTACGTCCACACCAAAATCAATTTGAATGGATTGGATGGACTAACAAGACATATTAAATTGGATCAGTCCAGACTCAATGGTCCAAATTGTTTATTGAAGTGGATTGGAGCTGGTCCATTCATAACAAATTTATATTGGATTGGGTTGAATTGAGTCAATATCTGATTTATTGATAGAAGATACCAATATATGCATCAATGGAGCAGGTTTGGGTTAGAAATAGTCTAAATTAAAATAAATTTGAACAAATTAGATGATCCAAACTTTGAATTAGACTGGCCAAAGTGATCCAAAATATTCATTGGATTGAATTAGACCTGGTCTATTTGTATTGGAAACACATTGAACTGGATGGGATTAAATCAAATCCAGTCCAATTGACACCCCTACATCTATTACAATGTTGGAACTTAACCAATGGATAATGCTGTAGAAAAATTTTAAACATCATAGTGATATCACGGCAACCCATGGAACCAAAGCTTTCAATTTGAATACCAATCAGACGACAAAAAGAAAATCTTCGACCACCTTGATTCGCAAGCCTGGAAATCTCCCCAAATTTAGTGGCAAGAAGTATGGTTTAATACCTAAGGTATTAAAGATTGTTGAGCTAAGAAGAATTGGCCAATCTTGCTACACTGATTTTCTACAGCAGACACAGAATTTAGAGTAGTAGTAACCTGACACGAAGATCACTGAAGCCGAATTATATACTTTATAAACGACATAGCTGGTGAATAGACAATAGTGTAGATATAGGCAGAGTCCCAAGTTGGGTCAACTCTTGTTGCCATTCAGTAGATCAGCCTGGGTGTGTTGGTTGGTTCGTCTTGATGATCAAATTCTTGGATTTTATCTTCTCAACTACTCTCCGAGGAACTAATTAAGATGGGTCTACATCTCACGAGTCACGACCCAACTAACCCTGTAGTTGTATTGAGCCGAAACCGACAATGTTCTGCAAACCATTACTAGTCGACGGAGGAGATGACACAAGAATCCGAACAATACAAACTATTACTAGTCGACGGAGGAGATGATACAAGAATCCAAACGATACAAAGTACAAACCATTACTAGTCTACGTCAGCCCCAGGCTTACCCAAGTTGCATTCCTACCCCTACAGCCTGGGTTCTCCATGGCTGTATGAACTAACTAATGTGTCACAATAATACAGGATGTAGACATGCAGCACAGGCTGTCAAATTTTGACAACGAGAGTTTTTTCTTTGGAATTGGATGGAGTTTTGTCAGTTTGTGATAAGTGTAAATACAAATGTGTATAAGTATAAATTAATACAAGGTTTAGAAATACTGTATAGAAGGTTCTGCACTGAACTTATAATTGCATTTACACTTTCCCAAACTGAGTTCAACCTTAAAAATTAAAAAACAAAAAAAAAGATGCTTTTTGATATTGAAACGCCTAATATGCCTGCTCCTGATGCATCTGTTCCTGTATGTTGGATGTATTAATACTTTAAACCCTTCATATTCCACCTAAAAAAGAAATGGATTTAATGAAAAGGATTAATTACACTTGAAATCCAACCCTTTTGGGGATTTGAATTTGTCTTTCATATTCGTATATCATGTTTAGTTAGATTTGAAGACAATCGAATAGATCTCTCTAATGTAATGTATAAGTTACTAAGGCTCAGTTTGGGAAGAGTATAAATATAAATATGTACAATGCAAATAAATGTAAAATAATGCAAAATATATAATTTTGTATTCTACATATTTATATGTACTCCTTCCAATCTGAGACTAAGTAGCAGCAAATATTGAAAATGGACTGAATCAATTACAGAAGTACCGACCCAGATGAATTAACTTTATGGCTGAAGTATTTTCCTTTGGATCTGGTATTCGTCATATTGAAGAGGCCTGAAATCAGTTCTACTCGCTGCATCCATCTGAATTCGAATCTGGTAAGACTTTGAATCTCCTGCCCATAAAAACTCTGTTCACACCAATCTACAATACATTACCCCTGTGAATTAAGAACATCTCCCATGCATAATATTATGCTGGGATGAAATATTTTTTATATGTGGCTGTAATAAATGTGAACAAAATTCTCATGGGCAGGATATTTAGACTCTCTGGTAAAGACCTAAAGATCCCAGATTGAAAATTTTAATTCACTCCAGATCCATAATCTTTGCATGTCCCAGCGCGGGCGAGTTCACATCAGAGCCCGACAGAATGCACCCCACGAGTGAGTCAAGTGACCAATAATACATTACAATATAATAGAAACATCTCTCTTACTTTCCATTGGGAAAATAATACACGGTTGAATGTGCTGTGAGGCACTTGTGGGGCGCCCTCTCACGGGCGCAGATATGAATTCAGCGCGGGCGTCAGCTTGGTGTGGAAATGTGTTGTCGAGGAAGCGTCTGTTTGGAGTAGATCGGAATACGGTTGGATTAAATGCCTGGTGGGGTACGGGTCTAGAACAATGAATCCAGACAAAACAAAGGGTTAAAGGAAAAAGGAAAAAAAAAAATGGAGATGGATATATAAATTGAATAAAAAGATAGAAAGGATTTTCTTGAAAGGACGACGAGATAAGTAGACCAACGTGTTCATCAAGTAAAAACCGCTTAAAATCTTTGACCCATTCAAAGATGGCATGCTGCTTTCCACTCTCATTATATAAAATGCAATCAATGCAAAGGCTCTGATTTTCTATAGTTATTGAAAATGACTGTTTTGCCCACCCCAACATCACTTTATCTTATTCCTACTTACCGTCCACTGTGGCATATATATATATTTATATATATCTCTTGTTAAAGTATCATTATCATCTAAGCCTTATTCAATTATATAATTCTGTTTCATCATGTGAAACTTTGTCCATAAAAGTTTGGCAAAGATTTTAATGATGTTTGTCAATGTATCACAACCATCACCCGAGCTTGAAACCCATAATATTAATATAGAACAAGCTTGGCATCAATCTTCTTCAAAATTCTAATGTCTCACATATTTGTATTTAATTTATATGTGAATCCATTTTGTTCCATACTTGATGATACATGTATGAAATGAGGCCTTCCCTGAACCCAATCAAAAGAAGAGCCTCCGAACAAATGAACAAATGAAGCTAACTCCATATCGGTTTTAGGGAGAAAAAAAAAATTTACAAACCAAATCCCTACAAAATATACATTACACAATAACCAAACAAATTTGACCATTTTCCTTAATTTTATTATTGTTATGAATCATTTCGAAACCGTAGCCCGTAGCCCGTCCGTCCCCCCGTTCTTCCATCTAACTAAAAAAAAGTTAAATAGCAAATTTCAACAAAGCAGCGACTCAAGAAACAAGTCGTCCCTGGGCTCTTCTTTGGCTCTAGAAAAAACAGTGTCCGACTGTTGGGATTGGTTCATGTAGGAGGCGGCCATGGACATGGAGTTTCCGAATCCTGAGAATCCGAAACTGCCGGGGCTCTGCAACATTTCGAGTGTAAATGGTGTTTGAGCTTGACCTTGAGAGCTGTGGAGGGGGTTGGTCGACGAGGAGGAGTTCTGATTGATGTTAGCGCTGGGCCTAGCTGTAGCTGTAGGCCTTATAGCCATGGTTGCTCCCGCACTGTTGTTATAGGAGGAGGAGGAAGGTCTAGTGATTGAAGAATGACTACTGCTGCCACGAGCGGCAGGAACGTCGTGGTTGTGTTTCCCCTCGTAAGTCGTAATCACAGCCCTCAGGTCGTGGGATGCTCTCTCCACATGCTTCCTCACTGGGCATCCTGTGTTTGTGCACTTGTAGTAGCTCCTGCAAACAAGTAACCAAACAAAAGGTTTAGACTTAGAGAAAGCTAGACGAATCTCGAAGCTGATGATAATGCAACTAATAATGGAACTAAACTCTTCTTCATTTCCATGTACGTAGTTGCTCGCTCCATCATTGCAGATTAAACTAGTTAAAACATATCAAACTCTTCTAGCTAGAATAGAATTAGAATTTGGTGTAAACAGCGAAGACATATTGGCTGTAATACGACTAGATACCAGACATGATTTTTGGAGGATGCATTCTGGAGCTGCTACAACCCAGGCTTGTACAATGGGCTCCCCAACTCAATTAAACAATATAATGAACATGGCAATGATCCATACAAGTGGCATTTGTAGGGATGACTGATATGCTTATTTAATTATTTATTTATTTCTTGGGTTATGTAGTGTAGTCCAATGTACATGCCCAATAGCCAATATCATGCCCAATAGCCAATATCATCACTTTGATACAAGTTACGCTATCAGCTTATCAAATCTCCAAGGGGCAATTTAATGATTTTATTGGGCGGTTTATTGTCGCCAAGCATAGGGTGATAATTTGTAATTTACCATAATATTTAAACCCAGGACTGAGGACCCCTGGACCCGGACTGACCATATAGTTTTTGATAACTATCGGCCCTATAATATGATATTCTCGCCTATATATTTCTCAAAAACTAAACGCCCTTTTCTTACCAAGAAAAAAAAAAGTTTCGACTATGTTACCAGAAACTTATAACCAGTCAACCGGCACCATAAAAGATGTAATATAACCAAAAGTAAAGTAATTTATGGAGGAAGAATACTTGCCTTGGATTGGGGTTCCCCTTCACTACTTTCTGCCCATATTTTCTCCATCGGTAACCGTCATCGAGAATATCAATGTCGCTTGTCGTTTGAACTACAACTCTTGGTTCTCTCACAGTTCTGCTCCCAGCAGCTGAAATACCCTCATTTTCACCCTCTTTCTTCCTGAGATTTGGAACGAAAGAACAACTATTATCGGAACCCAACTCGCAACTTGCTTAAACAAGGCACAATTCTTTGATCAGATCGGTAATTTAGTGGAGAGAAAGGTAGAGCTTACCATCGTTTGGCATCGGGTTCATCTTCTTCAAAATCGTCTCCAGCTGATCTACTCATCTGAGAGGTCTGATCAAAATCGTCATCCCCCATCGAAATTGAAGAGTTCTCCGGGGTTGCAGCGGCGGACTCCATTTGAGAGCTCCCTCTAGTTGCGAATGATTGGTCAGGGATATATTGGGTGGGGGCTGCAGGGGGTTGGATTTGCTGAGAGCACGACGACGACGATGATGATCTTCTGGTTGACTGAGGCTTGGGGTGGTTGTGGGTACCCTTGTACACTATCTCGGTTATCTGTCCATCCAAAGACCTCTCCACTTTCTTCTTAGTTGGGCAATTTGGGTAGGTGCACTTGTAATAACTACGTGGATTCTCGCTTCCTTTCACCTGTTTCTGCCCATATTTCCTCCAATTATAACCATCATCTGATCTCCTTTGCTCCCTGAGGGACTGAGAAGGTTGAGGACACTGGTTAAAATCAGATTGGAATCCGCCGTTGTTTTGGGCGTTAGCTTGGATGCTGGAAATCTCGGGTGAGAAGCTCTGAAGCGGAGCAAATTCGGACTTCACCATGGACTTCCCAGATGAGAAACCACTTTTCTTGGTGGGTTCTTGATAATTCCAGGCTTGCTCAAGTCCTTTCGAGTTTTCGTCCTATTTAATTAGATTGTAACAAAGTAAACTCTTAATTATCATTAAGAGGATTAAAACAACTGAAAACTTGCAATTAGAAAAAGCGATCAAAAAAAGAGGAATCCGTTCATCTAACTAACTAGGAGATGGAAAATCGATTACGAAGAAGAGGGAAACTGTATGAAACAATGGATTGATTATACCTTAGGAATCGTAGTGGTAGAGGACTGAAACATGGATGCCGATCCCATAGCGGGCCTGGTTTGGGGTTGGAAGGAGAAATCCGAGTTTTTGTCTTCCTGCTTGACACTTGGCTGGTAGTTGAATGAATTATTTCTCCAGTTGGATGCTTGAGAGGGAAATTTCCCAGTCGTAGGAGATGGTAGAAGCTGTTAATACACACGAAAGAAGAAACAATCAGTAAGAATTCTCAAGATAAATGGACCAATCGAACACGCTGAAACAAAATAAGGAGATGGGTATTCACGTAAACATGAGAAATGAGGTGTATACTTACATTAGAAGCGGAGAGAAGGACAGGAGAATCCAACAGTTCAGCTGGGCTCAACCCTGGCGGTATAGCGAAGTAAGAAGAAGGAGAAATAGATGGAGGAGAGATGGGTAATGAAGGAGGTGGAATAGACTTGAACTTTGGAACACCGGCTCCAGTTCTATCGGCAATATGATCAGACAGTCCTCTGCTGACCGTAATTTGGTCTTGCTTCTGAGAGTGGGCGTCATCGTCGCCGGTGAGAAGGTCGGAAAACGAAGTAGTCATGAGATGGTTGGGGAATGAGAAGGTCGTTGGATGGGAATTCACAGATCTCTCAAGGCTCGCAGATGAAGAGGCCATAAGAGAGAAAGGGGAGAGAAAGGGGGAAGATGAAGAAATGGAGAGATGAGGCGGTGCAACCGTATTTGATTTGAACTTGAAGAAGAAGAAACGAAATGAAAAATGGTCACGTCTTTAAGCTCCAAGGTCCCCAGGCATCTTCCTAGAAGCTGAGAGGGAGGAGTTTTGACCAAAGAAAATGTCTCGGTCAAAATATGTGCGTTTGACTGGCGGCTCTCTCTCTCTCAAATTCTCTCTTTCTCTCTCCACTCTGCTTCGTCTGGCAGTTTGGCTGTGATCGGCTCTCACCTCTCAGTTTGTATTTTAATAAGATTTTGATGGTTCTCCAATTCCAATCCAAGATCCCAACATTTTCGTCAAAATTACCAATTTTGCCTCTGAGATTTCGCTCAATGACACATTTCAATATTTTGACTTTTGAGATGTGTACAATGACTATAATGTCCCTGCTACGAAGAAATTAACAACCTAAAGGACAAATTTCATTCTAAGGCATTGAATATTTGGATTGAAAGATCCGGTTGGACCGGATCCATATCAATGTACAAACTTCCATGAGTGAGGGCGGCCGAGTGCTACGGCTAGAAGAGGTGAAGTTATGGTCCATTGTAGATGTGTAAATCCGGCTGTGTTGGGCCGGTATGTTATGGCCCACGTGTGGCCTGTATAAAGTGTGGGTCGGGCCATGCTTTCTTCCCCTGGGATACTTTGGGGGGTCAGTCCAACATGGCCCATGGCCCAAGTCCGTGTCGGGCCAATCAAGTTGCAGGCCGTGTAGTGGGCTTGACTCATGTTAGGCTGGGCTATTAGCCAAGCCTTGGGCCTAGGTTGAATCAGGCCAAACTTTTGTTTTTTGTTTTTTTGAAATTTTGATTTTTTTTGCCACTTAAACTTCATTGTCCTTAATTCAATAATAAAGAAATTAAAAAATATTTAAATATTTAATAAAATATAAAATGGAAAAGAAATAGGAAAAATAAGAATTTTATTTCTTAATTTGAACAATACAATGGTCAATGGACAATGGATGAATGAAATATAGAAAATGGAATAAAATATTAAAAATATATAATACAATTATAAATTGAAAATAAAAAATTAACAATTAATTTAAATAAAATTGAAAACAAATACAATAATTTTAAAAATTGAAAAAAATTATAACAATTGAAATAATAAAATATTGAGTATACAAAAAAAATAAAATTATTGGCTTCATCATTTTTCTTCAAGTTCCATCTCCACCTCCACCTGCATCTTCATCTAATCATCTTCTTGATTCTCATCATTTGCTTCAGGTGAAACAACAGGTGTAATGTCATGCTTTCCTTTGTCTTGTAATCTATCTTCAACGTCCAACCAATCTTTTAAGGCAATTGCACATCTCTAGACTTTCATCATTTATCCAGTTTCTCTTATTGTCCAACATCCTAGTACTTGTATTAAAACAAGACTCCGATAGAATTGTAGACACCAGAGGGATTAGTAGACCACGTGCCATAGTGGCATGGACTGGATAATATTTTTATGTCCCCTCCACCAAGCTAAAATATCAAAATTATCACATCCCACATTGTAGGAATCAGTTAAAGTAGAAACACTTGCTTGTAAATAAAAATTAAGTTAGTAAAATGAACTTGTTGATGAACTGTTAGTAGATATCTACCTCTCATGTATTAGAGACCGAATTTTGTCTTTTCCACTATTGAAACTAGTTGTTTCAGAAGTGGAAGTTGCACTTGTACGAGATTTCCTATGCCCTACCACTTGATATTCATATAAATTATAAATTTCAAATAATAAACAATTAGCTTCTTTTATTTTATTTCCAATTTCAATATTCATATTTTCACAATGTGATTCAAGTAAAATTTCTAAACTATCTTTCATAATCCTAGGATCTAATATTATAGCTAAGCAATAAAGGGGAGAAAATTTCTCCCAATATTTTTTAAATTTATTTTTTGTATTTCAATAATAATTTTTCCTTAAAAACACAAAACAATATTGAAAAAAAAAGGTGTTTCTTTTCACAATTGAGTGCTAGAGCGAGATTGAGAGAGAGAGATTGCTGATGCGGTGACAGGTTTGTCGAAGCCCTCAAAATTATTACTAGTCCCACAATAAAATATTTGTAGTAAAAGTGGTTCTAGGTCGAATCCCACAGGGAGCAAATCAGTAATCTCTTAGCCGAATGGGTAAAGTAATTGTGTGGGAAAATTAAATAACTAAAATTAAAAAAATAACAAATTAAACAAACAAGAGAAAATCAGTCTTACCGAATTCTAGTTCAAGGGTTCGGGTTGAATCGATTGGCCATCGATCCTAGGTACAATTCAGCATTTTTGCAATTCAAGCATTTAACCTTAGATTTATTAGGATAGCCATAATAAACCTTGTGTTTTCCTAATTCAGTTGACCAAACCCAGCATTCGATCAATACTTATCACCACTCAACTGGGTACGATAGCGTTCCATGTTAAACAATGATAGCATTAAGATTTGTGAAAACAGTTAAACCAAAATAACAATAATTGAGATAGCTGCAATTACTGAATTTTGTTCCATCGATTCTTTTAGGTTGAACCATGTTAAAACATTGGTCAAAGGCTGTCACGAACAATTGACCCAAAAAGATATCAACCTAATTGCTACTTGTACCATTATTCGTGACAATTACGGATCACCGAAGTCATGGATAGCAGTAGGAAAATCAACATTAATTCAGTTTGTCAGACTAATTAACATTAACATCCAATAAAAATGTGCACAAGAACCAATGAATACTTGAATTAAAAAGAAATAAAATAAAGTAACTATAGAACCTCACAATGGCACAATCGAACCTCCCCCCTTGAACCAGAAAAAGAAGCTTAGCTACTCATGATCTGCGCAATATCCATGCTTTGCTTCTCCATAGCCGAACTGCCTTCTTGCTTCTTGGTCTTCTTGATGATCTCTTGGATCTTGGAATGAGTGATTTCTAGAGCTGGTTCACCCCCCTCTTTATATAGCCAAAGGAGAGGGCTGTTTTCCAACTCCTTCTAGGAGATCATCTTATCCTTAGGGAGTTTTGATCATATCTTGAACTAATCCTATCCTATCTCTTATCTAATGCTCTAATCTCAATCTTTTTATCTCTCTAGGATTACATTCAAGACTTTAGATCTGATAAAACTCTCTCCTTGGAGATTACATTCGAAATTCGGACTCTTAACTCTTGAATTCGAGTTGGGCTGCTTCAAGGTACTTCTGCGAGTTGGGCTTAAGTTGTGAAATGGGCCTGGCTGCAAACTTGCTCCGACTTTGGGCTCGTTTTCGTACTCGATGCGGGCCGAATCTGTCAAAACCCAAAACATAAAAGTTGTGGGCCTTCCTTTCATCTTTCTAATGCTTCTTGAATTGTCCAATTCGGTGTCCGGAATTGAGATTTAGGCCCAGATTACTGACTGTTGCCGAAACTGTGCAAAATCACCCGATTTGTCCTGTTTTCTTCCAATTGCCTTCTTTATTGCCCTAGATCGAAAGACAAGAGTAATGAGTTCATTTAAGTGATAAATAAATATAAAAGAGTGAATATTAGAGGATAAAAATAGGGTTCTTTTTGGTCTCATCAAATCCCCCCACACTTAAACTTTGCTCATCCTCGGGCAAGGCAAAAACTCAAGTAACACAAGAGAGACTAACTATTGATTTTCAATCTTTCTTTTTCTCTACATGAGGCCTGGTTCATTTCATGCTTTAGTTCAGACTTGGTAACCTTTCCCTTTTCATCTCTTTCTCCCCTTTTTCTTGTCCAAGAGTGATCGCAAATCACCATTCCTCATGGTCCCAAGTTAAATCGATAGTCAAGGAGACAAGCCTTCCAGGGCTGAAACTCCTTGGACTGCACGGGTGCTCATTGCTTTTAACAAACCAATTCAGCCAGATGCAATTACTTTCCTTTGAATCAAAACAAGGTGTGCTTATTGCCATAAGCTTGCTATGTATCACATCTTCACCACTTAGTGTGAATTCCTAGGATCTGAAGGTGAGAATGGGGTTGGGGTTCTAGGGTGAGTGCATTTTATGCTCCATCTCACCATTGCCTTCTTTTCAAGATGTGAGTGCATTTTATGCTCCATCTCACACTTGCTTTCATTTCTAAATGTGAGTGCATTTTATGCTCCGTCTCACACTTGTTTTTTTGTTTCTAGAGTAATGAGTTCATTTAAGTGATAAATAAATATAAAAGAGTGAATATTAGAGGATAAAAATAGGGTTCTTTTTTGTCTCATCATGCGGCACGATCCGGGCACTCCTAGCTGGCAACGGATGGCACCTAAGAGGAAGAAGATGAAGGATTCCCTGGGGATTTGCCCGACAGGAATATTCTGAAGCTTAAGTTAAAACACTAGAGGAGAAAGCAAAGAGTGTAAGAGGCTAAGAGTGTAGGTCGTGCTGGATCACTAAGTTCTCAAGATTAGCTCGAGAACAAGTAAGTTTCAGATAGGATCTCTAATGTTTGAGAGAGAGAGCTTCCCTTCAACTAGGGAGCTCTTATATAGGCGTTCTTGTCAAATAGGGCATAACCGCCACTGGGCTTCTGTCGCATCCATTACCTGCCAGGGCTGCACAGGTGACTGCTATAGGGTACTACCCAATTGGATGGGTGACATGTCTCGGGAGGACAGGCACGCCACCATCTATCGAGAGACGTGGGTACAGTCTGCCGAATGGACAGGGACTGCACCGTCAGTCAAGAGATGTGGGGCGGTCTGACGGGTATGGTCTTGTCAGATAGAAGCTTCCTTGAGAGCATCGCGTTGCTTAGTCGCGAGCTACCCTGTCACGAGCTACTTCGTAGCGAGCTCCAAGGGGTACTTCAAGATGACCCTCATCGGGATTGCCTTTGGGGCAGTCTTTCTGCCTAAGTGTTGGAGCGAGCTGGTTACCCTAGCTCGCGAGTTGAGATAGTCTTGGAGTATTCCCTTTCGGTAGCTCGGGGGACCTCGAGCTCGCGCTGTAGCGAGCTCCCCCTATAGCGAGCTATGATGTAGCGAGCTATCCTGCAGGCTTGTTACTTAGTTGCAGTCAGGCTGCGGTACTGAGCTATTGCTCGTGCTGAGTCAGGTCCACGTGTCATTATCTCAAGGGGTCGGGTCAAATCATCCTCCACCAATTGCCCCCCACTCCTCGGGCTAAGAGTGCTACCTCAGCGTGAGGATTTCATGAAGTGGGACAAGTGGATTTGACCGAAGTTCAAACTTGATTGACTGCTCGCATTAAACGCGTGCGCAAAAGTTAGGAGATTTATGACATTTTGAATGTCGAGAATTGCGCCAAAGTGGCTCTTAACTCTAGATGTCGTACAGCCGTCATTACCTCAATCATGGGAGACGTTCAACCAGCCACATTTTGGTTTCAAAAGATGTGCAGTCAGCTTGACTGCAAACCGTCAGATCTGCCTCAATTTGGGTCATTGGTCTAGGGGCACAGTGGCTATAAAAAGGAGGGCCCCTAGGCCTCATTTTCTTTCACGCTAACTAGTTGTCTTCGGATTCTGAGGTCGCGCATCCATCTAGTCTGCCCAAGCTCTTCTGTTCACACCATTTCATCTTTTTGGTGAATCATTCATTTTGTCAATCATGTCTGGGTACTCGTACCACGTTTATCCCCAGGACGGTGACCAGGACGACGATGCCCCCTCAAGCTCGAGGGGAGCTTGGGAGCAGGCTCCGGAGGCTCGGGAGGCCTCTGACGATGTGGCTTCTACCTCTTGGGGCAGAGAGCCTGACACCTTCGGTCCCTCCTCTATGACGATGGGGAAACTCAGATCTCTAGCCTGCCATTTTCACCTTCCTGGGGACCTTATCTACAGTCTTCCCTCTAGTAAGTTTCCTTGGGAACATGGTCCCAATGATATAGTAATTTTCCAAGAATAGCTCAAGGCTGGCATGCGTCTTCCCCTACACTCCCTAATAGTGGAGGTGTTGAATCATTTTAACGTCACCATTGACCAGCTCCATCCCAACGCCATCCGGAATGTGGTTGGGACCATTTCCCTGGGCTATGAGTATTGCCTCCCCCTTGATCTCGATATCTTTTCTTCCATTCTCTGTATTAAGAATGCCACTCCCGAAGCGCCTCTAGAAAGAAGTTCTTATTACTTTTCTCCCCGCCGCGGCTTTAAGCTTTTGCACGACCTGCCGAACAGGGTTCCCGCCTAGAAGCGGGACTATTTTGTGGTTCGTAACCCCGAGGGGTGGCCCTTCCCAACTTCTTGGAGGGGTGCCATCCAAGACCCCTGGGCTGAGTTGGACTCTAAAACTTGGAAAACGTTGCTGTCCTGGGCAGCTATTGGCTTTCTCTGTTCAGATTACTTGACCGAGGAGAAGCTCGCGCAGGTTGGCCTGAGCCCGGGTAGGTTGCCTTTTAGGTCGTGTAGTGCCTTGTAAAAATATATCATGTGTATACATATATTTTCTTTTTTACTAGACTAATATCTTGTGGTTTTTTGGCAGCCATCATGTCTGGTGTTAACACGCGCCGCCTTCTTTCTAGCAACCAAAAGCGTAAGGCTAAGAGGTCGTGTCCTGACCGAACTCCCACTTCTAGGGGCACTGAGTTCGGGTTTGCTGAGCCAGACTTTGTTTCTCCACCGCCTGAAGTTCCACCGGCCCCATCTAAAGGAAGTGTTGGAGAAGGTGGCCTCAAGGAAGGCGAGCTCCCGAGGCAAGGGGTGATTCCTCCTGGTCCCTCCCACCCATTCCCCTACCCGTAGTTCCCGATAGAGAACTGAGAGGGTGTCAACGACTACATCGTGGCTGGCCGAAAGAGCCGAAGGGCAATCTACCACAAGGAGGTTGCTAGGTGGGGGGAGATGGAGCCCAAGGTGCTCGCCGCGTTTGCCACCTCCCACTGTATGGTGGTAAGTAGTCTTTTCTTTTTCTTCTCGTTCTTTCCCTTCTTTTGATGTTCTCTGACCTTAGTCTTTTGTTGGCAGGTAAACACCACCATCCATGCCATGGCCCTCCAAACCAACATCCACTCCGGCGACGCTCGCAATCAGAGGGCCATCGTCCAGAAGCTCTAGGGCGAGCTCCTTTAGACTCGCAAGGGGAGCGAGGCCCAGGAGTTGCTCGCCCGTGACCAGGAGACACAGATCGCTAGGCTTTCTGAGGAGAGCACACACTATAGGGAGGAGTCGTCGAGGGTGGCAGCGGAGAGGGAGCTCCTTCGCCAATAGGTCCGAGACTTGGAGTCTACACTTCTGGACCGAACTCGGAACTTTGACACCATGGTAGAGGCCGAGCGGGCTAAGGCAGTCTGGGACTTCAAGGACTCTCAGGAATACCACGACCTCCAAGTAGAGTATGGCTCAAGCACGTACCGCTCCGAATTCAAGCTCTGCCACTGGTTAGTCCGAAAGAAGTTCTCTGGGCTCAACCTCGACGGCGTCACAATGAAGGGCCTGGCTCTCGAGACAATAGACCACTGGGAATCGCTGCAGATGATAATGTGCTTGGCTTTCATTTCTTTGGCTATAGTTAGCCCGGCTATCAACACTTCATACTCTGCTTCATTGTTGGATGCCACGAACTCGAAGCATAGTGTGTACTCCAGTTTCGTGCCACTTGGGTTGTGTAGAACTATTCTGGCTCCGCTGCCCTGATGGTTTGAGGAGCCATCTACATGAAGGATTTAGGGCTCCTCATCCCAGTTCGCGCTTGGCCTAATTAGGAGAGATGCTGCGCTGGCTGCTACCTCACGGTGCTCGAATTCAATCGGCTTGGGAGCTCTAGGCTCGCTCGAATTGGGGGCCTCGTGCTCAACCAACCTGGGGACTTCGAAGCTGAAAGTGCACTCCTCGACGAAGTTTGCTAAGGCTTGGGCCTTGATAGCAGTTCGTGGCTCGTATTGGAGGTCGTACTTGCTGAGCTCAACGGCCCACTTCGTCAGTCGACTAGAGGCCTCGGGCTTGAGTAGGACTTGCCTTAGAGGTTTATTGGTGAGGACGATAACAATATGAGCCTGAAAGTACGGACGGAGCTTTTGGGCCGCAATGACTTGTGCATAGGCCAGTTTTTCTATCTCTAGATATCTTGTCTCTCCTCCCTACAACACTTTACTAACATAGTAGATAGGTCGTTGGACCCGACCTATTTCTTTTATTAGTATCGAGCTGACCAATTCGTCACTTGTCGAGAGGTACGGCTCTAAAACATCACCCTCTTTGCGTCGGGCTAAGACCAGTATGCTAGCGAGGTACTTTTTGAGCTCGTCAAACACAAGTTGACAATCATGGGTCCATTCAAACTCTTTGCTTTTAATTGCATTGAAGAAAGGTAGGTAGCGATCTGCTGACTTGGACATGAAGCGGCTCAAAGCGGCTATTCGGCCATTTAGCCTCTAAACCTTCTTCATTTTTTGGGGTGGTCTCATATCTAGGATGGCCTTTTTTTTACCCGGGTTGGCTTCAATGCCGCGTCGGTTTACGATGTATCCTAGGAATTTACCCGAGGTGACACCAAAGACACACTTATTCGGGTTTAGCTTCATATTGATTCTATACAGGATTTCAAAAACTAAATTTAAGTCTTGTATTAAATCACATGAGAACTAGGTTTTGACGACCATGTCGTCTACATAACATTCTACTTTTTGGCCAATCAACGACTGAAACAGTTTATTTACAAGTCTTTGAAAGGTCACCCTAGCATTTTTTAGCCCAAAGGGCATGACCTTGTAGCAGTAAAGGCCAAGCTCGGTTATGAAGGCAGTCTTTTCTTCATCTGCTAGGTCCATCTTGATCTGATTGTAGCCTGAATAGACATCTAGAAAGCTCAGCAACTTGTGCCCCGAGGTCGCATCTACTAGACGGTTGATTCTGGGGAGTGGGAAGCAGTCCTTTGGGCAAGCTCGGTTCAGGTCAGTGTAGTCGATGCACATGCGCCATTTACCGTTAGCCTTTTTCACCAGAACGGGGTTGGCCACCCAGCTCAGGTAGTGGACTTCCCTAATAAAATCGGCTGCAAGGATCTTCCCGACCTCCTTGTCGACTGCCCTCCATCGCTCTGGGGCTAGGTTGCGTTTCTTCTGTCTAACGGGCCTAACTACGTGATCAATATTAAGCTTATGAGTTATGATGCTAGGGTCTATGCAAGGCATTTCTACCGCAGACCATGCAAAAACATCTAAATTCTCAAGTAAAAAGCGTACCAGTTTAGATCGTAGAGGCTCTTCAATGGAAGCACCAATCTGAAGAGTTCGGGTTGGTCCTCTGTCGAGGCTGGGATGGAGACGATCTCTTCTGTGGGCGTAGCTCACTCCTCGCTTTGCTCCGTAGGTTGCTCTAGCTCAAGGTCATTGGCTGCCTTGGCTTTCCCTTTAAGGGTGGAGATGTAGCACTTGCAAGAGTCAAGCTGGTCACCTCGCGTTATCCCGATTCCAAAGTCCGTGGGGAACTTCATGGCCAAGTAGTAGGTGAACACCACAGCCCGTAAGGCATGGGTAATCGGCCGACCTACTATGGCGTTATACGGGGAGGGGGTTGCGACCACTAAGAAATCGTGGTTGAGCCTCACTATGCTAGGCCAAGTGCCGACCTCCACGGGTACTATAATCCTTCCCAAGGGCCTGACTTTCTCTCCGCTGAAGCCTACTAGGGGAGTGTTTGCGGGCTTTAGGTCGCTCTCCTGGAGCTGCAGTTGGTCGAAGGCTGCTTTGAAGAGGATGTCCATCGAGCTGCCTGAGTCGACGAGGACGCGCCTGACTTCAAAGTCGTTGATCTTCACCTTTATGACGAGCGCGTCATCATGGGGGTAGTGGACCTCGCGCGCATCATCTTCTGTGAAGAAGATGGGGTCTTCTAACCTTGGCCTCTTTGGGGGGTTTTCCTCTTCCCTGGTGGCTTCGTGGGCTGATGCGCAAGCTGCAACTGAGGTACAACCCATCACAATCGAGCCTCCAACTATGATGTGGATAGTCCCCCGAACTGGTCTCTCTTCGAGGGGTTGCTTCTATGGCTGTTCCGCTTGCCTGCTGGACTCGGGAGCATCTCTACTTTGCTCCCCTTGCCGAACTACTTTATTATTATTGTTATTACTTTGTACAAATCTCAAATATCCACGATGGATGAGTTCTTCTATCTCATTGCGGAGATTTTTATAGCTTTCGATGCTATGACCGTGATCTTTACGAAAGCTACAATACAGATTTTTATTTCTAACATTAGGGTCCGCCTTCAGTCGAGGTGGCCACTTCACGTACGGAGCGTCCTTGATTGCCATGAGGATTTTGGCCTGCTTCGCATTGAGGGGTGTATAGTCCCTTTCTACTGCCGGAGCTCGGAAAGGCTGATTTGGATTTGCCCCCCGAGCTTGGTCCTTCTTCTTCCTGCTGTCCCCCTGAGATTGGGTCTCTGGTTCCCTCTTCCTTTTCTCAAGGGCCTGCTCGCCCTCTGGTTGATTTCCTCCTCCGTCCCTATGAACCGGTCTACGAGCTTGAGGAACTCGGTCACGGTCTTGGGTTGATTGACAACTACGTGCCACTTGAACTCTTTGTGGATGATACCTCACTTGGCTGCGATGAGGCGAATTGTGGGATCCAGGTCGGGTATCTTTAAACAAGCATCGTTGAACCGCTTGACGTAACTTCAAATGGACTCCGCTTCCTTTTGAACTATGCCGATGAGGCTTTCCTTAGTTCTCAGGCACCTTTTGATGGTGATGAAGTGGGAGGTGAAAACTTGCACGAACTGCACCCAGCTTCTTATCGAACCAGGCGCGAGGTTACGGTACCATGTGCGGGCTACCCCTTTGAAGGTGGTGGAAAAGGCCACACACATGCAGGATTCACTGGCTCTTGCCAAGTACATCTGGGACTGGAAGGCGTCCACATGATCATTTGGATCGAAGGATTCGTCATACTTGTCCAGTGGAAGGAGCTTGAAGTCCATTGGCATGGGGACAACAAGGAGTTCTAGAGATAATGGGGAAGAAACTGAGAGGAGAGGGGTAGCTTTTACTTCACCTGAGCATACCTCCTCTTTTCCTTTGAGCTCGGGAGAGACTCGGGTAGCAGTTCGGCGAGCTCGCCGGCATCTCCATTGCTGCTTTGCTAGCTCGGCGTTGGTGCTTGATGCTTCAGTGTCGCCGAGCTCGATAGGCTCAGACTGCTGGTGGTGGCTCTAAACCGAAGGGCCCTGCCTATAGTCTGCGGCCAGGACCTCGAACGGGTTCTTTGAGAGCGAGAGCTCAAACGACAAAGGTCGGGGCGATACGGGCTTGGTTGGCTGGGAGGCCCCCAACCTACCCACAGGCTGTGAGGCGGGGGTGGTTGGCCTCTCCTTCTGGCTATGGGAAGAGGCTTGACTCTTGGCGGAATCCTGGGCCTAAGAGGCCTCTCCCCGGCGAGGTCGTTCACTCCAGCAGGAGGGCTTGGTCTGTTTCGTGGCTGGATGCTGAGGGGGAAGCGACGATTGGGCCTGAGGCAAAGAAGGAAACTGCTGCTAATACTGGTATTGGGAAACCTGGTGCAACACTTGTTGTTGATAGAGTTAGAATTGTTGAAATTATTGCATTTGAGCTTGCATGGCTCGCATGCACTGCATTAAGTCCTTCAATTGGTTCGGGTTGGCCGCTGGGGGCACTACCGAGGGTTCAGCAAAGGTTGTTCCAATTGTGGAAGGGAGTGGAGCGACCGCATGTGCCACTGTGAGAGGCACGTTCAAACTGGGAACTCCGTCCACGGAGAGGGGGATGGTGAACTGCCCAATACAGATAATAGGAAATTGGGGCTGCTCCCCAGAAGTGTTCTGACTGACACCACGTCCGACGTTGCTGGAGGAAGCCAAGAATGCTGAGTTTTCAAAAAAGGAAACTGTAAAAGCTTAGAGGAAGGCTTCTTGAAGCGCTTCCCACAAATGGCGCCAAATGATGCGGCATGATCTGGGCACTCCTAGCTGGCTGCTGACTGGCTCCTAGCTGGCAACGGATGGCACCTGAGAGGAAGAAGACGAAGGATTCCCTGGGGATTTGCCCAGTGGGAATACTCTGAATCTTAAGTTAGAACGCTGGGGGAGAAAGCAAAGAGTGTAAGAGGCTAAGAGTGTAGGTTGCGCTGGATCACTAAGTTCTCAAGATTAGCTCAAGAACAAGTAAGTTTTAGATAGGATTTCTGATGTTTGAGAGAGAGAGAGCTTCCCTTCAACTAGGGAGCTCTTATATAGGTGTTCTTGTCAAATCGGGCGTAATCGCCATTGGGCTTTTGTCGTAGTCGTTATCTCCTAGGGCTGCGCAGGTAACCGCTACAGGGTACTACCCAATTGGATGGGTGACACGTCCCGGGAGGACAGGAACGCCATCATCTGTCGAGAGACGTTGGTACAGTCTACCGAATGGACAGGGATTGCACCGTCAGTCAAGAGACGTAGCGCAGTCTGACGGGTACGATCTTGTCAGATAGAAGCTTCCTTGAGAGCGTTGCGTTGCTTAGTCGCGAGCTACCCTGTCACGCAGCGAGCTATCTTGTCACGAGCTACTTCGTAGCGAGCTCCCAGGGGTACTTCGAGGTGACCCTCATCGGGATTGCCTTTGGGGCAGCCTTTCTGCCTAAGTGTTGGAGCGAGCTGGTTACCCTAGCTCGTGAGTTGAGATAGTCTGGGAGTATTATTCCCTTTCAGTAGCTTGGGGAGCCTCGAGCTTGCGCTGTAGCGAGCTATGACGTAGCGAGCTGTCCTGCAGGCTCGTTACTTAGTCACAGTCAGACTGCGATGCTGAGCTATTGTTCGTGCTGAGTCTGGTCAATAAAGAGTCGTTGTAAGTGATGTCATCTATTTAGGACATGAGAAGGAGGGTATTTCAGTAAATTAATTTCGCCCTGTGCATCTCTATGAATATAAATAAAAGAAAAA
This sequence comes from Nelumbo lutea, assembly GCF_056320005.1. NCBI lineage: Eukaryota > Viridiplantae > Streptophyta > Magnoliopsida > Proteales > Nelumbonaceae > Nelumbo > Nelumbo lutea. The sequence goes on from NC_142685.1 coordinate 48,376,741, forward strand.
ATAAGGAGGAGATGAGCAAGAGCTCAATGCAACCCCCTTTAATGTAAAAGGTTATAGACTTATAGCGGGTTCACATATGTGATGTGAGGACCACACCACTGTCACAGTGACAGTATTTCCTTATTGTGATCCTCCGATTAAAGACGAGCACACTTGCATTGGAAATAAAAAGCAGTTTGCATGAATGTTTTGAAATTTATTTCCCTTAACAGGTGCACGTGACTGAGTTTGATTGGAGGCCAGAGGGCTGAGACCATCTTCGAAGTTTGAACCAGGATTTGCTGACCTCATAACTACATGTAACGGGCTATACTAACATGTTCATTTGTGATTCGTTACCTAATCTATTACTCACAGCTGTGCTCCGATGTTCCTTTCATGCTTATAAGTGTAAGATTTCGGGGCTTTATTTTATTTTATAATTCATAATTTTCAAAGAAATTAATTATTGGAGATAAAGCATGGTAGTTCAGATTAAATAATAATAATAATAATAAGAATAAGAATAATTTACAATTCATAATTTTCAAAGAAATTAATTATTGATGATAAAGCATGGTATTTCAGTTTAAATAATAATAATAATAATAATAATAATAGGAAGAGGAGATTTATCGAACTGATAGATTGGATGCTTTTATTTTGTGTCCGGCATGTCAATTAAAGTAGTTAGGGTACAAAAACTGTCGAAAGGTGGGACCAAAATCATCATTATTTGCAGCTCTCACGCAGGTCGTTTTGGACCCCAAACCAGCTGCTCAGTCTTCCGGATTGGTCCGCCATTTTATTATTATATTTAGTCTTTAGTAAAGATGAGCCGCCTCCCTTCCCAGTGCCCACCCACCCTTGACCCTCCCAATATTAAATTAGAATTGATCATTCATCATATATAGATCATATTCTACCTCATAATTGTTTTATTTGGTTTCTCACCGAATCAATTCACAAGGATTTAGATCCAAAAAGAATGGAAGAAAAGATGATGAGAAAAAGATATATATACTTGCATATGAAAATTGTCAAGGACGATCAATAAATAATTCAACATTGTAGACTCAACCCAACTGACCGGCCGAGGACTGCACAAGGACCATTGTCAAAAGGAAACTTTAAATTTGGAAGTTGATAACATAAACGACGGCTATGGAAATTCGAAATCTACCCCCCAACCCCAATGTCTTTCTCTGATGACCATCTTCACTGCAGAGAGTATAGATTAATTAATTCATCGATATTTCCAAATTTCATTTACTTAATTGGTTCTTCTCTTTCTTTTCTTTGGCGTACGGCATAAGAGGGTCAAAGCGTGGGTATGGATTGATCATTGATGTGATGACCTCCCTTCACTAATATGGGGCCCATATTGCTCGTCTTTTCTTGCTAAGACTAGCTTAGAAACAGTCAAATATGAAACATCCGGTACCGGTGGCCGCCCGGCCCTTGCACAGTTGAGTTACTATAAAAAATAATAGGATCGTACTTGTTTGGGTTAATCCCAAGACAAATTCTCCAATTAAAATAATAATCTATAAAAATAGTATATCTCTTATTATAGACAGACACAATACCAGCTTGTTTGAATCCCGTTGGATTGGTTTGATCGTGTAGCCTGTTAAATGTGATCATAGGAGTTAGGACGACAATACATACATCTAGACATCACCCATCACACTCCAGAGCTGGGGAAATTAAAGTGAATGATGAAGAAGCTGGGTAGGGTTTCCCATCACCATCAGAGGGACAAATGGAAATAACAAGTACCTACTTTGGTTGTTGCCTCATTGATAATATATATATATATATATGGCTGATTTCTGAGTAGTATAGATAAAATGACATAATGTTATCCATAGACCAGACAAGTCATATATTTTGTGTAACCTCAAACTCAAAGCGCTCACAATATGCCAAACACACAATTTCATCTTGGCCCTCACCATATATATCATATCACATTATCATCTACGTGTGGTCATACCAACCCCACTCTTTTCTCCATGATGATGAGCATAAGAGAAGCTTTTTGTTGTTTTAATCAACGTGCAACGTCATGATCCATTACCTATTTCACAGTAGATAAAAAGGCTACGCCTCACATGTTTCAGCAAAATTTGAGCTTTTGTGATTACCTATAGACAAGGTAACATCCACTGTCAAAAGGAGCATTCCTTCCTTTTTTTTTTCTTTTTCTTTAAAGAAAAAAATCGTGTTTTATAATTTATATATAAATATTATAAAATAAAATTTATTTATATATATATATAATATTTTATATTAAATCAAATTTAATAAAGCTTAATAAGCTGGCCACCGGGCCATGATCAGCCTTAACTTGGAAGCAAGAACATGCAGCTCATGACCACACGCTACCTGGAAGGCTGGAAGTTGATGGTTCCGCTTCCTCTGTCCAGTCCATAGACACAAGGTGGCACAGTCAAACATTAGCCTCGAATCAATTAACTACTGGCCTATCATCTAAATGACTTAAAAAGTTTTAGTTCCTTTAATTGATGATGTGAGCATCCTTGAGATTTCAGAACACCCTGTTTCTAGAAACAAACCCAACTTGATATTTTCTTTTTCTCTGAGGCTGACATCCAATCTAATTTCGTGTCCCTCCCTCGGTTGAACGCTTCCAACGATGCTTGCATCATAAATTTAAAGAAACGAATAGAAGATAACTCAGCTAATACCATAAAATGCCAAAACTTGGCTTGGCTTCACGTGTTCGCTTGTCCAGTTGTTCCCTCTCTCTCTCTCTCTCCTCTCACACGAGAAAAATCTTTGTTTCTCATCCTAAAACTACTCGAATATAAAAATCCCCCTTTCTCATCCTAAAACTCGAATATAAGATCATCAATGAGAAGATATAACCAATGTTTTGTCATGAGAGACATGAAGTGTTGTATAGAATGCAAGAGGCATAAGCCTCCTCAAAACTTGGAGGAATAAGAAAAAGAAAAAGAAGAATTATTGCATCTTATTTTTTATTGATTATTTTTAATTAAAGATGTGATTTGTTAAGAAAAATTAAAGACGTGATTTATTAAGAGGGTCGTCGAAGCAAACTAGAGAAACACTTTGTGAACATTTGGTGAGGCACTTTTTCAACTTAAAAGAATGGCTTCTTCTAAACGGAAAAATCAGAAGCGGTTTTTTTGTGGCTTTTTGTTTTTTAGGGGAGGGGGGGTTGAAAAAGTGCGTTTTGCACTTAATCACCAAAAAAATGCAATAAGCTGCAGAAACACTTTATTAGAAGCCCCCCGAATTCAGCATAAGCTTAATTGAGATATTTTTGAGGTGACTCAGTTTGGGTCCTATGACGGATAAGCTTATTAGAAGCCAACTGAGCCATACGTTAGCTGGTTTGTTCCAGAGGTGATGAGGATTCGAGTCCCACTACCACTGACCTTGAAGTAGAGTTAGTGTGATGCTGAGCTACTTCCAAAATAGAGAAAAAGAATTGCCCCTACGGCTACGGGGGATTCAGACATACGATATGGGCCCATTACTAATCGAAGATGTTTTTGGTATTGGACCCAATTTGGCAACACCAATGGATCTTTGATAGGAATTCACCTTTGAGTGTGCAAACACAGTCACAGACTCTGTATTTCATTTAGGCAGCACTCTGTAAATACACGCTTGAAGGTGTTTTCCTATTGGGGAAGCAGCAATAGATCCTGTTAACAGGCAACTAGCAGCTGCAGAGTGAATGGAAACATCTTACATTGCTCTTACCATAAATCTTCTGGTAGCATGACAAAAACCAGGAGAATACATTCTGTTTCTGTTTTATTTATTTGTTTTATTAATGGGATGGGAGGATTTCTCTTTCTCCACGAGAGATAAGAGAATTGAACAGCACACATACCATGAAATCCTCATCGGTTCACTATGGATCTTTCCTTCAGGAAGTGGAAAATGCATCTCTCCTATTCACCTCAAGCAGACACAAACAGAGATGCAGAAAGGCAAAAGACAGAGGACGAGAAGTTGCAGAAAGATTACAGGACAAAGAAAAGGAGTTTGGGAATTATGATCGAACAAAGAAAAGATGTGGTCCAAAGTTGTCCTTTCAAAATTGAGGTGGGAAAGACAATTGGGGTGCAGATGGTAGTCCAGTTTTGGTCCTTCAAAATTTAATGGAACTATGACCTGCGGAGTGACCACATTGCGCTCACAGATAATGAATGTCTAGTTAAAAGCTAATGTCTTCTCATAAATCATACAGAATTTGCTAATAAGGCCAACAGCAGCATTCTTCACCCACGTTGTGATTACAATATATATATATATATATATATATATATATATTCTCGACCATGTGAAGTGTGTGCATTTGAACTTCAAACTGCGTTTGGTTTGATAGCAAATAAGAGAAACAGAAAGTTACGCCCTCTGTTTGTGTTGTAAATCCCAACTGGATGCAAAATTTACATCCATTTGTCTGTTATTATGATTTGTACCTCTTACCTGAGGCAAACTTTGTACCACTGTCGTCCTATATTGATTTTCTTTCATAAGTGGGGATTACCTCTCAAATAAATAAACTTCTTTTGCCTTCATTCCTTTTTCTTTTTATTTGAAGCCTGGAAAAGGCAAATTCCATTAAAAAAATGCTCGTATTACAAAAACAGATTACACAAACAGCAAGAAAAGAGTGAAAAATAAACAAACAAACAGTAGAGACCAGGGTAAACTTGCATAGGAAAAAGATAGGAAGTAGCACTGCACAATGGAAGAGACCAGGGCTTGGGAAACCTCTGCCTCCATTCTCTTTCATATCAAATGGGGACCACATCCTTTTGTTTCTCCCAAACAAACATGACAACCTCAACTCTGAAGTAAAAGTAAACGGAATTAACACTCATCCCATTTGTACTTCTTTTGCATTTACACTAGTGTAAATGAAATTTGCAATGTAAGCAACTAGAGTTTATGGAATTTCACAAAATTTGTTAAAAAATCTCCCTCCATTTCTGTTTCTCTCTGACTTTCTATCAAACCAAACATAGCTTTAATGTCTCAAAAATAGTTATAGATCAACCCAAGTACCCGACCAACAAGGAGTTAACAAAATTGGATTCAGCCATCACATTCACACTTTACTCACAGCCACTTGAAATCGTGCATTGGGAATATTTCCCATGAATAAAAACATACGAGTACAGAGATATTCCCTGTACACTGTTGCAAATGGCTGTGAGTAAGGTGTGAGCACATGCAGTGTTTGCAGAAAATCCAGGTTTATCTTGTAAACCTTTTTGATTCTGAAATTACACTTTGAATCTACTTTCACAAATTGTTCGAAACAGTGGGTAGCAGATCCAAGCCCCTGAAAGTAAAATAGTTGTTTTTCGAGACCCCAACAATTGAAAAAGCAAATTGGCAAATGTTAAATGCAGTGGATGAAAATGGACATTGTAAAGTTTAAATAAAACCGGTGTTTTAAAAACTGACATGAATGTCAAACCATTTTTGCCTGTAGGACCCGTTTAGGTCAGAATAAGTCAAATTGTGATACATCATTGTTTGAATTTTATATTATATACAATAAGCAATAATATAATCCTACATGTCTATGGTTTGTATTAAGTTAATTTGAGACAAAAAAAAAAATTCCGACAGAAAAAGTGGGCAAGGCACCTTCTGCTCCTGCCCAAATACAACAATTGAATGCAAAGTTATAACGTCGGAAAGTTTTGATATGCATGTAATGTGTAACCATAACCTGATCATGATGAAATGGATTGAATGGATCAAGAGTTCAACCATTCATATGAAATAGGTTTTTGACTAAGTCATCAATGATTTTTATCAAATTTCAAGTAAAAAAAAACCCAAAAAAAGGAACTGGATAACAGTTGGAATAATTCAACTGTCCGAATCAACAAAGAAATTGAAACATTGGAAAAAACCGTTAGTTGCAAGAAAACAGTGTACTTTCACATGCTTTTGCCTTCGGAAAGACTTCTAGTTATACACCAATAAACCATTTCTCTGGCTAGCTTTTAACCCCCCCCCCCCCCACCCCACCCCACCCCCCACAAAAAAAAAATTAAAAAAAAAAATGAAAGAAGTATTCTCAATAGGTATAATTAGCACTTAGCAAGGCCTTATCAATGAATTTAGAGAGACAAAATGGAAGCACCCCACTAGCATGAAGTTAGTGTCGCTTGCAAAGATAATATAATAGATTGGAAAGGCGGTTAAGGTTAGGTTGTTCATAAAAAACCGAAAAACTAAAAATCGAATTGAATCAAGAAAATTGAACTGCAAAAAAATTTGCGATTAACCGAATCAACTGGTATATATATTTACATGTATATTATATATATATTAAATATAAATATATACTTTTATTATATTTATAATAATCTATTTATAAATATTATATATCATTTATTATTTATAATATAATATTATACATATATTTATATAATATATTATATATATATATACATAAAAAACCAAAAAACCGAAGAACCAGACCGATCAAAAACCAAAACCGGTAGACCGGTTAATTGGTGGTACCGGTTTGGAGAAATGGAAAAACCGTACCACCGATCAATTTGCAAAAATTGCCATGGTTCAATTAACTAAACCGTCGACACCCCTAATTAAGGCACATGGTTGACCCAGATCGAGTTGGAAATCTCCCTTGAATTTTTTGGCAGTTGCCGAAATTTCTCCTGCAATCAACTCCCTAAAGTTTTTGATACTTTGTATTTACACCCCTTCCATTAGGATAACAAAAGGGGCAAAATAACCAAAATACCCATGATGGTTGCTATGTTATTTATTTCCCAAAATTGCAGTACATAGTAGGGGTGCTCATTGATCGGATACCCAAAATGTGGCGTGGGCCTATTTTTTAAATCGAACCAGTATTACTGGTTTTTGGAAAACCAATAACCAAAACTGAATCAAAGTCGGTCGGCTTTGGTTTGGTTAACCATTGATTTGATTCATCGGTTTTTGGTCTTTTATATTTATAATAATATTATAAAAAATATATAAATATAAATATATGATAAAAACTAGAAATATATATATATATATATATATATATATATAAGATATTATATTTTAAATAATAAATAATTTATTATATATTATAAAATATGTATTTATATATAATGCATATTTATTAATTTATAATATATAGAAAATATATAATATACACAAAATATATGTATACTGGTCAATTCGGTTAACCGCTGGCTTTCTATATTGGTTAACCGAAACCGAATCGGTGTCTACAGTTTTTTAAAAATATTGAACTGAAACCCAACCGTCTAGCTCAGTTAACTGAATTTTTAGTTCGATTTTGATTGATTTTCAGTTCAATTTGGTTTTCTAATTTTTCTTGCTCACCCTTATTGCACATTAGTTGTCTTTTTTTGTCTCACCAAAAGCATGAACTCTAACATAGAACGATGGATCTCTAACCTGCAACTACCCCAAACCCTAGCCATTCATATGGTTTTCACTTTTCAGTCACTTTCGTTCAATTAGAACCCGGTTCTTCTACCTTTTCCATACTTATCGTGCGAGACTGCACCACCATCCCCAGAGCCCCCGACTCCGGATCTCCTACCCACGAGAACCTTGCCCATTCCTAACCACAATACACGACCACCCATGAATTGGGAACATCTCCCCCTGCATAATACTATTCAGAGGATGAGATGTTCTCCATGTGTGGCTGTAATAAACGTGGGTAGGGTTCTCATGGGCAGGAGTTCCGGGCTCAAAGCCCCCTTGCTCTTGCGACAAGGACAAGAACAATAGTAATAAACTCTAGGTCATCTCGGAATAGAGAGGAAGAAATATGGCCGATCCATAATTGTATGCCAAAAAATAAGATCAGTTCTTTGAACATTGATTAACACTACCCCTACTATTGGGCTGGTTTTTCGGCAAACTCCTGATATGTAGCAGGGGTGATGATTTCATCGTCAGAATCGCCAAAGAAATCAGGGATTAAGCCATGAGTCCAAACTTCTCTACAACTCTTTCTCTCTCCCCGTTCCTTTGTTCTCTCTCTCCCTCTCACCCCTGTTTCATCACCGTCGTAGAAGTGGCACACCTCTCTCTCTCCCTCTCTTTCTCTCTTTGTCCCCTTTGTTCTATCTCTCCCCCCAATTCTGCTCAATCTCCAGGCATAAACCTTAATGAAACTGGGAGTTGTGATGCTAGTTTATGGCTAAAAATGTTGTGAAGACGGTGCGAGGACCAATTTTTTGAGGATTGATGAATCAATTTTTGGCTAAGTACCTCGTCATTTGGTTTACTTCCAAGTGACCAATGACCCAGAGGCCGAAGTAGAGAACTTTTGCTAGATGAGGACCTAGATGCTGAGTTGACCAGGCCGAGTTGGGGGCATATTAGGTGCCGAGCTGGGCAGGTTAGGTGTTGAACTAATTGGGCCGAGCTGGGCAAGTTAGGTGCTGAACTGACTGGGCCGAGCTGGGCAGGTTAGGTGCTGAACTGACTAGGCCGAGCTGCATATTAGGTAACGAGTGACCTGAGGTCCGAGCTACCTATTAGGTGCCAAGCTTCCTATTAGGTGCCGAGCTGCCTATTAGGTGCCAAGCTGACCAAAGGGCCGAGCTACCTATTAGGTGTCAAACTGGGGGTAGATTAGGTGGCGAGCTGACCAAGCCGAGCTAGATTGATTGTTGAGTTTCATAATTCTTTAGAGACCTGTAAGGAATCAATGTCAGAGGACCCGAGGTGGCTAACCCGGCGAGTTCGCTCTGATGCTTAAGTCAGTACTCTCATAGTAGATTGTGAGCTAAAACTCATAAAGTATGAGAGCCAGAATATGCTTACTTGCCCCCCCCCCCATGTCATTGGGTTGGTGCCTTTATATAGGCATTGTTTGGCGTGGGCTTCACGCACCATTTCCGAGATTTCCGAGAGGGCGCCTAAGTGGTCTGAGATTCCTGGAAGCAACCGCCATGCACGTTGACCACCCTCCGGATCGTTCAGTACATGGGCCAACTTCCAAGGATCATGGGAGTGTTGGGATCGCCAGGTCGGCGTCTGTGCCAGGTCGCCAGCTAGGACACCATCATCTTAGCTAAGGCAAGTTGTTGCCTAAGTGGTTCTGGATGTCACCTAGTTGTTCCGAGATGCCTGTCACAATGTCATTGGAGGGCCAAATCCACCCTCATCATTCCCCCCCCCTCCTGAGCTGAAAGTAACTCAGCGAAGGGAGTAGATTGCTCCTTTTGGCCTGGAATGACTAATTCGATGAGCTCGTAAGTGTCGATCCAATTTGCTTCTTAGGTCGAAAGAGTCCAAGTGTTTGCAGCCTTAGGCTCTGGGAGTGACTCGCAGTCCACTCTCCTTACCCTTGATTTTTCCCATGCCGAAGAGGCGACTGGGTCTTATGTGGTGCTGAGATCTTTTATCAGCTCGGTGCTTTAGCCCTTGGGCTCTGGGAGTGACTCGTAGTCCACTCTCCTTACCCTTGATTTTGCCCATGCTGAAGAGACGACTGGGTCTTATGTGGTCTCGTTAGTGACGCCGGTCACCCACAGGCAACACTACTAACTTTAGGTCACCAGCTCATGCGGGAGCCCTCGAAGGCTCGACTAGCAAGGGCGTCCATGCAGTCTGTTGGCTGCCAACTTCCGCGGGAGCCACGAAGAACTCATCTTGTAGAGGGTACCTCACAAAGAGGACTGATGAGGGTTTATCCGAGTTGAAATAAAGTTAGTAGAGCTGCTTAGTCTGTTGGCTATCAACTTCCTACATAGTCTTTGAGTTCATAAAAATTGGAAACTAGAAAGTGAGAGCTTTAGTTTCTAAAAGGAGAGAACTTAGCTTTCTGGAAGAAGAGGACTTAGTCTTTCAGAGGATGAGAACTTAGCTTTATGTAGCATTTCCCACAGACGGCGCCAATTGATGAATCAATTTTTGGCTAAGTACCTCGTCATTTGGTCTACTTCCAAGTGGTCGATGACCTAGAGGCCGAAGTGGAGAACTTTTGCTGGATGAGGACCTGGGTGCCGAGCTAACCAGGCCAAGCTGGGGGCAGATTAGGTGCCAAGTTGACTGAGCCAAGCTGGGTAGGTTAGGTGCTGAACTGACTGGGCTGAGTTGGGCAGGTTAGGTGCTGAACTGACTGGGCTAAGTTGGGCAGGTTAGGTGCTGAACTGACTGGGCTAAGTTGGGCAGGTTAGGTGCTGAACTGACTGGGCCAAGCTGCATATTAGATGACAAGCTGACCTGACGGCTGAGCTACCTATTAGGTGTCAAACTTCCTATTAGGTGCCAAGCTGACCAGTGGGCCGAGTTGCCTATTAAGTGGCGACCTGACCAGGCCGAGCTGGATTTATTGTTGAGATTTGTAATTTTTTAGAGACCTGCAAGGAATCAATGTCAGAGGACCTGGGGTGGCTAATCCGGCGAGGTCGCTCCGATGCTTAAGTTAGTACTCTCATAGTAGACTGCGAGCTAAAAACATAAAGTATGAGAGCTAGAATATGCTTATTTGCCCCCAATGCCATTGGGGTTGGTGCCTTTATATAGGCATTGTTTGGCATGGGCTTCAACATTGTATCCTAGATTTCCGAGAGGTCGCATAAGTGGTCTGAGATTCCCGGAGGCAATCACCATGCACGTTGACCATCCTCTGGATCGTTTGGTACATGGGCCAACTTCCAAGGATTGTGTGAGTGTTGGGATATGCATGCCGAATTTGTCGGCGAGCACGTCTCGCAGGTCACCAGGTCGGCGCTTGTGCTAGGCTGCTAGTTCGGCGCCTGTGCTAAGTCGCAAGCTCGGCGCCTGTGCTAGGCTGCCAGTTCGACGCTTGTGCCAGATCGCTAGGTTGGCGCCTATGCTAGGTCGCCAATTGGGACACCATCATCTTGGCTAAGGCAAGTTGTTGCCTAAGTTGTTCTGGATGTCACGTATTTATTCTGAGATGCCATATGTCACAATATCATTGGAGGGCCAAATCCGCCCTCATCAAGGATGAAATCCAGATTCGAATTGTGAGGATTAAATTTGTGAGGATGATATCCGGATTCGAGTTCTCGGTAGCGCTGACTTTATTATTTAACCCTTCTCCGACCTGTTAAAAATGGTGGTTTCCAGGTTCCACTAATGTTTTCTAGTAACGCAATTTGGAGAAGCTGTGCTGTCAGTCGATAGGAAAAATAAGATTGATCACAAGTTTGAAACTTAGCATTTGTTTTGGCAGAATACAAGAATCAGGTGCAGGTGTGCATTGCAGTAAGGATGTTATGGAACAGAATAGAAGAATCAAGTGACCACCTGCTGGTGCATTGCAGTTTCACCTACAACAGTCGATTCGTTGGAGGAGGCTTCCACAACCAGCATAATCAATCACCCACGACTGGCATCCTTTGACGATCTGTCATTATAGAAAAAGAAAGATAGGGTGGCTGATACACCCCTCCATGTTGCCTTTTCACCGATGGCTGGCAAGAGGCACCATAGGACTACAATAGTTTGGGTTTTACGTTCGAACTTAATCAGTGAGCAAGGAACTGACATCCAACCAATACACGGACGGGCAGGTCGGGTTTGGATTGGTTTCAATGAAACAACAATGAAACCGAAGCAGGGGTTATGTTCGGTGATGATGGTCTCAGTCCTAGTTGGGTTTCAAAATATTTTTATAGGTCAAGTGGAGTCACATGTGCTAGATTGTAACATAGCATTATCAGATGCTAACAATAAGAGTAGAGTAAGTCAATTATAAAAAGCAGTAGGAATAATGTTAGTCAATTTTCAAATAGTAAGGATACATTTAGTCAATTAGTTAGACCATAATTTAAGAAATTTATCCTTTTTTTTATCATTTATTTCTATCCGTCTATTATCCTAATTCTGTTTTAGGCTTAGTTTGGAAGGAGTACAAATACAAATATATACAATACAAATACATACAAAATATAAGATTTTACACTCTACATATTTATATTTATATTTATATTTATTCTCCCTCCAAATCGAGCCCTTTAAGTTTTAGCCCTACTAGTTTTACGGGTTTTGGTAAAACAAATATTTGGCAATACTTAATAGGGAGAGGCATTTCACGATTAGCCAAGACTGGTGCGGATCAAAATCAAACCCTTTGATCTCCTCGCAGTCTCGCACCCTTCTCTGTTCATAGTCTCTGAGATTTTATTCGAAGATAGAACATTTCTCTCTCAAAAGCCACTCTAATTTTTAATCAAGCTTTCAGAATTAATATTGTAACAAGGAAGAATGTAGAGAGAGATGAATTCTACTAACATTTCTGGTTCTCTCTCTCTCTCCATTATATTCGAACTCTCTTTTTAACCACGCTGAGATCATACTGCGTAGACAGTGATGATTGATTCCTAGCTCTAAAGCTTCCCCTAGTTCCATCTCTCTTCCTGTTATATCATTGTTTATAAAGGAATCGTTCGGTATATTTTGATAAAAGATTCAGGCAGAGGCAGTTATTAATTAGTGAAAGATATTTCACAACTTGCCAAGAAAAATGGTGCAAATCAGTCTCTTCCCTCGTCTTACTATTCTCCGTCCATGGTATTTGAGATTTTATTTTGATAGAAATTTCTCTATCAAAGATCTCTCTAATATTTAGGATTTGATTATGATACCCGAAAGACATGAACCAATCAACCGGCATCTTAAAAGTGTTAATCAGTCACATGCATTTTTATCAAAATTTACAATGGGCTGTATTTGGTCAAATCCTTTCCGATATCATGTTTTTCTGGCATTATAGATTTTTCTAAAATTTAATCAAACTTTTAGAATTAATCTTGTAATAACTACAACAAGGATCGACTAGAGATGTTTAACCAAATTTCTAAAGACGTCCAGGAAGAATATAAATATAAATATATACAAGTGCAAAATCTTCTTTTTTGTATTAGGGGTATCAATGGGCTGGTTTTGGATATTGGACGCCATCCTCATCCAAATTAAAATCAATTTAGATGGATTGGACAGACCAACAAGACATATTGAATGGGACCGGTCTAGACTTAATGGTCCAAAGTATTTATTGGATTGATTGGACTTGATCCATCCATAATAAATTTATATTGGATTGGGTTGGATTGAGCCTATTTTTGGTTCATTTATAGAAGATAAGAATATTGATGCCAATGGACCAGGTTTGGATTAGAAATAATCTAAATTAAAACAAATTTAAACAGATTGGATGGTCCAGACATTGGATTGGACCAATCCGAAATGGTCCAAAATAATTATTGGATTGGATTGGACCTGGTCCATTTGTAGTGGTCTCACATTGGACAGGATAGGATTGGACCAAATCCAGTCCAATTGACACCCCAATTTTGTATTATTTTATATTCTTAATTTTAAACATTGTATTTGTACTGTATATATTTGTATTTACAGTGCAAAAATAAGGATTAAAGGTTCAAGAAGATTGTAAATACAAATATGTACAGTGCAAATATAAGGTTTAGAAATAGAATATAAATGGTTTTATGGTGTATATATTTATACTAGCAGTGACCCGTGCGATGTACAGGCTTTGTTAAAAGAAAGCTAAACAATAGAAATACATAAGAATATATAATTGTTTTATATTTTAACTTTTAAAAACCAATTCGATTGAATTCGACTCGAGTTGGTCGATCGATTTTCTAGAATTTTCAATCGGCTTTGGTTCAATAATTTATCAATCCGACCAAGTTAGGTTAGTTTCAGTTTGGCCATTTGTAAATCGAACAAAACTGAACCAACCCAACCATAGATATATATTAAGATTTTATATTTTAAATATGATTTTTTTAATACAGGAAAGTGAAAATTTCCATATTACTTAGTCTAAAATATTTTATATCATAAATTTAGTTCTTTTTTAATTTATTTTTTAATAATATCACTTTGGTTTATTAAATTTAATTTTACTTTTTAAACTTAAATCTTTTGAACAAACAAACCAAATAAGAAAATAGACCCAAACAGATACAACTTGAGTTGACAAGTTTTCACTAATGGTCAGTTAATTTTGTGTGACAAACTCCTAACTTGACCAAGTTGATTTGGTAAGCAAAACAACCTACAACCAAACTGAACAAATCCTTGAACACTCCTAACTTCAAATAAATTAATAGTTATTGAAATTTTATAACAAAAATACACAATTATTGAAAATAAATTTATAATGAAAATACAATAAATACTAAAAATATATTAAATTAGTCAATAAATAGTTTAATCTCTAATAAATATTAATCAATAAATTATAAAAATACATAATTACTAAAAATAATTTTATAATAAAAATACAATAAATTAAATTTCAAAAGTTAAATAATAGTTGTTTGATCTACAATAATTATTGACAATTTTATGTTAAATAACACAACAAAAATAGATTTATAAATAATTATTAAAAATATATTTATAAAAAATACAATAAATAATTATTGAAAATACAATAAATATTAATTTTAATACATATAAATATATAATGAATATACACTAATATTGTAAAATTATTACTAATAGATATTACTTTTTATAATTATTAATTTATATAAGTGAAATTAGGTATTTATAATATTATTTAGTTATTTAAATAATACTGTTGTTTCAATTTTTAAAATATTAATTATTTATTGAATTCAATAATCTATAAAATTATAATTATTACTATTGGTACATAATTCGTTATTAAATTTGTAAATATTAAATTATTATTACTATGAATGTTATGAAATCTATTATAATTATTTATCTAATTTTAAGAATTTTTTATTAAATTTATTACATGATTTCATTATTTTAACTATTTAAAATTTAGTCATGTTAAATATTTCGTAATTTAAATAATATGTAAAATATTTAAAATTTTTTATTTCTTGAATTTTATTTACTTTAAAGTTATTACATAAATTTAAATATTATTTTTATATAATTATTTAACTATTTTTAATGTTTTGTTATTTAAGATATTTAGTTATTGAATTATTTAAATAATTTTTTATTTTTTAATGTTAAATTTTTATTATTTTTATAACTCTTAAATTGAATAATGCATAAAATCTATTTTTATTATTTTTATAACAATTTTTTATATTGTTACTACATAATTTCATGATGAACTTTGTAAAAGGATAGAACTATTAATAATATGAATATTATTAAATCTATTATAATTAATTTTATGTTTTGAATATATATTTTAAAGTAAGTATATAATTTTATTATAATATTTAAATAATTCTGAAATTTTTTAATTGACACTTTCTTTTGATAGATATAGATAAAAAGTGGGGGAAAGGATAAATGGGAATTATAAATAGTTTAGGAGAGAATATCTCTACTAAATTAGAGATAATTTAAGAGATAAATAAGACTTAGAGATAATTTAGGAGATAAATAGGAATTAGAGACAATTTAGGAGGTGGGGTAAATGGTGCCACTTGGATAAACATTAGAAAAGCAAATCTCTTTTTCTTTATGGTTGTTAGAAATAGTTAAGCCTTGTTATTTATTTATTGGTTTAATGGATAGCTATGTAGAATTAAAAAAAAATAAAAAATTTCAATAAAACAGAAAATTAAATAGGGGATCTGGACCAAGGAGAGGCATGGTGACATGGACTGTCTTACTATATATATAGATAGATTTGTATTCTTTCCATACTGAGTCTAATAAATTTTCATTAGCCCATCTTTAGTTATTCTCTCTTCGCAATATTAACGGTGTTACGTGAGCAGAAAACATGTTGATTTGGCGAGCAATGAAAATGTCACGTTGGAGGGTGTGTTCACAATAAAAAATAAACTCCTATGGCAGTCTAGCTGAATGTTCATAATTTTTTTTTTTTTAATATTTGGATCACTATAGAAGAATGTTCATTTTCAACCTCATGCCTATAGGCTCAAAGCTAAATAAGCAGTTCCCAAATGAAACCTTAAAGAGTGGCAATTTAATAAAGAGTTGTAGGGTTGTAATACAATAGGAAAAATAATGATAAGGGAAAACCTCATCGAATCAGCTTCTAGGAATTGAGAGTCCATTTGGATTATTGTTAGAATTGGAATTGAAATTGGAATGATTTATTTTCATAGTCTGTTTGATTCAGACAAAATTAGAATGAAAATGGGAATTAGTAGGAATGAGATTTTATTTTCAAAGGAAGGGCAAAGAATGGTCATTTCCTAAAATAGGAAAATGTCATTCCAACAAGAATGGTCATTTCGATTCTAATTCCAGTCTCCTATTTTCGCGAACCAAACGGAGAATAGCGAAACATGCCACTCAGGGGGCGCGTAGTTATTTTCATGTAACATGAAAAATCCACACTCATGTTTCTCACACCCCTAGAATTATGGAATCAATGTTTTCAAACTCTCGTTGACAGAGGTTCGTTGACGACAAACTGGTGAGTGGTTACAAGACGGATAACCGGGTCGTGGGCAGTGGGCTTATGATGGTTTTGACCATTTTTCACCGGACCAACTGCCTCGTTGAATTGACAAACCAACCACCAAGTGCTATCGGGGTAAATTAATGGTATATTTTTTAAACCAACCAGTCTGGGTCAGGTGGACACACATGGTGAGCACACTTTTTTTTTTTTGTTGTGAGCACACTGAATACTGATCAGTCAGTCCCATTTTAAGTTTATAATCCTCAATATCCTCCAGGTTCAGTTTTCATTGTATATATTTGTTTTTTACAAATTTCTTAGGTTGCGTTTGTTTGTGATACAATATGCACCCCGATTCAGATTTACAAGTGTTTATTTGAAATATAAAATTGCGATGATTTAAAAAGAAAAAACATATTTTCTGATATTTTCCCAGCATGAGGAGTGGATTAATTTACTCATTTTTTGGGTACAAATTTGTATGTTTTGAATCCTGAGTTGATTGAATGGCACAGAAACCACTGTACAGTCTTAAGCCTTTTGCATCAATTTAAAAGAAACAGAAAGAAAACAAAAAGGGACTAAAATTAAGAACCCACTTTGCATCATTAAACAAAAAAAAAAGGTATTTATGCAAAATACATATTTGTGTTTGTATCGCAAACAAACAGACTTATAGTCAGTCAGAGGCACAAAGTTTGATGCTTGTTGGCCAGTTAAGCTCCATGGATCTATGCGACTTGTGAATTTTAAGCGAAGTCCAAATCCAATCACTCGTGGTTAAAATATTCAGTGCAATATGATCCAAACAAGAGTACAAAGTAAAAAGTGCCACAGCATAATTCAAAATATGGATATCGGGGATAGCTTTTTTTTTTTTTTTAATCTGGTTCAGAGAGCCGGTTTAAGGTCCATCCACCCTCTGAATCATTCGAGGTCCTGAAACACTCCCCGTAAGGGCATATTGAGAAGCCCCCAATACGATACGTATAGGCTGATATCAAAATTTTGAACCTTGATTCAAGGAATTGAAAGACCACCTTTTTTGTGGATAACGGCCTTCTTACTAAGATCCATTTCCAATTCTTGAGAACAATGATTCAAGGCTTGCAAGTACAACTATAGAAAGAGGGAAACGACCAAAAATGGATAATGTAATGAACTGTCTCTTATATACAATTTGGATTAAACTCCAGCAAAATAATACACCATCCCCAATCCAAAGAAGAGGTTTAAATCTATTATGGCATATCTTCCAACTGTAACTTCCAACCCTTTGAATTGTCAGCCTGTCAGTCATAAACAAAGCCATCAGTGCCATCCAACGATCTTGATTAATATTTAACAGGCTTTAGTTACTAAATTATCATATAAATATAAGTTTAATTCCACCTAAGACTACTGACTATTCAAAGGCCACTATGGTCCAGATATTTGTAGAAAAAGTGACTTGAGATCTGATTCTTTAAAATTTTTCAGGAAACAATTTGTTTTTAAGCCGATTATACATACATACATACATACAACACATATATATATATATATATATGTGTGTGTGTGTGTGTGTGTGTGTTATTATTGTTTCTTTTTGACATATTTGTGAAAACAGAAGTTATCGTAGTATTTACAATATGATTGACAATTAAATTTGGTTCAACTTTCACTTACCATATGATTAGGATGTATAAAAAAAAAGAATCAAGGAATGCATACTAAGAAGCAAAAAATCTCAAGAATGACTCACAAGACAAAAGCCTTAAGCAACATTGCAATCAGAAGTAATAAAAAATTTGAAATATCAGCAAGATGTAGTTTGTTTTTCCCCCAGCTACTTTTAGATCTACCACAATCTTTACACATAATTTGGTGCTTGCAATTCAAATATGTAGAGGTAGCCATGATAACAAATTCATGTAAGAACCAAGGTGAAATTAAATGGACAAAATACACTGACAGATATTGTGTGGTAAAACTGTGTTATAAGTACCTGGAATGCTTTATCTCTCCAGTGAAACACACATCCACGGGCTTCAATGTGTTCACAAAGAGGTTTAGAGAGCAAGGGCTTGAAGGACGAATGGAGCTTTACTTTTATAAGCCCACCACATGCCAGCAGGGCAGCTGCCAGACCATTTGCAGTCAAACCCCTCAAGTGCATCATGTTTATGCTTTGTAGGCAACTGATGCTTGCTAGTGCCAAGAGCCCTACGTCTGTTATCGAACAATATGACAAGTTTATCTACAAAAAATTAATTCAAAAACTACCATTTTAGTTGCCAAGTTTTAATATCAGTCTGTAGATTCCCAAGCAAGAATTGAACGAGAATTACCTGTCTGAGGTTTTGGGAGAAATGAGCAAGTGGAAGTATTCCAACATCATTGATATTGTGGCACTTTTTTATATCTAGCTTGGTTAGTAGCCTACATCCCATGGCTATGGTTGAGAGACCCACAGATGAGATAGAAGGACATCCCCTAACTTCAAGTGTATTTAACCTTGAGCATTTTGACAATGATATCAATGAACTATCTGTAATATCTTTACAATAGGCCATATTAATCATCTCCAACCAAGGGCAACCACGTGCAATTGCAGCAATGCCCAAATCAGTTATTCCTGCACATCTGAACAAAAGAATTGCAGTCAGGTATGTCTTGACCAGAATTCTGTGCCCATAAACACAAGCAAGCAATGGACAACTCCAGTTCATTTTCCAATAAAATCTTTAGCCCCGATACCCATGCCATAAAACATAAATGTGCAATGAAAAGTTGTAAATAAATACACAAGTAAGAAATACAAAACTGAAAATTCAAAATAAAGGTATAAATGAAATAAAAGTATGTTTAGTTCATATGATACAGGGTTTTATTCAGCTCTATGTTGTATGAAAGAGCTAAACAAAAGAAAGTTATGAGAAAAATGGAATGGGACTGCTTTCATAGAATCCATATATTTGGTATGTGTTTGGTTCCATGGGCGTTTATGGATGAGGTGTTTCTCAGATAAATGTTTAATTGAAAAACATAACATTAAATGTTTATTGTTTTTGTTGTTTGGTTGGGCATTTCATGGGTGTTTCAAGTAAAACCCCATAAAGCTATCTTCCACCTCAGCTTACAATGCTCCAGGTAATAATTTCATTTCAATAAATGTTGGGGTGTTGGGAGAAACCAGAACTTGAAGTGCCCCTAATGCTTCATGCACATAAATCAAAGTGTTTCTGTTTTTAATGTTTATTTGATAAACATTGAAACCGAGCAGTGGTTTTCTGCACAATAAATGCCAACACCTAAGTGGTGCTGATGTGGCAGCGTTTTTCCAATAAACACCCACAGAACCAAACATAACCTTGATTGTTCAAAATCCAGTGGAAAACATGGACAGCATATACATACAAGTTAAATGTTAAATCTTCAGTTTCTTCTTGTTGGAACTCCCTTACCAATTGCCATCTGTTGTTATTCCTAAAAGGTAGCCTATATTTTAAACCCATCCCCACATACAACCACATGCATAAAATGCACACAAATCATTTGCCATCACTTCTACAGAATTGGCTTACACTCATATTCGCACATATGTTAAGCCCTCTTCCTTGAATATTGACATTTGATTTGTACTTCCATCTATATACATGCTTACTAAGTAATATTGACCTACTTGGTAGAGTTGCAAACCTGTACAGATCAAGCTCTATAAGCTTTGGGCAAGACATGCCAACATGGGTAAGCCCCTCATCAGTTATATTCAAACAAATGCCTATTTTTAAGCTGGAAAGTTCAGAACATCTTGAGATGGACTTGAGACCTGTGGAAAAATAAATAAATAAATAAGATGAATAAGCCACTAAGATACCACAATAATGGTATAGGCTGGGTAGGTGTGGCTAAAACCTTCATCATCAATTTTGTTATCTGTAAGGTCCAGTTCTTCCAATAGATGACAACACTCTCCAATAGAAACGAAGGCTTCCTTTGGAATCAGGCTACAAGATTCCATTCTGAGGGAAATGAGTGAGGTGCATGAAGTTGTGATGTTGGCAATAGAGACATGAGTTATCTTGCGACAACATGTTATGTCTAGCTTCCTCAACTGTTTATGTTTTAACAAGAGGGAAGAGAGCCCTTCATCTGTCACTCCTGGGCACTTGCTTAAGCTCAGCTCCCTCAATGATGCACAGCAATTTCCAATAGCTTGTAGCCCAGTACATGTAACCATACACCCATCTAATTTGATTGAATGCAACTTTGAAAGTTTTTGCAATGTCGCAGCCAAAGCAGGTGTAACCTGAACCACAACCATGAACAAATAATAAGCCATGAAAGGATTTCCCGAGGAAAGCATTAGCTGTTGGGGGCCAACAGCCTATGCTGCTGAGAGTGTTTTTGGGAATGCCATGTTACCATGAGAGTGGGTAAAATAGTAATTGCCCCTTATTTTATTGACCAAAAAGAAAGACATGGGCGTGAATAGGTGAACACGCCCAGCCCAAAAATGCTCTCAACAGCATATGCTGTTGGGCCTCAACAGCTAAAATTATCCCATTTCCTGAATAATCAAGAGAAAATGATATGAAACTGCAGACTTACAGGAGACCCATAGGCTAAAATAAGTTGGCGTAGATTTCTTGCTCCATTTGTTAGGGAAGACAAACCCACATGACCCACATTGTGACAACTCGCTATATTAAGGGTCTGTTACAAAAGGAAAATGGAAGATTCTCTGAAAACAGACAATTTGGTATATGGAAACAAAGAGCAACTTTTTCTAAATCTTTGCAAATAGAACTTTATGTACAAATTATGAATTGTAAAACATTTGTGCATCATGCATCATATATACCAAATGATAGACCCATGCATACAGCAATTTTGGATGTCCATATGAAATATAATACTAGTATGCCATTAATCAAATACTTCACTCTCTGTTAGGAACTTCAAACTATTACTAAATGTGCATTTGGAAGGCTCACAGATAAAACCCATTTTCTTTATGAGTCTATAAGAAGCAAAGGGTATTTTGGGAAAATTTATCATGTGTTTATCCTGGTAGCACAGCTTTAAAAAGTTAAAGAAGACAGTGAGACATCTTAAGGCATATTAACTCTTCTATACCTGCAAAAGACAAAGTAATTCTTTATCCTTTCCAATCTTTGTTGATAAGATGGGCTTGAAAATAGGGGTGCAAGTTGGGTACCCAAGTTGGAGCCAGGATCTCCCAAAAACTGCAAACACTCCCCACGAACATACATGTATGGGAGATATTCTTGATGTGCAGCTTCATGCTCTTCGTAGAGTTCTGGCTTTCAGGAAATCTGGGCTCCCCAAGTTGAAGAATTTATACTATGTTGGGTCCAGGCTTTGAGGCCAGTGCCATTCAAATTTTGACAAATTTTCAACCTGAGCCTGCCCAGGTTGCACCCCTACTTGAAAACACAACCAGTAATCTATGTAATTAACCATGTTTTTCCTAGTTTTTGTTAAAGAAATGGAAATTGGTGCAATCAATATACTTCATTGTAATTGCTTGAAAATTGTACAAAGCCCAAGTCACTCAACTAGTGGAAACTGAAATTTCTTAATATTGTACTCACAGAAGAGGCAATCTTCAAGATATAAATGATCAGATATTTCTCTTTTAAACCATAGTAATGATAAATTCATTTGCATATTATAAGTACCTCCACTGATGGGCACCCTCTACTGAAGGTTGCAATGCCTTCATCATCAATACCAAAGCATCCCACAAGAACCAAATCCTCTAAATATTGTAATTGCAAGATAGATGGCAAGCTTTTGTTTGTGATCTGCAACATAAAGATTTTCATTTTGATGAGGTATTTCCCACAAGGTCACAATGCATTCAAAAGGGAACAAGATAAAAAGAGAAATATTTCTTGGTAAACAGATGTAACAGAAGAAACAATATAAAGAAACCTTAAGGATGCAGACCAAGAGTATTCATGTAATTGAAAGAAACGCAAATACCATTCCTTTAACAAATCTAACCAATTTGAGCATCTAACATGTAGATCTATCATTTTGATTCAGGAATACACATTTAACTTTAAATGTGTTTCATGGACACAACGAGAATCAGAATATGATGCATTTCTAGGAGTTTGACTCAACAAGAAAAAACAAGGATACACAAAATCCATATTTTTTCAAGTTCTAATATTATACACCTGTAAATAAGGTATAGAACTTTATCATTGCTTTTTTAAAATTTATTTTGTTACTAAATTTATCTTTGTTATTTAATAATGGTTGTCATTAATTGTCTATATTACCTATTCATTTATATCGAATAAGAAAGTAGACAAAAGGAAAGTGCTATATTGAAGTGTCCATCAAGAATCCAATGGAGTGTCAGAATCCAACATGTGTCCACTTCAGCTACTTAGGAGAGTGACGAGAGTCCATACAATACTCCTTTAAATCCATGAACTGCATTGTGGATTTCAGCTTTCAGTTTCCTAAGTACAGATCTAGAATTAACGAGATCGCGTTTCAGCCACAGGGAAGTGCAAATCTATTGAAAGATCATTAGCACTTGTGGAGTTGTGGGTCACCATGTTCAATCCCTTCTTCAGCATTCAACCTCTACTAGTTTTAATTAGGATAAAAACTAGCTGATCTAGCAGTCTTAACAGAATAAGTTCATGGTCTACAAAATCAGGAAATCAAAGTCAAGAGAGTGCGCTACATCCGTAGGGTTAATGCCCTCAATTAAGAAATCGAACTAAGTGGAGTATATTCCTAATCATCTAGGAAAAACACAAATCAACTACGTTCAGTTCAGCACATGCAGAATAGAACAATAGCGCGGAGCAAATATAGAATGCAAAAGCAGAAAAAAAAAGCAAACAGATAATTAATAAAAAAAAAAGAATAAAAGCCATCACCAAGTGATATTTCCATTCAATAATAATACAAAAAAAAAATCCTATTTTCGGTGAAAAGGATATGAACAGAGAAGCAAGCAGCATTGCTAAATGATAGCTTAGAAAAGAAGCCGATGAAGAAAAGAGGTATTAGTGTATTACCGGTACGTAAGAGAGATCTAAACTGCGGATATCCTTGCATTTGACAGCGAGTAAACCAACACCAAAATCAGTGACACCCAAACACCACTTGAGGTTGATAACCCTGAGCTTCCTACATCCAACCGCAATACACCCAATCCCTGAGTCTGAAATTGATTTACACCTGGCCAGGTTCAGCTTCTCCAAATTCTTCGCCGCTGCAATTGCCACGGCAGCAGAATCCGTCAGCTCCGTTCCATTGGACAGATCGATCTCGAGCAAGGACGAGCAATTCAGAACCAAATTGGCGAGGCCCACATGAGAGAAGAATTTAGATCTGGAGAGGTCAATGGAGTGCAAAGTGGATTTACAGAGAGCTGAGACCACGGTGAGGGTATTGTCCGTTATGCGAGGGCATAGAGAGAGATCGAGATGCGTAATGCAAGGATATCGGTTAAGAATCGCGGTAAGAAGCTCGGAGCGGAGAGGTTTGAGAGTCTTCCGGTGTCGAGATTCGGCGATGTAGAAGGATTTGCAGACTAGAGCGAAGGATTTCTTGTCGAGAGGGTTCTCGTCGAGGCAATCGAGAATCGTGAAGAGAATTTCTTCCGAAAGGAATTCGAAAGGGTTGAAACATTCAACTGGTTTCTGCCGTTTCATGGATCCAAGCTTCTTTTTTCCCAAAAAGATTCTCTGGAAGGCTAGATTTAAGAACCCGAAAACTTGAACGCCTGAATTGTAGTTTTTTCTTCTAGGATTGATGAAACATAACCATAGGAATGAAGAATGCTGGATGAGGAGGACAAAGAAGAAAAATTGATCGAAAAGGAAAAATTTTTGAAGATATTGAAATGGGATTCTTTAGGTTGTTAACCGAAAACAGAAATACAGTATTGCCCTGGTTGGTGGCTTGGTGCAGTTCGGAACTTCGGATGGATGGAGTGACTGGCGAGGAAGAAGTTGTATATTAAAATTACTGAAAGAGCCCTTTGTCGCTTTTATACTTGCAAAGACGAAATCGTCCCTTACTTGGTAAAAAATGACGATTTCCCGGGCACTTGACGCGCAATAATGGTGGGAAATGATGTCTCGATATCAATCATGGATTTCGATCTGATTCAAAGAGGAAAGGTGGACTTTCAGTCTCAGCTGAGGAACGCTGTCTTGGTTCGCCAGATCGGAATCTAGTTAGGACTTAGGAGCTGTATGGCAATATATATGATGGTTTGTCGAGTTCATCCATGTGCGAGCATGTTTGAGGGGAATTGGTCATTTAAGGATAAGATTAGGGTATTTAAGACATTTTGAAGAAACAAAGTTCTCCGTACGTGAAAGGACGCGGAGTTAACGGGGTACGTCTAGTACTAGGGGTGGGGGGTGTGGAAAAGTCAAGAGTCAGAGTCGTTTTCTTTCTTCTTTTTTGTTATTTGTTAATGCCTTTTTATCTTTCTGTATTTATTTATATTTATTTATGTGAGTGAAAGTAGAGTAGCTAGACTATCTCCATTTGGTGGAGAATCATTTGAGGAAGGACAGATCCAAGTGAAGACGGTACGAACGAACGCCATAGTAATTATATTTTGAAATTTTCTTTTATTATATCCCACTTGTCCTTATCGAAAGGTTAGTGCACTCGCTGTTGCTTGTTGGTTTGGTAATGGAAATATGGTACTTTCGAGATTCGTGAATCGGATCGGAAAAACTTACCATTATCGCTCCAACAAATATTCCAATCCAACAACACATTACGCTTTGGTTTTTTAACAAGTTTTTCTTAATCACCCCCCAAACAAGCCCTTCTTTTTTGGTACTTGTAACTTTTTCAACATAAGGTGGTTATTTCGAATCTGCGTTTCTATTAGGCCTATCCAGTTAACATGCCAAACTCAGTTGATCGTTTACCATGCTTATGATTTATAAATTGAAACTCTTTTTTTTTCTTTTTACAGTACTTACGAATTGAACCTTCAAAGTAAAAAAAAAAAAAAAGAAACACTATGAATTTGACTTTGCAAGCCCGTAGCTTAGTTTGGGAGCACTTAATTGGATAATAAACGCTTATAAGTGTCTAGTAAAAAATTTCTTTAGTATTTTGAAAATTATATGGCGGGCCAAGATGGGTTAAAAATAGGGATTATACCTGATTAGAGCAACTTTTGGAATTTAGTATCAATAAAAGTAATACTTTTATTATAATTTCTTAAAAAAAATCAAATAAGGGCAAAAGCATTGTTCATCTTTTTCTTCTTGCAAATCATTTATTAGCGCCGCCACATCCGGTAATGTTATGCGCGTTAGGAAAACTCACCCCTAAAAACTAGTTGTTAAAGGGAGGAAACCTATGCACATATACACCCCATAACAACATCCCATACTACCGATGTGGGACCAATACATCGTAACATTCTACCACAATCCGCAGTCCCAACACTCATGCAGGTTGGCTTTGCACTAGTCCACCTAGTCTAGGCCAAACACTGCGATATCAACGTCACTATCTGCGCTGCACGATTGCAACAAAGAGGCATAGTGTAGGCTCTAATACCATTTGTTATGTGCGTTAGGAGAATTCATCCCTAAAAACTAATTGTTAGAGGGAGGGAACCCAGGCACATATACACCCCGCAACAACATCCCATAGTTTAATTTGGAAGGAATTGTATTGTTATAATTAGTACAATGCTAACATACCCTTGAAGAGAGTCCGCCCGTGTCTGGAATTAAAAGACAAAATGTCGGCACCCCTCCAGGCGTACGCATTACCGGAAATGTCTTCCAGCTTGAGAATTCTCCTCCCCTGCACCGCGTATGTCCGCCAAATATGGAGCTCTGTAGAACGATACAGACACTCCGTATTCCTATCATCGAGAAATATGATCTGGATTAAAGATCTCCATGCTATTGTCCCTATTAATGGTTTGACAATCCCTTGTGATATTTTCGTTGTTCTGTGGTGGTGACGTTCATTTTTAGGAAACCTATAATCATCTTAGCATCTCCTTCGGTTCACACATTATTCCACCTAGACTTCTTTCCTATAATTAATATGAGCCTCGCTAGCTATTAGTGCATTTGCCATAATATTGATCCAAACCAAACCCACTACTTATTCTCTCCATGCAATAATCTCATCGGACATGTCCCTTCCTTGCCAATGCAATCTATGCATGGAAGCAACGTCTTCTTTGCCTCTTAAAGCATCAAAGTTAATTTTAAAAGTTTGCTAAATTGGTGATTTTCATTGAGCTAATCTAATATGTATGAATTTTCTTTCATTGCCCTTGTCATTACTATTCTGTTAGTTAAAAAAGGGAATTTTTCATGTAATTGACATTTGGTCCCCCCCCCCCCAGGGAAAAAAAAAAAGTTGCAACTCGTCTCATGAATCCATTATTTGAGGAGGAATTTTAAGTGGCCTTTTTCTGCTATTAAGGCTCTAGGGTGAGATACATGGTAGATCTACCCAAAGCTTTGGTTTTAATACCTAAGCACAACTATCCATTAGAGGTGAGCCATTACAAAGCATATCAACTTAACAAATTTCGTATTCCTTGCGAAGTGTTTAATTCAAAGGCTCAAGTCCTATTTGATGGACTTGGTAGACTTGTATCAAGTAGCATTTGTAGAAGGGAGAAGCATCAATGGCAATATTGTAATGGAAAATGAAGCTTTCCACTTCCTCAAGCATCATAACAAAGGTAGGACTTTTTACATGGCCATCAAGCTTCACTTCAAGAAGGCCAATGATAAGCTCCATTGGGAGTTTGTGATGTAAGTGATGGAAAGGATGAGCTTCCCTATCCAATGGAAAGGTTTGATCTACTAGTATGTGTCAATGGTGGAGTTGCAATTAATTCTCAATGAGTGTTTCGAGAGGGCGACTCAACCAAGGCAGGGATCTGCCAAGGGAACTCCCTATCGCTATGCATTTTCATCTTAACTAACCAAGCATTAGCCTTAGCAATCCAATTGGAATCAAATAAAGGCAGACTTTAGGGGCTTAAAATTAAAAGAGGAGCCCCTTTCTAACTCACCTCTTCTTTGCAGATGATATTCTACTCTTTCTAAATGTTCATCTCAACAATTGCCTCTACATTAAGAAACTATATTCCAAGACTATTGCTCAATATTAGGTCATCAAATCAGCCTCTAAGAGTTAGAAATATACTTCAATGCTAACACTCCTCCCCAACTAAGAAGACTACTTTCTCGCACTCTACAAATCCTGATGGCGCCCAAGGCAAAAAACTATTATGGT
The DNA here is from genome assembly GCF_056320005.1 of Nelumbo lutea. NCBI lineage: Eukaryota > Viridiplantae > Streptophyta > Magnoliopsida > Proteales > Nelumbonaceae > Nelumbo > Nelumbo lutea. The sequence goes on from NC_142685.1 coordinate 48,404,435, forward strand.
TTTCCTACCCATATCATTTGAAAAATAATGGAATTTTTTCAATATCATTTGAAGACAAGGTGCACTCAAGGATTCATAGCTAAAATTGTACCTACCTCTCTCTCTCTCTCTCTCTCTCATGCCAAGAAGGATTTCAAAGCAAAAACAATGGTGGGTTAGTTGGAAGAACTTGTGCTGAAACATTGTGGCATGACACTTATTTCATAGTGAAGGCAATAGATGAACGGATCTACTTCAAGGTATCCACTACTCCTTCCTTTTTTTTGTCCAACCTAAGGGCAACTTGTTGTGGTGTTGGAAGAGCATATTCCATGATTTGTCCCTTCTTTGCAAAGGGATCATTTGGAGGGTTGGTAAAGGATTCAAAACAAAGAGTTTAGAAGGATGTTCGACTTCCCATGCTCCCATGTGGAAAAATTCTCTCCTAGGGCCACAAATTACCATGTTACTTATTAGGTCTAGGACCTGATGAATTTAAAACTCATTGAACTGGTGTAAGGTGATGGTGAGAATGGTCTTAGTCCTCAAGTTGAGAAGGAAGAAAGCAATAAGAGAAAGGGAGGATTAGGGTTTTGGGAGCTCAGCAATGTGCTACAACAGAATGGAAAATATATTCGGAGCTCCCCTTCCTTCCTCAAGGGAAGGGTTCTTTATTTATAGTGAAGAAACCACGCATTCTTGCATGGAACAAGAAGTTTTAAAATATTCTCAAGGCAATTAAGCACAAGTCCCTAATCTAATTTAACAGGGATGCATGTCGGATCGAAAAGTGGAGACCAACTATCGGACTGTGCAGGCTATCATTGTCACCCCTTCTTGAGATCTCACCATGTATCTCTCCATGGACTGTGCATGTTGTATGGAGGATGTACGCCTCATGTTTGCGGGCTTATCTAAGGAAGGGATGAAAAGATCTGCCATGGGTGTAAGGGCATGCCACAGTTGGTAATTGAATGCCCGTTTTATTTTGTGATCAATTCGTGGGCGGTGGTCCGTGATACTATTGTAGCAATACATTGGTTCATCATCTTACAACTAGAACAACCACTATAAATACTACAAGGCCTTTTCTCACTAGATGAGGTGATTCCTAAATTCAATCAATTCCTCTGAGTAAAGGTGGTAGAGATGATAGTTAATTTGGTGATTTACAAAACATGAACAATACTTTATTAAATATGGTTACCATTTGTCTTGGAAGGAGGAAAATGATCACCATCAAGGCGACATTTTTTTTTTTTGAAGCCCAAAGGCTAGAAGCAGTCAACCTGAAGTTATAGATCACCCCTAGAAGATTTTTAATGAAAAATGGGGGGAGGACCAAGAAATTGTTCGAGTACAAGAGAGGGAAAATCTAGCTAGACGGTGAGCAACATAATTACAATTTCTTGGACTGTGACTAAACACAGTTATTTAGCTGATGGGAGAGCCTCTTGCATTCTGCAATCACTTTCTCCACCAACAAGAGGTCGATGATAGGTTTAGCATCACTTCCAATAACTGTGATTGACAGGTTTAGAGAGAGGGCCATTCTTAAACCTTCCAAGAGATCATAGGCTTCCGCTACCTGTGCTAGCAATGGTCTAAAGGAACTGCACTGGCAAAGATACAGGTACCGATCACCTCTAATGACAATTATTGCTCCAGAGCGTGAATGGGCCACTACGCCATCAACGTTAATTTTGACTGACCCGGACTGCTTGAATGCATATCGATGATTCAAGAATTTTGATTGATATACTATCAAATGTGGTATCTCAAAATGTTTCACCGTGGCTAGCTTTGTTTTCACCCATGGGAAGCTAATCATGACTTACTAAATCACTGAGAGAGTGCATAGCTGTCCTTTTATCTTGTTGCTTCAAACCATTGATGTTGTCACGAATTCAGATTAACTAAGTGCACTGGCTGTTCAGCTGGTTGTGAAACCAGTGATAATGTTCCAATGTATAGAAGAGTCCCAAGTCAACTCAGCTACTATGACACTTATCACATATTATCTACACCATAGCATACTCCCACTTGTTATGTACCTTCTTATCACTTATCTCTTTGTAAAATTATCTTTTGGATTCCTTGTAAATTACAAACTCTATGAGTTATTATAAATACATCAACCAGCCCAACCGTAAGGACATCTGGGCTTTTCTTCAAACTTTATTGCTTTATGGTATCAGAGCCAATATAGCAACGATGAGTTCCTCAAACATTGCCTCTAGCATTTCTTCAAACTATCCACCACAATCTCATCTAGTTTGTTGAGTATACCCAGCACATATCAAGTCCCCAATATCAATCATTGTATTCCAGTCAAACTTACTGGAGATTATTACTTGGTATGGAAGGCTCTAATCCTTCTTGTTCTTAGAACCCATCATCTGATGGGGTTCAATGATGGAACTGAAAAGGCTTCGCAAAAGATGATAGAGAATCCGGATCGCCCAGGAACTCAATTACTAAATCCAAGTTACCAAAGATGGCTTCAAATGGACCAACTTGTTCTTAGTTGGCTACTGTAATCTCTTACCGAGAGCATTCTTGGACAGGTGGTATGCTATTCGACTGCGGCTGAAGTATGGAGCGCTCTCAGTCATTCGTTCTCTACCCAATCAAGGGCTCGGGTGCTACAACTCAGAAGACAACTGCAGATGCTGAAAAAGGGATCTCTGTCTATCAGCGAATATGTGTAGAAAGCAAGAGATTTTGCTGACAAGTTATCAGCAATTGCAGAACCTGTCAATAACTCAGATATGATGTTATACATATTAGCTGGTTTGAGCACTAAATATGAATCGTTGGTTACAACGATTGCAAACAGACCAGACCTTGAATCTATGACTTTTGATGATTTAGTTGGCTCTTTACTTAATCATGAGGCATGGATTGAGCAACAATATCAACCCATCGATAGTCCAATTGCTAACATAGCTCATGCAGGTTCTAAGAGTCATCCATAGTACAAGAATGATCAATCACATTATAGAGATAATCAATCAAATGCCAGAGGACGTGGCCGTGGCAAAGGAGGTCGAGGGCACTCCAATAAAGATCGTGGGAATAAGCAGCAGTCCAACATTGTATGCCAAGTGTGCAACAGACCTGGCCATGGTGCTCTCCAATGTAGGAGACGTTATGGTCTCTCCTATCATGGAGAAAAACACCAACATTCCTTTAATGACCCAGCAGCATACATTACAGGTATTGACAATTCTTTTGACATAAATTGGTATCCAGATTCAGGAGCGACTCATCACTTCACCCCAGATCTGAACAACCTACAGACAAAGGATGAATATACAAGACATGAACAGGTCAAAGATGGAAATGGGAACTCTCTACCTATACAGAATATTGGTTCTTCTCAGTTGAATATCCATGGTCATGCTTTCTCTCTTCATTACATTTGTCATGTTCTTCGTATGACTAAGAATTTGTTGTTAGTAAGCCAATTTACAAAGGATAATGATGTTATATTTGAATTTCACAAGGATTTCTTCTTGATCAAGGACAAATGGGGGAAGGTACTACTCCACGGACTTAATCATGGAGGACTTTATCAAATGCCCGGTGCTGCAGGAGTCAATAAATCAAGCAACATGTCTGCTCTTGTTGGTGAAAAGACTAGTCTTCAAGGATGGCATGAACGTTTGGGACATGCATCCATGACAACAGTTCAAAAGATTATTAGTAAATATAGCTTACTTGTTCAGCATTCTACTATTAGTAATATTTGTGAGTTTTGTCAATTATCGAAGAGTTACAAACAGCCCTTTATTTACAGTCATGTGTCAGTTAGTGAGCCACCCTAGTTAATTTATTCCGATGTTTGGGACCAGCACTGGTGCCTTCAACTTTTAGATATTATGTGATGTTTGTTGATGATTATAGTAAATTTACATGAGCTTTTCCTACAAAATGGTGCAGTGGAAAGGCGGCATCGTCATGTGATTGAATCAGCCTTAGCCTTGTTAGCAAAGGCTTCCCTACCTCAAGAATTCTGGGCTGACGCTGTGTTGACAGCTAATTACATCATTAACAGGTTACCAAGTTCAGCTCTTCATGGTTTATCACCCATGGTAAAATTATTTAGGCGTGACCCGGACTATTCTTTAATGCGCACGTTTGGATGTGCATGTTATCCATATTTGCGACCATATGCTCGCCATAAGCTGGACTTTCGCTCACTTCAATGTGTATTTCTGGGTTACAGTGCATATCATAAGGGATACAGATGCTATCATATACCTTCTGGAAAGGAATTCATTAGTCGCCATGTCATGTTCGACGAGAATCTATTTCCTTATGCAACCTACTCATCCAATCAGAAACCAAAAACCTCCAATACAGGTACGTTGTTTTCCTTTCCTCTCTTACCCATTAAGTCTATTTCACAGCCCACCACCAATAATAACTCCCTTTTCACACTTCCAGCTGAACCATCCACAGAACCTAGTTTGTCCTCTGATTCGTCTCAAGATACAAATTCCTCGCCCATGAGTCTCATCACCTGCCCTCGCAAGTATCGCTCCATGACTGACATCCTTGCTCAAACCCAAGCCCCACAAAACACTCATCAGGCCCCACCTGTTGACAGCTCTCAGACCCAACAAAACCCCCCTACTCATGAATATGCTCAGCTGCGCTCTTCCCCACAACACCCAATTGCACCACCCCCTCAGTTGGCTCGAATTCACCCCATGACTACTCGTACTATGGATGGAACTAGACGTGCCCGTGCACTAATGTTGACAAAATACCCCCTTCCATCTGCACTTCAGGCCCAAGTTTGCATTGACTCTGAACTGGCTACATACAATGAAGCATTGAAACATCCACATTGGCGTGAAGCTATGGTTCAAGAATATACAGCCTTGGTTAAAAATGGTACTTGGTCCTTGGCACCCCATCAATCCCACATGAATGTGATTGGATCTAAATGGGTTTTCAAGGTGAAACGTAAAGCTGATGGACCACTTGAGCGCTATAAAGCGCGTCTCGTTGCCCAAGGGTTCGGTCAATGTCCTGGACTGGATTTCCATGAGACGTTCTCACCCGTGGTGAAACCTGTAACAGTTCGTACTGTTCTTAGTCTTGCCATTTTGTGCAATTGGTCCGTTTGCCAATTTGATATAAACAATGCATTTCTTAATGGCTTTATTGATGAAGACATATATATGCATCAACTATGTGGTATATGGTTTTGATGACTCTCAATATCCTTCTCATGTTTGCAAATTAAAGACCCTTCTCTATTTGTCCTTCACAAAGGGTCCTTGGGTTGCCTATCTTCTTATATATGTTGATGATATTATCCTGACTAGCAACAACACTGTTTTCATGGAGAACACAATCCAGAAGGTGGGTGCAGAATTTGCTTTAAAGGATTTTGGTCCATTACATTTCTTTCTAGGCATTGAGGCCCAGCGTAGCCCAGATGGTCTATTGTTAACCCAACAGAGATACATTGTTGATCTCAATACAAGAAAACTGATTTTTAGCGGCATTTGAAAATGTCGTTAGAGATAGGTAAAAACGCCACTGAAGGCTATTGCGGCGTTTATGAATTATGCCACCGATGTCTAAGTCGGTAAAGGTTTTAGTGGTGTTCATCCCATTTTTAGTGGCACTTAAATAAATGCCAATAAAACTTACTTTCAGTGGCGTTTATCCAAATTTTAGTGGCATTTATATAAACGCTGATAAAAACCATTTTTAGTGGTGCTTTATTCATCCTTTAGTGGCAGTTTCAAATGCCATTTTTAAATTTAATAATGGCATTTATTGGCACATTTAGTGGCAATTCGCAGTGCCACTAAATAGTAACCGTTATAATAGCAATTATAAGTGCCATTATAAGGGTACCATAAAAGCAACATTTTTAAATATTTATCTATATAGTGGCATTTATAATTGCCACTAAAAAGTCTTAAATCATTTTATTCATTTAGGTTTCAATGGCATTTACAGGTGCCATTAAATGTCTAAAAGTATTCACATGCATGCTAAAAAATAATAAAAATGAAGCAACAAAAAAAATGTTGCTTATTATATAATGGCAATTGGACCTGTATCAATAAATATTAATTTCATCATGCCCTTTAAATCAAATGCATATTATATATTTAATTAAAAAACCAAATAATTATAAAATTTAACCAAATAAACCATTTTTATATAAAACAAATTTATCATAAAATGTTTATATATACAACTGTCACTTTCAAATCATAGATCCATAATGGATAAGTCCAAAAACCAACAAAAAATCATTTCACTCTATGATGTCCAAAATCTTCACCAAAATCCAAAGTATACATCTTCAATATCCTCCATGTTAACAAATTTCTGAAAAAACAAATACATCTTGTTAATAAAAACTATGTATAATATTATATCTTTGGATCTAATAATAGATGGAGTAGAGATAGATAGATAGATAGATAGATAAATAGAGAGAGATCTTACATAACAAATATTAAAAACTAAAAACAAAACACAGCCTAAGACATCATCAATCACAGTAAAAACTAAAAGGGTTCGACTCTGATATGGAAAATATATAATATCTAAAAATTTTCTGACCAGTCAATTGGAATCATAAACGTGGTAGCCAATCAGGTGTTATTTATCAAAATTCATGGGTGGGTTTTGATTGGCCAAAACTCTTCCCGTACCATATTTCCACATCATAGATTTTCCCAAACTAAAAACCATTCAATTCGATGGCTATCTATTCAAACTTTCAAACTAAAAACCTGGGCCACACACAAAGAAGGCTAAATCTATTCAAACTTTGAAAGTTCTATGGACAATCAACAATAGAACCTTCATAAATTATTGGGTATATTTGGAACCATGGTTGTTTCTCAGACAATGTTTATACCTCAGTTTTTCCTTGCAAATCATAAAAGTAGGTGTTGGTGTGCACAGAACCTCTCAATTGAAAATATCTAACAAGTTAAATAAAATAGCAATCTAATGGATTAAAAGGGATTATTTTTTTTGTAGAATGTGGTCATGGTTTTCTGTAGCTTGTCCTCTGCATGGACTGGATATGGCAAATGGTGGAGAATTTTAAACGGAAAGCAAAGTAGGTAAAGAATAGAACAGGGCAAATTTCAACAGTAATGGCTACATAGAAATCATACATGGATGGAGAGGTAAATACCCAAGTGAGCTCTACCTATGATAGAAAACTCTGGCACCACCTACCTGACAAGTCAAAGGGCCAAAGTAGCTTGTGAAAAAGGGTTATGGCTTTTCAAATTGAAGTTTTAATGGCTTTGTTGATTAAGACTCATAGTAGATCTAAGATGAAGAAAATTTTAACAGTGGTTATTTTGGAACAAGGTTCCTAATGGACTCATGTAAACAGCCATCCTATTTCTGCCTTGTCAAGTGATCATCCCTCCCATCTAGACTGCTGAAATTTGTCTCATTGCAGAAGGTGAAGAAGATAAAGCATGTTTGGCCCCAATCCTGTCAACAAACAACCTCTTTAGTAAAATAATTGTTTTCAATTTCAACATCTGAAGATGAAAGAGGACAAAATGGTTGGCTGGTTCATTGTCACTCTAATCCATTTTTTCATTTAGAATAATATAAGGGCTCATGAGGCATAAGCCTCACCACCTTATATCTGGAATTCTTGGTGTCTTGATCTAAAAAATGGTTGGTTGCCATATTTGAGTGCAGAATATGAAAATGACAAAGATGAGGTATAACCAAAGTTAATATTCTGCAGAAGAGCACCTAACATGTTCCCATAAAGGTTTAACATGTACACATATATGCTTCACAGTTTATTCAAAAAAGTTAATGTATTAATAAACATCCAATGAGGTATTAATGACTTGAGCAACTATGTCCAATATCCTAATGGTAACTCTGAGGATTCACGGGGCATACATGATTTACATGGAGTCATTTACCTTCTTGTAGAGTTCCTAAAAGTAAGATGTTGGCAATTTCATGTTTTCAACAAAATAGTATTAAAATAGAGGAAATGATTTGGGAGTTCTTTAAGGGACAAAACCATTCCGTATGCACTATGTAGCCATCAACATATATGAAGAACGATCAGAAATCACAATACATGCAACAATGAGTAGTTGTGTCATGTGTGCATGCACAATTCATCAAAACAGTTGCAAAATAATGGAACCTACAAGTTGCACACTATTCAAGCACGAGACATCAGAAATCGTTGAATCATGCCATTTGAGTTGCAACTTGAAAATATCCAATTTTATCTTTAACAATCTTTAAATGTATTGCCAAAAGAAAATAATGAACTCTGTGGTGGATGGCAAAACTGCCATAGACTAATTAATAGGTTTGAATTCACATTAGTTGGTGTTAGTCATAGACTAATTAACCACTCATAAAGGAGAAACACAAAATCATAAATATATACTTCTGCTTATGCAACGCAAACTCCAATCAAGAATTGTGAATAAGGAGAGTGATTGTTTTTGATAAAGAATTAAAGATGTTGATAAATGAAGAAAGGAAGCTTAATATTGAAAAACTGTTGTTAAACAAATCCTAAAAGTAAAAACAAGCTACTAATGTACAGTATACATAGATTAAGATACGATGTGCTTAGAAAAACACAGTTGGGATCTTCAAACATTGGCATGTAAAATGGGCTATGTAACCAATCACAAGTGAACACACCAGTGTTTCATACAAATGAGACCCACATGTGGTTTGGGCCCATGTGGGTCTCATGTTTACTGAACACTAGCTTGTTCACTAGTGATTAGTTACATAGCCTGTTTTAGACATCAGTGTTTGCAGCAGGCCTGGAGTTGGAAAATGTTTAAAAGTGAGTGTGAGGCAATTGTGGATACTAAATGTTTCTAGCATGTGGTACTGTATAATAACATGTCTAGTACCAGTGACATAATTTAACCTAGAATGCAATATGTGGTGAATAGACAAACTAAATCTTCAACAATTACAAAATATGAGATTATATAGGTCTCATGTTAATGGCAATTGCTTGGGCAATGGTAAAAACTCAGACTGATAAGTGTGAGAGAATATGGATTTTAGTCTAAGAATAGCCATTTTTGGGCAATGGAAAACGAAGACATAAAGAGAAAAAAATCCAAGGTTTAGTTCCATGTCCATTCTACCTGTCTCCAGACCCAAGAGAGCCAGGACAATCATTGGGTAATGGCCCTTTTAGATTATATAGGTCTCAAGGTTAAAATGAGATATTTCTTAGTTATTTGGGAGCTTATTGTTAATCATTTTTTATCAATAATCAGATTATACTTTATTAATAAACCAACAAGGTGTAATTCAAATTACATAGCAATCTGAAACAATTTTCACCACTTGGCTAGTCAACAAGCTCCTCATTACACACAACTGCATTCCCTAAATAGCAGGACTACAATGCATTTTTTCCCCATTATGCCATCTCTGGAAAATTCATCTTCCACTAAGTTAACATATATTTGAACCTATCTAAAAAAGAAATTTGATACGGACATAAAGGACATCAACTCTTCTCTAATGTAATATTATAATATCTAAGGAACTAAGGTCCCCTCTTTGTTCATTCATCCATCCTATTACCAATTTGGAATCTTCCTCCAAATCATTGGAGAATGCACGTCAAAGATCTACCAAATTATAAACCTAGTAATAAAGAAAGAATATCTTTGCCTAACTGAAGTTCAATACCCATGGGCCCTAAGTTGACCAGTGGTTCCTTCATGATTTTTAAAGCACTCCCCTACCTTGGATAGGTCTTAATTGCCTAAAAAGAACTATTTGAATTTTAGTTTTAGTAGTCCTATAGGAGGTCAAAGCCAATGTAGGTTCTTTCTCAATCTCAAAGTATTTGCAACCACAAAATCCATGAAATTAATTTAATCTTACTAACATCAATCCACCACAAAAACAAGTTTGCAAACAACCAACCGATTTTGCAACAAGAGAAAAGTAAAGCTTAAATATAATTTTTGTCTTGGTAAAGGTTGAATGAAATTTGTCCTGGTTGCGAAACAAGCTTTGGTAAAATCGGGAGTTTTTTTTCTCAATCTCAAAGTTGTTTCCATCCATTAAACCACTCAAGTCACAGAAATATGACTAACACAGTGATTTAAAAAGTAGCTAGCTACACTGGCTGGTTCCCTAGCTTGTGGTGGAATTAATAAGAAGCTTTGATTTGGGGGAGGGGGGGGGATACCTATTGCGTCTAAGGAAGACTGTGTAGTTGTAGTTCAACTCTATAAAGGGATAAAGGATAGAACTGTGCTGACTATGTATACACATATAGTGACTATACTTGTTGTATGTCATCATTGTATATATTTTACCATAAAAAAACACTACCATTTATCAATAAAAAGTTATTCAAGAACTTGCTGGTTTTCGAATATCATTAAAAATGCTCTATTTCACTTTCTCTCCATATTGTCTTAGGGAAAAACCTGTTATTGTTTTATTTTGTACTATATAGAGGCTACGAAGTTGTTTGCTAATGGTTGTTGACCATAAATCTACATTGGAACTGGTTTTCAGTTCCAATGGCAGCCCAAAAGGACTCCACGTGTTGCTAATTGCCAACCCTTCAATGGGAGAGGAAACCCTTTTCTTCTTCTTGGGTTTCCTTTTTCATTAACAAACATGAGGCCGAAATGCTCCAATAATGGGATTGGCTTACTAATTAAAGAGTTCAAACTTCAATGGTGGATAATACCATCCCTCCACATGGGTAGCCTTGATTCAAATACAATAAGGTATGTTCTAAATCTAGTGGAAAATCCAGATAATAGGTATTGGTTTTTTTCTAGTAGTAAAGAACTACAACCTACAAAAATCCAGGTAATAGAAACTTACTTTATTGTTGAAGCAAAAACTTTTCCTAGTGCATATTTGTCCAAAGATCACATGACTACAACCTACAAAAAGAAAATAAAAATTAGTAAATCAAAGGTTCTAAAATGGTAAGAAAGCTAAACTTCAATGAAAAAAAAACTTACCAATGAAGCTTGCCAAGCAAACTTGAACCATTGCATATATTATGATTTGCATCTGATATAGTGATACGATTCTGTAAACTTTCAATTTTACAAGTCTCAGAAATTTGAGGACCCAATAGAAGGGGAGGAGGCTCTGGTGGCAAAGTTTAAAAAACTACATGAGATATCCTAAATAAGTATAGAAATCCATTGAATGTTCCTTTCAATGTTTAGGAAACTACATGAGAGATCCTAAATAAGTTCAAGAAACTACATGAAAGATTTGGTAATCTTCAAGTGACATGTTCTTTCTGATCACATGTATTAGTTAGTATTCTTATTTCATAATCTTGAAGTTTATCAAATGTGAAATACAAATACCTATTTAATAGAAATTACCATTCTTATTGTAAGAATGCAGTTGAAGGACTTTCATTTGGGAATAGTGTGTACTGGATTTAGAAATGACTAGATCCCATGCAAAACTTACTAATTATAATAAAACAAGACCGTGAAAGTTCAAAGAACAATCTGCATAAATAAAAAAGAAAGATCATTCTTTCATAACCTTTTTTAGTTGTCTATATTAATAAATATATTCTAACATTATTTGTGGGGATAATGTTCTTGAATAGTGTCACACATCAGAAGAGGTCAAGAAGGGTAAACCTGAAATGAAAATCTAGAGCATCCACTCTTGAAAAGAAGATCCTTCAAAGCTTTCTTTGCATCTGCACATTTTTTGTGTTGCATATCTCACATAGTTCTGATTCTAGGTATGTTGCATTAGAGAATCTCAAAGAAACATATATGCAAATGTTAAATGGAGGTAACAAAATAAATTGATGCAATGCTGACCTGAATTGGGCAATGTTGAATAGGGCAATCCTTTTCTAACTTGGCAGAAGTGATTAAACCTTAAATGGAGGTAACAAAATAAACTAATGCAAAGAAAGAGGTAACATCAGTAGGCCAACATATATGCAAACACATGTTTCACAAGTTGCACTTTTAAGACATTAGACTACTAAGAAAGACTAGGAAAAATTAAAGAAAAGATCATCAATTTTTTATTGGAACACAACAAATAAGGGAATATAATTCTTGAGAATTGCAAAATCAGATGGACTCTGGCTTAAGTTGAAAGAGGTTCTTGGTCATACTGAATAGGCTTTGCATACATACAAGTGATTCGGGTAAAACCTAGTACAATATTTCCCAATAATTGGATGCAAACTCAAACGAGTCCTTTAGATCAATTATTTTAAAACATGGAGGCAAGATGCAAGATGTTCTACCATGCTAAGGCATGAGTGTAAGCCTCCCAGGCATGGAATTTTTAATTAATAGATAATTAAAAATAAGATCAAATAAATAAAAAAGTAAATATCCAAAGAATAGGAAATTTTATGAGAAATTAGAAAGTTTCATATTTGCAATTTCTAATAATAAAACCATCACATCTAAATATAGAATTGAAGCATTCGTATGCAACTAACTTTTCCCCACATCAAGTGGTCTAGCCTTCTCTTCCAACATCTTTTTCCACCAAGAAATAAAATCCCCATTATTTTGAGGGGGACTTAAAACCATATCTACACACAGAATGGCAATAGGGAGAGATTAATTTGAACACCCCTGTTAACTAAGTTCAATTTTGTAGGTAATTTATCTAAAATAAAAAACCAAAGATATACTTTTATTTTTTCCAGACATCATAAGCTCTAGAGTTTCTTTAGTTGTTTTATCAGATCACCATTTTGCACTACTTAGCAGTACAAATAATATTTATACTGAAATTTCTAATCAGGAGCAAGTGGGCAGCTCCTAAAAAAAACAGAAAACAAAAAGAAAAACAGAAACTTGTGTTTGGGGGCTTATGCAATGAGAGAAGATAAAAAATAGAAAAACAAGTTCTTCAAGAACTGTTACAAGAAGAATGCCCAAATGTGAGACATATTCGATTTGGCAATGACAAAAATAGGTTCTTCTCTAGAACCCAAAGAAGCAAAATGATACCCAATAGAGAAAGAAGATAAAAAATAGAAAAACAAAAAAATACCTATATTGAGAACACCCAAATGTGAAGGATTCGATTTTGAGAGGAGATTAATAGTTGAATCCATAACAAGAAGCTTCTTCGATGGAGATTGTTCACTAGAGAGAGTTCGTCTGAGTTCTTCCTTGAGAGAGTTGAATCAGTGTGGTGGTAGACTTCGACTCTGAGAGAGTAGAATCGGTAGAGATAAGTTAAGGTGCGGCTGAGTTCTTCCTTGAGTTCTTGTTCGTTCTAGAATGAAAATGAGCAGGTAGAGAGGAAAGGTGCACGGGAGGAAGAAAATTGCATCCCCACCTTTTTTTCTTTCTTCTCATTATTAGATTTTTCATTTGCATTCTCAACTATTGATTTTAATTCAAATCAATGGTTCAAAAAAAAGGATATATCTTAAAAGTTTAAAATTACATTAGTTGCGCTTTAAAAGTGTTTTTAATGGCAAGTTCATAGAAGCCACTTAAAACAAAGATATAGTGGCGTTTTATACATGCATTTTATGGCAACTTAAAATCAGCCAGTAAAAAAAATATATTTAGTGGCGATTTTTCTGCATATATAATGGCAATTCTTAAAATTGCCACTAAAGCTAACGTTTAGTGGCACTTAAATAAATGCAACTATAGAAAACGCCTCTAAATAATGATTTTCTTGTAGTGCCTGTTGAAACGTACCAACCTTGATGGTGCCAAGCCAGTATCCACCCCCATGGTAGGCTCTTGCAAGCTTTCCAAGCTTTCTGGATATCCCTTACCTGACCCAACAGAATATAGGAGTGTTGTGGGAGCTCTCCAATACATCACAATTACACGGGCTGATATTTCTTTTGCTGTGAACAAAGTTTGTCAATTCTTTTATTGTCCCACTTCTGATCATTGGGCAGCGGTGAGATGAATTCTTCCTTACTTAAAGGGTACCATTAATATGTCTTTTGTTCTCTTCTTCTACTTCTCTTACACTCACTGCCTACTCTGACGCCGATTGAGCCGGTTGCCCCGATGACAGATGGTCCACTAGTGAATACGGCATCTTCCACTACCGAATTGTTCTAGTATCGAATCAGAATTCTGTGTTCTTGCCACTGTCACTACCGAACTGTTGTAGTTGAAGTCATTACTCTCATATGTGGGCTGTACTCTACCCTCTCCTCCTAGAGTTTACTGCGATAATATGGGAGCAATCTATATCAGCACACACCCAGTTTTCAAAGCTCGAAGTCGCCATGTTGAAGTTGATTTTTACTTTTTAAGGGATCTTATTCTCAGTAACCAATTGGGTATTCGGTATTTGCCTACATAACATCAACTAGCTGATTTGCTTAGAAAGCCATTAGCACCTCAACAGTTTCTCCTTTAATCCAAGCTGCCTGTTCGTGACGCCCAAGCCTGCTTGAAGGGGCGTATAGAAGAGTCCAAGTCCACTCAGCTACTATGACACTTATCACATATTATCTACACCGTATCACACTCCCACTTGTTATATACCTTCTTATCACTTATCTCTTTGTAAACTTAACTTTTTGGATTTTTTGTAAATTACAAACTCTATGAATTATTATAAATACATCAACCAGCCCAACCGTAAGAACATATAGGCTTTTCTTCAAACTATCTGTTTGTTGTTTTACAATGCCAGTAAAAATTAATTCATGGGCCTCACCGTATAAGTTGTGAGTTCCATATAATTTTATTACTGGCGTAAAATATGATGGTTGATTGCACATCCTGCGTTCAGCTAATCCTAGCTCTGTTATCACACCCCTAGGTTGGCCCTTTACTTCGGGCCGCGCCAACTCTATATAATGTTGTTCAATGAAAGTTTTATCGCTTCTTTTTTCTTCAAAAGAAAAAAAGAACAAAAAAAAGCTAATTAATCACGTCTATTCATGTGCACATCATCTTCATGTAAGTTATAACGGCTAGATATACCTCCCCCTTCTCTGCTACAAGACGACAACACACCACCTATCTCTTCTCTCATTGCCGTAGGGCTATTTCAGGGGGAAAAACTAGAAAGTGCTCTGATTTGCAATATCAATTATCAACAACCTCCACATGGTCGCCTGCTGTCTCTTTTCAATAAAAAAGAAATAATTGGAAAAGAATGGGTGGAAAATCCAACGTGTTTGGGGGACAGGGGGGTGTGGTGTTGTTGGTGATAACTGGCTGCATTTAATAACGGCTTTTGTCTGGAGCGTAGACATATAGTCATATAGATAATATATGCAGGGGAAGGGGACATACGGACATAGTGCGTATGCGGTGGCAAATTCATATCGAATCACACTACCTTAGAGTAGAATCTCACCAGTTTTACCTAAAAAATCATTATTAATACAAAAAGAAACAAAGAGCGCACTTGGACGTTGGACCTGGATGGCCGATGGCGGCATCGGCATGCCCCCCCACCCTTTGTCAGTTTGTCTTGTCCGCTTGCCGCCGCGCTACAAAGTGCTCCCTCCTGATCATACGTGGTCATGCACAGCAGCGTTAATGGCGCAATCGCAAGCAAGCCACTAGTGGCGTTGGTTGATCTAGGTTTAGTCTTGTCTACGCTTGGCAGGTTTACATTAAGGGACATTACCATCATTTTGCCTATAAGATTTTTGAGAGACTTGATGTTATCTTCAGTCATACCACTAAAAACTTAACATACTCTTTGAGGAGGCGTGGTCGACCTCCTTGGGTGCATAACCTTGACACTCCTAGACCAACTTCCCTTGCGGGGTGGCCCTGGTTAATGGCTAGCATGGCTACCAGGGTTCTTCATGGTCGCACACATATTCATGGGGACAGTGTACGGACCGGCACTGCGCTACAAACACTCAAGGGAGGCTTGGCATGCAGGCCTGGCTCAAGCATGACCCTTCACCACGCCAGTCCCTTGCCCAAGCTGATCGAGCTATCCCGTTGCCCCTAGTGCACGGGTGTGTTCCGGCCCAAGCGGTTGCCTCTCAACATGGCACACAGGTGCCCACATCATCGGCATACAGGAGACCCTTCACATTGGTGCCAAGTCACCTCTTCAGCGCACAGTCGCCTCACATCATGGCCGTCCCCTTTTATCACATAAGTGTCGCCTTCCATGGACCGGCCAGAGCCAGCTGAGTGCCTCGACCATGTGACTTGAAGTCATGATCCAGTGTTACTAACCTTGGTGGAGCCATCTCATCAGGCAACTCCTAGCCTTGCAACACACAAAGGCTTGTCCTGGCCTACCTTGGCCTGGACGCCGCACGGGTTTCTTCCGTTGTAGAACTACCCCTGTGACAATTGGTATCAGAGCAAGCTAGTCAATTGCTATCGTAGTTGGTGTCAAACAGATTAGCCCAGAGCCAATTGAAGTAGTCATCTCAACAAGCAGCACATTGTGGGGTGCGGTCCCTAGGCACTTCCACCCAGGATCAAGCAGAATTCAGATCAGGCCTACTAAGAGGCCATTCATTGTTCGTATCCCCATTCCAATGACCCTAAAAGCAGCTTCCCTTGCAGGGGTAGACACGTGAGCCTTGATAGGAATGTGGGTACATTGGCCATTGGAGCATGGTGGCCCTACACCAACAATGCATCAGGTGGACATGCTCAGTTCAACAAGATAGAACACTTGCAGTAGCAACAGCTCATCACAAGGCGAGTGGGTACACTGGCCACTCGCACACAAAGCGATTAGATCTCCTTGAGGCAACAGCACATTAGGGCCCCCTCGGAGCGAAGATGTAGCACGAACTGACGATGTGAAGTGTAGTTTCGAGGCCCAAGAGAGAATAAGCCATGGACTAGATTTGAGTAAGCCATACACGACGAGGTGAAGATTGCAGGCCAGCAAGGTGAAAGAGTACCCAGGACACATCGCCAACAGCAGGAGTAGACCTATCACATCGTGTTCGGTAGCACCACCGAAAGGCTACCAAGAAGACGGTCAAGCCTTGAGGTAAAGATGATACATGGGGCGGACCTCCGCGAAGCACCACATACAATTTCTTCAAGGGCCCATCTTTCACAATTCAACGGCATAGCCATTGTGCGGTTTGAGTAACCTCAACACAGGGGGTGAAGTTCAGGCAGTTCGGCATGGTGAAATGTTTCCGTTCCCATAAATGAACACCAATATAGGCGAGACCCGGGTTGGCCAGGCGAGCCCAGGAACTAGCAAACAAGTGGATGGCGCGGGACACAGACGCCCATTCACAAGAAAACCATTGTCGAGGACGACAATGGATTGAGTGGGGGAGCCTATTACGATCTAACACAGGCTTAGCCTTGCCTACGTTGGCAGGCTTACATTAAGGGACATCACCGTCATTTTCGCTTGTAAGATTTTTGGGAGAATTGATGTTATCTTTAGGCAGATCACCAAAAGCTTAACGCATTCTTTGAGGAGGGGTGGTTGACCTCCTTGGGTGCCTAACCTTGGCACTCCTAGACTAACTTCCCTTGTGGGGCAGCCCTGGTTAATGGCTAGCATGGCTATCAGGGTTCCTCATGGGTGCACACATGCTCATGGGGACAGTGCACGAACCGGCACTGTGCTACCAACACTCAAGGGAGGCTTGGCATGCGGGCCTGGCTCAAGCATGACCCTTCACTACACCAGCCCCTTGCCCCAACTGATCGAGCTATCCTATTGCCCCTAGTGCACGGATGTGTTGCGGCCCAAGCGGTTGCCTCTCAACATGGCACACAGGTGCCCACATCATCAGCATACAGGAGACCCTTCACATCGGTGCCAAGTCACCTCTTCGGCGCACAATCGCCTCACATCATGGTCGTCCCCCTTTAGCACGTAAGTGGCACCTCCCATGGACCAGCCAGAGCCAACTGAGTGCCCCGGCCATGCGACTTGAGGTCATGGTCCAGTGCTACTGACCTTAGTGGAGCCATCTCACTGGGCAACTCCTAGCCTTGTAACACACAAAGGCTTATCCTAGCTTACCTTGGCCTGAGCGCTGCACGACTTTCTTCCACTGTAGAACTACTCCCGTGACATAGTGGCAACCTCATTATATGTTGGATAAATCGGAATCCTTTTGACCATTGATTTTTGGCGTTGGTTGATCAAATCAATAGTTTTTGCTTAAGGGCCAAGTTAATAGTGAAACAGAATCAATTTTCTTAAAAGGCTTTTGGGCCCAACAGTCAAACGCGGTTCAAAAACATTGAGCGGAAGGATACAATAGACCATAGACCATTGCAATATTTTAGTTATCCCTGTAAACGGTTGACCAAAGCAATTTTTAAAACAGTAAAGTTTCTGTTGTAACTTGTAAGCCCACCCCAAAACGGCAAAACGTACACATCAGGCAAGAATCCTGTTCAAGGGGCGGTGCAATTTGAGGCGGGGCTTAACCTGCTGACCCTGCCAAGTTTTGGTTCAGTTACCCTTGGATATTTGTATAACAATAACACCCATTAAAATTAAATAATAATAATAATAATAATAAAAAGCGACTAATCCATAAGCAACTGGTTTGAAAATTTATAAATATCTTCAGTCCATGTCCAACCCACACCACCTGCACCTCCAAAATCTCTACTAATATTATCTTATTTATTTATAAACACAAATATATGTCTGTGGATACAAACTTAAACTTATGACCGCTATATGGATATAGTGCTATTATTGAATTATTAAGAACATCTAGTTTGACTTCTTTCTTCTAATTAATAATAAAATCTATCTAGATCAATCCTCCTCCAATAAATTTAAAACCATCATCCTCCACATAGTTCTTCCAAGAGGGTAGGGCTCTAAATTTTTATTCTTGATCCCATGAAGTCGCCGTCTTCCCAATCTTCTGAAGCACTCTGATTACCTCCTCTGTTGTAACCTTACCCGTCACAGTGATCTTGTTGAGCCTTGTTTCAAGGTTATACGACTCAATATCTATTATCAACAAAAACCAAATCAAAAAGAAAAAAAAAGGGATTAACTTATTGACCAATTTAATCAACATATTCTGCAATTTCTTCAGATGTTACATAGGCTAGCCTTGATTGTGACAATTACTAGAAGAAAGTTAGATATATATAAAAAAAAAAAAAAATTATACTATACCCTCAATTTTCTTGATGGCTTTCTTGATCTTCTTGATGCATTCATCACAATGCATGCCCACCTTCAATTCCACCACCTAGTATGTAATGCAATACAATATGCTCTTCATTCCCAACTCCATTTGTAAATGAAAGGAAAGTAAAAGGAACAAAGATGAAGAAGAGGAGTTGCTTACAGTAGCCATCAAGGATTCAAGATTATTGTGTTGGATGATCTCTGCAATTTGATAAGAATTTCACTTGAGAGAGAGAGAGAGATTGGATCTGGATGTAATGCCAGAGTGCCAAGACTCAAGAGTAAGATAGGTGCTTGGCCACGCTTGCCCAGTTCATATATAATAGTGACAAGGATGGTTTCAAGTTTCAACTTTGAAACTCCAGATTCTTTCCTTTGTTGATGATGGACAACACACTTTATTTACTTTTCATAAAGTCAAAGGGAGGAAGCACCGATTATTCTGCTTCTTTTCTAGAAAAGTAAAAAGTAGAAAATAAAAAACTAAGTTAATAAGTGGCTTGGCTTAAAACCAAGCTGCAGCATGGATTCATTGAATTGGAGAAAGATTTTCTAGTCAAGTCTATATGACCACTCAAATTTGTTCAATTCTGTCCAACAATATGGCTACCCAACCAATGAAAAGAAATACAATGTTGTGATTGTCCAACCTCCCACATCACAATTTTTTATAATGAGAATGATGATTTAAAATAGGGCCGGGTCAGTGTTTAGCCAATAAATGAACTTCGTTCCATTTTCTATTTGCAGTTGATTGAATTTTGTTAAGTTTATTATACCCTAGCCTGATTGGGATGCACATGGTGTGGTGTGGCACAACCATTGTTTGACCTTAATGATCTGGGTATAGCAATGGACGGAGGAATCGGGACTTCTGAGACAAAACGATTGTTCTTGTGTGGGATAAAATCGTAAAATCCTTAACAAATTTATTTCCCAAGGGAACGAGGTCAAAAGGGCTTTTGAGTTGAGCCAAGGACCCAAGCAAAAAGGGTGTGTAAATTTATTGCGGATGAAAAGCACTTTTTTTGTTTTTTTTTTTTTTTTTTTTTTATCGTCTTGATGCTCTCTCTTCGCCGAATTGGAAATTGGAAAGCCTGAAGACAAGGGCATAAGGCAACAGTTGGAACCTCGTCTCTCACTTGCTTTAAATCTGAGCCTCAACTTGAATAGACGGTGTGTGTCGTGTGCGCACAAGGAGTTTCTTTAGCCTTTAGCCTTTACCTTTAGGGAAGAAACGGAGCTCCTTGTTTCCTTGCACGTCAAGAATCAACAACATATCATGCTCACAAGTTGTCAATTCACATCCCCCCTCCCCTTTATTATCATTTTTGCAGAGTCCCAAGTGCTCATTAATTGGCAACCATTGGACCCAAAATACGTTATATTCTCTCTAGGCTAATCGGCTTGTCAGCATCTGTGATCCCTCTCATCTTACAAATGGCGAATATATTCTGGAGACAGCAGACACAGACACATGTATGTTGTGGGTAGAGCCCGATCGTACCCATCATTTGAACATGATTCGGGTACCAGACAAAGTCTATAATCTGATCGATGCATCGATTCACAAGCCTGATTAGAATGCAGATGTTAGTGCAAGCTTACCGAAGAAACATGTCGCCAAGTTTTAATGGTGACTCACCACCACCGCTTGAAGTGCACACGAGCCCAGGCTGCAGCTGGCAGCCGAAAGGCTGTGCTGTACCAAGCGTTGATATCAAGGACTGCCCACAGGCCACAGCAAGTCCTCATACATGATCAGCTTGGTATAATAATTTTCTAAGGTATGACAGGCAGACTCACACTCAGCCTTCATATTGCCGTTATGTTTTACAATAGTAATGGGGTCTTGCTCTTTGACCCCCAAGCCCTTCGAAGAAGAAATACTGAACCAGTAAGCAATCAGTGTAAAACCACTTCATTTTGTATTCTGGGTTTAACCCTGTTTAGCGGGCCAGAAGCCCAGAATTAGGTTTATGACCAAGGGGCCGGCCATTTGAGAACGGCTGAAAGGCTTATCTACTAAAAGAAAAGGCATTATATAAGTCATTCAGCTCAGCCACTTCAGCCTTTATCAAACAGCCCATTAAAGGCTGCAAGTCTGCAACTCTAGCTTACGAGGTCAATTTGTGGCCTATTGGTTATAAAGTTTTGCAGTCAAATTTGATCATAACTCTCTTTAACATTTGGCTCCTCTGAAGTCTAAATTACTTATTACTGTCCATCCAGTATTGCATGCACGGTCGCTGTTACAGGATAATATTTACAGCCTGCGGAATAACAGCCTCAGATCATTCACCTTTTCTAGTACCATTCTCAGCTCAGAAATACAAATTCCTGTTGCTCTGTTTTTCTTCTTTTTTACTTGAACCCAATGAAAATGGATATTCTACCACGTCCTTCTTGTATTGATCATGATGCCCTTAACAACCAATGGATTGACACAATCAGTTTCTCAAAGTGAAAAAGGTGCTTTCGGACGCGGTAAGCATGTAGCGTGTAGAGTGCTGCAGCCAGTGTTACTGATGAAAATGACAAAATTATCAACTTCCCTAAGTCCTGAAGAATATCAGTATTAGAGAACAAGTTAGTATGTTTATAGTATTTTTTGCAAGTGGAAGAAATGAAGCTGTCGTCCACAACATGTCCTCTCACCCTAGATGATATAAATGCTGAAAGAAAACAAGGACATTTATATACTAGCTTTACTATGGTAAGGAGAATTCTTTCTCTGTTTTCTTCCCCTCTAATATCTTTACACAGAGATTCCTGTTTGTTTTCAGGTAATTTAAGCAAACATGGTAGCAACAGCTCACCATAATGAAACAACAGTAAGGACTAATATCTCTATCTATCTTCATGAAGGAAGATTTGGCCCGACCTCACAGTTACGCAACACGTGGCAAAGGCGACAGCTCGGCACAAAAGCACGCCGAAGGCACGAAGCACCAAGGGGAGAAACCAGCAGTCCGAACTCCCTATTAAGGACCCGAACTCACCCTTGGCCCCAAACCAAACAGTAATCCGAACTAGCCTGCATGTAACAGTTCGGGACATACTTCGTCGAACTGGCATGCCTTGTAACAGTTCGGGTACACCTCGCCGAACTGGCATGCCTTGTAACAGTTCGAAACACACCTCGCCGGACTGGCCTGTCTTGTGTAAGTCCGGGACACACCTCACCGAATTAGCATACCTTGTAGCAGTTCAGGACATACCTCACCGAACTGGCCTACCTTGTAGCAGTTCGGGACACACCTCGCCGAACTGGCCTACCTTGGCAATATAGGACATACCTCCGAACTCAAGACTTCGCCTGGCTCACCACTCCACCACATCGCCCTCAGGCCACTAGAACCAAATAAACCGTACTATGCCTGACACCAAGGAAGTCCATATCCAAGGGCAGCGCACCTGACTGATTTGGGATCTGACGCTTGACGGCCACACTCCAAACGACCACCTGCCACCCCCTCCTAACACTGCTATCTCCAGTTAGAGAGACGGTTCCGACAAAAGGCAGTGACAGTTCTATCCCAGCAGAAAGGACGATGCTCGAATTGACAGATGCAAGGGTAATCATACCCGACCTGACAAGGGTCTCGGAGCGAGTGCGCGAAGTGATTATAAAAGGCCCCCTACCCCCTACAAACAAGATATGTGAACTTTGCGCTATCTGGTCTATACTTTGCCTTTGAGAGATTGCTAACTTGAGCTTCGGAGTTATCTCACCGGGTTCCCCCCAGAGTTCCCTCATCTTTCCCGTTTCAGGCTCCCCGTCGCTCCAACTCAGAGGCGAAATCGTTGACAGCTAAGACCGGCCAGATTGCGCTCCATCATATCTACTCTATCAAAAAAAGGTAAACAACTAATAAACCTCAACATTGTGGAAGGATCCTGTATAAATTGCCCAACAAAATGCAGCCAGGGTTGTCCTTCGGGTTAAAACCATCACATTGGAACCTTAGTATCAGGCAATGATAGGAAAATTTGAGATCAAGAAAAACTCCAGTCTATTAATTTCGGGAATAGAAGCCAAAATCCTGAGGGAAACTTTCCCCATCTGGACAATGACCTTAGATTTCATACAGTACAGAACAATTTCTTTCCAAATTCCAGTTGCTTTAATTGCTGTACAGATGCCAAGCCCTTGATTTTAGTTCATACGAACCACCTGAATGTTACAATTAGATATGGTACCATATCGTGCTATAATACCCCCCCTCGGTCTCCAAATTCAAGAGTGCGAAATGAGTTTTCTGTACAAGAAACTGGTCTTGGCTTCTTTCATGGAGAAGCCCAATGCCTGGACCTTCTCTATTTAATAGCCAATAATAGCATTAAGTTACTAAAAACATGGTAATGGGTCCTGAAGAAAGATAGTGGGCAAATTTGTTATTACTTCTTAATCAAGTTACTTAAAACAAATGCCCCTATATATTTTCATTAACACAATAAGTATATGCTCTCAAGATAGTTTAGTCAGCACCAATAAGGAGTAATGCAGGTTGAAGACCACATAGAGAAGGATATAGGACACGCAGTGAGAAATGGTTTTAAGACAGTAGCATGGACATTTTCATAGGTATGGTACTGGACAAATGAAGAGCCAAAAGCAGGCTTAAATAACCATCCCTCAATAATAAGGAAAAGATGCTAAATTATGTCAATGTTGTTGATATCTATATGGATATGAAATTACACTTGGTAGTGCAGAGTGCAGACAAATCCCAATGTTAGCCTAAATAGATTTTCTCCCAAGTACTTTACCATAGGAGAACTGTGGTAAACTTAAAGTTTTCTCCTTTTTTTCTTGTTTTGGGTTTGTTATACGAGTTAGTCCTTGTATTATTGGGATTGAAGTTGGAAGGGCTATAAGTGCTAGGGGCAGACCAAAAAGGATATTGATTGAAGTAGTAAGAATGATTCAACGGCTCATAATTTAACAGAATGGCAGGACAGGCTTCATGTAGCCAACCCCACAAGTTGGGAAAACGCTTAGATGATGATGATGATGATTCTCTTGTAAGAGTAATTTGTCTCTTTATCCAGAAGGAACCTTTATGCAAACTGCAAAGACTATAGTTAATGAATAGGGATAGACCTAGCAATTTCTGGAAATCCCACAGCTTGAGTTTATACCGAAATTCAGGTTTTCTCTCTTTGGCAGGAATTCAAACAAGCCAAGCTGTGCTGAGCATGTCTACACTCAGATCAGGTTGAAAAACTACAAGCTGATCTCAACTTTGTCTCGAGATCACAAAAATCCTAGGGGTAGTGAACTCATGCTCAGTTTGGTTTGGCACACTTAAGTGTTTAACCATTGCCCATAAGCCCATGTAAGCTCAAAATCATGAACCTATATAGGTTCCACAATTAAAACGCCTACAATTATCCAATAAAAAGAAACAAAAAGCTGAAAGTAAACTATAACATTATATTCCTTATCTGTTATATCAATATATATTATAGTACCTGAACCAGCTTTAATCTAAACTGTGTTGAACCCTCTAAACTTAGTTTAATTATGCTCATTTAGCCAAGAAACCTCAATTAAGGCTCGGGCTTGGCTCACAAGTCTGGAAATTTGAGATCAAGCCTCACTCAATCAAGCTGAGTTTATGAAGAAGGAATTGAATCAAGTTAGCTCAACTTATTACCAATAAAAAAAAAAAAAAAAAAGCTAGCTCAATTCATTGCATACCTTCTTTTGGATCAAGAATCCAGAATTCTTTTAGACCTAATAACTTTTTAGTTTTATTTAACATAAATGTTTAACTATCCTTTCAATTGCAGTGGCATCTAAATCATTGGATAGAAAACATAAATAGTTAAATAGGCAGCTCAACAACAGGGTTCCTCATGACTTGGCCCATCTCATCTTATGAATTCGTTCTAAACCCATTTTAACTGGCATTGCAGTTGCAGTGAGATATGACTTATCTAATTACAAATCTATAAAATTCAGTAGTTTGGTTGATATGAACCATCATCATCAAAGCCTTGCCCCAACTATATGAGGTTGGCTACATGAATTATGTTTTGCCATTCCATTCTGTTCAGTGCCATATCCATCGTTAAATTATGGGTGCTTAAATCATTACTTACTAATTCAACCCAATTCCTTTTCAATCTTCCCCTAGCTCTTCTACCCCTTCAACTTGCAGCAGATCATGCCTTTTTGTACAGAATTATGATGTACGGAAACATACTTTAATTTCTTACTACTGCACAATGTGCTTAAATCATTTCATACTACTGCACTATGTGAGAAGAACTATGTATGAGGATAAAGTACCTGCGGATTTGAGATGATTATTCCCATTATATAAGTTAATAAATCCAACATAGACTGAAGTGAGTTCTGGACACCTCCCACAACACAACGATCAGATTCAGGAACATGATCCTGGTCAAAATCACCTAAAAGATTAGAAGAAAGAAAAAGACTAAAGAATGAAACGTGGAACTTTTCAACCAATAAAGTTGAAACTGAATTACATAAATGTAGAAGATGCATCAGAAATGAATGCACTGAGATTTAGAAGATCAAACTCTTCACTATAATATAGCGAACTGCCAGACATTTTTTTTCTTGTCCATCACAAGAAAAGGAACCACCAAATGACAGTAAAAAGTCCAATGACAGTTTATTTACCTGCATTTGTTGGATAACAGATAAGTCAAACATCCACAATCCAAGACGAGATGCTGCTACCCCACCCATCAGCATCCAGGCTGAGATTTGTCCATTTTGAACCCATACTGAAGCAACACATACAAGCAGAAAGATCCACTGCAACAAGCCAGCAAGTATTAATCAATTAATTTCTATATGAAAGATAACATAGCATGGTCTAGAGTGAGAAAAACAAAATTCTAAAAGGATTTAAACTGTTGAATTTCACATTTCTGTTCTACTCTTGGCTAACTTGAAAAACAAGCTCTACTAATGTCCTATGGTACGACTAGAATTCCTTAATTATCACTTCCAACATGTATAATAAATTTGAAATGGATGTATCAGAATGAAGCCAAATCAGAACAAATATTTTGTTTAAATTTTATATTCTTTCACCCGCCCTAGAGAAATAATGGACAATATGTCTAGGAGCAACATATTCAATACCCTGCAGAAAAAATCAATTCAATAAGATAATCCACACAAGATATCTAGGAGCAACAAATTCAATACCGTGCAGAAAAAATCAATATTGTTCAAAACATTGATATCTAGGAAGTATTTACCTAGGCACAAAAAAATTGTCTGATTGTGTGTCTGGTAAACATGTCATTACTTTTGGAGAAAAAAAAAACATTGAAATTCCATCACTTATAGAAATGGATATGCAAGAAAATTATTAGTTATCAAACAACTGGTGAAAAACAATGACAGAAGCTTAGTGTGAATCATGTTAGTCTGAAAGAATTTGCACCCTGTCATTTATATAGCACTTTCAATGGCAAAAGGAAAACAAGTAAACCAAAACAAAACTTAATTATAAAAACATAAATAAAATATTCTCAAGAGGAAATGAATAAAGATATCTAGGTCCCACCATGTTGTTTCTATATACCGACATCCAACTCCATGTTAGGTGGTTGGAACAAGATCCATCCTAGGAAACCTCTAGCTATGAACCATCCATACACATCATATTGAGGAGCATGGTCCATATTTCTTCTCACCAAAACCAACTCTTCCTGACTTATTGCTATCTAAGTAGTTCAAGATTCTCACAAGGAACTCTGGTGGTGTTGATCTTGTTTTACACTGTTGGTCCCAAGCCCATTTAAAGGAGGGTTATAACAGTTTTGGAGCTCACATTAAAACCTTTTTCAAACCCTTATAGACATGGATATCTGGCCTCAACATAGTTGGACAAGGCTTTGTTGAGTTGAATTAGGTTAAAAGATATAAAGGACATGGGTTATACTAGAGCAACCAACATCTCTGGTGAACTGTCTATAGTGTATATTTTAATTGAATTGGATACCTGAGTCCAGATAGACCATAATCCTGTTCGAAGAGTTGAAATATGTGATTGTATGATTGGGTACAGAACTGTTGCCGCTATTCCAATTGTGGCACTTCCTCCTCGTGCAATGCCAATAACATAAGCAGGTATACCCATCCATTCCAAAGCAGCTGTCATTAATGTTCCAAAGCTGCAGCAAGAGTCCACATATAAGACTTTAAATTGTCAAGAACTCAAAGTGAAATCAGAAAATTACATTGTATTATCAAGACCTTATCTGATCATCCCACCCTAACCATCCAATCTATCATCAATTTTTTTTTCTAGATTTTAACTTGAACAGAAGGGAAAAACAGAATGATGATATCAAGCAGGAATCACCTCAGTACGGTAAAATATAGTAATGCTAGAGCAACTCCTGGGAGCACAACATCTTGCTGCAAGTACACAATCCATGCTTCAATGCATGGGATACTCAAGATGCGATTAATAAGGTTACTAGTTCTTCCTTGTTCTCCTACTCCTGAATGACTTTCCACATTAGAAAGCAAGACCTCTGTATCCTGAGAAATAGATGTTTCTTCTAATTGATCATTTGGTACAAGCCTTGTGATCCTCTTTTGGCCTCTTTCACATAGAGGTGGAATTCCATTATATACAGACATTAGAAGCCAATACTGCAACCAAACAGATATAGTGTTCCAAAGTGCTAAAGTCATTGCTGATGCTTTAAGTGATATAAAGCTGATAATGAACCCAGTAAAGACAGGGGCAAATAGTTTGCAGACTAGATCAATCCGTCGGATAACTGCATTCATTTTTGTCAGTACTTCGGGAGGCTGTCCTTCAGAAATCACCACCACCCTGTAAATTCAACATAATTTCATTTTTGGAAAAAATATTAGAGGTCTTTCTTTCTTTAATATTGGCAACATAACTTTGGGACACTACATTTGCTTTTACTAATCAGGAACAAAAATTCAACAACACTCTATGTTTCAAGATTGGTCTTGAATTCCCCTGTGGAAGAATAAGATATCTACACTGATTTATTTAGGTTTGAGAATCTAAAATCATCAATCTTTTACCATTCTCTTTCAATCAAGATGGTTCCAGCCAGAGTTGATAGCACACCAACTGCTCCAGAAATATTAGTTAAAACAACAAGTGAAATGAATGCCACAAAAGATGTTGATTTCAAGCTTGAGTAGACCAGTAAAGCTACTACCGCTCCACCAGCAATAATGAAAGAGAGATTCTGGGTCAACAACCAGAGTCGGAGAACCTACCAGATAAAATGAAACAGTATTTAAAATGTCTTGATGAAATTGGCATATATAAACCATAATAATTCTGTACAGGGGATCACAAGACAAGACACTACGCCCCTTCATGCTCCACAACGGTTATGATCACCCACGAATTAATGAAGCACTGGGTAAGTAAGCTACATATTGAACAGCCAGTTACCAAGAGAGTGGTCTTTATACATATATTCATGGCAATACTTACATTATCAACTGTCAACGATGGACTCTGTTAGTCACTAGACAGTTAAAGCACCAACACTAATCTTCCAACTTCTTTCTCCTGAACGAGTGGTTAAAACAATCTATTGATAGAATTTAGCGAAATAGGATGGTCAATCGAGAAGTCTAGATTGATAAATAGAAGGGGCACACAAACATCATGCATTCGATTCAATATCAATTCAGAAGGCTAGCCAACCTGCACGTATGTCAATCTATCCACCCATCGTCCAATGATGGGACCAAATAGTGCAGTGGAGGCAGATTCCACGACGCCATAAATAGCAGCAAAGAGTAAAGAATCTGGCCAAATGTCGATCATGTATAACCCAACAGAGAATTCCCACATTCTGCAAGCAAGAGAAGGAGGAATCGTGTCAAAGCCAAACCATATGTCAATACGTTGCCATTTATTCTTCAAGGAGAATAAGAATTCCCATTCAACGGCTTAAATCTTATCTATAGTTTTCTTCTTTTCTCAATTGATATATATGCATAGTTAGGATCAGGAACTTCTCATTATCAATTTTAGCACAGTCAGGATGACAGTCCATGGTCAAAAGAATTAGTAGATGAAAAAAAAAAAAAAAAGAGACAATATTTTTCAGCAGTAAGATGTGTTTAGGCATAAAAAACAGAGCCAGAGCCATAGTTCAAGCAACACGGGTTCATAAAGAAAGGGATTAAGATTAAAAAGAAACCATTGCAGAAAAGGAGGGGGAGGAGGGGAGGGAAGGAAAAAAAAAAAAAAAAAAACGAAGCTAAGATGCAGCAGAGAAATCAAATTTGTAAATGAAGAGAAAATTGAAATAAATGAGGAAGGGAGAGATGGGTAGAAACGTACCTTGCTCCCCATCTTGCTAAGAAGTGCCCAACGTACAAACATAGGAGAAGAGAAGGACTAACAGACTGTCGAGAAGATTGAGCAAGAAACGGTTGCCTCATTATGTATTCTTCCAAGTTGCAACCTCCAGATTCAATCTCGTTTCCTTCTCAAACAATTTGTTGACCTTTAAGCCTTTGAGTGAGAACAACAACGAGATTAATGCTTATAGAAACAAATATTATAATGACAAAGGATAGTGATGAGGCGAACTTGTTCAAACCTGAAATGGGAGTAGAGAGCCAAATCTATGCAGGTCTCTAGGATGCATATATATATGCATGATATGTGGTTTGTAACGTTATATAGTATATCTATGGATGAAAGGACAAGTAACAAGAGGTCAACTCCAGCTTGCTAGTCTAACAAGCTTGTCAATGATGATCCAGGAACCAGGATCCATAACCCATGTGAGATGGAGAGTCCATGAGCTTTTAACATCTTCAAACCCTTAAATCATGCCACTTCCACATGTTTCGTGTTTTGTTAGTTTTATCAACTGTCCGACTGTTTCGTCGTTCGTAGTTTGTTTGTACAAAAATACAAAATCATGTCTTTCCCTTCTTTCTCTTACTGCAAGCTCGCGTCATTGATAGGTATCGTACGCCAAGTTCCTTTGACTTGTAATATTTTATTTTATATTATACATGAACGAAATATAATAATAAAATAAAGGGACACTGCAGAGACACAGAAAATTAATCATCTGGCCTTTTGGCTTTCAGGAGTGAATACGATGCTGACTGAATTCATCAATTGGCATGATGTTTGTAGTTGTTCTAGTAGAGTTGAAGGAAAGCCGCGGTGGAGAAAAGGTCAGATCAGGTCAGGGAGTCGAAGGGTGGGCAACGGCAATGGGTTGGGAATGTCGATCGGAACTCGGAAGTGCCCATCAGCCCATGACCATGAGTACTGCCCTGCCCCTCGCCCCCACCCTCTTTCATGATTCAACAACTACCATTCAAAATCTGTCCACCAGCTCAGATACCGCCTATTCCAACTTTCAAATCAACGTCTTACATTTACGACTCCGAATCTCCTGTTCACGAATACTATGCCCACGCCCTATCCACGATATATTACCTTCGTGAATTGGGAAGAAGATGAAATATTTTTCATGTATGTTTGAGATTACCCATCCAACAATCCTGATGATTGTAAAGTGTAAAAAGTAAAAAACCAACAATTGTACGTATGTGTGAGAGAGTGAGAGAAAAGGTGTTTTTATTTTTTAATATCTACCTATACTTGGCTTCATATTCATAAATAGATCATTAATGATAATAATTAATTATTGCAGTTGTAATATGGGTGTGGCTTCTATATTAATTATAACCCCATTGTCAGACGTCATTCTATATACACAAAATATGTAAATATATTAACGAGAGTGAGAGAAGAATTAATGAAAGAAACTGACATCAACCTAACGTGTTAATATGGGAAAAAGATTCCAGGCAGGGTCAAATTAGAATAGAGAGGCTCCCTCCCTCTGACCCAAAATGATCCAACCTTCGCTATCTAAAAACTCCTAGGTCTTAAGTCTCAACGTCTTTTCTTTCATATAGTTCAGTTTTAACACACACACACTCTCTGTCTCGGTCCAAGCTCCTATGTCAAAGTCTCCTACGCGGGCCATGCAGCATCGAACATGGCAACATTGTAGCTGAAGGGGGGTGTTGTTTCTCCATCTTTGATTACTCACGAAATTCAATTCAATTTTTGAGTAGGTGTTAGACATCGTATTGGCAATATCACATTGTTTTTCTCATAAAAGTATTGGGCATATGGAATAATAAGCAATATTTTTTCAAAAAACGGTGTTTATTTTTTGTTTAGAACTGGTATTATTACATGAGTGTTTTTTAAGAAAACAATACTTGTTTTATTTGATACCAGTACTATCATTAATATTTTTAACATTAATCTATACTATCCAATATTCAACCCACGTCATTGCATAATACATCATTTTCTTAACAAAAATATTAAATTTAACATTACTCTAAATCACACTTTCCCCATTTTTAAATCATGTTTTAAAGTAACCTTTTTTCCAGAAAAACCGTACAAAACAAAAAAGTATTATTTGAAGCACCGTTTTCTCTGAAAAAAATGACATCATACCAGTTTACGTGGAGGCAAAAGCTGTTTCCGACGGACATAACAGTTTATGTGGACACTCCCCACAGCAGATAGACTCCTTTTCTGGACATTGATTGGATGTTTAAGTTTCCTTGTAGGGTTTGGAAAATGGAATGGTCCCCAATCCCAACGATGGGCCTGAGATGGGGTTCTAGCCTTGACCAACGGATGGTCAAATGCCACAACGAACGGAAATGGGGCAAAGGAGGAAGAGTTAGGTGGTTAGTAACTAAAGCTTGCTTCAACGAAAAAAGGGCGCGGTTAGTATTAGTAAAGCTTACCTGGTACAGGGGAAGCCTCTTCACTTTGTTTGGGACAAGCACCGCTGTGGCAACCGGCATGCTGCCAACAGGGACTCCGGGATGTCTACCGCAAAAGTGTCTCTGTGAATATTGGCATCACAATCTCATTTTTATCTATATCTAAAATGGGTTCGACTGTTGCCTGAAAAGACATGATATCCAAGAACTTCTAAATCATTAAAATTGTGATTTTTTTTTATTATTAAAAATAAGAAATTAAATAACCCACAACCAATTCATGTAAATTAACGTTTTAAAAATTGACTCGGAAGTGGAATCGTTCTGGCCATCAGTTTTTAGGTTGACGGTCTGACCGTTTGGTTCGAACAAATAATCTGTTCTGACAAACAAATTAAAAAAATAAAAATAATAATTAAAAATAAAAAAAAACGGTCAAAAACTGTTGCACAGGTTGATGGATCAACGGGTTGTTGACTTTTTCAACGGTTTTTGGCCAAAAACTGGATTTAGGGTAAAACAGAACCAATTGCCTGGATGGTTCCCGAGTCAAATGATCCAACCGTCCTAGTCGACGACAGTTCAAAAACCTTGATGTAAACCAATCCAGACATTGCAGACCATAGTTTTCAAAATCGAACCGGACCAGACAATCGAACGAAAAAAAAAAAAAAAAACCGAGAACCGGTCAAACGACCAATTCTGTTTTACCCCAAAACCATTATTTTGCCAAAAAAACGTTGATTTGGTCAACAAACCACTGATCCAGACGGTCAAACTGTTCAGCGATTTTGGCTGTTTATTTTTTTATTTTTTTATTTTTTTATTCTTTTGTCAGAATGGGCCATCCATTCGGTTTAAACAATCAGACCGTTCCACCCAAGAACTGGACCCCTGACTAGTTCATTGTCCGGTTCGTAAAAAACCTTGACAAGTCCAAAATGGTCAAAACTATTCATCAGATTCGATTGGACCTGGTCCTATTTGTACCAAATCCAGTCTAATTGACACCGAGCATCTTTGGGCATGGATCAGTTGATAGTTGATACAGAAAACTCTTTGGCAAGATGCCAACACCTAATGATGATGACTGCAACAACAGATTTCTCTATTCATGTAAAGGAGCTACTACGGGAATAATTTGCAGATCTAACCTATGGCCATGGTAACTTGTCCGTAATATACTGGGAAATGGTAATTCTTGATGAATCAGAAAGCATGAATATCATATTCACTCAAAGAAACAATGCCATAGAACAAGGATAAAAATTCCCTTAAATTAACTAAAGCATAAATTCCAATAAGGTATAGTTACATCTTTCTCCATGGACAATGTCTGGAAAAAAAGGGGAGGGGGGAATCGAAAGAAATGATGGAACAGAATTGTCTGGTCTGGTGTGGCCATGTCATGACCCTGCAAACTGAAAGCAGCACAGGATTAGCACACAGCATAAAGCGCCTAATATATAGAAAAGGATCCCGCGCAACATGGTCTAATGACATCGTTCATTTGGACCTTCCATCCTGCATTTCACAATTGTCTTAACCATGTTGATGGTGTCGTCCACATTAGCATCCCATGGATCAATTGAGGAGTCCACAAATCATGTGACACAAACCTCTTTTATTAACTAGATCTTTGGATTCATGCTTTTTGTTCAAAAGTTCTATAACTAGATTGGGTGTAAAAGATAGGGGCACAGTTGAATCAGTATGTACTGGCTTAAATGGTAATTTACTCATCCAGACCATGAAAATTGACAATAACTGGAACCCGGGAAATTCACGGATTCCCAGTCTGACTGTACGATCCCATCCAAGTCTAGCTGCACTAACAATAATTATTCTTGTTGACAGTTACTTTTATTCATTTATTCCTTTACCAAATCATATAACATTCGTATAAGAGAAAAGTCCTGCAGAACAAGGCCAACTTATTTGTTTTTAAGCATTCAGAACCCTAAGTTTGCTTTCACCTCACTGCCATACATTCAGTTTCATTTTTCTTTAATGAACCATACAATGCCCATACAAGAGAAAGCCCTGCAGGACCACTTTGAACACGTGCTTTTAAGAATGTTTAGTCTTTGATAAGTCTGCTTCTTAGAGGCATGCAGGGTACAAGCTACATGATTAGCTTCAATGCAAGTAAAAACTTGATATAACCAAATGCAAACAAGTATACATGTAACCACATGCATGTGTATAATTAATCAGATTGAGTTTACTAAACTGTACACAAAATAGATTCAATAAGTAACTAGATTTTGCAAGAACTTTCCAAGAACAATATAACAATGAGAAGGAACATAATGAAAAGGGCGAACAACACCATTCAAACAATCTAAGAATCTTCTCAAACAACTAGTAGGAAAGGGTCCATGCCACAAAGAATGTACAGTAAATAACTTTTTGCAGATGAAATAGAGGAACATACATTTTTTATCAGTAAGCAACATACAAATTTTATAGGAAAAAAAAGTAGGAATTTGCTGAGGTGTCTCCTAAAAATATTTTAGGAGAACAGGCATATATCACAGGTAACAGCTCTCTTTCCGCTCACATAAACAGTCAACAATGTTTCAAACTTTCAATGAAACTAACTTTTCAGGGATGTCCCTCACCCAAACCTGTTTGATTCTGCCTACCTTTTTGAGAACTAATATTTGAATCTTATTGGCTATGTATTCAGAACCCTCATGTATAGACTCTTTGTACACAAGATCTGGTGTAAATCTCTGATATAGTTTTAAAGCAATACAATGTTTACTTTAGTATTTACCCTCTTCAAAAAATAAATGTTTCAATGACATTAAATTTGAAGAACAAGTGAAAGAATCCATTAGAAACAGAGATTAAAACCATGCCCCCTCATATGGTTTCTCTCTCATCCAAACAGCTACAATGTGGGCCTCAAACATCTCTGTACTCAGTTTCAGACATCTCCTTCCATGATCTGGAAAAATCTCCATACCCTTTTACCCTTCAAATTAAATACTCAATAAAAAAAAATATAATCTATTCACTTAAATCCTTGAAAGTTTTTCCTTTCTTATTCCCTATTAGATATGTTGCAATTTTAGTAGAAAGTGATGAGGATGCAAGAGAAACTGAAGAGCATGCTAACTCATAAAATTAGAGCAAGCTGGTTAAAATGAAGAAATGCATCAAGGATTCAAGTATGCTCTGTTATTAGGACATACCAATGAGACCAAAAGGAAAGTTTTATAAAATGACCACAACTATAAGACCAATTTATGTGTAA
Organism: Nelumbo lutea; assembly: GCF_056320005.1. Taxonomy (NCBI): domain Eukaryota; kingdom Viridiplantae; phylum Streptophyta; class Magnoliopsida; order Proteales; family Nelumbonaceae; genus Nelumbo; species Nelumbo lutea. The sequence goes on from NC_142685.1 coordinate 48,439,606, forward strand.
CAACGTGCTGAGTAATTAGGCATAACATATCAAGAAGATGAGAAATTAGGTAGATGAGAATGCAAAGATGACTTAGTAGCAAGATTAGGAATAATACATTTAAAAATGAAAAGAAGACACAAGAATAGTCCCATTTAGGTAACAAGATGAGATGAAGTTCAGTCAGATGGTTTAGCCATGTACAAAGAAGGCCAGTAATTGCACAGTGAGGAATGGCTTGGTGCAAATAATTGGGATAATCTGGTTGAGGATATGAATCTTGATAAAGTACAATGATGCAACAGAGTTGTGTACAGAACCATAAATAATTAGGGCAGCACTTTAATCAGTTGGGTTGAGTAATATTCTTTCCACTTGCTCAAGCTTTCTAATATGTAGCACCTCTCAAGTAACTAAGTTTCACCTGCTTGTTATCTACCACTTCCAACCAAGTGAGAATTAGCCATCATCTTAACAAGAGAGAGAGAGAGAGAGAGAGAGAGAGAGAGAGAGGGAGAGGAGACTAATTGATATCTGTGATGCCTGGACTACCCTCAATTCAGTTTTAAGATTGGATACCATGGGTCGATGGGTTATGACTTACGAGAGTAAAATGAACATTATAACACCATGCAATGCCAAATAGAAAAAATAAATAAATAAATAACAAAAACAAAAACAAAACAAAACAAACCAGCATGTAGAGTTCAACCTGACAATAGCATATGCATCTCAATGTACAAAACAAAAAGGGAAAGGAATAAAAAGAAAAGGAAACAGACCACAACCACAATATCTCATAAGGCACCTGACTTTCCATTTGTGTTGCCTAACCAGTTGCACAAGTGCTTAATCTGGCACCTTATGGCAAGGCAGGCACCGAATGTGCATGCATGAAAGACAAAGACTCTAAGAAACCACCCATATAGCACCTTATCACATAGGCAGGTGCCTTGACAACTATGGTATTGTATAATTAAATGGAAACAAAGTTAGTATTCAAATAATTAATTATTTACATTAGTTTTTTATCAGAAATAATTATTAACATTAATTAACTGGTTAATTGTCTTGTTTTTTAATTATTTATAATAATTAATTAGTTCTTAACATAATTTTTTATGGTCATTCTATGACTTGATTAATTAATATATGAAACATCACAGATAGTAATCGTCAAATGTTAAATAGAATAGTAGAACTAACTAGTATTTGCACAAGATACCATAACTAATTAAGTAATTAGTTTCTATTTGAACATTTTCGAACAATTTGTTTTAAAAATGAAAAACTAACAGAAGGATAAAGAAGGAATAAATAAGGGCTTACTGTCAGATCCAAAGGGACAGGACTTATGTTAATTGACTTTGCACATTCCACACCTGCATTAACTTGGCACATCATTCTTGTGTCAACTTGGGAGGGCTTGGAATAGGTTACCATAAATAAACCTATAATATATTCTGCGGTTACCTAGGACAAGAAAGATGGGTGTTCTTCAAAAACATTATGGCAGAAGATTGACACCTAATAGTCGATCCCAAAGGTGATGATACCAATTATGAAAAGGAGACAAAACATTCAACTCCATAAAAAAACACAAAATCTGGTGCTAAGTAGTCAAGTTATAAAACCTCCCTGAGGTGGGGGAACATAATAAATGAACCTGAGAGAAAAGACTAAATCAATGTATGACCCGAGGCTACCAACTGAAAAACAAAATGTTTATAAGTTGAGCTTTACTTCCCTCTAGACAACAATTAACTAAATTTTTTAGTTTACATCTCTCTCCTCTCATCACGATCAATAAAGACAAGGAATTTAATCAAGAAGATATAATATCACCAAAAGGAAGATGACCTTGTAGAGAAGGTAGTAATTTCACCAAGCTTTCAGTGACCAACAATATCCAATAACAGCTATACCCAGTGGCAGGTACTTGATGCTTATTTTAAAACAAATTATACTCGAACCTTCTAAAGTTATTTGGTAATGGAATAGGATCATACTCTACTACAAACTCATAGTCTATTGTGCTCCATGATTGTCCTTTGATGCCTTTATATTGACCAAGTGCATCAGAATATAAATATTTATTTAAAAGAAAAAAAGAAGGCAGGCCATCCAATAGCCAGAATTCTTTCCAAGAATAAATACAACAAATTCGACCATAAGAAGGTTGATGAAGCATAGTCCAGGAAAAAGAGGAAATGTAGAAAAAGCCAACTTACTTTTTCATTTTTGTTTTAATTTTCAAAGCCCATATAATCTATTTGGCATCAGCCTTCACCTCCTCATCTGAATCTGAATCACTCGCATTATAACCTAACGAGAACCAAATAGAAGTTTCTAAGACAAACAGAGACATAATCATAAATGGATAGATAGATAGATAGGGAATCACCTGGATGTTTATCGCTAACCTTCCAAACAGAAGATCGACTTCTTGAAGCTCTTGTAATCCAAGCTCTTCCCTACAATTCCAACATAAAATGAAGTTCTCAAAATAAGACTGATCATAACAGAGTAAAAAGGAAGACTTGCATTGCCCCATAAAATCTACCGAAACAAGAAAAGGTTAAAAAAAAAGGATCTTAGTATGAAAAAAGAACCCTAATTCCCTGCGACTTTAGATAATTAGATTTACTGACAAAAAAATACAACTCCGAAAAGCGGATTAGAAACTCAAGAAAAAAACCCATATAAATGGAAAAATACGAAAGCCCCAAGAATTCACCTTCTGCGCATCTCTAGGAACTCCATAACCACTGTAATACATCTGACCCACCAAGACCTGCATGCCACTGTCGCCAGCCTTGGCCTCCTTAAGTGTGTCTTGAAACCAGCGCCTGACACAATCAGAGACCACCTCCGACAAAGGCACCCGGTTCTGCCTCTCTGGGTTCTCCATCTTCCAACGTCAAATTGCTATTTCCGGCGAAAAAGAACTGCTTTAACAAATTCTTGTAACCTGGTCGTAAAATGAAGTGATTTTCCCACAAAGCACAAGGCTACCGTATCTATATTTATCTATCTAGAATATAAACAAACAGACGAAGAACAATTTGTCAGAACGAGTAAAGTAGCCATCATATTGGTTTGTTCTCTTAGGAAGGTTGAACCCTGCCCATGTCTTTAAAATCCCTGAAAACCAACGTTGTAGTTGTGTTGTAAAAGGCAGAGCTTAAACCCATACTACCACCACATGAGAGAGAAGAAAGAATGAACATGAACGAAAAGTATTATTATTTACATGTGTCAGACCGTGGAGGTGGTGGCTAGGAGGAAGGTTCCTAGATTCTTAAATTTTACTACTTTTAAAGAGCAATATGAGCCTGCGATGTTTTTTTGGATAGAAACAAAAGGTACTGTTGTAGGGTAGCACGCCCCACAAAATCACCAAAACAAATAAGTTAAATCATAAAATAGAAAGAAACAATACCACAAAGAAAGAACCTTGCTAGCTGGTCAGTCCGTGTTTGGTTTGCCTCTGAATACATGTGCCGGTAGCAAATTCTACCTTTCATCTTTTCTTCCCAGCAGTTTGACATTACATTTGAAATATTTTATAATTAGATTGAACCCCTTCAATAGTGGTTAACAACTAGACATTTTATAATTAAACTTGGTAGCCAAATTCTAAGCTTCCCACACCTTCCATGCCTCTACAATAGACCTGTTCATGGGCCGGGCTCGGCCGGGCTCAGGCCGGGCTTTTAGTTTTCATTAACGAAAAAATGATAGGCCCAAGCCCGAGCCTGGCCCGATCAACAGGCTAGAACTTGGGCCTAAGCCCGGCCCTAACAAAAGGCCCAAAGCCCGAGATCGAGCCCGAAGCCCGACCTAATGAAAGAAATTAAAATTTTTCCCTACATTATTTATTTTAATTCAAATATTTTTCCCCTATTTAAATAAACACAGTTTTACATTCTTAAATCAAAAAATTTATTCAAATGGACATCACATAACCCATTTTAATTTCATTTTTTTTTCTTACAATCAAGTGAATCAACAACCTTCTTTAAGGTTGTTTAATATATTTCCTGTTGTTTGGTTGTTTCTATAAAACCAAGGCAAACCTGAAATAAAACACATAAGAGCAAACCATATAGGTTCATATTCCTATAAATAGCATCACACACCAAAACTAAATTCATATAACTTCAAGTTCAAGTTCCTCCAAAGTCATAAAAAAATAATCCGAATAAAACAAGCAAAATCCACAAAACATGTTCTCCATCCATTCTTGAATTCACCAACAAGATAGAATATTCCAACTCTCAAGTTCCAAGTCATTCTAAAAAATAAAATAAAAGACTTCATTGCCCATAATGACCATATCAAATAAAACATGTTCTAGGCTTTTAGCCATCTCCATTCATTCTTGAATTCACCAACAAGATTGAACATTCCAACTTCCAAGTTCTAAGTCGTCCTATAAAAGAAAATAAGAGATAAATTCAGTACCCATGTCACATATGTAATTTGTTATCATGTCAAATGACAAATAAATAACGGAAATATATGTTATTATAATACCTAAAACATATCATCAAGTTCAACATTTTCATCATCATCATCACTACTATTCGATTCTCCATCCTCTTCTAACAAGCTTGATCCTAAAGAAGCTCCTAACAAGCTTGATCCCCCCGCATACAATTGGAAAATCTATTAGAAAAAATTCAATGAATCATATATTTTAATAAACAATAAATAAAAAAATTACCTAATATAAGGCCTTGTGCACGAAGCCAATCTTCAAGACAAACCAAAGCTTGAATTGTCTTGGACTTAAGTGAACTTCTCCAAGGATTGATCACCTTCTTTCCAATGCTAAATGCAGATTCGGATGCAACTGTGGAAATAGGAATAGCCAAAATATCTCGAGCCATTGATGCCAATTCAGGATACTTAAGTGAACTCTTATTCCAATACTCCAAAACATCAACATCTGATTTGATATCAAGGTTTTGTTCCTCCAAGTAAAGGTCTAACTGAGTTTTTTCACTTTGAATATTTCTTTTTGAATTCAAAAATTGCTCATAATCCTCAAACTCATCACCATCATCATTTCTCTAATTCATGTCAAATTGACTAGAAGATCCAACAAAGGAGGTGGAGGAAAAATTTTCTTTGTATTCATTAAACAAATCATGGAGAGTTTTAGTTATAGCATTAACATGCTCCTCAACTTCATCCCCATAAAGTTTATCAAAACAATACTCCACTAACTTAATCTTGCAACGAGAATCCAACATAGCGGCACAAGACAAAATCATACTATACTCAGCCCAATATTTATCAAATTTCTCCTTCATTTTTATAACCATGTCAGTCATAAAATTATGAGGTTCCTTACTCACTAACATCAAATGTCTATGAATCATCCACACTCCCTTGAAGTAAATGTTTGAAATAGGGTACTTAGTGGTAGAAAACATGCAAGTAACATCATAAAAAATATTTAAGAACTTGTGAATCTTATTCACCTTTCCCCATTCTTCTTCTGAAAGCATAAACATTTTAAAAATATTATCCCTTTGCCCCAATGTTGTAAGACTTGCTTATAATAAATGGTATGTTCAAGCATCAAATAAGTTGAATTCCATCTCACACACATATCTAACATCAATCTTCTAGTTGTGTTTAACTGAAAACTTTTTTCCACAAGTTCATAAAATTTATGCTTTCGGGCAGTTGATTTCTTTATATTTTTCACACCATCCCAAATCTTACAAACAACATCATCAACAACATTCAAACCAGTTTGCACAATAAGATTCAAAATATGGCTACAACGAACTTTGAAAAAATCACCACCACACACCAAAGATTTATGTATTGAAGATCTCAATTTCAAAGAGTTAACAATCACATCATTGTAACTAGCATTATCTAATGTATGCTAAAAATTTTTTGATCAATATTCCGTTCGCTTAAGCACATGGCCACCTCATCTACTAAAGACAGTCCATCAAAAGGAGGTGCCAAAGCTTTAAAGCAAATAATTCTTTTCTGTAACTTCCAATTGTTGTCAATCCAATGAACAGTGTGCTTAGATCTCCAATTATCGGAAGTTAAACAAATCCGACCAAGTGTATTAGATAAATCACTTTTCACACCCTCTTTCTCTTTCACATAATTAGACATGATATCTCTTTTAGTAGTATGCCTACTCACATTTTTAAATTCAGGATTTATAGATTGAACAAATAATCTAAAACCATGTTCTTCACCAGTAGTAAAAGGGTGTTTTCCACATACAAGAAAAATTGATAATGCCCTACGAGACTCTTGTTGATCAAACTTGTAGTTTTTCAAAGAAGTACTCCCATTAGTGTTTGATTGAGTAGTTACTTTGTAATGTCTAATATCCTGAATTCTACGTCTAGGGCAACGCTCTAAATGACGCTTCAAGTGAGTAGTTCCCTTGACTTACCATGTAATATTTTCATGCAGTGCTTACATCGTGCCTTCTCTGAATTAATCTTTTCCATTTCTTCCCACACCTTAGGTGCCAATCTTTTCTTAGTGGAAGTCTGGTCAAACTCTTGGTAGTCATCATCAACTATATCTACTCCAGCAGCCACATTTTCACTTGCCATTGACATGATAGTTGATGTAACCGGTTCTGGTCACATACCAATTTTTTGTGATGTATCAATTTTTTTTTTGGCTAAGTGCCTCGCCATTTGACCTGCTCCCAAGAGAGGATAGTGGAGCTCCCTAGTAGTGAGATACTTGGTGACGAGCTCCCTGGTGGTGAGCTACTTGGTGACGAGATCCCTGGTGGTGAGCTACCTGGTGACGAGCTCCCTGGAGGTGAGCTACCTGGTGACGAACTCCTTGGCGGTGAGCTACTTGGTGACGAACTCCATGGTGGTGAGCTACTTGGTGACGAACTCCCTAGTGGTGAGCTACTTGGTGATGAGCTCCCTGGTGGAGAGCTACCTGGTGACGAGCTCCCTAGTGGTGAGCTACTTGGTGACAAACTCCCTAGTGGAGAGCTACCTAGTGACGAGCTCCCTGGTGGTGAGCTACTTGGTGACGAGTTTCCTGGTGGTGAGCTACTTGGTGACGAGCTCCCTGGTGTAGCGCAACCCGACTACCCTCTGCATGAGGTGATCTCCTCTCCTTTGCAGGCAACGGGATTTGAGGAACCTGCAAAAACTGAATCAAAGGACCCAGGGGTATTTTCCCAGCGGGGACTCTTTGATGCCTAAGTTAGCATTCTGATTGTAGGGAGCTTGGAGAGAAATGAGAGAGCTAGAGAGCAAGGATAACCTCCATTTTTTTTCATTCTCTCCCCCCTGTCTTTGGGGGTCAGAGTCCTTATATAGTGGTGTCCTGTCAAATCAGGTGTAACAGCCTCTATCAAGTCAGGCGTAACTGCCTCTATCTCTCTGTCGCAGCCGTTACTGCCAGAGCTGAGGTGGCGGGTGCAGGCGACTACTACAGAGTACGGCTCTGCCAATCAAGGGACAACTCTCAGGATTGGCAGGCACGGCGCCGCCTAGTGAGAGATGTGGGCGCAGGCCTCCGGATCTGTCAGGTACGGTTGTCATGCAGGAGATCTTCCTGCGATATGTCGAGCTACCCCTAAGTGCCGAACTACCTATGCCAAGCTACCTGTAAGTGTCGAGCTGCCCCTAAGTGGCGAGCTCTTCGTAAGACGCTAGGCTGCTTGCAGAGTGGCCAACTGCCTATGGTGAGATGCCTATGCCGAGCTACCTATAAGTGCCGAGCTGCCCCTAAGTGGCAAGCTCTTCGTAAGACACCAAGCTGCCCGCGGAGTGGCCAGCTGCGTGTGGTGAGCTGCCTATGCCAAGCTGCCCCTAACTATACCGAGCTCCCCGAGCTATGCCGAGCTGCCCAAGCTGCCCAGTTGTCAAGAGGCTGCACTTGGTTTGCACGAGGTGCCAGGTGTCACAATTTCACTAGAGGGCCAAATCCGCCCTCATCATTTGCCCCCCACTCCCGAGCTGAGAGTAACTCAGTGAAGGGAGTAGATTTCTTCTTTTGGCCCGTAAGTCGATGAGCTAGTAAGTGCTGATCCAGTTCCTTAGGCTTTGGGAGCTGCCTGTATGTGGCGAGTTGCCTGTAAGGTGAGCAGGTCTCTGCCAGTTCAGTAGTGTAGCCCTTAGGCTTTGGGGGCAACTTATAGTTTACTTTTGTTGATCTTGCTCATGCTAAGGAAGTGACTGGGTATTTAGCAATAGTGTGGCCCGTAGGCTTTGGGAGTGACTCGTAGTCCACTCTTCTTGACTTTGCCCATGCCGAAGAGGCAACTGGGTTTTAAGCAGTAATGTGGCCCGTAGGCTTTGGGAGCGACTCGTAGTCCACTCTTCTTTGACTTTGCCCGTGCCGAAGAGGTGACTGGGTCTTAAGTAGTAATGGCCTGTAGGCTTTTGGGAGTGACTCGTAGTCCACTCTTTTTTGACTTTGCCCGTGCCGAAGAGGCGACTGGGTCTTAAGCAGTAATGTGGCCCATAGGCTTTGCCTGTGAGGTTCCAAGCTGACCAGGTGCCGAGCTACCTGTGAGGTGTCGGGCTGACCAGGTGACGAGTTGCTTGTGAGGTGCCGAACTAACCAAGTGCTGAGCTGCCTGCGAGGTGCCGAGCTGACCAGGTGTCGAGCTACCAGTGAGATGCCGAGCTACCTGTGAGGTGCCGAGCTACCAGTGAGGTGCCGAGCTACCAATAAGGTGCCGAGCCGACCAGGTGGGTACCTTAGAGCTATGATTGCGCTACATCAGCTTCGTAATGCCGGTCACCCACTCCTACAAGAAGCTACTAGGAGCTCGACCTTCGGGGGCAGCACTACTAACTTTAGGTCGCCAGCTCACATGGGAGCCTTGGAAGGCTCGACCAGTAAGGGCGCCCATGTAGTCTGTTGGCCGCTAACTCCCGCGGAAGCCACAAAGAGCTCATCTTTGTAGGGGGGACTTTGCGAAGAGGACTGATGAGGCTTTATTTGAATTGAAAGTAAACTTATTCTGTTAGCTCCCTGCGTAGTTTTTGAGTTCATAAAAAATGTAAACTATAAAGCGAGAGCTTCAATTTCTAAAAAGTGAGGACTTAGCTTTCTAGGAGAAGAGGACTTAGCCTTTATAGGATGAGAACTTAGCTTTTTTGTAGTGTGTTCCCACAAACGACGCCAATTGATGTAACCGGTTCTAGTCACGTACTAATTTTTTGTGATGTATCAATTTTTTTTGGCTAAGTGCCTCGCCATTTGACTTGCTCCTAGGAGAGGATGGTGGAGCTCCCTAGTGGTTACTTGGTGATGAGCTTTCTAGTGGTGAGCTACCTGGTAACGAGCTCCCTAGCGGTGAGCTAACTGGTGACGAACTCCCTGGCGGTGAGCTACCTGGTGACGAACTCCCTAGCGGTGAGCTACCTGGTGATGAACTCCCTAGCGGTGAGCTACTTGGTGACGAGCTCCCTGGTGGTGAGCTACTTGGTGACGAGCTCCCTGGTGGAGAGCTACCTAGTGATGAGCTCCCTGGTGGTGAGCTACTTGGTGACGAGCTCCCTGGTGTAGCGCAACCCAATTGCCCTTTGCATGAGGTGATCTCCTCTCCTTTGCAGGCGGCGGGAGCTGAGGGACCTGCGAGAACTAAATCAGAGGACCCAGGGGTATTTTCCCGGCGGGGACTCTCCAATGCCTAAGTTAGCATTCTGATTGTAGGGAGCTTGGAGAGAAATGAGAGAGCTAGAGAGCAAGGATTACCTCCATTTTTTTCATTCTCTCTCCCCTGTCTTTGGGGGTCGGAGTCCTTATATAGTGGTGTCCTGTCAAATCAGGCGTAACAGCCTCTGTCTCTTTGTCGCAGCCATTACTGCCAAAGCTTAGGTGCAAGGTGCAGGCGGCTGCTGCAGAGTACGGCTCTGCCAGTCAAGGGACAACTCTCAGGACTGGCAGGCACGGCACCGCCTAGCGAGAGACATGGGCGTAGTTCTCCAGATCTATTAGGTATGGTTGTTAGGCAGGAGATCTTCCTGTGATACGCCGAGTTGCCCCTAAGTGCCGAACTACCTATGCCGAGCTACCTGTAAGTGCCGATCTATTAGAGTCCAGACTCCAGATTTGTCACTCTCTCCAAGAAGATGTCTCCCAAGACTTCTGAGGAGATTGATGGCATGAAATATGCCTCTGCCGTAGGGAGCATCATGTATGCCATGCTTTGCACTCGTCCTGACATTGCTCAGGCAGTGAATGTAGTAAGCAGATTTCTGGCCAACCTAGGGCAGGAGCACTAGACTGCTGTGAAAACATACTTAAGTACCTTCAAAGGACAAAAGAATTTTGTTTAGTATTCAACGATAGCTCACTACAGATCCAAGGGTATACAGATGCCGATTTCCAGTCGGATCCAAATGATAGAAAGTCTAAATCTGCATATGTTTTCATGATAGGATCGTGTGCTATTTGCTGGAAAAGTAGCAAACAGGGGTCCACTGCAGACTCCACGACCGAGGCCTAGTACATTGTCGCAAGTGAGGCTGCCAAAGAAGCCGTGTGGATGAAGAAGTTCGTTCACGAGTTGGGAGTAGTTCCATCCAGCACATCACCTATCCCATTGTTGTGTGACAACAATGGAGCCATTGCTTAGGCTAAGGAGCCACGAGCCCACTCAAAGTCGAAGCACATCAAGAGGAAGTACCACATACTACGGGAGATTGTTGGTAGGAGGACGTCCTGATTCAGAAGGTAGCATTAGCGGAAAATGTAGCAGACCCATTGACGAAGCCACTATCATAGAAAGTGTTTGAGAAACATGTGGAAAGCATGGGACTCCGACTTGTACCTGATTGGACCTAAGTGCAAGTGGGAGCTGTTAGATAGTTTTGTATGCCCTTAGCTTCAATTAGAATGATGTACTTTATGAGTTTATTGTAAATGAATAAAAGTGCATATTTGATTCATGTTCCCTTGGTATGTTTTTGTGAAATACCCTTAAACTGGACACTTAATGAGACTCGTGTTAGTTTAGAATGTTCACAGCCAGTGGGTCGGTTTTGGGAGACCTATCCTGACAAGGCTGACACTGTGGTGCCATCAAGTCGGTTGGGGTGGCCTGTCTCAGCTACCAGGGTGAGACCCTAGGCACATACAGTGTAGAATTAATTGAATCTTTGAACTTGACCAGATTTCCAATATTGCCCTGGACCTTGGAGATTGATGGGCAAAACTGGAAAGTTACACCCGACCCTTAGACTCGATTATGATACTGCATTAGGTATCGGATTGGGTTGTCTTTGATATACCAATCAGTGAGATCCTTAGCGGGGGTCAAAACCTAGGTATATTGGGATAGTCTGAGAATTCATCTGAGTGGGTGATCATAGTGACAGGATCAGCCCCTTTGTCGGACAAAGGTAATGATTGGGGATGCACTCTCTCTGATGGAAACCAAGACTGCCGGCAGTCGATTTCAATTGTTGAGATTTTGTTTTGCAAAATATATTTATATATATATGCTATGGTTTTGAAATGATTTTCAAAAGGTTTTAATTCCCGGGATCCATGTAAGCAGAGAGTGCAACATTGTTCCTTGCAGCCGAGGGAGAGGTCTTCTCTTGTCGGGCAGTGTATGGTCATTATGGGCTGAGAGGTTAAGTGTAAGACCATTGAGGATAATACCTGATGGGCTAATCTTGCATCTGCCCACAGTCCCTGGGTGTTACAAGGTGGCTTGGCCCAGGGACCACTTAGGGTAAGTGCTGGACCCATAGATCCCATAAGATGGGTTTCAGGGGGTGCACTGTCCATAACAATGTATTCGGCCAGGCCTTGTAACAAAAGGCTGGGCTGAACCCATGTGGTTGATGTGTAGATCAACGTTTGGGTCTCACGCCATACAAGGAAGCCCAATTGGGCAATAGTTTGGAAGACTAAGTGAGTACATAACCTTAATTGGGCCTTAATTCCATTTCGAACTGGGCTGATTTGATCAGTCAATTAAAATAAGCGAATTCTGAGGTGGATCAACTCATAGGATTGGGCGTAGACCCTATCCACTTAGAGAGTCCAAGATCTGAATAAGATTTAAATCTGGAAGCCTCCTAATTAGATTAGGAGATGGCTGATCTGATCTGCAGATAAGATAAGGGTTCTTCCTTATCACTTAAAGGGACTTCTAATCCAAATATAATTTGGATTAGCAGCTCCTAATAGGATTAGGAGTTGATCCCTTTAAATCTATAAAAGGAGGAGGGGGTGGTAGCCTTTAGAGATGCAATCCAAAAACTCTTGTCTTCAGAGCCGAAATCACAAGAAGAGAGAATTCTGCACCCTGCGAAATCTCTCTTACTGCCTCCTTCCTGTCGCCGCCATTATCTCCAGTTCGATCTCCAGTTCTTGGGAGAAATCAAGATCTGATCTTGATATCAATCTTTTGGGAAAAGATTGATTGGAGTTGTACTCACAAGCCATTCAGTTGATTCTTGTGAATGGTCAAGTTCTTTTGAAGAACATTGTTGATTTTGCTCCATCCTGCACTACGCCATCTTTAGTGGGAGCAGTCTTTGGATCCTTCATTGGGCGTGAACACCTCCATTGGGAGATATTATTTCTCCGTATCAGGTACATCCTCCCTCCTACTCCTTTTGGTTCAGATCTGGTTTGGTTAATGGTTCAACATTGATCATTGAAAAATATGTTTTTCCTTGAAAAATATGTTTTTCTAAAATAGGGAATTCGATTCCCTGCAAAGATGGGATAATTTTTTGAAATTCGCCCAGTCCATTCCGCAAAACTTGGGCGTCCATGTGATGAATATCCTATCCCTTCACTATCCCCATTGGAGTGTTGCCAATTTAAGTTGAAGATTGCAGGAGTTTAATCTCTTCGTTTGAACTCTGATGTGTGTCACTTTATTCATGCGCATTGTACGGCAAACCGAGTAACTCACAACTTAGCGAAGATTGCTTCCCTGATATACAATTTTTATTGGTCTTCTTTACCTGAGTTTAGTGCTGATTCTTTTGTAAAAGACCTTTCAGCGTAACAAAAGCTTTGCTTCCAATAAAAAAAATACCTATTGTACTGTATGAGTTTTTAGGCTCATCCAAATGTTAAAATATTGAAAGCTAAGGCTATTTCATAGGTTTAAACATAAATATCCATCCTAATATATTTATCCGCTAATTAATCAAACTGAAAATTTAAATAAAAAAAAGTATTGTACATTTGTACAAGGGTGCTCACGGTTCGGTGAGGTATTTTCTTGAACCTAACTGATAATATCGGTTTTTGGAAAACCAATAACCGGAACTGAACCGAAACCAACTGGTTAATCGGTTGATCAGTTTGGTTAATCGTTGGTTTGATTCATTGGCTTTTCAGTTTTTATAATATATATAAATATATAATAAAAACTTATTAATATATATAAAATATTATATTTTAAATAATAAATAATATATTTATATATATATATAATACATATTTATCAATTTATAATATATAAAAATGTAATATATATAATATAATATAATATAATATACATAAATATATATAAAATATATAAAAATATATGTATACCGGTCGTATTGATTAACCACCGGTTTTTTTTTATATTGATTAACTAAAGCCAAATCAGTACCTTCGTTTTTTTTAAAAACACCAAACCAACCGATTCGATTAATCAATTTTTCGGTTTTTTCGCTCACCCCTAATTGAAATTATCCAAAATATCAATACTTTGAATCACTGGATTCCTACAAGGCTACATTCCTTTCTATTAATGCGGTTTTATACAATGCTTTTGTTTGGATACCCACCTGGATTTTGTATGTGGCCCCATTATTTTCACCAAAAATCTCTCTATCTTAAACACATCCCGTCATTTTTTTCAAAAGAAAAAACAACATTATTACATGTGCTATTTACGATGGCTAGTTGGACGGTTTGGACCATTTACGGGGTGTTTGGTTAGATACTGATAAACAACTTTTCTACTAATATCAACTATAAAAGTTAAAAATGTGTGTTTGGTTTTACATCCATAAAATAGTTTTTTTTTTTTAAGTAAGCTTAAGTAAACCAAGCCAAATAAAATATGACTAGCCAAGCAATGCCTTAGTGGAGCCTAAACGATTTGCAGAACTTTCACATGGCAAGTAGTTTATGAATCGAATGAGTTGATGCATCCTTCTCCTCAAATAGATTTACGAGTTTTGGTCCCAAAGACCTTGCCACACGTTCTAAACAAGTTCCCCAACTCAGTTCAGTCCAGATCTTAAACCTAAAGGCTGTGTCCTAGGTTGTAAACTAACCAAATGACAATTCACCAAAATTAATGGGAGTGGTTTTGATTGGTCAGGCTCTCAAATGTGAGATTTTCCAACATCATACATGCACTCTCACTATTTGAGATTGTGACCAATCAAAACCACCTTGTGTATTTTCATGAATCCTCATTACTTGTAAACTTTGTTTTGCCTTATAGTATAACTCCCTTCTTGGACCGAGTAGCTTAGGGCCATTAGCCAATGATGGTCCCAGCCATACAACGTATTGGGAGGGGCAGAATTGCATATTGACCAAGCTTTTCTTTTCCTTTTTCTTCTTTTAAAAAAAAAGTGGAGAAGTGGAAGTTCTCAGAACCCAATATTCTTATGATTGTCATGCCAAGAATTTATCATTTTCATCAACCATGTAATTAGTTGGAACTCTTTACATTTTCTTTGGTAGTTAAAAGCTTAAGAAATTTTAATAACGTAAGACCTTTATTTTCAGGGTATCACGTTATTAATTGTATCACCTACAATTTCTCTCCCCAATAGATATATCTGTGGCATTTTTTTGATACAATCAAAAGGGGAGAGCCTGAGTCTCATAATTAGATTCAAAGAACGAAGTTGATATCAAGCTTTTGATGCTATATGCGTATAGAAATTGAAATGGCGCTTACACGCTGAGACTCGGAGTTGATGCATACATACGTTATCCAATCCCACTGATTTCCTTTTTTTTTTTTTCTTTTTAGTTGTGGGTAAGATGCAACCTTAACTATTGAATACATTTTCAATGGCATAAAAAAAAGAAAAAACATATGATACATGGATACAGATAAGAGTTGACATTTTGGTGCAGCTGGTCACCTCCATCTCCTACTAATTCAAGGGGAGAGTATAACGATCAATCTGCTGAGTATGATGGCAGTCCCGACATTCCAGGAAAACGAATGGTTTTCAAGAATCACTCCAACTGTCATCATCATCTTCATCACTCCCGACAAATGCCTGTGTCAACAAATCAACAGTTTCAACAAGGTATTCTGGAAACAATCTCAAAACATTGAAAGAAATTTGATGAGAAGGGGCTAGAATCTACTAATCAGAAACCAACCTGGCGCATGGCATTTGCTTTCTCTAAAATGGCAACAACATTCAAGTTGGTTTTGGATCTCTGAATGATGGGCCTTGTTGTAACCACAGGTTTCAGGTTAAAAGACTGAGAACCAAAACAAGATACTCAAGATTTGAGTTTAAGAGAGTCTCATAGAACACAAAATATGAAATTGATGAAATGAAAGAACAAGGAATATCACTATGTCCAACCTTAGCTCTTATCTGTTCTAGCAATGAATCCCTTTCATCCTTCCTTGGTCCAACCAGAGGCCGAATCCGTTCTTCCACTTTTCTCAACTGCAAAAACATTTAAAGCAGAAATTTTACAATCCAAAAGTCCTGAAGCAACTTCACGTCTAGAAACTTATACAACATGAATTACCATCATTACCGTGCTTTTGTCATGAGAGGCCACAGCTTCAATAAGAGGATCTCTAGGCCGAGGTTGTTTTGTCTGAATTTTTCCATTCACCCTTCCATCCTCAACATTTGGGAGCTGTTCAAATGTGCCCATTGGCCACATTACCTCTCCCTCTGAACTAAACGAAGGATGTGGAGGCTTCTCAGCTTGTACAGTCATTGGCAGTACAGATAAATCTAAATGCCGTGTTATTCCTCTCTCTGGAGAGAGGGAACTTTGTTGAATCATCTCATCTTCTATATTTGGCTTTGGTGCCAGAAGGCTCAGAGGCTCCACTGACTCTCCCTGCAAAGACATAAAAGCATGCCTAGAATTCATATCTTTGATGGTTGATTGTAGCGATGTGAATTGGTTCAAACTAGGCTGCATGGTTTCTTCCTCTGAAGCAAGGGTACTACTGTGTTGGGGCTTCTCATCTTCTGGAGGTGGTGATGGAAAGAAAGGGTTCAGATTTGGCATTTCTCCCACACAAGTTTGGAAACAATGCTCACTATTTTCATCATCCACCATCACTGGTGGTTGTGGCAAGAACGGATTCAGACTAGAATTCAAGATTTTTCCTCCAAATGTTTCACTACCATGTTGAGGTTTCTCATCTTCACAGGCTGAAGGTAGTGATAATGAGTTTGTAGGCAGTGTTGTTTCTCTCTCAAATGTTGACAAACCCTGCTTAGCCTTCTCATCGGATATGGCTGATAGAAGTGGTAAGAATGGGTTCAGACTAGATTGCACCATTGCACGCTCTGAAGTTAAGGAACCATTTTGAAGCTTGCCCATCCTCCACTGTATAGGAGGAAGAGGTGGTGGCGGTGGCATCTCCAATTCAGCCTGTAGTGCATTAGGATCTAAAACTGGCAAATCAATGGCTGGTCCTGTGGGCTGTTGTTCCAAAAGTTTCTGGTGGGTTGCTCCAGGGAGAATGTCAAAGCTATGGAATTGGTCCATGTCTCGCACAGATATACCAAAGCTTTGGCTATCAGGCTTTGGTGATAACATTGCCTCACATTGTTGACTGGCCACCCAAGAAGACTCGGATGCAGTAAAGCGGCCATTCTGATCAATATGATCTGGAGGTCGCATTTGTTCACACTGAAGATCAGACAATTTTGAACTCTCTTCATCATCATGACAAGACTCTATATTGGGTTTATCAGCCTGTAATTCCAACACTTGTTCTGAAGGGAACCCAGATTCTTGTAGCAAATGAGTGGGTGAAGAGACAGCATCTTTTGCATTTTCAGAAAAATCTGTTTGGTAGGTGGATTTTGATTCCCATTCTTGATTTGTTTCATCAGAAGATTTAGGAACCCAGAGACCATCACTGAGATGCAAATGGCTCAAATGGCTTGGAGCATGTTCAAACTGCAGTGAACAATCATGAATATTCTCAAGTAATTCAGAAGTGGGAGGATCATGCAATTCCAATGAATCATATGAACTCTGAAGTAATTTAGAGCTGGAAGAATCATGTGACTCCAGTTTAGGCTGTTCATTCAAATTTTCAGTGGACAGTTCTAGTTGATTCACTTCTTTTTGATCATCTGTAGGTAAAATATGCTCTGGAGTATGTGCCTCAGACATTTCCAATTTAGACAATTCTGAATTACCATTGAAAAGATACTCTTCTTGCAACTTTATTTGACCAAAGGATGGAGAGCCTATCAGGTATGGGTGAGCAGAAGCATCATTGTAGTCATCAGCCTCTGCATTAACAGTTTCAGTTACTTTCTCATCTAACTGCAAATGAGTCTCAGCCATCAATACTGGTTTTGGAGAATCAGGTACCTTACATATGGATGAAATTTCAAGAGAGAGAGAAGTTCCCATAAAATCACAGGGATTCATATGGACCATATCAGGTTTAGATTCATCTGTTACCTCGACATGAGATATATCAGATGGTACTTCCTGTATATTGGAAGGTGTTTTCCCTTCAGAATGCTCAGTGTCATTTTTCTCCTCATCCAAATCAAGTGTTGGAAACTCATTGATACTTCCTGGGACATCAACTTTGGGTTCATTCTTTAACATGATATCAGATGCATTAGATAGTACTTCCATATTGTTGGAAGACATTTTCACTTCAGAATGCTCACAATTTTCTTCACAAGTTAATTCACGTGGTGGAACCTCATTTGTTCTTCCTGAAACATTGTCTTCAGCAAACTCAATAGTCCTTCGAATATTGAACTCTGGTATCATGCTTTCTGAGTTCAATCCTATTGGAAGGAGGATATCTGTATCAGGCTTTACATCATCCACATCACCAGCAGAGACAGAGGTAGGCATATGTTCAGGTGTACTACATGGATGTTCAGTTGCTGTAAAACATTCACATGCTTCAAGACCTCCTGTCAGGCCTTCAAGATGTTCTTTTGTAGGCAAGATGACTACATGTGGTAAAGAAGAGCTTTCAATAGAACTATCTTCACAATATCTTGAGTTTCTTTCTGTTGATAAAACAATGATATCTGTTTCCACAACCTTGTTATCAGGATTCACATCTTCTAGACCACCAGCATTGGTGGGAGGAAAAAGTTCAGCTTGTGTGGTACCTGAACAAGCTTCCAGGTTTTGTTCTTCCAAGCCATGGACCTGCACTGTAGGCAAAACAACAGAATGTGGTGAACCAAAGTTTTCACTAGAAACATCCTCAGGATATTCTGTGGGAAGCACTTCTTCAAAGTCAGTACCACTTTCTTCCTTTTCAGGAGCTAGGTTTGAAATGCTATACAGCTGTGGCAAAGCATCAGAAGATCTATCCAAGGCCCCACCATCCAATACTTCCAAATGTTGGCTTTTGGCAGACACAGTACCAAGAAAGTCATCCTTCACACCATCCAATTCCTCAGGCTGGGTTTTCATAGGCCCCTTAAGGAGATTATCATCCTTCATCTGAGAAGAGAAATCCGAGGCACTGATTGGACAGGATAAATCCACGATTAATATTTTCCCATCATCTTCCATAATTGAGGATGAACCTCCAGTACAAGATTTCACAGAGACAGAGGAGATCTCAACTGATTCTGGTCCCTGCAAGTGAAACTCATTCAAACTGATGTCAGAACTTAACTGGAAATGAGTAGTTGATTCTGTGATAGAGAACTTGGAAGATGTTTGCCCAAACTCAGGCCTGTGACTTGGATCCTTCAATTCCTTAATGCAACAACCACCTGGGATCATGTCATCTGAAGATTTAGTTTCGAAACCATCTCCATTTAGCTTTTTGGAAGACACGTCCTCAGGTTTATCCAGGCATGTCTCGATAGATGGGTACACTTTGGCTGCCATATCACCATCTGATGGTGCAGTCTCAGCACAACCACTTACAGTATCTGAATTGGAAAAATTAGATCCTCCTTTCTCAAATGAAATATTCCCATCATCTGAAACACTAGATTCATCACCAGAATGAGAGTCCAAAAACTGGGCTTGAAGCTCCAGTTCTTCCTCGTTAGTATCAGAATATACTCCCTGCCTTTCAATATTAACAAAGCCTCTATCATTCTTGGTTTTACTCTCAGTATCAGTTTCTATTTCTGATTCCATGGTAGCAAGGGCATCCATATAATTTTCCACCTCACTGGTGTTGCCGTCGGACCGATAACCATCACCACTTTCTTCTAGCTTCCTTTCCACATTGACCGCTGATTCCTTTTGATTCTCTGTTGATTCCCCTTGGTTGTGAGGTTTATAAAAGGTGGATGGAATTTTCTCAGCCTCGTTATTTGGGATTTGTTCAGGTGACTTTTTTAATCCCTTAACAGCATCCTCATGCAACTCCTCCATGGATGGTTCTAATACCTTTTCCTGTTTACTGGGAGATACAACTATGCTTGTTTTCCTCTGCTGTAATATGTTTTTATCAGGGTTTTCTGTACTAATTTCATGTATATCGGAACCCAATGCACTGGCATCTCTGGATGTTGTCTTCAAGTTAGCAGGGGTTAGAGAACTTTCACAGACAATTTTGTGCTTGGGTGAAAGACTCTCCACAAATCTCTCCATGT
The DNA here is from genome assembly GCF_056320005.1 of Nelumbo lutea. Classification (NCBI taxonomy): domain Eukaryota; kingdom Viridiplantae; phylum Streptophyta; class Magnoliopsida; order Proteales; family Nelumbonaceae; genus Nelumbo; species Nelumbo lutea. The sequence goes on from NC_142685.1 coordinate 48,459,378, forward strand.
AGCTATTCCCAGTTGTTGAGTCAAAAGGAAATGCATTCAATTGCCTCTTCTTCAATTTCATGCGATATCCAGGGACATTATTCTCAGTCTGGTTATTCTCCTCTGAGAACAACTGATGCAACCTGCATCTTTACAACATCAGTCACCAATTTTGCATTCCAAACCTTACCAACCATTGACTATAATATCTAATGTTTTATTAAAAAAGGCATGGAGGCCTTACTTGGAATCAGAAGCTCGGAAAGCCTCTTGTGTCTCTCCATTCCTCCAGCGTGATCCTTTTCTCTGCCATTTGGAGGAGGGGATAGATATTTAGTAGTTAACAGAAAAGGTTAACATGCAGCATGTGGGTGCTATTGTCATCTGTATATGGTAAGAAAATCTATCATTGGCAGTTGCCAAAACCATTAAATGGCAATCACAGGAGGCCTAAAATGCAGCCCCTAATGAGAAGACCTAAATGATAGAATGGTAATCTTTGGCTCAGATTGCCAAAGAAGACCAAAAATGCAGCCCCAATGAGAACTTGAGAAGAACAATTATAGTGAAAACTGCCACAGCAAGATGACAATTTTCCTGAGGCATGGAAAAGCCACACTTAAACTATACCATGTATAGAGCCTATAGATGTATAAACCCATAACTGACACCACCCATACAAGTGCTGTACCTAAAAATCAAATATTTCAAACATTTCAACTGCCAATTCAAGGACAAAAGAGCAGAACTTATCAAAAAGGAAAGTGAAAAAGTTATCTGAGTAGAGCAATGACTAGTATAGTAAAAGGCAAAGCAATTTAGCAGAACCAAGAAACCAGTATTTTAGGAATCTCTGTATTTACATAGGTGCATATAACTCATGAAGGATGCAACAACATCAAACATCCAGATTGATCAATGCCTTGATGGCATGCAGTGTAACAAGATGTCAAATAACTCAGGACAACATCAAACAAAAGATGAGAGTATAGAAACGAGTAATCAGACATACATTGTCTGCTACTCTTGTAAAGTGAAACATGAGGAAATTACAACTCAAAAATCCATTCTACCATGAAACTAGAAAGGATGATTAAAACCTAACTCTCCAGAACATGGTATGAAAACCGTATGCAGGAATACCAACAATTAAAAGAATGTCCTGTATGGTCAGGAGTTCCTTCGGAGCATTTTCTAGGGTGATTTTACAGTAAATATAAGGCCATAAAAAGAAGCTATAAGCAAAACAAACACAGGTTAGCTTGGTGTAACATTTTTCTTTTACTGCTTCAGAAAAACTGAATAATCAAGGCTTATCTAAGAATGTTTTGGCTATAGCTACTACTACTACTACTACTACTACTACTAATAATAATAATAATAATAATAATAATAATAATGATAATAATAATAATAATAATAATAATAATAATAACAGAAATACAGAAATAAAGCAATAAAGCATCTAATCATATTAACAAAGTTTGACACTTAGACATGCAAGAATGCATGCATACAAATCTTGCTACCTTTAATTTTCTTGTGGAACACACATTGGCAGTGAAAAGCAAATTAAGTAGTCCCTATTAGATAGCAATAACACAAATAGTCTTTACAACACTATTATTCAATTCTCAAGTTCCACATCCAGGTCACCCCTAACATTGGACTATCCACTCCAGTAAGGTCGTGATGCTAAACTATGTTATATTCATAATACTGTCACACATGAATTCAAAGGCTTGTAGCAAGTTGGGATGTTGTAGCAACTTCCACCATCATACAATTACATTTTGGGGTTATTTCCTCATCTTCTTTAGACAGTTTAATCGTTATGACCAATAACTCCACCAGCAAAGATTGCAATGACGAGAGGATGAGTATTTCAGAAGTGAGTCATGTGGAGATTCAGATTAACTCCGATAGAAGGCTTAACGAGAGGATGAAGACTCTTAATGCAAGCTTGATTGGGAGATTCGTTGGAATGGATTTGAAGAAGTGGTCAACTGGGCCTCTTTTGAGTGGAGTAAGGGTAGAATTTTGGGTGTCAGAAAGCTGAACGGGGGACTGTTCTTGTTTATGTTTCATGGCAAGGAGGCAGAGTGGGTTCTGGAGTCTGAAGCTAAGCTGAGCAGGGGTTGTGTGCATGTGACTTATGGTTAATCTGGTGGTTTCCAGTGGCAAGTCTTCTACAAGAAGGCAAAAGGAGGAGGGCGATCTGGATTGGAGTTTTGGGAATCCCCCTGCATGTGTCGAGTGAGGAATCCTTCAGAATGATTGGGGATGCCTGTGGTAAATTCTTGATTGCTGATGAAAGGAATAGCAGTTGGGAGAAGATCAACATTGCAAGAATTTTGGTGGAGGTCGATGAGGTCTCTGCGATTCCAGATTGTTTAGTTCTGGCTTTTGCAGGTGAAAAATATGAGGAAGACAATGGAGGGGGGGAGATACAAGGGGTATAGCAGTAATTTCGGGTGGGACAGGGGCTTTAATTCAGAGGCATGCGGTTGGAGTCAGCAAGGATAATATGAAAAGGTGAAGTTTGGAGGGCAGTAGATTAAGTGCAGCTCTCTAGTTGATATGCGAAAGGTCAAAGGATTCAATTGAGACATCAGGTTCTGAGAGTGGGGACCACTCCCTGAGATCAAGATTTAAGAGGATATGCAGTGGTTTTAGGTGCAACAAAATTAAGGCAAGCAAAGTAATTGGTGCCAAGGTTTTGCAGTTCAAGAGAAGAACGAGAAAGAGGGATCTCCACAGGCTTTGAACCAGCAAGGTGGAGAATTGGGTTTGGGTCATCGCTAATTATGACAGCTCTGAAGAAAAACTGTGAGCCTGAAAAACAAGGAGAGTCAAGCTGATGAGAAGGAGCTTTATCGTCTTGCGTTGTGGTGAAGTTGTTTTCATTCCAAGGGAGAGGTGCCGGGAGATCAGAGGAACAAACAAAAATTAACCAGCTTATAGGCAGGTCTCTTTGCTTTGGCTCTTTTGTGGTGGAAATTCCTACTGATCTACCTCAAGTGGGACATTTGGTGTTGTCTAACTGGGATTCCGCTAGGGTTGAGGGAGGCCAAGGAGGAAAGGAGGCTGGGTTAGAGAAAGGGGAGGAGGAGGGTGTAAGGGGGGATGAAAGTCCTCAGAAGGGGTGGAGAGGAGGGGAGGAACTCGAAGGAACGGGAGACAAGAGGTTGGAAACAAGCAGTCAGCCTAAAGAAGCGAGCAAAAGAGATGAGTGGTTGGGCCAGAAGTTTGAGAAGAGTGTTTATGCTTTGAAGTCCCAGTTGGAATGCTTGGAGTCAACTTAGGCCGAAGAAGGAATTCTGAGATCAAGGAAAGGGATGCTACTGCCTTAGATACTTTGAAGAAAGTAAGAGAGTTGAGCAAGTTCCAGCTTATTCACATGTCAAAAGTTTTTTCACATTTGAAAGATGGTTTGGTTGGTGCTGGTCCTACTAACAAATTCAAGAAAGCTTATAAGAAAAAAGGCTCAAAAGACAAAGCTTTGAAATGAAAGTTGCTGAGATCAAGAGAGCCAAGTGCCAAGATTCAGAAGGGGTTCAGTTGCAATGGACGTCAGCTACTAAAGAAGGTTTGGAGTCAAGTTCAGAGTTTGAGGATGAGGAAGGGGGTAATTGAGATAGAGAAGGGATTAATTGCAACTTCATCAGTCAGTGTGCGTGAGAAGGGGGGAAAGTGGAGATTAAATGTTTGGTTGAGGTGGAGAGGAGTTTGCTAGAAAGGTTTTCAAAGCTTTTGAGAAAAGCAAGAGGGAAGAGAGCTCGAAGAAGATCGCAGTTGGGGGAAGGAGGAGAGGTGTGGAATGAGGAAGGAGATGGACAAGGTGAATTGCTTGATGAAGACTTTTAAGCTTGCTCTTGTTTGGGGTGGCTTTCTATTGCTTCCCTCTGTTTTGTGATCTTAAATTTTTGCTTTTTCTGTTGATGGGCAGGTGTTATCTTAACACCTTGTTTGTTTTCTGTACTCGATCCTTTTCCTTTCAATAATTTTTTTTTACCTTTCAGAAAAAATGAATTCACAGGCTTGGGAACCACCACCAGTCCACCACTAAGCAAGTACTAAGTACTAATTTTCCATGCCAAAAGATACCCAATCAGAGAGTTAGTTCGTATAATAACATTTTTGAAAAAGGTATCATATAATAATGTTGATATTTGAGCTAGAGAACTCCTCGCTGAGTGTCAACATTTCCCACACCTATGCTACATGTATACACCATATATATTAAGAATACCTCATTCCAACCCTATGAAGATAATATATTACTTGAAGGGCAGAAATACATATTTTCATATATATCAAAACAGAGCCTCCTTGGAAAGTCACTAGACATGATTCCCGAGTAACACAATATTCATTATGTACTGCTGTTCTTTTCAATACCATACCTTAACTTTTCGTGCTTTCTTTTCCCTTTGAATTTCTACTTTGTTGGATTCAGAAGAGGTTAGTTTTATTTTGAAGAATGATGGATCAGAGAATCGCTTTAAACATGCCCCAGCACCTGCAACATCAAACCTGTGGGAGAAAGGTCATTCAATAATAACATTTACAAGGAAAAGAGACCAATGTTTATACATACCCCTGAGGGAAACATGAATAATATAATCTTACTTGTCCAACAGGAATAACCGAGGTGGACCCCGACATTCTTCATAAGAGTCCATTACAAATCGAGGTAAATCTCCCCGACTCACAAGATTTTGGTCCATTTGAAGATTAGGATGCCAGTCGACACCTGGAAAAAAATATTCATGAAACTAAGATTTCTGATTATGGAGCATATCTGAACTAAAATAGACTTCATATCAGTGGAGAAACAGTCCAGTAATTTAGTGAAGTCCCTGCCATATTAGTTGCCCTTTTCTTTATTTACCTGTTATTAGTATTTTGGGCCTTGTTATTAGTCTTTCTGGGCCTTACTGGACCTACTATGGTTGCTGTTACTATTGCTGTTATTGTTCATTAAGGAGTGTGTTGGGAGGCAGGGGCATAGATATCATTGTAGATCTTGTTATAATAGAAACATATAAATACCAAATCTGGGTGGCAGAAACTGATTGAGATCTGCTCCCTTTCTCTTCTCATTCTTCTTCTATTCTCTTCCTCTCTTCTTTCTTCTGGTTTTCTCTTATTTCTCTTTTGGTTTTCTTGCTGAAACTACATCAGAATACTGATTGACTGTGAACAGCACCAGCCATCTTGGTATCAGAGCAAGGTTTAGGGCTTGCTAGGGTTCCTATGTAGGCTTCTTCCAGCCAGCTACATGAGGATGTATTAGGGCTGGATATTTCAGTCTGTCATGCCTGATTCTTGGAGGTTGATTGGAGAAATTCTTGCTGCCCAAGATCTGCAATCTTGGAGATCACCAATAACCAGGAAGAATCAGAGTTCTTTGGATCAGATTAAGGTTTAGGGGCTAAACCTTCAATTGGTACAATGGTACTGGTGCTTAGTGGTTTCTGAGTAGAATAGTTCCTTTATGAGATCGATAGCTTGTAGGAAGTGATTGGGATCTTCTGGAAGGAGCGGCTGAGTCTTGTTTTTCTCTCTAGGCTGTTTCTAGGGTTTCTACTGAGAACAGGTCAGTTCTAGAGTCTTTTGACCTACCCCATTTACTTCTACTGTTCTGATTTCACTACTGGACTGTTAAGGGAGTAGTTCAGACCCGTAGTTTGTACTGGATTACCGCATAAGCTCTAGTACTTGTGAGGTCTTTGTGGTGTGATCAGTATGGAAACAGGTGGAAAGGAACCAAAATCCTTTGGAGAAGGATCTATGAGGTCTAGGAGTATGTTAGATAATACTTTTTAGATTACTACTGTTAAATTTAATGGCACAAATTACCTGGAATGGGCCCAATCAGCCATGATGGACATTGGGGGAAGGGGAAAGCTTGGATATGTAACTGGAGACATTAAAAAGCCAGCAAAGGTAGACTCAACCTATGCAAAATGGGTTCAAGAAAACTATCTAGTGATGACTTGACTTTGCAACTCTATGCAGCCACATATCAGTAGAAATTACTTATGGGTGAAGACTGCTATGGAAATCTGGGAGAATATGAAGGAAACCTACTCACAGCCCCTTAATGTTGCTAGGGCATATGAGCTGAAAAGTGAAGTGAATAACCTTAAACAGGGGGAGAAACCTGTATCAATTTACTTCTCTACCTTAAAATCTCTGTGGCATGAGATTGATCACTTGGAGACTATTGAATGGGAAAGCCAAAAGGATGCAGCAACATATAGGAAGTTGGTTGAAACAAATAGGGTGTTTGAATTTCTTGCTGGACTGAATTCAGATTATGATATTGTAAGGCAACAATTACTCACTAGGGACAATGTCACCTTATCTCAAGCCTCACTAGTACATAGTGAAAAGAGTAGAAGGAAAGTTATGTTACAAATTCCACCCATGGAATCAACCTTGGCAGCAGTGAAATCAAAGCCTGTTGGTGATAAGGAGAGGGAAATGAAAAGGGAAGACAAGAGGGATATGGTGTGTGATTATTGCAAAAAGCCAAAACACACTAGAGACACTTGTTGGAAGTTGTATCCTCATCTTATTCCAGCAAGACTCAAGAATAAGAAGGGGAATGCCAATGCAACAATTACTACTGACTGTGCATCTTCCTCTACTGCAAAATCCACCTCCCTAGATTCATTAGCTACACTCAGAGCTGCCTTAACTCAGTTAGAGTGTGAAGTTGGAACCTCAAGATCATCTCAACCTTCAGCTGCTACATCTACTACTACTCCCACTTCGACTTTTGCTCACTCAGGTACAAGAGCTACTGCATATCATGCTTCAGCCCCAGGAAACACTAGCCTTTTTTGGATTGTTGATTCAGGTGCTTCTGAACATATGACTAGTTTATCCTCCATGTTTACTTCCTACTCATTATCTTTTGGCAAAGACAGTTTCCATTGTTGATGGCTCCCTTGTACCTATTTCAGGCAAGGGAGATATCAGAGTGTCTGATACCATTTCATTATCCTTTGTCTTGCATGTCCCTAAAGTTAGCACAAATCTGATTTTGGTTAGTAGCATTACTAAAAATTAGAATTGCTCAATAAATTTTTTCCCTGATCATTGTGTCTTTCAAGATCTGGTGACAAGGAGGGTGATTGGGACTGGCCATGAAACAAATGGAATTTACTTGCTTGAGCATCCACTTGGAAGGAATAAAGATGTTAAGAGGTCTTTTGTGTCTCAGTTTGTGAGTCAGATTATGCTTTGGCATAATCGATTGGGTCATTAAAGAGTCTTTTTCCTACTTTGTTTGAGTCTATCCAAGCGTCTAGCCTAAGGTGTGAGAGTTGTGAACTTGTAAAGCATTGTAGATCAACCTATTCTTTGAGCAATAAAAGAAGCATTGTAGATCAACCTATTTCCTACTAGTCTCATTTTTCCTAGGTTTATCTTATGCGTTCTCGAGATGAGGTACCTACACTAACCCATGCATTCCACCAAATGGTTTTAACTCACTTTGGAGTCGGAATCAAAATTCTCAAATCTGATAATGCCAAGGAGTATTTTGCAAAGCCCTTGGCCTCATATCTACTTGAGTATGGAGTTATTCATCATAGTACTTGTCTTCATACACCTCAATAGAATGAATTAGCTGAGAGAAAGAATAGACACATTGTTGAAATTTCTAGGAGCATCATACTAAATTCTAATGCTCCTATTCGTTTTTTGGGGGGTGCCATCCACACAATTGTCTACCTTATCAACAAAGTTCCTTCATGGGTTTTAGACATGAAAGCACCTTTTAAGCTAGTGTACCCTGATAAAGACCAATTCACTATTCCCCTTAAGACCTTTGGGTGCATTTTCTTTGTTCAAATCCTTGGGCCTCACCGTTCTAAATTTGATCCTAAGGCAACCAAGTGTATTTTTCTTGGGTATGCACAAAATCAAAAGGGGTATTGTTGTTATGATTCAATCTTCGGGACTAGGTTTTTGTCTATGGATGTTATATTCTTTGAGGTTGTCCCTTATTACTATAGGACTTCACCCTAGGGGGAGAGTGGTGAGTAGGGTGTTTTTGCTCAGGAAGTTCCATTGCCTATTCCTATCAATGAAGGGGAGTGTAGTGAGGAGGGCTGTCAAAAGTGTAAGGAGTTGAGAGTGTTCCACAAACGATCGTGGAAGTAGGTTGGGTTCCAGTAATGAACAGTCTAGGTCACCTTCGGTCTCTTCTAATCAGATTCAGGTATTTCACCCTTTGTACCTACAACTATCATAGATGATATGCCTACTACCACCATTGAACCTCAACTTCCCACAAATGATCTTGACCTTCCTATTGCAATACGCAAAGGAAAGCATTGTTGCACCTCATCTACTGCCCATTGCATCTCTTAGTTTCTTTCTTATGATCATCTCTCGCCAACATATAAGTCCTTTTTGGTGTCCAATGCTTCTGTACCTATCACCAGAACTGTGCAGGATGCCTTGGTAGTACCTAAGTGGAAGGAAGCAATGAAGGTTGAGAGGATGAACTTATCAAAAATGATACTTGGGAGCTCGTAAATCAACCAAGAGAGAAGAAACCGGTTGGATGCAAGTGGATATTTACAGTGAAGTACAATGCAGATTGGTCAATTGAAAGATACAAAGCTCGACTGGTTGCTAAGGGATACATACAAACTTATGGTATTGATTATGTAAAAACCTTTGCACTAGTTGCCAAAATGAACACAATCAAAGTGTTATTGTCTCTTGCTGCAAACTTCTCATGGTCGTTGTTCCAGATGGATGTTATAAATGCTTTCCTAAATGGTGATGATCGACAAGAAGTGTATATGGAGTTGCCCCTAGGCTTTTGTAATGAAGACAGTGGAAAAGTCTGTTGATTGAAGAAGGTCTTGTATGGCTTGAAATAGTCTCCAAGGGTGTGCGTGGTTTGATAGGTTTAGACATGCCTTGGAAAGATTGGGCTATGTACAAGCTCAATCTGATCACACTCTCTTTTTCAAGAAAGTAGGTTCAGCTTTAACTCTCCTAGCTGTATATGTTGATGATATTGTGGTGACAGGCAGTGATAGTAATGAGATTAATTCTCTCAAGAAGTTACTTAGTAAGGAATTTGAGGTAAAGGATCTAGGGGATTTGAGATATTTTCTGAGAAATGAAGTGGCTAGATCCAAGCATGGTATCTTCATATCCCAAAGGAAATATGCCCTTGATCTCTTAGAAGAAGCTGGAAAATTGGGAATTAAGCCAACAAACACACCAATTGAGCCAAACCATAAGATAAATGCAGAAGGGGGTGAACTACTTAAAGATAAAGCCATGTGTCAACGGTTGGTTGGAAAGCTTATCTACCTCTATCTAACACGCCTAGATATTTCTTATGTTGTCAGTGTTGTCAGTTAATATATGCAATCTCCCAGAACATCCCATCTTCTTGCAATTGAGAGGATACTTGCCTATTTAAAAAGGTGTCCAGGAAGAGGTATACTCTTCAAGAATAATGGTCATATGAAGATAGAAGTGTACACTAATGCAGACTGGGCTGAATGTGTGGATGATAGGAGATCTACCTCAGAGTACTGTGCCCTTGTTGGGGGCAACCTTGTTTCTTGGAGGAGTAAGAAACAAACTGTTGTTGTCCGCTCCAGTGCTTAAGCAAAACACAGATCTATGGCTAATGGGGTGGCTAAAGTGTTATGGTTAAAATCACTACTTGAGGAGTTGGAGGTTGAATATGAAAAGCCCCTAATGTTGTATTGTGATAATCAGACTACTATTAATATTGCTCATAATCCAATACAACATGGTAGAACCAAACATATTGAGGTGGATCAACACTTTAACAGAGAAAGAATTGCCTCCAAAGAAGTATGCCTTCCTTATGTTGCCTCCGATATGCAGCTTGCGGATCTCTTCACCAAAGCAGTTACAAGGGTCAAGTTAGAGACAGATTTGTGCAAGTTGGGAATGACTAATATCTATTCCCAACTTGAGGGGGAGTGTGGAGAAACAGTCTAGTAATTTAATGAAGCCCCTGCCATATTAGTTTTTTTTTTCTTTACCTGTTATTACTTATTAGTATTTTGGGCCTTGTTATTAGTCTTTTTGGGCCTTACTGGGCCTAGTATAGCTGCTGTTACTATTGCTGTTATTGTTTATTAAAGAGTGTGTTGGGAGGCAGGGGCATAGATGTCATTGAGATCTGCCCCCTTTCTCTTCTCATTCTTCTTCTATTCCCTTCCCTTCTCTTCCTCTCTTCTTTCTTCTGGTTTTCTCTTATTTCTCTTTTGGTTTTCTTGCTGAAACTACATCAGAATACTGATCGACTGTGAACAGCACAGTCATCTATATCATTTGATATCTACATGCTCTAATACAGTTGTGTTGTACTTATTTCTGTGGGATGGGGATTATACATACCAATACTCTGCACGGTTACTAAATATCTTAAAAATGAAAGAATAAGGATATTAGGAATCTGGGTTGCCATGGTTGCATTAAAAGAAAAATCCCCCAAGGTGACAAATATATTCATGATCATTTGGTGAACAAATTAGCAGACAACAAGTTCTACTTCTGTTTATGTCAAGGCATAAACCCTTCAATATGCATTTCGATCTACCAGGATTAAAAGAAAAATGAAATGGGTTTTACAAGCTGAACTTAATAATTTACTTATAGTGAAAACAAAATATCTCTTTTATTTTGAAATAGGTAAAGTATAAAGTAGAAGTTCAGGACTGTTATCAGTCTTGAACCCTAATGGATTTCAGGATCGAAGATAAGAAGAAAGGTAAGAGGAAAGAAGAGGAAGAGGGAGGAGAAGCAGTAGAACACAAGGATTGAAAGGAGGAGCAGAAGCTTAATGTACTCCCAGCGCCACTTTAATTAATATTTATAGGTTATGCTCATTACATGGAAATGACAGATCTGCCCTTAGTCTTTACATAACAAATAGAGCAAAAATAAGGCTGAAATAAATAACAACTGAAACAACTAAATAACCAATAGCTAACCCTAGGCAGACTAGAACATCTTCTACCCTATGAACACAGTGCGACCGTAGCTGTGGGGCCCACATCAGTGTTCTCTACACTCCCCCTCAAGTTGGGAATAAATGTTTATCATTCCCAACTTGGATAGATCTGCCTCTAGCTTCTTCCATGGTACAGCTTTGGTGAGGATATCTGCCAGCTGCATATTGGAGGTGATGTATGGGAGACACTTCTTGTGATGAGACCCTCTCTCGTACAGTGTCGATCAACTTCAATATGTTTAGTCCTGTCATGCTGCACTATGTTGTGTGCTATATTAATAGCCGCTTGATTATCACAATACAGCATCAGGGGCTTCTCATACTCAATACCCAACTCCTCAAGTAGTGATCTCAGCCAAAGAATTTCAGCCACTCCATTAGCCATTGACCTGTACTCAGCTTCAGCACTGGATTGGGAGACAACACTCTGTTTCTTACTCCTCCAAGAAACCAGGTTACCTCCCACAAGAGCACAATATCCAGAGGTAGACCTTCTGTCATCAACACTCCCAGCCCAATCGGCATCCGTATAGACTTCCACCTTCATGTGGTCATTGTTCTTGAACAGTATACCTCTACCCGGGCATCTTTTCAAGTATGCTAGTATTCTTTCTGCTGCTAGAAGGTGCGTGGTTCTAGGAGAATGCATGTACTGACTGACAACACTAACGGCACAACTGATATCTGGCCGGGTGAGGCATAGATATAGGAGCTTTCCCACTAACCGCTGGAACATAACTTTGTCTTCAAGCAACTCCCCACTCTCTACACTAATCCTGTGGTTTTGTTCAATGGGTGTATCTGCAGGTTTGACACCTAGCTTTCCAGTTTCAGCCAAGAGATCTAAAACATATTTCCTCTGAGAGACAAAGATCCCCTTGTTTAGATCTAGCAACCTCAATACCCAAAAAATACCGTAGTGTACCCAGATCTTTCACCTCAAACTCTTGATGAAGGAGCTGTTTGAGGGACTCAATCTCATGGTTGTCATTTCCTGTCATCACAATATCATCAACATATACTGCAAGTAGTGTCAGTGACGACTCCACCCTCTTGATGAACAGTGTATGATCTGACTGGGCCTGTACATAACCGAACTTCCCAAGGGCTAGTCTGAATCTGTCGAACCAAGCTCTAGGTGACTGCTTCAAACCATACAATGCCTTATTGAGCCAACAGACCTTCTTACCTGCCTCTGTATCATAGAATCCAGGAGGCAACTGCATGTAAACCTCTTCCTGCAAGTCCCCATTCAGGAAGGCATTCTTAACATCCATTTGGTACAAAGGCCAAGTGTAGCTTGCTGCAAGAGATAATAAAACCCGAATGGTGGTCATCTTGGCTACTGGGGCAAATGTCTCCAAGTAATCTATACCATAAGTCTGAGTGAACCCTTTTGCAACTAGCTGAGCTTTGTACCTCTCAATGGAACCATCCACATTGTGCTTCATAGTAAATATCCACCTGCATCCAACTGGTTTCTTTCCTTTGGGCAAGTCAACTAGTTCCTAGGTATTATTTTTCAACAGGGCATCCATTTCAACTTGCATTGCACCTCTCCACTCCGGGACTGATAGGGCTTCTTGCACTGTTCTCGGAATAGAGACATCAGCAACAGAGGTGAGATAGGACCTGTAGGAGGGAGATAGGCGATCATAGGACAAAAACTGGGAGATGCAGTGGGCTGTAGATGTGGTGCAATGCCGTTTTCCTTTATGGAGGGCAATGGGAAGGTCGAGGTCATCTGCAGAGGGTGAGGTAGCAACAATGGAAGGAGTCTCTGTGGGCCCTAGGACTGTAATATCTGGACTTGGAGCTGCAGAAGAGATTGGAGTTGGCTGGGACTACTGATGACCGGGATCAACCTGCCTGCATCGCCTGTGATAGACTCTCAACTCCCGATCCCTCTGACCACCCTCGCTACTACAGCCTTGTCATCAACTGGAATAGGTAAGGGAACAGCCCCAAAAGTATTAACTTTGTCCTCACTGCACTCCCCCTGAAGAAAAGGACCCAAATCTCCATGCTCACTACTCTCCCCCTGAGGAGAGACCTGAGAATAGTAGGGTGTCTCCTCAAAGAAAGTGACATCCATGGATACAAACTTCTTCCCTGAGACAGGATCATAACAACAATAACCCTTTTGAGTTCGTGCATAACCAAGAAATATGCATTTGGAGGCCTTGGGTTCAAACTTGGAGTGATGGGGACCGAGAAGCTGAACAAAACAGGTACAACCAAATGTCTTGAGGGGAATAGTGAACAACTCCTCATTGGAGTATAGAAGGGAAAAATGAGGTTACATATCAAGAACCCGAGAAGGAATCCGATTAATAAGATATACCGCCGTAAGGATAGCATCACCCTAGAAGTGAATAGGGACATTGGAGGTAAACATAATACTTCTGGCCACCTCCAAGATGTGCCTATTCTTCCTCTCTGCAACCCCATTCTGCTGAGGTGTATAAGGGAAAGTGCTCTGGTGGATAACCCCATGATTAAGGAGGTAAGATGCCAATGGCTTAACAAAGTATTCCTTTGCATTATCAGATCTACGCACTTTGATCCTGGCATCAAAATAGGTTAGGATCATTTGGTGGAAGTTTTGGGTCAGGGCAGGCACCTCATCTCGTGATCGCATAAGATAAACCCAAGAAAACCGGGTGTGGTCATCAACAAATAACAAAAAATACCTGTACCCACCCATAGAAGGAATGTGATATGGCCCCCAAACATTAGTATGCACAATATCAAAAGAACTATTACACTTTTTATTACTCAATGAATAAGAGTTTCTACAATGTTTAGCAAACTCACAACTTTTACACTTCAACTGAGATGTGACTCAACAGACTCAAACAAAGTAGGAAACAGACTCTTCAAGGACCAAAAAGATAAATGACCCAATCGGTTATGCCAAAGCATAACCGGACTCACAACCTGAGAAACAAGTAACTTCTTATCCACTGACTCTTCCCGACGAGAACTCTCCCCGAGCAGATAGATCCCATTCGTCTCACAGCCAGTCCCAATCACCTTTTTCGTCTCCAGGTCCTGAAAAACACATCGGTCAGAAAAGAAAGTTACTGAGTAGTTCAAATGTTTGGTATTACTACTAACGGAAAGGAGGTTAGTATCCAGTTTAGGAACATGCAAGACAGAGGACAAGGGTATAGTATCCGACAGTTTGATGTCACCCTTGCCAGAAATAGGAACAAGAGAGCCATCAGCTATAGATACTTTATCCCTACCAGAAGATAAGTAATAAGTAGTAAACAAAGAGGGCAAGCTAGTCATATGGTCAGATGCACCTGAGTCTATTACCCAACACGGTTCAGTAGTACCTGGAGCGGAGGCATGGTAGGCTGAGGCTCGAGTACCTGAGTGTGCAAAGGCCGATGTGGCCGGAGCTGATGATGACTGCGGTAACTAAGCTGAACTGCCAACTTCCTTCTCCAATTGTATTAGAGCAACCCAAACTGCAGCTAAGGTCTCTAATGGTGTGCCTCTCGTGCCAGATGAGGATGCTGAATCAGTAGTCATAGCCACATGAGCATTATCCCTTTTATTTCTCAACTTTGCCGGGACCAAATGTGGATGCAGCTTCCAACATGTTTCTTTTGTGTGTTTAGGTTTCTTGCAATGCTCACACACCACATCCCTTTTATCTTCCTTCTTTCTGTCCCTCTCTGAATCACCCTCTGTTTTGGGTTTGACAGCTACCAAGGCAGGAGGTGTAAGCGGCTGAAGTTGCATCATGACTTTCCTCCCGGTCTCTTCACTGTGCACTAAGGAGTATGCCTGAAAGAGGGTCACACTATCTCTGGTCAAAATCTGCTGCCTCACAATATCATATTCTGAATAAAGTCCTGCCAGGAACTCAAACACTCTGTTTGTCTCGATGTACTTTCTATGTATCTGAGCATCTTTGGGACTCTCCCACTCAAGAGTCTCTAAGTGATCAATCTCATGCCACAGGGACTTCAAGGTAGAGAAGTAGACCGACACCGGTTTCTCTCCTTGTTTAAGGGAATTCACCTCACATTTCAACTCATATGCTCTGGCAACATTAAGGGGTTGGGAGTAAGTCTCTTTCATCACATTCCATATCTCCTTGGCTGTCTTTGCCCATAAGTAATTTCGGCTGATATGGGGCTGCATAGAATTACAGAGCCATGTCATAACCAAGTAGTTTTCTTAGACCCACTTGGTATACATAGAGTCTCCCTTGGAAGGTTCTGCCACATCTCCCAAGAGATACCCTACTTTGCCCCTTCCCCCAATAGCCATCATGGCTGATTAGGCCCATTCCAAATAGTTTGATCCATCAAACTTTACAGTTGTAATTTGAAAACCTGTCTCAGAACCACCACCATAACTACTGTTCCCAAAACTGCCTTCTGCCTGATTCTTAAACTCCATTTCGGTCAAAAACCAGAAGTCTCAAAATTAGGGTTACTACAGTCAAAACCAGCACTAGGACTCCCAACCACAATCACAAAATCAGTATAGAACCAATCTGTACTCACAGTAGATGTGCATGAAATATGTATAAAACTGATCTGAAATCAACAACCACACGCAACAGCAACAGTCCGAACTGTTTTCACCCCTTTAGAAGTGTTCGAAACCCCAAAAGAAAACTGAAAAACAGTTTGAAGAACAATCTGATATGCTGAAGCCAATTTGAGGTTTTAATCGGTCCTAAAAGTTGTACACTCTAGACAGTACCGTACGGATAAGGTTTGTATTAGGGTTAATATGAAACCTTAAACTGATCAATCTAATATGCTGAAACCCTAAAACTGAACTATTAGGATTTGTCGCAGGGATAAAATCACAAGGTTCAGTCCAATACTAGGGTTTGCCGCAAGGATAAGACAAAACCCTAGAGAATAGAGAGATAAAACCCTAGAGTAGTTCGGCCACCCTTGCTGGATAGGTCCAACCTATCTTCTCTGATGTTACTTCTCTCAGAAAATAAAAGACTTACAATAGGATGCAGTTCGCTGCCTACCAAGGTTACCCGAACCCCAGCATTCTCTGATTCTTCCTGATCACCAACTCGCTGCAACTATGGCACTTCTTCAAACAGCTACTAATCCTCTGGAGATCTCCAAGAACCAGTCAACGAACTCTGCTTTCTCAGCTTCCAGCCTTAGATGGTTCTCATGTGGTCGGCTAGACTAGATTCACATGAGAAGCCCTAGCTCTGAAACCAAGTAGAAGTTCAGGACTGTTATCAGTCTTGAACCCTAATGGATTTCAGGATCGAAGATAAGAAGAAAGTTAAGAGGAAAGAAGAGGAAGAGGGAGGAGAAGCAGTAGAACACAAGGGTTGAAAGGAGGAGTAGAAGCTTAATGTACTGCCGCCGCCACTTTAATTAATATTTATAGGTTATGCTCATTACATGGAAAGGACAGATCTGCCCTTAGTCTTTACATAACAAATAGAGCAAAAATAAGACTGAAATAAATAACAACTGAAACAACTAAATGACCAATAGCTAACCCTAGGCAGACTAGAACATCTTCTACCCTACGAACACAGTGGGACCGTAGCTTTGGGGCCCACATCAGTGTTCTCTACATATAAATTCATTAAAGAAGAAAACCATGTACAGCAAGAAGCTGTACACAGGGATTTACAAAAAAAAAACAAAAACAAAAAAACTACTCAAGCAGCTCTATACCCCCCAGCCCTGCTTTACAAAAAGATATTTTCATGTACAAAAAAAGAATAAATGAATAAAAACAAGATATCTTAAATGAATAAATGTTTTGTTCCTCTATCACTGTTACATGGTCTTGATAATATATGTAACATTTTTGTGTCGTTTCATATTTGTAAGATGTTGCTTAACATAGACATAAATTTGTATATCAATATGACACACATAGAGGATGTTTCAGACATAATAAGCCTAGAAATCTGGATAAGTTTATTGAAATATATATATATATATATATATATATATATATATATTGATCCATAGTACTCTAGGCACATGTGCAGTGGAGGGGTTTTGTGGAGGTGAGGTAATTAGATGATAAGAAGTGAAGAAAGGCTTGAACCTAGGGTTGTACTCTAGGAACCACTAATTGAGCTGTATTTTTGTGAAGTCCTTTCTTAAGGACAATAAAAAAGTATGTTAAACACTCAATTCAAGGAAAACAAATTAAAAGGAGAATAATAACCTGTATTGAAAAGGAATAATGAATGATTGGTCTGGGAGAGAAGTGCTTTCTCAATTGGTGGAACTTCAGCCTCTAATTGTTGCACACGAATCATCAGCCCATGGCCTCTAGCAGCAGTAGCCAACACTTCTTCATGTAAATCATGGAATATCTCTGCTGCAAACCTGTAGCAACAGAACACATATGTCAATCATAATCACATCTTAAATTTATCAAAAAAAAAATCATAATCACATCTTAAATTTATCAAAACAAAATCATAATCTCATCTTAAAATATCAGCATGCATCCTTCAGCACAACCACAAAGAAACTATGAAATTCAGATAGCATCAATAGCTGGTCATGTATATTGGGGGCTACAATGTCACACCCTTGTATACAGTCTGGAAACATGCTGAATATCACAGTATAAAATAAATCTGTGCATCAAATTGTAGAATATGATATAAATATTGTGCAATTCCAACACTTGAGTATCAATGTGCACATTTGTCATTGCATATCACATAATATGTTGCTCATGCAATTAGGGGTGGATTCAAACAGAGCTGAGCCAAATATATTGCTATTCGAGTCAGCTTACCAAAAGAACGTGAGGCTCAAGCTTGATTCAACATAGAGACTTGAGCTTGAATTCGGCTCAACTCAAAAGGTCATATATTCAAGCTCGACTTGGCTTGAGCTCGATTGTGGTCCATGCTTGATATAAAAATAAAAAATTATACATATAAAAATTAAGAATTATTATACATATAAAAAATAAAAATATTATATATATCATATAAGCTCGATTAGGTTCACAAGCCTCATGAGCTGAGCTTCATTGGGCTCGAGCTTAGCTCAAAGCTCGACTTAAACCGAGCCGAATCAAGCTTTCCACCAGTCAAGCTTGAATAGATCTGAAAAGCTCGATTCATGTCTACCCCTACATGCAATCATAAATATATGGTTAGAGTGTAAAAAATCCAACTTTTTTGGTTCATTGCACTCTACATGAACACTTTCAATAAACCAATCCAACTAGACCATTTTTTTTTAAATGGAAGGTGAGAATCTGTGGATTTAAGATCAAAGGTTCATTTTCCTGCTACAAAAGAAAGAAAAAAAAAAGTTTTGGTTTTTCTTTGTTGCCAACTGATCTAACAGCTTCATTAATGATGTAGGACAGGAGAAAAGTGCCACTAAGATGAACATTGTGGGAGGGAGAGAGAAATTAAGGACATGAATTATGAGAGTGATTCAGATATGAAATTGAGAAGAAATAATGCACTTTAGAACAAAAGAGAGAAAGAAGAAGATTGCATTATTACCCACAGCCTGCAGGTAAGTTCCAAATAAACTCTTATTACATTAAATCAACTCTCAAACTCCAATTACAATGAATATTAATACACTAAACTTGAGAGTTCGGAACTCCCTTTACAAACCCCAATTTCAACTGGGAAGCTGACCCAAAATAGATTCTAACTGCTTCAAAACTAAAGCAACCCAATAGGTAACCCACAGGGACACGTGAATAAGGAGTCTAACTCCTAAGACAATTCTAACAACACTTTACTAATTCTACTACAACTAATTTATTGTAAAGACACCAGAAAATAGTAAATTGTGAGTTTACTATAAATAGCTAAAAGTTACCATACATGGTAAATTCCAAATTTTACTGATAGTAGTAAATTTTTAGAAGACTTAAAACCTTATTGCTAACGTACCAACAACTAAACGACCAAAATTTGAGTAACCAAAATATGAAGAATCATGGATTCTTCTTCTAAGGATTCTTTTCCTGGTTTCACAACTGCATCATTTTCTTTGATAAGTAACAGAAAAAACATTAAAATAAAAAACTATATATACAAATTTACATTCTGTTTTTAGAGACACCTAAACCTCTCTGCAGTCATGTATATTACAACATAGCCCAGAACATATTGTACCTTATAACCCCTTGTTTGGCTAAATTATCAGCCAGAGTTAGCTGACCTCTGAACCCACTGCACTATAACTGTCATACTCCTTGTCATCCATCCAATCCTTTTGGTTTCATTCCCAAACATGCTGCATCAATTAATAAGAGAGAAAATAGCAAGGTACACCATAGGGATACCAAAGAAAAGGTGAAGACTATCCCCAGATACATTCCCCCATTCATGCTTCAAACAAATCCAGTTTCACCAAACAGATGCACCCAATAAAATGCTAGTTGTGAGACCATATTACATTTTCTAATGTCCAGTATTGTTAGGCACTTTTCTGTTTTTTTTTTCTTGTATTTTTTTTTTTCAAACCATTTCAGGGACCGTTTAATGCCCGTCAACCCCCTGAAACACCTACTGTAGGGGCATATCGGGGGGGTCACCAATACAATACACCCCAATATGTTGCAAAATTTAAATCCTTGCTTTTGCAAGTGGTATTTGGAGGCAATTCCTTTTTTATTTAGTCTCGTGTTGTCTCCACTGGTGGAGATGAAGTTCCTTTTTTAGACTTCTTTCTTCAAACCACCACAAAAAAGTGGTTAGCAGTCCTATGGCTCTGGTACAAGAACTTCTCTAACAAGGAGAAAGAAATGGAAGCAGTCATTGGTCCAGCCATTGCTATGGTGGCTCACTAGATTAAGACAAAGGAAGAGTTCAAGGACTACTTTACTGATGACATGTAACACGTGTTTGGGGGACAGAGTAATCTAGTTGCTTCATCAACTAAAAGAGACATACTTCCTTTATAATGGGGATCTCCATCCATCCATTTTATCAAACTCAAATTTGGCAGAAGTTTTATTGGAAGGAACCCAGGTGCATTTGGAGTAGCAGTATTCAAAAATCACTACGGTGAAGTTTTGATGCCATATTCTGGACCTACAGATGAAGATGACTAAATCTGAGCCAAATTCCTAGCACTGGTACAAGGTATGACATTCGGCTAATCCCTAGGTTTCTACAATTCGGAAATAGAAGGTAACTTTCAAGTGGTGATAAGGCGGATGCTAACTGAGGGGGAAGGGCCATGGATTCACTGACATTCCGTTAGAGAGGCCAGGTCTATAGCTCTAACCATGGACACCTTGAACCTTATTCAGGTGGTTTTGAAGATCAGCCAACACTTGAGCTGACTCATTGGCCAGAGATGGATATATAAGGAGTCATTGTAATAGGGGTTCACCAAGGTAGACTCATGGCCTCTTTTGTTTATGGATTCAATTATAACCATCCAGTGCTGGAAAGATGTCCTACCTTTTTTTATTATTAATAAATAGTTTCTTTGCAAAATATAAGGAGAATATACAACTACCATACCCTTATGAGTTAGGAAAGTAGGTAACACAGGACCTCTACAGCCAAAAGCATTGAATTATAAATGTTGCCCCTGGACCAGGTACTCCCCACTCTAATTCACTCTTGTCAATCTGGTTAGACTGTCAGCTAAGCTGTTTGCAGACCTAGGGATCCAATCTGAACATACATATTTTGAAAGCTTCTCTAATTTGATGCCTTAAACACCAAGGTCCTTCAGCCTTTGATGATAGACAGCTTATCACAACTTGACAATCTCCATAACCACGCCATTCCACTCCCTTTCCATAGCAAATCTCAGTCCATGCAGAGAAGCTAGCCGAAAGTTACTCAAAATAAATCAGTGAGACCCAAATTCAAAATGGATTTAAACCAAAGGAGGGGGCACTCCATTTGATAGTGTATCTCAATTATCCAAGCATTACTCAACTCATTAACTCAACAAAGTCTTTAACCCAACTATACGATGCCAGCCCACCCTATCAAGGACCATAGCCATTGTTAAGCTGTACGTCGCCAAATCCTTTTTAACAACCTTAATTACCCAAATTTTTAGGTCTCAAATTTACCCCCAACGGGAAAAGAAGGTCGTCCTAGACTGGATGGTCCTCCTCTTCTAGTGTTTGTGGAAGGACTACCAAGCCGTTAATACAAACAGCCAAGCCGAATCCTAGTCTTCCCACAGTCTTCCAAGCAACAAAATTCAAGCTGCAGAATGAAGACAAACAGACCATCTACCTATAGTTGGAACTCTTGCGGATCTAAGACTGGAAACCAAATTACATTTTTGCAGGAAAATAATAAAAGATAGAACACAGGGTGGCAGAAAAGTTGTCCAATTTTGGCGCGCATTCCAACCACTCAAACTGAAAATCCTTCAGCAAGAGTCCCAAATTCAAAGTTCAAACAGAAAACTTTCAACAATCTAGAACCTCAAACCTTGATAACTAAATATAAGGAAAGATAGAAAAGAAAGAAAAAGAAAAAGGCGAACAAGAGTTGAGGAGAGGAAGACTAACTCGGCGAGGTCTCCGAGCTGACGCAAGACGCCAACGAGTCCAGCCATGGCGACACCTTCAAGTAACGCTTCGGGATCATCTTTATCAGCAGCTTTGTAAAGCTCCGGATCCGCTAAGCTGTACTCGTTCCTTATCTGGTATCTCGTAATGGGCATTTCGTCCAAGGATCGAGAACCCTAGTCTGTGGAGATTGATTGTTTCTTATCTCTGATTGCAGCGTTACGTTTCCGCCATTAAAACTTCGTAAGAAATATTCATCAGAGACGGGAAGAATTTCATTGAGTTGGGGGATTTTGAAAGAATATACACAGTGGATATCTGGCAAGAGGTGATGAAGGGTATTTATTTTTCTATTTAATATAAATATTAATAATAATAACCATACAAGTTTAATTCAGAGGACGATAAATTCGACACTGCAACGGTGAATCCTCCCCCTTCAAATCCCTCACATTTGATTTCAGATTTCTTTCCTTTTTTTCTGTTCTTTTATTTTTTGTTTTTTAACGCTTACTAAGCTAAGGTACTTGCTTTCTCAGCAACGTTCGTTGCAAGAGACTGTAGTGAAAAGCAATTATTACCGGAGAAAACACCAAATATATAATCTAAAGTTTCTCTTTTTTTTAATACTTTTCCGATACAGATAAAAGGAAATCTAGGTTGAGCTGTTTTAGTGGAAGAAACACGCTATCGAATACTCATTGAAAGTCGTCATCACTGCTGAAGCAGAGCTCAATTGGTTCCACCGGATGATCAGAAAAGTAACGGCAACCAATAATGATGGAACAGACGATGATCTGAACGTAAGCCTGAAGTTTTATTAAACACCGTAGCAGTCCCAAGCCAGAAAATAAAGATTTAAAAAAAAAAAGAAGAAAGGAAGTTTTGTGATTTGTACGGAATTCCCAACGTTGGCTCTACTCTACTACTCTGGATTCTGGAGTATAGAACCAGGCATCACGAGTTGAAGTAGCTGATGATTCGATGGGAGCGATTAACTAACACTAGAAGTTGTCTTTGACCGCGATGAAACTTAGCGTGGGGCCCATTTCGGGTTGTTCCTCGCTCTCCTCTCCTCCAGCGCGGGTCCCGCACCGTTGATGCACATGCGCCAAGTCGGAATGTGATAAATCTAATTGATTGTATTCTATTTCTATTATGTGTAGTGTAGATTCCAGAAAGTGGAATGGAACAGAAATATACGTAGATTTGGTACGTGTCATGCATGCCAGTACCGGAATCTTCTCTCTCCACGTCACCAATATTGCCATTTTTTAAAAGATTGGAGGTGCCAATCGAACGGTTTTCCCCCAAGGACAATGTCACCTATTGTCCGCCCGCATGGCTGGAACTGGAATTTACAATTTGAGACTTGAGAGGGTACATCCAATTAAAGATGATATAGGGTGATGGAAGTATAAGAGTGGTGGGTCCTGCTGATTTGATCACTGAGCGTTTATAAGTCGCTTTTTATAAATTTTTATTTAATTAATTTCTGAACTGTCCGATTGGAATACATTTCATGAAAAGCTGGTGCAAGGAATCATTGCAGCTTCCTTTCGTCGTCAGAAATCAGAATAATAAGATTCCTCCTGGACTCTTTTTGTCATCATCGTAAGATGATATTTTTCTACCAACCATAAAGTAGAAGAAATGTCCAAAGTGAAAAACAGAAACTTTTTTTTTGTGTGATGTTGGGGAAACGACGAATATGGAAACAAAGGTGGTGGAGTGGAAGTAAACGGAGAACGCTCGCTCCGCTGGCATCCAAAAAAGCCAATTCACACTCCACAGGGTGGAAAATGAGGGGCAGCAAACCAATTGAAAAAAGGGGAAAATTCCCGATAGATATCCTTTATTTTAGGCCGAGTGTCAATTTATTATCCTAATTTTAAGATAATCTATTATTTGAACTTTCATTTTGCGGCAATTTAGTATTCAGCGTTAATTTATCGTCAGTTAGTCAGTTAGAGGAATCACGCGATATCAGGTGCAGGTTAAAAATTCTAAAATACTAAAACTAACCTTTACAAAAATATATGGACCATTTTACCTTTTTTCCTTTTTATTTTCCTAATCCCCTTTTCTTTTTAATTTGGATTAAATAAACGAAAGAGGAGAAGAGAGTTCACTTAAACTCCTCATTCAGATTTCAATCTCGGTTGAACGAACGAGAGAGGAGAAGCGACTCCACTCAACTCTGACTTCCTCTTTATTTTGAACACGCCCATTCCATATTGGAAGCAAGGTCGGACTCGGCCATCCGATCGAATACAAGGACAGACCTCAAAAGCTAAACTGGTTAATCCGCACAAACGAGTCAATGTGATTGAGTAGAAGTGTTGTAACCGAAGTTGCAGGTGGATGGAAAAGAAGGAAATGGCAGTCAAGACGGAGGAAGGAGGGTGAAGGCGAGAATCCACCCAATATCCATGAACATGAAGTTGATTTGGTTTTGTGGGTTTTGAAGAGAAATGGAGGGAAAGTAACTGAATTCTTAGTTTTATTGACTACCTCTGTCTTCTATCATTCAGTTTGTCTAGTCTGCAAAGTAAAAGCTTGAGAGAAGGTGCGCCATGTAGTGCAACACGCTCGAACTTGGGGTCGCATGCTCCCAGACTGCTCGGGAGAGACACTTGTCGCCCTCGTCTCAGAAATTGTTGCTCTTAGTGCGCCAGGTAGCAATAAACTTGTCCTCTACATCCTCAATCATCTGCAACCCCTTGTGTGTCCACCTCATGGAAATGATAGTTTGATTTGGAGAGGGAGACAAAGCAGTGGTTACGTTCTCCGATGCGGAATCATGGAGCCATCGGGGGAGCCGGCTCCTTTGGGTCAGAAGACGCAATATAGAGATGTATTCTTGGAGAAGACATTTATGGCATGCTCCCTCTCGATGGAGAAATGCGCTTCCTCTTCCTCTTTCAATCAAAGCAAAAGCAATGGCTTTTAGGATTATGACTACGAGAGCTTTGTAAACGTCTCGAGGAGGGTAATGCAAGGAAGGTCTTGTAAGCAATAGCAACAAGTGGTCAGGGAGGTTCTCTTGTCCATGCTCCCTCTCGATGCCCCCACTCAGGTTGGTTCTTCTATTCTGTCTCTTTATTCTTTGACTTCTCTCCTCTCCTCCCCTTTACTTCTTAATCTCTGCTCCAGACTCCATAGTTCACTCTGTCTCACTATTTGTTATACGTTTTGATTGTGCCCATTTGAGTTTCTTCGAAAGTTTACTAAAATGGGCAATGATATAATCGTTTCTGGTCACGTACCATTTTTTGTGATGTATAAACTTTTTTGGCTAAGTATCTCGTTATTTGACCCGATGGTAGCGTGCCTTGGTGATGAGCTACTTGGTGGCGAACTCCCTAGTGGAGAACTGCCTGGTGACGAACTCCCTAGTGGCGAACTGCTTGGTGGCAAACTGTCTGGTGGCGAACTGCCTGGTGGCAAACTGCCTGGTGGCGAGCTCCCTGGTGGCGAACTGCCTGGTGGCGAGCTCCCTGGTGGACTCGTCATTTGACCCTGCTCCTAGGCGGCCTGCAACTCAGAGGATGGTGGACCTCCCTGGTGCAGCACAACCCGACTACCCTCTGCATGAGGTGATTTCCTCTCCTTTGTAGGCGGCAGGAGCTGAGGGACCTGCGAGAACTGAATCAGAGGACCCGGGGGTATTTTCCCAGCGGGGACTCTCCAATGCCTAAGTTAGCATTCTGGTTACAGAGAGCTTGGAGAGAAATGAGAGAGCTAGAGAGCAAGGGTTACTCTCATTTTTTTCCTCTCTCTGGCTTTAGGGGTCGGAGTCCTTATATAGCGGTGTCTTCGTGGGTTAGGTGGGTGAAAAGCCTTCAAACGGTAAGACTCGTCATATCCCGTCAGAACCAGGGTACGGTGGTGAACTCCTCGAGGTTGTCAAGCTGGCGCTTGTGTCAGGCTGCCAGGTCGGCGCCTGGGCCAGGTTGTCAGGTCGGCGCCTGTGTCAGTCGGCGGGCCGGTGCCTGGGCCAGGTTGTCAGGTCGGCATCTGTGTCAGTTGGCGGGTCGATGTTTGGGCCAAGTTGTTAGGCAGGAGATCTTCCTACGATACGCCAAACTACTCTTCTGCACCGAGCTACCCTACAAGTGGCGAGCTGCCCGGGGGAGCTATGCCGAGCTCCTTGGCTATGCCAAGCTGCTTGTGGCGAGCTTTGCCGAGCTGCCTGGCTCCTTGGTGGCGAGCTCCTTGGAGAGCTGCCTAACTCCTTGGCGAGCTCTTTGGTGATCTACCGAGCTCCTTGGTGAGCTACCGAGCTCGCGGGGTATGCCGTTATGGTTCATCGATGGGCGTCTTATGGGTTGCCAGGTCGGCCAGGTCAGATCATGTGTCGGGCTGATCCAGGTCGGCCAGGTGGCGCAGGCCGCGTGCAGGCCGCACGCCAGGTAACGCACAGGCTGCGTGCAGGCCGCACGCCAAGCTATGCCAGGCCGGCCAGGTCAGCTAGGTCAGTGCCCTGGCAGGACACCGACTTGGTAAGTTGTTGCCTGGGTGTCGCCTAGTTGTCACGAGGTGCCACGTGTTGCAATTTCACTGGAGGGCCAAATCTGCCCTCATCATTTGCCCCCCACTCCCGAGCTAAGTGTAACTCAGCGAAGGGAGTAGATTTCTTTTGGCCCGTAAGTCGACGAGCTAGTAAGTGCTGATCCAATTCCTTGAGCTTTAGGAGCTGCCTGTATGTGGCGAGCTGCTAGTAAGGCGAGGGTGTCTCTGCCAGTTTAGTAGTGTAGCCCTTAGGCTCTAGGGTAACTTATAGTTCACTTTTGCTGATTTTGCTCCTGCTGAGGAAGCGGCTGGATATTTAGCAATAATGTGGCCCGTAGGCTTTGGGAGTGACTCGTAGTTTACTCTTCTTTAACTTTTGCCCATGCCGGAGAGGCGACCGGGTCTTAAACAGTAACGTGACCTGTAGGCTTTGGGAGTGACTCGTAGTGTACTCTTTTTTTACTTTGCCCGTGTCAGAGAGGCGACCGGGTCTTAAGCAGTAATGTGGCCCGTAGGCTTTGGGAGTGATTCATAGTCTACTCTTTTTTTACTTTGCCCGTGCCAGAGAGGCGACCGGGTCTTAAGCAATAATGTGGCCCGTAGGCTTTGCTTGTGAGGTGTTGAGCTATGATTGTGTTGCATCAGCTTTGTAATGCCGGTCACCCACTCCTACAAGAAGCTACCAGGAGCTCAACCTTCGGGGGCAGCACTACTAACTTTAGGTTGTCAGCTCACACGGGAGCCTTGGAAGGCTCGACCAGTAAAGGTGCCTATGTAGTCAGTTGGCCGCCAACTCCCGTGGAAGCCACGAAGAGCTCATCTTTGTACGGGGGACCTTGCGGAGAGGACTGATGAGGCATTATCTGAATTGAAAGTAAGGTTGGTAGAGCTACTTAGTCTGTTAGCTCCCTGCATAGTCTTTGAGTTCATAAAAAATGTAAACTATAAAGCAATAGCTTCAATTTCTAAAAAGTGAGGACTTAGCTTTGGTAAGATGAGAACTTAGCTTTTGTAGGATGAGAACTTAGCTTTTTGTAGCAAGTTTCCACAGACGGCACCAATTGATGTAACCGTTTTTGGTCAAGTACCATTTTTTGTGATGTATAAATTTTTTTGGCTAAGTACCTCGTTATTTGACCCGGTGGTGACATGCCTTGGTGATGAGCTACTTGGTGGCGAACTCCTTGGTGGAGAACTGCCTGGTGGCGATCTCCCTGGTGGAGAACTGCCTGGTGGCGAACTACCTGGTAGCGAACTGCCTGGTGGCGAACTGTCTGGTGGCGAGCTCCCTAGTGGCGAACTGTCTGGTGGCGAACTCCCTGGTGGCGAACTGCCTAGTGGCGAGCTCCCTGGTGGACTCGTCATTTGACCTGCTCCTAGGCAGCCTGCAACTTAGAGGATGGTGGAGCTCCCTGGTGCAGCGCAACCCGACTACCCTCTGCATAAGGTGATTTCTTCTCCTTTGTAGGCGGTGGGAGCTGAGGGACCTGCGAGAACTGAATCAGAGGACCCGGGGGTATTTTCTCGGCGGGGACTCTCCAATGCTTAAGTTAGCATTCTGATTACAGAGAGCTTGGAGAGAAATGAGAGAGCTAGAGAGTAGGGGTTACCCTCATTTTTTTCTCTCTTTGGCTTTGGGGGTCGGAGTCCTTATATAGTGGTGTCCTTGCTGGTTAGGTGGGTGAAAAGCCTTCAAACGGTAAGATTCATCATGTCCTGTCAGAACCGGGGTACGGTGGTGAACTCGTCAAGGTTGTTAGGCTGGCGCTTGTGTCAGGCAGCCAGGTCGGCGCCTGGTTCAGGTTGTCAGGTCGGTGCCTGTGTTAGTCGACGGGTCGGTGTCTGGGCCAAGTTGTCAAGTCAGCGCCTATGTTAGTCGGCGGGTCGGTGTCTAGGCCAGGTTGTCAGGTCGCGCCTATGTCAGTCAACGAGTCAGTGTCTGGGCCAGGTTGTCAGGTAGGAGATCTTCCTGCGGCACGCCAAACTACTCTTCTGTACCGAGCTACCCTACAAGTGGCAAGCTGCCCGGGGGAGCTATGCCGAGCTGCTTGTGGCGAGCTTTGCCGAGCTGCCTGGCTCCTTGGTGGCGAGCTCCTTGGAGAGCTGCCTAGCTCCTTGGCGAGCTCTTTGGTGAGCTACCGAGCTCCTTGGTGAGCTCCTTGGTGAGCTACCGAGCTCGCGGGGTATGCCATTATGGTTCATCGGTGGGTGTCTTATGGGTTATCAGGTCGGCCAGGTCGGATCATGTGTCGGGCTGATCCAAGTCGGCTAGGTCGCGCAGGCCGCACGCCAAGCAGTGCGTAGGCCGTGTGTAGGCCGTGTGCCAGGCCGCGTGTAGGCCGCTCACCAGGCCGCGCCAGGCCGGCCAATTCGGCCAAGTCGGTGGCCCGACGGAACACCGACTTAGTAAGTTATTGCCTAGGTATCGCCTAGTTGTCACGGGATACCATGTGTCACAATTTCACTGGAGGACCAAATCTACCCTCATCAAGCAGGGTTGGTATCGGCTATACGAGGGTTGAACCGACTAATACGGTAATGGTATGTTAAGAATTAAATGTCAATCCCGACTTAAACCCAATTCAAACATGTTTAGGATTAGATAGACAAGACGAGGAGACGAGGGAGGGTTGAGCCCGGGAGAGGGTCAAGATTCAAGCCGGAGCCAATTTGAAAACATAATCATTAGCTTGGGGATGGGGACTAAGAAGAAATTATGCCTAGTTTCATCCCTTCACAATGAACAAATCAATGACAAATGATATTGTGGTAGGTATTGTTGCAATTTCGAAAATTATTTCCGCCAACCAAGTGGGCTGCTGGACTACTCAGGGGAGACACTTGTCGCCCACGTCTCAGAAACTACTGCTCTTAGTGCACCAAGTAGCAATGCACCTATCCTTTGCATCCTCAATCATCTTTACTATAAAAGTAAAGCCAAAACTAAACGTTTTCCTTCATTTCAATCGATTTCGCACTATGTCTGTTTGGATAATCCATTCACAGAATCTCTGCATTAATTTTTCAGTTTTCTAAATTCTCATTTCAGAGAAGGATCAACTTGATTACCACGGGAGATAGGTCGGCCTTTCCACTGTAACGTGTCAGTTGTTTTGGTGTTGGTCCTTGTGTTGATTGCCTCCTGTAGAAGCAGTAGTGCAAGTGAAAAGGATCACCACCACGAGAACGAACATGCGAAGTCAGGGAAGGAGGCTAAAGAAACGGCGGAACAGTGAAGGAGATTTGAAGGTGCAGGCAAGACCGGAGAAGCTGCCAAGCGAATGGTAGAATATGGTGTGGACAAAGCCAGAGATTTGAAGGAAACCGCGAAGTATGGTGCAAGCGAGCCGGAGATTTGAAGGAAACCGAAAACCACCGGCGTGAAGGAGTTAGTTTTCAAAATCTCAATAATGGCAAGTGTCAACAGTGGTTCCCACTTGCATTGGTTGAAATAGATAGAGGCATTTTTATAATTTTAATCGGTAATTCATACATTAGTCGAAATCGGTAATTCATACATCGGTAATTAAATTGGCACTCGACCTAAAATACAGGTACCTATTAGAAATTTTCCCTAAAAAAATAATTTTTTTAAAATTATCCTTAAGATTTAGAAAACTGACTAACTATACCTTTATTGTTTCAATATTTTCTTAAAGTACCCTTACTGTATCTAACAATTGACTAAATTTTCCTTACCAATATTGAAGAATTAAAAAGACTATTTTACCCATCATTTTTCTTTAAATTTTTAAGAATAGAAAGCAACTTACTACTCTTCTCTTGGATGTACCTTGCTCTGCTAGGTTTCTCAAGATATTGTTGCTCGAAGGAATGACACCAATGAGGTTGTCGAAGGAAAGATTGAAATGAGTTAAGAGTTTTAAGTTTCCAAGGGAGTCCGAGATTGATGCCAGTGAGGTTGTTGTAGGTTTTGATCTCTAGGATCCTGCCCTAAAATCAGTTAGCTGATGCATTGACAAAACTGATAATTTTCAATCCAAGGACATCAAAAGGGATTATTTCTCTCACTCTCTCCTTCTTCCGCTCTCCCATGTTCCACTATCCACCAGCGGTGGTGTACCTCCGGCACCACCCCTTCACTCAACCTCAATCAAGGATCAAAATCACAAGTATTTTTGGTCGGCCTATTGTTCCCCTATATCATACATCGAGTTGGAATCAAAACAAGTAAGCAGTGTGGTATGTTGTCTTCCCCAATGAGAACGACGAACCTAGTGGCTTTTCACCCACGTTATTGGCTTTTCCAAACTGTTCATCGATTCACTCTTAGACCTCAGTTATCTCCCTCGATCAAAGGAATACAATGTCTAGCTTCATTTCTGTGTCAGCATCCGAGTTCTAACCACTAGAAGTTGTGTGCATCTTCTTTGTGTCGTATGAGGAGTGTATGTGTTTGGGGGTGGGGGTTGAATGAATAGTTGTTGCTACTTTTGCCGAAGGCATCTTAAGATAAGTGATTCGTGTGTGTGTGAAGAAATAAACAGGGTGTTGCAGGCTATGGGAGCTTCCATGCCACCTACTCCCCTTCTCCATAACCTCCCTCGCACTTCGAGAATCATTTCCTTCATTCTCTACTACACTACAATTGCTCTACTCCATGAATTGCCGTCAAGAATCAGTTGATGACACTCTTTGCTACCGTGATATAGTACAAGAGAAAGCCAATAAGTTTTATGCAAGTTGGGACAATTCCAAGACACATAAGAAGTAGAGATGATGCCATTGACCCAACTTAGTAAATATTTACCGAAATAGCATCGTCACAAGATTTTTATCTTAGTTCGTTTTTACCAAGTCAGCATTATTTCAAATTTATATTCAATTATGACTTTCCTTTTGAAGGATTTTAGTAGGATTCTATTTTGGAGTGTTTTCTTAGATTATGATTTTCTTTTTAAAAAGAGTTTTAGTAGGACTCTATTATGGAGTGTTTTCTTAGATTAGGATTTTCTTTTTTAAAGAGTTTTAGTAGGATTCTATTATGGAGTGTTTTCAAATTAGGAATAGGAGCCATAAGGGTATATGCCTATATAAAGAGTAGCTAGGGAAGGCTAAGGTAGTTCTCTTGTTATCAAATTTCTCTTAATTATTTAGTGATTAATCTAAAATTCGACTTCTGCTCTTTTCTTTGAAGCTTTTCTCACATGTTTTATTTTCGTACTGTGCCATTTGGTATTAGAACTCATGTTTGATCCTTCTTCAGATTATGGCTCCTAAGAAGAAACAAGTAGCTCACATCATGGAGCAAGAACCCAACAACAAAACGCAAGAAGAGATAGCAAAGCTGAGAAGACAAGTCATTGCACTTCCTGAAGAGTTGAAATCGCTGTGAGGGGACGGCGACTCCAATGCAAGTGTCTTCGCTCGTTCCTTTTTATCATCAAGGCAAGCATCCAGGATGGTTGTAGTTGTGGGTGGTGACAAAAAACTGTGGGAAAATGGATTTCAATATTGAGATCCCAAAGTTTCATGGAGGTTTTTCTACTTGGCATGCAACTAAATTGATTGCAGTTGCAAGTGGTGAACAGAAGTGATGGGAAACTGATATCAAGTTTGAGTTCCCAGAGTTTAATGGAGGTATAGCCTCAGATGGATTCATGGACTGGAGTTCCACTGAGGAGTTAGCAATTTCAGAGTCTAAAGGTAAAATCAAATCTTATGACTTTGTTGATTGTTTTAATATTGTCATGGATTGTGACGAAAATCTTGTGTGGCCATTCTCCTCAACAATATCTCTTGAAGAGAAACTTGTTGGTTGGAACAAACCTTCAATCTATGATGAAGAATCATTTACTAAGGAGAAATATGCCATCATTCATTATAAATTTCAATATGATGAAGATAATACTTATCATCTTGGGGATTATGACCACATTGTCTACATGCATGTTTATGAATTATTGGCAAGCACTCGTGCAATGTTTAAAAGGATTAATAAAAGAAGATTCAAGTTTTGTGAAGTACAAGAAATATACTTCAAAACTTAAGATATACGATGAAGAACTTTCAATTCCTATTAGAGGCTTACATCACCAATTATCTTTCAAAGGGTTAGAAACAAAGAAGCATGGTGGAAGTGCAACAACATATGTTGGCAGCCTCTTAAATGGCAACATGAATCCGATGTCAAATTCTCTCCAACCTGGGGAGAATGATGTAGTACGGGATTCGGACCAACTGAGTAAACATTTACAAAGTTGGTTTTCGAATACCCATCTTAGTACATATAGGAGGAAAGTAGTATTTGATGTGGGAGACTATGTTTGGGTCATTTTAACAGAGCAATGTCTACCGGTTGGGCAATGTGGAAAGCTGACACTAAGGTTGGACTATGCAAGATAGTCAAAGTCATTAATGAGAATGTTTATAGACAAAAGCTACCCAGTCATATACGTACCCATGATGTTTTCAATGTCAAACACTTGGTACTTTATGTTGACGATCAGTTAGATGATGATTTGAATATGATGATGGATTCTTCCCAACCCGGGGAGGATGATGCAGTATAGGAGAAAGCCGATAAGTTCTATGTAAGTTGGGACCATTCCAAGACACATAAGAAGCAGAGATGATGCCACCAATCCAACTTAGTAAATATTTATTGAGATAGCATTGTCACAAGATTTCTATCTTAGTTCGTTTTTACCAAGTTGGCACCATTATAGAGATTTTATCTTAGTTCGTTTTTACCAAGTTGGCACCATTATCAAGTATCTATCTTAGTTCGTTTTTACCAAGTTAGCATTATTTCAAATTTATATTCAATTAGGACTTTTCTTTTGAAGGATTTTAGTAGGATTCTATTATGAAGTGTTTTCTTATATTAGGATTTTCTTTTTTAAAGAGTTTTAGTAGGATTCTATTATGGAGTGTTTTCAAATTAGGATTAGGAGCCATAAGGGTGTATGGCTATATAAAAAAGTAGCTAGGAAAGGCTAAGGTAGTTCTCTTGTTATTAATTTTGTGAAGAATTCTTCTTTCTAAAATTTGACATCTGCTCTTTTCTTTGAAGTTTTTCTCACGTGTTTCATTTTCGTATTGTGCCATTTGGTATTTGAGCTCATGTTTGATCATTTTTCGGATTATGGCTCCTAAGAAGAAACAAGTAGCTCACATTATGGAGCAGGAACCCAACAACAAAATTCTAGAAGAGATAGCGAAGTTGAGAAGACAAGTCGTTGCACTTGCTTAAGAGTCATTGGTCCCTTGCAATGATTTCAACTCTTCATGTTTGCTCCAACACAACAAACCGCCTGGCTTGAAGGAAACAAGGAAGTCTCGGTTCTATCGTTGTGTCAAAACTGGCAACTTGGCAATTGACAAGGAAGGAAACAGTTAAACTAGGCCCTGAAGGCTCTCAGAGCTACGCAAAACGTCAAAGATAGATGAACCCATCTTTGATTCCTGTGTTGCAGGCAATCTTGATGTGGCTGTAGATGAATCCTATCTCCAATTCCTATGTTGCTACCGGGAATTGCTAATGAGATCTAGAAGCTCCAAGCTTTGGCAAGATAGAATCTACTTGGGAACTTCCTCGAGAGAAACTTGCTTCTTATAGACACATAGGCTATTCTTGAAGGGGTGCAAATTTGTGTAGGAAAACTTTCACTGAAATTGTTGAAAGAAAAATCAAAACCCTCAATATTCAAACATTTGCAGAAGGGTCAGAGGAGGAGGTGGAGGGGAAAATAATCTTAGATTTGGGTTTCTTGCAGATCTGAGACGAGTTGCAGAAGGGGAAGAAGGGGGGGGGAGAGAGAGAGAGAGAGAGAGAGAGAGGTGGTGATGAAATAGGGGAGAGAATGAAGGAAAAGAAGAAGTAAAGAGAGAAAGGGAGTAAAGGGTAAAATTGGGTTTTAGAAAAAAATATACGTCACGTGGTATCACCTGTATACGAAATTTGACGAAATATTAATAGATGATAACGGTAAGGGTAGAGCTAGTCAATTGTCAAAAACAATAAAAATACTTTAAGACAATACTGAAATAGTAGAGGTATAGTTAGTAAATTTCCTAAACCTTAGGAATAGTTTAAGAAATTTGCCCCTAAAAAATAATTCAACTGTATTTTACTATTTTAATTTTTCAAATAAAAAAATAAAAAAGAGAAAAGAAAATGCTAAAATCGCTTGTTAAGGTATGAGAAAATAAAAATAGGAAAAGATAAGGATGAAATGGTGATAATCAATATAATAATAACGCTGGTTTTGGGGACCGAAAGGAGTTGTCTGAGTAAGTGGAGGACTCTCCCTTGTATAACGTTCAAATGATGGTATGCAACAACTTAAGTGGGGCCTCAGTTTTCAGTGATGAAATACTACTAGAAGTCGAGGGTGAAAGAGAGAGAGAAGACTTTTCCGTAAAGCTTTTCCTTTGTTTATTCTTCATGGACGTGGGTAGGTAATACTAATACATGATAGATTGGTTAGATTGGGAGGCCGCATAATTGAAGGATATTTTGGGGGAGTGGCCCCCAACCCGAACTCCACAGTGAGATTGATCAATATCAAATCAGAGCAACGTGTATAACAAAAAGGGTGAAAACATGCCTCCCGGACGAGCGCAGAAACGCTTCCTCGCCACATAAAATCTCTCAAACGCACACGACAGAAATTGGTCCCAACTCCCACCCTTTTCGTTGCCCTTTTTTTTTGTCGCACTCGCAAGAGAGAAAAATAAAAAAGGGTAAATTGTTGAACCCTTCGTTGGAGTTTTTCATCGTTGCTGAAATCTCTCCTTAAGTAGTTTGGTATTTTCAATCATCTTTTCCGAACTTTTGATACAGTTGCAAGCGATCCTTTTTGTTAAAATCGTTTAATAGGAGGCATACAAATGTTCAAAATATTCATACAGTCATTATTATAAGTTTTATGAACAATAAAAAAAGAATTTAAAATTGTAATTTTTACCTTTGAACAATTGATATAAAGGACAAAATTGAAAAATAAATCAAATTTAAAAAAGAGATTGAAAAAATTTAAGGTAGTGATTGATATGAAAAGAAAATTTAGAAAATAAATATTTTAGTCAAAAAGTAATTATATGAGTATTTTGAATATTTTTGTGCCCCTTATAAAAGAATTCTAATAGAGAAGATTTCCTTGCAACTATGTTAAAAAGCTTAGGCGATGATTGCAATTACCAAACTTCATGCAACAACAGTCAAAAACTTCATATGAGATTTTAATAATTTACCTAATAAAAAAAATTATAAATTGCAATGATGTATTCTTTGACGTAAAGCCTTTATGCAATTGTGCTGAGTAATGTGACGTCCACCACCAAGCACCAGGCAACCAGGCAAGCTGAAGCTACCAGCAATCACCACACTTTCATTTGGTTGGCCACTTTGCCTAACCACCAACAACCACCTCTCAACTTCTTCCCGAGTGCGAGCAACTGTGACCACGGCTTAAGATTCGGATTCTCACCAAGACCCGCATTCTCAAATAAATACAACCGAAATATAATAATATGATCAATGATCTGATCAGAATATGGACCGGGCTTGGCATGGATCCCATCATCCAGCCTGTATGCATAAATGGTATCACCTTTTTGGGGTCCACGCCCACTGAGAATCGGAACCATCTTACAATCTAATTCCACCCTGATAAGGATGTGGGTTCGTTCCAGATTCCAGCCTGTTTATTGCCCCACCACGGCAGCAGCCAGCAGGGCAGACCCGGCAACGTAGGGTCTTTGTCAAATTAGGACAAAGTTTTTATTGTAACCAAAAGCTCCAATTCTATGACCCATTACCATACGATTGTGAGAACAAGATGGAGTCGACAACTGCAACATCCACTTTGTCTTTGAGGAATGGATACACCGTGGCCATGCAGGAAATAAGAGGAAGCTAAGCCAAATCCAACCAAGCCATCAGACAGAGTACATTGGCGTACTTAAAGTATAATTCAAAATGGATCAGATATCAGTAATAGCAGAGGCCTCAGCAAGCAAAAACATCCCATGATTGATTTACCACCTCGATGAAGCAACCTAGGCCTCAGTGTCCGCCCCAGCATTCCTATGGAATTTGGATGTACAGTTCCCTTATTATAGTTATTGGCTTGAACATTTTAATGAGAGAATTGAACCGAGGGGTCTCACATCTCACATCCCACTCAGTAGCAGGCCATACCTTATATATTTGTACCCTTTCAAGGAGACAAGTTTGCACCCATGCATTTCATTGATCCGGTGGAGCAAACATGAGGGCCAACTTCCAACCTGTTATATGCTCCACGTTAAAATCTGTCAAAATCCAAAGGATAGAGAGGATTGGTCCTAATCCTATCTAATATATCTAATATTTATATATATTAAAGGAAGGTTTTTATGATACAGTCCCTCATGATATGTGGTTTTTTCAAATTTTGACACAACATTTTCTGAGAAGTTGCTGTTAAAATCCATCACTATCGCCATTCAGACAAATGGCCTTTTCATTTTCTAGAAAGTTAGATACATGGCAATTTCTGAGAAGTTCTTGTTAAAACCCATAATCCACTATCACATGCTAAAGCTCCCTAACATTTAGACACATAACCTTTTCATTTTTTTGAAAATCTAAATACGTGACATTTTCTAAGAAGTTGTTGCTAAAGCCCACAATCCACTATCACAATTTTCAATCTATTCCTAAAAAAATGTAAAAAATGCAAAAATGGCTATTCATAGTCACTTCTGCATACATTCTATAACTTTCAGTTAATTATTAATCCTCTAAGTATGATAACAAAAGAAAACTATTCATATTCTAATAATTATTGAAAAGCTACTTTTCGAAATAAATATTTCTTAGAATTTTAATAATTATTTAAAATATTAATAAATATAAATTTAACATTACTGAAACACACAATTGGATTATTGGACACATGATGATGGGCCCAGGCTACAATAACTTGTCAAAAATTACTTGTTATAAGTTATAACTTCTCAGGAATAGGGAATCTAATATTTTTTCCTCTCCCCTTTTGAACCATTCTCTTTTTACTGGTTCACTGTCAAAAAAAAAAAAAAAAAAACCACCATATCAGTTCACTATTCAGTGGGGTCAATCAGATTGGTTACTCAGTCCCTTTTAACTGTCATAAAATGGATGATAATCATGCAATTGGACCAATTCGAAATACAGCCGTTAGTGAATCCTCCTATTTTGCATCCGCTAGTTGACGTGTGAATTGTCCCAAGTCATCACAGTCATATGCGCAATCTTTATTTTCCAACTCAAAGAAAACAATACAATTAGGACAGAAAACAACCATAAATCCAAATGAAATTTCAGTTTTAGAAACAGCCACAAAAGCAAAGCAATTTATTTTTTTATTAAATCCAAACAATAAAAGTTAATAAAAGCTATAAAATATAAGCTTTTATTAAGCAGAAATTTTCATATATTCTAAAACAATATACGTTATTAATATGAAAATAAATGTTATAAATATTAATAACATAATTAAAATGATTGAAGGGCCCCAATGGCAGGATTGAGACCTACAAAGCTCACTTGGTGGCGAAATGGTATATTCAGAAAGAAGGTATCGATTATGAGGAAACATTTTCGCCCGTTGCCATGCTCAAATCTATTAGGATCCTGCTAACTGTAGCAGCATACCATGACTACGAGATTTGGCAGATGGATGTCAAAACCACGTTCTTGAATGGAGATCTTAATGAAGATATCTACATGCAGCAGCCGCAAGGCTTCATTGCTGCTAGTCAAGAACACATGGTATATAAACTTAATAGATCTATATATGGACTTAAGCAGGCTTCTAGGAGTTGGAACATCCGTTTCGATTCTACTGTCAAAATGGTTGACTTTGTGTAGAATCCGGATGAGCCCTGTGTTTACAGGAAATCCAGTCGGGATAAGATCACCCTTTTGGTGTTGTATGTGGACGATATCCTACTCAATGGGAATGATGTAGGAATGTTGACTTCGGTGAAGGTATGGCTATCACAGCAGTTCTCCATGAAAGATCTTGGAGAAGCTTCATATATACTGGGTCTTCAACTCTATAGAGATAGATCGAAGCGGATAATTGGATTATCCCAGGCTGCTTACATTGACAAAATTGTCAAAAGATACAACATGGATAACTCCAAGAAAGGAAATGTTCCTTTCAGGCATGGAGTCACTCTCTCCAAGAAGATGTCTCCCAAGACTTCTGAGGAGATTGAGGGCATGAGAGACGTTCACTATGCTTCAGTCGTAGGGAGCATCATGTATGCCATGCTGTGCACTCGCCCGGACATAGCTCAGGCAGTGAGTGTGGTAAGCAGATTCCAGGCCAACCCAGGGCAGGAGCATTGGACTACTGTGAAAAACATACTTAAATACCTTCGAAGGACAAAAGA
Organism: Nelumbo lutea; assembly: GCF_056320005.1. NCBI lineage: Eukaryota > Viridiplantae > Streptophyta > Magnoliopsida > Proteales > Nelumbonaceae > Nelumbo > Nelumbo lutea. The sequence goes on from NC_142685.1 coordinate 48,497,815, forward strand.
GTTTTGTTTAGTATTCGATGGTAGTTCATTACAAGTTCTAGGGGATACCAATGCCAATTTTCAGTCGGATCTAGATGATAGAAAGTCTACATCTGGGTATGTTTTCATGATAGGATCGTGTGTTGTTTGTTGGAAAAGCAGCAAACAAGGGTCCACTGTAGACTCCACAACTGAGGCCAGGTACATTGCTGCAAGTGAAGCTGCCAAGGAAGCCGTGTGGATGAAGAAATTCATACACGAATTGGGAGTGATTCCGTCCAGCACATCACCCATCCTGTTGTTGTGTGACAACAATGGAGCGATCTCCAAGGTTAAAGAGCCTCGGGCTCACTCGAAGTTAAAGCACATCGAGAGGAAATACCATGTACTGCGGGAGATCGTTGGTAGAGGGGAGGTCCTAATTCAGAAGGTAGCATCAGCGGACAATGTGGCAGACCCATTGACTAAGCCACTGACATAGAAGGTGTTTGAGAAACACGTGGAAAGTATGGGACTCTGGCTTGTACCGGATTGAACCTAAGTGCAAGTGGAAACTGTTAAACAGTTTTGTATGCCCTTAGCTTCAATCCAAGTTGATGTACTTTTGACATTTAGTGTAAATAGACAAAGTACATGTTTGATTCATGTTGTTTGGTATATTTCTGTGTAAGACCCTAAAACTGGACACTTATAGAGACTTGTGTTACTTTTAAATGTTTACAGCCATTGGATAAGTCTAGGGAGATTTATCCTACCAAGGTTGATACTGGTGTGCCACCAGTGTTGGAATGGCTTGTCTCGGTTATCAGGGTAAGACCTAGTAGTATGGGATTGCTTGAACCCTTGAATCGGACTAGATTTCCAGTATTGCCCTAGACCTTGGAGACATATGAGCAAAACTGGAAAGCTACGCATGACCCCTGGACTCGATTATGACACTTCACTAGGTGTCAGATTGAGTTGTCTTTGATATGTCAATCAGTGAGATCCTTAGTGGGGGTCAAAACCTGGACATGTTGGGGCAGCCTGAGAATTCATCTGAGTGAGTGATCATAGTGACAGAATCAGCCCCTTTATCGAATAATGGTAATGATCGAGAATGCACTCTCTCTGATGGAAACCAAACTGCCGATAGTTGATTTCAATCGTTGGAATTTTGTTTTGCAAAATTAAAATATATATATATATATATATATATATATATATATATATATATATGTGTGTGTGTGTGTGTGTGTGTGTGTGTGTGTGTGTGTGTGTGTGTGTGTGTGTATGTACGGTTTCAAAAGATTTGCAAAAGGTTTAAATTCCCGGGATCCATGTGAGTAGAGAGTACGTCACTGTTCCTTGCAACCGAGGGAGAGGTCTTCTCTTGTCAGGCAGTGCTTGATCATAAATGGCTGAGATGTTAAGTGTAAGACCATTTAGAATAATACCTGATGGGCTAATCTTGCACCTGCCCACAGTCCTTGGGTTTTTATAAGATGGCTTGGCCCAGAGACCACTTAATGTAAGTGTTGGGCCCATAGGGTCCATGTGATGGGCTCAAGGGGGTCACTGAGTTTTTCAGTGAATTCGGTTGGGCCTTGTAATAAAGGCTGGGACAAACCCATGTGGCTAGTGTGTAGATCAATGATTGGGTCCCACGCCATACAAAGAAGCCCAACTGGGTAGCAGATTGAAAACTAATTAAACACTGAACACTTAATGGGCCAAAAGCCCATTACGAGCTGAGCTGATATGATCACCCATCTATGGGTCGAATATGAGATTAATGTTAGTAAAAAGGATTAGGCTTATGACCTTATCCACTCTAGGAGACCAAATTCAAATCAGATTTGAATCTGATAACCTCCTGATAAGGTCAGGAGTACATTAACTTAATCTGCAGATAGAATTAAGATTATCCCTTATCCAAATATTGATTTAGATTGAGATAACTCCTAATTAGGAGGATTTCTTAATCAAGAAGAAAGGAGGAGAAAGCTAATTTGAATATACCATATTTCGAACCAAGTTTTTCTAAGAGAGAAGAGAGTTTTCTGCATACAGAGATTAGATCTCACAAACTCCAGAGAGAAGAAAAGCTGTTCAGCCATTTTCGTCCCAGGAGTTCTCCTCCAGCCACCGCCAACCCCTCTTGCAAGATTCGATCTTTGTAGGAGAAAGAAGTCAAGAAATCAGTTCTTGACATCAGTCTTGCAGAAAATGCTGAAAATGATTCAGTGTTCAGAGTTTCCAGTGGGTTCTTGCGAAGGATCCAGTGTGTAGTACGCACCCTGCTGGTTCTGTTCCATTCACAGCTGTATCATCTTCTGCAGAAGCAGATCTTGGTATTTTTTTTGGGCGTGAACACCAACTTTGGGAGATATTGTTTCTCCGGATCAGGTATAATCCTTAATGTTACATTTTGGTTCAGCTCTGGTTTGATTATGGTTCAAGTAGAATCCTGGAATATTGTATTCTAAATTTAGGGAATATGATTCCCAGTTGGGAGAAGGTAGGAAAATTTTTAAAATTTGCCCACCCATTCTGCACCTTTCATGGCATCCATTAAATGGATCCTACCATTCTTTCAATACCAACATCAGTCCAATCGTCCAACTCATGTTTGGTCAAATTTGGTCATTATCCAAACGTCCACCATACCAGCAGTTTCATGTGCTACCATATTTTGGGAAGACTACAAGAGGATAATCATAAAGGAATGCATACCACAAAAAAAAAATTGTTTACTTCTTTGCAGAAGTGATAGCCATGGGATTTTGGGGAGTAATCTCGAACCCCTGAAGAAGGGCTTGCATGGCAATTAATGACTGTACTTCGTCTCCAAACTCTACAAAGGCAATACCTGGCTTCGCTTCTATCATCCGGACTTCCCTGAAACCTGGAAGGGCATTTTCAGCATCATGCTTGTTGCCTCGTGGGGTAAATTCTGAATGAAGAGTATATAATTGGGGGCTATGGCTGCCACTTGTCCACTAGGCTTAATTTCCCTGATGGAATGGAGCCTGTCAATCACATTAGAAAAAGGGCATTAGTCTTTACTCACAGAAAGCAAGCACATTAATATTAATAAAATTTCATTAAAAGAGAAAAGAAGAATGCAATAAATGGCTATGTTTCACCAGCGCGCAACATGAGAAAACAACTACACCAAATCAAAATGAAATGGACTACCGCTTATGCATAATTTTTAACACATATATTTCATGTCTCCAATCTGCAGATTGACCAAACTCTATGAACTATGATGATAACCAGTCCCAATCTCTTATAAGAATCTCATACTTATCAATCATCATCTTCAAAGAAGGAATTTCAACAAGACCACCGGATGAATGGCAAGAATGATGGAGTAATAATTTCTTTACTTAAACATGTTTCGTTTTTTGTGTTTTCAAAATTATTATGTCATGTATCCATGCAGGTATAATATTATCATCTAAGCTTTATCCCAACTATATAAGGATCGGCTACATGAATCCCGTTTCACCATTATTATTACGAGAACTTAAAACATTTCTTACTACTTCAAACCAAGTCCCTTTTCTTAGCGCCTTCAACTTGTAACCATGTGAGAAAAAATTTAACTTATTTGTTGTAATAATTCTGATTTTCCTCTTCAATCCTGCTTCCTGACTGAACTATCAGTCAGCTTCAATTCTATCAATTTACAAGGCAATGAATTCATTGAATCAACCCTATCTCATCCTCCAAGTTTTTTCTTCTTTTTTGAAAATTCCATTGAATTCTTCAATACCCTAGAGTGAAATTCCTCTCTAGTAAAGTTGCCCATCATTGAAAACCTAGAATTTTCATCCTAAAACCTCCCCTTATACCAGCCATCTCCTATAATTTATTCTTTTACAGAAACATCAAGGCCAAAGAATTCCCTCTATATACCTCAAGATATCTTACATTCTAATCCTTCCTTCAACTTGCCTACTTTTTCCAAACTCCAACTTCCATTATCCAACTGTTTGTAGAAAGGTAAGCCTTCTTGTCCTTTTGCCACTAACTTCAGGAGACTTTCTAAAATGGGGCTCAAACCTAATATCCCCTCTAAACCAAGCCTAAATTTACCTGCAAAGAAAATTGAAAAGGACAATAGTAGAAGGGAAAATCTAATTCTTATTATGCAAGAGATCATGGGTCATAAATGTGACTTTCTGATTTAACTTAGAAATCCTTTTAGTTCTTGGTCCAGTTTTAGAAAACTGCAATGTTCATTAAAAATGCATATTTACTAATTTATATGTATGACTTGACTAGATGAGACCCTAGTTTTTCAATTTACTAAATTTTTCATTAAACATGAAGTTCATTGGTATCAATATTGGTACATATCTTTTTTTTTCTCTCTCTCTAGTTCTTATCATCTATCTTTCAATTTTTGTAATAATGATCAAATAGGTTATATTAAAAATCCGGAAAAGGAAGTTTTCATGATAAATATCAGATAAGTAAACCAAAAGTCCATCATATCCTACACAATAAGCCTAGTTAATACGCAGCTTTACCCCTGCACAAACAGAGAGGCTGTTTCCAAATGTTATGGCATTTAGAAAATCTCCTTTCATTAGGACAAATGATCTGTGTCATACGATGCACCCAAGTTCCCATACAAAGAACCACATCATCCAGCTCTACCATTCAGCCCATATTCACAGTCGAGAAAGGTTCTGCCAATACAAGTTTGTGAAACCAATGCTTAAATCCATATCTCCACCTCATTGACATGCCCTATTCCTCATGTAACCCATCTTTCCTCTAACGAAAAAATGAAAACCATGTAACTCATGATCTTAACAATAGTATAACTCAAGAACAAAACTATAAAATGGCTGTAAACTTACAGCAGGGCCCCCATTGCTTTGATCAGCACTACCATTTGTAGCAGTGGCAGAATTTGGAGCATCAACCTTCCATTTTCTTTCAGCTGCAAAATGCAAATACAGTTTCAAGTGAAAGTCAAATAAATTCGAAAAACCGTAACACTTTCCCAAATATTTTTTATTCTTCACTGCTAAAATAATACAGAAATACCTGCACACTTACCTACCAAGCATGCATTGTCAAAGCCAAAACCAACATCCTTCCATAAGTCCCATCTCTCTCTAAACTACTTTCTGTCTCCCCTTTCATTTTCATCACTGGCAGAGAAATACCTACAACTTCCTCGGCCAGAACCCATCCCCTTCCATCAACCCATTGCCTCCATCCATTCATCCCTCTATCTCAACCATTTCTTCCATGTTTTTTTTTTATTTGTTGTACTTTAATTTTATCCTTATTTGGTTTCGTAGATGGTGAGATCAAAATTGATATCAATAAGATACTTGATCTTCCAAATCTCATTTATTAATTTCTTTATATTTTCTTTGGGAGGGGCTTATTTGATCTATTTTTCGGTTCTTGATCTGACTTTTTTTTTTCATTATTCTATTGAAAATGGAGAAAGATTAAAAGATTTGGAAGGATTGATCTTTTGGTTGCAACAGTATTCACTGTCAATGGAAGCACCACAATATCGAGGTCAAGGGCACTAAGATCCTCTTCTTAGGTGAAATGCCAGTTACTGTTTTCTGTATAGGTTTGGCCTCCATATAATTAATCCTTTTAAGAATAGGGGGGCTCCCTTTTATACATTTGCAAACGACAATAACTTTATTGGTTTGCTCAAAAAAGTACACCATTAAGAGTTAAAATTATTAACCACCTCCACCCAATAAGTCCATCAGAAAATGAAATTTTAGATTTATTAGGATCTGGATGCAGTATTATTTATCCATAAAAACTGGACCCCATTTATATAGGTATGCCCACTGAAAAGAGCAAGCATTATAAAAATCAAAACTGAGAGGTTGGGCATAGGAGTAGTTTTCAAAAATCATGATGGTGTTGCCTTGCTCATATATTGGAGCCTTATTGGCAATGGGTGAGATTTGCTGCTTCCATAGGATATGATATGTTAGATATTGAAATTCTCATGTTGTAATTGAGTGGATGATTGAGGAGATGTCAAGTCTCTGGATGTGCCTGCCTTCATTATACAACATACATGGACTTCAGTATCAAGTATGAAAAGGAGTGAATAGGGCAATTTTTGTTAGGATTCTTCCCAAGGAGAGTAGACTATTACTATTTACAAGAAAATCAATTGCATGTTGGACAAAGATGGCTCTTCTCAGCATTAACTGTATCCTGTCTCTTGTACACTTTTCCTATTTTCGTTTCAATAAAATTGCATGGATCTGTTATTGACAAAAAAAAAAAATAGTAGTTTATCTAAGAATTCAAGTAATTACTTTGAAGAGGAACTCCTTTTCAAATTTCAACATATCAAACTGATATCCTTGCTGCATTTTAGTATAAATCAGCCGCAGTAGGAAGCAGTAGAAATACACCAAGTATTACAAGTATAATTACTTTCTCAGAGAGAGGGGGCAGTACAAGTATAATTGTAAGTTTAATTACATTGTAGAATGAATAGATTGAAACATTCTTATTATTGCAACTATTTTTTCCATCCAATTTGATTATTTTGTCATTCTTTTCTTATTCTTCCTTAGGGTCTATTTTCCAACTTTGGTGTTATATCCACATTCTCAGCTTAATTTGCATGAGTGATGGTGTTATAGGCACGGTAAATCTTGGCATATCAAACAAACAGAAAAAACAAAAAGTTTAATGGAAAACACAACTACCTTTCTCTTCCTGCTTCTTTTTCTTCTCTCTTTGAATTTAGGTTCCATCAGCTTTTGCTACACAATCTGATTTTGTTTTTGCATATTGTATCCTCTAAATCATATAAATTAAATATCACCAAGAGCTATTTCAAACGTAAAAATTCTAGATAGCAATGGCTCTCTAAAACACATGAAAGCAGTTCAGACAATTCTGAGTACATAAAGAGGTAACTAAATCAAGGAACAATGATGCTGATTTCAGATGCAACAAACTATGCTCGAATAGGTGGACAAATAATTGAACATCAACAAATCAAAGCCTTTGGGAGGCTGGGAGGAGCTTAGGGAGTGTCAAATTCATGGTTATTTTTTTGTTTTCTGCCTAGTTCTGAAATGAAACAATGAATCTTGTGCATTCAGCAACTCTGTTGGTGGTTCTGAAACAACCAATCCATGGTTCCAGAACCCCCTTGTCTTGAACACGCCAATTCATTGTGTTGTATACCGTAAAATATTTTTCACTGATGCAAGCATGACATGACTCAATATTGATCTGCACATATGAGTTACAGTAGTTACAGTAATCATTATTGATCTGTTTTTTTTTTCAAATTTGAAAATATGAAACCATCATCATCCGACAAATAGGTTACAGATTTCATTGTATGGTTTAAAAAATATGGTTTCATTTTCTTTATTTTATTTTATTTATTTTTGCTTCAGGACTACATAACCGGAGGTAGCCCATCCCCAAACTGAGGTGCAGGAGGGATTTGATCCCAAGTCTATGCTACAACCAGCAGGAGACCTTACTAACCAGCCAGTTGGCACCTTGCAATATGGTTTCATTTTCAAACCAGTAGAGCACAATTTTTTCAACCATACCATGGGTTTCCTCAACCTTGAAACAAATACCACCTTCTTTGTTTGTTACCTTATTTCAAGCATCAATTCTTAGTTTTAACATGCAGAAATGCCATAACCTTGGCACTTCATATAGTTTTTAGTCAATTAACTATCCAATAGCTCTAGATTACAGTCTATGTAGATGTAATTTGACAGATATGACTGATGAAATGACATACAGACAATAGGTATGTAGCATGATTGTTCATTTCTGGATTATTTGAGTGTTGAGGATAGAATATCAGTTGGCTAAAGAGTGTCTTCTCTTTTCCTTATCTAAAATTTTACTATCAAATGAATTTTTTATTAAAAGTATCTTCCTTACTTTAAAAGTAAGAATATATTTCTACCTTTCTCAATGTTGTACTAGAAGCTGAAGTTCCATATGTTCCATTTACACATATAGCTTTAATTCCCTTGAGCAGGATAAACCACAGCATTTAGGATAAAAATAGAAAATGGATAGATGGAAGCTGCAACCAACTAACAATGTTGATTTTTGGCAAAGATTTCCCATGTGAGAACCTGAGAGGGGACTTCAAGCTTGACCCATCCACTATGGCACTATCCAAGCCATATTCATGCCCATGCTTGGTATTTGTAATACATTACATTACAGACTCCCTGGAAAGAACACACAAATTTCCCTTAAGAAAAAAAGGTTTGAATAGAAAGTTTCCAAACATGAAGTAAAATGATGATGAATTCATAATACAATGCTTTTTTATCATTTTCCATAATGCAATATTATGGAAAACCAGAACATTTCCCATCAATATCATAATTACTTTTGCTAATATCAAGGGACAAGATGAACATTCAGTCATTGGCTGATATTTGTAAAGTCAACATGCATGATGAAGCAATATCTCACAAAATCCACGAATGAGATGATGAGAAGAAGATAGGTTCTCTGTAAAAGTCTAAAAATAACAGGAATCATAAAATGAAAGCCAAGGTTATTAAATTATTTAGAACTACCATAGGTTTGTCATAAAATGGAAAGCTTTGCATTTGGCGTACTGCATTACTAGCAGCAGTAATTTCACTAAATACAACCCATGCTTGGCCTTGAGGTTTGGCTGTTTTCAAGGCAACAACATCTAAAATCCTTCCATACTGTGAAAACAAAGCATAAAACGATCTTCAATTCTGTCAAAGAAGAAAGGATACAGATAAGGCATCAGTACATTAGTTATTTGACTTTTTTTTATAGCAAATGTAGGTTAGCATCTACAAGCACACTAAAACATAACTGCAAATATGAATATGTAGAACTAGAATTTAAACACGAAAAATTTTATGCTGAATATGGATGAAAAGGAGTGATCGATTGGAGATAACATATCAGAGAGGAGTGATCGCCCTCTTCCCTTGGGGGTCTCTATGCCTCCAATCAGGTCATATGTGGTCTGTTGCTGTGATTTCTGAGATCGCCCTCTCCTAGTAGAGGAAGAATAGAGGGCCGAACTGTGTGTGGCTATTGTGTGTGAAGCGGCTGTTGTGTGTGTTTCAGATCATTTGCTAGTGTTTTGGCCAGTAAGAGCTAGGGTTTATGCTGGTTTCTTTGTGCATGTTGAAGGAAGAGATATGATCATATAGTGGTGAGATTTCAGGTAGTTGTAGGAGCAGGGTTTGTGGTGTAAAGAGCACACATTCCAACAACAATTAGTGCTGCAATCAGTGTGACAGGTGTGACCTAGTGGTGTGTAGTGTGCAGATCTCAGTGATAATAGAATTCAGCAAGTGTGCAGAATTGGTGATAACATAATGGGAGACAGTAATGATTATAAACCTAGTGTGATGGTGCCTACAGACTACCTGAATGTTCAGATGACCTCCATTAAGTTAAATGGAGAGAATTATGTGCCTTGGGCTAAATCCGTTGAAGTCTTTCTAAAGGCAAAGAAGAAGGTAAAACATATCAGAGAGGAGAAACCCTCCTCTGACTCTCACGAGTATGAAGATTGGGAGCAAGAGGACGCTCAGATCATCACATGGTTGTGGAACAGTATGGAACCCAGGATTAGTGTGAACTTCATGTTCCTTGATACTGCCAAAGACGTGTGGGACCATGCGAAAAATTGTATTCGGGGCATGACAATACAACCAGAGTTTATCAGCTTTATCAAGAGTACTTTAATCTGCAACAGGGCAATCAGAGTCTTGAGGAGTATATGCCAACATGAGGAACATACGTAATGAGTTGAATGTCTATCATCCTCTCACTTCTGATGTCAAGATTCAGCAACAACAGAGAGAGCAGCTTGATGTGACTAGATTTTTTGTGGGACTAAAGTCTGAATATGAACCAATACGGGCTCAAATATTAGGGGGATCAGCTCTTCCGTCCCTAGAAGAGGTATTTGCTCGACTTCGGAGGATTTCTATCGGATCTACTGAGAACTCTAATATCTCAGATAGATCTGCCTTTGCTGCATCGAGAGGCCGTGGTGGTAGAGGTGGAGCTCAGGGAGCTCAGTCTGGTCGTGGTGTTGATAGTGGTTCTGCATATGGCCGAAGTGGCAATGGTGGGTCTACTTATAATCGTGGTGGTAGTCGTACTGGGAGCAGAGATTCAGGGAGAGCCCGTGGTAGAGGACGTAGCTCAGGCCCGAGGAAGTGCACTTATTGTGGTATGAATGGACATACCATCAACTATTGTTATGATTTACATGGTCCTCTCTCAACCTAGGCCAATCATGCCACGACCGGTGACTCAAGTTCCAGCTTTAAACAGGAGAATCATTCATCTGACCAGTTGCCTCCTACATCCACAGATGGTCCCATGAAGGAGATGGTGAGTGTTCCCCGTGATGAATATGAGAGGTTTATCCAATCACAACAGAACACAACAACTTTTGCTCACTCAGGTATGGCTTGTCTGGCATCTACACCCAATCCCTGGATCATTGACTCTGGAGCCTCCGATCACATGACTGGAACTCCAGGTGTGTTTTCCTCCTTATCTCATTGCTCAATATCACAATTTGTCACCCTTGCTAATGGTTCCACATCCTCAATTTGTGGTGTTGGTAATGTTGACCTAGATCCTATATCCCTCTCATCAGTTTTGTATGTTCCTAAATTGCCTTTTAACCTTATGTCTGTTAGTAAGCTGACCAAATCACTTAACTGCTCCATTACCTTTTATCCTTCTATGTGTGTCTTTCAGGATCTCAAGACGGGGATGAAGATTGGTGGAGGGCATGAAGCAGGTGGACTGTATTATCTTGACGGTGGTGGTGGTAGAACTTCAACATCTCTCTAGTCATCTCTTTCTCCTCTCCAGTGGCACTGCCGATTTGGTCATCCGTCGCTCAAAGTCTTGAAGTCCTTGGTTCCGTCCTTGAGTCAACTTTCTGTTTTGGATTGTGAGTCGTGTCAGTTTGGGAAACACCATCGTGTTCCCTTTAGTTCTAGGGTTGATAACCGTGTGTCGAGTCCTTTTTCTTTAGTTCATTCAGATGTTTGGGGTCCTTATAAAGTAATGTCATATAATGGATACAGATATTTTGTCATTTTTGTGGATGATTTTTCAAGGATGACGTGACTCTATTTAATGAAAGAAAGAAGTGAATTGTTTACCATTTTCCAAAAATTTTATGCTGAAATTCGTAACCAATTTGGTACCCACATCAAAGTTTTTCGTTCTAATAATGGCCGCGAATATTTATCCTCATCATTTCAGGAATATTTGGACCAACACGGCATTATACATTAGACCTCGTGTACCTACACCCCACAATAAAACGGGGTGGCTGAGAGAAAGAATCACCATCTCCTTGAAACAGCAAGATCCCTAATGCATCACATGCATGTTCCCAAACCTTTTTGGAGTGATGTAGTGCTTACCTCTTGTTTTCTGATTAATCGGATGCCCACGTTCATCCTTGATGGTCAATCTCCGTTTTAGGTCTTGTTTCCCACTTTGTCTCCGTTCCCTCTTACGCCGAGAGTTTTTGGGTGTGTCTATTTTGTCCATAATCTGGGTCTTGGGAACGACAAGTTTGATGCCCGTTCTCTCAAGTGCATCTTCCTTGGCTATTCTCGGACCCAGAAAGGGTATAGGTGTTACCATCCTGGTTCTCGACAGTCCTTTGTGTGTGCTGATGTCAGTTTCTTTGAGTCTACTTCGTTCTTTTTGGGGTCTGGTGATGCTTCTTCCTCCTCATCACCTCCTCCCCTTCCACTTCCCGTTGTCGATCCTCAGTTTGTTCCAGTTGTGACCAAATCCTTGCCTCCGGTGCCACCACCTGTTGAACGCCCACCTATATATCATGTGTATACACATTGCCCACGTGCACCGGCTACTACTCCTCCGGCTACATATCCGTCGACGGATCCGGCACCAGAACCCCACTTGGCATCTGAGATTGATCTATCCATTGCTTTGCGGAAAGGTAAACGTACTTGCACCCTTCATCCCATTTCTAATTATGTTTCCCTTACTCACCTTTCCGCTTCCCATCGCCAGTTTGTTACCTTGTTATCATTAGTTATTGTTCCTAAAGATGTCTAGGAAGCCCTTGCCTCTCCAGGGTGGTGCCGTGCCATGGAAGAAGAACTCTCAGCCCTTCATCATAATCATACTTGGGACCTCGCTTCTCTTCCTCCTGGGAAGCAAGCTGTTGGTTGTAAGTGGGTTTATACGGTTAAGTATCCGCCTGATGGTAGTGTTGAACGCCTGAAAGCGCGATTAGTTGCAAAAGGGTACTCCCAAACCTATGGCATTGACTACACAAAGACCTTCTCGCCGGTTGCTAAGATAGGGTCAGTTCGTGCTGTGATCTCTCTTGCAGCCATGTATGAGTGGCCACTATATCAACTTGATATCAAGAATGCCTTTTTACATGATGACTTACTCGAGGAGGTCTACATGGAGCAACCTCCAGGGTTTGTTGCTCAGGGGGAGGATGGTAAGGTGTGCAGACTAAGGAAGGCTATATATGGGCTTAAACAGTCTCCTCGAGCATGGTTTGGTAGGTTCAGTGAGGTGGTAAAGAAGTTTGGCATGAAACAGTGCAAGGTTGACCATTTTGTGTTGGTGGTGTATGTAGATGATATTGTTATTATTGGGAATGATAACATTGGTATTGATAGGCTGAAGACTTATCTGCAGGATCACTTTCAGACAAAGGATCTGGGTAAACTAAAATACTTCTTGGGGATAGAGGTAGCGAGATCCAAGTATGGGATTAACCTGTGCCAAAGGAAGTATGTGCTTGATTTGCTGGAAGAAACAGGCTTGTTGGGTACCAAACCAGCTGAAACACCCATGGACACAAATACCAAGCTAAGCAGTGATATGGGTGAAGTGTTTGAAGACTCTGGCAGATACTGACGACTTGTGGGCAAACTAAACTACCTAACCATTACCAGACCAGACATTTCATTTGCAGTTAGTGTGGTAAGCCAGTTCATGCAAAAACCTATGACTCCTCATTGGAATGCGGTTCTGAGAATTGTGAAGTATCTAAAAGGGGCCCCAGGTCACGGTCTGATATACAAGAGGGGGAAAACTTGAAATAGAAGGGTATTCTGATGCTGATTGGGCCGGTTTTATGTCTGATAGGCGGTCTACTACAGGCTATTGCACGTTTCTGGGAGGTAACCTGGTGACATGGAAAAGTAAGAAGCAGACGGTTGTGGCAAGAAGCAGTGCAGAGGCAGAATATAGGGCTATGGCGCATACCGCTTGTGAATTAGTGTGGCTAAGGAACCTTCTACAGGAAGTAGGGTACAACATTAACACTCCAATGAAGCTCTATTGTGATAATCAGGTTGCGGTTTATATCTCCTCTAATCCAGTGTTTCATGAAAGAACCAAGCACATTGAGGTTGACTGTCACTTTGTGAGGGAGAAGATGCTGAATGGAGAGCTAGACACTACACATGTTAATACAGGAAATCAGTGGGCTGACTTATTTACAAAAGGCTTGAGTCGGGGAAGAGTGGACTACATATGTAATACTCACCAGCTTGAGGGGGTGTGTTAGCGTAGGGGTATTTCTGTCTTTATACCTTGATTGATGTTGCTGATATGTAATGTTGTGTTGAAATATGTGCTCTTCACTTAAGTAAGGGCACATAGGTCTTTTCAGTTATGTTTTAATAATAATATAAATACTTACTGGCCGACTGGGAGAAGTCATGTTGACTCCTTCAGTTCGAACCAGAATTCTCTCTTCTCTCTTTCTCTCTTTCTCTCTTTCTCTATCACTCTTTCTTCTTCTACATAACTGAACTCAATCAGGCCAAACTCTAAGGCAGACCTGAATTCTAACAAGAACAATACAGAAATTTTTTATTTTCGTTTTTTCCTTCTATAGGCATGTTTTCTCCTGCATTATGCTTCGCATTGAATCAGTACCAAGAAAAGCCAATGAGTAGTTTTTCTGGTCATGGTACCAATCTAACCAGCTTCCATTTGTACTATCATGGTGCATTTTGGAAGAAAGAAATCCTAGAATATTTGCTGGAAAAGTGCACCTGTGGAGATTCTGATTGGGAGGATAAAAAAACTTTGATCTGTTGAGCTGCAATTCTCAATGATCTTTAGGGGTTCAACTATGACAACTTCTGGTGCCCATGGGAAAATATTACTTTAAAGTTTTCTTTTGATGCTTATACATGGTTCTGAGTCTTCTAATCATTAAATATGTAAAGATCTTGTGTCTATTTGGTTTCTCTTAATTTCTTTTGCATCAGAAAAAAAAATGATAAAATAAGGATTTCCCAGTATAATGGATTCTCAAGTGCTATTGGAAAATGAGTTGTTGGGTGTTGGTCTAGTAACATTGGATTTAAAAGGAACCTTAGAGAATCTGAAATTCCTAGTGTGTCCAAGTTGTTAGGCTTGCTGAATTCAGTGTTTATGGGGAGAGGGTGGATTGCATTCTAGGGCTTGGGGCCTTAACTCTGATGGGTTGTTTTCTTGTAAATCTTTCTTTAATTCCTTGGTAGCCACATCCCTTCTCCTTCTTTCCCAGTCAAGGAAGTTTGGTGCTTTCCCATTCCCCTTAAAATCAGTGCTTTTTGTTGGGAAGTGTTTCATGGTTGTATTAATACCTTTGACTTGCTTCAAAGAAAAAGACCAACTAGGTTTTTGTGTGCCCTATGTAAGTTAAATTGTGAGACTGCATTCCATCTTTTAATATCTTGTCCTTTTGTTAGCTTTATTTGGAATTGGTTTGCTTCCTTCTTTGCATGTAGATGGTCTTCTCCTGACAAGCTAGAAGGATTGTTTAGCTCTACTGGCTTTAGCTGCACCTTGGGGAGGTCTACTAGAGTAGTGGTGCTTTGGATTGTTTGGGAGGAAAGAAACGCAAGAATATTTGAAGAAAGAGAAAGAAGCAAGGAAACCTTTGGTAGAAATCATAACTTTGAGAGTAGCACACTGGGAAAAAAGCCTGAAATTGTTTTCAGATTTTAAGGTTGAAGACTTTTTCAGCACTTGGAGTGTTATTGCTGCCTCATCATCTAGAAGACAAAAATCTGCTGAGGAAAAAACTGAATTTTGATGGGAGTTGTCTAGGTAATCCAGGCCCCTCAGGCATAGGGGGGTCATTAGGGATGAAGAAGGAAACATCATAGCTTTCTAATCGGGACCTGCTGAATAAGGCAATGTGGCAAGAACAGAACTATTGGCTGCAGTATATGTGGCTGAAAAGACAAAAGAGTTGGGTATTAATAGACTGATCATTGAGGGAGACTCGAAAACTGATGTGAAATGGTTGAAGAAGGGGGAGGGGTGACCAGGTGACATGGCATTTGAGGAATGAATTCAGGCGATTTAATTGGCTATCAAGGACATGACAATCCAAGTCAAATGGGTGAGGAGAACTGCCAACAGCTTGGCAGATGGTCTACCTAAGGAAGGGGTACAAAGAACCCATCCATATTGGGCTCAATTGTAATTCTTGGGTTGGGTCAGCTTTTCTAAAGTTGTGTTCATTTTTAACCTAGGAACCAGTAGCTGTGGTTCTCTAATCAACACCTAAAGGATCCATTACAAAATATGCAACCCCCTTTTACTGATCACAACTAACCTAAAATTTCCTAAACACTCTCAAGTGTCAATATCATACCTATAGACTAAAGGTTCAAAACTAAGTAAACAAACATATTCTTTTTCTGTAGTAAACAAAATAAAAATTGAGAAAAAAACCAAAATAAATTCCTTTTAATCGTGTCTTCACCGGTTTTAAAAATAGACTGCATCTGCAACTAATTCCTATCAAACATATGTCATAGCTAATAGGATTACTCTAAAAAAGGTAAATAGCCCCAAAAATAGTGTTTCCTATCACAGAATCATTTGATTTTTCAAATTTTGGACATAAATTCTCAACTTAAATCAAGTTACGTAATCTTAGACTAATGAAAAGTAAAGCTTCCACAAACTTAGACTTATTGATATGTAATTCAACAATCTTTCCAATAACATCAAGATCAAATTAACCAAACAAGCAAGTTGAAACACCATAAGTCTTGGTCACGAGTGATGAATTTGAGACAATATTTTCTCTGCCTGAGGTTGAGGTACAAGTCATAGACGTACAATTCTGAATGTCAGTTACTTTGCATCCTGCATCTCTCTCTCCCATTTAAATAAATAAGTCATTATGAATATAGTTGGATACAGTTTAGCATTTTTAAGTGGTCTTCAGAATCTCCATGCCCTTGTTCATACCTAACATAGCCACTCATAATCTGAAACAAAAGGGTGAATTTTTAAAATCTTATACTTTCAAGATCCCATATAACACTGGGTAATGGCATCATTAACAGAGAGTACTATAATTGTAGTAAAACATGAAAGCAGAAGGAAGCTAAAGAACTTCCTCTGCCTCTGAGTACTAACAAACAGTACGAAATTAAGGGGAAAAACAGAAGCCCGATATTATGAAATTGTGCGTAATTTTAAAGAGAGAGAGAGAGACATGTCTCTCTAAACCGAGAGCAAATGCAAAGAGACAAAAAAGCCCATATGCCCAACTGCATTTAATGGTAGAGACTAGAGAGTAACCACTGTAGAAATTCATTTCCGAAAGGGTTCCAAATAAACGCTAACCTTGGAAATAATAACTTGAAAGGTTTTGCACACATTACGGAGAAGTGTTTCGTAAAGCTCACCGCTTTCTTGACCTTCTCGTTGAGGTTCTTGATGTAAATGGCTTCGTTCGGAGTAGGGATGCCAATTTCCCCCCTAAAACCGGGGCCCCGCCCTGAGCGGGGCGGGTTTTCCTCAACCCTAAATAAGGACAGAGCAGGGATGGGGAAAATAAATTTTCCCCGAATCGGGTATGGGGTGAGGATTGGTGTGTCTGGAAGTGTGTCATTAAGCACTTCGAAATAACAGTTTAATATTTATAAAATTTTTTTGATTCTCAAATAATTACAAACACAGTAAAATGATGAGATCGGATCGTATCCACTGGGAAGCGAGGAAAAAATTAATACGTACTTAAATCCGGACAAGAGAACACAAGAGAGAAGTGCAGAAATATAAAAAATAATTAATTAAACCGGAAAAGATAGAATTTGAACATTGTAGAAATTAAAAGTGCAGAAAAAAATAAATACAGAAATAAATAAATGAAGGAAATAAAAAAAAAGTTTGTAATCTGATAAGAGGTAATAGTCTTCGGATCTCTCCTTCGACCTTCAAACTTCTCGAGCTAGGCCTTCCGTCTTACCTAGCTGAATTCCAGATCTGTAGAAAAGAAAACGAAGATCAAACGGAATGAAAATTAATTACAAAAAGGAAATAACGGAACTAGAAATGACATAACAAAAATTAAAACTAAAGCTAAATGGTTGGGATCCGAATCCAGATGTGGCAGTAGTGGCTTTGGCGAACTGTAAGCAAGAACCCCTTCTCTTGCCTAAGCGTCCTCCTCTTCCTCTACCCTTGAACTTTTCAAGATCAACCTTCTGTCTTACTTGGGGGTAGAATCTAACCCTTTCTCAAGAGCTCTTGGGTCTTTTTTATAGAGAAGGGTGGATACAATTGGGATTAGAGAAAAAGAAGGGGGTGACAGTTGGGTTTTAGCAAAGATATGGGCACCCTACGGTTTCTAACGGAGGGTTAGGATGGTTTTGGGGTGATCCTAAGGCTGAGAATAGAAGGAGAGGGCACACAATATTATGTAGGGCTGAGATTTGGGTGCCCAGAAATAGATGGTGGAGATTGAGGCGCATAGGGCTAAAAGGTGGAGATTAAAAGAGGTGGGTGGTGCCCTAGAGTGGATGGCTGAGATAGAAGATGGAATGGAGGGCTGAGATCTAGTGGTTAGGTGTTGAATGGTGAGGATTAGCAGTCAGGTGGCGCCCTGGGGTTTAAAAGCTACAAAAAGAGTGCCCTAGAATGAGTGGTGGAGATTAGAAGAAGTGGAGGGTGGAAATTAAGCAATTGGGGGTGGCTAGGGTTTGCTAAGGATGAAAAGAATAGGTTAAAAGGCACCCTAGGGTTTGCTAAGGAGAGGGGGGCATGCTAATACAAGGGACACCAAATTAGGTTTAGCAGATAGGAGGCGCCCTCCTGTTCTCAGTTTTTCACAAAAACACCCCCTCTCTCAGTTGGACTTCACACCAGCTTCCCCATAACTGAAATTCAGCCATATAACTTTCCTATTTTTTCAGAGAATTTGCGTAGAGACCCTCAGAGGTCACAACATTGAATTTAATTGGGAAAATGACATACTTTGACTATTCTAAGGCCAAAAATACCCTTGAAATGACGCCCTTAAGGCATCAAAATGCAGAATTATCAGGGACGGGTTTTGTATATAATTCCCCGAACCTGCCCTAAACCCGAAGGTAAACTTGTAAAATATCTCTAGGTTTAATCTTGATATTTAAAATATCTCTAAGTTTTCCCTAAATTTTAAAATCCTAGGATCTCATAATTTTATTGTTGAATTACCCCTAAAGTATTATAATTCAATTCTAAAATATCCCCAATTTCCTATATCCTATGTATAAATTATCAATAAAATAGATAATTTTCAAGTAGTTGCCTTGGAGTGGGGAAAATTCGGGGATTCCCTATCCCCAATGAGGGATGGATGCCCCGCCCCACCACTAGGGATGGGGAGGGTACGGGGCAAGGTATCGTGACTTCGGGGTGGGATAGGGAGGGGGTGTCCCGCCCCGTTCCCATTCCTAGCTCGGAGGAGTGTCTCCAGAGAGCATGGTTGCTGTTAATCTGTATGCTATGGGATTCCAGGAGAGCCTATACAATTGTATAACAATACAAGTGGATTTAATGTCAAATCTTGAGATCAATCAAGTGTTCCTGGACCTTCCTAGTTATGATAGGTCTGAATCCTCTGGGCCTGCTAATTTAAATGAACGTATTGTCACTAGCGATCTTGTGGAAAGTAGCAATCCTAATCATGACTCAGAAGATCAGACATATTAAGTATCTAGTGGATTTTCTTTTACTGTTACTTTGACTATCTATGGGATGAGGTGGTTGGCCCTTATCAGCCCCATCCTCATCAATGATTATTTTAAGTTGAACTGTGGGAGGGGTGTGTTAGACAGTTTTGTATGCCCTAAGCTTCAATCAAATTGATGTACTTTATGAGTTTATTGTAAATGAATAAAAGTGCATATTTGATTCATGTTCCCTTGGTATGTTTCTGTGTAATACCCTTAAACTGGACACTTAAAGAGACTCGTGTTAGTTTAGAATGTTCACAGTCAGTGGGTCAGTCTAGGGAGACCTATCCTGACAAGGCTGACACTGCGGTGCCACCAAATCGGTTGGGGTGGCTCGTCTCAGCTACCGGGCTGAGACCCTAGGCACATACAGTGTGGGATTAATTGAATCTTTGAACTGGACCAGATTTCCAGTATTGCCCTGGACCTTGGAGATTGATGGGCAAAACTGGAAAGTTACACCCGACCCCTAGACTCGATTATGATACTGCACTAGGTGTCGGATTGGGTTGTCTTTGATATACCAATCAGTGAGATCCTTAGCGGGGGTCAAAACCTGGGTATGTTGGGACAGTCTGAGAATTCATCTGAGTAGGTGATCATAGTGACAGGATCAGCCCCTTTGTCGGACAAAGGTAATGATCGGGGATGCACTCTCACTAATGGAAACCAAGACTGCCGGCAGCCGATTTCAATCGTTGAGACTTGTTTTGCAAAATATATTTTATATGAGATATAAAAGTATATATATTATGGTTTTGAAATGTTTGCAAAAGGTTTTAATTCTCGGGATCCATACTTGAGAGAGTGCAACACTGTTCCTTGCAGCCGAGGGAGAGGACCTCTCTTGTCGGGCAGTGTATGATCATTATGGGCTGAGAGGTTGAGTGTAAGGCCATTGAGGACAATACCTGATGGGCTAATCTTGCATCTGCCCACAGTCCCTGGGTGTTACAAAGTGGCTTGGCCCAGGGACCACTTAGGGTAAGTGTTGGGCCCATAAAACCCATCTGATGGGTTTCAGGGGGTGCACTGTCCATAACAGTGTATTCGGCCAAGCCTTGTAACAAAGGCTGGGCTGAACCCATGTGGCTGATGTGTAGATCAATGTTTGGGTCCCACGCCATATAAGGAAGCCCAACTGGGCAGTAGTTTGGAAGGTTTAATGAATACATAACCCTAAATGGGCCTTAAGCCCATTTCGAACTGGACTAATTTGATTAGTCTTTAAGGGGCGAATTCTGAGATAAGATCAGTTGATAGGATTGGGCCCACACCCTATTCACTCAGAGAGTCCAAGATCTAAATGAGATTTAGATTTGGAAACTTCCTAATTAGATTAGGAACTGGCTAATCTAATCTGCAGATAAGATAAGGATTATCCCTTATCTTAAAGGGACTTCTAATCCATATATGATTTGGGTTAGCAACTCCTAATGGGATTAGGAGCTAATCCCTTTAAGTCTATAAAAGGAAGAGGGGGTGGCAGCCTTTAGACATCCAACAATCACTAGCAACAGTCTTGTCTTCAGAGCTGATATCACAGAAGAGAGAATTCTGCACATTGCAAATTCTCTTTAGCCGCCTCCTTCCTACAGCCGCCGCTTATAGCAGTTTGATCTCCATTGCTTGGGAGAAATCAAGATCAGATCTTGATTCCAATCTTTTGGAGAAAAGATTGGTAGGAGTTGTATTCACTAGGCGTCCAGGTGATTCTTAGGAAGAATCAAGTTCTTAGGAAGGACACTGCTGATTCTGCTCCACCCTGCACTGCGCCATCTTCAGTGGGAGCAGATTTTGGTTTCTACATTGGGCGTGAACAGCTCCGTTGAGATATATTATTTCTCTGTATCAGGTATTATCTCTCTCTCCTCCTTTTGGTTCAGATCTGGTTCAGTTTATGGTTCAAGAATGATCTTTGAAAATATGATTTTCTAAATAGGGAATTCGATTCCTAGTTGAAGGGAGAGAAAAATTTTTGAAATTTGCCCCCTTTATTCCGCAATCTTGGGCGTCCATATGATGGATTTCCTATCCCTTCAGTGGTATCAGAGCCATGGTTAAAATCTTGAACCATTTTGTTTCAGATCTGAACCTGCGCAAATAGGGAGAAGGCGTTCTACCCAATTTGCGCAGATATGGGTTTTGGGAAATTTGTTCCCAAAACATATGGGCAAATAATATGAAATTATTTTTAAATAAATCTGATTATTATTTAGAATAGTTCTTTATAATTTTCTTGATTTATGGGCTGTTCGTACAAGAGGAGATCAAAATCTTGGTTTGCGCAGGGAGAACTGCAAGATTTGCAGTTTATTGAATTTATTTATTACATTTGGTTTGTAAATATTTTTTTTTATTTTTAGACTCAATGTATAGGCATTCGATCTGATGTAATAATTAATAGAAATAGGATTTCTATTTATTTCTAATTTTGGATCGAAGATGGCAGCGTAGAGAAGGATATTTCGCAGATGGGAGATTCGCTATCTGCGATTTGCAGTTTAAGAAACTACAATCTGTGATCTAACCTCTGTTTTGCAGGATGGAGTGTGTGAACAGCCCTGATTAACTGATTTCTGTTTTTCTTTTATCAGTTATTTAATTTCTTATTATTTACTTGAATTAAGGATTTAATTAAAAATCAAACCCTAGACCATTCGAACCAAGATTGGTTCAAACTGTTTGGACCAATTCTAGGGTTTAATCAAGGCTGAAAGTCAGCCCTAATTTTTTCACTAATGGGCCTAAGGATTGATATTTAATTAAATGGTTAATTCGGCCCAACCTATAAAGGCCTAGTTTTAAATAGTTAAAACTGCAAAAGCCCATTTTAAAGGATAAAGCTATATGGGCCGAACTGGGTAACCCTAATTCAGCCCATATACCTTGATAATATTAATGGTTAATATTATGGAATTTTAACGGGCTTCCAACGGGCCTTACAGATAATTAATTGATTGGATCAATTTATCCCTGCATGAGATGTATGGATGTGTGATGTGCTGCGTACATGGGTCATAAGTACTTGGCCCATGCTCATTCGACAGTGGCTCTTGCGCACACCATGACTAAATGCACATCATTGCCATGGTGTCCCTTTTGATCATTGGATGACCTCCCTGAGTGGTGGGCCCCACACCTCATCAAGAGGTCACGTGCAGAACCCTAGCCGATTTAAGGCCCACCGAAATCTGGCTTTATGAAAGTCAGTGGGAGCCGCTTTGGTTTGACCTAAATCAAACTAGGGCATAATTTTGTTCCCTCCAACTAATATGAGTGCATGTGATAGGGAGATTCATATGATGAACTCTCTAAAGGCCTTCCATCATTAGCATGAGGATGGGTCCTTCAGTAATGAGGAAACGCACCAGAAAATGGGCTATCCATTTGCTGTTGGGCTTGTCTGAATGTTTCATAAGATGATAGGGGCGTCATAGACCGATGTGGGAGGGGCTTCACCAGAAAATGGGAACTCTCTCACGGTACCTTGGCATTCACGAATATGATGGGTAAGCACTCACTGGACAGAAAGGTTTACCTGAAAATGACTCTGAACCTTGTCTGATAGAGGTCAAAGGGAAAACTCATATGATGAGTGGATATGATCATTCACAGAAAGGTGGTGGGGTTTTGCAGCTGAAACAGTTGGCTCCATGCACCCTATGTGATTTTCCACATTTCCAGAGACAACCCGTAGTCTCCGTCATTGAGAAAGGAGGGAAATCTCAGAGATGAATAAATGGAAATGGATCGTAGATTAAAATCCATATCTATGAAATGAACATGAATCAAATTAGGTTGTGGACTGATGTTTGCTCTTTTATCAGAAAATGGCAAACGGATCTTTTGCAAAGCTTCTTGATGACAACAAGCTTAAGGGCCCAAACTACGCCGACTGGTACAGGAAACTTATGCTGGTCTTAGCTTCAGAAAAGCTAGACAAAGTGGCAAAGAATCCTACCCCGGAGCATCCGGGAGACAGGGCTTCTGAGGCCCGAAGGAGAGACTATCAGGAATGGGAGGAGAAAAACTCCCTAGCCCGGTGTTACATCATCGCTTCCTTGGACAACCTGATACAGAGGCAGTTCGATCAGATCGAACTTGCCAAGGACATATTGGACAGCCTGAGGATGATGTATGAAGAGCATAATCGTTCTACTCGGCAAAAGGTCTTGAAGCAGTTCATGACCACTCAAATGTCCAAGGGCCAACAAGTTCACGACCATTGTCTTCGGATGATGGGTTACATCTATGAACTGGGGGCTCTTGGATCCGGGCTAGACCTCGCAACCCAGATAGACGCTATCTTTAATTCTTTGCCTCCTTCCTTTAATCCGTTCATCATGAACTATAACATGAACAAGCTGAATGTCAACTTGCAAGAGCTCAGCAATATGTTGCAAAGAGCTGAAGAACTGATTAAAAAAGATGAGCCTGTAGCTATGCTTGTTGAAGCTAGCAAAATGGGAAAGAGAAAGAGGAAGGCAAAGAAGCCTCAGAAGAAAGCCACCAAGGGAAAAAGGCAGAAGAAAGACAAAGCATCAGATGCATGTCACTTCTGCAAGAAGACCGGCCACTGGAAACGGAATTGTCCTGCCTACCTGGAATCCAAGAAAGGTAATTTTGAAACTTGTGTTATAGAAACCAATTTATTGGTAGCTTCTGCGTCCTGGTGTATTGACTTTGGGCTTCAACTCATGCGTGTAACTCACTGTAGGGGTTCAAGGTAAGCAGAAGGCTGAGTGAAGGAGAAGTCACTCTCTACTTGGGGACTACTGCAACTGTTGCAGCCGCGGCAATAGGAACCGTTGAGTTAATTTTTAGAGAAGGAAAAATTGTACTCAAAGATTGTCTTTATGTACAAAACTTAAGAAGAAATTTGATTTATGTTTCAAAACTGTGTACAGATGGTTATTCTGTCTTCTTTAGTAATACGATTACTATTAAAAGAAATAACATATTCATCGCATACGGGGAACTGGAGAATGGTCTCTATGTTCTACATCCTTCTCTAGAAACTAACATAACCGAAACTACGTCGGCTGAAATCCACAAGAAGAGAGCCCGTGATACAGTTAATCCCACGTGTCTGTGGCACTACCGACTTGGCCACATCGGTGTTGACCGAATCACAGGGTTGGTAAAGGATGGTCCTTTGGATTTTCTAACTGTAGAAGATCTTCCCACCTGTGAGCCTTGCCTACAAGGCAAGATGACAAAGCGGCCATTTGATGGTAAGCCTGAAAGATGTACAGGCACACTTGACCTAATACATACTGATGTATGTGGTCCCTTGAGTGTTAGGACACGGAATCAACACATGTATTTCATCACCTTCACAGATGATTTCTCACGATATGGTTACGTGTACCTAATGAGACACAAGTCTAAATCCTTTGAAAAGTTCAAAGAGTTTAGACAAGAGGTCGAGAAACAGTTGGGGAGGGAATTTAAAGCCCTTCGATCTGATCGAGGTGGCGAGTATCTCTCTGATGAGTTCAGGGACTACTTAAAGGACAATGGGATAGTATCACAATTAGCTCCTCCTGCTACACCAAAACTTAACGGTGTTTTAGAGAGGAGGAATAGGACCTTATTGGATATGGTCCGGTCACTTCTCATACACTTAGAGTTACCCACATCCTTTTGGGGTTACGCATTAGAGACTGTGATCTACGTGCTGAATCGGGTTCCAACCAAATTGGTTCCAAACACTCCATATGAACTTTGGACCGGAAAGAAACCAAGTGTCAGACACTTGAAGATTTGGGGTTGTCCAACACACGTTAAAAGAACGAGTGCGGACAAGTTGGAATCCAAGACTAGCTGTTGCATATTTGTAGGCTACCCAAAAGGCTCTGTAGGTTACCTTTTTTATGACCCAAGTGAGCAGAAAGTGTTCTGCAGTCGAAATGCCCAGTTCTTGGAGACCGATTATATCTTGGACACCCATCGTCAGGAAATTGTTCTTGATGAGGAGAGCTCAGGAGCAGTGGGAGATGTCCCACAAGTTCCAGGTAGTGACCAACCTAGAAGATCCACTCGGGTATCCAGGCCACCAGTCCGTTATGGTTATGACCAGGATAGTTACCTAGTGGAAACCTTGACTAGTGAGGAGGATCCCGTGACTTACGCGGAAGCTATGTTGGACATAGATTCCCAGAAGTGGGTGGAGACCATGAGAGCAGAGATGGACTCAATGGAGACCAATGGAGTCTGGACTCTAGTAGATCCACCCTCCGGGGTAAAAGCAATTGGTTGCAAATGGATTTACAAGAGGAAGAAGGGCCCCGATGGTAGGGTTGAGACCTTCAAAGCTCGTCTGGTGGTGAAAGGGTACACTCAGAAATAGGGCATCGATTATGAGGAAACCTTTTCGCCTGTGACCATGCTTAAATCCATTAGGATCCTGCTAGCTGTAGCAGCATACCGTGATTATGAGATTTGGCAAATGGATGTCAAAACTGCATTCCTGAATGGATATCGTACTGAAGATATCTATATGCAGCAGCCGAAAGGCTTCATAGCTGCGGGTCAGGAAAACATGGTATGTAAACTTAATAGATCCATTTATGGACTTAAGCAAGCTTCTAGAAGTTGGAACATCCGTTTTGACTCTGTCGTCAAATCGTTTGACTTCGAGCAGAATCTGGATGAACCCTGTGTTTACAGGAAATACAGTGGAGATAAGGTTACCTTCTTGGTTCTGTATGTGGATGACATCCTACTCATTGGGAATGATGTCGGAATGTTGACTACGGTGAAAGTATGGCTTTTGCAGTAATTCTCCATGAAAGATCTTGGAGAGGCCTCCTATATACTGGGTCTTTGACTCTATAGAGATAGATCGAAGCGGATAATAGGATTATCCCAATCTATCTACATTGACAAAATAGTCAAAAGATACAACATGGAAAACTCCAAGAAAGGAAATGTTCCTTTCAGGTACGGAGTCATTCTCTCAAAGAAGATGTCTCCCAAGACTTCTAAGGAGATTGATGGCATGAAGGATGTTCCCTATGCCTCTGCCGTAGAAAGCATCATGTATGCCATACTGTGCAATCGCCCTAACATTGCTCAGGCAGTGAGTGTAGTAAGCAGATTTCAGGCCAACCCAGGACTGGAGCATTGGACTGCTGTGAAAAACATATTTAAGTACCTTCGAAGGACAAAAGAGTTTTGTCTAGTATTCGATGGTAGCTCACTACAGATCCAAGGGTATACAGATGCCGATTTCCAGTCGGATCCAGATGATAGAAAGTCTACATCTGGGTATGTTTTCACGATAGGATCGTGTGTTGTTTGCTGGAAAAGCAGCAAACAGGGGTCCACTGCAGACTCCACGACCGAGGCCGAGTACATTGCCGCAAGTGAGGCTGCCAAGGAAGCCGTGTGGATGAAAAAGTTTGTTCACGAGTTGGGAGTAGTTCCATCCAGCACATCACCCATCCCATTGTTGTGTGACAACAATGGAGCTATTGCTCAGGATAAGGAGCCACGAGCCCACTCGAAGTCGAAACACATTGAGAGGAAGTACCATGTATTGAGGGAGATTGTTGGTAGAGGGGACATCTTGATTCAGAAGGTAGTGTCAGCGGAAAATGTAGTAGACCCATTGACAAAGCCACTATCACAGAAAGTGTTTGAGAAACACATGGAAAGCATGGGACTCCGGCTAGTACTTGATTGGATCTAAGTGCAAGTGGGAGCTGTTAGACAGTTTTGTATGCCCTTAGCTTCAATCAAATTGATGTACTTTATGAGTTTATTGTAAATGAATAAAAGTGCATATTTGATTCATGTTCCCTTGGTATGTTTCTGCGTAATACCCTTAAACTGGGCACTTAATGAGACTCGTGTTAGTTTAGAATGTTCACAGCCAGTGGGTCGGTCTGGGGAGACCTATCCTGACAAGGCTGACACTGTGGTGCCACCAAGTCGGTTGGGGTGGCTTGTCTCAGCTACCGGGCTGAGACCCTAGGCACATATAGTGCGGGATTAATTGAATCTTTGAATTGGACCAGATTTCCAGTATTGCCCTGGACCTTGGAGATTGATGGGCAAAACTGGAAAGTTATACCTGACCCCTAGACTCGATTATGATACTGCACTAGGTGTCGGATTAGGCTGTCTTTGATATACCAATCAGTGAGATCCTTAGCGGGGGTCAAAACCTGGGTATGTTGGGATAGTTTGAGAATTCATCTGAGTAGGTGATCATAGTGACAGGATCATCCCCTTTGTCAGACAAAGGTAATGATTGGGGATGCACTCTCACTGATGGAAACCAAGACTGCCGGCAGCCGATTTCAATCGTTGAGATTTGTTTTGCAAAATATATTTTATGAGATATAAAAGTATATATATTATGGTTTTGAAATGTTTGCAAAAGGTTTTAATTCCCAGGATCCATACTTGAGAGAGTGCAACACTGTTCTTTGCAGCCGAGGGAGATGTCCTATCTTGTCGGGCAATGTATGATCATTATGGGCTGAGAGGTTGAGTGTAAGGCCCTTGAGGATAATACCTGATGGGCTAATCTTGCATCTTCCCATAGTCCCTGGGTGTTACAAGGTGGCTTGGCCCAGGGACCACTTAGGGTAAGTGTTGGGCCCATAGAGCCCATCTGATGGGTTTCAGGGGGTGTACTGTCCATAACAGTGTATTCGGCCAGGCCTTGTAACAAAGGCTGGGCTGAACCCATGTGGCTGATGTGTAGATCAATGTTTGGGTCCCACGCCATACAAGGAAGTCCAATTGGGTAGCAGTTTGGAAGGTTTAATGAATACATAACCCTAAATGGGCCTTAAGCCCATTTCGAACTGGACTAATTTGATTAGTCTTTAAGGGGCAAATTCTGAGATAAGATTAGCTGATAGGATTGGGCCCACACCCTATCCACTCAGAGAGTCCAAGATCTAAATGAGATTTAGATTTGGAAACTTCCTAATTAGATTAGGAACTGGCTGATCTAATCTGCAAATAAGATAAGGATTATCCCTTATCTTAAAGGGACTTCTAATCCAGATATGATTTGGGTTAGCAACTCCTAATGGGATTAGGAGCTGATCCCTTTAAGTCTATAAAAGGAAGAGGGGGCGGTAGCCTTTAGACATCCAACAATCACTAGCAACAGTCTTGTCTTCAGAGCTGAGGTCACAGAAGAGAGAATTCTGCACCTTGCAAATTCTCTTTAGCCGCCTCCTTCCTGCACCCGCCGCCTATAGCAGTTCGATCTCCATTGTTTGGGAGAAATCAAGATCGGATCTTGATTCCAATCTTTTGGAGAAAAGATTGGTAGGAGTTGTATTCATTAGGCGTCCAGGTGATTCTTAGGAAGAATCAAGTTCTTAGGAAGGACACTGCTGATTCTGCTCCACCCTGCACTGCGCCATCTTCAGTGGGAGCAGATTTTGGTTTCTACCTTGGGCGTAAACAGCTCCGTTGAGAGATATTATTTCTCTGTATCAGGTATTATCTCTCTCTCCTCCTTTTGGTTCAGATCTGGTTCAGTTTATGGTTCAAGAATGATCTTTGAAAATATGATTTTCTAAATAGGGAATTCGATTCCTAGTTGAAGGGAGAGAAAAATTTTTGAAATTCGCCCCCTTTATTCCGCAATCTTGGGCGTCCATATGATGGATTTCCTATCCCTTCAGGGTGCCCCAAGGCAGTTCAAGGACTAAGGGATATTGTCCATTGCATCAATCCTGATTTTATCTTTTTATGTGAGACAAAAATCCCAAGTGATAAAATTGATATTTTAACAAATAATCTTCATTATTCAAATTGTGTTACAATCACACTTGAAGGAAGAGTCGGCGGTTTAGTTGTTCTTTGGAAAGAAGGTTTTGGGGTTATTGTAGTGTCGTCGTCTTCAAGGTACGTTTTTCTTAACATTCATTTACCTTCTTGTTCTTGGTTATTAGGTTTCATTTATGGGCCTTCAGTTAAACATCATAGAAATAGATTTTGGTTAGATTTGAATTTGAGGTTGCAAAAAGTTTCTTTACCTTATTTATTAATGGGAGATTTTAATGAAGTTGCCACTGTGGATTCACTAAAACCTTCAACCTCTTCCAATGCTTCTGTTTTAGCTTCTAGAAAGTACAGGAATCTTATACTTGATCAAAACTTGTTAGAAATGAGCATTCAGGGAAGTGGAATTTCTTATACTAATAAAAGAACCTCAGGCCATATTCAACAAACTCTTGGTAGAGTCATAGTTTCACCAGACTGGCTGACTTTCTTTCCTAATGCAATCCTTTCCTTAGGATCAAAATGGGGTTCGGACCATCATCCTCTTATTCTAAATTTAACCCCTACCACCCTCAGCATCCCAAAACCCTTTAGGTTTTTTGAAATGTAGTTAACTGATAGCTCCTGTAAACATAGAAGATGGTTGGAAGCTTTCCTTTACAAGTTATGCAGCTTATAGGTTGACTAAAAAACTGGACTCCTGGCTGACTTTCTTCCCTAATGCAATCCTTTCCTTAGGATCAAAATGGGGTTCAGACCATCATCCTCTTATTCTAAATTTAACCTCTACCACCCTCAGCATCCCAAAACCCTTTAGGTTTTTTGAAATGTAGTTAAGTGATAGCTCCTGTAAACAATTGATAGAAGATGGTTGGAAGCTTTCCTTTACAGGTTATGCAGCTTATAGGTTGACTAAAAAACTGGACTCCTTGAAGAAAAATCTAATTAATTGAAGGAGATCAACTTTTGTAGAACCAAGAGGTAAACTCAAGAGTTTGGAAGCTCAAATCTTATAGGTTGAATGATCGGAAGTCCCTGGTAATCAAAACAACTTGTATAGTATAAGGAGTATGAACAGACTAATGGGTATCTAGAAAGTTATTGCAGTCAAACTTCTTGTCGGATTTGGTTACAATTGGGAGATAAGAATACGATTTTTTTTCATAAAAGTACTTTATTTAGAAGGAAATGAAATCATATTGAAAGAATCAAAGATGCCAAAACAATTAGAAAACTGTTTATGAAGATATAACTCAGATATTTTTAGATTACTTTTCAAATCTTTATTCAACCCAAGACCCTCAAGAGTTAGAGGATTTATCCCATATTTTCACTCTAATTATTATTGAGGAAGAAAATTCTATGCTCATTTCTATTCCCTCAATTGAGGAAGTCAAGTTATCTCTTTTCAGTATTGGAAGCCTTACATCCCCAGACCCATATGGTATGCCAGCAATTGTATTTAAGGAATTTTGGGATCTAATGGGCCCTAATACAGTACTAGTAGTACAAGAATTTTTCCAGAACAAAGAACTCCTTAAGCGTTTGAATCATACTTTTATTTATCTTATCCCTAAGAAAGTTGATTGTACGAAAGTCCAAGATTACCAGCCTATCAACCTTTGCAATGTCATCTATAAAGTAATCATCAAATTGATAGCTAGTAGACTTCGTACTATCCTGGACAAATGTATTGCTCCAAACCAAGTGGCCTTTGTACCAGGTCGACAAATGTCTGATAACTCAATCATTACCAAGGAAATGTTCTATTTCTTAAAACACAAAAAAACGAGGTACATGCTATATTGGACTGAAGCAAGATATGTCTAAAGCCTATGATAGATTAGAATGGAATTTAATCCTTCAAATCCATTCTCTTCTTGGGTTCTCAACTGACTTTTGTCTTCTAATCAAAGAATGTATTTCCATTGTGTCATTTTCAGTCCTCATTAATGGCACTTCTAAAGGACATTTCTACCCTTTTAGGGGTTTAAGACAAGGATATCCTTTATCTCCTTATTTATTCATCCTACCCATGGAGGGTCTTTCTAGACTTCTTTATCAGGCAAAATAGAAAGGGAAATTACAAGGTATACCTCTTTCCTCTCCTAAAATCTCCCACATCTTCTTTGCTAATGATGTCATGTTATTTATGAGAGCTCATTGGGAGGAGATAAATAATCTTATTCAGATTCTAAATAATTTCCAAAATGCTTCGGGCCAAATGATTAATATGGAAAAATCTGGAGTTTTTTGTGGTAAAAATATCCATCCTAGGCACCAACGTTTAATTAGAATGTAACTAAAAATAGGACCCTTGAACAACAATTCTAAATATCTAGGTCTTCCCCTCTTTTGGTCTAGAAATAAACATGCTCAGTTGACTTTTATTCTAGATAATATGAGAGATAAACTGAATACTTGGAAAGCCATTGTAATCAGTCAGACAGGGAAAAAGTTTTAGTTCAATCTGTTCTTCAAGCCATTCCTCTCCATGCTATGGCCTTGGCCAAGTTTCCAAAAAAAAAAAAACTATTGATCAAATGGAAAAGTTAATTAAAAATTTTTAGTGGGGAGTTTCTAATACTAGGACTCATCCTTATCGTTGGTGTGCTTAGAATATTTTAATGCTACCTAAAGCTTTTGGAGGCTTGGGATTTAAAAATCTAAAATTAGTTAATCAAGCACTCCTTAAGAAACTCGCCTGGAGATTCATCAATGAGCAAAACAATTTATGGGCCCAGATTTGGAAGTCTAAATATCTTAGACATCAAAATATTTTTCCCTATTCTACTACCTCTATAGGCTCTATATATTGGAAAGCAGTAGGTCCAACTCTTATTGAGCTGGCTTCCGAGTGTGGATACTTGGTAAACGAGAACTCCTCATTTCCAATATCTCAAAGACCTTGGATTCAAGTGAATAATAAGTTTTCCTGGGTATCTCTTCCTTTAGCTCCCCATCTTAGAAATTTGAATATTTCCCAATTGATCCACTATGGCCAGTGGAATATTGATGTCATAAATTCTTTATTTCCCCTTGATGAAGCAACAAAGATTTTGAGTACTCCCATCTTTACTTCTACAACTTCTTGGATTTGGTTTCATCACAACTCTGAAAAATTTACAGTAAAAGAAGATTACAAGAAAAAGCAACAAACTTCAATACCAAATATATCTTTGGATCTTAGTTTCTGCTTTAAAAAGCTTTGGAAGTTGGATATTCCTCCTAGATTCCAATTATTCTTTTGGAGAATTCTTAATGATTTTGCTCCTGTTAAAGAAGTTATTTTTGAAGAAAACAATAAAAAAATTGTGTTCTTTGTGATTCGGAGGTTGAATCTACAATTCATTTGTTGATGAATTGTCCTAATACTCGGGCGGTTTTATTTGGTAACCCTTGGAACCTTCATTTACAATATATATTTCAAGGGTGTTGGACTTTATGTATACAAACACTATATAACCAAACTACAAATAACTCTCTTTTTATGAACATTTATCTTGGGTTGGATAGCCACATCTTGTTATTATATTTGGTGTGCTAGAAATGAAAAAATGTTTCAGAAATAGGCAAATCCGACCTATTAAACTTATTAACTGAATAAATAATTCTTTCCTCCATTCTGATTGACTTTTGAACGTTACTGCTCCTTCAATAATAAGAAACTCAATGGATAAATCTCCTCTTACCATAAACCATAATACGGATCTAATAGTGTTTACTGATGCAGGGAAAATCTCATATTCATTGTATACTTATGGTTTCATTCTTCTTTCTAAAAATTTATCATGTTTAAAAATTATTGAAGATAGAACCAATCAGATCTCTTCAGTAATCTAAGCTGAACTTTTTGTTATTATGCAGGTTTTATCAGAGCTCCTAGTCTGGAATGTTCAAGAAGTATGTATATATTTAGATGCTAAACAAGTTGTAAGGGCACTACAACAAACTATAGATCTTCCCTGGTCCTACCATTGGCTTTTGTCTAGAACCATATCTTTAATGTTAAACTTTCAAAATGTAAATTTCTGTTTTGTAAACCGAATGTTTAATAGCCCCACCCATAATGTATCCCAATTGGATAAATCTCACTGTTTAACATCTTTTGTTCTTAATGATTATCAAGATGCGATACCAAGGGTAGAGGACTTTGTTCTTTTGGTTTAGTGTTAATATAATATTAATCTTTCAAAAAAAGCTGTACAATAATACAATTGTACAAGAACTGAACTTGAAATTAATTGGCTTAAAAAAAACAAAAATAATCGTATAAAAATCGCTCAAGAGGAAATAGTACTTTTCATGGTAGATGACAAGGCCAAGCGTCACTACAGTTTTTTTTTTTTGAAAATTTTTAAATTTTTATGATGATATTGGATTATTGGGTGAAGTGATTTTAACACCTGATAGGGGGAGATTCAGACCTCCCATAACGATTTGCCACGTGATGGATGTTTTATGACACCTTGCTATCACATGTGATAAGTGACTCTGGATCACCTGCCCAGGTCTACCCACAACACACTACCCCCGGGAATTGGGAACATCTCCCCTGCATAATACTATGTAGGAGGATGAGATATTCTCCATATGTGGCTGCAATGTTATGTGGGTAGACGTGGGCAGAGTTTGCATGGGTAGGAGATCTGGACTCGTGATAAGTATGGTTCAAATTTTCGATATGATACATCTCATATCAAGTGTATTATATTATATCTTTTTTTTTGAAAGATGAAAGATTATGTTAGCACAAAAAACAAGAAACATAGTTCCTTACATCAGATACATCAGGAGGATAAGTATCTAACAAAAAATAATCTTGTATGGTAGTTTTACTCCTGCATGCTATCTGATGAGCCGCGATGTTATACTTTTTATTAATATATATACAAGAAGCTTATTGAAATGACTGAAATAAGTTTTGAGTTCTCTAAAGAAGATCCAAAAGAGACTAGTGAAGAGAAGATTTTCCTTGCAATACTAGAATAGCCAAGTGGAGAGTCCAAGTAGATCAAAATGATTCTTCGACTTTGTTGAAGAGCTTGGAGGATGCCTTGATGTATAGCAAACAGTTCTACTTCAATGATTAACTAAAAGTTGGGGGTGCAACATGAGGACTTCCCAAGAGGTCACCCATCCTAGTACTACTCTCACCCAAGCACGTTTAACTTAAGAGTTCTGATGGGATCCGATGCATTAGTGGGAGACCTACTATTTTTTAATAAAAAATATAAATCCACGTGTATCTAAGTATCTATATGCCTCTGCCAATACACAAAGGCATATCGAGATGTTTTGAATCTTGGTGGCAAGACCCAGCTTGAACGCCCCTTGACAGATCGACTCATATGGCCCAAGCAAGCTCCGACCTCTCTTAAGAACAGACTGGCAGATCGGATTAGAAGACCATGACATATGTCCATTGATTTCTCCAAACACCAACCTATTTCTTCAACCTGGGCACCCCATAACCTAAGGGATCATGTCGACCTCAGAATAATTCCGACCTATATAGCACATCTCTTCTTATTTTTTTGCATCGATTAGCACTCTTGAGACGTATGTGGGCATGACACCCAACTAGTATTGATGAACTTAATCCCCTCTACTTTGTGGGGGACCGGAATAGGGCAACTACGATGCCATGTGGGCATGGTCTGTAAGCAACAAACAAGTAAACATTTTCATCCCAAACATGTTGGACATGCTATAACCGAACCTCGAGGTCTATATAAAGGGGATCTTTCACTAGGGGTGCAAGTTGGACGGGTTGGGCCAAGTTTATGGTCAACCCGGGCACAATCCTAAAATTTGGGCTTAAGTCCCAAGCTCGAGGTCAAGCCCGATTTTCCCAACCTGAGCCCAACCCATACTATAATTTGATGAACTCTGGTTGGGCTCGGGCATGGGGTCGGGCTTGGATTGGTCAATGTATCGACTCTAAAATTATATTATATATATATATATACATACACATATGTGTATAATTGGGTCGAGTTCAGACTACATAAGGGTTAGACCCAGGCCTAGACCAAAAAATAGAAAAACCCAGTTTCTTGGGCTCGAGTATATATATATATATATATATACATACACATATGTGTATAATTGGGTCGAGTTCAGACTACATAAGGGTTAGACCCAGGCCTAGACCAAAAAATAGAAAAACCCGATTTCTTGGGCTCGAGCCCAGACCAAGGACTGAAAATCTAAGCCCAGCCCATGTAAAATTTCGGGCTGGATCGATTTGGACTTGGGTTGGGCCTGCCCAAGTTGCACCCCTATCCTTCACCCTTAAAAGGTATATTCACTTTTTGCTCTACTTTATTGTACAAGTGCTTATTCTAAATACTTATTTAAACAAGTATTTAAGTTTGTTTGAGGACCCCTTTTCCATACCAATTATAATTATTTTAAGTAATTATTGGGATTGAGATATTTGGTGAACCACTTCACTAGTAAGTACTTATTTTATTAAAAATGACATTTTAATCCCATGCAAATGTAATAGGATTTGCTCCTCACAAATGGGTACGTCACCGGCACATCCACCATGCATTGAGAACATTTTCCGTAAATAATAACTAATAAGTATGGGAGATGTTCCCAATGCATGATAGGATGTGCGTGTGAGGCACCAGGTGTGACGAGCAGATCCGGTCTCCTCACAAACGGGGGTTGCAACCACAGCAACAAGGAAGCTTTGTAGTTTGTTGTGTAACCAGCATCTAAAACCACCGAACACACGGATCATTAACACAAGACACCAATTGCTCTAACTTCTTTGATTCTAGGTTCCAGAGCTTAGGACTAAAAACCAAGAGTTAATTCACCCCAGCTTTTGATTCTTTAATAATATTCATCCATGGGCCATGGCTTCTCATGCTTTTTTTCTCGTCCAGTCGCATTGACGTGTTTTGGCATGAAGGGATGCTAATGCATGATACTGGGGTCAGCGTCTACAACACCGCGATGGACCTAGGTTTCCTCGATGTCTTGGAAAAGCATCCGGAGAACTCAGATAGAGTGAAAAATATGGTTGTTGTCCTCAAAAGGGCTCCTATCTCTCCCTATATATCCTCGCATATTGTAAGACCTACTACAGATATCTCTGATTTGCTCTCATTCCACACACCAACACCAGGTGCTTTAATTTCAATCTGTTCGGTTTTACCATTTCTGAGGCATTGAACCCTACCAATTCAGGATTGTCTGAACAAAACAAATAAGAGAATGGCAATCTTATATGTATGGAAAGGGGTGGTCTCCCCTTTCGCCAAGTGACAAAATTCTTCATTGAAACAAGGTTCGACCTTCCGGTTTTCCCTTTCACCAAATTGTAGTATTTTCCCTTTTGGTAGTTCGGTTTTCGGGTCGACAATTCAATCATTTGGTTCAAACAGACAACTCATTTTGACAACAAAATTTTGCTTTTTTGGGTTGATGGTTTGACCATTCGGTTCGAACAGATGGCTTGTTCTGATAACAAAAATTACAAGCAAAAAATTATGAAATCGTTCTAGCCACCAGTTTTCGGGTCAATAGTTCAACCATCCGGTTCGAACAAATGGCTCGTTCTAACAACAAAAATCACAAGCAAAAAATTGTGTGAGGTCCATTAACCGTCGACGGTTCAACCCATTCTGACAAAAAAACTTATAGGCAAAAAATTGAGTCTGTGACATCCATTAAGCAGTATCATATGTGTTATGTCATGTGAGTATGTGATTCATACAACTCAAAAACGGAACCATTCTGGCCACTAGTTTTCAGGCCGACTGTTTGACCATTCGGTTCGAATGGATGACCCATTCTGACAACAAAAATAAAAAAAAAAGGCCAAAAACCATTGAACGAGTCAACGGGTTAACGGTTTGATAGCTCATGTTAATGGGCCATTGGCCGATTCAATGGTTTTTTGCCAGGGATTGGGATTGGGGTAGAACAAAACCAATTGCCTAGATGATTACCAATTAAAAAAATAAAAAAATGGCAGCTCGACTATCCAGTTCAAATGGCTGACCCATTTTGACAACAAAAATTACAAGCAAAAAATTGAGTGTGTGAGGTCCATTAAGTATTATCATATGTGTTTTGTCATTCGAGCATGTGACTCATATGGCTTGAAGACGGAGCCATTTTGGCCACTATTTTTTGAGTCAACTGTTCGACCGTATGGTTTGAACGGACAACCCATTTTGACAACAAAAATAAAAAAAAAAAGACAAAAAACCATTGAAAGGGTGACCACCCGGATCAATGGGCCGTTAACCGATTCAATGGTTTTTGGACAAGGACTGGGATTGGGATAAAACGGAACCGTTTGCTTGGAGGTTCCCAATTAAAAAAAAAGATAAAAAATGACAAAAAACCATTGAACAGGTCAATGGATCGACGGTTCAACTACCTAGGTCAATGGATCATTGATTGATTCAACGGTTTTTAGCCAGGGATCGGGATTAGGGTAAAACGGAACCGGTTGCCTAGATGGTTCCTGAGCTGAAATGTCCATTTTTCTGGGTCAAAGGCAATTCAAAAACCATGGTTTTTATGCTTTTGGATTTTCACTATTCAAAGGTTTCTTCTACTGTGAACTTTATTCGAGCATGTGCATATGTTCATTTTTTTCATTTTTCATTTTTCATTTTTTGTTTTTGTTTTTTTTTTTTGTGTGTGTATTTGGTCTTCTTCTTCAAAATCCTCCAAAATGGTTTAGGGTTTACCACCATTTTATTTTTTTCCTTTTGTTTTTTCTTTGGGTTTTCTTGTGCAATGTTTGTTTTTTTTTCTTACAAGACGATCTACTTTGTCTCACTGTTTTCAAAATTGGACCGGACCGGAAAAACTGGGAACCAACCACCTAACCGGTTTCGTTTTCCTCCAAAATCACTTTTTCTCCCAAAACCGTTGATTTTGGTCAGCAAACAGCTAAACCAGGCGATTAACCGTTTGAACGGTTTTGACCATTTTCCAATTATTTATTTATTTATTTATTATTTTTTGTCAGAATGGGCCGGCCGTTCGGGTCGAACGGTCGGATTGTTCGAACTGGTAACCGGACCCTTGACCGGTTTGATCATTGGTTTAATTTTAAAACCATGCTTTGACTCTTTCTTTAATTGCATGTATGCTTAGCTCCGTCTCAAAGCAAAACTTTGGACTTGATTTTTTAATTTTTTCCCTTGGTTTTTTTAGTTTGGTGGATTTACCACAAACATTTCTTTTTTTTTTTTGTGTTTAAGGTCACTTTGGATTTATCTTTCAAGGTTTTGGAATCCCTTGCAATGTCCACCATTCTCATGACTATGACTACAAACTTATTTCATCTAATTATTGACATCTAAAAATATGAGCCGAAAATAGAACCGTTATGGCCACTGGTTTCCAGGTCAACGGTTCGACCGTTCGATTTGAACGGATGGCCCGTTTTGACAACAAAAATTAAAAATAAAAATGGCCAAAAACCGTTGAATGGGTTGATGGGTCGACGACGATTCAATCGCCCAGGTCAATGGGTTGTTGACTGATTCAATGATTTTTGGCCAGGGATTGAGTTTGGGGTAAAACGGAACCAGTTGCCTAGACGGTTCCTGGGCCAAATGGTCCTACCATCCGAGTCAACTAGGAGTTTTCGATGTGAAACAAAGGACAACAATGAAGTGGAACTCAGAACTATCATGTAACATCGTGTTCTTTTATGTGAGATGCTTTGCTGAAGTAATATTTAAAAAATGAGCACATGATGATCTCTTTTAAATTTTTATATGAATTTCAAGACTTGAGTACTTATAATTGCAAGTTTCTTATTAAGAAATTATTGTCTTTTTTAATATAGCAAATAACAATATTACAATTCCATTCCAGCCCCTCCAAAGTAGGGCCCCTCCGCTAGTTTTCTTTATTAAAAATTGTGTTTAATCTTGAGGGTACTTCATTTTCCTTGTTTCTCATTGTTCCGTAGAAAGATGAGGAACGAATTCACATATGCGTATCTGAATTAATAGGGCAAGAGACTAACATTGTTTGACACACTAACATCTTAGAGTTCATAAAAGAGCTTGTTCAAGCGGATGAAACTGGGGGGAAGATGATCAGTACATGGACGTTTTTGAACCCTGGCTCTTGGGATGCTTCCTTTCTTGCTTCTGGTACTACATTAATGGATATGAAGCACATATTGGATGTCCACGGGAAGATTGTTTATGCATTAGTTCAGCCTCCTAGTCACCATGCTCAGCCTGCTTAAGCCGATGAATACTACTTCCTTAACAATGTTGGTCATGCAGATGTTGGGCACCGATCAATTTTCCGCTGTACCAGTGATCGCCGGTCATACCTCTTCTCCCTCCCGCCGCTACTCTGTTCGTATGGTTCGAATGGAGAAGGGTTTTCTCCTTTGTGGCGGTAGTTTGGGTATTAAGAAAATTTTGTAGGGACTGGATCGTTTCAAAATTTTTAAATAAATAGTTATTGAATAAGTGCTTAAATAAAGCTACCTCTAGGTCTTACAACATGTTTATTTTTAAGTGATTATTTTCCAAATAAGCATTTATTCTCAATTTATTTGTCAAACAAAAATAAGTGCTTATTTTTCACTTATTGTGTGATTCCAATATTTCTTTTAGGCTATGTTTGGTTTGAAGGAAAAAGTAGGGAAAGAAAGAGAAAGGTAAGGAAACCTTTACAGAGCCTTATATAAATTTCCTTACCTTTCCCTTCCTTTGTTACATTTTCCTTCAAACCAAACATAGCCTTAAGTATTTATTAAAATAAATAATTAAAAAAAGTGAAATCAAACAGGACCTTAGACTACTTAAAATTGGGTATGGGCCATGATGGGCTTGAATGGATTAACATGTTTGGCCTTCGGTTTAACTTTATGTATAACTAGTTGACTTGGACTTAGTTCCTTAATTCATGGGTTAGAAGGTGAGCATCCTAGCTAAGCACATACATGATCATCGAATGGGGAGCAAGGAGAGAGACCACAAAGGATCCATTTGCTCCATGTAAAGCAAGAGAGCA
The DNA here is from genome assembly GCF_056320005.1 of Nelumbo lutea. NCBI lineage: Eukaryota > Viridiplantae > Streptophyta > Magnoliopsida > Proteales > Nelumbonaceae > Nelumbo > Nelumbo lutea. The sequence goes on from NC_142685.1 coordinate 48,537,633, forward strand.
CAAGCACGGGGCACAACCACACAGGCGACAAAAGACAAAAGCACTGTTGGATTTTAATCTCATTAGAGATTAAATCCAATGGGTTTGATTGGTTTACAAGTTTTGTTTTGGGTTTTTTAATAGAAGATGATTTACATTCCTTAGAAATAAAAGAAGAGAATATGGAGACTTGATACTGCGCAACACGCGCGCACGTGTGTGTGTGGCGCAATGAGGCGCTTTAGAGGCGCACTTTGCGTGGCTTGCGAATGACGACTTTGGTTTTGGTGCATGCTGCAAGTTGATCACTGTTGATGTGATCAATGGTCACAATTCGATCGGGTGTGATCAAGATGCATAATTCAAAGTTAACAGTCATTAACTGTAAAATACCTTTTAACCAGACACAATGTTTGAAATTGTAATTGTTCAAGGTGCCTTTTTTGAACCAGCACTTACATTTTCTTCATATCTGATGAAACCAAAACGAACCCTAATTTTATCCCATAATATTCACTCTTTTACATTTATTTAGCACTTAAATGGACTCATTACTCTTGTATTTCGATTCAGGGCAATAAAAAAGGCAATTGGAAGAAAATAGGGCAAATCGGGTGATTTTGCACAGTTTTGGCGACAGTCAGTAATCTAGGCCTAACTCTCAATTCCGGACACTGAATTGGACAATTCAAGAAGCATTAGAAAGATGAAAGGAAGGCCCACAACTTTTATGTTTTGGGTTTTGACAGATTCGGCCCGCATCGAGTACGAAAACGAGCCCAAAATCGGAGCAAGTTCGCAGCCAAGCCCATTTCATAACTTAAGCCCAACTCGCAGAAGTACCTTGAAGCAGCCCAACTCGAATTCAAGAGTTAAGAGTCCAAATTTCGAATGTAATCTCCAACGAGAGAGTTTTATCAGATCTAAAGTCTTGAATGTAATCCTAGAGAGATAAGAAGATTGAGATTAGAGCATTAGATAAGAGATAGGATAGGATTAGTTCAAGATAAGATCAAAACACCCTAAAGATAAGATGATCTCCTAGAAGGATTTGGAAAACAGCCCTCTCCTTTGGCTATATAAAGAGGGGGGCGAACCAGCTCTAGCAATCACTCATTCCAAGATCCAAGAGATCATCAAGAAGATCAAGAAGCAAGAAGGCAATTCGGCTATGGAGAAGAAGAGCATGGAGATTGCGCAGATCATGAGTAGCTAAGCTTCTTTTTCTGGTTCAAGGGGGGAAGTTCGATTGTGTCATTGTGAGGTTCTGTAGTTACTTTATTTTCTTTCTTTTTAATTCAAGTATTCATTGGTTCTTGTGCACATTTTTATTGGATGTTAATGTTAATTAGTCTAACAAGCTGAATTAATGTTGATTTTCCTACTGCTATCCATGATTTCGGTGATCCGTAATTGTCACGAATAATGGTACAAGTAGCAATTAGGTTGTTATCTTTTTTGGGTCAATTGTTCGTGACAGCCTTTGACCAATGTTTTAACATGGTTCAACCTAAAAGAATCGATGGAACAAAATTCAGTAATTGCAGCTATCTCAATTATTGCTATTTTGGTTTAACTGTTTTCACAAATCTTAATGCTATCACTGTTTAACATGGAACGCTATCGTACCCAGTTGAGTGGTGATAAGTGTTGATCGAATGCTGGGTTTGGTCAACTGAATTAGGAAAACACAAGGTTTATTATGGCTATCTTAATAAATCTAAGGTTAAATGCTTGAATTGCAAGAATGCTAAATTGTACCTAGGATCGATGGCCAATCGATTCAACCCAAACCCTTGAACCAGAATTCGGTAAGACTGATTTTCTCTTGTTTGTTTAGTTTGTTATTCTTTTAATTTTAGTTATTTAATTTTCCCACACAATTACTTTACCCATTCGGCTAAGAGATTACTGATTTGCTCCCTGTGGGATTTGACCTAGAACCACTTTTACTGCAAATATTTTATTGTGGGACTAGTAATAATTTTGAGGGCTTCGACAAACCCGTTAATATCTCTTCAAAAAGTTATTTAAGGAGCATAAATCAGGCTTTTCACACAATATTTTCGAAAATCACATTCTCTCTCTCTCTCTCTCTCTCTCAATTCGGTCTGCTATAGTCTCACAGAAGGTTTTTTCAAAGACTCTTCAACTTTTCTGATTGCAGACTCTCGCCCAAGGCTCTGTTGTATCCTGAGAACGGATTTGCCTGTAACCTAACAACAAACTTAATAAAAACTGAATGGAGGCAAATAACATTCTAAAGACAGTGTCTTCAGATACGTCTCAGAACTTTTTTTTCAACTTTCAGTGACCCCATTTCCCAACAATCACAGCCAAATCAATCACGTTCACTCATTTCAAGCATTCTTTTATTTTTTGTACCAATGTATTTTGCATTTGGTTTGTTTTGCTTTGGATTTAAATAAAAAAGCAGGCTGAAAAGTAACTGATAGCTTTTTAACCTTTTTTGTGTTTTGGTGGATAAAACAGCCACATCACAAAATATTTGGGACATCGTAAATTAATAATCAACCATTAAGAGCTCATGACATATATAATTACTCATTTAGAGTAATAAGTCATTCAGTTCAATTAATTCAACCATTGTTAATGGCTTAAAATATATTTTTTGTTACTAATTAAGTGCTATTAGACATCGCATAATACGAACAATAAAAGAAAACACTAACCAGTGGAAGAAATTTCAGAAATGATGCTTCCTTCAACGATGGCTCTCACACAACCTCAAAAAAATGTGTTATTATTAATAACTGGTTTAACTCAAAAAGCATTCAAAATCCATTGGGGGAACATCTATTTGGCGTTGAATTTAGGCCAATTTTTTGATAAATGGCAATAAAACCAAATACCATCTTTGTTATCAATATTCTGAATTCTTCAACCTCAAAAAAATGTGTTATTATTAATAACTGGTTTAACCCAAAAAGCATTCAAAATCCATTGGGGGAAGTGGGGAACATCTATTTGACGTTGAATTTAGGCCAATTTTTTGATAAATGGCAATAAAACCAAATACCATCTTGTTATCAATATTCTGAATTCTTCTATTTTGGGCTGGGCCTTCTAGTCTGATTCATTCAAATTTTGACAAAAATTCAACCCAAACCCGCGCAAGTGAATATTTTATATTTGAATACATGTACACTGAAAATATTGTTATTTAGAAATCATTCCAAAACTTAAAATTATTTTATTTTAAGTTTTATTATCGAGAGTTTTGAAAGATGAACAGTGATAAATCAACCATAATAGGAGGCGTTCATTATCTTGGTGAGCACGTGTTTCAATTAGCTCCCAAATGCACCACACAAAAACACACGTTCTTTTAAAACGTGTAGGCGGCGTGTTCTAGAATCCGCAATTCTTGATGATTCTGAAACACATGCAAATATAAGGGTTTTGCGCCTAGTTCTTACATTTATTGTGTTCCAGAATGAATTCATTTATTAAAAACTTCATCCTATACACCCATTACCCTCAATCCCAAGTCTCTCTATTACAACGAGCCGAAGATCTTATCAAAACACCAATGAGTTATCAAAAAACCAATGTGCATTAATGCACCATTTTAAGAACATGATGGGGCCTAATTGCTAGTTTGGAACATATCACGCTTGAATGAGACCATGGTACACAAAACACACCCTGGACATTCTAGTTTATGTGTTCACATTCAGATTTGTAGTGTACCGATATATATATATATATGTCTTTTATCTCACATTGTATTTATCTTAATGTCCTAACTATTTTTAGGCTGCATTTCAATTTGTTTCATCTTTTTATTTTGTGAAATTAATACAAGTGTATTAGAACTTGTAAAGATGTTTAAACAGGTTAAAGACATACATCTCATATTTATGATGTCTCACTTTTATTAATTCACATTTTTAGGCCCCGTTTGGTTCACAGGAATAGGAGTCTGGAATTGTAATCGGAATGGGTTATTCAGATTCCAACTGTTTGGTTGGGTAAAATCTGAATCTCATTCCCATTCCTCCTGGAATGGTGTTCCCTCGTTTGAGGGAATGGCCATTCCATGCCCTTCTCTTAGAAATAAAATCTTATTCCTAATGATTCCAATTCTCAGCATTCTTGTTCCTGTTTGAACCAAACAAATTATAAGAATAGACTACTCCGATTCCAACTCCAACCACAAACCAAACGAACCCTTAGTGTGTAGTTTTTTGTTTTTGCACCAAAGCATTTCTTGTGTTAAATAAGTATTGGAGTACTTTCATTGCAAGTATGTTATTTGATACTAGTTTGGTGTTATAAATGTTTGTGTTTAATTAATAATATCCAACCCAAGCTGTACAAAACTAGATGAACCTATATAAAGATGCTTCATTCCAGTTCATTAAGTGAAAGGTACCGGCCCCCAGTTGCACTTTCTACTTTTAGTTAGCCACTGATTAGCATTACTACTGCAAATGGGATGCAAACTTTCTTGCCATTGGCCAGCATTGATGGTTGTCATCTGCATTTGCGTAATAAAATAATAAAACTCTAATGAAGCTAGCGCTAAATGCAATGCACGAGGCTGAATGGTGATAATAATACTCTTTAAAGATTCATTTGAAACAACTTGGCACAAGTGGAGGTACGCTATGATAATAATTAACACAAACTCCAAAGACTTTTAATTTCCATTAGCTAAAAATGGAAATTAGAGGATCGATGAGTTCCAACAAGAAATCGCTTTAATAAATGGGTTAGTTACTTTTCCTTATTTATTTTCTTAGCTCCCAATAGCCGTTTGTGGACGTGTTTCAACTGTAAACATGCAGCTAGCCAGTTAACATGAAATTAAACATTACAAAGTAAAAGTAAAGTAAAGCAAAAAAGTAGATATTATTGGAATTAATAACCTGCAATTAATAAATGTGCTCAACGTGACGGCAACAGTGTTTGGAGTCTGCAAGGTGCCACATAATTAATATAAATAGAGGCATGGACCATGGAGGGTTTTCTTCTGGCACTTCCTTTTCCACCACTTTTTTTTATTTAATTTCTTGGTGATCACACTTAATCCAAGTCCAATGAATGGAAGTCTCTGATCAACATTTTTTTTTTTTTAATAATATAAGCTGATGATCATGATCTTGTTTGTCCAAGATTAATATTTCTCCACATTAATTTGTATCAGGTGAGTGCTAAGAGCTGTCACAACTTTGGCACTTATAAGAGGTGTGGGGGAGTGAAGGGAGGTCGAGATACAATGTTTTAATTTGTAAAAGCTAGCCCTGTCTCAATGGCCTTTATTTGGTGGGTTTCCATCTAGAACGCGCAGAGCATCATCAAGCTATTGAAATTAATATTGGGCTTTACTGTAATTGAATTGAAATCTATATTAGGTGGATTTGATTCTTGATGGGATCATCAAAGCAACGGAAATTTTCCTGCCTAGATTGCAAATTGAAATCAACATGAATCGGACATATTGGATCTAAATGGACTGGGAAATGTAGCTGGATGATTGGGGTCCAATAGAATTATATAATAGTATAAATTTATATTATTATATTGTTATATATATATTAATACTACGTGGCAATTTATATTTTGAGTAAATGAAATCTTGTAGCCTATGTGCAATGATATTCGCACGTATGAAATTGTCGAAGGGTTTTTATCAATTATTTATTTCTCTCTCCCTTTCTCCCTTTCAGGTTCCCCTCTCTCCCGTTCTCTTTGTGTCCCGTCTTTCTCTCTCCCTTTTCTTCTCTATCTCGGTCTCTCTCAAAACCTCTCTCTTTCTCAATCACTGGTGGAAGCGATTCAGCGATAATTTATGCGAATATATTAATACTCTGTGATAATTTGCCTTAATTAATTAATTAATTTAATTTTCTTTTGTTTCATTTATTATTTATCTTAATATTTTATATTTTCATTTATTTTTATTTTTCTGATATGCGGCAACTGAAAGTTTGAAATATTGACTTGATGGCTAACTGGTTGCAATGATGGCTGGTGAGAGCGGCTCGATGATAATTTATCAGCAACGAATATATTAATACTCTCTTAACTAGAGTTTTTCTTCACACCACATTAACTCTTCTTCACATTACAGAAGTCTTCTTCACATCACAACATCAGAGTAAGTTTGAAACAATCTCTAAATTACAGAAGTCTTCATACCACTTCACATTACAGAAGTCTTCACATCACATCACAACAACAGAAGTCTTCTTCACACCACACTAACTCTTCTTCACATCACATTGCAGAAGTCTTCTTCACATCAACTAGCAGGAGAAAGAGGAGCAAGCTTGCCTCCACAGAAAATCATCCAGCACCAAGAAGAATTAGAGGACGAGGGAGAGGCAGAGGCAGAGAAAGCAATGATCGTGGAAACCAACAACAATATCAACATCAAGACAACCAAGTTCAAGGAAGAAGAAGAGGACGAGGAGATCACCACCCGACTACATATAGACCAAGGTCAGCAGACAAGCCTAATGTCAAGTGCTACAGATGTCACAGGTACGGTCACTACAACTCTGAATGCCGAACTAATCTGAATAGCCAACATGGAGAGATGCTTAATCTTGCAGAGAAGGAAGAATAAGTATCCTTGTTAATGGTTTGTCATGCAAAGGAGGAAACCAACAAGAATTTGTGGTACTTGGACACAGGCTGCAGCAATCATATGTGTGGAGACAAGTTTGCATTCTCCTATTTGGATGAGTCATTTTACGATAATGTGAAGTTTGGTGACAATCCAAACCAAAGGGAATTCTGCTCAAACAATCTCTAATGTTCTCTTCATTCCAAACTTGAAGACCAATCTGCTTAGTGTGGGTCAGCTACAAGAAAAGGGATACGAGGTTTCTATCAAAGATGGAGTTTGTCGAATTCAAGATGCAAAGTTAGGCTTAATTGCTCAAGTTAACATGATAGTGAATTGTATGTTTCTGCTTTATCTCCACAACATCACTCATTCATGCTTCTCAGCCAAATTGAAGGATGTAGAATGGCTATGGCATTTTCGCTATGGTCACCTAAACTTTGGTCTTCCTCAAATTACAACTCCATCTTAAGTTTGTAAAGAATGTGTTGTTAGCAAACAACACCGTAATCAATTTCCAAAAGGAAAATCATGGAGAGCGAAAAAGGCATTGGAGCTGGTTCATTCTGATCTTTGCGGGCCAATTAATTCTTCTTCCAATGGAGGTAAAAGGTACATAATTACCTTCATTGATGATTATAGTAAAAGAATATGGGTCTATTTTTTGCAGGAAAAATCTGAAGCTTTTACAGCCTTTAAAAATTATAAAATGCTTATTGAGAAAGAAGTTGGCAGCCTAATAAAGGTTCTTCGCACTAATCATGGTGGAGAATACAACTCACTTGAATTCGCAAATTTTTGTGAGACCCATGGAATCAAGAGGCAACTTACGGCAGCTTACATGCCTTAACAAAATGGAGTTCACTTACATATTTTGCTATATTTCCAGATTGTGATCCTACAGTTTTTGAAGAGGCTGTCAAAGAATCCAAATGGTGGAAGGCAATGGACGAAGAAATTACAGCCATTGAACGGAACAACACTTGAGAATTGACTGATATTCCAAGAGGGCACAAGACAATTGGTGTCAAGTAGGTGTATAAGACAAAATTGAAGGAGAATGGAGAAGTTGGCAAATACAAGACGCGCCTAGTAGCTAAAGGCTATAAACAAGAGTTTGGAGTGGATTATAGAGAAGGCTTTGCTCTTATTACAAGACATGATACAATTAGATTGGTGATTGCATTGGCAGCTCAACATTCATGGCCTATCTTCCAATTGGATGTGGAATCAGCATTCTTGCATGGTGACCTACAGGAACAGGTATTTATTGATCAACCTCCTGGTTATGTGAAGCTTGAAAGTGAAAATAAGGCTTATAAACTCAAAAAAGTATTATACGGGCTAAAACAAGCACCACACACTTGGTATAGTCGTATAGATGCTTATTTTTCTAAAGAGGGATTTAAGAAATGTTCATATGAGCATACACTTTTTACAAAGATTGAAGATGGAGGAAAATTGTTCATTGTTTTCTTACATGTTGACGATCTTATTTTCACTAGAAATGATAGTACCATGTTTGAAAGTTTTAAGAAGTCCATGATGATTGAGTTTGATATGTTTGATCTTGGAAAGATGCATTATTTTTTGTGTATTTAAGTGGTGCAATCTGCAGCTAGAACTTTTATTTCACAAAGGAAGTATTTGCAAGAAATTTTGGATAGTTTCAAATGAAAAATTGGAATTTTATTAGCACGCCAACTGAAGTGGGTCTGAAGCTTGTTCAAAATTCTGAAGGAAAAAAGATTGATAGCACTCTTTATAAGCAAATTGTAGGGAGTCTGATGTATTTAACAACTACAAGACCTGACATAATGCATGTTGTAAGTCTCATAAGCAGGTTCATAGAGTGTCCAAAAGAGATTCATCTCTTAGCTGCAAAAAGAATCTTTCGATACTTGCAAGGGACTACTAGTTATGGGCTATTCTATAAGAAAAAAGAAAAGTCATATTTGTTTGGTTTCACTGACAGTGATTATGCCGGAGATTTAGATGATCGAAAAAGCACTTCAGGATATGTTTTCATGCTTGGTTCTGGAGTTGTTTCATGGTCTTCAAAAAAGCAATCAATTGTCACTTTGTCAACAACTAAAGCAGAGTTTGTAGCTGCAACAGGCTGCGCCTATCAAGCTGTTTGGTTGAAGAAAATTCTTGGAGGGCTAAACTTTGAACAACAAGGGCCTATAACAATTTTTTGTGACAACAATTCTTCCATCAAACTCTCCAAAAATCCTGTTCTACATGGAAGAAGCAAGCATATAGATGTGAAGTTTCACTTCTTCAGGAACCTGACAAATGAAAAAGTCATTCATCTTGTCTACTGCAAGAGTGAAGACCAGATTGCTGGTATAATGACCAAGCCTCTCAAATTGGCATCGTTTTGTGAAGTTTAGAAAATTGCTTGGTGTTTTCACTTTGGAAGGTCCAGCATGAAGAAAATTCGCTGGTTCGCTGCTAATATTTTTAAACTGAATGTTTGAAAACTTTCAGTTTAAGGGAGGGATAATTGTTGGAAATATTTACTAAATTTCTTAGTTGTCCGAGTCAATAAGAGTTTGTATTTTAGTGGTCTTAGTGTGTTTTGTTTTTACCTAGTCTATAGGAAAATACATGGTTTTAGGAGTATGTTGCACTTTATTAGGAGTTGGTGGTTGCACTTCCTAGTTTCAAGCATTTATCCATTTGGTTTTAGCTCTACAAATAGAACAGCTTCTTTTTGTGAAAAATGCATCAGATTTCAGAAATAACAAAGTTATCATATCAGAGTTATTTTAAGCATCTCTAGTACTGATTTTGTTCAGTGACTTGAGTCCAAAAGCATGCCCTTCCATAAGACCTGTACCCCTCTTTTAGACATCAATTTTAGTTAAACACCTGTCCAGAGACATAGCCCGCACCAGAGGGCAAATGATTTGACTGAAAAAGGCTATCACCATTCTAATTCCATCTCCAACTGCCATCACTATTTATGTCCACAGACTGGACTGAGACTAGCTCAAGCTACTCAGCAAATTTAACAATTTCCCAATCCTGAAAGTGTGTTCAAAATGAAGGGCACAAGATTACTGGTCTACCATTCTGCCACAACAGCATCTTGATTCTTAGAAATCTAAAACAGCTATGGAAACAACTCTGAGAGAGGCCAGTTTCTGAACCAAGGGTCTTTCCAAAAGGCCAGCCTTTCACCATTACCCAAAAAAGCCTGCATTTTGTAGATTTAAAAAAAATTCCAAATCTGAATTGTACATTTTGTAACTATAGTAAAAAGTTTTCTAGGTTCTAATAGTAATAAGAGGGAAAGCTAAGAGGAAAGTTAAGAACTCTAATAAACTACAAAGTATAGACTTGAATTTGGCATTTGTTCTCAAAGCTTATAAAAATCAGCTTGAAACAAAATCTGTATTTTGTACATTTAAAAAAACTTACAAATCTGAATTGTTGCTTGATTTAGCCATTTTTCAGGCAAAATTCCAAGCCCTAAACCTGGGGTATCTCATTTTATTTAACTATAATTAAGTATATTTCTTTTACATTTTGTAGGGTCTCACACATCAAATTAGGAACAAATGGTTGAATATTTACATAAAGTCCATCTCTTATATGTCAAGTTAACTATGATGCCCAGCAATCAAAAGCTGCTCACTGTCAACAAAGTCGAAGATATTGACAAAGAAATTACAAACTAATGTTTCTAAGAATTCTTTTTTGGATCCATTTTGTATAATCATGTAAATATGAGGTTTCCAATTCATATACATTATAACTGATTTCTACAACATTTAAGATTTGGTTTTCTATCAAATCCAGAGAGAATATGCTTGCTTCAAAAATATTTTGAATCACTTCCCAAAAATTAAATATGAAATTTGTTTTCTATTTGCTCAAACAAAAAGACATAGAAAATTAAATACCGAGTCAATTCCCAAAAATTAAATACGGTTGCCATTAATCCCGCATGGGCTCCCGCTAGTTATATATAAAGCAAATACTTGTCTTGATTTTTTATGTAAGTGATAGAAATTAAATTTGATTACATGGTGTGAACTCATATAGCTTCACAATATTATACTAGTTTCGTATAAACAAAACCTTTGGCACATGTCCAACACAAGCCCTTTTGTTTTCATACCAAAATAAAATAAAATAAAAAAAGTTTGGTACAACCCCTTTTGTTTGCATATCAAAAAAAAAAATAAAGGTTTGGAACTTTTTTAGTTGATAATTAAAAAGGTTTGAAACCTTCTATGCCTGATTAGGCTCCATTTGTTTGTAATATCTTGATGCATATTTCACACCAGTTCCTGACGCAAAATTTGCACTTGAATGAATACAAATGAAAAAAAGAAAAAACTTGCATCCGGGAAGAGTATAATAATACTAACAAATAAACATATATATTCAAATCCAAATCGGGTACTGAATTTGCATCCGGTGTTCACATCAAATGTTGGATAAGCCAAACCATGCTAAGATTTTTTTTAGCTGTCTTCTCCTTGTATGGCAAAAACCATTCTTCCATGTTGAGTGAGTTTTTGATTTGGTAATATTTATTTTAGAAACTTCTAAAATCTCTTATAAGATTGGACATATGCTTGAGGCTCAATTTGAGAAGAGTGCAATACAAAGTTTTGCACTTTAGGCTGTGTTTGGTTGCAATGCAAATAAGTTTGCATTATGAGAAACTGTGGCAGTGCAAATGATTTTAGTGTAAATTCTGACCTATTTTTGTTTCAAGTTTTTGCTTATTTTGTTTGATTGCATTACAAATGAAGTAAATTAAGACATGAAGCAGAATAAAGTAAAACCCAAAACAAAATTAAATGAGAATTTACATTTTCTTTTTCATTTGCACTCTCATACATTTGTATTAGTGCAAATAAATTTACACTACAACCAAACACGGCCTTATATTTGTACTTCTTTGCAAGCTGATGAGCCTTGAAAAGAGTACAAATATAAATATGTAAAGTGCAAAAGCTTGTATTTTGTATGCTGTACATATTTGTATTTTGTACTCTTTTCAAACTGAACTTTAATGTTAAAAAGGAGAAAATTAAGGCTTTTCTCATAAAAGCAATTGATAGATCTTTATTAAATTGATTCAAGGATAGTCACGGCAATGTTTCACATAGACCAATGTATACCTAATTCATAATCATCATTCCATTATACACCGGCTGATTCTGATATTGGTGGATCTAAATATTTTCTTTGCATAGAATGACAAAAGAATTGTTGTATTAAATTATAACGGTTAAGGTGTTGATTTTTCATGACTACTCTAGGATTAAGAGCATCTGTTATGTGTGTATGAAAGATAAAAGGACAGAAACAAAAATCTTTATACGTATACAGATTAAGTGATTTCACAGCAACCAAGGCAAATATATAATGAGTCCAAACGGATGGCTTTAATAGTTAGACAAGAGTACTTGTTTAGTATTCATAGCTCTTGATCATCGTTAATTATTTAATTACATTCTAATACTTTTTATCTTTTTGTCCTTTGTGCTCTCCTCTTTTATTCCAAGTTTTATTTGCTTTTTGTTTGGGAAAAATTTTTACTTACACCTTTCATTTTAAGCCTTTTGATTTTCATACCTTAGAAACTTCTTCCAAATCTAAAATAATCATCTAAGTAAAGCTGCTTCGTTTATCTGCCTTTAAAGCCTCTACATTCATGCTTATTAAACCTCTACAGTTTCAAATAGACTTCTATATTTGCATCTACTTTATATATTCAGTTTAGAAGGAATACAAATATAAATGTATAGTGTAAAACCTTGTATTTTGTATATATTTATACTGTACAGATTTGTTTTTATATTTTTCCCAAACTGAGCCTTAACCCCAAATAGTGATCCATCCAAAACCCAACTAAAAAAACAAGTTTTTCAAACCATCGTTAATCTACACGCTGAACCTAGCTATAGCTTTCATCTAACTAGGTTCCATGCTTTTTACAGTTGTGATCGCTTCACCCGATGAATCAACCAGTTGAACCATCCAACCCACAACAGCTTATATGTATTCAAACTTCTTCACCATTTGTATGCCAAGAGCATTCGAATGTGAAGCAAAATACAGGACTCTATGGAGAGACGATCGACAATTACAACTAAAACAGTAGAGGACACACACTATACAAAACAAACTACAAAGAACCAATACCATAACAAGGTGCCAATCAGTTGGTTGGTAAGGTCTCCTGCTGGTTGTATTAGAGGCTTGAAATCGAATCCTACCTGCACGTGGGTTTAGAGATTAGCTACCCCCAGTTTATGTAGTCCTTCTAAAGAGATATCTGAAAAAAACAAAAACCAATACCATAGCCTCCTCAGATGTAATTTAAACTTTCCTTTCCTACCTTTTCTTCTAAACCAAACACAACTTAAAAGTTTAAACCTGCAAAATAGGAAACTTTGGTCAAGTGGTTGTCACTGTTCCATTTCATTGCTTCTTATAATTGTTTAATGTCTTGTAGCAACAGGGAGGGGAAAAAGAGGAATGCGCTTTGTATTTTTTTCTCCCTTCTTTGTTTTATTTTGCAACTTGAAGTGTTTCTCATTTAGTTTTCTGATTCAGGTTTATCATTTGTTACTTTTTTAAGAGGAAAAGAAACAAAAAGTAGGAATTTAGTGAGCAGGCTGGCCTGATGAACAGACAGCAACTGGGCTCCCTCTTTACGAGGCCCAATGTCCTGGTCCTAGTCTAGTGTTTTTCTTTCTCGCCTATTATTCATAAATAAGTAAACCAGCTCAGACCTGGAACTTAAGAAAAATAAGCTTAACTATGTCCAAGCAGAATACCAGTGGGCTGGTGCACGTGCATGGTTCATGGGTTTATAGTTTAGCCATGCGCCTCGTGTACTTAGGTCATAGGCTTAGCTTAGGCAAAGCTCCTTCCCCATTGGTGAGCGTGCCTCCCCAACAATTGTTTTGTAATAATTTCTTGAGAAATTTGAGAAACTCTGTTCAGGGCTATCCCACTGGTGCATGATGGGTTGCAGGATCCCGGCTATCCTCTCTTGGACTGTAAGAGTTGTTTGGGGTTCAATCATGAATCTCATGATAACTATGAAAGGTGTATTCATTAATATTAATATTAGCGGTATCTTAAATTCATATCTTAACCAATTAAGTTAAAATATATTTGTTTTTTATTTTATATTTAATAAGATGTATTTATCATCACCTTTCAATTCATTATGACTTTTGATGATGCAAATGCACCATATAGTTTGCCATAAATATATTTATGATTTTTTTTCTTTCCTATTTCTTTCTTTCTCTTCTTTACATGCAAAAGAAGATAGAATGATGAAGATAAAAAACTATTGCATCCGTGAGTCATTTGTACTTTATGTTGGGCTGGCGGGCCTTTACATAACCCACTAACCTACTACGTTCTTGTTTCCTAAATAGGATTGGCTAATGGCTGATCTAAACATAACTTCATAAAAAAAAAAAAAAACAAAATTGGGCTAAATATTTTAAAAAGGAAAGGAAACATGATAGGTACATTCCGATCCAGCTTTTTAATTAAGTAGGGTCATTTACTTAAACATCCCTATTGTTTATTGCACTAATTAAAACTACCCTATAAGTTTGCATTTTAAAATCTGTTTAATTTGCAACTGGTGACTTAATCAACCTTTCTTTAAAAACAATTTGTATTGTTATTAACCGAGTGGAAAATGTTGAAGGGCATGGACCCATCAAGCTGTTTAGAAAGAAAACATTTTCCCAACAACAGAACTTGGTTGGAAAGGATGCTGAGTGCATGTGATTGAGGCTTCCCGTTTCAGTTGGTGCTATTTCCTGAGTTCCATATTTTGTTTAATGATAACAGATTCAGATTGTAAATAGCATACACCATAACTTAAGATGAAGAGGAGATATCAATCATGGTGATTTTCTCCTTCACTTGTCTCAGATAGAAAACTATGGATGTGAGGTCGTTTCCATCTAACAGAAAGCTTCTTAAGACTGTTCGATTTGAAGGAAAAGATAGAGAAAAGAAGGCAAAAGTCGATTAAAAAAAATATTGCCTTACATTGGATAGTCTGGCTGATTAATCAATACGTTTTCTTGAGTTATTCGGGTATGGACAATTGTATGAGCAATGGTCATCGGGTGCACGGACAACAAAGGTACGTACTCGGATCGTATTGCCTTTCATGCAAGCACCCCCAAATAAACAATTCAAATCAGTCAGTCCTTTATTCACACATTCATTTCATTTGGTTAAAAAAAGTTTTCAAAAGGAAATAAAGAGAAAAACTCTGACGAATTTCATATTATGAGGTCATTTGGCAAAATCTTTTTGAAAGTTTTTACGGTGAAAAGATGATATTAATTTTTGTATCAAGATTTTAACGGCTTGAAGACCGTTTGATAAAGACATGTCTTTTAATGCAAAGACAAGTTGAAAAAGATGCAAAATAATCTATTTAGAGTTTTTCAAAAATAGCTTAAAATAGGCTTTCGGCATCTTTTCATAACAATGGCTTTCGGTAGTTAGATTAACAGAATGTGTAAAAAGACACGCCAAACAAGACCTAAGTTATCTTCCTTTATCGAGCAAACGCATATGCAGAACTTTCAGGAGGTCGTTTGTGACTCCAACGTTGAACCCTTGAAATAGGCTGGCTTTGGTCAAAATCCAAGCTCTCTCTCTCAAGTGTACAAATATTTTCCAATCTTTCTTTTTTATATTATATAATGAAAGGCACCATATGATCAAACACTAATCGATCTCATCCAACAGAAAAATAGAGAGAGAGAACAACTAAGTGTGGACCTTGATCATGAAATCTAAACCAAATGTAACACATATCCCCCAAAATTTTCAACTGTTCAGGATACAGCAGACACACGGAACAACGTCAAACAAGACTTGTTTTATCTATAATTACATAAATGCCATCATATTAAATAAAAGAATACATAGGGCTTTTGTTGTGGTAATCATTCCTTTGCGTGTAAGAGCTACCACCATGCATCAGTAAATCCTAACTACTCCCCGGTATGAGGGCCGGCGTCTGGAACCATTTCACGTTCTAATGGCATCTTCTCCCGTGACTGAGTTAGGAATTTTCTTTTGGGGTGTCAAATTAAAGTTTGAAACAAGAAAATGAGATAGATAACAGAAGAAATAGGGTTTGAGAGAAAATGGGCTGAGAAGGTTTGGATTTATTACAATTTAAAAAATAAATAAATATTTTTTATTTAAAATTTTGAGAGTTGGAGGAGTGTTAAAGGGTAATCCTTTACCTTTTAGTTTTGAGGGGACCTAAGACCCACTTTATTAGGTTTCAATCCGGGGGCAAGGACCCCACCAAGATAGTTGGCTCCGCCCCTGATCTTCTCCGTCTTCATCTTCTGAGTGCCTAGTGTCGAACCCGGTCACGCACCAATACGTCTGTTGGTTCTATTGAACTGTCGATCCCATAATGTGGGTCGAGAAATGAGAATAGTCTTCTTGTGAAGTTGAAGTTTAAAGAAGTGGACAACAAGTAGAAGTAGCTAGTATGTGATGAGAAAAGGCGTCGACTGAGGCTCTGAGCTAGATTTGGATGTGAGGAGAAAAGGAAAGCCGCCTAACCTTTATTTTCTTGGAGAAACCTCTCTAATGTCCAAAAGTACTGTATGATCATCCACTGGTGGCCGGGTCTGTCTTTTTTTTTTTATTTTTATTTTTTTTTTAAGAAGGGATGGAGCAGGAGGACATCAGGGAGAGATTTTGGTAGAAAATACAACAGGAAATAAGAAGGCGAGATCTGTGTATCAGATAGCAAATACTCGTAGAACTCCTCTACCTCAACTTTAATCGCGTAGAGTGCAGAACGTATTTTGGTATGGTTATAAGAAGTCAGATTATTACCCTGGCTGCCCTCCTCTAGGTTTTCACTTTTCACCTTGAGATTGAGAATCGAAAATTCAACACAAAAACGAAACCCAGTAACAAAACCTTGACTCACTGAGTCACTAGCTAGCATCAACTCACTCTCCTCTCCAACCCGAGGAATCATGCATGGGTGTCAATCATCATTTAGGAATTTTGCTCAAGTTGGGTTGACTTTAAGGTAACATTTCTCATATGAAGACATTAAAGGGTAGTTTCGGGAATTAAGGCAAGAGACCATGTGCCTGAGCCTTAAGGGTCAAGTCAAGTGAGGCTGAAGGTGAGGAAGGCATTACAGAGACCACGGGAGAAGAGAGAGAGCTTCATCGCCTATAAATTCCTCACTTGTATTCAAATTAAGATTCATAAAATAGATACGTCCCCGGCATCCCCAACTTCCCTCCCCTTAGATCTCTTTTTTCTCTATCATTTCATATCTGCTTCTAAGTTCTATCTAAACAACCATGCCTGCTCAAATGATGTCAGAGAAACCCCTCCAAGGAATCCATGTCTTAGGTCGGGAAAACAGCCCCCTATCCCCACCAAGAAGGTAAGCCCTCTCTCTCTCTCTCTCTCTCTCTCTCTCTCTCTCTCTACTTCTTGGCCAGGCCATTAATTGTATTCCTTCTACCTATGATCGATATCAATACCATGAACCTTGTCGTCTCTCTTCTCCTATAACTTCTTTGCTTTGGCGATGCAACTTTGTTGTTCTCCTGCTGCTTCTCCAACTGCATTTTCCGGTTAGCTGACTCTGAGAATTAATGTTTTACCTAACCAAAGGATTCAACAGAGACTTGTATTTCTTATAGGCACGCGGCTGTTGAAAAAGCTCAAATCCCTGTATATGCTTCTGATTTTATATTAGTGTTTTTTTAATAGATTGAAAGACCAGGAAAGAACATATATAACCTTTGACTGTCTTTACTAAAGGACTGAATAAGGATGAAGTTAAATGTAAGATTTCAAAGTCACCATCATGCATGAACTTTTTTTTTTTTTTAACTCTCTGTGGCTAATTGTGGGTATACAGGTTGGAAGGTAAAGTTGCAATTGTCACCGGCGGCGCCAGAGGGATCGGAGAAGCAACCGTAAGGCTCTTTGCAAGACATGGAGCCAAGGTTGTCATTGCCGACGTCGAGGATGAGATAGGGATTGCGCTTTCCAACTCCTTAGCCCCTTGTGTGACCTATATACATTGCGATGTTAGCCTAGAAGAAGATGTCGAGAACCTGATCAATTCTACGGTTTCACGGCATGGCCGGCTTGATATTCTCTTCAACAATGCTGGGGTCCTCGGAAACCAGTCGAAGCACAAAAGCATCATTGATTTCGATGCAGAAGAATTCGACCGAGTGATGCGAGTGAATGTGAGGGGGGTTGCACTAGGCATGAAGTACGCTGCACGCGTGATGGTTCCCAGAGGCTCCGGTTGTATCATCTCTACAGCTAGCGTAGCTGGTGTCATGGGAGGGCTCGGTCCTCACGCATATACGGCATCAAAGCATGCCATTGTCGGTCTCACGAAGAACACAGCATGTGAACTCGGAAGGTATGGGATCAGGGTGAACTGCATTTCTCCATTTGGTGTAGCTACCTCCATGCTTCTTAATGCATGGAGGAGGTGTGACGACGAGGAGGACTGCATGGAGATTGGGGGCTCTTGTGAAGAAGTAGAGAAGATGGAAGAGTTTGTTGGAAGCCTTGCCAACCTTAAGGGTCCAACCCTAAGGGCTAAAGATATAGCTGAGGCTGCTCTTTACCTTGCTAGTGATGAATCCAAGTATGTAAGTGGTCATAACCTTGTTGTGGATGGAGGGGTTACAACCTCTAGGAATTGTGTAGGCTTCTAAGAGTAATGTTTCATCATCCATTATGCATTCTTTTCTTCTTCTTCTTCTTCTTCTTCATGATTATGAAATTGGGTTGGTCTGTTGAGTTTGGATTGGAATCGATTTATTCAGACATGCCAATTCTTATATAAAGATATCAAACTATACAACACTGGCCATGAAATTAAAACATAAGGAAATTAAAGAATGAAAGATAAATTACTGTAATATGAATGAATATCTGTTCACAGGCTGGAGATTCTAATTAAATTTACCTTTTTATCTTTAACGACTACTGTTTTTCTGCCCAGGCCAGTACTGTAACTGTTCTAGTCCTTCCCTGCCCTGCCATACATATGCCTTATTTAAAGTAAGTGCAGTAATAAGCTAGTTGCAACTTGCAAGTGGTCTGTTGGTGTTATGATTATTGCCCTTAAAACGGGCTCCAGTTGATTAGGCTCAGTTTGAAAAGAGTACAAAAGTGCAAATACATATAAAATAATTTGCACTCTACATATTTTGTATTTTTATTCCTTCCAATTTCCAAACTGAGCAGCCTTAAGCACGAAAAAACTATAGATGTTTCTTTTTTTTGGTAAACAAAAGTGGAGCAATTTCAGGAGCGAAAGAAACAACAGGATAATGCGAATGCGAGGTCTTACATGGGTGCCACGGTTTCATCCCTTTAAATTATGTATGTTTGATGATCTGATTGGAGGGGGACGAATGCATAACGTTGACAATGGAATCATGTAAAGGGCAGTTACAGTCCAGACGCCGTAGTCATAGAAACTTAAATAATGGTCCAAGCTTAAATTTAACCAATTACGGGACTTCCTCATGCTCATAGTCATAGAAACTTAAATAAAGGTCCAAGCTAGAGGCCAAAACCAAATTTGGGTGTGGGGTGGACGATCTTCCTACTTGGCCTTTCGGTATTTTAGTTTCTTTGCCTACTTAGGTTACGAATTAGCAACAAGTTCATAGACGATTAAAGCAAAAAAAACTAATCACGAGTTGTTCAACTTCATATTTTCAGGCATTCTGGATGGATTAAGCATGTAATTAATATAATGTTTTGTCATCATCACCGTCACTTTGAGTGAGCTGTAAAACTCCGATCCATTCAGCTCTCAAACAGCTCCAGTATATATAATATTTTGTGGTCCGTCTTTTCTTGATACTCTTTAGTAGGTATAGTAGGTCCCTTATCATTAATTTTGTGGAGGTTTTTATTGTTCAGTCCACCTCATTGTTTATAAATTTCCCTAATTTTTTTTTTTATAAATGAAATGTTAACTGCTACCTAACTACTTTTATCAAATTTTCTATATAGTATTAGCCAGTGCAATGCAATTACATTTGGACAACTATTCAGTTATTCAGTACCCTTTGTAATACGGTACGTACTGTAGTAATGCTAAATTTTAAGGGGGTGTTCCCCAATCATATATATGTGATTTTGTTTTTGTTAAACCAAAGACAACTGATTCCCTGCATCATGTTCCAATTCCAAGCTTTCAAAGAGCACCATCCACAAGATTTTGATCTGATATTTCACCCAGTTTTGCTTTAATGTGGGACCCATATTGAATGGTGTGTCCTGATTCTTTCTTTTTTTTTTTCTTTTTTTTATAGAAAGGAAACAATTACAAAGAGGAGCGACCTTTCGTAAAATGGGACCAGATCTAGTAGGTACATCAGTGAGCACTTTGATAAATATTTTGACAACGGTCAAAAGTTGTGAGCTTCAAGGGTAGTCCATGCCTCAACTTCAACGGTCAACACCAATGGCACTCCTTCCATTAGGTTTTCTAGAGGCATCAAAGTTGATGTTCACAGTACCAGTATCAGGTTTCTTCCATTTAATAAGGATATCATCTAGCTTACCATTCTGGATCCCAGGGGTGGAGGGGGAGAGAGTCTTCATCATGTATTCCTCCCCTTTCCAAATATTCCAAAACATAACACTCACCCTTTCCGGGGAACAAGTGATCCTACTAGCCTTCATGTTTGTCACATATATGGTCCCATCAGTTTACGAGCTCTTCCTCTTCCTCAGATGCAGGTATAGGAATATATTTCACTCTTTGGCTAACTCAGTTTGAAAGGAGTACAAATACAAACATGTACAGTATAAATATATGCAAAGTAATACAAAATGCAAAGTTTTAGAACCTACATATTTGTATTTATATTATTTCTAATTTGAGCCTTAGGATTGTTCAAATCTGACGTGAATTCTCGCATTGGAGGAATAGGTGTTTAGAATCCTCCTCCACCGTTTCATTCCTTAGCCCCCAGTTTTTGAGTTTCAACTTAGTAATGATCCCGTTTCTTAGTGCCAAAAATTATGAAATATTAATTGAATTTTGGGGGAGCTTCCATATTCGCCTCATCCTTCCATCTGAATTATTATGGTCCAGATTGGTTCCCATAATTAATCTCAATTATTATGGTCCAGATTTATTGCTTTGACTTATCGATACAGAATACGTGATATATCATGCAATAGGTATCAATATTTTGAACCTTGGGGGTTATTGAATAGGGAAAAGATTACTTGCAGATGGAGACGCCTGAAAATGGGGTTTAGACTTTAGAGTAGACTGAACTTTTGTTCGTCATAAATTCTGAGTTCTCACCAAAATGTGTCTCTGGTTCATATCAAGTCATTAATGATACCATTGACATTTCTCTTTCACGGATGTACCAACTGAGTGTTGAGAATTAATATATGGTAGAAAAGAAATCCTTTGACATTCCTTCACAGCGTAAACCAATACTGAAGGGTCAATCACCCGCCATAGCTGATCCAGTTTATCATTTTTAATTGGTGTCCTTCCTCTTGGAGGCGTAGAGTCAAACCCATGTAATTATATAGGCTCTATCTATGGTAAGGTTGATGGACCTCACCAGAACCCTCCTCTATCCCCATAATTCTTAATAGCGGCGGGCCCCGTTTCGCAGGGCTAGAATGGAATTTGTTGACTTATTGATCCGGTTTCTGGTAAAAAATCGTTGAATCAGTCAATGATCCATTGATATGAATAGTCAAATTATCGACCTGTTGACTTGTTTAATGGCTTTTAGTCATTTTTTTTTTTTTTTAATCGGGAACCATTCAAGCAATCGGTTCCATTTTATCCTAATCTCGGTCCTTAGCCAAAAATCGTTGGATCGGTCAATGACCCATTGACCCTGGTGGTTGAACCGTTTGACCCATTTAATAATATATTTTTTTTAATTTTTATTGTTAGAACGGGCCATCCTTTCAAACTAAACAGTCGAACCATTGACTGGAAAACCGATTTCCATAATGGTTCTTTTTTTTTGTCTATGTGTCATACACTTGAATAACATAACACGTATAGTACTACTTAATGGACCTCATACACTCAATTTTTTACTTGTAATTTTTGTTGTCAGAATGGGTCGTTCGTTTTTTTATTTTTTTAATTGGGAACCATCCAGGCAACTAGTTCTGTTTTACCCCAATCCTAGTCCCTAGCCAAAAATCATTGAATCGGTTAACGACTCATTGACTTGAGTGGTTGAACTGTCAACCTATTGACCCATTCAATGGTTTTTGGTTATTTATTTATTTTTTTTTTAATTTTTGTTGTCAAAATGGGTCGCCTGTTTGAATCGGATGATTGAATCGTCGACCCAAAAATCGGGGGCTAGAACGGTTCCATTTTTGGGTCGTATAAACCACACGCTCGAATGACATAACATGTATGATACTGCTCAATGGACCTTACACACTCAATTTTTTGCCTGTAATTTTTGTTGTCAGAATGGGTCGTCCGTTCGAATCGGACGATCGATCCATCAACCTGAAAATCAGTGACTAGAACAGTTCCATAATTTTTTGCTTGTAATTTTTTGTTGTCAGAACAAGCCGCCCATTCGGACTGAACGATCGAACCGTTGATCCAAAAATCGGTGGCCAGAATGGTTCCATTTTCGGGTTGTATGAGTCACACACTCGAATGACATAACACGTATGATACTACTTAATGGACCTAATTTTTGTTGTCAGAATGGACTGTCCTTTCGAATTGGATGATTGAACCGTCGGTCCAAAAGCCGGTGGCTAGAATGGTTTCGTAATTTTTTGCTTGTAATTTTTGTTGTCAGAACAGGCCATCCGTTTGAACTGGACGATCAAACCATTAGTTGTCAGAACATTATTAACAGCATTTATCAATAATAGTAAATAATTATACTATTTAATTAAATAATCATTAATGATAGTTTTAATAATATTATTTAGTTATTTTTAATATAACAGTAATTATTAAATTTATGAATATGATTTATTAACAATATTCATTAAATTAAATAATCACTAACAACACTTTTAATAACATTTTTAATTATTTTTAATATAACAATAATTACTAAATTTATTAACAGTGTTTATAATTTTAATTTAAAGTAAAATTAAAGTAAATATCTATTTATTAACAATATTTATAATAACAATATTTATTAATTATAATCACTAATTATATATTTATTAAATTACTGTAATAATCAGTAATTATTAAAACCGGGTTACTAAATTTATTAATAGTATTTTTAATAACAATATTTATAATTTTAATTTAAAGTAAAATTAAAATAAATATCTGATTATTAACAATGTTTATAACAACAATAATTATTAATTATAATCACTAATTGTATATTTATTAAATTACTATAATAATCAGTAATTATTAAATTATAATAATTAATTACTATAATAATCAATAGTTATTAATAAAAAATGGGTGCTCGCACGTGGGATCTACTCGCACGAATAGATTCCATTTCCTGATGTAGAGAGCACACATTCCGTAACAAGTATATATATTAGATCCCTTATTTGTAAAAAGAAAATCCAATTCTTGAAGAATGGGTGAACTTAAACCGTTGGAGTAGAAGAAAGGCCGCGGTTCGATCTGTCAACACAACTATTAAGACCCAACATATAAAAAAATTAACACTCCACTAGCAGTCAACGATAAAGAAAGTTTAAAATATCGATACACGCGGTACAAATTTTTGTGCATCATTCCGTTCAAATGGTCAAAATTCTTTTAATTTTTTTTGTCTGAATTTTTCACGACAGCACGTTAGGAGAAGTTCTAGAGTTTTAAGCATTAACACTCCAATTGCAGTAAAATGATAAAAAGGTTTATACTATCGATACACGCATCACACTATTCTTTTTTTACTACCATAACATTCAAATGGTCAAAATTCTTTTACATTTTTTTTTTGTCTGAGTTCTTCACTGTAGGCAAATTATGAGCAGTTCTAGTGTATAAGCATTAAAAAAAATAAAAAATAGTCAAAAATCATTGTTAGTTTAAATGATTCGATGGTTTGATCACCCGGTTAACAGTTTGCTGATCAAATCAACGGTTTTTGGGGTAAAACAAAATCAGTCATGTGATTGGTTTCTAGTTTTTCCGGTTTGACCATCCGGTTTGGTCTGGTTTTGAAAACATTGGTATTTATTCATATTATTTTATTTTTTAGGTAAATAAAAAAATCATTTTAACCGTAAAAGACCATTATTAAAAAATGCAATTTTGTCCCATCCAAGCATTGGAAACTTTTCTCCAAGGTGGCAAAGTTACTTACCCACCCAAGGGGAAAACACATTTTCCGTGGACCTCACATTAATTTGAAAAAAAAAAAAGAACATATGTTTCTTACTCAATGGGAAGTATAATCTTATTGACCAACTTTCACCCCTCTCAAAATAAAAAAAAAAAGAATGTGCCATTAAACATAAAGCACCCCGCTAACTCCCTATATTTTAGATTTTAGTGGA
Source organism: Nelumbo lutea (assembly GCF_056320005.1). Taxonomy (NCBI): domain Eukaryota; kingdom Viridiplantae; phylum Streptophyta; class Magnoliopsida; order Proteales; family Nelumbonaceae; genus Nelumbo; species Nelumbo lutea. The sequence continues at coordinate 48,561,784 of NC_142685.1, forward strand.
TTCAAAAACAGGTATATTGTATATCTTATGATGTTTTGAGCCTCACGCATGATGAACAGGTTCTTAAAGGCAATGGTAAATGTTCAAGAGATATTTTAATTATTCAAAGATGATTGAGGAAAAGTAAGATTGTGTTTGGTATCAATGCCAGTTCTACTTAAAATGTGATGAAGGGTGATTTTGCCCGACCTAGCGAAAAGGGGACACGTGGACATGATCTGACCAAGAGATGACAGTTCAGCCTGGCAAGATTAGTTTGCATCAATTGAGCTAGAGTATTCAGTCACCTCGGCACAAGGCTCACCTCAACACAGGGTCACCTCGATGCAGGATCACCTCAGCATATAGTAATCTCGTCATCGAGGCACCTCGACACTCAATCCAGTTCGGAACTAAAAGACTAAACTATGAGCTCGGGGCTACCAACTTGGACCATCACATAACAATCCCGGAAGTCTCTCCAACAAACTCCGAACCTCACAAGATCACACCGCATAACGGCAGGCCTTATCTTCTCCCTGCCCGATTCGGGCGGAATTGATAATCTTTATTAATTAATAACGTTACTCCCCAATTAAAGTAGAAACACATCCCATCAGGACGAAGATCCCGGAACTGATCCGCAAAACCCGCAAGGGATCAACTATATAAAGGCACCAACCCCAATGACACAAGGTACGCATGATTTTTCTACTCTTTAGCCCTCTAGCTCTCAAAGCTCTCAAAGTTTTTCAGCTTGCATCAGTTTACTGATTTAAGCATCGGAGCGACCTCGTCGGGTTAACCACCCCGGGTTCTCTAATCCTTTCTTGCAGATTCACCTAGCTCGCTACCCGAATGGAAGCAGATCATCCTCCAGCAGGGAGAAGTCGAATCGCACTACATCAATTGGCGTCGTCTGTGGTATCTCGATCAAAAAGTAATCCCTCTTACAAGTTATCAACATTTTGAATCAATGGCATCTTCCAGCCACGCCGGACAAAGCAGCGAGATGAACGTCTCTGGGGGGCAACCTCAACTTCCTTCAATGTGCATTGGCAAATTCACTATCCCGCTTACTGCGGCTGGGGCTCCAACACTAACCACGCCACCAAACACCATACAGGTGAACGCCCCACTTCCCCCAGTGGTAGGCGCAACCTTTTCTGAGCCGTCTATGGTTTCCCCCGGAGTTAAACAATCATAGTTTGACGACCTGGTGCAGTGTGTGCGGGCCATCTAGGTCCAAATGCAGCAGGTTCAGCAATTCTAGCAGTACCAGCAGTACATGTTCTACCAGCAATACCAGTAGTAGTTCCCCCACTGCCGCAAAGCCAGCAGCTTGTTCCACCACGGCATCTAGGGGCCCATCAAAATCAGAACAGACCTAGCGTGAACCATGACATCATTCGATCTCCTTACCGAGGCGAAGAGACTTTGCAAGTCCCAGTTCCTCCCAGGAGTCAGGTCTCACCCCGCAGGAGGAGAGATGGTCAGATCACCTAACCTACTTCGCAAGGGAACCTCAGAAATAGATCCAGGGTTACTTAGCCTAACAGGGCCAATCTTCCTCGGCATTCACAACAAGAAGGTGGGTCACTCGCAAGTAACCAGTTTGGGGTTCTAGGTGCGAACTCAAAGCAAGGCCTCTCCGTCCATGACAGCCAGCCCCAAAATCCCATAAGAACCAGGAGCTACCTTGTGGTAGAATAGTACCGGAGCATACCGAGATCAGCAACACCAATGCCGAGCCGATAAAGAAGCAGCAACGGAGACGTCGCAAGGCACGCCGTACTTCAGCTCAGAACAGTCAGCCAGTGAGACCGAACCAACAACAAGAACAGGCTAAAGCTAAGGAGGAGGCGAGCTCGGCAGCTACAAAGGCCACTCCTCCCCTACTTTCCGGATCGTCTCCCCTGTCTTCCGAACTCTTGGTGATCCCCATGCCCAAAGATTTCAAAATGCCTCCCCTGACAAGTATGACAGGTCTTTTGATCCTAATGATCGTGTGGACTCCTTCCAGTCCCAGATGCACCTAGTTAGGGCTGACGAGTCTTGCATGTGTGTGGCTTTCTCCACCACTTTCAAGGGGGTAGTTCAGACATGGTACCAGAACCTCACACTGGGATTGATCAAGAGCTAGGCGCAGTTCACTGAGTTGTTTACCTCACATTTCATGATCAGCAAGAAGTGCCCGAGGTCGTAGGAGAGCCTCCTTAACGTGGTTTAGAGAGAAGGGGAGTCAATTAGAAGCTACATCAAATGCTTCAATGACACCTGCCTGCAGATCCCCGACTTAGACCTGGCGGTAAGACTCACGGCAGCCAAGAAGGGAATAACTCACAGAGAGTTCAAATGGCATGTGGTGGCTAATAAACCTAAAGATATCACAGAATTCCTCAAGCTAGCCGACCAGTTCATTGGAAACAAAGAGGAAATGAACCAGAAGACTGACAACCCGACAGAAAAAAGAAAAAGAGACTGTGACAACGTAGGTAATGACAAGCACAAAAGAAGAAAGAGTAAGTCCCGAGCAGAGGAGGAAACAAGTGTAGGAGTCGATCTCCTTCGCGATCTCACAAGTCAGGTCAGCGATCCAGGACCCCACCTGTTGAAATGACGAACTACACACCTCTCAACACTAAGCGAGGAGAAATCCTAATGGCCATCAAGGACTCCTCCTTTGTCAAGTGGCCTCCTAGGTTGAGGGGAGATTCCGCAACAAGAAATAGGAACATCTACTGTCACTTCCACAGAGACCACGGGCACAGTACGAAGAACTGCAGAAACCTCCGTGACGAGATAGAGGAGCTCATCCACCGCAGGTACCTAAAAAATTTTGTACAACGAGAAGAAAGAAGACAGGCAGATCGGCAAGCGGACCGGTAGGGGAACCAGAAAAGGAATGCCTCCAAGTCCAACAATAGGAAAAATGAGCAGCCACCACGACAGTTGCCCAAGGAGAGACCAATCTACAAAGTAATCAATATGATTACTGGCGGGTCTATCATCACAGAGTGTACTTCAACAGTCGAATGAACCTCAGTCCACAAACTAGAAAACAAGGAGCATAACCCCTCAAAGCGACCTCGACTTGAATAGCCAATTTACTTCACGGAGGATGATGCGCACGGGATCTAGTATCCTTACGATGACGCTTTGGTGATAAAATTGAGGCTCAATGACTTCGAAGTCAAGCGCATCCTGGTGGACTCGTGTAGCTCGGCAGACATATTGTTCAAGGACACCTTCTACAAGCTGCAACTCTAGAAAAGCGACCTAAAGCCGATAGATACTCCCCTGGCGAGGAGGTCAGACCTCTCGGGCAAGTCTCAGTACCTGTAGAGGTCGACACGTGGCCAAATATCGTGAGGTTCGAGCAAACGTTTATGGTGGTCGCAAATCCCTCCCCTTACAATGCCATAGTAGGTCGACCCATTACACACGCCCTACGTGCGGTAGTATCCACCTACTATCTGGCCATGAAGTTTCCAATGGACCATGGGGTAAGAGTTGTACGAGGTGACCAGCTCGAATCTCGCAAGTGCTACGTAGCCGCCCTCAAGGGGAAAGCAAAGCTAGCAGCTGACATCGAGCTCGAGCGACCAACGGAGTATGCCGACGAGCGAGTTGCACCAACAAAGGAGACGGTCCACATCACGGTCTCAACTGATGACCCAGCCAAGACTCTCCAGATTGAAGCTTCGATCGAGTAGCCACTTCTCTCTCACCTGGTAAGCTTCTTACTAAAAAATTAGATATATTTGCTTGGTCCGCAGTAGAGATGCCCAAAATACATTCCAAGGTTCTAACTCATAAGTTAAATACTGATCCCTTAGTCAGGCCAGTTAGACAGAAAAAGTGCAACTTCGCCCCAGAACGTTGGAGGATAGTCAATGAAGAGATCGAGAAGCTCTTAGTGGTAGGCTTCATCAGGGAAGTCCATTACCCGAGCTGGGTAGCTAATTCAGTTCTGGTAAAAAAGGCCAACGGCAAGTGGCGCATGTGCGTCGATTACACCGATCTGAATAGGACATGCCCGAAAGATTGCTTCCCGCTACCCAAGATCGACCGCCTAGTGGACACGACCTCAGGGCATGAGTTGTTGAGCTTCCTCGATGCCTATTCCGGTTACAACCAGATTAGGATGGACCCCGCCAATGAAGAAAAGACTGCTGTTATAACCGAGCTCGAGTTGTATTGCTACAAGGTCATGCCCTTCGAACTAAAAAATGCCGGGGCAACCTTTCAAAGACTTGTAAACAAAATTTTTGAGTTGTTAACCGGCAATAAAGTCGAATGCTATGTTGATGACATGGTCGTGAAGACCCAGTATTCAAATTTTTTGTTAGATGATTTGCAAAGTGTTTTTCAAATTTTAAGAGAATATAATATGAAACTAAATCCCAACAAGTGTGTCTTCAGGGTCACCTTGGGTAAATTTTTGGGCTATATAGTCAACCAACGTGGCATCGAAGCCAACTCGAAAAAAATAAAAGCCATCTTAGATATGAAACCACCCCACAAACTAAAGAGGTTCAGAGGCTGAATGGCTGGATAGCCGCCCTGAGCTGTTTTATGTCCAAGTTGGCAGATCGCTGCCTACCATTTTTTAAAGCCATAAAAAAGAGTAAAGACTTCGAGTGGACTGCAAAGTGTCAGCTCACCTTCGACGAGCTAAAAAGATACTTAGCTAGCACCCTAGTTTTGACTCGACCAGAGGAAGGGGATGTATTAAAGTTGTACCTCTCTACGAGTGACGAGGTGGTCAGCTCAGTACTAATCAAAGAGGTAGATCAGGTCCAACGACCCATCTACAATGTTAGCAAAGTTTTGCAGGATGTAGAAACCAGGTACCTGGAGATCGAGAAACTAGCGCATGTGCTAATCATATCAGCTCGCAAGCTTCGTCCATACTTCCAAGCCCACACCATCGTCGTCCACACCCACAAGCCTCTGAGACAGATCCTGCTCAAGCCCGAGGTGTCTGGCAGATTGACGAAGTGGGCTATCGAACTAAGTGAGTATGACATCCGATATGAACCTTGGATGGCTATCAAAGCCCAAGCCTTGGTCAACTTTGTGACAAAATGTACATTCAGTACCACAACTCCCAAGTTGGCTGAGTTCGAACAGACGATGGAAGCATCAACCAGTGTGGCACCAGTCCTAGTCAGAGCAGGTCCAACCTGGGATGAGGAGCCCTAGATTCTCCATGTTGAAGGCTCGTCCAACCAACAAGGAAGCAGTGCAAGAATAATTTTGTACGGCCCAAGCGAGGTGAAACTGGAATACACACTCTGGTTTGGGCTTGCGGTGATGCAAATAAAAATTTTCATAATCTTATCTATGAATATTCAGTCTTTCTACACTTAATTTACATTTAATTGGACTCATTACTTTGGTATTTTGATTCAGGGCAAGGAAAGAAGCCGCAAGAAGGAAAACAAGGCTAATCGGATGGTTTTTCATAGTTTTGGCACCGTTCAGTGATTTGGGCCTAACTCTCATATCCAGGCTCCGATTGGGCTGATTCAAGATGCACTGCAAATATAAGAGCGAGATCTACAACTTTCATGTTCTAGGTTCTGACAGATTCGGCCTGAACCAAAGTCAAAATCAGGCCCAAAGTCGAAGCGGATCCATAGTAAAGCCCAGCTCATAGCTAAAGCCCAATTCGCATTGACGCCTTGTAGCAGCCCACTCGAATTCACCAGAGTTTTCTTAGATTTGAATTTTTAATGTAATTCTAGAAAGTTAAAGAAGATTGAGATCATTAGATAAGAGATAAGATAAGATAGGATGGGATCAATTTTGAACTAACCTGGTTATCCATTCTAGAGATAACTCCAAGTAGTTGTAACAACCCCTCCCCAAAACTATATCAAGAGTTTAGTGTACTAGCTCTTGGCATCAATCACTCAATCAATCAATTACTGAAGTTCCCTTTGAAATAATCAAGAAGATCATCAAGAAAACTTCAAGAAGGAGATCAGCAAGGGAAGAAAGCTTCAAGAATGAGGTGGCGGCAAGAAGAAGAGAAGATCTTAGCTCCAAGGGTGAAATCATGAGTTCTTTCTTTCCTCTTGTTTGTTTTATTTCCTTTATCATGAACTGATTTATTTATAGCTAGGGCTGTGGAAAGCCTAACCATCATAATGAATATATTTTTATTATGATTTATTCAAGATCGTGATTTCCATATAGTCTATGAGTTATTTGCTTAATGTGATTAGGAGTGACCATCTCTTAATTGATTGGGTTTATATGAATGAATTGGGGAGAGGAATTCATACATTAGACCAAATAATTCATGGTGTGAATTGAATGGTATATAGGGATATATACACATGATTCATCTGAATGTATAAGTTTTTCTTTGAACTTAATGCATTTCTATCTTGAAAACTCTAGTCGAGGGATCGAAGGGTTACTTGATAGAAGTAGGTTTGATATATCTTGGGAAAAAATATTAAATAAAATTGGAAGAACTTCAGCTTATGGGAATGACAAATTATCTTGGTTAATTACATCCATTAATATTCATTGGAATGGTTAGGTGGACCAATGGTCCTAGCGATTTCAATTAACCATTGCATATTCAGTTATTGATTACCCTTGCTTTTATTTTCTTTCTCTGTTTTTTATTTTCCGTAGTTCTTACTGTTGGATCTGAATTTCGATTGTCCAAATAAACCAATGGTCCTAGCGATTTCAATTAACCGTTGCATATTCAGTTATTGATTACCCTTGCTTTTATTTTCTTTCTCTATTTTTTATTTTCAGTAGTTCTTACTGTTGGATCTGAATTTCGATTGTCCAAATAACTAAGGGAGGTTGTAGTTCTAATACTAATTTTGTTACATGGGAATGATATTTTTATACTACTTGATAACTAGTGCACTTGCTAGGGTTATGGTTTTAGAAATCATGCAGCATTGAACAACGAATCAGAGTACGAAGCATTGGTCGAAGGGCTCACCTTAGCAAGGGAAATGAAGGCAAACCACCTCATCATATGCAGTGACTCTCAGCTCGTAGTCAACCAAATCAGTGGCGAGTATGAAGCCCGTGACCCACCATGACTGATTACTTGGCCAAAGTTAGGGAGATCTTATGTGGCTTCATTTCTTACTTCATCAAACAGATTCCAAGGTCGGAGAATGCTGAGGCCGATGCCTTATCCCGATTAGTCAACACAAGCTGCAACACCATGCAGACCATGTACATAGAGGACTTACCTCGGCCTAGCATTCTCGGGGGGCAGGAGAGGTCACTACTATAGTACAAGCAGAACCGAGCTGGATCAACCCACTCATGAGTTACCTACTTCATGGGACCCTCCCTACAGAACGCAATGTAGCCCAAAGGGTAGAGCACTAGTTGACTAAGTACGTCATTATAGATGGACAGTTGTACAGAAAGTCCTTCACGCTCCCCTACTTGCGTTGCTTGCGACCCTCAGAGGCCGAGTATGTACTCCGCGACACCCATGAAGGCTTGTGCGGTGGACACTTGGGGGGCAGGGCTCTTGTGCAAAAGGTGTTACGGCAGGGCTACTACTGCCTCACGATGAGACGCACTCGAGCTCGTAAAGAAGTGCGATAAGTGTTAGAGGCACACTAACATCCACCATCGATTTGTTGCTGATCTGAAATACCTCACTAGCCAGTGGCCCTTCGCATACTGGGGAATCGACATACTTGGCTCATTCCCGCCAACAATAGAAAATCGGAAGTTTCTGGTCATAGCAGTAGACTATTTTATGAAGTAGGTAGAACCTGAACCTCTAGCAACAATCACAACCCACAACATACAAAACTTCTTTTGGAAGAACATAGTGTGTCGCTTCGGGCTACCTCAGGTATTCATCTTCGATAACGGGAAGCAATTTGAGGATATCAAGTTTCAAAATTGGTGTGCTGAAATGGGAATTCAAAAAAAAAATGCACCTCGGTGGAACACCCCCAGGCAAACGGGCAAGCGAAAGTCACCAATAGAGTTATACTTCATGGACTGAAAGCTCGCTTAGCTCGAGCCAAAGGATTGTTGGTAGATGAACTACCCAGTGTACTCTGTGCCTACCAGACTACCATCAAGACTGCCACAGGTGACACTCTTTTTAACCTCACTTACGGCATAGAAGCGGTGATCCCAATAGAGATCGAGGTGCCTACACTACGCTTGGAGGCCTACGATGAAGAGACGAATGATGACGAGCTCCATACTAATCTAGACTTGGTGGAAGAAGTATGAAACTTGGCATACATCTGGACTACAACTTACCAACAGAGAGTAGCTCGGTAATATAACGCCCAAGTCAAAAAGGTTATGGTACCTGAGCCTAGTGTCGGTAGTCTCGGACCAAATTGGAAAGGTCCGTACTGAGTAAGACAGGTATTCGGGGAAGGTACATATGAGCTCGAGACTCTGGAAGGGAAGCAAGTACCTCGAGCGTGGAACATCGACAACCTAAAAAGATATTACTTGTGATCACTGAATTAGAGAGAGGACTACGAATCACTCCCAGAAGCCGAAGGGCCATGATGCCGAGCTGACATAAGACCTCAGCACTACGATAAGTCCCAGCCGCTTCTTCGGCATAGGAAGACAAGTCCTAGTCGCCTCTTCGGCACAAGAAAATCAGTTCTCATGCATAAGGCACAGGAAATTGAGGTACAAACCCTACTATGTCTAGCCCACCTCGGCATATATCGATAGGTTAATCCCATTGGAAGTCAGGCCCGATGGCTCAACACTGAAGGATAACCGACGCTTAAGCAAGTAGACTGTGTGCAAACAGGTCGGGTCTATAGCCTACAATGTCCGCCCACCTCCGCATACAATAATGCGAAGTTACCCTTACTTGTAGTCCAGCTCGTTAGTTCAACAGTTCGGGGTAACCAACACTTGGAAAAAAATTTCTCCTATTTGGTTTAGTTCACCAATTCGAGAGTCATTTACACTTAGAAAGTTTCTTGCACAGAGATAGCCAAAATACTTGTATTTCATTGATGTAAAGTTGAGTACAAAAAAGAAGAAAAAAGAGAAACTTTCACTATGAACCGAGCTCAAAGGCTTGGAGTATACATCATAAAGGATCAAGAAGAGGCTTCTAGTCATTTCGGGGCTCCTCACCCTTGTCAGAGGCTTCGACAGGAGGATCCGTCTCCATGCGGCTCTCACCAGCACCGGTCTCCTCATCATCATCAAACAGCTACTGTCGCTTTCTGCTTTGGAATATGAATCTTCAATAGCTTCGGTGACCATTTCCTTTGTGATCCTCGAGGTAGTAATGACACTGAGGTCAAGTTGGGGGAACTCGCGTAGGGTCAGCCACCTGCTAAGTTTAAATCCTTTGCGGTAGCTCACTGTCCCCACCTCGACCATCTCGTTCCGGTACTTTGCCGAAGATTTGTACTCCTCGACGACCTTGACCTTGGCCTCCTCTATTGCCTGAAGGAGTATCTCAGTTCACTCCTTCACGTGAGCCTCGAGGTTCTCCACCTCCCTCTTCAACGCTGCCTCCCACTCTGTGAGCTCCTTTTTCAATGCCACCTCCCACTCTTCGAGCTCCTTCTTCTCGGGCATTAGCAACATGATCACCTCTTTCTTAGCCTACACGTCCTTCTTCAGTTGGTTATTATCGTTGTGGGCTAAGTTCAACTCAGTGTGGGCCTTGTGGGAAGACTCCTTGGTTGTGAGGGCCCGCTTCAAGTTCACCTCGGATTGATAAGTCAAGGTGTGGATGGCAGAACTCACATGCCAAGAGAAGAAAACAAGCGTCAGCATATAAAAAGTGAAGTACAAGACAGATCGAAGAAGACAAGCCCGAAAACTTACAACCATGCAATGAGTATCCGCTCAGGCTCCGAGCTAAGCAACCAACAGTTCAGCCCAGCTAGTAACCTCTTCGACATACACTGCGCCTTTGCTCTTCAAGAGGTCGAATTTTGGAGTTAGAATGCTTCGAGCTACATTGTCGCTGCCTAAAGAAGAGGCATCTACCGGGGTGGGTTCCGAAGACATAGCCTCCTCAGGCGCGTGGGGTGGGGGAAGCTTGCCTGATTCCTCCTTGACCAGGTCTATCACAGGAAGTTGCTTGGCAGTTGATGGCTGCTCGGGCTCCGGGACGGAAGCTAGCAGGGACTTAACGCGAGCTCTTTTTGAAGCTTGCTTCTTCTTCCCCTTCTTCATACTCCCGAAGAGTTCAGTCGCGGGGATGTCCATGATAGCTGCAACAAAAATGAACTGTCAGAAATAGTACTGAAGTAAAACAAAGGAAATACAATAAACAATGACCTACCAGGACTCAGACCGGCCTACACAAGATTCTCTTCGGTCACAAAGTCTATGAACTTCAAGCTGAGCTCCACCAAAGATCAGAGTGCCTCCCTTGTCTTCAGGTCCAACTGGACACTAGGGTCCTGGATGGCTGCCCTCCAATGAATCTGGAAAGGCCACCTCAGTGTTGCGGACCACAAAATAATGTCTTTTTCAGGCCAGGACCTTGTTTGCAAGCTTGTGCAAGAGTTTGAAGCTGGGATGAGGTGACAGGTAATAAGTTCGCTTGTGCTCAGGCAGAACACAGGACGAGTTCTTTTAATGGAAAGAATAGAGGAAAAGATGCTGAGGTCGAGAGGAAGGTTGTAGTTGTGGAAAAGGTAGATGGTTCCTACTACATTGCGGATGGAGTTCGGGTGCAACTGGTCTATGGTGATGTTGAACAACTTTATGACTTCGACTATCAAAGGGTGAAGTGGAAGACGAAGACTAGCTACGGGCTATTCCTCGAATATCACGATCTCGTCGTGACCGTGCTCCTAAGGGAAATTACCTAAGGGGATACTGTACATGAGGTCATTGGGAAGTCTATACCAGGTTACTAGGGATAGGAGCCTATCCGCCGTCAATGTCGATGGGCCAAAGTTTTCTAGCTGCCGACCTCGATGCGAGGTGGAAGCCAGGTCACTAGAGGCCTCTCACTCCCCTCAGGATGAGTGCACCTCAAGAGGACCGTGGACTGCATCCTGACCCAAAGTAACCTCTTCGGTAGGACGAAGATCTACAGCCTGAGCCGAGGTACCCACCTCGGCTCCAGTGGATTCACCACTCCTATTTAAAAGGCTATCGAAACTAAAGCTAGACGTAATGGAAATGAATACCTTACCCCCTATTTATAGCCAATGTGTCTAGGAATCAACGGTCGAGATTGTCATGATCCAACGACTCCTAGGAAAACCGGTTGCATGACCCCCGAGGTTGAAATCAGTTTAGCGCATGTTTTTCCGTCCGCGGAGTTTATAAAACGACTTGACATCCACATGTACACCTGACGCGACCTGGGTTATTCTTGGTTGAGCTGATCGGCCGAGTTGGTCTGACCAATTATTCACCCATCAAACTGCCTAGAACTCATGCCAAATCCACTTGGACTTGTCATGAACTCCCCACACCGGGTTGAGACCCCTGGCTCGGGGAGTGGGGGGCAATTGATGAAGGATGATTTGGCCCGACCTAGCGAAAAAGGGACACATGGACATGATCTGACCAAGAGATGACAGCTCAGCCTCACAAGATTAGTTCGCAACAATTGAGCCCGAGCATTCAGTCACCTCGGCACAAGACTCACCTCAGCACAGGGACACCTCGATGCAAAATCACCTCGGCGTATAGTAACATCGGCATCGAGGCACCTTGGCACTCAATCCAGTTTGGAACTAAAAGATTGAAGTATTAGCTCGAGGCTACCGATCTGGACAGTCACGTAATGATCCCAGAAGTCTCTCCAACAAACTCTGAACCTCACGGGATCATGCCGCGTAATGGCAGACCTTATCTTCTCCTCTCCCGGTTCGGGCGGAATTGATAATTTTTATTAATTGATAACGTTACTCCCCAATTAATGCGGAAACGGATCCCGTCAAGACGAAGATCCCGGAACCGATCCGCAAAACCCGCAAGGGCTCAACTATATAAAGGCACCAACCCCAGTGACACAAGGTACGCGTGATTTTTCTACTCTCTAGCTCTCTAGCTCTCTAACCTTTCAAAGCTTTTCAGCTCGCATCAGTTTACTGATTTAAGCACCGGAGCGACATTGCTAGATTATCCACCCTGAGTTCTTTAATCTTTTCTTGCAGATTCACCTAGCTTGTTGCCCGATTGGAAGCCAGATCATCCTCCAATAGGAAATAATCAGATCACATTACATCAAAATGTTTTAGATTGATTGATACAAATTTTAGAATCGGAGAATATATTTTTCTCTACTAGAATTGCTTTGAGTTATCAATACAATATTTAGTACTACAATTGTTTCTTTTAAGAAACATCAAAATTTGGTACCACAACACCATTTTTTAAAAAAATGTACAAGTAGAAGTTAAAAGGAAGAATCCACAATCAGTTCATTCAATAAATTTCAATTTTCAGAGAGAATCAATTATTAATTCAAACTAATGTAAATTTTTATTAATAACTGTGTCATTAAAACACAGTTAATTCAATGATCAAGTGAGATAAGTTTAACCCTTTCTTTATATCGTATCAAAGCCTCAAGAAGACGAAGCTCACATCCAAACCAAACTCTGATATGAACTGTATGCAACGTGAATAAACTTGCTAGGGTTGAGCAAGATATCAACTCTCTCCACGACCCCAACTTGAGCGATACGGTTGAATTTAATTTTTGTTGAAGTTAGTGTTGACTGTTGGGCCCAACTTGCGCTCAACAATATTAAATAGCATTGTTACTAAAGTCCAAGCATTTGGCTTCGGGGTAGGTAAAAGTGTATTATTGCCTGATTCCAATGCTGGAATCTTGGAATCACTTATTTATAATATAACACGTGTGATGCACGTGTACATGCTAAAGATAAAATATGGTATTTTTCTTTATAAAAATAAAATAAAATAAATGATTTCTTGAATCAATTTGTTTAATGCAATACTTGGCTTTATACTTCGGTAGGTAAAGCTTTATTCTACCAAAGAATTTTAATTGTATACGCATGCATGTGCACGGAGGGAGGTAGTTTCAGTAGTTAGTTTTCTTACTACTGTGCGTTTGTGTGTGAAGCCCGGAGCACGGAGGAAAATTTCATTGCATCGAGACTCAAGTTTACAAGATTCCTTGCGATGGAGGGTGGAGATAAAGTCAGGCACTCTAAACCAAGTAAATAGTTAATTATAAGTGTGTATGAGTGCATGGCAATTGGGCAGTTTGGGTTGAGTTTCAATTCAATCCATTTCATCAATTCATATTCAATTAGATAAAATTAAATGGGTTGGGTTCAATTCAAATCTATCTTCACTCAATCTAATTCATTTAGATAAAATAATGAAAATTATACAAAAATAATAAAAATTGCAGGAAATAAAATAAAAATTAAACAAAAACGCAAAAAACGCATAAAATGAATAGAAATTATATAAAAATTGAAAAAAAACAGAAATTGTAACTTTTATTTTGTCCTTTCTATACATGTGAAAAAATAGTATTACTGTAAAAATTACAAGAGGGTGTATTCCTGAATTTCCCTATGTACTCTTGAATTGCCCTTTGGAGTTTGGATTTAGATGGGATTTCATATCCATTGTAAAATTCAACAGGTTTCCTTTCTTTTCTATTGCATTCATAGCCAAAGCTAACTTTGATTTCTCCCTCTGACTTAATTATGGATTTCCTTGACATGATTTATTGGCTGAAAGAGAGTTGGATTGTAAACTCTTGTTTCTTCTTATGACCATATGATTGGTATGTAAATTCTTGTTTCTTCTTATCACCATATGACTGGTGTGTAAACTCTTGTTTCTTCATATCATCGCTTTCAACCTCCCAACTGCTCTTTTAGAATGTCTAAGCTCTGGAATAAAAACCTCAGCACGATGCTCTAGAGTAGCATTCAAACTCTGATGAAAATGAATCTCACTATTAGTCATACATGGCTTCAAACTAAAATGCACAATTACAAACTTCAAATAAAAGAGGTACAAAACAGGTAATTCCCTTGTTGAGTTGCTACCTTGCCTGATCTCATAGTCACATCATCACATGATCTCATAGTCATAGTCCAAAAGAACCATAAACAATACATACTTTTTCTAAAGAATTTACAATCCAACAAACAAAATTGATTCTGAATCAAAACATAGAGAGCATCAGAGCAACACGTTTTGAATCATCGAAGAATTTAAACTAAGTTGATTAACTTTGGAAACCGTGGGTTTACTCTGATACCAACTATTATCAGTTACTGAAATTTCTCACGACCCAGAAATGTTGTTATTAGCCCCAAGACACAAATATGTATATTGACTTTTTTCTTTTGATATGAAGCAATACAAATATGTATATTGATTAAGAAAAGCAACTTACCTTTTGCCATGAATTCACTATATGAAAATTCAACCCCTCCGTTTTCTGAAAAGCAATAGTCTTGATCTTCTCTCCATTCCCAACTAGTGCCAATGGATTACTTATATATTTGTTTGATTGACCAGGATGGGAACCAAAACTCAGAATCCAAGCTATGGAAAGTTTCTAACCCATCATGGAGACAAATTTAAGACTATATCAAGCTCTACTAAGTCAATCAACTTAAGACTGTTAAGAAAGTTGTAATGATCATATCAATTGAGACAACCCAATTATCCTTTAAAATTAAACATGAAGAAACCACAAAGAATGAGTCTCTATTCTTACAAATTAAGCATTCGATATAGAATGAAAAAATGCAGGGTTCACACAGCCAACTCAACGACTTGTGATAATGCTATGATGATAGACATGGTAAATAAAACCTACAAAAGCCATAGGAATTGCTTGAGAGATGAAAATGAAAATAGAATTCTTTGGATAGGTAAAAGGAAATAGAAGAAGAAGAAATGCTTTTGATAAGTAGGTAGATGAGAAAAAAAAAACTAGAAACAAAAGATCTAGAGTTCATAAGTTTGACATAGCACATACTTTCCATTATTTTAACCTCTAAACATCTTTCTAACAAATTGTGGAGCAAGATTAAGTTCATCCAATAGAACCCAACTTCCATTCTTGAGAGCCTGCAGAGCAATTAACCAAAAAGGATATCCATAAAGTGAAATTCCATAAAAAGATAAAGCAACTAATGTCAAACAAGTAACACACTTCAACCTTATAATAATGAATTAGAATGACACCTATTATAACATGAGTATAAATAGCCTTGTAATAATGAATTACCAAAAATAAAAGGTTGCTCTGACCATTATTTATAGTAAAAGTGTAAAATTCATCATATGTAAGAGGAAGAGATATTCTGCCCAATTCTATCCTCCATCATATCCACATATTTCATATTTCTTCTCAATGTATCTGCATTTTTTAATCCCAAACTTCTACACATTTCTCCTCTCACAAGATGATGTCCTACTTACCCACAGAACCAGGAAAAAATCTCCAAAAACAGAGAAGCTTTTAATGGATTTTATGTTGCAATCAAAATGTGGCTTGATTTAATGGTATCAGTTGAGTTCTCACAATGCTTTTTACCATGTCTTTTAATCTAAACAACTATACACAACTTTTTCCTTCATCATTTAAGTGAGCATTATATCAAATGTTTACAATCTTTTAACTAGTTATCTACAAGCATAGAAAATGCAATTAACAAAACCATTTGACTGTTAGGTCACATCCATTGTATGTATAAAATATTTTTCTATATGTAGACTGTTGCATAAGTCTATCACACAGATACTTTTGTTATACCTCTTCCCAAGAACTACCTCATGCAGCTAGACTAGAATCCACAGAGGGTAAAATTGCCAAAAGTAGGTTGTTGACAAGGATATTATTCCCCCAATTTCTACAATGCAACAAAAAAATTGCAATAACATGCTTAAAATATTGAATGTGCTATGATGCCATGTATCTCAAATTAAAAACATCAATTTTAGAAGCATTTTCTAAATCCTAATAATAAGGAACCCTAAAAGTCCAAGCAAAACCTGAGAGACTATAGACCAATGATGAAGAAGATCAATGATCAATGACCATTGTCTAATTGACAAGCAATAACACTGACTTGTGAGATAATTTCTAAACAAAAAAAAAAAAAAACATATTAGGTAAAAACCAATAAGCAAATATCTGAAACCAAATATTTTGCAATACAACAATAGCATAATGCACTATTAGGATCCAACTAACAAAAAATTCAAACCAAATTATGAGAATTTTAGGTCCAATTGCTACATTTTGCATATCTAAGAGTCACTCAATGAGGAGACCTTGAAGCGAAATCCCAAAACTAATTCCATGGATCCACCACTAAACAAGTATCATCCGTTTCATCGTCAGAATTATCTACATCAAAAAAAAAAAAACAAAAGAATAAACTAATCAGAACTTTTTTACACTAATAAGATTTTATTATTAAAAACTTAAGTTACCCACATAAATAAATATCTACAAAAAGGGGAAAAATTTACCTTCTAAGCCAAACAACCAATCTTGTGTATAAACTAGAGTTTCAACATTTTCTGGAAGAAGGGAATTGTGATATTGCTCTAAAATCCTTCTCCATCATTAAATGCAACTTCTGAAGCAACTGTAGAGATGAATTGTAAGAACATCACAAGCCATCCTCAATAACTCAAGCAAGCATGACTCATTCAATCTCTAAAATCCTAAGATATCAATAAGGATTTTTCGATTAATGCTTGTTTTCTCAAAATACAAGTCTAATTAGGATTCTTTTTCTGAATAGCATAGACTTGGCTTTGAAAAGTATCAAATTCCTGTAATAATAAGAATGCAATAAAACATTAACTAAATAACAAATATATGAAAACTTTATTTTTTTATTTTCTTAAAAATAAACCTTTCAAATTATAATTACCTCCATTGGATCAAACTCCTCATCAAACATCATATCATCATGTATTCGACAATTATTGGCCTTAATTTCAATAATTGATTTCACATTAGGCATGACACTACTATTCTTCATGTATTCGACAAATAAATTCCCCAATGTTTCTTCAATACAAATTGTCTAATTTGTTACATCTTCCACATTATACAACTTCTTATACTCCATTCTACAAATTTCAATATGAAGCGAGGATCTAGAACCACAACAATTGCCAAAATAATATCATATTCTTTCCAATATTTGTCAAATTTACTTAACATGGACTTAGTCATTTCCTTCAAAAAATCATCTCTACCTTTCAATGCTTCCCTTAAACACAATTCAACCTTTTAAACCCTGTGAAAATATAAATTTGAAGTTGAATATTGGGTTCTTGAGAAAATGTTGGTCATGTCCTAGAAAACTTCCAACAACTTAACAATTTTTTCAACCTTCACCCATTCTTTTTCAGTTAGAGCATTAATGATGAAAATAAAAATTATCATACTTTTATCCCAAAATATTCACTTTTATACTTAATTAGTACTTAATTGGACTCATTATTCTTGTATTTCAATTAGGGCAAGCAATAAGGTCACAGGAGGGAAACAAGGCTAATCGGATGATTTTGCACTGTTTTAGCACCATTCAGTAGTCTGGGCATAACTCTCACATCCGGACTTCGATTGGGATGATTCAAGATGAAACAGAAAGACGAGGGAGAACTCCATAAGTTTCACGTTTTTGGTTTTGACAAATTCGGCCTGCATTGAGTTCAAAATCGGGCCCGAAATTGAAGAAAATTTGTAGTAAAGCCCAGTTCACAGTTGAAGCTCAATTCGCATAAAAGCCTTGTAGCAACCCAATTTATTAAAAAAGCCCAACTCAAATTCGAGAATAAAGAGTCCTATCAGATTTAAATTTCAATTGTAATTCTAGAAAGATAAAAGATTGAGATTACTACATAGGATAGGATAGGATTAGATCTAATTAGGACTTTCTATTTTTAAGAAAGAACTCCTAAGAGGAGTTGAACACAACCCCTCTTCCCAAAGCTATATAAGGGGGGGGGGGGGGGACTAGCTTTTGGCATCAAGTATTCAAGCTCTCTCTCTGAAGCAATCAAGAAGACAATAAAGAAAGCTTCAAGAAAGAGATCAGCAAGGCAAGAAGGCTTCAAGAAGGAGGTGGCGGCAAGGAGTAGACAAGATCTCAGCTTCAAATGCGACATCATGAGTTCTTTCTTACCCCTTATTTGTTTTATTTCCTTTATCATGAAGTAATTTATTTGTAGCTAAGGCTATGGGAAGCCTAACCACGACAATGAATTGATTTTTAATCGTATTTATCTAAGATTGTTATTTTCATATTGTCTATGAGTTATTATGCATAATGCGATTAAGAGCTTGGCCACCTCTTAATTGATTTGGTTTATGTGAATGAATCGAGAGAGGAATTCACATAATCGACTGAATAATTCATAGTGTGAATTGAATGGTATATAGAGATATATCTACATGATTCATCTGATGATATAAGTTTTTCATAGAACTTAATGCATTTCTATTGATGAGGGCAGATTTGGCCCTCCAATGAAATTGTGACACGTGGCACCTCGTGACAACTAGGTAAACACTTAGCCAACAATCTTACGAAGTTGATGACCCACCCGGGCACTAGTCTGGCCGGCTTGGCATGACCTGCGCGGGGCCTGACGCGCGGCCCGCGTGAACTGCTCGTGGCCTGGCGCGCAGCCCACGCAAACTGCATGCGGCCTGGCGTGTGGCCTGCGCGAACTGCGCACGGCCTGGCGTGAACTGCGCGCGGCCTGGAGTGCGGCCTGCGTGAACTGCGCGCAGCCTAGCGTGAGGCCTGCGCGAACTGCACGCGGCCTGGCGTGCGGCCTGCGTGAACTGCGCGCGGCCTAGCGTGAGGCCTGCACGAACTGCGCACGGCCTAGCACACGGCCTGCGTGAACTGCGCGCGGCCTGGCACGCGGCCTGCGCGACATGGCCGACCTAGACCAGCCTAGCACATGATCCGGCCAAGCCGCCCATAAGACGCCCACCAACAAACCTGGCGTAGACACTAACCCGCCGACTGACACAGGCGCCAACCTGACGACTTGGCCTAGACACTAACCCGCCGACTGACACAAGCGCCAACCTGACGACCTAGCCCAGACACCGACCCGCCGACTGACGCAGGCGCCCCCTGACCACCCGGCCCAGGCGCCGACTTGGCCGCCTGACATAAGCGCCAGCCTGACGACCTCGAGGAGTCCACCACCGTACCCCAGTTCTGACAGGATATGACGAGTCTTACCGTTTGGAGGCTTTTCACCCACCTAACCCGCGAAGACTCCGGTATATAAAGACCTCGCCCCCCAAAGGGGAGAGGGATGAAAAAAGGGAAGTAACCCCTGTTCTCTAGCTCTCTCATATTATCTTCAAAGCTCTCTACAATAAGAGTGCTAACTTAAGCGTCGGAGAGCCCCCACCGGGAAAATACCCCCGGGACCTCTGATTCAGTTCTCGCAGGTCCCTCAGCTCCCGCCACCTACAAAGAGGAGGAAAAGATGGAGTTCTCATAGGTCCCTCAGCTCCTGCCACCTACAAAGAGGAGGAAAAGATGGAGTTCTCGCATGTCCCTCAGCTCTCACTACTTACAAAGGAAAAAAGACCACCTCATGCTGAGGGCAGTCGGATTGCGCCACACTAGGGAGCTCCACCATTCTCTAAGTCACCGACCGCCTAGTAGGGAGTTCGCCACCAGGTAGCTCTCCACCAAGCAGTTCGCCACCGAGCAGCTCGCCACCAGGTAGTTCACCACCGAGCAGCTCGCCACCAGGTAGTTCGCCACCAAGTAGTTCGTAATCAGGCAGTTCCCCACCAGGCAGTTCACCACCGAGCAGCTCGCCACCAGGCAGTTCACCACCAAGCAGTTTGCCATCAGACAGCTCGCCACCGAGCAGTTCACCACCAAGCAGTTTGCCATCAGGCAGTTCGCCACTAGGCAGTTCACCACCGAGCAGCTCGCCACCAGGCAGCTCACCACCAAGCAGTTAGCCACCGGGCAGTTCGCCACTAGGAAGTTCGCCACCAAGCAGTTCGCCACTAGGGAGCTCGCCACCAGGCAGTTCGCCACCACAGTTCACCACCAGGCAGCTCGCCCCCAGGCAGTTCTCCACCAAGCAGTTCGCTAGTAGGCAGTTCACCACCAAGTAGCTCATCACTAAGGCACGCCACCACCGGGTCAAATGACGAGGTACTTAGCCAAAAAATTTTACATCACAAAACATTGGTACGTGGCCGAAAACGGTTACATCATCTATCACGAGAACTCTAGTCGAGAGATCGAAGGGTTACTTGATAGAGGTAGATTTGATATATCCTAAGAGGGAATATTAAAAAATTTTGGAAAAACTTAAGCTTATGAAAATAATAAATTATCTTGATTAATCTAATAATTTGATATCCATTGGAATGGTTAGGTGGATCAGCAGTCCTAACGCTTCTAATTAGATCGTTGCATGTTTTGTCATTGATTGCCCTTACTTTTATTTATTTTTCTTCTATTCTTAATTTTCAGTAGTTCTTATTGTTAGATCTGAAATTCGTTTGTCCAAATAATTAAGGAAGGCTATAGTTCTAATACTTATTTTGTTAAATCCTCGTGGGAACGATATCTTTATACTACTTGATAACTAGTACACTTGCTAGGGTTATATAATTATAGCTATCAATTAACATAATTGATATCATATGATTTCAAATGAGAAAAAATTTTCGATAAAAGATAGCCCTTTTAAGCATCAAATATGTAGAGTTCCACCTTGTAGAAACATCCAAAATTAATTTCCTTTTATTCTCAATCATCAATTGATTGGCATATTCAACTAATCTCAGTTTACGTGCCTCAAAACCTTTAACAAGCTTTACAATTTCTCTAATTTTAAGCACCACATCATTTATTTTTTCAAACCTTCTTGCATTATTAGATTTAAAATATGTACACAACAATGTACATGGAAAACCTTTCCATCTAATAGAAGTGTATTTTTCAACTTAAGATGCCTTCTATATAAATTAATAAATGTATCATTGGATGAAGCATTGTTTAAACTAATCGAAAATAATTTATTCTCAATTTTTCATTCATTCAATACATTTGGCACATTCTCCAAAATTGCAACACCAGAGTAAGGGGGTGGTACGTGAGAAAAACATAGAATCTGTTTTCATAACCTACCGAGAAGTGATTGTAATAAATTCAATAATTTTTTCTTCTCTTTATTGTATATCTTTAACGCATCAACTTTTGTAGTGTTACATGAAATATGTTTTACTTCCAGATTCATACCAGAATGTATATCCATGTCTAATTATAGCCATTGCCATATTTTCTCTATATGCATCTTGATTACACTTGTTAATTTGACTCCTAGAATATTCATCACCTTCTCCACAAATTCCTATATGACGCAACATACTTGATGTGCCAACACTTATATCTGCACTATATGTTTTATCAAAATTTTTGCATTTTGCCTTTTCAATTATACTTTCATCATAAAACAAATTAAAATGTTCCAAAACAATGGAATTTTTTTTTTCTTTTATTCCTTGAAGTAGACCCTGATGATTTTTTGGCATCATTATGGCTTTCCATTGACATTAGTCTGTAACAAAAATATATATATATTTGATTCAGATTTATACTACATAGCTTAAATGAATTGAATGCCAATAGGAGCATCATTTCAATGTCATTAACACCTTTCAACAGCATTAACCAATTACAAAATTCTGGTCCAAATTTAGAAATATTCTATCCAATGGTAGGCTACCACAAGACACTGACTTGTGAGCTATGTCTACCACTAAAGTGAAAACAAAGAGCATATTAGCTTGGGATCACCTGTTGATGTCCGTTTATGTGTTGGATGGGAGTTAGATCTATATGATAGATGGTGGACTCAGCACACCATTCCGACTTTCAAAATTATAACAACTAAATGTTTGCAAAAGATCTAAATTGGTAAAACGCCATTTTATCCTTGAGCAAGATAAACTAGTGGATAATAGCAGAGGCAAAGATTTTTCACCAACAAATCTGGTTTCAGTAAAATGCCATGTCAACAAGAAAAAGAAGGGTTTTATAACTGCAGAGGTGGAACAAGTTGTTGGTATATTAGATCAAGCAATTTCTATGTTCTGGAATGGTGGATTTAACTAGGGCTGTTCATAAGAAGACCCAATCCGATCAAACCGACCAACCTAGACTGACCCAACCCAAGTCAGCTGGGTTTTCTTCAGCACTGGTCGGTTTCGGGTTGTAAAAAATCATAAATCGATGGTTCGGGTTGATTTCGGTTTTCATGTGTGAAAACCGAAACTGAACCGAACCGAACCGACTTAGTAGTTAGTTCCTAGTTAATAGTTACAACCTACTTAGTTTCTACTTAACTAAGTTGTATCTATCCTAATTACAACCTAACTTAATTTCTAGTCTTCTAGTTAGGAATGACATTAATGGCAAGTATTGTAAGACAACTAGACAGAATTTTTTTGGAAAAGTTTAAAGAAAAGAATCAATGGATCCTAGTTTCTATGGTCTTTTACACCAAATAGGCAACCAATTACAATTAGAATTAGGTGTCCTTTTTTACTTAGATTAAAAGGTTTTTTGAAATATACAAATTTCAGTCTACTTTCTCTAATACAGTTTGACTTTCTATTTTCTTGATAACTTCTATTCTAACTTGGTACACCCCCCTTAGCCCTTCAACTCAAGCACAATCTCTAATATAATTTGACTCTCAAGAATAAAAAATTTGAAAATTCAGTTTATTACCATGGTTGAACTTAGAGCCGAAATTGACCCAAACTGAACCAACCCGACTCAAACCGACCAGGTCAGTTTGCTTAACACAGGATCGGTTTCGATTTCAATTTCAGGTAACCCGACCAAGTCGAGTTAGTTGGAAAATTTTCAGTAAACCGACCCAACCTAACCCGTGAACAGCCCTAAATTTAACGATTAAAATTGCTCCAGTTCTGCTCCCTAACCCAAGAATTTCTAGATTTCAAAGAGAACTAAGTGGCGGATGTAATTTCTTGACAACATGGAGTCAACTCAAGTGGTGTAGTTTCTGTTGAGGCACCAAAAATGGATAACATAAATAAGTGCATAGAGGAAACGGATGCTGATATCCAAAACTTCATGCCTGTAGGACCAAATTCTCCTAAATGCGAAGTAAATCATAATTGGGTAGCCCCATTATCACAGGAGCAAAGTTTCTCAGCTTTAGTAAATAATCAACAAGTTGCTTTGAATTTCTCTCATGATGGGAAAATAGAGCCACCTTTGTTGAATCATATAATTAAAGATTTTAAAGAAGGTAGTGCCAAGGTAAATGGCATCCACAAAAGTAATTTAAGTGGTGAGACTGAGAAAATAAATCATCAAAAGGTCCGTTATTTATCCTTCAGTTCAAGGCATAATGGGTACTTGGGTGGTTTGGTGGTACACTTGTAACAATTTATAATCCCCTTTAATATTAAATCTCATATTCTCTTCTATCCATTATTGTAAACAGATAGAGTTATATTTTCAAGTAAATTTTATTCAAAAGATGAATTTGACAAGACATACATTCCTAATCATCAAGCGTTGGAAAAGCTTAAATTGACATGAGATTAGCGAATGCAAGCAACCATAGAATAAAGGCTGCTCAATTCTCAACTCTCCATGAGATTAGCGATCTTAAAAAAATTCACCACGTATGTTGAGAGTAGCAAACAAAGTTAAAGATACAAAGAGAGAGAGAGAGGGAGAGAACCTGAGATGGCAGCCTAAATCGCCATATCGGTCTCTGCTAAACCCTAGAATTCATTCTTCCATTTTTGTTCTCTAATAGCCTAAATCGCCGTATTGATCTTTGCTAAAACGAGAGTTCCCTCTTTGTTTTCCGACAACCTAAATAATTGTATTGATCGAGTGGTCTCTTCTAAACCCTAAATTTTATTATTTCCTCTTCTCATTCAGTCGTTCTCCACTTCTCTGTATTTTGAGTATTAACTCCGCCCCTTGATGGGTTCGATGGTTAACCATCACCCAATCCGCCCAATCCATTAAAGCCCATGGGTTCTTGGGTTAACCGATCCACAACGACCCAAAACTAAATAAATGGGTTCGACCCATTAATAATTGGGTGGGTTCCCCGGATTGGGTCAAAAATTGCCGCCCCTACCTTTGAGGGTATTACTTTAATCATTTTGGCTTCCCAAAAAATAATTAGTGAAGCCGGCCTCTTGAATACATGAAAAAAGAAAAAATTGGATCTTATTATATGACTTCCTACATGGTTATAGTGAAGCGCTAAAATCATGAAATCAAAGCCTTTTATGTATTGCTGCAGTATTGCTGTGGCTTCATCTTGAATAGATGAAAAAAGCCTATGACTTTTGTTTACCAGGAAACTAAACCGCTCTCAAAATAAACAAAGAAACTAAACCATGACTTCCACCAGAGAACTGCTGGTGAGTTATGGATGATCATTGCCCTAATTGAATGATTTGAGTTTCAGTCCAAGAACAATATCTCCACCTTGTAAGTGGTAGTCATGTTATCAAATGGGTCATGCAAGTTATGTTCTATGATTAATCAGGGTTTAAAAAATGGAAATAATTTTAGATTTGGATTTGAACTACACTTTAGGCCTATAAGTAGGGGTGTCAATGGACCAAACCAAAATCAATTTGGATAGATTTGATGGACCAACAAGACATATTGAATTGGACCAGTCCAGACATAATGGTCCAAAGGCTTCATTAGAAGAGAACTCAAAATAGACGTATAACCAGGAAGGATCTTCCATTCTTTCAAGGGGGGCTCACCGTTCACCCACTTCAGTTATTTATAATGAAAGATTTTTTGGGCATGGCTGAAGGAATCGTAGAAGATAGCTGCCTTCCATGTCTACTGGGCATTTCCCTGTAGGATTGGTGGTGGACTTGGCTGTTTTACTGTAAGAGCTAGGCATGACAAACTTTTTGAATTTTTGATCGTCTTCCATTGTTATTGCCTGGTGAGAATCAGGAAACAAAAGATCTTGGGCAAAAGTGGTATTTAAAAGATTTAAATGCATTGCATCACCATTTCCTGTCATAAAAATATAAAATTAAGGGTAAATTTCTGAAACCTTCCCTGAAGTTTTAGAAATTTGTTAAACCTCCCCTAAAGTTTGGTAATTGCAATCATTTCCCCTGAATTTTTTTACACAGTGGCAAGTAGACCCCTCTATTAGAATCTTTGAAAATAGGCATGAAAATTCTCAAAATATCCATACAGTTACTATATATTGAGGTTGGTTCTACAGAAAAACACATGATACAAACTTTATTCAAACAAAAAAAAAAAAGAATTTAAAGTTGTAGACCTTGGAGTGATTGATATGAAGGGCAAACTTGAAAAATAAATCAATTTCAGAAAATAGATTGGAAGGGTTTGGGGTAGCAATTCATATGTAGAGGAAAAAATAAACATTTTGATTAAAGTAACTATGTGGGTATTTTGGACATTTTCATACCTCTTTTTAAAGGATTCTATAAAAAAGGGTCTACTTGCAACTATATTATAAAGTTCAGGGGTGGTGATTGCAATTACTAAATTTTAAAGAGATTTTAGCAATAACTTAAAATTTCATGGGAGGTTTCAGCAATTTACCCTAAATGTAAAGAAGTAGAGCTGTAAACTGATTAGATTTAGATCGGATCTAGCTCCATCTGCATTCACATCCCCAATTCAACTATTATGTTGAATTTGGATCATGTTAATATTTAGTTCACTCCAATCCTATTATTAATTGAATACAAGTTTTGACATTTAAATCCAAAATAATCAATTCGTAGTTGAATTGGACATCAGACTTTTGGAGTTCTTTCTCACCCCTACAAGAAAGGAGGATTTTACATATTTATTCAAAAAATGAAGGATTATTGTTGTTAGGATAAAAAACCAGAGGAGGTTTATATGATGATGAAAAAAAAAAACCTGAAGGGGGTTCATATAATTTACCAAAAGGAAATGAATAGAGTCATCTTGGAAGAAATCGGCAAGGATGATATAAAAAAAGTGTACCCTGCACTGATAGTCACGTGTACAAACAGGATTATACCTCCCAGAAAAGGGAGAAGTACAAAAACACACATGCAGAATTCTGAATTCCAGCCCACCCCCCCCTACTATTAGTCCTCTGCCCTCCTATAAACCACATCCTGCCCGTGAATTTGACATCAATTCACGGTTAGGATGCATTCCCCCTGTACTTTGGGGCTAGAGAATTCTGATCTGTGCTGATTGGTACTTCTCCCCCCAAAAAACTGTCATGAAGTGGATTTATCATTTATATATCTCTGAGGTACAGGATTGGCATATCCATTTTTTACTTTTAATGAAAGTTTGCCAAACCTCGTAACATTTGGCAAGCTACACATTGAGATGAATATTTAATAACGATTTTTTTCTGTTAAAATTTAGGAATATTTACATTTTGTAAAATATACTAAAAAACCTTTTAATTTCTAACATATAGTTTTGAAATGTTCTGAATGAATCGAAAGTTCAGTCGACAAATTTCAACTTTTAATGGTGTTGAAATTTCAATTTTCACCAATCAAACAATTAGCTTTGTTATTGTTAGATCAGTCAAACAATAATAAAACAAGAAATATTCCTACTAGGGCAGATCGATACGAGATCTCTGACCCCCCGCCACTCTTTTTTTCATACACTATCGTTTAAAACAAAGCGTAACAAATTAAATCTAACCAGTAACCACTATATTATCCAAATATTGGGATGGTTTAAATGGGCTTTCCTCCCGGCTCCCACCAAAAATTGGTTATGTTTGGAACAGGCTTGAGCCCAAGGTATGGCCCAATCAAATGTTTAGGCAAAACTGCCCATTTCCTGGCTGACCCCTTCCCCAGTCATCTATATTATAAAATTAAACAAGTTAACTAGAGTGTTACTGGAATTGGAGCACACGTGTGATCCTTCCATGAACCATGATTGCTCAACAAATGAATGGGGATCATGGGCTAATCATTTACAACCACATGACATTGACATGAACTGCTTGTCTCCAGGGCCCAAAATGAAGACCCCTCTACATTCCTACTTCTCTCACCACTGCACTCTGCTCATTTTCACAATAAACCACCTCAGCTTTGGACAACTGAATTCTAAGATGAGACAAAATGGATGGTGACCTCTGTAAATGGATGGAGCTAGCTCATGATTGAAGTGGTGGGCCGTGGGTTCAAAAGTTTTGAATAGCCCATATTTGAACTCTCTGATCAAGAACAAGCCATCAATAAGGTTATAAGAAAGTAAGACCTATAAAACAAGCTAATGGTAATATTGGTAGGACCAAGACAGGGTATGGCTTAGGTAGTAGTTCCCATCCTTGTGGGTCTTACTTCACTACTCGACAGTTTCTTATATCTTCAAGTTCAAGGAAGCCTACATTTGCAGAATGTCGTTATGCACAGAAGAGCGCCTGCATCCAAATGCTGGTACTCTCTCTCTGAGAGGATTTGAGAGGATTTATGCTAGCTAGACTCCAGAGTTTGTTATACAATTCGATCAAAACACGTCATATCCTCCAGCTGTGAGTACAATGATGGACTTTAATTGGTGGGCCATAGTCCAATTACCTGCTACCGCCCGCTGAAAGATGAGGCGTGTGCGTCTTGGTCGGCGTCAGAATCTTCCCTTAAGCCTCCGTTTGGGAAGAGTGTAAATCATATATGTTGAGTGCATAGCCTTGTACATTGAAATGAACGTTTAGGAAAAATATTAATCTATAGTACAATTAATAAAATAGATAAAACTATCATTGTCTCTGTATTTTTGCAGTTCAAATTTGAGTAGATACATTTTTTTCTTCTTATCTAGTGCTGATGCATCTGTTTGTTTATACCTGTGATTTGCACCTCCATATATTCCATTCCACTTACTGACAGTGCAAATTTTACATCTTAAAAATGCATATAAATGTTGTACTACCTCCTTTCTGCCTCGGTTCTCTTTCATATAACATGGAGACATATCTTAATTCCTACCTTACTCTCTAACAAATAACCCCCTATGCCCATAACCCTCTACATTTCATACAAAGGCGAGATCAGTTCATTTGGACAACATTAATCTCAATATAAATTTGAATTTACATTTAACTTATTTGCACTTCCATGCAAGGTTGCCACGATATGATATGTATCAACTGATATGGGTTGATATATAACGATGTTTTGAACCTTGCTCCAATCATTTTTGAAGCATTTATTTTTTTTAAATACATAAGTAAATTAGAGTTGTATATACATTCTAGTAAAAACTGTAGAAAATAGCCCTGAAAACATTCTCATTTGTATGCAGTAGAAACGCATGTGATCTGTCCATCTGGTCATGCTGATATATATATTACAATCAAAATGCCTCGACCTCATGGAAATCCCCTTGGCCCGTTCATTGTCCACACAATGCTTTAAAAACCAACCCGGAGGCCAGACAGTTTTTGCCTGTGGGTCGCAAGTCACCGCTTCGACCAGGTAGGTCGAAAGGTTTAGATCGCGCCACACCAGTGCACATATATATATATATGTGTGTGTGTGTGTATAAATATGTTTTAGATATGTTATATGTATTATTTTATATTTAATTTATATTTTTTATTTATAAAAATATTAAAAATTATAATTTTAGGCATCCAAAAATTGTGCATGCATTGAATGTGCAACCCGTGACCCAATCACTGAATCGAACGGATCAATGGCTGAATCGGCCAGATCAAACGGTTTTAACTATCTGATGGTCTTGACTGAACTGAACCCAAAATCCAAACTGAATGACGGTTCGGACGATTCAACCAACCGGATCAATCGCGGGTTGAAAACATTGGTCCACACATTGCACTATTAATTAGTTGTGCCCACCCGCACATTGAAACTTGAAAGTGACTGGGACCTGATGTCCACAGTCCACACAAACCATCGAAATAGAAACCAGGTCAACAAATTCGCCTAGTTGGCAACTTGATTTCTTCACCATCCATGACTGATGAGTCTAGGTGACAGAATTAACCCGA
Source organism: Nelumbo lutea (assembly GCF_056320005.1). NCBI lineage: Eukaryota > Viridiplantae > Streptophyta > Magnoliopsida > Proteales > Nelumbonaceae > Nelumbo > Nelumbo lutea. Next base: position 48,590,818 of record NC_142685.1, read on the forward strand.
GACTACATCACTATAACTCCATGAAATTAATGAAATATGATGGTGCACAATCCGGCCGGTCCTAGCTATCAACGACCTTGCCTTTGACTGGAGCGGCGGGGAGCCTGAAACGGAGAAGATGAGGGAACTCCGGGGGAACCCGGTGAGATTGCTCCGAAGCTCAAGTTAGTATTCTCTCAAAGGCAAGATAAAACCAGATGGCGCAAAGTTCACATACCTTGTTGTTAGGGGTAGGGGGTCTTTTATAAACACTTTGCGCACTCACTCCGAGGCTTCTGTCAGGTCGGGTATGATTACTTCTGTGCTTCTGCCAGTTCGAGTGTCATCCTTTCTGCTGGATAGAACCGCCACTGCTCCTTGTCGGAACCGTCTCTGTAACTGGAGATGGCGGTGGCAGGCGGCGGTGGTAGGTGGCCGTTTGAAGTGAGACTGTCAAGCGTCATATCCTAAGTCAATCAGGTGCGCCGCCCCTGGATACGAACTTTCTCAGTGTCAGAAATTGTATGGTTTTTCAGTTCGGCGCCCTGGAGGCGAAGTGCTGGTGAGCGAGATGAAGTCTTGAGTTCGGATAGAGATGTGTCCCGAACTGCCATGGGGCAGGCCAGTTCAGGTTATTGCCCTTTGTGTTTGGTTCGGGGCCTAAGGGAGAGTTTGGGCTCCTTGTAAGGAGTTCGAGGCCTAAGGGAGAGTTCAGACTGCTGGTAGGGAGTTCAGACCGTTGGTTCCTCCCTTTGATGCTCGCGCCTTAGACGTATTGTTGTGCCGAGCTGTTGTTCCCAACCGGAGACTATATATATATATATATATGGCAAATTTTCTACATAGAGGAAAACCCAATTCAGATAGGGATTGTAGACGTCTCTTCACTCTTCATCCGGCAATTGCCAACTCTGATCTGTTACAATTACATTAGCACATGATAGCAACTTACAATGACGGCACTCACCTCTCCCTCTTGTGTCTATCATGCAACCTAACAATTGACATAAAATGCACAGTTTTATGGTTGGAATTCACGTCTGAGTGAATGGTGTCTGATTTTAGAAAGGGAAAAGAGAGGCGATGGTTTTATATATAATAACTCATAACCTAATTTTAAGGGTAAAATTGGTATTTAATTCTTATGCATAAATCTTATGTATGTGTACTAGGGCTGCTCATAAGAATGCCCAACCCGACCAAACCGATCAATTTGGACCGACTCAACTTGAGTCGGTCAGGTTTTCATCAGTATCGGTCGGTTTCGGGTTGGGAAAAATATATAAACCGATATATCGAGTCGGTTTCGGTTTTCTTGTGTGAAAACCGAAACCAATCCGACCCGAACCAAACTAGTCTTCTACTAGTTCGATAGTTTCTAGTTTGAGTAGTTTCCTACTTAACTATAACTAGTCTTCTACTAGAACTAGAAGGCCCATTAGGCAATTACAATTAGAATAGGCAATCTATCATAGTTTCTAACTTTCTATAATCTTTTACACCAAATAGGCAACCCATTAGGTAATTACAATTATAACTCAATTAAGTGTCCTTTTGTACAGGAGCAAAGCCGAAACCGACCCAACCCGATTCAAACCGACCAGGTCAGTTTGACCTATTAGTGGGTCGGTTTCGGTTTCCACCTCAGGTAACCCGACCAGATCGGGTCAGTTGGGAAAACCCCAATAAACCGAACCAACCCGACCCATGAACACCCCTAATGTGTACTAATTCCCAATTTAATTTGATTATTCATCGGTTCTCTCCAACATTTACGGATTGCCAATTAACAAAGGCTACACAACTCATATGACCAACCATACATGTATTGCTGAGTGCAACATGCAAGGCACCCTCAGTGGAACATACACAGCCCAATGTACAACTTAACTACAATTACCAGAGAGTGAAGTCATCTTCTCAACGAACTGATGAACCAGTCCCAGCTATATATGCTCAGATTGAGGAAGTCTTAGTGATGGTGCACTGAGCACAACGTTGCAGAGCGGAGCTCTATCTCGCTAACCTTCCACTATCCTCATATTAACATCACCATCAAAATATTGTCAAGACTCAGGGAGTATCTTTAATTTCTTCTTATCTCATTTACTAGTACTTTAGAAACTTTATACATGTTTGTGAATATCTACTTTCAACTTTATTAGTTTTCTTTATTTCATCCCTTAGAGCTTTTATACTTGTTTAAGACTAACTACGTTCAATTTCATTAGTTTTTCTTTTTATTTTTTTAGAATTTTTCTCTTATTTTTCGCTCTATTATCTCTTTTTTCCCTGTTAGTTTCGAGATCTCGTTACGTATCAACTAGAAATCTCCTTCTAATCCTTTCCTTTTAATTTTCAACTCTTTAGGTTTGGTTCTCCTCGTTTCCCTCAATAAACGTCCTCTATTAGTCTTTTCACTTCATCCTTTCAAATCTTATTATTACTTATAACAATTTGATTTCCTATTCTCCCTTCTACAGCCATTTGGTTTTGAAAATCTTTATTTGTCATTTACAAATCTTTTTTAGAAAAATCTTAAGGAGACTTTAATGTTCTTCTAACTCTTGCTTACCCTTAGGTCACCAACTCTCCACTTCTCTATTACCCTTCTGGTTTTTTTTCCTACGCTTCTCCCTGTGCCCTTCTCCTTGCGTGCAGACCCTATCGTGGCGACCTAAGGGGTGATTTGTCCAAGAGATCACCTTAACTCTCCTCAACTCTTTTCTTGACTGAAAATTGGATGTCTTTATTCTCAAATCACAGCTCCTCAAATAGGAGATTACAAGAGGTGAGAGTCCCCCTTGTAGGAAGACTCCTTGTTGAATTTGACTGTTTACAGATAAGACTCCTACTTGGGAAGGATAAGGCTTCCCTAAGATAAATCAAACTCCTACTACTCTTCTAATAGATAAAGTAATAACAGATAAGAACAAATAAGAGAAACTGCTAAGGATAAGATAAGATAAGTTGTTGGCTGATAAGATAAGCTGCTGGGAGCTGATAAGATAAGATGCTGCCATGTGGGTCCCTCTTCATTGCTGTTGCTGGCGGCAGTATGTCCTCCCTACGAATGCATCCACAACATTACAGACCATGGAAGATTTGGATGCATTAAATGATGTGTTCCAAGCTATGCTCCAAACTAACAATATTCCTAGTATTGATCTTATTGACATCCGTCCTCATATACCTGAAAATCTTCATCAAGACTGGGCCTTTTCCTTCATCTGTCGCCTATTTCCACATTTCACAGATCAATTTGATGAGTTAGAACAAGGCCTTTATTCCCTATGGAATCTAAACCATGACCACCTCTTAATGTCACCTTTCCAACGAGGTCACTTTCGTCTTCATTTTTGACGTGAGGAACATTACATTCGAGTTCGGGATAATGGCCCCTGGTTATTAAACAGACAGTAGATTGTTCTAAAACCTTGGAGGCCTAGTCGCCCTCAATACAAATGGTGCCTAAACCAAATTGATGTTTGGGTTCAACTCCATGATCTTCCTTAGAGATTCTCTCAGTAGATATAGGACAACCCATCTTTGAAAGTATTGGACCTACCCACCACATCTTAGTTATTCAACACTATATTTGTGCTAAAGTTACAGTTACCATTGATCAACATCTCAAACTAGGTTGTTTCTTTAGTGTCATGAATTATGTCACTTTTCGTTATGAAGATCTTCCTGCAACTTGTTATATTTGTGGTCGAGTTGGACATTTTTTCCGACGCTGCTCTCAACCTATTCCCTAAGTGTTTGATCAATCCTATATGCAATTCTTCAACCAATGTTCTAAGCATTATCCCGGTCCCTAGTTAAGAGCAGAAATTCCTATGAGACATATCTGGAAATGTCCTTTATTCAGAGAGCTTGCTACTCTTCATGCACCAAAAATTATCCCTCCTTCCACCACTTCAACACCGTCCACTCCTATACAACCCCAACCTTCCACTCACCCAACTGACACTACTCTTGCTAGAATCACCTTTGTTGGATTTAGTTCTAATCCTTCCACTGTAAGAGTCTCCCATGAAACCTTCCATCTTGCACAGCATACCCTGAATATCCTATCTCATGTCTTTTCCCCTAGACCTTTTGACCCTTCATCCTCCAGAGGTAAACATCCCCACATTGACCTTCTGCATCATCTGAAACTTGAGGAGTCCACCAATGTTCCTTTTTATGACCGACCAGAGTCCTCCTCTCGAAGTGACCAAACAGAGAGAATTTTGTCTATTGTTCTTTCTAACCTCAATGATGAGACAACTCCAAGCCAGAATCTACTGACACAGGACCATACAAATACAACTAATCTGGTTAGTTTCTTATCTTACTTTTTCTCTTCTCTGAAAAGGGCGGTGGTGAATGGCCCCCAACAACCACAAGGTTGGCAATGTTGATTATGAGTTGGAACTGCCGTGGCAGAATGCCCTAAGGCAATTGAAGGTCTAGGGGTTTTGATTAAAAATCATAACCCAAATTTTATCTTTTTGGGTGAAACCAAAATCCCCTTTGACAAAATGTCTTTGTTAGCCCGTCATTTTCATTATCCTAATGATTTTTTTCTGTCACTTGAAGGACGAGCTGAAGGATTAGCAATATTCTAGAAAAATGGTATTAATGCTTCTATCTTTTTAAGCCATCCAAGGTATGTGTTTCTAAAAGTATCTTCCACTTCGTTGATTAATGACTGGTTGTTAGGATTTACCTATGGCCCTTTAGTTAAAGCCCATCGGAATGAATTCTAGCTTCAATTAAATCAAAGACTCCACCACTTTAACCTACCTTTCCTTTTAATTGGAGACTTTAATGAAGCAAACAATATTTCTATCCAAGATCCTTCTACGTCAAACAACCCTTACCATTTTTCCTCTACTCAATACTGAAATTTAATCTTTGACCATAATCTTATAGAATTTTACATTCAATGTGGTATAGTTAGCTGGTCCAATAAAGACTCTTTTGGCCTTATCAACAGAACCTTAGATAGAGTCATAGCCTCCCCTGATTGGATCTCTTTTTTCCCTCATGCCACTCTTTCTGCATCTGTAAAATGGGGATCTGATCATCATCCCCTTGTACTTGACTTGTCTCCTCTTAAAACCCAATATCCTAAACCTTTTAAATTCTTTGAAATGTGGCTATTAGATGAATCTTGTAAATCAGACATTCTCAATGGTTAGAACTCTCAAGTTAATGGATATGCAACCTTTAGAATTTCCACAAAACTGGATAAAATAAAAAACAATCTTATCAATTGGAGGAAATATAAATTCCTAGATCCCTATCATAAATTGAAGAATATTGAAACCCGTATTATTTAGATGGAACAATCTACTCCTTGGGATCATCCAAATATTATGACTCTCTATAAGGAATTTAATGAGACTTAATTACAAATTGAGAGTTTTTGGAGACAAAGATCAAGACAACTTTGGCTAAATCTGGGAGACAAAAATACTAATTACTTCCATAAGAATACAATATGTTGCTAGAGAATGAATGAAATATAAGGAGTTAAAGATCATCAAGGAACTTGGATAGCTGGTCATAAAGATATTGGAGCCACATTTATTGAGTATTTCTCTAAGCTTTTCACTCAAAATCCACCTACTAATCTGTCCTTTGTTAATACTCTTTTTTCTCCTATTATTACTGAAGAGGATAATCAAGGGTTAACTATTATTCCATCTTAGGAAGAAATCAAATCAGCTCCCTTCAGTATAGGTAGTCTTAAATCCCTAGGACCTAATGGTATTCCTACTTTAGTCTACAAAGAATTCTGGGATCCCATGGGACCTAAAATTATTGAATTTACTAGAGAATTTTTCCAAAACAAGAGACTATTAAAGCGCCTAAATCATACTTTTATTTGTCTTATTCCCAAAAATGCAAATAGTACTATACTCATAAACATTGTCCTATTAGTCTCTATAATATCTTGTACAAAATTCTCTCAAAGATTTTAGCAAATAGACTACATACTATCCTAGACAAGTGTATTTCCACCCACCAATCTGCCTTCTAGGAAGAAAAATGACAGACAACACTAGAATTGCCCATGAAATGTTTCACTTTTTGAAGCACAATAAATGAGGCACAAAGTTTTTGGCTATTAAACTTGACATGGCCAAAGCCTATGACCACCTAGAATGGCCTTTCCTTCTAAAAGTCTTTAAAACCCTAGGTTTCAATCAAGACTTCTGTCAAATCATCTTTGAGTGTATTTGTATTGTTTCTTATTCAGTTCTCACCAATGAAACTCTAAAAGGAAAAATCCTACCCACTAGAGGGATTAGGCAAGGAAATCCTTTGTCTCCGTAATTATTCATTATATCTATGAAATCCCTAACCAGAATGATTACAAAGGCTGAATCTGATAACCAACTTCAAGGTATACAATTATCAAGACAAGCTCCTATCATTTCTCATCTACTTTTTGCATATGATATTATATTATTTCTCAAAAGTCATAGAGATGAATTAGATAGTCTGAAAAATCTTCTACAACAATTTTAAGAATCTTTAGGACAGCTTATAAATTTAGAAAAATCAAGAGTTTATTTCAGCAAAAATACTTATCCAAGACATCAAAGAATGACTAAAAGACAACTCCAAATTAAAAACATTCCTGAAAATTCTAAATACATTGGTCTCCCTCTAATCTGGGGTAGGAATAAACACTTACAACTTTCCTTTATTCTTGATATTAGTCAAGTAAGAAAAATAATCCCTATCTAATCAGTGCTTCAATCCATTCCTTCTCATGCAATGACGGTAGCCCAATTACCCCAAAAAACAACCAACAATATTGATCAAATTATTAAAAATTTCCTAAAAAACTTGCTTGGCGATTCCTTAATGAACCTCAAAAATGGTGGGCTCAAATTTGGAAATCCAAATATTTACCCCATAATACCTACTTTCCTTACTCCGTTCCTAGAACCAACTCTTTCTTTTGGAGATCAGTTGCACCCAAACTTCGAGATCTTTCTCAAGAGGTTGACCATGTGGTATTAAATAATTCCAAGGAAAATATCACTTCTTTCCCTTGGATACAAAATGCAGATAATTTTTCAATGGTAAGTCAGCCCATTCCTTCTCATTTAACAAACATAACCTTTGCTAACATTATTATCAATGGACATTGGCATACATCTTTTATTCAGAAAATTCTCGATGCCAATCAATTATCTAAGATTCTTGATACTCCTATTATCCCAAGCAATACAACAATCCAATGGATTTAGACCAAACATTTTTCGGGTAAATTCAAAACTTCCCTAGCTTACAAAGATCTTATCTAGGGTTGCATCCCTCAATTATCAAACCAACTAAATTGTAGTAACAAATGAATTTGGTATATGAGTTGTCCTCCTCGTTATAAACTCCTATTTTGGAGAATTATTCACAATTTCATTCCGGTTAAAGAAAAAAAAAATCTAATCAACAAGATAGATCTTGTATCTTTTGCCAAATGGAAGTTGAATTGTTAACCATTTATTCCTTGATTGCCACCATTTTACAAAATCAATTCTATTTACTGCTCCTTGGAATATTCTATCTCCTGATATTTCGTATGACTTTTGGATTAATTGTATCCTTGATCTTGTTCATAAAATTCCAGATAAAGTTTTTCTAAAGCAAATTCTTTCTTGGTATGCTATTTCTTTATACTATATTTGGTTTGCCCGAAATGAAAAAATTTTTAGAGATAATAGCATTTCAAATATTTGGGTCATTCGGAAAACTGATACTACTTTTCAAGGTATTTTTTTCATCCTAGTTAAATACAAACATAATTGTAGATATCACATCATTGTAACTAACATTATCTAATGTGATGCAAAAAAAAAAAAATTTGATCAATACTCTATTCACTTAAGCACATGGCCACCTCATCTACTAAAGATAGTCTATCAAAAGGATGTGCCAAAGCTTTAAAGTGAATAATTCTTTTTTGTAACTTCCAATTATTGTCAATCCAATGAGTAGTTATACACATGAATTCGTCATCAATCTACTCAGATCTCCAATTGTCAGAAGTTAAACAAATTCAACCAAGTGTATTAGACAAATCACTTTTCACACCCTCTCTCTCTTTCACATAGTTAGACATGATATCTCTCTTAACAGTATGCCTATTCACATTTTTAAATTCAGGATATATAGATTGAATAAAGAATCTAAAACTAGATTTTTCAACAGTAGTAAAAGGGTGTTTTCCACATACAAGAAAAACCGGTAATGCCCTACAAGACTCTTGTTGATCAAACTTGTAGTTTTTAAAAGAAGTACTCCCATCATTGTTTTATTGAGTAGTTATTTGTATTGTCTAATATCCTGAATTGTATGTCTAGGGCAATGCTATAAATGATGCTTTAAGTGAGTAGTTCCCTTACTTGATTTATCTTGTAAGATGTTTTTGCAATGCTTACATTGTACCTTCTCCAAATTAATCTTTTTCATTTCTTCCCACACCTTAGATGTCAATCTTTTCTTATTGGAAGTCTAGTCATACTCTTGATAGTCATCATTTATTATATCTACTCCTGTAGTTGCACTTTCACTTACCATTGACATGCTAATTATTAAATATGAAATAACCTACATAATACATTTCAATTTTATCAATAAGACAAGCATACATTAAATAAAAAAATAAAAGCAAAATAGAGTCAAGTAAACCTTATTCTTCATTTTTATTTGTTCTTACATTATAAATTCATAACATCTATACATAGAAAATATACCTTAATCAAGACCACCCCAAATTTGCCAACCTTAATCCAACCAAATTTTTCTATGTATTCAACCCTAGCCATGCATCGTATGCATTTCTTGCTATCTGCTACTAAGAAATAGATGGGGCCAAGTTGGCAACAAATCTATGAGAAAAAGTGAAAAAAAAAAAGAAAAAAGAAAAAGCAAAAAAATATATATCCATTTTTATGTATTAGATCAATCATGGAACACTAAGAATCAATTCTCAAGAGTATACGAAACAAGCTGGTTGGTTGGTTGCTGTTGTGGGGATTGTTTGTAAACAGTTAACTAACTCAAATGGTATATAGACCAATTTTCTATAAAGAGATATTAGATAAATTAATTATTTTATTTACATTAAAAAAGAATATAAATTCTAAATTCAATATAAAGTTGCACCCCCTATGCTAGGCATTCGGATCCAAATCCAATTTTATAGTTACACTATTTATGTTTACCCTTATCCAAATTTGGATCCCAACCATTTGCAGAAAAAGATAAAAAAGAAAACCAATTTCAGCATTACCAAAGCTAAATACAGTGTTTTTTCTTTGGGATGATCAAATCTAGAGATCGAGCAGGTTGTTCTTATGAAATAAAAAGGAAACCAAATACAACATTACCAAAGCCAATAATCACCATTGTTGAAGGACAAACTGAGCCAATAAATATGTGTAGCGAATCCCTAATGCATCAGGTTGTTCTTATGATTCCCTAATTACCACAATGCATCAGATTGTCTAAACTTGCCTGAAATGAGTATTTCATTAATTTATAGGATAAACAAAAGGGGAAACTAGAAGAAAAATCCCTAGAATAATTTCGTAATAGGCTAATAGCATACAAAGAGAAAGGGCAAACTTAATAACTTCATAATAGAAGAGAAGGGCAACTTAACAAGAGAGAGAGAGAAAGGACTCACCGCCGGAGAGAGAGACGACTAGTGGGACCGATGCCTGAGTTCGCCAATGCTTGAGTTTGCGTCTGATAAATGAGCCTAAGCTAAGATTCTGAGAGTGAGAGTGAGAAGTGAGAAGAGGAACAATGAAGAGAGAGAGAGAGAGAGAGAGGACTCACTGTATGCCGGAGTTCACAAGTGGCGCTGGTGAGAGTGTTCACCAAACTCGCCCTTGAGAGTGTTCTTCGGTTATTGTCTTCTTGAGAGTGTTTGCCTGTGAGAAATGAGAACTGAGATTCGACTAAGTGAGAAGAGAGGGGTTAGGATATTTAGGATTTAACTGGTATAAAGGTCGGGTCGGGCCGGGCTATTTGGACAAATCTCGAGCCTGACCCGAAAAAATTTTGAGCCAGGCTTTTAGGCCCGAGGTCAAGCCCGCGGGCTCAAATCCTTGTTCAAGCCCATACGGAGGCCAAGCCGGGCCAGCCCGTCGAGCTACCTAGCCCATGAACAAGTCTAATACGCATGTGAGTGAATTTTCGGTGCCGGAGGTGGAAATCCGAAACAAGATCACCGTACGTAAAAGAGCTGTATGAGGGGTTGGCGTGTGGGGAGTGGGGACACAGAAACTGTGGTTAGGCTTCTGGCTGCTGATCTGGAATGGTGGTTCCATGGGCCTCCTCGATGCCAACACATGATGCGGTTGCTGACAGGCCAGTCTAGCCACGCCAAGTTCAAGTTTGAACCACAGAGCGTCACGGCGATTGATGAGTGATGACGATCGGGTGATTGTCGAGGGGTGGGATCGGAAGGAGCCTAGGCTTCAGCCTTTTTACTGGGAACATGCCTGGACTCTGAAAGCCGGAGGATTGATCACTCAATTCCGTGAGTATTTCAATACATGGCTCACCGTTAAACACTTGAGACCTTCTGCCTTGGAAATTAGATACCAGATCTGCTCTTCACACTTGCCGCCTCACAGGCATCTCACACGCACATCCTATCATGCATTGGGAACATCTCCGATACTTATTAATTATTATTCATGAGAGATATTCCTAATGCATGGTGGATGTGCCTGTAAGGCGCCCATTTGTGAAGAGCAGATCCTAGCTCTGGAAGTTAGACACGAGAGCCTGACACTCTGGCAGAGCCAGCCTCCAAAACAACTTCACCGCTCCTTGCCCGGTCTCCAACTCGTCATCCAATCTACGTTGTGGTTTGGTTACAAATTAGCTACTTAGCCATTGCAAGAATTAACGGATTAACCAACAATAAAAAGGATTTGGACTTATCTATCTATCTATCTATATGTATTCCGCAAGAAGTCAAACGTGAATGCTCAGTTTGAAAGGAGTACAAATACAAATATATATAATTGTATACATTTGCATTTGTACTTTTTCTAAATTGGGCCTATTCCAATTTTTCAAGTTCAAACTTTATAAAAAGAATACTAGGATTGGAGCAGAGTTGTTTCGAGTCAAGACTTGAAAGAATTGTTTTGTTTTTTTAATCTTGTTTCAAGGAACGTATAACTTTCCTCAAGGCTGAAAAAATCCCGAACGGGTGGTGGTTCAAGGACTCAAGGGGATCAGCAGTTGTTTGTATAATTAATTAATGATAACATAAATGTTCTAGAGACGTGCAACTATTATTCCTAATTAATTAATGTTAATTGTTAATGCTAACATTCCTGACCCAGCTATTCTTAGATGGACCTAACCATTTTCTACCCCAAGCATTTTTCGTAGGCTCAGTATAAATGCAAATTTACAGAATGCAAAATCTTATATCTTGTATAATTTTGTATTATTTTGTATGCATTTGTACAGTATATATTTATATTTGTATTCTTTCCAAATTAAACCGTAAGAACTCAAATCTACATCAAGAACCACTGAACCACTACCCAAAAAAAAAAAATAGAAAATTATATAAAAAAAATTTCCTTGTATTTTACCTTAACTGTTGTTAGAGTTAGAAGGCATTGTAATACACGAGTTGAGATTTGCGCCCCACAACGTCTCACAGCACATCTTAAATTCCAACTTTACTCTTCATTTTATTCTGTGGGAGAATTTTCAGAGCTTCTTGGAGCAGTAAGATAATGCTCAAGTGAAACAAATCTGCTCTTTTTGAAGTATTTTAATAAACATACATCTGAATGAAGTTGATCAAGCGTAAATTGATACTTTAAAAGAAATAATTAATGTATGACATTTAGCATTTTCCGTCTAGAAATGAAATTGAAGCTGAAGGAAATTATTTGTACCTGTTTTTTTTTCAAATTTGTAAAGAGAATTGTCAGAAAACCCAAACCCAGGGAAATTTATATATTTTTCCTAAAAAGTTGTTGGAATTGAAGAAGAGATAAAACAGGAGTTAACATCAGTCTTGAAACCGTATGCCCATGCGACATGCAGGGCCCAATTAAAATTATACATATTAATCGTCGGAATTTGGAAATGGTCCCATCAACTCCGGAAGCCAGCTGCCGATGATATAGATAAATTTGAAAAACTTAAGGCCCAACAACTCAACTGATGAAAGATCACACATATATGGTAGATGGGGTCTTGATTCAATATAATATTCTATATCTACCTAATTCTTTTCTCTAACTTTAGGTTCAAGGAGGTTGATGGTATGATTTGCCAACTTGAAATGAACTGGAAGAGATTCCTTTGAACAGTGTCAACATCATCGTTACCTTTATCAGGATAAAATACAAATCGTTCGAGACTCCAAAGACACCCCCCCACACACACATTTCAAATCCACTATCCCCTTTTCCACTCAAATAGTGCAAGGCGTGGATAAGCATAAAAACGAGATTTGGTTGGATGGATGATAGAATTGACGCATGACTTTTATATGACCCTTCGCTTTTTAGACAGTCTTCCAATGCTTTCTCTTTCTCACTTCACCAAGCGTAAGATATTGAAATCATATGCTTCGCATCCGATATATTATATCTTTATTGATACATCTCCATGAATACACCCAAGGGCCAAGGTTTTTAAAATCGGATTGGGCATGAAACCGTTTTGGTGATGGATTTTTTGTTTGAATGGATGGTTTATTCTAAAAAAAATAAAAATAAAAAACAACCAAAAATCATTGTCTAGGTTAACGGTTTGATGGTTTGATCATCCGAGTTAACGGATTGCCGACCAAATTAATGGTTTTTTGCCAAAAAGTGGTTTTAGGATGAAACGGAACTTGTTACCTCACCAGTTCCTAATTTTTCCAATCCAACCATTCAATCTGGTCCAGTTTTGAAAATCATAGATATGCCAATACACAAGTCTTTTAAAACTTCTAAAAAATAGAGTATTAATTATATTAATACACCTAATACTCAAAATTAGATATCGATGCATATTTATATTTTTTTATCATTTTAAGATTTTTTTTTTTTTTTATTACATACACACCTGACCTGAACTAGATAATTTTTATTACATACTCCCTACTGGAGGATGATTTGGCTTCCAGTCGGGCAGCGAGCAAGTTGAATCTGCAAAAAAGGACCAGAGAACCCAAGGTGGCTAACCTGGCAAGGTCGCTCCGATGTTTAATTCAGTAAACTGATGCGAGCTTAAAAGCTTTGAGAGCTTTGAGAGCTTAGAGAGCTAGAGAGCTAGAGAGCTAGAGAGTAGAAAAATCACGTGTACCTTGTGTCATTGGGGTCAGTGCCTTTATATAATTGATCCCTCATGGGTTTAGCGGACCGGTTCCAGGATCTTCATCCTGATGGGATCCGTTTTCGCTTTAATTGGGGGGTAACGTTATCAATTAATAAAGATTATCAATTCCGCCCAATCCGGGTGGGGAGAAGATAAGCTTGCCGTTACGCGGCGTGATCCCGTGAGGTTTGGAGTTTGTTGGAAAGACCTCTGGGATCGTTACATGATGGTCCAGGTCGGTAGCCCCGAGCTGATATTTTAATCTTTTAGTTCCAAACTGGATTGAGTGCCGAGGTGACTATGCACCGAGGGGACCCTATGCCGAGGTGCCCCTTGTGCCGAGGTGATTGAATACCCGAGCTCAGTTGTTGCGAACTAATCTAGCAAGACAAAGTTGTCATCTCTTAGTCAGTTCGTGTCCACGTGTCCCCTTTCTACTAGGTCGGGCCAAATCACCCCTCGTCAATTGCCCCCCACTCCCCGAGCTAGGGACCTCAACCTAGTGCGGGGAGTTCATGACGAGTCCAGGTGGATTTGGCATGAGGTCTAGGCGGTTTGACGGGCGAATCACTAGTCGAACCAGTTCGGCTGCTCGGCTCAACCAGGAATAACCCAGGTCGCGTCAGGTGTACGTGTGGACGTCACGCCATTTTATAAACTCTGCAAATGTCAAAACACACGCTAAACCAATTTCAATCTCAAGGGTCGTGCAACCGGTTTTCCTAGGAGCCGTTGGATTATGATGATCTTGATCGTTGATCCCCGGACACACCGGCTATAAATAGGGGTAAGGGACTCATTTTCTTTGCCACAAGTCTGCTAATCTTCAATTTGAGGTTGCGCTCGAGTCCTTCAATTCAATATCTCATCAATTCGGTGTTGTTTCGAGGTCGTCTTCCTTTCTCTGATCTTTCTTTTGGTGAGTCTTCCCTAACTCTCATTTTTTATTCCGCGTCTTTCATTATGTCCAGCTTTAGTTTCGATAGCCTTTTAGATGGGAGCGGTGAATCCGTTGGAGCGGAGGTGGGTACCTTGGCTCAGGCCGTAGATCTTCGTCCTACCGAGAAGGTTACTTCGGGTCAAGATGCGGTCCGTAATCCTCCCGAGGAGGACTCACCCCAGGGAGAGCGAGAGGCCTATGGTGACCTGGCTTCCACCTCACATCGAGGTTAGCAGCCAGATAACTTTGGCACGTCGACAATGACGGCGGACAGGCTCCTATCCCTAGTAGCCTGGTACAGACTTCCCAACAACCTCATGTATAGTATCCCCTTAGGTAATTTCCTTTGGGAGCACGATCACGACGAGATCGTGATCTTCGAGGAACAGCTCGTAGCTGGTCTTCGTCTTCCACTTCACCCTTTGATAGTCGAAGTCATAAAGTTGTTCAACATCACCATAGACCAGTTGCACCCAAACTCCATTTGTAACGTAGTAGGAACCATTTCCCTCTCCCACGACTACAACCTTCCTCTCGACCTCGACATCTTTTCCTCTACTCTTTCCATTAAAAAGAACTCGTCCTGTGTTCTACCCGAGCACATGCGAAGTTATTACCTGTCACCTCGTCCCGGCTTCAAACTCTTACATGAGCTCCCGAACAAGGTCCCGGCCTAGAAAAGGCATTATTTTGTGGTCCGCAACACTAAGGGATGGCCTTTTCTGACCCATTGGAGGGCAGCCATCAAGGATCCCGGTGTCCATTTGGACCTGAAGACAAGGGAGGCGCTTCGATCTTGGGCAATGCTCGGCTTAAAGTTCGTAGACTTTGTGACCGAGGAGAAGCTCGTGCAGGCCAATCTGAGTCCTGGTAGGTCATTGTTTGTTGTATTTCCTTTGTTTTATTTTGGTACTGTTTATGACAGTTTGTTTTTGTTGCAGCTATCATGGACATCCCCACGACCGAACTCTTCAGGAGTATGAAGAAGCGAGCTTCAAAAAGAGCTCGCGTTGAGTCCTTGTCGACTACCATCCCAATGCCCGAGCAGCCATCAATCGCCGAGCAACCTCCTGTGATAGACTGGTCAAGAAGGAATCGGGCAAACCCTCCCCGCCCCGCGCCCGAGGAGGCTACATCTTCGGAGCCTGCCCCGGTAGCTACCGCTTCTTCAGGCAGTGATGAAGCAGCTCAGAGCATTCTGACTCTGAAATTCGGCCTCCTGAAGAGCAAAGGCGTAGTGTATGCCAAGGAGGTTGCTAGCTAGGCCGAACTACCGGTTGCTCAGCTCGGAGCCTGAGCGAGTACTCACTGCATGGTGGCAAGTTTTCGGGCTTGTCTTCTTCGATCTGTCTTGTGCTTCGCTTTTTATAAGCTAACACTAATTTTCTTCCCTTGGCAGGTGAATTCCGCCATCCACGCCTTAGCTTATCAGTCCGAGGTGAACTTGAAGCGGGCCCTCGCAGCCAAGAAGTCTTCTCGCAAGGCCCACACCGAGCTGAACTTAGCCCGCAACGATGATAACCAACTGAAGAAGGGTGCATAGGCTAAGAAAGAGCTTATCACATTACTAATGTCCGACAAGAAGGAGCTCACGGAGCGGGAGGCAACGCTGAAGAGGGAGGTGGAGAACCTCGAGGCTCATGTGAGGGAGCGGACTAAGACACTTCTTCAAGCAGTGGAGGAGGCCAAGGTGAAGGTCATCGAGGAGTACAAGACTTCGACGAGGTACCGGAAGGAGATGGTCAAGGTGGGGACAGTGAGCTGCCGCAAAGGTTTTAAACTTTGTAGGTGGCTGACCCCACGCAAGTTCCCCCAGCTCGACCTCTATGTCATTACTACCTCAAGGATCACAAAGGAAATGGCCGTCAAAGCTGATGAAGATCTAGACTCTGAAGTAGAAAGCGACAGTGACCTGTTCGATGACGATGAGGAGACCAGTGCGGGTGAGAGCCGCATGGAGACAAATCCTCCTATCGAAACCTCCGACAAGGTTGAGGAGCCCCGAAATGACTAGAAGCCTCTTCTCGATCCTTTATGATGTGTACTCTGAGCCTCCGAGCTCGGTTCATAGTGAAAGTTTCTCTTTTTTCTTCTTTTTTGTACTCAACTTTACATCAATGAAATACAAGTATTTTGGCTATCTCTGTGCAAGAAACTTTTCTAAGTGTAAATGACTCCGGAATTGGCAAAATAAACCAAATAGGAGAAATTTTTTTTCTAAGTGTTGGTTACCCCTAACTATAGAGCTAACGAGCTGGACTTCGAGTAGGGGTAACTTTGCATTATTGTACGCCGAAGTGGGCGGACATTGTAGGGTATACACCCGACCTGTTTGCACATGGGCTACTCGCTTAGGTGTTGGTTATCCCTCTGTGCCAAGCCATCGAGCCTGACTTCGAATGGGATTAACCTGTTGTTAAATGCCGAGGTGGGCTAGACATAGTAGGTTTTGTACCCGAACTGTCTATGCCTTAGGCATGAGAACTGATTTACCTATGCCGAAGAGGCGACTAGGACTTGTCTGCCCATGCCGAAGAGACGATTAGGACTATTTGCCCATGCCGAAGAGGCGACTGTGACTTATCGTAGTGCCGAGGTCTTATGCTAGCTTGGCATCATGCCCCTTGGGCTTCTAGGAGTGACTCGCATTCCTCTCTCCAGCTCGGAGATCACAAGTAATATCTTCTTAGGTTGTCGATGTTCCACGCTCGATGTACTTGCTTCCCTTCCAGAGTCTTGACTTCGTACGTACCTTCCCCGAATACCCATATCACTTAGTACAGACCTTCCCAGTTCGGACCGAGCTTACCAACGTCAGGCTTAGGCACCATAACCTTCCAAAGAACTAGGTCGCCAACGGGTAAGTGTCACTTTTTGACCCGGGCATTATAGTACCGAGCTACTCTTTATTGGTAAGCTATAGTCTGGATGTATGCCAAGTCTTGTACTTCTTCCACCAGGTCCAGGTTAGTATGGAGCTCGTCATCATTCGTCACTTTGTCGTAGGCCTCCAAGTGTAGTGTAGGCACCTCGATCTCTTCTGGGATCACCGCTTTTGTGTCGTAAGTAAGGTTAAAGGAAGTCTCACCTGTGGCAGTCTTGATGGTAGTTTGGTAGGCCCTAAGTACACTGGGCAGTTCATCTACCCACAATCATTTGACTCAAGCT
Source organism: Nelumbo lutea (assembly GCF_056320005.1). NCBI lineage: Eukaryota > Viridiplantae > Streptophyta > Magnoliopsida > Proteales > Nelumbonaceae > Nelumbo > Nelumbo lutea. The sequence goes on from NC_142685.1 coordinate 48,608,270, forward strand.
AAGCGAGCTTTCAGTCCGTGAAGTATATCTCTGCTGGTGACTTCCGCTTTCCCATTCGCCTAGGGGTGTTCCACCGAGGTGAAATTTTGCTAAATTCCCATTTCGATACACCAATTCTGAAACTTGATATCCTCAAATTGCTTCCCGTTATCGGAGATGAGTACCCGAGGTAGTCTGAAGTAACACACTATGTTCTTCCAAAAGAAATTTTGTATGTTGCGGGCTGTGATTGTTGCTAGAGGTTCATCTTCCACCCACTTCATAAAATACTCTACTACTACGACTAGAAACTTCCTCTGTCCTGTCGCTAGTGAGAATGGGCCAAGTATGTCGATTCCCCACTGTGTAAAGTGCCATGAGGTAGTAAGGTATTTCAAATCGGCAGCAAGTCGGCGGTGGATGTTAGCGTGCCTCTTACACTTATCGCACTTCTTAACAAGCTCGAGTGTGTTTGCCTTCATCGTGGGCCAATAGTAGCCCTACCGTAACGCCTTCTGTGTGAGAGCCCTGCCCCCCAAGTGTCCACCGCACAAGCCTTCATGGGTGCCGCAGAGTACATACTCGGCCTCTAAGGGTCACAAGCAGCACAAGTAGGGGAGCATGAAGGACCTTCTATACAGCTGTCAGTCTATAATGATGTACTTAGCCGACTAGCACTCTACCCTTCAGGCTGCATTATGTTCTGCAGGGAGGGTCCCGTGAAGCAAGTAACTCGCGAGTGGGTCAATCCAGCTCAGTTCTGCTTGTGCTACAAGAGCGACCTCTCCTGCCCCCCGAGAATGTTAGGTCGAGGTAAGTCCTCTATATACACAGTCCGCATGGTGTTGCTGCTTGTGCTGGCTAATCAGGACAAGGCATCGGCCTCAACATTCTCGGACCTCGGGATCTGCCTTGTGAAGTAAGAAATGAATCTGCGCAGAATCTCCCTAACTTTGGCCAAGTAAGCAGCCATGGTGGGGTCACAGGCATCATACTTACCGCTGACTTAGTTGACTACAAGCTAAGAATTGCTGCATATGACAAGGTGTTTTTCCTTCATTTCTCTCGCTAGGGAGAGCCCAACGACCAATGCTTCGTACTCTGCTTCATTGTTCGATGTCGCAAACCCAAACCGGAGTGCGTATTCCAGCTTCACCTCGCTTGGGCTGTATAAAGTTATTACTACACCGCTTCCTTGTTGGTTGGACGAGCCGTCAACGTGGAGAATCTAGGGCTCCTCGTCCTAGATTGGACTAGCTCTGATCGGGACCAGTGCTGCACTGGTTGATGCTTACATTGTTTGTTTGATCTCGGCCAGATCAGGAGTTGTAGTACTGAATGTACATTCTGCCACAAAGTCGGCCAAGGCTTGGGCTTTGATGGCCGCTCGAGGTTCATACCAGATGTCGTACTCACTTAGTTCGATAGCCCACTTCGTCAATCTTCTAGACACCTTAGGCTTGAGCAGGATTTGTCTCAGAGGCTTGTTGGTGAGGACGACAATGGTGTGGGCTTGGAAGTATGGATGAATCTTGTAAGCTATTATGATTAACACATATGCTAGTTTCTCGATCTCTTGGTACTTGGTTTCTGCGTCCTACAAAACTTTGCTAACGTAGTATATGGGTTGTTTGGCCCGATCTACCTCTTTTACCGAGCAGACCACCTCGTCACTCATGGAGAGGTACAGCTTTAATACATTCCCTTCCTCGGGTCGGATCAGAACCGAGGTGCTAGCTAAGTATCCTTTTACCCCGTCGAATGCGAGCTGACACTCTGTAGTCCACTCAAAATAGGTAGCGATCTGCCGACCTGGACATAAAACGACTCTGGGCGGCTATTCGGCCATTTAGCCTCTAAACCTGTTTCAGTTTGCGGGGTGGTATCGTATCTAAGATGGCCTTTATTTTTTCCAAATTGGCTTCGATGCCACGTCGGCTGACTATATAGCCCAAAAATTTACCCGAGGTGACCCCGAAGACACACTTGTTGGGATTTAATTTCATATTATATTTTCGTAAAATTTGGAAAACACTTTGCAAATCATCTAACAAAAAATTTGAATACTAGGTCTTCATGATCATGTAATCAACATAGCACTCAACTTTATCGCTGATTAACGGCTCAAAAATTTTTTTTACAAGTCTTTGAAAGGTTGCTCCAGCATTTTTTAGTTCGTAGGGCATGACCATGTAGCAATACAACCCGAGCTCGGTTATAAAGGCAATCTTTTCTTCATCGGCAGGGTCCATCCTAATCTGGTTGTAACCGAAATAAGCGTCGAGGAAGCTCAACAACCCATGCCCTGAGGTCGCATTCACTAGGCAGTCGATCTTGGGAAGCGGGAAGCAGTCTTTCAGGCAGGCTCTATTCAGGTTGGTGTAATCGACGCACATGCGCCACTTGTCGTTGGCCCTTCTTACTAGAACCGGGTTAGCTACCCACCTCGGGTAATCAACTTCCTTGTTAGACAGTTTTGTATGCCCTTAGCTTCAATCAAGATGATGTACTTTATGAGTTTATTGTAAATGAATAAAAGTGCATATTTGATTCATGTTCCCTTGGTATGTTTCAGTGTAATACCCGTAAACTGAACACTTAATGAGACGCGTGTTAGTTTAGAATGTTCACAGCCAGTGGGTCAGTCGGGGAGTCCTATCCTGACAAGGCTGACACTGTGGTGCCACCAAGTCGGTTGGGGTGGCCTGTCTTAGCTGCCAGGCTGAGACCCTAGGCACATACAGTGTAGGATTAATTGAATCTTTGAACTGGACCAGATTTCCAGTACTGCCCTGGACCTTGGAGATTGATGGGAAAAACTAGAAAGTTACACCCGACCCCTACACTCGATTATGATACTACACCGGGTGTCGGATTGGGACAGTTTGAGAATTCATCTGAGTGGATGATCATAGTGATAGGATCAGCCCCTTTGTCGGGCAAAGGTAATGATCGGGGATGCACTCTCATTGATGGAAACCAAGACTGCCAGCAGCCGATTTCAAACATTGAGATTTGCTTTGCAAAGTATATTTTATATGTGATATAAAAGTATATATATTATGGTTTCTAAAATGTTTGCAAGAAGGTTTTAATTCCCGGGATCCATATAAGTAGAGAGTGCGACACTGTTCCTTGCAGCCGAGGGAGAGGTCCTCTCTTGTCGGGTGGTGTATGATCATTATGAGCTGAGAGGCTAAATGTAAGACTATTGAGAATAATACCTGATCGGCTAATCTTGCATCTGCCCACAGTCCCTGGGCGTTACAAGGTGGCTTGGCCCAGGGACCACTTAGGGTAAGTGTTGGGCCCATAGAGCCCATGAGATGGGTTTCAGGGGGTGCACTGTCCATAACAGTGTATTCGGCCAGGCCTTGTAACAAAGGCTGGGCTGAACCCATGTGACTGATGTGTAGATCAATGTTAGGGTCCCATGCCATACAAGGAAGCCCAACTGGGCAGCAGTTTTGAAGGCTAAATGAATACATAAACTTAAATGGACCTTAAGCCCATTTCAAACTGGACTGATTTGATTAGTCACTTAAAGGAGGAGGGGGCGACAGCTTTTAGACATGCATCCAATACATTCTTGTCTTCAAAGCTAAAATCACAAGTAGAGAGAATCTGCTCCCTACAAATACTCTCTTGTCGCCTCCTTCCTGTAACCGCCGCCTCCAGCAGTTCGATCTCTAGTTCTTGGGAGAAATCAAGATTTGATCTTGATACTAATCTTTTGGAGAAAAGATTGGTTGGAGTTGTATTCACAAGCCATCCAGTTAATTCTTGCGAAGGGTGAAGTTCTTTTGGAAGAACATTGTTGATTCTACTCCACCCTGCACTGTGCCATCTACAGTGGGAGCAGATTTTGGATCATTCCTTGGGCGTGAATACCTCCATTGGGAGATACTGCTTCTCCATATAAGTATAATCCCTCCCTATTCCTTTTGGTTCAGATCTGGTTCAGCTTATGGTTCAAGAATGATCCTTGAAAACAAGATTTTCTAAATAGGGAATGGGATTCCCAGTTGAAGGGAGAGAAAAAATTTTTGAAATTCGCCCCTTATTCCGTAATCTTTGGGTGTCTATGTGATGGATATCCTATCCCTTCAGTGGTATCAGAGCCATGGTTCAAATCTTGAACAATTATGTTTCAGATCTGAACCTGGGCAAATAGGCAGAAGGCATTCTACCCAATTTTTGCAGATATGGGTTTTGGGAATTTTGTTCCCAAAATTGATGGGCAAATAATCTGAAATTATTTTATATAAATTTGATTATTTTTTAGACTAGTTCTTTATGATTTTCTTGATTTATGGGTTGTTCGTACAAGAGGAGATTGAATTCTTGGTTTGCGTAGGGAAAACTGCAAGATTTGCAATTTCTTGATTTATTTATTACATTTGGTCTGTAAATAATTTTTTTTTATTTTTAGACTCAATGTATAGGTATTTGATCTAATGTAATTATTAATAGAAATAGAATTTCTACTTAATTTTATTTTGGACCGAAGATGGCGGCACAGAAAGGGAGATTTCGTAGAGAAGGAGATTTCGGAGATGGGACATTCGCTATCTGTGATTTGCAGTTTAAGAAACTATAAATTGTGATTTAACCTCTGTTTTGCAGGATGGGTTGTGTGAACAGCCCTGTTAAACTGATTCTTGATTTTCTTTTATCAGTTCTTTAATTTCATATTATTTTCTTGAATTAAAGATTTAATTAGATATCAAACCCTAGACCCATTCGAACCTAGATTGGTTCAAACTGTTTGGACCAAATCTACGGTTTAATCAAGGCTGAAAGTCAGCCCTAATTTTCCCATTAATGGGCCTGAGGATTGATATTTAATTAAATGGTTAATTCGGCCCAACCTATAAAAGCCCAGTTTTAAATAGTTAAAATTGCCAAAAGCCCACTTCAAAGTATAAAGCTATATGGACCGAACTGGGCAACCCTACTTCAGCCCATATGAATTTAAATCGGGCTTCCAATGGGCCTTACAGATGATTAATTGATTGGATCAATTTATCCCTACATGAGATGTATGGATGTGTGATGTGCTACGTACATGGGCCATAAGTGCTTGGCTCATGCTCATTCGACAGTGGCTGTTGCGCACACCATGTCTGAATGCACATCATTGCCAGGGTGTCTCTTTTGGTCATTGGATGACTTCCCTCAGTGGTGGGCCCCACACCTCATCAAGAGGTTACGTGTGGAACCCTAACCGATTAAGGCCCACCGAAATCTGACTTTATGAAAGTCAGTGGGAGTCACTTTGGTTTGACCTAAATCAAACTAGGGCGTAATTAACTGTTCCCTCTAGCTAATATGAGTGCATGTGATAGGGAGATTCATATGATGAACTCTCTAAAGGCATTCCATCATTAGCATGAGGATGACTCCTTCAGTTATGAGGAAACGCACCAGAAAATGGGTTATCCATTTGCTGTTGGGCTTGTCTAAGTGTTTCATAAGATGATAGGGGCGTCATAGACTGATGTGGGAGGGGCTTCACCAGAAAATGGGAACTCTCTCACGGTACCTTGGCATTCACGAACATGATGGGTAAGCGCTCACTGGACAAAAAGGTTTACTTGAAAATGACTATGAACCTTATCTGACAGAGGCCAAAGGGAAAACTCATATGATGAGTGGATATGATCCTTCATAGAAAGGTGGTGGGGTTATGCAGTTGAAATAGTTGGCTCCATGCATCCTATGTGATTTCCCACATTTCAAGAGACAACCCGTAGTCTCCATCACTAAAAAATGAGGGAAATCTCAAAGATGAATAAATGGAAATGGATCGTAGATTAAAATCCATATCTATGAAATGAACATGAATCAAATTAGGTTGTGGACTGATGTTTGCTCTTTTATCAGAAAATGGCAAACGGATCATTTGCAAAGCTTCTTTTCAACAACAAGCTTAAGGGCCAAAACTATGCTGACTGGTACAGGAATCTTATGTTGGTCTTAACCTCTGAAAAGTTGGATAAGGTAGCCAAGAATCCTACCCTGGATCGTCCGGGAGATAGGACTTCTGAGGCCCGTAGGAGAGAATACCAAGAATGGGAGGAGAAAAACTCCCTTGTCCGCTGCTATATCATTACCTCTTTGGATAATCCAATTAAGAGGCAGTTTGATCAGATCGAACTTGCCAATGACGTATTGGATAGTCTCAAGATGATGTACGAAGAGCATAATCATTCTACTCGGCAGAAGGTCTTGAAACAGTTCATGATTGCACAGATGTCCTAGAGCCAACAAGTTCACGATCATTGTCTCTGGATGATGGGTTATATCAACGAACAGGAGGCCTTTGGATCCGGGCTAGATCTGGTAACATAGATCGATGCTATTCTCAACTCTTTGCATCCATCCTTTAATCCATTCATCATGAACTACAACATGAACAAGCTGAATGTCAGCTTATAAAACTCAGCAATATGTTGCAGAGGGCCGAAGAATCGATTAAAAAGGATGAGCCCATTGCCATGCTTGTTGAAACTGGCAAATCGGGAAAGAAAATGAAGGCAAAGAGAAAGCCCCAGAAGAAGGCTGCCAAACCCAAGAAGCAGAAGAAAGACAAAGCATCATATGCCTGTCACTTTTGCAAGAAGACCGACCACTGGAAAAGGAATTGTCCTGCCTACCTGGAATCCAAAAAATGTAATTTCAAAACTTGTGTTATAGAAACCAATTTATTGGTAGCTTCTACGTCCTGATGTGTTGACTCCAGGACTTCAACTCATGCATGTAACTCACTGCAGGGTTTCAAGGTAAGCAGAAGGCTGAGTACTGCAACTGTTGTAGCCGCGGCCATAGGAACCATGGAGTTACTTTTTAGAGAAGGAACTATTGTACTGAAAGATTGTCTTTAAGTACAAAACTTAAGGAGAATTTTGATTTCTGTCTCAAAACTGGGTGTAGTTGGTTATTCTGTCTTCTTTAGCAATACGATTACTATTAAAAGAAATAACATATTCATCGCATACGGGGAACTGGAGAATGGTCTCTATGTTCTACATCCTTCTCTAGAAACTAACATAACCGAAACTACGTCAGCTGAAATCCCCAAGAAGAGAGCCCGTGATACAGTTAATCCCACATGTCTATGGCATTATCGACTTGGCCACATCGGTGTTGACTGAATCACAAGGTTGGTAAAGGATGGTCCTTTGGATTTTCTAACTATAGAAGATCTTCCCACCTGTGAGCCTTGCCTACAAGGCAAGATGACGAAATGGCCATTTAACGATAAGCCTGAAAGATGTATGACACACTTGACCTAATACATACTGATGTATGTGGTCCCCTGGGTGTTAGGACACGCAATCAACACGTGCATTTCATCACCTTCATAGATGATTTCTCACGATATGGTAACATGTACCTAATGAGACACAAGTCTGAATCATTTGAAAATTTCAAAGAGTTCAGACAAGAGGTTGAGAAACAGTTAGAGAGAGAAATTAAGGCCCTTCGATCAGATGGAGGTGGCGAGTATCTCTTTGACGAATTCGGGACTACTTAAGGGACAACGGGATAGTATCACAATTAGCTCCTCCTACTACACCACAATTTAACAGTGTTTCAGAGATGAGGAATAGGACCTTATTGGATATGGTCTGGTCACTTCTCATACACTCAGAGTTACCCACATCCTTTTGGAGTTACGCATTAGAGACTGCGATTTACGTGCTGAATCGGGTTCCAAATCGGTTCCGAATACTCCATATGAACTTTGGACCAGAAAGAAACCAAGTGTCAAACACTTGAAGATTTGGGGTTGTCTAGCACACGTTAAAAGAACGAGTGCAGACAAGTTGGAATCCAAAACCAGTCGTTGCCTATTTGTAGGCTACCCAAAAGGCTCTATAGGTTACCTATTCTATGACCCAAGTGAGTAGAAAGTGTTCTGTAGTCGAAACACACAGTTCTTGGAGATCGATTACATCTTGGACACCCATCGTCAAGAAATTGTTCTTGATGAGGAGAGTTCAAGAACAGTGGGAGATGTTCCACAAGTTCCAGGTAGTGACCAACCTAGAAGATCCACTCGGGTATCCAGGCCACCAGTCCGTTATGGTTATGACCAGGATAGTTACCTGGTGGAAACCTTGACTAGTGAGGAGGATCTTGTGACTTACGCGGAAGCTATGTTGGACATAGATTCCTAGAAGTGGGTGGAGGCCATGAGAGCAGAGATGGACTCAATGGAGACCAATGGAGTCTGGACTCTAGTAGATTCACCCTCTGGGATAAAAGCAATCGATTGCAAATGGATTTACAAGAGGAAAAAGGGCCCCGATGGTAGGTTGAGACCTTCAAAGCTCATCTGGTAGCGAAAGGGTACACTCAGAAAGAGGGCATCGATTATGAGGAAACATTTTTGTTTGTGGCCATGCTTAAATCCATTAGGATCCTGCTAGTTGTAGCAGCATACCATGATTATGAGATTTGGTAGATGGATGTCAAAATTGCTTTCCTGAATGGAGATCTTATTGAAGATATCTATATGCAGTAGCCGCAATGCTTCTAGAAGTTGGAACATCTGTTTTGACTCTATTGTCAAATCGTTTGACTTCGAGCAGAATCCGGATGAACCCTGTGTCTATAAGAAGTACAGTGGAGATAAGGTTACCTTCTTGGTTCTGTATGTAGATGACATTCTACTCATTGGGAATGATGTAGGAATGTTAACTACGGTAAAAGTATGGTTTTCATAGCAATTCTCCATAAAAGATCTTGGAGAAGCCTCCTATATACTGGGTCTTCGACTCTATAGAGATAGATCAAAGCAGATAATAGGATTATCCCAATCTGCTTACATTGACAAAATAGTCAAAAGATACAGCATGGAGAACTCCAAGAAAGGAAATGTTACTTTCAGGTACGGGGTCAATCTCTCTAAGAAGATGTCTCCCAAGACTTCTAAGGAGATTGATGGCATGAAAGACATTCCCTATGCCTCTGCTATAGGGAGCATCATGTATGTTATGTTGTGCACTCATCCTGACATTACTTAGGCAGTAAGTGTAGTAAGCAGATTTTAGGCCAACCCAGGGCAAGAGCACTGGACTGCTATGAAAAACATACTTAAGTACCTTCGAAGGACAAAAGAGTTTTGTCTAGTATTCGATGGTAGCTCACTATAGATCCAAGGGTATATAGATGTCGATTTCCAATCGGATCCAGATGATAGAAAGTCTACATCTGGATATGTTTTCACAATAGGATCGTGTGCTGTTTGCTGGAAAAGTAGCAAATAGGGGTCCACTGCAGACTCCACGACCGAGGCCGAGTACATTGCCGCAAGTGAGGCTGCCAAAGAAGCCATGTGGATGAAGAAGTTTGTTCACGAGTTGGGAGTAGTTTTGTCCAGCACATCACCCATCCCATTGTTGTGTGACAACAATGGAGCCATTGCTCAGGCTAAGGAGCCACGAGCCCACTCAAAGTCGAAGCACATCGAGAGGAAGTACCACATACTATGTGAGATTGTTGGTAGAGGGGACGTCCTGATTCAGAAGGTAGCGTCAGCGGAAAATGTAGTAGACCCACTGACAAAGCCACTATCACAGAAAGTGTTTGAGAAACACGTGGAAAGCATGGGACTCTGGCTAGTACCCGATTGGACCTAAGTGCAAATGGGAGCTATTAGACAGTTTTGAATGCCCTTAGCTTCAATCAAGATGATGTACATTATGAGTTTATTGTAAATGAATAAAAGTGCATATTTGATTCATGTTCCCTTGGTATGTTTCTGTGTAATAACCTTAAAACGGACACTTAATGAGACTCGTGTTAGTTTAGAATGTTCACAACTAGTGGGTCAGTCTGGGGAGACCTATCCTAACAAGGCTGACACTGTGGTGCCACCAAGTCGATTGGGGTGGCCTGTCTTAGCTGCCAAGCTGAGACCCTAGGCACATAAAGTGTAGGATTAATTGAATCTTTGAACTGGACCAGATTTCCAGTACTTCCCTGGACCTTGCAGATTGATGGGCAAAACTAGAAAGTTACACTCGACCCCTAGACTCAATTATGATACTGCACTGGGTGTCGGATTAGGATGTCTTTGATGTACCAATCAGTGAGATCCTTAACGGGGGTCAAAACCTGGGTATGTTGGGACAATCTGAGAATTCATCTGAGTAGGTGATCATAATGACAGGATTAGCCCCTTTGTCGGACAAAGGTAATGATCGGGGATGCACTCTCACTGATGGAAATCAAGACTACTGGCAGCCGATTTCAAATGTTGAGATTTGTTTTGAAAAGTATATTTTACATGTGATATAAAATGTTTGCAAGAATGTTTTAATTCCCAGGATCCATATAAGCAGAGAGTGCAACACTATTCCTTGCAGCCGAGGGAGAGGTCATCTCTTGTCGGGCAGTGTATGATCATTATGGGCTGAGAGGTTAAGTGTAAGACCATTAAGGATAATACCTGATGAGCTAATCTTGCATCTGCCCATAGTCCCTGGGTGTTACAAGGTGGCTTGGACCAGGGACCACTTAGGGTAAGTGTTGGTCCCATAGAGCCCATGAGATGGGTTTCAGGGGGTGCATTGTCCATAACAGTGTATTCGGCCAGGCCTTGTAACAAAGGTTGACCCAAACCCATGTGGATGATGTGTAGATCAATGTTAGGGTCCCACACCATACAAGGAAGCCCAACTGGGCAACAGTTTGGAAGGCTAAATGAATACATAACCTTAAATGGGCCTTAAGCACATTTCGAATTGGGCTGATTTGATTAGTCACTTAAAGGGGCAAATTTTGAGATAAATCAGCTGATAGGATTGGGCCCAGACCCTATCCACTTACAGAGTCTAAGATCTAAATAAGATTTAGATCTGGAAGCCTCCTAATTAGATTTGGAGATGGCTGATCTGATTTGCAGATAAGATAAGGGTTATCCCTTATCACTTAAAGAGACTTTTTATCCAAATATGATTTGGATTAGCAACTCCTAATGCGATTAGGAGCTGCTCCCTTTAAGCCTATAAACGGAGGAGGGGGTAACAGCTTTTAGACATGCATCCAATACATTCTTGTCTTCAGAGCCGAAATCACAAGAAGATAGAATCTGCTCCCTGCAAATACTCTCTTGTCGCCTCCTTCCTGCAGCCGCCGCCTCCAGCAGTTCGATCTCCAGTTCTTGGGAGAAATCAAGATTTGATCTTGATACCAATCTTTTGGAGTTGTATTCACAAGCCATCCAGTTGATTCTTGCGAAGGGTCGAGTTCTTTTGGAAGAACACTACTGATTCTGCTCCACCCTGCACTGCGCCATCTTTAGTGGGAGCAGATTTTGGATCCTCCCTTGGGCGTGAACACCTCCATTGGGAGATACTGCTTCTCCGTATCAGGTATAATCCCTCCCTATTCCTTTTGGTTCAGATCTGGTTCAGTTTATGGTTCAATAATGATCATTGAAAATATGATTTTCTAAATAGTGAATGGGATTCCCAGTTGAAGGGAGAGAAAAAATTTTTGAAATTCTCCCTTTACTCCGCAATCTTTAGGCATCCATGTGATGGATATCCTATCCCTTCAGCAGGAAGCAGTCTTTCGGGCAGGCTCTATTCAGGTTGTGTAATCGACGCACATGCGCCACTTGCCATTGGCCTTTTTTACCAGAACTGGATTAGCTACCCACCTTGGGTAATGGACTTCCCTGATGAAGTCTGCCGCTAAGAGCTTCCCGACCTCTTCATCGACTATCCTCCAGCTTTCTGGGACGAGGTTGCGCTTTTTCTGTCTAATTGGCCTGACTAGGGGATCAGTTTTTAACGTATGAGTTAGAACCTTGAAATCTATTATGGGCATCTCTGCCACAGACCAAGCAAATATACCTAAATTTTGTAATAAGAAGCTTACCAGCTGAGAGCAAAGTGGCTCCTTTATCGAAGTGTCGATCTGGAGAGTCTTGGCTGGGTCATTGGTGGAGATCAGGATGTGGACCGTCTCTTCTGTTTGTGCTGCTCGCTCGTTGGCATACTCCGTTGGTCATTCAAGCTCGATGTCAACCGATAGCTTTGCTTTCCCTTTGAGGGCGGCTACGTAGCACTTGCGAGATTCGAGCTTGTCACCTCGCATAACCCCTACTCCATAGTCCGTTGGGAACTTCATTGACAAGTAGTAGGTGGATACTACCACACGTAGGGCGTGCGTAATGAGTCGACCTACTAAAGCATTGTAAGGAGAGGGAGTTGCGACTACTAGAAACGTGTGCTCGAACCTCACTATATTCGGCCATGTGCCGGCCTCTACGGGCACTGAGACTCGCCCAAGTGGTCTGACTCCCTCGCTGCTAAAGCCTAATAGGGGAGTATCTGTCAGCTTTAAGTCACTTTTCTAGAGCTACAGCTTGTCGAATGTGTCCTTGAACAATATGTCTGCCGAGCTACCCGAGTCCACTAGGATGTGCTTGACTTTGAAGTCGTTGAGCCTCAACTTTATTACTAGAGCGTCGTCGTAAGGATACTGGATCCCGCGCACATCGTCCTCCATGAAGTAACTTGGTTCTTCAAATCGAGTTTGCTTTGGCGGGTTCTGCTCCTTGTTTTCTAGTTCATGGATTGAGGTTCGTCTTGCTGCCAAAGTACACCCCGCGATGATGGACCCGCCAGTAATCATATTGATTACCCCGCAGATCGGTCTCTCCTCGGGCAACTACCATGGCGGCTGCTCATTCTACCTATTGCTGGACTCGGGGGCATTCATTCTTAGGTTCCCCTGCCGATCTACTTGTCAATATGTCTGGCTTCTTTCTTCTCGCTATAGAAAGTTTTTTAAGTACACGCAGGGGATGAAATCCTCAATCTCGTTGCGGAGGTTTTTGCAGTTCTCCATACTGTACCCGTGGTCAATGTGGAAGTGACAGTAGACGTTCCAGTTTCTTGTTGTAAGATCTCCCCTCAACCTAGGAGGCCACTTGACAAAGGTGGAGTCCTTGATGGCCATTAGAATTTCTCCTCGCTTAGCATTAAGAGGTGTGTAGTTCGTCTTTTCAACAAGTGGGGTCCTAGAGTGCCGACCTGACTTGCGAGATCGCGAGGGAGATAGGCTCCCAGACTTGTTTCCTCCCCTGCTTAGGGACTTACTCTTTCTTCTTTTGTGCCCGTCACTACCTGTGTTGTCACTGCCTCTTTTTCTTTTTTCTGTTGGGTTGTCAATCTTCTGGTTCATTTCTTCTTCAGTTCCAATGAATTGGTCAGCTAGCTTGAGGAATTATGTGATGTCTTTATGTTTATTGGCCACCACATGTCATTTGAGCTCTCTGTGAGTTATTCCCTTCTTGGCTTCCATGATTTACCATCGGGTCTAAGTCAAGGATCTGCAGGCAGGTGTCGTTGAAGCGTTTGATGTAGTTTCAAATAAACTCCCCCTCTCTCTGAACCACGTTGAGGAGGCTCTCCTGTGACATCGGGCACTTCTCGCTGGTGATGAAATGCAAGGCAAACAACTCAATGAACTGTGCCCAACTCTTGATCAATCCCAGCGCGAGGTCCCGGTACCATGTCCAAACTACCCCCTTGAAAGTGTTGGAGAAAGCCACGCACATGCAAGATTCGTCAGCCCCAGCTAGGTGCATCTGGGACTGGAAGTAGTCCACATGATCATTAGGATCAAAAGACCTGTCATATTTGGCTAGGGGAGGAATTTTGAAATCTTTGGGCATCGGGGTCGCTAAGAGCTTGGGAGACAGGGGAGACGACCCAGAAAGTAGGGGAGGAGCGGCCTTTGTAACTACCAAGCTCGTCTCCTCCTTACCCTTAGCATGTTCTTGTTGTTGGTTCGATCTCACTGGCTGACTGTTCTAAGCTGAAGTACGGCATGCCTTGCAACACCTCCGTTGTTGCTTCTTTATTGGCTCGGCATTGGTGTTGTTGATCTCGGTATGCTCCGGTATTGTTCTACCACAAGGTAACTTCTAGTTCCTCGTGGGATTCTGGGGCTGGCTATCATGGACAGAGAGGCCTTGCAACACCTCCGTTGTTGCTTCTTTATTGGCTCGGCATTGGTGTTGTTGATCTCGGTATGCTCCGGTATTGTTCTACCACAAGGTAACTTCTAGTTCCTCGTGGGATTCTGGGGCTGGCTATCATGGACAGAGAGGCCTTGCCTTGAGTTCGCACCCAGAACCCCAAACCAGTTACCTGCAAGCGACCCACCTTCTTTCTACGAATGCCGAGGAAGATTGGCCCTGTTATGCTGAGTATCCCTGGATCTATTTCCGAGGTTCCTTGTGAAGCAAGTAGGGTGATCTGACCATCTCTCCTCCCGCGAGGTGAGACCTGACTCCTCGGAGGAACTGGGACTTGCAAAGACTCTTCACCTCGGTGGGGAGATCGAATGATGTCCTAGTTCACGCAAGGTCTGTTCTGATTTTGTTGGGCCCCTGGGTGCCGAGGTGGAACCGGCTACTAGCTTTGCGGCAATGGGGGAACTGTTGCTGATATTGCTGGTAGAACATGTACTACTGGAATTGTTGAACCTACTGCATTTGGACCTAGATGGCCCACACACACTGCACCAAGTCGTCAAACTGTGTCTGTCCAACTCTGGGGGGAACCACAGACGGCTCAGAAAAGGTTGCGCCTACTATTAGGGGAAGTGGGGTGTTCACTTGGGTGGTGTTTGGTGGCATGGTCAGTCTTGGACCCCAGCCACAGTAAGCGGGATTGTGAACTGGCCAATTCACACTGAAGGAAGTTGAGGTTGCCCCCTGAAGACATTCATCTCGCTGCTCTGTCCGGCGTGACTGGAAGATGCCATTGATTCAGAAAGTTGATAGCTTGTAAGAGGGATGACTTTTTGATCGAGTTCCCACAGACGATGCCAATTGATGTAGCACGATCTGACTACTCCCTGCTGGAGGATGATCTGGTTTCTAGTAGGGCTGCGAGCTAGGTGAATCTGCAAGAAAGGATCAGAGAACCCGGAGTGGCTAACCCAGCGAGGTCGCTCCGATGCTTAAGTCAGTAAACTGATGCGAGCTGAAAAGCTTAGAGAGCTAGAGAGTAGAAAAATCACGCATACCTTGTGTCATTGGGGTTGGTACCTTTATACAGTTGAGCCCTCGCGAGTTTAGCGGACCGGTTCGGGGATCTTCGTCCTGATGGGATCCATTTCCTCTTTAATTGGGGGGTAATGTTATCAATTAATAAAGATTATCAATTCCGCCCGATCCAGGCGGGGAGAAGATAAGCTTGCCATTACGTGGCATGATCCCGTGAGGTTCAGAGTTTGTTGGAGAGACTTTGGAGATCGTTACGTGATAGTCCAGGTCGGTTGCCCTGAGCTGATACTTTAATCTTTTAGTTCCAAACTGGATTGAGTGCCGAGGTGACCTTGCACCGAGGTGACTCTGCACCGAGGTGACCCTTGTGCCGAGGTGATTGAATACCCGAGCTCAGTTGTTGCGAACTAATCTAGCTAGGCTGAGCTATCATCTCTTAGTCAGTTTGTGTCCACGTGTCCCCTTTCTACTAGGTCGGGCCAAATCACCCCTCATCAATAGATACACCAATACACAAGTCTTTTAAAACCTCTAAAAATTAGAATATTAATTATATTAATACACCTAATACTCAAAATTGGATATCGATGTATATTTATATTTTCGATCATTTTAAGATAATTTTTAGATTTTTATTATATACACACCTGACCTGAACCAGACCGCAATTTGAACCGGTTCTTAATTTTCATGTGGATTAAATAAGCCATTTTTGCGAGCAGAATGGGGCACACACATACTAAAGGAATACCAAATGGTATTTAAAAAAAAAAGGTGATGTCGAATTATAATATTCCTTGCTGAGAATACAGAAAGTAGTAATATACTAGCGTCTGAAATTCTGAATCCCAAATCGACTTCCTTTTTAAGTTGCAATACTCACAAAACCAAGTTGGGTTGGACCAATATTTTACT
Organism: Nelumbo lutea; assembly: GCF_056320005.1. NCBI lineage: Eukaryota > Viridiplantae > Streptophyta > Magnoliopsida > Proteales > Nelumbonaceae > Nelumbo > Nelumbo lutea. The sequence continues at coordinate 48,624,207 of NC_142685.1, forward strand.
TTCTTATCCTTTGTTTCTTCCTTGCAACTGTAGCTGTACTAGTAGTATATAATAAAGTTTCTACTTTATTCCAACTCATATACGATATCAATTGGAATACTTTTTATATTTCAGCAGTTTTGTTTATTATTGATCTTATTTTTGTTATTATTTCCTTAAAAATCCATGTTTAAGCGGTGTTTTTAAAATTAGATCGGACTGGAAAAATCAGGAATTAATCAAGTGATATGTTCAGTTTCACCCCAAAATTGTTTTTTGACTAAAAATCATTAATTTAGTCAGCGAATCACTAATTCGGACAGTTGAACTGTCGATCAAATAATGGTTTTTTGTCATTTTTTTTTATCAAAATTGACCATCCACTTAATCCGAACGATCAGATCATTCGACCCAAGAACTGGACCAGAACGGTTCTTTGCCCGATCTGGTTTTAAAAATCTTATGTTTAAGAAAAATGTTGAAAAACAAACAGATAACAATGTTGTTCATTTGGCTACTAATTTAGGCTGTGTTCCGCACCTCATGTCTCGTGGGCCTGACCCAAACAACGAACCGACCAGGGGTCGGGTTTCCAAGTCGGACGATCTGCCCATTCTAACAAAAAAATAAAAAACAGTCAAAACTATTGAACGGTTTGAACGGTTTAACCGCTCGGGTCAGTGGTTTGCTGACCTGGTCACCTGACCGGTTCCCGGTTTTTCAATCCGACCATCTGGTCCAATCCAGTTTTGAAAACTATGATTTATTGGTTAATATTAATTCATTGATGCATTTTTTTTAAATTATTTATTATATAAAATGCAAAAATTAGATATTTATGATTACTTGTGTATATCATTCGTTAAATATATATGAGATATACGGAATCAAAAAAGTGTGGTATGGACTGGTCCATTCCATACTATGCTACACAACGCCATTGTGGGTGTGGACTGGTCCGGTCCAAATAGTTTGTCCATAATTCAGAACAGTTGTGGACTGTGGTGTGGTGTGCTGTAGTAGACCAGTCCACACCCACCAATTTCTCATCCACACTACAAAACTCCCACTTAAATGATCTCACTTTTCAATGCATGAACCACAACACCTCCGGATTTAACCTCAGCTTCAAACACCTATTATAAGTGGGTCTGTAATCAGTCGAATTTAGATGGGATTTAAGATGCGAGAAGATTTTAATTGGATTAGATGCAAGTTCTAGTATATTCTAAATATGAATGGGAGTTACTCTTTTGTTTTTTGCTCATGGCTCATGGGTACGTAGCGGGAGTAGCCCGTTCTCATTCCCATAACATCCCAATCCTAGACTTAGTTGACAAATGGCAATCCAACACAAATAATGACTCCAGTTTTTATACACAAAAAACAATAAAAAGAAAATAACCGGAAAATTTTGGAGAAAATTTTTGGAGAATTTTATCATACCTCGACTAAGGCCCTTAAAGCAGGGTTTTTAAAACTGACTCGGACAATAAACCCGGTCAGGGGTCTAGTTCCTGGGTCAGTGGTTAAAAAAATAACCAAATGGTTAGCCCATTCTGACAACAAAATTTAAAAAAAAAACGGTCAAAACCGCTGAACGGTTCGAATGCCCAGGTTAGCGGTTTGCTGACCAAATCAACATGTTTTAACAAAAATCCAATTTTGGGAAAAAACGGAATCAGTCACTTGACAGGTTCTCGGTTTTTTCAGTCCGACTATTCGGTCCAGTCCAGTTTTGAAAACCATGCCTTAAAGTTTGGCTTCGATCAGCGCAAACCCGTGCTCACACCATTCAAATAGCCTTTTGCAAGCTGCAACCTTGCATTGGGAATATCTATCCATGAAATAAAGCACATAAGTGCGGAGATATTCCCAATGCAAGGCTGTAAAGGCTGTTTGAACGAGCATTGCATTAATCAAACCCGAATTCAGGCCCTTAACCCTTAGTGATAAATTTTGGAGATATATCTACTTGGGCCCATTGGCCAAATCAAGATATTCTCCTCACAGTGACCTCACAAGTAAATCCCACCATGTATGCAAAACATCTCATACTTATATATGCTATTATTCATGGGAGATGTTTCTAATGAACGATTAGATGTGCCTATGAGTTAGGCGTGAGATGCACACCTTGTGAGGGCAAATACCAATTTCTCATTGACATAGCCTTTGGCTAAAACCATTAATCACAACTCCCCAAAATAGGGACTGGATCGAGTAGGCACAATCAAGGTTAAAAAAATAGACACATATCGGCTGATATGTATCATAATGGAAGCACCCTGATACGTCATTACAAGGGTGTATCGGGGTTTTGACTGGTTCAGGGGTGGAGGAACATAAAACTGGTCCCTTGAACCAATTCTGAAAAAAATAAAAAATGTAAAAAAAAAAGTACTAATGCTGCCCGATATGCCCCTACCGGCATATCAGGCGTTTCGATATTTAGAACCTTGGGCACAACATAGTAAGCACGTTCAACGAGCACTTGATAAATATTCTCACAAATATCAAAAGTGGTTTTTAATCTTTTTCAAGGGTATATTGGGGGTAGGGGTGGCAATGAACTAAGCTTTTCACGAGCTGCTCAAGCTCAGCTCGGTTTCAACCAAGCTTCGAGCCGAGCTCGAGCCCAATTCACAGGCTTGATTAATAAATGATCATAGCTCGAGCCCAATTCACATGCTTGATTTATAATAAAAAATTTATAACTCTTAATTTTTATAATTCTTAGTTTTTTTTAATATCAAATGAAAAATATTTTTATATACAATTTTTTTTATTTTTATAAAATATTTTTCCTCAAATCAAGCTCGAGCTTATTAGATTTTGACTTGAGTCAAGCTCGAGCTCAATGTTTTAGCTCAAACTGAGCTCGAGCCTTATACAACCTTAGCAAGTTGAGCTCGAGCCTCATACTATTCGGCTTGGCTCGACTCGGTTTCAACCGAACTTTGAGTCGAGCTCGAGCCCAATTCACAGGCTTGATTAATAAACGAGCCGAGCTCGAGCCCAATTAATAGGCTTGATTTATAATAAAAATATTATAATTCTTAATTTTTTTAAATATCAAATGAAAAATATTTTTCATATACAATTTTTTATTTTTATAAAATATTTTTCCTCAAGTCAAGCTCGAGCTCAATGTTCTAACTCAAGTCATATACAACTTTGGCGAGCCAAGCTCGAGCCTCATACTATTCGGCTCTGCTCAGCTCGAATCCACCCCCTACCTGTTCCAAACTGCAAAGACATCTAAAACCTCCATTTTAAAGTCATGAGGGTCCACACAGCCTCCACACTAATTCAAATCCTTCCAAAAGATCTCTGGTCTAGAGCGCGCATGACCTTAATTAGGGTAAATTGTATATTAGTGTCTTTTGAGAGTAGTCTTATTTTAATGCCTAAACTTCGAAACGTATCTGAATTTTCGAAAACTGTCAGTTTAATTCTCACCAAGTCATTATCTATCACATGATGAACTTTAACAAGTGATTGTAGAAGATAGATTGAGCAAAGAAGGTTTAATGAGACCATGGTACTGGGTTATTGAAAAGTTGAACGAAGAAGGTTCTAAATGACAAAGAAAATTAGGGTTTTTCGTGAGATCATGTATAAAACGAAAAGGGGCAATTGACAAAGAAAATGAAATGAATATTGACAAAAGAAAAGAACAAATAGAGATAAAAATATTTGATTTTCTTACTCAACGATGGAATGACAAGAATTCTTCCTCTCCTCTTCTTCGGCAATGGAGAAAGTCTAAAACCCTTTTCTTCCCATATGAATAACTGAATAAAGGACTAATACAGAGCCTCTATGTTATCTACGGTATCTACATTCTCTACAACTCTTTTATGGCAAGCAGGGACCATTGGCTCTTCGGCAAAGTGGTTTTAGTCATGGTGTGAACAATGGTGCAAGGAAATAAGGTTATTTTGGTCATTTCAAAATTTTGTTTTACTTATCTATTAAATTCGAGGGATATTTTTGTCCTTTTACATACCATCTAATGTCAATATCAATTGACAATTTTGGACGAACTAATAGTTTTTAGATATTACAATGTCAGGTTTTAAAGTTGAAGGGCTAAGCGAAATTACCCAAAAATATATGTATGATCTGCCATTTATCTTTATATATTCTTTCTATACCATTTCTCTCCGGCATCATAGATTTACGCATTAAATATTTAGGCTTCTGTCAAGAGCCATCTAGACGACCGAATCTATGTGGTGGAGTTGAAAGTGAGAGGCTGAGAGCTAACCTGATTACCTATCTATCGAGCCCCGCCTTCACCCGGGTTTTGGGGGACGGGGACCGTTGATTACCCAAGAAAAACAGAGATATACCCCTACCCCACCCCAGCCAGAAGAAGTGATGGTGTGTTCGACTTGTAAAGGAAAAACACGAGCTTCATTCGGGTCTATACTCCCTTGAGAGTTGTCATCTTATACTCTAATACACGTGTGCACACTTTTCTCTGCCTAGCCCAATAAATATTCGCGACAAAAAAGCTAGCTGTCAGGAGATATCTTCGCCGTACACGTGACTCGAGCATCTCTGACTTCACTTGCCAAACAGAAACGCCACAAACCTCGTTTTGTTCCCCCAAAGCCCGTCGCCAAATTTCCCCACCCCGAATTTGGACTTTGGTCCATCTCGAATCTCGATCTCGCCAAGTTTTTGTTTTGTTTTGTTTTACCGAGAGGATCTGGGATTGGAATCTAATATTTGGTGATTCCAATCTAATGGTTTTTAGGAAATCTACAGCGTCGCTTCAAGCTCTCTCTCTCCTACCACAGTCACCGGGGTCCCGGAGTTGTGCAGATTCATTCTAATTTTTAATAGCTATTATCTAATCTTGATCATCAAATCAACAAAAATTTGGATACCCTTCTATGAGAATAAGGTACAATTACAAATCACAACACTCTTAAGACAAATCCAACAACAAGCTTTTATTATACGAAGATGCAGAGACGATATTACAGACTCAGATTCAGACACGGACCCATGGCCATGACCATGAGAAGAGAACCAATGTCTTCTCCTCATCGCTTCACACATCAGGACCCTTATAAACCCCCAACCCCAATAACAAATAGAAACACAAGAAACAAGACAGACACACAGCAAACTAACGAGGTCACACGGAAACACCTCAACTCTCTTACATATTTACGATGCAACCGGTTCTACGGTACTCTCAAGTCTCAACCCATCCGATCGAACAGAGAGGGCTGCACCACCGTCTTTATTTTCTTATATAAATTAAGTTACGTTCGAACTTGGTTGATTAAAATCAAATAGCCAGCACAAGGCCGGGAACAGACTTGCCCGTAGCCTTGGTAAACTGGCTCTGCCACATGCAGGGAAAGCGAATCGACGAGGACGATGGGGATAGTTTGGTCGAGTTTCCAAAACGGGTGACCGTGAGGGACGTATCGAAGTACTCCCTGACTTGGGTAATTATCCCATCAGCGACCGTCCAAGCGTGAACCCAAGAGACAAAACGGTTCTGATCGCAACCCTCGACGAGGACTGTTGACCCAAAAGCCGCGAAGGAGAGGGGCACAAATACGAAGGATTCGTCCGATGACACACCGGTCAGTAATCGCATCATATACTGGTGAGAAGGGGGTCCATGGAACCACCACTCGATGTCCGATGCCAGAAGCCTCTGGACCGTCTCAACGTCTCGACCACTTAAGGCGTCATACAGGGCGCGGACCACCCTTATACTGGATTCTTCCTCCAGACTTGCCTGTGATGAGTTAGCCAGTTCTGGCAGTTACAAAGCAAGAACCACCAAACAAAGATTTTGTAGAGAGAGAGAGACACTAGGGAAGCAGATCAGATTACGACGAACTGAACAAGTATGCAGGGACGAGGGACGGGGGTTTATTATATAAAGCGCGATTGGCGAGAGGGATAAGAAGATGGGGCCTCACTTGGGACCACTTTGTTCGAGGACCGTGGACCCCATAATTAGTCAAGCCACTTTTTTTTTACCCCACATCGTTGCGTTAGTGGGCCTAGTTATCAAACATGAAATATGTGACCACTTACGAAAGTGACAGCGTGCGTAGAATTGGTTTCATATTTTGGCCATTTGGATTTAACCCATTTCACATTTATGTTAAGGTATGCGTGCAAATTGCCCCATCCATTTCTGAACCCATGTATAAAACCTATTAAACCCGTTCAGATCGTTTCAACGTTAAACCCCGCCCCAACATTTTCTATTAAAAAAAATTAATTAATGTTTATAATGTGACTTGAATCCAAATCAATTAATACTAAATCTCTTTACACTATTTTAAGTCACTAAGCCATTTCACTTTTGTGTTATTTAATGAAATAAAATAAGTTTTATTAACTTTTGTATTCATTAAAACAATCAATATATATATATATATAAAGAAATAATATTTAAAATTAGCATTTTATAACTAAATGAAATAAATAATTTATCAAATTCAAATTTACATGGAATGATGATTTTAATCTCAAGAAATTTATATAAATAAAATATTAATAACAGAATAATTATCTTAATACTTAATATTTATAAATTTGTGCATGATATATAATACAATAGGTTCATATTTATGCATCCTGAGTATTGGGCATTGGGTATCTGATACCTTAAAGTTAAGACCCAAGCCTATAGGGTTTTAATCTAAAATCTCAAATCCATTCCAAACCCTATAGGGTTTTAATAAATATATCTTATTGGGGTTGGGATGTGTGGAATGCCCAAAAATTCCCACAAAATTGCTATTCCTGGACAAATCATTAATCAATTTGTTTCTTGTACATGGTTTTCAAATGGAATTTAAATACCCTTTCCTTTGCCTCACACACTTTAAGGCTATGTTTGGTTTGAAGGAAATGATAGAGAAAAGAAGAAAAAGATAAAAAAAAAAAAAATCATACAAGATTTGTAAAAGTTTCTTTCAATTTTCTTTTCCTTTTCTACTTTTTCCTTCAAACCAAACACAGTATAAGTAAAAACACAAACGGGCATCTTCCTTTTGCGCGAACGGTGCGCGTATGCACCACCATACCTCTTCCTTTAACTGATGGATACTTATTGGGAACAATACATTTCAGTTTAGTAGCATAATTGTCTTTAGATATTAACGATAATGGTTAGTAGCCTAAGTACTTTATGTTTGTCTAAAGCTATACCTCCACAGTCCACAGTCTACATAAAGATGTCGTAACGTTTACGGAAGACAGAAATCGACTGGTAAAGAAAATATTTCCACCATTCCTGACCGTTGGTGTGTTCCCATGCCAATGGGTAATGGGTAATGGGTAATGGTAAAAGTTTTGTTCGGATATCGACCTCTGGTCATACTGGACCCGTATACGGCTCTACAGCCGCTCTTTTTTTTCTCTTTTTTTTTTCTTTTTTTCTGAAGGCTAGCTACACCCGCTCAAGTTGGTCCATAATAAGTACTATGGATCTATTTATCTATTATTTAATTGTATGGTATAATTATTTTTTTTTTTAAATCATGATGATTATGTCTCTCTATATAATATACTTGGTAAAAATGAAATAGTCAGTTCAACCCAATCCAAAAACCTGGGATTGAAAGCTCTAACAGTTGAGGTTGAGATAGGGGTGATCTCAACCCGACCTAACCTGGCCGCGCTTGCATCCCTATTACTGTTATTGCAATTTGAATTTAGATGGATGGTGTAATCATATGAATTTGATTGAATACCAATTGATTTGTTATTAATTAGTAATTATACTTTTGGGTATCGTAGTTGGATTTTGAATGGTGGAATGAAGGTTTTAGGAAGAGAAACCGGAAGCAAGATGCCTGCATTCAATAATAGTTGTATGGAGTCTTCAAGGAAGACCTTATCCGGGACAGAGAAGATCGTTAAGGGTCCATTTGGTTTGCATTTAGAATTGGAACCAGAATCGGAATTAAAATCCTTAGAATTAGAATAGTTCATTTTCATAATCTGTTTGGTTTAGACAGGAATGGGAATAGGAATTAAAATCAGCAGGAATGAGATTTCATTCTTAAGGGAGGGGCAGGTAATAGTCACTCCCTCAAATGGGGGAATGCCTTTCAACAGGAATGGAAATGGAATTCCAATTCTGCCCAACCAAACAGTTGGAATCGGAATAGCCCATTAACTCCGATTCCAATTCTAGACCACTATTCACATGAAAACGGAGCCTAAATTCTTATTGGCATCACTTTTAACCTAGACTGAGTCCAAAGCCAGGTTGAGAGAGAGAGAGAGCGCATGCATTACAACTACCCTTCTCTTCTCCATCATATCCACTAGCTAATTTAATGAAGTACAATTTAGGGTGGTATTCGGGCCTTAAAGAAAAATTAGGGGGTATTCCACAAGATGTTTGGTTTTGTTTTTGAAAATTTAGTGGGTAATCTCATATATCCCCATAGCTATCGTTGCCGGATACCTCTTCTTTTGTTTTTTTTTTTTTTTTTACTTTTCTTCGTTTCTAGCATGGTTTTCAAAATCGGACCGGACCGGACCGAATGGTCCGACCAGAAAAACCAGGAAACATTCAGGTGACCGGTTCCGTTTATCCCCAAAAATTGGATTTTTGTAAAAAGAAAAACAAAACTGTTGATTTGGTCAGCAAACTGTTGATCCAGACGGTCGAACCGTTCAACTGTTTTGACCATTTTTTTTTGTCATAACGGACCAACCATTCGACACAGGAACCGAAACCTTGACTGGTTCGGTCTCTAAGTCGATTTTAAAAACCCTGTTTCCTAATTCATCCAAGGTCACACAAGCCCATATGGATGGTGAGCTATGAAAGAAATGGACAGAATCTCATCGAATAGAAGAAAAGCCATTTATCCATAGATCAACGAGAAAAGTACCAAAGCAGGCCACAACTCATGAGCCTTCGAATCACCCTCTTTTATATTGGCTTAAACACGATCAACCTTTTAAATGAACATTCTTGCTCAATATCTACCAACTTTAAATTTAATCTTTTTTAGAAAGCATTCTTGAAACAGGAAGCTGAAAAATTGTTGTGAAAACAAAAATGAAGAAAGACAGGACAACCTTTAATCCTACAAACCATTAATGGACGAAGTGATAAGCATCCATATATCTCTTAGAATTAGAAGTTCAATTGCTGAACCCTACTAGCCAAAGATACCATATAAGGAATGCTCTGATTTTTACCAATCAAAACTGGTCTCCTTACATTTTACAACGAGCATACCATTTTGCAGACCAATGTCTATCAGCAAGATCTCTATCTAATGCCCCACCAATATCCACTTCTCAACCTATTGTCCCCCCATCTATGCAGCATTGGACCAAACTTCCTCATAGATTTTTAAAGATAAATTTTGATGGTGCTACATTGGCACAGTATGGAAACAAAACATGTTGAGAAAAGTTTCAAAGAAAAGAGTAGAAGTCGAACTAATAGGAAAAAGAATTCTTCACTGAATAATTAAGGGAAAATTCAATATCAAAATATGCCTTAGCCTTTCCCAAGCTACTCTTTATATAGGCATACACCCTTATGGCTCTTACAAGAAAGTTTCATAATCTATAAAAACACTCCATAATAGAATCCTATTAAAACTCCTCAAAAAGAAAGTCCTAATTGAACAAAAATTCGAAAATAACGATCTAATACTAATTTGATAATTATGAACGAGAATAGAAGTCATATGTTGAAACTAGCTTGGTAAATTCGAACTAACATAGAAATTCCATGTTGGCATTATCTTGGTAAATTTGAACTAACATAGAAATGTTGTGCTAACGCTAACTTCGTAAATTCGAACTTGAATAGAAGTTTTGTGTTGGAGCTAACTTGGTAATTGATTAATCGATTGGATTAGTGACGTCATTAGAGCTTCTTATGTGTCTTTGAGTAGTCCCAACTTACATAGAACTTATTGACATTCTCATGTACTACATCATCCTCTTCCTATATGTACTAAAATGGGTTTCTGAAAACCAACTTTGTAAATGTTTATTCAGTTGGTCTGAATCCTGTACTGCATCATCATCCTCGGGTTAGAGAGAATACGTCCTCGAATTCATACTACCATGTGAGAGTCCTCCAACATTGTGTATTGTGCATTGTTTGTGCTTATCTGTTTCCAACTTTCTAAGAGACAACTGGTGGTGTAACCCTACAATACAAATTGGAATGTCCTCATTACATCTCTTAACTTTTGAAACATAGTTGTTGACCTTCAAATAATTTAGTTCTCCCTTTATTGACAATTCTAAACTTTGCAAAAATGATTGCCAATGTGGATCCTCATAGACTTGTATGAAGACAATGCTATCAAAGCCTCTAGAATGATAAATATTGTTTCCATCTTCTTGAAAATCATGATGAAGGATAACATATTTTTCTTGAGCAACAGGTTCTTCATCATAGATTGGAGGTTTGTTCCAATCAACATGTTGTTCTTCAATAGATGTTGTTAAGGAGAATGGCCACAAGCTTTTCCTAAAAATTCTCAACAATATTAAAGCAATCAACAAAGTCATAAGATTTGATTTTACCCTCTGACTCTGAAACTGATAACTCCTCCGTGGAACTCCAGATCATGAATTCATTTGAGGATATGCCTCCATCAAACTTCGGGAATTCAAACTTGAGATCTGCTTCCCATCGCTTCTGTTTACCTATTGCAACTACAACCAGTTTGGTTTCATGCCAAGTGGAGAAACCTCCATGAAACTTTGGGATCTCAATATTGACACCCATTTCCCATTGTTTTTTGTCACCGCCCACAACTACAAACAACTTGGATGCTTACCTTGATGATGAAAATGGACAAGAGGAAACACTTGTATTGGAGTCGTTGTCCCATCTTAGCGATTTCAACTCTTGAGCAAGTGCCTCGACTTGTCTTCTTAGCTCCGCTATCTCTCCTTATTTTGTTGTTGGGTTTTTGCTCCATGATGTGAATTATTTGTTTCTTCTTAGGAGCCATAATCCGAAGAAGGAACAAACATGAGCTCTGATACCAATTGGTGCAGTACGAAAATGAAACACATTGAGAAAAGCTTCAAAGAAAAGAGAATAAGTCGAACTACCAGGAAGAAGAATTCTTCACTGAATAATTAAGAGAAATTTCAATATCAAAAACTATCTTAGCCTTCCTCTAGCTACTCTTTATATAGGCATACATCCTTATGGCTCCTATTCCTAATCAGAAAACACTCCATAATAGAATCCTACTAAAACTCCTCAAAAAGAAAGTCTTAATTGAGTAATCCTAATCTAAGAAAACACTCCAAAATAGAATCTTACTAAAACCCTTCAAAAGGAAAGCCCTAATTGAATATAAATTTGAAATCTCGCTATAATACTAACTTCATAAAAATGAACTAAGATAGAAACTTCGTGATAGCGCCAACTTGGTAAAAACGAACTATGATAGAAATTTTGTGATGATGCTTTATCGGTAAATATTTACTAAGTTGGGTTGGTGGTGTCATCTCTGCTTCTTATGTGTCTTGGAATAGTCCCAACTTGCATAGAACGTATTAGCTTCATTCTGTGGTGCACCATCCTCTCCCTATATGTACTAAGATGGGTCTTTGAAAGCAACTTTGTAAATGTTTATTCAGTTGGTCTAAATCCCATACTGCATCATACCTTCCTTACTAGAACTAGAGCTAGTTGTATCATCCATGATGACCAAGGTGGTCTTACCTATGCTTGTGCAATCCCTCTTCCACTCAACTCAGCTTTAGTTACTGAAACAATGACTCTTCTTCAGTCACTTCAATTTACCCAGTCTCTGGGAATTTCAGCTGCTATTATAGAAAGTGATGCTCAAACTCTTATTAAACTCTTGTTGGAGAATACTTCACAACCTCCATGCAGCCTACACATGCTCATTCATAGCTGATAGCTGCAAGTAGGAGTGGTAGTTTTTCAACCCAATCCACAAACCCGCCCAACCCAACCATTAATTGATGGGTTGGGTGACCATGCAAGTAGGAGCATTGATAAATCATGTAAGTTAAAGAAATAATGCACTATATAATAAACTCAAGATGAATGGGTGACCATGGAAGGCCAACAACTTATGTATTTATAGAGTTAGCAAACATGATTACAATAGGACTCTTTGAGAGTTCTAGATAGAGTACAACAAGAAGATAATGAGATAAGAATATTAAAGTTAGGATTAAGAGAGGAGAGAAACAAATCAGATTCAAACTCATAGAAAAAAAGAGTTCAATCAGATGCGAACTCCCTAATACGCCCCCTCAAGTGAAATGTCTAGGAAGGACATGAAGCTTGGACCAAAAAGAAGTAAATTGAGCTCCACTAAGTGCTTTAGTGAGCAAATCCACCACTTGATCAACCAAGGAAATAAACTGAATAGAAAGAGATCACTTGAGAACAAGATCTTACAAAAAGTGAAAATCAACTTCAATATGTTTAGTACGAGCATGGAATACTAGGTTCGTAGCAAGATACGTGGCGCCAATGTTGTCACACCAAATCACAGGAATATGTGCAAGAGGTTATTTTAGATCATGTAACAAGGAACATACCCAAAGAAGCTTGGTAGCAGCATTTGCACAAGCTCAAAATCCAGATTCTACTAGATTGGGCAATGGTGGCTTGCTTCTTAGAACTCCTTATATTCCAACCCAAATAAATGAGATAACCTCCAGTAGAGCATCGGTCATTAGGGTAGCTAGCCCAATCAGCACTGAAGAAAGCTCGAAGAGTAAGCAGAGCCGGTCTGGAGTAAAAATGCAAACCATGATAAACAATATGTTTAAGTTACCAAAGTTTCCGCTTAACAGCAGTCCAGTGTTCTATTGTTGGAGAATGAAGAAACTGATACACTTTGTTCATAGAGAAGAAAATATCAGGCATCGTAATGGTAACATACTAAAGAGCACCAACAATGCTCCAATACTCAGAAGGATCTGAAAGAAGATCACCACTAAACTTGGAAAGCTTAGTAGTAACAGCCATAGGAGAAGTGAGAGGTTTAGCTTCAGCCAAGTTGGCGCGGTGCAAGAGATCCAAAATGTACCATCGTTGAGTAAGAACGATGCCATGGGGTTGTGGTTCAATCTCCATGCCAAGAAAGTACTGAGCTAGACCAAGATCATTTAAAGAGAAGGTACGGCCAAGTGTGGCAACAAAATCCTCAAGAGCAGAAGACGAGGAGCCAGTGAGAAGGATGCCATCGACATAGACCAACATGTATAGAATGACTAAACCCTTGTGGTAAATAAACAAGGAGGGGTTGGCTGCTAACATACGGAAACCAAGCTGTGGAAGACGAGTGTTAAGGCGAGAGTACCACACACGTGGGGCCTTCTGAAGACCATAAAGAGCTTTGTTGAGTTTGAAAACATAAGAGGGAGAAGTCGGACCCACGAAACCCTTAGGTTGACAAACATAGATCTCCTCTGGTACATAGTTGTTTAGGAAGGCATTATCAAAGTCCAAATGCCAAAGGGGCCAACCAAGAGCAATGGCAAGAGCAAGAATGGTGTGAATGGTGACCGATTTAATCACTAAACTAAAAGTGTTAGTGAAATCAGCATCCGGAACTTGGTTGAACCCTTATGCAATGAGACAAGCTTTGTAGCAATCAACAGAACCATCAACCTGCCATTTTACTTTGTAAACCCATTTGATGCCGATGACATTCATGTTTGATTGGTATGGGACGAGCGTCCAATTGTTGTTATCTACAAGGGCATTGAATTCATTAAACAACTCCATGCCAAGAGGGATCCTTATATTCCTTAGAGAAGTAGGAAGGTTTAGTAGCAGTATTTGGAAGTGTGACTAAGATTGCTCTCAAAATAGGGTATTGAAACACATTATTGGACCGTTATGGAAGTGAGCTGGTCTAAGATTGAGTAATCACATTGTGTTGATGGGGAACTGGTGCTAGAATAGGTGGCGTGGCATCAAGTAAGTCTTGTATTGAACAAGTGCCATGAGGTGGAGGAGGAGAAGTCAATGAGGTCGAAGTAGCCGACAAAGGAGAAGAAGAAGGAGCTGGTGATGGTGACAAAGACAGTGGATCAACTAGTCGAGATACTAGCAGAGATGAGGTCGGCGACAGATGAATAGTCACACCGGTACAATCAGTGGGAGCAATCGGAGGGGAAGAAGATATGCTAGAGAAGGAGTTCTCATCGAACACAACATGATGAGAAATATACAATCAACCAGAAGAATGATGCAAGCATTTGTATCCTTTGTTGAAGTCATTGTAGCCGGTGAATATGCGCCAAAGAGATCTATAAGAGAATTTGTTGCAATTGTACAACCGGAGAAGAGGATAGTAGGAACAACCAAAGGTGCGAAGAAGATTATACTCAGTGCCTTGCCAAAGAGAGTGGCAAAGGGAAAAGTACCTCATAACAATGATGTAGGAAGTTGATTAATTAAGTAGACAACAGTGGAGGCAGCATCATCCCAGAAGGAATACGGGAGATTTGAGGAAGCTAGTAGAGAGAGGGTAGACTCGATGATGTGGTAGTGCTTCCATTCAGCAGCATCGTTCTGTTCATGAGTGTGAGGGCAAGCAAGCTGGTGAGTGATGCCATGATCAGCTAGAAAGGTCAAAATGCATCGATACTCTCCTCCCCGGTCAGATTGCAAGCATCAACAGCAACCATGTAAGTTTACTATAATCATTAATGAAAATTACATTATATATGTAACCATTATTTGATTGAATCAAGGCAGGACCCCAAACATCTGAATAGATTAACTCTAAGGGACTGCTAGACTCATTATTGGAAGAGGAAAGATGCAACCTATGACTTTTACCTAACTGGCATGCCTCACAAACAGAAGAAACATTGCTGGCAGAGAATGGTAGTCCAAATTTGGATATCAATTCCCTCACCACGTGAAGAATAGGATGACCCAACCGTTGATGCCAACCATTTACTGCAGTACATTCACCAAAAAAAGCAATTGGAGAAGTGTTCTTGATGCTGAGACTACCCGAGAAGTAGTAAAGCCCGTCTCTACTTGGTCCTCGCAGTATTGTTCTCCCTGTATAATCCTTCAAAACAATATAGTTGCAATGGAATTCATAAAATATATCATTATCATGAGTAAACTTGCTAAGAGATAACAATTTTTTTGAAATAATGGGAACATGCATCAAATCATTCAAGTGAAACAAATGAGAATTATGAGAGAGAGAGAGAGAGTAGAAGAACCAATGTGGGCAATCGACAAACCTATTCCATTGTCAACCTTCACCTGACCCGGACCACCATATTCGGGTTGATTTTGTAGATTTTCAGCATCTACCATCATATTGTGTGTGGCAGCAAAGTCGGGGTACCATGTGGGATCAAAGTTTGAAGAGAAGCCTCCATGATAACCAGTAGGTGCAGATTCTTCAGTTTACAAATTGTTAAAGTTAAGATCATACCACCATCGGCATTTCAGTGCTCCATGTCCAGGAGTGCTGCACTTAACAAATAATAGTGGAACGACCACGACCTCTACCTCCATTATCATTGAAATGACCGCCGCCATGACCGCCGCCTCTACCTCAGTTATTTGAAAAAGTTTGGTTCTGTTTTTAGGGCGACGAACTCTTGTCTTTGAAGGAAGTGTGGTTAGCTACTAGTGTGGTATCCAGAGGTTGGGTATGATGTTGTTCCAAACATGCTTCATGGCTAAGTAAGATACTTAAGACATCATCGATGCCTAGTTGATCCATATCAAACCGATTGGTCATAGTGGAAACGACCAATTAATATTCTAGACCTAGTTCAACTAGCACATAAAGTATCATAAAGACATTTGGCTCAATTAATATATTCAATTATAGAGAGAGTACCCTTCTTAAGACTTTGCAATTCTCTACGCATCTTAAACATACAAGAATGGGAGTGTGTAGAAAAATATTTCACAAGTGCAGTCCATACCTCATGAGAAGACCGAAGGCCTACCACTTGAGAGAAAATTCCTTCGATAAGCGTGGAAATAATCCAACTGAGAACAAGTTGATCTTGCTGAAACCACTTGGCAAAGGCAAGATTCGGCATGTTATTGTTAGGATCATTCGGATCAGCGATTTCTCTTGGAGGAGAGTTGATTGTTTAGTCGACAATCCCCATGACCCTATGAGTATAGAAGACCATAAGTAGTTGTGTTTTCCATAACAGTTAGTTTTCTCCCATTAATTTGATCAGGAGATAGTGTGATGTAGTCGAAATTGAAGAAATCATGCCACCAAATGGAGGGGTATTGGACTGTGAGATTTGTGTCGAGTTCTAGACCGAAGCTGTGTCACCATTGGAAGCCATGGTGTCTTAGCTTTTATACCAAGTTAAAGAAATAATGCACTATAGAATAAACTCAAGATGAATGGGTGACCATGGCATGCCGACCCTTGTGTATATATAGAGTTAGCAAACATCATTACAACAGGACTCTTTGAGAGTTCTAGATAGAGTACAACAAGAAGATAATGAGATAAGGATATTAGAGTTAGGATTAGGAGAGGAGAGAGAAGAGAGAGAGAGAGATCATATTCAAAATCATAGAAAAGAAGAGTTCGATCATATACAAGCTCCCTAATAATGTGAACAAACTGGAGACTACCTCCTCCAACTCCTAATTCTCAATGGGAGCCGTCACATGAGTAAGGACAACTTGTTACCATGCAATTGTGTAACAAGGTTACAATATCATATCATATTAGCTAGATTCGGATCCAATGATATCCCAAAATTCAAATCTGGCTGATCGGTTCTGGATTTAATCCAACACCACTCTATTATCATTAAAATAAGGAAAAAATAAAAAATAATTACTTTTAAATTTTTATAAAAGAAAAAACCAATGATGCCAAAAATACATGATATAGGAAGAACTTTACCAATCAAAATCCTCCCTTAAATTTTGATAAATACCACCTAATTGATTAACATTAATTTTTTAGATATTAGTTGATTGGTTATTAGTCTTTCATGTCCTCTCTCTGCTCCATTACCCCCACTATGCATTCTCCTTGACTCTCTCTCCTCTCCCTTTCCTACCACACCCATTAAGCCATGTCACCATTCCCAACCCAACAACCTAAAAATATTCCGACAATCTCTCTCCTAAGATATCTCCTCTAAGACATTATGAATGTATCATGTTACTCCACTTCCCAATCCATTCCTAAAATCCCCCAAATCTATATCCACTCTCTCTCATTTAAAATACTCATATTAAATAATATTATTACCAAAAGTTAATAAGTACGGTTAGTAAATTACCAAATATTAATAAATATTGTTATTAATTTACTCACCGTGACCTTTTAAAGTATTTTGGGTAAACATTTTTATATTCATGTCAATTAACAACATTTTAAAGAAATTGAAAACTCTTTAAATAATTTCTATAAAATTGAGAATTATATTTATCAATTATCAAAAAGTATAAAAGTTTAGTTATTGCTATTATTATAGTTAATAACCGAATGCGGATGGGGAAATAAAATATTATAATGTTGGAAAATGAAAATATTAACTAATTTATATTGGAAAATAAAAGATAAATTAGTTTTATTTTTCATTAACTAACTAAATAAAATAAATATTTAACAACAATTTAATAGTTTTAAATAAATCTCCATAAATAATGAATTTTTCAAAAATTTTCATAAAACTACATTTTTGTAAAATAACATTTTGTAAATTAAAAGATATAAAATTTTTGAAATTTTATTTAAAATGTATTAAATAATTATTGAAAATTATTGGAATATTTTGGAAATTTTATTACATTTCATATATTTTGGAAAACCATTGAAAATTATGAAATTTTCATTATAAATTATTGAAAGTTATTAAATATAAATGAGTATTGAAAAGGGAAAACTGTAATTAGAACCAATGATTACAAAAATTATTAAGATAAATTATTATAATATTGGGAAAAGGAAATTATTGATTAGTTTATATTAGAAAATATAAGATAAATTAGTGTAATTCTATAAGTAAACCATTTAAAACTAAAATAAATTATTTTATAACAATTTAAAAATAAAATTTGAATAATTTTCAAAATTACACAAATATAATATTTTTTTCAAATTTTTTGTAAAATTATATTTTTGAAAATTAAAGATAACTTAGTGTACTTTTAGAAATTTACCATGGTTGATACTCAATGTATCCTTTTGATCATTTTTTATCATCAAATTGAATATTGGGTTGACGGGGAGGGAGTGCCTTGCCTTGAACCCACCCAACACTAGGGATGGGATAGGAGAAATTAAAGAGTTCTCCATCCTTGACGAAGAGTGGTGTCTTGCCCTGAACTCGCCCAACATTAAGGAAGAGGCAAGGAAATTCGATGATTCCCCATCCCTAACAAGAAGTGGGTGTTTTGACCTAA
The DNA here is from genome assembly GCF_056320005.1 of Nelumbo lutea. Taxonomy (NCBI): domain Eukaryota; kingdom Viridiplantae; phylum Streptophyta; class Magnoliopsida; order Proteales; family Nelumbonaceae; genus Nelumbo; species Nelumbo lutea. The sequence continues at coordinate 48,642,613 of NC_142685.1, forward strand.
ACCTGCCTAACACTAGAAGCGAGGTGGGGATGGGGTAGATTGTATTGACTTCGAGGAGGGGACAAGGATGAGGTGCCCTACCCCAAACCCACACTGTTGTCATTCCTATATAATTGTTAATTATTTAAAAAAATTAATAAAAATGTTAGATTTTATAATTACTTTTATTTATTTAAAGTCAATCAAAATTTCATTTAAAAATAATAACAGTTATTAAAATTACTACAGGTGATTAATAAAACTAAATTTATTAAAAAATATTTATTCATATTAAATTAACAATTATTATTTTCTGTAAATCAACATTAAATGAAAATATAAGTATTAACAATAACTTGGAATACTTTTAATTAATTAATAACAAATTTTAATTATTAATTTATCAATTAACTAATATTAAATAAAATCATTCAATCTTTGGGATTGATGCACGGTCTCCGCTAGTATGTAATATAATCGGACACAATTTTTTATGATTCAAATGGGATGAAATGCGCATCTGATCCAATTATTAATAATCGGTCCAGGTTTTAACATCCAAGTTTGAATAACTGGATCAGAAGTCGGATCAGGTATTTAATGTTTGGAGTCCGTTAACAGCCCTAATTCAATTCACAAAGTCCAAGAGCAGGTTACATTTACACCAGATCCAAACTTCACAAAAGCATGATTTTTTTTTTCTCGAACATTAAAAATTAAGATGTGATTTTTTTACACGAAAACGATATGTCTTGACACAAAGTAGGACATATATTTGTAAAAATAGGTCCCACTTAAAATCATAGGAAGAAGAAATCTAAGAATTGTATAAACTCCTTATTTACTACTATTCCTCTTGATTATCCCTATTATCTTAGCAAGTAAAGGGTGGAAGTCATGATAATTGCTCCCATCCCCTTTTTATTTCCAAAGATAAAGTGCTAAAAGTCCAAGAGGAGGATGTGACAAGATGAAAATGCCATTGAAATTGATAGACACAAAACCATTAATAAATTACCTGTGGGCAACGACAATGAACATCACTACCACATCACTATAAGAGTGCAAATGGATCAAGCCGAATGGGAGATATACCTATTTCTAAATTGATTTGTTAATATTCATTTTTGAATTGAATCTTATCCTTTATATGTAGATGTGACTCAAATTTAATTTAAATATCGGGCACCACGAATAAATTAAATTAATAATCAAAATATTGTGTAGTATATACTACTAATATTTTATAAAAGAACTATATATTTATCACAAGATTATGTTATTCAATTCGTTTCTAACTACTGCTACTACTTTTCTTGAACTCAATTCAACTAAGCCTTGTTCCAGCTACGTAGGATTGGTTATGTGAATCCTAACTTTCATATCCATTTGTTATTAGCTGTTAGAATCATTTTTCATTAGTTCAACCCATGTATTTTTAGGTTTGTCCCTTGAGCTTAATTTGGAAGGAGTACAAATACAAATATGCATACTGTAAATACATACAGAATAATACAAAATACAATATCATTTGGCATTCTACATATTTGTATTTGTATTCCTTCCAAACTAAGCTTTAGTTCTTCTTGATCCTTCAATTTGTGATAGATCACTTCTTAATGATATTGTTAATGGTCTTTTGTGCAACATATGCATCAATCATCTTAGCTAAGCCCCATTTGGCATGTCTTTTCATGCAGACTGCTAACTTTTTAAAAGCCCGGAAGCTCATTTTTTGTCATTTCCCGTTTGGTTAAGAAAAGATCTAACCACCAAAAGACACCACACTAAAAAGATGAATAAAGCCCGTTTTGGGCGATTTTCAAAATGGAGCTTTTTGGTTTTATCAACTTGTCTTCACATAGAAAGACACACCATAACCAAACAGTCTTCAGGCTGTCTAGATCTTGATGCAAAAACCACTACATCTTTTGACTACTGTCAGATCTTTCAAAAAAAACTTGCCAAACGGTCTCTTAATCTATTTTCCTTGATCATTTTAAAATTACTTTTAGGTGCCTTCTAATAAGTCCATTTCTAGTTTTTGACACGTTTTGCTACATTCATTTATTTGACACGTTCTTTGGCTGCTTAGCAATCAATTCCATACATTATCATAACCGTTTGATAATATATTTTAACCTATCTGTTCATACTGTTCTACTTTTTTTGGAGCATTGTCCTCATATCAAGTCTACCCTGATTTCCACTCCTATCATTATTAAGTTTACATTGAATATTCTATTTTTGCCCCACTTATTTGAAACTTATTATATTTAAGACAAAATTAAACCATGTCATCAGCAGCAAATTGCAGATATACCATAGCACTTCCTCTTTGATATGTTTAGGCAATTTATTCATAATTAATGATCCAAACAAATAAGGGCTAATGAAGTCTCATTGTAATCGGAAACTGTGATGTCTCCCACAGGAACAATATGGCCGTCCAAGATTGACAGCTTGGACTGTCAAATAGGGCACTCTCTGTATGACACATTAATTAGTTCAAACAGACTTTGGTGTAACAATATGAATTAATTAATGTGCTATGCAAGGAGAGCTTTTTGACAACATAGGCTATCGAATACGGACAGCCAATGTTTTCTTCTCTCCCAAAGTGTTTTGATATTAGTTGATGCAACCTTTATATGTTCTTAATTAGGCCATATACTTACTCGGCACTCATTTATTTTCTAAAACCAACTATGATACAGATCCCATATCTAAAAAACTTATAACCAATCGAACAATATCATAAAAATGCCAACCTGCTCATCACAATTCAATTCATCCGAGGGGAGGGTGTTGATTAATCAGTATCATACCTTTCCCACATCATAGGGATATTGTCTTTCTGTAGATCAAAGTCTCCTTACTTTGAAGGTTCTAATTAAAATATGGATCTATTGATTTTAGTTATCATTTTTAAAACCCACAACACAATTCTTTTTGTTAGGATTGCAAGGATTTAGGATTGAATTAGGAGTACTTTTGTTGTAATTGAATCAGGAGTCTGTCTCCGATAATTTTATCGCAGGAGATTCGACTGTATATATTTTGCCATTCTCGGTGAATAAAATCAAGAAAATAGAAACCAGAAAAGCTCTGCTTTTACATGTATCAGAGCCACGAAACAGGAGCGAGAGTCTGGCACGCTTGCAGGCTTCTTCTAGTTCTTCCTTGTCTTCGATTTTGACTTCTGTCGTGCTCGGCTTTCTTTTCGTCTTTCGCTCAAAACTTGCCGAAACCATTCGATTCTTGTGATTTCGGGTCATCGTCAACTACGCGGCAAGTGGACGATTATTTTCAATGATTTGCTTGCTTCCAATCCCCTGCCGCTCCAAAATTGACCGACGAATCGACAATACAATGGCGGAAGTCGTTTTTCTACTTTCAACATCTCCTCTCATAGAACAGTGAGGACAGCACTCTGGTCAATCTCTTCTTCATCCTCTTCGACGCGGCTGATGCCGTCGACAATAACGGCTTTAGCTTTAAGAGAAATGACGCAACAGTTGCCGCTGTTGTAGAAGCGGTGGCAGAGGACAGCACGCTTGGACGAGAGTTCGGCAGCAGTGCCGTCGAAGAAAACGTTCTCTTGGAAGTGGGTTTGAAGGTGGAACAGAGATAAGACGTTCCATGACCTCTGGAGATCGGTGGCGGCGATCTCTTACCAGCGGCAACGGCGATTGTGTTGTGTTCCGGTGGCAGCGATCTCTTAGAAACGCTGTGGCAGCAGTGATCGTGTTGCGTTTCGGTAGCGGTACCAGATCTCATAGAAACGTTGTGGCAGCATCGATCGTGTTGCGTCCCGGTGGTAGTGATCTCTAAGAAACGTTGTCGATAGCGCCTACGTGAATAGAATCATCACGGTTCTGTCGATCGATCGTGGTAACCACATCCAGGGCCTGAATAGAAGCCCACCGATCAGGACGGTCCCTGAGGAATCGCGCATTGAGGCTGTCGGAAGATCGGTGTCAGATTCCACGGCTTCGAAATCGGTGCCACTTCAGGGAGTTCCGAATAAGACTCACCAACGTCCAGATCTTTAACGGGTTTCCGGCAAGTCGAAGTTCTGTGACAGGTTTCAGGGAGATCCAGTTTTCTGTGACGATTATGCCGCCGATTTAGGGTTTTCAGACACGGTGGTCGATATGGATGAAAACAAAGAAAAAGAACACGGTGGGCGTGGTGGACGAAAACAAGGAACAGGGGCAAGAGGAAAAGGTCATGGCGTCCAAGTCAAGGCCTATACAGCCAAAGTCTCTGCACAAAGCAAATCAATCGATGCAGTCAAGACTGCATTAAATGGACTAAGTAGTGAGCAGTGGAACATGTTACTCAACCTTTTGAACACACAGAGAGGGGACTCAACAAAGTGGCAAGCGAAAATTGTCAGAGTGGATAATAGACACAGGGGCTTCTCATCATATGACAGGAAGTCTCGAGTTGATGAGAGACTTAAAGAACATTATTCCATGCTCAGTCGGGCTGCCAGATGGGAAAGCGACAATTGCAGAGAAAGAAGGCATAGTTGTGATGGATGATCATCTTAAACTTACTAATGTTTTATATGTGCCTAGTTTGAACTGCAATCTAATTCCTATGTCGCAATTGATTGAAGAGTCGAATTGTGTTGTTCAATTCAGTAATAAATTATGTGTGATACAGGACCAAACTACGAGGAAGCTGATTGGAGCGGGTGAGCAGCAAGAGGAACTCTATTATTTCCAGAGCATTGCATCAGCAAGAGCAATGAAGACTATAGAGAGCAAGACATGTGATATTTGGCATCAAAGGTTAGGGCATCCTTCTCATAAAATTGTTAAGTTGCTACCTTTTGTTAGTACTAAAAATAATAAGGATGACAGTATTAAGGGTTGTGATGTATGCTTCCGAACTAAACAATGTCGAGAAGAATTTGTTTCTAGTAATAACAAATCATCCGATATTTTTTAGTTAATTCATTATGATTTATGGGGTCCTTATAGAACTGCAGTTTCTTGTGGTGTTCATTGTTTCTTGACAATAGTAGATGATTTTTCTAGAGGTGTTTGGATTTATCTTCTGATTGATAAGACAGAAGTGGGACAAGTTCTTCGAATTTTTTTTGCTATGGTTCAAAGGCAATTTAACAAACCTGTCAAAGTGGTTCGTACTGATAATGGGACTGAGTTTGTCTGCTTGGCTAGTTATTTTGCTCAGCATGGTATTATTCATCAAACCACTTATGTCGGGACCTCTCAACATAACGGGAGGGTTGAACGCAAACACCGGCACATACTCAATGTTGCCCGAGCATTGCGTTTTCAAACTAACATGCCTATTGATTTTGGGGGGAATGTGTACTGACCGCATGTTATTTGATCAATCGAACACCGTCAATTCTGTTGAAGGGAAAAACTCCCTATGAAGTTTTATTTGGGCAACCTCCTTCTTATGATAATGTGCGATTTTTTGGTTGCTTGGCATATGCGCACAATCTTGGACACAGAGGGGATAAATTTTTCAGTCGAAGCAGACGGTGTGTTTTTGTTGGGTATCCTTTTAGAAAGAAATGATAGAGCTTGTATGATTTAGAGTCTGGCACGTTCTTTGCATCAAGAGATGTTATTTTCTTAGGGGATGAATTCCCTTATGCACGCAAGGAGGATGAACAACCAAACAAAGCACAAGGTCAATCTCATTGTGGAATAGGTGGGACAGATGAGAAGTTGGTACCGTCCACTTATTTACCAGGACAAGCAAATGGCGAGATGGAGACTGACCAGCGAGGTGAACTCGCAGAAGAAGGAGTCAGTGTAGAAGAAGGAACCCACGTAGACCCAAATGCCAATATTAGTGAACCCATGCATTCTTCTAACGTCACCACAGAAAATGCAAGCGAAGACAGTCATGACGTTAGGGAGGGTGGCAATGTTGAGCAACAGCAGCACTCTAATTCTCTTTTAGGGCATGGGCATCGACAGAAACAGCAGTCCACAAGGTTAAGAGACTATGTGCTTCACACCACACAGTGCTTGAGTCCCTCTCCACGTCCCTTTGCAAGCTCACTCGGCCAATCACATCCTACAGGTAGTCCTTATCCCATAGATAACTATGTGAATTGTAACAATTTTTCTCATCGACATCGTGCTTTCTTGGCAGCTATTACTACAGGAGTTGAACCTACTTCTTTTGATGAGGCTGTAAAGGATGAAAAATGGAGGGATGCAATGCAGAAAGAAACACAGGCACTTGAAAATAATCAGACATGGACCGTAGAGCCTTTGCCATCCAAAAAATGAGCCATAGGATGCAAATGGGTATTTATCGAATCAAGTACAATGCTGATGGGACAGTGGAAAGATACAAAGCCCGTCTCGTGATCTTTGGGAACAAGCAGGTTGAGGGAATTGATTATAATAAAACTTTTGCCCCAGTTGCAAAAATGGTTACTGTCCGCACATTTCTTGTAGTCGCAGCAGGTAGAAATTGGGAGCTTCATCAAATGGATGTACATAATGCATTCTTTCACGATGACCTTCATGTGGAAGTCTACATGCGAATGCCTCCTGGCTTTCAGTTAGATAAACCAGGTATGGTGTGTCGGTTGCGAAAATTCCTGTATGGCTTGAAACAAGCGCCGAGATGTTGATTTGCTAAATTAACCGTAACCTTGAAGACATATGGGTTTCAGCAATCAGATTCAGATTATTCCCTATTCACCTTTCGCCGAGACAGGGTACATGTGCTTGTCCTCGTGTATGTGGACAACATTATCATGTCAGTAATAATCATATGGCATTTCAAGTCTTCAAGAAATATTTGAGTGACTACTTCCATATGAAAGACTTGGGACCATTGAAATATTTTATGGGCATTGAAGTTGCTCGAAACTCAACAGAAATATTTCTGTCTCAACGAAAGTATGCTCTAGATATTATCACTGAAGTTGGATTACTTGGTGCAAAACCTGCTCATTTTCCTATGGAGCAGAATCACAATCTGGCTTTGACAGATGGGCCTCTGTTATCTTATCCTGAGTGATACAGGCGCTTGGTGGGCAGACTGATTTATCTCTCAGCAACTCGTCCTGAGTTGTCTTATTGTGCAAACGTTCTGTCCCAATTCATGCAGAAACCGCAAGAAAAACATTGGGAGGCTGCATTGCGAGTGGTGCGCTACTTGAAAGGAAATCCTGGTCAAGGAAATCTCTTGCGTTCAAATTGTGACTTACAGTTATACGCATGGTGTGATTCAGACTGGGCGAGCTGTCCTTTGTCCTGACGTTCCCTTTCTGGGTGGTTTATTCTACTTGGAAAATCGCCGATTTTCTGGAAAACTGATAAACAACACACTGTGGCTCATTCTTCAGCGGAAGTAAAGTATCGGTCTACGGCCACGACCACATGTGAATTAAAATAGCTGAAGGGATTGTTATTGGCCCTTGGAGTGACGCATTCGAACCCAATGCGATTATATTGTGATAGTCAGGCAGCCTTGCATATTGCAGCAAACCTAGTGTTTCATGAGCGTACGAAACATATTGAAGTTGATTGCCATTTTGTTCATGATGAGATTCAAAATTGTTGCATTCGTCCTACTAATGTGTCGACTACAGTTCAGATGACTGACATTTTTACAAAAGCACTGGATCGCAGAGAATTTGAGTACATTCTCCGCAAGTTGGGCATTCACATCCTGCATGCTCCAACTTGAGGGGGGTGTTAGGACTGCAAGGATTTAGGATTGAATTAGGAGTCATTTTGTTGTAATTGAATCAGGAGTCGGTCTCCGATAATCTTATCCTTATAAACGTAGGAGATTAGATTGTATATATCTTGACATTCTCAATGAATAAAATCAAGAAAATAGAAACCAGAAAAGCTCTGCTTTTACACTTTTGCACTTTTGGACATAGATCCGATTCGTATCTAGTCTTTAACTCCAAACTCGACCATCCTCGGCACACCCTATTTTCCAATTCTATATAAAGTGGGTACATCAAAAAAGGTTCTTGTTTACAACTTATAATGACGGAAGTGGAAGTCTTTTTCCTTATAAGTACTTTTTGACTAAAACTAAGCCGAGCTTGATAAAATTATAGTTTTTGCCTAGTCACCACGCAAAAAATAAAAAATAAAAAAAAAAGTTGAAACATAATCTCCTCCGTGGTATTCTTTGTGCGTTTGCCACTAAAGGAATTGCTGAATTGGTCGTAAGTTACAGTACTTCAAGAAAAAAAAAAGGAGACAGTTAAATGTCAAGTATCCAAAAAATGCTACGCGGTTAATGATCACCGAAAGGCCTAGAACATGCCATCAACCGTATGATTTAATGTTTAGTCTACTCAAATTACTGTCGAAATAGGTGTTAATTCGAAATTGATGTCAATTTATGGGCAGGCGTTGGTGCATAAAGTGCGGATTGTTGGTTATAGATCTGCATTGAAAATCAGAAATCTGTATTGAATAAATCCCTAAATTTATACAACTTTTCCCGGACGTCAAGTACACGAGGCAAAATCAGCAGGCAGCTGGAAATGGAATTGTATTTTAAGTACTTTCTTGGCCCATTAAAAACGTTTTCAGCGTGTAGCCGAAAATACAAAAAAAAAACACTCTTCTTAATTTTCTGACAATCATGCAAACCTCCTCTACGTTTACACTTTAACAAAACTCTCACTTATACATTTTACCAATTATGCAACTATAAGCCGCCCTAAGGTATTTATTTTTTCAAATACCTATTTCGCCCTCCCTCTAAAACACTATTCATTTTCTTCCTAAGAACTAAGAACCTGAGCCGTCAGCCTTCCATCGCATACCCATGGCCTTTCTCATAAATAGAAGCAATTCCAAAGAGCTTAAGGCATGGTCTACCAATCTGTCGCTCCCATTCCCTCCCCCTCTTCAAACATAGTTTACAAGAAAAATGAAAGGTCAAGATGGAGTTGCTTTATAGGAAAAGCAAAAGGTTGAAAGCTAGGCTGCAACTCGTTACAATAGTATTTGATGATGTGAAATCTGATCGTTCCCTCATGTCTAGTGACTGGGCTTGAACAAGGTCCTAATCTGGCAGTGCCGAGTTGCACGGCCAAGCCGGTATCTGCATATCCGAGCAAGAAAGAGTTGTAAAGAGAGAATTGTGAGAGTACCTGGGTAGGTTTTACCTAGGAGGACACTCCAATGCTTAAGTCAGTATGGAAATTTTATGAGAATGTGTGAGAGCTTAAGAGCTTCAGGGCGCATACCTTTTGATCAGATTTTGGGGTCCTTTTAGAGTCATCTTGCATTCAGGTGTCTTGGGCAACCTCTCTGAATCTTTACCAGAGATGTTTCCACAATACGAGGTGTGATAGTATGTCAGTTGCTAGATTCGCATGGCGGTTACAGGTCGCCTACGGGTCTTGTGGCACACAGTTCGGCAAGCTGCTCCTATGGTCACAGTAACGGCGGTGACGGCACCCACGAGGGCATGGCGCGTGGAATGGTTTGGGCGAGTTCGCGTTGACAGTGGCTCAAGCTCGCCCTAGCTCGACCGCTTACCTGATTTGGGTGACACATGCTGATTTGTCAAGCTGGCCTGCTGACTCGGTGTTGCATTGTCAACAGCATCCATGTGTCGTTATTTGTGTGCAGGAACCAAAATGCCCCTCATCAATTCCCCCCCCCCCCTCTCGAACCGCTGCCCAACTAGCAAAGAGAGTAGGATCTTCTAGGGTGATTTTGGTTTGTCTGCCTTGTCAGCGGTCCAGCTCACCCAGTTTGGGCACGTAGTTTGGATCGTTCCTTCTAGAATCTTCTAAAAAGGAGTAGTAGTAACCCCCAACGAAGGTGTTCACGCCCAAGGAGATTACCAAAGACTGCTCCCACTAAAGATAACATAGCATAGGGTGGAGCAGAATCAACAGGATGGCTCTTCAGCAAGAACCTGATTCTTCACCAAGAATCTGATGGAGGGCGAGTGAGCACGACTTCAGATCACCTTTTATGCCAAAAGGTGATATTAAGAACCCTTTCTTGATTGCTTCTACAAGTGGAGATCGAATTGGTAATGGCGGCAATAGCAGGAGAAGACAAAAGCAGAAGATGCCGTCAATCCAACTGTATGTTGTCTTCTCTCTTGAATCAGTAAGACTGAAGGATGATATGAGGTTCACCCTTCTCCTCTATTTATAGCCTTAAAGAGAGGTTCTCCTAATCCCATTAGGAGTTTCCTAATCCAAATCTTGTATTTGGATCTGGACACTCTATTATCAAGGTCAGGTGTAGTATCATAATCGAGTCTAGGGATCAGGTGTAACATTCCAGTTTTGCCCATTTATCTCCAAGGTCCAGGACAATACTGGAATTCTGGTCCGATTCAAGGTTTCAAGAAAACTCACACTGCATGTACCTCAGGTCTCACCCTGGCAGCTAAGACAATCCACCCCAACCAAATTGGTGTCACATAAGTGTCAACCTTGGCAGGATAAATCACCCCAGATCTATCCAAATGGCTGTGAAGATTCTAAACAAACACGAGTCTCATAAGTGTCCAGTTTAAGGGCATTACACACAAACACACCATAATAACATGAATCAAATATGTACTTTATTCATTTACATTAAATGTCATAATGTACATCATTCTGATTGGAGCTAAGGGCATACACTGTCTAACACCTCGCACGCGTTCAGGAGAGCTTTGGTGGGAAGTTCAGTTTTTTAGCACACATTTGAATTCAAATTTGAGCGTGCACTCAAGCATTGAGCCTGTGTGTTGTTTTCCTTGCTATCGCCAGGCTATCACACATTTGCATCGTCAGATCTCGGGCTGCTAACTGTTGTCCTCATCTGTGCCATCAGTTTTGTCCCTTGTGAGCTATAAATATGGGGCCCCTGCTGAGGTCCCCACTCGTCTACTGTTTTTGGATTTTCTGGAGAAGAAGGGTAGTCTGGAGTTGGGGTCCAGTGCTGATCTGCCGAGTCGAGCTTTGTTTTCTCGTTGGCGAGCTCCAATTTCTCTTTATCTCGAGTCTTGTCGTCATTACTTTTGGTTCTCCTTTGTTTTTCTGGTAAGTACTTCTATTTTTTTTGCCTTGTCTCATTGTTTTACTAAGGATAGGTCGTATGGCAGTAGATTAGGTGATGAATCAAGCTCCTCTGGGGAGCGCTTGTACGGGATCTACTAAAATTCTCTTCACCCTGAATTCATTTATCAACAGTTCTACCACCAGGGTGTCATCGTGTGGGTATTGGATCCCACGCATATCATCATCAGTGAAGTAGATCACTTCTTCCTTCTGAGGGTACTTGGACAGATTGCGGTCTTCTTGTTCTAACTCCCTTACTATATTTTTGCTTGCCAATGTGTTGCAGCCAACAACTATTGAACCTCCTGTGATTACATTAATGGTCCTTTGAACCTGCGTTTTTTGCGGTTGCTAGTTGTGGGGAGCTAGCTCCTGCTCCCTGTTGACCTGGGGTGCTTCCCAGCTAGTTCCCTCTTCAGGTCATCATTCATATTTAATGAAGTGCCCCAGGTAGCCTCTTTTGATGAGATCTTCAAATTCCAAAAATTTTCTATGTCATGTCCTATGTCTTTGTAGAAATGATAGTATTTGTTTGGGTTTTGGGTGGTGAGATCTCCCCTCATTTTAGGTGGCCATTTCACATAGTCATTGGACTCGATTTGCATCAAAATTTCTTTTCTCTTGGTATTTAGTGGAATGAACATCCTAGTATATGCTGGTGATGTGGTTGATCATCTGTTCGGCCCTCTGGCCGGCAACCTGCTTCTTCAGTGCGGTGAGGGCCCACTAAATTGGAATGTCTTCTACTAGTGGTGAACTGTTTGATGAAAAGTTTGGCGAACTAGTCCCAATACTTTATAGAACTGGGAGTTAGTCTAGAGTACCAGAGTCAGGCTTCTTCTTTCAATGTTGTAGGGAAGGCTATACACATGCTGGCATCGCTTGCTCCATGAAGGAGCATGAGGGCTTGGAAGCTGTTGGCATGCTCCACCGGGTCTGTCTTACCTTTGTAGGACTCCAGGGTCGGGGCCCGGAAGTTCTTTGGTCTTGGGGCCTTAAGGATCTCAAGGGCTAGTGGGGTTTCTTGTGTCAAGTAGAGTGGTTCAGAGAGGGAAACCATCCTACTAGTAGCAATGTTGTTTTTTCCATGCTAGGCTTCACCGCTTGCGCAGGCGAGCTGAACCTTCTTACCAGCATGGTGTGTGCGCTTCTTGTGCTTCTTCTTGGTACCTTCAGTCGAGTTGGTAGTGTCGGTCCCAACAAGAACCTCATCTCAGCATTCTGTTGGGACTAGATCATTTCGGGCTGCATCTTCAGCATGGTCTTGATCGTCACCTTTGTTAGGGACTTGAACCTAGCTACGAACCCGTAGGCGAGGTGGGTCTTCACGATTCAAGCCATTATTCTGAGGAGGATCTACTGGTTATTTCTGGGTACTTTCGGGTTATTGCGTGGTACTTGTTGGTTGTTGGGGGGCACTTGTTGACTGTTGAGTGGTTGTTGCTAGTTGTTTCGTGGCACCTGTTGGAGCAGTACCTATGGGTATTGTTGTTGCTGATGTAGTTGTTAATGCTATTATTGTTGTTTCTATCCAACCATGAAGGCAAATCTATTCTCCCAGGACCTAAGTTGTTCATTCATGATCTGCACACATCGTACTAGGCCATTGAACTGCTGAATGTCAACCTCCGCGGGGCTGCTGCAAGGTCGACAACTAGAGGAGGTACATCAATATTGTCTTATACTTCAGTTGGAGGTAATGGAACGTCGATCTGGTCTATGGTGACAATGGGGATTTGGCCATTGATGTCGTTATTAGAAGATGGATTGTTTGAGGATGCCAATGATGGATTTCCAAGAAATAATAAAAGAAGGGAACTCTTGCTTTTTGTTGCGCTTTCCATAGACAACACCAATTGATGATGCGCAACATGGTCGCTCCCTCATGTGTAGTGACTGGGCTCGAACAAGGTCCTGATCTAGCAATGCCGAGCTGCACGGTCGAGCTGGTATCTACGTGTCTGAACTAGAAAGAGCTGTAAAGAGAGAAGGGCGAGAGTGCCTGGGTAGGTTTTAACCAGGAGAACACTCCGATGCTTAAGTCATAATGGAAATTTTGTGAGAATGTGTGAGAACTTAAGACCTCCAGTGCACATACCTTTTGATCAGATTTTGTGGTCCTTTTATAGTTATTTGGGGTTCAGGTGCCTTTGGCAACATCTCTAAATCTTTAGAGGAGATGTTTCCCCAATACAAGGTGTGGCAGTATGTCAGTTGCTAGATTCACGTGGTGGTTATAGGTCGCCCGTAGGTCTTATGACACACAGTTCGGCAAGCTGCTCCTATGGTCACAGTAATGGCGCCTACGAGGGTGTGGCGCGTTGAACGGTTTGGGCAAGCTCGCGTTGGCAGTGACTTAAGCTTGCCCCTGCTCAACCGCTTACCTGTTGTTGGGTGACACATACTGATTTGTCAAGCTGGCTTGCTGACTCGGCGTTGCACTGTCAACGATGTCCACATGTCGTTATTTGTGTGGAGGGTCCAAAATAACCCTCATTAGTATTCAAATGGACAAATGGGTACTCAAGCCTAAAATTGCTAATAGTTTTGCTACATTTTTCAAGGGTCAACGATGAATACCTTCTCGTTTCTTGAGTATAATTTCTAACTGAAGGGTTTGGCATGAAGCTTAATTTGATTGATGGGTTTACTTCGGACAATTCAGTTTTAAAAAGAAAGAAAAAAAAAAGAAATTCTCAATACAAAGTTGAAAGTGAAAGCTTTATTATTGTAATAAGTCAAAGGGGATTCATCTCATGGAATTAAACAAAATCGGTGGGTGCCACAAGTGCTATTGGGACTCAGACTTCTCTAATCGCTACTCCAGCTTACATAAGGTGTTCCATCGTCTTTCAACAATTCATGTCTTGTCTCCGAATTAAATCACCCCCTTTCATGGACATTCAACTTTTACATGCTTTACATGTGTAAGCTAAACACCTTGAGACACACTCAAGACAGACTTGTCAGCTATCGTCTCCCACCAATTGTCTATCTCTGCAAGCTAGTCTAATCTTATTCAATATTCAGCATTGGAATTACTGGAGCAAGACAAAGAAATCAAAATGCAAGTTGTGTTAGCTAAATACCTTGAGACACACTCAGGCTGGTGAGGCCAAGAAACCCCCATGTTTCTCATCTTCCTTGGGTGGTGGTGAATGTTTGTGAAATTGCAGGTGGAGAAGGAACTAACAAAGACTCAATCGAGTGGAGATGGCATATGAGATTAGGAAGGAAAAAGAGGCAGAAGTCGAGATGCATCTTCATGTATCTAAGGCCAGACAGAAGGCCAAGGCGGAGAGGGAGAGAGAGAGAGACGACTCTGGTTCTCAATTCTTAGAAAGAAAATGAATAGTATTTTGGAGGATAGTTTAATAAATATACATCTAAATAGATAGGTATAAGGGCAACATAGGCATTTTAAAAAAAACCACATTATGTTGTGTTTTCTATCTAGGAAGGGAGGTAGTTGCATATTTTCTAAAAGGTATAGGGGAGGTTTTTGCTAAAGTGAAAACATAGGGGAGATTTTTATGATTGTCATAAAACTCAAGGGAGGTTTTTGTATTTTAGTGGATGAAAATATCAAATGTTCTCATGGGGCATATAACAAATTGGCAAGTATACATGCGCTTTGTACATGATAATTATAGATGATAATAATGATAGTAATAATGTATTCAAAATTTTCTATAAACTTAATGTATTTTTATTTTTTGTTTTTAATTATTAATCGTATCAAAATCTGATTACATAAACACTTCATTCAAATATGTGATAATCGGATTGAGTTATGAAGTTTCAAGTATCATTAACAAACCAACTTACTTGGCTAGACTCTTCTTTTTGAAATGTTGTATTTTTTGTGTATCGTTTTTTGTTCATCATTATAAAAAAAAAATGTATGATTTAAATAGAGGGAATTGGATGAGGTGAAAAGTAACTGTTCAATTTAAAATTCAAACCTCACATTTAAACAGGGACTAAATTCTAAAATTAACATTTTAGTAAAAAGAAAGTTCCACAATTTTATTCATATTTTTAATGGTTGTGTAAATATAGAATTATAAATGTGTTCAATTTTTTATAATTTTTTGTACTTCTATGTATAAAAATAATTCCGATATACCACACTTACTTTTTGTTTAATATGGTAAATATACAATATTATACATGTGCCTAAATGTTTTACAAAATTTATGTATTTTTTACTTTTTTATTTTTATATTTTATTATTTATTTATGACATTAAAGGTTAACATATTTTACCCAAAATTTGAATCATTAATTGTTGCCAAATAGTAAAACAATTTCATTTTTTGTCAGTTCTAAATTATGTATATCATTTTCATCATCAATAAAATTAGTTCTTGTTTATTACACTTATTTTTTTAATTTGATTAATAAAATATCATAAATATATAATTTTTCCTACATTTTTATATTTTTTATATTTATTTCTGTTTTAAACATTTTATTACCTAATTATGACTTACAAGTTGATCAATTTGATTTGGATGGTTAAATTACTTAGCCACCACTTGGATAAATAATGGTTTTGTTTTTGAATGAATTTTAAATATAAGAGTTAATGAGAGGGGATTAAATGAAGTGGAAAGTAATAATTGAAGTTAGGGTCCATTTGGTTTGTAGTTGGAACCAGAATCAGAATCGAAATTGAAATCCTCCAAAATCGGAATCGAAATGGTCCATTCTCATAGTCTGTTTGGTTCGGACAGGAATGGGAATGGGAATAAAATCAGCAGGAATGGGATTTCATTCCCAAGGGAGGGTCAGGGAATGGCCTTTCCCTCAAATGGAGGAATGCCATTCCAATAGGAATGGGAATTGGATTCCGATTCCGCCCAACCAAATAGTTGGAATCGGAAGAGCCCATTCATTTCGATTCCAATTCTAGACCCCTATTTATGCGAACCAAAGCCAGGTTGAGAGAGAGAGAGAGCGCACGCATTACAACTACCCTTCTCTTCTCCATCATATCCACTAGCTAATTTCATCAAGTACAATTTAGTATGGTATTTGGGCCTTAAAGAAAAATTAGGGGGTGTTCGACAAGATGGTTGGTTTTGTTTTAGAAAATTTAGTGGGTAATCTCATATATATACCCATAGCTATCATTGCCAGATACCTCTTCTTTTGTTTTTTTTTTTTTACTTTTCTTCGTTCCTAGCATGGTTTTCAAAATCAGACAGAACCGAATGGTTAGACCATAAAAACCAGGAACCATTCAGGTGACCGGTTCCATTTTTTCCCAAAATCGGATTTTTGTAAAAAAAAACTGTTGATTTGTTCAGCAAACCACTGACCTAGGTGGTCGAACCGTTCAACGGTTTTGACCATTTTTTATTTTTTTATTTTTTTATTTTTTTTGTTAGAATGGGCCAACCATTCGACCCGGGAAACGAAACCCTGACTAGTTCGGTCTCTGGGTCGATTTTAAAAACCTTGTTTCCTAGTTCATCCAAGGTCACACAAGCACATATGGATGGTGAGCTATGGAAGAAATGGACAGACCCCTATTCCTGCAAACTAAACGGACCCTTACAATTAGAGATAACCATTAAAGTTGGCATTAAAACTATAATAAAATGACTTTTATACCCTTTTTAGACAAAGAAATAGAGGATAACTTAAGTCCAAAGAAAACTTTCACTCCATATCCAAATTTTTATATATACTATAGATACAGATTATAAGCCCGAACAGATTTAGTGCTTTACCAATTGCTCAGTCAACAGACTTTACATTGTATACATCTGACCTTTCTTTATGCCTTCCACCCTTTTTCATCTTAATTAGTTAATTTCCATGAAATGTTAGAACAAAATTTGACCTAAATCTCAAAATTCCATCCAAAAAATTTAGATTTTGGGCATTTAAATATATTATAATAGGGATTGACTATGATACCAAAATGATATATCACGAGAAAAATTTATAGTCAAAGAACAAATCAACCAGTATCATAGAAAAGATGACCAATCAGGGGTATTCATTGAAATTCATGGGGGTGCTTTGATTGGTCAATGCTCTTCCCATACCATGTCCTTCTAGTATCATAGGTTTTGTCTATAATACATAAAAGATGTTAAGGCTCAGTTTGGAAGGTGATGATGCGTGTGATCTGGTTGCTCCCCACTAGAAGGCAGCTTAGACATCAGTCTACTACGTGGCCAATCGAACTACAAGAAAGTGGTATCAAAGGTCCAAGGGTACTTTACCCGGTGTGGGCACCATGGTGCTTAAGTCAGCGAAGAGTTTGTGTAGAGTGCTAGATTGCTTGTAGGTATGAGAATACAAGAGCTAAATCGCACATACCTTGTGAGGTTGGAGGTGATGCCCTTATATAGGTAAGTTGTCGTAGGCCTCACGAAACGTGTCAGAGATCACCGGCTCGCATAACCCGGAGTCCGTTCCACATCTGAAGATGGAATCTGTATGAGCTGATAAGCCTTATCCGGGTCCTTCTGATCCGAGCAGGATAAGGATAAGGTCCATTGAAGTGCAGCGTGATCTTGAAGAGATTGAAGATAGCTAGCTAGCTTCTAGAAGAGGGCTACCTAGTACCTCGGTAGGTCGGTGCATGCGAGTGATAACTCTGTACTTTGATGCCTTAAGGGCATCATTTCAGGGGTATTTTAGGCCTTAGAATAGTCAAAATGTGCCATTTTCCCAGTTAAATTCAATATTGTGACCTCTGAGGGTCCCTATGAAAATCCTAGGAAAAACTAGGGAAGTTTCAGGGCTGAAATGTAGATTTTGGGAAGCTAGCGTGAATTCCAACTGAGAGAGGGGGTGTTTCTATGAAAAACTGATCACAGGAGGGCACCTCCTATCTGCCAAACCTAAATAGGCGCTCCTCCTACTTTATTAGCATACTCCCCTCTTCTGTGCAAACCCTAGGGCACTTCCCCACTCATTCCTTTCACCTCTAACAAACCCTAGCCACCCTAGGCTATCAAATCTCCACCCTCCACTCTCTCCTAACCTCTAATCTCAACCATCTAAGCCTTAGCAGCCCCTCATACCCTTAGATCTCTCCCTAGACAGCATCCTAGCCTTACACCTCACTCCTTAAACCTCAACCAATCACCTTAGGGTGCCACATCACACCAACTAATCACATTTCTCTAGCTCTAGGTACCCAAATCTACTCCCTCCATTCTGGGCGCCCAAATCTCAACCATAAATAATATTGTTCACCCTCTCCTTCTCTTCCCAACCTTAAGATCACCTTAGAACAACCCTAACCCTCCATTCTCAACCCTAGGGTGCCCATATTTCTACAAAAAATCCAGTTGTCGCCCCTTTCTTTATCTCTAATATCAGTTTTATCCACCCTTCTCTATAAAAAGGACCCCAAGGGCCCTAGAGAAGGGATTGGTCAATTCACTCAGTTCTCAAGGCTAAGGTTTCTTGAGGAGTTCAAGGGTTTTAGAAGGGAAGGACGCCTAGATCTTTCCAGGAGGGATTTTGCAAATAGTCTAGCCAATCTGCAATTACCACCACTGATTTGATTAGCCATCCCTTTCATTTTCTTTATTTTCTTTTATGTTATTTTATTCTGGCAATCTTTTAGGTTGAATTCTGCCCCTAGGTAAGATGGAAGGCTGTTCTTGAGAAGTTCAAGGGTAGAGGAAGAGGAGAATGCCCAGGCAAGAGGAGGAGTCCCTGCTTGCAGTTCGCCTAGCCACTACTGCCACCTCTCGATCCGGATCCCAACCAATTTCCCATAGTTTTAGATTTACTTTTTATGCGTGTTTTTATTTTCCATTCTTTAATTTCCACCTTTTATTTTATTTCTGCAATTTATTTTTATCAAATTTAATTTTTGTCTTTCTTTCTGCAAATCTGAAATTCGGTCAAGTAAGACGGAAGGCCCAACTCAAGGAGTTCAAGGGTCAAAGGATAAATCTAGAGACTGCTACCTCTTACCAAGTTGCTGATTTTTTATTTAGTTTTTTATTTTTGTTATTTATTTATTTATTTTTCTGCAATTTTTACTTTCCACATTATTAGAATTTTATTTTAATGGATTCCAGTTCAGTTAATTAAATTTTGTATTTCTGCAATATCAAAATCTTGTTATTTTGTCCGAATTGAAGTACGTAGCAATTTTTCCCCCGCTTCCCTGTGGATACGACCCCTTTCTCACCACTAATTGTGTTTTGTAGTTATTTTGACAATTGGAAATTTTATAAATATTGAAACTGGTGTTTCGAATTGGTTAACGACACGCTTCCGGACACACCAAGCTCCTAGGGACCCTGGCCTTAGCCGACTAGCCCGAGGTGCCCAAGGTAACTTTGCTTACTGAGAAGTCCAGAAATGCTAAGATGTCTCCTAATCGACAGGCCGCTCCACGTGTCAACATGTTAACATGTCGAGCCAAATTACCCCCCCATCAATTGCCCCCACTCCCGAGCCTGAGGTAGTCAGCTCAAGGCGAGAGTTTATGATGAGTTTAGGTGGATTTGGCCCGATCTCTGGTTTGGCCAAGGTCCAACCTATGGGTCAGTCTCGAACAACCCAACTGGCTCAACCTTAAGGGCGAGGTTGCATCTTGGGTATGCACAGACGTCACGTGGATTATAAATTCCACGGACATAAAAAACGTGTTCAACCAAATTCGACCTCAAAATGAAAACGGATACACCCTTGAGAGCCATTGGATCTTATCGATCTGAACCATTCATGGTTGGTTATGCTGGCTATAAATAGGACCCTTAGGGGGCCCATTTTTCTTCATCCCACTTTGATCTCTCGTGCATTCGGAGGTTGCAAAGCATTTGTCGTCAGTCAACGAGGTCGGTTTTTCCTTCTTCTCTTTGGTGAGTCATCTTCCTTTGCTTGTTTCTTTTCATTTGCTTTCAATGTCTAGTAGTGAGTCTAGTGGGGAGAGGGTCTAGCCCAATATGGCCGAGGAGGGTGTCTTGGTCCGAGACCGATGAGGTTCCCACAAAAGGGCCTCGTCTCCCCACAAGCTAGCTTGATCTAGAAAGCCAAACCACTTCGGTTCCACCCAAATGTCTACTAAGGAGATTCGCACTCTAGCTGATCGGTATAGGTTTGCCACTCACTACAGCTATTCTCTTCCCGTTGGGGGCTTTCCTTGGGAACATGACGATAACGAGTTAGCCGTATTTTTGGAGGCCCTGAAGGTCGGGCTCTGATTTCCTCTTCACCCTTTCATCCCTGAAGTGCTTCAATACTATAATATCACCATCGTCTAGTTGCACCCAAACTCCATTCGTACCTTGGTTGATATGACTTCTCTCTTCATATTAACACTTTTTGCCACCCTCTACCAAATTAATCAAAATCCTGCTAGCACCCCAAACAAATTTAGTTACTACCTATCTTACCAGCCTAGATACAAACTTCTCCATGACTTCCCCTCTAAGGTCCCGACCAGGAAAAGCAAGTACTTCTTCCTTGCTCCGTCTCGGGGTGGCCTTTCCCGATGCATTATAGAAAAGGCATCAAGGATGTCAGGGTAGACTTGAGTGAGGACATGCACGCCAAGATGCAGGACCTGGTAGAGCATGATCTGAAGCTAGATGATTATTTAACCGAGGAGAAGCTAATTCAAGCTGGGTTGAGTCCTCTAGGTAGGTTGTCACCTCAGATGTGGGTACTTCAACTTTTATTGCTTTGCTTCATACTGATTTAGCAAACTTTCGACCTACTTTTGCAGGCGGCATGTCGGATATCATGATTATGGGGCTCCTTTCTAACATGAAGAAGAAGAAGAAGAAGAAGAAGAAGAAGAAGAAGAGGAAGAGGAAGTCATCCCATGGAAATAAATCTCGAGCACCAATTGTTGAGCCCGTTGCCCCCGCCACAATCAAGGAGGTTCCAATCATCAACCTGGTTGAGGAAGACTTGGAAAAGAAGTTGTCACACCAGCCCGAGGTGGTCCGATCACCCGAGGTGTGCCCTCAATGTCCTAGGGAAAGTTCAATGGGGGGGAGTACCCAAGGAGAGACGGACCATCATGGATATCTAAACTCGCCTCTACAAGAGTAGGCAGGCCATCTTTCCAGAGAAGGTCCCCAACATGATTAACATGCAGCCTACCGAACTAGGCGCCAAAGTAATGCATTGTGCCATGGTGGTAAGTCCTTGATCCCATTACTATGTTGTAATCTAGGTGTTTTCTTGTACTTAATGAATTTCTCTTCCTCCATAACGCATACCTTCGCAAAGCAATTTGAGTGTCACCTCGCAAGGGCTATTGAGGCTAAGGTGGTGGCAGAAGAATACAAGTCCCAAGTGGAGCAAGATGTTGTCCAAATCGGCAAATTGAAGGGCAAGTTGGTGTCTGAGCAAAAGCAAATTGGGGAGCTGGTGCTTGACAATGCTAAGCTCGAGAAGGATCTCGAGGAGAAAGAAGCCTCCTTTTCCAAACGTGAGCCATTCTCCTAGACGCAATCAAAGAGGCCAAGGCTCATGCCATCAAGGGGTACAAAGCCTCACTGGATTTTCATCAGGAGAGGCAGGACTTCAGCACTATGGATTTCTATAAGGATTTCAAGCTCTGCCAAATGCTAGTAAGGTCGGTGTACCCCGAGCTCAACCTTGGACCCATCACGTCTTCTGCTTGCACCAAGGAGATGACCGACCAGGTCGGCGAAGACCCAAACTCTGAGGAGGAGGAAAAAGATGGGATTGATGAGGGTACAGGGAAGAAGCCGATTTCGATGTCGTCGATGAGTATCTCATGGAGGAGGAAGCCGCCAGGGAAGGTGTTATCGCTGCTACAAGAGACGGGGACGAGGAGTCTTGAGATGTCTAAAAACTTTGCTTCTTTTCTTGGACACCCCCCCCCTTTGTATATATGTAATGCATCAAGCCTCAAAGCTCGATCTAGAGAACACTTCTCTTTTTTTCTAACAATACCAATGTAAGTTTGCCAATTCTAGAATGAATGAAAGCCCACCTTTTGCACAACCCGCACTCTTCTGTTGATAATACATTGTTAATACCTGAAGCTTCAAAAATAAACTAAGTATAGGTTTACCCGAGGTGCCTAGCTCAAAACCAACGAGACATAGTAGGGGATAAACCCAAGGTAAACTGTATGCCAAGGTGGCTAGGCATAGTATGGGATATAACCTGAACTGCCTATGTGCCAACCAGGCATAATAAAAGATGTACTTGAACTACCTATATGCAGTGACTAGGCTTTGTTAAACTGCCAAGGTTGTTATCAAGTCGGCATAGGGGGCCTTTAGGCTTAGAATGACTTGATGTCCCATTTGACATATAGTTTAGCCAACATGCGCTCTATGTAGGGCGGCTTGACCAGGTCACAGAAGTAGGTGGTTTTCCATAGTGAAATTTTTTATTATCTAGTTGAGGTCGCGGATGCTTGACTCTTGAGCTCATAGATAGTACTTTCTTAGATTGTCAATGTCTGGGCATAGGGTACCTACCTCCTTTCCAATGTCTCAAGCTCATACGTCCCTTCATTGATCACTCGTCATACTCTATAATGACCTTTCCAGTTCGGGCCCAGCTTACCTTTTGAAGTATAAGGTCAGCGACTTAGAAGTGGCATATCTTGACTCGGGAATTATAGTACCGAGCTACTCACTATTGGAAGGCCATAGTCCAGATATAGGCCAAGTCACACACTTCTTTCACCAGGTTAAGGTTCGTTTGTAAATCATCATCATTGGCCTCCTCGTTCTATGCATCTAACCACAAGGTCGGTACTTCGATCTCGGCAGGGATGACAGCCTCCGTACTATACGTTAAGTTGAATGGAGTATCTCCGGTCACTGTCTTGATTGTAGTGTGGTAGGCCTAAAGCACACTAGGCAGCTCGCCTACCAACAAACCCTTAGCTCAGGAAAGTTGAGCTTTGAGTCCACGGAGAATTTCCCTGTTTGTCACCTCAACCTATCCGTTTACCTATGGATGTGCTACCGAAGTAAAGTTTTGTTGGATCCCCGTCTCAACACACTAGTTCTGGAAATTAATGTCTTCAAACTGCTTTCTTTTGTCGTATATCAGCACCTTCAGGAGTGTGAATCTACACATTCTATCCTTCCAAAAGAAGTTTTGTACATTCCAAGCTGTGATTGCCACCAGTGGCTCAGCCTCCACCCACTTCGTAAAGTAATCAACTACCACGACGAAGAACCTTATTTGCTCAATTGCTGGTGGGAATGAATCGAGGATGTATATTCCCCACTAGGCGAAAGGCCACGGGCTAGTCAGGTATTTGAGGTTAGTAGCAGGCAGGGGAGGTATGTAGGCATGCCCTTGGCAATTATTTCACTTTCAAATGAGCTCAAGTGCATCCACTTTCATTGTAGGCCAATAATATCATTGCCTTAGTGCCTTTTGGGTGAGTGCCCTACACCTAAGGTGTCCTCCACAAAGATCCTCATGGATCTCGTGTAGCACCTGGCTTGCTTCTAAAGGTCACAAGCAGCATAGGTCGGGGAGAGTAAAGGATCGTCAGTAAGGATGTAGTGAGCTAACTCACACTCTACCCTCTAAGTTGCATTGCAGTCTGCTAGTAGGGTCCTATGGAGCAGATAGTCAATAAGCAGATCCATTCATTTCGGTTATGTTGTCAACACAAGAACAACCTCCTCTATCGCCCTCTTAATCCTAGGTCACATCAGGTCTTTGATGTAGATCGTCCTCTTTGTGACGTCGGTTGCACTGGCCAGCTTTGAAAGCACATTGGCCTTTGTGTTCTTTATCCTCGATATTTGTTGGATGAACCTGTTAGACAATGTATGCCCTTAGCTCCAATCAGATTGATGTATGGATACATTTATTGTAAATGAATAAAAGTATATTATCGTTTCATGTTGATATTAGTATGTTTCTATGAAATTACCCCTTAAACTGGACACTTATGAGACTCGTGTTAATTTAGAATGTTCTCAGCCATTGGATAAACTTGGGGAGTTTATCCTGCCAAGATTGACACCGATGTGTGGCTAAAGAAGTTGGGGCAACTTGTCTCAGCTGCTAGGGTTAGACCCAAAGCACATGCAATGTGTGGTTGAAACACTAAACCCAGACCACTTTTCAGTTATGCCCTGGACCTTGGAGATTGATGGAAAAAACTGGAAAGTTACACATAACCACTAGACTTTATTATGGTACTACACTTGGTGTAGGATTGGGTTGTCTTTGATATGCCAATCAGTGAGATCCATTTAGGGTCAAAACCTAGGTACGTTGAGAAGGTCTAAGAATTCACTTAACTGGGTGATCATAATGATAGGACCAACCCCTTTGTCGGACAAAGTGGATGATAGGGCTGACACTCTCTCTAATGGAAACCTAAACTGACGGCAGTGGAATTGAACTATGTTTGAGATTTAGTTTTGCAAAATATATTTATATGATATATACAATATATATATATATATATATATATATATATATATTTTTTATGAAAAATATTTTACAAAATGTTTAATCATTATGGGCCGAGAGGTTAAGTGTAAGAGACCATTTAGGGCTGAATACTTGATGGGCCTTATCTTACTTAAGTCCATTATCATTGGGTTTTCATAGGATGGCTGAATTCAAAGATCATTTAAGTCTAAATGTTGGGTCCATTTTGAGCCCATAGTGATGTGCTCAGGGTTGGGTCGAACATGGTCCATTGTCCTTGGGTTTATTGCATTTAGCAGTGAATTCAGCCAAGCTTTTTCACAAAGGTTGTGCTGAACTCATGTGGACTTATGTGAAGTCATTGTGGGGTCCCATGCCATAAAATCAAGCCTAAGTTGACCATGCAACACCCTTGGGTCGTGAGACTTATAGTTGATGGGTGAATCTGGGTTTATAAATGGGTATAGAGCACCCATCCTCTTAAGAGGATAAGGCTTATCTCTTTATAAAGTCCAGATCCGAATTAGATTTAGATAATCTCCTAATTTGATTAAGAGATTATCTATTTTATTGACCTAGGTGGTCGCTAGACCTGTTCATGGGCCAAGCCAGGCCGGGCTCAGGTGGGGCTTTTTCTCTTTATTAACATAAGCTTTTCAGACCCAAGCCTGATCCCAGTCCTAAAAAAAACCTGAAGTCTTGACCTGAGCCTGAAGCCCGACTTGGGAGTCTGAGCGCCGGTACCGTTTGAGAGAATGGTGCCTGTTGAGTTTGCCGATTCCTGGGAGTCTGAGAGTGAGAATAGAAACCCAAAAAGTGAGAAAATAGAAGATGACAACAGTGCCGGGTAGAGAGAGAAAGAGAGCTCACCGCTCGAGAGAGAGAGAGAGACAATCTAGATCTGGTGGTGCCAGCCGCGGTGCCTACGTTCGCAGAATAAAAACGGTGTGCCTGGGTTCTGGTGGCGCCGATTGGAGAGAGAACTGAGAAGATAGAAGACCTTGTTCTAAGAAGAGAGAGAACTAAGAATGAGAAGAAAGAAGATGAAAACGGTGTCAGCTAGAGAGAGAGAGAGATCACCTCCAAATAGAGAGATTACTAGTTCTAGTGGAGTCGGTCATCGGTGACTGAGTTCGCAGGTGTAGTTGGGTTCATCGGTTCTGAGAGTTAAGAGGGAGAAATGAGAGCCACTTCTGAGAGTGAGAGTGAGAAAGGAGAATGAAAAGAAAAATTTTAAGTATTTAGGGTTAGGGTTAGGTAGTTTAGGAAAAGTCAGGTTGGGCCGGGCTCAGGCCGGGCTTTTTTAACAAATCCCAAGCCAGGCCCGTAAAATAGTCGAGCTTGGGCTTTTAGGCTCGAGGTCAAGCCCGCGGGTTAAAACACATGCTCAAGCCCGTCCGGGGGCTGGGCTGGGCTGGGCTGGCCCGTCGGGCCACCCGACCCATGAACAGGTCTAGTGGTCGCATGTCTAAGATAGCGTGGATTTTGTCCGGGTTGGCTTCAATGTCACGCCAGTGCGCTATGTAGCCAAGGAATTTGCCCAACGTAACCCCGAAGACACACTTGTTTGAGTTGAGCTTCATGTTAAATTTTCTTAGAATTTGAAAAATAACATTTAAATCATATACAAGAGATTTTGAAAATTAGGTCTTCATGACCATGTCGTCAACATAGCACTCAACTTTATTGTCAATCAAAAGTGCAAATACTTTATTTACAATTCTCTAGAAAGTTGATCCAACATTTTTCAGTCCAAAGGGCATAACTTTATAACAGTATAGCCCTAGCTCAGTTACAAATGTAATTTTTCCTAGTTAGCTAAGTCCATCCAAATCTACTTGTAGCCAGAGTAAGTGTCCATGAAGCTCAGCAACTTGTGCCCCAAGGTCACGTCTACCAAGCGGTCTATTCTTGGGAGCAGGAAACTATCCTTCGGGCAGGCTCTGTTGAGGTCAGTGTAATCAACGCACATGCACCACTTGCCATTGACTTTCTTTACGAACACAAGGTAGGCTACCTAGGTCAGGTACTGGACCTCTCTAATGAAGTTTGCTGCAAGGAGCTTCCCGATCTCCTCATCTACTATCCTCCACCTCTCTAGAGTGAGGTTCCTTTTCCTTTGCCTAACTGGCTTGACTAAAGGGCCCACATTAAGTTTGTGAGTATTCACAGATGGGTCTCTGTTGGGCATCTTTGTTGCCGACCATGCAAAAAAAATAAATTATTAGGTAAAAAGCTTACCAGTTGTGACCAAAGTGGTTCTGCTAGGCGAGCTTCAATCTAGATAGTCTTTGTGGGCTCAGCATCAGAGACCGAGACCATGACTGTATCCTCAATTGGTTGAGCTCACTCATCTATGTGCTCGGGGAGTGGCTCTAGTTCAATGTCGTCTGCCAGCTTCCCTTTGCCCTTCAGTGCTGCAACATAGCACTTCTGTGACTCCAACTAGTCGCTCCGTACAACCCCTACTCCATACCTCATCAAAAACTTCATCAAGAGGTGGTAGGTCAACACCACCATGGGAA
This sequence comes from Nelumbo lutea, assembly GCF_056320005.1. Lineage (NCBI taxonomy): Eukaryota > Viridiplantae > Streptophyta > Magnoliopsida > Proteales > Nelumbonaceae > Nelumbo > Nelumbo lutea. The sequence continues at coordinate 48,669,571 of NC_142685.1, forward strand.
GTGCAAGCAAAATGGGTTGACCTAAGATTGCATTGTAGGGGGACAGGGTGGCAACCACCAAGAAGGTGTGCTTGAATTGGACTTCATTGGTCTCTAACCCTGCTGCAACTAGCACTTTGATTTGGCCTAAGGGCCTCACCACATCTCCACTGAAGCCAACGAGCAGTACATCTGTTGGCTGCAAGTCCTTCTACTCCAGCTACATCTTCCCGAAGGCCTTGAGGAATAGAATATTTGTCGAGCTTCCTGAATCGGAAAGAATCTGTTTTACCTCAAAGTCATTAGTAATCATTTTGATGACGAAGGCATCATCGTGTAGATACCGGACCCCACGAGCATCATCCTCGGTGAAGTAGATAACCTCCTCCACCCAAGGACGCTTCAACGGGTTCTCTTCCTCATGCTCTAACTTGCGAACTACATTCTTCCCCACCGTTGTGTTGTAACTTGCTATGGTTGAGCCTCCGATGATCATATTGACCACCCTGTGAATCGGCCTCTCCGGTGGTGGCAAAACCCGAGGTGGTTGATCACGATCATGTTGCCTACTCAATTCTGGTGCTTTCATGGGCTGATTAGCAAGTCAGACATCTCTCTCATCGCGCTAGATGAATTGTCTCAAGTTACCATGACGGGTCAGCTCCTCAATCTCATCTTTTAAGTTTCAGCAACTCTCTGTATCATGGCCGATGTCACGATGAAAATGATAGTACTTATTTAGGTTGCGATTGGTGGGGTCGCCTCTCATCTTGGGCGGCCATCTCACATACTCAGCTATTTTTATCCACATCAATATCTCGCCCCTCTTTGCATTCGGGGCAATGTAATTCCAAGTCTAGAATGGTGAAGTTTTGGATCGTCGGCCTGATTTGGAACTCCGATGTGGTGATTTGCTCTTTCTTGGTGACCTGCTTCGCATACTTTAAGGTAATCGGCTTCTCTTCGGTGACTTTCTTCTTCGTCGTTGCTTACTACTCCCCACTTCTTCTTCTGGTCACTTCCTCTTTTCGAATAGCTATAGCTCTATCCGGGATCCCAACGCCTCCTCCACCTTTGTAAACTTATCTACTTCAGTAAGGAATGCCTCCATAGAGGTTGGAGGGTTCAACTCAACCTGCCAATGTAAGTCAGGGTGGCAGACATCGTTCGGCCACTAGACGACATTCAACAAATAAGTCGCGGACTTGGGGCACCTCTTACCGGTGGCGAAGTGTGTAGTGAATAGATCCATGAACTGATTCCAACTCTTGATCGAGCCTGCGAGCAACCCCAAGTACCACATCCAAGCTGTACCTCAGAATGTTGTTAGGAATGCCATATAGAGGCTCATGCCATCTGCCCTGTGAAGCTGCATCAGGGTTTGGAAGCTATCATTGTAATCTACTAGGTCAGTCGTACCATCATGCGATTCCAAGCTTACAGCTTTAAAGTACTTAGGCCATGGGGCCATAAGGATCTCTAGTGCTAGTGGTAAGGCCCGGGTCATGCACGGTGTTGCTGGCTGCATAACGATCTGGCTTAACTCTCCCTTCTTCTCATCCTCCTCGTTATTGATGGGAGCAAAGTGGCTTTTTTTGGCACTGCGACGTAAGCGTCTATGTCATCTCCTCTTCAACACCTCAGTAGTATTGGTTCCTTCTGTCCCAATCGGTGTCATGGCTCTGTTGTTCTCCTCCACTAGGACCTGGTTCCGGTTTTCAAGGCGATGAGGTGAGTCCAAAACCTGGTCCTGGTGTTTGACACCGGGTTGTTGGTCACCTAGCTACTGGTTGCTCTGATTAACATTTTTCTGGCGTTGGGGGTTATGTTGTTGGTTCAGGTTCACATTCTATTGTGGTGGTTGTGGATGCCATGGCTGTTGTGGCTGTTGTGGCAAAATGAAAGCGGCAAACCTTTCCTCCCAAGCCTGCACTTGAAGATTCGTACCGCGGACGTACTGCACCAGTTCGTTGAACTACCGCACATTAATCCATACAGGAACCATCGATGGCTCAACCGCAAGGAGAGGGGTGTTCACCTGGTGCAGCGGGAAGGGCTAGTTCGGCACTACTAGCACTCCGGGAAATGTCAAGGGCACAGTAAGTTGCCCAATGGTCATTGAGGGCACTTCAAGTTGGACAATAGGCTGCTCTTGCCCCCCAATGACTTGCATGTTGTTGAGCTGGTTGTTGCTTGATGATGCCATCGAATTAGTGAATGAAGATAGAGAGGGTGAAAACTGGGTTTTTTGTTGTTGGTTCCCATAGAAAGCGCCAATTAATGATGCACGATCTAATCACTCCTTGCTAGAAGGCAGGCCAGACATCGGTCTGCTACATAGCCTGGTCGAACTACAAGAAAATGGCCAAAATGGAACTGCAAGAAAGTGGCCTGGTCAATTGATCCGTTGACCCGTTCGACTTGGAATATAATTTTCAGACCCATTTGTTTTTTTTTTTTTTTAAATGTCTAAGGCTGATCTATTCAAATCATATGGTCATATGAAGGCCAAAATGGTCAGCTTCTAAAAACATTGATGAAAACAACTAAAATTTGTTAAATAATAAGAAAAGAAAAATATCATGCTTATCGGCGTATTCACTCATGACGATGGGTTACTTAGCCCTCGATAGCAGTGCAAAGTGCAAATAGAAGATCCCAACTCCCAAGTGTTCACTCATGCTCGCTCGTCAATATGTGATCCCAATCAACACGAGCCAAACTTTCCACCTCTGAGCCAGGAATTCAGGTAGGACTCGTATCAATCAGTTTAATTGGTTGTCACTATCGAGTAGTTGATAAAACTATAAAAGGGTAAAAGAAAAGAAAGCTAACGCACAAAGAAATAACAAACAGCAGCTGTCAATTATCCGATTCTTTTTGGTTTCAAGAACAATTATCTGATTACAATCCAGTCAATTGATACTAGTAGATGGCCGTTACGCGTGTTGGTGGAATGTGGATTCTGGACCTACTCGGGCGGGTATTTGTTTAGTATGGACTCTGGACTATTACATTACAGACCGACACAAAGATAACTTCGACGAAATAGAGTGAAGTTGATCTTCCTTCTTTTTTTTTTTTTTTTTGTTTTTTTGACTTTCTTAATGAGCTTCAGAGCTTTCTGCTATCTCGATCTCCTAGTAGTCGGGAGGAGGCACGGATTGGAAGATGGAACATCAGTTCACCAGAAATTTCCTATTTTCTATCAAGCTTAAACAAATCTTCACCGCCAAAGCTCTCCACATTTTACTTGTCATCGTCTTGGACGTCTGACTACAGGACGCCAATGTCCACACAAAGATTGTGTCAATTTAACTACTCCCTTATCATCTCTCAAGTCTTCTTTTTAGAAAAAAAAAAAAGCTTTATCATCTCTTAAATCTAGTCCCCCTACATACATCATAATTTGTAGGTGCAATGAGTGCAAGAAGCCAAGTACATGTGACTCGTAACGACATGGACCTTCCAAAAAGATTGAGTTATGTTACTTCTTTAAACATAACTCAATTAAGAACTCAATATCAGCACTAGTAATACATTATGTTGAGTCCCTCGCAGAGGTACTGCTACTACTTGAAGGAGATCCATTCTGTGACAGTCTTCTCACCACTCCTTTCCCTTCTCCCGGTTCTTTACCCAAGTTGCTGTAAATCATTGTTCTCAGTAATATAGGATTCCTCCAAAATTAGTACCACTTGGATTGAATTGAACACACGTAATGCCAAGTTCTATCATCTGTAATCACGTTCTCCCAGTCTCCTCACTATAGGCACAAGGCATAATTTCAAAATGCAAGAATTACAGGAAATCAAACCAGTCAGATGTTTCTTTTTTTGAAAAAATGGGGAAAGGGAAAAAGAAGGCAAGAATAAAAAGATGTGAGCAGGGTGGGTAAGGCAACAAAAGGGTCTACCTAAAGAACGGTAGATGGCTCTATGAGAGGAGGAAGGTTGCAGGGAATCTTTAGGGAAAGTTGATGCCTCTATCGGGCAAAGCTTATGCAGGAATTCTGTAAGACTGATATGAGAGGGCTTTGAGCCTTAGCTAAATCACGTAGAAAGAGAGAAAACTCGAAACTTTCCCCCAACAGGAAAGTTTGCCATTTTGTTAGATCTGAAACAAGCAAGCAAAGTTGGGTTTGCCCTTTTCCTCGAGATCCACACATAAGCACAAGTGCAGTTATTGCTCCCTTCTAGAAGCATGCTTGAGTGTGCCTTAAAAGTTTTCTGGAAATGTCTAAGTATCAGTTTGTCATCACAACTCAAATGGGAACGGATTATGCTGTTGTGATGTCACGGCGCAACACCAAGGCAGAATGTCATCACAGCACACGAGATGGCTGTAATGTTGTATCAGACCATTGGACGAGACTGATGATGAGGTTCTTAAGCTAAAGTTAGCACCCTTTGTGCAGAAATGACAATTGATTGTTTCATGTCATGGGTGTATGTGTCTACTGCAATTCGAGGGTTGTTGCGATATGAACATATCATGGTCATATGTTTGTATGTCCCCCGTGGCAATTCCCCTAATGCCTATCAATATACTTACAAAAGGATAAAGGAAAAATGTTACTCATGGCAAGATAAAATTTACATGCGTTTTTCTAAAATTTTAACCAGCCTTCGTTGCTTCTTTATGGCTATTGAGTTAAAATAAGGTAGAATGAAGGAAATGAAAGAATAAGAAAGGAACATGGGGAAGCTGCAAAGTTCAATTTCCCACATCTGCCAACTATTGATTCTACATCCAAGGAGAATGAAATAGGAAATAACAATGGAAAACTATTGCCAAAATGTACAGTTACATGAAAAAATACTACACTCATGACAAAGTGGCAATGCCACCAAAGATTGGAATAACCTCACTATTTAATATTTTTGTAATAATGGATGTGCAATTCATCCATGCCAGGATGGTGAAAGGGTGGGGTGATAGAAATTGTCTATTTGCCTTGGGTTTGAGAAGCCATGCCAATAAGAGTGCCTTATTACCTTTCTTATTCTTTTTAATACATTGTTCTAATTGAAACAATGAAAGGAATTAATGAAATAGCGATATAAGAGAAGATACACAGAAAATAAGGGAGCATAAATGGCATTAATGGGCTACCCATACCACAAGGTAAAAGAATTAAGGAAACATCATTACTGTTGCACCAAAAACTTGTATAAGGCAGGGCAACAACCCCTCAAATCTTAGGTCAAACTGTTTTTTTTTTTTTTTTTGATAAATAATCTTAAGTCAAACTGTTAATAGTTTGAAGCGTAAAAACTTCTCAATGATATGGATGGAGACAAAATGTCCAATAGGCTTCTGATGATAGTAGAATTTATCATATTTTTATTTTCAATTATTCTGTCTTTTATACTAAATTAACATCTAATTGGGCTCATATCTCTTATATTTTGGTCCAGGGTATGAAAGAAGGCATCAAGAGCAAAGAAAGACAAATCGGATGATTTTTTACAGTTTCGACATCATTCAGTGATTTGGACCTAACTCGCGTCTTCGAATTCCAAATGGGCTGATTCAAGATCCACTGGAAAGATAAGAGAAAGCCACAACTTTCATGTTTTGGGCTTTCGCAGAACCGGCCTGCGTCGAAGTCTAATTTGGGCCCGAAGTTGGGGCAATTTCGTAGGAAGGGCCAATCCGCAGCTGAAGCCCAACTCGTAGAAAAGCCTGACTGAAGCCCAATTCGCAAAGGAGGTCTATTATGAATCCAATAACAAGAAACTAAGAAGAATCCTTCTAGATCTAAATTATTGATGTAATCTTAGAGTGAAAAAGGGATTGAGTTCAAGAGATAAAGAGATAAGGTTAAAATTAGGATAGGAGTTTCTATTCTTGTAAGATAAACTTCAAGAGGAAGTAGGAGACCACCCCCTCCCCTTTATTCTATATAAAGGAGGGGGCAGACCAGTTTTAAGTATCACTTGATCACTGAATTATTCAATCATTCAACTTCTTATCTGAATCAAGAAACAATGAACAATCAGTCAAGAAGGGTTCAAGAAAGGTTCAAGAATTCAAGAAACTTCAAGAAGAGGAGATCTCAGCACCATGGACGAATTCAAAAGTTCTTTCTTCCCCTTTGTTTGTTTTAATTCTTCCATCATGAACTGATTTGTTTCTTGCTAGGGCTATGAAAAGCCTAACCATGTTAATGAATATATTTTTATCTTCTTGATTTATCCAAGATTGTGATTTCCATATAGTCTATGAATTGTTATGCTTAATGCAATTAAGAACTTTGCCACCTCTTAATTGATTTGGGTTATGTGAATGAATTGAGAAAGGAACTCACATAATTGACAGAATAATTCATAGTGTGAATTGAATGGTATATAGAGATATATATACATGATTCATCTGAATTTAATGGTTTTCTTGGACTTAATGCACTTCCATCTTGAGAGCTCTACTCGAAAGATCGAAGGGTTACCTAATGGGAGTAGGTTTAGTATATCTCGAGAGAGAATACTAAATAAATTTGGGAAAATCTCAGCTTATGGGAATAACAATTAGTCTTGGATAATTGGACCCATCAATATTCATTGCATTGGTTAAGTGAACCAAAAGTCCTAGCGATTCCATCATTTGCATATTCAATTAGTGATCACCCTTGTTTTTATTTTCTTTGTTCTAGTTTTTATTTTCAATAGTTCTTGTTTCCTTAAACCTAAATTTTGACTGTCCAAATAATTAGGGAAGGCTATGACTCTAATACTTATTTTGTTAAATCCCTGTGGGAACGATATTATTATACTACTTGATAATTAGTGCACTTGCTAGAGTTATATATTTATAGCTATCAACTTCAACATGAAGTTTGTCAAAGATAATTTGCACTTGAATACAATATCATGAACGTTTCTGTTTAGTTTCATGAAAGAATTAGATGGGGTCTTGCTTCAAAGTTCTAACATAGTTTCCTCTCTCTGATTCTGAAAATGGCAAGTGTTATGGAATTCAGACTTCCAGGCAATTAGTATTTTGTCCAGTATGGCTCAAATGGGTTTCAGGGCCAAAAGGAGGAAATGCATTCATGCCTGTGTCTCTAAAGTTTCCTTTTTGTGATCTTTAATGGCACTTTAAATGAAATTTTCAAGAAGTGGGATCATACAGCAGTAAAAGATGTATGGACCCTAAGATCTCATCTCTGGTTTTTATGATGAAAGAGGATGCTTCTCTCATCTCCCACCTTCAATATGTGGGGACACTTCAATGTTATTGGATCTTTTACTTCTTTAGGTATTTGACCTTATAGCAATCCTTCGTTATATATTAACCTCCAGAAGAGCATCTTTCTTGGGGTTAGGAATTTTGATAGTAAAATAGAGATGTTTATTAAAAGAAAAGGTATATGAGCAGTATACAGGCTTTGTGGCCAAAGCAAACAACATAACAACGCATATGAAACCACAGATCAAAAACCAAAAATATTGAATAAGACCCCAAAACAACTCAAGTCTTTTTCCAACTTAAAATGCCCTTTTCAATTGAACTATTCAAATCTATCTCCCTTAACAATCAGGAAATGCCACCCCTAAAATGCATTCTAAGGAAACTCAGGACCCTTACTAATATATCTTAAGAAGTCGTGTTATGAACTAAAGAAACTACATCAGGAAAGCATAACAATATCCCCCAACTTCCACAGACAACTAAAACAACAACCTGCCCACTTACCTGACAAGAAAAAAAAAAAAAAACATCTTCAACTCCTAAAGGGAACCAAACCAAAAATATCTTAGTCTGCTATTTCATCCACACAATCTGAAAACTCCTGATCAGATAAAAAACTAGATTCCTCAGCAAAGTTTTCAGGTTTGTTAACTCTCTCCATAACTTTGACTTCCATAAACATTTTTCTAACAAATTGCTCTCCACCCAAAAAGAATAAACCAAAACTTCTTTTCACTTAAACTTCCTTACCAACAACCCTCTCAATATCCAATTTCTTAGCCAGATGAACCCCATCAATCTGTAAAACAGAACTGAGAAAAAAGATATTATAAATTTGCCACTATCGTAAGAAAACACCAACCCCTAAACAACTGTTGTAGATAAGGAAGCAACAAAAGAATCCATGGCAAATAATTAGTTCGATTCCGACACCAATTTCAGAATTTTAGGGTGATAGGATATTGGTATCGTTTGAGTTTTATTTTTAATTTACTCTCTAGCTGTGTAGTGTTTTAAGATTAGGGTTTCAAGTTTTCTATTATTTTGATATTACTATTTATGATAACTTTCAGACTTAATACTCATAATTACTATTTATAGTAAAATCATGAGTTTCTATTTTAATAATCTTTGGTATCTTCACATAGTTTCTTGTAGTATTAGCAATGAGTTATTAGAGTTATTTCAGAAGTTGAGTCCTTATCTTAGTTCTAAAGCAATTAGAAGTTGTGGATCATACTTTTAGTCCAAAATCAAGACTGTAAAATAATATCTGAGTTAATATATTGAGTCCATAAATAGAACCATTATAATTGAAAAGAGGACTAATTTGATTTGGTTTAATGAATTCTTGTTGCTAGTTAATTTTATCTTTTTCCCTCTCTCTCTCTCTCACTTGTATCTTCTTTTGAGTGACCTATCTCATCACTATAACAGCAATAGTTATTCTCTTTCTGGTTTCTTGCTCATTCTTTGGTGGCAGCAAGCCATCTACTTGCTTCTCTATCCCACAATACCCACCACCAAATTTGAATTTGTAGGGACCTTAAGTAATAAAAATATATTAAAGCTCAGAAAATTCCAACTCTGACCAGTATTGCATGAACACTAACATGGGAATTGGAATTTGATGCATTGCCAAGAGTCAGACCCAACATGATGAGAAAAGATGGACTCACAGACATGTTTATGGAAATGTACACTATTAAAATATTTCATTTTTCATCAAAACATTGTATACCTGCAAAATGGGGTATAAAATGTTGCTTTTGTTGCCAAGTAACTTTTGGATATGAAAAATGGCATTCATTTTATAAATTAGCTATTCATTTATGTCAAATAATCTAGGAGATAAAAGGGAAATTTTACATAGAAGTGTCCTAAGAACCTGTGGAGTGTCAGACTGTGACACATAACACATGTCCAATATGAACGCATCATCCATTTAGTAGAGTCCATGTATCACCTTCTAAAAGTTATTTTCTCCTTACCCTTCTGCAACCCCTTCATTCCTTTCTCCCCTTTTTCATCTTTTGATTAACCTTGGGGGAAACAACTCTGATTAACCACTAATAAGAATAGATAAACAAACAAAAGATACCATCTTTCCATTCATCCACCTTCTCCATCTCTATTCAGAACCTAACTTTTTTTTGAAAGGTAAAGTAATAATTATTGAATCAGCAAATAACTCAGTACAACAAAAGAGCCAGCCACAAGTAGCTGCTCAGATTTTAGGACAAGTTACAGATCCCAGATCGAAGTGGACTTAACTAATACAGGAACATTATTCAAAACCTAACTTTTCCAAAATGAAAATCAAAGAATCCCCAATTGACATGATTTTATGCTCTTTCCAAAGCTATATTTTTTACCTGCTACCACTTTTGCTAGAGTTTTTATATTCTCTACTACGTAATCAACAATCAAAATTTGATCCAGAGTCTGCTAGCTTTTTATGAATGAACTTTGCAATGGAGAAGCAATGTGATAAAGGGCATCTGTTATTTTGGCAAAAAAAAAGGACAATAATTCATTAAACTAACTTCAATTTACATCACCATACCGTGTTAGGCCCAAAAAAACTAATCCCTTAACCTGCTTGGTGGACAATTTCTTATCACCACATTTCCTTCCTGTCTCATTTTACTTGCTACCATATTACTAGGCTTCCTTTTTTTTTCTGATATCTTATATATATCAAAAAGCATTTCCACCCAACTCCCTCATTTTTGGGTTGTTCTACCTTTCTCCATTCTATAGTTCAAAGTCCCTTTCTTCTTGCTTTTCCTTTCCACCAAAATTGGTTTTTTTTCAATCTCCAATTCTTTTAAAATTTTAACCAGAAGCAAGATCGTTTGCTATTGATACATAGGAATAGCTTAAACTACAGATTGAATTGGTGTTGTCCTTCCAGCTTGTGACAGTGTTTTGACTTGCTATGCTTCAATCCTCTGCTTAACTCTTTCTACTACCTCTTCATACTCCCTCCATTTATTTTTCCCGCCCAAAGTTTAGAACCTAAATATTTATCATTTAGGCTCCTTTGTTTCAGTCCCATAAGATGCCAAAGATATCTTTGATGTCTTCTATATGTGTTGTCCTTCCATCTCCTCAAAAATTCCATGATTCCTTTAAACATTTGCAATTGAGAGGGCTCTGCTTTGCAGAAGAGGGAACATTCATCAGCAAAGAAGAGATGTATCATTGAAGGAGCACCTTTGCAATTTTTTATTCCTTCTATGGAGCCTTCTTCTTTAGCTTTTTGTAGCATTGATGTTAAAACCTGCATGCCAAAGATGAACAAGTATGTAGATAAGGGGCCTCCCTGTCTAAGCCTTTTCTTTGTTTCAAAGAAACGTGTAGTGGTTACAATAATATAGAATAGGTGGCAGTTGTAAGGCATTAAGAAAGCATTTGGATCCAAAGAGGAGGAAAGCCCATGATTTCCAAAACTTTTAGAATGAGCTTCCAGTTCATTCTATCAAAAGATTTGCCTTATCAATTTTGATGGCCACCCAGCCTCTTTTTCCTTTATTTTCTTCACTGAGTGAATTATTTGGCTAAGATTATGTCGATAGTAATTATCTCCCTTGCACAAATCCATCTTGATTTGAAGCAATTAGAATAGACAATAGCTGCTTGAATCTATTTCCTAAGAACTTAACAATAATTTTATAACAAACATTACACAGCCCAATTGATTGGAATTGAAATGGGCTTTTCAGGTCCAACAAGTATAGGTATGAATATTAGATTTATGTGATTTATTTCTATCATAAAACTCCAATTACTAAACAATTTTTGGATTATTTGAGTTTCTTCATTTTCCACTACATCCCAACATTTTTGATAAAATAATGTAGTGAATCCACCTGGCCTAGGAGCTTGGTCCCAATTGGAAAACCACCTCCTTAACTTCTAATGACCATCTCAGTAGATCTTCTTTTTGCTCTTCATCTTTTTTCTTTTTCTTTTTGAAACTGTAAGGTAAAGTAATTTCATTAATAATCTTAAAACCATACAACTATGGAACCCTGTACAAAGAGAATTGGTACAAGAGGAAAGAACCAATATACCTGGTACAACCAGCCCCAAACCAAAAAGACTATAAGCTCCTTACAAAGAGGAATTGATCAAAAAAAGAACATAAATGTCTGTTTTTGAACAATGGGAGATTTGCCAACCAGGAATGCACCATTCCCTAAATCCATCTATACACCTCTTCTTTTGTACTTTGTCTCCCTTCAAAAATTCTACTATTTCTTTTGCACCACACCACACAAATCCAACAGTCTTATCCAAATCCAGTAAGTAGAACCACAATGTAGCAACAAATGGCTAGAAGATTCCACACTTCCATTGCATAGTGTGCAAGCCATATCTGCCACCTTTGTACCCCCTCTTCTAACTAAACTGTCCCTAATTAGGGATCTTGTCCAGAACCGCAGACCAAAAAAGAAGAACAGTTTAGGTGGTGTTAATACCGACTATGTAGGGGTATTTTTGTCTTTATGCTTATGTTCAAGTTGTTGATGTGTAAAGTTATGTTAGATCTTATGTCCCTCACTTAAGTAGGGGCAAAGGTGTCATTTCCAGATTAATAGAAATATAAAAACAAATCTGGCCGAATGGGAGAGACTGATTTTCTCTCTTATTCGAACAGAACTTTCTCCTATTCTCCTCTTCTTCTTCTTCTCTCTCTTTTCCTCTTTCTTTTATTTTTGCTGTTATCACTCTAACAGATTTCAAGGGCAGACCGAATTCTAATATGGTATTAGAGCCAAACTGAGCAAATCGAAACTGCCCAGAATTCTGTTCTTTGCGCACCCAGTCTAAGGTTTTCTCTTGTTTTCTTCGCCATCAGTTGGAGATAAGGGAAAGGGCTGAAAAGGAGTGATCACCCTCTTCCCTTGGAGGTTTCTATGCCTCCAGTCGTGCAGTTCGTAGTTGGTTGTTATGGTTTGTGAGAAGCCCTCCCGTAATCGATGAAGGGAAGAAGGCTGATTCGTGTGATGCAATGGGTGCCTAGTGTAGTCTGATTTTCTGGTGATTAGGTAAGAGGTTTCTATGCAGTTTTTTGTTGTGAACCAAATGATAAGTTTGTTTCAGATTGTATGGTGGTAATTCAAGTTGTAGTGTGTTAGGGTTTATGCAAGTTTCAGTGTGATTCGAAGGGGGAGTGATCCTCAAACAGTGTGGTGAGTTTTCAGGCAGCCATGTGGTAGGGTTGTGGTGTAGAGAGTGCAGTTTTCAGCAATAATAAGTGCTGAAAACAGTGTTGTTCAGTGTGTAGTGTGGTTTAGTGTGCAGTGTGCCGAATTCAGCAATAACAGAGTTCAGCAATGGGAGACAACAGTGACAGTAAAACTAGTGTGGTGGTCCCTACTGACTACCTGAATATTCAGATGACCTCTACTAAACTAAATGGAGAAAATTATGTACCTTGGTCTAAATCTGTAAAAGTCTTTCTCAAGGCAAAGAAGAAGGTGAAACACATAAAGGAGGAAAAACCCTCCACTAATTCTCATGAGTATAATGACTGGGAACAAGAAGATGCACAGATTATCACATGGTTATGGAATGGTATGGAACCCAAGATTAGTGTGAACTTCATGTTTCTTGACACTGCCAAGGAAGTGTGGGACCATGCTAAGAAGTTGTATTCGGGTCAAGACAACACAACTAGAGTATATCAGTTGTATCAGGAATACTTTAATTTGCAATAGGGTAATCAGAGTCTTGAGGAGTACTATGCTAGTATGAGAAACATTCATAATGAGTTGAATGTTTATCACCCCCTCCTCACCTCTGATGTCATAATTCAGCAACAGCAGAAAGAGCAACTAGATGTGACTTGATTTTTTGTGGGGCTGAAATCTGAATATGAACCAGTGCAGGCTCAGATACTAGGAGGATCAGCTCTCCCTTCCTTAAAAGAGGTGTTTGTTCAACCTAGGAGGATTTCTATTGGATCTATCGAGAACTCTAGTGTTTCCGGCAGATCAGCCTTTGCAGTATCAAGGGGCCGTGGTGTTAGAGGTGGAGCTCGAGGAGCTCAGTCTGGCCGTAGTGGTAGCAATGGACCAATATATGGCCATAGTGGTGGTGGTAGACCTACATATAACAGTGGTGGTCGTCGTACTAGAGGTCGAGATTCAGGGGGAATCTGTGGCAAAGGATGTAGTTCGGGTCCGAGGAGATGTACACACTGTGGTATGGACGGACATACCATTAATTATTACTATGATTTGCATGGTCCACCTTCAACTTGGGACAATCATGCCATGACCAGTGACAGTAGCTTTAGACAGGAGAGTCATTCAGCTAATCAGATGCTATCTACATCCACAGATGTTCCCGGGAAGGAGATGATGAGTGTTCCCTGTGATGAGTATGAGAGGTTTGTCTAGGCCACACCTTAACAGAACACAGCCACTCTTGCACACTCAGGTATGGCTTGTCTAGCATCCACACCCAATCCCTGGATTATTGACTCTGGAGCCTCCGATCACATGACTGGAACTCCATGTGTGTTTTCTTCCCTCTCTCATTGCCCAACATCACAATTTGTTACTCTTGCAAATGGTTCCACATCCTCCATTTGTGGTGTTGGTAATGTTAACATGGACCCTTTACCCTTATCATCAGTTTTGTATGTCCCTAAATTTCCATTTAACCTTATGTCAGTTAGTAAGTTGACCAAGTCTCTTAATTGCATTATTACTTTTTACCCTTCGTGTGTTTTTCAGGATCTCAAGACGGGGATGAAGATTGGTGGAGGGCATGAAGCTGGTGGATTGTATTATCTTGACAATGGTGGAAGTACGTCAACGTCTCTCCAGTCATCTCTTTCTCCTCTCCAGTGGCACTATCGATTTGCTCATCCTTCACTGAAAGTTCTAGTCTCTGGTTCCTTCGTTGAGTCATCTTTCTGTTTTGGATTGTGAGTCGTGTCAGTTAGGGAAACATCATCGTGTTCCCTTTAGTCCTAGGGTTGATAAACGTATGTCGAGTCCTTTTTCTTTGGTTCATTCAGATGTTTGGGGTCCTTGTAAAGTAATGTCATACAATGGATATAAATACTGTCATTTTTGTTGATGATTATTCAAGGATGGCATGGTTTTATTTAATGAAAGAAATGAGTGAATTGTTTGCCATTTTCTAAAAATTTTATGATGAAATTCGCAACCAATTTGGTGTCCACATTAAAATTTTCTGTTCCGATAATGGTCGTGAATATTTCTCTACATCATTTCAAGAAAATTTGGACCAACATGGCATTATTCATCAAACTTCATGTACCTACACCCCACAACAAAATGGGGTGGCAGAGAGAAACAATCATCATCTTTTGGAAACTGCTTGATCCCTCATGCACCACATGAATATACCCAAACCTTTTTGAAGTGATGCGGTGCTTACTTCTTGCTTCCTGATTAACCGAATGCCCACATCTATCCTTGATGGTCATTCTCCATTCACCACTTTGTTTCCTACCTTGTCTCTGTTTCCTCTTTCTCCTCGGGTTTTTGGGTGTGTCTGCTTCGTTCATAATCTAGAGCCAAGAAGGGACAAGTTAGATGCACAGTCCATTAAGTACATCTTCCTGGGCTATTCCTGGACTCAGAAAGGGTATAAGTATTATTATCCTAGCTCTTGACGTTCCTTTGTGTGTGTTGATGCTACTTTCTTTGAGTCTACTCCGTTTTTCTTGGGGTCAAGTGATGTTTCTTCCTCCTCATCACCTCCTCCTCTTCCTTTTCCAGTTGCAAATCTGTTCCTCTTGTTCCAGCTGTGACCAAGTCCTTGTCTCCAGTGCCACCACCTATTGAACGGCCACCTATTCGCCAACATGTACCAACTCCTCCAGCTCCATCATCGTCAACAGATCCAACAGTCGTCCCCACACCATCCCCAACCCTAGTATCTAAACTTGATCTTCCCATTGCCTTGCGGAAAGGTAAACGCAGTTGTACCCTTCATCCTATTTCTAATTATGTTTCTCACTCACCTTTCTGCTTCCCATCACCAGTTTATCTCCTTGTTATCCTCTGTTGTTGTCCCTAAGGATGTCCAGGAAGCCCTTGACTCTCCAAGGTGGCGCCATGCAATGGAAGAAGAATTCTCAGCTCTAACTCATAATCATACATGGGACCTCACCATTCTTCCTCTTGGTAAGCAAGTTGTCGGTTGTAAGTGGGTTTGTACTATTAAGTACTTACCTGATTGTAGTGTAGAATGGCTGAAAGCTAGACTGGTTGCCAAAGGGTACTCCTAAACCTATGGTATTGACTACACAAAGACCTTCTCCCCGGTTGTTAAGATTGGTTCAGTTTGATATCAAAAATGCTTTCTTACATGGTGATGTGCTTGAGGAGGTCTATATGGAGCAACCACCGGGGTTTGTTGCTCAAGGGGAGGATGGTAAGGTGCGCCAAATAAAGAAGGCCATTTATGGACTTAAAATAGTCTCCTCGAGCATGATTTGATAAGTTAAGTGAGGTGGTAAAGAAGTTTGGTATGAAACAATGCCAAATTGACCATTTAGTCTTCAATCATGACTCTCAAGCTGGAAAGATCCTATTGGTGGTGTATGTAGATGATATTTTTATCACTGGGAATGATAAAGTGGGAATTAATAGGTTGAAAACCTTTCTACAGGAACATTTTCAAACAAAGGACCTTGGTAAACAAAAATATTTCTTGGGGATAGAAGTAGCAAGGTCTAAGCATGGTATTAACTTGTGTCAAAGGAAATATGTCCTTGATTTGTTGGAAGAAACAGTTTTGTTAGGTGCTAAACCAGCTGAAACACCTATGGAAACAAACACTAAGATGAATAGTGATATGGGTGAAGAGTTTGAAGACCCTAGCAGGTACCAGTGGCTTATAGGTAAACAGAACTACCTAACCATTACTCAGCCAGACATTTCATTTGCGGTTAGTGTGGTAAGTCAGTTCATGCAGAAACCTCGAGTTCCACATTGGGATGCAGTTCTAAGGATTGTGAGGTATTTAAAGGGGGCTCCTAGTCGTGGTTTGATATATAGAAGTGGTGGAAAACTTGAAATAGAAGGATATACTGATGTTGATTGGGTTGCTCTATATCCGACAGGAGATCTACAACAGGCTATTGTACTTTTCTTGGGGGTAATCTGGTGTCATGGAAAAGTAAGAAGCAGACAATTGTGGCAAGAAGCAGTGCAGAGGCAGGATATAGAGATATGGCACATACTACTTGTGAATTAGTGTGGCTAAGGAACCTTCTACAGGAGATAGGATACACTGTTGACACTCCAATGAAGCTCCACTGTAACAATCAAGTTGCAGTCCATATTTCCTCTAATCCAATGTTTCATGAGAGAACCAAGCACATAGAGGTCGACTATCACTTTGTGAGAGAGAAGGTGCTGAGTGGAGTGATAGATACTGCATATGTTAACACAGGAAACCAGTTGGCAGACTTGTTTACCAAAGGGTTGAGTCGGGGAAGAGTGGACTACATATGTAACAAGCTAGGATTATATGATATATACTCACCAGCTTGAGGGGGAGTGTTAATGTCGACTATGTAGGGGTATTTTTGTCTTTATGCTTATGTTTTAGTTGTTGATGTGTAAAGTTATGTTAGATCTTATGTCCCTCACTTAAGTAGGGGCAAAGGTGTCATTTCCAGATTAATAGAAATATAGAAACAAATCTGGCCAAATGGGAGAGACTGATTTTCTCTCTTGTTCAAACCAGAACTTTCTCTCCTTCTATTCTCTTCTCTTCTCTTCTTCTTCTTCTCTCTCTTTTCCACTTTCTTTTATTTTTGCTGTTATCACTCTAAACAGATTTCAAGGGCAGACCGAATTCTAATAGACGGAATAGTCCTTATCCAAATCCTGTCACTTGGAAAGAAAGAAAGGTTCTCCTCATCAAGTTGTTGTAAAAAGATTTTAAAGAGAAGGTCCCCGATTTCTCAAATAACCATTTTCTTTTGTCTTCCCCTGCTCCAGTGCTCCTAAGTCATAAAGAATCTGAAGCAGACTAACCAAAGAAGCCACCTCCCAGTCATTTAAATTCCTCAAGAATTGGGGGTTCCAAATACAATGCCCATTTTGCTTCTCCAAACAACCAGCCATTGGTGCATTCTTATTTATAGCAATCTCAAACAGACCAGGGAATAAGACTCTTAATGGACCATCCCCACACCAGTAATCCTTCAAAAGAAGCACCCTCTGACCATTGCCCACTTCATACTCCATACCCTTAAAAAACTGTGGATGAATTTTCCGAATTGCCTTCCAAATTGAACACCCATAAGACGATCTTACTTCTCCTGTCTCCCATTCCCTGTGGATAGAACCGTACTTGGATACAATTAACCTTCTCCACAGACTGTCCAGTCGGCCAGTGTATCTCCACAACCACTTCCCTAACAAGGTAGTGTTGACCTCTTTTACTGATCTGATTCCTAAACCCCGATTTTCCCTGGAGCAACAGACTTTCTTCCAGCTCACCAGATGACATTTTGACTCCTCCTTCCACCCCCTCCAGAGGAATTCTCTCATATCTCTTTCTAACACAGTAGCCCTACTTGCCGGAATTAGGAATAAAGACAAGTAATAAATTGGAAGGGAAGACAAAACACTTCTAATTAGAGTGACTTTGCCCCCTTTTGATAAGTATTTGGTCTTCCAAGAAGCCAATTTTCTATCCACTTTTTCAATGATGGGCTCCCAAATGGTATTGGATTTACAATTTTTGCCCAAAGGTATACCCAAGTATTTTGTTGGGACTTTACCAACTCTGCAACCCCAATCATTAGCACATGCTTCCAAGTTTATAACTTCCCCGACAGCCATTATTTCACTCTTTAGAATGTTAATATGCAAACCAGTGGCCACCTCGAACCATCTTAAAACTGCCTTCACATTCCAAATTTGCTCCCACGAAGCATCATAGAAAAAAAGAGTGTCATCTGCAAATTGCAGCAGAGCAATCTCCACATCCCCATTCTCTACTTGGAAACCTTCCACTAGCCATCCCAGTCGAGCTCTCCCTACAAGCCTAGAGAGGGCTTCTTTCACACATGAATAGAAGTGGGGAGAGGGTATCCCCTTGTCCTAAACCGCTAGAACTCTGAAACAGCACAAAAGAACTCCTATTTACAAGCATTGAGAACAATGAGGAAAATAAACACACTTTTATCCAATTTCTCCATTTCTCGGCGAAATTCATCCTCTTTAACATGTAGTCCAAGAACTTCCAATTCACATGGTCATAGGCTTTCTTCATATCCACTTTACCCAGCAAACCCGCACGACCACTTCTTCTCCTTGAGTCTATTATTTCATTTGCAATGAGCACTCCATCCACAATCAATCTTCCTCTGATGAACACACCTTGAGATTCAACAATCAGACATGATACCACTTTTGCCATTCTATTTGCCAAAAGTTTTGCTAGTATCTTGTACAAGCTACTTGTTGAGGGCCCGCGAATAGGATCTCGTCACGGGTCGGTCCACGGGGAAAACCTCATGTTTTCCCTTGTCCCTTCCTTTTCTTGAGGTACCTATCTTGGTGCCTTGGTGATTTGTTCAAGAGATCACCAACTCTCCTTACTCTCTTCTTGACTGAATATTCGATGCCTTCATTCAATAATAGTGGCTCCTTAAATAGGAGATTACAAGAGTCCTGTTCTTAGGGAGACTCTTTGCTGAATAAGGAGACCTCCAGCTCTATCTTGATAAGATAAGACTGATAGGATAAGATAAGTCTCTCTTAATCATAATCTAATAAGATAAGATAATCTAATCTACTAACTTAATAAGATAAGATAAGAACTACAAGATAGTCTAATCTAATCTGCCGAATGGATAAGACAGTTGCTACCGAATTGGATAGGATGAGAACATCGAATCACTGTTGCGGCCGGCAGATCACTACTGCTTCCGGCGGCAATGATATTTCTTCCCGAGGAACACGTCCATATCATTACTCCCCTCCTGGACTAAGAGCTTGTCCTCGAGCTCGAACTCGGGATATGTGGCTTGGAACTTGGTCAAGGGGATCCAGGTGGCTTCGGCTGATGGTAGGCTGTCCCATTCCACCAAAACTTCAAGAATACCTCGATTGATACGAGAGCGGATGAGAGCCCTAGGCTGGGGAATAAGTTTGCCTTCTTTCAAGGGTGGCAGGGAGGGGACTTGGCCCGGAGGAACAACCGTAAATGGTTTTAGCAAGGAGATGTGAAAAACATCATGAATCCAACTGTTCTCCGGTAATTCCAGTTGGTATGCCATTGTGCCAATCCGCCGCAGAACCTTGAAGGGGCCATAGAATTTAGAGGCCAGTTTAGGGGCAGCCCTGTGGCGCAAGGAGCTTTGTCGGTAGGGCTGGAGTTTCAATCAAACAAATTGTCCTGGTTTGAACGACAATTCCCAATGGTGCTGGTCATAAGTGAGCTTCATGCGGAGCTGGGCCTGCTGTAAGCGAAGGTGTACATCGGCTAGAAGGGCATCGCATTCTTGTAAGGAGCGATCAATTTCCTCCAAACGAGTAGAACCAGGTTAATAGGATAACAAGCGAGGAGGGTCCCAGCCATAGACGACGCGAAAAGGGGTCATGCCGAGGGAAGAATGGTAGGCAGTGTTGTAACAGTACTCGGCCCAAGGAAGCCAATTCACCCACCGTCGCGGTTGATCCCCCACGAAGCAACGGAGATACATCTCGATCACGCGGTTTACCACCTCCGTCCGCCCGTCGGTCTGTGGATGATATGCGGAGGAGAAGGCCAAGGTGGTGCCATGTAGCCGAAACAATTCCTTCTAGAAGGCACTAGTGAAAATCAGGTCCCTGTCGCTGACGATGGATTCCGGTAACCCATGTAAGCAGAAAACATGCGTAAAGAAGGCGAGGGCAACCGAAGTGGCATTGTACAGGTGTGATAGAGGAATGAAGTGGGCATATTTAGAGAAGTGATCCACCACCACGAACAGGACTGATTTGCCGCCTACCTTGGGTAGCCCCTCGATGAAGTCCATGGAGATGTCGGCCCAGATCTGTGTTGGGATCGAAAGGGGCTGAAGGAGGCCTACCGGGTGCAGGATTTCCCATTTATGTTGTTAGGCACGTGGAGAAATTTTGGACAAAATCCCGAATAGAAGTCTTCATACCTCGCCAATGGAAATCAGCTCGAACGCAGTGCAGTGTTTTCTGAATGCCCTCATGGGTGGAGTTATGGATGCTGGAGACGATGGCGGGAATCAACGGAGAGTCTGGTAGAAGATGTACCCAGCCTTTATACAGTACCAACCCATCATAAAGGGACCAATCGGAGTCAGCGGCCCCGGACTGAAATTTTTTGTACAAGGAGCGACCATTCAGGTAATTGTGGCATTGCCTTCTTGATGTCGTCTCCGGGGCTGGGAAATTCCACACAGAGACATCACGTCCTCATCGCGTCTAGACAAAGCATCAGCCACGCGATTCGAGGATCTTGCCTTGAGGCTGTAGTGATGAGTCGAACCCAAGCAGTTTGCTAACCCAATGCTGCTGAGAAGTGGTGAGTTGTTGCTCCAACGAGTACTTGAGGCTGTAGTGATCGGTTTTGACAACGAATGACCGCCCCCACAAGTATGGCCTCCAATGTTGGACGGCTCTAGCTAGCCCGATTAGTTCGCGCTCATAAGCTGTAAGTTTCAAATGTCGGTCGGCCAGTTTGCGGCTGAAGAAGGCAATCGGGTGCCCTTGCTATTGTAATACGGCCCCAATACCCATTCCAGATGCATCGCACTCGACTGTAAATTCGAGAGCGAAATTCGGTAATTGCAGAACTGGGGTGGAGGACAGGGCATCTCTTAATGTCGAAAAAGTTGCATCGTCTCACCGAAAGGAATTTTTCATTAGCAGGTTGGTTAATGGGGCAGCCAACAGGCCATAATTCTGCACAAATTTGCGGTAGGAACCTATTAACCCTAGGAACCCGCGTAAGGCCTTGGCGGATTGAGGCTTGGGCCATTCCTTGATAGCTTGAATTTTGGAACTGTCGACTGTCACACCTTGCCTGTGGATGACGTGACCTAGATAAAGAACCTGTCGCTCCCCGAAGGAGCACTTGGACCGTTTTAGGAAGAGTTTTTGTTGGCGCAGGAGCTCGAAAATGGTCCGCAGATGGTGCACATGTTCCACCCATGATTTACTGTAAACGAGAATGTCATCAAAGAATACTAAAACAAATTTGCGCAGATGGGGCTGAAACACCTCGTTCATCAATGACTGGAATGTGGATGGGGCGTTGGTGAGACCGAATGGCATGACTAAAAATTCAAAGTGACCGTGGTGGATTCAAAAGGCAGCCTTCTCCACGTCTCTGGGAGCCATTCGGACCTGGAAATACCCGGACCTGAGGTCCAACTTGGAGAAGTACTGAGCACCATGCAGCTCGTCCAACAGTTCGTCCACAACGGGAATAGGAAACTTATCCTTGATCGTCCGGCTATTGAGCTCTCTGTAGTCAACACAGAATCACCAAGTTCCATCCTGTTTGGCTACCAACAGAACCGGCGAAGAGAAGGGGGAGTGACTATTGCGTATGATCCCTTGTTTCAGCATCTCAGCACATTGTTTTTCTATTTCGTCCTTTTGTAGGTGAGGGTAGCGGTAAGGCCAGACAACGATTGGTTTTGAACCCGCCACCAGAGGGACTCGATGATCGCATGCTCGGGGAGGAGGGAGTTCCTTGGGTTCCTGGAACACGTCTGAAAATTCGGCGAGGAGTCTTTCCATGGCTGTCGTATGCGTTGTTTCTATCTGAAGCGCATGAACCTGTGGTGTCCTCTCCTTTACCCTGCAACCTTGCCAAGAGACTTGCTTCCCATTCAAGTGGAATGTCATTGTTAGGGTGCTGAAGTCCCATAAAATTGGACCTAGGGTGATCAACCATTTGACCCCAAGAACAATATCGAAACCATCCAAGGAAAGTACGAACAAATCAGCAGAGAATAGTTCAGAGTCGACCTGTATCTAGATGTCCTTACAGATTCCGGGACTATGAACCCTTTCACCGTTTGTGACGGCTACCTATAGTCATGGCCGGAATTCCATTGGTAGTTTTAACTGAAGGGTGGCTTGCTCACTTATGAAGTTGTGTGTGCTCCCTGAATCGACGAGTATGCGCACCGGATTACCTACTATTTGTGCCTGCAACTGCATGGTCTGAGAGGTTTTTACTCCGGTGATCGAAAGGAGAGAGATCTCTGGCTCGAATACGACGGGTTCTTCTTCATCCTCCTCTTGCTCATCCACTAGGAGGCAGAAAAGCCTCTTGCACCTATGTCCCGCCGAGTAGAGATCATCGCAGTTGAAACATTGGCCCCTCGCTCGGCGCTCTGCCATCTCGGCCTTGGTCAAACGCTTAATGGGTGGAGCTACTATGTTGCTTCCTACACTTGCTGTCGATCTGGAGATGTTGTTTGTGTGAGGCCTCAGTTCCCGACTAGTTGCAAAAGAAGGGGTCGCTGTCGCTGATTTCGGGGGTGCCCATGAAGTCGGCGAACATCCCATATTGTAGGTCCCGCGGCTGAGTTGCAGCTTGCGCTTGAACGCGTGGGCTAAGTTCATGGCTGTAACCAGGTTGGGGGGATTCTACATCTCCACGTCCACCCGTAGGGGTTCTGCTAACCCTGCGGTGAACATGTCTACCTGCTGATCCGGTCGTACTGAAGATGCCCTGGCGAGGAGGGTCTAGAACTGGCGCTGGTATTCTGCCACCGTGTTGGTTTGTTTAAGGTTAATTAGCTCGCCTAAGGGGTTGCTTGTCAGTGGGGGCCCAAACCTAAGAAGGCAGTAGGACTTGTACTGGGTCCAATTGAGCCCGGGTTCTTCCTATTCCAATCGATAGAACCAGAGTTGCGCTTCCTCTGTTAGGTGAAAGGCGGCTAGGCTTACCTTGTCCCAGTCGTCTATCCGTTGATTTCGAAAAAATTGCTCGCACCGATACAGCCAGCCCAAGGGATCTCCGTTTCCGTTGTACGACGGAAATTCCAACCTGTTGTACTTGGGAATGACCACGGCCCCCCGATTGACGAACTGTTGTTCGCCGGAAGACTCAAGCAGATCTGGTCGGCAGCCGCTCATGGCTATCACCCCTTTTGTGTTCCTCTCTTTGCTAGAAAGGAATAACTCCATCAAATGTCGTAGCTCCCTGACTTCATCCTTGATCTCACGTACTTCTGAGCTGGTCTCCACGAGCTGGTGCTCGAGTTCGTGGACCCTGAACGGCAGCTACTCCAGATCACCCATGACACCTTGCTCTGATACGAAGTTGTTGAGGGCCCGCGAATAGGATCTCATCACAAGTCAGTCCATGGGGAAAACCTCATGTTTTCCCCTGTCCCTTCCTTTTCTTGAGGTACCTATCTTGGCGCCTTGGTGATTTGTTCAAGAGATCACCAACTCTCCTTACTCTCTTCTTGACTGAATATTCGATGCCTTCATTCAATAATAGTGGCTCCTTAAATAGGAGATTACAAGAGTCTTGTTCTTAGGGAGACTCCTTGCTAAATAGGGAGACCTCCAGCTCTATCTTGATAAGATAAGATTGATAGGATAAGATAAGTCTCTCTTAATCCTAATCTAATAAAATAAGATAATCTAATCTACTAACTTAATAAGATAAGATAAGAACAACAAGATAGTCTAATCTAATCTGTCGAATGGATAAGACTGTTGCTGCCGAATTGGATAGGATGAGAACATCGGATCACTGCTGCTGCCGACGGCGATGATATTCCTTCCCGAGGAACGCGTTCATATCACTACTCACTAGACTAATGAGTCTAAAATCACTCAACTTCATTGCCCCTTTCTTTTTAGGTGATAAAAGTGTGGTTTAAACTTCTTTCAAGAGCACCCCTTTCATGTAACTCCCTTAACACATTCATTACATCTTGTTTCACGATTCCCCAACATTTCTTATAGAATGAGTGTGAACCCATTGGATCCACCCCAGGGCCTTATCCCCCCCTCTAAACCTTTTAGCACTTCCTACACTTCTTCCTTAGAAAGGGACTTCTTCAACCACAGACACCTTGAACTCTGCCTCCATTTGTTGAACTCCCTTTTAGCCAAGTCTCTTCTTTTTCTTTCCTCCCTACTTATGCTACCATTCTCCTCCGCCCTATTGATTTCACCAATCACCTCCAAGCCAACTGCCTTCAAATATTCTTTTTGGAGACAATCTTCTATCTCATTCCTTGAAAGTTAGCTCCTTACATTATCATCTTTGAGCCACTCAATAACATTCATTCTTCATCCTCTTTGACCATGAGATTAAAAAAGAAAAAGTTTGTATTATTTATCAAAAAAAAAATGTATTTTTACCACCTTGCTCTATCCATAACTAACATGATTTGTGTTGACACATTTTCTCCTCTCTTTTGAGCCATGCAAATTATTGTTGTTTCAATTGGTTTATCAATTTACTATTGCCCACATTGTCTTCCTTCTCTAGATCCTCTATTTGCATCGCATTTTCTTGAATTTTATGTTGGATCTATCCAAAGCAGTCCTTATTATTATGCCATATTTTTATTGTGTAGCCAAACCCCATATAGTTGGGGCAAGGCTTAGATGATGATGATGATGACGACGGCAATGATGACAACGATGGGGATGATATTTTTTATTATTTCTTCACATTCTTCACTCTAAGTCCACATGGGTTGAAAATGGAATGGGTTTTTTATGCCTTCAATGTAAGGATTTGTATTTAAAAGTATTGGGCAATGGTCAGACCCTATGGAGGCAAGATGCTATACCTTGGCCTCATCATATAAAGTACACCATTAAATATTAGCCTAGACCTTGTCTAATTTCTCCTTCACGAGACTCAATCCCAACTCTTTGTTTGTCCATGTGTAACAAGGGCCAATGAACACTAGGTCAATTAGGCCTTTGCAGTCTTAGAAGTTTTGGAGGTGTACTGATACATGTTGCCTATTGTCCATTTTCCCTCTATACTCTAATTCTTCCCCAAGATCACTGAAATCTCCTATAATTAACCAGAAGAGGTTAGATGTGTTTACTATATTTGTCATCAACTCCCAAAACTTTTTTTTCCTTTCTCCTTGTGGTGGGCCATGGATAAAAGGTAGTAACCAAGGATGGTTCGGTGGGTGGGATAAAATTTCTAGTTAGAGTGTTAGACATGACTTTCATTTGTATCATTCACTTCTACTTTTATTTCTTCCTTCCATGCACATAGAAGACCTCCCTTATTACTTGCTGCCATGACAATATGTCTCCATCCATAGCCTAATATATCAACCAACTTCTTTCCTTTTTCTTCTCAGCTTTGTCTTTGAGAGGAGTATATCAGGGTTGTACTTTTTTAATGTTTTTTTTTTAACTCGCCTACATATATTCTCTCCCTTGCAACCCCTTGTATAAGGTATGTTTGGTAGCTCTTGTAAGCAAAAGAGAAAAGAGACAAGTGAAAAGAATGTTTTGGAGAATCAAAAGCAAGCGGGCAGCAGCCCCTCTTATTATATGTAATAGGGCAACCATAACAAGAGGAGAAAAGACAGAACTACCCCCCTCCCAAAGGAAAAAAGAACATAAAGCCAGTACATTAAGAGTAACACACACTATAACACTCCCCCTCAAGTTGGGCTATATATATATATATATATATATACATATGGAGTTTCTCAATTTGACCAAGCAATTGGACTTCTTGTTTCCCTACTTTCCTCCATTTGCATGGTTCCAAGTCTTAATTCTATCACATCTCTAACATCACTGTTCATGCTAGGAGAGTCACTTTTGAAGCTACAGTTGCTCACCAAATTTTTGACAGGGGAAATAATTGCATGGTTGGGAGTTTGGCTTCTTGAAAAAAAGATCTGACTGAGAATGAACCAGATTGATCCCTCTTCCAAGATCTTCTATCTTCTTGGTCCAGGCATGGGGTGACTCTTTAAAGTTTAAACCAACTAATAAAAATTTAATCATTATATATGCCTATGATTGTTTTACTAATCAGTAGATTATAGTTTTTCTGTTTGGATCATAATTCCGTGGTTATAGGAGTTTTAAAGTTTGTAATGGAAGCCAAATATAATCCAATGTAATCATATTCTGTAAAACTCTAAAAGTGTAACATAACTCTGAGATCTGAGTTGACCCTATGATTATGAGTCAACTACACTCCTGGCCTTGCTGAGCTGAGTCAAAACCTGAGTCAATGAGCTCATGGGACACAACAGGAAGAATGGTCAGTATACTTGGGCTTCTTAAAAAAAAAAAAAAAAAAAAAAAAAAAAAAAAAAAAAAAAAAAGAAAAGAAAAGAAAAGTCATGCATTGTACAGGAATCTGGGCTGATTCTATAATCCAATGTAATCATATTCTGTAAAGCTCTAAAATTGTAACATAACTCTGAGTTGACCCTATGATTATGAGTCAACTACACTCCTAGCCTTGCTAAGCTGAGTCAATGATCTCATGGGAGACAACAGGAAGAATGGCCGGTATACTTGGGCTTCTTAAAAAAATAAAAAATTAAAAAATAAAAAGTCATTCATTGTAAGGGATCTGGGCTGATTGTATATTTTCATACTTTTTGCGGATTAATACATTACCTTACCTTCTTCAAAAAAAACTATCGAAAACACACAGGAAACTTCAGAGCGTTTCAGTTAATTTTTCTTTAAGTACTCAAATGAAACCATGGTTGACCTACAGAACAATGCAATTGCCAAGTTTTGATGCCCAAAAGAAATTATCTTAACCATTTGAAACAGGTATGTTCCTACAGATAATTACTCAAGGAACAATATATCCTTGAAATAAGGAAGCTTGTCAAAAACCAAACAGGTGAGGGTCAAGAGGTGGAAATACTCGCAATTACCACAGGTGTATTGTAGCAAAAACATGAAGAATGTCTAACTAAGGAAATAAGAGAGATTAATTCAAAACACTTATCTTAAGTATATCTCTGCACAACATCATGTATATTGCAGAATACATTGCAATTCAAACAGGACATTGTTGATTATCATCTCTTTGTACCAATGAAGATACAGGAGGTGACATTGTGTTGTCTGTACCTTTTGTAGAAGACTCTTCCTCAACCATGAATAGCCGCATGTCAGGATTATAATATTCTTTTGAAATTCCACTCAGACTTGATGAGCTTTCCGTCCTAGGCTTTGATGGACTAGAGTTGTTCTGAAGCAGAGAAATTGAGCCAGAAGTGGACTGAAAAGAGCCAACTTCACAAGGTGTTGTCCGGTAACCCTCTTCAGTTTGCCTTTTATATAATTTATCTTCCACAATATCATAAAAATCTACTGTCCTAACTTCCTGAGCAAGAGAGCATGAACAACAGAAAAGCCACTGTGCACAATCAATCACTGCTGGCTTACCACAACAGAAGCCATTATCAGGTAATTTGAACTTCTTCCTCATCTGGATCCTCCAGAAGCCCCCATACAGCAAACCAAATACACAAAGCACGATCCCTGTCACCCCCAATGCCTCCCTAATAACTTCATTGTCAATATTAACTGCAGCCAGGTTGAAAATCCAGAAAGGAGCCATACAAAATAAAAGAAAAGTCGCAATGTGAACATACATATTTCCAAACCCAAGTCTCTCCATGTTCCACCCAAAGACGCAAAAACTACAGAAAAATGAGAGATATGCCAGAGAGATGTCATCCCAGAAATCAAACAACCCACCTCTCCACTGAGGGTTATTCTCAACAACCCTTTCCTCGCTTCTTGATGCAAATGAGAATCTCTTCTCTAATGACTTGTTTCTTGGGGAGCTAGTGATAATCTGAACATATGCTTCCTCATCCATTTCAGATTCGTATTCCTTTCCAAGAGGGCTAAGAATTGAGTAGAGTCCAGCAGTTGCAGGTGCTGCAATTGCAATAGAAAGGCAAAGACCAACTCCTATAGCAGGTCGCTCAGATCTCCTATACCCTAAGTTAAGGCTGCACAGGACATACTGAGCAAAACAGTTCACATGGAGTAGAACAACAACAACCATCATATGGGCCCATTCGTGGGGTTTATAAGTTCCGTTTTTGCAGTAAATCTTTCTGAGTCTAGAGATATCCCCTGGTCGCCATCTGAATAAAAGCACTAGGTGGTGGAACCGCTTAGGATGTTGGTAAAGGCACATAAGTGTAAAGAGGGCATTGAGGATTTGATTATTGACTTCAAACCAGACATCTCTCTGGGATTTCCTTGGTAGGACATTGTTCAACATTCCAGTCATGACGAGGAAGAGGATAGCACCAGAGACAGCAACACAGGTGATCCAAACAAGAAGGGCCAAATTTAATGGATTTCTGATCCACTCTTTGCAGATTTTCCTCAGAGATGCCCAATCAATTTTCTGAACAAAGACCAAATTAAAACGATTTTGGGAACCTTGGCTAGTAGAAGAAGGAACTGAACGTGAAACTTCATCTCTTTCCTCAGCAATTTGCAGGAATTTAGCTGATGGAGAAGCCAAAAGACCAGTTGAACCAAATTTCAGGATCCCTACTCTACTAGGAAGAGCCGTTGAAACATCTGGAGACCCTTTTTGAGGGTTTTCTTGGCCTAGCAGTCCTTTTTGAGATGATGACATGTGAAATGGGACTCTGGCCATTCCTTTAGAACCATTTGAGATTGGACTTGAGCCTAGTTCTTCCTGAACTTCCTCTGTTCCCTTCCCATAACTAGCTGAAATCATTATTGAGATAATTGGGAATTTCCAGGTTCCCTTGATACAAAGAACCTCAATTGATACAATGCTGCTCAAAAAAAAAAGAAAAGAAAAGAAAAGAAAGTTCCGTTGATACAAAGAACCTCAATTTCAAATTGTATAAACCTTTGCTGTTTTCTGTCCTTTAACAGAACACCCAGGAACAACTATGAGATCAAAAACTTGTGCTACAATTCATCATTTTCTCCTTGGATTGTGACAAAAAGCTGAACCTCTACTCCCATAATCATTGTCAGGGTCCTGCACACATCCCAAAACCCCAAATAGCAGGCTCAATTGGTATTTCTATCATGAGAGCTAAAGAAAACTATTAAAACTCAAAGAAGTGAAGCAAAAAATTCTTCATAAAAGGAAATGGAATATAACTCCTAGTAAGACAGGATACAGGGAAAGGAAAACTCAGCCTCTAGTGATTCAAGACCAAAAGTGTGATTCCGTTACATTATATGTACAAGGAATATCAAAATGTGCTAGTAATAAGATGAAAATGCGTGTAAATACATCCTTCACTTCTCCAATGGAAATTTTAACCAAATCAGATCAAAACATGGGGGGAATTCAAGAGTAGCAGGTTTCCCTACAAACTCAAGCCAGAAAAGGGTAAGATACAAACAAAATAAAAGTGTAACTGTACAAATCTTTGTTTAAATTCTGAGCATAACCCAAAAACAAAGCAAATAATCTAGTATTGAATAAGGTACCAAAAGAAATCCATAAAGTGTAATTTAGAAGGTATTCAAAGCCTCAAACTTCTTTCCGGTTCATATTCTGATCAAAAAACACGTTAGACTGGTGAATCTTTTTGTGATAGCTAGACTGATGAATTTACAATTTAGTCCATAAACAACAGAACTTGAGAATACGTGAAATTCAAGGAAACCAATATTATACCCATTTCAACCGAATAAAGTGAAAAGGGTAGGAGAAATCTAGTTCCATATAGTTACTGGTAAGCCCCTATAACCAAATTTCGAAACCCTGAAGTCGTATTCATCTCACATCTCATATGATATGCTGTTCAATAGAAACCATCCAAATCAAGCAATTTAGTTCAAAATGATCGTAAAACTGAAATCTATCAAAAAACGGCTGCAAAAGAAAAAAAAAATGAAGTTTATGGTCGAACCACTAAGGAAATTCAAAAAAATAAAAAAAACTATAACTTAAAAAAAGAAAATAAAACGCTTACAGTTACAAATACATCTAGGGACTTTGATGGATAGATACACCGGCTGATGAGAGCCTGAAAAAATATGAACTCCCTTTTCCTTTTATTTTTTGGGTTCATGGGACCAAACAACGGAGGCCCCTCCCCAAATCCATCCATAAACCATAACTGATAACCCCACCCTCGAGTGGTGTAGGCGGAATTCCCGAGTCTCCGCTACAACCAGCGAGGGATCTTACTTTACTAACTGAGCCAGTCAGCGGTTGGCACCTACGAGGGATCTTGCTGTCAAATGCAAAAGGTAGAAGATATTCTCGAGGAAAGTGAAGACACTGTGGCACCATAACATAAGAGAACTTCAAAATTCTCGACAAGTAAAAAAACTGAAATTAACGGCTGGATAACCCTGTGAACGTGATGGACACGTAATAAGTTGACACCGGAAAGGAGAAGAACCGACGAACCTGCAACCTACCTGTGCTGTAGTAAGCTGACTTCTCCCAGCACTTTGTGCAGTATGAACACAGCTTGATCTTGTGCCACATGGACATGGTTGTTGAGTTCCGCTGGCTGCCGCTGAAAAGTCTATCCGTGTTAGTTTAGTGTTAGTTTAGTAGTTTACACCCTCTCCTATTGGTCATAATATCTCTCTTTAAATTATTAAAATCTAAGAAACAAACGATATTTCCTCCATTTTACATGCCAAGTATGAAATCAATATTTATATGATTAGATCTTGTGAGGATTGAAACAAAAGCATCTTGTGATAGTTATATTTGGAATGGTTTGGGATCAAGTTGGTGGCCTTCCACCTATTATTTTAAGGAAAATTATCTAATTCCTCTTCTATGAAGACTCTGGCGATAGGTTAATTATTTGGGTAAATGCATTTATGCATAAACCTTTTCATGGGCGGGGTAGCCTGATGGGCCAGCCCGACCTGGTTTGACCCCCAGATGGGCTTGCAATATGAACTTTAGCCTGAGTTCGACTATTTTATGGGTCGGGCTTGGGATTTATCATAAAAGCCCGGCCCAACATTTTGTATTTTATTGTAAACCCTAGTCGATTAACCTTTTTTTATTCCCTCTTTTCATTTTTTATCTTTCTCTCCTCATTCTCACTCTCAAGAACTAGCACGAATTCAGGCAAGCAGCCACCGTTCTCAGTCTCAAAGGCGATAAGCGTGCACAGGCACCAATCTCTCTCTCTCTCTCTCTCTCTCTCTCTCTCTCTCTCTCTCTCTCTCTCTCTCTCTCTCTCTCTCTCTCTCTCTCTCTCTCTCTCTCTCTCATGCACTGCTACATATTCTCAGGAACCAACGAACTCAAGCACCGGCGATGGCGAACTCAAACACTGGCACCAGTCGTGGCACCATTGAACTCAGTCGCCCTACATTTCAACCTCTGTTAGGTCGGGCTTCGGGCTTTTTATGAGGGTCGGGCTTGGGCCCAAGTTGTAGGCTCGTTGGTCAGGCCGGGCTCGGGCTTGAGCCTGAAGAAATCCTATAAATGAAAAGAAAAAGCCCAGCCCGAGCCCGGCCCATGAACAGGTCTATTTATGCAATAAGTATGACTTGGAAAAGTGTTATTTAGGTCAGTATATTTATTGGTGTTCTTTTGCAAATAAATGTTAATTTGGCAAGTGAATGAATTCAAAATAAAAAGAAAAAAGAAAAAAAAATAACTTATATGCTATAATTTGATCAATTTTCTTTCTCTATGTGTACATAATTTATGCACGTGGAAGATGGATCAAATTTTATTTCTTTGGGATGAAGGTTGGGTTAAAAATGATTGGCAACTTAAGACCTAATTCCATGACATCAATCTAATTGGTCTTAATTCAAGTGGATCATAAATATATGTAATTAATGCCATCGGATGTGACTATATCATTTTTCAAATTTGACTAAGGGTACCTTTTTAAACGATTCCTGATCTCCTATCCACAAGAGTTCGACCCACGCATACCAACAAAACACTACTTCCGTGCATGTTCCCCATGTATAACTGTCATGTTATGTGGGTAGAATTGGCGTGGATAGGAGTGCAATGTGGGCAGGTTGTGTTTAGATAAGGGTCAACCAAAGCCCAAAACTATGACTTAAGACCATAGGTTCAGGTCTGGCCCAACCCGAGATCAAGTCCAAGTTTACCAATTCTTAGGCTTCGTCGTCACACAGTGGGGTATTTAAGCCAACCCAAAGAAAGTTCAGGCCATACTAGACATGGTACAACCTCAATCTATCAAGGAGACGTAGAAGCTCACTGGTCGAGTGGTTGTCATCAGCCGATTCATGCCAAAATCAGCTAAACGCTACCTACCAATTTTCCGAGCCATCAAGAAACTAAATGACTTCTAGTGGACCGAAGAATGCCAATGAGCCTTTGACGAACTGAAGTCTTACCTCACCTCACCCTCTCTGCTAACTCAGCTCATTCCAGGAGACACATTGCTCCTATACCTCTCAACCGGAGATGAGGCGGTCAGTTTTGTTCTAGAGAGAGAAGGAGGTGTGCAGAGACCTATCTATTATGTCAGCAAGGTCCTCTACGATGCCAAGACACGCTACCCTGAGGTGGAGACGTTGGCTTTCGCCCTGGTGGTCTCAGCTAGGAAACTCAGACCATACTTTCAAGCCCAAAACATCATAGTATTGACCAGCCAACCCCTCAAGTTTGTACTCTCCAAGCCTAAGACCTTAGGTTGGCTAACCAAATGGGCTATTGAGCTAGCTGAGTTTGACTTACAATACCAGTCGGGGCTCACAATCAAAGCGCAACCCTTGGTGGATTTCTTGGTGGAGTGCAGGCTTCATACTCCTCTCTCTAGATGACAATGAGGTGGAGTATGCATTGAGATTTAACTTCTTGACCTCCAACAATGAATCTGAGTACGAAGCCCTGCTTGTCAGATTGCAACTTGCTAAAAACCTCAGTGCGTGCCCAACACATTGAAATCTTTAGTGAATCCCAACTGGTGGTGAACCAAGTAAATGGTGAGTACGAGGCTAAAGAACCCAACATGGCCAAGTACTTGGCCAAGGTGCAAGAGCTTGCCCGCCACTTTCACCACTTTCCCTTCCTATAAGTTCCGTGAGTCAAGAACATGAGGGTCAACGCCCTATCCAAATTGGCAAGCACATCAGGTCTAGCCCTCGGCCGCACTATTTGTGTTGAGAAGCTAGCATGACCCAGCATTGATGAAGTTCAAGTGCTCCTCGTGCAAGCCGACCCCTGTTGGATGGATCCTATCATTGCCTACTTACAGCATGAGCAACTCCCCTCGAACATAAATGAAGCAAGATGAGTCTAATAGCAGGCAGCCCACTATGCTTTGCTAGAACATAAACTTTACAAAAAATCCTTTACCTTACCCTACCTCCAATGCCTTCATCAGGAAGAGGGTGAGTACGTGCTTTGAGAGATCCAAGGGTTTTTTTGGCCAACCATATAGAAGGACGCAGCCGAGCTAATGCATAAGTGTGACCAATGCTAGAGACACTCCAACAACTCCTATCGACCATCCACAACCCTCTCAGCCCTTATCAGTCCACGGCCCTTCGCCAAATGGGGTGTAAGCATGTATAGCTCATGTAGACTCCAAAAGAACGCTCCAACATCGAGAGTAATACCACAAAAGCACTCACAAGCAGCCTATAGTTACCCCAAGCTATGATAAACTTATGATCTGTTGCTATCTTCGCGATGAACCTACAACGTATTAAGCAAAACCATGATAAATCCGTAGATCATCAAAACCAGAAAGCACCCAAATCGGAACAAGCCTCTGAAAGGCCCATCCAAAAGATTCAAGCACACTTATGCATACGATGAAGTCACACCTACCATGACGTGCAATAAACCCACGACTCACAAACTGGCTTTGGATAGCGGGTCGGGGAGGACAATGGACCGAGCCCAAGGTGAGGCCCGTGTGTGCCCAAACACACGCAAACCCATTATAACGAAGTACTTTACAAACCACCATGAGGCATTAACAAATACTGACCTTCGGACGGTGATCTCATCGCCTCCACGTAGGATCAGTCAAGGTGCTTAAAAGGGTAGTAGCACACGTGACAAATGAGGGATCTCGGGGATAAGGAAAGCTGATCCTTGAGAATATCTTCATGAGATATGTGGCGATGCAAGGCGGCATACCCAATAATTGCCAATGAACAGTATATTCACTTTCCCTATATGGAGCAAAGATCCTCATCTCCTACCTTTTAGGATCTCAAGATCTTCTTCATAAATAGAGGGTCCTCCTCACGTTAGAATCTTGAGCATTTCACTATTGCTACCTTAGAATCCCTATGACCCTTTCATTCTTTCTTTTGAATCCCGTACCAAGAGAAGCCCTTCGCTTCCCTTGGAAGCTCTCCTTCGTCTTTCAAAGAGACCACCCTCTAACTTAGCCTGACGCCCCAGTCCTACATGGGGAATGGATCTCCTCGGCCCCTTCACTCAAGCCAATGGGAACAGGAAATACCTTGTCATCGTAATTGATTACTTAACCAAGTGGGTCAAAGTGGAGCCCTTGGCTACCATCACGACCAATATGATTCTGAATTTCTTTTGGAAGAACATCATTTGCCGCTTCGGCATCCCCCACATGCTCCTCATTGACAACAGTAAGCAATTCGATGACACCAGGTTCAAAGAATGGTATACCAACCTCAACATCAAGCAGTAGTACACTTTGATAGGCTACCCCTAAACCAATGGCTTGGATAAGGTCACCAATAGAACAATCCTTGATGGACTGAAGACAAAGTTAGACGGAGCCAAAGGCCTCTGGGCCGACGAGTTATACAGCGTCCTATGGGCTTACTAGACAACACCTCAGACCGCCACAGGAGAGACCCATTCAACATAACTTAAGGAACCAAGGTTGTCATTCTAGCAGAGATCGGCCAGCCGACGCTTCGGAACGAGGTGTACAAGTAGGTCGAGAATGATGAAAAACTTAGAAATAATTTAGACCTGCTGGAAAGCATCCGAGAGAATGATCAATTCAGGATTGTAACCTATCAACAAAGTGTCACCCACTACTACAATTCTTGAGTAAAGGAACAACATTATAAAGAAGGTGACCTCGTTCTCAAAAAATTCATGGTGCTCGAGCCCGGTGTTGGAAAGCTCAGCCCCAATTGGGAAGGTCCCTACAGAGTCAAGAAGGTCATTAGCCCTGACACCTTTTGGTTGGAACACTTGAACGAAAAATCGATTCCTCGTATTTGGAATTCTAAAAACCTCCGAATGTACTACCAATGAGTTGTAATTTTTGAAGGCATATCAATGAAAAGTGCAAAGTTCTTCCTCCCCCTTGGCTTCAGCTTTAGTGTAAACGTTCTGATTACGCTCAACTACCAAGACCCCTTGGCCATACAAATAGTCGAAACACACAACATTCACCAAGGTTGTATTCTCAGACTAGACAACGACCAAGGCACATGGATCTCAATGAGTCAAACACCTACTTGCCCTTCTCGCAAAGGCAATAGACTATGGGGACCTCGGCTGTGGCATCGACCAAAGACTTTGGCCCACCATGAAGAAACATACTAAATTTGACTAAGTACTTCACTAAAACAATAAGCATTTTGTGACCTTAGCCTCGACTTCCCATAGGCTCACACCCCAAAATCCCCAATGAAGGCTAAGCCAGGTAAGCTAAGGCATGTGCCTCGCCCCAATCTCTCAGCACCACAACTCGGCCTCGGCATAGCTACCTTGATGGGGATAGAGAACAAGCTAGGAGAACTAAGGCACTCGCCACCTTCCTTCTAAGGAAAGGGGCCTTGAGCCCTCAGCAGCATAGCTCAGTCTCTGTTGGACTCCCTTAACTTGGTTTCCTAAGCAAAACATTTAAGTAACAAGCCACTACCTTTTTCGCTACTTGTGACTTCTCGGAAGGGGACATCGGCCCCTAACAAAAAAAAACAACATAAGAACAAATTAGACACAAGTTATGCAAAAAGAGTATTTCATTGATGTCATCCATATAACTTTACAAAAAGTGGCCTCAGAAGGGGGAGGCCAAGCCCTTTACAAAATTATAAACAAAAAGAGAAAAAAGAGAGCAACTAAGGATGACCCTTCAAACTTCGTCATTCCCTTCATCTGTTTGAACTAGCGCGAGCTACTCCCCAACGGACAGACCCTCAGGCAGTTGCACCTCGACGGTTGGTACAACCCCACAGTCTCTGGCTCAAGCAAGAACCCCAACTGGCTAATGTCAAACTCGGGCATCAGAGTATGTACCTGGGCCTTGGTGTCTTCAATGCCCTCCAGATATGCAAAAGCCCCATAAGTAGCCAGTGTCTTCTAGCAATACATGATCTCCTTCTAGGCCTCTACGGCCTCCTCTACCCATTTCTCAACAACCTCATGCTGCCTCTTGGTCGAGAGTCTCTTCTTCTCAGATACCTTCAGCTTCTCCTTAGTAGATTTCAGTGTGTTCTTCAAAGACCACACTAGTTCCTTCTCAGCCATGATCTCGGCCTCCAGAACCTTCTTCAAGTCACGCTCCTCCCGCATGGCTGAGACAATCGCCTCTCAT
Organism: Nelumbo lutea; assembly: GCF_056320005.1. Lineage (NCBI taxonomy): Eukaryota > Viridiplantae > Streptophyta > Magnoliopsida > Proteales > Nelumbonaceae > Nelumbo > Nelumbo lutea. The sequence goes on from NC_142685.1 coordinate 48,706,259, forward strand.
CCACTCTCGGCTTTGGCAACCCAAACCTCAAGTTGCTCCCTCTTCTCCTCGAAGGCCTTCAAATGAGACATGAGAACCACCATTTTGTCACATAGGCCTACGGCATAACAACATGCCTACAACAGAAACATGGCTATCAACAAAAGGAAAGCAAGAACAAGGAAATTTTCTAAGAGACAAAACAAGTACTACTTACCTCGGCCATGTGATCCATAAGGGTGTCTCAGACACCCTACACACCCATCTGGGTCAAAGTGTGCCTATCAGCCGGCGACAGCATTCCACTGAGCAGGGCCCGGTCGACCCCTGGAGTGCTCATGGAATCCCCCTCTTTGACATTCTAGTGGGGGCGGAAGGTGCACCGCATCATTAGTGACATGTCGTCCTCAACTCGGATGAATCACGGGGCCCCGAGTGGCGGGATCCCCCGACAGCCCCCTCGACGCGGTCGCATCACCGCCCTCGGTAGGGTGGTCCTTTATCGCCAACCTCTTTCCCTTCAGAAGCTGAAGGGGCTTGGCCGGCCTCTTGGTGGTGGGATCCTTTCGCTAGTCCACCTCGACTGGTCTTCTCCCTTTCCAACCCCAGCACCAATAGGCACCTGCGGCCGAGGAGTCTTCTCAGCTAGCGCCCCACCTCTCAGTGCCTATTTTTTCGACAGACCCACGCATGGGTTCTTCTTTAGTGACTTGGCTACCTCCCACAATATCTCCTTGGCGTTCAGTCTCATTTCTGCAAAAGTACAACTAAAACATTAGTATGAGGTTTTAAGGGATAAAAGCCAACATGTTAAGCCAGCAACAAGAGATCACCTACAAGGCGGGTGGTGCTAAGGCCAGCCCACAAGAGCTTCCTCCGATACCAAGGGCTCAGCTTTGATGGTCCCGGTCAAACGAATGCGGGTCATCACCTCGTCCTCCTCATCCTTGTACCGAGGTGTTATCCTCTCAACACGAGGTTTGGCTTTCCCTAATCTAACCTAAACGACCAATCCTTTGGACAGGACATGAAGAAGTACTTCTTCTTCCAACTATGCATGAACGACAGGTTGTCAACCACCCTCCCATGACGTGCCTGGAAGTAGTAGATACCCACCTCGAAGGGATGCTGCTTCAGGATGAATATGCACAAGAAGATCTTCACAGTCAAGTTGACGCCTTAGAGCTGAGCCATCACCACTACGACAATAATGGTCCTTACGGCGTTATGGGTCAATTGACTTATCGAGATGTTGTAACACCTCAGCAACTCGGGGAAGAGGGGAGGAAGGGGAACTTAAGGCCAAACTGGAGGTAGTGCTCGTGCATGCACACCTCGCCCTCATTTGGTAGTCACGGCCAATCATCGGCGTCAGGGACCCTAAGTCTATACCCCTTCGGGATGCGGTACTCCTTAGCAAGAGCCCTTACTTGCTCTATGTTAAGTTTGCTATCCAACTCAGAGCATGGATAGTGCTCTATTTCTACACCTCGGGCTGCGTACTCGGACACCAACCTAGAGCTCGACTCTGGAACCTCTTCACCTTCTACCATAGGGAGAATCCATCACTTTCATGTGGAGAGTCGTCGCCCCATCGGCTACACTCAGCACCTATAGGAGTAATCCTCTCCCTCAGTACCTAGATCTCAGGCCTTAGAGGCAAGCCCTCGAACTCATTGCTGTAGCTCTCGCTACTGCTTGACTCAGGGCCAAAGTCAAAGTATCCTTGAGCCAGAGTTGATGGGAGAACCAGCCCCGTGTCTTGGCATTGTTTCATCTCCCGAGGTTGGGGCCACGTGGAATCCATCAGTTTGGGCTGGTCCATGGTCGTTGGATCAGTTGGATATGAGTTTTACATTTTTCTTTAAATAGGGAGGTTGGTTGAGCAACTCTCCACTATTTGCTTGAAACCTTCCACCTTGGAGCTACTGAGAAGACCTCGGCTATCAACAACCAATCCCTTAAACCTTCTTTGATTAACATCTTTAGTTAAAGAATTCTTTCCTCCAACATGTCGGCCTCGGATTTTGATTGTGAGGCTTATAACCTTATTGACTAGAGTACTCCTAGCAGCACTCCTAGTAGTGATGGGAGTGGTAGTAGTGACTCCGAGAGCTCCTCTCAGATGTCTAGCATCCAAGTGTTGAGGGGAGGGTCGTGTCTCTCGGGGTGGTCAATAGAGTGCGAGCTCTGCCAATGAAAGTCCCGGTTCCACGCGGCCAAGGGCTAATGCCCTAAGGAATGTTCTTGGGCACCCTGATGTGGTGGATGTGGAAGAAGTCGATGAGTGAACCAAGGCGTGACGTTGGGATGTTATCCTCATTCTGACTTAGACAACACTCTTGGCAAGGGGCAAATTAACACGTTAGACAAGAGGTACAACATTCCGAGAGACTATAGGGTTAGAGCCCCCTGTGTGGATGATAGGGCATGGCTTGCTTCTGAAGGGGAGGTGTGCGACCATGAGCATTACCTTCATTTCGAGTTGTTATTTCCCTTACACCCCCTCATTGTCGAGATCCTGAACAATTATAATCTCACCCTCACCAAGCTCATTCCCAATGCCGTTAGGATGATAGTGACCATATTGGTGATGGCCCATCTCTGAGAGGTGTTAATGATGCTAAACATATTTCAGTGTTTGTTCGCGTTGATGAAGCATCCTAACGGGGATGACTTGTGGTACTTCCAAGGCCGACAGGGAAGGGTGGTGGATAACCTGTTGTCTGTCCACAACTGGAAGAAGAAATTCTTCTTTGTTAGTTGCCCCCAAGGTTGGTCCTTTTTGTTTGGTTGGGGAACCTAAACATGTTGGCCGAGAGGTTTATGCCATGCAACAATGATAAGAAGGCCGTGATGAATTAGCTTCGGTTGGGTGGGACGATTCATGTCGAACCCTTGCTGAAGGAGGAGGCCTTAGTGATGGCCAGCCTTAGTCCTGCCCCCCTTGGTATGGCCGCTCCCATTGTCTACCAATTATGAAATTCACTAAGTTCTATTGGCGTTCTTCTAGCCCATTTGTTTCTCTTGTTCGTAGAAATGGAGGGCAACATGAAGGCAAAGCTACTGGAGGCAGCGTCTAAGAGAGTCATTGGTAGCATGCCTCGATGTCCACTAGAGGAGGGGGCAGCATGACAACGGGCCGAGGATGAAGCGGCCTGTAAGAAGACACAGACGCAGAAGCACCCTACAGAAATGCGTGAGTAGTGCTAGCTTGAGGAGACCTTGAGTGGATCACATTAGGCAAAGCCTTGGTCATATAATCCTTAAAAGAACGAGCCGCTCAATGCCCGTCGGATCTTCCGGTTGACGTGGAGTGTTCGAGAGGGGGACTCCTTATCAGTTCCTAGCATTGTCCAACAAGTAGCAGTCGGCATGGTCATTCTTGGGAACCGCCAGTCCTGGACATAGTAATTGGTGGATTCGGTCCGGGACACACTTTTGGACAAGGCTGTTGAGGTATGCGTACACTTCTTCGGATACATTGTGTTGTTGAGGTCTTCTTGGTGGTATTAGACCAACAATTTTCAGGTGCAGATGGTCTCTTACTCGGTTAGCCTTTGCGATATGGTCAAGGTGCTAATCCAATAGCTTCGACGAGTGCAAGAAAAGATTAAGTGCATAAAGTAGCAAGAAGTCGAGGCACTGTCAGGTCAAGAAGCGGCCGAGGGTCGGGCACGCAAGTAGCACAAGCGTCACAAGAAAGTTGAGACTGAGGTGGCAAATAACTAGGAGCTCGTGAAGGAGCTAAAGTCCTCATTGGTGTCAATGGAGTAGCAACTAGAGGAGTCAACCGCAAAGGCGGTAAAAAAATATAAGACTTTGGAGGAGCACGAGATGAATCCGACCACCTTTGCCTTCCAGGCTTACTTAGAGGGCTTCAATGACCGAAAGGCGCAAGTGACGATGTTCCTTCTTAGCTTCAACGTCAGCTAACTGGATTCGTTCGCTACTGAAGCTCAAGAGATAGTGGACATACTAGGGATGGACGAGAACCCAACCGCTGATGCCACTGCCCGAGGGGGCCAATAACTTTTTTCTTGTTTTCTTTTGTTTGGGCCCACGTGCCTCTAAAACTTGTATATATATTCTTCTTTTTTGTAAGGGTCGATGTCTCCCCCATAAGAAGCCTTTTTTTGTAAAGACACTTGAGTAAATGCAACTTAAGTTTCTTGTCAAAAGATGTTCTCCCTTTCTTATTTTCTCCTCTTTATCTTCTTCCTTGTTTTGTGTAAGGGGCCGATGCCTCCCCCGAAGAGGCATCTTTATAAAGAAATTTGTTATCCTTTAATAAAGTAATTCTTTATTTCCAAAGTGTTCTTTACTTAGTCTTTCGTGAGGAAGTTATGTATTAGTGTCCTTTAGGTTAATGCCGACACCACGAGCCATTCAATAGTAGTTATTGAAGTCTTAAAACTCTTTGCCTTTGCAAAAAAGAGGGAAGTTGATTATGGCCGAGGCCAACACCATGCTTAGTGCGTCATTGTGTAGAGGCTTTGTGGCTGAGGTCACAAGTGGTTGCCTTAGTGGGGAAGTGTTGTTTACTTAGCATGTCATTCGTTGTGTTTTTTATTAAGTAATTGGCCGGCGTCAACTCTTTGGCCTGTAAAGTCTCACTTCTTTAAGGGTCTTTGAGGCTGAGGTCAGGGTCGTGGCCTAGCTTATCAACAGTTGCTGAGGTCCCAGAAGTTCTTGCCCTTATTCACAAAAGGTCAAATGGCAGTTAGGCGTATGACTCTCCAAGTGTTATATGCCTTGGGGCTGACGTCTGGTTTGAGTATATGATGTGGTCAGTCAGCCGAGGGGACAAGAATGTTTACACAAAGAAAGATTTGAGATGAAAGGAACTTGCACTTTTCATTTAGAATTTTCCATTAAGGTATTTACAACTCTATTGATAGTACATTTTGAGATTCTTAGAGTTCCAAATGCGAGGCACCAATCTTCCACCCATATACTCCAGCCGGAAGGTGTTGGGTCTTACTACTTGCTAGATTCTATAAGGCCCTTCCCAATTTGGGCTAAACTTTCCGACGCTGTCCTCAAGAACCATGACTTTTTCGAGGACAAGGTCGCCTTCTTGAAGTGATGCTCTTTGACTCGAGAACTGTAATATCTTGCAACTCTTTGTTGATATGTCGCAGCCCTGATTTAGGCTTGCTCTCGGACACCTTCCAATATATCAAGATTGTTTCTTGACTCTTCATTGTTCTCAGCTTCCATATATGCCTCAGTCCAAAGTGTTGGTTGGCCGATCTCTGCTAGGATGACAACTTCTGTCCCATATGTCAAGTTGAAGGGGGTTTCACCCGTGGCAGTCTGAGGTGTCGTTCGGCATGCCTAGAAACTGTTGTACAGTTCATCTACACAAAGCCCTTTTGCTCTATCTAATTTTGACTCCATTCAATCTAGGATTGTCCTATTGGTGACATTGGCCAGCCCATTAGTTTGAGGGTAGCCAACCAAGGTGAACTGCTACGTTATTCCTATATGCTTCCACACCATTCTCGGAATTTGGTGTCGTCAAACTGTTGGTCATTGACGGTGACTGTTAGACAGTTTTGTATGCCCTTAGCTTCAATCAAGATGATGTACTTTATGAGTTTATTGTAAATGAATAAAAGTGCATATTTGATTCATGTTCCCTTGTTTGTTTCTGTGTAATACCTTAAACTGGACACTTAATGAGACTCGTGTAAGTTTAGAATGTTCACAGCCAATGGGTTGGTCTGGGGAGACCTATCCTAACAAGGCTGACACTGTGGTACCACCAAGTCGGTTGGGGTGACTTGTCTCAGCTGCTAGGGTGAGACCCTAGGCACATAAAGTGTAGGATTAATTGAATCTATGAATTGGACTAGATTTTCAGTATTGCCCTAGACCTTGGAGATTGATGGGCAAAACTGGAAAGTTACACCCGACCCCTACATTCGATTATGATACTGCATTGGGTTGGATTGGGCTATCTTTGATATACCAATCAGTGAGATCCTTAGCGGGGGTCAAAACCTGGGTATGTTGGGACAGTCTAAGAATTCATCTGAGTGGGTGATCATAGTGACAGGATCAGCCCCTTTGTCGGACAAAGGTAATGATCGGGGATGCACTCTCCCTGATGGAAACCAAGACTTGCAGTAGCCAATTTCAATCGTTGAGATTTTGTTTTGCAAAATATATTTTATATGAGATATAAAAGTATATATATTATGGTTTCGAAATAATTTGTAAAATGTTTTAATTTCCGGGATCCATATAAGCAGAGAGTGCAACACTGTTCCTTGCAGCCGAGGGAGAGGTCTTCTCTTGTCAGGCAGTGTATGATCATTATGGGCTGAGAGGTTAAGTGTAAGATCATTGAGGATAATACCTGATGGGCTAATCTTGCATCTGCCCACAGTCCCTGGGTGTTATAAGGTGGCTTGGCCCAGGGACCACTTAGGGTAAGTGTTGGGCTCATAGAGACCATGAGATGGTTTTCAAGGGGTGCACTGTCCATAACAGTGTATTCGGCCAGGCCTTGTAACAAAGGCTGGGCTGAACCCATGTGGCTGATGTGTAGATCAATGTTTGGGTCCCACGCCATACAAGGAAGCCCAACTGGGCAGCAGTTTGGAAGGCTAAGTGAATATATAACCTTAAATGGGCCTTAAGCCCATTTCGAACTAGGCTAATTTGATTAGTCATTTAAAGGGGTGAATTCTGAGATGGATCAGCTGATAGGATTGGGCCAGACCCTATCTACTTAGAGACTCTAAGATCTAAATAAGATTTGGATCTAGAAGCCTCCTAATTAGATTAGGAGATGGCTAATATGATCTGTAGATAATATAAGAGTTATCCCTTATCACTTAAAGAGACTTCTAATCCAAATATGATTTGGATCTCCAACTCCTAATGGGATTAGGATCTGATCCCTTTGAGATTATAAAAGGAGGAGGGGCGGCAGCCTTTAGACATGCAACCAACACACTCTTGTCTTCAGAGCTGAGATCACAAGAAAAAAGAATTCTGCACCCTGCGAATACTCTCTTGTTGCTTCCTTCCTGCAGCCACCGCCTCCAGTAGTTCGATATCCTCCTCTCTACAGGAGTAATCAAGATTCGATCCTGATACCAATCTTTTGGAGAAAAGATTGGTTGGAGTCGTATTTACAAGCCATCTAGTTGATTCTTGTGAAGGGTCAAGTTCTTTTGGAAGAACACTGTTGATTCTACTCCATCATGCACTGCGCCATATTCAGTGGGAGCAGATTTTGGATCCTTCCTTGGGTGTGATCACCTCCATTGGGAGATACTTTTTCTCCGTATCAGGTATAATCCCTTTCTACTCCTTTTGGTTAAGATCTGGTTCAGTTTATGGTTCAAGAATGATAATAGGGAATTTTTATCCCAGTTGAAGGGAGAGAAAAATTTTTGAAATTCGCCCCCTTATTCCGCAATCTTTGGGCGTCCATGTGATGGATATCCTATCCCTACAGTGATGAGCACGTAAAGGATGCCAAACTGATTGATGATATTCTCTAGAAGAAGCTCTGAATCGTCTTACCCATAATGGTTGCCAAGGCCTCGGCTCCGACCCACTTAGTGAAGTAGTCTACTACAACAAGGTATCTCCCATTCCTCGTGGCTGGGGGGAAAGGTCTAAGGAGGTCCATACCCCATTGTGCAAAGGGCCAAGGGCTACCGAGGGCCTAGAGGGTTTTTGTAGGTTGATAGAAGATGTTGGAGTGCCTTTGCCATCGGTCACACTTCTGTACCAACTTAACAACGTCCTTTTGGATGGTCAGCCAAAAGTATCCCTGCCTGAGTGCTTTTTGTGCCCGGGCCCTTCCTCCTAGATGATTGTTGCAGATGCCTTTGTGGATTTCTTTTAGCACATATTCGCCCTCCTATCGGTGGAGGCATTTAAGATAGAGTAGGGTGAAAGATCTTCTGTACAACCTGCCCTCGAATGTGGTGTACCGTGCTGATTGCCGTCGGGCTCTATTTGCCTCATTCTTGTTGGATGGCAGTTGCTCATGTTACAAGTAGGCGAGAAGGGGATCCATCCAACAAGGCTCAGCTTGGATGGGGCACACTTGCCTCTTTTTTATGTTGAGATGTGTTAATCTCTCAATGTGCATAGTGCGGCTAAGGGCCGACCCTAAATAACTTGCAAATTTTGATAGGGGTGTTGGCTTGTAAGTATTCGACCCATGGGACTTGGTGCAGAGCGAAGTGGCCAGTTAACTCTCAGACTTCGTTCAAGTATTTATCCATATTTGGCTCTCCATTCACCTGGTTCATAACCAATTGTGAGTTGCTGAAGACCTTAATGCTCTTTCCTTCGAGGTCTTTTGCAAGCTGAAGGCCAGCTAGTAGGGCCACATACTCAGGTTCATTGTTGGGTGTAGGGAAATCAAACCATAGTGCATATTCCAACTCATTATCATCCGGGGTGAAAAGTATGAGGCCAGATTTACTTCCCTTGGCATTAGAGGATCTATCTACGAACAAGGTCCAGGTTGACAATTGTGGTACGATTTCTACAAGTATACAAATCGTGGGCAAGTAATAGTGTGTGAATAGAGTGTCGATCCCACAGGGAAGGTGTTGTCAAGTACCAAATTTTAAGATTTCTCTACTTTTTAGAAATTAGAAATTCAATTCTCAAGCCAAATTAAAGAGATGATAATGCAAGTAAATAGGTTTAATTCAGAATATTATAAAAAGCCTAGGATTCAGGTTTCATCAAATGATTACCTATGACATACTTATGTTTTCTTAGATTGGTTTATTGTTGTTGGAATTTATGATCATATTTCCCCAAATTATATGAAGTTCTCTCTCAAGATATAACACATGTGTTTATGCTAATTGCATGTATACTCTCGTGATCACGGGCAATGAACACAAACCCATTAAGATCAATGGAAATCAGTTTAACAATCACAAAGAAGTGTTCTTATCTCTAAGCAACACATACCCTAGGTCAATTATCTCAATGAACTAGTATTATGCTTCCACTCTCGCTACTTCACACAATACCTTAATTCATGTAATTAATGGCCAATTAATTACTAGCATTAAGCCCTAAGATAAAAGATAAATCCCAACCATCAACGACCCAATCAATTAAACAAAATCTATCATAGGCAAATCAAAAGACTACATCCAAATCCAAAATCAAGAAATTTAGCTACTCATATTATTTATGAAAAGAATCATTCCAACGATAAAATTTAGATTAAACATAAGTGAAATATTAACAGAGAGTAAAGTTTGAAGAAAAAAAAACTCTTGATAGAAGTTGATTGAGGGGAACTCCTCGCCCTTGAATCTTCAATTCTCCTCTTTGCCGCCTTTCTTCTCCTCCTGGGTTGCTGACTGCTTCCTTGGAGGCTGAAGCTCTCTTGGAGGATTTCTCCTTGCTCCCTTGATTGATTGATTGATGCCTGGTGCTAGTCCCCCCCCCCCCCCCTCTTATATAGCTTTAGGAGGAGGGGTTGTTTCTAACTCCTTTTTGGAGTTCTTTCTCAAAAAATAGAAAGTCCTAATTCCTAATGATTAGTTTAGATATAATCCTATCCCATCTCTTATTTGGTAATCTTAATCTCTTTTATCTTTCTAGAATTACATTAGAAAATTAAATCTAATAGGACTCTTTGCAGTTTCTTATTCTTGTATTCGTTTTGGGCTTCCTTAATGAATTGGGCTTCTGCTGCGAACTGGGCTTCTTTGTGAATTTTCTTAGACTTTGGGCCCGATTTTGACTTTGATGCAATCTATATCTATCAAAACTCAAAACATGAAATTTGTATAGGTTTTCCTTATATTTCCAATGCATCTTGAATTATCTCAATCAAAGTTTGGATGGGAGAGTTATGCCTAAATTACTATGCGGTGCCGAAACAATGCAAAATTACCCGATTAGCCTTGTTTTTCTCCTGATGCCTTCTTTCATGCCCTGAATCAAAATACAAGAATAAAGAGTCCATTTAAGTACTAATTAAGTATAAAAGACTGGATATTTAGGGATAAAAATATGATAATTTTTATTCTTATCAACAATTTCTCTTCCTTATTCTCAGGGGCTTTATTGTGGTCGTGGCTGAAGGTGCATTCAACCAAGAAGTTTGCCAATGCTTGCACCCTTATTGGAGGTCTCGGCTGATAGTGTAAGTCAAACTCTGACAGCTCGACAACTCATTTGGTTAGCTGAGCTGAGGTCTTCATCTTCGAGAGCATCGACTTGAGGGGCTGGTTTGTTAACACTGAGATGTTGTGGGCTTGAAAGTAAGGTCTCAGCTTTATGGTCGAAATTATTAGCGCAAAGACTATTTTCTCTACTTTTGGGTATATGGTCTCAGCCTCGTGGAGCACCTTGTTGATGTAATATACTGGCCCCTTAACTCCCTTGTCTTTCCAAACCAACACTGAGCTGACTACTTCGTCCCCCGCCAATTGGTACATTAATAAAATTTCTCCCAAGAAGGGCCTTTGTAAGCAATGGTGGTTACGCGAGGTAGGACTTTAATTCTTTGAAGGCTTTCTGCAATCTTCTGTCTATTGGAAATCCTTAAACTTCTTGATGGCTCAGAAGAAGGGTATGCACGGCCGACGGCCGACCGGCTTGGACATGAATCGGCCAAGGGCCGCGACTCAACCGGTGAGCCTCTAGGTTTCTTTGATTGACCGAGGGGGCGTATCTTCTTGGGATTGGCCTTTATGCCATGTTGGGTAACTACAAAACCCAAGAATTTTCCCGAGGTGCCTCCAAGGGCACATTTGGTGGGGGTTTGACTTCATGTTGTATTTTCTCAATACCCCGAATGTCTCGTCGATGTCCGGGGTGTGCTGGCTATCCCTAAGACTCTTCATAACCATGTTGTTGACATAGGCTTCAACATTTCTCCCCATCTTCTCTTTAAAGATCTTTTTCGCCAGTCTTTGGTAAGTGGCCCCAGCATTATTTAATCCAAAAGGCATCACCTTGTAGTAGTAGGTGACGTGTTCGGTGATGAACGATGTCTTTTTCTCATCAGTCGGATGCATCTTTATCTGGTTGTAGCCAGAAAAAGCATCCATGAAACTTAGTACCTCGTACCCTATGGTGACATTAACGAGGTGATCAATCATTGACAAAGGAAAGTTGTCTTTAAGGCAAGCCTTGGTGAGATCTGTGAAGTCAATGCAGATGTGTCATTTCCCATTACCTTTCTTAGCCATGACCACGTTAGATAGCCATTTAGGGTAGTGTAGCTCTTGTACAAAGCTGGCACCGAATAGTTTGTCCACCTTCTCTCCGATGGATTTTCAACGTTCTAGTGCAAAGTTCCTATTCTTTTGCTGAACTGGTTTACAACTCGGGTCCACCCTCAGCCTGTGAGTAATGACCAAGGGGTCAATTCTTGGCATATTAGTAGTGGACCAAGCAAACAATCCAGTATTGGCTCGGAGAAAGCTTACTAGTTCAGAAAGTGTGTCTTGAGGGAGGTAAGACCTGACTCATACCATTTTCTTAGGCTTGGCCTTATCTAGGGGAACCGAGATGAGGTCCTCGGCCTGATGGTTCATCCCTGAGGTCGAGCCCCTCCAATGGTAGGCTTCCTTGTTCTTGCCTTTTAGCACCGCAACATAGCACTGTCTGGTAGTCTGCTGATTTCTTATAACCCCCCCCCCCCCATGCTTTGTGGGGAACTTCATGGCGAGGTGGTAAGATGAGACAACCGCCTTGAGTGTGTAAAGGGTCGACCTCCCTATGATGACATTATAAGGTGAGCCTATCTTCATGACCAAGAACTCAGTTATCCGAGTGATGTGCCAACGTTCAATCCCTACGGTGATTGGTAGGGTTAATTCTTTCTTTTGGGTGTGACAACTGCCCTGGAGAAGCCAACGAGTGGCATGTCAATGGGCTATAGACCTATAGCTGGTCCGACGTAAACTGCATCTTCTCAAGCGTCTCATAGAATAGGATGTTGGCTGAAGAGCCATAGTCTACGAGGATCCTTTTCACCAAGTAGTTGGCGATGGTCATTGACACCACTAACGCATCATTGTGGGGCATAGATACCCCCTCGTAGGTAATTGTTCGAGAAGGAAATGAAGTCTTTCGACCTTGGACTCTTTGGTGCTTAGCTTTGGATGTTGTGCTATCAAGCGTGCACTTTTCGATACGAGGTGGATGCTTCCCCTGATGCTGAGCCTCCAATTATGACTTCAATGACTTCAGCTAGGGGCAATGATTACGTGGCTTGGCTTGAGGCTACTATGAGGATGATGCTGGGGCATCGCACTCGACAAAATCCTCCAAGTTCCCACAGTGGATGAGGGACTCGATCTCATTCTTAAACTCGTAACAATCATTGGTGTCATGGCCGATGTCGTGGTGGTATTTGCAGTACTTCTTGGAGTTCCTCCTTCTCGGATTCCTCTTCAACTTGGCCGGCCACTTCATGAATTCCTCATTCCCTACTTACATTAGTATGTGTGTTTGAGAGGAGTTTAGTGGCATTTACCTATTGAAGGAAGGGGCCAACGGCTTCTTTTCTCCTCTTTTGTTGGTGGGACTGTTGTCGCGGCCATCCTTGTCCTTCCTCTTCATGTCACTAGGCCTCAGTTGGCCTCGACTTACGGTTCTTAGAGGCATTTGTTGGCTTTGGCCTCCTCGGCGGCTATGTACTTCTAAACCTTCTTCAAGAACTTTGCTTTTGTCTTGGGCGAAATCGTGGAAATGGGCCAGCTGAGGAGTCTAGGCTAGAGGCAACTGATGGCTGCGTGCATGGAGATGAGAGGTCAAGGTCCCTAAACTCGAGTTCTTCTTGGTTGAACCTCTTCATGTATGCCCGAAGGCTCTCCCCGCGCTTCTGCTTGATGGATATTAGGGAGATGTTGGTTTTCTAACACCGTCGGCTACTCAAAAAGTAATCTAGGAAGAGGTCCACGAATTGTTCCCAAGAGGTGATGGAGTGTAAAGGCAGTGTGGAGAACCATTGACGTGTTGCTCCCTTGAATGTGGCTTAGAAAGCTTGGTACATAAGGGTGTAAGAGCATCCGTGTAGGAGCATGAGGTCCCAGAAGCTTTCCGGGTGGTTCTCAAGGTCTATACTCCCATCGTAGGTCTCCAACACCAAGGCCTTGAAATTTGGCAAGAGGGGCTCGAAGAGGGTGGAATCTACGAACACCTCCATTCGACTGGAAGAGGTCGGGCAACTAGTGGAGGCGTTACCTCGGCCCTCCTTCACTTGCGAAAGATGATCTTGAAGGGCACCAATCTAAGCTGAATATCTATGAGGCGTTGGTTGACGTATGACATCGTCGCTTTGGCATAGTCATGGGTATCTCTCACATGGGACAGGCCGGCCCCATTCTCGGAGTGGTCAGACACTAGCACGATGATCATTGAGAAGGTTGTGAAGGTAAAAAACTGGTGGGAGAGAGGCGTGGCGCCGGCCTCCTGCCCTTGGAGGGGGACTACAGTGGCCCGAGCGCCTGCCATCATCTCGATTGGTCATCACGCGATGGTGTTGACGACCGAGGGATCTTGGAATGGGGTTTGCCAGCCCATCGACTACTAGTCTCTAACTCTGAGGGATTGGCTCTCTTCAGGCCGCCCAAGCGTTGGCTTAGTGGGGTATGAGTGGATTGCCTATTGTGTTGTTCATGGTTTCCGATGGGGTGGCTATCCTATGGGTGGCTTCTTGCCAGACGCCCTATGTTGTCCAATCACTAGGCCTAGTTGTCCAATTTGTTCAGGACCAGCTCGAACTGGTCAATCATGACTAAGTTTCAAACATCAAGGACAGGGTTTTGCTTGTTAGCCATTTTAGGACACTAGTTGATTAAATTATGTTTCTTTTTTCTTAATGGAAAGTTTTGAAAATGATCCCACAGACAACACCAAATGTTGTTGCCAAATATGGAGTTGAGGGCAACAATGTAATTTCTAGCATCCAAGGCCGACAAGTTCAACCTGCTGAGAGAAAGAAAGAAGATATAAGAGGTCCCATGAATTATCCCATGGGCGAAGGCTTTGACAGTCAAGTTAGCAGAGGGTTTAGGGGTCGGACCAAGAAAGAGAGGAGACTTAGAACTTGAGTTCCAATGTGTTTACCTCAATGTGGGAGCTCGTTTTTATAGTCAAAATTGCTTGAGAGGAGGAGTGGTTGGGAACAAGTGGTGGCGGTTGGCAGTGGTTGGTGATGGATGGTCAGGGCACATCCGATCGATGCCAAGTGTCAAGATCCGCCGGATGGATCCGACCAATGCAACATGTCAAGGTTCGTAGGTCGGCCAAATACCCTTACATCATGATCAATGATATTTTAAGGCTTTCTCAAGATTTGGATTACTCTCTCGTGAGAACAGGGCAACCCATACAGCTACTGATCATTTTGGTAGTGAAAACAATCTGATGAGAAATTGTGTTCCTCCTTGGGGTTAGTAGCTTAGGTAGTGGTTGTCTGTGTTTCTTGTTGTTTAATAAGGATTACACAAGCAATGAGGTACTAGAGATGGAGAGAGGGGAGGCTAATGGTTAGCACAATACAGTTCAATATGTCTGTTCCTACCCCATGTGTATTCATGAAGAGGTTCTTCAAAGCAGCTCAATCTGACAAGAAGCTTGAGCTTTCTCTCTCATTCTTCGTGATCGAGCTTTACCTGGTTCACTGGTTGAGTATGAAATATTGCTCAATTTCCCACGCCATCTCTGTTAGTTGCAGCTGCGATATACAATGCTCAATGAGTTGAATACCAACTATACAGAAGATCAACCAGCTCCTGGAATGTTCCAATGTTCCATATCGATGGTAACTTTCCATTAGATAGCAGGATCTGGGAAGCTCACATGGGTGCAGAGGAAATACAGTACGAATAAGTTTGGGACGAGGATTGTCAGAAGCAAATATATGGGAACCAGAGGACGTCCAAATTCCAAAGCATGACTGACAGTTTAGGGTTAGTTTGGTCATTAAAAGTTATAAATAGATCTGCTCAGGTAGACAATTTATATTAATGGTCACTAACGGTGACCTGACGGAAGGTAAGTTTTAAATAAGAAAATTCAGGGTATATTTAAGAGAAACGTAGAAAATTGATGGGGAGTTTTAGATAATAGCGCTTAAAACAGAATCAACTGTTTGGACCATTTCGTGACCAGACTGATGGATTGCTTTCGTAATGGAAATTGGAATGCGGACCATTTCGTGACCAGACAATGCGGAATGCGTGCGAGGTCCGCATTGTCGTTGGAGATTTTGGTCTGCATTTGAGTTAAACACGCGTTCCAGACTTGTCCGCGTTTCTTCGCAAGAACGACAATAGACTCTCAGAACCAAAGACGTTGATTCGAAATCATATTTGAAGAAATTTCACTCTCTCTTGATCATTCTTCGTCGGTGACATCTGATGAGCTTGATTACCGATAAATCATATAATGAATTCAAAGCCTCAGGCTCTCACCTTTAAGCTCGTTCTTCTTGGCGATGGTAAAACTCGAAGCCCCGATGCTTCAGTTGGATCTCCTTTAACATTTATTTTGATTAGAAACTATCTGTTTTTGTATGATCATATTTTGTTTTGTTAAGCATCTTGAATTGCTATGTTGGGTAGGGTTTGCTTTTTCGTTTCATCTGTTCAGAGCTGTAACTTAAATGCATGAAGTTCGTTTTACTGTGAAATTCGGAAATAAGAAGATGGATTATATGCCACAGGTCATACTGACAAAAATTCGTAATATCAGCGTCATGGAAGATATCAGATTGGGCCTAAGGCCAAGATACCGTTTAATGCTCTACATATAAATTCGCAGCCATTAGGGCGATAATTGTTTTGTGATTTCTATGTAAAACTTAAATATTTGAATACATTCTCAAATTCAATCCCAAGGGAAACAACTTGGAGGATTCCGCCAAGTGGTGGGACAGTTGAATGTCGGAGTGTGTTATTCTGAAACATAATGGAACTAGCTTCAGCAACTTCTTTCACTGGAATGCTATGTTTATATCTGTTTTATTTCTAGGTATGAAATGCAAATATGAAATTTCGAACTAAGAAAAGGGAGAAAAAATAGATAATCGAGGATATTCAGGCCTATATCCAGTGAACCTTGGAGCAAAGTGGTGGAAAGAAGTTGGATATCTTCGAAAAGTAACCATGGCTCCATGTGGTTGCACATAAAATGAAGGAGAACGAACAGTTTCCTGAAGGTTGCTATTTTACTGTGTTTGGTTACTTGTAAAATGGCTGTAGAAAACGAACATTTTCCAAAAGGTGAATACTAAACAGAGGAAAATGGCATTCCTTCTAATATTCTGTAAATTACAGAGGTTGGCCCCCTTGGTTCATGCTTTTCACTACTTGTATATTTCTCAACCATTCAGGTTTTGTTTTCCAAGTTAAGTGAGCTACCAGGAAAATTAGGAATATGATTCATTTTCCTATTGAATATCATTTTTCAAGGAAATCATTTGTTTTCCTTCATTTTTATACAACCAAAAACAGTTTACATCTTTTTTTTTTTTTTGGAGTTGGATTATTCTCATCAAAATCCACATTCAGAATGCTAGTCTTCCTTTTCTCTGTTTTTAGATCTTAGGTAAGGTTGTCAAGAGGACAGAGATGATTATGAGGACCTTGTATGAACAAAGAAATAGAAAATATCATCATATCAATTGGAAGATGGTTTGCAATTGCAAAGAGCAAAATTGGAATGGGAATTGGGAGAGTTAGGAAAAGAAATACTATGTTGCTAGAGAGGTGGCTTTGAAGATTTCATTTTGGAATTCAGCTATGAAGAGCAAATGTGCCACACATTCTGAGGGTGGGATGTAAGCCTTACTTCTACGGCAACTCTTTTTCTGTCATTGGAAGCATTGGCAAAATCCTTCCCAAATTTGTTGTGCTCGTTGATTAGTAGTTTCTCGTGATATGGAACCTAGGAAGATCTATGATGCCAGGAATCTCCCTCAGCTAAAGGGTTCTTAGATTATTCTATTTATTGGTAATAGTGAATTCTGTTTATTGTAAGATAAAAGAGAAATATCTCATCTCTTGTCCAAAACAAAAGTAGAGAGGAAAAACAAACAGATGAAGCTGACTGGTATCTAGGGGTGGATTCGAGCCGAGCCGAGCCGAATAGTACCAGGCTCGAGCCGAGCCGAGCCGAATAATATATAATATATTTGATATTTAAAAAATTAAGAATTATAATAATTAATATATTATATATATTATTTTCTATAATTTTATTATATATTATATATTAATATATATTATATATATTATTGGAGAGAACACTGATGTGGGCCCCACAGCCGTGGTCCCACTCTGTCCGTAGGGTAGAATGTGCCCTAGTCATCCTAGGGTTAGCTGATGGTCAATCTGTTATTCCAATTGTTATTTATATTTCAGTTTTATATTGTTTTATGTGTTATGTAAATACCAAGGGCAGATTTGTCCTTTTATGTAACTAGCATAACCTATACATACTAAATAGAAGTGGCGGCGGCAGAATATTTCAGATTCTGTCCTTCCTTTTCAATTCTTGTGTTCTACTGCTCTCTCTCTACTCTTTCTCCTCTCTCCTCTATACCTTTTTCTCCTTTTTTTCGAACATGAAATCTATTAGGGTTCAAGGCTGATAGCAGTCTTGAACATCTACTTGGTATCAGAGCAAGGTTAGGGTTTCTCATGTGAGTCTAGTCCAGCCGACTACATGAGAATCCCCTAGGGCTGGAAGCTGAGAAAGTGGAGTTCGTGGACTGATTCTTGGAGATCGCCAGAGGGTTTAGCAACTGTTGAAGACTTGTCACGGTTGCAGAGTGTTGGTGATCAGGAAGAATCAGAGAAGACTAGGGTTCGGGTAGCCTTAGAAGGCAGCGAACAGTTTTTTTCTTGTAAGTTATTTATTTTCTAAGAGAAGTATTATCAGAGAGGATAGGTTGGACCTATCTGAAAAGGGTGGACGAACCATTCTAGAGTTTTCTCTCTTCTATTCTCTAGGGTTTTACAGCAAACCCTATTGTTGGGCCGAACTGCCTTAGGGTTCTTTTCTCCTACTCTAGGGTTTGAAAGTGATATTGCGGCAAACCCTAATAAGCTTGCGGCAAGCCCTAATGTTAGACTGAACCTTGCGATTTACCTGGAGATGTCCTCAAGTTTTGTTAGCATTGATCAACTTTTAGGGTTTCATATTAACCCTACTACAATTCTATCTGTACGGTACTTATTGGAATGTGCAACTGAAATGTTTTTTTAAGGACTGATTAAAACCCTAATTCTGCCAAGCATATCAGACCTGCTTCTTAGCTGATTTTTCAGATCCTTTTGGGGTTTTCGAACTTTCTTAAGGGGTGATAACTGTACGGACTGCTGCTGTTGTGTTTGCTAGTTGGTTTCAGATTAGATTTATACCTGTTTTGTGCACATACACTGTGAATACAGATTGGTCCTACACTGTTTTGATTGTGATTGGTAGTCCAAGTGTTGTTTTTTGAGACTTGACCGAGATGGAGTTTAAAAATCAGGCAGAAGGCATTTTTGGGACCAACAATTATGGTAGTGTTTCTGAGACAGGTGGTCAGATTACAACCGTAAAGTTTGATGGATCAAACTATTTGGAATGGGCCCAATCAGCCGTGATGGCTATTGGGGGAAGAGGTAAATTAGGGTACCTCTTGGGAGATGTGAAAGAACCCCCCAAGGGAGACCCTAAGTATACCAAGTGGATCCAAGAAAACTACTTGGTTATGACATGGCTGTGTAATTCTATGCAGCCTCATATTAGCCGAAATTACTTGTGGGCAAAGACAGCTAAGGAGATATGGGATGTCATGAAAGAAACTTATTCCCAACCCCTTAATGTTGCCAGAGCATATGAATTGAAATGTGAAGTGAAAAACCTTAAACAGGGAGAGAAACCGATTTCAGTATACTTCTCTACCTTGTAGTCTCTGTGGCGTGAGATTGATCACTTAGAGATTCTTGAGTGGGAGAGTCCCAAAGATGCACAGATATATAGAAAGCAGGTCGAGACAAACCGGGTGTTTGAGTTTCTGGCGGCCTAAATTCAGAGTATGATATTGTGCGGCAACAGATTTTGACTAGAGAGTGTGATTCTCTCTCAGGCATACTCCTTAGTACATAGTGAAGAGACCAGAAGGAAAGTTATGATGCAACCTCAGCCTCTCACACCAACCTTTGTAGCTGTCGAACCCAAATTAGGGGGTGATTCAAAGGACAGGAGGAAGGAAGACAAAAAGGATGTGGTATGTGAACATTGTAAGAAACCCAAACATACAAAAGAAACATGTTGGAAACTGCATCCTCACTTGGTTCCGGCAAAGTTGAGAAGCAAGAAGGGCAATGCTCATGTGGCCGTGAACACTGATTCAACATCCTCATTTGGCACAAGAGGAACACCTTTAGAGACCTTAGCTGTAGTTCGGGCTGCCCTAATACAGTTAGAAAAGGAAGTTGGAAGTTCAGCTCCTGTCGCATCTGCCTTCGCACATTCAGGTACTTGAGCTTCAGCCTACCATGCCTCAGCTCCAGGTACTACTGAACCTTGTTGGGTAATAGATTCAGGTGCATCCGACCACATGACTAGTTTGCCTTTACTGTTTACCACTTACCATTTGCCTTCTGGTAGGGATTGTTGGTTCGATTGTCTTAGTTTGTATGTTTATCTTTGTTGGGTCTTAAGTCATTAGTTATTGGGCCTTAGTTACTGGGCCTAATCTTATTTAGTGTTTATTTTGACTAGGTGTCCCATCACTAATCAGGGGCATTCTTGTCCATTTATGTAACATTATGTAATGTCCTTATATATAATAGATTAGGGCTGGCCGAACACATTACTGCCGCCCATTTCATTTCTGTTCTTCTTCTTCTTCCTCTTCTTCTCTCATTCGACAGCCCTATTTCAGCAAACATGGTATCAGAGCACTGATATTTCGACTGGTTACAACAGCCGCATCTTCTTCTACTCGTAGGTAACTCTCCCATCCTTCTTGTTGGTTGCTGCAAAGAAACCCTAGGGTTGGTCATAGAACACAGCTAGACCTACATCTAGGGTTTCCCTTGGTTGTAGGGCCCAAGGGGAGTTAGACCCAGAGGCTGATGCCCTAATAAACACAGTACAACAGACTGTAGCCATTCGGCTAAGATAGATCTGTGTAGAACATATCTAGGCAGAAGGATTGATCTCAGCAGTCCTAGAACTGTTTGTGGGTGAGGTTATAACCTGCGATAGCAGTGCTTAGCACACAGTAGAAGCCAACATAGCAAGTTGCAGTGTAGTACTCGGTGACAACAGTAATTTGGGCACAGTGTGCAGTGTTTCAGCTCTGTGTCTGGTTCTCAGGACTGAGTTTACAATGCAACAAGTTCCGTAAGTGTGAAACAGTTCTCTATACATTGCGGTTATAGTCTTGACACTTACAAGTAAGTGAAGATGTCTTCGATATCCGGGGAAGTGTTTTCTAGAGATGTTAGAGCTTGTGGGAGGTCTCCTAATCTGGAGAATCCAAATCTGCACAGCCTACAGATCACAAGTGTGTCGTTGGATGAGTACAACTTCAGGGAATGGTCTGTCTGATCCATGCTTTTCATCACATCCCGTGAACTCACTGGTTACTTAGACGGGCAGAAGAATGAACCAGAAGTGGGAAGTGCTGAATATGGAACTTGGCGCAAAGAGAATGCTACAGTTATGTCCTGGCTACTTGCCTCAATGACTCCAAGAGTAGCCAGGACTATTCAACATTTTTCCACGGCTGCCAAGATATGGGAAAAGGTTTCTAAAACCTATGGGCAGAAAAAGAATAATGCTAGGTTTACAGACTGAATCATGATATTGCTGAATATGGAACTTGGCGCAAAGAGAATGCTACAGTTATGTCCTGGCTACTTACCTCAATGACTCCAAGAGTAGCCAGGACTGTTCAACATTTTTCCACGGCTGCCAAGATATGGGAAAATGTTTCTAAAACCTATGGGCAGAAAAAGAATAATGCTAGAGTTTACAGACTGAATCAAGATATTGCTGCCTTGAGGCAAGGAGATATGAGTGTTGCAACATATTTTGCTACACTAGAAGGACTATGGGAAGAGTTAGATCACTACCTTATCATTGATTGGGAGAGTGCCGAAGACAAAGAAAAGCATGACAAACAAATTGAAGAGGGTAGAGCATTTAAGTTTCTGGCTGGCCTAGATCCTATATATGAGAGCATAAGATCCCAAATTCTGGGAAGGGATGAAATGCCAGACTTACATCATGTTTAAAACCTTGTGAGGAATGAAGAGGTGAGAAGAAAAGAGATGCAGGTTGATACTCAAACAAAACTAGCTGAACAGTCTGTGGAGCATTCGGCCCTAATCTCAACAAATCAAAGGGGAAACAAGTACTCTGACAAAAGACATCTGAAGTGCACCCACTGTGGAGGGGAAAGGCATGTGAAAGAGACCTGTTGGGTTCTCCATCCGCATCTGAAGCCAGCTGCAGTAAGGAAAGATAAGAAGCATCAAAAGGGTCAATCTGCAAGTGTGAATTTGGCTATGGGTCAAAGTGATGATGGTTCAAAACACACATCTACAGTTACTTCCTCTTCCATGGGACAGACTTCTAATTCCCCTCGAACCGGGTCCTTGGGTTTTACTGCCGATGAGGTAGAGGTACTTAGTCGGGCCCTAGCCCGTCTAAGGACCAATTCTCTTCCATCCTCCTCCCTTGCCAGATCAGGTATTGTCTCTGCCTTTTGTGCAACTAGTTCTATTGATCTTGCCTCTTGGATTATTGATTTTGGTGCAACTGACCACATGACACACATGTCTTCTCTATTTTCTTCCTATCATTTAATGTCTGGCCAAGATAAAATGAGGGCTGCTGATGGTTATCTCTCTACCATCTCTAGGAAGGGAGTGATTGACCTAAGCAGGGGCCTCTCACTAAAATCTGTCTTGCATGTTCCCAATCTTTGTTCAAATCTCTTATCTGTTTCAAAGCTTACCAAAAATTTGAATTGTAGCATAACCTTTTTTCCTACT
Source organism: Nelumbo lutea (assembly GCF_056320005.1). Lineage (NCBI taxonomy): Eukaryota > Viridiplantae > Streptophyta > Magnoliopsida > Proteales > Nelumbonaceae > Nelumbo > Nelumbo lutea. The sequence continues at coordinate 48,728,269 of NC_142685.1, forward strand.
CATTGTGTCTTTCAGGACAGATTGATGAAGAGAACGATTGGGAGCGGTCATGAGTGTGGAGGTCTCTACTACCTTGATACAGACATCAGTTCGGCCTTGCAAACATCTGCTACTTGTAGTCAGTCCAATGTGGAGTCAATAGTTAGGTTACGTCTATGGCATGCTAGACTAGGTCATTTACCTTTTTCATCATTGGAAGTGTTGTTTCCAGAATTATTCAAAGGTGTTTCAAGTCAAGAGTTAGTTTGTGAAGTCTGTCAACTATCAAAGCAATGTAGAACTGTTTATTCAACTTCAAGTAATGAAATTCGAGCTTCTTTTGACTTGGTCCACTCTGATGTTTGGGGTCCTTCTCCCATTATTTCTGTTGATGGCTTTCGATACTTTATCAGTTTTATTGATTACTATTCTCGATGCACATGGATCTACTTATTAAAAGCACGAGAAGAAGTGCCGCGGGTAACCATGACATTTTGCAAAATGATTAAAACACAATTTGGTACGAAGGTCAAACAATTCAGGTCAGATAATGCTGCAGAATACTTTAAAAGGTCCTTGAATCTGTTTATGGAGGATGTTGGAATGATTCATCAGTCATCTTGTGCTAGTACCCCCCAACAGAATGGGGTTGCTGAGCGCAAGAATAGGCACCTATTGGAGACTGCTCGAGCCTTACTATTTCAGCACAAAGTTCCAAAAAGCTATTGGTCTCAAGCAATCCTTACTGCACCATATCTGATAAATCGAATGCCATCCAAGGTATTGGGGAAGAAAACTCCTTTCTCTGTTCTTTGCCCTCATCTTCCTGACTTTTTTCTTCCACCGAGAGTCTTTGGTTGTTTATGCTTTATACATGTCAAGGATCCAAAGAAAACCAAATTGGATCCTAGGGCTACAAAGGGAATCTTTTTGGGGTACTCCCCTACTCAGAAGGGATACAAGTGTTATGATCCAGTCACCAAGAAAAAATATGTCACAAAGGATGTGGTATTCTTTGAGTCTCAATCCTATTTTCACTCTTCTCAGAATCCTCTTCAGGGGGAGACTAGTGGGATGGAAGAGGATTTTTCTGTTCCCCCATTCTTTGTACCTCTCTCGACCTCAGGTCTTCCATTTTCTCCTCCTAATCCACCTAGTTGTGGTATCCCGGGTGAATCTAGTGAGGCTCCCATTGTACCAGCTACTACCAGTGATGTTGCAAATATTACTGAAGACTCCAACAGGCTGCAAAGAGATATCAGAATCACCTACAACAGAAGGAAGAAGGGTCCTCTAACTCATGACAGCGACCAATTGGACTCGGATCAACCTGTCTCATAAACTCAAGGTAATCCTATCAGTTCCTCTGACTTAGATCTTCCTATTGCCCTTCGTAAGTCTATTCGTTCTTGTACTATCAAATACCCCATTGCTGATTTTGTGTCTCACTCACAGTTGTCTCATCGTTATTGTTCTTTTGTGTCTGCTCTATCTTCTGTGCATGTTCCTACCAGGTATACTGAGGCAGTATCTGACCCAAAATGGAAAGAGGCTATGGATGAAGAAATGAAAGCCTTAATGAAAGCAAGGACTTGGGAATTAGTGGATTTACCAGAAGGGAAAGGCACTGTTGGATGCAAGTGGGTGTTCACTGTGAAGCACAGGGAGGACGGGTCCATTGAGAGGTACAAGGCTAGACTGGTAGCAAAAGGGTTTACTCAAAAAGAAGAGATTGACTACAAAGAAATTTTTGCTCCAGTGGCAAAACTCAACACAATCCGAGTTCTATTATCATTAGCTGCAAATTTCTCATGGGAGCTACATCAGTTGGACGTGAAGAATGCTTTCTTGAATGGCGACCTGCATGAAGAGGTGTTCATGAATCCTCCACCAGGTTATGTTTTTGGCAAGAAGGTATGTAGACTGAGAAAGGCCCTATACGGCCTTAAGCAGTCCCCTCGAGCTTGGTTTGAGAAGCTATGTGGAGTCATGAAGAAAGGGGGTTACACTCAAAGTGGAGCAGATCATACCCTATTCATAAGGAAGAGAAATGGCAAACTTACGACACTTATTGTCTATGTGGATGATATGGTAATTACAGGGGGTGATCAGGAAGAGATTAAAAGACTAAAGGAGTTTTTGATTGCTGAATTTGAGATCAAAGATCTGGGCCAACTGAGATACTTTCTTGGGATTGAAGTTGCAAGATCCAAAGAGGGCATCTATATATGTAAGCGGGAATACATCCTTGATCTTCTTCAAGAGACAGGCATGACGGGGTGTAGGCCAGCCGATACTCCAATAGAACAGAATCATGGTCTACAGGTGTCAGTAGGAGATGACTACCTTGATAAGGAAAGATACCAAAAGCTGGTGGGGAAGTTGACTTACCTGTCCCTTACTCGCCCTGACATTGCTTATGCTGTACATGTTGTCAGTCAGTTCATGCACACTCCTAAGATCCCTCACATGAGAGCTGTGGAAAGGATCCTCAGATATTTGAAGTCTTGTCCGGGGAAAGGGATTCTGTTAAGGAAAAACAGTAAAATTGAAGTTGAAGGATAGTTGGGGACAGGAAGTCTACTTCCGGATACTGTACCTTTGTTGGAGGAAATTTAGTTACATGGAGGAGTAAAAAACAGAATGTGGTTGCAAGATCTAGTGCAGAGGCTGAGTACTGAGCTATGGCTCACAGTGTTGCTGAACTCTTATGGCTGAAGATCCTGCTTGGTGAACTTGGAATAAAGATTGAGTGCCCTCTCAGGTTGTATTGTGACAACAAGGCAGCCATCAACATTGCAAATAACCCAGTGCAACATGATAGAACAAAACATATTGAGATAGACCGTCACTTTGTTAGAGAAAGAATTGTCTCAGGAGATGCGGATTGCAGATGTTCTGACTAAAGGGCTAGCTACAGTGAAATTTGTGGACTTACTTGGCAAGCTAAACATGATTGACATCCATGCTTAGCTTGAGGGGGAGTGCTGGTTCGACTGTCTTAGTTTGTATGTTTATCTTTGTTGGGTCTTAAGTCATTAGTTATTGGGCCTTAGTTACTGGGCCTAATCTTATTTAGTGTTTATTTTGACTAGGTGTCCCATCACTAATCAGGGGCATTCTTGTCCATTTATGTAACATTATGTAATGTCCTTATATATAATAGATTAGGGCTGGCCGAACACATACTGCCGCCCATTTCATTTCTGTTCTTCTTCTTCTTCCTCTTCTTCTCTCATTGTTGGGTAATAGATTCAGGTGCATCCGACCACATGATTAGCTTGCCTTTACTATTTACCACTTACCATTTGTCTTCTGGTAGGGATAAAGTATCTATTGCTGATGGCTCCCTAGTCCCTATTTCTGGGAAGGGTGACATCAAGTTATCAGATACTATCTCCCTATCATCTGTTTTGCACGTTCCTAAGCTTGATACTAATCTTCTTTCAGTTAGTAGTATTACCAAGCATATGAATTGCTCAGTAACCTTCTTCCCTGATCAATGCGTTTTTCAGGACTTGGAGACGAAGAAGGTGATTGGGACTGGCCGTGAGACGAATGGGATCTATCTGCTCGGGGAGAGGTCTCGTTAGGAAGAGTCAGTAGAGAAGGTGTCATTTGTTTCTCAGAGTGTGAGTCCGGTTATGCCAAAGCATAACCGATTGGGTCATTTGTCCTTTCGGTTTCTAAAGAGTCTGTTTCCTACTTTATTTGAGTCTATTGAGTTGTCTCAGTTGCAGTGTGAAAGTTGTGAGTTTGCTAAACATTGTAGAAAGTCTTATTTATTGAGTAATAAAATGAGTAATAATTCTTTTGATATTGTGCATACTGATGTTTGGGGGCCCTATCACATCCCTTCCATGGGTGGGTACAGATGTTTTTGTTATTTGTTGATGACCATACCCGTTTTTCTTAGGTTTATCTCATGTGTTCACGAGATGAGGTTCCTACCCTGACCCAAAACTTTCACCAAATGATCCTAACCCAATTTGATGCCAAGATCAAAGTTCTTAGATCCGATAACGCAAAGGAATACTTTGCTAAACCATTGGCATCTTACCTTCTTAATCATGGGATTATACACCAGAGCTCTTGCCCTCATACACTTCAGCAGAATGGAGTTGCAGAAAGGAAGAATAGGCACATCTTGGAGGTGGCTAGAAGTCTTATGTTTTCCTTCAATGTCCCCATTCGCTTCTGGGGTGATGCTATCCTCACGGCGGTATATCTTATTAATCGGGTTCCTTCCCGGGTCCTTGATATGAGATATCCTTTTTCCCTTCTATACCCAAGTGAGGAGTTGTTTTCTATTCCCCTTAAAACATTCGGCTGTACCTGTTTTGTTCAGCTTCTCGGACCCCATCACTCCAAGTTCGAACCCAAGGCCTCCAAATGCATTTTCCTTGGTTATGCACAAGCTCAAAAGGGTTATTGCTGCTATGATCCTGTCTCGGGGAGGAAGTTTGTCTCCATGGATGTCACTTTCTTCGAGGAGACACCCTATTATCCTCGGGTTTCTCCTCAGGGGGAGAGTAGTGAGAGTGGAGCAGTTCCTTTACCTACTCCATTGGGCGATGAGAGCTGCAATGGTGAGGGTGGTCAGAGGGATCAGGAGTTGAGGGTCTATCACAGGCGATGCAGGCAGGTTGATTCTGGTCATCAGCCGTCCAGGGCAGCTCCAATCTCATATGCAACTCCAAGTCTAGGTATTACAGTCCCAGGGCCCACAGAGACTTCCTCTATTGTTGCCATTTCACCTCCTACAGATGACCTTGACCTTCCGATTGCCGTCCATAAAGGGAAACGACATTGTACCACATCTACAATCCACTATATTTCCCAGTTTTTATCCTATGGTCGCCTATCTCTTTACCTACAGGTCCTACCTTAGTTTTGTTGCCAATGTCCCTATTCCAAGAACAGTGCAAGAAGCCCTATCCGTCCCGGAATGGAAAGATGCAATGCAGGTTGAGATGGATGCCCTGTTGAAAAATAACACCTGGGAGCTAGTTGATCTGCCCAAAGGAAAGAAACCAATTGGCTGTAGATGGGTATTTACCGTGAAGCACAATGCAGATGGATCCATTGAGAGGTATAAAGCTCGGTTAGTTGCAAAAGGGTTCACCCAGACTTATGGTATAGATTATTTGGAGACCTTTAACCAAGATGACCACCATTCGAGTTCTATTATCCCTTGCAGCAAGTCACACTTGGCCTTTATACCAAATGGACGTGAAAAATGCTTTTTTGAATGGAGACCTGCAGGAAGAGGTTTACATGCGTTTGCCTCCTGGATTCTATGATGCAGAAACAGGTAAGAAGGTCTGCCGGCTCAACAAGGCCTTGTATGGTTTAAAGCAGTCACCTAGGGCTTGGTTCGATAGATTCAGACTAGCCCTTGTGAAGTTTGGTTACGTACAGGCCCAGTCAGATCATACTCTATTCATCAAGAGGGTAGAGTCCTCCTTGACACTACTTGCAGTATATGTTGATGATATTGTGGTGACAGGGAATGATAGCCATGAGGTTGAGTCCCTTAAACAGCTCATTCATCAAGAATTTGAGGTGAAAGACCTTGGTGTGCTTCAGTATTTTTTGGGTATTGAGGTTGCTAGATCCAAACAGGGGATCTTTATCTCTCAGAGGAAATATGTCTTAGATCTGCTGGCAGAAACTGGAAAGTTAGGTGTTAAGCCTGCAGATACATCCATTGAACAGAACCACAGGATTAGTGCAGAGAGTGGGGAGCCTCTTGAAGACAAGGTTATGTTCCAGCGATCGGTAGGAAAGCTCCTATATCTCTGCCTCACTCGGCCAGATATTACTTATGTTGCTAGTGTTGTCAGCCAGTACATGCATTCTCCTAGAACCACACATCTTCTTGCGGCAGAAAGAATATTAGCATACTTGAAGAGATGCCCGAGTAGGGGTATACTGTTCAAGAACATTAACCACATGAAGGTGGAGGACTATATGGATGCCGATTGGGCTGGGAGTGTTGATGACAGAAGGTCTACCTCAGGATATTGTGCTCTTGTGGGAGGTAATCTTGTCTCTTGGAGAAGTAAGAAACAAAGTGTTGTCTCCCAATCTAGTGCTGAAGCAGAATACAGGTCAATGGCTAACAGAGTGGCTGAAATCCTATGGCTGAGATCTCTACTTGAGGAGTTGGGTATTGAGTATGAGAAGCCCTTGATGCTGTATTGTGATAATCAAGCAGCTATTAATATATCACATAATCCAGTGCAGCATGACAGAACCAAACACATTGAAGTTGACTGACATTTTGTACGAGAGAGGGTCTCATCTCAAGAAGTATGCCTCCCTTACATCACATCCATCATGCAACTAGTAGATATCCTCACTAAAGCCGTATCAAGAAAGAAGCTAGAGGCGGATCTATCCAAGTTGGGAATGATAAACATTTATTCCCAACTTGAGGAGGAGTGTAGAGAACACTGATGTGGGTCCCACATATGTGGTCCCACTCTGTCCGTAGGGTGGAATGTGCCCTAGTCATCCTAGGGTTAGCTGATGGTCAATCTGTTATTCCAGTTGTTATTTATATTTCAGTTTTATATTGTTTTATGTGTAATGTAAATACCAAGGGCAGATTTGTCCTTTCATGTAACTAGCATAACCTATACATACTAAATAGAAGTGGCGGCGGCAGAATATTTCAGATTCTGTCCTTCCTTTTCAATTCTTGTGTTCTACTGCTCTCTCTCTACTCTTTCTCTTCTCTCCTCTATACCTTTTTCTCCTTTTTTTCGAACCTGAAATCTATTAGGGTTCAAGGCTGATAGCAGTCTTGAACATCTACTATTATATATATTAAATATCATATATATATATATATATATATATATTTGAGCCGACTCGTGAGCCTCACAAGCGGAGCTCTAGTAGGCTCGAGCTTGGCTGGTTTAATAATCGAGCCAGTGAATTTGGCTCAAGTAGCTCGTGAAAAGCTCGGCTCGTTGCCACCCCTACTGGTATCTTTAATTTTCCTTAGGCACCGTTTGGTTTGTGGGAAGATTTGGGTGGGATGGGATGGGAAAGTGTAAAAATTTAACTTTCCAGTGTTTGGTTTTATATATGGGAAAATAATAGGAAAAGCATTGTCACGACATGGTTCTTCGCCGGATTCATGTAAGATGAAGAAGAAGAAGAAGAAGGTGAGGGAGGAAGACAGGAAGAATAGGAAGAAAAAGAAGGTGAGGGAAAAGAGAGAAGAGGAAGATGGAGGGAGAGATAGAGAACAGGGAAGGTAGTAGATCACCGCTGCCCCTCGCACTGGTTCTCTTGCCACTGCCGCCTCTTTTGTTCGATTGTAGCAGATCGCCGCTACCCCTCGCACTGGTTCTCTTGCCACCGCCGCTTCTTTTGTTCGATGGTAGTAGATCGCCGCTGCCCCTCACATTGGTTCTCCTCTTGCCACTGCTGCCTCCTCTGTTCGAATGGGGAAGGCAATGAATAGTGGTTCCTTGCCAGTATCTGGTGAAGAAAACAGTGTTGAATGGATCGGGTCGCACTGTTCATCGTCGTCGCTGGAAGGCAATGAACAGTGGTTTCTCAAGTTTTTCCACCGGGGTTGCATTGTTTTGGTACGACACCGATTCCATGATTTTGGGATCTCTTATCCCACATTTTTCTCACCCCATCCCTCTATTTCCCTCAAAACAAATAAGAGAAAAAGGAATATTTTTGGAATATTCTCTTTTTCTCATCCCCATCCCACAAACCAAACGGAGCCTTGCAGATAGTATGGAATGGATTTACATCAAAACCTGGACCTGGTGCCCCCCATAAAAGCTGGTCAGATGGTTCCCAGATCATCTTATAGTATGGAATGTTTAAGTTTTCTCCTTGCATTCTCATGTTATACATGTTAGAGAGCTGGCTATCAGTTTGAATTACTCAGTCAGATGGTTGCCAGATCAGCTCAGCAAATATCTTGGCAGTTTAACCAGAGCAGAAGTTTCAGGAGAAAACTTAGTTCAGGGTGAGCCAGGACCATGAAATGACTGTAATAAAAATAGTATTAGAAAAGGAGGAAGGGCAGCTCAGCTGCATGTTGTTTCTGTCCCAACACCCTAGATAGCTGGGATCAAAGTTGAATGGCCTTTTTTTACTTGTACAACTGTTTCTTCTTAAATAAATAAAATCAAGTTTGTTTTGCTTCTCCAATTGTTCCCATAATTGGATGCCTCTCTTAGATCCTCAATATCATTCATCCTCCAAATATTATCTCAAAATTCCACCTAGAACCCTAGGTTACATGGTTTTTGAGTTCTGTTTCCAACCCCAAAACTTTCATCCTTTTTGCAAAACATACTCCAAACCTTACCAAACTTGGTCACACTTATATCTATCTAAGACAGATATACATACAAAATTTCATTGAAAGGTTCCAATTTCAATGTTTTTCCAAATTCAAAACTTTTCATGGTTTTGGTGTGAATTTGCAATTGTTGCAGTTAAGCCTTGAGATTCTTCCTAACCTAACCAATCTTTACCTTTAATCCTGAAATCATCATTAGACCCTACTGCAGCTAGTTAATTCCTTAGACTCTTCCTTGTTTTGTTCTAGTTCTACATCAAATTGGTATTTGAGCTATTAACCCTACATCCAAGTGCATGGATGATTAAAAAAAAAAAAATCCTACATCAAAGTGCATCCATGCAACCCATATTTTAAGGTTTCTTTTCCTTGTATGTTGAGGGGAGATGTGGCTTACTTGAGAAGTCTTTACATACCACAGGTATGAGGACCTTGTTTGTGGTTTACTCCAATTAGATTGCGAAATGATCAGTTATAATTAAGAATCCAAAAGCCTATGCTAAGTTCCACTACATATCCTGAAGTAAATCAGGGGCAATTTGATTAAGGAAATTGTGTTTATTCTAATAGTTTCAAGTTTGCTATGCCTATCCAAAAAGGCTTTTCACTACCTTATTGTATAGAACCTTTCCCCCTTTGTTCAGTTTTTCTTTTTAATCTTTTGAGGTCTTATGGTGTTTTATGCAGGTAGAGTTGGGAAAACCTCACTTGTGCTGCGGTATGTTAATAATGTCTTCTCTGAGAAGCAAGAAGCAACTGTGCAAGCTTCCTATTTGACAAAGCGCCTTGTCGTTGAAGGTGTCCCCATTACTCTAGCTATTTGGGTGCGTTTTCTTTTTCTTTTCTTTCTGGATGTTTGAGTTACATTGTCTAAATGAGATTGTTTTCTATCAATGTGGGTATTTGGAAAACATATGATTCCCGAATTTTTTCAATGATGATATTTTCTATGGTTCATGCATTAGCGGCTTGCCTCTTTACTCTAGAAGCCTCACTAATCATTGAATATTTTTTACTTATCAATGATTATTGAGCTTTTCAGCAATGATCTAGCTTGAAGTAGCAATTGACAAACTATGGAAATAATATATTTTCTTATTAGCATTTTATGTAATTATATGTCCATAATTATTCATGATACTAGGTAGAGTTCGAAAATGTTATGGTTCAAACTTAGTGATAGTGCACGGGTGTAGGATCTATTGAAATTAGACTGGTGGGTGCACTGGGTGGATAAATTATGGGAAAAGTTCCAGATTTCCAAATAGATGAAAGCACCGAAGGATTGTACTCATGTACAGGAGGTTGTTCATAAAATAAAGTTGAACAAACTAACTCAAATTTCATGAAGCTCCGAAAAAATTGGATGTTCTTGTAATCATCCATCATCATCTTCATGGACTTGGCAAATTAGGTGGGCCCTGTTACCCAGATTGGTATCTGTTGTAAGGATCAATATAGTTGATATTATGTTTCATATGATAATTTTTTTTTTTGGCATTTCATATGATAATTTACTTAACTTTTACCTTATCTATAACAAATCAAAGCTTTATTACTTTTTGGGTTTAAAATGTGTACAACTAGAGTTATGCCAAGCATCCCATAATTGGACTAGATCTTGCTACCTGCCCCTCTGTTTATCGCTTTTTACTTAAATATTACATGCTCCCACCTTGGGAAACAACCACCCAATAAAGTTGATTTCTAGTCACTCCTTGTCTTGCCAAACTATCAAATAGTTTTCAGTGATTTAAAAGTGTGCCTAGGTGCACAAGTGAGGTGCATTTTAAGGAATATACCTTGCCTATGTCCCAGGCGCAACACTTTCAAAAGGCGTGTGCCTGGTCGCCTTGCGCTTCAGCCCAGGCATGCACCTTTTCAAATTCCTCCTTGTGAAGTATTTGGGTCTGCCCTTGGGGACAAATTGGTCTTCTTCCTCGGTTTGGGACCCAGTCATTGAAAGATTGGAGAAAAAATTAGCTTCCTGGAAGGGAAAATACCTCTCTTTTGGGGGCGGGGTAACTCTGGTAAAAAGTACCCTTTCTAATCTGCCCACTTATTTCTTGTCTCTATTCCCTATCCCAAACAAAGTAGCAAAAAGATTGGAGCAGCTTCAGAGAAATTTTCTTTGGAGGAGTTGGGAAGATGAAAACAAAATTCACCTAGTTAAGTGGGACCAAGTGTGCCTTTCTAAGGCAGAAGGTGGATTGGGAATAAGGAAACTGAAGAATTTTAATTCAGCCCTTCTCAGTAAGTGGATTTGGAGGTTTTCTTCTGAAAGGAATGCTTGGTGGAGAACCCTTATAGCTGGAAAATATGAGGTGGAGTAGGGCAATTGGAGATCTAGGGATCCTCCTCTAATTTGGGGTAACTCCCTTTGGAAAGGCATCATGAAGAATTTCTCTATTTTCTTGGAAGGAGTTTCAGTCAAGATAGGCAAAGGGGATAGAACTAAATTTTGGAAGGACCCTTGGTGTTTGGAAGGCCCATTGGCTGATACTTTTCCTCTCCTTTTCTAGTGTGCTTCTAACCAAGATTTCTCAGTGGCTGAGAGTTATTGTTCTTCTGGAGACTCTATTATTTGGACCCCCCCCCCCCCCCCCCCCCCCTTTAGGAGGAACTTATTTGACTGGGAGCTGGTGAAGAGATTATGGAGCTGATGGAGCTTCTACAGAAGTAGAAGATAGACCTATCCTTGGAAGATGAATGGTGCTGGAAATGGAACCCTGATGGTTGTTTTTCTGTCAAGTCTCTAGCTTCCAAAATGTGCAGCTCAGGCCCCACAGACTTCCCTGCTACTCAGATGATCGGATCTGGAATCCAACAAGCCCATCTAGATCCAACTTTTTGGTGTGGACAATGGCCCTAGACAAATGCCTATCCAGATCTAATCTTGAGAGGCGTGGCATTCAAATTTTAGATCCTTCTTGTGGTCTTTGTCATTCTCTCCCAGAATCTACAGATCATCTCTGTCTTCATTGCTCAGTCTCCTCTTAGGTGTGGGAGCATTTCCTGAATTCCATGGACATCAGCTGGCTTATGCCTAGGTCAGTTAAGGAGCTGCTGTGCTGTTGGAAGGTAAAAGGCCTAAGTAAGAAAGGAAAATTAGTGTGGAGGACCATCTCTGCAGCAGTCTTGTGGTCCATTGGGATTGAAAGGAACAACGGAATTTTCTGTAATAGAGTTAAAAGTCTTGATGAGCTAGTACAGAGAGCAGTGGGCAAGCTGATTTATTGGGTGTCTGTTACTGAGGAGTTCAGACACCTGAATTTGCCTCTTTTATTTCAGTCTCAGTCTTGTTGGAGATTGTAACTTGTGTTTTTCTCAAGCTGCTTATCTTGGCCTGAGCTCTGTTGTATGTTCTCAGTTTTTGAATAAAATTACCTTACCTCTTCAAACACACACACACACACACACACACACATTTTGCTTCTTTTTATGCCCAACAGTTGGGCCAGGGCTCTGCCCTCAAACTCCTAACCGAGCTCCTTGACGCAATCCCAAACGGTTCCATATCAGGGTCTTATAAAAAATTCTTAATCGCTACTAAAAAATGATTTTGTAATTTTAATTATCTTTTAAAAATATATTTTATTAGGACGAATGAATGAACAACATTAGCAAATAGGGGGTCCTCTGTTCATTCATTCATCATAATAAAAGATATTTTTTAAAATACAACTAAAATTACAAAACATATATATATATATTTTGTAGGGACTAAGAACTTAAGGCCCCAATATAGAATTGTTTGGGCTTGCCTCAAGGGGCTTGGTACAAAAGGGGCTTGTAGAATCAGGAATGCAAAATGTTTGACACCACATTAGCTATTTGAAATAATGTAGTTGGGACAAAAAATAATGAGAGTTTACATGCTTGAATATGTTTTATATGTTATGCTTGATATATTTTTTTTAATTTTCATTTTGAATATGTTTTACATGTTATGTTTATGTATTTTAATTTGAGATAATAGTTTTTTAACATGTATTTTAAAATTTAAATTTATTTGTTTAATTAATATTATGTTTAATATTTTAAAATTTTAACTTTTGTATATATATTTTTAACTTTTTTGGTTTTTTCTTGCATTTTTGTGCCTTGTTTTGAAAAGGTGTGCACCTCGCTTTGTGCTTTTAAGACATTGACAGTTTTGTGATTTCACTGAATTCATATTATATGTGTCATCCAACTTTATAGGATTGAGTTCTGATAAGAGAAACATTACTTATAATTGAATTGAGGTGGTGAAGATAGGCCTAGACCAATCTTTTTTTTTTCCTGAAGAAAGTAACAATTTCATTAAAGATAGAACACGGTATATGAGGAGATGTACAGCTGCAAGCAATGACTCTCCAATGAAGTTACAAGGGTAACATGTGGTCACTAAACAAAGAATCCCTATGAACCCCTGATTTTGCTAGACCATCAGCCACAGAATTTAGTTCCGTAGGGATCCATCTAATTCTTACAGTCATCCGAGTCATAATATCTCTTGTTTCATCCAGATAGTATATTAGATGCCAAGGGCCACTGTCCTTCTCTCCTAACCATTTTATAGTGTTGTAGAGTCTCCTTCAGTGGTTAGGAGGGAACTGTCTGTCAGCATTTTGTCCTTTATGTGCTGCATGAATTGTTATTGATATTGGACGATTTGCTCTTCGATGACAGGACACAGCAGGACAGGAACGATTTCATGCTTTGGGCCCAATATACTATCGTGATGCAGATGGTGTGTATATAACTTCAAGATGTTGTCTCCTCCAACATTTGACTTTAATGAGCTTGTAATATCTCAAAACCAATATCTATACCTCATAGTTTTTCTGTCAAATCATTGTCTGCAGCTGCACTTTTGGTATATGATATCATGGACACTGACAGCTTCATTCGGGTGAGAAATTGGGTTAAAGAACTCCAACAAATGGCATCCAAAAACATAATTATGGCAATTGCTGCCAATAAAAGTGACTTGGTTAGAGCAAAGAAATTTGATCTTCAAGAGGCTGAAAGGTACTTGAGTTTTCCCCTCCTTTTCTCCAGTATGGAAGATAATAATGGCATGAAAGTTTAGGAAAACATTGTTTGGAATTTAGTGAACTCTATATTTATATGGCCCATCTGTTCTCAAAGTCCTAGAGATGAGTGCATGGGGATGATACAATCTTTTTGTAATTATGTTGTATAACCTAGATAAGCAAGTTGCAAATGAAAATGATAGCAAACATTAAAGAAAAAAATTCTTGTCAGGAGCATTACCATATAAGTCACTTTTTTTTTTTTGAGAAAGGTTTACTGAGAAAAGTTAACAGAGTACAAGAGCCTTAGAAGGCAGAAACATAACTAGGAAGGCAAAGAAGAATCAGAAAACCTAGAAACTCTATAGGCTCCTGATTTGGCTAAGCTGTTAGCTACAGTGTTTAGTTCCCTGGGAATCCAAACTAACTTCACACTCAGAGAGGCCAAAATCTCTCTAGCTTCAGCCAGCAGATGGGCAAGCCTCCAAGGACCTCCACTCTTCTGCCTTAGCCAATTTATCGTATTAGCAGTCACCTTTGATGGAAAGTGGGGAGCCTAACATTTTGACATCGGAGACCTGTAAGAGCAGCTAAGATCTCTGCCTTGGTAGCATCAGCTCTCCTAATTGGCCCACTGAAAGCCAATTTATCATATAACAGTCACATTATGCCTTAAAACATTTACATTTATATATGAAGTTAGATTTGTTAAGCAAATCTAGATGGCAACTTTCCATTATATAAATGTGTTGACAAAATTATATATTTTATTCCAAGAATATCATGTATCATAAGATGGTTAAGACTTGATGCTGACCAAAAAAGTTGGCATGAATTGCCTACATCTTAACCATTGCTAAGCTGCACATCAAGTAAAGTACCAATTTTTTTATCCAAATTGACAAATTTCAGATATGATATGCATTATAGTATTCTGAGCTTGTTGCTAATGACACATAGCTTGATATTATGGTTAATTCAAAAAGTTTTTACTTTGATTAAGCAGATGCATAAAATTTTCAATCTCATTTCAGGCATCCATACCAAAAAGCTGCTACAGAAACTAATCTGCTGAGAATGTTGCTAGTGTCTCTGGATTACATTGGGTTAAATTGGGACAAGAATTCCATTGGTTTACAGTGATGTGTTAAGCTTGGCAAGGACTCCATTTTGACTACATGAGGGTGGTACCATGGAGGTTCTCAGGGAGTTTGTTCAGGAAAAAGCAAAAGGCCACCCAATGCTTTGCAGTGTACCATACTCTACACCTAACACAATATTCCAATTTACTACAAAATCTCTTCAAGTAGAAGTGTGAAAATCTTCGAGAGAAGGTCCAGCCCATGAGAAAACTACAAGTATCTGCATATGGTTGAAACAGGCTCTCTTTCCATAGAAAGTTCCATGGTTGCTGGCTCTTCAAGTACTCCAGAAAATAGCATAATGATCCATAGATCAAATAGTGCCACCTGTAGAACTCCAAAAAAAATATTGAAGGAAAGATTGTCATTACCGTAGAGAACACTGATGTGGTCCCCATAGTGTTCGTATGGCAGCAATATTTCTGTTAGATATGACAGTGTTAGTTGGTTGTTATTTCAGTTAGTTATTTCAGCTTTATTATTAGTTATTTCTTATTCTATTTGCCATGTAAGCAATAAGGGCAATTCAGCCCTTTTATAGTTATATAAATACTAAGAGTGGGTCGGTAGAAATCATAACCTTCCCTCTCTTTTTCTGAAACTCTCTTCGTGTACTTCTTCTCTTCAAATTTTTCATCCTTTTTTCTTTTAAATTCAAGACTGATTGCAGTCTAGATCGACTACTTGGTATCAGAGCCGATCTAGGAGCTCTTATGCTAGTCTGATTAAGCCGACTGCATGAGAACCTCCTAGGTTTGGAAGTTTTTCAACAATGAAGGAGGATCGGCTGATTCTTCGAGGTGTGTGCGGCTGCTACTAAAGAGATCGTAGAAGTCTGGGAGAGTTCCAGTAGTCATGAAGAATCAGAAGAAGCTTCGGATCCTCAAGATTAGGGTTTTGCATCAACCAGAAGGTGGCGGCTAGAGATTTTTTCATAAAGTAGGCTTTTTTCTTGTGATTGACTTTAGAAAAGATCATCTTGGTTTAGTCTGAGAGGTGCGGGTGGAAAATCTTTGTGTTTTCTTTAGGGTTTTGAGAGAAAACCCTAAAATTCAGAACTGTTATTTGTTTTAAATCAGAATTTTAACTGGTGTCATTCAGAATTCTGTTTTCTGTGTTCTTTGGAAGACCTAGGCCGGTTGTTATCAGTTGTTTGGGTGCTGTTTCTCCTATTACAGTAATTAAAAAAGGGTTTGTTATTAATTCTTGATCAAGAATGGAGTTCAAGAATCAAGGGGAAGGTGTTTTTGGGGCTAGCAATTCTGGTAACATGTCTGAGAATACCTTTCAGATTGCAGCAGTTAAGTTTGATGGATCAAACTACCTAGAATGGGCTCAATCGGCAATGATGGCCATTGGGGGTAGGGGAAAACTGAGCTACTTGTTGGGAGATGTGAAAGAACCAACTAAGGAGGACCAAACCTATACCAAATGGGTTCAGGAGAACTATTTGGTTATGACATGGTTGTGCAACTCTATGCAGCCACATATCAGCCGGAACTATTTGTGGGCGAAAACAACTAAGGAAATTTGGGATGTCGTGAAAGAGACCTACTCCCAACCTCTTAATGTTGCTAGGGCTTATGAACTGAA
This sequence comes from Nelumbo lutea, assembly GCF_056320005.1. Lineage (NCBI taxonomy): Eukaryota > Viridiplantae > Streptophyta > Magnoliopsida > Proteales > Nelumbonaceae > Nelumbo > Nelumbo lutea. The sequence continues at coordinate 48,744,348 of NC_142685.1, forward strand.
ATGTGAGGTTAACAACCTTAAGCAAGGAGAGAAACCGGTTTCGGTTTACTTCTCTACACTGAAATCTTTGTGGCATGAAATTGACCACCAAGAAACACTTGAGTGGGAAAGCCAGAAGGATGCACAAACTCATAGAAAGCAGGTTGAGAATAATAGGGTTTTTGAGTTCCTAGCTAGTTTGAATCCTGAGTATGATATTGTGAGACAACAACTACTGACAAGAGACAGTGTGACCCTATTACAAGCCTACTCCTTAGTGCATAGTGAAGAGACTAGGAGAAAGGTTATGATGCAGCATCAGCCCTTCCCACCAGCCTTGGCAGCAGTCAAACCTAAGTTTGGGGTGATACGGAGATGGATATAAAGAAGGAAGATAAACGGGATCTAGTATGTGAATATTGCAAGAAACCCAAGCATACTAAGGACACCTGTTGGAAGCTGCACCCTCATTTAGTCCCAGCAAAACTCAGGAACAAAATGGGTAATGCTAATATGGCTGTTAATACTGATTGTATCTCCTCATCGGGCACAAAAGGCACACCTCTAGACACCCTAGCTACTGTCCGGGCTGCCCTGATTCAGTTGGAAAAGGAAGTTGGCAATTCAGCTCAATCATCTTAGCCGCCATCATCTCCCACATCAGCTTTTGCTCATTCAGGTACTCGGGCCTTAGCTTATCATGCTTCAGCTCTAGGTAACACTAAACATTGTTGGGTAATAGACTCAGGTGCATCTGGCCATGTGACTAGCTTGTCATCACTGTTCACTACCTATCACTTATCTTCTGGAAAAGATAAAGTGTCCATTGCTGATGGTTCCCTTGTTCCAATTTCTGGCAAGGGAGACATCAAGTTGTCTAATACCATCTCCTTATCTTCAGTTCTGCATGTTCCTAAGCTTAATACTAACTTACTTTCAGTCAGTAGCATTACAAAACATCAGAATTGTTCAGTAACCTTTTTTCTTGACCGATGTGTTTTTTAGGACTTGGAGACAAGGAAGGTGGTTGGAACTGGTTATGAGACGAATAAAATCAATCTGCTTGGAGAGAGTTCACATTGGGAAGATAGTGAAGATAGGAAGTCTTTTGTTTCCCAGTCTGTTAGTCAGGTTATGCTTTGGCATAATCGGTTGGGTCATTTATTTTTTCGGTCTTTGAAGAGTTTGTTTCTTGATTTATTTGAGTCTGTTCAGATGTCCAGTTTGAGATGTGAGAGTCGTGAGCTTGCAAAGCATTATAGAACATCGTATTCATTGAGTAATAAAAGAAGTAATAGTGCTTTTGATATTGTGCATACCAATGTTTGGGGTCCTTACCACATCATTGCTATGGGGGGGTGGGGTACTGATATTTCTTGTTATTTGTTGATGACTATACCCGTTTTTCTTTGGTTTACCTAATGCGTTCTCGAGATGAGGTTCCTGTTTTGACCCGGATCTTTCATCAGATGATTTTAACCCAATTTGGGATCAAAATCAAAATCTTCAGATCCGATAATGCGAAAGAATACTTTGCCAACCAATCAACCTCTTATTTGCTTGACCATGGGATTATCCATCAAAGTACTTGTCTTCATACACCACAACAGAATGGGGTTGCTGAGAGGAAGAATATGCACATATTGGAAGTGGCCAGAAGCATCATGTTTAACTCCAATGTGCCTATTCGTTTATGGGGAGATGCTATTCTTACAGCAGTGTATCTCATTAACCGAGTTCCTTCACGAGTTTTTGACATGAAGCCTCCATTTACCCTCCTATACCCTGATAAATACTTGTTTACTATTCCCCTCAAAACCTTTGGTTGTACTTGCTTGGTTTAGATTATTGGACCTCATCATTCCAAATTTGACCCTAAGGCCTCCAAATGTATTTTTCTCGGTTATGCACAAACTCAAAAGGGATATTGCTGCTATGAACCCACTTCTGGGAGAAGATTTGTCTATATGGATGTCACTTTCTTCGAGGATGTACCCTATTATCCTAGGGTTTCTCCTCAGGGGGAGAGTAGTGAGTGTGGGGTTAACTCATCAGAAGTTCCTTTACTTGTTCCATTGAGTGATGAGGGATGTAATGGGGAGGGGTGTCAGAGGTGCTGGGATTTGAGAGTCTATTACAGGCGGTGGAGGCAGGTTGATTTCGGTCATCAGCAGTCCAGGCCAGCCCCAGTTCCTTCTACGGATCCAGATCCAGGTACTGCAGTTCCTTTGTCAGATCCAGGTTCCACTGAGATACCTTCCACTGTTGAGCCTTTACCTCCTTTGGATGACATTGACCTTCCCATTGCAGTTCGTAAAGGCAAATGACGTTGCAGCACATCCACAACCCATTGCATTTCCTAGTTCTTGTCCTATGATCACCTGTTCCCCTCTTACAGGTCCTTCCTCACATCTATTGCTGATATTCCTATCCCCAAAACAGTGCAGGAGGCCTTGTCAGTTCCCGAGTGGAAAGATGCAATGAAGGTTGAAATGGATGCTCTTCTGAGGAATAATACTTGGGAGCTAGTTGACCAGCCTAAAGGGAAGAAACCGGTTGGATTTAGATGGGTATTTACTGTAAAACATAATGCTGATGGTTCCATTGAAAGGTATAAGGCTCAGTTAGTTGCAAAGGGATTTACTCAGACTTATGGTATAGAACTTGGAGACTTTTGCTCCAGTAGCAAAGATGACCACTATTAGGGTTTTATTGTCCCTTGTAGCCAGTTACTTGTGGCCCTTGTTCCAGATGGATGTTAAAAATGCCTTCCTTAATGGAGACTTGTACGAGGAAGTCTACATGCAGTTGCCTCTTGGATTTTATAATGCAGAAATAGGAAAGAAGGTTTGCCGGTTGAATAAAGTCTTGTATGGACTCAAACAGTCCCCAAAAGCTTGGTTTGATAGGCTCAGACAAGCCCTTTACAGATTCGGCTATGTACATGCCCAGTTAGACCATACATTGTTCATTAAGAAAGTGGACTCTTCTTTGACCTTGCTTGCTGTATATGTGGATGATATTGTAGTGACAAGGAATGATAACAGTGAGATTGAGTCTCTCAAACAACTCCTTCATCAAGAATTTGAGGTGAAAGATCTGGGAGAGCTACGATACTTCTTGGGTATTGAGGTAGCTAGATCTATACACGGGATTTTTGTTTCTCAAAGAAAGTATGTTCTAGATTTGTTGGAAGAAACTGGAAAGTTAGGTGTTAAGTCTGCAGATACACCTATTGAACAGAATCACAAGATCAGTGCAGAGGGTGGAGAGCCACTTGAAGATAAAGCTATGTTCCATTGGTTAGTTGGAAAACTCCTCTATCTTTGTCTCACACGACCGGACATCAGTTATGCGGTCAGCATTGTCGGTCAGTATATGCACTCTCCTAGGACTACTCACTTACTTGCAGTTGAGAGGATATTAGCATATTTGAAGAGGTGCCTAGGTAGATGTATACTATTCAAGAATAATAATCACATGAAGATGGAGGTTTATATAGATGTCGATTGGGCTGGGAGTGTTGATGATAGAAGGTCTACCTCTAGATATTGTGCTTTTGTAGGAGGTAACCTGGTCTCCTGGAGGAGTAAGAAGCAGAGTGTTGTTTCTCGTTCTAGTGTAGAAGCTGAATACAGGTCTATGGCTAATGGTGTGGCTGAAATCCTATGGTTGAAATCACTATTTGAGGAGTTGGGTGTTGCTTATGAGAAGCCCTTAGTGCTGTATTGTGATAATCAGGCTGCTATTAATATATCTCATAATCCAGTACAACATGACAGAATTAAGCATATTGAAGTAGACCAACATTTTGTTAGAGAAAGGGTTTCATCTCAAGAAGTGTCTTCCATATATCACTTCCAGCATGCAGCTTGTAGATCTTCTCACCAAGGCGATTCCAAGGAAGAAGTTAGAGGCAGATCTATGCAATTTGGGAATGACAAATATCTATTCCCAACTTGAGGGGGAGTGTAGAGAACACTGATGTGGGCCCCCACTGATGTGGTCCCCATAGTGTTCGTATGGCAGCAATATCTCTGTTAGATATGACAGTGTTAGTTGGTAGTTATTTCAGTTAGTTATTTCAGCTTTATTATTAGTTATTTCTTATTCTATTTGCCATGTAAGCAATAAGGGCAATTCAGCCCTTTTGCAGTTATATAAATACTAAGAGTGGGTTGGCAGAAATCATAACCTTCCCTCTCTTTTTCTGAAACTCTCTTCGTGTACTTCTTCTCTTCTTCTTCTCTTCAATTTTTTCATCCTTTTTTCTTTTAAATTCAAGACTGATTGTAGTCTAGATCGACTACTATTACAAATCAGGAGCAAGTAGTCCCCATTTCTTCTGTATTTCCTGTTGTTGATTCAAAAGGAACAGAAAAGGAAAACGGAAAAAGGAAAAAGGGGCCCAATTGTCATTGAGATAAAGAGTTTGATCACCTTGAGTGGGAAAGAAGATCTAGCAAGGAAAAGAGTGCAGAGTTTCAATGGGTGGTTTTAGGTAGATAGGAGGGAGTTTTCCAGAGTATCCATTTTTAGGGTATTTTTAGAGACGGAAACTTTAAGGCAAACCTTTAGAGACATCATAGGATATAAGTGATATTATTATTATTAATGCCATTCAATTAACTGCTCTATTCTATTAGTTCGGTATGCTGTCTGATTTTCATTCTTTTACATTGATCATTCATCTTATGTGATTGTAGAGCCATTTTGCAATCATAGCTCCGTCAAGGTCTTCATTTCATTTTTTTGGGGGATCCTACAAAATTATTATGGATTTTCTCTTTTTTTTTTTTTTTTTATAGATAGATAAATTTATTGTCAAAATACTTCTCTGACATGATTGAATGGAATATCTTAATCATGATATAGTACACCGGTTATAGATATTCATGTTCTGAAGCTGTAAGTGCGATACATATCATCGGCAATTTGCCTAAGACGTGTGTCCACCCATTCTCCAAAAAAAAAAAAAAAGAAGATGAAGAAGTATGAGTTTCAAATGGTAGTTACCTCCACTAAAGATAGAAAAAAAACTCATTTCAAATGACGTAAGATCCATAAAGTGGATTATCGTTTAGAAATATAAAACCTGATTTAATCTCTTAAATTAAATAACAAGTCTACATATAAAAAATGTCAAATAAAAAATAACCTAAATTTACAACATAGATAATGGGTGTCAAACAAAATTATATGAATATTGGCCCCGCACTTAGTATGGGGTGGTCATTCTCTAGTAATGAATGAATAGATGGTATCTTAAAATTTTAAAAATAAAAAAGGAAATAAGTATTTTTTTGGAAAAAAGAAGACAAATAATGAAAAATGAAATTTTGACATGAAGGTAATGGTGAAATAGCAACTGTTCTCTTGGTAAATCTATATACAAGGCTTTAAAATATTGCAGTATGAGGAGTTAAGGGGAATAAAGTGGAAAGGAATCAAATTCCATCAAAAGCTAGAGACTAAGTCATGTTGAAGGAGTGGAATAAAGATCACTTTGGTAGGGTAGAGGAACAAAAGCCAATCTTATTCACACAATTGAAGAGCTGGATGAGAGGGAAGCCCAAGGATTGTTGAGTGGGCAGGATAGAGAATCAAGAAGGCAATTAAAAAAGGATCTAGAAGAGGTTCTACTTAGAGAAGAGATCCATTGGAGGCAGAAGTCAAGGCATAAGTGGATTAAGGAGGGAGATGGGAATACTAGATTCTTTCATGAGTTGGCAAATGGTAGAAGGAGGAAGAACTTAGTGGATAGATTAGAGGTAGAAGGGCAGGTAATTACTAATCAGGAGGAGATAGCTGGAACCTTTGTAGACCATTTTAAAGCTATCTTTAGAAGGACATTGAATGAGAGGGTGCCTATAGAAGGATTGGAATGGCCGAGGTTAGATGGAGAAAAAGCAAGGTGGTTGGAAAGGAACATTGAAGAAGAGGAGATCAGGAGGGCATTGTTCATGATGGATATAAGGCGCCAAGTTCGGATGGTTTTACTATGGCTTTCTACCAAGATTGTTGGGACATTTTGAAAGAGGATTTATGTGACGCTATTAAGGAATTTGTCAAGAATCATATAGTAAGCCCGGGAGTCAATGCCACTTTTTTGGCCTTAGTCCCCAAGAAACCAGATGCTACCCACCCTAAGGATTACAGGCCAATTAGTTTGGTAACTAGCATTTACAAAATATTGGTTAAGGTGTTTCCTTTGAGGCTGAAAGTAGTTCTCCTATCTCTAATAAGCCAAGCCTAAGGGGCTTTTGTTCAAGGAAGACAAATAATAGATCAAATCCTAGTTGCTAGTGAGTGTGTGGAGGATATGAGGAGATTGAAAAGAAGAGGCTTTGTTTGTAAGTTGGATCTGGAGAAGGCCTATGATTTGGTGGACTGACACTTCTTGGTACAGGTAATGAGAAATTGTGGCTTCGGGAATAAGTGGTGCATTTGGATCTTCGGATGTGTGAGTTCATGCCATTACTTTGTCTTGGTTAATGGAGTGGTGAAGGACTTTTTCCCAGCTTATAGAGGTATCAGGCAAGGGGACCCTCTATCACCCTTCCTCTTCACTCTAATAGCAGAGGTGCTTAGTAGAATGATCTCAAAGGTTGACAGAGAAGAAGTGATTAAAGGGTGGAGGATGGGTAGGGATGGTATTCCGGTCACTCATCTCCAATTTGCAGATGATATTTTGATTTTTTGTGAAGGGGACGATATTGAGAAAGTGAGAAATCTCAAGGATTTGGTTAGGAATTTTGAGAGGGTGTCAAATTTGAGTGTCAACTTTGGGAAGGGTTGTGTGGTTGGGGTTAACTTGGAGGACAGTTAGGTGGAGGCTATAGCAAGAAGCTTAGGGTGTTCCATTTCATCATGGCCTATGACCTAGTTGGGGCTTCCGTTAGGGGCAAACCCTAGGGAAAGTAGTTTTTGGTGTTCAGTGGTGGAGAGGTTTCAAAAGAAATTGACTTCTTGGAGGAGAAACTATATTTCTTTGGGGGGAAGAATCACGTTGATAGAGCCACATTAGCTAACCTACCAACCTATTTCCTACTCGTGTTTAGGATACCACTTAGGGAAGCTAGGAAGCTAGAGAAAGTGATGAGAGATTTTCTCTGGGAGCTGGGAGAAGGTAAAAAGGATCACTTCATAAAATGGGAGATTGTATGCCAGAATAAAGAGGAGGGAGGATTGGGTAGGGAATTTGATTAAAAAAAATAAAGCACTGTTGGGGAAGTGGCTGTGGAGGTGGCCAGTGGAGAGAGAGAGGCTCTGGCATGAGGTGGTGGGTAGTATCCATGGTCGCTCTGATAATGGGTGGGATGCTAGAGTATCATGACAGGCAACCTTGGCAACTCCTTGGAAAGCTATTCATGGCATCCTTCCTCATTTTCTCAATTTTGTCAGGAATGATGTTTGTAATGGTAATTCTGTTCTTTTTTGGGAGGATACCTGGGTTGGAAAGGCTCCATTGAAGGACCTCTACTCTTCTTTGCCAGTGGAGAGAGAGAGGCTCTGGCATGAGGTGGTGGGTAGTATCCATGGTCGCTCTGATAATGGGTGGGATGCTAGAGTATCATGACAGGCAACCTTGGCAACTCCTTGGAAAGCTATTCATGGCATCCTTCCTCATTTTCTCAATTTTGTCAGGAATGATGTTTGTAATGGTAATTCTGTTCTTTTTTGGGAGGATACCTGGGTTGGAAAGGCTCCATTGAAGGACCTCTACTCTTCTTTGTTCTCTGTTTCAAGGTACAAAAAAGGAGTCTATCTCAAAGTTTTGCTCCTTAATGAATAATTCATTAACACCAAATTGGGATTTTGGGTTTCATAGAGGTCTAAGGGAAGAGGAAATTGTGTCCCTAACAAATTTGCTAAACGTATTTGATATAGTGTGTTTAGATCCTTCTGAACCCGACAAACGGATCTGGACACCCAGACCAAATGGATCTTTCTCTTGTGCTTCTTTCTTTAAATCCATTGCTCAATCTAACCCCACTCGGCCTTTTCCGTTTAAGGAAATCTGGTGTAGGCCTGTTCCCCCTAAGGTTATGGCTTTTTGTTGGGAAGTGCATTATGGGAAAATAAACACCTTAGACATTCTACAAAAGAGAAGACCTTATCTTTGTCTTTCACCTTCTTGGTGTATCCTTTGCAAGTCACATGGTGAGGACTGTAACCATCTACTAATTTCCTGTTCATTTACTGCAGAGTTATGGGAGTGGCTTTTCTCATTGTTTGGGTGCAGGTTGGTTAGGCCAGCGGATGCAAGTTTGATTTTTGACCCTGCTTTCCTCCCTTGGCAGCACAAAAGAGGAAGAATTATGTGGAGGTGTGCAAGAGCAGCGTTGCTTTGGTTTGTGTGGGAAGAAAGGAGTACCAGAACCTTTCAAGAGAAGGAGAGAAATTTAGAAGAGATGAAGGACTGCATTCTAAATAGGGTGATCTCATGGCTAAAATCACTGGACTTATTCCATCAGTTCTCATATAGTGATATTTGGAGGAATTGGTTAGCAGTGGCTAATTGTTTATCTAGAAAGACTAAAGTGAGTTTAACTTGGGAGCCCCCTCCTGAAAATTTTTTGAAGCTGAACTTCAATGGAAGTGATCTTGGTAATCCAGGTCCATCAGGGGTGGGAGGGGTACTGAGGAATGAGGCTGGGAATGTGGTTCTTATCTACTCGGGGTCCATAGGAGCTGGAAACTCCACTAGGGCGGAACTTGCAGCTGCTATCCAAGGAATACAGCTAGCTGTGCAGATAGGTGTGGAACATCTAATAATAGATGGGGACTCCAAGGTGGTAGTGGGATGGCTACAAAACCCGGATTCTGTAGGTGTTTTAAGAATGAAATTAAAAAATTCAACTGTCTGACAAGGAGCTAGGCAGTGAGCATACAATGGGTGGGGAGATCTGCAAACAATTTGGCTGATGGTCTTGCAAAGCAAGTGGTAAACAGGGAAAGCTTATATTGGGCTCAATTGTAGATTGAATCTGTTTTCTGTTTTCTGTTTTCTGTAATCTATTCTCCTTTGTCTTTCTTCCTGCTATTAGGAGAGGACGCAGCTCGTGCCTCCCCATGGGAAGCTTGTGATGCCTAATTCTCTATTAATGAATCTTATCTCTTTACTCATAAAAAAAAAAGATTGCAGTATGAGGGCATTGTATTACAATGTGTGTTTTAGTTTTAACTTAAATGCCTAAGTATTTAGAAAAAAGCTACATTCTACAATAGTTTGAACTTTCTTTTGGTTCTGCTAGTCTGTTTTATTTTATTTTTTGGGGTAATGTTTCTGTTTGTTTAATTAAAGATATTTTCTGTTGCAGCTATGCAACATTAATTGGAGCAAAGCTTTTTGTTACTTCTGCAAAACTTGGTACTGGGATAAATGAAGTTTTCCTTGATATTGCAACCCGTAAGTCATATATGTGGTCTCTGTGCAATTTGGTTTTGATGCTATAGCCATATTTCATATCTGAAGTAGTGATGATGAATGGGTTAGCCTATTACTATTAACCTATGTATATTTTGCCTTGCAACCATACTTGATAGGAGGCAAATGCATAATTTAAGGCTATGTTTTGAATTCTTCACCAATTGGAGTTGAAGGGAAACATTACTGTTAAGAAACATCTAAACATGTAATTTATTGTTGGTACTTGTTAGAATGCTCGAGTCAGGGGTATTTTGGTGATTCTGGTGTATCTTATTGAAAGTGAAATATCTATTTTATCTGAGTTTAAGTTGTGTCCCATCTTCAATGAGGGACAAAATTGTCTTTCTTGTAACTCAAGTTTTTCATGAATAAAAGTCAAGTGGGTCGGCTAGGAGAGTGACTTTTGAACATCCTCTCTTCTAGTATGGCCGAACACTCTTCTCCCTTCTTCTTCTTCTTCTTCTTCTTCTTCTTCTTTCTCTTTCTCTTTTCTTTCTTCTTTCTTCTTCTCTACTTTGACCTAGAAACAACTAGGGTTTGTTCACATGGTATCAGAGCATTAAGGTCTGGTGTTCATTTTCTTGCTACTGTCTTCTTCCTGGGTTCGCCGCCAGCTTCACAGTAGGTTTCATCATCCTACAGTTGATCTGATTGAAGACTCGATAAAAGGCTGAAAAGGAGTTGTCGTTTTGAGGGCCTGGAGGTGAGAATGCCTCTGGTCGGTGCTGTGGTGGTCATTGAAGTGGTAGACCCTCTATTCAGTGTACGAAGAGGGCTGGTCGTATACAGGTATGGACACTGCTGTCGTGTGTTCAGAAATGGATTATGAATGCTGATTTTTTTTGTGTGCTTCGAAAGTTAGTTGTTGTGGTGTTGGGTGAAACTGATACACATATCAATCATGTTTTTTTTGTGTTTTCTTGCTCACATGTGTGCTGAAAGAAGAGTGGTAGACTGCTGATGTCCACGACAGCAGTGGTGTGGTGTTGATTGTGTTGTTGTGGCTGACATATCTATGTTTTTAAATACTTAAAAGTGAACCCCTAGACTTTGTGTGTAATTAGTTCTGTAGTATGTAGAACAAGTGTTCGATGAAATGACTGAGTAATTTCAGTAGTGGTGTGTTGGTGGTAAATGGTCCTACAGTGTGTAGTCCAAGTGTTTGATGTGTTGACTGAATGATTTCAGCTTTAGAGTGTAGTGTGTAATTGAAGATAGTGGGTTGGTGGTATTGTAAGTGAGATAAGCCTTGTGACAAGTGTGAGATTGTGGTGTATATTCAGAGGAGACATAATTGAGATGGCTTCAACTGTAGTTGGGAATGACAACAAAACAGGCATCATGCTCTCTTCAGATTATCTAAGTGTTCAAATGACATCCATCAAGTTGAATGGTGAGAACTATGTACCATGGGCAAAATCTGTGGAGCTGTTCTTGAAGGCCAAGAGGAAAGTAAAACATGTGAGGGAGGAGAAACCTTTCTCTGATTCTCCTGGGTTCAGTGATTGGGAACAAGATGATGCACAGATAATGATATGACTTTGGAACAGCATGGAACCAAAGGTTAGTGTGAACTTCATGTTCCTAGATACAACCAAAGAGATCTGGGGTCATGCTAAAAAGTTGTACTCTGGACAAGACAACACAACTAGGGTATATCAGTTATACCAAGAGTACTTCAATTTGAAGCTTAGAAGAGTATTATGCAAGTTTGAGAAACATCCGCAATGAGCTAAATGTGTATCACCCTCTAACATCAGATGTCTAGATCCAACAACAGCAACGTGAACAGCTTGATGTGAGTAGGTTTCTTGTGGGCCTGAAGGCTGAGTATGAGCCTATCAGAGCACAGATATTGGGGGGATCAGCTCTCCCCTCACTTGAAGAAGTTTTTGCCCGTCTTAAGAGGACATCCATTGAGCCAATGGAACATTCTTCCTTCTCTGATAGATCTGGTTTGGTAGTGACTAAAGGGAGTAGTCATGGAAGTAGAAGTAGTAGTGGCAACAGTGGTCCTCCAAGCAACTTTGGTGGACACATGTTTAACCGGGCCAGTGGCCGGACTGGAGGTCGTGAGTCAGGGGGAGGCCGTGGAAAAGGAAGGGGTAATGCTTAGAGAAAATGTACCCATTGTGGCTTAGAGGGGCACACAGTTAATTTCTGCTATGATTTGCGTGGTCCACCCAATACTTGGGCTAACCATGTTACATCTAAGAGTAGTAGCACATTTACTGAAAGCCAGCAAACTGCTCCAACCTCCTCCACACCCACTTGTGCTTCCAAGCAGGAAATGGTGAGTGTACCACGGGCAATATATGAGCAGTTCCTTCAAACATCTCAGCAGAACACAGCTACACTTGCCCATTCAGGTATGACTTGTTTAGCTTCCAAAGCCTCACCCTGGATCATTGATTCTAGCGCCTCAGACGATATGTCTGGGACTCCTGATGTATTTTCTTCCCTTTCTCACACCTCCACATCTCAGACAGTTACACTTGCTAATGGTTCTACATCTCCTATTTGTGGTGTTGGTGATGTTGATCTCTCCTCATTGTCTTTAGCATCTGTTTTATATGTTCCTAAGTTCCCTTTTAACCTTATGTCTGTTAGTAGACTAACCAAGTCCCTTAATTGTTCTGTAACCTTCTATCCTTCTTCTTGTGTGTTTAAGATCTCAAGACGGGGACGGAGATTGGTGGAGGGCATGAAGCCGGTGGTGGCCCTCTAGTGGCTTTTCAGTCGTCTCTTACTCCTCTCAAATGGCACTGCAGACTTGATCATCCCTCTCTCAAGGCTTTGAAGCTGCTAGTTCCTTCCTTGAGTCATCTTTCATCATTAGATTGTGAGTCATGTCAGTTGGGAAAACATCATCGAGTCTCATTTAGTCCAAGAACTGATAGTCGTGTCTCAAGTCCTTTTGCTTTAGTTCATTCTGATGTATGGGGTCCAGTTAAAGTGGTGTCATACAATAGGTTTAAGTATTTTGTAATCTTTGTTGATGACTTTTCAAGGATGACATGGATCTATCTTATGAAAGATCGTAGTGAATTGTTCTCTATTTTTCAGAAATTTCATGCTGAAATACGCACTCAATTTGGTGTTCATATGAAAATACTTCGCTCCGATAATGCCAAAGAATACATCTCCTCATCATTTCAGCAATACCTAGAACATCATGGAATAATTCATCAAACTTCTTGTGCCTACACCCCGCAACAAAACGGTGTAGTTGAACGGAAAAATAGACATCTTCTTGAAACTGCTCGGTCCTTGATGATCAATATGCATGTCCCAAAGCACTTTTGGACTGATGCTGTTCTTACATCCTGTTTTTTAATAAATCGGATGCCCATGTCAATCCTTGGAAGTCAATTCCCTTTCTCCGTGTTGTTCCCCACTTTGTCTCCCTTTCCTCTCACCCCAAGAGTCTTTGGCTATGTTTGTTTTGTTCAGCACTTGGGCCTGGAGTAGACAAGCTAGATGCTCGGGCTACGAAGTGTATTTTTCTTGGCTACTCAAGGACTCAGAAAGGGTACAAGTGTTATAACCCTAAGTTTCATAAATCGTTTGTGTGCCCTGATGTCACCTTCTTTGAGTCAGTTCATTTTTTCTCCAATGTCGGGGTCTCTTCTTCTCCCTCTGTGGTTTCTCTTCCTATTCCGGTTGTGGACCCCCTTCCCGTAGCTCCCACTCCTATTGCAGATGCATATCATATGCCAGTTACTATAGAGAGGCCGCTAATTACTCAAGTGTATACTCGTAGAAGTGCTTCGACTCCTCCTCCACTTCAGCACCTGCCGACAGATCCTGCTACTGCTCCTCCCTCAGATCTTCATCTCCTATTGCTTTGCGGAAAGGTAAACGTACTTGTACTTCTCATCTCATTTCAGACTATGTTTCCATTGCTCACCTTTCTGCTTCTCATTGCAAGTTTATATCATTACTCTCATCTGTTCCCATTCCCAAGACTGTACAGGAAGCCCTTGCCTCTCCAGGGTGGCGGCAAGCCATGGAAGAAGAACTCTCTGCTCTACAACATAATCATACGTGGGAACTCACCACCCTTCCTCCTGGTAAGCACACTGTTGGGTGTAAATGGGTCTATACAGTGAAGCATCTTCCTGATGATAGTGTGGTACGATTGAAGGCACGATTAGTGGCCAAGGGCTATTCTCAGTTATATGGTGTGGACTATATGGGGACATTCTCTCTTGTGGCTAAAATTGGTTCATTTCGGGTGTTGATCTCATTGGTTACTATGTATGATTGGCCTCTCCTACAACTTGACATAAAAAATGCCTTCCTACATGGTGATCTTGTTGAGGAGGTGTATATGGAGCAACCACCAGGGTTTGTTGCTCAGGGGGAGGCTGGTAAGGTGTGCAGGCTCAAAAAAGCAATCTATGGACTGAAACAATCTCCTCGTGCATGGTTCGGCAGGTTCAGTGAAGTGGTGAAGGCCTTTGGGATGAAACAGTGTCAGGTTGATCATTCCGTGTTTAGCTATAACTCAAAAGATGGAAAAATCTTGCTAGTCGTGTATGTGGATGATATTGTCATAACTAGAAGTGACAGCAATGGAATTGACAGGCTGAGAAAATTCTTACAGGACCACTTCAATACGAAAGATTTGGGGAAGCTAAAGTATTTCTTAGGAATAGAAGTTGCGAGGTCAAAATAGGGGACCAACCTATGTCAGAGGAAATATGTTCTTGATCTACTTGAAGAAACAGGGTTGTTAGGTGCTAAACCAGCAGAGACTCTTATGGAACTCAATGCCAAGGTAAGTGTGGATGTAGGTGAAGAGTTTGATGATCCTGGAAGATACAGAAGGTTGGTGGGAAAGTTGAACTACTTGACCATTACCCGACCAAATATATCATTTGCTGTGAGTGTGGAGTCAGTTTATGCAACATCCCCGGGTTCCTCACTGGGAAGCTGTTCTGAGAATTGTTAGGTACCTAAAGGGTGCTCCAGGTCGTGGTTTGTTATACCAAAAAGGAGGACCTCTTGAGATAGTAGGGTACATAGATGCTGATTGGGCTGGCTCTATATCAGACAGAAGGTCAACCACAGGGTATTGTACCTTCCTGGGTGGCAATCTTGTAACTTCGAAGAGCAAGAAGCAAACAGTGGTGGCAAGAAGTAGTGCGGAAGCAGAGTACAGGGCTATGGCCCATACCACATGTGAACTAGTATGGCTGAAGAAACTACTACAGGAGATGGGTTTCTCAATTGACAAACCCATGAAACTATACTGTGATAACCAAGCTGCTGTTCACATCTCATCGAATCCTGTCTTCCATGAAAGAACTAAACATATTGAGGTGGATTGTCACTTTGTGAGAGAGAAAGTGATAAGTGGGGTAATAACTACATCTCATGTGAGCTCAGGAAATCAGTGAGCATATATCTTCACAAAAGGATTGTCTCGGGGAAGAATAGATTACATTTGTAACAAGCTGGGACTATATGATATATACTCTCCAGCTTGAGGGGGAGTGTTAGAATGCTCGAGTCAGTGGTATTTTGGTCATTCCGGTGTATCTTATTGAAAGTGAAATGTCTATTGTATCTGAGTTTAAGTTGTGTCCCATCTTCTATGAGGGACAAAATTGTCTTTCTTGTAACTCAAGTTTTTCGTGAATAAAAGTCAAGTGGGTCGGCTAGGAGAGTGACTTTTGAACATCCTCTCTTCTAGTCTGGCCGAACACTCTTCTCCTCTTCTTCTTCTTCTTCTTCTTCTTCTTCTTCTTCTTTCTCTTTTCTTTCTTCTTTCTTCTTCTCTACATTGACCTAGAAACAACTAGGGTTTATTCACAATATTGATTTTAATAGTTGTCTCTTGTAGGAGCATTGCAGAAAAGGAAAAGTAGTTCTGAAGGCCTCTTGCCAACTCCACAAAGGAAAGGAATGCTCATTATAGATGACGAGCCTGAAAGGGAAGAACTGAAATGCTGTTCATAGCACTTGCATAATGCAATTCCACTGATTGGGAACTCCTAGAGGTGCCGATATTTGACCTCCTTGTTTAAATCTTCTAAATTTTTGTTGAAATATTGTTCTTGCTGAAGGAAATGAAGTAGCATGATTTAGTATTGGATATCAATTTGTTATAAAAATTACTAACAGCACTGCCAAAGTTCAGTGATAGTTTATTATGTTATAAATGAAATTATTGCTTTCTAAAGCTAGAAGCTATTTATCATTTATTAGCCATCACCCATGTTATTCCTGCTGTTATTCCATAATTTTGGGACCATTACAACATCTAGGATTATTTTAATATATTAAATTAGACCCATTATCAGGTCAAATGTAGAATATATCATGTTTTTTTGATGAATGAAGATAATTTTGTTAAACCAGAGAATTAAGGCATTACAGGAAACCCATGGAGAGGCACGAGCTGTTACCTCTCCTAACAAAGTATTACATCAAATTAAAACAGGAGAAAACAGAAATAAAAATTACAATGCAGCCCAAAATAAATGTTCCCTTGAAGACCCTTGCTTAGCCAACCCGTTCGCGAAGGTATTTTTTGATCTTCCCACCCAAAGAGAGGTAACCGTCGTGCTCCTTGTGAGCCAATTAACTTTCCTCAATAAGTCTTTGTATCACCATATAGCTGAGCCTGGATCTGTCAGCCATCCCACAATAATTTTGGAGTCTCCTTCAATTACCAAATTCTGAACTCCTAATTGTTTTGCAATCTGAATACCTTGTACAGCCACTAAAATCTCAGCTCTATTTGAGTCTCCTATTCCCACGGGGCCTGAAAGCAAGGCTAAGATGTTGCTGTCCTTATCTCTCAGCACCCCTTCTATCCCCGATGGGCCTGGGTTTCCTTGGCTGCTACCATCAAAATTCAGCTTTACCCAACCTTCAGGCGGAGGCACCCACACTGCAGATATCCTATCCTTCCTCGTATGACTATTAGCCACCGCTATCCAATTTCTCCAAATATTATCTCAAAAGAAAATGTATGAAAAGAGTCCATAGTTCTCAACCAATGATTGGACCTAGTCAAGATACAATCCTCTATAGCCTGAATGCTTCTTTCATTTTCTTTGAATAACTTTGCATTTCTTTCTTCCTAGATTGCCCACAAGGCAGCTGCTCTAATACATCTCCACATAATTCTTCCTTTTTTTGTAGGCCACACAAAAAAGGAAGGATCAAACAGCTGACTTAAGTCTATGGTCAGATTCCACTTGCACCTAAATAAAGCAAAAATCCAACTCCAGATAGCAACAGAAAAGGAACAAGATAAAAGTAAGTGGGAGCAATCCTCACCACTAGCCCTGCAAAGTACACACACCAGTTAGGGGACAAACACATGAAAGGCCTTTTCTTCTGCAAGCAGTCCAAGGTATTGATCTTTCTATAAAACACCTCCTAGCAGAAAATGGTAATTTTCGGTGGAACAGGTCTAGACCATATTTCCTTGGTCAGAAAACCCAACTGTCCCAGGGAAGAGCAAAGGGCCTTAAAAAAGGAAGCACAACTGAAGTAACCTTTTGGATGAGGGGACCATAATCTCTCATCCAAACTAAGAGGGTCCAAAAAAACACTACCAAGAAGAGAACAGGTCTGAAACATTAAAAAGTTCATCATCCCTCAAGCCTCTACATAAACCAAAGTCCCAACTTAAGGAGGAGGGTGAGGCAGGTGTTGGGAGAAAATGAGAGATAGCTTTTTCCTTGTAGAGGGAAAGATAATAGAGAAACGGGAACCGGTCCTTAAGGGCAAAGGTACCCGCCCAAATGTCTTCCCAAAATAAAACAGAGTTACTAGAGTTGAAATTATACCTGACATAATTGAGAAATTGAGGGAGGATACTCTGGATTGTTTTCTACAGAGTTTCCAACGAAACTTGATGCGACACACCAGCATCCCATCCATTTTCCAAATGCCATGTATACTAGCTATCATTTCATGCCACAACCTCTCCCTTTCTATGGGCTACCTCCACAACCATTTTCCTAAGAGAGCTTGATTCTTGAGAACTAGCCTTCCTAGTTCCAGTTCACCCTCCTCTTTACTCCTACAAACTATTTCCTAGTTAATTAAGTGATTTTTCTTTTCCTCCCCTGGCTCCCAAAGAAAATTTCTCATTAATCTCTCTTACTTCTTAGCCTCCCTAACAGGAATCCCGGAGATAGAGAAAAAAAGACTGGCAAGTTTGCTAGGGTGGTTCTCAATAAGGTCACTCTACCCCCAAAGAGATGTGGTTCTTTTTCCAAGAAGCTAATCTTTTCTCAAGCTTTTCCAAAATTGGGGTCCAAAAACTACTCTCCTTTGGGTTAGCCCCTAGAGGGAGACCTAAGTACTGCAAGGGCCAAGAAGAAATGAGACAACCTAAACAATTCGCCACAGACTCAAGAACCCTCTCATTCATATTAACACCTACCACACAACTCTTGTCCAGGTTTATCTTCAAATCGGAGACATTCTCAAAGTGTTGTAGCAAGGCTCTAAGATTCCTCACTTCTCACCTGTCACCCCCTTCACAGAAGATTATGATGTCATCAACAAACTGTAAGTGGATCACCCGGGCATTGTTCTTTCCTACCCTCCAACCTCTCACTTCCTCTTCCCCAAGGTTTAAAATATCGATGTCGATGGAAATGTCGCTTACCAAAATATAGGACATATGTCGGGAATGTCGAGGGGAAATATTGTAAAAATTAGAGACATTGTGGAAATATGCAATGATATTTTGTAAAATGATAAAAGAAGCATTAATACATATTTCTAGACTATTATCTTATTCCCAACCATTATATAAAGCTAAGAAACTAAGATCAATAACAAATTAGTAAATGACGATTTACTGATTTATTATGCATTTTGATGTTTTTACAAGGTTATTCGATATTTTCTTTTCTTATTTTTAATTCTGATTTATTATAAATTCTAATATATTTATTTCACACTATTAATAAATAGAAATACATTTATTCTGATTTTTTTAAATATTAAAGTTATAATACATTATGTTTTATTATAAATTTAATAAACTGATTCTCCTTTTTGTAGTATTAAGATTATGATAAATTCTGATTTCTTATAAAACTTGGAGAGAGACTGGGTCGAATGGGCCCTAGCCCATTAGTGTATTTCTTATTAGTTCTTTCATGTTATGTTTTCTTTTTGGGCCTTTAGCTCTTTTTATATTTTTCTAAGTTTAGTGCTGATGTGGATGCCTACTTAAGGGCCTCCTTGTAATTTATGTAACTTAAGTAAGTTTTATAAAAGATTAGAGTAGGGGAAAGAGGAGATATTCGAACTCCTCCTTTCTTTCTCATTTCTTCTCCAATCTTCCTCCTTCTTGTTGTCTCCTTCTTTGATTTCTTTTGCTTTATTTTGAAATATTCTACTGATTTTATTAGTTTGCATCACATCTTGGTATCAAAACAGGTCTCTCTTTCGTTTTCCTTTTTTTCTTTTTTTCCCATACACCTTTTTTTTTTTTTAATCAAAAGGTGTAGGGAGAGATAAATTGCTGATTATTCAGAGATCTTGTTTGCCTAGTTGATAGAGGGTTTGGAGAGTTAGAATCTGGTCGAAGATTGCCAAGAAAGTGGGACTGCATTTTTTTTTCCAAAACCCTAGCCAACTAGAGAATTTCCGGTTACGGGCTGAAGAGGTTGTTTGGGTGTGGCGCTCAAGGCTTGGAGGGCTTCTTTTTATCTCCAAAAGTGGGCGGCCACAATTGGAAGTGGTTTGGATAGCTCTGGTTTGAGCGGCTACCTCTTCTCTCTTTCTCCCCGGAGGCCAGGTACGGTGAAACCCTAGTTTTGGGGCTTTTGAGTGCTTGACTGACCTTAGTTAGGTCTATAAAGGTTAAAAACATTGTTTTTTTATTTTCGTTTGATTGATGGAGCAATCTGGAAGTGAGGTGAAGCATATTCCGGTGTCGGGGGTTGGTCCGGTAAATTCCTTTTTGATAAGAGTGACTACAATTAAACTTGATGGAACAAATTACCTTGCGTAGGCACAATCTATTAAGATCCATGTCTGTAGTAGAAGTAAACTAGGGTTTCTAACGGGTAGTAAGGCGATGCCGGATGAGTCTGTCCCTACATATGAGAAATGGATATGGGATAACTACACAGTTATTTGGTGGTTACTAAATTCTATGCAGCCCCATATAAGTCAACACTATCTGTGGATGACTTCAGCCAAGGAGATTTGGGATAGTGTGACAGAGACATACTCTCAGAAGTTAAATGTTGCAAGAACCTACAAACTAAAGAGTGATGTGAAGAATTTAAGACACGGGGAGAAGAGTGTGGCTGTCTATTTTTCGATGTTAAAGTCACTATGGCAGGAGTTGGATGTTATGGAAGCATTTGTATGGGAAAGCACCAAAGATGCCGAAACTTTCAGGAAATTTGTGGAAAGAAACAGGGTATTTGAGTTCCTTACAGGACTCAATCCTGAATTTGATATTACAAGGCAGAACATCTTGGCCAAGGGTGATGTGTCACTTGCACAGGAATACTCTATGGTGAGCAGTGAAGAGAGCAGGCGACAGGTACAACTACAGACCCCACCTCCTCCAGAACATTTTGCACATGTTGGAATAAAACCAAAGGGGCTGAATGAGAAAAAGGAAGTGATATGTGAATACTGCAAGAAGCCGAAACTTACTAAGGATTCTTGTTGGAAGCTTCATCCAGATCTTCTTCCTGAGAGGTTTCAGAACAACAATTCTAAGAAGGGTGGCTAGTCTGGAAAACCCAAAAATGCAAATGTTGCCACAGTGCCTGAATGTGAAGAAAAATCTGTTGTGGAACAGTTGGTAGCAGTGAAGGCAGAATTTGAGAGATATGGGAAGTTGATAAATCACTTGGAGTCTACTGTTGCATCTTCCTCCTCAGGCACCCCCTCTACATCCGCTTTTGCCCATTCAGGTATTCGTGCTTCCGCAAATCATGCTACAGTCTTAGGTAATCGTAGAATTCCTTGGATTATAGATTCTGGTGCATCAGACCATATGACTAGCCTACCCAACCTTTTTTGTTCATACCAGCTCCTCTCGGGTAGAGAGAAGATTTCTCTTGCCGATGGGTCTCTTGCTCCCATCTCTAGCAAGGGGAATATTAAAGCCTCTGATTCACTTGTATTATCCTTTGTCTTTTATGTTCCCAAACTTAGCACTAACCTTTTATCTATTAGTAGTTTAACCAAATCAATGAACTGCAACATAACCTTCTTTCCTACTTATTGTGTTTTTCAAGACCTGAAGTCTCAGAGGACGATTGGGAGTGGCCATGAGGCGAATGGGATATACTTGTTGGATGTCTCTTATCAAAGTCCTGGATTACCTAGTAGAGTTGCTTTGGAGTCTATTTGATCAGAGTCAGTTAATAGAGTCATGATAAGTCATTTCAGATTTGGTCATTTGCCTTTTTCAGCTTTGAGTCATTTGTTTCCAAAAATGTTTAAGGGAATATTTCTATCGAGTCTTCATTGTGAGTCATGTGAACTTGCTAAACATTGTAGACAATCTTTTCAGCAAGTAATAAAATATCTGTTTCTCCTTTCCATATTGTGCACTCTGATGTGTGGGGGCCATATCATTTACCTGCTATGGGGGCTACAAATATTTCATTATTTTCATTGATGATTTCTTTCATTACACATGGATTTACCTTTTGAAATCCCGGATGAAGTACCAAATATTGTACAAAAGTTTCATGAACTTACCCAATTTAACACTCAGATCAAAATATTCCGATTTGATAATGCAAAGGAATATTTTGAGAAGAGTCTCTCCTTCTACTTTGATACCTTTGGAGTTGTTCATCAGACTTCCTATTCCTACACTCCTCAACAAAATGGAGTGGCGGAGAGGAAAAACAGACATGTGGTTGAGGTTGTGAGGAGCCTTCTTTTTGCTTCCCATGTTCCTGTTAAATTTTGGGATGATGCTATTTTTACAGCTACATACTTGATAAACCGAATGCTTTCTCGGGTTCTGGGGTTTAAAACTTCCTTTGGCTTGCTTTTTCCAAATGAGGATCTATTTTCTCTTCCTCTCAGGGTGTTTGGGTGCACTTGCTATGTCCATGTTCACAGTCATCAAAGACATAAGTTTGAGCCTAAAGCACACAAGTGTGTCTTTCTGGGATATGCATGCCTCCACACAGAAGGGGTACTGTTGTTTTGATCCAGTTCGTGGCATTCGCTTTGTTTCTAGAGATGTCACATTTGTAGAGTCAATCCCTTTCTTTGGTACTTCTCTTGAGGGGGAGCATTTAGACGAGTTGTTTGCATTGCCACCATCTGTTCCTTTGCCAATTCCCATTGAATCTTCCATAGAGTTTACTCCAGTTGAGTCATCTATCCCTGCTCCCCCTCCTCCTCCTACTCATCCCGCTTCTTTTCTTTCCCATCCTATTATCCAAAGGTGGTACCAGAGACAAAGACTCAAAGACATGCAAGTTGTTTCCATGCCTTCAGATGTGCCTCTTTCTCCTTCCATCACTACTGAGATAACAGGTCAGCCCTCTTCTACCACTTCGGATACCTTCCCTGACTTTGATCTCCCTATTTCCCTTCGCAAAGGCAAACGGAAATGCACAACTCATTGTATTTCCAAACACCTGTCCTACAACTTCCTTTCCCCTTCCTACTATCCATTCCTTGCTTCTATTTCCACACATGTAACTCCCCGGTCTATTCCAGATGCCTTGTCCAAACCAGAATGGGAGATGCTATGATGACTAAACTAGATGCTTTGCATAAGAACAATACCTCAGATGTATGGTATTGACTACTTAGAAACTTTTGTCCTAGTAGCGAAGATAATTTCAGTTCGAGTTTTGCTATCTTTAGCTATTGTTTTTGACTGATCTCTTCATCAATTTGATGTAAAGAATGCCTTTTTGAATGGGGACCTAAATGAAGAGGTCTATATGTCTTTACCTCTAGGGGTGTATGGGAAGGAGATGCAAGGAAATGTCTGTAAACTGAAGGAGTCTCTTTATGGCCTTAAGCAGTCTCCTAGAGCCTTGTTTGACAGATTTCGGGCTGCTCTTGTTGCTTTTGGGTACACACAGACTCAGTCGGATCATACTTTGTTTGTTAAGAGGAGAGATTCCTTAGTGGCCCTCCTGATTGTCTATGTTGATGATATTGTGGTTATAGGAAATGATACTCAGGAAGTTGTTCATATCAAGAGTTTTCTTAACACTGAGTTTGAAATTAAAGACTTGGGAGAACTCAAATATTTCTTGGGAATTGAAGTTGCCAGATCTAAGGATGGTATCTTCATTTCTCAACGGAAGTATGTTCTTGATCTCCTTGTAGAGACTGGGAAACTGGGGGCTCGACCTGCTTCTACTCCTATTGACCTAAATCATAAGTTGTCAACTATTGAAGGTGAACTGTTGCCTGATAAGGGGGTGTTCCAGAGACTGGTTGGGAAGTTACGTTACCTTTGCATGACTCGGCTAGATATTTCCTATGCAGTTAGTGTAATCATCCAGTTTATGCATTCTCCCAGAGATACACATTTAGCAGCTACTGAGAGAGTTCTGTGCTATCTAAAAGGGATTCTAGGGAAAGGTATCTTGTTTGCTAAGCATGGACACATGAAGATGGAAGCATACACTGACACTGACTAGGCCAGATGTATTGATAATAGGAGGTCTACTTCAGGTTTCTTTGCTATGGTAGCAGGGAACATTGTATCATGGAGGAGTAAGAAGCTGTCTGTAGTGGCAAGATCTTCAGTTGAAGCGGAATACAGGGCAATGGCACATGGAGCTTCTGAACTTTTGTAGTTGAGATCACTTTCAGATGAATTGGATATAGACTATGAGAGGCCAATGATGTTATATTGTGACAACCAGGCCGCTATCAACATTGCACACAATCTTGTTCGACATGACAGAACTAAACACATTGAGGTTGACAAGCATTTTATACGAGAGAGAGAGTTGCCTCAGGAGAAGTCTGTCTACCATTTGTTGCTTCTGAAGAACAGTTGGCTGATGTTTTGACAAAAGGTGTTTCTAAAGGAAAGTTGGTTCATTATATAAGCAAGCTGGGCATGATGGATCTCTATGCTCAGCTTGAGGGGGAGTGTAGAGAGATTGGGCCGAATGGGCCCTAGCCCATTAGTGTCTTTCTTATTAGTTCTTTCATGTTATGTTTTCTTATTGGGCCTTTTCTTTATGGGCCTTTAGCTCTTTTTATGTTTTTCTAAGTTTAGTGCTGATGTGGACACCTACTTAAGGGCCTCCTTGTAATTTATGTAACTTAAGTAAGTTTTATAAAAGATTAGAGTAGGGGAAAGAGGAGATATTCGAACTCCTCCTTTCTTTCTCCTTTCTTTTCCAATCTTCCACCTTGTTGTCTCCTTCTCTGATTTTTTTTCTTTTTGCTTTATTCTGAAATATTCTATTGATTTTATTAGTTTGAATCACATCTAAATTTAATGAATTTATTATGATTTTTAATAATAAATTATGATTTAGTATAAAATTTAATAAATTTGTTCTCATTTTTTATATTAAATTTAGAATATGATTTATTATAAAATTTAATAAACATTTTCTGATTTTAATAAATATTTTAAAAATACTAACTAGTTAATATTTTACTTGAAAAATATTTTATGTTTTATATTATAAAGTAATTAATTTATTCTTTTGCTTTTATTTTTTGTTAATTCTTTTTTGTAAATATTTTATTTGAAATATTAAATAGAAATTATTAATGGAATAATTTATATTAATATATTGTGTTATATTATTATAATATACTAATATATTATATTATTAATGTACATTAGTCGACATCTTGTCGACATAATAGGAAAAACTGCCTTTTTTTTGGTTATTTGGACCGGTTTGGTCGACATTTCCGAAACATAGGAAATGTTGACCAAAATAATGTAATTTTTATATTACCATCCATTTTCATGTCGGTGAGCCTCGACATCGACATATGTCGGACGACATTAGTGAAATTTCGTGACATTTGAAACCCTGTTCTTCCCTATCTGCCATAGAAATTAATCCACTGAAGACATCTGCAACTAAGGTGAAAAGAAAAAGGGAGAGGGGTTTGCCTTGTCGAAGGCCTCTACATGCTGGGAAAAAATCTTTTACCACCCCATTTACCAAGACTAAGTAATGGCAGGAGCTAATACAACCCTTTACCCAATTGCACATCTATCTCCAAATCCACAACACCCAAGGACCTCTAGTAAAAAGCTCCAATCCACAAGGTCATAGACCTTTTCTAAATCCAACTTACAAACAAAACCTTGATTTCCCGACTTTCTCAAGTCCTCCACACACTCATTTGCTATTAAGATCTGATCCGATTTACCTTCCTTGCATGAAAGCACCTTGTGCTTGACTAATGATGGAGGGCAGCACTACTTGAATTCTCATAGATAGCACTTTAGCCAGGATTTTATAGATGCTTGTCACTAGGCTAATCGGCCTAAAATCCTTTGGGTCCTTTGCATCTATCTTCTTTGGGATTAAGGCTAAGAAGGTAACATTAACTCTAGGACTTACCTTAGTCTTGTCTGCAAATTCCTAAAACACCCCAACAAGGTCTTCTCTAACCACATCCCAACAGTCTTGATAGAAAGTTAGGGTGAAGCCATCTGGACCAGGTGCTTTGGATCTATCCATTGAAAACACCACCTGTCTGATCTCCTCTTCACTAAAATCCCGTTCTAACCAGTTAATTTGTTCTTCTGATAGCCTAGTTCAATCCGTTCCTTCCAATCTTGACCTATTGTTCAATGGTTTCCTATAGATTGATTTGATATGATCCACAAACAATTTGGCTATCTCATCTTGGTTTTTCGACTTCCTCTCCATTCACCTCTAACTTAACCACAGAATTTTTTCTTCTCCTCCCATTAGCTATTGCATGGAAGAATTTTGTATTTCCATCCCCTTCCTTAATCCATTTTTGTCTTGACTTTTGCCTCCAAGAAATTTCCTCTCTAAGAACTTATTCCAATTCCCTCTTTAGATTTCTTCTCAAAACCCTTTCTTGCTCACTCATAATCCTTTGGGCTTCTTTGGAACCTAGTTCCTCAATCCTGGACACCAAGTTAATTGTTTGCTCCTCTATCCTTCCAAAGTGTTCCCTATTCCACTCCTTGGTTTTGGATCTCAATCTTTTCAGCTTTTTGTGGAATCTCACTCCCTTTCACTTCACCCCTCTCAAATCTTCTCTCCATAATTCCCCAACCATGTGCACAAAGTCCGGGTGAATTAACTACATATTCTCAAATCTAAAATGTTGTGGACCAGAGCCTAGAATTTCAGGACGTAACTGGATAGGGCAGTGATCAGAAATGACTCTGGGTAAAGCTCTAGCCATCAAATTCCTCCAATGGTTCTCCCACTCTTCATTAAAGAGGAATCTATCTAGTTTCGAGCATAGGGCGTTTTCTTGGAAATTAGACCATGTAAAATTGGATTGTAAAAGGGGTAAATCCATAGGCCACAAAGTGTTAATCAATTCATTGAACTTTCTCATGCTGATTGTAACTATTCTTGGGGGTTGTTAGATTCATTACAAAACCTAATTACATTGAAATCCCCCACCCCTCAGACACCAAGGACCATCCCATTGACCTCGTATACCATACAACTCTTCCCATTAAGCACATGGAGGGCTTCATAATTTTTTTTTTAATTATACACTAAATCATAGCCATCCCATAAACGTTATAACCAATGGGTGGAGTTCAAAATAGAAGAGAGATGAGAAAATGTTATAAACAGTAGCATTATTATATTTGCTTTGAAGTAAAACTTCTAATCCAACTTATAAGGAGCATAATAAATAAGGTAGTATTTAATGCTTTATTTTTCCTTAAGGCTGAGTTTGGAAGGAGTACAAATGCAAATATGTAGAGTGCAAAACCTTATATTTAGTATGTATTTACGCTGTACATATTTGCATTTGTACTGCTTCCAAACTGAGCCTAAAGGATAAAGACATTTAGGAGAATCAGTGATTATACTACTAAACTGAACGGGTAAAATTGTCCTTGAGAAATCGGGAAGCAACTAATTGTCTCTTGCTGCTTATTGCACGGAGTAATTAGAGTTTCTAAACAAGTTGCAAGAAAAACAGAAAAAAAAATATCTACTTCTGTTAATGGTTAATCTTATTTGTGTTTCTTTGAGCAAGGGGAAGTAATCTCTTCAACACATTTGTTCTAGTTTGTTTTTATCAACACATGATCTTGCCATCATCAATTTAGCATTGTCTTCATGCTGCCATTGCTTTAGATGGGCAAGTGATTAAAAGTTCTCTGTTTTACTGTCAGATTGTCAGAGACGTTTCCACCATCAGAAAATCTATCTTGAAGTATCTCTTAGTCTCATCATTACATGAATTTGTGAAAGGACTAGGTATCCTTTTCATTTCTCAACAGGAATTCAAATTATTTAAATGCGGAAACATTCATTATACACCAGTGTCCTCTTTGTGGAAGTATCATGGTGTCTATGAAGAGAACAAAAAGCAAAAGAAATCAAACTCTCTGTACTGATGAAAATACTTGGGTGTTTTTCTAACCATACGAAACCATATATCGCGGTACACACTGCACGTGTGAGTGGTTGCACCAACAATTGACTTCATCTAACACTTGTAATTTTTCATTTACTGCAATCCTCAAAGAGAATGAAAGAATGATATGATGAATTTATCCCATCTATTGATGTCTTCCTGATAACCAGAAATTGTTTGATGAATTTGCCCATAGAGTTTGTGTCTGTGTTTGATAATTATGAATTGCACTCCTCTGACAACTGACTTTTACCCAAATCTCGGGGGGAACAAGTTCCTATTCCAAGCCAAGTTTTGTAATTTGTATTGGCTGATCCATTCCGATTATATCCCGGTTGATTGGTGGGCCTGGCCCTTGATCCTTGCACCATTGCTACACTGGTTAATTTCGTGCCTAGCGCTATGAAATAGGTTGTAATTTAGCCTGGATGGATAGATCAACCCCTTCATTAAGTGCCATAGTTCAATTCCACAATCACAAGGACTCGGCATCAACCACATTGTTATACCACAGTTTACCAACAGATACGACTATTTGGTAAAGCTTGAAAGCTTGTCTTTCGATGCCTGAGGCACCTAGTCATGTGAGGGAGACCCACTACCAAGCACCAACAATCAGTTGGGTCTTGGATTTACACATTCTCCAGATAAAGACCGGTACTAAAGTGTGGTCCAGGTGAGTCCGGATCTCCTGCCCATGTCTACCCACATAACATCGCAGCCACACATGGGGAACATCTCATCCTCCTACATAGTATTATGCATAGGGAGATGTTTCCAATGCACGGAGGTAGTGTGTTGTGGGTAGATATACGCAGAGTTCTTGTAGGCAGGAGATCCGGAGTCAGCCCAGGTATGTACTGTTTCGGCCTTTATGTTAGAATATATCCTCAGGGTGGGCTCTTACTTTGCCCACATTTTACCCAAGGTTCAAAAGCCGATACATATCGTATCGTATTGGGCCCTTCCCAATACGCCCCTACAGGGGTTTTATCGGGTCAGGGCCTGATTCAGAGGGTAGCCGGGACTTAAACCGGCCCCTCTGAACCAAAATTGAAAAAAAAAAGTGAAAGTTAAAAAAAAAGGGGCCGATACTGGCTGATATGCCCTACTGGTGTATTGGCCAGTATCAGTACTTTGAACCTTGGTTTCACCCCTCAAGTTTGGTTGAATTGAACTTAAGGCCCGTTTGGTTTGTAGGAATAGGGGTCTGAGAATGGTTCACTCCCATTCCAACTGTTTAGTTGGATGGAATTGAAATCCCACTCCCATTCCACCAGAATTGACATTCCTTCATTTGAGGGAATGGCCATTCACTTCCCCTCCTTGGGAATGAAGACCCATTCTAGCTTATTACAATTCCTATTCCAGTTTCTGTTTGAACCAACCAAATTAGACCATTCCAATTCCGATTTTGATAGGTTTTAATTGTTCTGATTGTGAATCAAACGTACTCTTAATTCCCACATTCAGTTTCAATCATCTAACCAGACCGTTGTTCTTGTCGATAAAAGAATAAAGAAAAAACATGTTTTTTTCATATGAAACCACTACTAAGTTAGAAAATTCGTGGTTTCAACAACAGCTATTGTAACCGTAAATAGACATTATTTGCAAATTTTAACTGGCGTTGTTACAGTTGTTGCTTTAACAGTAGCACTTGCCGAGTGTTACAAAGCTTTGGCCAACTACTACCAGTCAACTAAAAAAATCGTTGTAATATCACCACATTAGAGGGCTTAACCTGAAGTAACCGTGTTGAAGATTAGGTTGAATTAGGGTTCGGATTGACATTTTAACACTTGGTAAACTTTACTTTAGCTCGAGCCAATCCAACCCAAGTTTCAATGTGGAGGTTTAAATTCTAAGGCCCTGTTCGCTTTTCGGTAAATTATTTATCCGAGTAAATGCAATTACCTGAGTAACTTTTTCTTGGGAAATACTTACCCAAGTAAGTGCCTTTACCTATGTTCTTTTATTTATTAGGTAAACAAGGCAATGACCATTTTAGCCATAGAAATCTATTATTAAAAAGGGCATTTTTGTCACATTCAACTGTTGGCAACTTTCTCCCTATGTGGGAAAGTTATTTACCCACCTAGGAGATGGGTATCACTTTCCTGGGTAAGTGAAATAAAACAAATAGGAGTAATGCAAATCGTACATGCATGTAGCACTCATGTGTGACAGCTGTCTTGGTTCGTGTCATAGAGTAACAGAAGGGTTCCGTCTCATCTAGGATGTATTGTGATTTACTGATTCTCGAGGGCTACATGGTACATGCCCTTTAGGCATGTAAGAAGTCCTTGACAGATACTGGCAAAATGACTAGAGATATCTGTCAACAGTTAAATAACCTAGGCGTTTGGTTCTGTGGGGGTTTATTCAATAAACACTATCACATAAGCGCTATTTCAACAGTTATCCTCTCATGCTCTTCTGTATACATCGAGAACAACAAAAGGTGATTTCGGTTTTTGTGCACGCTTATCGTTTGAGAAAGTTATTTTTTAAAATTTCCTCAAACGGTTAGGTGTTTTTTCACTGTTACGCTGATGTGGTGCCTAATTGTCATAAATGGTTGTAATTATTATCTTTCTCAGTTTTCTCAGCAAATAAAGTACAAATGTGGAATGAAAAAATGTAAACAAAACCAAATACATACAACATAATCGCTGATGCTATTATTATTATTATTAGAGTTGGACTATGATATAGGAAAAAGGTATTGCCGGTAAATGCTTTTATCCTATACGGTATGAATGCAGTAGATTTAGAAAACATAACGGGATAAATACAAAAATAGAAGATGCAAGGAAATAAGTAAATCAGTTTATACAACTCTTGGAAGTTGGAAGCTTTCTTCCACCATGAAAAGACTCCATAATACAAAGTAGGACATGGTTTTTTATGGGCTATACGCTGTGTAAACTTGTATTTATCAGCACTCTTGGCAGATATGAGAGGTATCAAAGAAAAGAACAACCAAAGTATACAATTCTTCTTTTTTTTTTTTAATTTTTTTTCTTGCCTTGTAAATCATCTTAAGCCATACGTTTGTAACAAGTTTGGGGTTTGCCAATATTCATGATTTTGTTTATTAAAACAAAATTAACTGTCATAAAAAAAATTGATGTGGCACTTATTTTTGTTGTAAAGGACAAAATCATGCATATTGGTGAACAAACCCAAGGCTATTGATTAGTTTTAGTTCAATGGAAAATTGAGGGAAAAGATGCACATAGAGGGCATTGGCAAATTGGCATTCACAAGTCACAATGCCAAAAGTCTTCCTTTCCATGGGTTTGAACCGTGCCTCTCCAATGAGAAGATAATAACTAACCACCTAGACTATAATCGTTGACCCTTTGGGATTTTATAGGCGCAAATTTTTAATCAAAATGTTTGGGTCACCTCATTCGGCAGTTGGCAGTGAAATGCTAAGAGTAAAAGGTAATCATATCAGCAATTTTCACAAAACAAATTTGTATGTTTAGCACTTTTTGACATGAACAGATGTTTTTTGAGCCAAGGGGCCATTTGTAAAAGTAGGCAAAATTGGATCTTCAGCTATTCTGTAGTTTTTTTTTTTTTTAAATCTTTTTAGGCTTTATTTTTTTTTTTATGGAAAATGATGAGCTACACAAGTCGGGGATTGCTCTTCCCCTCAAATCAGTATCACAAATAAAATTAAGATTACAGAACCTAAAATCTCTAGTACTATTTTTGACAACTTAGAGCCCTTCGGGCTAACCAATTTCCCTTGATTCTCTTTTATGAATTTATCCTTAAAACAACAATTCCGGTTACCTAAAGTTCTAAACTAGACTACCATTACTTTAAGGTTACATGATAGGATCTCGGCACTAATAACACTTCAACCATCCTATTCCAAATTTGTTTCAATGATTCACATTTAACAAATAGGTGATCAATATTCTCCTCTTCTCCACAATGAACACATGTTTGCTCTATTCTACAACCCATTGTGATAAGTTTATTTTTAGTGGGAAGTTTTTCATTTAAGCAAAAGGAAGGTTTTAATTTTCGGGGGAATCAATAGATTCCAAAAATTATTTATATAATTATTTGACAAGCATGACCCTCCATTAAAACGACATTCCTCAAAATAAGCCGATTTAACTGAAAAATTTCCATCCAATGTTAATTTCCATACCATCTTATCCTCCATATCATCACGAGGAATCAAGATTGGTTTGATGCATTGCCAAATTTGAGGGGAAGCAATCGTTTTAATTATATCCTCCCAAACCCTTTTTACATGGTCAATCACCCTACTTTCTAGAAATCCATGTTGTTCACATCAATCTAGTTATTGAGATCCAACAGAGCCATTTCCAGCCCATGTATCCTTCTAGAAAGAAACCTTATTACCATTTCCTATTCTCCAAGTGGATCCCCTTTTAATCATATCTCTAGAGCCCAGAATCCCCTTCCAGGCCCAGGATACTCCTTTTTTGGGCTGACCTCCCAAAAGCTGTTTTTCTTGACATATTTACTTGAAACCACTCTATCCCATAAATTATCTTGACAATTAATAACTTTCCAACAGTGCAAACTCTACTCTAATTAACTAAATGGATGGGTTTCTAACTTCTCGCATTTGAGTATGAAAAATCCCTTTCAATGTCCTGAATTACATTGATTGGAATTTTAAAGGCTTGCATGGAAAACTAAGGAACTAGACACAACGGAATTAATTAGAGTCAATTTTCCAACTAAAGAGAGGGAATTTTTTCCAACCAGCTAGTTTATTGGCCATTTTTTCTCTAATATTATATTTAAAAGTTTCCTAAGAAGCTCTACCATCAATGATGAGAGCTCCAAGATATGTTTTATTTTTTACTTTCAATGGGAATCTTAAGGATTTTGGCTATGATTTTTAAAAAGTGATTAAGAATGTTTTTAGAAAAAGATATGACCAACTTAAGGTAATTAGGGAGCTGACCAGAAGCTTTAGCAAAATTGTCCGAAATCTCCCTAGTTTTCAAACTAGCATTGATTGAGGCCTTTGAGAATGGAGGCTTTATTTGTTTGCATTGAAATCTGACATATAAATACCTCTAAAACTATAATAATTATTTTCAGAGTTATATTGAAATTGATAAATTTTTAAAACTTTTTATTAAGAAATAATTAATTTTTACTTTGCTTTTTAGTAGATAAGATGGCAAAATATTAAATTATATATAGGGGTATAATAATCAGTCCGACATGCTATTCAGCCATTCTCAATCTACTTAAATAACTTATTCAGCAAAAATAAATAAATGAATAAATAATAAGTTTTCATTTCAGCCACTTCAACCGTTATCAAACGGCTCATAGGATTCCAATCATGTGGATTTTCTTTTTCGTTACCGTGGGGAAATGTCTTTGGTGGAACCTGTATCAGCCTATGAGGTGTAAATGGATCTCGGAAAAATCTATCAGGTGTATATGTATATGGATCTTTGGGTTAAGATATGGGAAACGTCAAACATGTCGAGTTACGTTACGTGATCTTAATTCGGTTGGTCGGGTGGTTGTATTCTATTTCTAGCCCAAGCCCGAGTAGGCGAGTAGAAGAGAAGAGGAGGATTAGAAATTAAATGCTGCCAAATCTTAACCAGGGTCATCGATGTGGGTTGGGCTCGGTTGTTGAGCCCGGCCCAAACTTGAACAATCCCCTACTAATACTGTTTCCCTGCTTGAAGAATCAGTGCGCGTTTGCAACTTTTGACCACGGTGGAATACCTTTGGAGAGGATGCTCTGTTCTTTTTTACTGAAACCGTTGGATTGGAACCTTATTTATGGTTTCGATAGGATGTGTTAAGATCAATAATTAGGACCGCTGCTGAGCAGGGGGGGCATAGCCATAGAGGCTTTGTCGTATGTTGGCTCCACTGAATGAACATTCCAGCTTAACAGCGAAGGAAAACCTGTTTTTCGTTCTCCCAAGGAAGGACTCCATCACAGCCTTTTACTTTTCTTTGTCGCGTTTTCCTCTTCTTATAAATAAAATAAAATCGGACATCCTTCGGAATCTCCACCTTTATTCCGTCTACCGTCTTCCCTCTGTCTCTCACATTTACGACGCAAGGGAGATCGGAAGTGCAGAAAATGGCGGATCAAATTGGCAAAGGAGAGGACTTTGAGAAGAAAGCAGATAAGAAGATCAGTGGTTGGGGTTTGTTTGGTAATAAATATGAAGATGCTGCAGATTTATTCGAAAAAGCTGCGACTAGCTACAAACTCGCCAAAGCCTGTAATCATTCCATCCCTCAATTGATTATCTTTTGATTATTTGTGTTATAGTTAAGGTTTAGATGCGATTAAAGTGAAGCTTTCCTTGTTATCTCATGGCAACATCCTTTTGTTTTCCTGGTTTTTTTAAGTAGTTATTGTTGATTCAGGTTTCGTTTAGATCCATTGTAGGTGGGGGAGGAGGTTTGATGCTCGGTTATCGAATTGCGTTTGTTTGATCAGTCTCTTAATGATGCAAATGGACGCTTTTCACTATGCAATTAAATATCTGAACCTTGACATGACAATTTAAATATAATTGCTCAGCTCAACCCGCGCTTGATGGGTCCGTAGGATTCCTGCTACAAGTTACAATTGGGGTCCCTGTAGTATCAATAAAGAACCTTTCATATTAGCTGATTGCTTGGCATCGAATTATCGTTGTTAGATCTCCATTAAACTTTTATTTGTGTAGTATCCACTGGGACCAAGCTTCCAGCTTAGAGATGAAAGTGAGGCACTTGTAGTTGATTGAGAGCTCTGGCCCAACTTCATCCTTCATAGTATGGCAACCGATGGATGGAAGTTTGTTTCTTTTCATAGAGATGATTCTCTCTCTCCTTTTTTTTTGGTAATTACCATTTAGAACTGTGGAGCTCAAATTTAGATGCATTCTTATGTTTATTTTAGAAAAGCAAAGCGTGTCAATGAAAACTAATCTAACAGTCTTTATAAGTTTGACTTTCTTTTTATTCATTTATTTTTCAATAAGAAGAGAGGTGATACTTTTCAAGAAGAAGAAAAGATCATGTGGAACAAAATGGGAAGGAGAGGAATTAGAGCAAAATCTGAGGCTTAGGGTACAGTCCAGACCAAGCAACTCTATTCTTAGCTAATGAGGGAGGGAGGGAACGAAAGGATTCATGCAGTTTAACCTGATTAGTTCGGATGTTTGAAGAACTATGGCTTTGATCACTCATAGGAAATTCAACGTGGTTAAATGGCAGATCCAAAGTTCATTTTTTCCTTCTTAA
This sequence comes from Nelumbo lutea, assembly GCF_056320005.1. NCBI lineage: Eukaryota > Viridiplantae > Streptophyta > Magnoliopsida > Proteales > Nelumbonaceae > Nelumbo > Nelumbo lutea. The sequence goes on from NC_142685.1 coordinate 48,778,615, forward strand.
TCTAGTTCAGTGAATTTTGGTAGAGGTAGACCCAAAATTTATTAGCTTGCTAACCCTTCAATTGTTTTCAGGGGATAAAGCTGGATCTGTATATGTCAAAATGGCTAACTGCTATTTGAAGGTAAGTGCTTTGTGTAATGCATTGCCAAACTCAAATATTTCTTTATGAACCTTTCTAATGCTTTTATTTTCTATTTACAGGCAGAAAGCAAGCATGAAGCTGCTTCATCCTATGCGAATGCTGCAAACTGTTACAAAAAGGTTTCTCCTCAAGGTTATCATATTACCAGCTCATATATAACTTGATATGTCATGCATCAATCTATTATATGTTCATCGAAAATACATCTCTAACTATGAAGAAGGGGAAATGCGAGAGGAAAGAATATTGAGAGGATACTTTATTACAAAGGGAAAGTATAAAACAGAAGTGTCTCTCATAAAGACTAGATAGAATTCACATGTCCATACATAGACATCAGCTAAGTCCAGTGCAGTCCAAAATTGATCTCCAAATGAGGCTTTGAATACATCATCCAACCCTGCATGGTCCATCATCCAATTGAAAAGAAGGGGACCAATATCAGCACAGATACACCTCTTGTCCCTAGCCATCCCTTAAAAAATCCATCTTTTCCTTTCTCACCAAAGCCTCTCAAAAATCTAGGAAAGGTATAGTCCTCTAAAAGATCTTGGCCCTTCAAATCTACCAAGGGATGGCGACAAGAAGACCTTCACCAGAAAAGGAGGTTGGTATCTAGGTCTTTTGACTAACACAAAGAAATAACTTCATACATGCACCACCATGTCACAAAAAATGAATAGATGAATCACGTTCTCCTCAAAATGCCTACAAACAACACAAAGGCTGGCCAGATAAAACCCTCAACTTTTTTTAAGTGGTGAATAGACAAAACACTATATGAAGATATCAGCCAAGCAAATGCTTCTAGTTTGGGTGGCTAGATTACTTCTATTTATGAACTTACCTCTCAAATGATCCCATCTTGTGAAACTAAGACAGGATGGATGACATGTTTCAATGGCGAAGACAATGCTGCTTTTCTTTCCAGATCTGCATCCCACCTATTGGAATCAACACCATTGTTGCTAAGCCTACATATCAAAAAGTGCTAGAGTTTATCTGAACCCAACAAGAACGTCCTAACCACTCTCTGAACAAGGATAGGTTCCTAGATTTTATCCTTCCTAGACCTAAGCCCCCATGATGTTTCCTTTTACATGTTGTTCCCCATTGACGAGATGTTTCTTTTGGTATCCCAAAGAAAATACCTCATTAACTTCCCCGATCTTTTAATTATCAACAATAGTTTATTGATAGAATATATAACAAGGCTGCATGCTCCTAATGGGCATCTGCCAATTCTTATGGTTAGACTCTTTTTTGGTACAACAAATATTTTTGGAGTGTGTTTTTTTTTGGTTCCTAAAAACATGGATAGGTTGCACAAATAGGAGCTTACATGAATATATTTGGATTCTGATGAGAGGGTTGCAGACCATGGTGAGTACATTTTTTACAATGACAGCATGTTATCAGTCAAGTCATAACAACCCTCCTGCAGCCAGGCGGCATGGGCAGGGAAAGTGATTAAGCTCAATTTCAGTGGCTGCTCTCTTGGGAACCCAATTTCAGGAGTTGAATGCTTGCTCATAGAATTTGGAAGAATATATAATAGAAAAATTAGTGTGGTTAAATGCAGAGTTATAACTGTTGAAGAGGTTTCATGGACCTGGTCCTCTCTGTTGAGAGTAGGCCCAATAATTGTTCAGTATCTTTTTATTGGTAATAATACATTAAAGTTGTAGAAATAATTTTTAAGAGAATTAGGATCTAGGCGGAATATAATACTGTAATTTTAACAAAAAAGTATAAATGAGGGTACATGCCTCAAAAGTGACAATTTGTGCTTCCTTGGTTCAATAATCCACAATGAATGAGAGAATGAAGACATTACCCGCAGAATTATCTGTGGATGAATTTCTGCTTCCTTTTCCAGCCCAGCATTATATAAAGTTATAACACAGATAGGTGTAACCTAAGGACATGAATCTGGAAGCTGAATGCCATGGTTTGCCAAGTCCTGAGCAAGGGATGTCATCTTTTGTAATTACAAAATGAGAAATTTCTGTTCACATTTTCAATCTCTGTTATTTTGTCCTACTTTGTAACGGTTAATATCATCTGACAGCTCACTAATATTAGATGCTCTCTGCAGAGGCTATTTCATGTTTAAATCAGGCAGCCAATATTTTTACGGAAATTGGCAGGTTTAACATGTGTGCAAGATATTTTAAGGTATGCCTGAAACCAATATTTTTCTTGGCAATTGTACCTCATCTAGATATGATATAGTGATTCACCAATCAGCTATTTAGCAAGTTTTTTACCTTTGGGATGGGAGTGTAGCACCTTAGAATCACTCTTTACCTACCTTAATTTATTTATTTCGACTTCTCTCTGCTGTCATCTGATGGAGGTACATCTTGTGGATCTGTAACTTCTCCTTTGGGATGTATGTGTGCATGTAATACTTACATTATATCCGTGTATATCTTCATCAATATTATCAGCATCATATAAGCCTTGTTCCAACTATATGCTGTTAGTCGTTCTATCCTGTTCATTACCATATCCATTGCTAAACTGTGGGCCCTTAAATCATTTCCCCCTACTTCAACTCGTGTCCTTTTTGACCTGCCCTTAGCTCTTAAAATGAATAATAATATTACAAAACTGTCTAGCAGCCCTGTTCTCAGGTCAGACTTGCTTCTTTACCCCTACATTTGATATGACATTTTATAACTGTGCCCAAAATATTGCAGGCCTGTTGACCTCACTCTTAGCTTAAGTTTCTGCCAATCTATTGGCTGCCCTTGTCACCCAAGATACATTGACTTGCCCTTTGCTCTTCTAGCCCTATTAACTTATGGATGACTACTTATTGGCGCTATGGATGGCATTTTTCACCTATACTCAAACCATCATAGTCTACTTTCCCTTGTCTTATCACCTATTGGAAGTTTGGAACTACTCTTACATTCCTTTGAATAAGCTTATTTCAGATCCTATCCTTTTTTAGTTTTCCCTCTTATCTATCTCAACACTCACATATCTACCACACTTAGTTTTCCCTCTTTTCCTTCATACAATGTCATTGGCCTTATAACTGTTTTGTAAAACTTTCTTTCTAGTCTAAGTGGTATTGTTCTATCAAATAAGATTCTGGTGCATCCCTCCAATTTGTCCATCCTACTCTTATTCTGTGGGCAACATTCTCCTTAATCTTTCCTTCTTTATGGATTAACCAATGAAGGTAATGGAAGGGGCCACATCATCTCTTGGTCTCCAATCCTAGGTGTGCTCCGGTTTCCACTTTTATTATTAATAAATTTACATTGCATGCATTTTATTTTAGTCCTATCTATTTTAGAACCTCTTGTTTGTAAGATCTTTGTCCATGAAATCTTATTTTTCATTTAATCATCCTTTAACATTAGTGAACAAATGCACCATGGGACTTCCTTTGGCAAAAAACTCTGATAGAGCTCCGGTGACTCACCTTCAGTTTGCAGATGGAATTATAATTTTTTGTAAAGGGTGTGATTTGATGAAGAGGAGAAAACTAAAGAATCTAATAATTCTCTTTGAGAGTGCATCTAATTTGAAAATTAATTTTGGCAAGCGTTGTGTTGTGGGGTTAGTGATTTAAAAGGTGCACCTAGGCGCACAGGCAGACACATTTTAGGGTATGCACCTTGCCTAGGTCCTAGGCACAACATTTTCAAAAGGCACACGCCTAGCGTGCCTAGGCATGTGCCTGATGTCCCTTGTGCCTCAAATTTTTAAATTTTTATGCCTTTTGTTTTTTTTTTTCAACCTAGCGGTTGGGGCAAGGGCTTTGCCCCCAGACCTCCGACCACGCCCCTCGAGAATCCCCTATTTGCTAATGTTGTTCATTCATTCATCCTAATAAAATATCTTGTTAAAAGGCAATTAAAATTATAAAATTACTATTTTTTGTGTGAAAATTAAGAATTTAAGACCCTAACATAGACTTGTTTGGGCTTGCCTCGAAGGGCATGGTACAAAGGCAGTTCATAGAATCAAGAATGCAATATGTTTTACATCACATTAGCTACTTGAAGTAATGCAATTGAGGAAAAAAAGAGATAGTGGGTTTTACATACTTGAAAATGTTTTATATGTTTGATATATTTTTTTAATTTTTCATTTGAATACGCTTTACATGTTTTGTTTATGTATTTTAATTTTAGATAATAGGTTTTTTAAAACATTTATTTTAAAATTTAAGTTTATATTTTTTATTAATATTATGTTTGATATATTTTTTTTGCATTTTTTTTTAATTTTTTGACTTTTTTTTTTTTTGTAGTGTTTTCAACCCACCGTTGACCCAGCCGGTCGAACCGTTTGAACTGTCACCCAGTCAAGATTTTTGGTCCGATTCAGTCAAGACCCGTCAGACGGGAAAAAAACCGTTAAATTGGTCAAGAACCATTTGACCCATCCGGTTCTACCGTTGACCTATTCAACTTGGTCACTGGGTCGCAGGTTGCACATTCAATGTATGCAAACTTTCAGAGGCCATAACTTTACACTTTGATGTCCGATTGGGGTGATTTTTTTTTTTTTTTTTTGATTTTGGGTAAATTTTTGAGATCTATGTGTCCCAAGGGGCTGTAGGCACCTGGCCCCGCTATTTTTGCAAAAAAGCCTTTTTTGGCCTCAAATTGCAATTTTTAACATTTTTTATAAATAAAAAAATTAAAAATGAGTTAAAAATATATAAATTAAATATAAAAATGCATATAACATATCTAAAACATGTTTATGCATTATTTATTGATAAAATATATATTTACACACATACACATATATATATGTTGACATGGCACGGTCTAAACAGCTTGACCCAACTGGTCGAACTGGTGACCCACGACCCGGAGGCAGAAATGGTTCGACTTCTAGGTCGGCTTTTAAAACATTGTTTTTGGCATTTTTTGTATTTTTACACCTTGCTTCAAAAACGCACGCATCTCACCTTGCGCCTCGGGCACAAATTGCCCCTTGCATATTTTCGTTTTTGCACCTTGTGCTTTTAAAACACTGGGTGGAGTTGAACTTGGGGAGTTGGGAAATTGGAGTTTGTTGTTGCTTGCTTTAGAGTGCACCATCTCGGAATGGCCCTTGACCTATTTAGGACTCCTAGGTGCTAATCCAAAGGGGAGTTGGTTTTCGAACCCAATAATGGAAAAGTTTGAAAGAAGGTTAGCAACTTGAAAATAGAATTATATTTCTTTGGGGTCCAAACTGCCGAAGTTACTTTAACTAGGATCAGCTTGCCAACCTACCGATTTATTTTTTGTTTGTTTTTAAGATTCCTTCTAGGGAAGATAAGAAGATAGAAAAATTGACGAGGGGTTTCTTGTGGGAACTAGGGGAAGAGAAAAAGGATTACTTGATTAGGTGGGAGGTGGTTCGTCAAAGTAAGGAAGAAAGGGGATTAGGGTTAGGGAATCTAACACGTAAGAATGAAGCTCTACTAGGCAAATAGTTGTGGAGGTGGCCTTTGGAAAGAGAGAGCTTGTGGCATGAGGTGGGAGCAAGTATCCATGGCTGTTCTGAAAATGGTTGGGATGCTAGGGTATCTCAACAGGCTACACTTTCCAAAAACCTTGGAAGGCAATACACAACATTCTCCCTAAATTCCTTAAGTTTGTAAAGTATGATGTTTTCTTTGGTAGTTTTGTTCTCTTCTGGGAAGATGTTTGGGTGGGCACTCAACCTCTTAATGACCACTTTCCCTCCCTTTATTCTATTTCCCTCTATTAAAGGGTATCTCTAGTTTCCTTTCTTCCCTAGTTCTTCTGTTGTCTTTAAATTGGGATTTTGGCTTTTGTAGAGGGTTGAGGGATGCGGAATTCTCTTTTGTCTCTGAGCTTTTGCTTTTATTGGATTTTGTTTGTCTAGACCCACTTAAAACCTAACAGAAGAATTTGGACATTGACTCTGAGTGGCTCTTTTACTTATGCCTCCTTCAAGCCCCTTTGTTCTAACTCCTCTCCTTGGGTGTTCCCAGACTCCCAGTTAAAGAAATTTAGTCTAGGCCTTCCCCTTAATATAGATGTTTTTTTTGCTGGGAAGTGTACTATGGTAAGATTAATACTTTGGATAACCTACAAAAGAAGAGACCTTTTTAGTGTTTGTCCCCAAATTGGTAACTCTATGCAAGGTGCAGATTGCAAAATGAGGATTGTTATCACTTACTAATATCTTGGTCCTTTGTTGCAACTATTTCGAATTGGATTTTTATATTGTTTGGATGTAAGTGAAACTAGCCATATGAAGTAAATTTGCTTTTTGATTCGTCTACTTTTGGGTGGCCTATGAAGAGAGAGAAACTAATGTGTAAATGTATTAGAGCAGCTCTTTTATGGACTATCTGGGAGGAAAGGAATGCTAGAATATTCCAAGAAAAAGGAAATAAGTCTTTCTGAAGTAAAGGAGTGTATTATGACAAGGGCAATTCTTTGGTTGAAAACCTCAGTTCTTTTGGAGAATTATTCCAATGATGATTTTCAGAGGAGTTGGGCAGCAATGGCCTTCACATCTTCCAAGAATAATAGAATTCAAGAAAGTTGGATACTACCTCTGGAGGGCATTATAAAGCTGAACTTTGATGGGAGTGGTCAAGGTAATCTAGGACCTTCGGGTATAGGAGGGATCTTAGAGAGATGATAAGGACAGCAGCTTTCTCTCCATATTTTCTGGTCTGATGGGAGATGAAGACTCTACAAGGGCTGAGATGCTAGCTGTTGTACAAGGAATACAGATTGCTAACCAACTTGGAGTGGAGAATTTGATAATTGATGGAGACTCTAAGGTGGGGTGGTTGTCGGGTCTGGAACTGTTATTTGGGGTTATAGGGATCTTCAAAAGTTAAACGGCTTACAAGGAATATGTCAGTCAGCTTTCATTGGTTTAGCATATTGGAAAATGCCTTGGATGATTATTTAGCTAAACAAGGGGTTTCTCGGGTTTCTTTGTATTGGCCTACTTTGTAAACTGTAATCTGGTTAGAGTTGAAAATTGTAAGCATCCTTAAAGGGGAGGTAGCATCTTGTGCCTCTTCTTAGGCTGGTTGTACTCTTTCTTCCTCTTTATTAATGAAAATTCCATTCATCTATCAAAAAAAAAAAAAAACTTCCATGATTAGTGCTAATAAATAAGGGCTAAGTGCTGAGCTTGGTGAAATCCTATTGTGATTGGAAATTTTGGTGTTTCCCTCACAGGTGTTTTAACACTGGTTGTTTTACCCTATACATATCCTTAATTAAGTTATTTTTACCTTTTTGGTACTCTCTTTTCCAAAACCCACCATATTATCTCTCTAGTGATTCTTTCATATGTTTTCTCTAAATCAGTGATACCATATAAGATTTCTCTTCTATTTGAATTTGTCTAACAATTATCCCAATAAAAAATATAGCTTTCATGGTTTATCTCCATGGAAAAAGCCAAATTGATTTTTTTTTTGATAATTGAAAGAAATTTATTAATCAACAATGATAAATAGTACAATGTCCCCAAGGAGAGGCACGAGATGCAACCTCTCCAAGCTAGTTAAAAACCAATTTGATTTTTTAATTTACATAGTTTCATATTGTAGCTTCTGCTCAATTACTCTCTCCAAAAGTTTCATGGAGTGGCTTATAAATTTAATCTGACGATAAATATTACAACATTGATATAGCCATTGTTTTTAAATATAGGAACTATTGTGCTCTTTGTCCATTCACTTGGCATCTTCTTTGTTTTTGTTATCTTATTGAACAGTTAGCCATGATAGGCCTTCCTCTTCCATACCTTTTCAAACTTCTATTTAGATACCATTAGCTCCTAATGCCTTTTCTTTCTTTATCTTATTTAAAGCTTCTTTCACTTTGGGAATTCTAATTTTAAGAAGGTTGGGGTTGGAAATTCTAATTTAGCCAACATGATGGCTGATTCTCTGGTCAAGGCCGGGGTTGGAAAAGTTTGTTTAAATTGGGGCTGCCTAGGACTGACTGCTAATTTGTAACATGTAATCAGTTGCTTTCATTTGTTTTTGTTTCTGTTGTTAATTGTGGTGGGGCCTCTCTTGGGAGGCCCAATGTCGTACACTTCTTTTGCTGTGTACTTTGTGTGCAATTTGGTGTTGAATGGATATTTTTACCTTGTTAATCAATTTTTTTTTAAGAAGGTATCAGAAGAAAAACAACCTTTTGAAAAGAAAGGACAGCTAGAAAGTTGCAAAAATTCAAAAGAAAGTAGCAGAAACCAGAGTCCAAGAGGAGAGAAGAAGAAGAAGAAGAAGGTGGCGACAACTTGGGTTCAAAGAGAGAGATTTTCAAACATAATCTCTCCCTCAAGCTGAGCATAGATGTCAATCATGCCAAGCTTGCCAGTATCATGCTGAAGTTTAGCCTTGGAAATGCCCTTGGTGAGGAAATCATCTAACTATCCTTCAGAGGTGATGAAAGGTAGACACACTTCTCCATAAGCCACTCTTTCTTGAATGAAGTGTCTGTCAACTTCAATATGCTTAGTTCTATCATGTTACACTGGGTTGTGAGCAATGTTGATGGCGGCCTGATTATCACAGTATAACATCATTGGCTTATCATGCTCAATACCTAGTTCCTCCATCAAGGATCTAAGCCACAATAGTTCAGAAACTCCATGAGCTATGGCTCTGTATTCTGCTTCGGCTGAAGATCGAGCAACAACTGATTGTCTCTTGCTTCTCCAAGAGACAATATTACTTGCCACCAAACTATAGTACCCAGAGGTAGATCTTCTGTCATCAATGTTTCCGGCCCAGTCAGCATCTGTGTAGGCTTCAAGTTTCATATAGCCATGCTTAGCAAATAGAATTCCCTTTCCAGGGAGCCCTTCAAATAACACAGAATCCGCTCTACTGCTACCATGTGAGTATCCTTGGGAGCATGCATGAATTGACTGATGCAACTGACAGCATGTGCAATGTCTGGCCGAGTCATGCATAGATAGAGAAGTTTTCCAAGTAGTTTCTGAAAGACTCCCTTGTCTTCTAACAATATTCCATCTGAAGCAGAGAGTTTATGGCTCATATCGATAGGAGTAACAACTGGTCTAGTGCCTATCTTCCCTATTTTAGAGAGCAAATCATGAACATACTTTCTTTGAGAGATAAGGATTCCATCTTTGGATCTAGCAACTTCTATGCCAAGAAAGTATCTCAATTCCCCCAGATCTTTGATCTCAAACTCTGTATGAAGGAAAGATTTGAGATCATTAATCCTTGAGACATCATTACTAGTCACAACAATATCATCAACATACACAATCAGGTAAATGACCAAGGATCCTCTCCTCTTCACAAAGAGGGTATGATCAGACTGTGTCTGTACATAGCCAAAGCTAACAAGGGCAGCCTTAAACCTTTCAAACCATGCTCTAGGGGACTGTTTGAGTCCATAAAGAGATTTCTTCAGCCTGTAGACCTTTCCTTTCATATCTGTTTCATACATCCCTGGAGGAAGAGACATATAGACCTCCTCATGTAATTCTCCATTCAGAAATGCATTCTTTACATCCAGTTGATAAAGTGGCCAGTTTGAGTGTGGAGCCAAATATAGCAGAACCCTCACAGAAGTCATATTGGCAACAGGGGCAAAGGTCTCCAGATAATCAATCCCATATGTCTGTGTGTAGCCTTTTGCAACCAACCTAGCCTTGTACCTTTCAATGGTGCCATCAACATGATATTTGATAGTAAAAACCCACTTACAACCTACTGGGTCATTCTCTTCAGTCAAATCAATCACTTCCCAAGTGTCATTCTTGTGTAGGGCATCAATTTCTATTCTCATAGCATCCCTCAATTCTGGAATATTAAGATCTTTTGACACAGACTCGGGAATTGGGTTAGAAGCAACAGAAGAAAGGTAGGCAAAATATGAAGGAGAGAGCAAAACTATAAGAAATGTGTTTGGAAATGCAATGTGCAGTACTTCCTTTTTCCTTTCCTAATAGCAATGGGGATATCAAGGTCTGGGAATGATGGCTCCAAAGGGGCTGTAACAATACCTGTTGTCTCATCTGTAACTAGAAGTGCACGATGCTCATGTGTTGTAGGGGAAACAATCAACTCATTTCTGGTTCTTTGCATTGACACAACCTGGGATTAAAAAGAGGGCGAGGAGGTAAAGGAGGAGGAATAGGAACACTGGAATGACAGTGAAGTGACTGATCCTCCCTTGACTCATTTGAAGGAGGAAGAGACTCAGCAAAAGATTCAACTAGGATAGGAAGAGGAAGGACAAACACCTGTGACAAATCCTCCCCCTTTGGACAATGTCTCTCCAGAGAAGAACCATAAAAGGAAGAAAGCTCATCAAATGTGACATCCATTGAGACATACCGAGTGCCAGTCTTCGGATCAAAACAACAGTAACCCTTCTGTGTGGGGGAATAACCAAGGAAGACACACTTGTGGGCTTTTGGTTCAAACTTATGACTCTAAACACTTGGGATATGTACATAACAAGTGCAGCCAAAGACATGAAGAGGAATAGGAAAAAGATCTTTGTCCGGATGAAGAAGACTGAAGGGAGACTTAAACCCTAAAACCCTGGATAGCATACGATTTATAAGGTAGGTAGCAGTGAGAACTAACATCACCCCAAAATTTTGTAGGGACATGTGAGGCAAATAGAATACTTCTTGCAACTTCAAGAATATGTCTATTTTTTCTTTCAGCAACTCCATTCTGTTCTGGGGTTCTAACACAGGAGTTTTGATAAATAACCCCTAAATCAGTGAGATAGCAGGTCAGGTTTTTCTCAAAATATTATTTTGCATTGTCAGATCTGAAAATTTTAATTCTGGTATCAAACTGGGTTAGGACAAATTCGTGGAATTGCCTCACAAGTCTGGGAACTTCATCAAAAATATCCAAGTGAACCGAGAAAAGCCATCAATGAACAAAATAAAATATTTGTAACCATCCATAGAAGGTAAGTGGTAAGGCCCCACACATCAGAGTGCACAATATTAAAAGGAGAAGAAGATCTTCTATTAATCAGAGGATAATTGTTTCTACAATGTTTTGACAGTTCACAAGACTCACAATGAAGACTGGACAAACTAATTCCCTTAAACAGTTCTGGAAATAAATGACAATGCATAAAAAGAAAGATGACCCAAACGAAAATGACATAACATGACTCGACTGATGGACCAGGTTGTTCATGGCACTGTTCAGGAGTATCCAACAGATATATTCCATTCGCCTCACGGCCACTCCCAATCACATTCTGAGACACCAAATCCTGAAAAACACAGTAGGAAGGGAAGAAGGTTACATAGCAGTTTAATGACTTCGTTTGGCTACTTACAGATAACAAGTTTGTATTTAGCCTGGGTACATGAAGAGCAGAAGGAAGAACCAAGGAGTCTGTAGCCTTGATGGTTCCCTTGCCGGAGATAGGGGCAAGAGAGCCATCGGCTAGGGTGATTTTGCCACGTCTAGGAAGTAAATCATATAAAACAAACAAAGTAGAAAGGCTGGTCATATGACCAGAAGCACCAGAATCAATAATCCAAGGGATCCTACGATTACCTGAAATGGTTGCATGATTGGCAGAAGCCCGTATACCTGAATGAGCAAATGCAGAAGAGGTTGAATTTCTTGGAGGGTTGGAAGAAGAGGTCACACCCTCTAGGTGACTGATCATCCTCCCAAACTTCTCATATTTTGCCTTCATAGATGCTAACTGCTCACTAGCCGTCATCTCTTCAGTTTGGTATCTGTCACTATCTGGACCAGTAGCAACATTAACACTCCCTGCCTTTATATTATCAGACTTCTTCTGAAACTGAAGTGGTAGGAGCTCAGGATGCAATTTCCAGCACTTGTCTTTAGTATGTTTTGGCTTTTTATAGTACTCACAGATAATCTCTTTCTTCTCTGAGCTACTTGGAGTCCCTGCAAACCCCTTGGGTTTCACTCTCATATTAGCAAATTGATCATTTAGATCAGCCCCTTGGACCTAGACAAGTCTTCTGCTTTCTTCACCACTTACCAAGGCATATGCTTGAGACAGTGAGACACTATCCTTGGATAAAATATTTTGCTTTGTAATGTCGTACTCTGGATTTAGCCCTGCCAAGAACTCAAACACCTTGTTTCTCTCAACCAGTTTTCTGTAGGTCTCAGCATCGTTAGTGGTGTCCCAGGCTACAACTTCCATCAAATCTATTTCCTGCCATAAAGACTTCAGTGTTGAGAAGTATACAATTAATGGTTTCTCCCCCTGTCTCAAATTCTTCACATCACTTCTCAACTTGTAAACCCTTACCACATTTAATTTTTGGAAATAGGTTTCAGCAACACTATCCCAAATTTCCTTTGCTGAATTCATCCACAAATGGTATTGGCTAATCTGTGGTTGCATTGAGTTAACAAGCCAATCCAATAACAGTATAATTTTCTTGCATCCACTTTTTGCATGATGGATCATCTTCCGGATGAGCCTTTTTGCTCCCGGAGATAAAACCCCACTTGCCTCTACTACAAATATGAATCTTTACTGATTGTGGCCAAGCCAAATAATTAGTTCCATCCAGCTTGACTGTGGTCACAGCCAGTAGAGAGTCTACAGAGGCTCTCGGAACCTGTCCAGATTCAGCAACATGCTTGTTTTCAAAGTCTGCGGAGTTCATCTTCTTAAATACTTCAAAAATGACTTCAAACAACTTCTAATAACAACAAATGAAGATAGAACAAAAACTATGTTGTGAGCCAACCTCTATGCACCTGTACCAGTAACATGCTTGTTTTCAAAGTCTAAGGAATTCATCTTCTTAAATACTTCAAAAATGACTTCAAACAACTTTGAATAACAACAAATGAAGATAGAACAAAAACTGTGTTGTGAGCCAACCTCTATGTAGCCGTACTAGTAACCTACATCACACCCGGAAGTTGGGAGAAACAGAGAAAACTCAGCCGCTCCTTGTAGACTTCACAGAACACCAATCCACTTGATTTGATCTACAAGAAGGAGAATGAGAAAGCCTTCAGTCACTGAGCGCCTAGGTCAAACTCCCTGTGGGGCCTGCAATTAGATTTCTCTAGAAAATTAGGGTTTCAGGCAACACACTTGAATCTGTCAAGAGGACGGCAAAACCAGTCCCCTTCTCTCCAGAAACCACTAACAACTGGCCTGAAATAGGTTTCTTTAACTATTCATACGATTCAGTTCTCCATACACACTAGGTATTGGAAAAAAGGTGAAAAAAAGGGAAAAACGAGCCTGCTCTGATACCAAGAAGAAAAACAGCCTTTTGAGAAGAAATGACTGTTTAGAAAGTTGCAAAAATTCAAAAGAAAGTAGCAGAAATCAGAGTTCAAGAGGAGAGAAGAAGAAGAAGAAGGTGGCGGCAATTTGGGTTCGAAGAGAGAGATTTTCAAACATAATCTCTTCTCTTACTCCCTTAATTCTATTTCATTAAGTTAAACTTTGGTAATTTACAGAGAAGGCCCTAGTTGGGCAGAAAATTAAAGACATAACATAAGAAAGAATAAAACCCAGATTAAGGCCCATTATAGCAAAGAACATAAAAGATAAAAAAGGATATACAGTCTATGGGCCATTAGGCCCATCTTCTCTACAGTATCTATTAACTTTATAATGGTATAGTTATTATTTTTTTGGGAGAATGACGGTTCAGCTCAGGGTCAGAATTTTTAGGCCCAAAGTACAGTTGGGGTGGGTGCCAGCTCGGAATTGATGCCAATTCACGGGTGGGCATTGGTGTATAGTGTGGGTTTTTGACATTTTGAATGTTTATAGTTCTGCAGTGGAATTCAGAAATCTGCATTGGGCCTATCTGTACTTTTTCGTATCTTTTTTTGATAGATAATGATAATTTTATTAATTAAAGAACTAAGTATGCATCATACAATTCCCCACAAAGAGGCGCGGGGTGCAGCTTCCAAACTACATCATAAAGCTTACAATTGAGCCCAAAAGAGCTTATTCCTATGTATTCCTTGTTTAGCTAGGAAGTCTGCCAGCCCATTTGCCGATCTTCTTTCCCATTGAACTGTGACTGAAATATTTGATGTTAGCCACTTAAATCTTCTCAAAGCCCCCCTGTACAGCCAGGCTGCCATCTCTGGTTCTTTTAGCCATCCAACAACCAATTTGGAGTCACCTTCAATCATTAAATGCTCCACTGCCAACTCTTTTGCAATTTCTGCTCCTTGTGTCACAGCTTGGAGTTCTGCATCTACTGAATCTCCCAACCCTATAGGACCGGAAAATAGAGCTACAATCTGACCCTCATCATTTCTAAAGACTCCCCCTATTCCAGGTGGCCCGGGTTGCCCAAACTACTGCCATCAAAATTTAATTTAATGAAGCCTGCATCAGGAGGCTTCCAATCCACCACCGGCTTGCTTCTGACTGCAGAACTTTTAGCTAGTTGTTCCCAATTCCTCCTTATATCATCAAAAGTGTAGGATGAGAACAGGTCAAGGATTTTACCCAGCTTATGGCTATACATAAGATACTTTCTATTCTAACACACATGTCTGATCCCTCTCCTTGTCATTAAAGATTCTAGCATTTCGTTCCTCTCACACAGTTCACACCAAAGCAACTCTAGCACACCTCCACAAAACTCTTCCTCTTCTCTTTGGCCACCTGAAAGTTGTAGGATCAAAAAAATTGCAAATCTGCTCCAGTTCTGTCCACCTGCACCCAAAAAAATCAAATAGCTTTTCCCAAAGTCCTACAACAAAAGGGCAAGTGATTAGCATATGGTAGAAACTTTCTTCATAGGGTGCACCAGTTAGGAGAGATACAAAGACTAGGTCTTCTTTTTTGCAAAACATGCTGAGTGTTGATTTTCCCAAGGGAGACTTCCCATCAAAGGGCTCCCACTTTAGGAGGGACAGGTTTGGACCAAACTTCCTTGCTATGAAAAGGTTGAGGCAACGGAGAGGAGCACAAGAAAAGGATCCCGAGGGCAAAGGCTTCCAAATACGGGAATCTACAGAAGGAGGGTCCAAGCAAACAGGATCAATAGTTTTAAGGATAAGGAGCAAAGCAACCTGGTCAAGCTCAGAATCTCTCAAATCTCTTCTAAAACCCAGATTCCAGTTTATACCAGAAGAAAAAGAGGAGGATACAAACCTTTGAATTGGCTCATTTTTAAAACACAAGATGGAATACAAGGAGGGAAAGAGGTCCTTGAGGGCAAAGTCACCAATCCAAACATCCTCCCAAAACAAAACCCTATCTCCAGTACAAGCATCATACCTGATCAGGTTCAGGAAAACGGGAAGAATACTATGAATAGCCTTCCATGGAGATTTCAACGTTGCCCGCCGAGATACACCAGCATCCCAGCCATTGTTTGCAACACCATGCACACTCCTTACAACTTTATGCCAAAGTCTCTCCCTTTCTAGAGGCCACCTCCACATCCATTTGCCTAATAATGCTGTATTTTTCTTCGTTAGATTGCCTAATGCCAAACCCCCCTGCTCCTTCCTCCTACACTATTTCCCACCTAACCACATGATCCTTCCTCCCTTCCCCCGACTCCCGCAAGAAATCCCTCATGACTTTTTCTACGCGCTATAGTTGTTATTTATTAACCCCTCCCCCACTAGCACCCTCTATATGTTCTTCATTTAGTAATTTTTTAAAATAACTTTTCTATCTTTACTTGATTTCTTCATTGTTTATCAAGACACCTTGATAACCCTCTTCAATGTATCTAACACGATTTTGATCTCTACTTTTTTCCTTCTCTTATATTTGCAAGTTTACCTATTCCATTTTCTCCTTCTTTAATACTTAGTTTATGATAGAAATTGTTATAAGCCTTAAATTTGGCTTTACTCACTTTTTTTAACTTCTTTTTTTTTGTGTTTATATATTTTTCCAACCTTTCTATACTTTTGGTCTTTTGTTAATTTTTATAACATGTCCGTCTTGCTTTGATATATTGTGAATCTCTTTATTCCACCACCAAGTTTCTTCATTTCTTTATGATTTTCCTTATTCTGCTAAACCTCTTTTATTACTTTTTTGTGCATGTTTTTCGACTTTTAGATTTACCCACCTAATTATCGGAAACCCATTTTCTTCTCTTTTTCATCTTTTAATGTGCATTTCTACTATTGTTAGTCTATGTTGTGTGGTTAAGCTTTTTCCTAGAATAACTTTGTAGTCTTTGCACATCATGCATTCTGTTCTGGTAACAAGGAAAAGTCTATTTAACTTGAATTAATGTTATTGGATGTTCATCTTTCTTTTTAAAGTATGCGTTTATTATTGCCATATCATAAACTATTGCAAATGTCATCTTTCTTTTTAAAGTATGTGTTTATTATTGCCATATCATAAACTATTGCAAATTCTAAAATTGTATCTCCTATTTTCTTTTCTTTCCCCAAATCTCATGCATTCTGTCATATTCTTGTATATGATGCACTTATATTTGCCAGGTAGCTAATGGTCTAGGTTTACATTTGCATGTGTAGGAAATTGCAGAGCTATATGAACTTGAACAAAACTTTGAGCAAGCTATTATTTTCTTTGACCGCTCTGCTGAATTTTTCCAAAGTGAAGAGTCGTCATCTGCTGCAAATCAATGCAGACTAAAAGTTGCACAATTTTCTGCTCAGCTAGAAGAGTAAAGCCACCATCTGCTAAATATTATTTTTTTATACATAGAGTTAGATAGTATCAGTACTCTTTTGATTTGTTTAGACCACAATAAAAGTAACTACATTTCCTTGATGCATAAGAAAAACTTTTTGTATTTCATTCAAAAATTGTGATAAGCAAGTACAAGCCTGTGTACAATGAGTATACATCTGGGGAAGGGTCCTACCATCCTGCCTATCAAGGCAGATTGGGCTTCAACCCCTTTAGTTATACAAACCGTATCATGCGATCAAAAAATGCTTGATGGGGCTATTATTTTCATGATGCATACTTTAGAATATTATATTATCATCATCTGTATAGATCCATGGATTATGATATTTTTAAATAGGAAAAAGTAAAATTTCATTAATAATATAAAAACTGAAAACCATTACAATGACTAGAGAGAAGACCTGCAACTTAATGCCTTGGATATAAACAAAAGAAGGATAGAGCCAGCACTTACTAGCTCTAATGTAAAGAACGGATAGATAGAAATATACTACAGTAATATACCTGATAAGTAACATACCCTACATATTGGTTTTATTATGAATAAAATCATTACCATTTACTGATAAAAAAAATTGTATCTCCTGGAGATAATTGCTAATATCTTCTCTTCCTGCCAATAATGGATTCATATTTTGTTTGAATTACTTCATCCAAATATGTCATTCTATAACTTGTCCCAACTTCTTCACCCTTCCAAAAAAAAAACTTGTCCCAACTGGTACTTCCGTTTAAGAGAAACGAGTGAACTCATAGCACGGTCAATCCTTTGTTTTATTATCTTGCATTCTGACCTCAACCACCAAACTCTTGTTTCTGTTCAAGGTTCAAACAGAGAGTGAAAGCTGCCTCAAAGCCCCTCGAGACTACTTTAACCACCCTGGAATAAACAGAGTCAAGGCCCCTCTATCACCAAACTCTTGTACTTCCATTTAATTGTGAAGCCCCAACCAGGAAAACCTAGAGCCTGAGCTTTTAACTTCATACTCTGCCAGGTGCCTCTATAGCCAGAAATAGAATTTACCACTTTCAAAAAAAAAAACACTGTATGTAATTGTTGATCCCAAATGTATTTATTCAATGGAGAGACTTTGAAATATATATATTTTTTGAAAAGATAGTAACTTTATTCAAAGGGAGAGGAGTACATGAGGAGATGTACACAGAAACTACAAACCCAAAGAGTTGTACAGGGAGAAAACTATCACCAAACATTTAATCCCTGTGAACAACCAGCCTTTGCAAGACCATCAGCAGCAGAGTTTAGCTCCCTAGGGACCCAACCCAACTGTGGTCCAAGTTGGAAAGGATGACTCTTGCTTCATCCAAGAAGTGAGCTGAAGCCCAGGAATCTCCGTTAGGATCAGCTAACCACTTGATAGTATTTGCAGAATCTCCTTTGATGGTGATATTCAAATAACCCAGATCTCTTGCAATCCTGATTCCAGTTAAGGCTGCCATGACTTCAGCCTTTGTTGAAGAGGCTATCCCAATCGGCCACTAAAGGCCCAATTGATTGTACCATCTCTTCTTCTAAAAATACCTCCAATTCCTGCTGCACCTGGAAGGCGCTTCCATCAAAATACAAGGTTATCTCCCCTTCATCAACAGATCTGCAGATACGGGGGGGGGGGGGGGGGGATGAAATACAAATGCTTAGAACTTAGGAAGTTTGTGGCATTCCTTTGAAGATCAGAGATGGAGACTCCTTTAAAGTACTCTGCACTGGAAGTCCAGAGGAAGCATCCATGAGAAATGATGGACATGGGTTCCTCATGGTTTTTTATTCTGTTGTTGAAAAGACGATTATTTCTCTCTTCCCATATGCTCCAAAGGACAGCATGAGCTACTGGTTGCCACAATGTCTTCCCTCTTTTACTTAAGCCTCTTCCTGTCCATTGTCTGAGACAATCTACCACATGCTCTGGGAAGGTCCAACTGTAATTAAAAAGGGTGAGGAAGAAATTCCAAAATTTCTTTGTTTCCTCACAGTGTAGCAGTATGTGGTTGGATGATTCCCCAGCTTTTAAACAAAAGAAGCAAACATGTGGGGATAAATAATAATCTCCATGGTTCTTTTTCTGGAGAAGGTCATAAGTACTGATCCTCTTCAGACTAGCTTCCCACACAAAAAAGCAAACTCTCGAAGGAATATGAGAGCACCAAGTTCTCTTGAAGTTGAACTGCTCAGTTGTTTGTTCTTCCTCAATTAGAGCCCTGAAGCAAGACTTGGTTGAAAACTTACCAGTTGGGTGAAGGGTCCAGACTTGAAGATCAGGGGTATTTTGGGGATAGGTACACTTCTCTGAGTGTGCAGAAATCTATTAACTTCATTGAGTTCTAAGTCTCTCAAAGGTCATCTAAGGTTTGAACATGGGAGATGTGAGCTTCTTGGTTAAGGGTAAGGCTGAAAAGGCGAGGGAAGGAAGTGGCCAAGGTAGAGTCACCCCACCAAACACCTGTCCAGAACTTAATCCTATCTCTTTTTCCCACTTTGTACCTGAGATGAGATATAGAAATATGCTGGTAACTTTACCATTTCATCAGGCAGTGATGCCTGGATAGCCAAGGACAAACACCCCCCCCCCCCCCCAAAGATGTGCCTAGCCTTCCGCTGTTTCATCTCCCCTTCCCTTTGTTTCCTCTCTCTACGGCTTACAATTGGCATTCAAATGCATGCCATTATCAATGAATGCTATACATTTCAGGCATTGGATTTCCATCAAGGCATCAACTGACAATGATTTGTTTGTACATTTTGTACCTCATGTACTTACATTTTAAATCCTTAATATAAATCTTGTTGTTACTGATAAAAAAAAAACTGACAATGATTTGTTGATGAAGGTGCATGTATGATATTTCATTTTGAGCTTTATTATCTTTTGTAGCCTCTATGCATATGCTTATTTCAAACTAAAAATTGGTTGTAGAAAGAAATTTTGTTTACATTCTCGATCTGGAGTTCCCCTGGAAAACAACTTGTCTGATGTTTTTATTTATTTATTTATTGATGGGAAATAGTAACTTTCATTCATTAAATCGTAAAATTACGATTCCATAGCTGGAATTCTGATCCCAAAAACAGATTCACGGTTACAATACGGCCCAGAAAAGTTTACTCTTGTTTGATCCCTGTTTGGCTAAAGCATCAGCCAGGCCATTGACTGTTCTTCTAACCCATTTAAAATCTGCTTCAATTTCCTTTGTAAGACACCAAATTTTTCTCATAGCTTGCCTGTGATTCCAGATTCCCAAATTTCCAGCTTTCATCCAATCTATTACTAACCTTGAATCCCTTTCCACTTCAATCTGGTGTAGCCCCATCTGTATAGCAAGTCTTAATCCTTGCAGCAAAGCTAGCATCTCAGCTCTTAACGAATCACACAGTCCTATAGTCCCCGAAAAAAGAGCCAAGATTTTTCCTTCCCTATCTCTAAAGACGACTCCCACACCCGAAGGCTCCGGGTTGCCAAGTTAGCTGCCATTGAAGTTCATCTTTATACTTTGTTGTGTAGAAACTGTCCAACTCTCCTGAATTGCTGAACTGGATCTTGAAGGGTTTGCTACTGAATCCCAGCCCTTAATTATATCATCCACTGAGAACTTCTTAAAAACCCGTAGAAACTTGTCTGCTGTTTATATGAAATGTATTGACTTATGATGTATGCTCTTCTGTTGCTATGCATCAATATGGATTTACACTAGTACCTCTTTTACCTGAAGTTATGTTGTATTGACTTCTGATGTTTATATGAAATGTATTGACTTAATTTTCTGTGACGCTAAGTCATATTATTACTTTGGAATCTTACATTATGTTTGCACTCCTCCAGTTATAACAAAGCCATTGCTATTTATGAAGAAATAGCACGACAGTCAATGAACAATAATCTTCTGAAATACAGCGTTAAGGGTTATCTCCTGAATGCTGGGCTTTGCCAACTTTGTAAGGGCGATGTTGTTGCAATAAACAACTCATTGGAGCGATACGAGGTCTATGTTTTCTAAATTTCAACATCTTGAAGTTAAAGTAGAGTTGTGTGGACTCAATAATACAGTTGCTTGTGCAGGAAATGGACCCAACTTTTTCTGGAACACGTGAATACAAGTTTTTAGCTGTAAGTCATGGCTCTCTGATCTAGCACTGCTTCTTTTTCATCCTCTTATTTTTCTTAATACTAGTGTAATTTTGTCTTCGTTCAAAATGACGAAAAGAATAAAGCAATCAACAAGGCAACAACTAACATGGCAGTTGGATTCAAGTCATTTCTTTGGAAGGATGTTTATCCTTGTCAGTGTTTTAAAAGGCATGGGAGGCGTACGCCTGGAGGTGCCCCCAAAACGCTCTGAGGTGTATGCCTCAGGTGCAAGAGGCATGTGCCTCATACACGTTTTTTCATGAGGCGTGCTAGAGGCATACTCCTCATGTGCCTCATGCACACCTCATATAAAAAGACAGAAAGAAAAGGGAAAAAGAAAAAAAAAAAGGAAAGGAAAGGAAAGGAAAAGAAAGGGAAGGAAAGAAAAAGAATGAAAGAGAAAAAAAAAAAGAGAAAAAGAAAGAAAAAAAGGAAATGGAAGAGAAGAAAAGATAAGGGGAAAGAAAAATGAGATCCTTCTTTCAACTAGTACTGTGCATCTTCATTCTTCTTAATATAAAAGATTTTTATTAAAAATAAAGAAAAATGAGATTCTTCTTCCTCTTATTCTTCCTCCCCCCCTCATCGCCCTCCTCTTAAGGAGGCTTATGCCTCCTTGTCCTCGGGAGGCTTACGCCTCATGCCTCTAGGTAGTGGAATGCCTTGTGTCATGCCTCCACATTTTAAAACATTGATCCTTGTTACATAAAACCTTGGAGGGTGAATCCCAATGTTTATCTTTGTTACACCAAAGAGGTAGAACTGTTCAAGCTGTCAATAGGAATCATGTAGATGCCATATTAAATTTAAAGCAGCTGAAACAGGAAACCTTAAGTGGAGGCACCATAGGGAAAAAGGTGGGGGGAGAGGGGCAGGAAACTCAGGATGATGGTTGGGAGGGATAAATCTGGCCAAAACTTAGTAAGAATTGTTGACTGGGAAGGCTGGTGAATTTGGTTTTCTGACAAACAGAAATGGTATTTATTTATCGATAAAAAACAATATCTATAAAAATGCATTTATTTCACTGAAGGTTGAGGAAATAGAAATAGAATAAGTTAAAAGGTACTTGATGTCAGAAGGAGATGACTGAGTTGAAATGGCTGTATAGGATGAATCAATGAACCATTAAACCATGATTCTACAGAACCTGGGAAGAAGAGATTGTCAAAGATGATTTAACAGCATTCTGGTTTTTTCCCCTCAAGAGATTGATCTTTGGTGGTTTTATGGGCCGCTGGTAGCTAGGGGTGGTAATAGATCAGCTCCATGTCTACTCAGGTCTGGACCTCCAAGTCCGTGGTTACAACCCTTGGTTGTGGTCCTGTCCCAATAATACTGGATGCCCGACATGGGGTGCATTTAGATACCTTTAGATTGTGATAATTATATTAATCAGATTCAAATATTTAATCATTTAATTGTATCTAACACCAAAAAGATGGATCTACATCTCTACTTCTTTATCAGTAAGGGTGTTAAAGTTGATAATTTTCTGTATTTAATCATTTGATTTATATTGTTAAGAGGATGTGTCCTTGTCTCTTGACCTAAATTTATAATTTCATGTACTTTGTATGTAACTCAAATTGTTGTAGGGCCTTATGTTTTTATTCCAAACCTGTAACAATTATTATATGAGTTTTAGAATTT
Organism: Nelumbo lutea; assembly: GCF_056320005.1. Taxonomy (NCBI): domain Eukaryota; kingdom Viridiplantae; phylum Streptophyta; class Magnoliopsida; order Proteales; family Nelumbonaceae; genus Nelumbo; species Nelumbo lutea. The sequence goes on from NC_142685.1 coordinate 48,801,222, forward strand.
AGGCCCAGTTTCCTGGTAATTGGCCTTGGATCCATCATAAATCAATTATATCAAGCTGCATATGATGGGCATTCTTTGAGGAGCAAATCTGTCTGGAACCAATGGATAATAAGGCATAGCTATACACAACTTAAGTAATTCCCTTGAGTTAAACCTTGTAGAGGTTTTTTTGATAGTCAACCCAGTGGAGATTAAAGTGACTGAAAATTCACTTGAATGGACTCAACAGGTATTCCTGCTTTCTGAGGTTTATGTCTAGTGGCCTAGGAATGGGCACTGGGGCAGAATGATGGGGTTGATTCAGACTTGCACTTCAGGTTTGGGCTGCCTACCCAAACTTGTAAGACAAGTGTGTATTTTGAGATTTTTTTTTTCTTTAAGCTCAATTTTTGAGAGCCTTAAGACATACTTCAAATTCTCATATGCTTGTATATTTACATGCTACATATTATGATGAGACAAGTTTTGGTCCAAGGTCCACAGTTTCATAACTTTAGATTTTCTCATTTCTGTAACCAATGGCATCAGATTATGGCAGATAAAGATTTTTTCGCTTCATTAAGCTAGATGTGCATATTACCTATACCTGGGCTTAGTACTTAGCTCTCTTTTTGTATAGATATATTTTGAAGGAGTCCTCTCCCTCAAATCAATACAATGGATATTTTACTTTTCAATACGCACATGTATACCCATATACAGATACAAACATTTTATTTTTATAAAACATGGGAGTGAGTCTGTTAGTCAGATCATATAGTGAACTTCCTTAAACAATCAAGCAATCTTACATGTGGCAAATTAATTTGGAGCTTAAAAATGAGTTTCTGAGAGTTACCCTCTATTTGTGGGGAAAAAAATCAGCCCAAAACACTTTTCCACATGTGCAAAATGAGACCACATTTATAGGTAGACTTTATTGTGAGAACCTCCAATACAAGTTGGGGCATATGACTGATGAACTATGGGATTGAACATATGCCCAGTGCAGTGGGTCTCAAGTCTGAGGTCTTGATTGGCCAAAAGACCCTTCGACATGGAAGAAATAAGTGGGTTCATGTAGGGAAGCTCCCTACTTGACCCAACTAGTGAACCTTTTTCTATAAATTATATCTCAGTAAAGAATGTATAGTATAGGTTGTATATGTGGCTATATACAGATGTCCTTTTGCATACAGGGTTACTTCATATATATCACTACTGTGGACTTTTTGTCAATGCATCTGCAGAAAAGGACAATGCACCAGGGACACTTTGATAAATAAAAGGGCTTGTTTTTTGTCTTTTTTCCTTGCATGCCCTGATTGCTTGGATGATGCTACTTTAGTTTTGGTAGCAGTTCCTATGTATATATTTGGTCTGTACTGGACTTTCTCAGCCTGAGCCAATGCTTATCCATATTCATGTCTTAGCCTTTGAGCACCTTGTTTTCCTGAATATTCAGGTGGCCAACTCTTCACATTCACTAGGCGAGAGTATGGTTATTAGTGATCAGTTGTATTTTGGTGCTGATCTATCGTTATATACTTATTCTGTGACCTTGTCTTATTTTTTAGCCTTCTCCGGTCTATGTTGCATTCTTATTTTTCGTACTGTATGTTGATTTTCTGTTCTTAGTCTTCTTGCTTTATCTTTTTTAATTTAATTTTGTTTCTTTCCAGTTTCCTCTAGAGAGAAATGGTGAATTAGAAACTGTTACATGGTTACCTGTTGATCTTGTCTAAATTGAGTAAATTCTAGCTTTGAGACTAATAAAAGTCATGTTGGATTTGGTGATTTTTCATGATTATGGCAGGACCTGGCTGCCGCCATCGATGAGGAAGATGTTGAGAAATTCACTGATGTTGTCAAGGAATTTGATAGCATGACCAAACTGGTATATTTCTTTAGTGACTATTTCGAGTTTCTGGTAGAAGATAGTTGAATGCACTCTGGGTAATAGCATATCTTTGCATTTGTCTCTATTGGTCCAAGTTATTCCAGCATGTCATATTCATTTATTTTTTTTATTAGTAACAACAGAACTTTATTGCATTAAAAATGGATTTATACCCAGCATGTTATATTCATCATGACCTTGATAAAAATTAGAAATTGGGAGGAGATGTTCTATTATCAAATTGTGTAGTTCTTTTGTTCTGTGGACCTTATTCCATATTATGTTTCTAGGATCTTTAATGCAAGTAGCAAAAGAAAGGATTTCTAATGCAATAAGTTGCTAGGGGCATTCTTCTTGGAAACTATTCTCGATTATTGGAGAGGGAGCCAGATGAGCAATTACCCAAAGGAAACAGCTTAAGCCATGTTAATTATCAAAATAATAATAATAATAATAAAAACTTAGGCCATGTTTGGTTCAACTCTCATTCTTGCTCATTCATTCCAATAATAAAATTCTAAAATGGACAAAAATGGGTAGAAATGCGCAAAATGAGAAAATTTTGATACAAATGAAATGCTTTTTTCCAAAAAAAAAAGGAATTCTTTTTTTGGCAAGAATGAGAATAAAATTTTAACCTGCTTGGTTACAAATTTCAATTCTATTATTTTTTCATCAACGAAAATAATAATATAGGTATACATACAATACTCATTATATAGTGCAAATATGTAAGACGACACCAACAAAACACAAATGAACCATGTGGGCCCCATATCAATAACACAAATTTGAAAAAGAAAAAATAACAATAGAAACTAGAAAAGCTTTTGCATTTGGTTGCGTAGAGAAAATATAAAAAGAAAATTTAAAGGAAGTAATTAGCAACTATTTAAAACTAATTGCTGAATTGAGTAGGCAGTTGTGCAAATGAAGAAAAGAGCTGAGAACTTCTAAATAGAAATGGAATTTTAATGATTGTAAATTAAAAATAAAATTAATAACATGAAGAAGTTCAAAATGTCTAATAATTTCATCAAATTGATAATAGTATATTCAATAAATATAATATAATAAAACATCATATAATTGTGCCCTATGTTGCTCATTTTCATTCTTCAAAGAAGCTCTGTGCTGGTGGTCCAAAAACGCTGGCCTAGGTCTTCAAACCGCCAGCATTGATTTTTAATGGAGGCTGGCAGGTGTTCAATGTCTGTTGACATAAGTTTAAACAACAGCAGTTCCAGCAATGAATCTGCTGCAGACAATGGACTAAGCCAGTCAATGCCCATTCCTTGCGGTAGTCCATTGTCTGCAGCAGGTTCATTGTCTGTATCTCAATCCAGAGTATGCATAAAATTTTAAACCATTTCAATAAATTTGAAAGTTATGAGCCTATAGATTACCCATCTGTTTGTCCTCAGCTGCAAGAGATTGAGGTTAGCACGTCCCTTTTTTTCCGGGGCTAGAACTTTGTAAACAGATTTAGGCTTTCGTGGTATTCAAATTGCTTGAAACACTACAAGTTGCTGAAATATTGCCATGTATTTCTTTTATTCTTTTTGATATATCCCTATTTTTAAACAGCCTTTCTCTCTTCATTTAATTGGACCCCTATGTAGTTCACTAAAGCTCAATTCAACTCAACTAGTACTACCAAACAATTCAACCCAACTAAGCCTTAGTCCCAAGTCCCAATTGTATGTGGTTGTCTACATTAATCCTGTTCTACCATTCTGCTCTGCTCATATCAGTGTGGATACCTTGTCAGTGTTTTTTTTTTTTGGTGTGGACTTTCAACCACTGCATCCTGTTCTGAACTTTCCATTTCTGCATATTGCTAATTAGGATGCTTGGAAAACCACGATTCTGTTGAGAGTGAAGCAATCACTGAAGGCAAAGGAGCTAGAAGAGGATGACCTCACTTGAATTCCATCTTACCTACTCTCTAGTTTTGGGTTTGTATCCCTTAATTGGTTAATGGTTAGGCAGATTTTATTGCGGCCTAAACAGTACTGATTTGTACTATTTGTTGGTTTTGAATTTTAAGTGGAAACTGTTTGCGTGGGAGTTGTGTGCATAAACTAGTATTTTTCTCTTCCCTCAAGATGGCTATTTAGTTGTCCGTTTTGTTAATGCTATATCTTTGAGATAATAAAATTTGACTGGCTTGAATTGTGAATTGGGGTCTTTAGTCCCGATTTGTACTATTTGTTGGTTTTGAATTTTAAGTGAAGACTGATTGCGTGGGAGTTGTGTGCATAAACTAGTATTTTTCTCTTCCCCCATGATGGTCATTTAGTTGTCTCTTTTGTTAAATGTTAATGCTATATCTTTGAGAGAATAAAATTTGACTGGCTTGAATTGTGAATTGGGGTCTTTATTCCCAGTGGATCATTATGTTACTGAAGCCGGTTTGACCTCGTTCTTCAAGTTATTTTTTCATTGTGGATGGTATTGGTTTCTCACTTTCTCCAGGAGAGCAAACTCAGCGAAGTGGCAAAATACTTAAAAACAAGAGTCATAGTGTCACACCAGATGCTTCTTGAGTTTGATTATGACCATTTCCTTTATTTCAACTGGATCCTCTTTCTGGGGGACTGAAGTTATTATTTAATGAATTTGAATTTCTCTGTTCTTTCTTATTTTATTTGGTCTTAATTTTCTTCTTCCCCATGTCAACAAGCTACATTACCACTGATTGTTAAAAAATCAAAACCCAAATCTGCACTGCATAAGTTGGTGCGTGGTGGAACCCAGAATATAGACCAGGTACTCCGGTCAGACAACATGGATTCTATCGTGGAGTGCGTATTGATACCTATGTGCAGGGATGATGCCAACATGTTAGGTTCCATTTGGATTTTACCTCAACCCCAACCAAATGAATTAATTCAAGTATTGAACCTATCAACCCACGAATACTGAATAGTATCCATTCTCTTACTTGAAGGTAATGAATTTAGAAAAAATGTCTCAACGTCATTATGTCACCTAAAATTTTGTGAATATTTCATTGAAAATCCGTCGCTTGCGTATTTAGGAAAATTTTTTTGTTTAAAGATTTATGAAGGTTCACAACAAAGTTTCAGTTCAGCTTTTATTTGAACAATAAAAAATGTGTTTTCTGTTCTAACAATAGAGAGAAACTCACATAACACATCGTAACTCTTAATAACTAGGCCGGCAACATCATAATAGCTGGAACAATGTGGAAAAAAAAACAGAAACTATGCAGTGATGTCAATAGGTTAGGTTCGGCATTATCTGAACCCTTTGCAAGTTAGGTAAAGTGCCAGTTTGGGAGGCCTTTAGTGCAGTTGTTTCTGGCTTTACGAGGACCAGCAAGCACAAAATAGCTATCTCACTCCTAGGAATATGGCTTTCTGCTTAAGCTTCTTTTAGTGCTTGTTTGGGAAGGCCTTCATACAGCATCCAGCTTTTTAAAGTGGACCCCACCCTGAGAGCCTACAAGCCATTTTTTGGTGAAAACCGGGAGAGTCCCAAATGGCTGTCAGAAAGCCAAAAAACAAGGCTTTCTGCTGAAGCTTCTTTCAATGGCTTCTCCAAAGCTATTCAAGCCTCAGAAACAGGCCCTTAGTGCTCATTTGGGGGGCTTTGAGGTAGAGTCCAGATCTGATCCTCACAGCAAGCCTCACACCAACCTCACATCATGTTCTGGCTGTACATCGGGAACATCTCACATACTTATTATTCATGGGGAGATGTTCCTGGTACAGGGTGAGATGTGGCTGTGAGGTGCACTCTATGAGGAGCAGATCCCAATTCTTTGAGGTAGTAGCATCTGGCTTTATGAGGTAGGCCCCACTTGAACATCCCATAACTGTCTTTCAGCCAAGCTGAAGCTTCTTTTAGTGGCTTTTCCAAAGCAGCTCAATCAAAGCTTGCCCCCTCCCAAGCAGATCCCAACTAGATCTAACCTGACCCAACACACCATTTTTTATCAATAACATAATCATTTCATTAAAAAAAAGAATAAATACATAAGCGGGGAGAGGTAAATTCTCTTAACTCTCCCTCAAAGAAGTAGAAAGATTACAACATAGCCCAAAACCCACCGTTAAAGCTGACCTAAACCCAACTCAATAGGAATAGATCAAAGTGGATTTCAGGTTTCCCAATCCAGCCAGCCTCTGTTCTTAAATCAATTAACCAATAAACCACTCAGCTAACCTGTCCAAAAAGAGCTTACCTATATGAGCTATTTTAGCCATGTGGAGTAATCTTGTATGGCTGTGCCAATAAAGACTTCCAAGGTTTCAAATAATGGTATCATCAATGTATTATATCAGTAACTTGGAAGTAGATGCATATTGCAATTTGTGATAGGTTTTGGATGTGCATAGATATAGTGAAAAGATATGGATACATTTATATACATTAGGGAAATTCTTACCAACAAAAAGGAAATTCCCACAAATTGAAATAACCATAAATAAGATATTAATATACTAAAGCCATGTTCGCTTTTCGATAAGTTACTTATTCAGGTAAATGTAGTTATTTGGATAAATGTTTCTCAGGAAACACTTGCCCGGGCAAGTGCATTTATCTATGTTCTTTTATTTCTCATGTAAATAAGGTAATGACCATTTTAGCCATAAAAATCCATTATTAAAAAATGACATTTTTGCCCCATTCAAGTGTTGACAACTTCCCCCTAGGTGGGAAATTTATTTACCCACCTAAGAGATGGGTATCACTTACCCGGGTAAATGATACACAGGAAAATAAACTTTTCCTGGTATCCACATAAATCTGAAAAAAAAGCATGGGATTCTTAGTCAATGAGAACCAAAATCCCATTGACCAACTTTCCCCCCTCAAAATCAGAATAAAGAACACCCCCTAAAAGCATACTTTCATAATTTAAATAAAAAAAATGTTACAATCTATAGCAAGATACATAGATTTTGTACAATTTACTTATATTGCATCAACCAAGTGTCCAAGACACATCACACATACTATATTCTTACCAAAAAAGACACCTACTATATAGATTTTCACACAAATTATTACATGTATAGAACCATTAATATTTATTATTTATTAAAATTAAATTATTAATTAATAATTATAAAAATATATAGTTAATCTGAAAAGTATATCAGATTCATGAGAATAAGTCAATTAAATCCTAAATTCTAAAATATTTTTTATTTCTGTAAATAATAAATCTGTTGTAATTTATTACAAAGAAAATATTAATTAATAATATATATATATATATATAGTATTGGCTTAAAAATATTAAATTTATTACAATTTCTAAGATACATATTAAATGCAAATTCATACATTTTCATTACTAGAATAATTAATGTTTTTAGATATTTTATTTCTGTAAAACCAAAAATCAAAAATCATTTTTTATATAAACATGGAATAATGGATTTGATAGATCATTCATCTCATTGATATTTATAAATACTCGTTATAATGATCATTTCTAATTTTTTATTGAACATTCATCTAAAAAATCATTTTTTAGCAAAGCGGAATCATTCTGAATGGAGAAGAAATATGATTGGAAGAATACAAACAGAAAAGTGAACGATTCAAGGTTTCTAAAGTAATGGATAAGGAAATTTTTCAAGACAAACTGGTTCCAGTTAAAGGGAGCAGTCGGACGAGATCGTTGAATCACAAAATAATCGCCAAATCTGGTTGAAGTGCCACTGAGGCACTGAGCAGACCAAAAAGTGATCCTTTTCCTTGTCTTTGTTCTATTTCTTGGACAGGTAAAGATACTGAACTCGTGCCAGCCTCCGTATTGGTCTGATTAGATTTTGCCTAGTCTGGCTTCTCAGATTGGGTCGGCCATAGCTGCATGCCCATGAAATATTATAGATAGTTGCTTGTGGTTTGTTTGATTCCATATTTCAGAATCAGAAGGCATTACCCACCCAGAAGGAAAGACCAGTGATTTGAGTGTTCATTTCCCCATTTGGAACGTTATACATTAATGGACCTAGACTGAACCAGGCAGGCAGTCACGTATCATTTGCATCACTTCCCACGTACAAAATCAAGGGGGCCCCAAGAGTAGGCCTCATTGACAAGGTAACTTCGAAAGGGTTAGAAGAGAAGAAGTGGAGACCGGCAATACCACATCCATATAGGCTTTGGAATAGATTGTGAAAGGCAATTGGATTGGGGGTGTCAATGGTATTTGAAAATCTGATTTTGAATTTGATATTCGATATAATCGAATCAAATTCAAATAATTTGAATGTCTAATCGGTCGAATTAAGATATTCTATTCATATCGAATAATTAATCGGATTTAAATTTGAATATGACCTGATTCGATTCGATAAATATCCGAATTTGATTGATTATTTAATTCTTATATATAATATATAATTAATCAAATTCAAATCGAATATTCAAATATTTAATCAAATTCAAATTCAAATATTAATTTTCAATATCCATTGAATATCGAATTGAATTCGGATGTTGAATTTTTTTTAATCAGATTCGAATTTAAATATTGCCTGATCGGATTCAAATTTGATCCGTTAACACCCGAAAACTGAACCAACATCTGTTGTGTCCCGAGCCCTGACTAAGAATAGTACGAACTGAATCAATTGATTAATGGGTCTGGATATTTGGTTAATTATAAGAATGGCTTCTTAATTTCCATCTTCTATGGCTTTTAGCTGTGAAGCTTTCCCTTACATGAACAATTGGGCATCACTATCCAATTATAAATTATTCTGAAACCGCAAGGAAGGACTTCTGCAACCTTTTGTCATCAAGGAATGTCGGTGAGTGGTCCTCTTGATACCTGCGATCAAGTTCAGTTGGAAGTTGGAACTAGACACGTACATTTACATTTACTTAGTAATGGCTCTATTTGAGATATAACACTTCAACTTCAGAATCAAATCCTACGGAAGAGGGCCATAGTCTGTCATTTCTTTACTTTATGAGACACTCAAAGTAATCCAAAGTTTGGTCACACAGTGTTTACTATTTTTCTCCAGTACTAATGTTTGTCGAACTAAACGCAGCTTTACGTAAGTCCCCAACCAAAACGCCTCTGAAACCACAAGCCCACTTGTGTGAACAGTCCGTGTTGTTTTTCTGATTTGATGAACTTTACAGAATTGCTTTAATTTGCGGTACTTGTTATGATGGTGAGCTCATGGATTACATAATCCTCGCTGAATCGCATGTTCTAGGGAGATAAAATAATTGAGAAAAAAATAGAGATTTTATTTTAGATTATTTCTGTTTATTTCAATGTGAAACGGAAGGAATAAATCTTTTCATGCTGAGATATTTGGTGTATGTTTTCGTCTTTTTATTTTCCTTGTTTTGTTGAGAAACAATGTTCTAGCATTCATGGATTTGCTAGTGACTTTGTATTTCCCAATTTGTGTCATCCGTGCACAGATAATTGAACAAATTTACTGGCGTTGTATTGTCTTCTTGTTACCACGAAATCAATTCATTCATTTCTAATTTCTAAATGCAGACTTAACAATCAGACAACACAATTCTGGTTTTTTTTTTATTTTTTATTTTTTATTCTTAAGCTAATACAATTCCAGTTTGTATTTTCGACATGACGGGACAAATAGGACTGTTATGTCTCCTTATGGTGACAACCCAGTAGTCCCAGCCAGGTAGCTTTTATCTGTAGACTCCATTTGAGCTGAAAAGGAGAAGATACCATTGTGCAGTAACTTCTGTCCTTTTTTTATTAGGTAAGATATCAAGCAGTCTAGTTTGTCAGTTGTCACTGATCACTTCAGTGGTGCTTTATGCCATATCCATGAGTTCTGGTCGATTGGAGATCGATCTCCTATGCCCACGAAAGCAATAGTTTAGACCACTAAATTAATTCGAAGTTCAATGACTTGCCCAGAGTACTTAAAAAAAATATTAGGATTTAGTTTTTTTGTTGTTGTTTTCCTGGATTTTCAAATGTTAACGCCAGTGAGACGATTGATGAAAACCATCTGGCAACCACAAGGAAAATATTCACTAGCTATTTCATTTATGTCAATTCAATCTCTCACACTAATATGGTTTCACATCAAAGGAATATGTGATGAGACCTGTCACCATAACTTGATAAGGACCTATAACTCTTCACCATATTTGAAATACATCAAGTGCATTCGGTCTCGCAGATGGCAATTGAATGGATAATTAAGATTGGTTGGGGAGTTGGAAAACTATTAACCTGAATACATCCATGTAAAACCTATATTCAGAACAGAAGGATCATCATCTCTCATCCTGAGTGGTATGTTGGTACAATATAAATGCAAATTTTATGGTAGAAGTGTATTTTGTAGTATTAGCAACAAATTGGAAGGGAAAATTTATGGTTTAAACTTTAAACCTTCACCTATGATATAATCCCTCATTGTATTTTAATAGCTTTTTCCATCTCTCACCGTTTCAATCCTTATAAATCAATAAAAATTTATGAAATAGAGAATCAATAAAATATCAAAAAAGAAATAATACCCATTTCATTATTTTCCCCAAAACAATAATAAACGTAGAATAATTGTGGGTCAAGCCATGATAGGCCAAGAATGCATTGAACCTGAGGGCTTTATCATTTGCTTTGAAGTCTGATATTTGGAAGTGCAATAATTACATTAAGAGGTATATTAGGATTAGTGATTTTTTTTTTTCCTCTAAATTTTGAATGTAGAGAATATTGTTCTAAATTCTAAATTTTGAATTTTGAAAATAACCAAATATCTACTTTAACTCCACATATGAGATTTTTTATTTGTCTTTTTAGAGAGATCATTAGAAAATAAAAAGTTGTATGATTATCCTTTAAGAGATAAGAGAAAATGAAGAATCAATTTTCTTTTAAAGTTAAAATATTCATCTTAAAAGATAAAAATTAAAATATTCCTCTTAAGAATTAAAAGATAAGAGTCTAATCCTGATTGTAGAGTCCATGACAAGGAAAAAAGAAAAGAAAACAATAGTGATTTCTTCAGGTTGACAAGTTGATCCACGATATTACAAATCCTTAATTAAATGTCACTAAGCATAATCTTCCTCATCATTTTAAGAGATCGTGTTTTGAGCAAAAGCGTTTATACTTTACTGAGAGGAAGCCAATGGCATCTTTTCCTACACACCCGTGGTTGTACTTGTCTCTCCTTTTTCTATTGTGTCTCTGTGGATTACCAGCTCACTGACCACTAAAGCTCTAAAGCTATCAACAACACGACCCTTAATTGCTATTCTTTTTTCTGGATTCTGGACCTCTACTGATGATGAATTGATGATGATAAGAGTTTTTTCTTTTTCTTTTTTAAAACATTCATGCATGGTACTTTTTCTTAGACACTTTAATGTAAATTTGTAATGAACGAAAACATTATTTATTCAAAATAAATGACATTAGTAAGTCAATGGGCCACAATCACCACCTTGCGTAGTTATTTTAGCAATGGGCAAAATAAAATAAAGTTCTTAAATATTTTACAGGTTAAAATTCAAGGTTCGTAGCGTGGCATTTGACATAAAATCTGAAAACTGATAAAGAGGAAGCGTAACAAAGACGAGAGTTTGAGTATCGACCCTCTTATTTATTTGTTATTGTTTATTTTCGGTTTGGACTATTGATTAGATTTTAGGTGGGTCTACATGCTTGTTCCGATGGCTGCGTTTGGAAGAGGTGTAAAACGTTATCCGTATAAAAATATACTGATCACGTTTTACACTGAACCTTAAATATACTTAACCGTTGTATTTTGAAATCAATATAAAAAGTGATTTAAGTTTTATATCGATAAAATTGATGCAGTTTTATATCGATTGTCGATGTAAAACTTTAAATGTGATGAGGTTTTATATATATCATCGACATAAAACTACATTTCATCCAAACGCATACAAAACTGAATTGTAGTTTTACATCAATAATGATTATACTTGTTTATCAAATATATACAAAAGCAAATTAACATAAATTTTACATTAATTCTTGATTTACATTGCATCCAAATACAGTCAATGGAAATTTTGAATTGATTACTTGCATTTGTCCCCATATGCAAGGCTGAAAATTTTCAATTTTCACGTATAATACCGCACTATTTTATCTATCAACATTACACTTTTTTTCAAAGTAGATTTGACCCGTTAGAAGCGAGGCTGAAACCACATCTCGTCTGGGGCTTATCCAGTTACGTGCCAATCGAGCCACCATTCGGTACTTCCCTCACCGAATAAAATGGAACATTGCGCTAAGTCTAAATCAGATTGGAGGCCAAAGTCAATGTTGAAAGGGCGTGGAAAACTGGAAAAGTATGTAGATTCCAGTGTTTCAGTGCAATTCTATACCCCAGAAGAATCGATCTCATATCTAATTATGGCGTAGTTTGAAATTTTTATGAAATCAGATTATATTTTGGTTTTATACTCAAGTGAAATCAGATTTTTAACTTATATTTTGGTTTTATATACTCAAGTGAAATCAGATTAATAAATTAATTTATATTTTGGTTTTATACTTTTTCATTATTTTATGTACTTTTAATAATATACTAACAACATTCCTTAAGGTATTTTTAACTTCGTTTTTATGATTTTTATGTTATTTTTAATCAAAATGAAGAGAGAGAGAGAGGGGGGGGGGTTATGTGGGACCTGGTGTCATAATTGAGGGGAGAGAAAGAGAGGGGGGATAGAGGGGGTTATGTGGGACCTGGTATGGCCTCATGTTAGAAAAGAGAAAGAGAGGGGTTGTATGGGCTTTATTTTTTTTAAATTTTCAATATTTTTTATTTTAATAAAGATAATTTTTTTTTCTTTTTCTAACAAAATCTATTAAATAAATAACTTAAGTAACCAATAGTATGGTTATTCTTTTATATATATTTCTTTTTGCAAAATAAGAAGATGATTTTCAAACCCCTAGCTAAATAAAATTGTTTATGTAAAGACTTCTTTATCTTCTCATTAGCCCCTGCAACTCATGGGCTCCATGCTAATAAATTTTTAAACAAAAACATTCACATTTGTAAAACATCTCTTAGATTTTTTTTTTCTTTTTCTTTTTCTATTTTCCTTTCTCTAAATCCCAAAAGTAATTCATTCGTTTTTCTTTCTTCTGTTTGATTAATTGACGAATCAACTACTCTGGATGGTTATGTCAGACAAAAGGGGTTTCCTGCCCACTATTCTCTACCCACACTCTACCTGCCATGAATTGTAGTCACACATTTCTATTATAAAGTGTGAGATGTATGGCTGCAATTCAGGGCGGATAGGAAAAGTGAGTTGGAAATATGGGTTCGACCGAAGTGATAGATTGAACATTTGGACTTGTGTTGAATTTGTCTCATAAAAAAAAAAAAAAAAAGGAAATGCAAGAAAAGAAAGAAACAACTAATTTGAATTTTGAATGCAACGAACTGCTTGTTATCTTTCTATCTAACAAAAGACAAAAGAAGGTATTACATTGTCTGCATATCCTTTATGCTTCGATCGGCAGGTAAGATTTCCACAACCGTGGTGGAGCTGGATATCCACTCATTTTGAGGTGAGATCTCCATCACAACAGTATCTCTCACACGCAAGCACAGACAGAATTAGGACGGGGGATCCTAATGAATAATCAGTATCTCACCACCTTGTAGAAATTAGAGATGGATGATCCACTACCAAGGCACTAGATATAAGGTTCGATTCGATCTGGACACAAGAAAAAGAACAAAAAAATAATGCAACCTGGGGCTGGGGCTGAAAGGATACCCAGTTCTGCTTTCAGAATTAAACTGCGATTTGAATGGATTCACATCACAGTCACAGGCCACTTATGACTTAACGTGTGCAACGTTTCACAGGATTAATAATCATTTTGATTATTATTCTGTATGTTTAGCGAGACAGACATTCTAGCTAGGACATTTGAGATGCAGTAGTTTATATATGTCTCAAGAGTCAAGACAATGAGAGATCGAAGAATCATGAGAAGTGGACTTGAAAAACGAAAGTAGATCCTAGTAGGTATATAAGGAAAGAATATAATTAACGACCTTCACAACTCACAACTCACAAGCCACAACAATGATGAGCTTCTCCTCAATCCCTACATGCACCATCAACAATATAACAAGATTACAAGAAAAAGAAATTAAAGGAAAGCAATTAATTAAGAAGAGGAATTAACGCATGAAGCTCCAAAGCAAGCGTGCGTGCTCCACAGTCCACACCCACAACAGATCTACTTATACTCTGCTTTACTGCTTTTATGGCCAGCCTCATGCTTACCATTCATGCGGCATAAAGTCATTATGGCAATCAAGCAAAATTTTGCTCTCCTCAGAATATAAAATTAGAATGCATGCATACTGTCTACTGTGCATTCCCTTTCTCTTTCATCCACGTCCTAGGATATAATGTTATGCTTCTAAGTTCTAACAAATATCACGCTAACATTTACATCGTCTGGCTTACGATTTACCTCTATGGGCATTAGAGTATAAGAAATCCACTATTCAAGAGTAGTGGAGATTTACTATTATAGCTAGGGGTCTCAATTGGACCAGATTTGATTCAATCTGATCCCGTATAATGTGAAATTACTATAGATGGATCAGGTCCAATCTATTTCAATGAATATTTTGAATCGGTCCAATTTAATGTCTAAACGACTGTTCAAAATCGTTTTAATTTAGATTGGTTTCAACCCAAACCCAGTTTATTGACACCTATATTACTATTTTATATCAGTAGACCGGATATTGACTCAATCCAATCCAATTCAATATAAATTCATTATAGATGGATCAGGTCCAATCCAATCCAATAAATACTTTGGGCCATTAAATCTGGATTGGTACAATTCAATATGTCTTGTTGATCTGTCCAATCTATCCAAATTGATTTTGGTTTGGACTGGATCTAATTCAAAACCGATCCATTGACACTCTTAGTTACAGACTCTCATCAAAACCCTAACCCCTAAATTAATTCACCCATTATTCTAACTCCCCTCTTTCTCATACATTCCCTTATTGGCCTTTAAAAACAAAATACAAGATATAAAATTATTTCTAGGGTAAGATACAAGGCTGTTTATATGAAAAAACCTTGGACCGGATTGACCCCACAGAACTACTAAGACCGGATCTTTCATTTCTCACAAGTTAATCAATTGACTGTAGTTGTTTAAATACCCATCGTTATCTAACTCATTTTGACTTTTTTATTGGTCAAAGCTTTGTATCATTTCTTTCCATCCCATGGCATTCATTTTACCTTTCAAAAATACATGAAAACAAAAACATTTTGCAAAACACCTATTTAATTTCTTTTCTTTTTTCTTTTTTTTTTTTTCAATCCGGATTAACTTCACTTGGACCTTTGAAGTATTTGATAATCTTAACGAAGCTGTCTTTTGGTCCTTTCGCCAGCTTAATTAATTAATTTCTCTTGACTTAATTGTAAAGCTTCTTAATTACAGCTAGCTATGTTTGAGAAGACAGGACCCATAATTTGATAAAGGCATTAGCTTTTGAAGACCCTAGGAAACCAAGGGCTAACAACATGTCTGGTTTGGTGGCTCTGTTTTCAAGGCAAATTTGTCATTTCTGAGAAAAACATCTATGATTATGACATATGATAGTTCATATTTTATGATAAGCAATGGTACAGCATGAATAATAAGCGTCTTCATCCTAATATTTTTGTTTTTGTTTTTTTTTTTCGAAATTTAAACATTAAATCATATATAGTTTTCATAGAAAAGATGTAAAACCAACAACCAGAGTAACAAAACGATAAAAATATAAATTTTAACATGGTTTGACAATTTCATCACGTCCAAAGATGTACTCCTAAGAAATAGTAATGAAAATGCGCAGTGCATGTGAATTCGATCTAGTTACTCAGCCTGGATTAATGTTCGAACTGATCATCACCTCTCAATTCACTATATTCTCAACAAAAAATTGCAAACTTATCTTTCTTTCTTAATTTCTTAAGAATAGAAGAGCTACACAATACTAATTTAACCCATTAGAGAAACCTACATGTCTATAGATAGATAAAACACAAAATACTCAGATATCCCTGTGTGGACAATTCTGCTAACAAATTTTAGTCCCTAGATCAGAGTTATGGGTGGCAACAAGCTATTCGAGATCGATTCGTGAAAAGTTTGGCTCGACTCGGTTTCAGCCGAATTTGCTCATAGGTTCAACTAAGAAATGAGTCGTAATAAAGATATTATAATTCTTAATTTTCTAAATATCAATAAAAAATATTTTTATATATAATTTTTTATTTTTATAATTTTTTTTTTCAAAATCAAATTCAAGCTTACGAATTTTTTACTCAAGCCAAACTTGAACTCAAAATTCTAATTCGAACCGAGCTCAAACCTTATACTATTCAATTTGGCTCGGCTCAAATCCACCCCTAATGAGAGTGGGGCCAAACAAAGATCTTGTCACTCCTCACCCCTTTGCAAACCTTATTACGGGAATGGGAAGAACCAATAAAAAAGTTGTCCCCTTCTAATATAATACATCTATACAACAACATATGAAACAAGAGCTGGAGTTGCAGAATCTGATCATAGGACAAAAGATTGAAAGTAAGTATAAATAATAGCATTTAATGTGCTATTTACTCAGACAGCAAAATTGTCGAACAAATTTATGGGAGTAATCAACTTCTGTACGAGTAAATAATATGATATTTAATGTACTTTTTAATAAAAGAAGGAAAATCAATAACCAAAAACAACTGAATTGAATGGGCAAAACGGCAGACTTCCAATTAATGATTACCCATTTTGTGCTTTGCTCTAGTATAGTACATAAAAATGTATATATATATATATTTTATTAATGAAACATAGTAAACACATAAATGAAAAGATATGTATACCTGTTCATGGGCCGGGTAGCTATATGGGTTGGCCCTACCTGGCCAATTCAGTGGTCGAGCATGGACAAGATTTTAGGCCCGTGGGCTCGGGTCTAAAATACTAAGCCCATTTATTTTTTTGTGGCAGACTCAAGCTTTTTCAAAAAAACCTGATTTATGTCTAAGCCCGACTTAATAAAATTTATATAATAAAAAACATATTATATGTTTTTTCTTTGTTCTTCTTCTCTTTTTTTTCAAGTAATAGTGAGATTTTTTAGTATTTTGGGGTTTTGAGACCATTTAATAGAATTGTTGCTGCCAAAGATGGGGTTGCAGACAACAAGGAAATTTCGCTAGTGTCCAAGGCCAATAGATCCGACCTATAAGCAAGAGAATAGTACACATCAGAGGCCCCAGGTATTATCCCAAGGGCAAATACTCCAACGATCAAATTAGCCAAATGCCAAAAAATGAGTCCGACCAGGCTTGAGATGAGGGCTCAGAGCTTAGTCCTTAATAGCTAAGGAGAGTTCTCTTAGAATTCTGAATGCAAGAGAGTAAGTGTCCTTACCTTGGACGTAGTTAGAGATGTGCAGCCAAAACTCCATCTAGCCGATGCCACGCGATCTTAGGCCTACCAAGTACACCTACATTAAGAATAAAGTCAATTTTATTATTTAATAAATATAAAAAAAAAAATCTTCTTTCCCAACTTCTTGGTCCATGGGCTCAAGCTCAAAGATGTTTTATTCATATAAAAGCAAAGCCCAGCCCGACCCAACCCATGAACAAGGACTGGCCTCTTTAGGAACCCCTTCCCTTCAATACCTCGAGCCCTCGACCTAATCATCATAGTAGCCATGTGAGGGGCCAACCTTGGGAAACACACTATGGGAACCAACACCCCCACAATCCAAAATCTCACTCTACCCCAAATGTTGCCTCAACTTACCAATAAATAAACCCAAACTTCTAATGTCCTATCTTGAAGTCGCTTGTTAAAGACTGACTTAACCCAAATATTGGTAGGATTTCCCCAAGCCAAGAATAAGAACCTTCAAATCTACCACCCAAGCCTTGGGAAATTGGATGCCCGTGGAGCAGTTGAAGAACTCTCCCCTTACACCCACAAAAAACAACAACCGAGTTCAAGTAGATTGCTGGCAGCAAAAAACACATAGAAATTGACATTCATTTTGTATAGAATTTGTATGTACGGGACAGCTTGCATTTCTTTTCCTTTCTTCCAGATATGATCTGATCAAGCTGCTGACTAGATGCATGGCTAAGCCATTATCCTCTATCCATGTTGGGTGGTTACATGAAAAGTTGAATGTTGTAGCCCCTAAATTCACCTTGAGGGAGGTGTTAGAGACATGGACACCACGTCCAATGGCATCATGAACATGTACTCAGTCTCAGCACATCATGTAGTAGTGGAGGTTGGGTTTATCCTACTAAAGCCCATGCAACCCACAATTCTCTCAAGCCTTATTGTTAACCATTGGTTGGTGAGTCTTCTATCTTATCTTTCTTTTTCCTATTACGTATTGTAATCAGTTTCTACTTACTATTAATATAAAAAAAAAAAAACACCCGTCCTTTCTGGAGGTGCAAAATCTTATTCCAAAATCTTTATATATGTGCTCTTTTTCTTGCAACAGAAACACCCCCACAATTCAATGACATCAATTTAGAAAAATTGATTTTAGCATAATAGATAGCAGAAGTGATTGGACCTAGCTTAAACCATTTGATCAATTCTATTACGTACATATTCGGGAACAATGAACATGCAATTGGGACCGATCATCCAAATCCAACTGATTCATCACTTACTTATACGACAGTTATATTGGGAAAAGGAAAGAAAGGCCCCCTTACCTACTGCTCAGTAATAATTAATGTTCACCCCATGAAAATGATTGCCTACGTACCTCGACGGAAAATCCCATTAACTCAACAAACAAATTTTATATGTACAATATTACTCTATGTTATTGTTTAGAGTAAGGAGAAAGCTAGCCCCACTTACAACTAACGAGAATCAAAGCCGAGGCTAGCTAAATAACAAGCTTTTGAGTTGTGTTTGCGTGTTAACTGTAACGTGCATGAATTAATATTAATGTTGGAGATTCTTTGGATAATTATGCAATTCATGAATATATATATATATATATGATGGAAATAAAAGAGGCTGAAAACAAATAAATAAATAAACTTCGTCCTTTAATGATCATTCTTGGATTCTCAATTAATCGGATCATAGTGCTTGCCTGCTTGGTACTAAATAGCATTAATTCACTGGTCATAAAGTTTCTTTACAAGTTCAAAAAGGGACCATTGTGGTATCTGTCGGGATGGAATCAGCATGGTGGGAACCACCTTATGATTCGATTTGGGCTGTTGGTTGCGTTGCGTGCATCGTGGGCTCGTGGCTAGGGCTTTTAATAAGTGAGTAAAAGCAGTTGGTGTCGTGCACCAGCCTGTCTTGCATTGCATGAGCTGAACCTTTACTTAATTTTCAAGCTTGTTATCCGAACCAGAGCCTCCATCGGTCTAAACTGCGCATGCATTATTAAGAGCGTATACTCGTATATATGGAGTGATCGCTTTCTAAAACCAGGTTGAATTCTCTGATCCGATCCCATCTAATTTGCACCATTACCCCCAAGACCTTAACGCAAAGCTTCAGGGCGTGCGTAAAGGTAAAGGTGGTGGAGTATTATTCCTGAAAGTAAACTTGCAACATATCTGATGACGCGTCCTGTTCCTGTTGGATGCATGCTGTTCAGACGTGGGCCCCTCAATCTTTGTGTTGACTGTTGAGTGTTGATACTTGATGGGAAAAATTTTTAGGTGGGCTCAGATGAAGTTTGAATTGAACCTTGTAATTAAATGTGAGAGCCAAGCAAGCAAGACGAGACTGAGCTCGGTAGTCGGTACACACTGAATTAATTCACATCCTCATTGACCAATAGCGCAATCTGCCATGCACGCCAGGTTGTCCTTCCCCATTTCAAAATTAAAAGCCAGAGCTTTTTTTTAGATGGTGTGTGCCAGATTTCTGCACCAACCAATAACTATCCGTCAAATCATGCATGCATAGAGAAAAAATGACTAATTTTAAGGGTAAGTTTAGGAGTGCTTAATTGTTCTAATAAATACTTACTTTAGGCAGGGATCACACCAGGCCGATAAGTGTTTATTTGACAAATAAATGTTTATTCATGTCTAAAATTTGGGTTTAATTTTTTTAAAATTAATGCTTATTATTTAATAAGTGTATATTTCCTTTTTGGCCCCTACTTCATTTTAAAAATGCTTATATTACTTATATTTGAAATAAGTGATTTTTATCAGTTTATTAGAATAAATACTTAATTTTTTTTTCAAATAAGCACTCCCAAAAGGACAGAATGGAGTGGCAGATTGCTATTGGCCTGCTGGTAACGATGTAGATGGAGGAAGTTAAGTCTGAACTGGCACCTTGGCCTCTTTCCAGCCTCAGCCGATCTCGAGCCTAAGGACAGGACAACAACCAGTACCAGTTTAATTTTTAGTTTCAATTTGAGTTGGACAAGGCTTAGATCCGCTAGCTAAGATTGGCTTGTTTACATCCCCAGTTGAGACCTACTTGTGTGGCAATGGTACATTAACACAGTCAAAAGTCCCCCATGCCAAAGTCCAGCTCCAGCCTCCTGATGCATGCAATGTCCCATTCAATCTCAGACCCTGCATCTGCAACACCCATTAGCTAGTTATGATCATATATATTACAAGTACTCCAATGTCTCTACTCTAAGATCTGTATGTTAGAAATGAACACCTCTCAGTGGGTACTTAAGTAATTCTGTAATGAAATGATCCTATGCCGGCCGCTAGTTGTGAAAAGCTGTTTGGTTGCAAATACTAAACTAGTGGGGTCCCATATATACCCACCTGACAGCTTTTCATGTCTCCCAATCTAAGACGCTCTTTTTTCCATTCATGTTAATTAAAAAGAAGGATGGAGAAAGGGTAGGTGAAAACTGAGACGGGTGTTCCAAATTTGCTCTTTATAAGTAGGCGGAGCTCAAGAGCCTGTTTGTCCTCTGGAAGTGGTGTTTCATGGTTGCAAATTGCAAATGTATGTATGGCAATGGACGCTCAGAGTCAGGGTGTATGAAGTGCAAGATGGAGAAGCAGGGCACGTGCATTACTAACGAAGCACTACAATCTCTTTACGTCTTACCTTCTCTGCAGGTTAGTTTAGCTTAGTTCTTCATGTGCCCCTCTTTTCCATCATGCCCACTCTGCCTTAATTACGACCCAAGACTG
The DNA here is from genome assembly GCF_056320005.1 of Nelumbo lutea. Taxonomy (NCBI): domain Eukaryota; kingdom Viridiplantae; phylum Streptophyta; class Magnoliopsida; order Proteales; family Nelumbonaceae; genus Nelumbo; species Nelumbo lutea. The sequence goes on from NC_142685.1 coordinate 48,822,325, forward strand.
GTTTCATTGATTGTTTCTGGGGGATTGTGCGCTCGACCTTGGATCGGTGTGTATTTCTGGTTGGAGGTAAAGCTGAACTCTTCATTTAGAATTTCTTCCCTTTTTTCCCCTCTTTTATCCTTTGCCACTGTTTCCCAAATTGCAGAAATGTTTTCAAGTAATGACTCCGTGAACGTCAGCCCGGTCAGCAGCGCCAGATTCCTCCACCGTATGCATGCTCACTCTCGCTTATCTGTGATTGTGCCGCTCATCAAAAATCTTTCGCACCAGAAGTTTGTGGGGAACAGTCGTCAGGAATTTTAGGAATAAGCATGCTTTATTTTTGCATATATTGCAGTGTAGAATCATACACGAATGAACATCCAGGCTGGTTCGATGGGTTGGACCACATTATATTGTAGGAATTAGGAGGATAAGAAGGTATCCTACTCACTGGTACTAATACCGTTCAGTCACTTGCTCATAATCCTACGTGTTTGCCATCGTACGTAATAATAGTATAATACGATAAGAAGCTCTCTCTCTCCTTCACCGACACGCGCAGGGTAAAGCAGCGCAGTAGCTGGGTGAGTTAAATGCGCGACTTCCCTTACTGGGACCTGCAGGTATAGGCAGCCAGGGCCTTTTATCAAGGTCCGGGTTTCAAACAGGCTGACCACCGACCCTTGTTGATGCTGTTTAATTTAGGTCGTGTTGGGTAGCAGTAGCACTGAATCAACCTCCAAACACCGAATTTTTTGCTTTTCGGTGTTTCGGGGTCGTTCGGTGGCACCTCCGAACTCGCTCTCCAAACTCTGAAAATCCCCAGAAATACTCCCTTGTCGTGCTTCAGCAGCAGATCCGTGCTCGGACAAAGAAAGAGGAGAGGGGGAGGGGAAGAGAGACGAAACAATCTATCTCTTCTCAGTCTCTAGTCCTTACTCTAAGTTAGATCTCTCCCTCACTCTACTGGGACCTGGGCTCCTCCCTCCTCATTAATTCTCTCGTGGTTAAGTTCAATCGGGACAGAACATAAAGCTGTACTAAAACACTGGTAGCAATTTGAAGTTTCAACCTGTACAATAGAAGATAAAAGGAGGTGAAGACATGACCTCAGAAATAGATGGACATAGTAAATGATACCAGACAAATCAAATACAACGTAATCAACAGTCATAGGAGGTGAAGCTATCTATCTGGAGAACTGAGAAGTTCCCATGAAGTGATTATAATTATGTTTTATTTCTTCCAGTTCCTTCCTCCTATAAAGAAAAGTTAAAAAAAAAAAATTATAATTATTATTTCTTCCTTCCTCCTACCTCCTACCTCCTATAAAGAAAAGAAAAAGGCCACATTCGTTTCTCCTCTTTGGACTACTTGTAAAATTGAATGATCTTATGGGCTGTCCTCATTTAGTTGGGCTAGCTTTGGCCTATACCTATAGGAGAAAAGCATGGGCGTACATATACACTATGTGTGACTGTAGTTCAGCCCGTTATCCCTTTGTGTATTTATCAAAATACTATCGACATATACACTACTTTCCCATCGGCCATCATCCCGTGTCGTCCAGGGAGGCCGGGGTCGTAATCGTGTTCGACCATGCGACCCCGGCCAAATGGTCGAGCCATGGTGGATTGGTGTTGGTGGTCCAACAAATATTAATTGTAGCAATCGAGCTTCATTGCCGCACTCGGGGAATGCCATCCTGGAGTCCCGAATCAAAGTCCAACACCATACGGCTTTCTACGTATTCCCAAATAGATTTTTTGATTTTTTTGATGAATTATCTATCATTGGTTAGTGTACGACTAAGCACAAAAGCCTAGGAGATATGCGGACTGCATCAAAACATATAGTGAACCGAAAAGGACTATATCATTATCACCCACGCAAAGACCAGTACTGTGAGTAGATTGGTGATGGAAGCCTTTTTAGGGACTTGTGGCCAAGGCTGGCTACTAGCATCGTTCTATACTGTTTAGTGCAATATGCTCCAAGGACGTGGTGATAGAGGCGAAACTCACGGTCACGGAGATCAGAAAAACGGCAAAATCCAACTACATCATCTGTTTGTGTGATTACATGTACATGACAGTAACCGGCCGGCCGGCCGGAAAGGAGACTATATTTTTTTATTTTCTTTACAAGGACCTACATCCAATTCCAACCCTATGTGGGAAGCATTGGATTGAGTCACTTCGGGCAATCATAGACTTATAGTAGCTATAGGCTTCAATGGGCAGGCATCTAGCACCTACACAACCGATGAGGACGTTTCATTTTCTTAGCAAAAAGGAAGATGCATGTATTGGACCAAATAATTTACACAATATAGAGCTTACTGTGTTATGTGGAAGCAAGATCACAGATCCTATGAAACCATTAATATAAAATGGAAAAAAAATAACTATAAGGCTATGTTTGGTTTGAAAGAAAAGGTAGGAAAAGACAAGAAAACCTATACAAGGTTTATAAACGTTTCTCTACCTTTTTCCTTCCATTCCCTGCATTTTCTTTCAAACCAAACATAGCCAAGGATGGATGCAAAACACAAAAAAAGTTTTATGTGACTCGTTTAAAAGTAAAGACAAACAAAGTATCCCCTAATACATTAAAGAGGTTGCAGACTTCGGCTTTGAAAAAAAAAAATATATATATATATATATATATATATATATATATATATATATATATATATATATATATATATATATATATATATATATTAAAGAGATTACAGTATAATTCCAAAAAACAAAATAAAATAAAACAGAGTCAAACTGAATAGATATTCTTTTTTGAAAAAACAGTTCTGCCTCCCCGTAGGCCATAGCCCTGTTCTTTCTAAGAGAAAGGCCCTTTTAACATTTTTCTGCTTACACAAGAATCCTTACATAAAAATGTTAAGAATTTCAAATAGAATATACAAACCTATGCAAAACCCTAAATTCATAATCAGGAAAACCCATTGAGAAATCTTCCATGGATGGCTGATGTCTTTCTCTTCAATTTGACTTGGAATTTGATCAAGATATTGCTCCCAAGTCCCAACATAGTGGTAACCCAAGAAAATAAAAACATCCCCAGGCAAAGCCTCTCTATGGAACAAGCCAAAGAATGCATTAAACATCCATTAATTAATTTAAAAAATTGAAGGGGTGTTTAGTTATTTACTTAATTTACAAAAACAAGATATGTGTGTATCATTTTAATAGTTGAAAGAGAAACGGTAGGTTATCAAGGCTTAATACTTAAATCAGGCCTCCACCGAGAACTTGTTGTAAATAACTTGAACTTCTATGCTTTTAGTTAATATATACATTTTGATTTGCGTATAAAAAAAAATTATTGATTTTGAGACATCATTTCAGTGAGTTTTGTATGCTTAAGTGGTTTTGTATCACCCATCAGTAAAGTTTATAAGAGTTCTATCCTTATGTGGTCTGATCACATGAATGGTTTTGTTTTGGTTTTAAAAAAACTCCCAGACATTCTAATGGATAGAAATTGCACCATTTGAAGGAACTAATGTAATAACCTGTGAATGCATTGAGTTTTAACAGAAATCCGGTAAGAAGCTATAGAAAGAGATTTTCAAGAGTATAGCAACTAACAAAAATGTGGAAGACTATAAAAGATGATTTTAAGGAAAAAGTTATAAATTAAAATGTCATATAGATCATTGTATTGTAATGTTAAAGATGGAAAAGCACTTCCTTACCTATACTTTTACCTTAGATCCATAATTGTAATAGAAGCCTTCTTTTTATGACAGATCATAATCCAAAAATGTGCTAAGAATCCTACTACGAGTTTTGTGTAATTAATGCTACTCGCTTTGATATCTGATTTCCCATTAAAAATAATGAAAGAAAAGAGAGATTTCACTTGATATACTGTAGATGACTACTATAAGTTAATCAAGGGATATTAAAGAGAAAATTGCAAGGACATTTGGGAGAAGAGCTTTTCAACCATTGTGTTGTGTGTAAGAGGTTTGTAATGATATACACTTAAGGAGTTAAGGAGGTGGGATTAAGAAAGAAATATGTAGGGCTAAAACTTGGGCAAGACCAACTTGGGTCCAGCCCAACCCAAAACAAAATTTTGCATTGGTTGAGCTTATACTTTCAAGCCCTGAGTTGGGCCTGGGCTTGAATACTTAAGACTAGACCTAAACTTGGGTTAAACATGGATTGAAACCCCAGGTAATCTAGGCCTACCAACCTAACTTAAGCTTGCTCAAATTTCCATAATATATTTACCCCATGTCTATATGTACATTGTGTATTTTATGTCATATGTGTTATATGTATGTATGTTCCATAATTACACTATGATGTGCAATCTAGAGTTGCACTGAGAGAGTTAAGAAGAGACTAGGATAATAATATAAGAAAGGGAACTTTTCTAACCATAAATTATTGGGGTTTGGAAGAAAGAGAGAGAGGGGATTTTACTGTGGAATATTTCATATTTTTTAAATTAAAAAAGAAATGAACCACATGTCGGAAGGGGGAAGAAAGATTTTAGTTCATGCAAACGCTGAGGTGAGAGGACCAATTGCTTCCCATGTCTCCTTTCTATTATAATAGAAACAGAAAAGATAAAACCACTTTTATTTGAATAGGTTAGGGAACATGAAAAACTAAATATGTAAAGAGGTATGGGTCTTCTAATCACAAGTCAAGCAGAAAAAAAAAGGCCTACACTTTGTGAACTAGCTAGTCTACATCATCTTGATTATATAGGTATACTTAGTAATTTTGTTCTTTGTTTTCTTGCACACCAACATTGCACAAGTTGATTTTAGTTCATTAAAATCATGTTGGTTTGTTGCACCGGTGGTTGTGACTTGTGAGAGCTGTAAACAAATTGAGATTTGAGCTCCACATTAGTGATTGGCCATCTATTAGGGGGATGGTTATTGCTGAACCATGGACGCTATATATCAAGAATCAAGAAACGTAGACGAGCAATCAATAAACAAGCCAAGGCGAATGCAAAAGAAGCACAAGTTATGAAATTATAGGAATTACCTGTGCAACAAAGGGATTATCGTTGTATACGGTGCAAGATCTGTAAAAGGGAATCTTTAATCATAAAATCCGATGTGGAGTCTCCTCAATTATCACAAACTACAAACACCTCTCCCTCTGTCCACAAGGACAATTCCAATCCCTGCCTCCCCTCTAAAGCTCTGCTATCAATCCTATATAATGGACAAAATAAACCTAACACCCCCAAACAACAGCTTCCTGCTTATAGCAACATATTTAAGGGTTGAAATATACCAATAAGCCAAAATATAGGGCCAACATCCTCAAGGCCTAAGGTCAACATCTAATAGAAAAAGACCAGATTCACCTATAAAAAATGAAAAGTTTAAACAAAAGGAAGCCGGATTAGGATGGTCCCTATCATATAAGAACCTGTTTGCGTTATGTGGTTTGAACTGAACTGAGTTTGGAGAGAGTTGGTAAATTCACATAAAGGTAGTATATGGGGGGGATGTAGCTTAGATGGTAAAGTGCTTTCTCAGCATGTGAGAGGTACAGGGATCGATACCCTGTATTTCCATTTTCCATCCCTTTATGCCAGATGTTCTTTATCCATTTTTATTGTTATTACTTGTTAGGCCAAAAGCCAAAAAAAAATTGAAAACCGTCATCAGCTTTTCTTTTCAACGGTGTTGAAAAACTGAAGTATCGTCGGTAAAATTAATAAAATACTGGATATTAGGCTATTAAAAAATAAGATATATTTATCATGCCTCAGAATTTGACCAATCAAAACCGCATTGAAGTTTGATGAATATCACCTGTTTCAACCAAAGAAATTTCATCCATATATCAGAGTTACATTGTTTCTCCCGGATTGGAAGAGTGCAAAAAAGACTCTTCATCCAATCTAAAGTTTCAGCTCTGAATTCTGTATCTCCCTTTCCTATTCTACCTTTATTAGCTATTTCATAAGCTACTTGATTGTTCACTCTTGATATATAATAAGATGCAAGGTGCCAATTTCCTAGTTGGTAACGTCTCGTGTTGATTGTAGCAGAATGAATCTCACCTGCACCAGGGTTGGAGGGTTATGGGTTTAGAGGACGAGTTACCCCTTCCCAGTGTATACCACCATAGAGCAAAAAAAAGACTACATGAAATCCTTCACTACATCAAACAGACCTTGTTCATCCCGGTTTAATCAACTATTCATATTTGTTAAACTATTACCAATATGTTGGGCATCTTTTCTGATTCCAATATGAGGAGCTGGCCTTAATGCATAAAGAATAGCCCACCATTTGTATAAAAAAAAAGAAAAAAAAGAAAAAGAAAAAAAAGTAAAATGCAAAAACCTCTCCTAAAGTTTTTTACAATCATAAAACCTCCCCTAAATTAAGTTTTATTTTAATAAAAACCTCCTTAAATTTTTGAAAAACTTGACACATACCTCCCTTCCATCACTAATCCATATGTAAAATTGCAAAATTACGAAATTATCCCCGAATCAAATTGCCCTAAATCGATTCACTCAACTTTTACTTTCGAGAATCATTTTGACACAACTCACGGTCAGCCTCAACAAATCCAACCCCAACAAATTCTAACTCGTCCCTTCCAACCCCAACAAATCCAAAACCGACTCCTCCTCCAGCCTTCCATGAAAAGACATGTTTCGATCCACATCCAGTCGAATCCATTCAGTGGAAGTTTATAACCAGTTCTAGTCGATTCAATGTGCTAGTTTTCATGCCAATATTGGGAAAGAGTTTATTCCAAAAGAAGTAGAAGAAGCTCTATCAGCTTGAGCACAACCAAGAATGCATTCTTATTCCTCTAATTAGAGCCCAACAAGAACAAGAGAAGAAAAACAGCATGAGCCCATCGTCTGCTATGTTGATATGCTTCTCAGCCTTGAACTCCTAGATGGTGGAAGGAAGCTTGACGGAAGACGAGTAGTGGCCTTGTGCTCGGAGTTTCTAAATGTGCGCACTGATACAACATCCATCACGTTGCAATGGATCATGGCCTGCAAATCTAGTGTAGCATCCACACATCCAAGCAAAGTTGTTTTCCGAGATCGATGGAGTGGTAAAATCTGGCGAAGAGGAGAAAGATCTGTAGAAGATGTCGTATCTAAAGGTGATAGTATTGGAGGGTTTGAGAAGGCACCCACAGAACCATTCAACCTAAAAACTTAAGCTGTTAAGTGAGATCCATGAATAGGTTTTATTCTCTAACATGCCCCCTCACACGAAAGGCCATTGGGCTTGAAGCGTGGACAGCACAGGCCCGCCCATACCTTGTACTGAAATTTAATTAATTATAATAGGGGTGACAAGAAACAAACACTAAACCACTTAACCAAAGTGGCTCTAATACCATGTCTAAGAATCATTCAACCTGAAAGCTTAACCTGTTAAGTGAGGTCCTTAAATAGATTTTGTTCTCTAACAACTTGTGCTACAACACTACATGCAATTATAGAGGATATCACCATAGAAGTGTATGTCATACCAAAGAAAGCTATAGTGAATTCCATGGTAGTGGAGATGGGATGAGACCCAAAAAGTACAGAAAGACCCGATGGAGTTCAAGCAGAAGGACCTCATGGAGAGGAAGTGTTTGATATAACGGAGATTAGGGAGATTAAGAAGATGTCACTTAGTGCTAGAATGAGGATTTGTCCTGGTCTTGGCTTGGCATTGCTTCATCTAGAGAATATTGTAGCCAATTTGATGAGGGATATTGAGTGAACAGTTGTGGATGGAGATGGAGTTGACTTGTTTAAGAAATTAGAGTTCACCGTGGTTACGAATAATTCTTTCAGGCCTCACACATCTCCAATGATGAAATAGAATATCTATAACACTGGTTAAAAGGTTCATTCAAGGTTATTTTAGTAAGACTTTATGTGAAATGATATACACAAGGGTAGAATGGGTATCTTGAAAAAACTAACACGTCAATGAAGAGGTATCTGTTGAGTTTTCTAAAAGGTTAAGGGAGATTTTTGTTAAAGTGAAACTTGAGGGGATGTTTTTATGATTGTCAGAAACCTCAAGGGAGTTTTTTGTATTTTATCTCAGAAAAAAAAGGGAATAGACCACCATTTAGTATCCACCACATTTTTTTTTGCCAAAAAAAACAAGGGCATATGTTATTGTCTAGGAGAACTGAAAATACAAGGATCATAACAGCTGCTTTCCTTACATACTTCTATATTATACTTATTAGCATTAGATGCTAGATCACGAGCAGCTGTATTAAATTGTCTACTTACATACTTTATATTTACAAACACAAAAGAGTGTAATAACAAATTTACTTGATCCTTCAAAGCTTTGATTGACCATTCTACATCACTGTCTTCTAATAAACTATTTATAAGTGCCCTTGGCATCTGAAAAAAAAAAAAAAAAAAAGCAAAAAAAAAATGATAAATGATGTTCGCAGCTCCTTTGCTTTCTTCAGGCCATTTAATAATGCCCACCATTCGACTTCACCGCTCCATTTGCAAAAAGTCTCCTACTAGCTACAAACATCAGATGGTCATTGTTGTTATGAATAGTATATCCAATTCTTGCAACGCCTGAGTTAGGAATAAAAGATTCATCCATAAACATTGAGAAAGAGTTGTGATTAGTAAGAGGAGGGTGCCTACTTAAATCAGAATCAACAATTCTCTCAGGATCTGGAGGTACAACCAAGAACTACAATGCTAAATCCAGAATTTAATTCGGGTTCAAGACTTGTTGACTATGCAATCTGGCATTCCTCATATCCCAGATTAATCTGGAAAATTTGCCAATGAAATATTTTTCTCCTCCTTAGGTAAATTGGCTAGTTGGGACGAAATCCATTGATTTACAAAGTTAGCCATGGTATTGTTTATTATATTAAGAGGGTTGGTTCCCAGTTGGGTTGAGAACCAAACTGCTCTTGAATAATGGCATGAGAAGAAAACATGTTGCCAGGATTCAGTCTCTTCGTTGCACATCACACATTTCATGTCTTCTTCTAGTAAAAAAACGAACCGGTCTCCGATACAAATACCATGCCACCAAGCCTTCTACATGAAGACTTGATACCTTAGAGGGGTTTTGGCTTTCCAAATGACATTCCAATTCACCTGAGAGTCCGATGAAATGGATTATTCTCTGAGAACACTCTATATCCTAATTTGACATCATATTTAACCTTCTTTGATTTTTCCACAATAAGGTGTCATGATGTAGATGGGTGATGCGTATAAATTACACTGGCAAGTGCACTAGCCGATTAAGTAATATAATGATGAATAGAGTATCATTCCCATGGGGATTGATCCAACAACTACTAGTACTGAATCAACTTTTTGTTATCTGATAAACTGAAATATTAAACAAAGGAAAACCCTAACTCCTAATTAGCAAGCTACCCTAAGCAGTTTCGGATCAGTTCACCTTTAATGATAAGAAGAATTACTGCATGCAAGAAATAGCAGAACCAGTTTAGCAATTAAATCTTTATGCAGCCCAACCGAAATGAATTCAGTCTTGGGTTGGCGAAACCCTAATTGTATGAGCAACCACTCTCGAGCACAGCCCACTCTATCTATGAGCAATAATTCCTATATCTCTATCAGATATTTAATCGCCATAGATGCATTAAGAACAAGGAGTCGACAAAAATTTACTCTAGTTGAAAGAATGCCAACGAATCATGCAAATTATCTCTAAGATGCATTCAATCCGTTTTTTTTTTTATTAGTTGATCTGATTACCTAAACTCTTTCTCAAGCAATTTAAGCAATCTAAGAAACAAGAATAATTTGGCCAAGATTATTCTATTAATCGAAAACCCTAATCAAGAAATCCCAAGAATAAATCACAATCAACCGGATATGCTTAAAATATTAATTACATATCAGATTTGAAATCCATCATGGTTCGCATAATAGAAAGAATGAAAGAAAGATTTAATAAAGAAAGATCATGAAACCCCCCTAATCGAATCTAGGTTACCGAATTTGTAGAATCAAAGAAGAAAACAACCTAAGATTTCTGCATCAACCTTCGATTTCCTCTTCAATTCGCATTTAGTAGCCTTCTCCCTTCTCTAACACTTCTTCTTCTTCTTCTTTGGTTTTGTCTTCAGGGGTCCGAACCCTAATTCCTTCTTTTTCTTTTCTTTTTATACTCTTCTTTTCAGCCTCTCTCTTCTCTAAAGTCAGCCGCCTTTTTGGAGCCTCCCTTAGGGCTGCAGTTGGGCTGCAATTCTTGGTGGGCCGAATTGTTGTTGGGTTGTTCTCCTTGATGGGCCGAACTATTGTTCTCCCATAAGGTTTCGGTTGGGCTGCAGTTGGGCCTCTCTCCTTGGTGGCTTTAGTACTTCCCATGGGGTTTTGGCTGGGCTTTTCTTCTTGATGGGCCGAAGTATGCTCTCTTCACCCTAGATTGTCACAAACTCTTAGTTTCCTAGATTTCTGCTCAATTAGGGTAAAAACCATTGCAAATCATCATCAAAACCATATATACAGCAATAAAAATGATGTGTAGCATGCGCAAACATCAATGAGGGGATAAACAAATTTGGCTAATATTAGCAATACATCTATCAGTAAAGAAATGGAGTAATTTCCTTTGATCCCAGCTTCCATTCTCACCAATCATATCCTTCACATTTACATTCAAAAGACTAGAAGAAACAACATCCTTGAATTCTAGATAGCCTTCATTGAATGTGGGGATCAACGGGTCTGAAATTTGTATTGATTGGCCATCTTTGATTTGTCAAATGAAGTTATCTTTTAGAATCATTTGATTTCTTTTTTAGAGAAAACCAAGATTTATTTGTGAGATATTTCTCTTTCAAAATGGCATTCCACATACCTGATTTTCTAGAGAATAGCCTCCAAATATTTTTTGCAAACAAGGTTTTATTGAAATCCTTTAATTTTCAAAAGCCTAACTCTCCTTGTATTGGTTTACAGATTTTGCTCCATGCAATAGTGTGGAATGTTGTTTTATTTTGTTGACCACACCACCAAAAATCTCTTTGTATTTGTTCCATTTTGGCCACTGTTTTGCTATTTAGAATGAAGAAACTCATTAGATAGGTGGGAACAACTTGAAGAACTGACTTGACCATTGTAGTCCTTCCCGCTTGGGTCATAAATTTGGCTTTCCACCTTGCTAACCTAGCTTCCATATTTTGGATAATTTTTCGGTGTTCTTTTCTTCTTCTGCCTTCAAAATTTAGTACCCCTCCCAAGTATTTTTCTTTTAAGGTCATATGTTTTATCCCAAGTTCTCTCAACAGAATTTTCCTTTTCCTTCTATAAACACATTTACTAAATTGGGCTCCTGATTTATGATTGTTGATTTTTTGTCCTAATAAGGTTTGGAAATCAAATAGGACTTCTTTCACTTTGGACACTTGATTTGGATCAGCTTTGCACATTACTAAATAGTCATCTGCGAAGAGCAGATGAGTAATCAGAATTCCTCTTCTACATAGCTTAAATCCCTTCAAACCTCCATCTCTCTCAGCTTTTTCAAATAGGCAAGATTGCACTTGCGTTCCCATAATGAATAGGTATGGGGAGAGAGGATCCCCTTGTCTAGTCCATTTCTCAAACTAAAATACTCTTTTTGGGTTCCATCTATCTTGATTGAAAACTTGGGAGAATTAATACAGGTATCCACCATTTTACACCATTCGTGAGGGAATCCCATTTCAGAAAGGACTTCCAGGGTAAAATCTCTTCTCATTCGATTATAACCATTTGGCATGTCCATTTTCATTAGCACCCATCCCACTCCTTTTTTTTTCATTTTATTGCATATTTCATTGGCCACTATCACATTATCCACACATTGCCTTCCTTTACGCTATGTTTGGTTTGAAGTAAAAGGTAAGAAAAGAAAGGGAAAAGTAGGGAAACTCGTACAAGGTTTGTAATGGTTTCCCTACCTTTCCTTTTCTTTCCCTACTTTTTCCTTCAAACCAAGTGCTCGTGAATGCAGCCTAATTTGGAGCAATTACTTTTCCAACAATTTTTGCATTCTCATTACGAGGCATTTTGCAAGAATTTTGTATATTACACTGCAAACACTTATTGGCCTATATTAAGAAATATTTTCTGGATTTTTCATATTTGGAATGTAAACCAAATTGGTGGCATTAATGTTAGAAGGAAATTCTGCTATCTCGAAGAAGTTTCTTACTAAGGACATGATGTCAGCTTTTAAGAGATTAGTTTGGAGAGAAAGTGACGTGTTTGTATTAACAAATGGCCTCATTACTAAATAGGGTAAATTATAGATAAGTACACTATAGTTTGGGGGTAGTGACAGATAGATATCCTGAACTTTTAATTGCAATACTTGAGTACCCTAAACTTTCAAAAATAGACATTTGGGTCAATCCATTAGTATTCCGTCAGTTAAACATTACATAATATCAGAAATACCCTTCTCGTGTATTTTTGAGATCATTCTATGAAGTAAACTCATCACCAGAGAATGTCATCATTAGAAAATTATAATATATTATTTGTTGTCTATGTGGGAATGTCATCGTGGGGAAATGTTTGGCTATCTGAGAATGATCTCAGAAATACATGAGAAGGGTATCTTTGATATAATGTAATATTTAACTGATGGAATACTAACGGATGGACCTAAGTGTCTATTTTTTAGAGTTTAGGGTACTCAAGTATAGCAATTGAAAGTTTAGAATAATTATTTGTCATTACCCCCAAAGTACAAGATATATCTATCTATAATTTATCCTAATAAATATGGGAAAAAATATCATTTTTAGAAGCATCTGTTCTGATTCTATCTATCTACACCGGCTCTTTATTACTTTCTTGTTGTAAGAATTGAAGACTCTATTTCTGTATTTGCATTGAATCTGGTTTTATCCCTACCCTTGAAAATGTAATTGTTGCATTCTTCCCATATAAATTTGACAAATACAATCCATTTCTTCAACATATTCAATTTATTTGATTTTCTTTGTGCATTGTTAAATGACTTTGCCATTTGTTTAATTATTATCTCGCCAAAAGTTGCTTCTGTCCTTATGGATACAGCTGAGGATTAAATCCTATTAACTGTGTTATGGAAAGGCATGATATATATATATAAAAAAAAAAAAAAAAAAAAAAAAAAAAAAACTATTACTAGCAACCAATATGTATCATAGGTAGAGGTGGCAATTTTTCACCCAACCCACCGAACCACCTACCCAACTCGCACATTTACTTAGCGGGTTGTGTGATCAACCCATGACCCAACCTGCCCATTTAAATGGGTTGAGTTGGGTTGGGTTGTGGATAACCAATGGATTAACCATTACAAACATAAGAATTAATTCTTTACCCTTTTTTTATTTTCTTCATTTGAATTAAGTAAGTTATAATTAATGCCTTAATTTTCTATTAATTATTGACTAAATTTAGTTTTGTCTTGAACCGATACACTTCATCCAACATAAGTCCAAATTAATTTGACCCGAGCCTGACAATTCAACATGGTCTGACTCGATCCACCATATATCGATCTAGATCGACCCAAATCCGAAATAGATTCCAAGTGTAATGGTTCGGTACCGCTCACTCTGCCCAGTTTGGGTCATCCTATCCAACTAGTATTCACACAACCCAACCCGACTCGATGCAAGCCGATTCGAGTAAACCCAAATCCGAAATAAACCCCAGGTGGGACGGTTTGGTACTGCTTGCTCTGCTCGGTTTGGATCATCCGGTCCAACCAGTATTCACACAGCCTAATCTGATACAACTCGATCCGGGTCAACCAAAATCCGAAGTGGTTTCAAGTGGTACCACCAAGCTTTGACTAACTTATTTGTTAAGAGAGTTGGTTTGTTTTTTAAGTCCATAAATATAAGATTAATGGGTTTGGACGGATTGGATTGGATTAAAGTGGGTTTAGTTTGAACCCAACCTATTTAATTTTATATAACCGGATCATTAATGGGTTGACGGATTAGATGGGCTGTTGAAACTCAACCCAAACCAAACACAAGCCAACCCACCCAATTGCCACCACTAATCATAGATAGCCAATTAGTCGGTATACATCAAACGGGAAGTTTTAATCGGTCATGTTTTCTGGCGTCATACCTTTCCAGCATCATAAATTTATCCAAAAAAAAAAAAACAAGTAAAAAAAGACTGATTTGGGAGGGTGGACTGATCATTCAGCCAAGCTAGTTCAGCTTACCTTTGAGAGAACCGGGTGATCTTTAAGCTATTCAACGCCGCTGGGTTCCGTTGCAGGCAGAAAGAAACCTCCAAAGCCACCTTCTCTCGGCACAAAAAGCTTCTTCCCACCTCTTTTTGCAGGAGAATAGGGGTCTTATTAAATTTATTCATTTTCTTGCTTTCTTCCTAAAGAGGCTGAAATGAAAAGCCCAAAAAATGACTTACATCCGATTTGAGCTCTTTGGATTTTTCATCAAGTGTAGCTTAAAGGTTGTCTGTGTAAGGCCCACCTCAGAAAGTCAAAAGCCAATAAGCCATTGTGTTTCAGCTCTCCATAACAAGCATCTATTACAGAAAAAACCGACTGCTGGGGGCCAACTGCCAACAGCCAAAGCTGTTGAAAACATTCTTGGGTATGACACCATTCTCATGTGATGGGTTAAAAGAGTAACTGCCCTTAATATTTTTTCTGACCATAAAGACAATTAAGGGACCTGAATAGTTGGCGTGTCATGCCCAAAAACGCTTCCAAGAGCACAGGCTGTTGGCTCCCAACAGACTAAGCTTTCTCATCTATTACAACTTCTGAACTTTTCTGGCTAGAACTAATATAGCTCAATTGTCTATGAAGCTCAAAATGTAAGGCAGCCCAGCCCAGTGCTGGTGCTGGTGCTGGCCTCATAGTACTCGGCCCAGTCTGAGCAGGCAATTCGGCCAGTCAAAATGTATCCACCGAGTCAGTGGCCAAAAGTCATATTGTCTCTGCTCCATTCCACTTCCACCAGCGATATCATATGACAGTAAATTGCCATCTAAATGCATTTGTGTCGGGGAGAAGGGGTGTCAATGGACCGATTTTGACCTTGGCCCCCATCCAAATCGAAAATCTATTTGAACGGGGTTGGACAGAGTATAAGATATATTGAGTTTGACTAGTCTAGACTTAATGTTACAAGTATTTATTGGATTGAATTGGATGTGGTCCATCCGCAATAGATTTATATCAGGGGTTTTTATAGTTCAGTTCATCCTTAAAGTGGAACTAAGATTTCTAAGGGTGGATTGAATCCTACCTGTGGATTGATGCTAAATTTATGGGTAGGATGCCGTTTATAAGGGGCTACTAATATATTAGGATTGGGCTGCAATTCAGATTTCTGAGATGGATTACAGTCTACTTATCCCTTTATATTTTGATCCATTGATAGAAGATAAAAATATAGGTGTGAATGAGTCAAGTTTGGATTAGAAAAAAAAACCTAAATTAAAACTAATTTGAATAAATTTAATGGTCCATACATTGAATTGGGCTAATCAAAATTGGTCCAAAGTATTCATATTAAAACATATCAGATTTCATACATTGATTGGATTGTAATGATTTCATATTATACCATATCAGATTGGACCAAATCCGATCCAATTGACACCCCTAGATAGAAATCCTCAAGGCAACTCTCGATCTACTCCCAATAAAACATGTTTCAATAAGCTTATAATCGCACATCTTTAACATGTTCCATATCATCCCCCCCATCAAGTGCAAAATATGTTGGAATATAAATCATGTTGAAAATGTGTTGGAATATATTTTGTTACAAAATCTGAATTAAACCAAACACAGCCTTATAAAAGGGGGGGTAGGTAAAATTGAGATTTTCTTTTAAAGGATCATGCAATCAACGTAGTCTGTGTATCCGGATTAACACAACGGAAAAATGCCTGATTACTTTATGAGATGGACCACTTAAAGAAGGCGCGCAGAATGTGAATGTCATTATTGAAGTAGGAATAAATTCGTTGATGTTGGCTGGGCCTTTCGAGAAGGAACATATTTTATTATTATTTTTTTTAGGGTAAAATATAAAATCCTCCTTATGTTGTCTTACAATCATAAAAATCACCCCTGATCGTTCACTTTATCAAAAACCTTCCCCATAATTAAAAAAAAAAAAAAAAAAAGTCTGCACTTACCTCCCTTTCATCATTATCCATCGTTGAAAATGTTGGTCTAATACTTTTTTTTTTAAATACCCATATTACTTTTATGCATATAAAGATTTATTAAAATGCCTCAAAAAAATTTTTAACTTTTAACTGAAAATGTTCCATAGGTCAAATTAAAAAAAAAAAAAAAAAAGTAAGGAAAGTAAGGCTGTGTTTGGTTGCAATATAAACACAAATATGTACACTATAAATATTAATACAAAGTGTAACCCATTTTTTGTATTCTTCCTATTTGTTTGAAATTGATGCAAAATGTGTGTCACATTATTAAATGTCATAAAATTTTAGTCAAATGCACCAATTATTAGAAGAGCACAAGTTATATCCAAAAAAATGGGTACAGAAATGTGTTCTTCTCAAAACTAAGGGAGAATTTTGTTAAATATCCCATTTCAAGGCTTATATCGCAAGTAATTTTTTGTAGGACAAATCTGACATTTTGAATTATGTAGATGACTACAGCTCTTTTCAAAACTAAGGGAGAATTTTGTTAAAGTCAAACTTCATAGAGATTTTTATGATTGTGATAAACCAGAGAGAATGTTTTTATATTTTACCTTCTTTTTAAGATCCATTGAGGAAATATCTCAATTGTAGGTTGTCTCAAGCTCCCAATCGTTCAATATGACTGAAAAGAACTTGCACTACAAAGTGGATGAGTCTTCACCAACACAATGACAATGGCTGACGTTGCAATACCCTACAAAGTGGATGAGTCTTCACCAACTCAATGACAATGGCTGACGTTGCAATACCGTGTGGTTGAGGTGGTCAGTTGACAATTTGACATCTCTCTCTCCCTCCTCTCCCCATTAGAGTGATATGTTATTTCTCAGTCTCTCTCTCTCCGTTAAAACTTCCTTTCCTATCCACTTTACGTTTTAAAAGCCATCAATCATATTGTGTAATGGGTTCGACTATACATCGACTGTATATTAACTGGATTTTTATATATATATAGTTCGTCCGCTCCTGTAGAGGATTTAAATTCAACTCTTTGAAAAGAAATAAATTGAAAGGAAGAAAGAGTTTTTTTAAGCCTAGAAATTCACGATATTTTACCAACAGAGTTGAAACAAATATATATAAAAAATTGTATTTTCTGAAGGTAAACAAACGAAAAGGGCTATCTCGGATAATTTTGAAATGCTTGCTCATTTTGCTGAATTGGTTTTAGTATACACCATTTTGGAAGCTGATTGTGACTTGGACTCTGCCCTTCCCTGAGAAAATTGTCTCTCCAAATCAGACAGATATTTCTTGGGCTGGTGGATTTGTGATTTTCTTTTTGTAAAGAGAGAATGCAATTATGCAATAAACGTGGCTGCAAAGTTTGGCCGGTTTATGCAGAGCCAATGCGTGGGGTCTCCCCCATCTTCGCTGGTAGATGTTTGAGATGAGGGTTTCAGATCCTAATTGCTTTTTCTTCATCAAGTGTTGATTGATTCTTTTAAGCCTTGGGCCGGATGTTTGGACTTTTTTTTTCCAAAGGAGAGCCTTCCGATCAATAACCATCAAAGTTACATATAGTAGCATCAAACTTGCATTATAAACAAGGAAATGAGCAGTCGAGTTAGTATCAAAAAACTTAAACATAATTTCATCTTTGATGGGCTTGTTTTGTGTGAATATGTCTCTTTTGTAAGTGTTCATGGAATATGAAAATTTCCCAATTAGTACTTTGTAATTTGGGTCTAGTGTTACTTTAGTCCCTGAAATTTGAAATGCAACAATTATGTACTCGAGTTTTTAAAACATGTTAATTTAGCATCTACCATTAATCAGCCATTAAGTGGCATTTGAAAAGGCACAAATGTCCTTCCTGTGTCATCCAATTTTCTTTATCAGCCATTCAAACGTTGATAAAAAATAATCAATCCCAAATATTTGCCTATTATTCATGAAAGTTGGGGTCACCAGAATGCCCATTGAGATGTGACCTCAAGTCCTCAACTTTCTTGAATAGAAGAGGCAAGAATTTTGGACTATTCATTTTTTGTCAACGTTTGGATGGTTGGTAAAGAGAGTTAGATGACAATCAAAGGGCATTTGTGTCTTTTCAAATGCCACTTAATGGTTGGTTAATAATAGGTACTAGATTGGCATGTTTTGAAAGTTTGGGTACTAAATTGTCATGTTTCAAAATTTGGGGACCAAAGTTAATTGGTAATTTCCATCCATACCCATGTTGAGCACGGGCTGCTAGTGTGTATATATATACTAGACCTGTTCATGGGCCGGGTGGCCCGACGAACCGGCCCGGCCCCCGGACAGGCTTGAACATGTTTATAGGCCTACGGGCTTAAACTCGGGCCAAAAAGCCTGGCCCACAATAAATTCAAGCCGAGCTCAGGTTTTGTCAAAATAGTCCGGCCCGGCTCGACCTAAAATTAAACTTAAAATGGGTTATGTGATTATGTCCATTTGAATTCTAATTTGAATAGGGAAAATTGTAATTTTTTTTATTAGGTCTGGCTTGAGCTCAGGCTTTGGGCTTTTTATCAGGGCTGGGCTCGGGCCCAAGTTATAGGCCTATTGGTCGGGTCGGGCTTGGGCTCGGGCTTAGCATATTTCCATTAATGATGAGCAAAAGCCCGGCCCATGAACAAGTCTGATATATATACTAGCAGGAACCTATGCAATGCACCGGTTTTGTTGAGCAAAAGTTAAACAATAGAAATACATAATAGTATACAATTGTTTTTGATTTTAACTTTTTAATAACAAATCCAATCGAACTCGACTTGAGTTGGTCAATTTTTTAGTATTTTCGATTGGATTTAGTTTAGAAACTTTCTAACTCAACCAAGTTAGGTCCGTTTCGATTTGGCCTATATATATATAATTTTTTTAATACGGGAAAGTGGAAATTTTTCATATTTCTCAGTCTAAAATATTTTATATCACAAATTTAATTTTTTAACTTATTTTTAATAATACCACTGTAATTTATTAAATTTAAATTTAAGTTTTAAGTTTAAGTCTTTTGAATAAACAAACCAAATCGAAAATAGACCTAAACTGATATAACTCGAGTTGGTGGGTTTTCACTAATGGTCAATCGACTTAAAGTGACAAATTCCCGACCTAACCAAGTCGATTTGGTTGGGGAAACAGCTTGCAACCAAACTGAAACTGCTTTGGCCATTGGTTTCCAGGTTAACGATTCGACTGTCCTGAGTGACAAACTCCCTCTTTCTTTATGATTGTTAGAAGTAGTGAAGCTTTATGTTATTTTCTTATTGGTTTAATGGGTAATTATGTGGAATTAAAAAAATAAAAATTCAAAAAATTAAGAAATTAGAAAAGGGGGTTTGGAGCAAGGAGAGGCATGGTGACGTAAATTATGTATGTGTTTGGTCCCATGGGCATTTATTTATACTTTTTCACTTTAAACATTTATTTATGCTTTTTCACTTTAAAGATTTTCTTTTACTTTAAACTTTTCTTGTTTTTTTTTCTTTTTTTTTTTTTGTTTGGTTGAACTTCACTTCAAACGTTTTTTCTCTCCACATCAGATTAATACCCATTAAAATGTTCCACATCAGCATTTGGTTTCAAGAAATGCTAGGGTATTGGGGAAAACAAGAATTTAGCATTTCCCCAAATGCCCCATGCACAAAAATCAAAGCATTTCAGTTTTCTACCTTTCATTTGATAAACGATGAAACCAAACAATTGTTTCATTTTGCTTCATCTGCAATAAATGCCAATGCCTATGTGGCACTGATGTGGCATTATTTTTTCAATAAATGCCAAGGGAACCAAACATCCCTATATTACTATATATATAGATAAATAGATAGATACATGTAACCAGATAACGTTGGAACTTGCAAGTGGTCAAAATAAATCATATCAATTTACAAGTTACAACCACTTTCAACTCGGAGATCGGTTTCCATCAAGGCAAACTATGTCCACACCGTTCTAATAGCCTTTCCCAACAACAGTAAAAGGGGCAAGCAGGGACTACGGTGAAAAACCTATTTCATAGCAATATCTACATCGCCCTAGTACCACTTTGTTCCTTATTATAAATAAAGAAAAAGACAAAAGCCATTTTAGCTAGTGATCATTAGGCTCAAAACAGATAAACATACCCAACACTTTTTGACCCTGCAATGGCTTACGCCCCTGCTGAATCAAGCTTTCCACAGTCAAGCATTCCCGTCGCTATTTTAGGTCCTCAGTTATGTGCCCCTTACCCAATTGATTTGACCATCATCAGAAAGGTTATGACCATAGCAGATGGAAATTTTGTCATTATGGACGTTCAAGTAACATCATCTTCAAAGTCAAGGACACCCTCCTAAGCCTTCGAGATCGGCGAATTCTCCTCGACATTCTCAGAAATCCTCTCGTCTCTATGCAACAAAAGGTCTAACTTTTGTTGTTTATAATTATTTATTATTATCAATTTCTTTTGTTGTTATAAATTATAATTCTCTCTTAGAATGCTCTTGCAATCAAATTTCTGATTAGTTTCTTTCAATTTGTCCTTTCCAAATTAGCCAGTTAGGCTGAGCACCCCAAACTAGATCTCCATATTTACAAATTACACATGGGTAATGGTAAATTATAGAGGGATTGCAGTCCAAAAATCCCTAAATTTATATGACTACCCCACCGAATGAAACAGAATCTGCTCTTCACACATGACATCTCACACCGATTGCATAAACACATCTCACCATTCGTATGGAAAATATTCGCAATACATCATGAGATGTGCATGTAAGGTCGGTGTGAGGAGAACGGATCTACTCCTCACACCTGGTGCCTCACAGGCGCCTTACATGCACATCCTACCACGCATTAGGAACATCTTCTGTTCTTATTAATTATTTATTCATGGGAAATGTTTCCAATGCATGGTGGATATGCATGTGAGGAGCAGATCTTGTCTCCAGCGTGAGGCGCCCTGGGTGAGAAGCAGGTCCCAATTCCCACCGAACCAAACTTATATATGGATGATGGTTTGAGTGCCGGAGTGCAGACACATGCCACAGGTGGACCGTGGGCCCTATGCCATTTAAAGTCCTATTAGTACAGGTGCAAGTCCCAAATTTGTATAATTGTCCTATAGCTTAGCCTTATCTTTATTTAAAACAAAATCATAAATATTGCCAAACGCTTCATATGTTAATTGTGATCAAAACACAAAACCCACTCTTTGCTAATATGACTGTTGTTTTTTATCCTGAAAACGAAATGACACATGTTGTTGAATACCCCTAGATGGGCTTGGATACAATATTTGACCTCTGATTTGCTTTTTTTTCTAATGATTAAAACCTTTTTTTCCTAGTTATTTATATCAAAACAAATTATACCGAATGAAAGGAAAAACAAAGTTTTCGTTGTAAAGGGTCATAACTCATAACATAAATAATAGCAGATATATTTAATTTGAAAAGCTTTATCCATATTGTAGAGAGAGAAATAAAGGTTCCATTTGTTTCATCATAGAAGGCATGGAATTAATTTCTTCTACACCGAAATATTTCATCTGTATCTTTTACCCTTTTTACAATTAAGACTTAATTTTTGACCCCATTTAAGGTGTAAATGGTGTGACGAAAAATAAAGTATTTACTCTCAAAGCTAAATAATGAAGCTCTAGTGTTTTAATCATTCTTTATTGTTCACACTTTCTCTTAAATATGCTTCTTTAATAATATTAATGAACAATTTATAAAAATTAGGGCTCATTTGGTTTGCTGTTGGAATCGGAATCTAAACCAAAATTGCAATGCTCTATTTTTATAATCTATTTGGTTTAGACAGGAATTGGAATGAAAATTAGAATAACTGGAATGAGATTTCAATGATAAGGGAGAGAGAGAATAGTCATTCTCTCAACTAGGAGAATGTCATTCTAGCAGAATGAGAATCTAATTTCCATTCCTATTCCAATTCCATACCCTATTCTTGTGAACCAAACAGGCCCTTGGAATATAAATCCGTCCTCTCTTAGAATTTCACTAAAGATAGGAAATGTGGTTAGAAAAGCATCGATGCATGTATAAATATGTTGATTTTACATGTCTCATTTTAGATAATGAGTGGACATAGGAGGTGGCAAGTGTTTCGAGGAGATAGCTCAGACTCCAAAGATCTATTATTTAGTGTTAAGAAGTCTTCGTTGATTCAATTTAAGACTGAATTGGATGTCTTCTTAGCAACCAACACAAAAGAGGAAGTCTGTGATTTCAATATCAAGGGGAGTTGGTTGGAGAGGTCATGTATTGTCTACAGCGGAGATTCTTCCAATTCAATTATCATCGCCCAAGTAAGATAGATAAATCCTAATGATCATTGGTATGTATTGTTTGATGTGAATTGATTATTGGTGATTAATGTGATGATGCAGATGCATAAAAAACATAGCATTCAGAGTGTGGTGCTTGGGAAGGACACTTTTGCGGTGACTATGTATCCCAACATTGACCATGCTTTTATTGTTGCACTCATAGTGATTCTTGACGAGATCAATGAGGATAAAGCTTATTAACAGTACAAGTTAAACCTCCTCTTTTTATTATACTGATCACTATATTAATAACAAATAACAATAATAACCTTTGGTGGTTGCGGCAAAGATCTTGTGTTGTAATCTTTTTTTTTATTCATCTTTTTAATTCTAAACTTGTGTTGTAATGTGTTATGTTCTTTAAGACATTTGCTCCATATATAAAATGTTTATTGTATTAAAAGAGTAATGAAGGAGAATAATAAGCACTGCACCTCTCTTACAATGGTGCATTATAGTATTTATATTAATTAGTGAGTTACAGAATTATAATAGGATACAAACACTATCCACAGTTACAAAGATTGGTCAGGGTTAATATTAGAACATCATCTAAGTGATATGTCAACCTTATCTTTATCATGCCCCTTCAAGCTGACTTGGGTACTTGAAGTTGGTAAATAAGGCTCAGTTTGGTAAGAGTATAAATACAAATATGTAGAATGTAAAATCTTGTATTTTGTACATATCTGCACTCTATATATTTGTATTTGTACTTTTTCCAAACTGAGCCTAAAACAAGTAAATTAAAATGTTGAGATGGCATCGGCTCAGTAACTAAGCCTACAAACTGATCAGCAGAGTTGAGACAATGAATTCGAAGACGTTGGCGAGTGATGTGGTCACCAAGGAAGTTAAGGTCAACCTCCACATGACAGATCCTGGCATGAAACACTGCCATGAGAGGTAAATGGCACTAACACAACCACAATATAGAGCAGGTGGACTAGAGGTCCAAGGTCTGAAACTAATGCTTGGATCCAAAGTATCTCTGTGATGGCATTGGCAAGAGCATGCAGCTCTACTTCAATGCTAGAATGGACGATAGTTGTTTGCTTTTTATTTTTAGAGTTCCAAGCTAGTTAGAAGATGTGAGTCAAAGAACACATAATACCCTCTTATGGATAGTTGGTCGTTTTGGCAGCTAACCCAATTAGTAATGGTGGGCTCATTTGAATGACTAAAGAACAAACTAGTGTGAATGGTTCCCTTTATGTAATGAAAGGGATCAGATCTAATAGGCACAATAAAGTAAGCACATTCAATGAGCACTTGATAAATATTTTGATAATTGTCAAAAGTGGTTTTTAATCTTTTTCAAAGGTAGGTTGGGAGTATTTTAAGGGATAAGTGTCAAAAAAAATTTAACTACTCATTCAACGTGCTTACAAAATTGTGCCTACGGCCTACCTAATCTGGACTGATAATAAAATATGTGTTTTACCATTGCCCAATGCTTAATTGTGGGAGAGTGGAGAAACCGGGATACTTTATTCATAGTGAAAGATATATTAGGACTGGCCAAGGTGATATATTGTAGTACACTAATGACACTATGGTATTCTGTTGCATCAAGTAGGGGGTCTCCCTAAGTGGTGAGATAGTCCAGTCGATGCAGCCACTAGGAAAGAGATTGGTTTGGTATCTTCAAGATTAAACATGTTCATGAGTCGAGTAGCCCGATGGGCTGGCCCGACCCGACTCATTATAAGTCAAGCTTGGTCATAACTTTAGGCTCGTAGGCTCGGGCTCAGGCCTAAAGCACTTGACTTTTTTTCAGGTCGGGCTTGGGCTTTCTCAAAAAAGCCCACCCCAAACCCAAGCCCAACTTGATACTATATATTGAATAATAAAAATATGTTTTATTTAATAAAAAATATATACACAATATTTTTCTTTGTTCTTCTTCTCTTTTTTTCCAAGTAATAGTGAGATGTTTATTATTTTTGAGTTTTAAAGGTTTTTAATATAAATAAAACATTTTTTATTGAATAAAAAAAGAAAAAAAGTTTTGTTTTCAAATTTTTGGCCAGGCTCAAGCTTTGGGCTTTATATGAGGGCCGGGCGCGAGCTTAAGACCTAGGCCCAATGGTTGGGCCAAGCTCGAGTTTGAGCCTAAGTGTATTTTATTGATTTATATACAAAGCCTTGCCTAAACCCGATCCATGAGCAGGTTTATTCAAGACCAATGCAACAGGGTGAATCTACAATGTAGTGATGCTAGGTTAAGATGAGACCATATGAGTTACAATGTGCTTCAAAGCCCAAGAAAAAGTGAACGGGACCCAGGTCCTTTAAAGCAAATCATTATTTAAACGAGTGATAACAATAAGAGTGGATGAGCTGCTAGTAACAATTATATTGTCAACATAAATGAGGATAAATAATGCGTGTTAGCCTTGCCTTAGTATGAATAGTGAATGATTAGATTGTGAGTAAGAAAATCTCATAGAACATAAGTGTTGATACATGCAATCCTGGCCTAGAGAGTTTGGTGAAGCATTGAAGCCCATAAAGAGCCTTGTGAGTTTGCAAACATGTTAAGGAAATTAGACATCCTTAAAAGTCAAAACCTTTTGGCTAATGCATATATCCTCATCAACATATCCATGGAAAAATGCATTGTGAATATCAAATTAATGGATGGACCAATCATGAGAGACCCACAATGCTCAAAATAGTGTTGATAGTCACTAGTCTAACCATATGAAAGTGTCTCATTGAATATCCATTTAGATCCAATCAAATGCATGGAATCACTGTAAGGTACTAAGGACTAGGGGTGATCATGGGTCAGGTCGGGCCGGGTCTAGCACCAATGATAAGGGTTTTAACTTATGCTTGGGCCTAACCCAACCCTACATGGACCTTGGCTAGACTTACAAGCTTTCTAGGCCTAATGAGTAATGACTTTGGACATGTGACATCAAATAATAAAAATTTAATTATTTAAAATTTTTAAATTAAATAGCATGTAATACATGCAAAAAATAAGGCATGGGCCTCATATAATTGCTATGCTTGATTTGCTTGATTTACCTATCATTTTATAGATGAAGGCAATGTCTTCATTCCTATTCTTGATCAATGTGGGACTTTGAACAACACTAAATAGTTAATACAACCATTGAATGATTTCCTTAGCCCACATTTTTTAGGGAATGAGAACAAAGGACTTGCTTTCATCTATATAAGGCCTTGCTTAGGAGGACAATTCTCACATTTAAATTGATTCAAGTGTTGACACGTGTCAATTCATAAATATTTATCTATGTCAAAATAAAACTTAAGGCATTTATATTTTTATAAAAAATAATGAACATTTAATATAAAATAAAATATACTTGTGTATATATAACATATAAAATATAATACATATTTTATATTATATTTAAAAATATGTATATTATATTGTATTGTGAGTCGAACCGAGCCTAGGCTAGGCAAGTGTTGGGCCCAAACTTGACCTAGAATTTTCTAAATTTGATGTGGGTCTGGCTAAGAATGATCACCCCTACCAAGGACCAAGTATTGTTTCTAGCCAAGGTTGTAAGCTCTTGATTCATTGCTTCACACCAATGTACAAACTTGGTGGCTTAGGCAAAAGATGAGAGTTCAATCTCATTATATATAGTGGAGTGAATTAGTGGAGTAGGTACTTAGTACATGAGCATGAAGTCAATGCAAATCATCCATATTATGAATCATCATTGTATGAATGTAATTGTATTTAGGAAGGGGGATTAGCGAGTATCATTTGATTCAATAATTCTTGTATATGTCGGTTTTGGGTGGAGGTGATTCATAGCCAATACTACTCTCAACAGGGGTATGTTGAATATTGAAATAGGTGGAAAGAGGTTCAAGAGAGTGGACAAAACAGTATTTGAGAAGATGGACATAGGTGGTGATCTATTCGTTGTAAGAGAAAGGGATGGTTGTAATGTAATGGGTAATAATGTTTGGGGATTGTCGATAAGAGTGGAGTTGAAGGATTTATTCTAAGACCAAGCAACATATGGAAAGTGTTTTCATAAAAAATAACATGACCACTTCTATAAACTTCATCTATAAGAACATAATAGCAATGATATCTTTTATTATCAGCATAATACCCAAGGAATATACACTATAAGGATTGAAAAGCCAACTTTTGTTTCATATATGGGCGGGGATATGGAAACCAAATGCACCAAAAAATCTATAATATTGAGTAATTAGGAATTTATGCATTGGAGAGTTACCATGCAAAATTTCAGTGCACAACTTGTTGATTGGACATATTGTTGTGTTTACAACTTGACCCCAAAATAAAAGAGGAATTGAAGCTTTAGACAACAAAGCCAAGGCACATTCCACAATGACATCACTCAATGTCACTGTTTTTGTTCATGAGTGTGAAGGAATGAATGTTGATGATTAATACCTTAGTCGTATAAGTAATTAAAGAGAGAGAATGGTACTCATCGCCCCAATCTAATTGTAATACTTTGATCTTGTGGTCCAATAGTCTCTCAATATGACATGAAAATTAATAAAATTGCCAATCACATCATATTTATGAGAGATGGTATAAACCCAAACTTGATAAAATCATCCACAAACACCACATAATGTATATGTTTGGTATCATTGGTGTTTATTGGAGGGGGGACGCATTTTTTCAATAAACGTTTATCAGAAAAACACCCATGAAGTTTAAATGTTTCTCGTTCATTTGTATGATTGGGTTTTTCTTGGGTGTTTCAAGAAACAACCCATAAAATTATTTTACAACTTGGCAAAAATAAATGTTTGCTCATGATTGGTTGTTTGGTGGCGCATTTCAAGAAACTACATGGGTGAGGTGTGACACTGTTACTTGATATTCATGAGCCATTAAGTCAATCTAATGGTCCAAATTACCCATGCTTTTACACAATGGCCAATTTTGAGATCCAATGGTGGATCTTGGACGCAAATTACATCCAATGATCAAAATGTGTGGTATAAGTCCTCAAAGTGTGGTAATAACGCTAACGAGATAGGGTGTTTAACATTACAAACTAGAGGGACTAGTAGATTGAAAACTCCATAATATTAGCATGACAACGTCGACTATCGATTAGTAAGGATACGCCACGAATACAAGCTTTGTATCGTCCAATACGTTGCGATACAAGCCGCACGATACATGCTGCGCCCATTCTTCATAAAAACGTGAATGAGGTGATTCAAAATCGAGTCACCTCATACACGTTTAGAAATCACTGCGGTTCCAAACCAATAAGCCACACTTCATTTTGTGACAAAGTAAAATAAAATAAATTTTATTAATATTTTTCCTGTTCACATGCAATTTAAATAAAAAACACATTTATATTTAGCAACTCTAACTAAACATTAAAAAATAATACTTAAAATAGTATTTTATAAACTAATAGAATAAATAATGTATCAAATCCACATTTATATGAAAAAGATAATTTTTAATAACAAGAAATTTATAAAATAGAATATTAATAATAGAATAATTATATTAATGCTTAAAATTTATAAATTTGCACATGATATAAAGCTTAAATTTTTTATATACTTTTATTAGTTACTATCTAATATTTTAATTTACATTAATAAGTAATAACAACATATTTATTATTTACAAAAAATAAAATATTATATACAAAATATTGAAAAATATAATATTAAATTGAATCTTTCAAATCCATTAATCTACATTTATTTCAAAAATGATTTTTTATTTCATAAAATTTATATTAATAAAAATATTAATAATAGAATGATTATTTTAGTAATTATAAGTTATGAATTTGTATATGATATGCATCTTAGAAATTTTAACAAATTTGATATACTTTAAGTTACGATTATATTTTTATAAATTATTAATTGATATTTTGATTTGCACTTGAAAATCTAATATTTAGTTTATTTTTTCTTAATGCTAAAAAATTAAAATAGTAAAATAAAAAATAATTGATATAATAATTAAAATATAATAGGTGCATTAGTGTCTTGGACTCTTGATTGATGCACTATAAATAAAATTATGCATCAAGGTTCATTAATCGTAATTATATTTCTTCATATATATCCTTAATATTTACATTTTTATGTTTTTATATACTATTTTGTGATCATTTTAATCTTAAATATATTGTTATTAATATATTTATAAAATTTGTATGTATTTCTCTAGCGTATCCATGCGTTTCCATCTTTTTTGTCCATATCATGTGCTTCCAAAGCGTATATGAGTTGTCCGATACGATACCCGATACCGATACTTTAATCCTTGTTAACAATAAAACTATTTAACTTGTTGAATTAACTCTTAATCTTCCATATAAAATAGAATATGCTTGTTGTAACTTATAAACCCCCTTCATGAATGCAAGATGCAAAAGGTAAAGAACTTTCCCAATATAATAAAATAGAAATCCCCATAGGTAGCTTATCTGTAACTTATTCTTGCTTGTATACTACTCTGTCAAGATAAAAGAATACTTCACTTGCGGGTGAAGAAGATGCTGCTTGTTTTACTAATGAGAATATGGATAAGAGGAAAACATGAGAAATCAAATATGAACTAAAATACCAAACATGGAAAGGAACCTCAACATTCAGAGGAAGGGTATGTTGGACATACTGTTCAAATCGACAAGAAACAACAAAGAAAGTTTCCAGGGGGTTAATAGTCTCTGAAGCCCCTTGCGAGGGGTTATAGGGCTGCCAAAAAAGCCAAGTGGTTAGTATGAAGCACCTTGTTGACATTAAGGCGGGGGATAGACAGTGTTGGCAACGAACTTATCGACGTCCATTGCATACGATCAGCGCGAGAAGAACACTCTCTCTGCAACTCCAACTGTTTGCAGCTATCCTCTCTCAATGGGGATTGCATCGGATCAGAAAACCTCAAGTGCCACATCAACTTACATGTTAGTGCCACATCAGCTACATGTTTCACGAAATGTCTAGCCGTTGGGGGAAAGTGAGAATTTAAAATTTTCCCCAATGGATCCTTTCACAAAAATCGATGAATAAACGTTTAACATTGTTTTCTCAATAAACGATTGCACCAAACACTAATTTCAAACCCAATAAACGTTTATCAACCCAAACGCTAAGGTGACAATTTTTATTGAAAAAAATGCCAATGGAACCAAACATCCTTAATAATGATTCCCATGAATAAAAAATACAAGGGCAAAACCGTAAGCATTTGAGTAAATCAAATCAAGTGGTCCATATGATACTGAAGTAGATGAAGAGAACAGAAGCTTATGGCTTTTAGCCAATTAACAAGAACCACAAATATAATAAATAGAACTACCATGAATTAAGAGCCCAAATTGTGTGATGACCTGCTAAATTATACAAAGAGATGCATGACCAATATGTGCATGCCATCCGTGCATGTCAGTCTATTGGAGCATAAGACCGTACCTATTGGGAAGTTTATATTAGCCATCACTGCTGGGACCTTGAACTAGCATCTTCCCTAACTAGTCCTTAACCAACAAAAAATCTTTATGAATCAATATGATGAATAGGTAAAGAGCTACTAATATAGCTTGGGGCTCCCATAGCTACGATGAAAAGGACCTTGGTTGTGATAAGACCATGTCAAACAACAAAGAGCAAGGAAATAGCTGCGATGTGATGAATCATAGGATTACAATGCGATAATGATAAGATTTGAGTGGGATGCATGTATTGAGTGATGAGTCAAAATTCGTCATATGAAGCTGCAAAATGCACTAGCATGTGATCACATGACACATGCCTAAGTTGCAATAAACACAACATACTCATCACATTATGCCCCTCATGCTTGAAATATAAGCTTTAGTCTAGATCTATACAAGCTCAAGCTAGGTTGGGCAAGTTTTAAGCCTATGCCATTAATTAAGATAAAATACAAAATTTATATGTTTATGGTATTTATTTTTTATCATAAAAATAACAATAGTATATGCACCAAAAGATTGTATGGGTCCAAGTCGGGGCCAAGCCAAGCTTTGGGCTTGTAACAATGAATAGATTGGTTATCCTAATTTTATCTACTTATATATGAGGGGTAGCTTAGTTGATATGTAGCTGGTTCACTCCAACATAGTAGATTCAATTCTCACAACCCCAACTTTGGGGAAGAGGGGAGGGGGTATTAGTGGTGCATATCACCAAACACTGGAGAAAAAAGAAAAAAAAAGAAAAGGCAATGTGGGATGCTAGCCACCCAATTTGCATTCTTCCATAAAACCTTAGTTTTCACAACTAATCAATGTCCCACATTTAGGGTTGTCAATGAGTCGGGTCTGGGTCAAGATTATCTAGAATTGGAATTGAATTGACATGAAATATTGAGGACCCATAATCGAATTGGACCTGATAGGGTATGTAATTTTTATAACCAAAACCAAATCGATTGGTTCTCAAGACAATCAGGTTTGACCCGACAGACCCAATTATAATATATATATATATATATATATATGTTATATACATAATTTATTTAATATATTATATATATTACAAATATAGCTTGAGCTGAGTTTGAATCGATTTGGGATTGAGTGGAATTGGTTTGAACCAATAATGATTAGCACACTATATTAGGACCCAGAACCAACTCGTTGATTCTAGTTCCTAAAAGCATAACCAACCCAATCAGTTTGGGTCCATCGGGTTGAATCGGCCCATTAACAACTCTACCAACATTGACTTGTTAGGAAAACTAGAGCTTTGCATTCATGTAATATATACATGCATAAAATATAAAATAGATATTATGACTTGTATATATTATTATAAGCTTGGATGATAATGCAACATTTTATAATATTATATATGTACATATAAAGTAAATATAAAAGATATATAAATATATTGTGCGTCAAAATGGGTCCACATCATGCCCAAAAATAACACCCCTTTAAGTGTGAAAATTTACTAGCCAAACTAGTAGGGTCGACACAAACAGAGTTTTTTATGAGCTATTTGGCTTTTGAAAAGCTAGGTTTGATTCGATTTAAATTGAGCTTCGAGTTGAACTAGGCCCAATGATGCTTGCTTGCTTGATTGAATTTATATTATATAATAATTTTTAATATTTTACATGTATAATTTTTTATATATACAGTTTTTTTTTTTTTATATGAAACTTGCTTCATTGTTGAATTTGAACCTAACTAAGGTTGAATATGTGAGCTTTCAAGTCATTCCAAATTCAATCTCAAGTTTCTAATTAGAATTGAACTTAAACTCGAACTCAAGCTCAAACCTCATATTTTTTTACCAAACCAAGGTTAATTATATAAGACGTTATTCGACTAAGCTCGGATCAAATTCATCCCTACGAACTGAACTATATATGTAAATGATCACCACTACATTTTTTTGTTATTAGTTGATCATTAATCGAGTTCCAGGCTTAATATGTTTTGTTTTTTTTTCTAAAAATAGTGACTAAACTTTTACGCGTATTTTAAATGACTTTTCCATGCCTTCTCCTTCTGGCTAAGATCAAGTGTAGTATCTTGTTTGTTCTTATCATTTACTACACTAAAAAACAAAACGATGATTTTTAATTTCAAATATATGCCATGGATGGGAATGTGTGGCACAGTGGCAGTGGGGGGAAGGGAAGGC
Source organism: Nelumbo lutea (assembly GCF_056320005.1). NCBI lineage: Eukaryota > Viridiplantae > Streptophyta > Magnoliopsida > Proteales > Nelumbonaceae > Nelumbo > Nelumbo lutea. The sequence goes on from NC_142685.1 coordinate 48,854,501, forward strand.
CGGAAGGCTCCTCCGCGTTGTGCTGTCCCTTCTTGCTTACGTGTATTAAAATATCTGATTGTTGTGAGCAAAAGGGTATTTTCGTTATTTCCTCGATATCATGAGGTATTTTGTTGACGATCCTTTTAGCCCCGTGCTACAACCGTGAAATCAAAGCCTTAGAATTAGAAGAAGTGACGTCGTAATGGACCCACAACAATACATCTAAGGCCACGATTCATGCTTTTAGCCCCGCAGTAAAACTATGCCGTAGCAAAATTGAACTCGCAAGTCTACATGTCTAAGCAGAAGAGACAGAGTGAGAGTCCTAGAGGACACGAGCCTATCCCTCTTGTCCGCTTTCTCTTTTCCTTTCTCCTGCTGGCTGCTGCTATCGCTATGACTTTTTATTACAATACAAAATATTTATATTTTTTATATACTAAAAAGTAGAACAACACGAAGAATGAAAATTAGATAAAAAAAATAAAAAATAAAAACGAAAAGTCCGGGAAAGAATAAAAACGAAAAACAAGTCGACTGGTAAGGGAAAGAAGAGAACCACCTTTTTCAACGCACCTTTTTAGGGTTTTTCCTCCTCTCTTCAGACAGTAATGACGGATTTTTTGTTCAGAGGAACCATTTGCTGAAGCTCCCTTGTTTTTCTTCGTTTTCTCGACAACAAGCGCTGTGTTTTCTTTTGTTCTTCTTCGGGAGAAGAGAGATGTCTTCTTCAGCTACAGTTCGAGTCGAGAAGGCCACGAGCGATCTTCTGATCGGTCCCGATTGGACCATGAATATGGAAATTTGTGATTCCATCAATTCCAGTTACGGGTAAAAATAAGAATTGAACTTTTGATATCTACGAAATATTCTTGCATATTTAAGGACTATTTTTTCATTTGTTGTTTGTACTTTGTACCATGTTTTAAGGCTTCTGTTTTATCCAAAACCTGTAGTTTGGACGGTCTCTTGATGTTGCAGTACCTTTATTATGTGTTTATTTCTTCTACTTCTTCCTTGGGTGTAGATTTCTAGTGTTACAAGTTTGTTGTTAGATGTAGTTTGGTTGGATATACTTTTCCCTTTTTATTTTCTGAAGATCCGGATTGGTTTCTAAGTTCCCGATTTAGATAAAGCTGAGGCAATTTTAGTATATTGTTCTTTCAAGGCTTATGAAGTTGGCACTTATGAGTCTGAGATTTTAAGAACAGTATACTTTGTTTGTAAGAACTTGTGTTTTTCCTTCGGGGTGCTTATCTCTCACGGAGCAAGTATTCCCCCTTCCTTTTTCCCACCCCCTGTTTATTATTATTGGTATTATTTTTTTATCAGGGATAAGTTGCGTGAAGAAAAGTTTCTGATAAGTTTTATGTCCATTTACACTCCCTTTGTGACATCGTTTGAAATTTATTTCGTTTATGCATTAATTTGTTTATTTCTAAGAGAATAAATTTACCGATGGTTTATTAAAGGCTGTGAATTGAATTTGATCAGGCAGGCAAAGGATGTTATTAAAGTCCTGAAAAAACGGTTGCAGAATAAGAACCCAAAGGTTCAACTACTTGCTTTGACGGTATGTTTAATGGGAGTTTTTCATATACATTCTTATATCGAATTGCAAATGCTTGTATTTAGAATAAATATATTCATAATCTCCAAATCCATGCAGAAATGGGTGGATGTGTTTGTCACTTTAGAATCTCTAGTATGATTCTTGTAGCTGGTACCTCATGCATGATTACTTGTTTGATTACTTCAGACAAAAGCAATACTGTTATGGCAATTTTGTTTTTTTTTGAAAACTCAATCAATTTCTTCTCTTTTGTTTTTCAGCTTTTGGAAACAATCATAAAGAACTGTGGTGATAACGTGCACTTTCAAATTGCTGAAAGGAATATTCTACAGGAGATGGTGAAGATTGTAAAAAAGCAGGTGAGATTTTCAGATAAGTTCTTTTTCTCTCAAGTCAGTTCATCAAGAAAGAAGGGAGATGAATTCTAACACCACTCGAGGCAACAGCAGTAATAGTACAAGGAAATGGAAGAAAAGTTAGCTTGGCAAAGACAAGCTGCAATATAGATCATTTCTTTAGATGTTATATCCAGCAACCTTATCAGTCGTTGCATTAATGGACCTTACAGATCATTGGAATAGGATGTTCTACTCATCCATCCAATGAATCCATGATCATTTGGGACTATCTCTACCACAGGCCACAGCTCCCTCTTAGCTTTAGTCCTATGAAGTCATGCATTTGATCTTTTGGAGCACTAAGAGAGTCTCACTGGCCAAAAAAGTGTTACTTGATAACACCATTGTTGTTCTACACATGCGGCCTATACCTGATGGACCAAGGTCCCCAATGAAATCATTGTCTTCTCAAGGTGGTTATATCTTGCAATCAAATTCCAGCCATACTTGAGCAGATTTTGGACCATGCTTGAATTTGTTGGATGGCTTATTCTTTGCTTAAAATGGCAGTATTCTTCAAAGTTTGGCCTTAGGTGACCAAATGGTAGACCCTATTTCAAGTCATTGCATGGTTTATTTTTTCTTTGAATTCAGGCATGGTTTAGATATATCACCAAGCAGCCAGGAGTAGTGGCCAGAAAGGCAAGTGATGATCTGGATTTTTTTAGCCCATGAAGTGGTCAAAACCCAGCCTGGCTGATAGTATCGTCCCACCATATACTTGGGTGATAATATTTCATTCCAGAAATATGCTTTTATCTCTTTCTTTTATAGGTAACCTGGATAGGTATTTGAATGATATCTTGATACTTTTCTTTCATTAACTTGTATTAAGTAATTATTTATACTACACTTTTCTTCTTCATTTGACCATTTTCCCGTGCATTTGTTAATTGTTATTACCATGTATCATTTGGAGTACTCTTGCAAGTCAGGTTATAAGAAGTTTCCTCTATGGATTTCTACAGATGGATATGAATGTGAGAGATAAAATATTAGTCTTGCTAGACTCTTGGCAAGAAGCATTTGGTGGACCTGCGGGGAAATATCCTCAATATTACTGGGCATATGAGGAATTAAGGGTATGCATATGCTACCAACTAAAACTTGCATTTGGTTCTTTATATAATAAACTATAAGCCTTGCCAAATTCATGGACAATACGATTCTTAAATTGGGATTGTACCAATGGCAGCGGTCTGGAGTAGAATTTCCACAGCGTTCATCAGATGCGGCTCCTATATTTACACCACCTGTTACACATCCAATGCCAAGACATATTCAAGCAGGATATGGTATGCCCAGCAATACCACAAGAAGGCTTGATGAAGCAATGGCATCTGAGGTAGAGAGTTTAAGGTAAGGCTTGGCTTTGACTTTGGTCTGAAAAGATTGTTGATTATTATTACCTTTTCCCTGCTGCCGAGGAGGGGGAGTGTTTGGGGGGACTGGCTTTTGTTTAAATGTTTCCCGTATCATTTCAGTCTATCAAACATTGATTCTATGCGGAGCATTATGGAGCTTCTAACTGAGATGCTGCAGGCAGTGAACCCAAATGATCGTGAGGTATTTGCAGTTATATATTTAGCTCCATCCTTGTGCAACAATAATTGGTATTTACTGTATCAATCTGAAAAGTGAAGTATTTTCACTATGGCCTACACATGAAGAAAACATTTGAATGTGTCTCTTTGTGTGCACATGCTTGTGTATACATAACATGTGGTAATTTAATCAACTTTTTGAACGGTTGAATATGTACATGCATTATTATAAGCTAGTTGAAGTGAAACAAAACCTTCACTTGATGATTGTGTGACATTGCAACTGTATCTTTAACTCTTTGAAACCTCTAAAATCTAAACAAATTGGATCTATTTGATAGGCTAATCAATCTACACAAAATACCACCTTCAAATACCCCAAAGAAAGATGACATTAAGTCTTTTTGGTCTAGAGATCCAATTTGGTCTGAAAAGAACCCTTCAGGAAGCTGTTTACTGCAGTAAGAAAATTGGCAAGTTCCATAACATTCCAACTTTCAACTGAGGGGTGGCTCAGTTGGTATGTTAGCTGATTCGCTACAGCTTAGATGCAGGATTGGTTCCCGCAACCACTGACTTTGGGGGGGGGGGAGGGTATTAGTGTGGTGCATATCATCAAATACAAAAAAAAACACCTCCTCCATCTCTCATCAGAAACCGATTTCTCAAGCATCAGACAGTGGTAACTCCATTAAAAATCTACATAGCTGTCTACATTTTCTTGCTTATTCTACAGTTTTTACATTAACAAAATAAAAGAAAAAGTGAAAAACACAAGCAAACACAAAATAACTAATTTTGATGGTTTTGGATTTTAGGCCTAAGTGCCTAAGTAACCCTGATTGGAAATTGGAATTCTCCTTGACTGAACCACCAAAGCTGAATTTTGAGGGACCTTTCTGGGTTGATATTTGCAAATTTAATTGTTTTCGTTTGGGGGGGATTAAGGCTGTTAGGGATGAGATGGTTTTTGTATATCCTCTGTTCATTTTTCATTTTACAGGTGTCTTTATTATGGATCTTTTAATGAAAGCACTTTACTTCACAGTTTTCAAAAAAAAAAAAAAAAAACTCTGATACAGTGCACCTATCCTGGGATTTATTTAAAACAAAGCCTAACAGAAGGCAATTCAGCCTAGATCTAATTGGTTAAGGTTAGTCATGTCAGACTGGGTCGGGCTTGGGTTGATTACTCTAGGGACTGTTGGTAAAAGTCTTTCTAGTGTTAGGCATATTTTTTAAAACAAAGCCTAACAGAAGGCAATTCAGTCTAGTTCTAATTGGTTAAGGTTAGTCATGCCAGACTGGGTTGGGCTTGGGTTGGTTACTCTGGGGAAAAGTCTTTCCTATTGTTAGGCATATATTTTAAAACAAAGCCTAACAGAAGGCAATTCAGTCTAGTTCCAATTGGTTAAGGTTAGTCATGTCAGATTGGGTTGGGCTTGGGCTGGTTACTCTAGGGACTGTTGGTAAAAGTCTTTCTAGTGTAAGGCATTTATTGCCCCCCAGCCCTATCTAACCTGCCCAGGTTGTATCCAAACATCTGCCATCAAACATGTGGGAAATGCCAATTTACTCTGTTTTGGAGGCACATGATTTTGGCTCTCTGTGCTTGTGTTTCACAAGGTAACCAATTCTTTAGAAAATTTTCACTTGCATGATAACTGGTAACTCACCTTTATATTTGAGATTTATAGAGCTGTACAATATCTTTCATAGGCATAGAGAAATGTGGGATGGCTTTACATTGTTTTGTCTAATGTTTACGTGCCCAACAATTATAGTGAAAGAGGTGAAATGTGGGAGGAGCTCTTTGATATTAGGGGATTGTGGGACGGTCCTTGGTGCTTAGGTGGGGGCTGTAATGTGATCAGATTCACCAATGAGACAAATAATCCCAATCAACAAATCTCTACCAGCATGAGGAAGTTCAATGAGTTTATAGACACTTGCGAACTAAAAGAGATTCATGTTCAGCATACTTTGTTCACGTGGTCCAATTTACAGGTCTACCCTATTTGCTTGAAGTTGGATAGATTTATTTTCAATACTAAGTGGGAAGACCATTAGGTAGAATTGGTACCTTGGACAATCTACAGAAGACAAGGCCTTTTTTCTATATTTCCCCCAACTGGTGCATCCTTTGTAGAACTCAGAGTGAGGACTGTTATCATTTGCTAATTTCTTGTTCCTTTACTACAAAGTTATGGGATTGGCTTCTCTTTTTGTTTGGGAGCAGTTGGAACTTGCTAGCAGATTTAAGATTGCTTTTTGATCCCTCTACTTTTGTTTGGAAGCAGAAAAGGGGTAAAATCATGTGGAGGTGTGCAAGAGCTGCATTGATATGGACAAATTGGGAAGAAAGGAATGCTAAAACATTTTTGGAGAAGGAAAGAAACCTTCAAGAGATTAGGGCTGTGTCTTGGTTAGGGTGATTCGTTGGCTGAAATCGTTGGACTTGTTCCACCAATTCTCCTTTAATGACATTTGGAGGAATTGGTCAGTAGTGGCAAGTTCTTCATCTTCCAAGACTAAAGTGAGAACAAGCTGCTCATCACCTCCTGTAGGCTTCTTGAAGTTGAATTTTGATGGAAGCAGTCTAGGAACCCAGGCCCTTCTGGGTTAGGTGGGGTATTGAGGAATGAAGTCGGGAATGTGATGCTTATCTTCTCAGGTCATTTAGGAGTGGGAGACTCTACTAGAGCAGAAATGTTTGCTGCCCTGCAAGGTGTACAGTTTGCAGCTCAATTAGGGGTGGAACAACTAATTGTTGAAAGTGGCTCAAAGGTTGTAAGAAGCTGGTTGCAGGACCTAGAGTCAGTAGTTTGGTGCTTTAAGAATGAAATTAAAAAGTTTAAGGTGCTAACAAGAAACATGGACCTAAGAATACAATGGGTGGGGAGATCAGCAAATGCTACGGGGGACTTTCTAGCCAAGCAAGGGGCAGCTAGGGAAGCTTTGTATTGGGCACAACTGTAATTTATTGCTTTTGTTTTCTTTTTTAGTGGAGCGATCGCAGCTCAAACCTCTCCAAGGTCTGCTTGTACGTGCTAATATTTCCAAATTAATAAAAGGTTCATTTATTTATATAAAAAAAAACATTAGGTAGGATTGGTAGCTAGGCATTGCCGAGAGTTAATATGACCATTGTCCAATTAGAATTGGAGCAGGGGACTTTTTTGAATGGTCATACCACCTTTTAGATTTGAAATATGTGGCTTACACACCTGGATTTTATTCATAAGGTGGAGGAATGGTGGGGAGAAGATTTGAGGGGAATACCTTGGAAAGGAGTAAGGTTCCATAAGAAGATGCAAAGATTAGAAGGTAGGATAAAGGAGTGGAATAGAGATCATTTTGGAAGAATAGAGAAAAAAAGGCTAAGCGTAACCTCTCAAATTAAGCAACTAGATGATAAGGAGAGTTGGGGCCTTATAAGTGAGGAGGATAGGAGGTTGACATGAAATTTGAAGGAGCTGGGAAAAATACTTATTAAGGAAGAGATCTATTAGAGATAGAAATCTAGGCATAAATGGATTAAGGAGGGGAATGATAATACTAAATTCTTCAATGCAATTGCTAATGGTAGAAGAAGAAAGAACTTTGTGGTAAAATTGGAAATGAATGGAGAAATATTATATGATAAAGACTCAAGAGGGGATTGTTAAGTGTTTTGTGGATCATATTGAGGTACTTTATAGAAGGCAAGAAGCTAACAAGTTCAATGTGGAGGGGTTGAATTAGCCAAGTGTGGACGTTGAAGTGGCAAGATGATTGAATTATTATGTGTTTTGTGGATCATGTTGAGGTAGTTTATAGGTGAGAAGCTAACAGGTTCAATGTGGAGGGGTTGAATTGGCCAAATTTGGACGTTGAAGTGGCAAGATTATTGGGGATGGATTTCGAGTTGGAGGAAATTAGGAGGGCTATTTTTTAAATGGATAGATCTAAAGCTTCGAGCTTGGATGGCTTCACCATATAGCTATAAATTAGGCCATGCCACTTGTTGCCCGACACGACAATACGCCAGCCATGCCAAGCACGACACGATGGAATGGGCCATGTCGCCTACAGGCTACAACCCGTGTGCTAGCATGACCCATATATATATTTATATATATTATGTATTATAATTATATAATAATATATATATATATATATATTTTTTTTTCAATTTTACTATACTATTTTATTTAATTATTGTATATATAAACAATTGTATACATCAAAATTCATATAAAATAAAAATTTAAAGATTTTTTTTCTAAGTAGACCTCTCAGAGCTCGGCCCAGCCTTGCCCAAGGCTTGGCCCGATTGCTCAACCCACAACACAACAGTGGCTCACGTAGGCTCGGGCTGTGGGCCGTGCCCCAAAGTATCCCTACGGAGGGAGAGAGCCAGCCTGGCATAACCCGATTTACACCTCTACTTCACCATGGCTTTTTACCAATTGTGTTGGGAGATTATTAAATTTGATCTTTGGGTAGTTTTTGAGGAGTTTGCTGAAAAACACTTCATTAGCCTGAGTATTAATGCTACTTTCATAGCTTTAACACCTAAGAAGGGAGATGCTTTCAGCCAAACGACTCCAAACCTATTAGTTTGGTGACCAGAATTTATAAGATAGTGGCAAGTGTGCTATCATTAAGATTAAGAACAACCCTACCAACTATAATAAGCCAATTCCAAGGGGCATTCATTCAAGGTGGACAAGATCTCTAATCAAATTTTGATAGCCAATGCAGTGAGTATGTGGAGGTTTTGAAAAGGAGTTTATTGATTCAGAAGCAAATTAGAGTGAGTTCATACATCATCCCAGTGAGAGGCGCGAGCTGCAACCCCTCCTTGAAACTTACAAGTAAACTAGGAAAGAAAAACAAGAATCACAACTGAGCCCAAAATAATTCTTCCCTATTTACCCCTTGCTTAGCTAACACATCTGACAAGGTATTTGCTGATCTCCCCACCCACTGTATAGTGACCAACATATTCCTTGTCAACCAACTAAATTTCTTCATTTCATTCTTGTATTGCCACATAGCCTCTTCAGAATTTTTCAACCAACTCACCACCACTTTGGAATCCCCCTCGATTATTAGTTGTTGTACCCCCAGCTGGTTTGCAAATTGGACCCCTTGTACAGCAGCTAACAATTCTGCCCTGATGGAATTCCCAATTCGCAAAGGACCTGAGTAGAGCAACAAAATCTCTCCCTTCTCATTTCTCAAAGCACCCCCTATTCCGGATAATCCTGGATTACCCATGCTGCTTCCATCAAAGTTCAACTTAATTGAGCCTTCGGGTGGAGGAGACCAGCTTGTAATTGATTTGGCCTTTAAAGATGAACACCTTGCTACTACTAACCAATTTCTCCAAATGTCATTAAAGGAGAATTGACGAAAGATTTCCAAGGTCTTCAGCCAATGTATTGCCCTGTTTAACACACAGTCTTTCAAATCTTGGCTGTTCCTTTCCTTATCTTGAAAAATTCCGAGATTCCTTTCTTCCTAAAGAGTCCAAGTCAAGGCAGCACGAGCACATCTCCACATAATTCTCCCTATTTTTGTAGGCCAATAAAAGGTAGAATGGTTGAAGAGCATGTGAACTTCTGCTGGTAGACTCCAACTACCCCCAAACAACGAAAGTAGCCAAGCCCAAAGGTCTGTAGAAAAGGGACAAGATACTAATAGATAGTAACAATCCTCACCGTGAGCTCTACAGAGGATACACCAATTAGGAGAATTACAGAGAAAAGGTCTTCTCTTTTGTAGGTTGTTTAAAGTGTTTACTTTCCCATGGAAAACTTCCCAACAAAAAGCCATAATTTTTTGGGGGACTGGCCTACACCAAATTTCTTTTGACGGAAAGGGTTGGTGAGTAACAAAAAGCCATAAACTTACTATTATTCATCAAAAAAAAAAGAAAGGTTTTGTGTGTATGTTGGATCTTGAAAAGGAGAAAGAAAGGTTTTGTGTGTATGTTGGATCTTGAAAAGGTTTATGATATGGTAGATTGGTTATTTCTACTATAAATAATGAGAAGATGCATGTTTGGGGGAAGGTGGTGTGGATAGATTGAAGGATGCCTAAAAACCTGTCATTATTTGACTATCATCAATGGTGTCAGTCTTTTAAAAGTGCAAGGCAAAAAAGGCACAGGGGTCAATTTGCGCCTGGGGTGCAAGGCAAGGCGCACACCTTTTTAAGCAAGGCGCAAAAATAAAAAAAGGCTAAAAAATAAAAAAGACAAAAAAAATAAAAAATAAAAAAATAAAAAAATATGAAACATAATATTAATAAAAATATAAAATTTAATTTTAAATTAAATGTTTTAAAAAACCTATTATCTAATATTAAAATACATAAATATAACATGTAAAGCATATTCAAATGAGAATTTAAAAATAAAATCTAATATATAAAACATTTTCAAGCATATGAAACCCATAATCTCTTTTTTTTTTTCTCAATTGCATTATTTCAAGTGGCTAATGTGATGTAAAACATATTACATTCTTGATTCTATGAGCCGCCTTTGTACCATGCCCCTCGAGGCAAGCCCAAACAAGTCCACGCTAGGTCTTAAGTTCTTAGTTCTCATACAAAAAAATAACGATTTTATAGTTTTAATTGCTTTTTAAGAAGACATTTTATTAGGATGAGTGAATGAACAACATTACCAAATAGGGGGTTCTCGAAGCGCACGGGGGTCTGGGGGCGGAGCCCCTGACCCAACCGCTAAACACAAAAAAAGCAAAAAAAGTGTCTTAGTTTCAAAAGGCACATGCCTGGGTTAGGCGCAAGGCACACCAGGTGTGCGCCTTTTGAAAGGGCTGTGCCTAGGACCTTGGTGAGGCGCCTACCTTGAGGCACGCCTTTTAAATCACTGAATGGTGTAGTTAAGGATTTTCTTCCCTAGGTAAGAGAGGACTAAGACAAGGGGATTCTCTTTCACCCTTCCCATTTACCTTGATAGTGGATCTGTGGATTAATTTTGAGGGTAGATAGGATGGACATTTTTAAAGGATGGAGGGTTGGAAGGAATGGCACGATAGTAACACATCTGTAGTTTGCGAATGATACAATTATTCATTCATTTATTTATTTATTTTGATGCTAAGGATCCTTAGAAGGCAAGGAACCTAAATGGGTCGTGAAGTTGTTTGAACATCTTTTAAAATTAAAAATTAATTTTGAGAAGAGTTGTGCTGTTTGCAGGTTACTTTGGTTTGGATGGTTTGGGAGGAGAGAAATGCTAGAATTTTTAAAGAAAGAAACAAGGATGCTGTTTGGGATTTTGCATTATAAAGAGGGCTATACATTGGGCCAAAACTTTGGATTTGTTCTCCCAGTTTTCCTTTGGTGATATTTGGCAGAATTGGGAATCTGTGGCAGAAAGTTCAGCTAATAAGGAAATGCCTATTTTGGTTTGGGTACCTCCTGAAGAAGGATTCATAAAACTCAATTTTGGATGGTAACAGCCTGGATTATCCAAGGACTTCATGAATAGGAGGGGATAGGGGGTGTTTTCAGGAATGCAGAATTGCCTTATATCCAGGTCTTGCAGGAGTAGGGGACTCTATTCATGCTGAGTTCCAATCAGTGTTGCAAGGAGAACAGATTGCTAGAGAGTTGAACTATGGCAAATTATCAATTGAAGGGGATTCTAAGCTAATAGTTGGGGGCTGAAGGGCCCAGACATACTAGTCTAGACTTACAGGGAAGCTGTGAAAGGATTTAAATGGCTGACCACAAAGCACAAATGTGACTATAAGACTTCAATGGGAAAGGAGATTGGCTCTCACGAGTTTTGGGTGTTAGAAGATTGATCATTGAAGGGGACTTGAAGGTTGTTGTGGGATGGCTGAAAAAGGGGGAAGAGGTGATTTGGCACTTGAAGGTTGTTTTTTCTTTGGTTCTCTGTTTTTTCACAACTTCTTGTTGTATCTCTTTCTTTCTTTAATTCTAATGAATTATTATTTTTGTTTTACTGATCAAAAAAAGGAAAGGAGATTGACCAATGAGATGGCAGACAACTTAATTAAGCTAGGGGTGAATAAGGATCATCTATATTGGACTCAATTGTAAATGATATTATGTAATTGAGGTTGCATCTTGCGTTTCTCATTGGGAAACCTTCATCGTATAACTTGATACTATTTATTATTTAATAAAAATTTTTATTTCCTATAAAAAATACTAAGATATGATTTTATCCTTGTTACTTGTCACTGTATAATTTGACAAAAGTTGAAAGTTCTATTGCATTTGTCTTTTTAGGCCCTAAAAGATGAAGTGATAGTTGATCTTGTCAGCCGGTGCCACTCCAACCAGAGAAGGCTCATGCAGATGTTAAATTCAACTGTGTAAGCCTTATCCATTTTTTTAGTTTATTTAGTTTTTCAGGTGTTGAGGTTCACTGGATATTACATATACTACTTGTGTCAGTTGTATGTTATGGTCTGAAGGGTTGTGAATTGTCCATCTTTTAAACTGTCAATTATATAAAGCCTGATTGCAAGACCATTCTATGGTATTTGAACTACCATAGAACGGTTTAAACTAATAAGTAGTTTAGATACTATAGAATGGTCTTGCTATTAGGCTTCATTAACAGTTTAAAAGATGAACGCTCCACAAATTTTACTACCATCCTTCAGGCTTCATATCAAATGGTATTTGAACTACTTATCCAATTAACTGCCTGTTATGTTGAACATGAGAGGGGGGAGGGTGTGGTTAATTGAAGGGGAAAAAAGAATAAAAAATGAACAAATTGAGGCCCCTGTTTTACTTGCAATGATTGTGAGAAAAGGAGGTAGGTGGTAGAATACTATTATTAAGGCTAGTAGTTGAAAACCTATCATAGTTAAGATTTTGCTAAACCCATGCTTTGGTTGTTTCATTCTTTGAATTGAAAATCGGTCACATTTACAATGCACTTCCAGTTACCTTACCCTTATCTATACAATATGATTTATGTAACGTAGGCTACATCTAAAATTGGCACGCTCCTCCCATGTAAAAACACTAAGGTGAGGCACAAGGGAGAGGAAGCCCTAATATAATAAATAGCATAATTTTTTGGATCCCTGTTTTTTATAAATGTTTACTTATCCCTGTTTTGAATCTGTATTTAGTATTTATGCACCCTGTGTTATAACTTATTTACTGGATGCACCCTTTACACCAAAAAAATCCTTTTTTATTTAATAGCATAATTTTTTGGATCCCTGTTTTTTATAAATGTTTACTTATCCCTGTTTTGAATCTGTATTTAGTATTTATGCACCCTGTGTTATAACTTATTTACTGGATGCCTTTACACCAAAAATATCCTTTTTTATTTTGACTACTTGCCTTTAGTATCCATGTCTAAAAATGAAGGTGATCCTTGGCACAACAGCCCCATTCATTTACAAATTTCTCACTTACCCATGTTCTATTTGAGAAAAGTTTAACCAGATTTCATTAAAATAAAAAGGAATACCTGAGTGGATGTACAAAACCGGGGAGAACCCCAAAGGTTACAAAGGAGGAATCCTATCACTACACAAATTTTCTAAGCAAGCACCCAATTTAGCTAAGCCATCTGCAAAAGCATTAAGTTCCCTTGGAAATTGGAAGTATGTTTGCCTAAAGCAGAGGGGGGCTGGGCCTAAGCAGGAATCTGGGCCTAAGCAGTTGAAGGTGGTAAATTCTGCTTTGTTGTGCAAATGGTGTTGGAGGTTTGCTTCAGAAAGATATTCTTGGTGGAGGTCCTTAATTGCCTCAAAATATGGGGTGGATTGGGGGAATTGGAAGTCAGAGGATCTGTTCTCAAACTGGGGCTGTTCGGTTTGGAAAGGGATTCTTAAATGTCTACCTGTGATGTACGAAGGTGTGAGATTTAAGGTGGGAAGTGGTGGCAGGCTGAAATTTTGGAAAGATCCTGGTGTTTGGACAGATCTTTATCAGAGGCTTTTCCCCTTCTTTAGCAATGTGCAGCTAACCAGGAAATCTCAGTGGCAGATTCCTATGTTTTGTCCAACAATACAGTGGTATGAAATCCTCAGTTTAGAAGAGATCTGTTCGATTGGGAAATAGATGGGGTGCTGCAGCTATTGCAGCTATTACAGGATCAGCCTATAGACATTAATAGTGAAGATGAATGGAGCTGGACTTGGAGTAGGGATGGGTGCTTCTCAGTTAAATCCCTTACTTCTAAGCTCAGTAGTACAGGGGTTACTGACTTTCCCTGCCATCAAGTGTGGAATCCTAGTTCTCCCTTGAAGTCTAACTTCCTTGTGTGGACAATGGTGCTGAACAAATGCCTCTCAAGAATCAACCTAGATAGGAGGGGTCTTCATCTCCCTTTCTTTGCTGTGGTTTGTGTGGTCTATTGCCTGAATCCACAGACCATCTATGTATCCACTTCCCTATCTTTTCCAGAGTTTGGAATCATTTTCTAAGGGCTATTGGTCTTTGCTGGGTCATGCTAAACTCAGTAAAAGATCTGCTGCTATGCTGGGAGATTCAAGGCCTGAAGAAAAAATGAAAATTAATATGGAGAGTATTCCTGCAGCTGTGCTTTGGGTAATCTGGTCAGAAAGGAACAGAAGTGTCTTTGGCAACAAAACAAAGAGCACTGAGGAGACTGTGCAGCAGGCGGTTAGCAAGCTGATTTCTTGGGTGTCTGTAGCTCCTGATTTTAAAAACTTGAATGTTCCTGAGTTGTTTAGATCTAAATCCATTTGGATTCTTTAACTTGTTCTGTGATCTCAGTAGCCATTTAATGGTTAGCTCTCCTGTTGTAATGAGTTTTTTTCTGAATTAATAAAATCTTACTTTACCTTTCAAAAAAAAACAGGTTTACATTTAAACTGTCTAGAGTATCCCTTGTTTCTGCCAAATAATGGTTTAACCTCCAAGGACCCCCCTTCTTTGTCCTTTAACCATTTGATGGTATTTGTTCAGTCCCCTGTGATGGAAAGATAATGAATACCCAAGGTCCCAAACTTTTAGCTATTTTGATTCCTGTGAGAGCATCCAACACTTCAGCCTTAGTTGAGTCAGTGAAACCAATTGGTCCACTATAAACCCAACAGATAATGACTTTTTTACCCATGTTCTTTTGATTCCCAGGTAAGTAATATAATGACTTTTTTACCCATAAAAAGCTAATGTTAAAATAGGCAAACTTGTCCCATTATATTTTATAAACTTTTCCCCTAGGTGGGAAAGTTACTTACCCACCTGGGAGATGGGTAAGTTTTACCCGGGTAAACGAAACTCTCTTTACCGTGGGGTCCAGACTGCCCAGTACTTAATGCAAAAAGAACACTGTAAAGTTGGTCAATGGGAAAGAGAGAATTTTTATCCATGTCAAAAAATGGTATTTATGCCAGTGGACACACAGCAGTGGGCAATATAGATTTTTTAAAATCTAAATGTGTTGGCTTTAATGTATTCTTGCCAGTCTGGTTATATCCCGAATTTTAGTTTCCATATTCTGATACCTAATAGCTATTGGGTTTGTTTAAGCTCTTCATTATTTTCAATATTTTTTATAACACTGTTTCCCTCTTTAAAATTATAATATAACAATGCTTCCCTACTTTAACTGGGTCAAAGTAGGGAAGCTCCCTTTACAGAGTACAGACCAACCTATTTCTCATGTGGACTAATCATGTAGCCAATCCAGACAATTCTCCAAAAAAGGGACTATCTAAATCAGCTATATTTTTACTCCTATGACCATGATCCATCTACCCATTGTTGCTCCACCTTGTATTGGAGTTTTGCTATACTATTGGTCATTCAATGGTTCAGCTTTTTATAGTTTAGAAGATGACTATGTTGCAAGATTTATCACATGGCAAGGTCTTTTAGGCTGACATTCATTCCTTGGATAAAGTCCGTGAGACAAACAAGGGGGGCTCCTTTGAGGTCCTGAAACAAATTGTCATGTGGAAGGTTCATAAGTCACCTGAGGAAGCCCAGTGAACGACCTGACACTAGCATACTTATGTGCATATTCCTTAAGCATGTGCATATGCATGCTAATGAGCTATATTTTGACAAATATATATATATATATAGAAAGAACATTCTTAAGGACTCGATGTTTCTTTACTATAGACTTGTATGCGTATTACTTAAGCATGTTCATCTGCATATTAATGTGCTATATTTTGACAATATATTTATAGAAAGAACATTCTAAGGACTCAATATTTCTTTACCTATAGACGGTTCATTTTCCTTTTAGTTTGTATTGAGTTAGATATATATGTTGTGAAGTACTTATAGATGTTGAATATCACCATGATATAAATTTGCTTTGTAAAATGTAAATAGACCTACAATATTATAAATTTTCCTTTTTGGTGATAAATGGAAGTTATGAACCCATGAATACAATCTTGAGGGTGATTGCTTTGAGCTAATTACAGATATCAATTTGCTATGATCTGGTTTTGGGTTTTGGGTAACAGTTTTTCTAAAATTATTTGGCAGTGATGAGGAGGTCCTAGGCCAAGGTCTTGCATTAAATGACAATCTACAAAGTGTCCTTGCAAAACATGATTCTATAGCTTCTGGTTCATCCCTTCCAACTGAAGTAAAAGAAAACAGATTTAGACCATCTGAAGTAAGAGACACCAGTGCCGGACCACTTGAAATAAGAGATGCTGGTGCGAAACCATCTGAAGTTAGAGAAACCAACCCTGGACAGCCAGAATTAAGAGATGCCAGCCCCAAACCAAACATGATATCCTATACACCGATGGCAGCTGCAACAAAGGCCCAGCTTGAGGAAGAGGAAGAAGAGGATGATGACTTTGCCCAGTTAGCTCGCAGGTGAGTTATTTCTATCAAAGAATTTATAATTAGTCTATTATTCCATAGGGAGATAAACTTTATTGTTCATTGCAAGATGCAAGATTCAATACTAGTGATACCACCAAGGGAGATATTTATATAATAAAATTGACTGATGGGAGATTATTTTTCCTTCTGAACTAATCATTATTGGTAAATATGCAGTAAATATACATGTGAGGGGGAAAATTAGAAAAAAAAATGCAGGATGTCCAGATATAAATTGGTTTTTCCAATAGGCTATTGTAAAAATTCAGAATACTGGAACCGTTGATAAGGTCAGTTACAGGTGTATTCATCTTCATGTTTAATAGAGTTTTCATTTCAAAATTCTGGAAGTCCTATTCCTAATGTATACATAGATATTTGCATGCGTACGTGAATGGATATCTATACTAACTATTACTAGAACAACTCAAAAAGTACGAGTCTTGCTTTTCTGATATGTCACAAACTCAACTTTTCTCGTAGCATGTTGCCTAATTTATGGCCTAGAAATCAATTTGACTGGATGTCTGATACTGTATCCCTGTTTCCCCTACGTGGTTGCATATTTACTGTCATTCCATTTTTATTAGTTTCTTCTATTCCATTTCTGATCTGTTTATTAACGTTGTTTTTTGACAAAGACCTTTGTTTTTTGCTTAATTTGGTGAATGATGGATTTTGGTGTTCTATAAATGCAGGCGTTCAAAAACTACATCCGTACATTCTCAAATCCCATCTTCTGGCCTCCGTGAAAGTTCTACCTCATTGAACATGACCAATGTTACAACCCCATCAACACCAGTAGTCTCAACCCCCTCTCCAAGTAAGGATTTGGCTCTACCAAATCCACCTACACCGATCAGAACCACCACAAAGGAGCAAGATATGATTGACCTTTTGAGCATCACTTTGTCAACAACCTCAACCTCGCCCCATACTCCTTTAACACCTCCATCAGCGTCTAACCATGACATGCACCAAATACCTGTTTCTCCCACGACACAAGGGTACCCATATGGACCGCAGACTTACCCTGGAAACCAAGGGCAGGTATCTTACAACAGTTATGTTGTTCCTTGGGCCCAAGCTCAACCTCAGTTTCCCCAGTACTCGTCCAGCTATCCTCCCCCACCATGGGCAACAGCTCCTGCCGGTTCAGACCAGGGTCCTTCGACTACGCCTTACACATATATGACCCCTCATGCCAATGCTGCTGCTACTCAACTGCCCCTGCAGATAACTAGGTCTTTGCAGCACTTCAACTCATTCCCCTCAGTAGGAAGCAGCGGGTCAACTATTCAAAAAGAAGCAAAGGTGAACTCCACTCCAAGAAACTCAGCCCCTGTGGCTGAACAAAAACCATTTATTCCCTCGTACAGATTGTTTGAAGATCTCAATGTTCTTGGGAATGCGGACAGAGGGTTTAAGAAGACAACAAATAGCACATCTCCCAGCTTATCAGGCACGCCTGGGAAAAGTATGGTGAATGGGGGGAAGTAAAGCATTCTTGATATTCTTGTACTGCTGTATACATGTGATCTCATACATAATGTGTACGACGTATGTGAAATGTGGTGTATATTTACTATTTTATATTGATCTGGAATGTATGAAAATCAGTTACTTGAATGCCTTTTGTAGCTTTAACCAGTGGTTAGCTGAAAAAGGTTGTAGTGTTACCGGAACATATTGACCATCTTTAAATTGTTGAAACTGGTCTGTATCCTTCATGAAATTCACTCTCGATGGCCTCATCACAGCCAACGCATGCTTGTGCGTTCTCGACTATCGGAAATCCCATTGGTTGCAGGCAAGGCATCCCACTTTGGATCAAGATACATGTTTTCCTCAATTTATACGAGTCCTTTAAACACGATGTTGTATAATGCGAAGTGTTATCTTTATTGAACTAGTGAATGACCCCGTAATATTAAATTTAAATCAATAATGTTAAATTTATATTTATTAATATTTTAAATAATTATTACAAATTTAAGAATATATTTATTTTAAAAATAGTTTTTTAATATTTATTAGAATATGGATTGAAAGTCGTGGATAATCACTTTTACATTTTCTGCCTTTTTTTTAGAAAAGAATTGAGAATGGGTCGATGGTCACAATAAGTGCATTGCCTTTCTTTGAATCAGTGAAATTGATTGCAATTCCTTGCCCGACGGGCAGGGTTTCAAAACCCTGGGAAAACCAGATTCATGTTGTTTGCTATCAGGTTAGGCTATTAATGCGGAGCCCACTTGGGAAAGCCAGAAACCAGAAAACCTGCACTTCAACTCTTAATCTTCTTCTGCAACTGCTTTTCTTGGCAGAGAAATTGTACAATGGGATTCCCTACAAGTAAAAACTATGCAAGCATGGAAATCCAACCACACATTGGGAACATCTCTGATCTCCCCATGAATTTAACATACATATACGGTAGATATTCCCAATGACCGTATGTTAAGTGAGCAGAGTTTTTGTTTGCAGGAGATCTGAGCTCAGAAATTATACCAGTACCTCATACTAATTATTTGACACCCAGAAACGGCAGTCTATTATAAGCAATAGCAGAAGTTACTACAACAATAGTGACCTGTGTTGACTAATTACATAATAGATCCTCCAAAAGGAGGGAGGTAGTTCTCACAAGACTTGGATTTAAAGCCATAACCAAGGAGTAGTGCCTTCCACACTTTTGTCCCAGGAGAAGCAGCCCTTAGAACCATTTCTTCTAATAATTTTACCGCTTCACACATGAGCCCCCTCTCACAGAATAAATAGATCATCTCATCAAAAGTTGAAGAACTAGGAAGAAACCCCCTGTCCAGCATCTCTTTCAATAATCCATACGCTTTCACCACTTCACCTTTGTGAACAAATCCATCAATAAAAATCCTATAGGTGTGCAAATTGCCTTGAACTCCCTTCAGCCCCATCTTCTTCACAAGTTTTTCAGCTCCTGTCAAATCTCCAAGCTTGCAGAGAGCATCCAATAGTGTATTATAAGTAACGACATTAGGTTTGCACTCCAATTGTTCCATACAATCAAGCAACTTAAATCCTGCTTTAACATCATTCTGCTTACACAGACCATTTATATAAACATTGTAAGTATAAATATCAGGAACAAGACCCAGCACAAGCATCTCATCAAACAGCTCTTCTGCTTTCTGAAAGTCTTCAGCTGAGACAACCCCATCTATAACCATGGTGTAGCAAATGGTATCAGGTTTCATTCCGTTAATTTTCATTTGATTTAACAAATTCAAAGCATCCATTCCCCTGTCCTCCTTAACCAAGAACCTTATCACATTGGCATAATCCACTCTATTTGGGACAAATCCTGCCTTACGCATTTCTTCCAAGAAATCCAGAACCTCAACATGGGTGAAATCCCCACATTTGCACATCGACAAGAGTATCAGAGAATACAATTCTACATTAGGACTATATCCACACTGAGGGATAAGATTCAACATCTCAATTGCATAACCAACCTTATTTATCTTACAAAGTGAAGTAATTAAAATCTTAAAGCTGGACTCCTCAAGCCGAATATTCATTGCTTGAGTCCTCAATAGAACTTGTTCAACCATTTGGAGTCCTTCTCTTTTCTTGCAAAGAACTAAAAGCAATGCATTGAGGGAGTACACAGAGGGGACACACCTGAAATTTGGGATTCTAAAGAAGATATCAGCAGCATCCTGAAGCATATTTGCAGCACCATAGATTCGAATGAGATCAATGAAGATTTGCTCAGGTGGTTCAAATTTCTCAACTTTCTCAAGGCGATCAAGGACTGGAGGTAGTTTATCAAACTGTGAATTAATGGTCATGGCCTTGATGATGAATGAGTAGGCAAAAGGGGTGGGTTCACAACAGTAGCTGCTAAAGGAATTGATGAGAGCAGAGAGTAAATAAGGTTCGCTAACATTTTCTTGTTGGGGTTGGGGTGTTAATGCTGCTGCCTGCTTTAGCATCTCGATTGCTTGTTGTTCATTGAAGGTCTCTTGCCATTTGCCTTTGTAGGCCACTGAACGAGGCCATCTTCTCTTTCTTCTCATAAGACTACTGCAGCTGTTGCTTATTTTCATCGCAGGTATGTTGTTGACACTCCCACTTCAAATCATTACCAGAGTCAAATTAAGCAGCTTGCTGCACGGAACAACAGAATGGTCATTATCATGAATTGCTAGTAATAAAAGGTCATTTATTTTATAGGGAAATTTCAGCCATGTACCCTTTCCTTGTATTCTGCTACATTGAAGCATTTAGAGTGGGGCCATAGGGGTAGCAGGTTGGGTTTGGTTATAAGCTTCAGTCCAAACCAATCCACCAACCCAAACCCGGCAAACCCATTAATCTTTTAATTCATTAAATAAAACATAAATGAATAGCAGAAAAATAACATAAACTGCAGAAATTACAAAAAAAAACATAAATTGCAGAAAAAATACAAATAAAAATTATAGAAAAACAGAGAAGTGCAGAAAAATAGCAGAAATTACAGGAAATATAAAATTACAAAAGTTACAGAAAATACAATAGAAATTATGGAAAACAAAAGATATGAAGAAAAATACCAGAAATTACAGAAAAACATGGAAAAAAGCAGAAATTATAGAAACTGGCCCCTTCTATATGCTATGATTAACACAATTCACTTAACCATCCAGTTGCCGATAACATCAAAGCTGTGCATCATCAAAATATAGTTTCTTCAACACCAAGAAGAAACAGTTTTTTTTTCTCCTCTTTCCTAAGCCCTGAAGGTTTCTTGCTTCAAAGATAACAATCAGAAGCAATAACATAATTAAATACAGCATTTTCACTAATGATGTAACATATTAAAAGCAATAACATAATATCTTTGAAATACAAAAACAGATATACCAAAGAACAAACAGTTGAAAGGACCAGTCTCCCTTTTTTAGAAGATCAAAAATCAACTCAAATAACTTGTTGAAAGCTTGAAGGGAAAAAAAATCAAATGGTTGGGATCAACATCGAGTAATGGCTTTGATTGACGCCTTTGAGGACCCCCTTACCCCCTTGGAAAATGAAACATCATGTCATCATTAAGAACCTAAGAAATCCATATGAAAATCTAGGATACATGCAAGGAGTTTTGATGATGGTAAAGGGACAAATGTGCCAAAAACAGATAGCCTACAACTATGAGTCTCCCACACCTCCAAGTAGACCACATTGGTTATATATTCTAAACCATCCATTCTTACCACCACCACCAGGTATCACAACTATCCAGAATGAATCTACCCTTTCATTAACTAGAAAATTTTGAAACATTGAGTCAAATCAATGCCGGTTGAAACTCGCCCTTTCCCATCCAGAGATTAATTTTCTATAATTTTGTTATTTGTTTTCTCTTTGCAATTTTAGTTTTCCCTCAAACATTATAATAACAATTAGATAAAATTTCATGAACAATGCTAAATTTTAAAACATACGAACACTAACTTGAGATCACAGAGGGCACCCCACATGCACATCTCACCGTGCATTGGGAACATCTCCTGTACTTATCATGGGGAGATGTTCCCAATACACGGGTGGGAGGTGCTGTGGGGCACCGATCTGATCTCCACTAAGACTGAAAGGTCAATCTCTGACAGTTAGTGGTCACAGCTACATGCCACACACTTCCCAGTCATGAAATCTGTACAGTACCATATCATAATCATGGCGTGAACTCCTTTGTGGTCAGAAAAATAAACAATATTGACACAATTAATTGTTATGTTATACTCAGGTCTAGACTCAGGATCTTTCTGAGATAAAACCTTCTCGTTACTTGCACATGCCCTTTAGAACATCATGCATTTTGGAGAGGTTCCAAGCTAATATGGAGGTATAGTTAAGGTTGTGTTTGGTTTGATAGGAAAAAAAATCTGCTTTTAGCGGGTAAGAAAAGATATCCACATAGAAACTACTGTAGTTCTAAGACTGATACAGCATTATAGGTTCTAAGTTCTAAACTTCTAACTGCATAATCTGATTGAGACATCAAACAATAATTCACTGCAAGAAGCAAAACCATTCAAGAGGGGAAGGTAATAGCAGATTCGTAGAAGTTAGAAAGACTTGCATAATATGGATAGATTACTCTAGCAACAATTTGTAACAGTTGAACTGCAAACATTCCAAATACCAATTGAGAAAAGAGACTGGGTGAGCACTGGATGCAGAGGTTTACTGACTGATTCCTGATTTGTCTTTCACTTCAATTGGCAAGCAATTCGTTCAAACGACCAGCCCATATTTCCATCAGAATCTTATTAATTCATAAATGTATCTTCTGATACTTTATACACAGAAAATCAATGACAAATATAGCAGAAATCTAACCAACCTTTGGTGTAGACTTTGCAGGAAACCAATGTCTAAAGTCAAGTAACAATTGCAAAGATAAACACAGATGAAGAGAAAAGAGCATGTGTTGTAGCTCCGGTTTGCTTTGATTTTGTGCAAAGATAAACCCAAGACTGGTTTGTGTTGCAAAGGTAAACCTCAGAAAATCAAGGTTATAGTCAACTAACAATTGCAGGAAACCAAATCAGACCATACCAACTCTGGTTTGAATTTTAACACATTTGGATCACAACTGCTGAATTCGTGCTGGTTAGGGTTTGGATTAGGCTTATTTAAATAAGAGGGATAGAATAAGAAAAAGAGAGAAGTACATGCAAGAGAGAGCAATAGACTCTGATAGCCTGATAGCCGCTATCTTCAACCTCGGATTAGGGTTAGAATGGTGAACCAGTGAAGAACAAACAAGCTAGAGAAGTGGGAGCTCCGGAAAGGGAAGAGAGAAGAAGAAAATTGAAATGTGAAATAATTTGTTAATGGATACCCGTTTGATAACCCATTTCCAACCCACCCAATCCGTTATGTGACTCTTTGACCCCATCTAAAAAACCCAATCCGTTATGGGTGTGTTGGGTTGAAAATTGCCAAATCTACTTGAAGACTTGAAGTGTTCAACAAGAAGAAAGATTGGAGTGATAAGGTGAAAGTCGATTCATCGTTCGGAGAATATAAAATATTAGGCCCTATTTGGCATCAAATCTGAAAATTTTCATTCTTAGAATCCTTCCAGAAAAGAATGGATTCTAAGAATTTTCATCCAGAGAATTTGCAGGTGTGTTTGGTGTTTGGCACAGTCATCTGATTCTTGTTTCTTAGAATCAAAATCATATTTGGCATCACCCTATTTCCTCATATCAATTCTCTAGATGAGTGATACAGACGAGATAGGCACTACCTAGCAATATGAATGTCATGCTTTCAGCCTATGAGCAAACATTTTTTTTTTTATAGTTAATATAAGACTCCATATAAATAAGTTGTTAAACAAAGAGATAAATAACTATCAACAATGCATATATAAATAAGCTGATAAAACAATGAGATAAATAACTATGAGCAAACAATCAGGAAAGTCAGATTTCTATTATTATCTAAGTATGTAAATGACAATGTTTGATATAATGGCTTCAAACATTAACGGCCATAGTTTAGTCTTTTCCTTGTATAAGAAATGTGTAATGAACTTGTAAAAAGCATGGAATGTAGTGGTAAAGGGAGACTCAATCACTGATGAAGGATAGCTCCAACAGAACAGTCATGATTCATGGCAATGAGAAATATGGCTAGAGTGCTGAGAGTTTTATGTAAATCAATCCATATATAATTAGTTTTATTAAAATGCAGTATACCTTATAATTTGGGTGTCAATTTTCACCACCCAAATGACTTCTTCTTTATTTTCTTTTTTCGGAATAGAGCAATTCCTCTTTATATTTCAAAGGTCAACCATACAAGTTAAATGAAATGAATATTTGATGTGCAGTCCAAATTAAACAATGACAATTTGGAGCAGAGAATAGCATATCTGCAAAATCAAACTGAAAAACAAATAACATATTGATAACACTTGTTGGTGCTCAGTGAATGCCACTCCTTGTTAAATTAAAGCAAACTACAAAACAAACTAAAAATAACATAGTGATGCTTAAAATATATTTGAATACATTAAAAAACAAACAAAATTCATTGTTGGTGACGCATGGAGCAAGCAAATCTGAGATGAGATGGTGTTAACACATGCAAATAACATGAACAAGAAAATGAAAAACACAAACAATAAAATAAATGGGAAACTCAAATTAGAAAAAAGGTTTTGGGGCTTTCGAACGCCAAATTGTTATGTGCCTTAGGAGAACTCACCCCTAAAAGCTAGCTGTTAGAGGGAGGGAACCCAAGCACATATATACCCCACAACAGCATCCCATACCAAGGATTAAAGTATTGGTATCGGGTATCGTATCGGGTCACTCGGATGCGGATACACTTTGGAAACGCATGGATACGGACGAAAAAATATGGATATGCCAAAAAATGCATATAAATTCTATAAACATATTAATAACATTATTTTTAAGATCAAAATAGCTATAATTAATGTATAGATACATAGAAAATGTATAATCTAAAGGTATATGTGAAGAAATATACTACAATTAATATAGTGGGATGCATAGAAATCATAAACTTTTATTGATATTGTATCAACCAAGAATCCCATAACATAATATATATATATATATTATTTTTTAAATTAATACATGCACTGAGCTATTATTATGTTATTTTCTATTGAATTTCAAGGCACAAAACATATGCAACTATTATATGTGAATTATTATGTTGATTATTTTCTATTTCACTATTTTTAATTTTTAATATTAACTGCAAATCAACTAAAAATTAATTCTCAAATGCTTAGTTAACAATATTTTTATTTTTGTAAACAATAAACACGTTACTATAAAATGTAATTAAAATATAAATTAAAAATTTATAATAACATATAATATTAACCTAAAATATATCAAATATATTAAATTTTCTAAGATACACATCATACACAAATTCACAATTTTTAACTACTAAAATAATTATTCCATTATTATATTTTTATTTCCATAAATTTTGAGATAAAAAATCATTTTTTGATATAAATGTAGATTAACGGATTTGACAAATTCAATTTATATTATATTCTCAAGGTTTTTGTAAATAATATTTTTATTTTTACAAATAATATATATACTTTTATTTATTCAAATTAAAATATTAATTAATAATTTATAAGATTTTAAGTTACATCTCATGTTCAAATTTATAAATATTAAGTACTAAAATAATTATTCTATTATTAATATCTTTTTCGTATAAATTTCTTGAGATTAAGCAAATTTTTGATATAAATGTGGATTTAAGAAATTATTTATTCTATTAGTTTATAAAATATTGGTTTTGAATATTATTATTATTTTTATTTTGCTGGAATCGTTAAACAAAAATGTAACTTTTTTGCATTACATGTGGACACTAGAATAGAAAGAAATTATTTTATTTTATTAAGCTTCATAAGATGAAAAGCGGCTTAATGGTTCAAGTGCGCGTTTAAGGCTTTGGCACGGAAAGGTTTGTGTTTGATTCATGCCAGGCGTAACTTTTTGGATACATCACGATACAAACCGATACAATGGTGTATCGCTCCGATACACACGATTCAGAGGATATGGGTTTATTGGTAGCATATCCCGTATCCCCTCTGGCCGATACCATACCATACGCCCTGTACTGTACTGAACTTATCGTATCGATATTTAATCCTTGTCCCATATTACCTATGGCATACCTCCCATTAACATCCCATCTTACTAATACGGGACAAATGGATCGTAACATTCCACCACGCTCCGCAGTCCATTAGCATCCCATTGAACCCAATCACATATATACCCCACCACCACTCTAACACCATTCAACCCAATCACATATATGCCCCACAACAGCATCCCATACTACCTATGTGGATACCTCACATTAGCATCCCATACATAATATGGGACAAATGGATCGTAACACAAATCAATTCATTGTGAAACTCAAACAAACAGGAAAAATGCCAATCAATGAGAAATTCAATAACAGTCTTTTTTCGGTAAAACATACAAAAAATTCAAACAAAAATGCAACAAACAAGATAAGGATTTTGGGGGTTTTGGAACGAGATTGGGGTTTGAAACGCCAAAAGTCTCATGAAGAGGTTCTTACCAGGGAACAAAACTGCTATAAACACGAAAAAGTGATTACAATGGTGAGGTTCTTACCTGGGTTGTATCACAAGAATCGATTTGGGTTCTCCGCACAGTATACTCCATAATCGATTTGGGTCTCCACAATCTCAGCCGAGATGGGCATGGATGGAATCTTTGGGAATCTTCACCTCTCCGTCCTCAAAAGCCAGCTTTTCCCTTCCTTCAACACCGAACCAACCAAGCGTCAAGGGGTCACCCGACCATTTCATCGCTGTCTGTCTCTCCACCGTTTCATCACCGTCCAGCAACTGATAGAGCTTTTTAGTGGCTGTCGAATCGACGAATCGTATGCCTCAGGCACCCGAAGTGGAGTCTTAGAGTGGGAGGAAGAAGACGACCTGCGAATTATTGAAATGCCCCCTCTTTCACGTGCGTGTTGTTATCTAACACGTGTTTGTTATTTTATTGGGAAAATTCACCCTGTATTTTGGCTCGACTGATAATTTAATCCCAACTTTAAGATGCGACATCCGTTAATCAGTCGTTAATCAGTCGTTAAATGACATTTGAAAAGTCAAAAATATCTTAAGAATATCATCTAATTCTTTTTATCAATCATTCAAATTATGACAACAAACTGAATAATTGCTTAGAAGAATATAGAATTTGGGACTGATCATTTTATTGTCAATGTTTAGATGATTGATAAAGAGAATTAGATGGCATTCTTAAAGCATTTTTTTACTTTTTCAATGCCATTTAACGATCGAGTAACGGATTGGTTAACAATAGGTACTAAATTGTCACATTTTGAAAGCTTGAGTATTGAATTATCACATTTGAAAGTTCAGGTATTAAATTGTCGCATTTTAAAATTTGAGGACCAAATTGTCACTCAAGCCAAAGTTTATGGAATTTTCCCTTTTTTATTTTTTTTTAAGATAAAACTATTGTATTAAATAACTAAATATTTACAAAGCATTCACCCTCGAAGTCCCAAAAAAATAGTCATACATAAAAAATTACTATAGGTTGGTACATTATAAGTTCAATGGACAAAATGAAACTTAGCATTGTAAAATTTGTAACTAAATTCACAAACATTTGTAAAGTTTGCGAATTTAAAGGTATAAATTGGGATATGCCGCCCATGGCCTGACACGATTTTGCATCGACTCAAAATGGCATGGTACGACGGCATGACAAATGACTTTACAATAATCAAAATACCCCTTCCAACAACTAAAAAATGATTAGTTTTTAGGGTATTTTGAGCAATTGAATTATTTTCAATTCTTAAATAGACCTATTCTCCACCATTCTCATTACACCAATTCAGCAATTCTCTTCTCATACACTCTCATACTCTCAATACTCTCTCTACTCTCCAATTCTCTAGTCTCGACTTTTTTCATGTTTCTAAAAGAATAAGGCTTACTCAAGTATCTAAAGTTAGCAATTTGGGAGGCTTGTAGGCTTTGACCATTGAAATCGAGTTGATATTCTGAACGAGTAATCCGGGTGAGTACAATTAAATTAATTTTTATTTTTTTAATTAAAAAATGGTCAGCTCCTCTTGAAACTAATTCTCCAGTATGTTCAATGTTGGCAGTGTTCAATCGCAACACGATAGTGTTAACATTGATATGAATGCTATTGAAATTGTCGAAGTTCCCACCCCCTACTACTTGTACTACTATTGGTGTTGGGGGTAAGAAATATAAGGGAACTAAATTAACTAGTCCGGTTTGAAAATTGAGGTTGGGGGGAAGGGAAAAAGGGCTATTTGCCAAAAATGTAGGAGTGACAATAGCTATTGTAGCAAGAGTGGTATTAGCCACTTGGGCAGACATTTGCTCAGCCATGAGAAACAAGAAGAAGAATAAGGGAAAGAAAAAAATCCCAAACACAAATTGGGAGGGGATTTTGGTACTTTTAAATATTTACAAGAAAAATGAGGCATGAGTTGGCATAATATATTGTATATGCTGAACAACCATTTTTATTAGTTTAAGATAGTAAATTTAAAATATTTTTACATGAATCTGTAAATCCTCAATTTTAAAAAGTTTATAGAAATACTATTAGAGTAGATACTTTGAAAGTTTTCTATTCATATAAACAAAATTTAATTTCTATTTTTATCAAATCTTAACTCTAGAGTTGCAATTGCTTCTGATATTTGGACCTTTAAATTTGATATAAGTTATATTTGTGTTATCGGTTATTTTATTGATGAAACTGAACTTTACAAAAAAGAATTTTAAGTTTTACTAAGCTTGAATGGCTATATACTGGCCCAACTATTGCTGCAAGTATTTTAAATACTTTACATGTTTATAGAATTGAAAATAAACCTTTTTCTATTAGTTTTGATAATGTTAGTAATAATGATTTGACGATAAATATTTTAAAATCTCAATTAAAACCATATTTAAATGGTAAATTATTTCATATTAGATGTGCATGTTACATTTTAAATTTATGTATTCAAGATGCTTTAAATTTTATTTCTAAAATTAGGAATTGTATTATATATATTAAAAGTTCTAGAGTAAGAAAACAAGTATTTAAATATTTATGCCATAATTATGGTTTAAAATATAAACATTTTTAGAAAGTTGTATTCCCTATAAACAAATTCTTACTTATTTTTATAATGCAAAAATGTCACAAGATATTATTTTTTATGAAGATTGAGAAATATGGTATAGATATTGTACTTGAATCATATTGTGAAAATATGAATGTTGAAGTTGGAAATCAAAACGAAAATATTAATAATTTATTATTTGAAACGTATAGCTTATATGAATCTCATATAGTAGGGCATAAAAAATCTACAAGTTGTACTGGTGTATCTTCCAATTTTGAAACAACTAATTCCAATACTACAAAAGATAGAGTTCAATCTTTAATAAGTAGGAGGCAGAAATCTGCTGTTACTTCATCAACAAATTCATTTGCTAAACTTAATTTTTATTTATAAACAATTTTTTTTTTCTATTTAAGTGATTCATTCAACTCAAAAGAAATGAATAATTTTGATATTTTAGCTTGGTGGAGTGGACAAGAAAAAAAAACCACTACCATGGCACGTAATTTACTCTCTGATGTCTACATTTCCATCGAAGTCTTGTTTTACTGCAAGTACTAAGGTGCTGGATGATAAGAGAAGCTGCATGAATGATAAAAGTTTGGAGATGTGCATTTGTTTCAAAGATTGGCTAGATGTTGACGATAGATTACAAGACAAAGGAGGGCATGACACTGCACTTGATGATTCACATGACGCCGATGATCAAAATCAAAATGGAGATGGAAGTGGAACTTGAAGAAAAATGATAAAGACAATGGCCTGCAGCCCACTCGGCCCATGCCCGCGGCCCGACATAGGCTCACATGGTCTTGGGGCATGGGTCGTGTTAGGATGATCCCCCAACTTATCCCAAGAGAGGGAAGCACGGCCCAGTTCAGCTTGCGTGCCAGCATGGTATGGCTCAATTTACACCTCTAATAGTGAGAATTTCTCATCTGTGTGATATTTTTCATTTCTTGGGAGTGGGCATTCGGATGAGAAATTCCATTCAAAAAAGGATGGATTCTGAAGAGATGTCAAACCCAAACACGATACTCCAAAAAATCATAAGAATCCCCAAAAATGATTCTCTAGCACAGGGCCTTAAATACCAGTTTGTTAGTCATCAATGATCCCACACCGCCTAAACCTTTTGAGTTAAAACTAAAAAATATGGTTTAGTCGAAGACAACAAAAACACAATCTGGCCAGGCCAGGGCAGGCCTCTATATTAATAGAACACGTTCAATCTTGAATTCGGGCCTAGTTTAGATCTTTGAGCTTGAACATGAAGTCCATCTTTGAAAATTGGATAAAATAACATCAAAACCCAAAAATACTCAAATATATCATTGTTATTTGAGAAAAAGAGAAGAGGAATAAAACAAAAATGCATATTTATATATATATATATATATATTATTATGTAAAATATTATCTGGTTGGACTTTCTCAATCATGTTCAAGCCTAACAAAGAATGGACCGAGTTACTTGGGCTATGAACAGGTTTGGTTTCAAGTTATAGAACTTCGGTTGTAGGTTTCTTTTATTTTGTATATCCTTATTTTTTTGATAGCTAAATTATTTTTAGTATAACAACGATAGGGAAATATAGATATTTACATCTAGTATCCTGGATGGATAACTGTGAAAATTGAAGAGTTCCTCACTCAAGAATTTTGGCCTTTTTGGGCCACTGTATGAGCTGGCTTGTTAAACTTAATAGAAACTAATAGGCACAAAAGATTAGAGCAAAGTTTTGGTCTTTTGTGAAAGGCACAGGCGCAATGACGCCTTGTTCTCCAGCACTTGAATCACCACGACTTGAAGAGAATCGGGATGCAAAAGACACGCCCTGGTATATAGCCCAAAGTTGAGCTTCCTCTACTGATCCACACTAGCTACTTCTTCCACCAACAATCCCTAAACAGGAGAGAGATGAGGTAAGACAGATTACTCCAAAAGTACAAGAATTTTCATTTAACAGGCCCCCATCTGTAAATATAATGATATTGGTTTGGGGTTTTACTACCAACGAGAATTTCTGTTGGGGCACCTCTAGAGGAGGCATATTTTCAGACAAAGATATGGACCGTATTAGGTTTTTTATTCTCATGATAATCCAATTAATTGGAATGTTGTTTCCTTTTGAAGTGTTGTTCATTACGAGCAAACCAAATATAATAGAGAGCCAATGCATACCAACTTAAAATTAAAGAACATTCATTATTGTCCGTTATCTAATCAATAATGTAACAAACACAATAGACCCACACGTCCTAGAATAAGGAATGCAATGAGATGTTCCAAGGAGCTGTGAAGAGGATTGCTTTGGCAAACAAGCAGTGGGAGAGAAGATGGTTTAGAGATTCTATTTCTTGATTACACAAGCCACATTGGGCATCTCGTGGATCAAGAAATAGTTTCTCCTTGACTGGAAAACAATTGTTTAGCACCCTCCACATGAAAAGTTGGAACCTTGTTGGTATTGGAAATTTCCAGATCTAGAAAAACATTTCCCATGCTGGTCAGAGATGGGGGGTGCACAGAGGAAGATAAGTGTTTATATGCCTGCTTGGTAATGAACTTTCCCGAGGAGTGACTTGTCCAAATCTAGGGTGGGTTCACCTCTTGGGGGTAGATAGGGGTTCCCAAGATGAGAGTGACTATTTGGCCGAGAAAATAGTGGCGAATAATGGGGATGTTCTAGCTGCCGTTGGAAATCAAATCAGAAAATTTTGATTGTTGGAGCTCCAGCGGCAAAGGTTGAGGAATCATTTGGAAATTTAAACCTAATGGGTCCAAGGGGATTGGCTGATATAGATATTGACATCCGTATGGACAACATATCCAACCTTATGGAAGAGGTCTTGGAGGAGAGGAGCTACTATCTTCCATGGGGGGGAGCCCGAAGTTTTGATCAATGAGGGGAAACATTAGGTTTGAGGTATTTGGATTTCCACATATGAGCTTAAAGAGAATCTTGCTTTGCCAGAAACCTCCACACTAGCTTTTTCAGAAGTACTAAGTTGTTATTTTTCAGGACCCTAAAACCTAAGCCCCCTAACTTTTAGGATGTGAAAGCTTGACCCAAGCACACTAGCGGAAGGGGTGGGGGTTTGCTTCCAATTTACCCCACGGAAGTTTCTAATGGTTTTCTCTATTTGATTGACAGTTTTACGGGGCTACTTCACTACTTGCATAGAATGAATCGGGATAGAATGCAGAGCAGATTGAATGAAAAAAAAAAAAAAAAAATTCCCGCCTTCCATTTATTTAGGCAGGAGATGTTGTTCATGACGTATTGGAGATCCAAGTGTTTGTTTCTGGACCATACATAGGAACCCTAAGGTACTTCAATTTAGAGTTCAAACTTTTTATCTAGAGTTGACGAGGATGGATATTGATGGAGGGCGATTTGACCCGACCTCTTGATTAGGTGACACGTGAACATGATTCAGCGTAAGCGACAGCTCAGCATGATAGATTGACTACAACTTGGCATAACGAGCTCGCTAAAACCCATCCTAAGAGCTCGCTACAAGGCAGCTTGTTACGAGGCAGCTCGCTACCAGACAGTTTGCTATCAAGTAGCTCGCTATTGAGCAATCCGAGGGTTTCGGGAAGCTTCTTATCTGACAAGACCGTGCCCATCAGACTACTCCCACGTCCCTTGTCTGACGGCGCAGCACCTGCCAATCCAAAGGATTGCGCCCACGTTTCTCATTAGGTGGCGTCGTGCCTGTCAGCTCCAAAAAAATGTCTCTCGACTGACAGGGCCATACCCTGTGACGATTACCTGCGCTCACCTGCTTAGCCCTGGCAAATAACGGCTACGACAGAGATTTAGAGGCGGTTACACCCGATTTGACAAGGCATTAATATATAAGGGCTTCAACCCCCAAAGAAAAGGGTAATTGAAAATTGCGCATCTTCACTCTTAGCATTAATTTCTTCGCAACTCTCTCAATTCTACGTCGAGTTCTAACTTAAGCATCAGAGTGTTCCCGCCGGGCGAGTTCCCCGGGAATCCTTCACCTTCTTCTTTGCAGATACCACGTCCAACGCCAGATAGGAATATAGCCCCTGCTAGGTAGAAGTAACCAGATCATGCTCCATCTGATATTTTTATTGCAAAACACCCTAAATTTATCAAAATTGATACATTGGCCCGAAAGGTTCTGAAAATGATTAAGGACATCTTTCAAATTTGCTATTTCGTCCCTATGAGCTCTGATGAAAAGAATTACATCATCAATAAAATATATATATGGCAGATACTTGGAGTTGTTGGAGCTATTTGGATTCATTGAATCTTATTCTCCTTTTCAACTTGATATATGAATCTAGAGAGACCCTCCACATCTAATATGTACAGGTAAGGAAATAGAGAATTCCCTTGTTTGAGGCCCGTAGAAGGTTGGAAGTGTTCTTCTATTGTGCTATTAATGAGAGTTGAGAAGGACACAGTAAAAATACACTCTTTTATTAGGCCTTGGACATGACTTGGGAAAGGACATTTCTTGGGATTTTAGAAAGTTGAACATTTCTTGGGAAAGGATAATGTTATCAAATATGTGTTTGCCTGGAACAAATGCAGCTTGGGTGAGGCCTATACACTTGTCCAATAGTACCATGACAGTTCGCGATGATTTTGGCTGGGATTTTGTATAACTACAAAGGCTAATGGGATGGTAGTCTTGGACTTTGGAACAGTCCAACTTTTTGGGTAAGAGATAAATATAAGTATGGTTTACCCTGTGGAGCAGTCTCTTGTTAAAAAAAAAAAATCCTAAACAAACAGAAGAATATGGTTCTTCATTGTCTCCTAGAATTCCTTATAGACAAGAGATGGCAAACCGTCCGGGCCTGGGGATTTGAGGCTCTTTATGCTAAAAAGTGCTTGTTTAACTTCTTCCTCGGATGGGGCTATTAAAATAGCTCCATTGTCAGAATATAAGATGATTTGGGGCAACAATTGATTCAAAGAGGACAAGTCTACATTAGTTTGAGTGTTAAAGAGGTCAGAGAAATAATGAATGAATCCTTGATCTATTTCCGAATGTTCTGAAACGAGTCATTGAATTTGGCCAAGGTAGGTCATGTCCTTTGATCTCTTGGGCTTGTTAGTGGTTTTTTACAGCCTCATTTCATTATTTTTTTTGAAGGATCAATTGAAAATTTTCATTAAATTGTAAAAGAGATAGAATACAAGTCATTTGGTTGTTGAGCTGACAAATCAAACAAAGTTACACCACTCAAACTGAAAATAAATCTTCACTACAGGGACGCAACTCAAGAGTACTCCAAAAGTTTTCTAACAAATCTGCTTTGTTCACTCTATCGAACTTTGGAACAAGGTTCAAAATACCTATTTAGGTCAATACGTTTGTAGAAACATATCATGCATATCAATACCTTAAACTTTGCACCTAATTAATATTACTTCCGAATGCAATTAGTATTCCTTGATCACTACACCATTTCCAGGTTATAGTTGAATTGGATGCTTTACATAACACCAATAGGGAACTAGAGTCTAGAGGGATAATGTGATAATTTTGATCATTTTGAATTAAGTAGATCTTCTAGCACTGTTAGAAAATTGAAAGGCGATACTGTGGAAGATCGAGGTGGTGCTTATTGTTCGCTTATTGAGGTGCTTTCCAACATTGAACAAATATTATTAATGTATCTTCTTTAGCAAAAAAGGGGAAAAATAAAACAATGAGCAAGTATTGTGACTTTTGTCCCATGTGTGTTTCCCTTCCATAAGTTTCCATCCTACCTCTCAGTGGATGGAACCACATGTACATGCGTGAAACCTGTAGGCAGGTTGATAATAATGGGTCGGCTTTAGATATGGATTAAGGGTGATTATCACTAGTCTAACCCACAAAACAAAATTGACTTGTCGAATTCCTTCCCTACAAAACTCTGCATGCATATTGAAAGTATTGGCATCTATCTGCACATGCATTGGGAATATCTCCCACATGTGTGTTAAATTCATAGCGACTCCCAATGTGCAGGCTAGTGCTTTCAGGGAGACTACAAAGTTTTTGTAAAGTACCATTTGGCTGTTGGGCTTAGATAGAGACACGTTTATAAAGACCATATCCAAGATTAGCAACGACCTGATTAAACAACAACACAAGCGTGAGATGGGGCCTGCCAATCCTGATATTATAGCAAGGAAAAATGGCGTGCACATATCTTTGTCACCTTATTAATTATCATAGCACAAAGTAAATAATGTATGGAACCATGAATAAGAGAAAACGAGTTAAGAACAACCACCATTGCAACTTAAAATGCAGTCCTAAGACGTTCCAGTTTTCTATTCACTCAGACAACACTCACTGATATTGATGGTTATTTGTTGTTTAGTCAGCATGGGAACTCAACCACGACCAAATTCACTTCAAGAAAATGATTGGTTTTACATCATGATGTTTTCTTTTATGAGTTGGCTCATTATTTTGACAAATTGTATATATGAGTCATCATTGTTAGGCGGTAGATAGAAACATATTATAACCAGTAAATGTGCACGTGATTTATTTTGTGCATGACAATTGCAGATGATAATGATAGCAATTAAGTTTCCGGATGTCCTATAATTTTTTTTTTATATATATTTATGTCTATAAATATACTTAGTTTTGTTTAATTCTTATTTATTATACTTAGTTTTGTTTAATGTGATGGAGATGTGATATTAGAGATGTGTCTAATTTTTTTTCATAATTTTGTGTATTTTTATGTTTTCATCTTTTTTAATTTTTAGGGTAAATTGTTAAAACCCCCCCAAAGTTTGGTAATTGTAGTCACCTCCCCTGAACTTTTTGACACAATCCCAAGTAGACCACCTTT
Source organism: Nelumbo lutea (assembly GCF_056320005.1). Taxonomy (NCBI): domain Eukaryota; kingdom Viridiplantae; phylum Streptophyta; class Magnoliopsida; order Proteales; family Nelumbonaceae; genus Nelumbo; species Nelumbo lutea. The sequence continues at coordinate 48,890,435 of NC_142685.1, forward strand.
GTTAGAACCCTCTAATAAAAGGCACAAAAATGTCCAAAATATCCATGCAAATACTATTGAGATTGATTTCTACAAAAGAAGAAACAATACAAATATTATAAACAACAACAACAAAAAAAAGAGAACTTAAAGTTGCAACTTTACCTTTGAATGATTGATATGAAGGAAAAACTTGAAAAGTAAATCTATTTCTGAAAAAAAAAGGGTTTAGACTAGCCATTCATATGAGGAGAAAATTTTGAAAATGAACATTTTGGTTAAAAGTAATTATGTCGATATTTTGGACATTTTAATTTCATGCCTTTTTTTAGAGGATTCTAACAAAGGGGATCTATTTGCAAGTATGTTAGAAAGTTTAGGGGAGGTGATTGCAATTACCAAATTATAGGGGAATTTTCAACAATTTACCCTAGTTTTTATTGTTTAATTATGACATCAAGGGTTCACACCTTTGAGCCAAAAAATTGAACTGTTGACCCACCACCGAACAAGAAAACAATTTCATTTTTTGTCAGTTTTAAATTTTGAATTTTATTTCCATCATCGATAAAACAATTCTTTTTATCACACTTATTTTTCTTTAATATGGTAAAATAAAACATTAAAAATGTGGCCAAATGTTTGCTACGAAAATTATGTATTTTTGTATTTTTATCTATTTTAATTTTTAATTTTTAATTATGACATCAAGGATTAAAACATTTGATATTAGAGATGTTCCTATTTGATGTTTAATTTGTTATTTAATTTTTTTCATACTTATTTTTCTTTAATATGATTAATATAAAATATTAGAGATGCTCATAATTTCCTGAATGCAGAGAAGGGTTTGTGTCTATGGGCTAGTGAAATTGACCGAAATGAAATCTTTTTAGATGGAAGGGTAAATGTGGGTATTTTTTAGCTAAAATTTGGCAAGGTGGGGTTTTTGGGGATTCTGGGTTGATTAGTAGGGTCAGATTGGGTCAACTGGGCCCGAATCAGGCAAATCTGGAAAGGGCTTGATTCGACAGTTCTAGAGCCTCGGAATGGAATCTATGTTCAATGAAGGGGTAAATGAAGGTTTTTTGGATGAAATTTTACAAGTGGGTGTTTTGGGAGGTCCTGGGTCTGATGGTGGGGTTAGATCTAGTGGTTGAGGTGTAAGAAGGGGTCAATTAAGGTCATTGGATTGGTATCACACAGGTTTAACGGTGGATTTGAAGGCTATTGGGGTGAAATTTGAGCTTTCTTGGTTTTGGGGTGTTTTGGAGAGGTCGGAAGGGTCTGATAAGGGATTTGGTGTGAATTAGAGGTTTAAGTGGCAGACTGAACAAAAATCGGGTGCTAACACTTCTATTTTATATCAATGATTGAACTAGATAGTCAGATTTATTAATCTACTATTCAAATAAAATTTTGACTATATGTTTAAACTAAAACCTTTTTTTTTTTTTGCAAAAGACCATTTTCTTTGTGAACAATCAAATGACCCTGTTTGTTGAACTGATGACCTATTTGACTAAGCCAATAAGTTGAGGGTATACAAGGCATTAATTATCTTTCCTAGTCTCTTCATGTTACCCATTTTTATCATTAATAACAATAATTCTTATTTTCACACATGATTTTGTTTAATATAATAAATACATAATATTAACAATTACTAAATTCTTTATATATAAATTGTATAATATCTTTTGTATTTTTATTATTTAATTTATGATATCACAAGTTGACTTGTTTAACTAAAAAGGAAATGAGGAACGCCATTTTTTAGCAGTGTTTTTATCCCATAATCAAATCAATTGGATGGACTAGCTAATCCATTGCTTGATCAAAATTTTGGATCTATTTCCAAAAAGCTTACCCATAAAAACCATTGATTTAGTCAACATGATGACTTAGAATTAATTTAGTGTGGTTATATATGAGTTAAACATTAATTCTTTGTTTTCCTAATTTTTGTATTCATTTTTCATTATTAATAAAAATGTAAAAAAAATATGATGTGGAAAAGACAAGATACAAGAACACAGGCCACACTCACCCAGTAACACATTATGGACATCTTATGTACTTTATTTCACTAATATTTCCGATGTGTGACCGGATGAACATGACCAGTAATATATTGTGGTCAATACATCTGAGCAAAAATGTATGAATAGGGATCATAATATAGTAGACATGTTAGATAAACACAATAAGTGAGCACGTAATAGCTATGTGATACATGTTCTAGTTAATGTGTCTTTCATCCAAATATTTTTGTTTCATTAGACAAAAATTATCCATTATTTTATTATCTTTTTCCTGATCAATTGTAATTTGTAGGTTTTATGAGGTTGCTGTCTGTGTTATAAATATTAATAGGGTGGGTCATTATGAACTGCCTTTCTGCTATGTTTGTTCTGGCTTTAGCTAGTGTCCAAGTTGGAGTGACTAATGTCGGGTTTGATATGCAATTTTCCAAACCGATGCATTGTCAACATTCTAGAACTGTTTATTCGTCAATCGATCACTTGTATCCTAATGGCAACACCGCTTATGCAATGGACACCACAGGGTGCACGCCACAACAAATTAAAGCCAATAATGTTAGTTGAGACGACATTAGAGTGGAACTCCTCCATTCCTCCCCTTCCCCTCTCTCTGCATAATGGTCAAAAGCTCTATCTCTAAAACAAATAGAACTTGGATTAGGATGAGATAGCTATAGTGACTCTGCTTAAGGTATCTGTCAAATGCTCCAAGTGACCAAGTTCGATCCTAAACCGGGACAAGTGAACATTAGATAAGTCGATGTCCTCACAACACCCATCCATGTCTTTCTTTCTTTCTGTTTTGGTTATTGCTGAAAAAGCAGAGATGAAAGCTGTTGAAAAGGTTGTGAATTTGTGATGGAGTAAAATTCATCTTTTTATTAAATGGAAACTTAGATTCTTTGGCCAAAAGTTTAACTATATATGGCTTGGAAGGTGGTGGTCGTCTTTTAGAGAGAGAGAGGGAGTGAGAAGGAGCTCTTTTTTCATTGGAGTTCAGGTTTTGCGCGAGAGGGAGTCCACTAATTTGATTCCCGGCCTCTTCAACGCTTTTCTCTCACTTCACTTTGGATTCTGAAAATAACCCCACATACGTTATTCGAATTCTTGGCTTGACTAGTTGATGGCTTTTTCTGTTTATGTTTGTATTCGTTACAGGTCCCCAGTGATGAAAAACAAAGATGTGGGATGGTTGGTGGGCCATTGCATGTACGTAGTAGCCACTGGTCATCATATAGCTAATATTTAAATTTCATTTTTTCTAACATAACGTTCACTTTTTTTTTTTGGCGAGCAACAAAATGAATGACTTGAAATTATATATGTACCCTTCACCTTTTTGGTAGGACTATACTACATACCGTCAATCTGTCGCTTGGGTGCGTGGAATGACTCAAGGTCTCCTGCACCTGCAAACAAGACGTGTACAATGGGATTGGGTTACGTAGACCGCTGTATTTGTAGATTGTAGGAGATAGGAGTTGGCATGGAAGTGAGTGAATTGACCTTGTTTCATTTTCTACTTATTTTATATATATGTATATATATATGATTCTATATAAGCTCTTCCCAGAAACTAGCTGGCTAGCTTGTCCAGTTAAGGCTCGTAGTAAACCTGTGGGGTAGCTCAAGCTTCACTGTTAGAGAAAATTCCCACTTTACCTCGCAAGGTGTCTACAATATATACCATTGCCTTACAGTGCATATATAAGTTATTTACGATCATCTCGTATGTACCCAGTTGAATATATAACACGCCCGCAAAAAGAATATTAAGGCTGCGTTTGGTAAAGGTGTAAATATAAAATTTAATCGGTGGAAATAAAAAATGCTCATGTACGAGGGTAAAAAACAAATCTGTCGAATGCATGTTTTACATTGTTGTGTGTTTGGCAAAACGGTGTAAAATCATCGGCGTACAAGTATTGAAGAAGTCATTTCAGGAGTCATTGGAGACAAGGGAAGGAAGGAGGTTGAGCAGATTTTTCTGGCATTTGTTGTCGAAGGTATATGAGCGATGGGACGATGAGATGCCTTGATCGTCTGAGCGTCCTCACAGAGAAGGAGAAGAAGGCGTTTAAACCTCGAACTTGGCACAATGAGAACAAATAGAGAGAGAGAGAGAGAAGATGGTCATATGAGGATTGAAATCATGGCGGAAACAGGAGGGTTCCGGTGAAGATTGAAACCACAACGTTGAGGGTTATACGTTTCCGGAGAAGATTGAACCATGCCAGAGCCGGTGATGAAGCTTTTGCTGAACCGGTTCTGTTTTTGACTTTTTGTCTCTGTTCCCAAGCAAAGGAGGCAGATGGTTGCCGGAGCCGGTGATGAAGCTTCTGCCTATGTTCCCATGGAACTATTTCTACTGAGCCGGTGATGGTTGCCATGGAGCCAGTTTCCATGGAGAACGTAGGTGGGTTCAGATTGATAGAGAAGAAGAAGAAGGGAGGAAGAAGAACAAGAGAGAGAGAAAGAAGAAGAAGAGAGAAGGAGAGAGAAGAGAAAAAGAAGAAGAAGATAGAGATGTATTTATTACACCAATTATTGATGTAATTCAACAATAGCATGTAATTTTACACTGATTTTCGGTGTAAAATTACATGCTTACCAAATGCTTATAAAATCAAATCGGGGTGTAAAATTTACCTGGTTCCATTTCACACATTTACCAAACGCAGCCAAATAAATAAAAAAAGAGGTCAAAAGAACAGCTTAAAGAGTAAGCATGCCTTCAAATTTGGTCTGCTGATCATATGGAGAAGAATATTAATCAGCCGGGTGGTCCAATTACAAATTATTTGATTTTTTTTAATCCCCAAAAAGAAACTGGTGGATGGGAAGCCACCAAGGATTTTATTTAACCATTGTCAAATGGAAACATCAATGGTACAAGAGAAAACATTAAGCACTACCGAGCCCCAAAGGAAAAAAAGGGACATTATATATCAAAACTAGCAAAAACCAAAATGGAGGAAACCGGATTAAATCCTTCTGCAATTGGAAATGCCATGAAAATCCTTATCAAGCAGGACACTAAGCTCTCTTGGAAGGTGCCATGGAGGGTAAAAGATGGCAAAATTTGCTTCATCAATCCCTTTGTTGGCCAGGAAGTTAGCACAATTTGTTATTACCTTCTTGAAGATAGTTGTCATGGGAGAGAGAAGATGTTTTATCTTCCTCACAAGATGAGTTAGGTTCCAAGGGCAGTGGGATACATCATTCATTATGTCTATGAGGGTTTTATTGTCACTTTCGATTTCCTTAGATAGCAAATTCTTGCTGCCACTGCAGATGAAACCGTCAAAGAAGCGCCGAATAAAATTCAGCTTCGGAAGGGGGGGAATTATGATTTTTTATTAGGGGCCAAAACTAAAAAATATGAATAAAGGGACTAAAATATAAGTGAAACTTAAATAGATATTATGGGAATTTTAAAGGCATGAGGGGGGGAGGGGCATGACTCTCCTCTGCCACCCCTGACTTGGACCAGTGTTACTGATGAAGGAAGATTTGGTTCGATCTCGTAATCATTCAACACGTGGCAAAGGCAACAACTCGGCACAACAGCACGCCCAAGGCGTGAGCACCGAAGGGAGGAACCAGCAGTCCAAACTCCCTATAAGGAGCCTGAACTCTCCCTTAGGCCCCGAGCCTCATACAAGGCAACGACCTGAACTGGCCCACCCCATGACAGTTCGGGACACTCCCCTTTCCGAACTCAAGACTTCACCTCGCTCACCACTCTAGCACTTTGCCTCCAGGATGCCAAACTGAACAACCGTACCTTGCCTGACACCGAGGAAGTCCGTACCCAGGGGCGGCACACCTGACTGACTTGGGATCTGACACTTGACAGCCACACTCCAACGGCCACCTGCTACTGCCATCTCCAGTTGCAGAGATGGCTCCGACAAAGAGAGCAGTGGCGATTCTATCTCAGCAGAGGTGATGATACCCGACCTAACAGAAGCTTAGGAGTGAATGCACGAAGTGATTATAAAAGGCTCCCTGCCTCACAAGAACAAGGTAGTTGAACCTTTGCCAAATGGAGGATGACCAAATTCGTTGCTTGTCACACGCAAGGCAACGATAAGTACGTGGAACGGCCTGTTGAGCTAGTGATGCAAGCAAATGCGTGGTAATAAAGCTTACAATCGTACAAGTAATACACAATGAAATATTCAAGTATGAGCATTTAGATCCATGCAATGCATGTCTTTGGGCAACTCGGGATCTAAAGCTTCTACCATACCAATAGCTGTAGCTAGCTATCTTCTCAATTTTATTTTATTTTAAATTTACCTTTTAATTAATAAGATTTTAGTTTTATTATATAAATCACGGTTATTAAAATTATTGTTATGGCCTTTTCCTGCTGTTGGTATGTTATATCATGCGATTCTGATTTTTGGTTAAACGTTATTATGTGGATACATCAACTTGATGTTCAGCAAACCCACTGAAAAGATTATTTCTTTGTCATTCCTATTTGGCTTCATACTCGTCCTTTTGTTTGCTTTATTTCATTTTGGCTTTTTTGGATGATAATCCAACTAAAATTAATTAGCAGGATTTATATGATATGATATGCAGCAATAGGGCCAATTAAATATTGCTCCAAAAACATTTCTGTTTGATTTTACAGCATGGGTCATGTTATGAATGACCATGGACTAGGTCCGGATGAGCCCACGCTAGGTTATTGTATGGTTATTACGAGAACATTTTGAGCTCTCTAGCCTGGCCCTGCCAGCCTGCATCCCAAGCCTAATATATATATGCTGGGCATCCACACTTGATTGTACATGCTAATGAAATTAAATTGCTTAAATCAAGAATTTAAATAAAGTTTCATTATACATATATACGAGTGAAGCGATATTTTAGTAGAAAATTTTGGTAACATACATTTTCTAAACACCACAACCATGGTTTTGATAATTGGACCGGACTGGATGGCCAGACCATTTGGCTGATAATCAGTCATGTCTCTGGATCCAGTTTTCGGCCCAAAAACCATTTAACCGGAATTCAAATGAATGGTCAAATTGTTTGATCCAAAAACCAGTGGCCAAAGCGTTTTTGAATCGTTTTTAAAACTATGATTACGACTGATCATCAGTGGGGGCATAAATCATTGCCTTAAATTTGTATCTGTTCATGGGCTCCAATCCACCTTTTGTCTCGTTATGTTGCTCTGGTGGAATCCGGGGCCGGATTATTTGTTGGAAGTTGTGAGGGAATTTCACCGTACCATGTGAAACTGGTATCACCAATTCAGTCGAGGCATCACATTACAGTAACACAAGCTACCGGAATTTCATGCCAATACAAGACAAATATGACACTGAATGAAAGATTCTACCAAAGGGTTCCTGTTGCAACTGATGCCCCTCCTAAACTCTCTTTGCACCAATATGAATTCCTGTAAGTTAGTTTTATGACTAATACTGGTTTTTGATGACCGCTGGCGCCCAAGTAAAATAAGTGAATGGTCATCAGTTACTGAAATGCTGAACATGACATTTAAAAAAAGGTTACTTTGATGCCGTAATGCCGGAAAGACATAATACCTGAAGAGTTTTTTTTTGACAATCAACACTCCCAAATGAATATTGTATCATTGATACATACCACCTATATGGTCACTACTTTTATGATATGGATTCGTTGGTTGTAAGTTTTTTTTGGTATCATGTTTGAACCCTAAAGTAGGAATCTTTTTCTATCCCACTACTTGTAACACCCATTTCAACAATTACCAAACATCTCACATCTCAACTTACTTAAAAAAAGCAAAATTCACTTGTAAGTAGACTTTTGTTAGCACATCTAATGGGACAAGGCTTAAATTATAATAACGATGATGAAAAAACTTTTAGGGTTCTGGTTTTTAACATAGTGGAAAAGTTTGTTATATAGATGATCTTCTAGATTAGTCAGGCATTAACTATTATATTTAACTGTTATATAGATTAGTCAGGCATTAACTATTGTATATATATATATATATATATGACTTTCTTAAAAGGATTAACTATTATATTTAATAGTAAAAAGACAATTTTATCAATAACTTCTTAGTTCCATTTACAACTAATAAAACTAAAAAAATACAAAATTTATGCATTGCAAATAATAAAAAATAAAATAAAGTTATTAATCAAATTAACATTTATTTAAATTCAACTCAAAAGTATCTTTCTACTTCAGAAACTGATCTAATATAAAAGTTCATTTGCCCCTCTCTCTCTTGACAAAACCGACTCATGGCACAGGTCCTGACCAGTAAGGCATAAAACCCACCCACTCCCCGCATACTGAGATGCATTTTTTTTTCCCAAGTGATATTACCTGTCAAGGTTGAGGGATTCATTGTCAAACTGTCCATTTGATGGATGATGACCCTCTCAATTTCCTAATTTATCTTTACTATATTATGTTGATATTTTCCTTGGCTTGACATGAAGACCATCGTACCAAGAATCTAATCCATTGTTTTTCTTCCATCTTGCAGGTGTCATTTAATTAGTAACTTTCAATTTCCTAATGCCAATTGCATATTGACATTTCCCCTAAAGTAATATCTCCCATCCCAACTTTCAGTTTTCTTTTGAAGTTTGCCCTGTGAAAAAAGGACTATGGATCTCCTAAAAAAAAAAAAATCTTGCATTCAATGTGCAATAATTGTCCTCTATAGACGTGTATTTTCATATGATATACATGTGTACACCTGTCATAGACGGCATGAAAGTGTAGGAGATAACAAGCATAGGAGATCCAGATCCATAAAAATAGAGGCTTGTCTTCAACAGTTTGGATAGGTTTTGGGGCTGAAATTGACTCCATTAACAGAAGGTGGTGAGAGGCATGCCCTTAATAGTTGGGGCACTTTCAGCCCCAACCATGTTGCAGGAGTTGAAGCTTCCTGGTCCTGGGCCATAAACAAGCTGCCATCCTAGCTAATCCATACAATACAACTTATCAAAACATAACAACCAACATATAATAATCCATAGAGGGGAAGACGGTAAGAACTTTGGACGGCTAGAAGTGGCTACTTCATATAATGAGCCCACTCTATTTGATATGAGGAAATGTATATAATAATGTGGTTGTGGCCCAAATTGGTGATGAAGTCCCAATCGCCAAGCTTCATTAATTATTAACTTCCAACATAACTGATTACACGTATGATTCTACCTGCAGTTTTCTCACGGTCGAATGAACAATTAATCAAATTAGTCTCCATATAGATATAATTGCCCATAATTCTGCTTACTCGGAATTACCACAGTTCTTTTAGCAATTAACACCCCCTCTATTAGACTATATATGACTATCCCCTTTCAAATATCATGATAAATGTTCTTCATCAATCAATTACTTTGCTTGCTGACAGTTGATTTTCTGTTTGTATTCCGTAGTACTGAAAAGGAAAAAAAGAGGAAAACATGACCATTAATTAAATTGCAATAGGCTATCTGATAGTGATATAACAAGCGTGTGCGTGACCCACATGCCATAAAGGGAAGCAGGAGGGTGTTTGCGTGTTTCATTAACGTGCAGAGCGATTACCCCCCCTCCCCCCCCCCCCCAAAAAAAAAAAAAACGTGTAGAGCTGTAAACCATGGGAACAATGACTTGTCACTCTACTCTAGGTGGGATTAGTGAGTGTATGAGCGAGCGGCTGCACTAAACATCATTCGTGTTTGTGTGCTGCATCGCTGCACTAAACAAGTATACATATATTACGTTACGTTACGGAGACCGGGAGACGGGAGATGTCCGATTTCAAGTCCCACATGTGAAGACGACTGAACTGCCAACCGAACACGGTGCTAAAACGACATGGGTTGGTCAATGGCCGAGTTCACATCTGCCCTCGACAGAATGCACCCCACATTCACATCTCAATGGCCTATTTTTCTTGTCATATATAAAATTAAATATTGTAATAACTTTTCACATTTTTTCGAACCAAAAAAAAAAAAAGAGAATGGACGACTGAGTGAGTCCTGAGAGGCAGAGCCCAGGGGCCTGTAAGCATGTTCTATTTTGGGGCTTGCTGAGCTACACTCGACCAAACATAAAATCGCGGGCAGCATTTACGGGCAGTTCGGGTAAAGCAGCGTATGCGCGCAGTATATAGTATGTACACACAGTCGCTTTCTCCCTCACGCACACCTATTATAACGGCGGCTCCGCTCCGAACTTGTGCTTTATAATCGAAAGTTCGGAATGGAGATTAAAATAGAGGAGAGAGAAACGAAACGTAAAATAGATAAAAAGGGGTAAAAGAAAAAAATAAAAAAAAAAGAGAAAGGAAGAAAAAAATAGTAACAGACTCAACACGCACTCTGTTTCTAAAATCCTTTTTCTTCGTTTGCTCTGCCGCCATTACTATGAATACCCTTCCCCCAATTTTTGGGTTTTTAGGGTTTTCAGAGCGGTTTTAAGGTTTTAGGTTTTATATAAGCTGGATTCTCTATCTTTCTTGCGAAGAATATCATTCATGCGTCGTTGGTTTAGCGGTTTTGTTGATTAGGTCTAGTTTCTGGACGAGTACTCAGCTCTGCTCTGCTCCGCTCCGCAAGTGTGGAAGAAAAGGTTTTGGTTTTGGATTTTATTATTCTTTATTGCTTGTTTATGATATTTGAAATATAATTGTAACGATGCGATTGAGGCAAGGTTGATTTTTTATGGGATTTGAATGGCATTGGAAGATCTGATGGCATCTCGATTTTCACAATCTTCGGTATCGGTTTCGAATCACTTGGACGAGTTTTCAAGTCGTGAAGATGGGGATTTTATTGGGCAAAGAAGAGATTTAGAGGCTGCTGCTAGTAGCAGCAGCAATGCGGCTGGGATGACAATGACAAGTATGGCGTATTTGCCACATACTGTTGTATTGTGTGAGCTTCGACATGAAGCATTTGAAGATTGCCTTCCATCGGGCCCATCTGAGAATGGGTTGGTCTCCAAGTGGCGACCTAAGGACCGGGTGAGCTATCGTTTCTTCACTTTCTCTTCTGTTTGCGTTTGAATTTTATTATCCTATACGCTCGTCGGTGACATTGTTAATTTGGTGCATTTTTGAACCAATAAACTTGATTTACCAACCTATTACTGTGTCTCTGTCAATAATTGGTGCTTCTATCGACTATTAGAGTTGGTGTTTATTATTGCGATTGGGCATGAATAACAGCTAGGTGGAGTGACACCATCTTCGTTGGAGAATATAGAACACATCAAAAGATGGAATAACTTATTTTGATTAAACTTATTAGGGAAATGCCGCATTCTTAATTGATCTTTCCTTTTATTGTTATATTTCCTACTCATAGCTCGCCATAGTAGTCTATAAGATGAATCCTGTAGGATTTGGACTTTGGGTGATGGCTTGTAGCTGTCTAAGGTATGGATATTTCCTTTGGATGTTTGACATTTTGTAGTTGGTGCACTTTAAGCTTTTTGTTATTGAGGAAGCTTATTGATTCCCCAACCGGAAGAAAAAGGTGCTGCTAGGACAGGGTGGCAGGTGCTCAAGAAAGCTGTTATCTAGGAGCGGTTGTTCTTGTCATTTGTTTCTGTAGTGCGACTCCCAGTTTGTGGTGCAAATCCCTGTGCAATTTCTTGTGCGATTCCCACAGCCCAAGTTGAATTACAGGGCGAGCCCTGTTTGAACACCAAAATGACAGCTCCCAAACAATGAACCACGTAATTGCAACCCTGGAACCCATGTTTGTTAGGCTCAAAAATGTCAAGGAAATTAAGTATAAATGAATGCAATAGGAGAAAGAAGAAGAACAATAACAGGGAAACAAGTGCACAGAGATTTACATGGTTTGGCTTAGCCTACATCCATTACACTCCATGCTCTCTCTCTCTCTCTCTCTCTTTTGCTTCTCAAGATACAATATAGCTTTTAGTCCAGTAGATTCCATATTTGGGTCAGATCTGTATATGGAAAATGGGTCAGGCCTGTACTGCAGGGGGTCCCCCTTGCTGGTGGAGCTTGGGCCTGGCCCTTTTCTTCCACCACAAACCACTATGAAATTTGTCTTCAGGTTTTTCTCAACTTGATTCTGGGTGGACCATGGAGTCGGTCACTAATTGGAATTCAAGGTACCAACACACAATAGTTTCCTTGTGGGGAAAGATAACACCTTTAGCAGATATCACTCTTCAACTTTTGCATATGCCTAGACTTACATTTCCCCCCCCAAAACTTGCAATTTTATTTTTTCTTTTCTATCTTCCTAGATGCTTTTTCTCCCATTGGGTATGTGGCCTTTGTGGTACACTTTTGGGGCTGATAGATTTCTATTATACCGATGAAAAAATATGAATGGATGGGTGTTGATTAAAAGAAAAACCTAAGCTGGGTTAGTTAAGAAATGTAATGGAGTTATGTGGCCTTTGAAATGGGGATGCTATCTTTGAAGATGCTACCATGCTTAGGTCCATTTAGGATTGAGAGCATAGAAATATTAAGCTGCTTCATGATGTGAATTGCATCCTGAATATCCAATATGCTAAACTTGCTTGGATGGTCTCTAACATTCTCTAGCCTCCTGTGGTCTTTTCTCATCAGAATATAAAGTTTTTTTTTTTTTTGTTTTCTTTTTTAACATGTAATTTCCCCCTTTTTACCTATATGCATTTAGTTTCCTCTCCTTGTACAAGCAAGAGTATGTTTCTGCATGTTCTATTAATTATACAAGTTTCATGTTACTTGCACATTTATATTTTGTAACATTTTATAATGTGAATCCATCATACACGTGTCATTTTCTGATAAAAATATATAGCTCTAATTGCATTTTTTACTTCAATTATAAGTTTTTTTAGTATTCTGCCATAGATACTAACATTAGGCATCTATTCCTTTTTGAAAAATGAGTAGAGGAATAAATCAACAAATATTTTTAATGGATAAGAAACTAGGAAGATTTTGCAGTGTCAAAATGATAAAATCAGACATGGGATATGGTGATTTTTATTTGGCTTAGAGTGTTGCTTGGTATTTTTAATTCCCTCTCTCTTTGTTTAAAAATTCCAACTAAACATTTTCTTTTGCTCTCCTTTATTTTAGGATCAATTTATTAAAATTCTTGAAGTTTGTATTCCCTCAAGGCATATCCTACTTTATCTCTCATTATGCCTTTTGCCTTATAAAAAATTTGCACCACCTAGCTTACACCAACATGTATATGAAAAATTTCTTAAGCTGTAACTTAGAAAGAAAAAAAAAACGTTCAACAATCTTTTAGACATTGACACTAAATTTGTCAGCATCCTTTGCTCATTTATCTTCCAATATGTGCTGAGGGTCTGTGAAGTTTTTTTAAATAATTAAAGCGGATCTGTGGAATTATCCACAAAATTGGATCTACAGAGTTATCATTGCAGCATTTATAAGTTGAGTATGGTTTGGAAGAGATGCTTCTGTCAGTGTAAATATTATGAGTTGGAAGAAATTTCTACTTCTGCAATGAACTGCTGTAGTCTAGGTCATAGCTGATCAAATCTTCTAATTATTATGGGAAGCTTTCTTTTGATAGGCAATAGAGTCTTCATTTCCATAACGAGTAGCGAGGCAGGTACAATAAATGTGATGTTGAATCGTTGATAGTAGACAAAAAGGATAAGAAATCTGCTAATAGTAGATTTCTTCAATGGTGGGGTATCTGCATTATATAGTAATAAGTGAAAAGAAAGGGCTAAGCTATATATAAATGATGTATATAATGCCCAATCTAGCTCATGTACACGATCTAGACATCATCTGGATATGGGAAAGTGATAGAATGCTAGTAATTGCAAAAACAATAGAAATTAAAATCTGAGAATTGACCAATGTTGAAGACCAAATGTACATAATGCATTCCTCTTTACTGGTGTCAGACAACTTGGGACAATGGTTGTTGTCATATATATGCTTGTTACATTCTTTCCATATGCACCAGCTGATATGAGGGTTCTAAATACCAGAGGATGTGTCCCTTTTCACTATTACCCTTCGGCCTTCACAGGCTATGTTTCAACAGTCCATACTCCATTGCAGGCTAGGTCCCTTCATTGGCTTTCAGACAGTGGAAGTGATTCTGGTAGGAATAGTTACAATGAATGAAAAGATGAGAAACTAATTCCTCCTAGGATCTGCAGAGTTGGAATAGGTTGTTGGAGTATCATTCAGTGTTGCTAATGTGCTGAAGCAATAACTACTCGTTTTGGGCTCCCTATACAGTATTTTAGTTAGTTTGAGATAATGATATTTAAACAGTTCAAGATTAGCACAACTAAAATATTAGTTGACCTTTGGTTGTTATAAGCCACATCATCATGGGATTAACTGACTAATGAATGTTGCAGTTGGCATGCTCGTCAACTTAATGGTTGGTTGGCTAGTCAATATTTGATAAGGTGGTCTCTTTCTCTTGAGATAAGTGATCGTTGTAGGATCTTGTTGATATTATCCTTGTTCATGTTTTCTTCTTGAGGGAATCTCTCCCTCTTTTAATACAATTACCATTTATAAAAAAAGTCAAAAGTAGGATCTTATAAAGATAGGCTGTCCACATAAAGAGACATACATTGGATGGTGTATTTGAAGGCCATACCCATCTTATAGGTAATAAACTGTTATTGCTCCCATTTAGAGTGGTGTAGGATTTTCTTGAGTAATTGCATCTAATTAGGGATAATAATCTTTTCTCCTCTTGGAAAGTAAAAGTGTCACTTTTTGCGTATGAAATGCTTTCTTTTCCTTTTCCAATAATTTTTTTTTTTTTTTTAAAGTTGTAGGTGTTGCTACATGCCACAAACTAAAAAACAGCTTAATTTCAATTTTTATTATCACTATTTTTCTTGCCTAATTTATGAACTTCTATATATATTGGTTTTTGCTAGATTTTAGGGTCATGGCCTGACTCCCCTATCAGGATTAGGATGTGGGTATTGGGCCTATTGGTCATAAAGATATTGATGGCTCTGGACTTCTCATGGAAACATTACTTGTGATTTTAAAGTTTTAAGACACCTATCAAAAAAATTGTAAAGTTTTAAGAGGTTTTGTTTAGGAGGACTCATCCAGGAAATGAAATGGACCTTCCTCCTGCCTTACTCCAGATTTCTGGAAATGGATTTAAAAATTATTTAATGCGAATTTCCTTATATCAGTTTGGAAGAACTATTGATCCCCTCCAAAACAAACAATTCATAAGGACAAGAAGAAAGGGAGAAGATAAAGAAGCTTGGAAGAAACCCACATGCTATTGCAGTTGAAGGAACGGTTACCTAATCTTGGCCAATATAGCTTAGAATTATTGAATTATTCTCAAAACTTATTTCTGTGAAGTGTGACCTTAGATGAAGGACAAATAGAAGGTTATAAAAAACTAGACTTTTTCTTTTTATAATCTAGCTGTTGACCTAGAATTATTTGCTTTTACTAGGATCTCTTGAGTTCCATTCTGGCTTTTAATAGTTATTTTTTCAAAGCAAATCCTAGCAATCTAGCGTATAGCTTATGCCATTTATTAATTTAAGCTTTTAAGAACTATCTATTTCGAAACAATGTTGGAGTCAATGGGTATGGACTGCATTCAAATGTTAAATCCAATATTGTCACATGGCTTGATTAGTTGCTTTTTCCCTTGGTCTTCTCATTGGTATTTCTATTGCTGTTCTTATTCCATTTTTATTGTTCTGTAATTGATATATTGCATAGTGCATTTTTCTATTTGACAGCCATGCTAATTTGACAATTTTAACCCTTAATTTCTAGTGCAGATGAAGACTGGGTGTGTAGCACTTGTGCCGTGTTTAAACATTAGTGTTGATCCACCTGATGTTATTAAAATCTCTCCTTGTGCAAGAATGGAGTGCTGGATAGGTAAAGTGATCAAGCACTGCCAAATTTCTTTTTTATATTTTATCTTAGATTCTCTTGTGTTTTACCAGTTTCTGCTGCCTGTAAAAGGTCCATTTGTCAGATAATTTAATTTTTCTGGACATTTCTAACTCTGCAAGAGAAAGAAAAATTTCTTGTCCATGGTTTTTTGTCTTTGAGGACTTGAATGCTCAACTGTTAACATGATATGCACCCTTGCTGAAGTGGGGTGAGTGATTTTAGCCTTGTTGCAGTTTGTGAAGTTTTATGTTATTTCTTTAAAGAAGTGTTGTATTGGTTGGAGGGAATCTCTTGTAAACTTCTAGGCAGGCAGGCTTATATTTTTGGGCCGTGGGGAGTGAGGATGTAGGATCTTATTTTTCTTTAGTGGTGCAAATTTGCTGCTTGATTTTTTATTTTTATTCTAATATGGTTATGCATAAAATTGATATGCACCCTTTCCAAGAATAAAAGAGGCAGTGACACCAATCATCTGTCTCACATGGTTGTCATTTGCTTCATTTTTGGTGTCTTAATTTGACTTAGTCTGAAGATAAGAAAGTCTTAAATGTCTGTGTAGCAGTGTTTTAAAATGCGAGGGTGTAGTTCATAATGCAAGAGGTGCAAGCCTCCCGAGCACAAGGATTCTCCTCAAGAGGAGGAGGAGGAAGGAGGATCTCATCTTGTTTTTTTTTGTTTCTTTTTGATAAAAAATGTATTTTTTTTTTTAAGATGTATGAAGAAGATAACGCTAGCTGAAAGGTGTTTGGGGGGGGGTAATTTTGGGGATGAACCCCCTGGCCCAGACTTTCCCTTCTCTTCCCTTTCCTTTCCTTTCCTTTTCTTTTTCTTCTTTTCTTTTCTTTCTTTATGCATGAGGTGTACATGAAGTGTGCCTCATGCAAAAGATGTTGATGCGTATTCCTCATGCACCTGATGCGCCTCAGGGCGTTTTGGGGGTGTCTCACCTGGAGGCCCTGATGTTTCTAATCCTAAAAGGAAGTCTTCTGTGGATAATAAGTTATATGTCTTTGAATTGTTGGGGGGGGGAGCGTGAAGATATTTTTTTTAGGAAAAGGTAAAGTGTTGTATTAAGATCTCTGAAATGTGTCAGAGTTACATATAGGCCATGTGAAAGCTCAGTATGCATCATGCACAGTCAGAAACTATAGATCAATTGAAGGCCAAAAAAGCCAGCCCCCACAAAGCAAAAACCAAAAACCTGAACACCCATATGGATCTGTATGATAAATAAATTAACCATCTTAACCATTAAATATGCTACTATGTTCAAAAAACTGCTGAAAAGGAACTCCTTTGTGATCATCAGCTGCCAGTCATGAGTAGACTGTGGCCTCAGCTCAACCACCAACTCATCTTGAGAGCTTCTCCTGTTTTTAAATACTCTTCAGTTCCTTTCCTTCCAGGTTACCCAACAAGTTGCAAGTGGAACTTGGGGGGCACCAGCTAATGTTGAGAGGATTACAAAAATGGTTAAACAATAGACCCGCCACTCTGCAGTGTAGAAACACGCGATCTATTTCCTCTTCCTCTCTCCCCATACATTGCATATTCCAGAACTCCAGTGCCAAACCTGTCCTTGCTAGATGAACCTTGGCAAGGCATTTCCCATTGACGGCAGCCCAGACTAAAAAGCTAATCTCTGTTGGAACGTAGGGAAGTCAAGTGTCTATCCAAGGGGAGTCTAGTATCCTACTTTCTGATAAATTGTTATAAAAAGACTTAACTGTAAATATGCTGTCCTTGGATCACTTTTATCCTCTCTTGTCTGCTTGGTTTGGGGTGAGTTTAAAGCCCTGCAGCTGTTGCAAAAGTCCGGCCAGATTAGCTATTTCCCAATCAGTGACTTGCCTTCTGAAAGTGGGGCACCAAAATCCTTCCTTGCCACTCCCATCGTATTGGTCAGCTACCAAAACATTCCTGTTTCCTGCTATAAGGTATAAAGAAGGGAACTCATTCATCAAGGCCCTGCTGCCACACCAAGTGTCTTGCCAGAACTGCACCCTACTCCCATCACCAACTTTCAGATTTCCTCCCTGCAGGAAACTTGTGAGTGTCTTCTCTATTCCTCTCCCGATAGAGCAACCATAAGAAGAATTTGAGCTGCCTGGGTTCCACCCATCATTGCTTGTTCCAAACTTTTCCACTATTATGTTTTTCTCCAAAGACTTTGAGGTCAAGCATTGAAGAGCCAGAACCACCTTCCTAGGAGGGATGAGTTCATTTGCCTCAGACTTCTCACTCTCAGCCCACTTGTGGCCAAAGCTTTGCAAGCCTTTTCCCATTGCACTGATGAGTTTTCCTGTCCCCATCTTTTTTTTTTTTTTGAAAGGTAAAGTAAGAAATTTATTAATTCAGAAAGAACTTGTTACAACAGGAGAGCTAACCACATGTGGCTACTCAGATCACAGGACATGTTACAGATCCCAAATGGATACAGATCTAAACAATTCAGGAACATTCAAATTTTTAAAATCAGGGGCTACAGACACCAAAGAAATCAGCTTGCTGACTGCCTGCTGCACAATCTCCTCAGTGCTCTTAGATTTATTCCTGAAGACTCTTCTGTTCCTCTCTGACCAAGTTACCCACATCACAACTGCAGGAATAGTTCTCCAAATTAGATTTCCTTTTCTCTTCAGACCTTGAGAATTCCAGCAAATCAGCAGACCTTTTACTGAATTTGGCGACCAACAAAGACCAACTGTTCCTATAAAGTGGTATCAGACTCTCGAAGAGATAGGACAATGAATACACAGATGATCTGTGGACTCAGGCAATAAACCACACAAACCACACACCAGAGAAGGGAGCTGAATACCCCTTCTATCCAGGTTGAGTCTTGAGAGACATTTGTTCAGCACCATAGTCCACACAAGGAAGATAGACTTCGAGGGAGCACAAGACTTCCACACTTGCTGGCAGGGGAACTCAGTAACCCCTGTACCGCTAAGCTTAACAGTAAGGGATTTGACTGAGAAACAGCCATCCCTACTCCAGGACCAGCTCCATTCATCTTCGCCAGAAATGTCTATCGACTGCTCCTGTAAGATCTGCATTAGTTGCATCACTCCATCAATTTCCCAGTCAAACAAATCTGTTCTAAACTAAGGACTCCTAGTCACTGTGTTGTTAGAATTCACATAGGATTCCGCCACTGATATTTCTTGGTTAACTGCACATTGGAAAAGAAGGGGAAACGCCTCAGGCCTCAGCTAAAGGTCTGTCCAACACCAGGGATCTTTCCAAAATTTCAGCCTGCCCCCATTTCCCACCTTAAACTTCACACCTTCATACCTCACAGGAAGAAATTTAAGAATCCCTTTCCAAACCGAACAACCCCATGTTGGGTATGGATCCTGAGACTTCCAACTTCTCCAATCCACCCCAAATTTTGAGGCAATAAGGGACCTCCACCAAGAAGATCTTTCTGCAGCAAACCTCCAACACCATTTACTCAATAAAGCCGAATTTACCACATTTAACTGTCTTAGGCCTAAACCTCCCTCTGCCTTAGGAAGACATACTTGGTCCCAATTCACAAGATGCATTTTCTTCCCATCCTCTCCAGAGAAAATCTCTCTGCAACCTCTCAAGTTTCTTTGCAATTTTAGATGGCATAGGAAACAGGGACATGGAGTAAGTAGGGAGGTTTGCATGTGTACTCTTGATAAGGGTCACTCTTCCTCCTATAGACAAATATTTTGCCTTCCAGGAGGTCATTTTTTTTTTTCCAATTCTCTCAATGACTGGATCCCATAAAGCAGAAGAATAACACTTGGCACCTAATGGCAGCTAATAGACAAATATTTTGCCTTCCTACCTGTCCCCATCTTTACCTCCACAAAGGAAGTCCCTAGCTAATTTCTTCAGCTTATCTACCACCTTTGCTGGATTTTGGAACAAAGATAGAAGATAAGTAGGGAGATTTTCAAGGGAGCTTTTTATCAATGTTAATTTGGCTCCCTTTGACAGATATTTAAACTTCCATCCAGCTAACCTCCTCTCCAGCCTCTCAACTACCAGATTCCAGATAGACATGGAGTTGCATTTGACTCCAATAGGTAACCCTAAATACTTTACTGGTAGTCTACCAACCTTACACCCAAGTTCAGCTGCTAAAACATAACCTTATGAATGAAGTATCTCCAACCTGGAACAACTCGCTCTTCCTTCAATTTGTAAGGTATGACACTCGCTCTGGGAAATCGGTTCTTTTTTGGGAAGACACTTGGGTGGGCAATCAACCTCTAAAAGACCTCTTCTCTTCCCTTTATTTCCTTTCCCTTTATAAAAAGGAGGTTATTTCTGTCTTTTTTCCCCCTCTGATCTTAACTTTTCCTTGAACTGAGACTTTGGTTTTCGTAGGGGCTTAAGGGAGGCTGAGCTTGTTTGTGTTACTGATCTTCTATCCATTTTTACAGTGTTTGTTTGGACCCTCTTCTCTTGATGGAAGACTGTGGATCCCTATCCCAAAGGTTCCTTCATTTATGCATCCTTCTTCATATCCCTTTGTTCTAGTACTTCCCTTGAGCCCTTTTTTTTGATAAATGATTGAAAATTTATTCATGATAATCAGAATGATATTACAATACAGCCTGCCCAAATGAGAGGCATGAGCTGGTACGTCTCCACAACAACAACAAAGTACTACTTCAGACTAGGAAAAGAAAGTTTACAGTGCTGCCCAGTATAAATGTTCCCTTGATACCCCCTGTTTAGCTAACCCATCCACTATGGTATTAGCTGTTCTACCCACCCACTGATAATTAACAGTCATGTTGTTTGAAAACCAGTTAGCTTTCCTCATAAGATCCCTGTAGCACCAAATAATTGAAGCTGGATTTTTCAACCAGCCCACAATGACTTTGGAGTCCCCTTCAATAAGCAAATTCTGAACTCCTAACTGGTCTGCAATCTGAATAACTTGTACTGCCGCTAGAAGCTTGGCTCTAATAGAATCTCCTATACCCACGGAGCCTGAGAATAAAGCTACTATATTACTATTTGTATCTCTCAGCACCCCACCTATTCCTGATGGACCCAGATTTCTTGGCTGCTACCGACAAAGTTCAGCTTTGTCCAGTCTTCTGAAGGAGGCACCCACACAGCTGGTACCCTGTTGTTCCTGTTACTGCTACTAGCCACAGCAATCCAGTTCCTCCAAATGTCATCAAAGGAATATGTTTTAAAGGAATCCAATGATCTCAACCAATGGATTGCCCTGGTCATAGTGCAAATCCCTTACATTCTGAATATTTGTCTCCTCTTGGAAAATCCTCACATTTCTTTCTTCCCAAATTGTCAACAAAGCAGCAGCTCTAATGCACCTCCACATTGTTTTACCAATTTTTGTGGGCCACACAAAGAAGGAAGGGTAAAAAATCTGATATACGGCTGTGGTCAGATTCCATCTGCAATCAAACAAAGCAAAGATCCAACCCAAATAGCAACAGAAAAAGAATAGGTTAAAAGTAAGTGAGAGCAACCCTCACCATTAGCCCTGCAAAGTACACACCAATTTGGAGACAGACACATAGAAGGCCTTCTCTTCTGCAATAAGTTTGAAGTGTTGATTTTCCTATAGAACACCTCCCACTAGAAAATAATAATTTTAGGGGGTACAGGTTTAGACCAAATCTTCTTAGCTGGGAAACCCACTTGTCCCGAGGGAGAGCAAAGGGACTTAAAGAAGGAAGCACACGTGAAGTAACCTTTTGGATTGGGGGACCAAAGTCTCACATCAGATCTTAAAGGGTCCAGAAAAACACTTTCAAGTAGTGACAAAAGGTCTGAAACACAAGAGAGTTCATGATCCCTCAAGCCCTTACGAAACCCAAAGTCCCAATTCAGAGAGTGAGAGATTGTTTTATCCTTGTAGCAAGAAAGGGAATAAAGAGAAGGGAAGCTGTCCTTAAGGGCAGAATTGCCCACTCAGATGTCTTCCCAGAACAAAACAGAAGTACCAGAATTGACATCATACCTGATACAGTTGAGGAAAAAAAGGGAGAATACTCTGAATTGCTTTTCAAGGAGTTGCCAATGTGGCTTGATGCGATACACCAGCATCCCATCCATTTCCCGAACTGCCATGTATACTATCTATCACCTCATTCCATAGTCTCTCCTGTTCTAAGGGCCATCTCCACAACCATTTTCCTAGGAGTGCTTTATTCTTCAAAACTAAGTTCCCCAGTCCCAACCCACCCTCCTCTTTCCTCCTACACACTATTCCCCAATTTATTAAGTGGTCCTTTTTTTCCTCCCCTGGTTCCCAAAGAAAAATTCTCATTAATTTCTCCAACTTCTTGGCCTCCCTAACAGGAATCCTAAACACAGAGAAGTAATAAATTGACAGATTTGCTAAGGAAGCTTTTAGTAAAGTAACTCTACCTCCTTTGGTTGGCTCCTAGAGGAAGACCTAAATACTATAAGGGCCAAGAGGAAATGGGACAACCTAGATACTCTGCCACCGACTCAATAGTCCTCTCATCCAGATTCACACCCACCACGCAACACTTTTCCATGTTTATTTTAAGATTTGATACTCTCTCAAAGCGCTTTATCAAAGATTTGAGATTACTTACTGTTCTCCTGTCACCCCCTTCACAAAAAGATTATTAGGTCATCAACAAACCTCTCACTACACCTTCCATGTTTGCCTTAGAGATCAAACTACTGAAAACATCTGCAACTAGGGTAAAGAGGAAAGGGGAAAGGGGGTCACCTTGCCTTAACCCTCTAAAAGCTGGGAAGAAATCCTTGACTACCCCATTAACCAAGACCGAAAAGCGGCAAGAACTTATGCTGCCCTTTATCCATCTTCACCATCTAACTCCAAACCCACAACACCATAGGATCTATAATAAGAGACTCCAATCCACAAGATCATAGGCCTTTTCTAAATCCAGCTTGCAAACAAAACCTTGCTTTCTAGACTTTCTCATATCCTCCACACACTCATTAGCTATTTGAATCTAATCTGCTATTTGTCTCCCTTGCACGAACCCTGGGCTTGACTAATGATGGAGGGTAGCACTACTTTTATCCTCAAAGATATCACTTTAGCGAAGATTTTGTAAATGCTAGTCACCAAACTGATTAGCCTAAAATCTTTAGAATTTTTCGCTTCTTTCTTCTTAGGGATTAGAGCTGTGAAAGTAGCATCAACTCAGGGGCTTACTTTGTTATTATCCTCAAATTCCTTAAACACAACACAAATGTCTTCTCTTACCACATTCCAACAGTCTTGATGAAAAGCCACTAGGGGCTTTGGATCTGTCCATTGAAAACACTGCATGCCTAATTTCCTCTTCTTCAAAACTTCTCTCTAACCAGATTGCTTGATCTTCAGACAGCCTGGGCCAATCTAGACCTTCCAGCCTTAGTCTATTATTCAATGGCTTCCCTACAATTGATTTAAAGTGATCAACCAACACTTTTGCTATCTCATCTTGATTTGTGACTTCCTCCCCATCCACTTCTAATTTGGCTACACAGTTTTTTCTTCTCCTCCCATTAGCCAACGCATGGAAAAATTTTGTATTGTCGTCCCCTTTTTTGATCCATTTGTGTCTTGATTTTTGCCTCCAGGAAATCTCCTCTCTAAGAAGAACTTTTTCCAATTCCTTTTTTAAGCTATTTCTCAAAATCCTTTCTTGCTCATTCATAATGCTCTGGGATTCTTTGGAGTCTAGCTCATCAATCCTGGACATCAAAATATTCTTGTGATCCTCTACCCTTCCAAAATGTTCTCGATTCCACTCTTTGATCCTAGCTCTCAATCTCTTCAACTTCTTGTGGAACCTTACACCTTTCCACTTTAGCCTTCTGAAGTCTTCATTCCACCACTCACCAACCTTTCGTTCAAAGTTCGGATGAGTCAGCCATATGTTCTCAAATCTAAAGGGTTGTGGTCCAAAGCCTAGAATTTCTTGACTTAATAGTATAGGGCAGTGATCAGATGTAACTTTAGGAAGGGTTCTAGCCACTAAATTCCTCCAATGGTCCTCCCGCTCTACATTAAAAAAGGAATCTATCGAGTTTGTTTGGAAATTGTACCATGTAAAATTAGCTTGTAGAAGGGGTAATTCCTTTAGCCCATAGGTGTTAATTAATTCATTGAAATTTTTCATGCTTGTAGCAATCGATCTTTGGGGATTATTTGATTCATTGCAAAACCTGATTACATTGAAATCCCTCCCCCCCCCCCGGCACCATGGGCCATCCCACAAGCCTTGAATTCCATACAACTCCTCCCACATTTCCTTCCTTTCTCTATAACCATTTGGCCTGTAGACATTAGTTAACACACCCAAATGAATCCATCTTCCACAGTTCTGAATTTTATAGGCAGAGAATCTCCCTATAAGTTCTTCCACGTATTCTATAACATCCTCCCTCCCCAAGGTCACTATCCCTCCCGAGGCTCCCCATGAGGGAGCTAAAGTCCAGCACACTCCTCTTGATTTCCACACACTTTTGAACCATCTTCTATCTAGATCTGCCAACTTGGCTTCCTGTAACATGACTATATTAGGCTTCTCTCTTCTAAGCAGATCTTACTCTCCCTCACTCCTCTCACCTTCACCAGTGCTAAGCTCTCTGTTTTCCTCCTTGCCTAAAGATTCCTCGGGATGCTGGAGTATCTGTTTCAACCACAGGAAAAACATCAGTAACTAAATCCGAATTGACAAAAGTACCTTCATTGTTGGGAACCAAATGAGCTTCTTCCAAGGGAACAGGACTGGCATAGGGAGGCAAGTCTAATCCTGTCTCCTGTATTCTGATATGCTTAGGAGAATTTTCATAGGAGTCGACAACTTGTCAACTTCCGCATTTCAGTTAGTCTTCCATTGCTGTCTGGCTTTAGGCAATACATCACAGAGCAATCCAGTAGAGTCTTTTCTTTCCAAACCCAAAACCTGTTCTTCCTGGGATAAGGAGTTAACCTCCCTTGCAAGTATAGACAAAAATTGCATCCCAATTGTAGTTGCCTTCTGCCGTTCCTTCGTACTCTTCAGGCCTCTTTCAAAACTTTGAGAATCATCTCCTTCCTCCTGAAGTAATACTTCCGTACCAAAGTTATCTTCTTCAGAAATGTCCTTTGATCTGCTGAGATCGATGCTACCCAGACTCTCAGAATCATCCGATTCAGAATCGCTCAAGTCTTCATTCTTAGAGAGCTCCCTCCTTCATTTTCTCTAAATCACTTCGTTTAACATACCTTGGATTACGCTTTTCTGGCGACGATTTCTGTAATCTTACCGTCGGAATCCACCGTTTCGAAGCTCTAGTATGCACCGAGTTCAGTCTTCCCGCTGCTCGGTTTGTTGCACTCGAAGAAGAAGAAGATAGATAGTAATAACCATCTATTGAAGGCACATGCTTAGTCACGTGCCTTTTTAAGTAATAATCTTTTGGGTTGGGACCCTGAAATGGGCTTCCTATATCCACCTGACCCGCCTTAAGTGGGCCTGATTTTTGCGGCCCATTTAAAGCCTCCGCCCCTGATCTTTTAGGGCCTTCTTTAAATCGCCCAATACCCATAGCTTCCGATTGATCCGGCCCAAGTTTTAGAGTTCTGGGCCCACCAAACCTATCTTTATCTTTTTCCCCTTGGCCCAAACATTTAATTCCCCATTATCAGCATATCCTCCTAATTCTTTCTGGTCTTCTCGCAGAATAACAGTTGTAATAGCTGGTTTAGGATAGGCACCACTAGTAACTGCATGGGCATAAGATTTGTCAGAGGCCCAACAGCTAGCTTGTTGCGCACGATTCAAACTTTCCATCTTCTGCAAGTCTTTTGAACTTCCCAAGTTTTGTTCGCCCTTTTTTGTATAACTTTCCTTTCCTTGCAGGTCCTCCAATCCTTTGCTGCCACGCAAGACTTCATCTTCAACCTTTGCATCTTCCTCCTTCCTAGCTTCCCTCCACAGTTCGGCTTCCATGGAGGAAGCCAACCACACCTCCATGAAAGCACCTTCCACCTTCACATTCACTTTCCTGGGAATATCCTCGGGCTTGACTCCATTCAACAAGATAGCTGCAGACCTGAGATCTCCCCAGAATACACCCTCCAATTTCGCTCAACACACCACTGCTATTGCTTCTGCAACTTCATCCTTCCAAAGATGGAAAGGTAAACCCACGATACGCACTACCACCCCATTTGAAATCGAGAATACCTTTGAGTTGGAAGAAGGGGACCACCTGAAGATATTAATGAAGCCAAAATTGCTACTTCCCTTGAGCCTTTCCTAGTAAAAGAAGTTTGGACTAAGCTTGTTTCCCCCAAAATTGCTATTTTTTGTTGGGAAGTGTACCTTGGTAAGACCAATACTTTGGAGAACTTACAAAAGAAAAAAGCCTTTCCTATGTTTATCCCCAAACTGGTGTGTGTTGTGCCAATCCCATAGTGAGGATTGTTACCACTTACAGGTTTTTTGTTCTTTTGCTGCAGCTCTTTGGGATTGGATGTTTGTTTTGTTTGGATGTAAGTGGAATCAGCCAACAAAGGTAAAATTATTGTTTTCTTCGTCTACCTTTGTTTGCCCAACAAAAAGAGGGAGCAATATGTAGAGATGTTTTAGTGCAGCCACCCTATGGACAATTTGGGAAGAAAGAAATGCTAGAATCTTCCAAGATAAGGAGAGGTTCGTTACAGAAGTGACAGAATGTATTTTAACCAGGGATATTAACTGGCTGAAATCCTTGGCTTCTTTCAACTCTTTCTCATTTGATGACATTTGGAGGAATTGGGCTGCAGTTGCACACACTTCGGTTAGGAAAACCAGGGCTGCAGCAATTTGAGTAACTCCTTCGGAAGGGGTTATTAAACTAAATTTTGACGGATGCAATGAGGGTAACCTAGGACTGTCTGGCATAGGAGTCTTGAGAAATGAGAATGGCAACACCATATCCTTATTGTTCTCAGGCCCAGTGCTGATAGGGGATTCTACAATAGTTGAGTTGTTGGCTGCAGTAGAAGGAATTCAGATTGCTAGTCAACTAGGAGTGGAGAACTTATTAATTGAAGGGGATCGTAAGGTGATTTTGGGCTGGTTGTCAAATCCAGATTCAGTTGTTTGGAGTTATAGGGATCACATTAAAAATGTTAATGTTTAACAAGGCACATATCATATAGATATCGTTGGGTGGGTAGGGAGGCATATGCTTTGCCTGATTATCATGCTAAACAGGGGTCTTCTAGGGATCGGTTATTTTGAGCAGCTTTGTAATCTTTTTTCTCTGACCACTTGTAATGTTAGGGGAGGCTGCATCTTGTGCCTATCCAAGGGATGCTTGTAGAGTTTTATTCTGCTTGATTAATGAAATTAATTTTCAATTATCAAAAAAAAGTTACCAAGCAAGCACCACCCTAAGATGGACTGTTTGATTCTTATCTGCTTGGAGAAAAAGGAGGGTATCATCAACATACCGAAGGAGAGGCACTTTGGCTCCATTAGAACTGACTATAACTTTCCAACAGACCATCCTCCATAGCTCTCTTTGTCATTCTGATAAGTGTCTTCACCACACATATAAATAGTAAGGGGTGAGAGGGTCCCCCTGCTGGAGACCCCTTGAACTTTTAAGGAAGCCTGAGGATGACCCATTTAAAGAAGCCTAAGAAGAATAGAAACCCAAAACAGGAGATTTAGGATAACTTTGTAGGGCCCACATGGTAATGGTTAGACTGACTAATTATTGCACCCTTGGAAAGATTAAAAATAACCTATGGCTGGATATGCCATTATTATATGCATTTGGTTGACACTTGACAAGAAAGATCTGATATGGTCTGTTCTTACAATTGTGGGTCTAGGTCTGTCAGGATGTATTTTGGTCTTGCTACTAAAGACTTAATAATGACGTATGCATGCATACATGCATGTGGAATCTATATGCTTCGTTATTATATACATGCATATGGCATCTATATTCAATCAGAGAAGAAAATAAATTGGCTAGTGAGGTAAAATCTCAGGATGAAAAAGACTTGGATTGTATGACTTGTCTTGTTTGATCAAGAAAAATAATATAAAACAGATCAGAAATAAGAAGATTTAAGCAAGCAGAAACAGTAGAAGAAGAGAAAAGCAGAGAGGAGAAGGGAACCAAATAAGACGGAGTAACTGCCTTGGGGTGCATGTGCCCCAGCCCCATTCTATTGCTTATATGAACATGTTACAGATAATGGTAAAAGGACAATAATGCCCCTAAATTGGCAGCAATAAGATAATAATAAATACAAAGAAAAGTAAAGCAAATAGAGCCCACTAAGGGCCCAATAACTCAATCAACCCACTTCTCAATGGTCTGAAGAAGAGATGAGCTTCTGAAAGAATGTTTTAAGGTGATTGACAGGCAAATTTCTCTTAGCAAGAAGGTGGGTTATTTATTTATACATTTATTTTGGTGGGTGGTGGTGGTGGGAGAGGCACTAGAGCAAATGAATGCTTTCATTTGCTGTAGGAACAGGAATAGCAGGAACAAATGGAATAAGAAAGAGACTTAATAAATTACAGCTAACAGAAGGCAAGGAATTAGGCAATTAGCTAGTGATGTGAATGCAAGTGGCAAACAAGCAAACGGTAAATTTTTACCTTTTATCAGAATAGAAGGGTGGAGGATTCCTTGCTCAATGAGAAAAGGAAGTCTGGATGGGGAAGGCTGAGAGTTAGTACCAGAGAGGTAGGGGTTGTAAAGGAGCCACCTCTAGAGCTCATTAAAGTAGTTGTTGGGTTCTGTGCAATGGTTATGTTGGTTGGCTGTGGGCTGATATTTGATAGGTGGGGATTTTTGTTGAAGAATGTCCTTGCTAGCATGGCTATGTTGATTGAGGAATAATTTTCTTAAGTGTATAGGTTTCCTTTCACATGGACTGAGTTATTCCGTTTTTTTTTTTTTTTTTTTGATAAGTCATAAGTAAAGAAATTTTAGTAATAAAGCAGAAAAGTAACTTTACAATGAGGCTTCCCAAAGAGAGGTACAAGATGCAGCCTCAGTTACAAGTTAGATTGCAATTGTTCCCAAAACAAGTGCTCCCTATGCACCCACTGCTTAGCTAAATAATCAGCTATCCCATTGGCTGATCTCCTTTGCCTCAGAATCCTTATGTTCATGTTAGTGGTTAACCATTTACACCTGTGCACAGCTTCCCTATAGGTCCAGATTACAGTTTCTGGATCTGTCAACCAACCCATTACCAGCTTTGAATCCATCTCTATTATCAAACTGTTCACATTCAGTTCTCTAGCAAGCCCTGGAATACAGCTATGAACTCGGAATGGATGGAGTCCTCTACTCCTGCAGGACCCAGTGTTTTAAAAGTGCAAGGTGCAAAAAAGGCACAAGGGCCAATTTGTTCCCGAGGCGCATGCCTTTTTGAAGCAAGGTGCAAAAATACAAAAAAAAATGCTAAAAAAAAAATAAAAAATGCCAAAAATTCAAAAAACATTAAACATAATATTAATAAAAAATATAAACTTAAATTTTAAAATTAATGTTTTAAAAGACCATTATCTTAAATTAAAATACATAAACATAACATGTAAAGCGTATTCAAATGAAAATTTAAAAATAAAATCAAACATATAAAATGTTTTCAAGTATGTAAGGCCCACAATCTCTTTTTTTCTTTAATTGCATTACTTCAAGTAGCTAATGTGATGTAAAACATATTAGATTCCTGTTCTACGAGATGCCTTTGTGCCATGTCCCTCGAGGCAAGCCCAAACAAGTCCATGTTAGGGTCTTAAAATCTTAATTTTCACACAAAAAATAATAATTTTATAATTTTAATTGCCTTTTAAGAAGATATTTTATTAAGATAAATGAATGAACAACATTAGCAAATAGGGGGTTCTTGGAGCTTCAGTGAGTGAGCGAACATGGACTTGTTTGGGCTTCCTTTTTTAGGTTTGGGTGTTTAATCATCTTGAATTCTTTGTCAGTCCGACCCTAAGTGCCTTTCTTGGTCTGTGCTGACTACAGATCTTTTGTTTTTTTTTTCTGACTCCCACCTTTTCTCTATTAGATCCTCCAAGTGATTTTGGAATTGATCAAAAGAGCTGCCACAGAATTATTCAGAAAGAAAAGGCCTGCCATGAAATTCATTCAATATGGCTCACCACCAATCATCATTCTCTAATTTTCCAATTGAGGCTTCCTTATGTGCACTCTTCCAATGTAACATACTGCTATTTTCCCCACATAAAGACCAGTACAAAGCAAAAAGTAATAGACTCTAGAGAATTGCACCTCTGTTCTGATACTCTTTCATTGGCGAGGGGAGAGTAGCATTGGAAAGGTCACAAGGAATTGCACATGATCTTTTGAATAACCTGATGAAGTAGCACCAAGCTCCACAGGTCACCTTGCAATGTAACAACAGATGTGGAATCAATTCAGCTTCTGACTGGCATAGACAACACATTTTCCACCCCAGAGCCTTCTGATATCAAGTGATTAATATAAAATACATTAATTGTTACCAATCAAAAAATAATTATGGGAAAACTACAAGGGGATGAGATAACAATGTCTACAAAAAGATGGTTCTGTAGACAGCTGCATGTATAGCATGCACATTTGGTAGCTCAGGGGCATCATAATTCATAAATGGTACTATTCTACTCTAGTGATTATGGAACGATCTAAATTAGTCCCTCCTGAAACCTTCTAAAATAGAAATGATTAAAGATTTTTGCTGTTAAATGGTAAAAGAAAAATATAATCTATGGAAATATTCCTTTACTTGGTGGTTAAATATTGCTGCTAGGCTTTCTTGTATTTTCATAATTTTCTCTAAAGTTTTTTTGTTCATTATGGACACAATTTTAATACCTGGAGTCTGGAGTCCATTATTTCTGCTTACTTCTTTGATCTTTATAGCTTTAACATAATGACTGATTATATCAACTTAGGAAAAAGACTGAAGTTTTTTTTTTAATTATTTTAGAACAGGTAAGTATAGATTTTAATATATCAAAAAAGGAAGTGTGCGTGTACAACAAGGGGCTGTACATTGGGGATATACAAAAAGATAAACGACAAACTAATTACAGATAACAGGCATTTGTCAAAGAAAGTATTGTGATGTCTTGCTTTAAGCAAAGGGTTTGAGGCGAAGGAAGAAAAGAACATTTCTTTAATTTTTTCCATCACTATATTCTCCTCAAAGATCTTATTTTCAAAGATCTGGTTATTCATTTCCACCCAAATAACCCAGAAAACAGCTGCAGGGATCATTTCCAAAAAGACTGAAGTTTGATCAGAAAAAAATAATAATATGTCCAATAATTATGATTATATGGGTAGTGATATTTTTTCTCGTGATTGGTCATAGAGGTAGCAATTTAGTGATCAACCATCTGAAAAATCTGATATTTCGAGCTATTTTATCCAATAGACTGAAGATTAATTGGACAGTTTAGGTGAATCTTTTTGGTGGTTATTCTTAGGCTCACATAGATGACTTGTTAACCTTTAGGGAGTTTGGGAGGAAAGAAATAAGCGCCTTTTTGATAAAAAGACCATCTCCCTTGAAGAGTTAATTTCCGATATTAATTATCTTTGAAATCTTTGGGCTGTTAATTTGGATTTATTTAAAGGTTCTCATGTCTCAGTTAATGACCTTAGCAGAAATGCTCATACTTGTCTGTTCCTCCACACTCTTCTCAAATTGTCTTGAGAGAGCCAGTATTATGCTGTGAAGGAGTGGCGACTCTAAACTTTGATGTAAATGCTTCAGGCAATCCTAGTTTAGGTGGCATTATAAGGGATGTAAGGGGTAATATCTGCTGGGTACAGTGGTCCAGTAGGTTTTGCTGACTGTACTAAGGCCGAAGTGATGGCTTCTCTCACAGGAATCAGAATAGTGAAAAACTTGTGTTTTCAGAATTGAACTATTCCAGGCAATTTAGCAAATACCATAAAATGGCTAAGGGGCAAGGGGAGTGGTCCGTGGAGATTGGGTCATTATTTGGCAGAGGCTAGGGATTCACTGGGTTGTTTTAATGCAAACCTGATCTGGATTCCAAGGGAGCTAAATCCTATTGCAGGTGGCTTAGCTAAATTTGGTGTTCTTGTGGAAGTTTTGTATAGTGATAGGCTTCCTCCTGTATAAGCTTTTGGGGCTTCTCCTCTGTTTTGTACATCAACTCATGTACTTATTTTTTTTTCTAATGAAATTTGGTTACTATTTCTAAAAAATGACTGGTTAATCTTTGTTTAATTTTGTGGAGGATGGGCTACATGTTTCTTTCTTTTATGTATGCTTAAAGAAAATTTAGCTTGTATTTGCTATGAATAAATTATTCAATGACTTGTAATAACCTTTTAACTTCTAACTCTTCTTCTTCTCCTAAATTCGTTTTTTATTATTTGGCAGATCCATTTTCTATGGCAGCTCCTAAAGCACTAGAAACGATCGGAAAAGCTTTGCATTCTCAATATGAAAGATGGCAACCCAGGGTAAGAGTGTATCTGCTTTATGCTTGTTTGAGAATTTACTGCATCCAGTGCTTTCATAATTTTGAAATCTTTGAGTTGTGGTTAGGCTCGGTATAAGCTTCAACTTGATCCTACTGTGGACGAAGTAAAGAAACTTTGTAACACATGTCGCAAAAATGCCAAATCTGAGAGAGTGCTCTTTCATTACAATGGGCATGGAGTTCCAAAACCAACCGCTAACGGTGAAATTTGGCTCTTTAATAAGGTAGGAAACTATTAAAGAGATCTTTCCATTCTGTTCTTCTACTACATTTGCTAGAGTATTGTCTTTTTCTGGTTCTCACCGTGGTGCACTGCATGCAGAGTTATACACAGTACATTCCTTTGCCAATAAGTGATCTTGATTCCTGGCTGAAGACACCCTCCATATATGTTTTTGATTGCTCTGCTGCTGGCATGATTGTCAATGCTTTTATAGAGGTTAGCAGTACTGTCTCTTTCTTTCATTCACCAAAGGGTAGTTTTCATTGACATAGTGCAGAATAGGGTCTTGCAACATTACTTTGCAGAATGGGGTCTTGCAGCATTTCTATTGCATATCCTATAAAAAAAGCGTTACTATTGCATATCTTTTAATTTTGTTTCCCTTTGGTTGGTCAGCTCCAAAAAGAATGTAATTCTTCTGGTCCCTCTGGATCTCTTTCGAAGGATTGCATTCTTCTTGCAGCCTGTGAAGCACATGAGACTCTTCCTCAGAGTGCTGAATTTCCTGCTGACGTGTTCACATCCTGCCTCACAACACCAATTAAGATGGCACTAAGATGGTAAGGTCCATTGCCTGTTCTTTATTAGTTCTCACTAGTCCTATTTGTGTAGTTTGGTGTTTGATATTTAAATTATATTGGCATTGTAACTTTTGCAAAACACATACATAACTTTCTTTGTTTTGAGATGATTGATACAAAAGTTTAGAAAGAAGAAGATTCATAAGGTGTTCATTCATTGATCTAGAGAAAGTATATGATAAAGTCCCTACAGAGATAATATGGTGAGTTTTGGAGAAGGGGTTCCAAATATGTATATAAACCTAATTAATGATATGCATGAGGATAGACCAACCAATGTTACATAGAGGTGTGCGCCTTTTTGAAGTTAGCTGCAAAGATGCAAAAAGAAAAAAAAAAACTTAAATTACTGATAAAAAATATAAACTTAACAACTTTGAGGTGGCAGGGGACTTTCAAGTGGTAATAGGATGTCTCTGAAGCAACAACTCAGGGACTTATCTCTGTTTGAATTTCATAACTCGGAGCAAAACCTTATGGTTTATTTGTGTTCATTCGTGATTAAAATATAGTATTGTTATTCTTTTTCTCATCTCTACCTTCAAACAAGGAATTAAATGTCTTTTAGAGATTTGTAATGGACTATGGTATTCTTTTTTGTTCGATTTTGTAAAGTTTGTTTAATTGCTAACATGTATGCTGATTCGTTGGCCTTTGTCATTGAATATTGGTAATACAAGGTCCCCCTCCTCTTGGGTGGGAGAAAGTGAATAATGTATTGCATTTGTGCAAAAACTGTAAAACATGTATAAATGTGACCCAGCTACAATGAAAAATTATGCAGTTGGGTAAGATAAGTGGCCCCTACCCTCCCATATAACACGCATGCATGAAAAATGGCTTTATAAGCCAAAGTTAATCTTTCAGAGAGGAAAACCATATGAATAAAAATTACAATCTATTTTATAAACCCCTTTAAGATGGACAGATAAAGTGCACCACATCCAGCTTTTGTTAATGCCACTTATTAGGATCTTTTTTTATCCATTTTTATTTGATTTTTTCATCAAAATCCTTACCTCTAGATAGGTCGTGGTAGCAAAGGGATGATTCCCTAAGAGCCTTGGCTCTTCCACTCAGTCTTGTCACTTTCCGTATTGCAAGGTTGGTGCTTTCTTTTGGTTTGATGGTTCATTTCCTAGAGTAGGGTTGTTCCCTAATCCCTACTCCCTACTATATGCATATAATAGGGCCTAGAGGTGACTTCAACTTCTTATCTACTATCGCATTGAATAGAATGGATGGATGGATTTGTTCATCATCTTTTTCATTGATAATGGCCTAACTTAGTGGGTTGGTTTGTCGTTGGGGGGTTATCCATTATATTTTGTGTAAAGCAAGTAGCTTTGCATTCGTTGGGATTAATGTTAGGTGGAAGAGGAGGTTGTTGTGAGACAAGAATTGTACTCTGTGGGATTTGAAATGCTAAGTTTGCTAGTAAATAGGTTTTTCTGTAGTTTCCAGGCTTGGGTAATTTGGTTGTTTTTGATTTATTTGGTCTTTTAATTTCAATTATATTTATTCGATCTCTTTCTTTGAATATGGTACTGGTGTGCTGATGGTGAATATGATATAAGGTTGGTCCCAACTCAGTGACCTGGGCTGTGTTTCAAATACTAATACTTTGTAATATCTCCCTGTTCCATTTTGTAATTTTTGCATGAATATACTGTCATTTTTGTATCACCTGCTAATGTTGTATGGTGAGCACCTATTTTCTGCTCTAGGTATTCAGTGGAATCCCCACTCTCTGCACAGTTGTTTCTTGTATGCTTTTAACAGTTGTACTGCTTTTACCGGCAAAATGACAGTTGTTACTATACTATAGTGGTGGCTGTTTCCTTTGCTTCTAATGGTGCTTGTATATTGTTTTGGTGATATTGAGCAGTTTTATCTTTCGACATGTTGCATTCTGTTTTCAGGTTCCGTACACGTTCATTACTTCGTGATACAATTAATCCCACGCTCATAGACAACATTCCTGGCCGCCAAAATGATCGGAAAACACTTCTTGGTGAACTTAACTGGATTTTTACAGCAGTGACTGACACTATTGCTTGGAATGTCCTCCCTCATGGTAACCAGCTACTATAAATTTTCTAAGTAATATTTATCTTCGATTCTTCTTTTCCTTCCCCCGCTCTCTCCTTTGGTGTATCCTGTAGTCAATACTGAACTTGGCTTCCTGCAGAACGTTTTCAGAGGTTGTTCAGGCAAGACTTACTAGTTGCCAGTCTATTTCGAAATTTTTTACTTGCTGAACGGATTATGCGATCCGCAAATTGTTCACCAATTTCATATCCAATGTTGCCTCCAACTCATCAGCATCATATGTGGTAACTATCTCTAGAAAAGTCTTCATGACACTCTTTTTAGGTAAACTGAAGCAATACTGTCTCGAATATTCCTACTCATTCCTTCTTATTGGTGTTACTTTTGGTACAGGGATGCATGGGACATGGCTGCTGAAATTTGCCTTTCTCAACTACCTTCCTTGATTGAGGAACCAAATGCAGAGTTCCAGGTGTCTGCTTTGTTTGTATTTCTTCATTCAAAAGTTTTGTAGTTTAGAGAACGATAGTTGAATACTGCACTTTGCATTTTCTATTGCCATTAGAAAAACTTGAGTTGTTTCTGGTTTAACTTGCAGCCAAGTCCTTTTTTCACGGAGCAGCTGACAGCTTTTGAAGTATGGCTTGACCATGGATCTGAGCATAAAAAACCACCTGAGCAGTTACCCATTGTTCTTCAGGTGAGGTGCTTTCTAGGTGGTCCCTCTCAAGCTGAAGGATATATTAATTGTATCAAATTATATATTATGGTACTTACATTTTTGGGCATCTGGGCATCTCCTGGAAAGATCTCTTTCTTTATCCTTTAGTGAGTAGTCTTGGTTGAACCGTCTTAAGTGAACCATGCCTTATCTGTTGCCATACATCTTCAAAGTTAAAACATGTTGATTGGTTAATAATTTATAATTCTACTCATATCCTTTGTTGGAGGAAATGTAAGGTAGTTTCAGTCTTTCAGAGCCACACTATAGGAGGCATGTTTTAAAACATGGAATGTCATTATTTCCCTTTAATGGGGGCGAGGACCCCATGATATTGTCCATGGCATCATTCAGGATTTGCTATGATAATCATTCAACTACACATCGGATTGCATAAAACAATTCAAATTTCATGTTTATATTGGTTTGGATAGAGTTTTTGTGCTGGCAGGAAGGCCTTTACCCTGTCATACCCAGATACTTGTACATGCCTAGTTCCAAAGACTAGATACAAAGTATGATATGCACGTATTATATGTGATACCTGTTCCTGTATCCATGTCTGAGATTTCAGGAAATAGAGTTGTAACGACATTTCCCGTACTGTATACATGCCTATATCTGGTTATCATACCCATTATCCAGTATCAGTCCCTGCTATACAGGGTCTTGGGTGGGATGAATTGAATATGGAGATAACCTCTGTTTTATTTTATTTTATTTTATTTTTTGCAGAGTGTATACTCTCATACTTGAAGCTGCATTCTCATGCTTGTCAATGGATATTTTACAATTGCACCAATCAATTCCCCTTTGGCAGCTACTCTTCAGATATGAAATAAGATGATAAATACTTAATACTTGAGTGCTACAAGATGAGTACCATCTAGAGATGGTGATGGTAAATGCTGTCATTTCCATTGTTATGGTTTTTTGGCAGTATTATTGCCAATCCCTTGCTGATTTGGTGCAAGAGCTAATTGTATAGAATATTGTTGTTTTTGTCCTTCCTAAATCACTTTTTAATTTCTGTACTTCCTATATTTTAGAATGTTCTTCACTCATTCCTTTTTGAGTTGTATAAAAGGTGCTTGATTATTTCTTTCCTTTCTCATTTTATTCTTTACAGAAACTGATATCTGTGGTCTTTGACCTCCCTTGTTATTTCTTTTATGCCTAAATATTGATCCATTGTTGTAGGTTTTGCTTAGTCAATGCCATCGCTTTCGTGCACTGGTACTTCTTGGAAGATTTCTTGATATGGGTCCTTGGGCTGTTGATCTGGTAATTATTTATCTCTTCTGTTTGTCCCTGTACATTGTTCTCTTTGTCAGTGTATGACTGTAGTTGCTAGGTATGCCATTCTTACTGAATAAATGAACCGCTGCTGCTTTTTGTAGGCCTTATCTGTTGGGATCTTTCCATATGTACTCAAGTTGCTTCAAACAACAGCAATGGAGTTGAGGCAAATTCTTGTATTCATTTGGACAAAGATCCTTGCACTTGACAAGGTTTTTCTCTATCCATTTTGGAATTCATGGATGGCATTTAAAATTTAGCACATTCTTTGACTTCAACGCAGAAAAAAAGCGAGGAACCATATGACTTTTTTTTTTTTAATTAGTAGAGGAACCATATGATTTTAATTTGTCATGTTGAGTAGTAGTCAGTTACAGAAGCATTTGCATTGTTGATGGGGCCCTTTTTCTCTAGGGTAGTAGTATTTTATCTTGTATCAGAAAGCAAAATGCACATGATTTCAGTCAACTGAGCTCTTTTTACTTATTCTCTATTTGAGGTTATAAAATCTGCTAGTATCACATTTCATATTTAAATTTAATTTTTTGTATCCTTTAATATTTAGCAGTGTTGCCATTGTGGTGAGGCAGTGACTAGTTGTATGGCTTCCCTAGGCAATGAAGTGACTAGGCGCTGACTAGTTGACAGGAAGAAACATGTTCTACATTTAAGATATTGATGCAATATTGGTTGTACATCAATACAAACTACAAATATGCATTGAAATAATGATATAGAGTATTTAATTTATTGTCTATTCTTTTGCAAACATTAAAAAGAAGGCTGGATAGGTTAAGATAGGGGGTGACAATCCTTGTCTTTCAAGGAATGACTGGAATTTGACTATTGGTGTGATATCCTTGTAAGTGGCAATTGAACACCAGTACACTGCTGGGTGGAAGAAGTAGAAGAACTTAAAATAAATAGTTTTGCATATACCAAAATAAAGGCACATATGATATTATTTTAAATGGTTAGAGATAAATATGGGAAAATAAAACTTATTTTGTGGTTGACTGGATCAACTAGGCTGCTAGCCTTTAATCAACCTAGTCAGTATAGTTGATTCTTAGTCAGTATTCACCCTAGGTGATCACAAAATAAGTGTTGTCTAACTAGTTAGTGATGCAGTTTGTGTGTTCCTCGATTGACTAGTCATTTGATTAGTTTGCACTTTGATAACACTGATATTTGGTTTTTTTTCTTTTTTCAGTAACAGTATCTCATTTTCTTCTATTATTTGCGTATTTTCTTTTGTCGTCTTGTTAAGCATGCGTTTTTGAAATACTATCCATCTTTTTTTGTGGAATTTTAGTCTTGCCAGGTTGATCTTGTAAAGGATGGTGGGCACACATATTTCATCAGGTTCCTTGATAGCATGGAAGCCTATCCAGAGCAGCGGGCAATGGCTGCATTCGTTTTGGCTGTCATTGTTGATGGGCACAGACTGGGTCAGGAAGCTTGTATTAAAGCTGATTTGTTACATGTTTGCTTGAAACATCTTCAAATTGCAATTCCCCATGACACACAGACTGAGCCATTACTTCTTCAGTGGCTTTGTCTCTGTGTAGGGAAGCTGTGGGAAGATTTTCTAGAGGCACAGACAATAGGTTTGCAGGCAGATGCACCTGTAATTTGTGCACCTCTACTGTCAGAGCCCCAACCTGAGGTTTTGTTTCTGTATTTCATTATTTCTTGCTTTTCTCTCATTGGGTTTAATAGTTCTTTGAGGTCTCCTACCAAATCTTGCAACCTTGACACATATGAAACTACCATGTTTCAGGTTCGAGCTTCTGCTGTTTTTGCTCTGGGCACCCTTCTTGACATTGGAACTGACTCGTGTAGAGGGGTTGGAGCGGATGATGACAGTGATGATGATGAAAAGATTAGGGCTGAGATAAATATTATTAGAATCCTTTTGACTATTGTTTCAGACGGAAGCCCATTGGTCAGGGCTGAAGTTTCTGTAGGTATGTAACCAGACAAACTTTCACTATTAGGCTATCTCTTTTATTTGTTGGGAAACAGCTAGGATTTTAATGTGCTTTTTCCAATTTTAAAAAATTCAAACAGATTATACCCTTCTAGGCATTCATGTCCTATCGTTATAACTTCCTGGTTATTGTCTGAAAGAGGGGGAAGAGCTTGATTGTGAAGGGAAAAGCTTCTTGTTTCCCACAAGAATGATGGCATTTTATCTTGTCTCCTTGTTTCCCCATGTTCCATATGATTGTGAGTCTGCAAGGAACAGGAGGTTGGGAGCATGATTGTGGTTGCACAGAAACTAGGTAGCATGGAATTATTGGAAAAGGGGGCTGAGTGAATAGTAGAAATGTAAAAGATAAAGGGTTAATGAACGGAGGGTGGGAGCATGATAGTTGCGCAGAAGCTAGGTAGCATGGAAAGGGGTTAATGGTTGTGAGTCTGCAAAGAACTGGAGGGTGGGAGCATGGTTGTAGTTGCATAGAAGCTAGGTAGTATGGAAAAAGGGGGCTGAGTGAATAGTAGAAATTTAAGGTGTGTATGCATGTCCACATCTTTGTCTTTGATAAGTAAGAACTTTAAGGGCATTTTTTAATCTTAATGAAAAAATTCATGGAAAAGAGGTTGACACCTTTATGATGGAAAATTGTCTAGAATACACTTTAATGGATGCATCAAGCTGAACTTTGATGGATTCAGTCTTGGAAACCTGGGATTATTTGGCATAGTGAGTATTTAGAAATTAGAATTTCTGGACTTTCAATGAAGTTATTGCAGTTACTGATCAAAAGAAATAGAAATTTTCTTGCAGCTATGGTTTGATTAGAACTTTGGTTGAGCTTTCAAAATTCTTTTGTTTCTGATTTTGAGGGCAACCAAAATGAGATATCTATGGACTGTAAAATCCTTATAGTTTCAGTGAATAAATAGGATAAAACCAGATAAGTAGAAGAAATAGGAGCGATGAAATTGAGATTGTGAAAATAATAGCATGGATGTGCTATTTTTAAATATCTTACTGTTTTTATAAACAAAACAACATGAACATGGCATAAAAAAAAGGAAGTGATAGAAATAAAAGTTTTATTTATCACAGTTATCTTTTTTTGATGAATTATTTTTTTGATAAATTCTTAAATTTATGGGTTCCAAAATTAATTCAAAACTTTTTTTTTGATGAATAATAAAACTTTTATTAAGATTGTTGATAAAATCATTTCAAAACTTGGTTTCATATTGAAATTTTAATCCATACCATGGGACTTTTCCTGTAAATGTTCACCTATGGAGTTTTGCACTTTGGGCCAATGATTGATGATGCATCATCCATTTTGGCATCTAACAGCTTTGAATTTTAGTTGTCATAAAGGAGACATTATGACATTGTTCTCAGAGCCAATTGGCCAAGTTGGCTCAATAAGGTCTGAACTGGCAGCAGTGTTGAAAGGCCTTAGGTTAGCCAAATCTCTTGTCGCCAATTGGCCAATCCTTTTGTTCTATTTCCAAAGAACAGAAACACAGTATTGTGGGTTTATAGAGCATCTTAGGGATATTAGACTTCTGGCAGAGAAGCTAAAAACTGGTTATAAGTGGATCCCAAGATATGCCAAGTACTTGGCAGATGCATTAGCAAAACTAGGAACCACTAGGAATATGCTATTTTGGGGTTTGGTCCCTTAAGGGATTTGCAAGAATAAGAGATGGGTGGTTAGTGGTATTAGGCCAAATGAAGGGGTGCATCTGGCATGTCTTTTACAAAGTATTCTTTTACACCAATAAAAATATTAGTTACTGATGAAAAAAATGTCATGGAGGAAAAATTGCAAGATTATCAAAAAAAGGAGAAAAAAGGAAAAAAAGGAAAAGAAATAAATGACCATCTTGATGTAAAAAGATAGTGAAAGGTCATTTCGATCTCTGGGATACATGTCATATATACATAATTCTCTCTTTTTTGTGTGTTAATTTAGAAATATGCCTTGCCTGTAGTTTCTATTTGGACAATCATTAATAAAGGCCTTTACCACTATACTTATATTTTCTGCTTAGGTCTTAATTTGTGTTACATCTGATATTGCTTCAAGATTATTCAATCTTTCTCTTTATATTTAAATTGGTTTTGCTAACATAGTGTTGATTATGCATGGACTATTGTTTCATCCATTGTGCCTTAAACTGCACTTTCAATAAGTTTATTTGATTCATTTCCATAAATAAAAATAGATTAGCAGTGATCTGTTAATGATAACAAAAAGCTGGATATATTTTGACAGTTGGGTTATTTTCTGACAGCCCTTGCACGCTTTGCCTTTGGTCACAATAGGCACCTGAAGTCAATTACTGCTGCATATTGGAAGCCACAGTCTACCTCTCGGCTAAATTCTTTACCATCATTGGCTAGCATTAGAAATCCAGGAAGTTGCTATACCAGCACAAGTCAGTTTATCCAGCATGGAGGTGCAATTCCTTCTCAAATTGGTCCTGTTACGAGAGTCAGCAGTGACAGCACAACTATGGGTCTAGATGGTAGGGTTTCCACCAGCAGTCCCCTTTCTGCTTCAGGAATAACACATGAGTCT
Organism: Nelumbo lutea; assembly: GCF_056320005.1. Classification (NCBI taxonomy): domain Eukaryota; kingdom Viridiplantae; phylum Streptophyta; class Magnoliopsida; order Proteales; family Nelumbonaceae; genus Nelumbo; species Nelumbo lutea. The sequence continues at coordinate 48,932,320 of NC_142685.1, forward strand.
CCATTGTCGGATGATTCATCTCAACATTCTGATTCTGGCATACTATTAAATGAAAATGTCACTAATGGAGTATTTAACTATTCAAGGTCTAGATCTCTTGACAGTGGAATATATTCACAATGTGTGTTGGCTATGTGTACCCTTGCCAAAGATCCATCACCTCGAATTGCAGGCCTTGGTCGACGAGTACTATCCATAATTGGTATTGAACAGGTTACTAAGACACCACGGTTCAATAATGGCAACATTCGGCTGGGGGATGGTGCAACTACGCCTCCAACCCCTAATCTTGTTGGACTGGCAAGATCTTCTTCTTGGTTTGACATGAATGCAGGTAAGTTCTGATTAGCTTTTTATGTGGTATGACTTGCATCTCCTTATTGTTGTTTGTTTATGATGATGCATACAAAAATCCATATATGGTACATTGAATTCTTTCCATGGAGATGCGAACTGCACATTTTATTTAACCTCTGAACCCTCTTCTATTGAAAATCAGCTATTAAAATACAGGGCAATTCGAATCGGTTTGTCTGGAAATAGCCTAGTGATGGAACCAACCAGAAGAAACAAGTGATATCTTTCATAATTGGATTGTAGGGAGGCGGTTTCATCTTGTGGAAGAGTGAAGCAGAGATTGGAGTTGTTGGATGCATGTCTAGTTGGATGGTTTGTGAAATCTGTTCTAGACATCAAGGAGGTAGCAGCAGGTTGGGCAATGGCTTAATGGAACACATTACTTCTGGTAGAGGTGAGAAAATTGGTTGCTGACATTGGAAAACAAACATTATAGAAGTCTTGAGTTCCGTTACCATCGGTCTCTATTGGCTCGAGTGCTAAGGCTCATTCCACATTGAAGTTAGTGTGGATTAATTTGGTAGAGATACTGCTTCATGCATGTGGTATGGGAACCTTAATTGCTATCAATAACAGTGGGAAAAGTAGATTTTGTAGATGGAAGGAAATTTAAAGGTCAAAAGCATGAATAAGATAATGAAGTGGCTCATGGGAAAAAAAGGGGCAGATGGGGAAAACTAGTGGAGGGTGGGAGACATATGACATGTATAAAAGAAAATAATTGAGAAAGGTGTAGTATGGGGAAGAATTGTGGTTAATTTTGGTATGCGGGGAAGATATCATGACAGAAGGCTCAATAAATAATGATTGTGCATTTATGAAGTAATAGCAATTATCTGTATAATTGGGGGGGGGGCGTTGGAGTTGGGTAAGATATCATGACAGAAGACAACATATAAGTTGGATGGTAGAGGAGAGAAGCCAGTTTATAATGGAAGTTAGGATAGTAAGAGAACTTACTATCAAAAAAAATTCATACTACAGAGGGGGACATGAATGTGGAACATGGTGTATTAGTAATATGGTGGAAGATACGTAGACGAGACAAAGCAAACACAAAATCAAAAGGATCATAGTTCAAATGATTGAGTTTTGGTAATCGCCAAATATTAGTCATATAATGAAGGAATCTTGACTAAAAACAAAATGATAAAAAATAATAGCATAAAAATGGTAAGGAAAGAGAAGTTCATCTTGTGAGGTCAACAAGACTTTGTAGTGAAGAAGATACAAAAAGAAAATCAATGAGAAAAGCCTTTGAAAAAAGTTGTGGTGGGAGTCAATATGGATGCTCAAGAAATAGAGGCTATTGCAAGTTGCTTAGAGTGCTCCACCTCATCCGGGCCCTTAACTTATCTAGGTCTTCCCCTAGGAGCTAACCTAAAGGAAAGCCACTTTTGGATCCCTGTTGTGGAAAAGTTTGGCAAGAAGTTGGCAAGCTGGAAAAAGAATTATATCTATGTGGGGGGTAGAGTGACTTTGATCAAATCCACACTTTCTAATTTGCCGGTTTACTTTTTGTATGTCTTTAAGATTCCTACTAGGGAAGCTAAGAGGATAGAGAAGGTGATGAGGGACTTCTTGTCGGAGCTGGGCAAGAGAAGAAGGATCATTTGATTAGATGGAAGATAGCAAAGCAAACACAAAATCAAAAGGATCATAGTTCAAATGATTGAGTTTTGGTAATCGCTAAATATTAGTCATATAATGAAGGAATCTTGACTAAAAACAAAATGATAAAAAATAATAGCATAAAAATGGTAAGGAAAGAGAAGTTCATCTTGTGAGGTCAACAAGACTTTGTAGTGAAGAAGATACAGAAAGAAAATCAATGAGAAAAGCCTTTGAAAAAAGTTGTGGTGGGAGTCAATATGGATGCTCAAGAAATAGAGGCTATTGCAGGTTGCTTAGAGTGCTCCACCTCATCCGGGCCCTTAACTTATCTAGGTCTTCCCCTAGGAGCTAACCTAAAGGAAAGCCACTTTTGGATCCCTGTTGTGGAAAAGTTTGGCAAGAAGTTGGCAAGCTGGAAAAAGAATTATATCTATGTGGGGGGTAGAGTGACTTTGATCAAATCCACACTTTCTAATTTGCCGGTTTACTTTTTGTATGTCTTTAAGATTCCTACTAGGGAAGCTAAGAGGATAGAGAAGATGATGAGGGACTTCTTGTCGGAGCTGGGCAAGAGAAGAAGGATCATTTGATTAGATGGAAGATAGCAAAGCAAACACAAAATCAAAAGGATCATAGTTCAAATGATTGAGTTTTGGTAATCGCTAAATATTAGTCATATAATGAAGGAATCTTGACTAAAAACAAAATGATAAAAAATAATAGCATAAAAATGGTAAGGAAAGAGAAGTTCATCTTGTGAGGTCAACAAGACTTTGTAGTGAAGAAGATACAGAAAGAAAATCAATGAGAAAAGCCTTTGAAAAAAGTTGTGGTGGGAGTCAATATGGATGCTCAAGAAATAGAGGCTATTGCAGGTTGCTTAGAGTGCTCCACCTCATCCGGGCCCTTAACTTATCTAGGTCTTCCCCTAGGAGCTAACCTAAAGGAAAGCCACTTTTGGATCCCTGTTGTGGAAAAGTTTGGCAAGAAGTTGGCAAGCTGGAAAAAGAATTATATCTATGTGGGGGGTAGAGTGACTTTGATCAAATCCACACTTTCTAATTTGCCGGTTTACTTTTTGTATGTCTTTAAGATTCCTACTAGGGAAGCTAAGAGGATAGAGAAGATGATGAGGGACTTCTTGTCGGAGCTGGGCAAGAGAAGAAGGATCATTTGATTAGATGGAAGATAGCAAAGCAAACACAAAATCAAAAGGATCATAGTTCAAATGATTGAGTTTTGGTAATCGCCAAATATTAGTCATATAATGAAGGAATCTTGACTAAAAACAAAATGATAAAAAATAATAGCATAAAAATGGTAAGGAAAGAGAAGTTCATCTTGTGAGGTCAACAAGACTTTGTAGTGAAGAAGATACAGAAAGAAAATCAATGAGAAAAGCCTTTGAAAAAAGTTGTGGTGGGAGTCAATATGGATGCTCAAGAAATAGAGGCTATTGCAGGTTGCTTAGAGTGCTCCACCTCATCCGGGCCCTTAGCTTATCTAGGTCTTCCCCTAGGAGCTAACCTAAAGGAAAGCCACTTTTGGATCCCTGTTGTGGAAAAGTTTGGCAAGAAATTGGCAAGCTGGAAAAAGAATTATATCTATGTGGGGGGTAGAGTGACTTTGATCAAACCCACACTTTCTAATTTTCCGGTTTACTTTTTGTATGTCTTTAAGATTCCTATTAGGGAAGCTAAGAGGATATAGAAGATGATGAGGGACTTCTTGTCGGAGCTGGGGCAAGAGAAGAAGGATCATTTGATTAGATGGAAGATAGTTAGTTGAAGTAAGGAGGAAGGAGGATTTGGATTATGGAATATTACTTTTAAGAATGTAGCTCTTCTAGCTAAGTGGTTGTGGAGATGGCCTTTAGAGAGGGAGAGGTTATGGCATGAAGTGGTGGCAAGTATCCATGGCTGTTCCGGAAATGGTTGGGATGCAGGGTTATCCAGACGATCAACTCTTGCAACACCTTGGAAGGCACTTCATGGCATCCTCCCACAGTTCCTAAGCTTTGTAAGGTATGATGCTTGCTCTAGGACTCATGTTCTTTTCTGGGAAGACACTTAGGTGGGAAATTTGCCCCTTAAGGATCTGTTCCCTTCTCTCTTCTCTATTTCCCTTTATAAAAAAGAACCTGTGTCTTCTTTTCTTTTGTCCCCGTATACCCCTTTGTCAACAAGTTGGGACCTTGGCTTCCGTAGAGGGTTGAGGGATGAGGAATCCTTATCAGTTTCTGAGCTCTTATTGTTACTTGATTCTGTTTGCCTGGACCCACTCATTTTTGATAGGAGGATTTGGACTTTGACTCCGAAAGGGTCGTTTACTTGTGCATCTTTCTTTAATTTCCATTGCTCCATTTCCTCTCCTCGGGCTTTCCTAGTTAAGGAAGTTTGGTCTAGGCCTATTTCCCCAAAAATAGCTGTGTTTTGTTGGGAAGTGTGCTATGGTAAAATCAATACGATGAATAACTTGTAGAAGAAAAGGCCTTTCTTGTGTTTATCCCCTAACTTGTGTATTTTGTGCAAAGCGCAGAATGAGGACTGTTACCACTTATTGATCTCTTGTTCTTTTGCTGCAGTCATTTGGAATTGGGTATTTGATTTGTTTGAGTGCAGGTGGAACTTGCCAGTTGAGGAAAATTTGCTGTTTTCCCCTTCTACCTTTGTGTGGACCACAAGAAGAGGGAGAATCATGTTGAAGTGTATAAGAGCAGCTCTCTTTTGGACTATTTGGGAAGAGAGAAATTCCAGATTTTTTCAGGAGAAGGAAAGAAGCATTCTTGAGGTCAAAGAGTGTATTGTTACAAGGACTATTTTGTGGCTGAAATCCTTAAAGCTCTTTGAAGATTATTCCTTTGAGGATTTAATGAGGAATTGGTCTGGTTTTGTTAAGCTGAATTTTGATGGAAGTAGTTAGGGTAACCTAGGACCGTTTTGGATTAATGGTGTACTGGGAGATGAGAACAGCAACATCATTGCTTTTTTTTGGGACTAGTGGGAATAGGAGACCTTCTGAGGGCTGAACTCTTAGCTGCGGCACAGGGGGTACAGATTGCTTATCAACTTGGAGTGCAAAACTTAATAATTGAAGGAGACTCCAAGGTGGTAGTAGGATGGTTGGCTGACCCGGGTACTGTCACTTGGAACCTTAAGGACATCTTAAAAAAGGTCAAATGGCTATTGATGGGCATGACAGTTAGAGTTCAGTGGTTGGGTAGATCAGCTAATGCCTTGGCTGATTATCTTGCTAAACAAGGGGCTACTCGGGTTTCATTGTATTGGGCTTCTCTGTAATTTTCTTTTTCCTTTGTAATGTTCTTTAACTAAAGGGTTGATGGTTTCTTCCATCTCCCCTCCTTAAAGGGGAGGTAGCATCTCGTGCCTCTCCCTAAATTGTACTATCTTGGGCTTTGATTTAATAAATCTGACAATTCACTGATAAAAAAAAAAGATAAAGGAGGTAACTATTAGAAGCAATGAATCATCCTTGAAATCAAGGTGTGATAATGGCAACCAAGAGTCTTTGGTATAGGAAACCCTATAGTGTGGAGTGAGGTTATAACAGTAGTGTTTAATTAGCAATGTGACTCCTTGGAAATGAAAAGCTTGGGTGGCAGATGCAGTGTTTTAAATGCACAGAGGTAAGGCACATGTCTCACTTTAACCCAAGTGATGCCCCTTATAATAGGTGTGAGCTCTTGTTATGCCTAGTAATTGTCTATTATGTTTTAAAAGAGCGAAAACAAAGACATTTTGAATACCTCAAGCCCTAGTTATTGTGGATAGGATCTCGGATAACAAAATTTCCACTAAAGAAGCAATAAAATACATTTGATCTCTGATCGCTAACCCTAAACTAGAATGAGCTGGGACCAAAATCACAAAACCCACCCCTATATACTTTTTGATAGAATGTATTATATATATATATATATATATATATATATATATATATATATATATATATATATATATTTGGCCTGCCCTTGAATCCTGTTAGGCTGATAACAGTCAAAGAAAAAGGAAAAGAGAAAGAGAGAGAGAAAGGAGAAGAAGAGAAGAAAGGGAGAGAAAGGTCTGGTTCGAATGAGAGAAAAAGCTCACTCTCCCATTTGGCCAGATTTGTTTAATATTACTAATACTGTGGAAAAGACATATGTGCCCCTACTTAAGTTAGGGACATTAGATATAACATAATCTTACACATCAGCAACCTAAACAGAAGCACAAAGACAGAAATACCCCTACATACTCGACACTAACAGTATATATATATATATATTATATATCAGTGATTTAAAAGGCATGCCTAGGTGCATAGGTGAAGTGCATTTTAGGGTAGGCGCCTCGCCCAGGTCCTAGGCGCAGCACTTTCAAAAGGCGCATGCCTAATGTGCCTAGGCGAGTGCCTGATGTGCCTTGCGCCTTAGCCCAAGCATGCGTGTTATGGACGCCTTCCTCGGGAAGACGTACCATCGCCGCCGGCAGCAACAGGCCCCAGGCCCACCGCTAGCAGCAGCAAGGGTTCAGTGATGCTCATCCTACCTAGTTTGGCAACAACAACCTTATCTAGATTAGATTTGCTCATTTTGCTTGTTCTAATCTTATTGTTCTTATCTCTTATCTTATCTTGTTAATAGCTTATCAGATTAGGATTAGCTTAGCTTATCTTATCTTGTTAGTAGCTTATCAGATTAGGATTAGCTTATCTTATCCTTAGCAAGATAGAACTGGAAGTCTCCCTATTCAGCAAGGAGAATCCCCTTGATTAGGACTCTTGTAATCTCTTATTTAAGGAGACCCCATTATTGAATGAGAGATCAAATTATTCAGTCAAGAGTGAGTTAGGAGAGTTGGTGATCTCTTGGACAAATCACCAAAGGCGCCAAGATAGGTTCATCACGAGTAGGAAGGAACAAGGGAAAACAGGAGGTTTTACCCATGGACCGGCCCGTGACGAGATCCTATTCCCGGGCCCTCAACAACTTGGTATCAGAGCAAGGCATCATGGGAGATCTGGAGCAGCTACCTTCTAGGGTCCACGACCTCGAGCACCAACTCGTGGAGACCAACTCCGAAGTTCGTGAGATCAAAGGTGAAGTGCGAGAACTGCGGCGACTAATGGAGATGTTTCTTTCCAACAGGGAAAGGAACTCTGACGGAGGGATAGCAGCTAACGACCGCCAACCAGATCTGTCGGAGTCTTCCGGCGAACAGCTGTCCGTCGGCCATGGAGCAGCCATCATCCCCAAGTACAGCAGGCTAGAGTTCCCATCGTACAACGGCAACGGAGACCCCCTAGGCTGGCTGTATCGCTGTGAGCAATTCTTTCGGAATCAACGGACAAGTGACCGGGACAAGGTAAGCCTAGCTGCCTTTCATTTAACAGAAGAAGCACAACTTTGGGTTTATCAGTTAGAAGAAGAAGAACCCGGGCTCAGTTTGTCCCCAGTTTAAATCCTATTGCCTTCTTTGGTTCGGACCCCCATTGAACAGCAACCCACTGGGCGAGCTAATTAACCTTAAACAGACCGGAACAATTGCTGAATACCAACAACAGTTCCAAACCCTCCTCGCGAGGGCATCCTCCGTGCGACCAGACCAGCAAGTAGATATGTTCACAACAGGGTTAGTAGAACCCCTGCGAGTGGATGTTGAGATGCAGAATCCTTCAAATTTGGTCACAACCATGAACTTAGCTCGCGCATTTGAGTGCAAGCTACAGCTCAGCTACGTAATTTTTAATGTGGGTCGTCCATCGAACTCGTGGGTGCCCCCAAGACCAGCAGCAACGACCCCCTCTTCTGCTACCAGCTGGGAAATGAAGCCTCCCACGACCACAAATGGCAGAGCGCTGAGCGAGAGATCAATGTTTCAACTGTGATGACCTCTACTCGGTAGGACATAGATGCAAGAGGCTTTTTTGCCTTCTCATAGATGAGCAAGAGGAGGAAGGGGAACCCGTCCCATTCGAACCAGAGATCTCTCTCCATGCAATCACCGGTATTAAAACCTATTAGACCATGCAGTTACATGCATAGATCGCAGGTCAGCCGGTGCGCATTCTCGTCGATTCAGGGAGCACACACAACTTCATAAGTGAACATGCAGCCTTGCAGTTAAAACTACCAATGGAACTCTGGCCGCGACTACAGGTAGTCGTCGCAAATGGTGAAAAAGTTCACAGTCCAGGGATTTGTAAGGACGTCCCAGTACAGGTCAATTCTGAACTAATTCTTGTTGATTTATTTGTACTCATTGGATGGGTTCGATATTGTTCTCGGGGTCAAATGGTTAACTACCCTAGGCCCGATTTTGTGGGACTTCAGCGCACTCGCCATGACCTTCCATCTGAACGGCAAGCAAGTTTCATGGCACGGTTGCAGGGTAAAAGAAAAGACACCGCAAGTTCATGCACTCCAGACAGAACCGGCAGCCATGGAAAAACTTCTCGCCGAGTTTTTTGATCTGTTCCAGGAACCGAAGGGCCTTCCCACTTCCTGAGCTTGCGACCATCGTATTCCTTTGGTGGTGGGTTCAGCACCAGTCATTGTCAGGCCTTATCGCTACCCTCACTTGCAGAAGGATGAGATAGAAAAACAATGTACAGTGATGTTGAACCAAGGGATCATACGCAAAAGTCACTCCCCCTTCTCTTCACCGGTTCTGTTGGTGGCGAAGCGGGATGGAACATGGAGGTTCTGTGTTGACTATAGAGAACTCAATGACTGGACGATCAAAGATAAGTTCCCTATTTCCGTTGTGGACGAACTGTTGGACGAGTTGCATGGTGCCCAGTATTTCTCTAAGTTGGACCTCATGTCCGAATATTTCCAAGTTCGCATGGCTCCCGGTGACGTGAAGAAGACTGCTTTTCGCACCCACCATGGCCACTTCGAATTTTTAGTCATGCCATTCGGACTCTCCAATGCACCATCTACATTTCAGGCACTAATGAACGAGGTATTCCAGCCCCATCTGCGCAAATTTGTTTTAGTTTTCTTTGATGATACCCTCGTTTACAACAAATCATGGGTAGAGCATGTCCACAATCTGAGGACCGTTTTCGTACTCCTACGCCAACACAGCTTATTCCTGAAACGGTCCAAGTGCTCCTTCGAGGAACGACAGGTTCTTTACCTCGGCCACATCATCCATGGGTAGGGTGTCACAGTTGATAGTTCCAAGATTTAGGCTATAACAGAATGTCCCAAACCTCAATCCGCCAAGGCCTTACGCGGGTTCCTCAGTTGAACGGGTTACTACCGCAAATTTGTACAAAACTATGGAGTGTTGGCAGCCCCGTTAACCAACCTGTTGAATAGAAACTCCTTTCGGTGGGACGATGTAGTTGATGAAGCTTTTTTGTCACTACGAAATGCACTGTCTTCAACCCCTGTCCTGCAATTACCTAATTTTGCCCTCGAATTTACAGTCGAGTGCGATGCTTCCGGAGTGGGTATCGGGGCCGTACTACAGCAACACGGGCACCCGATCGCTTTCTTCAGCCATAGATCGGCTGAATGGCATCTGAAGCTTCCAGCCTATGAGTGCGAACTAATCGGCCTTGCCCGAGCCATCCAGCACTGGAGGCCGTATTTGTGGGGACGGTCGTTCATCGTCAAAACTGATCATTACAACCTCAAATACCTGTTAGAGCAGCGTCTCACCACTTCCCCTCAGTAGCATTGGGTTAGCAAACTGCTCGGGTTTGACTTCCGGGTGGAATATAAGGTGGGATCCTCCAATCGCGCAGCTGATGCCTTGTCTAGGCGAGAAGAAGACGCGATGGTTCTATGTAGCATTTCCCAACCTCGGATCTCTCTGTTTGATGACATTAAGAAGGCAGCACCACAGTGCCCGGAATGGTCGCTCTTACTGCAGAAGATCCAGACCAGCACGGCCGACCCCGATTGGTCACTTCACGACGGGTTGGTACTGTATAAGGGACGAGTCCATCTTCCAGCAGACTACCCGTTGATTCCCACCATCATCACCAACATCCATAACTCCACCTATGAGGTCATTCAAAAAACACTACACCACATCCGGACTGGTTTCCATTGGCGAGGTATGAAGACTTCTATTTGAGATTTTGTCCATAATTGCTCCACATGCCAACAACACAAATGGGAAAACCTACACCCGGCAGGCCTCCTTCAGCCCCTTTCCATCCCATCGCAGATCTGGGCCGACATCTCCATGGACTTCATTGAGGGACTTCCCAAGGTAGGGGGCAAATCAGTTCTCTTTGTGGTAGACGACCGCTTCTCTAAATACGCGCACTTCATTCCTCTATCACACCCGTACAGTGCGACTTCGGTTGCCCTCGCCTTCTTTACACATATCTTTCGCTTACATGGGTTGCCGGAATCCATCGTCAACGATAGAGACCCGGTCTTCACTATTGCCTTCTGGAAAGAGTTATTTCGACTACACGGCACCACCCTGGCCTACTCATCAGCTTACCGGCCACAAACCGACGGTCTGACGGAAGTGCTTAACCGCACTATCGAGATGTATCTCTGCTGTTTCGTAGGCGATCAACCTCGGCGGTGGTTGGAATGGCTTCCTTGGGCCAAGTACTACTACAACACAGCCTACCATTCCTCCCTTGGCATGACTCCCTTTCGCGTCGTTTACGGCAGGGATCCTCGCTTGATGTCCTACGAGCCCGGATCTACTCGCTTGGACGCAGTCGATCACTCCTTACAGGACCGCGACGCCCTCCTCGCCGACGTCCGCATTCGCTTACAGCAGGCCCAGCTCCGCATGAAGCTCCACTATGATAAGCACCACCGGGAATTGTCATTCGATCCATGACAATTTGTTTGGTTGAAGCTCCAGCCCTACCGGCAGCGCTCCTTGCTCCATAAGGCTGCCTCGAAGCTGGCCCCTAAGTTCTATGGGCCCTACAAGGTTCTGCGACGGATTGGCAGTGTGGCCTACCAGCTGGAATCGCCAGAGACTAGCCGAATTCATGATGTCTTCCACATCTCCTTGCTGAAACCATTTATGGGTGTTCCCCCGGACCAAGTTCCCTCCCTACCACCCTTGAAAGATGGCAAACTGGTCCCCCAGCCTAAAATTGTCACCGCTCTGGTTTCAATCGTGGAATCCTTGAAGTCTTGGTGGAATGGTGTGATCTACCACCAACAGAAGCCACATGGATCCCGTCGGCAGAGTTCCAAGCCACATATCCAGCTTTCGAGCTTGAGGACAAGCTCGTAGTCCAGGAGGGGAGTAATGTTATGGATGCCTTCCTCGGGAAGACGTATCATCGCCGCCGGCAGCAATAGGCCCCGGGCCCACCGCCAGCAGCAGCAAGGATTCAGTGATGCTCATCCTATCCAGTTCGGCAGCAGCAACCTTATCTAGATTAGATTAGCTCATTTTGCTTGTTCTTATCTTATTGTTCTTATCTCTTATCTTATCTTGTTAATAGCTTATCAGATTAGGATTAGCTTAGCTTATCTTATCTTGTTAGTAGCTTATCAGATTAGGATTAGCTTATCTTATCCTTAGCAAGATAGAACTGGAAGTCTCCCTATTCAGCAAGGAGACTCCCCTTGATTAGGACTCTTGTAATCTCCTATTTAAGGAGACCCCATTATTGAATGAGAGATCAAATTATTCAGTCAAGAGTGAGTTAGGAGAGTTGGTGATCTCTTGGACAAATCACCAAAGGCGCCAAGATAGGTTCATCACGAGCAGGAAGGAACAAGGTAAAACAGGAGGTTTTCCCCGTGGACCGACCCATGACGAGATCCTATTCCCGGGCCCTCAACAATGTGCCTTTTGAAAATTTCTCTTTTTTGCATTTTTTTTTTGAACCTAGTGGTTGGGCCGAGGGCTCTGCCCTCGGACCCCCAACCACCCCCTATTTGCTAATGTTATTCATTCATTCATCTTAATAAAATATATTCTTAAAAGGCAATTAAAATTATAAAATCATTATTTTTTGTGTGAAAATTATGAATTTAAGATGCTAACATGAACTTGAGTCGAGGGGCATGGCACAAAGGCGGCTCATAGAATTAGGAATGTAATATGTTTTACATCACATTAGCTACTTGAAGTAATGCAATTGAGGAAAAAAAGAGGTTGTGGGTTTTACATGCTTGAAAATGTTTTATATCTTTGATTTTATTTTTAATTTTTCATTTAAATAAGTTTTTCATTTTATGTTTATGTATTTTAATTTTAGATAATAGGTTTTTTTAAAACATTATTTTTAAAATTTAAGTTTATATTTTTTATTAATATTATGTTTAATATTTTTTGCATTTTTTTGGCATTTTCTGACATTTTTTTGAATTAATATTAGTATTTTTAAAATTTAATTTATATAATCCATAACTGAATGGATTTCATTAAAAAAATTATGCGAATACAAAGAGGAGAGGGGAGATAAACTCTCTTAGCTCCCCCCCACAAAAAGAAGTTACAGCATATCCCAGAACAAACTTTACTTCCCACCCCTTGCTTGGCCAAAGCATCAGACAAGCAATTAGCATCTCTCTTAATCCAATGAAACATAACCAAAGATTTCCATATACAAAAAAGGAATTATAATCTATATTTTTAAACAACTTATCTGTATTCAGCCATGAAAACATCTCCCCTAACAGCTTCTGAAAAATTGTATCGACCGAGCTGTACATTTGTTCTTGAGCATTCTTGCATTTCTCTTCTCTCCTGGCAAAAACATCAAAAAACCACAGCAGGGATCATATTCCGACTCAATTTTCCTATTTTCTCATCTTTTCAACCATCCAACCCTTTACCAACTCCACCACTGACCGTGGACAACAGCTCTTTACTTCAAACAGTTTCCATATTTTAGACCATAGATTGTAAGAGAAATTGCAATGTAGCAATCGGTGGTTCAGTGGTTTCTAGCGCCCTGCACATGTTTCACAGTCAGTTGAATCCAACACTATACCCTTCTGTACCAGGTTGTCTATAGTCAGAATTCTGTTCAAGTAGGCGGTCCAAATCAAGAAGGTTACTTTTGCGGTTACTCTCTTGGATCAAATTGTTTGACAGGGGCTAAATGCTCTTCTGAACCAAGTACATTGCAAAGAGAATTCGCAGAGCATACTCTTGAATTCTCCCACTGCCCAGTCTTCTATCTGAGCTCCCAGACTCCACCTGTGTGCTGTATAATAAATGTAGCAATTCCACCATAGCATCCAGCTCCCAATCATTCAGGTGTCTTCTGAACTGCGGGAACTACATTACACTTCCATTATAACTATGGAATCTTTGTCAGCAGCCAGCTCAAACAAGATAGGGAATGCTTCAAGAAGAGGTCACTCTCAGCACCTAATATTATTCCTAAACTTCACCTGAGTACCATCCCCAATTTAAACGATTCCTTTTGAGGATGACTCCACCTTTTTCAATTCCTCTCCAAATTGAGCTTCCATATGACTGATTTGAGGCTCTCAGAACCGAGTCCGAAGTTTCTATCTCCATATTTGGTTTGTACCACCCTCCAAAACCGAGGCTCTCAGAACTGATTTGGCATAGAAGCAATTTTATTGCTCGAATATGCTTGAGTGGAAAATTGCACACCCTAAATTTAGACATTGGATCTTGATCTTGGTTTACATTGGGCTTAAGTGAGAGGGATTGGCTGGGAGGATGTGGATCTTATATTTTGATGAAAATCCGTTGTCATACTGATTGTAGTCCTTTTCTTTAATTTAGTGAAACTTTTTTTTTACTATAAAAATGATAGTGCGATATTATGAAAAACTCAAAAGGTTGTTGATTAAACTTTCCTCAAAAAATCCGTTCTACTTTTCTTGCTTTAATGAAATTTGGTTAAACTTTTCTCAAAAAAATCAAAGCTTGGCATTCTTGTCTTACAATGTAGGTTCTGATATCATTATATCAAATCTCAAGAATTGATTGTGGAAGATGTTCCTCATTGCCCTTTCATTTCTCTGGTTTGGTACCATTTTCTTAACTTTTTATGGGTTCATTGGGTCTTCCCCTTTGTCTTGGGCTGAGCTTCTTTCTGCTTGAAGGGTTGCTGTATTTTTGGTTAAAGGTTCTTTGGAAGTGCTTACCTTTTTCCATTTGTTGGGTGATTTGGAAAGAGTGGAATAGCAGTTTTTTTTTGGGCGAAACTAGAGCCCCTGGAAGTGGTTATTGGTAGGGGGGATTGGTTCAGGGAGTTCTGATTAGCCATTTTTCAGATCATTGGTCAGCAATCTTGTTTTGATCTTATATGTATAGGAGGTAATGTAAATGTTATATATATGTGTGTGTGTGTGTGTGTGTGTGTGTGTGTGTGTGTGTGTGTGTGTGTGCATGTATTTACATTCTCGAGGACTGCTTGCCCTCCTATATATTTTATTTTCACACTCAATACAATACTCTTTTCACCTTTCAAAAAGACTGATATGGATTGAGATATTAAATTGGATTTAGAATGTACGTTGAAGGAGGTGTTAGGGGAAGCACATGGTTTGGATGGGGGATTGTTGTTGATAAGAATTTGGTTTGTTCTTTTTAGGTGGTGAAGAACTTGCCAGAAAGGTGTTTGTGGAGTTAAGAAGAGCAGAGAATTAAAAATTTTAAAACCACAGCTTCTGTTTCCAAGAATTCATCAGGGCAGAGCTTTCTAAGAAGTTGGGGGGAAAGGGAGGATGGAGGCTTAAATATTGGGATGGTAAGATTCATGAAATGGATATATATTTAAAGCAATGAGATGGAGGTAAAGGATTAGAGGTTAATGTATTGGGTGGCTTAGGCCTTTTTTTGGGGTGGGTGGGTGGGGGGGATAGGCTGTTTTCTGTTGGAGGGATGACAGTCTATGGTGTTGTAAGTTGGTAAGGAGGGGGTTGTGTTGGGCTTTTCTTTGTATTTTGTTACGGGGTGTTGTAAGGAGTACCTCTTCTGTTTCAGTTTTTTTTCATGGCAATTTCTTATTACCTGAAATTGCATCTTCTTTTTTTTTTTCGTTTAATGTAATTTATCTTTACTATAAAAAAATATGATCATGTGAGTTTTCTCAGGACACTAGCATCTATTTTGGTTGGTTGTTTCTGTGTGATTTTAATGCACATATAAATCCAAACTGACTTTGTTATGGTTTTCTGTAAAGACGTGTTTGATGCCAACTTCTAAGTTGGTTATTGTTCATTGTGTCTGCATCTGCAATAAAAAAATTTCTTTCTGCTACTTGGATGTAGGTCATTTACCTTTGACATTTAGAACTCCTCCTGTTAGTCCCCCTCGACAAAGTTACTTGACAGGAATGCGAAGAGTTTGTTCTTTAGAGTTCAGGCCAAACCTACCGGCCTCTCCTGACTCGGGATTAGCTTGTCCACTTTTGGGTTCTAGTGCATCTTCTGGGACTTCAGAGCGTAGTTTGCTCCCACAATCAACTATCTACAACTGGAGTTGTGGTCATTTCTCAAGGCCACTCCTTACTGCTGCAGATGAGAATGAAGAAATATTGGTTAGAAGAGAAGAGAGAGAAAAATATGCTTTGGATCGAATAGCAAAATGCCAGCATTCTTGTGAGTCTTTGTGATTTATCAAGACATGGGCCTTTATTGTTTTTCTTTTTCTTTTGTTAAGTTTGAACTTATGTAGTGCAGAAAATGTAGTGATCATGAACCATCTCTGTTTTGCAGCTGTAAGCAAACTTCATAATCAAATTGCTAGTTGGGATACCAAGTTTGAAATGGGTACAAAGACAATTCTTCTACAACCTTTCTCTCCTGTCGTAATTGCTGCAGATGAGAGTGAAAGAATTAGGTACAGCATACGTCCTGTCTCTATTCCTGTTTAGTATTGTCCTCATTGAAGCAAATAGACTGTCATATGCAATGTCATTTACATGAATGTAAATGTTTTCATTTATCACCATTCTTACCTGTGTCTGCACATGCATGCATGTGCTTGCACAGTTGAGTGCACTAGCACACACAGCTGTACATGGATGGGTGCATGTGCATCTTGGGTCTTCATGGATAGTTATCTGATGATACATACCACTAATAATCCCCTTGCGGGAATCAGATCCACGTCTATGCTGGAGCGAACCAGCTAACATACCAACTGAGCCACCCCTCGGTAAACTTTTTGCTTTTCTGTGCATGCTGAAAAGGGTACATCTGTGTTTTATGTGAACAATCATTCCCATCTGTGCTGATTGAAATTCCCTAGATGTATTGATTATTTACTTGGATCTGTAATATTTTTTTGTTTGTTGTTTATGATGTTTCACATTTATATTAACTTATTCTTATATTTTGGTTATTTCTCAGGGTATGGAACTATGAGGAAGCTACTCTGCTCAACAGCTTTGATAACCATGATTTTCCTGACAAAGGAATTTCAAAGTTGTGTCTTGTAAATGAGCTTGATGAGAGTTTGCTTCTTGTTGCTTCATGTAAGATTCTTATCTGGTATTTTTGATAAGCAGTATGATAGTTATGGTGGCAATTGTTATATGGAAATAACATTTGGAAAGGCGTAAGTCTTGAGAAATAACATTTAGCTTCAAAAAGATAAATATAAATACATAAGCATATTATTACATGGGATACCTGTACTTTTATCCATGCCAAGTATTTTAGAAAATGGAGATTTCTATCCCCATTTCCTGTATCAATGCCTGTATCCGTATATGTATGTGGGTATCATAGACATGGGCATGACATCCATTTTCAGGTGTTCATGTGACAGTGTAGTAAGCCACTTTCACGGGATGTATATTTAGATGAATCTAATGGTATGCTTATTTAAAGGTGATGGAAACATTCGAATATGGAAAGATTACAGTATAAAAGAAAAACAAAAGCTGGTAACTGCGTTCTCTTCGATTCAAGGCCATAGACCTGGAGTACGGAGTGTCAATGCTGTTGTGGATTGGCAGCAGCAATCTGGGTATTTGGTATGTTCTTATTTCAAGACTGTTGATAGTATTAATTGTACTGTTGATCCATAAATGTTTGTTGATTTTGTTCAAATTTCTCGTGTTACATCAACCAGTATGCTTCTGGGGAGATATCATCAATCATGCTTTGGGATCTAGATAAAGAGCAACTTGTTAGTTCCATTGCTTCATCATCAGAGAGCAGCATCTCAGCATTGGTTAGTTTGTGCCCATTTGGCCCTGCATGTACTTTCCCTTATTTGCTGGCTACTGTAAAGGGTTATATTGAAGAATCTAGAATGTGGTGATGCTTTATTCTATGTGTGTGTGTGTGTACTGTGTACACAAGAGAATGTGGGTAATTGGTAATTCTATCCACTCCATTTCACCTTTGGGTTTCCTAGGATCGCTCCTTGGGATTGCCTATAATAAGAGTTGGTCTTCCACCTGTGAAGACACCATGAGGGTCAGTGCACTTTACATAGCATGTAAAATGCACTAAATCTTCACCATGTCTCCATGGATAAGGCTATGTGGTACACACCTCTAGGTGCTTCTAGGGACAAGGAGTGATTTGGAGGGTTCTGTGTCTCTAAATAAAATGGGGATGCAAGGTCCTCACCTGAATACAGATGAGAGGTAAGAGGAGGAAGACAGAAGATTTGGAGAGTACTAATTTCAGTGCCCTTTGTTGACACAATTCTGCTTTATATAGGCTTACATTACTTACACCATTTAGTTAAAACTAACTTCCTGTCTGACTTGTATATGCTACTTGGCACCTTGATCCCGTTGCAAAAACTTGCTGAAGTGTGGGAAAATGATCATCTTGGGAGGCGCTTATCCGCATGGGCCTGGGCTATGGCTGTGGCCTTAACACTAACATATTGATGTCAGACATAATATGTACAGAACTGGATATTGCTTGGACACTCTGATTAAAAAACTAGATACATAATCATGATATAAGCATATTAAATCCTACCTGTATTCTTGTCCAGGATCTTAGGAAATTAGAGTTGTTTATTGTTTCCTTTATCCATGTTCGTGTCAGTATCCATATCTGAGCATCATCAATGGTCAGTTTGTTTCTCATATAGTCCTATTTCTTTGGTATTACATAACACTCGTCATAGGGTGGGGGGTGGGGGTGGGGGGAAGAGCAGGGTGCATGTGAGGTCCACTGACCTTACCATGGGGAGATCCTACTTTAATTTGTATGCATTATTTTGCTTTTGATGGTTTTAATGAGTGTACGCTATTTTGTAGTCTGCTTCTCAAGTTCATGGGGGTCAGCTGGCAGCTGGCTTTGTGGATGGTTCTGTGAGACTATTTGACATCCGCACTCCTGAAATGTAAGCCTGCTTCTCTTCGCATGGAATAATTATCCAAATTACACAATCTTTGAACATTTTGTATGTGGTTTCAAGTGTTTTACCTGAAGTTCCTCTTCATCCTCTCTGCCTTGTAATGTTTCATGCTATCATTTTAATTACTTTTACTTTTTTGCATGTTTCTTTGAATCATAGGCTTGTTTGTGCTACACGGCCACACACACAGAGAGTAGAAAGAGTAGTGGGAATTGGCTTTCAACCTGGTTTAGACCCAGCAAAGGTATGCTTAGGTGCTTTAGTTGGTTTGAGATGTAAATAAGTGAAATTTTATTTAATATGTACTTCATATGCCTCTTCATATATTTAATTTTCTGAGGAGTGCTAGCGACAACCATTTTTGCAGTTGTCCCATAGCACTCTCCATATACTGGTAACATATAGGAATGGCAACAGGGTGGGGATACTATTATATATATAATCGGGGTCGGGCTGGGGTGGGGACTTCATTCCCCATCCCCAACCCGATGGGGTCGGGGAGGTCGTGTACTCGGTGGGGATGGGGAAAATTGCCATCCCTAGTAACATGTAACCTCTGATATGTGTTTTTGTAGTTTAGTTGTATTGCCGTGTTTTGTCATGGGAAGTGCATTAGAGATTGTAGTCATTATTTCTGTGTTTTAACTCTCCTAAAGATATTTCATTTAGTTTGATTCAACTGTGGATTACAATGTTTCAGATAATGGAGATACTAGTCTTAATTAGGGGAAGTATCTTTGGTGATTACTTGATATTTTGTTATAATGGTTTTTGAGATCATTGCAAGTCTGGTCTTTTCTGATAATTTATAAATATGCAATGCCTATTTTTTTTGGTAAAGATGTATTGCTAAAGCTCTGTTACATTTGAAGGGGCGAGAAGAGCTTGGGGCAGATCAATGAAAGACATTGATTGTAGTACTAAGAAATGAATCAAGTGTTTATAATTTTACAATGGATATTTGATACCGAACATAATGGAATGGCGGAACAGGATTCATGTTGCTGATCTATATAGTTTGCACAGGGTTTAGATGATGATAAAGTATTGCTAAAACATAAATATCCAAAGTAATGGTACAATGATGGCCTTTGGATTGGGAAAACTATTGGTAGAAGGCTTTATTCTACATCATTTATAAGGATGAAGTTTACATCTTTGACAACCATTCTGAAGTCTTAATTTCTTTGATTTCTATGCAGATTGTGAGTGCATCACAAGCTGGTGACATTCAGTTTCTAGATATTAGAAATCAAGCTGATGCATACCTCACAATTGATGCCCACAGGGGCTCACTCACAGCATTGGCTGTCCATCGTCATGCCCCTATTATTGCCAGTGGCTCAGCAAAGCAGCTCATCAAAGTCTTTAGCCTAGATGGCGGACAACTAGGTACCATCCGGTACCACCCTACTTTCATGGCCCCGAAGATTGGATCTGTAAGCTGTCTCACCTTCCATCCTTACCAAGTCTTGCTTGCTGCTGGTGCTGTGGATGCTTGTGTCTCAATTTATGCCGACGACAGCACCCAAACAAGATGATCACTTTCAATGGCTCAAGTTCCTATTTGTGGGGGTAATGCAGGCACTTGAACATGCATCTCAATCTTGCTGATGTGACTTTATGGGGTCATTTAGATCATTGAGCTGATTACCTCCTGTTCCTTCACATTGGAGGACGCAGATCAGGTGCACATGTGAAAATTGTATGTTACATATTCATTAGCCTCCACACCAAGGGTTGCACATCTGTTGAAAGAATTTAATACCCTGGGGGCTTTGGCCAATAATCGGTTATATAGGCAAAAGATGTAAATATTTTTGCTTTTTCTTCCTTGTTTTCTCCCTTTCCATCCCTTTGTTCAATTTGTAAAGACGGGATACTCGGTATCATTATTATAAATTAAGTGCTGCAAACTCTGGAAGTGGCGAGTTTGTGCTTCACCCTGCACAAACATGGGGCTTCAAACCCTCCACTTCCTGAGCTTGTATATTGTTTGGCTGAGCACCACTTGAGAGTAATTAACAAATCTTGCAGATGAAACTCTTGTAGATTCTGAATCTCTGATTGAGTTATATATGCTAATATTGATCGACCCTGGTTTGTTCGCTCAAAATGGTATTTTTTTTGTATGGTTCTTTGAACCATGGTAGGAAAAGTGGCAAAGGCCCCATTTGGTAGAATCTTATTCATTTTTATCTGTGGCAAGTATTAAAGTATTAGTATCGGGTATCGTATCGGATAACTTTGATATGGATACGGATATACTTGGAAAATGTATGGATACGAATGAAAAATATGGAAACGTTAAGAAAATGCACAAATTTTATAAATATATTAATAGTATTAACTTTAATGTCAAAACAATTATAAATAGTATATAAATACATAGGAGTTGTTTATTTAAACATACATATATATGTTATATATTATAAAGATTTTTACAAATTAATATATGCACAAAGTCAATATTATTTTATTATCTATTAAAATGTGCTTATGTAACTATTATATTTGATTTATTATATCATTTTTTCTATTTTTCTATTTTATTTTTAACATTAACAAAAAAATGCAACTAAAAAATTAAATTTTAAATGTTTGATAAATAATACTTATGTTTTTGTGAACAATAAATATGTTATTATAAAATGTAAATTAAAATATTAATTAATAATTTATAAAGTATATAATCTTAACTTAAAATATACCAAATCTATTAAAATTTTGAAAATGCATATTTTATGAAAATTCATAAATTTTAAATACTAAAATAGTTATTCCATTATTAATATTTTATTTTTATAAAAATTCGAAGTTAAAAATCATTTTTTATAAAAAATGTAGGTTAATGGAGTTGATAAATTCAATTTATTTTATATTTTACTTTTATTTTTGTAAATAATAATTTAATGTAAATTAAAACATTAATTAATAATTTATAAAAGTTTAAGATATATACCACATGCAAATTTATAAAATTTAAGTATTAAAATAAATATTCTATTATGAGTATTTTATTTGTATAAATTTGTAAGATTAAAATTCATTTTTGATATATATATATGTGGATTTTATAAATTGTTTATTTTATTTATTTATAAAATATTAATTTTGAATATTATTCTTTTTAATTTATAGTTGAAGTTTTTGAAAATAAATGTATGTTATTTTTTGTTTGCATGTAAACATTAAGCTTAATAAAAGTTATTTTATTTTACTTGCTAACATGAAATAACAAATAGCTTTGTGGTTACTGTATGCCTAAGCATTGGGTGTGCATTGACCAATGTAGGTTCAATTCATGCTATTTTCATTTTTTTTTTTATTGTGAGATAGTGTGTCATTGGTTGAAACCATAGTCGATATACTTTTGTATCGGTACGTATCGGCCGATACTATGAGATATGCATTGATATGGTTTTCGGCATACAGTGGTAATGTATACAGCCCTTCTAGCCAGAAATGTTTTATTTTTGAATAAAAAGTAATAACAAAAAATAACAAAATGAAGATCTGAACCATAGGTGCCTTGAATGCCGAAAACCAAGATGAAACAAGTAACTTCGGATACTCATTCAAAGAAATCTACGTAAAACAAATAGTTGTATTCTGAGATGAAACGAAACAACTCTGGAAGTTAAAAAATCCTTCCTCAACGGCTCAACTTCAAGTCAACAAATTGTTTGTTTGGAAGATATTTTACTAACAAGGGATTATATTTACAGGTTTGTCCCACTTCAAGAGAGATCACACCCAATCTGTGCTGAAGTTGTGGAAACAAGCATCCAGTCTTCTTCTCTGCCCGGGAGTCCAGCCTGTGTGGTTTGGCTCATGGCTTCATTTCAAACCACTGGAAATTCGGGCCACAGAAATATCTGAGTTTATCTATCATTGGTGGAAGCTCGACAATTCTGTAAAAGACAATGAAAAGGGACATTTATTTATGGGAGCAATTATTACGAGGCAAATCTGGTTTGCTCGTAATGCCGTAATTTTCGAGGGAGCTCACTTCGATCCGTATAAGATCATTACCTCAGCCCATACACAGATCTCCTTTGCTCTGAACAACAATCAACAGCGTCTTATCGGAACTGCTACCTCTACTCCTTGGATGGTGCAGTGGCAAAGCCCCCCTGTGGGAACGGTGAAAATTAATGTTGATGCCGCTGTTAATGCTACAAGCCTACAACAGCTTCTGTAGGGCTTGTAGTCAGAGATCATAGCGGTTTGTTCTTGTTTGCTCGTGCTTTACCTATCTCTCTGTGTGACCATGGCCTAACATTCGCCTTACAAATGCAATTTTCGCATGTTATTATTGAGGGTGATGCTCTACAGATAGTCAATCTTCTGTTGGCTGGTTCTTGTAACCCACCGTGGAGACTGCACGTTATAGTCTCAGATCTCCAGCACCCTTCTTTCTCGGTCAGACATGTTTCTAGAAAAGCTAATGGCAGCAAGAAAGAGTCTCATTTTAAATAGCTGTTTTACTTGGTCTGTAATCCCTGACTTTCTCACTACTATCATTGTAACCGACTCTTCTTACCAGATTGATAAATGAATCAGCCTATAACTTTCAAAAAAAAAAGGAGGGCTTTGCCTCATCTATCAATGACTTCTTCTGGGATGGTTGGACGACAAAAATCGGATTCAAGTACTCTAGAGGAATTCATTTCCAAGAATTTCACCATGTTGACGTTCTTCTGGAATTTTACAGCAATATGCTTGCCTATACAATCAACAGATTCAGCACTGTAGGTGTAGGAGTGAGAAAAAGTCATCCTAGAGAGAGGCAGAGTCTTATTCAGGTAATCCGACTAAGCAAATGTCACTGAGGACATCAAAGCCTCTCAGGGAATTTCCCATATCGAATGTCTCAATACCTAAGATGACAAGAAAGTATCGTGTTTTGTTAGTCTTTTTCAGGTAATCCAACTGAAATTCATTGAAACACAAATAAGTGTTCAACAACATAGACAGCAGAAAGACAAGAAAACTTCGAGGCAGAGTATGAGTCTGTTCAGTGAACTTGGGACTTGAGAGAAAGCCTGCTCATGAGTTTCTTTTATGTCCTCCAAAACAGCTCAATTTTCATTGAGACAAGCTTCATTCGTATTCCTGATTGCGTGAAGGTGGTTCTGACAATCACTCTCAATGCAAACACAGTCCAAGCCAACCTTCGCAGCAAGCTTTAACTAAGGGTGTCAATGGACCAGTTTTGGGTTGGATTCCTTCCAAATCAAAATTCATTTGAACGGATTGGACGGATCAATAAGATATATTGAATTTAGATGAACTGGATGGACCAATATGACATATTGGATTGGACCTGATCCGTCCATAATGAATTTATATTGGATTAAGCTAATATCTGATCCATTGATAGAAGATAAGAACATAATTGTCAATGGACCAGGTTTGAGTTGAAACCAATATAAATTAACAGGAATTTAAACAGATTGAACAGCCTCTGGACCCGTCCAAAATATTCATTGGACTGTATTGGACCAAATCCGTTTGTAATGGACTCAGATTGGACCAAATCCAGTCCAATTGGCACCCCTGGCTTTAACCGGTGGAGAGCTGCCATCGCCCCTGAAAACAGAGGGGATCTGGAAACATAACTGCACGATGGTGCTCTGCTAAAAGGGTGCCATCCTGACTCAAAACGATTGCTCCATATACCTAGATCTCTGGTAAGCTTGAAAAGAGCATCAATCCTAATGAAAGCAAATGGAGGGAAATCTTGGCTTGGGCCTTTTTTTAGCAGAGCACTATCGTGCAGTTATGTTTATGTTGATGTTTGAAATAGTAAATTTGATAGATAATAAATAAGATAATATTAATTAAAAATGTTGTATTTATTAACATATAAATAATTTAGTAATTTTCTATTATTTTTATTAAGATTATATTATCAAAATTTTAAAATTTAAGTTATTATTTGAATAAACAATTATTGTTTTCAATATAATCGGGTCTATAATTTTGTTCTGATTAAATAATTGGTTCAGAATTACTTCTACTAGACCCAATCCATTGACAACAGTAATCAGACTAAGGCTCCCCCACTATAGTTATTTATTATTCTTAAATAATATAGTTATAGTTATTTTATTTAACAAAATAATAATAATTAGAGTAAATTATAGATAGGTTTCCTATTCAATTGCAACACTTGAGTACTCTGAACTCTTAAATATAGACACTTGGTTCCATCCTTTAGTATTTTGTCCATTAAACATTACACTTATTTGTATAATTTTGAGATCATTCTGTAGAGTAAATTCATGACTAGAGAATGTCAATATCGGAAAATTTGAATCTATTATTTGTTGTTCTGTGAGATTGTATGTCATCGTGGAGAAACATTCGGTTACCTGAGAATGATAAACATAAACATAAACATATGATAAAAGGGTCTAATAGCAATTCTGTTAGTTCTTTTCATTTTTTTAGGAAAATAAAAAACAGAAATAATAATGCAAAATCTGGATAGGAAATTCATAAAAATATTCCACGACTACGATTACAAAGAATGTACTGAGTGAAAAGAAAATATCGAGAGGGAGAGAGAAGAAAGAGAAGTATAACTTTCACATCACTTCCTGCTCATCTAGTCGGGAGCAAAAGTTTATTATTTGTCCTTTCTCCCCCGCTTCTAATTTTACTTGTTCTCATTTTCCGTCATCGAGCTCAGTGTTTGCCTCTAATGGCGGTCTATACAAGTCGGAGGCGACTCTATATTAGGTTTTAGAAGAGCAGTGGTTTGGGTTGGGATACGTTGAGCAAATAAGGATATCTTGGGTATTTTCATTCATGGAAAAATTTGAATGGAGGACAATATAGTAAATTTGTAAAACCCACTCATCACTTCCCTAGCAATGCATTAACCGGTGTCCCACTCACGATTAGCTTAAAATTCAATGTCATACGAAATGTGATGAATTGAAAATTATAATGCATTAGGATGTACCTCTAATCTGAATTCAATTTATTGTCCAAGTTCATCTAGAATAATTAATTATTAAAACAATTTCTTATATTTCATTTATGCAAATTACTAAAAAATGAAGTCACCTTAATTAATCATAATTTTTTAATATGGTGAATAATTAACAGCTATATCATCATACCTCCTTATCCCAACTAGATGGGGTGGGTTACATGGTTCTTGTTTCACTATTACATTCTTTTTAATGCCATATCATATCCCTTGTTAAATTATTTTTTTATTATTTCAATTCATGTCTTTTTTGGTATGCCCTTAACACTTGTAGTCCCTTCTAAGATCACCTTTTCTTATGTTTGTTATAGCTTCACATGAACAAATCATCAAAATCTATTTTCTTTTATTTTATCACTTCTTTTGATCACTACTAGGCTGGCTCATTAAGATGACTTGAGGTTTTAGCCTTAGCCTTTTTTAGTTTTTCCATCCGTCCATACTATTATACGTTTCTGGTAAACTTACTTTTTGGACATTATTTCTTTGACTGCTCAATACTCAAGCTAATAAGTTGGGGTTTGATTTCATTTGCTTGGAGGGTGATTTTCATTGTGGTTGAATCAGTAGGAGAGAAAACAGGGGAGAGAACAAGAGAACAAGAGAGAGAAGGAGGTGGTATCTCACCATTTCCTTGCAAAATTACAGCATCTTATTCATAATAAGATACAAACATATATTAATAATTTGCGTTTGAAAATAGATACATATGGATAGAAAATGAAGAGAAAGATGTGAAAACGACCAATATTATCCACATCGAAGGCAAAAACTTCACGTCTTCGACACTGTGTAGTCCATCGCGTCCACAAGGAAGTCTGGAACCAAGGAAATTAGAAAGAACACAAGGTTAAGAGGTAAAAGAAAGAAAGAAAACGATGAGAAGAGAGAAGCTTTTGTATCTATGCAAGTCTATGTGTGCAATGCTTGCAGCAGTTGCTGTTTTATAAATGGTGAGGTGTCTTAATTAAAATAATATTCACCTGCATCCTCCTTGGTGAAGCATAGGGGAGGTGTAACTCTGAACACGTTACCATAAAACCCGCCTTTCCCGATCAGCACACCCATGTCTATTAAATTGAGATATGAGGTTAGTTTACGCAATATGTGCAGGATCAGCTCAGAAGGAGAGAAACAATGGAAGAGGGAAATTAAAAAGACCTTTCATCTGGTCCATAATGTGCAAAGTTTCAACTTTGGCTGGAGTCTTCGATCTGCGATCTGTGACAAGTTCAACTCCAAGCATCAAACCCCTTCCCCTCACATCACCGATAACTGAATACACCAAGTAAAACATCACATTCTATTGGGAAGAATTGAGAGAATCCATCATCATCAACTATATGGATGGATTGGGTGGGGTACATTTTAATTCCAGGATGACTTACTTTCATACTTGTCCTTGAGGGCTGTAAGGCGCTCTTTCAAATGAGACCCCACAACAAATGCGTTCTGCTGAAGCTCTTGTTTCTCGATTACTTTCAGAACAGCAAGTCCTCCAGCAGTACATACAGGATTTCCTCCAAAGGTATTGAAGTAACTGCGGCGAGTCAAGACCTGTGCAATCTCTGGAGTGGTTACCACTGCACCAATAGGAATCCCATTCCCAATGCCCTGGATGTATCAGTAGGAATTATTGTTTAGATCAACTGCGTCCATTTTGAATGGATGAATAGTTTGATTAGAAAGTGCAGAAAATTTTAATTATAAAGGAAGTTAGCTGTAACTTAAGAACATACGACCTTAGCAATTGTCACAATGTCAGGCACAACTCCATGGGCTTCGAATCCCCAAAAATGACTCCCTGTGCGAGCAAACCCAGCCTGAACCTCATCAGCTATACAGAGACCCCCGGCTTTCCTTACGCTGCTATAAGCAGCAGGCAAATAACCTGGTGCCAGTTCTATAATTCCACCCACACCCTGTTCAAAAAAAAAAAAAAAAAAGCGTACAACTACACTTGAGAAATTGAACTCGGAAGAGATCATCTGTTAAATGAAGCCCATGATTTTCTTCTTCTGATCTTTTTTTTGATTGGGAGGGGGATGGGGGGGGGGGGGGGGGGGAGGAGGGATTAAAGCATATATAGGAATGGTACCTGTATGGCTTCAGCGATGAATCCAGCAACACGACCGCATGTTCCAAACTCAATTATCTCATGAACATCCTTTGCATATTTTTCTCCGTCTGAACCAAAGACACCCCTGTATTCATCTGGGTTCAAGGCATGGTGAATGCCAACCTGTTGGAGAATTTAATTAATATTAATATACAAGAATAACAAAATCACTTCATTCTGGCCTCCATCTCCAATTCTCCATGGGATTAGTTTCCTCAACAGTCAACCCCACTAGGTTACAGGCAACCAGCGCAGTGACCATTATTCGACGGTGATCTTGTATGAAAGGAAACACCAAGTGATGAACACACACACACACAAATACACCAGAACCTCCATGCTACGGTCCGGAATTTCTGCACTAGCTTCTTTCCTACACTTCCTACACTAATCACGTGACAGATGTCCAAAGTCTCTCTTGTGTGCAGATTTTAGAGCTTCTGTCGCAATATGATTGGACAGAACAACCGAGAAAAGGCCAGGAATTCGTAAAATTTTTATTTGATAAGCGCCAGAAAATTCGTCAATTATACTTGCCTTATGGCTGGCAACTGACTACTGTAATAGAATTATAGAAAAAAAGAAACAAAACATCCCAACATAACTAACTACAATGATATACTGCTGAAGCCTGAAGCTGAAACAAAACAAAAAAAAAGCACTCTAGCTCAGTGGTCGTCAAAAATCAAAATCAGATGGATATCCGGACCAGTTTGGTTCTTTTTGAAAGGTAAGACAGACCAGTTTGGTTCAACCATGTTAATTCGATGCCATTAAAAGTACACGACGCAAGATAGCCTGGCCTAGTAGCCTTGCTATCAACTTTCAGTCAATATCTGTCCGCGTCTTTAGTCGACCATTTCCAAGGAAAAACCAGCCACAGCCAGATCTGTCGGGATGTCCAACCCGACTACCATGGGCACCAGTTCCCCGGATTTACCGACCGGTTCAACAGGTAGTGGATGAGCCGAAACTCGAAAGTCGATGCTGTTAAGTTAAGATATACAAGCTGGGCGCGTGGGGCCCATGATCAAAGACAGGAGGAGGCCCATGGGCCATGGCCATGTCGAACCCATACGCCATAGTAATTAAAATTTAAAAGGTAAAAACAAGAAGAAAAACCTTTGAGACTGACCCGAAATGGACGAACTATATATAGCCTCAAGCTATGTATGTTTGTTATGATATCATCCTCATAATCATAACGATAACCCATAAGATGTATAATAATATTAGTTTTAAGATTATAATTAAATCGATCATCTCTGGAAATGAGAAAAGAAGCTCACTGCTCACCTGTGGGACGTTGAATTTCCAGTTACATTGTGCAGTAGCTCCCATCGTCCCAGCAGCGTTCCCATGGTACGCGTTCCTGAGTGATATGATATCATGGCAGCCGGTGTACAACCGAGCGATCATCATCGCCAGCTCGTTCGCTTCCGTCCCAGAATTCGTGAAGAAAACAACCTATACATTCAATTCGTCCCCAGATTTTAAAGCTAAAGCAACACTCGAAGTAATCGTCGCTACACTACAAGTCTACAATACAATACAATACAGTACTTGCGTAGATCGAAGCAAAGTAGGATACCTTGAGATCTCCTGGTAACTTTGACGCCAGAGCCTCGGCGAAGTCTGCAATGACGTTATTTAGATACAACACAGTGGAGTGCTGCAAGCGCTTCGTCTGGTTCACAATCGCTTCAACTACATCGGGGTGGCAGTGTCCACAGCACACGGTAGCTATCCCCCCGAAGGCGTCCAGGTATCGACGGCCATCCTCATCGAACAAATATTGCATCTTTCCATCTACCACGTTCAGCTGCTCATCGTGTATATATATAAGAGGATCAGACGATGGATAATGTACAGTGGGGCCACTACCCATTATCAATCTGTTGGGTGGGTGGGTCCCATATAATTGTTGTTGCGACTTGCGAGTAGATAATAACTAACGACTATAAGATTGGCTATTGCCTATGGAGTTCGATAGCCGTAAAAGTATATAACAGCCCCCTTCCATCAACCAACACTCAACATATAGATGGAGAAACTTGTAACAAGAAAAGTAAAAAAAAAAAAAAAAAAGTGGAACTTGATTGTATTCAGAAATTTTCCAAAAATAGGGGATGGGGACGAGAAAGTAAAACAAAGAAGAGCCACGAATGGATGATGGATTATGAAGGCTCAGTCTGAGAAGAGTGCAAATACAGAAGGTTTTGTATTGAAAATATCATGCATTTGTATTTTCCCAAACAAAATACATGCAAAAATCTTGTATACGGTATTTATAAACTTTGTATTTGCATAGTGTACATCCGTATTTGTATTCTTCCTTTCCAAACTCAGAGAATATTTATGTTTGCACTCTTTCGAGACTGAAACGTAAGACTCAGACTGAAAAGAGTACAGTGTAAATACATAAAAAAATAATACCTTCCAAACTGAGAAATCCCATAACGTTTAATGGTTTAAGCAATAAAAAGCATCAAAATGAAGAACAAAAAGATGGAATATATAAAGCCGGTGAGATGTAAATCATAGAAATTGCGAAGAGACAGGAGAAGAAATAGACATTTTGGGGGGAGGCGTACAGGTTTCTGGTAGAAGTAGAGCATGGAAGGGCTTAGAAACTCTCGCCGCTTCTGCAAAATTTCAGCCGCCCGAGGACCCGTATACGGAGGCGGAGAGTAGTGGAAGGGGGGCATTTTAGGAAGACCAACATCTCCAAATTCCTCGATTATAGGCGCTGCGCTTTGGGCCAGGTGAGAGAAGCAACGGCGCCTGGAACTAAGATCTTTTCGCCGTAATGCCGTCGCCAACACTCTCTTCATCGTTCGATACGATACTTCTCTCTCTCTCTCTCTCTCGTTCGCTCTCACTGTTGTCTTTGTTTACCGAATCGTTAGCTTTTCAAGGGGGAAAGAGAGAGAGAGAGACAAAGAGTGAGGAAACGGGCGATGATGGACGGTTTATATAGAGCAGGAGGAGAGATACAATTTTGTTTGTAGTCTACTTTTTTTCTTTTTTCTGTTGATGAGATGATAAGATTACTTCAATTGCTTATATCCTAAGCTTACAAAAATGCCCCTATACGTATTATTGTACGGGTTGAAATGGCAACATGCTTATCTGGGTTGAGCGTAATTTAGCATGAAGTAGATGTAAACGAACCTATCGGAAAACGAAAGTTGATGTGTAGTAGATTCAATCACTAATAACATGTGTCTATGCAGGTGTGTTATTTATATATAGAAAGTAAGAGAATATAAATTCAGCAACAGGCGGAGGTTTCAAAGGATAAAAGTGCGAGTGGCGGGACCGGATCCAGTAGGCACGAGTAAGTTGCAAATTTTAAGGAAAATAGTACAAAAGAAAATCTATTGATTGACGTCAGCCATTGCGTAAACAAAAAGCTTTTTTGTTTTTTTGGGGTCGAAAACAAAAAGCCATTTGTGCGGGAGAACTCTCTCTCTCTTGCGAGCTTCCGTTAATTTGGTATCAGAAGGCTCCTCAATCCAAATATGGACAACGAACGAATCAATGGCAACCGTTCTGATTGGTATGCAAACATATTACATATATACCTCAAGCATCGTACGACTTACAACTAGACCTGTTCATGGGCCGAGTAGTCCGATGGCCCGGGCCGCATCCTGATCGAATTTGGTCATGTAATTAGGCTCGTGGGCCTGACTTCGGGCCTAATATAGTAAGCCTGACTGTTTTTCGGGTTGGATTCGGGATTTGTTAAAAAAGCCTAGCTCAAATCCGGCTTGGCCCGATTCAGTATTATATATTTTATGAAATATATAAATAATATAATATTTATAATTTAATATATATATTTTTATTCTTTTATTTATAATCTCTCTCTCTATTCAACCGCTAACAGTATGGGCTAAATTTCAGACTCGGGCTTCGAGCTTTTTATGAAGGCCAGGCTCGGGCCTAAGTTGTAGGCCCGATAGTCGGGCTCGGGCCTTAGAAAACTCTGTTAATAGAGAGTGAAAGCCCAACTCGAGCCCAACCCGACCCATGAACAGGTCTACTTACGAGTGACAACTTTGGCCACGGTGCGACCTGCAATTAAGGCCTGAGTTTGAGAAGACTATAAATGCAAATATGTACAATGTAAATATATACACAATAGTACAAATTTCAAAATATAAGGTTTTGTATTGTACATATTTGTATTTGTTCTAATTCGATAAATGTAAATATGTACATGATTTCTCTCCCTCTTCTTTCATTTCTGAAAATCAACACATGGCATGCTCTTTCCTTTCTTTCATTTCTCTCTTTTGACACTTTCTATTCTCTCTCCCATCAAATCATTCTCTCAATATCAAATTTATCTCTCTCCGTCAATACTCTCCCACCTCTCTCACACGATTCTCTTTAGGGGTTTTTATAGTTCAGTAGGGGTGGAACTAAGATTTTTAGATGCCAAATTCACAGAGAGATACTAGTAGACTAGGAGGGGCTGCAATTCAGAATTCGAGGTGGATTGCAGTCCACTTATCCCTTCTCTTTGCTCTTTTTTTAGTTTTTACATTTTACCTTGTTTAATGAAAGGGTCATTTACTTGGAGACCCTGTAATTCCTGAAACATCCCTATAGTTTACACATTAGTAAGACACCCCAATACTTTACAAATTGTAATCAATTTACTTAATCCAAATTTTACGAGAAACCATTGGTATTTTGGGATTGTATCCTCATGAAAAAGTGAAAAACCCAAAAAGTGCCCCCAATGAAAAATCCAAACTATAAGGGGTAATTATATGAAATTAGAGGGGGTGTCTAATTGTCCAAGTAAATGATGTTTAATCAAATATATCCAAAGAAACAAGATAAAGAAGAAAATTTTATAGAAAATAATAAATGACTAAATTATTTTTTAATTAGGATGTTGATCCTAGGATTGTTCATGCCCACAAAGCGTGAGACGTGAGACACTTCGACAATCCAAAAACCTTTTGTTTATTCATTTAATTATTTTATTCAATTTAATATAATGTTATTCAAACATTTGTTTATTTAATAAAATTAAATAATGTATTTAGTTAGGAATAATTTACTAATGAACTATTAGTACTAGCAAAAAGGTAACTAGATTAGAGTTATCAATGGGTTGGGTCTAACTTATGGACCCAAATCGATCAAGCCAATTATAATAGTTCTAGTTCTATGATTTTGTCTCGATTAATAATTGGGTTTCTTTTGGTTCTTGCTTGTCTTAAGTCAATTCAAACCCAAAACCGATTATTTTATGATATATATATATATATATAAGGTATAGATATAATCATATGTTTATGTTTGAAATAGTAAATTTGATAGAAAATAAGATAATTATAGTTAAAAATGTTTTACTTATTAACATATGAATAATTTAGTAATTTTCTATTATTTATATTAAGATTATATTATCAAAATTTTAAAATTTAAGTTATTAGTTGAATAAACATTTATTTTTTCAATATAATTGGGTCTATAATTTTGTCTTGATTAAATAATCGATTCGAGATTAGTCTTACTAGACATAACCCATTGACAACCATAAGCAGATTTGGGCTTCCCCACTATAGTTATTTATTATTCTTAAATAATATAGTTATAGTTGTTTTATTTAACAAAATAATAATAATCTAATTTATTAGAGTAAATTATAGATAGGTTCCTTGTACTTTGTGGTAGTGACAGATATGTACCCTGAACTTTCAATTGCAACACTTGAGTACCCTGAACTCTCAAACTTAGACACTTGGATCCATCCATTAGTATTTTGTCAATTAAACATTACACTTGAGTACCCTACCTGTGTAATTTTGAGATCATTTTGTAGAGTGAATTCATGACTAGAGAATGCCATTATTGAAAAAATTGAATCTATTATTTGTTGTTCGTGTGAGAATGTCATCGTGGAGAGACATTTGATTACCTGAGAATGATCTTAGAAATAGTGTGGGAATTAGTAGAATTGAAAGAGTGTGTTAGGTGTTACTTCCTTGCTGGAGCTGGAGTCCTGCTAGCATGTGAAAATGTACAATGAACAAACCTCAGCCTCTAACTGCGTGGAACTCGGTGGGATCAAATCGCGAGATCTAGTGTTGTAAAAGGAAACTTTTGCATTAAAGGCTTACAGTTCATTCCCATAATCACATCATATGAAGGGATTGGTTGGTCACTCCAATATTTCCAATGTGAGAAGAATTTGTCGGCATGGTTCAAAGCTAATTTGGATTAGCTGAATGCCATACAAGGCTATGAAGTGTGAAACCAATGACAGTATTCCACTCCAATAATAAAGTCATGAGTTGCACTGTAAAAGTGTGCAGGACCCGGTATATTTTATTACTCGTATAGAACATTATCACTGATTCTACAGCACGCGGTGATGGCTTTAAAAACACATCGATATATGATATGTTTGGGCTTGTATATCGAATGTTTTAATATTATAAAAAAAAATTATTAATTTTCTTTACTTTCATATATTTACTAAGGGCTAATTTAAATGTTGTTCAACATTTACAAATTTTAGATGAAAAGCCTTAAAAAAAATGTATCAGTCACATATCAGTATGATATGATACATTTCAATAGAAGACGTTTTGTATCAAAATCTTAAACATTGATTGAGAGTGGTGCCTGCTTTTCAAAATAAAATTGGGGTATATAATAATAATAAGGGAAAATATATGATATAGAAAAGATATGATATGGAAAGAGTTGATCAATCAAAACCCACCCATAAATATTAATAAATAATACCTTATTTATTCCCACATTTGTGATTTCAATTTAGTGGTCAGTTATTTCTCCCATATCATATCTTTTTCATATCATAGTAGAACCCTAATAATAATAATAATAATAATAATAATAATAATAATAATAATAATAATGATGATGATGATGCAAAATAATACAAAGATTGACGAATTCAAGGTGATGATGATATTAGTTTATGAATGACATTAAATTAAGGTGGTGACATTTCTCTTATCTCTTCAGAGATTAGTTTAGCAAAAATTAAGGCTATAACTAAAATAAGAATTTAAGTAATGAATCTGTGGGCGGACGTACACAATGAATCTCCACTGAATTTGTGATTATTTTCTTAGTTCCACCTTACTGTGTCAATAATTGATGTTGTGTTAAAAATTGAGTGTATCGAACACATATACCTAATGTATATATATAATATAAGGAGGAAATGTTTGCTGCCATCAGACTCATTGATTAGAGCAAAATGGGTTTGGTTGCAAATTTCAATTTTCTATCGAGTTTGCCAAGTCTAAAACTATTCCCGATTTCTGGACTACTCTAAAATTCTATGATTTAAACAAGAAGAAAGGTCTACCGTCTACGTATTAGAGGACCATTCTATCCTTATCTAAGTCCTAGATATCCCATCAATATTTTGGACTATTGTGCTTCTTATCTATGCTTAGCCTATCAATATAATGGACAATGGAGAACTTCCAAGTAAGTACTTCTCTAATCATTTAATACACCATTACCACCATCACCCTCCAGAAGAAGAAAAAAATACCATAAAGATTTTGGGATTTTTAGCCTGCACTGATATTCAATTAACTGATGTTCATTCAAATTCACATGAATTTCTGATTGATTAAATTAAGTATTATAGGTATCATATATATCTATATCTTTCCGGTATCATAGAAGTTGCTATTTTTTATTTATATTTTTCTGCTCTTTGACCATAGAAATTTTGTATCCTAAGATGAAGATGAAGATGAAAAGGTAAGCTAATTCCTAACTGCAAATTAAAATTAAAATGTTGGCACTTAGAATGGTGGACTTCTATTTGATCTTGGAGAGACATTTCACATCTGTACGTACGTAAGACAGAGGTCCACAACTTCACCATATTATTTACATTTCCTTGGATTTGGTACGACCAGCTTGTTTGCGCGCAACTCTTAGTACACATTCGATATTTTGATATTTCATTATCATCCACGTGGAACCTATTATAATATATTAGATTTACAATTTTAATTAAGGTTGTCAAATTCTGTTTGGCCATTTCATACCATGGGATGAAAGGTGCATTAATTTGGCCATTTCACCTTGTTGTTCGATTGAATTTGGTTCTAACATGACATGAATGCTTTTTTTTTGTCCCTACAATTGGTTTAATAAACATTGGTTTTTAAAAGGCACAAATATTTTTTGCCACGTATTTTCTTCTTTTTTTCAAAATTGAATATAGAAACACAATCTTCAATTTCTGGATTAAAATATTTGATTTCCTCCAGGACTTATATTATGTTATATGAACAGTACAACGCTTGAAAAGAAAATTTTGATCAACTGTATGTTAATTAGTTCATCTTTCTAATTTTTATTTTTATATAATATCTTTTTTTATAATCTAAATGCAACTCCATTTTAAATGTGGGCTGATGGTACTTGTAATAGGGCTATTGGATATTTCAGTGTATACAGTCGTCCATATCAATTTTTTATTTTTATTTTTCAAACTCTAGGGGTGCAACTTGGGCAGGCCCAGCCCGAAATCTTATACGGGTTGGATTTGGATTTTTGGTCTTCAGGTTAGGTTTGAGCTTAATAAGTCGGGCTTTTTTGTTCTTCAAGCCAGACTTTGGCCTGGTCCTTAGGTAGTTTGAAAAAGGACATGTATGCATATATGCAAATATGTATGTTAAATTTACATATATAGGGGTGTCAATAGATCAGACGGACCAATAAGACATATTGAATTTGAATGAATTGGACGGACCGGTATGACATATTGGATTGGACCTGCTCCATCCATAATGAATTTATATTGGATTAAGCCAATATCTGGTCCATTGATAGAAGATAAGAACATAGGTGTCAATGAACCATGTTTGAGTTGAAACCAATCTAAATTTATAGGAATTTGAATAGATTGAACAGTCTATAAACCAGTCCAAAATATCCGTTGGACTGGATTGGAACAGGTCCATTTGTAATGGACTCACATTGGACTGGATTGGATTGGACAAAACTCAGTCCATTTGACACCCCTACATACATACATACATACATACATACATAATTTTAGAGTGGTTCATTAACCAATCCGAACACAGCCCGGGCCTGGGCTTGGTTTGGAAAGATCGGGCTTGACCTTGGGCTCCGTCCAAACCCAGGCCTTAAGCTCAAAGTTTAGGGCTGGGCTTGGGTTAACCATAAAGCCGACCCAACCCGCCTGACTTGCACCCCTACAAAACTCCACGTGGAAGGGTAGCCATCTTAAAGCTAAAATTGAAAACATGTTTTTATTTTTAAAAACACATTTTTATTGATTTTTAAAAATTAAATAGAGATATTTTCTAAGTCAAATACAAATATGTAGAGTGCAAAATCTTGTATTTTGTATGTATTTGTACTCTTTCCAAACTGAGCCTAAGGTTGTGTTTGGTTGTGGTACAAATTTATTTGCACTATTACAAATTCATGGCAGTGCAAATGTAAAAATGCAAATTCTTGTTTAAATTTGTTTTGGATTTTACTTTATTTTGCTTCATGTCTTAATTTCCTTCATTTGAACTGCAATCAAACAAAATAAGCTAAAATTTGAAACAAAAATAGGTCAGAATTTACATTCAAATCATTTGCACTGCCATGATTTTACATCAGTGCAAATTTATTTGCATTGCAACCAAGCAGAGCCTAAGAATCAATGACATCTAGAAGAATCACTTGTTTTTGTTGTCAAATATATTGGTTACATGCAACTTTTTTTCTTAAACTTAATCTTTTTTCTTTGAGCTAAACAATTTCTATTCAAAGGCTGGAGAATTAATATAGAAGGAACAATGAGGTACATAAAGATAAATCAATTTATATGAGTCAGGCCGGCCTTAAGTAATGAAGATTTTCGGGGATGTGAATTTTTGGTTAAATTTGGCCAAACTCTGGTTTTGCAATTGATACTCGAAATGGAAAAAAAAAAAAGGATAATTTGGGTAAATTTATTGTGCAATTCATCATCTGAAATTTCGTTTTTTTTTTCAAAATCAATATTACTAAAGTAACAACTTTTTGTCAAAAATATCAATTAAAATTCTAAAATGGAAAAAAAAAAAACAAAATTTAAAAATTTGATAACTCGAGCTCTCATCTACTGCCACCATCAACACAAAAATTTTATGAAACAATAGTCTGAGTATATTGAGGATATTTGGTATGTTGATGTTTCAAGTTATAATAATTTATTATAATCTATCTTAAACACGTATGTATCATTAAGCCCCAAAATACCACATAGAACTGAAGTGGAAATACACATAATCCAATGGAAAGTTTAAAATAATCGAAACAGGAATGCGACACAATAATATCGAATACAACATAATTAAATAATAGAGGGATGAGATACAGTAAGTTAAATGATGATGATGATGAAACAACTAGATAGAAGAAAAGAAGCGTTGGATCATTTCTTATTTATTATATTGGTGAGAATTAGGTGCAATGACGTAAAGGATGACGTGGCTCATAAGAGGCTTGGATCCGCAGTATGATTAATTATCACATATAAGCCGGTGACAAATTTTAAAATGTGATAATTCAGTATATTAAATTTTAAAATATATTATTTTAATATATATTGTTAATTAATTGTTAAATAATATATGAAAAGACACAATTGCTCTTTAAATATTATTATTATTATTTTTTTTTATCAACCATCTAAATGCCTAAATCTTTCAAAAGAATTATCTCTTCAGCCAGATCCCTAAAGACTTAGGGACATGATGGAGCCTTTCCGGAGTAAGATTGGGGCAAAATTACTTGAATGGTAACATCTCCGATGGCTTCTTTAATTTCTTGAGAATGTAAATTGTGTAGAGCAATGCTGGGGACAACCGTGTTAGCAGCTGCACGGCTTTCATATTCCCTTTGACAATAACCAGGAGCCCTAAAATCTCAAATCTTTACAGTCCCATCTTCAAAACCAGAACACGTCCATTTTTCATCAAATTGGAATCCTATTGCCATAACTCATCATCGGTTGAGGGCTGTTTGAACTGACTTCAAATAATCGAACGTGAGGGTTTCCAACAGCAGCCACCAGCCATGTATTGCTTATTTGGGGTTATTTCCAGACGATTAACTTGAAAATCTGAAGAGTCTGATAGGCGATAGCACCGTCCACTCTTTGCCTCCCAAAACCGAATTGTGTGATTATATTCAGCTGTTGCAATCATCACTGAAGTTTGGCTCTTTTTTTAATGAATAAAATAAAGAAAAAAATAATGTAAGTGTAAGACCTGTTCATCAACAAACAAATAAATAGAGAGGCCACCATTTCAACTATTATATAATGAAGAAAATACACTGCGGCCCACGGTAGAATTTTGAATTTCACTGCATATCTACAATAATTCAAAATGTCAAGTACCCTCACACTAAACACTAATATTCATCTATGTATTGATATTAATTCTGAGTTGGCACCTATCCCAATTGTACAGTGGGGTTAAGAATTCTGATAATGGATTGAATAATCATTCTCCCGAAATATAATTTATCGAAATTCAACAGAAAAGGAAATCAATGAAACCAGTTTTATCGCCTTTTAAGAGTATTGCACACAACTTTCATAATTGCGAAATACATGTGGGGACTACCTAATGTAGTTCGATCCAAGGTGTTTGGGACCAAGGACACAATCACATAGTCACATCAGCTAGACGAGGCCAAGGCGGAAAGACGAAGCCGCGCATTGAGATCTGCAACTAGGAGAAAGGTTAGAGGCTCAAGGAGTTGTTCATCGGGTAGGTACTCCGAGGCTCAAGTCAATAAGGTAGAGAAGGATGTGGCCGGGATGAACAAGTTGAAATAGCACTAGTCCGAGCTGAAGAGATAGTGCAATGAGGTATTAAAAGAACAAAGTTCCAGAAGTTTCTTACCTCGAGTGGGGAATACCTATTTATAGTTGGGTGTCCGTGTCAAAGATGGATAGCGCTTTTGGGATTGTCAAGATGAGGGCATCCGCCGGGGTCTTCGGGAGGTTTCCTTTTCCCTAGCGGAGTTCGCTTCCTTGTCCATGCAAGACAGCCCTTCTTAGTTGTGCACTTCTATTACGTGTGGCGTCGACGTGGCCTAAGAGGGGGGCAGCTGCAGAGATAACCACGTGGCATCCTTGGCTAGTTCAACCATCACCTAAACACCACTCCCCCAATTTCGAAGTTGAGGAGTGTAGTGCTCGACCGCGGCTGGGCATGGAAGAGTTTTGCAGTCCTCGGTTGAGGAACTTTAGTTTCTTCGGATTGATTGGCCCAGGGTAAGACCGATTTTCTAGGAAGACCAATTGGTTCAATGCTCGTGTCATTTTCCTTACGGGTTGGCACACGCGCCATTTCATCTTCTCGAGGTCATGCGCGTGCGCAATGCGACGTCGAATTGGCACCGTTGATTTGAGTTGATCTAGACCATCAATCACCCTATAAAAGGGGAGGTGGCGAGTCATTTTACTTTGTTATTTTGAGTGAATGATCATAGGAGCTCAGTGAGAATTAGTCCTCGGCTAGTGCTTCAGGTGTGCTGTAGTGTGACTCTTTGGTAAGATGCCTTCATGTTCCTTCTTGTCTTGTTTTTCCTCTTCGTCTAGATTTTTCACTTTGGGTAGTGAGTCTGAGCTGAGGTCTCACCCCAAGGCCACTGTGCTCATGGCCCGTGAGACCGACACCCATGAGGTCGAGATCGATGGGCTTGAGGGTGAGGATGCCGCGACAAAGGAGGCTGTGGCCCTTTGGGAGGCTGAGACCGAAGTGGATATTGTGTCAAAAGAGGGGCTCAACGCTCCTGTGTGGTTTGACAATTGCTTTGCATCTTCACCTTGTGGGTTAACACTTGGAGACCTAGCCCGAATTAGGGCCCTTTACTACATTTTTTAGGAGTACAAGTTGAGGTGCCTCGACATTGGTGAGAGGGCCACCTTGACTCAGCTGGGAGAGCTCTGCATCTACGAGCACAACCTGATAGTCGAGCTGAGGCTTCCTCTGAGTGAAGATATCGCGATGGCGCTAAGGTGGTACTACGTCCAACTAATCCAACTGATGCCCAATTCCTTTAGATACTTGGTTAGCCTCCTTTGCTACTGCTCGGTTTACAATGTGGACATCACCCTACTGATGTTCACATACTTCCTACACCTGAACAAGCACTAATAGGGCTATTATTAGTTCTCGGCTTGGCAATATAGTAATGTGCTCGCTGGAGCCCCCTCCAAGGTGAAACACTAAAAGGAAGGGTTCTTCGTGCACTGCTCGGGGGGCTGGTTGTTCCCGTTGAGCTGTCAATCCCGAGGACCAAGGTGAAGGCGTCGATCGAGGCCAAGCTATCTAGGGAGGAATTAACGGCCATTAGGCGAATAGAGAGGGTAGACGTGCAGGAGTACATGCCGTTCTCCATGTTGATCCATGTCGTGCTGATGGAGCCCTCAGCTGGTCTGTCCTTGCTTTTGTAAGTGTCTTTCTTCTTATTTCATTTCTTTGGCTTTAATTGACTTGTTTTCTTTGGTAGATATGGCGGTCGTTGACAAGGAAGAGAGAATGAGGCACATCCAGGTTATCGCATAGAGGGGGGTGGTGGCCTAGGCTAGGGTGGCTCAGTAGTAGCATTGCCCAGAGATCGTGAACCTTCTGTCGCACAAGAGGCCGAGCTGGTAGAGGGAGATGTGGTGGACGTTGGCTCTAACGGTTCTCCGCTGCACACTAGGCGTGGTCTGCGCCGCGAGGAAGTCTTGAGGTCCCCCCTTCAGGTTTGGCAGAGCAAGGGGCCAAAGTGTACAAGCCAATTTGGAGTGTCCAACTAGAGTTTATTGCAGTAAGGTTCTTTATAGTGCCTTCTCTATTCTTTGATGTGCTCTACAAAGCTCATTAACTTGCATTTTCTTTTTGTAGGTTGTCTACACGGTGACAACACTGGTTGACTGGATGTGCACCCTCCGTCAGATGGCTAAGGCTCGGGAAGGCGAGTTCTCCCGTCTACAGGTAGAGATGGCCGAGTTGAGGCAAGTAGTGACGACCAAGGACGAGGAGTTGTGGCATCTGAAGAGCTGTGCGTGTGAGCTCAATGAGGGTTGTGACAAGGCACAGAAGGCAGCCAAGGAGGGGGAGGCGAAGCTGTTCCATACCGAGGAGGCGGTGGCAAGGTACAAGGAGTTCCAGATTGCCCTCAGTGACTATGCTACGGATTCATAGCAGACTAGTTGTGATAAGGCACAATGATGTGCAAGCACCCTAAGATTGCCGGTGTGTCAGCACTTGATTTTTGCTCAGTCCGCCGCCTGAGCCTCCAATTCACCCCACCCAATCAGGCCATTCCGACCTCTCTAAAACACCCAAGAAACCAAAAAACCCAAATTTCACCCCAAGAGCCCTCAAATCCACTGTTAAACCTATATGATACCAATCCGATGACCCCAATTGATCGACCCCTACTTACACCTCAACCATTAGATCTAACCCCACCATTAGACCCAGGACCTCCCAAAACACCTGCCTGTAAAATTTCATCCCAAAACACCTCAGCTTACCCCTCCATCGTACCAAAATTTCATTCCGAGGCTCTAGATTAGCCAAATTCGCCCCTTTCCAGATCTACTTGATTTGAGCTCAATTGGGCCAATCTGACCCCACTAATCAACCCAAAATCCCCGAAAATCCCACCTTACCAAATTTTAGCCAAAAATACTCATATTTACCCTTCTATCTAAAAAGATTCCATAAACACAAAACCTTATCTATAGTCAGACCCATCTCAACCCTCCATTTTCTAACCCAAAAATCCCCACCATTGAACTAGGAACCTGACTTGATCCCCTTAAACCTAGTCTGACCCATTTTCCCAAAATTACAAAAAATACCCCTCCCACCAAAATACCAAAATGCCCTTGACCAAAGTTACCCAAATTACCCTCACCAAAATTACCAAAATACCCCTCCCACCAAATTACCGAAATGACCTTGACCAAAGTCACCCAAATTAATCTACCAAAATTACCAAAATACCCCTCCCACCAAATTACCGAAATGCCATTGACTAAAGTTACCCAAATTACCTCACCAAAATACCCCTTCCACCAAAATTACCAAAATTCCCTTGACCATAATTACCCAAATTACCCCCTTTGACTAAAACTACCAAAATATCTGACTTAATACCCTCTCCTACCAAAATTACCAAAATACTCTTTCTTTTAAATTCCCAAAATACCCCTTACACCAAATTACCGATTTATCTTCAAATTATCATAACTTACCCTTTAGACCCCAAATATTGAACCCTCTTATCCCTTTAAACCCTGACTTACCTAAACCCCCCTTTCTTTTTTTGAGAATTGATAAAATCTCCCCTTGCCCTCCATATTATAAATAGAGACACCATTCCCGAGGCAAGGGGGGAGTTTTTGAAGAGAATAGGATAGGCTCTCGGCTTTCCTCTTTGGAGAGCGGTCGAGTCAAGAGCTGAGAGAAACAAAAAATGAAAGAGAGAGGTTAGAGAGACGAAAGAGAGATTAGAGAGACAGAGGGAGGAGACACAAACTAATCCATCAGCCATTCCTACCATCATTGGTGGATTTCAATGTCACCGCAAGTGCCCACGATCTGCTTCCTCTGTCACCTCTGAGCCTGAGTTTCCCCAACTTCATCAAGTTATCCTAAACCTGTGCATTCGAATCTAGTAGCATCAGTTTCTTCCTACGAAGGTTACAAGAGGTGAGATTCGTACCTCATCTCCCTTGTAGTTTCATTCTTTTTTCTTACTGCTTTTTTTTTGGGTTTTCATAAAAGCCATAGGTTGTTTGCATCTTCTTGCAATCAAAGGAATAAATCCAAGGGCTCTCTCCTTCTTCCAGCTAATTGGTCGAGTAAGATTGTGGGGTCCTGATAGAAAAAGGGGTGGTAATGTATTCTTACCCCTTTGCTCAGGCCCCTGTACCTAAAAGGAGATTAAATGGGGAGGAAGGTTACAGGAGCTCCCTTCCAT
Source organism: Nelumbo lutea (assembly GCF_056320005.1). NCBI lineage: Eukaryota > Viridiplantae > Streptophyta > Magnoliopsida > Proteales > Nelumbonaceae > Nelumbo > Nelumbo lutea. Next base: position 48,975,725 of record NC_142685.1, read on the forward strand.
TGCAGGTGGACGACAATCGCTTTCTTCTTATGTGATTTCAGGGAATGGAGTTAATATTTGCACCGATCAGAGAGAGGAGTGCCCAACCCCTTCCCCCTTTCTCTCTCTGAGCTTACCTACATCTTCGGTGGACTCCCCTATTTTTTTGGTTTAATTTCATATTCAGGAGACCCATCACTCCCTATTTTCTGATTTTGGTGGGTGGCGAGTCTAAACAATCAGCCAGGAAGTGAATTGCTGGTTTTCTCCGACGTTCACACCGCGGTAGTGGAGCAATGCGGTCCTTTCGATGTCGAGGAGTCGTCGCCTGAGCAGCCCACCCTGAACGACAGTGCAACGACTCTCGAGGAGGTGATACCCGCGGATAGCACGACTGGCCTGGAGTGACATTCCCCCTTTTTTTGTTTTTGTACGTAGCTCGGTATGTTAGGCTTATGATTGTACCGGATTTTTGTTAACGTAGATTTTCTTTGCCGACCAGATTTTTTATTGTGCACTATTCACTCCCCCTTTCTTTTAATTTATCATACTTCAGGGTTTAGTGGTGCTTGGTCTTATGTTGGTCAAGGTTTAGGCTTATGATTTTACTGCATTTTTGTTAACGTAGATTTTCTTTGCCGAGCAGATTTTTTATTGTGCACTATTCACTCCCCTTTTCTTTTAAGTTATCATACTTCGGGGTTTAGTGGTGATTGGTCTTATGTTGGTCAAGGTCTTTGGCTTTGTGGCCTCGGTCTTAGTTGGTCGAAGTCTTTAGTTTGATGCTCGACGATTGTGGCCTTTGGTTTCATGGCCTCGATCTTACATTGGTTGAGGTCCTTGGCTTAGTGGCCTCAGTGTTAGGCTATCCGAGGTGCTTCCAAGCTTTCAACATTGCCGGAAAATTCGGTGTTACTTGGGCTTGGAGAGCTTCACACTCTTTAATTGGGCGAGCCATGGTTTTCAGTTAGCTTTGCTCCGACTACAAGTCAGGAGGGTGCATGGAATTCGATGGCCGTCCTCTTGCTATTATGTGGCATGGATGTCCTTTCCGCGGTACCTGTCAATGGCTTGTCCTGGCCTCGACCATCTTTGGTCGGTTGGGTCTCGTAATGGTTTTCAAGCCTCGACCATTATAGGTCAAGTGGGTCTTTGATTAGGTTGTCGTCGTGCTACAACCATTGGTCAACGTGGAGTTCGACCGTCGGAGTTTAGCTGGACTGTGTGCAGGTGTTTGGTCATTTGTGCTTGAAGGAAAATTCTTTATTCATTGAGTTTGTACAACCCAGTCTCCGTTAGTGCTAGGCACCAATTGCTACCACTACATTTAAATTCTTGTCACTCTAGCTCTTCGGTGTGGGTCTTCCGTGCTTCGCTATTCTCCTCTCTAATGGCCTTCCCACTCAAGATGACAACTAATGAAGGATGATTTGACCCGATCTATGGAACGACGACACGTGGACACTGACCCGACGTACACGACAACTCAGCATTGCGGCCCAATACAACTAAGTAACGGGCCCATAAAGCAGCTTGCACATCATATCGCGCAAAAGGAGGGGCTCACCACGACGCAAGCTCCGGGTTCCCCGAGCTACCCCCAAAGGGATATTCCGAGGCAGCTTCAGCTTGCTAGCTAAGAAAACCAGCTCGCCCGATCTCCCAAGCAGACAAGTCATCCCGAGGACTAATTCTACTAAGGGTACTCTTGAAGTATTCCGAGCTCGCTGCAAAGTAGCTCACGAGTGGGCCGCACGAGCATTCCACAGGAAGCTTCTATCTGATTGGCCGTACCAATGAGACTGCGCCATATCCCTTATTGATGGCGCAGTCCCTGTCCTTTCGATAGTCTGCGCCCACGTCTCTCAATAGGCGGAGGCGTGCCTGTCACTTGGGGGACGTGTCACTCGCCTGGGTAAGGAGTACGTCACAACGGCCACCTGCGCAGCTCTGGCAGGTAACGATTGTGGTAGGGGGCCTAGTGGTGGTTATGCTCGATCTCACAAAGAGCACCCCTATAAAAACCCTTAGGGCAGAGGAGAAAGTTCTTCTTGAGACCTCCAATCTCTCGAGTATAGGAAAAAAGCGCGACCTCCACTCTTAGCCTTCGTTTTTCCCTTTACTTCCCATACACAATACTAACTTAAGCATCAGAGTATTCCCATTGGGTAAATCCCCAGGAATCTTTCCTTTCATCTTCTCAGGTGTTGTCCGTTGCCAACAAGGAGCCAGTCAGCAGTCAGCTAGGAGTGCCCGGATTGCGCTACATCATTTGGCGCCATCTGTGGGATACGCTTCAAAAGGCCTTTCTCTCTAAACTCTTTCAGTTCCTTCTTCTTCCTTGAAACAATCCAACATTCATGGCTTCCTTTAGCAACGTCGGACGAAGCACGGAAATGGATAACTCCAGGGAACAACCCCAACTTTCTACTGTGTGTATCGGACAGTTCACCGTCCCCCTCTCAGCGGACGGAATCCGTAGTTTGAACATGCCTCTCACAATGGCACCTGTCATTGCCCCACTCCCTACTACAGTCGGAATGACGTTCACTGAACCTTCGGTCGTGCCCCCAGTGGCCAGTCCGAACCAGCTGGAGGACCTGATGCAGTGCATGAGAGCCATGTAGGCCCAAATGCAACAGTTCCAACAACTTCAGCTCTATCAACAACACGTGCTGCACCAGGCCTCTCAGTACCAGTATCAGCAGCAGTTCCCCCAGCTGCCCCAACCTCAGCTTCAACAACCTCCGCTCCAGCCTCAGCACCTGGCCTCGTAGCAAGCCAAGTCTCGCCACCAGAGCGAACACTTTGGCTGAGGAGAAGCCCCCAAAATCTCTGAAAAAACCAAGCCTCTCCTCACGGCAGGCGGGAGAGACCGACTACCCCGATCTCGCTGCGGGCAGACAGGTCGAGAGGACCCCGTCTCGGCAGGTCAGCGTCGCCTCGACAGTCGAAGTTTGGAACCCCGATTCTTGAGAATCGGTTTGAGATCCTGCATCAGACTCCAAGCAGGCCCCTTCTGTCTGTGGCCATCACCAGCAGACGGGGCTACCCCCTGCGCAAACCATTTTTGGATAGCGTAGAGGTGAGCAGCATGAACGCCGAGCCCGTTAGGAAGCAAAGGCGCCGACGTCGAGCTCGCTGATCTGTCACCCGTGATTTGCCTGAGCTCATGGGCAAAGAAGAGGTAGGCTTGGCCGAAGCCAAAGCTCCCCTCCTCTCAGTTCCGTTCCCCCTGTCTTCCGAACTCCTGGCGGTCTCAATGCCCAAGGATTTCAAGCTCCCTCCTCTTGACAAGTATGATGGGTCGTTCGACCCGATTGATCATGTAGATGCCTTTCAGTTACAGATGCACCTGGCGCGAGCCAGTGAGTCGTGCATGTGCGGTCTCGATGCCCGCACATGGTACTGAAACTTGTCACCCGGGTTGATAAGAAGTTGGGCCCAGTTCGCAGAAGCCTTCACGTCCCACTTTGTCACTAGCAAGCGGTACCCGCGAACTGAAGAAAGCATCTTCAACGCAGCACAAAGGGAGGGAGAGTCCATCAGGAGCTATATCAAGTGGTTCAACGGCACTTGTATGTAGATACCGCGCCTGGATCCCGCTGTACGCCTTACAGCAGCCAAGAAGGGCGTGAAGCACAAAGAGTTCAAGTGGCACATGATCGTCAACCAACCCACGACCATAACCGAGTTTCTGAAACTTGTGGATAAGTCCATAGCCATCAAAGAGGAGATCAACCAGAAGGGTGAGGGCGCACCCGGAAAAAGAAAGAGAGAAGGAGAACCTTCCAGTCAAGAGAACACCCGAAGAAAAAAGGAAATAGCTCGGGGTGCAAAGCCAGGTCAGCTGTTCTGAGCTCCTGCTCCGGACTGAGCTGATTACACTCCACTGAATGCGAAGCGGGCCAAAATTCTGATGGTAATCAAGGACGCCCCGTACATGAAGTGGCCACCCCATCTGAGGGGGAATTCCAATGATAGAAATAAGAATCTGTATTGCAGCTTTCACAAAGACCACGGTCACAATACCGAGAGTTGTAAAAACCTCCGCAATGAGATAGAGGAGCTCATCCGTCGCGGATATTTGAGAAACTTTGTACAAAATAATAATAATAATAGTAATAGAACAGGTCGGCAAGGGGAGCACGGTAAAGACGCTCCCGAGTCTAGTAGCAGGCCGACCGAACAATCGCAGAGGCAGCCTCCAGAGGAGAGGCCAGTTTGGGGGACCATCCACATGATAGTGGAAGGTTCAATCGTTGTGGGTTGCACTTCAGCGGTAGCTCGGACGTCG